>NW_026535791.1:0-4800000 GCF_028551555.1 Melozone crissalis
TAACTGCAGTTTGCATTAACTTCAAGGGACTGTTGTGACTGCATCCCAGATCAAAATATGCAGAACTGTTTTACTAAATTTTACTGACATTTTACATCTCAGTAAATACTGGAATTACTGCCATGGGATATGTGACTTCACAGCATCCTCAAGACAACACTTTCTGATAAAATAACAGTCAACACAATATTTAAGTTTGCCTACCACCATAAGTCGTAAATTTGGTCCAGTTTTCATCTTCATCAAAATGGGCATCTCCTCCTATCCCACTGCCAGGGGCGTAGGCATGAGCCAGAGTTCCTCCTGGACCATCAAAGGAATAGAAGTCACCGTGAACTAAAAATAAGGGGGGAAAAAAGGGATGCTTTTCATTATCTTGCTAAGAAAAAGTGACAAGTACTACGATTCCCTGACAACAGAGCTTCCTTACATCCAGCTGCAAAGGAAATCATTATATCTGCTTGACCTCCATAGACCCTGGTGAACCTCAGAGGGGTGACGCTGCTCCAGAGCTGGAAGGCTCTTGCAATTGCTTCGTCTACATCAGCTTGCAGCATGTCTGGAGTGTAGTTCAGAATCCTGTGAATTAAAGGTAAAAGGAATTAAAAGCAACCAGATCAAATGTGACTGGGACACATGGTATCAAGGTCAAATATTTTAATCTGCAACTATTTACATGTCTCAAGTGGTTTATTTCCAAAATATTTCCTTACATAACAGATAAAGATTTCACAGTTTTCTTTTATACCTTTGAGAAACCCGAACATTTATACTCAGCTGTATTCTTTCTACCCACTGAGTATATTATTCAGTAGGCTATTAGCTAACTACTGTAAAGCCCTATTTTGGTATTCGCATCGCTCTTTGGTAGCCTGAATAGTTCCCACATTCCTATCCCTTTCATCCTGAATGGAGCTTTTATATGGAGGAATACAGAAATAAATAGTAAAGAACCTGTTTACGTTACTTCTGCCTAGCATTCACAAAGCTTCCCAGAGGTGTGGAGAAAAATGTGCTCTAGTGTATGTTACCGATAGGTCACATCTTCTTTGGTCCACGTGGGGCTGCGTGGGAAGGCGCTGTATGAACGGATGTCTGGGATTCCACATCTAGGCTGCTTCATCATGTCCAGCGTCTTCTGATTCAGCTCCCCAGTCACCTCTAGCCCAAAGAATGACTGCATCTCTCGTATTTTGTCAGCCATGTGGTTGAGGTCCTTTGCTTTAAACAGAGAGTGTTTCTCTTCTTTAAAATCATAGAAGTTTTCAAGATATTTCTGATAGGGAAGAGAAAGCAACAGTTTAGATATAAAACCTTCTTTTCAAGTGCAGAGATCTGGTAATAAAATACTCTACATTGCTAATAGACCACTATGTTCATTTTCTCAATAAATTATTTCATCAGTTCTGTCCATAGTCCTTACCTTGGCAAATTGCATATCTTCTTTTTTCTTTTCTGGAGCCACTGGAAAAGCAGAGGAGCATGTAAAATATAATAACTCAAGGAAAAGAAGGATCTTTGTCTTCATCTTTGTCTCCCTGTCCTACCAGCCCTTGCTAGAAGACCTCTCAATCTCTTTTTCCTCTGTCTAAGACGCACCAGTGTTTCACTATTTATATCAGTGCTGTGCTTGCTAAAGTCAATAATGGCATGACTCAGCCTATAACATCCTCTGATTTTCCACAGAAACGCAGAAAACAAATTTGGGTTTAGAAGCAAGCAAACACATGACAGTTTACCTTGCCCAAAACCCCCTGATTTCGCAATCATATTATCGGACAGTATGTTGTTTTTTTCTTCATTCCTAAATTGGGCTGGACAAAAACTACCCCACTTTTTGGAGGTGCTGAAGTGACCTGGCTCTTTGTAGGGGTCAATAATCTGTAATTCCTCACAGTGCTTGAGAAGGGACCTCCAGAAACTGCCTTCAGTTTTCTTGAAGTCCTCTCATTCAGGACCTCAGCATACCAGGAAAAAACCCCTTCCTTTAGCCCATCTTGTACTTGATAATTTTTGTGACATTGCCAATTATAAAAAACTAATTTTTCTTTTCTTGAACCGGGCATCCCAGCATTGTTACAGAACCATTATTTGTGCTGCTGCCTGGCCCATGTAATCATGGATCTATGGACTCATCCCCTTTCTCCCTCACACCACAAAGTCTCAGCAGAGTACCCCATATCATATATCCTGGTCTGCATGTCCTATTCGCCAAGGGTGGTTTCACAACTAAAGAAGAAACGGAAGAAATCGCCCTACAGAACTAGAGGCAGCTTTGGGATAAAAGGTCTTCAGCAGAACCTCTTAATAAACTTCTCCAACATCAGATGGGAGGTGATGAGCATTTGTGCCATACATTCCAAGCTTCCCATTTTGCCAGAAGTCCTACTTTCAGTTCCTATGACCTTTTCTGAACCTGGTGCACTGCACCTCATGGAGGGATTGCAGAACCACTGTCACTTGGTGACTGTCACTCAGTGACTATTGACTGTCATTTCTGAGACATCCATCTTTGGAAACAGAATTCTCCTGTGTTGACTTAATACCCACATGCAAGTTCAAAAGGAGAAACATGAGCTAAAATTAGTCCACTTCTCTTTGAACATGAGAAAAATAAGAAAAAAGGAACCACTTCTCCAGTGAGAAAAAACATATTGGAGACTTCATAAAAACAATCCTAGCACCACAGCAGCTGAGCTCTGCAGTCTGCAAAGTGGCCTGGGGAAAGGCATGGCCTCCTTCCAAAGGAAACTGGTGTTGAACACATTGTGTGTGACCCGGGTCAGAGCCCAGGTCCCTGAACCACTGAGTGAAGTGGTACAGATGTTTATGTCTAAGGCTGCAGTAGGATGAAGGTGGCTTTGCCAATAGCCCCTGCTGCTGTGACAGGGCCCTCCTGCTCCTCCCAGCCTGGCCTGTGCTCTTGCTGTTTTCTTGTGCCCGTCTGATACCAAGTGTGTCCTCAATAAACCAATTCAGAGGGCTGAAGCTACAGGAAACAGCCCAGAAAAATAACCCAAATCCCACTAAAAATAATTTGATGCTGAAGTTATCAAATGCACTGGCACCCTAAGAGATGAGAAGGGTCTCCATGAAGGAGGGGTGGGATATCATGGATAGGAATAGTGGTGCAGGAAGGCTGAGAAGCTAAGACTTCTTTGGCAGCAGCAGGGTTTCTCTCTGCTGGTCATGGAAGAGCATCCCAAGCTGCATTTGTAGGGTATGATGTTTGCATTTCCATATAGAACTCCAGAAAAGCGGAGGGACATTTGAAATACTGCGTTTTTCTCTGTGCCTGGCAGCAGCAGCTTGCATATGGCACTTATCCTCTGCTTTCAGCTGAATGTTTTGTAAACACCCTGTTTGCTGTGTTCAGGGGAGGATCTGTCAGAGCATGAGATGCAGCACACCCAGTTGGCAAACATTGCAGTGAGCCTTTTTGGATGTTTAGGAAGATTTTCTTTCTCTGTGACTTTTGCACAGCTGCCAATAGACATGTTGCATCTCCAGCTGTTGGTTTCTCCTTCCAGATCCTGTTGCCTGCATGCTCAAGCTGACATTTATGGAGTGGCTGGTGCGTGTTGGGAGAAAGAGCTGTACCTTGCCTTGGATTTGGCAGCACAAATGATGCAAATTCACTGCTGAGAAGTCTGCATGGCTCTGAGATGTGTGAGCAAGTGTGACATTTACACATGGATCCAAGAGATGACTTGCCTTCTTATTCTGAACCCTAAGATAGCAATCTTAGTGTTCAAACTAATGTGGGTATTCAGTCCCGGGTTTAATCCCGGGTACTGCAGGATAAAAACAGAAGCTGTGTTGTGGCTTTAATCAAAAGTTTAAAGTGTTTGAAAATTACATTGCCAGGGGACACAGTGAAGTTTTACTTCAAAGTACTTTTACTGAAGTTTTACTGGCAAAGACGCAGCTAGAATTTGAATGGAGTGAGCTGAGCTGATACCTCACATGGCACTCTTGCCTTACCTACAGCTCAACTATTTGATGAATTCTGCTTCAGGGGTGCCCAGAATCACTTAAATAAAGCAGGTCAGATGCCTGTTTCATGCCTTGGTCCCATAGGTAAAGGGATGCTGTTATTCCCATCCCAGTCCTGGGAAGTCGATCCCTCCTTTGCCCTGAAGTCGCTGTTGTCCTTCTGCTGGGCTGGAGACCATGTAGATGCCAGGGGTGACTTGCCAGCTTATGCAGCAGTGAAGCAGCCAGACTGGGTCCAGGAATAGTGCTCATTTCTTCCCTCAGCTCATTAGCACTCAGACTCATTCGTCCCATATCGCCAGCAGTTAACCACACACTCGGGGACAAGAGTGGGTGCTTTCCCAGGAAGACCCCTGCAGCAGAACAGAGCATTTCACTGAAAGCCTGCCAACATCAAGGCTAATATTCTTCCACCACAGAACTGTTTGTCCTCTGGCAGTGAAATTTGTATTATCCTGTGGGGTCTAGTCCAAGTGCCAGGGTTTTTAGAGGATTTGTCAAACTTCTACCTGGGAATTTTGCCATTTCTTTTTTTTTTTTTTTTTCTTCTATGGAGATTTCATCCAGAAATGTCATTCCAGTTCTGCTTGGCATGTTTGACTTATGGAAAGAAGTAGAAGGACAGAAGGATACTTAACACAGTCATCTAAACAATTGTCATTAACTCTACAAACAACAGCAAATTAAGTCAAAAGAAGCTTGAACTAATAACATACACAGACACAGACACAGACACACACACACACACACACACACTATAATTTCACCTCCTAAACTTTTTAGAAGGATCTGTAGATGTCTTCTTTTCCACCTCCCCTTCACTCACGCTGTTTCCAAACTCTCCCTACTTGTGCTAAACATGCAGGATGTGTTATAAAGGTCTTGGACATGCCTGGACATGGAAGAAGCTGCTGGTTTCTTTCACTTGAACAGAATTGGGAAATAAATCCATACAAAGAGATTCTGGGACTTGAGGAACAATAAGTGAACAGAAAAAAGACTTAAGCCCTTTACATTATGAGCCAGTCTTTAATAAATAACAGCTGGATCATAGCATCTAAGTGGTTGGGGGAAGTAGGCAAGCAGAACATTTGTGATGTGGAAAAAGGAAGGTCCGCTATTAAAAGACTCAGAAAAAACAGAGAATATTTACTGAAAATGAAACTTTCAGTCTCTTTCTGCAAGACAGTATTGTGAGAGTATTGAAGCTGAGCCTGAAAAAGGTATTGACTCGAATTCCATGATTTTTCCTGTATATCCATTTATCAGTGGAATCTCTTCATTCTGCTTTTCTAATATACAGCTTCTAATAGTATCTCTCACTTTTCTACTTCATCTAAGCATTTTGTCCAAGTTTCATTGCAAACTGAGAGATAGCATGTAGAGGTAGACTCAATAGCTGATCTTAATTACCCAGGAATTTGGAGATTTTTGATGTCTGTATCCTTGAGTATTATTAGCAATATCAAAGGTGAAATCACTTCCGTATTTGTATTTTGTATATAAACAAGTTTCTTAAGCTGCATGTCATTTCCTCTCAGCAATGTCTGACTTGGTAGCTTAGAAGGCAAGGTCACTGAGTGATTGCGTTGGTGTTATATTATCCATCAGTGAATAAGAGGTGTGACAGAATCCAATGCCCGAGAACTCTGGGGTTTGCAGGACCTAAACTGGAATATGAAAGTTGGAAATAATAGCACCCTTATTTCATATGTGGCAATGTACTGGGGTCATACTCTGAATTTGGACATGGCCTGAGCAATAGGCATGACAGGAAGCACTGTGGTTGTGATACACAATTAATTCACTGTTTCCTCTTTACCATTCTGGCCCCTATGACACTCAGGCTGTCACACCAAACCATTGAAGTAAATGAAATGTGGGCAGGATCCTGCCTTTCCTTCTGAAGGGGATGGCCAGTAAAATGTTGCAGTTCTCTCTCCTTCCAAGCACAGTCTTTTATGGTCAAGGACCTGTGGGATTCTTATTCTCTTGTAAAGGATATGAATAAGCTGCCAGATCTCTGGTTGTTAATTAAGGTGATGGGTTTTTAGACTCAAGAAGATTTACTGTAGTTTTTTGGTTGTGTAGAGAAGAAGAAAGTCCACAGAAGATGATTTCTGATGTGTGGTTGATCATCCCATCTCTTTAAAACTGCTTAAACAGTTGACTTTGCTAAGTCCATTAGCCATATTTTTAATATATTATATGCTAATGTTATATGAACTCCACTGCAATGCTTTGAACCAAATATTAGGAACAGATAGGGAACTTTGCCATGTAAAGAACCTCCTAACTTTTCTGGAATTCCTTTTCATATGGACTGGAAAAAGCTGAAAGCTTTTACAATTTGACTTGGCAGCCCTTAGATATTTAGCCAGCTCACTATTGATGCATGAAACAAAAGACACCGCCATGAGAAGCCTGGGTTCTCTGTCCAAAAAAGACCTGAGAAAGGGGAGTGAGTGAGGAGGCACTCTAGGAAACAGTCTGCCATCCTGCTCTCATATGTCATGGTCTGTCGTGGTTTGAGAATAATTTGAAAATTATGTTATCAACTACTGGCAGTCATTTTATGTAGAAGTCCACATTGATCCTTAAATAGCTGCCAGTAGAACATGAGTACCAAATATAAACTTTACCCTGATTACTTACCTCCTTTATCTGGAGACCAAAATCATTTGTGCAATCAATCCTTTCTCTATTTTGATGAATAAAATGGTGATTCCCACCTTGGAGCCATGTCTGCTCAGAGGAAACCTGACAAAGGTTTCACTTAGCAGAAGGAGATCTTTGAACAATGTGATGAATAGGGAAATCTTTAGATGCTAGCGTAGAAGACCAGGGTGCAATTTAGCAGCTTTGTAATAAAATTGACAATGAAATGTTTTAGTGATGTTCTAGAACAAGAAGTCACAGAGCAGAGGGCAATTGCTAAATATAAGAAGCCAAAAGAATTGTATACAAATTGTACGTCTAAAAGATGAAAAATATTTATTTAGTTTAAACTCTTGTAAAAAAAAGGCTAGTCAACATCTCAAACCACTTCTTTAAAGATGCTGACTAGTGAACTTGCTGTTATTGTGCATTTGTGGAAATGCTAAGCTAAAAGTAAGTAATTTACTTTCTACATCTCTTTTACTCTTGCATACAAAAGAATATTCCTATTTTGAATACCAGTTCAAGTAATCAAATGCCACAGTTAACACATTAAACTGCCTTGGAAAATAATTTCAAAATGTTTCTTGACTAAAAAAGAGATGCATTTAATAAATATTGCAAGTATTAAATTCACAATCCATTTAATTTATATGGAAAAAAATTACTTTGAACATATGATTCTTGTAGTTAACAAAGAGCCGCTTGTGATCTCAAGAATGCAGAGTACAGATATGAAATTACTAATTAATATGTCAGTAAGACACTTTCCAGCAGTGTCTTTCTCCAGCTCACCACTATGTGCTGGCACAGGGATTACTGAATATCTAGCTGAGATATTCAAATGATACCTCACTCAAGATAAGTTGAGCTGTAAAACCTTTGCAACTTTAATTGCTAATTAAATCCAAGTGATCTGAGTGAAGAGTGTCAGGGAGGGACGTGCTCTGCTGTGGAGCAGAGGAAGAGGCTTCTGGGCAGCAGTTTCTCCAGCTGTCACTGCTGAGGATGGCACATGGGCCAAGCTTGCATGTGCAGTCATGAACATGGACAGGGATTAAGTTTCAGATAATAAATTGAAATATTTTTTCATGCTCACAATGTTCTCAAGGAATTGGACTCACATGACTTAATTGGAAATGATTATCCAGTGGCCTCCAGCTAATTAAAAAAAACACAAGACAGGCTCATCAGGATGTTGCTTCACTACAGTTTTGTAAGACTTGATCACAGCCTTTTTTCTCCAAAATGCCCTGGGATATTACTTCACATGCTAAAGACATGCTAAACTGTACCCAGATTTAAGAGAAGTTCTTCAGGTGTATGTGAACAGAAGGAAGTGCTGTGGGTTGTCATGGAGTTTGAGGAATGAAGTAATAGGCAGCTGTGTAATTCAGAATGATTTTTCCCTAGATCATGCATTTACAAGACACACAGGACTTGTCAGTGCATCTCCTCTGCCCTGCCTGTAAACACTTCATCACAAGCCCAGTATGATTTCCAGCTCATAGGTGAACTTCATGCAGAGGAAGGCACTTCATCCAGGGTACCATGTACTCTCTCAGTAGCTAGCTGGGGTAAACTAAGGGAAGCTTACACAATGCCTTTGACAGATGTGCTGGACCCCAAATCACACACCTCAGCATCAACACACACACCATTAGGGCACATCATTAGCTCTCTCCCAGTCACTACCCACTGTCCACGGGTCAAAACTTGTCTTTCTCTTTTTTTTGCAGTGATAACTATATTATTTCTTTTCCCCAGGAAATTTTGGTTTGCCTTACCTGTATCTTAGTAGCAGTTTCCTCAGTCCCACATATGGCAACCATCTTTCCCTATAGACATTACATAATACACCGGTAGCTAAACTGTAAAAAAAAAATCTCATATTGCATTTCATTCTAAAGTCATCTGCTTCTCTTTCAAACATCCAAAAAATTATTTTTACTGGCATGAACATTTTACTGTCTAGTAAGAGTTTCTTTTTTCTATGCCATGTAGCAAATAGATACCTGCAACATCAAAAAATTGTTAGGAAATTCAGTTTAATTAATAGTACAAATGTCAAAAGGCCATAGGGAATAGGCTGTGGGTTTTTGAATATACTTTAAAAACTTACTTTTTTCATAATTTATGTTCTTGAAGCGGCTACTGATCTTTGGACTTGCACTGCAAAATATAAAGTTAGAATTTTCCAAGGTGACACTGGATTATCCTTTCAAACACAATAATTCCCAAAGGAGCTACACTATAGGGAATTTGTCTTTGCAGTATCCAAATTTTGTTTTGTCAGAACTGGGATGCTGTGTAAAGAGGATCATTAGTTCATTTCTCTAATATCTGTGTCATATAGTCTCTCCTTATTCTACTTGAGAACACAAATAATATTTATGAAGCAATTAAAAAGGCAACAAAATAGACAGGGATATTATCATTCTATTAACAGTACATGGAAAAAGAATAAAGGGAATAATTGTTTTTGTTGTCCAGGTATTATTAATGTTAGTTGAAGACATCCAGTGAAAGGAAAGCAGGAACATTTCAAACCTTGGTTTCTTTTTAATCTGAAAACCCTCATTCTTTTGACCTGTCAACATTCTTCAAGTGACAGGGGTATCTTCCTTTATATTCTAGGAAAACGTAAAGGTGAGGAAAACATATTTGTTTAAAAAACAGTTCATCCCAATACATCTGAAACTGACTTCTAAGACAACATCTAGCAATTATTTCCATGGTTTATTTCTTCTGAAAAGAAATATTGTGTACAGTTTGTTCCCAAGTACTGCAAAGAAAGGACTTCTTGTCTCCTTTTATGATGATTTGAGAATATACTCACTTGTCATTGTAGGATAAAATTAAGAAAAGTATGATTGACATGAAACATTGTTCACTTTATGTAAAGTGAGAAAGAATCTGGTGTGAGTTTCCTTTGGTGTTAATAGAGATTTAAGTGATGGAAAAGTGAAAAAATTCTCCTGTTGCAATAAGGGCTCAAACATGGCTCAATTAGAATAAAAATCATAGTTGGAAAAGAAAGTGAAATAAATTGCTGCCCATTTGGGAAATTCAATAATACGGAATATGAGTTAATCATGAATATGTGTTAAAAGTAATCATACAAGACTCTTAAATTGTTAATAGAGAATTTTTCGCTATTTCTCAAACATAATATGGTTGGCAACTCCTTGTTTTTCTTTGTTCCAACAATAAAATTTCCCTTTCCCTTAAAATATATAATAGTCAAAACCACCCAAAATTTCCCACATTATGTTTTAGCTCTTCCAAACTTCTGCACCACTTATTACTTCACATATTCAGAAACCATTTCCTGCTCAAAGCTGACAAATAAAGGGAAAGGGTTATTTAAAAAAAATTTAAACCACATTAAATTCAGAAAGTGTTGAGTAGCAAGAGCACTGAAAATATTAAATATAGTTTTCCTCCTGAACTTGTAAAATTTTGGTTTCTGGTTTTACACATTTTTAAATACTATTAAACTAAGGCTACTATTATTAATACTATTAATAGTATTACTACCACTATTAATAGTAGCACTACTACTGTTTAATACTACTAAATTAAGATCCAGTCAAATATATATTGCTTGTAACATATATTTTGAATTTAACAGGAAAAAATTTTCCTTGAAACACGTCATTTAAAAGAGCAGTAATGTTCACCTAAGTGCTCAGAAACAGAAATATGTAGTTTTTAACCTTACGCTGGTGCCCTAGCCGATGTACATATCTATCAATGCTCTTTACTTATGAACCTACCTCATATACAGAGCAACACAACCATAAAGAGGGGCAATTATGGTGAAAGAATAAAGTTCAGAGCTCTGATGTTTCTCTCTCACAGTCTGTTTTTCCTGTGCTTGGGTCCGGACAACATCCTCAGTACAAAACTATTGTACTACAGATGAATTATCACTCTCAGGTGCACATGAAAGATTGAAACACTGCTCTACTGCAAAGAAAATGAAAGTAGCAATCTTTGTTGAAAACTACCTTGTAATCCCCAAACTGCAATAATCATACCCATCAGAGCAGGGAAAGACCAGCACTCAAAGCAGCACTTGTGGTTTCATCTGTCACGGCTAATAATGGCATCTTCATGGCTAAGAATGGTTCTTAAACAGAACCTGTCTTTGCGCCTAAAGGCAGATGGAGAGAAGGAGAGATGGACAACTTCAGTAGCTGTTTATACACCTTGCTTATCCTGTCTACCCTAGACAAAAACTAGTAAGATTTCTGGATGCACAGTTGACCTTGGAGGGGAGATAATTTACAGGAAAAGGAAAGGATATTCTTTCAGTGAACTAGCAGGGCCTGAAGGAGAAGAACCTGAATGGAGCTATTTGTACCTGCAGACAAACTGCTTTAGAGTACTGGAGTATTTTTCTGCAGTCATGTCCTTTGTTAGTACTAATCCCCACACAATAAGCTTGAGGCTCAGTTGCACTTTTATCTGTGCAAAGACAGGGATAGACTTTGCTGGTAGTGCAGCTCCCATTACTCTTAAGAAGTATCTGGGAAACAGAATTCACTGAAACTCCCTGAAATAACTCCTTGAAGACAGAGTGAAACAGCACTTAGAGAGTTTCCTCTGTTTGTCCACTGACCACAAAAAGGCTTTTATAACAGTGACATAAGTCCTTCCACGAGAGATGTTCCACATTTTCATGCAGCTGTACAAGCAATTCTTTATTTTTCCTTTTAGTAAAACAGTGTGAAAACCAGCTGGCTGTCATGTTAACTACCAAATCATTAGCACAGGGAATTGGAAACACAGTCAAGAGTGTGTTCTGCTCACAAGCAATTTACAGATTCCTATATATATTTGACCAATTATAAATTAAAGTGTTGATACAAGAAGGATAATGAAAAAGGAAAAAAAAATCCTGTTTGCTATTACACAAAGACTAATGTGGAAAGTGCAATAGGATTTTCATCATCCTATAGTATCTTGTCCCCAAGGCAGTAAAAGAAACATATTTAGTTAATTTTTCTGAGGAGTTTTTTAGGAAAAAATTCTGTAGTGCTGTCATTGGTACCATACTTAAGTTGTGCAATTAAATAGAAAGCACCAATATATCTCAGTGCCTCCCAGCAGGCATTTCAGGACAGGAGCATTTAACCTAAATGTATTGCTAAAATATCCTTTTATCTCAGTAATCCATATCAATTTTCTTGAAGCTGATTCTTTTGTAAGAGCATTAAAATGATGCATGACTCAGGTGTTTACAAATTATTTAGCACAGTGAGTCAATTAGAAGTATCTGCTTGAGGCTCTGTTCTGGAGTGAAGAATTTGCATTTTGCTGAAGCAGTCACGTACCCACTTCCACACCTTGCAGAACAGATCTGGTGGGGACTGAGCAAATGCCCAGGAGACTCAGGTCTGTGGGAATGAGGAAGCACCAGTGGGACAGGGGAATATTGTGAAAATCACACATGCTTTAAGGAAGGCCTGGGCACTGATCCTTCCCAAGAAGTAGCTAAGGCAAATAGTTCAGGGAATTTCCTTGAAAGAAAATATTCACTGTGTGTCTCCTTGAGTCTGGGGCACAGGCAATTTCATAAGTAGTGTCATTGGTATCAGTTCAGGAGAGGCAGCACCACATGTGTGTCATGTAGGAAATGCTCTGCACCCACTGGAAGCCTCCTGGGGACACCTACCCAGGTCAACAAGGAGTGTCACCCGCTGGTCCTGGAAAGTACAGTGTGCCTTGTGCCCTCCTGTGGCTGAGCTTTTGTGCCCTTCCTGCTCCAGAATGACCCCTTCTAGAGGAGCTGTCAGCCAGGGTGCCAGGCTGTGCCCAAAGGCCCTGCCTGCAGGGTGGCACCTGGCCCTGGGGGTGGGCTTGAGCCCTGAACCCCACAGTCAGTCACCTGCCCCCTGTCCCTGCCAGCTGAGTAGCCCTGGTGTCTCTTTGGACCATAACAGGCCAAATTTGCCCCACAGGCCACAGTAGCTGCCAAAGCTGGTAACTAGCTGAATTCAGGAAAAGGCTCCTCCCTTCCTTTCCCCAGCGCTGCGCCCGAGCCCAGGTTCCTCAGTCCCCATCCCAGGAGCAGAGCCTGCCTGAGGAGCAGCTGCCACCCCTTACAGGCTCTCACTGTGCTTGGCAGAGAGGCCACTGCCCTCACCTTCTCTCTTGCCAGAACAGGGGAGATGGACCTACAAGCTCAGCTGGAGTCTACTGAGGTCTCACTTTAGAATGCTTAACTGGAGGACTAATCTGGGTTTGTCACTTGCACAATGTTGATCAGCCTGGGCTGTTTATTTTCTTTATAATAACAAAAGCTTTGTGAGAAAAGATAAAACTGAGAGATGGAATCAGCAATCCCTCAACAGAGATTTGCCTTGCCTCCATTTCCCTGTTATCAATAACTGCTAAAATTTGGCTTGTTTCTGTCTTTTCCCACACTTCTACACTATTTATCCAAAAGCATTATTGACCACAGAGGCTTCCTGAATCCTTCTGCATCATCTGTCTTTTTGTCTTCAAGTGTAGTTTGAAAATATTTGTACAATGAAGATTCACTTATTCAAAACAATTGTTTGTAAGTGAATATATCACTTCTCTTCCTTTTTGCTATTTTATATTATTTATTTTATATTTTCTTACCAATCCTTATTAATTTATTTTTTCTCTTGCATAATAGTCCTGAATTTTAACTCTGGATTTTTTAAACTCAAGTCATTGTTAATTTTTGACTGTAAACAGAGACAGACATTAAAATGCTGACCGCTTCCAAACATAGTAGATAGTATTTCAGAACAAGAATCCAAGGCCAAAGTTAACAATAACATGGCAGAACAAAAGTGTGAGTGGACCATAATTATTCATGTGTGCAAATTGTGGGCTGATCTGAGAAACAAGAAAGGGATGATCAGTTAGTCTTAAGCATTATGATGTGATGGAATAAAAACAAACAAGTCACTTCAAAAGAAAAGAAATTTATCTGGATCAAAATTTTGTGCAGTTGAATATCTCACTGAGATCCCTGTGTTGATTCTGATAGTATTGGAATTCTTTTAGAGAAATAAAAGCTATGAAAGTCATATTCAGGAATGAAATTAATTTATCCATCACTCATATCTTAGTGTTGGATCTCTCCTTTTGAAAGATTAGCCTACAGAGAATGTGATTCATCTCACCTAAAGTACACACTTAAAATACATTAAAAAGAGCTTTATACATAGATTCTGTTGTTTTGCTTTAACAAATGCATAAGATCAAAGGGAATAGAATGGATTTGCATTTATGCTTCATGCCATCTTCCTAACAAAAACCAGCTGCAAGGTCCAAACAGACCTTGGTATTATAGTTGACATGGTGATTAACAGCAATCAGTGCCCCACTATGAAATATTTCTTTTTTGGCTTTGATTTTGCTAAGTGGCTACAAAGTGTGAAAAGTCATTTACTGACTAAGTCATGGTGTCTAGAATTTCATTGGATAAAATCAATGAATTGATCAGAAGTTAGCTGGAGTAAAATATCCAGCTACTCGAATGAGAAGGGATCTGAATTTTCTGAGGGTCTAAAGGTGAAAAGAAACTGGATGCCCCAAAGACAAAAGCTTTGAAAAGTACTTCAATGTATCAGAATGTTAGTTATTTGATTTAAAAAAAAAAATCAAAAGCAGGGGTATTATACATAAAGTCAGAAACCTGGCTAAACCTAAGACAAATCTTTCAAAAATGTAGCAGCTCCATAGATTTTTCTAGGCTAGGAGCACAGTCATCCAGTTTCCTAACTGCAGTCAATGAAGAAAAACAGATGCCTTCAGACAGAAGCTGAAATATTAGTGGTGTGAATCACTTTTTGTCTACCTTTCTTCATTCACTGAATGGGAACAGAGGACAATTTTGCATCTGGCTTAGCATTTCATTTAGAGCCCGTTACTCTGGTAAAAGTTAGTCCATGTGGTGAGAAGCTGGTGTCCATGCAAAGAGAAGGGGACCCCAACAACAACCCAACACAGCATCACAGGAGCACATCTGGCCTCCCAAAGGCTGGCATGTGCTTGCTCGGAATATGTGATCAGCCCAGATGTAAGAAAGATTCCTCTTAACACCACATTCAGTAGGTCATGATGGCTTCAGCCCTTTACCTCTGCTATGGCTCAGTCCTCAATCTGCACAAAAGGAGATACCTGAAGAAATGAGCCATTGTTGAACAGTGGAGTTGATTAAGCAATTTGTACAACCTCAAGGATGTCCCAGGATTAGAGAACAAGATTGCAAAACAACCAGAGTTCCTTAGGTAATGTAAGTCAGGTTTAGCTTATGAATATGAACGAAGTGTTTTGTCCTTATTTAGAGCATTAATCTACCTTCAATAACAGCCAAATCTTTCTACTTTCTTTATTCATTTAGCCAGAAAATCTTTTTGCTTTGTTTCAAGTGTTTTTGTCTCTGTGATAAAGGTGAAAATTGTTTCACTTACATAGCTCATGGTGCCAGTATGACCAGCCATGGGACATGAGGCAATGGAATGAAGCTGCCTCAGGGCAAATTCAGATTGGACACCAGGAAAAGGTTTTTCACCGAGACAGCTGTCAGTCACTGGAACAGGTTGCCCAGGGAAATTATCATGGCACCAAGGCTGCCAGAGTTCTGGAAACTAATCGCCAAGCCACTGGGTTTTGCCTTCACATCAATAAATATTTATTAAAACCAAACTCATTCTTAAACCAAAATAATTTATATCTTTCAAAAAAAAAAAAAAACAAACTATGTTTCTTTCACAATCAATCAGTTCTACTTGAAAGATACCTCACCTTAAACTCAAATTGAAATAATGCACATGATGTCAGTTATCTGACTTTAAGTCATCCCTTACCCAATGAATGCAAATAATTTACTTTAACTCAGAAGAGATTGCATGGACAGAAGTATTCATTATTAATAAAGAAGTAATAACTCCACTGTGCTCCTTCTGTTGTTTTTGTCTCACAGCTAATTATGAAAAAAGGAGTTTTACAATTTATCCTGCAGTTCTGATTGTTTTCTTCTTCTGTTACATACCTAGCTGATTTTCTTCATTTTTCCTGGAACACTATGGAAGCATTTCACCAAGTCTGCTGAATAAAGCCTTTATGCAAGTGGATGTTCTTTTCTGGGTTTTTACTTTCTCTTACTTCCCTGAAGGTTGTTCTGTACCTTCCTTCACTGATTAACTGCTTTGCAATCATTTTTTCAGAGAAGTGAGTCCCTTACATTACATCATCTGCCATCATGCGTCATCACCTGTTCGCTGCCAGGTGGTTTGGGGACAAGATTGTAACAGAGAAGTGTTTGATGAAGTCTCAGGACACTTGCATTACACCTTCTTACTTGCTGATGTTTTCTGCTGGATGGTACTTGAATTCCTTTTGAAGCCTTTTAAACTAAACAACATGAAAAATTTTAAGGCATTGTGGGGTGGGCAAAGTGGGAGGAATGAGGTGCCTGATTTTTGTCATTTATCTGACAGCTGAGCCCAGGGGATCCAATCTGGATGGAAATCCTGCTTGCTTCCATGACATCCAAATGCATATACTGCTACAGAAATCACGTATCAGGGAAGGCACTAAAGCTGCTCTTTCAACACTAATCCAAACTATATTAATCTCCATTCAAGTCCTAGCAGGCATTATTTCCTGCTGCATGACATAACTCAGCCTGGTGCCTTTGTTCTTTTGCTGGGTGCAGAAAGGCCCTCCAGGTCTTTGCTATTTACTCCATGCCATCTGAAGCAAGAATGTCTGACACAGCAAATGAGAGGGGGTTTGTGGCACCTGAGAGCTGAAACAAAATTAAATTTGTGCAACCTGCTTGATGGAAATATCTAATGATTCAAAGTGAGGAAGCAGACTAGTCAGTGGGATCATGCTAGACAAGTACTACACCCACACAATAAATCTGGGATATTCCCAAGACAAAAACCCAACAGTTACTTGTGATGATCTCCAGTATGAAAAATAACGAAAAATACTGCTGAGCCTGTGGAGCAGATCCACTTTCTCACACCTGCACAGAAAAATTGTTTGAATTTGAATGTGTTTTAGCTACTTAAGTGAATTTGAAATACAGTCTCAGATACCCCAGAAGTATAACAATTTTTTGATATGTTATAAGCTGTGAGAATGACTGCAATGACTCTACCTGTGAAGGCACATCTCTGGCATGCTCACTACCACCAACTGGTGTGTTTGTTCTCTGCTCTCCTTTCATTGTAACAGGAAGGAATGAAGACCATACAACATCTAACATTTCTTCGTTAATCTCACACATGGGATTACGCTGCTTTCCTTGGCATAACTTGTGTTGAGTAGCAACTGAAATTTTTGCAGAAAGATGCATTATTTAGAACTGAACACCAAGTCTCAGTAAATCTCTCCTTTTGAGGACGCAGGATCTGATAAACCAGCTAGCTCATGGAAAATATTTACTGTTTATACAAAAATAACTCATCCTTCATTCTCTGAAACATCAAACAGGAAGATTTCAGCCTGAGTCTGAAAACAGTTCTGAGAGAATAAACAGGCAGGCTTGGAAAGCTTTTATTTCTCCACATCTGCCTAGAAGTCTGCTGCTTTCTTAGCAAAATGTCCAGCACAGACCATAATCTAAAAACTCAGTAACAAAGCACTCTAAGTATGAAAATTTGAAAATAAAATGTCATGTCATTCAATGAAACTTTTAAGAAAGCCAGGGCACTTAAGCATCTTCCTTACATCTAGGCAAAGTGATCTGGGAGCAATTCCTGGCTCTCAGTTTCAGCTTCCTGTAGGAATCAAATGAAGCACAAACTGTAACATTGCCATAGGAAGGAAACTGAGCAGCAAAGGACCCACTCAGCATTTCCCATGAGTGGCATCCATTATAGCATTGAGCTGCCCCACAGTCCAGGCCAGTCTGAGACAGTCACCCATCCTTCTCTCTCCCTACCCATCTCTCTCCTTCTCTTCCCTTCCCTTCCCTTCTCCCTGAAGGCCCTCTTCTTGGTGGTTCCTGTCTCTGATTTTGCCTTCTCCAACCAAAAGCATGCCATCCAAATTTGGGGAAAAGAAATACACCATGGACTGGCTCTGGCTCCTGCAGGCTGGAGCTCTGCTCATGGGGTTATACCTGCCAGCTCACTGTGCGTTACATCTCCCTGGAGCATAAACTCTTTGGAGGAGGAGTTGACTCATCCCAAACTGGAGTTTCAAAGACTGCTGTTCCCTGGTCCACGAGAAGGAGCAAGTCTGTGCCCAAACAGAAACCAGTTTACCTCAAGATGTGTGGCCCCTAAACTCTACCTCTGCTTCAGCCCTAACATTTCAGAAGCAAGAGTCCCTTTTGGTCATTCTCATGGCAAGTCATTAGTGATACAGTAATCACCCTATCATATAGCCTTGCAACTTCTGTCTTGGCTGTGCAGACACACAGTGTGCTGTTTAGTCATCTGACACAGAGGAAGTGAGGCTAATTATGTCATTGGGATATTTTAAGAAATTGATATTTTACATGCGCACTATTTTCAGTAACAAATTGCAATGCTAGAAATAATAGTGAGACTTGTTTTGATTATATCATCTCATCAAAATTTAGTCTACCCACCCTGCGCCTAAACACATCTGTGCCACCTACACAGCTGTGGTTGCTCTAAGGTGTGTTGGGGGGTGGTGGTGTTGGAATTACAGCCCCATAATCCTGTAGCCAAATCTGTGATGACGGGTGATTTAATCCGCCCATGCATTTCAGCATTGGATCAAAGCTGTGGGTCTCACATATTTGTAAAGGTTGACTTGACATTTCTTGCTCCTTTGAGTTTTGTTTTCATGTATCCTCCCTTGTAAGGATAACAGCACTGGTGGAGCTTACTGGCAGCAGTAACCTTCCCGCTTTTCCTGTTGCCACAGTTTGTTCCTATGCTGTACCCCAAGGGTTGCATTCCATACATTCATTAAATCTCTACCCTGTTATAAAGTAGGCTATTTTCCCGGATCCTTTGCTTCCCAGAAGTGTACTTTCAGGCTGCATTTCTTGCCTTCTGTCTTTTTATAAATTTATTTTCTAAAACCTGGCATCATAAAATTGGCACAGTAATCTGAGTGGGTAGTACCCTTTAGTAAGATGCACCAGAGGAAGGAAAACAATTCCTAGTTTTACACAGGTTTTACCAGTGTGGCTTTGTCTCACACTAGTATTTATTACTTTATTCCTGGATGGTTTTGCTATAACAGGATGGCTGGGCTTCTCTGTGATTCAGTTCTGGCAGCTGGTGTTGACGCATGTTGAACTTTTAAATCTCTGATTTTCAATAAACACAGAGAAATTGGTAGATTGCAAATAGGTAATCACTGAAGCAATACTGATGATGTCCTTGACTCCTGCTTATTTTCCTGTAATTCTGGGGGAATTTCTTAAATTTGTGTTCCTGTGGCTTGTCTTAGATGATATCTTTATTAGATGAAATCTGTGTTAACTGAGATTAAAGTAAACCTTTCATAACAACTAAAACCAATACATGTCTACAAAAAATAAGGCTATAAAGTGTAGAGGAAGACATTAATGATAATTCTACAAACATAATGACCTGATTCCATCTGACCTGAATATTGTGTCTAGCTCTGGTCACACAGTCTTACAAAGCAGATAGCAAGAAAAATGTCTGCCAAAACTGTCAGGAGAAATAAAAAATATTGCTCACATCAAAGGGCAAGAAATTGTAACATCAGTTTTAATGTTAAAACAAATAAGAGCTCTGCTAAAGGTACATAAGTAAGCAAGTTACAGAAAGTAGGTCCTCTTATTCACTGTTTATTGATATAAGAACACACTCAGTGAACAAGGACAATAGTGTAAAAATAGATCATAGGGGAGTCGCCTTTCATAATGAACACAAAAAATCAATGTTGAGTTTACTGCACTATTTTAAATCTGAGATTCAGTTGAGAATGTGGATATTAAGAATGCCTTTATCTATGCAAGAAAGAACTAAAGAAAAACAATGAAAAATTCAGCAGCACTTGAAATATCACAGGACAGGATCTTGTTTACTCCTCGTTTCCATTATGGATAGAAAAGAAAAGGAGCATCTGAGATGGCCTGATTTGGACAGCTGGGTATTGCTGACATTCTATGACTCTAATGATTAGATTCAAAGAGAAATGTCACAATTTAAACACATGTCAACATAATGCAAATCATTCCTTGGGGTGCCATGAAAATTCTAATGCAGAGAGCTATGAATAGAGCAAGTGGAATCATAACAATTAAAATTTCCGGTGTTTATTTGAGGCTGCAGGCACAGCACTGGATTGTTTAAGCCTGATATTTCAACAAGCATTTTCCTTCTGGAGTTGATGCTTGTGTAGCCTCATAGAGGGAGAAGGAGCCCACATCCGATATTTATTTTGTGCATCCAGTGACTCAGTTTCAGACAGTGTAACTCATACTCTAAGTCTCATGAACATAACACAGAAAATTCCCAAATGCAAAGTTCTGAGCTGACTGTTTCCTCCTTGGCACTCAGCAGAAAACTGCCAAAGGGCTTTTGTTGCCCCTTTTTTTAAATGCTTGAATGGTACCAGATTCAGATGCTGCTCCAAAACATGTGTTTGTAGTCGCTTCTCTGAAATTACTATTAACTTTGAGACTGCTTATATGAGAGCAATGATTTTCCCTAGCAGTTTGCAAAGCAGCTGTTATCTGGGCAATTATTCCCTGAACAAAAAGTGAAGTCTATGTTAAGATTTCTGTTTTGTTTGAATCGTGTTTCAGATCCCAACAGGCTTTTATTGATTATTTCTTTCTTAATATCCACAATTCAGCTACTAATAGTAATTTCACAAACACAGTAATTGGAGATAAGCTGATGCTATCAATTGCTTTATATTTCCTACAACATCCTCATTCTCCTGTGAGAGATCTCTATCTCCCTGTTGCAATGTCATCCACTGTTTTCTACCACTGTAGACAGACTTGGTGTGCTAAATTATTAGTGTTACAGACCCAAACTTTCGACAAGGAAGAGTCCTTGGGAAGAGTCCTCAGAATCACATCTGGATTGCCCAGCCATCAGCTAAATCTCTGGTATGGGCTACTTTGAGGCATAAACCAACTTTGTGTTTAGGCTCTGTCAGAAAAATGGAAATGGCTTTCCTTGATGGTTTTTGCCTGCAGGGTCTAATCTAATCAGCTGAGAGCAACAGATCAGAATATGTAGCCAGGAGGAGAGCAAACATTTTACCAAGATCAATTATTCCAGCTACCTGGCCACATCCTGGCTGCACCTTGTTTGAACTGCATCCTATAGCACTGCATAGACCACTCTAATGGCCCTGGCTTACCTGAACTGCAGTTTCCCTTGGGAGACCTCAAACATGGTGTTTTATCCCATGAGTCCTTGCAGCTTTCATGACCAAGTTTTTTTCTGGCATTTGTCTCACGCTGTCTTCTCTGCACCACTGATGCCTTTTGACCCCATCATGCATGGTTTATTTGCCATTATATCACCAATGTGCTATAGCAAAATAGCACATAATTTGGATCAGAGGTAAAATTTGTATGTTAAATTCTCCTGATTCACCTGAAGACAACCTGGAACCATTAATTTAACCATAGAACCACAGAATCATAGAATGGTCCAAGCTGAGTCTGAAAAGGACATTTGCTAGATAAACATAGAGTGGGAAGGACACTGTGAGCTCCAGACCCGTCAGACATGGTTGATTCCCAACAGACTTTCACAGGTTCTTCTTAGTATGACAGACTCTGAGGGGGGCTACAACATTTTTTTGTTCCTGTGAAAAATTTATTCAGGTAACAAAAATGCAGAAATGAAATTTCTCTTACTTTCTACCTAGGCTGGTAATCCCTGTAATGATGAGATTACAGAGTGTTGTAATAATGTCATTTGGGCTAAGAAAGCAACACTTGACCCTGGACATGACCCATCTTCCTCTTCTAAGAAGAGCAGAACAGGATCATGTAAGAGCATGTAAAGTCCAGCAGAGACTACACAGTATGGCTGTGACTATTCTGAGGACACTGCTCCATCAGGCTCCTCCTGCCCAGCGGTAGGACCCCAGTGTAGTCCAAGAAAAAGTCAAGACACAACATGGATGGCTTACTCCAATGCACACAGAAATGCACCATCCTGTATTACTGTAGCAGTAGGAAATGTGTTATGTGACATTTAAATAAGAAACTGAAAGCTGCTTGTCGGCTGCCTGGTTTCTTTAGAGGAAGATATTCTTTGATCCATTTCCTGTGAATTAAAGGGGCAGGGGCAGAGCACACTCTGTAGCACAGCACATGGGAAATATGTAACGTGAGAGCCAGAGGTAGTCCTGAACAGCACTGGCTGGAAATTCAAAGTGCAGTATGTAATTGAAAAGCTGTGACTAAAAGGGAAGTACCAACCACATCCCCTGTGCTAAGCAGGAAAGAGGAGGGTCACAGGCTGGAGGGACTCTGTGTGGGCTTTGTACCCTCTGCATCATCCTAGGGAGAAATACTGAGATTTTACTTGGGAAAATTTTTCATCAGAAGCAGCAAAAGCATCAAACCCCAAAACTGGTATGAATTCACAGTTTGTGAGAAAGACACCCCGCTTTGTGCAAAACCCCCTAAACATAACTAACAAAAGGTCTATTAATCTCAAATAAGGTTAATGGGCCATCAGTATTTCCACAAAGTACTGTTTAATTGTACATGTGTAAACAGAAAACATCTCCAACAGAACAGGTGAACACGCACCAAAACAAAAGTGAATGTGCAGTTCTTTGACCTAGGCTGAAGGCTGAGGTCTAGATCCTTGTTTAAGTCAATGTGAGAAAATACTGAAACAGTGAGTTTTCCTCTCCAGACTCAGTAAGCATCTGTGAAGGGTTGCCATGTTCCCAGGCAGTTAGAACATGTCTATGTGTGTGTATTTGGAATTTTCCAGTGAATGGGGTTAGAGTAAGTGGGTGCACTGTGCATAGGACAGGAGTGTACTGTTTGAAGTGCTTTGCATTGAATTCTGGAAAAGACTAAAAAATTAGTATCCCTGATAGTGAATACATCTAGATGCTTCCTGAACATTATTATATCCTAACTTTTTACTCAGAGGTCTGCATTTCAATAGAATAAAGAACTGAATTCTATTTATTAGTGTTGGGGTTTTTTATGTCATCACATAATGTAAGAACTCACTATAGTTAATTGTGGCTTCCTCATCCACCATTACAATTTTTAATTCTGTACAGAATCTCTAAGAAGCAAAGCTGTCACTGCCATCTAGTGTCTTCAGTGTAGATTTCTGGAGATTATGCTAAGGAAAAAAATCCATTCCTGTAACTTTGAATCCCTTCTCAAGTTTATCAGCTACTAGTAGATCTCATATAGTTCATGGAAATTCTTACAGTGTTGCCTAATTTCTCACTTTGGAAAGTTTAGATGATGCTTGCTCACTTTTTTTCTCACCTGCAGTATATATTTTCATCCTCTAAATCCTCCTTGTTCAGGATCATGTAACCAACACAGAACACTAGCTGAGGAGAATCTGACAGATTCCTTTTCTTTCCTTATCCTTTATCTCCCTTCAAATGACCATTCCTAGTAGAGATCAATATGAATATAAAAGACACATTAATCAATAACTGTTCATGTTCATGTACTAGTCACAGAATCACAGAATCAATCATAGAACCACAGAATCACAAAATCACAGAACATACTGAGCAGGAAGGGGCGCACAAGGATCAAGTCCAGCTCCTGGCCCTGCACAGGATACCCGAAGAGTCACACCATGTGCCTGAGGGCATTGTTCAAATGCTTCACGAGCTCTGTCAGGCTGATGCTGTGACCACTTTCTTGAGGAGCCTGGTCCAGTCCCCAGCGACCCTCTGGGTGAAGAACCTTTTCCCAATATCCAACTTAAACCTCCCTGACAAAATTACCTACTATTAGGTAGGACTATTCTGTCCATTCCTTACTATTAGGTGGATTTATGTAGTTCCATATAAAAAAATTTATGTAGTTCGACTGGCAACCTGGTGGGAAGTTATTAGTTGTGCTATTGTATTACATCCTGGGGGACAGCTGCTTCAGCCTCCTTGTGGTCCTTCCTCCACTCACATCTCAGGGAAACCAGTCAGTTCAGTCTCTGACTCTGGAAAAAGAATTATTTCTTCTCAATTCTTGATGGTCTTGGGTGACATCCCACCTGGTTCTCACCCCTCACCTGTGCAATGCTATTCTCATGTGTGGCAGTGGGTGCCAGGGCACAAGGAACTGTAGAGAGTTTTCCTTTCTGGCTGACAGCAGCAACAGGGTCCCTCTGGCTCTGATCTCAGCCTTCCACTTCCACAGCACAAAAATTTTTTCTGTTTTTTTTTTCTCAACAAATGCCAGGAACTGGCATCCTGGTACTTTTCTCAGCTGAGGTAGAGCTAACCACAGAACAGCTCCCATCTCTTGGTGGGGATGCGGACACAGATGATGGAGCCGTGCTTGTATTTGTGCCAAAGGCTGCTTTCAGTCAGCCAAGCAGCTGACAGGAATCTGTCTGTTTGGGCTGGAGAGCAGCTGGATATGATCATGCTGAAAGCTTTTGAAGGTCCAGCTTCCTATGCAGTACCTTTTTTCCCTGACAAATGTACAACATTAACAGAAATTCACATAGATGTGACATTCACTGCTTCTCCTTGCTTCCCTGTCCACATTTGCATTCCCTTACCCAGCACAGCTCATGTCAGACCTTTGAAACTCATAAAACAGAACTTTGATTTTAGTTTTGCAAGTTTTTCAAAATGAAAACTTCTAAGTTTTTAATTTTGTACAGTTTTTTTCCAATTCTCTTTCCACACATTTCTTTTAAGCATAATAAGGTCTGGAATTCACTAGTTCACAATTTTATGTTCAGAAGAGAGCTCTCAATCTGTTAGGTTATCACAACCAACCATCTATGTCATGTGAACTACAGAATTAACCACACCTAGCCCACCCCTAGGTAAGCCTGGTCATTTATGTCTGTTTAAAAATATTAATTGTTGGTCAGCTTTGCTTGGCAGGCCTGGCTGATTGATTGACTTAGGGGTTGTTTTTGAGAGGAAAACAGGACAATGAAGTTTTAATTAATTGCTAATATTTAACATTCAAAATAAGGTGTAACTGTTTTTCCCAGTATTTCTTAATAGTTTCTCATTCTTTCTGTAATGATAAGATCTAATTCCAACTTAGTCCTTGTTTTGCAGATTTGAGGGGTCTTTCTGATTTTCCCTCTTCTGTCTTTCCTCTTTTCAATGAAATTATTTTTCTTGAAGGGACAAAAACTAAATTTTATTTTTAAACAGAGATTGAAATCTTAATGAATAAAACGCACAGGTTAGGGATCTTGATTTCTTTTTCCCTATAGCTCTATATTGCTTCTGTGACAGGGAGCATAATAAAATTTAAGTAATTTCACAGCATCAGTTTATTTCTCCAGTTTATTTAATATTATTTTTTAAAATCAAAATAATCACAGTCCCACATAATTTGCATTGATTAAAACAAAACAGAACAAAACAAAATATTACAATATACTGAAAAAATTAATATAGATATTAAAAGAGTGGCCAACATGAAAAAATATATTCTTTTCAATATTCTGCTTTGGATGTTCAGGTTCTCTTCTGGCACAGGCACAACCTCTATAAATGTCACTTCAGTCAACATCAGCTGAAAACATCTGGGCTGTGATACCAGATGTAGCATCATGCACGGCTTCTACTTGTGTGATTCTCTTGTAGCTGCTTCCTTATGGTTTCCCCAGTATCATACAGGTTTACAATTTCTCCAGGGAGTACTTTTCCCTTTTCCCGCTTTCCTGTTTGCTTTGGAATGACATCTCACTGCTTCTGTACCTTCTCCTTATTCTAAGGATGACATGGGCATCTGCTTCCAGGGGGACATTCCCATTCAATAGAGTCAAATACTTCTGAATTCCCAAACTTCATAATTGCTGCTTGGTTTCACTTGCTCAGGGAGTTACCATACAGCCCTCACTCATTCACTACACATCTGAATTCCCAGTGTGCTAAAAGGGACTTCAAAAAGGGAAGAAGAATTGGTTCAAAGATACAAAACTCCTGGGTTTACCAAGTCTATTTCTTGGGACATGCTAGGAGATCCTTGAAAGGTTCTAAGTGTGCTCAGAATACTGGGAATTAGTAGTGTTTATAAAAGTGAGTGATGTATCCAGCATCACTCCAATACTAGACAAACTTTAAATGGTGTAATGCACCTTGAAATGCTAACAATTTCTTCTCTCCTCTCCTATTAAGTTAGATCAATTCCAGACTGACATGCAGCTGTGTAAGTCCATATATACCGTGTACATTTGTTGGTAGGTAGCCTAGTACTTGTTCATAGAACCTTGCTGTCCTTTGGTAAACCTAGATGCCCACTTTATCAATATTCCCATGTGCTACAAGCTGCTCTGCAGCCTATGACATGGCGCTCAGCTGTAATTAGCACCAAAACAGGGAGTTAGTATGCAGGACACGGACAATTCTTTGACTCCAGATGCTATATTCAAACTGCAGTGGTCCATTGAAGAAGTAGAGGTAACCTAAGGAAAAAGAAAGTTAAAAAGAATTAACACTAAGAAACTGTGGTGCCATATCAAAATTATCCTTAAAATAGTAATTATCTTGTTTTCATTTTTAATAACTCAAATGCAACATTTTCATATTTAGAATGCTGAGATAAATTTTTAAAGATCCTCATTCCATTTGCTAGAGCTGGATCAGAGTTTTAAAATTACTGATATTCTTTAATCTTGTGTAAAATTCTTATGTTATTTGATCAGGAAGACACAGGGCATTTTAATTTTTAATACATTGATTCAGAAACACTCCCTGAAAAGCTGGATAGGAATGGGCTCTATCTATTACACTACAATACTTCTATATTAAACATGTCACTTTAGGTTCTCTAAGCAAGAAGCTCTTTTTTTTGGCCAGAGCATAATTTAGACTGGAAAACTGATTCAGTCAAGAACAGAAGTGTTCATGTGAAGAAATTAAAATTACAAATGCACAATTTTCTACAAGACATTAATCTCAAGTTTCAAGGGCAATTAATTGTAGTAAAGTTTCATTATCAGATTATGTACCATTTCTTTCATAGACTGCATCCACTTTATCACCAATTCCTGCGAATTCTTCCTCTATCAGCCTGGGGTAGCCTGCGTCCATAACCTCTGCCTCTTCATCATAACTATATTAAAAACAAAAGAAAAAAAAAGTTAAGGGATTTAAACAGCCTGCAAATCTGGTCTGTGCCCTTTATATGTTTGGAAATTACCCACATCCAAAGCAAGCCAGCAGTCTTTAGGTGCTTTCTGTCTAGTGCAATGGTAAAATGCAGGGTGATAAACGGGGCACACCTCCACCAGAAGTGTAATAAACACAAAGAAAATAGAGCTAATGGAGATTATTGTACCTGGATGCATTGGTACTATGAACCTATCCTGAGGCTGCTTGGCCCAATGAGAGTGGGAAAGGATGGTAATGTCTTAATTATGCATGAGACCTGGTTGTGAGCCCCACTCATGGGGGTAAAAAAGAGACACCCTAGGGTGGGACAGATTTCTTGTTCACAGCACTGATACCATTTCACAACTCAAGGAGGCAAGATGGGAAATTTGTCTAGCAGGCATGACCACATTTGAAATTCTCCCAGATTAGAGCACTTTGTTCTCATTTCCTTACACTCATTCAGCTTATAAAATCTTTGCCCCTATTTACAACATGTTGTACACAGCTGTAGCACCAATGAAAACCACAGACTGGATTGGCCAAATGCCTGCTTTGAACCAAATTCCTGATCTTTCCATACATCTGGACAGGTAATGACTAGGGACACAAAAACTGACCTGTCTCCAGCTTACCTCCAATACTTGTTTCCAGTAAAAAAGAGAGTCTTGCCAGTGTCTTTAACATGGACGGCTGCGTCTATTCTTTTCATTTCTTTTGGGAATCCCATTTCATAGATCTTTTTAGGGAAGTCTTCAACTATGTCGTAACCATTCAGAGCCCAGACTTTCTTTCCTGAAAATATAAACAAAATATGAGTGAGTCTTTTGTAAGTACTCAGCTGTGAGTGAAGAATCAAATGAGGAAACCGTAATCCCTGTTTTCATACAACAAACAGATTGTTAGGTCACGTACTCAGTAGGTATTAGACTATTTGTACTATGATTCTGGGCATCCTAATTAAATTGTACATCTCCCAATTCACTGAAAATTTTATAGATGTGCATATAGAGGTGAAATCATTTGTCTTTCAAGCGAGGAAGGTAGGATGTTTTATTATCCTATTGTTTACCTCTGCATCACCTGTTGAGCTTGATTAAATATGTGTATTCTTCTGCCAACAACAAAATCGAAAACTCACCTTTAAACATGAACACAAGGTCTTTGATGGGATTTTCATAAGCTGCATCTATTTTATTTGGAAGCTCTGGCCAAAAGGACTTAAGTAACACCAGTTCTGCCTCAACCATCTGAGGGTGCAGTCGCCAGAAAAACCTAGTTCAGAAAAGGAAGATATATTTTATGTTTCTTGTCATACTGTAGAATAGCAATATCTTTGATGTCCTATAGTTAAAATAAATTACTAGTAAATTAATGGTTATCATATCACAGAATATTGAATAGACTGAGCCCCTCACACCTTTCCTTTCCTCACAGTCATCAGCTGCAGACTATTTCTGTTACTCACACAGTGATCACCTCAAACAATAACAAATTTTAAGCCTCTTCATTTATAATAAGAGAGTCACTGCTGTCCCATGTGAAGCTCCTGAATGCAGTACATCTTCACCCAAATAAAAGCAGATTTATGTGTGTTGAAGAAAATCCCATGAATTTAAAAATGTGCACAAAACTGTCAGGCTTCAGCCATATTATCTTCACATCATGTCGCTGGACAGTCAAGTCTGTAGTTGCATTATGAACCCTGCCTAAAAAGATATAGGATGCAGTTTCTTAAGAGACATCTATATTGATTTGTGCTCTTTTAAATGTACATTTACCCAAATCTTTAGTAAAAAATGAAATGATGTTTTTCTTGGTCAGACTTTATCCAGTACCCACCACCCTTGACATGGAAGTGTCTTTACCTGTCCTTGAAGACCAGCATTTCTCCACGAAGTTCTGTTATTGCATCAAGAGATAATTCTACATCACATTTCTCTGGGGTTTTGGGATGTTTTGGGTTGGGATCTTTGTCTCCAGCACCTGCAATGATATCATATGATGTATGACAATGTTAATTTTCTGCCTGTTGGTCATAATATTGAACAGAAAGTGGAAGATCTCCCAAGATCATGATGAATAGAACCATAATGAGGAAAAAATTTTTACAGAAAAATCTGTTCTCTCTTCCCTCTAGCCAAATGCGTTCATGAACTTTGCAGTTCAAGTGTGCTACAATGGTGTTAAATAAACTTCCTTTCTTTATCCCAAGTTTTGAAGGTCTCCAAACACTTTATGCTTTTCATAATGAAACTGGATAGTTCTGTTTCTGCCTTTAGACTCTGTTTTACCTTCTCTTTTCAGCCAGGTCAAAAAGTGGAAGGACTCTGGTCCCCATCACCTACCACTAAAGGAGACTAAGGTCATCAGTGACCAGCTGTGCTCTGTGTTAATTATTTTTCCCCTTAAACTACTAAATCAAAGCATCTCCTGTTCCAGTGAATCATTCTTAATCAGCCCTGACAGCTGTTATTTAACATCTGCAGCTCACAGTAACTGTGCAGCGCATCTGCAGCAGGCTAGAATGATACAGGAGATAAATATTATATATTATGCAGACTTACCATAGAGCTCTTGGATCCCTTGCACATCGTCATCAGGAAGAACAAAACCAGTTTTTCCTGTGTATGTGTAGATTGGGAACATCAAAGCTCCAGGGTCTCTAGAGTGTTCAAGTCCCAGTGAATGACCAAATTCATGGGCAGCAACAAGAAACAAGTTATAGCCTATAACAAACCACAGCAAAAGTAAATGTGCATCTCCTTGCATCACCATACTGCGCTTTAACATAGGCGACAATGAATGAGACAACTGAATACATGGAAAAACTCTGCATAATTCAAAAAATCATAGAAGGGTTTGGGACCTTAAAGACCACCAAGCTCCAAACCCCCTTCCTTGAGCAGGGACACCTCCCACTAGATACAATTGCTTGTCATTTTTGAACTGTGGAGGGTTTTGCATTAATAAGGGCCTAAGAAATCTAGTGTCTCACAGCTGGTGTTCAGCCTAACTCTTACATGACAGTGTTACTATGCAGGGAGATTTAGATCTCTTGAAATTTCTTAGCAACACAGGAAAGCTCTAGGGTAAAGTCTTGGTCCTACTCAAATCAAGAACATTTTATTGTGAATTAATCTACAGTAGAGAGTCCAATATTGCAGAAATTAGCATTAATGCCAGGAGGGTGACCTAATCAAGTGGTGAAAAAAATAGTGTTTTGCTCTATTGCTCACCTTGCCTGAATAGGCAAGGTGAAGAATTTTCAAATGAAATGCATGCAGACAACGTGCAGCTGAGGTATGTTTGCTCTAGGCTTCATTAAGGCAATGCCCATCAGTCTGTGATCAGAATTTGCTGCCCTTAGTGAAATGCCAAAATGACAGAATCTTATCTGTGTAATTTTTTTTAATCACTTAATTTAGGAATATTATATCTTAAAATTTATGCTAAGCACATGTTAAACCTCCATTTATGACTGGAGGTTAAACTCAGTGTTCTATGTGTGAACTCTGAAGATAATGATGAACAGTCAACAGACAAAACAAACCATCTACAGATATCAAACAGGGATAAATTTTCCATCTATCACCATTTGAAATAATCTCAAGAACTTCTGTTACCTTTAGAATCATCTGACCAAACTTCATCATCATCGAAATGAGCATCTCCTCCATAGTCTGGGCCTGGGGGAAAAGCATGTGCCAGTAATCCAGAGGGTCCATCAAAAGGGTAGAAGTCACCATGTTCTGTAAAGCAAAATTCAAACCAGTTAAATTAATTACTCCATCTTATGTATATAAGAACGCAATTAACTTCTAAAATGAAAACTATTGGTTCTGTGTTACCTTTAGTGCCAAAAGAGATCATGATATCAGCTGTACCACTTCGTATTCTGGTGAAGTTCAGTGGTGTCACATCAGACCAAACTTTAAACGCTTTTCTGAAAGCTCTTTCTACTTCATTCCGTCTCAGATCTGAAGTGTAATTCATAATTCTGTCAAACAGATTAATATCTCCAGTTAAATGGTGTGAATTGAAGAAATATGCAATGCACTTTTATCTGGCTGTACACCTCATTAAAAATTTTTGCTTTTGTCATATGATCTTATCACATAACAAGGAGCTTAGTAGCTGCATACAGTATTAAAAAAATAAACATTTATGCAATCACTAAAATAATTCAGAGATATCTGAAATTATCTAACAGCTTTCAGTAATCGGTTTTCTATGCTCCAGAAGATTTAGAAAGTGTCAGATATATTCAGTTTTAAGTGAAATAATATCAGTAACTTCAAAATTGTTATGACACATAAAATATCTCAAGATCCTCACTTCCTGGAGCAGCAAAACATTATCCAAAGTGATTTTTTAAAGCTCTAATTGTCCATATTAAAGTAACATTTATCACTAGCTATGGAACGAAGAGATTTTAGCGATTTCATATTTGGAATCTGCTAAACAAACTCAGTCTGTAGCTGTTGAAAGCCCCAGATATATGACCTCGCAGAATTAAAGGAGAAGGATCTACCCTGTGAACTGTCAGCCCTTCACCTCCCAAGGTCAACTTTTCTGAGGTCACAGTACAGGGATTTGTCTGAACAGAGATCCACATCTGGGATGTGAAATGGAAGAGCCTGCTCTCACAGTCTCACTATGCAGCCTGGTTTGCATCTACACCACTCTGTCCAGGACAAGACAGAAGCAAACCCTACACCAGGTCCAAACAGAGCTAAGGAGCGACCCAGAGGAGTGCATGATCTGAGCCCTACCCCTCTTTCATTTGGCACCATGGATGTGTCCTGAGTGTCTATATGGAGCCCAGATCAGGAATTGCTGACTTACAATACACCAGGTTTCCTTTTCCATGACAAATGGAGAAGTGCAATGGAAAAAAAAAAATAACGTTTACTTCCTTGGGTTGCAAGGTAGGCTGGGAGCATCTTTCCAGGAGTGGGGCTGTAAGGGTTTTAAACTGCAACATTAATTTAGTCAAACTCAGTTGCACCCTTCTCACACCAGCCTCATGTACTGAGCAAAATTGGACAATGCACCTGGAAAGAAGGTAATAACAGTAATAATACTCAAAATACCAGGCATTTACCTGTATGTCAAATTCATTTTTGACCATTTGAGTTTTCTGGGGAAAAAGTTATATTCCCCCACATCTGGGACGCCACATCTTGGTTTCTGCATCAGCTCATATGTTTCTTCATCTAGCTTGCCTGTCACCTCCAAGCCAAAAAAAGCTTGCATTTCCCGAAGTTTGGCTGCCACTGTGTTTCCACTCTTCCTCATGATGCCAGCAGGGTTTGGATGGAGGTCATAGTGAGTCCTGAGATAGCGCTAAGAAGGGGAAAAGGAGTAATAAGCATAATTTCCAAAGAGTTGTAACTGCACAGCTTACTGTGGAACATGCAAATGAATTATTTTATACCATACCTCTGCAAACTGAAGGTCCTTTTCTGTGAATTCATGGCTGTCTTCAAGGGGAATAGGGATTGTCAGGCAAAATGACAAACCCAACAAGAAAAAGAAAACAGCTGCAAGTCCTGATTGCATCATGTTGGATTTCTGAAGTCTGAAGCCCTGATGTTTTAGAGAGCAGCTACCTTTACTTTTATAGTCCCAACCCAGTGAGTCACCACTCAGGGACAAGTTAGAACTTCCTTGTTGCTGGAAGTAAACATGCTTAGATGGCTGGTTTGTTTCTCCTCCCCAGCACTGTGGTTTAGGCATCCGTTCTCCAGCTGAGGGCTCCGAAACTGTATCTTTGTATAAACATGAGGTCTCTGAATATTGACATAGGCTGCGGGAAGAAATGGGCATAAGCAAACCACACTTGGTGATTATTTTGCAGCAACTTCCACTGGCAATAACTGGCAACAATGCTGCAATAACTTTCTGTTCTTTGCTATAAAAATTGTTCTTTTTTACCATTTGATAAACAATAAAAATCCATAACAAGGGTCATTATTTTTAAATCGTTACACTAGTAGTAGTGTAATAGTAGTTACACTAGTTCAACAGTAATTTTTAGTGAAATAACATTATAGAATATAAAATATTATATTGTTTCTTTGTTTCTGTAAAGAACTATAACTCCATAGCATAAACAAAAATTTTACTTCAGAGATCATTAAAGAGAATTTCTATCTATATTACAGGATACTTTACTGTCTAACATACTCAAAACCAGAAATGTTAAATATCAGGAATAGTTTAGAACATTTCAAAGCATTTTTTGTTAGTAATAAAGCAGGTCATGTAGAGTGACTAATTCACACAATTTATCTTCAAAAACCCTGAATTTCATTTACTTTATGAGAAGATGACAACCATAGATCAATGAGAGAGCTAATACTTTGAGAGAGGCTATCTACCAGCTACAGATAGACAATGGATCTGTGCGTCTAGAATAACTAAAAATGTGATTTTTTTCTTATGAGGTGGATAGTAGGATAAATTTGGCATTATGGCAGAGATGGTCATTACTATACCTCAAACATAAGGATTATTTCTATCTTCCCAGGATCACCACAATCTCAGCTCTTGCTATAACTTGTATCATATCACCTGCTGACAAGCACAGGTTCAAGGGGAGATGGGGTTTCTGCTGAATTTGCCTTTCTCTTTCATGGATGATTTATTTTGCCTGTGTGGAAAACCTCAGGCAGCTTTCTGCTAGACACTGCGACAGGCATCCTGGAATACTCTACCCTGATGTGGATGTTCCCTTGTTGACAAAAACAGGAAAAGGACAAAAATCAGTGAAGCTGAATGTGTAAAAGCTCTATTACTCAAACAATGATAGCAGTGTGTTTTATGATGGCAAACAGCAAAAGCAAATAAAGCTGAGAAGAATTTGTTGTGTAGGCTGTTTCTGCCTCTCTGCCCATCTCAGCCATTGCTAAATATGATCACACCACTTAGGAACAGAAAACATCTGTTAAAGCAGTTTGAATATTCTCCTGTACATTGTCAGTCAGCAGCATTGAGACTTTTACTCAGCAATGGACATAGAGACTGTTAATTAGTTATTCCACCTTTCCACCTTTCCTTCTCCACCTATTCCCTGAAGTGCTTCAGGACAAGCACTGAATCCACACTGCCGATGCTCTCACTGCACTGCACTCCTTGCTGGTGCAGACTGCCAGACTGTGTCTGTATCCCATTTCCTTCCCTCCAATATTTCTGTATTGATAGTTGCAGCACTGGTTTTATTAATGTTGGGGTATCCAATTAGCAGATAAGCAGTGTTTACAGTGTGTTTTGCTTGCTTTGTGTGGAGCTTAGGAGCAGTGGTGCTGCCTTGTCATGCATTTTTGGCTGTGAGGAACGCTTTCCTGGAGACCATGAAGCTGTGAATGTTATTGCTGTCCACAGCACTACCAGACATAGCTTAGAAATCTGTGATTGAAATGAATAGCATAAAACTCCATGGGTAACATTTCAGTGAATTCCAAATTCTCTGAAATTAGGTTCCTTATACATAAAGAAGCACAGTTTTATAATTTGTGTATACTGCCCCTTACCAAATGTAGTTAAAAGGTTTTTATTCTGTGTCAAGTCCCTATAGAGCTACTCTTTCTCAGCTCAGACATTGGAATCTTTGCTTCTGGAACAGGAGAGATTTCTTAACCAACTGTTACCGCAAAAATGTGATCACCTCGAGGAGAAGGATCCCAAATTATTCCTCAGTGGTTTCAGGTTTACCTTAATAAACATAGGTCAGCTTACTGCCAATTAAAGGTGAAACCAAATATTTGAGTGATATAAATGTAGAACTGAAAAAAAATATTTAGCTCGGCTCAAGAGTAAAATTAAAGAACAGTGTTAGCCTACTCAACAATGCTTCAAGGTGGTGTGGAGCCCAGGTTTTTAAAATGCTTAAGCTGAAGTCAACAAGCAGTAATAATTATAATTGTAATTGTAATTGTAATTGTAATTGTAATTGTCTTGCACAAAGAGAATGATACATTATGCAAGGAAGAACAATTTTCTACTTTCTGTGATTTTTTTTTTTCACAAATGCTCTGAAGTCCTTTGAAGTTTACTGTGAAATATCTTTCAAAAACTTTGCTTTTTGTGCCTCCAGAGAGCTGTCCTGAGGCATTACCAAGGAATATTTTAAAAACTGGGTAAAGTAATTACAGCAAAAACTAGAACAGGCAGCTTTTCTGAAAACGACTTCTCTTTGTATAAGAAAAGATGAGTAAAGCTGGATCTTTGTCACAGTAGGACAATGAAATGAAATTAAATGAACAAGTGAAGATAGTCCATTGTAGTGAGCAGATTCTGCATGTGAGTAGGAAAACATACAAAGAGAAAAAAAAAACAAACAAAACAGGGAGTCTGTAGCTCTTTTGTCACAGGGAGTAAATCAAAATGCTAAACCTGAACCTGGTTTCTGAAAGACTGTGTGCAATGAGCCATGTGAGGGTGTATTATGGCTGAATCATGTTTTCAGAACATTCCATTAAATCCTTTGGGAGTCCTGGCAATGTAAAAATATAGAATTCAATATGTTTTCTTACACATTTTATTGCTATTTATACTTCATCAGTGGCCAGAAGCCTAAACTGAGGCATGGATTTATGTCTTCTGTAGACAAAGTGAAGAAAAAATGGTGAAAGGCCATGCAAGCAAGCAAGTAAAAGGCTCAAAGAAGATCAGCTTTATTCCCCCTTTTTCTGAAACAGTGTCACAGATGCAGTGTATGATGGTATTTTTAAGGGTAGATACAGTCTTGACTGAGCTGGGAACTAAGTAGAGACCTCTGAAGATCTTACATTTACATATAGTGACTCTTTAAAGCCCCACACAAATGAAGTTTTAAAAGTTGGCACTTACAAACAAGAACATCAAAGCCAGCCCATGTTGGGCATTGCAAGATGTAAAATCTATGGATCAGGTGATGCCACTGTCTGAGTCAGAAAATTAATTTAAAACTATGAAGAGAGGTGTAAATGAAGGTAAAAACAGTCAGCCGTGGTTCATAGACCTTGTGCTGACCCCAGTGCAACTAAGCAAGCCTGGAAAGTTTTATTTTAAAAGCTCTGAAACCCACAAAACTGCTGAATAGTAAGATTTTGACAAGCACTGCAAAATTTCTGCAGTTCTGTCATCTTGTGGGTGTGGGTAAAGTTAGCTGGACTGATGGTAATTTACACAGGCACGGCAGAGACTGGAATAATCATGATGGTCTTTCCCTCCCAAGGAAAAATGGAAAATGGGGGATGGAAGATGTGTCAAGAAGAAATGAAGTGCCTTAAAGCAGCATTTTGGTACTATTTATTTGAAAACAAGAATTGAGCCAAACATGTGATTTTAACATACCTTTTGCTAACACAAATAATTGAAAGGTGTCCTGTTTTGATTTACAGTCTGTGTTTGGTGCCCAAAATAACAGCATATAGTGAATGTGGTGAATGATCACTGACCCTGAAACAGCAGACACTTCACTTAAGAAAAATAAGCAAAAGTTAATGGTCCCATTTGTTAATGTTTCTTACCTCAAGGCAGTTGTACTTCAAGTGAAACATTCCCAGTGCCTGGGGCTGTGCCATCACATTTGGATGAGCTTCCTCTGGGAAAAAGGATGTTATTCTGAGGCCCATTGTGCAGATGGGTAAATGGAGTCTCAGAGTACATGGAAAATACTCTGGTTCTTCCTCTCCAGGTGGGACTCTATCTCTGGGACCTGTGGAAAGAGGGGGAGGCCAAGACAACAGATCTGGGATGACAGGGGATGCTACAGCCACCTGACTTCTTTTTATATTAAACAGCAGCATCCCTGTTCCATTTTCTGGCAAAAAGATATAATTGGGGTGCTCAGAGACATTCAGTATGGTCCAGTGCCAGAAGCAAGAAACAGATAAATGTGATCCCAAGAGGCAGTGACTCTTGTTTGAATGAGACCTTGTAGAATCCATGGAGCAGAGGTGAAAGGCATCAGAGATGGACTGGCCTTTTGTCTGCAGAACTAAATTTGAGCACTCTCCTGGGTGCTGTGTCTGAAGTCTCATATAATCAATGAAGTCAAAGCACTCTCTAATCCCTAGACAGCAGTTTAGCTTATTACACTGAGGTAGGCACTTTGGGATTTGTTTCAGCTGTCCACAGATTTCTAACGTTGTCTGAAGGACAGAGAGCTCTCATCTGTCTTTTCTCACGTCTGACTGCCCCATGCAGGTGCCTTGGGTCCCCCCCTGCATCCCAGCTGGAATTAGATGCCTTTCTTTAGGCTCCTGTGCTGAGTCCCTCACACCTGGGCTCTGCTGACTCTAGTGGAGCCCCCAGCTGGTTCACACAGGGATATTTCACTTCAGGTGACCTCTTCTGGGGTTAAACTTCTACCCCATTTCCTGCTGGGTGCCTGAAGAAGCCAGGAGCTATCACACTGCAGGATTTGTTGTGTGGCTGTGCGAGGTGGCAGCTCTGCAGCTGGTGGGCAGCTGGGCAATGCATTCCTTCCAGGACAGGGCTCCTGCTCACAGCCGCACCTGACCTGGGAGAAACAGGCACTCCTGCCTCGTGCCCACAGCCAAACTGAAAGAGAGAAAATGCCTCAAAGAGGTACATGAATCCAAATCTTCTTTGTCCAAACAAAGCGAATGCCCAGATCAAGTAAAAAATATCTACTTATCTCTATTGCTAGAAAACTGTAGGCAAACAATGAGTTCATGAGTTTGTGTCTAGCCAACATAATTTTGCTGCTCAGACGAAGGAGCTGGTCAACAGTAAAACTGAGGGAAAATGAAACAGCAGGAAAATATATTCAAGCTAAAAACTTAATTTTCTATTTTTTAAAATACATCATCATCTTATATATATTTCTAACTTTTGATATTTAAGATTGCACAGAATCTTAAAAATACATTCAAAGACTGTCTTGGTGGCACTGTGGATCTCTGGCACCCATAAGTAGGTCTTAGTATATTTTGATGTATTTTATTTCTTGTATCAGCCTCAAAATACATCTATTATGTCCTTAAAGCATTTTTATTTTAGTTCTTCCATCATGATAAAAAATGTTCTCTGTCTTGTCAATTTACTGTTTAAGTACTTTGCTGTAGCAACTTTAGCCTTAAAACTTAAGACCTTCACTATGAATGGATAGCCATTGTTCATAGAAAAAAATGTTAATTTTAGTTAATTGTAGCTGTTAAAAAAGTCTGCATTAGGAAGCAAAATGCATTTGATGGTTTATCTATAAAACTATTCAACATTCCTTTCTAAAATTTTGGGGACATAAGAATTTGAATAAATTAGCCAGAGGAAACAGAAATTTTGCATGTTAAATATCTGAGTGTTGTTTGAGCTTTGAATTTGTGGATTCTACACCTTCAGGGGAGACAAATGGATCCTTCAGGATATGAAATGAAAATTAATGTAATGTGCCCTGAAACATTTAGGTTCAGAGTACATACTATTTCTGAAAATTTGGGCTAGGAGTCTAACAGAAACACACAAGTCTTTTTCCTGCCTCCACAAAATCTTTTCTCTGATATATGTTAATACATTTACTATTGAAAATGAAGACTCATAATTTCTGATTTGAATTTCTGTTGGTTGCTTCTCAAGATCACTGTATCTTCAACACCTCTTAAGCAATAATAAACCATAGCTGTCTCCACTGGATCTAGACATGTCAAACCAGTGCTGGTTGTAGTACCCAACCCCATGAAGGCCTTTGTATTTTTAGGTATTGTGAGAAGAAATGCAACAGAGGAACTGGACAGGTTTGGTTTGGATTTTGAGGGTGGAGAGAAATCCTCTCTACAGCACCAGTGAAAAATTTGAGAGTTGTGTCCATTGTTCATGAGGTATGTTCATATGTACTGAATGAGGTATTACCTGACTCTTTCCAGAGGCATCAATCATTAAAGGTACCCCCTAATTGAACTGTATTCCTGATTCCTTTTATATTTCCAAGCCAATATCCATTGGAATTTCCACCTGAATGCTACAAATTTCTTTTCAAGATCAGAGCTTCTCATATATGCACACAAATAATTCAGAATGGTGTCAAATGAATTTAAAAAGTTGCATTGACATTATCTGAAAGAGAAACATCACAAATCTTTTGGGCAGGTACTTGTCCTTCATGGAAATGCATGGAAGTAAAGTTTACTGTAAATTTTTGATTTGTAAGGAGTTTTATGACTAAACCCATACATTTTAAAACATTTAGGAAAGGAAGTGTAATGTTTAAAGCCATGGGTTTTGCTTGCCAGCCACATTCATGTTTATACAGCTGGGCTGTTTACAAAGCAGTTTCTCAACCCCATTGCAAAAGCTCTTGAGGGTAAGGGGGGCATAAACCAGAAGACTAATGCATACAATTTTGTAGAAAGTACAGCAAGCAAGAGGTAAGCTGAAAATTAAGGTTTGGATAACTGGTGAGAGATTACTAAAGGTGGGTTTAAGAAAACTCCAGGTGCTACCTGGCAAAGGGCATGTTTTCAACTATAAAGTGATGTGGCACAGCAATAAACATCAAATTTTTTTTCCATTAGAAAGAAATATAATTAAAAGGGGGTTCTACATTTAATCAAAAATCTCACTTCCCGTTTGGATCAAATTCAGGGTAGGCCACCAAGATGATGGGGCTGGAGCACTTGCCCTGTGAGGAGAGGCTGGACAGCTGGACTCTGCCTGGAGCAGAGACAGATTTAGGAGGACCTACAGCAGCTCCCAGTGCCTGTGGTGAAGTTTCCTTAATACCAGTAACCAAACATCAAAGTTATATATTTTAAAAACATTTTAGTGAATATGCTGATGTGACACTTCATATCAAGTTCCATACATTACAGATTTTTGAGTGAGAATTAGTAATAAACCCAGTAATCTGGGGCTCCATATGTTGGCTGTCATTTGAAATCTTCAGAGACTTCTCATACTCAAATTTATCAGTCAATATTATCATGATATCAGTGAATTTTTGTGAAATACTGCTCAGAAAGTGATCTAGAAAAAATAAGCAGTCAATACAGATTGCAAATGCAAATTAACGTGATTCAGACTAAGTTCTCAAGATAGGTATTTGCAATATTTTGAACATCTTATTTATCCTATCCAATGCCTTAACACTACCTTGCACACTAACACTGCTCTATATGAATGATATGAGCAGAGTGTTTTTAGCCATTTCTCCAAATTTCTTAATTTCTCTGCCATTCTGACATTCTACCCTTTTCACCCTGGCCTCTGCTATTTAAATGTCCTTTCACTTTCAGAAAAAGACAACAGCTTTCATTCCTCTTTTTCACATGCTAGCTGTGGGATGGAATGACAACAAAAGAAAGGAATTTCTGCAGCACTCCTGATAAGCTGTTAGAAATGCATTTTTCATCACACTATCTCTGTTCTTATGTCAGCTGAAAAATTCCATTCTACGTGTCCCTTAGACTTGGCATTCAGCATTTTCTTTTCTGTACCAGCAGATAGCAAGAAGTGGCTTCTTTCACTTACTTTTTCCTCTTTCCTCATCAGGCAGTGTGCTCTGATCAACTGCAGTAATAAAGACCAACTGTTAGTAATTCAAACTGGTTTAGTGGGGGTTAAAGGATTTCGTTCAAAGAAGAAGACTTGCAAAAGCTGTGATGCTAGAAATGCTTGTTCATACTCATGCTGAAAAATGAAGTTCAATAGCTTTGATGTTGCAGAAGATGCCTGAAGATCATGGTTCACACAAAATGTAAGCAATATTCACCTCATTTTGGAGAACTACTCTATGATGGCTCTTACTTGCAGATTCATAGCAATTAAAAAGCTCATTAAATTACACAGGGCTTAAATTAGAATAGATTCTATCCCTGACTGTTTTAAAATGGTTGGAGCATCTTCAGCCTTCATTATCATGATATTGGCAAGGCCATGAGACAGTCAGACCAAGGTCTTGGGAAAATTTCCAGCCACATGCTCCTGAACCTTCAGCGTCTTCGTCTGTTTATTCCACTTTTCTCTAGCCAGATGTGAAGTGGAATTTATTACATAAACAAATTAGGAGATCTCTGTGCATAGTGGTGTCAGAATCTTTCAAGTTAGTGAAAAATCTGGTGTCATATACGCCTTGGTTTCCTTAGCATATAAAATGGAAATTCCTGCCTGAAAGTGAACCAGGACAAAAGTTCACTGAACGTTTCACAAAACTTATGCATTAAGTTGAGCTATTGCTTTATGTCCTTTCAATGCTAAAGAATTTGTAAAACATGTTCAAAGTTGACATAGAAAACTCTGGCAATGAAACATAATGAGATTATTAGACTGGTTAAAAATAAGGTTTATGTATTCTTGTTTTTCTTTATTCTTGGATGAGGAAAGAGGAGCATTGAAGAAATACTTTTAGTTTTATCTAAAAATGTAACAAAATATTATGAAATATTAAGATTTTCTCTGAAGGTTGCTTCTCTATAAATAACTACTTGAAATTATTCAAATAACTATGAATTCAGTTTTTTTCATTTATATTTAGGAAACGTCACATGTAACAACTCCTGACTTGCACCTGAAGAAAAAGAACAAGTGCTGTTTCTATGCAATATGAATCCAGTTGATTTCCAGATACTGAAAATCTTCAGATGGAAGAGGATGTTACAACATGACAGATCTACTTGTGGTCATTAGGAAGTTTAACTAAGAGACAGAATTTTACATCCATGAACCTAACAAAGTAGGAACTTGAGGTTCACCCATATCCCAGATGAATGCTCTTAATCATGCAGTAAAGGCTAAATTTCTCCTGCCTTTCTGTAAGAAGGGATCAATCTAGTTTTTAATCCTGTTTCACGGAGTACCTAATTCTCACAGCATAAAACTTTGATTGTACCATTAAATAGAATTACTTTCATTAAGTTTTGCTCAATTGCTTCAATTTCTCGAATTAACATACAAATTATTCATCTACCTCAGTATTTTATCTCTTAGCAATGATAATTAAAGACAACATCTAGGGAGAACATGAGTTTGATGAGTTTTTGACTGATGCTGGATGTCTTGAAAACCTTCTGTAAGAACAAATTCCAGATATTCACTTACTATTCTACAAGAGATGGTTTAGTTTCTCTCTCTTTAATCAGACTCCTGCAAGCCTGATTCAATGACCCATGCCTCTAATACTGTACAGTTTGGTCTATAGGTACTTTACATTCAGCTTCTGATGTACTTTCATAATTTTGCACATCTTAATTTTATGAAGTTTTTGATCTCATCTTGTCCAAACTCCTCATTTGGTAGCTGATCCTTCAATTTAATGATTGAAATTGCCTTCTGGGTACTTTCTTCACTGTCATTATTTCCTTTCTGAGATCTGGAGAACAAAATTGTGCTAAGTTCCCCAAAACTGGACACTGGGAGTTTTGATATAGTAGGAAAATCTTTCCATCACTCCCTCTTTCAGCACTTATCCTGATAACTTCCAGTACTTTGTTGACTTTTGCCTGCCACTGCATACTGAGCCATTGATTTCCGAGTGAAGATTTAGTCTTGTACAGTTCACTCTTTCTTTCATACAATGAGCTGTTTAAATTCCAAATCCAGAAGGCAGAAAGAATGTGAGCTTACAACAGAAACAAGTTTGACATGTTACAGATTTTTGGTGGCGATACAACTCCTCTAGAAGTGCACACTGCCTTCTGACTTAATCACAGCATAAGGATTGTTTTACCTTATGGTGCCTTTTTGGCTGCATTGCTTCATTATCATTTACAGGAAAAGAATAAAAAACAGGAAAAAAAAAATTTCTCATTCAAAGCTGACATGACCAAAAAACCCCATGCGGCTAAACAAACTGTAAGATAAATTATAGGATATATGATGTGCTGTACACCAGACAAATGTGGGTTTTTTCTAAAACTGTGTGAATAACTGATGGTTTTGTTCAGTCAGAAAAAGAAAAATTGAAAGCCCCAGTGATTTAATGTGAAGTATTTTGTGTTTATCTTTCTTGTCAGAAGGAAAAAAAACCACCCATATTTCATGTTTCCTTAATGAGAGCTGAGGCTTAAGCAAGCCCAGTTAAAAACCCTTGGGTAGTAACTACAGCCATAAGATCCAGGGAAGTGATCCTCTCACACACTCTGCTTGGCACATGAGAGACCATGTCTGGAGTGGTGTGTCCTGATCTGGATTCTTTAGTGCACAGAGGACCTTATCAAGATGGTCAGGGGCTGGAGCACAGGGGAAAGAGGGAAGGCTGAGAAAGCTGGGTTTGTTCATGCTGGAGATCAGAAGGTGAAGGGGAAACCTTACTGATATCTTCAGGTACCTGACAAGAAAATGCAGAGAAGATGGCGGCAGACTTTCCCTGGATGTGCGCAGAGAAAGGACAAGAGGCAATGAAAACAAAATTGAACATTGAAAATTCCACTTGGGTGTCAGGAAAATTTTCGTTGTCATGAGAGATGTAAAATATTTGAAAGGACTGAGTTTTTGTTCTTTGTCCTTGGAGGTGTTCAAAATTCATGTAGTCAAATCCACAAGAAACATGATCTAATTAAATTTGAGGCAGTGGTAGCCTGTATGATCTCTCAAGGATCCTTCCAAACTAAATTAATCTATATTTGTGCATTTCTTTGAATGATGGTTGTAACTGATCCAAGAGATGATTGGAAAACCTTTCAGAAGGAATCTGAGTATTTTATTTCTGAGCTGCTGAGAAACTACATTCAGCACATTGCTTTTGGCTTGCTGGCTTTGTCTAGGCTGGTTTCTTCCACCCCGTTTAGAGTTGTGAATATTATCAGGTCCACTGAAATTGTATTTTGTTGTGAAAAAAAAATCTGTCTAAAATGTTTTTAAGCTCTAAACTTTCTCCAATTTTATAGTAGTGAGTCAACAATAAAATTCTAAAAACTAGTCTTCTGGCTTCTGAGTGTTTCACAAGCATTAGATGATTAATCCTCATATATATTACTCAACTAAGCATTTTTATGCAGGGTGTACAGAAATATTGGTCCCTAGCTTCAAAGTTATCTGTCAGTTCCATTCATTTCTGACAGTTTGTTAAGCATCTCACTTTGGTCCTCAAATCCAGGTCAATGAAAATTCACTGGTAGGTGTATAATAGAGGATCCTAAAGCTATTAGTGAAATCCGCTATAAATATTAATTTACAGACCCATAACATCAGCAAACTCACTAATGACAGTCATAGTGCAAATTCTAGTGCATGATGTGCAAATGAAGTTTGCAAATCAATTCTTCAACAAATAAATACAATAAAAGTGTATCCACTGCTATTGGTCTCACAATCCAATCTCCATGTAATCACAGCATGTTGATATTGCAGCTCCAAATAAATATCAACTTGACAACTCAAAATATACATGTGCTTTTGGTATATAAAGTTTTCTCCCTTTAAATTCTATGCCAGGCTCTCTATTGATTCATATGCTTAGCACATTCCTTTAAGAAAAAAAGTCAAAATGACTGGCTAAAAAATTCTTGAAAATGGTATCTACAAATGCTTTGTAAGAGGGTGAAGTGTTCAAAATGGGCTGTTCTTAATTATTTCAGTCTGAAATGTACATGTGTGGGTGAGCACCATGCATATGAGCGTTAGAAAATGACTGGGGACATAAAAGAGTAGGTAGGTTGCCAAAGCCAACATGCTGGTGTTATTGTGCCCACTTTAACTTAAGACAATTGAAACTGTTCTTCTGTGGTTTGATAAGACTTGATTAATGTTTCTATGACTTGCTTAAACTATGACTCAAGTCTAAGCCTGAAACTCAGTCAGTATTTTTAGATTATTAAAAAATGGGCAGACAGCTGAGGCAGGGAACTCCTTCATCTTGTTTACCTAAGGAATGAAGTGTAAGGTGTTTTTCACAGGCACTTGAAAACAGAGGTCTGTTCTGTGAGTCACTAGTGGATTTTCCACAATTACTATTAAAAAATAACTAGAAGAATAACAACAAGCAGCTCAATTTCTAAATGATTTGCAAGTTAAAGAAAAATCAAATTAACCTCTTCTAAATATTAATTCTTTCTCTTTAAAGCAATACAGATTTAAACTCTATCCAAGCACAATGGTGTGTTGTCATTTTTGCAAACACTTTAGCTGAATGATCCATTTGACATGATATTATTTTTAGTATTCTTTTTTGAAGTCTACTTCAGTTCAGACACTGCTCTGAACTTCTAAATTTTTTGCAAAGAGTCAAAAACTGGTGTTAAAACATCTGAAAGATATAGTTAATTTATTCACACTGTATTTTCAGACAACCTATATAGGATGCATGTGGTAAAAAGTAACCAACTTTCTCACTTTATCAGAATAGTTCCATAGTTACAGGGCTCTGATAAATCCAAAACTTGTATGGTTAAAAATTGTGTTTTCTAACACATGAAAAATGTGTTAGAAAACACAGTACTATGCAGGCAGTAAGAGCAACATGATATTTATGCAGGTATTTAGATCCTTAGTTATTTAGATATTTATTCAGAACTATTTTCTGAAAAATCTAGATGTCTCTCCCTATGATTTGACTTGTCTATGCAGACGTTGAAAATGTGTCATGGGGAAAATCCTGTTCGGTTTGCCCCAAATGCCTTTTATGTGGGAACATTCTGTTCAGAGTAATCATGTTCTGTTTCTCTTAACAGATTTTGGTGATTCAGCCAAGACATTATTGATAACAGAAGCTGCAAAATACTTTAATAAGGGTATTCTTTGCTGATAGGAATGAAGCTACAGAGATGTTGATTTCTCTGAGGAACTGCTAAATACCAGGGGCTTTTTGTTAGATGTTTGAGTATTGTCTGACTCAGAGTGAAACCAAACCAAAACAAACCATCACAAGGGGTAACATTACTGTCAGTCATCTTTACAGAGTAAGCGGTTAAATTCCGATGCAATGACCCCTGTCTTGATCAACAAGGAGCAGACTTCCAGTGGTAAAATGTTGAGCCTTGAACAGATCAAGGCTAAACCCCAAACCTGAGATAGTAGAAGTGATACACATACTATTAGAATGGGCATGGCACAGAAGAGAATGAATAACATTCACTGTAATTATTTACTCCTACTCAGCCTGAGTTAATGAAATTTTTGACAGCAGTATTGGAAAGAGAGGTCAGTCATGCATTCCTCTGAATAAAAGCCAATAACACAACAGTTATGAATAAACCAGTGAGTACAGTCTTCATACTGTGACATCTAATTAAATGGTTACTTGAGGGGACTTTCCTAAAATGTATTCATCTGCCTTCCGCCCCATATTTATAAACATATGAAATTCCCTAATGAAGAAGGAAAGTTCTCAAGATTATCTCATTTGACATAAACTTGGATCTTAGACAGGCCTGGGGAATGAAAACTATACAGAGGTGCAATAAGAAAGACTACATTTCTAAACTAGACAACACCTTATGATTTAGGTATTAAGAACACAAGGCATTCAGATTAAACAGAGGAAAAAAGAAGGTAACTCTGTACAGTGTTCATAAAGGGGCAAAGATTCCAAAATTAATTAATGTAATTAATTTAGGTGATTTATTAGGATTATTATCATGGCACCAAGGGAGAAAGATTTGATGGAATTTTGATGAAATACTTCCTCTTCCTCCTGTGAAAGATTCTTCATGTTGTCCCAGCTATAGTCCCAGAGTCAAGCAGAGTTATTTAAGCAGCAGTCTTGCCAGTCAATGCATTTATTGCCCAGAAAAAGAAAACACAGAAGAAAAACTGATTTCTGGGTTTAAACATTTTCTTCACATATTCCTGGGTGTAAACATTTTCGTCACATATTCCTGGTTTCCCCTCTTCATTTCTCTTGAAGGACTAGCCCTTTTTATATGAAATTTTGTACAAACCAGATGTAAGCTGTAATTCACTGCAGATGAGCATGTTAAAAATTAGACTTTTTGAGAAGAATATGGCTCAAGAAATTTTGCTTCATTAGATATCTGGAGGAAACTTCTTAATTAACCATTTCTTGGTAGAAACCCCTTCCTAAATAAACATAAATCTAATAATAGCAAATGACAGTGTAATTGCGTTCCTTGTCTGAAACCTCTATCAAGAAGAAATATTACGCTTATTAGTGTGAAATTATTAAAATTAAAGAGAGAACAAAGTGAGCATAGAAAGAAACTATGTCCCAAAAGTTGGCTTAATAGCTGCAATCCTAGATGTGCTGGAGCTGATGGTCTATATTATATCAGGAAATGAATTTGAAATAAAATGTGCAGTAAACATAACACATGATTCACATCTTGGTACTGAACTCAAGACAGCTAGATATAAATAGAATAAGAAAAAATATTTAATGAAGCAGCAAATCCTGATTTCCAATGTACCTTGAACTTGTTTGTTTTGTCCTCAGTTGGAATGACTTTTTGCATTCCAGTGAAGAAATGTTTATTGCCTATTACAAACCAAGATACTTAAAAGCATTGGATGTGAAAAACCCTGCATCTTACATGCAGCACTAGTCATCAGAAATTAATGATAGAGAAAGGAAGTATAGCAGTCACATTTATAGCAGCAGAGCAGCTGTTAAACACTACTTGGCAGGTCCTACATCATAAAACCAGAGATGGAGCACGAGTGATCAGGGGTTGTAAATGCACCATGTTCTCTCATTCTCTCTCTCTCCCTCTCTGAGTTTGTAACTCATGAAGGAGCTTGAAAACTTCAGAAATGTGGATTCAAGTTTAACATGTAGGGCCCATAGTTAAAATGCAAGTGCATGAAATTGCATGTCCATTGAAAAACATTGCTTATAAATAAAGGGATTTGAGCTATGTAGATACTGACATTGAGGATGAGCTTTTGTGGCCCAAGGGAATATAAAACCACTGAGGTGGAATGCTGTGCTCAGCCTGTGGTATCTGGGACACAAGTACAGGTTAATTATCCCATTGCTGTTTTGGCTAATAGAATTGGACATTTTAGGTAAGTCTGAAATTCTTGTCTTAGGTTGCAAATGTTACAGGACAGATCCTCATGGACATTTTACCAAATCAAGCGAATGATGTCTCAAACATCTGCTTGCTAAAATGCAGTGGACTTGAAAAAATTGCATTAAATATTAATAACATTGCCAATGCTTTAGAACTAATATTACTAGGAATAACAGAGATTTCAAATATTTTAATTCTCTATTCAATTACTAGATAATTTAAAAATATAGGCCATATTTTGAGTTTCTGGGCTTGATTCATGGTGGGTGTGGAGGACATTTAATTGTTCTAGATAAAACTTGCACATACTACTACTGATACTTACATTGTTCTACATCAGTCATGAACAGAAGCCTACAAAGAATTTAAGATACCTGGCCTCAAAACTGGTGCCCTGCCCATGTGAGTTACAGGACAAGGTCTTGGATGTCTTCAATGTGTATTATATGAAAACTTGGAAGTGAAAAAAGTTGACAGTCTGGAAGAGGAGGGAGATTTTTCAGAGTGACAAAATTCCACAGAGCATTAGTCTCAGCAGCTGCACAAGAGAAACATTATTGATTATTAAATAATTTCTCTTCAGATCAGTACTTTGCCTGTTGGATTTCAGTAAAAATATTTTTGCACTTATATAATCCTATATTTCTGTAATATTACATCTCTGTGCTGTATGGAACCAACAAAGAATCACAAGATATATATAATTTTTCGTGGCTAACATTGTCCTTTTATATTTACTCTCCCATTTATAATTGCAGTATTTGAAGTGAGATTGAGAACTATCTAGATATCTTTCATATCTGTATTTTGGAAAAATATATTAGAAAAAGAACAGATGATTTACAAATTCATTTTTTGTCTGCTAAAATAAAAGACAATTATTCCATCAATCTTGTATTTTTTCTAACTGCACAAATTTATTTGCAGTAATTTCTTTGAAGTCCTATCAGGATAGCATCTTCTCCATCATATACTTATTTTTTCTGGAACAAAAGAAAAGTGAGAGCACAGTCTGAAAAAAGAGATTTTAAGATTTTTAGGGCAAGCTACTTCCCAATGTCATTCCAGCAGCTGCTGCAGAACAGCACCACTGCTGGTTTCCTCCTGCCTGTGGATGATTCTGTGCAGTTGTGGAGTGTGACAGGAAAGAGAAGCTACTTGTGGCTTTCTCATTAATTCAGTACTCATTTTGGGAAGTAAGGAATCAGCAAACTTTATCTTGTTTTCATCGGACCTAAGAAGGAAGGGAATGTTATTAGGCACTTTGTTAAATTCTTCCTTTATTCTAGCTCTAGTTTTTCCCCTGAATTGCTACACTGGTATTGGCAAAATTATGCAGGGTAAATTGAAATGATTGAGAAAGCCATCATCACTGTACATCCCTGCCATTCCCCCATGCTGCCCTCAGGAAGTGGAAATTACAGAAGTATTACCATATCAGCTGTAAATAAAATGGTTGCCTTGAAGTAATTTGATAGTTAAATAAAAATAATTCCAGTAGGAAGACAACTGGGCAGCTATGTCATCTTAGCAGAAAATAAGGCTAAAGTTATGGCCAGTTGTATTAAGCTCAGCCCCAGAAGAAGAGGTTTGGAGCAGCTCAGCCCTTTGAGCCCAGCTGGCAGAAGCTTCCAGAAGGTGCTGCTTTTGCTGGGCATGTCACAGGGAGCCTGCAGCCTGAGCCAAACCACAGCTATGGGAATGGCTCCAATGGCTACCAGACAGCCTGTGTGGAAGTCTGTGACCTACTTCTTGCAACACTGCAGTGCACAAACATACTCCCTACCTAGGGGAGCTCCGCGGTAATTTCCAAGAATAATTTCTTGATACTTTTATCTTGATTTCTCCCTTTCTGTCCTCTCTTTCTGCTGACGGTACCAGCCTATGGTGGCCTCTCCCCAGCCCTGTTTCTCTGTATTCTCAAAAGTGAGAGGAATATATGCCTATAATTCATCCAAATGCACTAAGATATTCACTCACTTCTGTCCAAGATACTTTCCCCACAAGAGCAAAAGCCTTTTTTAATTCCCCAACATCCCACAGCAGAGTCTGGAAGGCTTTCTTTATGGAAGGCCTTGGTGTTCTCCTTGTCATACCCAGAGGACTGAAACACAGCTCCATTCCTGGAAAGCCTGAGCTGGGGAGAGAGAAACCTGGAATGAGTGGAACAGAGCCAGAGCATGCAGCAGATCCCTGTGATCCCATCTCCATCATGGTCATGGGGCACGATGCTCCTGAGGGGTAGTTCAACAAGGGGAGCAGAAAAGAAGATCACTCTCTTTTTATTATTAAGATGTTGTACTAGAAGGAAATCAGCAAATACAGGTACACCAAGCTTGTGGGTTTGATCCCTGGCTGGGCCATTCACTTAAGAGTTGGACTTGAAGGTCCTTATGGGTCCCTTCCAACTCAGAATATTCTATGATTCTGAGAGCAAGGAAGGACATGCATAATAAAAACATAAACCCAAGAACACCAATTTTTCTTGCAGGGAACCATGACGAATGAACTAAACAAGGAAAATTAATTTCCCATGGAGCTGTTGTACGTTCTCTTTTATGTCTAGAATGTTATTTTTCGTAGTTTTAATCTACTGTTGAGCATGGGCTGCTTTCTCTAATCTCCTCTGAGGGTTCTCCAACTTCTTACGAGGGTTTCTTCCAACTTCCTCTGAATATCATATTTTGGCTATGATGTCTACTCTTGTTTATGACTTCTGAGTATGGTTTGTTTCCCATTAGCAGTATCTGGACTTCCAACTGGATTTCTGATTATGAATCTTACCAGAAAATTAACTTGAATAAATTAGTCATAAAAATTGCCTTGAAGCGGCCTCACAGCCCCAAAATCACAGCTACAGTTAAGCCCTGCAGAATGTGGATTAAACCTTAGCAAAGGCTTAAACATCACTATGAGAAGGTGAAGATGCTGTACTGTGAGGTGTGGGGCTGGTGAAACATGGTGGTGGTGTGGGCACATCTATGCTGTGTGTCCCAGACACACCATTCCTGGCTGTTTAATGGGGCAGTGTGGCTCTCCTGTGTTTTCTGTGCCCTTTGGGAACAGTGTGATATATGAGGCTGCACAGCCAATACGTAACAGGTATGGAATGGAGTCATGTTCTCCGGACGTGCCTATGGGTATGATGTACAGCAGAGCTGTGGATCCTGTTGCAACTTACTTGGCAGCCCTGAGGCTGTGTTGTACCTCTCCAAAGAATAATCTACTAGAATCCCTTCCCATGCTCTTCCTTTTTTCACTTCTAACTGACATCTTAAAATCTTGTTGCACTGTCTTGCTGCAAGATAAATGCCTAATCTGTATAGGGGAGTTAAAAACTCAGTTTGCACGCTGAGCTGGCAGAGGGGTGTGGAGCAGAGATCCGACATCAGGTCCTGTAAATCTGACACCTAAAAATTGTGTAACTCAGCAGATTTTTGAGTAACAGCTTTGGTTTCTAGTCCATTTAGTATGGGTTCCGTAGCACAGACTTCTGAGTGGCCCTCGCTGCTTTTTCCTGTTTTCCAAACAAAAGGGTTTTTTTTCCTAGAAGCATGACTTTTGCCAAGAATGGTAACCACAAAAATTGCTGTTTACATCAGGAATTCAGAGGCACAGACAGCAAGTCTCCCTCTTGTCAGGATAGAGAAGAGAAGAAGTTTGAGGCTCTGGGTTACCTTGGTGGGGAGGTTTGGGTTAGCGTGGGAAGAGTCCACCACAAGGAGCACAACACTAACACTGGTTTTGCTCCTGCCAGTAAAGACCACAGAGTGCCACAGAACAGAACATTTTTTGGCCTGCTTTTGTTGTTGTACACTAAGGTTTAAATGAAAAATTCACCTTCCTCCTCCAAATAAACTTTGCCCAGTTCGAGAATCCTAGTCACTATAAACAGCAGGTCTGACAGCAGCTGCTGACAGTAATCTGAACTAATTACAAAGAAATCAATTTCATGGAAAAGAGGTGAAACATGCCAACACACAAAGCATTAAAGGGCAGGAGGAAACTGAGTATGCTTTTAAATAGTTCTTCAGATTTGTGTCATTTGCTCTCCTGTTTAAGTTCCACAACACTGCTGTGGAGAAATCAGATTTGCACAAATACAAACAAACATGCTGTGGGTTCAATCCTGCCAGGGTGCCCAGCAGCAGAGCTTGCAGGGTGGCAGACCTCCTGCAGATGCTGGGAGCAGGGACACAATCTTCTTCACTTCAGAGCTGAGCCCTGCAATGCTAGGAACAGCCCTCTGACTGTTCTAAAGAGACTGATTTCAAGTAAATCATAATTCTTCATCCATTGTATTAAAGCCAAAGGGTCCAGCCTCTTTATATTCTATATCCAGTACCTTTATATTCCTTAATCTACAAAGCATATTCTAACCCTTCAGCTTTTCATGACATGCAAGTTGCAACCCTTGTAGTTTCTTCTTTGTTTAGTTGACATTTTCATAACTGAAGTTGCCTCTGATCTTTAAAAGTCTTGTGAAAACTTTTATGAGGACACAGTTTACTTCTGGATTTCTTGACTAAAGTATTTCCTTCCTTTCTTTCAACGTTTATCACTCACATAATGAACCTGACTGCTAAATTCCATTAAGTTCTGCTAAGTTCCAGTAAATTCCAATAGTGTTTAAATTTCATCCCTTTCATGCATTTGTTCTGCTATTTAGTGCTACAGTAGCATTACCATTCTGTTAAAGTCATTCTGGTATTTAATATAAATTTGTTTATCAAATGAGGTAGAAATTATCCCTCTGTGGTGTTTATCATACAAATTTAAGTGAATAATTATTTTCCTACATCTCAAATGTATTCTTTTTATAGAACTCTCATGGTTTCTTCCTAATAAGCTTTACAAGGTTCTTCTGTATACCGTTAAATGTTTTAGAGATCTTTGGAAGTGAAAAGAAACATAATTATAACTGTCAAGAGAAATTAATAGTGGTATAATGTTTCATCCACTTATGCATAAGTGAAAATGAATATGAAACAAATGCTTTAAATTAAAAAAAGCTTAAAATTGCTCTCAGATCTTATCAACTATTTAGGTCATTACATAGCCACTGTGGCTGCTCTATACTGTTTGTCACAGCTGTCTTTTCTCTGCTGTATAGATTATAAATTTGGTTTTGGAAAGAAAGAAGGAGGGAATAATAATAATTAGTTTCAGAAAAGGAGACCGCAAGAAAATCAGGGAAGTGGTAGATGCAATTCTTTGAGAAAATATTAAGAAAATAATCTAAGAGTGTAGGACAGAGTAGCCACTAAAAGAAGTAAGAAAAACAATAGAAATTGTGCAAAGTCAAACTCTTCTGAAGTAAGACAAGGGTGAAAAGAGGTACTATTATATTTGAAGATAGCTGAGAATAAGAAGGAATTGAATAAAAGCAGAAACACTATTAAGTATGAATACAGAGCAGCAGCAGTAGCATGTGGGCATAAAATGAAAAAGATTAGGATGAAGGCTAAGACATTAAATATTGTTGGGGGTCACATAAAGCAATAAAAGTGTAGATCATACAATTTAATTAGAAATAAAAGAAAGACAAATGAAAGTTCATTCTGAAGGAACCATGTGGAAAAGGGAATCATCAACGTACGAACATCACCATGTGGGAGCACAAAGGGCTGCAAGTGAGACCAGGAATTCCATGTATTTTTATTCAACACTTGCACCAAAAGATGGATGGAAGAATGGGGATTATGACAGCATGTGTTTGTATATGTCCTAGGTGGCTTTCTTTGTCAAGGAACTTGACCTTCTTTTTCTAACTTTCTCTTTTTTGGCCATTTGTTTATTTGCTCATTTTGTTTTGGGGTTTTGTTTGTTTGTTGCTTTTTATTTGCTTATTTTGTTTTGGTTTTTACTTTTTTTTTTGGATGTCTTTCTTTGCTGTCAAAGGTTCAGAGGCAATGTATAGTAAACACTTGAGGTGCTGTAGGATTAGACAAAATCATGAACACCTTTGTGTCTAAGCTTCCACATAATTATGCATGGATGAGCGGGCTATAGCAGCAGCAATGTTGTTCCAGCTACTCCTGGAACACGCTGCCTTTGTTTTTCTGTGATAGAACCTAAAACATTAACAAGGCAGTATATGATCTCTGAGAAATTACAGAATCATTAAGGTTGGAAAAGACCTCCAAGACCATCAAGTCCAACTATTCACTGAACAACATCTTGTCAACTAAACCATGGCTTTCTCAGCTGCTCCTCATAGGACTTGGTCTCTAGACTCTTCACCAGCTATACCAATAATGTCATCACATAATTAACAAAAAAGCAATTGTCAAGCAAGTTCCAATTTTACCTGTGACTGTATGTTTCAAATACCAGTTATTCCCAGTCAGGTTCATGAAATGCACGCATTCACACAAGACAGAATGGTCTAGATTCAGAGTAGATGTATATGTTGAACTGAAAGCAGGCCTGTTTTAGGTGAGTTAGTGGCAATACTGGAAGAATGACCACAAGCTGCTGGACCAGACATCTGAAGGCAAAGTTGGAGTCATAGGCAAAGGAGAAACCTTTTCTGCATCCTCATACTAAGACTTCAGTTTAACTTGTGAGCAGCTGCTTCTTCCTGTCCTTCTATCAATTACAGATGCTAAAAATTCCCTTATTTTGCAACTTATTAATATTCCCAAAGTAATTCTGAAGGACTTCTTATGAAATAATGTACAGATGGACTTTGATTTTTTGGGCTTCTTACATCTTTACCAGCCAAGATTGCTGTACACCATCTCTAAGATCATAAACTCTCACTTCACTTAGAAACATGTGGTTGCTTGCTGTGCCAGAATAAACTAATGACTACATTCAATGGTTCCTCTCAGAAACTCTCAGTCATAGTGAAATGAAGCCCTTTTGGATTCAGGACCATTGTATTTCTAAAAACAGCTACTGGCTTCTGTTTTCTGGCATACTGAGTAGTACTTGCAGGTCAGTTCTATTTAACAATTACTTCAGCATTCTCTCTAGGTACTATGGAAGATGCTGGAGCTTAGTTTTCTTTTTTAATTATATAGATCCTACAGGATGGCTAATATGTTGTCAAGAAGTATGAACACTTCATTTATGGATAAATATCTTTGCCCAGGTGGCAGAGAAAATCCAAATATTTATATGAATCAAAATAGTAACACTAAAAATCTGATTTTGTCAGTGATTTTGAGTAAAAAATATACCAGTATTGAAAACAGTAAAGCTTTGGTCTTCTTAGGATTTCAGATTTCAGGATTTCATTTCAATACATAGATGCTGATTCAGAATTGTGAGATAATGAAGCTGACAGCCACGCTGCTGAAAGGAAGGATCGCTAAGGCACACAGTTTTGAGTTCTAGCTTTGTCTTTTATCCTTTTGGTGTATTTTGTGATGAATACTGCATATTTGATATAATGTGAGTCCTATGGTGAATCCTTAATTCACCTTCTTTAATGCACTAGAATTCAATGTAATTAATACAAAGAGCAGAAGTGCAAGAGGGAAAGTTTTCTCCTCAGTTATCAATCCATTAAATTATTAAATTAATGAGAGTCATGCTGAACACTTAATTGCTTAGCAGTGGGTATTGCAAATAGGTTTTACCTTAACTTTAGCTTATCTGGGTTGAAAACTTCTGTTGTTCTTCCCTTTCCCTGGAATTCATTCTCATCACATACTTTTGAAGCAAGTTCAGGAGTTGTATTAAAAAACAAACATTTGTTAAATTTTGATCTAAGAATAACTGCAAAAAGTTACTATACTATGTGTTTATTGATGCCTTTGGAGCTTCCCCATGTTTGTGTTGCTAATTAAATCTTTTCTACTTTGGGAAAACATCAATGGGAGCCCAGAAGGATCCACTTCTTTGGCTCTAAATACTTCTAGATGGAAGAAAATACTATTTTGTACTCAGCTGTTCCTGGATTTACCTTGTTAGGGGTAAGGTTGATAGTTCTTGGCACATCTGAAAAAAACTATGTTGAATGTGTTTCTATGAGAAATTTGAGTGTGATCACAGCTATACAGCCATGCAAGAGAGAAGGATCCCTCTCTGTGAGCTTCACAAACTCAATCTAATCCTGCCTGTGCTTCACAGTACTTGGTGTACTGTTATATCATCAATATCATTTGTAGTCCCAAAAAGAACAAAGAAATGAAGAATGAGGAGACAGGGTATAATACAGACTAGTAAAATGGCAACAGAAGTAGATACTTCATATATTACATTCAGGTAATAAGACAAATGATGATACATCTCTCAAAAAAAAAAAAAAAAAAGGAATGAGTAGTAAAATGAGCAGTAAATCTTGATTTCTGACTGTTTATAACATGTGCTGTGACTTTGCTACTCTCTGGTTTTCAGAAGAAAAGGATTCTTTCAATTAGAGACAGACAACCCAACCAGTCATTAAACACAGCTCTAAACAGCCTGTAATGGGCTGCCAAGCAGCAGGGGGCTGTAACACGCCTTTGCACTGAGGTGGAAGATACAAAGCAATCAAAGGAGCATTGACTAGTGCCCATTACTTAATGCATAAAGATAACAGTAAAATATGGCTTCAGTCCCTTCACAATATAGAACTAATTTTATCGGCTCATTGCTTTGGTTTGTTCTCCAGATTACTCCTGGCTGTAAATGCAAGAAGAAAAGATGAACTCTGGCAGCTGCAGTTTAGGAGAGCTCATGGCTGACCGGGCCAGACAGAAACTCCCTGGCTGCAAATCAGTGCCCAGCCCTGCTGCCCACCAATAACGAGCAGGTGGCTTTCCTTCACTTTGCTTGTGCCAATGTCTTCTCTTCATAAAGAGTACCTGGAGATGCAGAAACTTGGAGCTGATATTCTGCAGTTGAGCTTCTCTGCCAAATAAGAGGTAGCCCTCTGCTTGAATCTTAACATAAATCAGAAAAATAAGAGATGGGGAAGAATATTGTGATGAGTCATCTGATCATTCTCCTTGCCAATGTAGGATTATTACCTACTGTGCCCAAATTGGAGTTCTTGTGCCAAGTAATTTTTAGGAAGCCTGAGCTTTTTAGGGTTTGCTCTGGAAAAAATACCATATTTATTTTCCTTTTGAGATTAAATTTTCAACTGTGTAATGCTGCTGTCAATTATGACTATACTAATCATTAAAAAAATGTCCAAGTATCTTAATTCGTCTCAATGGTGTGAAAATAAGCTGATTATCCAGCTTTGACCAAAAGTTGTACTTGTGGTTGTATATTCCAAGCCCCAAGATATAGAGATTATAAGAACAACGGAGCAGTGACTTATGAGCTAAGCTCTTTCGCTTTTTGCAATCATAAGTCTTCATGGACACAGACTAATTTTCTACTGACATTTTTTTCTGATACAGGATAAGGAGCCACCTTGTCAAGGTATCTGGATTTTTAAAAATGTGGAGGCACTTAAAAATGTGGTTCTCTATGCATTTAATATCCAGTTGTAAGGAAAACATGGGTATGTTTTCAAGACCAGTCAATTGAGTTACCAAGTTAAGTGAAATACTGAACAGAAACTTCCAGGAAGGACTGGTGTCTGTAGCTGGAATGTCTGTATTGAATTACAATAGCTTCAAAAGCCTTTGAAAGTATTAATATTTTGTACATCTTAGGAAAAATGAATATCCTAACTGCTAATAGCTTGAGTAGGAAGCAGCTCTACATTTTGCCCACCTCAGTGCCTGAATGCCCTGCTAGTTTCAGAGAGCCCTTGTACACTAACTTTTAACTTACCATAGTCTTTAAATATTACTTAGTTCTCTATTTTCAGAAGAATAAGTTTCCCAGACAATATTGTGATATTGTCCCAGACAATAACAGAGAAAATATGGCTAATACAATAGAAAAAATAGATTATTTTAGACATTTGCTCTTAATAAAATAAATGTTATAGTGGTAGGAACACAAATCAGTGAGGAGGTATGACAGTTGTCTGACTTAGTAGCTAGCTACCTATGAGGACAGAATGTATTGTAATCATAGAAAGAATTGTAATCATAGAAATCAGACTTCAAAACCACATTATTAAATTTCTGGTGCCTTTCATTACCAGGTCATTAGGATTTCTTATTGTGATTTTTTTAGTTACAATTTATTTAGTCTACTTTTAAATGTTGTGAAGTTGCTTCTCTGAATTCCTGGGGGAGACTGTTTCTCATTCAAACAAATCCTACATTTGCAAGATTTTGGCTAATATGCCTTAAAATAATTCAGTTCTAATTGGTGGCTGTTGGTAATAATCTAGAATGCTTCATTATAGCTCTTTTTGTACTTCAAGTTTATTTATGGAGTATTTATTCTCTACACTAAGGTTTTCAATCACCTTAACTCTTGTAAATGCATTCTGTTTTATCTTAGGCTTTGAGCCTATACAGAAACTATATGTATGTAAAAGTATTCCCAAGCTAAAATCTTTAGTGCACCAAATTTATTTGTTCTATTATACTCTCTATTTATGCTATCCAGGCACTTTATAAACATATACATAAATATAGATATAAAGTGCTTACATACAAAAGATAGGAAAAGGGAATTATGCTCAAGAAAGACAACTTCAGGATTTATTATCTGGGGTTCCTATTCCCAGACTCCTGAATTGTGCTCAGGGCAGCCAGGTATGAGCTCACCATCCATGTACAGAGACAGCAGACCCTGAGACATCACAGCTGAGATCAAAATAAAAGCCCTGGGCCTTTTCCCCAGGTCCTGTTTCCTGTGTGCCTGTATCTTGCATCTCCTTAGGATGCTGGGCTGTGAGGCAGCCCAGGGGGCACCAGGGCTGTTTTAAACACCTCAGTGGTGTCCTGGGGCTGAGGCACCACGTTTGCTTGTCTGCACCCTAATGCTGAGCTCCACCTCACCCTGCCATCCAGATATAAGTCAGTAGCTCTGCCTGTTATTTGGAAACTTCCCTGAATCACAAAAACTATGCAGTTTTCCTATCTGTTTCTCATTTCCATTAGGAATCACTTGCATATCCATCACAAGATGCATAGCTCAGCAGTTGAATCAGCAGGGAAAAGAGCTGTATTCCATTTCCTTTGAAATTGTCTACTGCAGCACGGTTTGACCACTTAAATCAGTTCACAAGTCAGTGTATTATGGAATGTTTTCTAAATCAATAAAATCTCTTCTCTGCTAGGGAGTTTGCAGAAGCATTAGAATTTTAAAGTAGCCAGATGATTGTTAACTATATTTTGATTATATTCTTGCAACAGATATGCCATATGAAAAAGTGCAGCATGAAAGTCAACAGGGAAATGTGGCTGTATGGACAGGAACAGAATAGTGGTTCAACTGGCCAGTCCAACTGGGTTAATGGCTTATTTCAGTCCCTATAGTGGCAGTGGCACATTTAGCCTACTATCTTTAGGTATACAGGGAGTATGTGAAGTGTTCAAATTTCCAGATGGTTTAAAATTCTTATTTTGTTGTAGCAGTTGGGGCAGAGTTCCACTAGAACCCTAGGAACTTAACATTAGGCATTTTACACCACCGAGTGGGAGAATCTATTTATAAAAGTCTAGTGCTATTTATAAAAGTCTAGTGCATATCAATATTCCACATTAAAAAAAAGTTGAAAAATAAGAAATATGTTTGGTTTTCGGGGGATTTTTTGTTGTTGTTTTTTTGGTTGGTTGTTTTTTTTTTTTTTTTTTTTTTTTTTTTAATTTTCAGCATTTCCAAGTATAGGTATGAACAAAATCCTACTTCTGTGGGACAAGATGCTACTCTTCATGTCCAGACAAGAGAGTGTAAGACAGAACAAAATTATATGCACACCACTCAGGTATAGGTTAAAAAGGGATATTGGCTTCTGTTCTCCATCTTATTTTCAGCTTGTATCGTTGCTGATGTTGTTGGAATTTTAGATTCTGTGTTTGGTTTTTTGTTGTTGTTGGTTTTTGGTTGTTTGGGTTTTTGTTTGTTTTGTTTGTTTGTTTCTCGAATGTTAGGGACACATCTGTAAGTGTTTAAGGAGTTAGGTATGGAGTGTTTGAGAATCCCCCACTCCTGTGCCCTGCCGCACTAAATACTCGGTGTCACATGAGACTTTCTTTAGGTTTTCAGTCAACGCATTACACTCAAAAGAGCGAAAATAATCCAAAATTTGCCTTGTCCATATCCTCGTGTAACTCGAAGAAAGCACAGAGCCTATCTGAGGAGCCTTATCAGCATGGGACGCTTTCAGCAGCCGATGAGTTCCGTGTGCCAGACCGAGAGAGCGCAGGGTCCCCTCTCAGCCCGCAGCCGTGCCTGCCCCGCTCCCGCTGTCCCCTGTCGCCGTGCCGGGTACCGATGGCAGCTGGAATTGCGGTGGCAGCTGGAGTTCCGGTGGCAGCTGGAGTTCCGGTGGCAGCTGGAATTGCGGTGGCAGCTGGAGTTCCGGTGGCAGCAGGCCCCGGCATGGCTGGGGACACGGCCCCACCTGGCGGCGCTCCGCCGGCATCGTGCGGCTGCCACAGCACAGCGCGCCCGCAGCACCTGATCCTGCCCAGGGGGAGCCAGCTAAAAACAGCCTTCCTCCAAAGCTGGAGTTGCGAGGGAAAGATGCACAGCAGTGTCACCCAAAGGTTAAAAACGGGTAAGTTAACTTTGGTTGCTCCTGCCCTGAAATGTATCTGTCCCACTCACAGAAGCAAATGACATGCGCAAATGAAGAAACCATAAATAAAAGAAGAAAGGCATGAAGTTCATGGTTTTCCAGCAGAAAATATTTACCAAAAGCCCTTAAAGTTTCAGTGTTTCCCAGCGGTATAGACAATTTATGGCTATTTTTATGGTTAAACAAAATTCTGGAGTTGTACAAGCGCTCTAACTCATCACTGCCATCTGGATTCTCTGGAGAGAATGAAAGAGATTCACTTCGGACAACACTCTCAGGCACACACGGTGATTCTCGGGGATACTGCTCAAAGCCAGGAATTGGACTTGATAATCCTGATGGGTCCCTTCCAGCTCAGCATATTCCATGACTGTGATTCATCCAAAGTTTTAACACGGAAAATGGGCATGTACCATGGAGAGATGAATTTACCTGGCTCTCAGCTGTCTTGATTAAAAGAGGGATGGAATAGCAGACAAAAGTTGGGACAGGAAAGAGGCACATACACTTGGAAAAAAAAGAACCGGTAAGGCCAAAATTTTGGTGGTACAGGACATGAATTAACTTTGTGCTTTGGAATAAAACTATCAAATGGATATAAACTATTTCTGTATTTGTTTAGACTTGCAACTATAGTAATTCTTAAAATTCTGGTTTATAATCCACGATGCGTAATGCTGAATAACAAATCACAGTATGGTACTAATAGCAAATTGAGATGTGTAACTGGGCTTTCTTAAAATAACACTATTGTAAGCAAGTTGTATACAGACATCACCCACTCCTGAAATGAAAAAAAATTGGCAGCTACCCCAAGAACACTTAATAAAATTGTACAGCACCCCAGTAGGTCAAGCCCACAGTGCTACTGCATTCATACATGCATGGGTGCTAAGACAACGTGGGACTAATGTGGTTTACTTCTAAATTTCTTGGGCCACATGATATTATCCAGTGAATTCTGAATCAGTGGTCAGCTTACAAAACAAGTAATAGAAAAATGTCATTCTTACAGAAGATGTGCATGTAAGGTAATAAAGAATACAGATTAGAAAATCAATAGAGCACATAATTGAATTATATACATTTTACAACATTTATTGTAGAATCTTCATCCAAAATTTCCCAAGGAACCACAGCCTTCTGAGTTTTTTGGGCTTACCTATTACAGGGCGGCTGCACTATAAACAACACTTCCCATTACAAAATACTGAGTAAAAGCAAAGACTGATGATTTACATCAGTGACATGTCCAGGCTGGGAAAAACATGAAATATTTGCAAGCAAGCATCTCCATATGAGGTATGAACTTTAAAAGGGACTGCCTCATTGCTTACTTAAAATATATCAAATATCTGATAACTTTTATGAACTTTCTGTCATCAAGTCCACCTCAGATGAGGTTATGAATATGACTTCCACAGGAACAAAACAATACAGGAAGAGGAGGGGAAAATTCTCTCAAAACACACCCAAGACCTCAAGAACTAACATGTTCACTGCCTCTATCCTGTAGCTGGAACAATAATGCTGGCCCAGTCTATGCAGAAATGCTGATCTACCTGATCTGTATTTGGTATGGTCCCGTTGATAAAAAAATGTCACCTCACGAATAGGAAAATAAGGAGCTTCCTGATAATGTTACTTTAGGAAGAAAAATCTGCATGAAACAAAGGAACTACTGATATTTTACAGAAGTTATTTGAAGTTTCTATTCATTGAGAAAGTTCAAAAATGAAATGGTCCTTAGATTTTTCAAATTATATATGGACAAAGTTAGAATTTTCTTTGAAATCTTCTCTTTGTAGATATCAGATCAAGCCATAGGAGCATTTACCACTTCGTCCTACATAGATAGCAAGTAAAAGTCACACTTAAGCATCATTCATTGTGCAGCTGTGTTAAGAAACCCAACCTAGCCAGAATAGGCTAATCTGAATAGCAGAAGTGGGTTGCGTAGATGTGATTCTTCCAATGAAGTAATTATGCCTGCTTTAATTTCTTCTTTCTACAAACAATAGAGAAAAAAAGATACAAATTCTGAAGTTTGTCCAGGTCTGTATGTCTCTTAAAGTAGAGCAAAATTGCAAGAGACAAAACAAAAGTGATGAACAGAAATGTGTTTGAGCGTGCTCTTTTTACTGCTGTTAAAACTGTGTCTTTCTCCCTGGTGGCTCAGCCTCTCATTTCATCCTCATATCTGTGACAGTGCCTTAAATCTGTTCATTCCATGTTTATTACACCTGAATTTCTGCAGGCCTTGGGCATATGTGTAATGAAAACCATTAAACTGAGATGGACTGGATCAGATCTCTGGAAATTCTAAGTGCTGAACAAAGTAGTTTTAGAAGGTCTTCTGACAAAGAGGGAGGGTCTCTTTCTGAGAGATTCAGAGCAGAGATTCTTCTGAGGATTTTCCAGCTGATCCAGTGTCCCCTGCTTTGCTTTGGTCACAGGACAGCTATGTGCTGCCATCTCCCATGGGAACTGGCTTGTGACCCATTTGCTCTAGCTTCCAATGGTCTGATGAATGCACCCAGTGCCTCTGATCCACTGTTCAAATCAGCTGACATTATGCTGAATATGTTCACTTATAAACCTTAGTTCTTCTGTTGAACTGGACCAACGAGTCAGAGCAAAAAGTGATATTAAGAGAATTTGGAGAGCAAATTTAGAATGTGCCTGAGCTCCCTTTGGTAGAGAGTGCACTTATCAGAAATCTAAGCCCTACTAAAATGAATATTCACCTGAATTTTCCTGAAAGCCACAAAAACTTAGTAGGCTACTGGACAAAAGTAAGGCTGTTTTCTCCGTTTGTGACTGCTGTTCCTGAGTGGCTCAAACAATTAGGTATATTATGAGATGCCTAATCTGTTTTCCCCAGAAACAAAATAGCTGCCAATCCCCTGAACTGCCATTAGGATTAGACATACCTCAGACATCTACTGACTCTGACACATCAATTGCAGCAGTTCTTGGGACCCCCATCAGCAGGTACTTGGTACACTTGCTACGGAAGCAGTAGGAAGAACCTGGGGTCATTAGAGCTATAGTCACCTCTGTGGTTAGATGTTGCACAGGTGCCCAAGGTGCTGCAGCCTTAGGAGCATCTGGATGCTGACTCCAAACCTTACTCCAGACGGAAGTGTCTGTTGAAGGAATGGTGTTCTCAGACCTCCCCAACACACCCTGCTCAGCAATGACTATTGGAAGAAGCAAGAGGCTTCATTTCCAGATGGACAGAGAGCTTCAGGATCCAATTCAGGGACATGGGGAAACAATATCGCTTTTGCATTACCAGAGCACTCTGCAAACCCACCTCCATCCACTACCTCAAGTTCCATAGGACACAATAATGACTTCAGTATAAATATTTAAAGGGCTAGAAAGAGGCATTAAAATCACATGGTTGTAAAAGTTGTAAATATAATGTAACAGTATTTCTTCCTTTTTTTTAAGGATTCTATGTGGGCGCGGTTGGTTATGCTTGGTGCATGTATTGCATTAACACATTTACAAGCAGACTTGAATAATATTGCTCCAAGTGTATTCCTTTATCTGTAATCATAGGTGTATCACTGTGATAGCCTAAAGAGAGCCTTTCCAGGCCCCTTTGGAAAACAGTATTTTAAACTTGTAGTCCTACTGAGAAGTCTCTGATATTGGCTTCCTGAAGTACATAGCAGGACTCTTGCTATGCTTTGCTCATTTTCTAGCATGTATTTTGCAAGGAGACAGCCCTGAAGACTGATGGGTTCTGGTACCATTAAGAGATTCTGTGGAGCAAAATTTAGGTGTGGATTGAGTTGTTAATGAAATCAGCCTCAATTTAAAAAACAAATGGCCTTTTAAAAAAGCAAACTGTGCTGTTGCACTGCAGCATATGCAAGATATTTGTTAAATGCATCCTTTAATGAACAGTTGAATGCACATTGATTCTTTTCCAGTTATATTTACCTAAAAGTCAACTTGCTCAGCCGCACTGTTAGAAGCTCCAAATCCTCTCTCTGTGTTAAAACTGAAAATAACCTGTTGTATTTCAGTATTCTAAAATATAACCCATTTTCTTTGAAGCCAAAAATAGATAGTAAGGAGATGTTTATTTCTATACTGGTTACAACGTGGATTGCACAGATGGCAAACATAAAAAAGGCCCATTGGATAAGGCAACACAGTTCTATTAAACCAAATTAATTTCATCTTTTAAAAACATAATTTTGAAATTACTGTTCAAAGTCAGTGTCACTGCTGAAAGCCTGAAATACTGTAACATGTTTACAACACAGAGTCTGAATTAAATTTTTTGGTGGAATTTTTTTAAACTTGCTTTAGCTAGAAACCAATATTTTCAATATTCTTCCAAATACAACATTATTCCTATTCCCTCTGCTCTCAGTCTTTTTCATCAGAGAACTTTGCTTGACTATATCTAGCAGATTTTCAGTTAAGTTTACTCACATTATCTAAGTGAGAAACCACTACTTTCTGCTTGCTTTGTACTACTTTTTTCCCCATTGGATTCTTTAAGCAGAGAAATACTACGAAAAATTAGATAGAAGGTGTAATTTCAACAAAACAGAAACATTTAACTTCGACAGTCAATAGTAACAGTCAAATTTAAATATTTACTTGAATGACCAGAGATTCCCTATTGTATTTTATTGGAATGAGGAAGAAAACCACAATTATAACTATACAAGCATGACTTCTTTAAGGTGTTTACAAAACTCATTGAAACTACACACTGAATCATTGTAATTTTAATTCACTGCACTTTATGAAGCTTAACTTCCAACTAACTCCGTTATTTTCCAATCAAATTATTTAGTAAAATGATAACTAAAACAAAACTCTTATCTCTAAACCTAGTTTCTTGTCATTTAACTGTTCTGAACATTTTCTTCAGGTTTTTTCCATTCATTTACAGGAAAGATGGACATTACAGAGAAAGGAAGCAGGGTAGGGAGGGAGAGATTTCTTGGCTGTGTCATTTCTACTTTGTCTGCAAACTTGTCTTGTGTTTGTATAAAATTGTACATTTACTTGTTTAGCATACTGCTAATTCACTAGAGTCTGGTCCTAAACATCAAACACTGATAAAGAACATTTAGTAACAAAGGTCAGTGCATACCATTTGGGGGCAAGATGTACTTGCAAACATGTAAGATGTAAAGCTCTCCTCTGGTTGCTGAAAAGATAAGCCAATAAACATGAATTCCTAGCCAAAATTATCCCTCTATGCTTGGATAAAATGATGTTGAATGGTGAGGAGGGCTACTGAATAGTAGGTACATGTGCAGCACCAATTCTAACCATACAACTGAATCAAAGTCCTTTAATTTCTAGTTCTGAAGACATGAAACTCATACAAGTTTCAACAAGAGTTCACTGGTCTTGTCTCCTGTGGACTCTGTTAGTGGGAAACATCCAGACATTAAATGGTTTCCTCTTCCTATCAGCCACTAGGACACCATAGGGATTTACATTGTTGCAACAGAGAAGTGACATTTTTGGATATTCAAATCTTAACAGCAGGCCCTTTGTGAAGCATATTAAATATCTGCATAAAGAAACATCCAAAGCCTGAAAATCCAGACCAGGTAACTTTGTTTGCATAAAGCAGTATACCTGCCAAAAGCTAACTAACTATCCCAAGCTGCCTGAAACTTCCTCCTGTATCCCTGTGCCTTACAGCACCCCATTTCTAACTCTGTGAAGACGTGACAAAATGCAACACTGTCATCTTTATTTCTCACTGCTGTGTAACAGAAAAAGATGCTGCCCACCTCACACCTGTTTCAAACTGTAACCCAAGTGATGGACAGGGAATCCAATGGATGGATGGCATGCACTTCCAAAAGTGGCCTGCAATCTATAAGTCAGCACTTCCTCTGTCATCCACCTGGAACTGCTCAGCAGCAAAAGCTTGGCAATTAGTGTGCACTGATGACAGCACTGTTTCAAGGACAGCAGAAAATTCATTTAAAAATACCTATTAAAATCTAAGAGAGAAGGGCATAAAATAAATGTCTGTCCAATCATTAGGAATCCAATTTCTGTAAAGATGAAATCTTAAAATGTTCAGAGAAATGAGTCTCTGTTATTTACTTCCATTATTAACTTTACCACATCTACTATTTCACTTCATAATTTAAATATTATAATAGGCACAACAAACCTTTCTGAAATATCCTAACATTTAAAAGAATTAAAAAACTCACCTCAGTGCTACCACAAGAAAAAAATTAGCTAGCAGTCTGTGTTCTAGCCCTTTAATTTACTACCACAAAATGAAGACTAAAGGAAACAAAGTAATTCTATAAACACTAAGGAAAAATTAAGTTGCACATTAGGTAGAATTGAAATCAACTAAAAATACCTTTATTTTATAATCAGCACTAATTCACGACTGAGCTGATAAAAATACACTCCTGGATAAATCCTTGAAACATAGAGTGATTCTTTTTTAAATTGTCATAATTAGGCAAGAAATTTAATTCAAGAAGTTTGAGAACTTTATGCGTTGAAAGCAACTTGATCAATGTACAGTTTCTAGAGAAACAGGACACAACAATTACATTTTCATAATTTATAAAGTAGTAAGTCATTTAACAGAAACACACTGGAACCAACTTGGATTAAAGAAATAGTATTTGACTCATCAAGACAAACATCTGTCTAGTCTAAGGCCTATAAAACAAATGCAGTAACTTACATCTTCTGTCATTGTTATTATGGTAACTATTCAGGGGAAAAAGCCAAGGAGATCCAAATATGTAGAATGTTATACTTTGATTAAACAGGACAAAAACAGGAACAAGATTAGAGTTAAGAATCCAGATGACGTGATACACCAATTTCATTCTGGTGACACATCTGGCAGTGGCTTGAAATTAAAATTAAGGTAACACAGGCTACATAACCTTGCAGTGCACATTCAGGCTTTAATGCACCTACCTATTAATTCAATGCCCTTTCTCACAGAGACAGGAAAAAATACAGGAAGAATGATAATACAGATGGGTAAAGAAATAACAAAACTCTTGCCGTCACTTGTAGATATGAGATGCCTGCTGTCCATATATCACTAAACTTCTACTGGCTCAGAAAGGCATCAGGAACTTCATTGCCAAAACCAATATAAAGCAGAACCATGGACACAACAAACAGGCATTGCCTTAGGTCTGAGTGAGAGCAGTGCTATTAACTCAAACATATGACAGGATGTTGTCTTTGATCCTTTCTGTAATGGGCTCTGAAAAACCTTATGGAAGAGTATATTACAAAACACCAAGTCCCTTCCTAAAAACACACATGTGACCTAAGAGACACTGGGGGAGAGCGACGGGATGCAGCTGGAGAAGACAGGAAAGCTCATTCCCTCTCCATTCACATGCACTGCAACAGGTTGTTGGCACTGTGTTCATTCAATGCATTAATGAGAGTCAACGTCCAGGATCATGATGTTCTATCAGCACCTAATAACACAGGATGATATAATCAAGAACAGCGTTTGTTGTTACTCACAGTTGTGATAAAGTTCTATTTCCTACATCTAAACACAGAAGCAAAGAAACTCTTCAATAAAGTTGACTTAACAATGAGACTGATCCATCTTGCTGGAATTAAGTTATCTCAGTGATTTTATGAACAAATACACAAAAACACGTAAGGAAAAACTAAGAGGCAGCATGACAAAATAAGTTTTCTGTCCTAATACATACCATTTTATTCATCACACTTCATAAAGCTTAACCTGTACAAGTTTCTACATTTTGCTTTGAAGGAACTGTTTACTAGCTCAAAATATGAAAATATCAGAAACATTGATAGTGACTGCACAGAAATTGCAAAAGGGACCGTAAGTTCAATGTATCAGCACAAAGCTTCTGATAATGATAAAAAAAAACCCTGAACAAAAGCCACAGAGACCACAGGGCCCTCATCCACGCTACCCAAAACAGGTACCAAGCTGATGTCCGCAGTCATCTCAAGAGCCAAATTCAAAGTCTGTTACAGAGAAGTGAAATTCTAGCCATTAGTAAAGAACTTAAGAAGCTAATTTAAAGAGTAAAGAGAAATTGGATCAAAACTACATATACAGTTAAAGACATAGGTAAACAGACGCAACTGTTCAATTCAAGATCACATTTTTACACAAGAGAAATACTACATTGCGATCTACCGGTATGGCTTTTCCCATGAAGAGGTGGGTGTTTTCAGACTTTAAACTGCAAACTATTAGTTGCCTAAGAAAACTAGAACTGATTTAATTGTGCTAGGAAGAACTAATGTCAAGAAGTGAAAGTGGGACTAATGTGAAATTTATACCACTAATATAGACACCACTATGATTTAATTTTGGAAGACATTTCACGTTCAATTTGTCATTCTGTGGCAGTATATTTCACCTGTGAAACTTTCATCTTAGAACACTGAAAGATAAGGCATAACACTTAAAAAAAATTTCCACAGACTGAAATACAACTGAACAAAACAAAAATTAAAGTTCAAAGACTAAAGAAAGCAGAAGTCAAGTTTGGCTTGTGGGCATGCACAAAATTAAAATAACAAAAAACCAAGCTAACAGCTATTGGCAGTTAACAATAAGCTGTAAGGTCATGTAATAAAACACAGCTAATAAACATGATTGGTTCACAATGAAACTGTACAAGCCATTAATTCACACTGAAGCAATACACCTGACTGCTGTTTTAAGCAAAAAATCAGGTTTTGAATAACCAAGTTATTCAAACTTGAGAAACTGTTTCAACTAGTTTAAATACATTAATCCCCAAAGTTTTACAGTAACTGATGAATTTCAATCACTCACACAACCACATTGTAAATCCCTGAAACATGGATTTATTATAGGAATACTGATAAAACCTTAACAGATACAAATGATACATCATATAGTGTCTTACACCTTAATGGCAAGTACTTGACTCAGATTGGTAGGTGCGTCACTCCTACTTTTACACTCTAATATCATCCTCTAGGACCAAATAGTTTAAATTGAACTCACAACAGCTTGCAGTTACCTAAAAGCAATGATTTTTTAAAAATCAAGCTATAAAAGATTCTTCTGACCAGTATTTCAAAACCTTTGGAAAGAGAACACCCTAGTGGGGACTAAACACAGTATGCAAGGAGTCATTGCAGTGAACTTGAAAGTAATTTTAGAATCAACATCCCTGAAGAGATTTAGTGTACAGCAGTACATCCCTTGACATCAGTAACATGGTGCATGTTTATCTGTGCATCTTAGGACCTTATTGTACCAGCAGATCTTAGGACTGTTGAAATTAATCTCATTCTGGCAGAAGCTTCCTGTGGAGTAGGGCAATTCCTAAATGAAAGGCACTCTGTTATGAGTGACATCAGAATTATCAGCAATGCAAATGGATAACTTGTGACATGTTGAAGGGAAATGCTGCAGCTCACACGAGGTCTAAGATTAGGTACTTTTTGTAAAATAGGGGAAAGAATATTTAGAGCAGCTGTAGTGCATCTGTTTACATGCACACAGACACTAGCCATTGTACAAGCAGAAATGTTCCAAGTATCTTTTCCTCCGGTGCTTTCCTCACTTGGGTGGAACCAAGCTTCTACAGCTCAAGGTGACTCGCAGAACAGCCCACAGCCCAGCACTGCAGTGTCCTGCAGCCCACAGCAAGCATACTTCTAGAGAAGCTGCAAGTGTGGTCCTCAGTAGTAGAAAAAGAGCACAGGCACACACTTGGTTGGTACCCCTTATTTCTCTTCATACCTTCCTTTTTCCACCCGCCTTCTTAAAAAAAAAAAATCATCTTGGAAACACAGCTTTCCTTAAGGACAGGAAAACTCGCGCTTCTTAGTCTGACTAAGGGATGTGCAAAACAGAAGTAATTTCCCTGAGGCAAAGATCTTCAAGTCATGCCTAGCTTACATCGTCTATTCTTACTTCACTTGTTAAAATATTTGGCACACAGGCCTTGATCACCGACTGAGAGTCTTCCAGTATTATCACAGTCTGTATAATACATTTATATAATAAAGCAGAAGTTGGAAATGCTTCATTCTCTCATTCTGGTTTGGTTTTTCACATGTACTGATTAAAATCTCTTCCCTTCTCAAGGGTGGCATTGAGTCTCCTGGGCATGGAGGTAGAGTGAGAAACTTCTACTATATTTAAAAGTTGTAATGAATACTGAATGCCTAAAAGGGCAATCACAGTAGTTTTGGGACTCAGAACACAGAGTAACAGGGTGATATTTAATATCCTGTTACATACAGCCTGTTACTTGGTGAAATGTAGGTGATTAAATAGTTGCTTCTTGATTTATATTATGAAAACCATCCAGGGAGGAAAAAAAGGTCATGTTATGAGTGCCTCCAGTCTAAAACATGCAAGAAGAAAAGCATGAAACTAAGTCTTCCCAGTTTTCCCTTTTAAAATATAAATTGCACTTGTACAAAGCAATCCAAAAAGCCTAAATAGCAGTAAAAATCTGAAGCTGCCTTGCTGTACCAAAGAGTATCTGTGTTCAGCATCTGAAGTACAAGCAACTAGTTTTCAGCCATTCTGCACACAGAGCCATTTCTTCTACACCTTTCTACTTTGAAAGGGTCTGCCATTAAATGCCATGCCACTGGGTGGGAAATAGACAAAGAAATAAAAAACAATAGCAGGACTTTAAGGCCTTTATCTCCATGAGGAGCTGAAAACTGTGGCACAACCTATGACCAATACTGACTACATAAATTAGCACACTCCCACCCAGGGCTTCCAAAATCAGCCATTCTTTCTAACATCTGCCACACAGACAATCACACCAACAGCAAGCAAGAGCGCCAACTAAGCATTTTAAGGTCTTCAAAAATTCATAGCAAAGGGCACTTCTGAGAAAGATATTTTATAGATTTGGTTTTAAAAATAGACACCACACTCACATTCAAGGGACATCCATCACTTTTAGGCCTTTGTCACAAATCTGAATCTTTATTGTTCTGAAAGAAATGCTATAAACATAAGACTCAAAACAAGAACTCCAACTTTCAGTCTCAGAAGAGGTGTGGTTCAATGCCCATATCACATGTAACAAGAAAGTCTCCTTAAAAAAGGAAAAAAAATTACTGTAAAGTCTTTCTTATGAATGAAAATGCAATCCTTTGTTTTTCTCATTACTTTGTGTACAGGCGGGCACCAAAAAAAAACTCTTGCATTTTCTTTTGAATTCTTGCTATGACGCTTGACGAACTTTCTGCCATTCAACAAATTCATCCAGAAGTACGGGCCCTGCAGACAGACAAAACTTGGGAGTTATAATGAGCAATGTCTTTCAAACACCTTCATTTTCAGTAGGAGGGTTTAAAACTACTGTTCTAGGAAACATCCATGGCAATCCCATGGTAAAATACTCATAGATTAGTACAATCATTCCAATCCAAGGATGACAAAAAGTGCAAAAAACCCCCATTTTATGGAAAAAATTGATCCCGATATCTGACAGGTGGAGTGAATGGAATGGAAGGCATAAAAATAATCTTACAAATGTTGCAAACAGCACAACTAATTCCTTCGTTCCAAAGTTTTCAAAATTGTGAATCATTACAACATGGACCAAAATAGGACTTAGGCAGTTCAGTCATGGCATGACTGACTACCAGCCAGGTGGAAAGTTCAGCCCCAAATACCAGCAAGTAAGCAAAAATTGTTAAGCTATGGTTTATTATATACGGTTGATTATATATTAGTACAAAATGAGAGTTCACTGTTTATAATTCTACTTGCAAGTCTACAGTTGCATGCAGCAAGCACCTTCACTAGATTCTCACTGAATACAAGCTGGCTCAATTAAATCATCATATTATTTACATACTATACCCTTGACAAACAAGTAGGAAAAATTAATAACTGCAGCTTGAAGGTGGATGGTTATCAGGGCTGTTTTTGTATTCATTGTTAGAAAAAAAAAAAAACCTTACAGTATTGTTTCTGCAATGGAAATTCATTTTATGCAATTTTAAAATTCTCTGCTAATATTTGAATAAGCAAAAATTAAGAATACTTACATGCACCATCTTCATCGTAGTTGCTAAGATCTGCATGGACAGTTCTGCTGAACTCTAGTACATTGTACCACTGATCCTTGTTCATAACTCTATACTTCGATTGCTAGGAAAAGTAATTTCAAAATATTAAAATGTCAAATGGCATTTGGTACTCCTGCACCACTTTTATCTTTTTATCATCAATGAGTTCCTAACAAACTATTTAATAGGTAACAATGGCTATTACTTACTTGATTTTCTATTTTTAAAAATACTACACATGAACATATTTTGTAGTTATGAAACAACATGAAATGATTTCTTGGAAGATCAGAACAGAATCAAATTCCCCAAAACCTGGAAATCAGTTAAGTTACCCCTCTAAGCTTCAAAAACTGGTATATTTTTGCCTAGCCCTAATGTGGAGCATATCTAGCTGAGATGCATTTTCAGAATGAACTATTAAAAAAAAAATTTAAAATCTTATTTTCTCCAGGGTACAATACATTATGATCATAAGGACATAAAAAGCAAACTTGAAATGCAGTGCAGATGCAAATGCAGCTGAATAGACTAGTGGGGTTCTACTACTTACTTTCAAGTTTATATTTAGAGTAAAACCAAGATGGAATTTTAGCTGTCTTTGATAAGAAAAGGGGCTGGGGCATAGAGAGGAAGAAAAGGATTTTGATGCATACAAGAACATTACTGTTTCATAAGCACATTGAACAAGGTAAAGGGAGCAATACAGATACATTTTTGAGTTAAAAAACCACAATATTCTCACAGAACAGTTCAACTACTATGCCAACATTCAAAAAGTCAAGGAAACTTTACCTCCAGGTATTGATAAAATACTGAAAACAGTGGCCAAGTTCTTCCGAGCAGAAGAGCTAACATGGACTTTGCAGTATCAATATCAAGACTTCGCTGGTCTTTTTCCTAAGGTTGAATAAAGAAAGCACAGAAACCAATCAAGTACAAGCTTGCTGAATAAATAAAAGTAAGAACTTTCCTAACATTTCAGCAGTCTTACCCTTGCAAAATCAAAGGCGTATCTGTAGATATTCTTGAAGGATGAAATGTCATTCAACTGTGACCGTAAGAAGTCAAATTTACTCTGTAATTTTTCTGTACAGTCACACCTTAAAAAAAACCAACAAAAACCCAAAACATTAGGAGTTCAAAACACAACATCAGGCAACAACAAAAAAAAAAAAGCCAGCAAACACAAAAACCTGAAATCATCACAGTGCAATCATTAGATTTACAGGAGTAATACTGTGAAACTGACTTGAAGAATCTTGAACATGCTCAATATTTGCAGCTTACCGAAATGAATGCTGGCTTCTGTAAGCAAGTTTTTCATTTTAAATATATCAGCAACACAATATGAAGTGCATGCTTCCCATTTCAAATAATAGTCTTTTAATTCCAAACTCTGTAATCTATATTCACACCCAGCAGTATCTTATCTTCCAATCACTATGAATGTTTGAAGACAACATCATTCAGTGAGCATTAAGGGGTAAAATCCAGCTGTAAATAATGGGAAAATGTAAACCCTAAACACGTAGTTTTCAAGTCTGTGTTTACAACTGGAAGGATTGAGCAGGCACTCTACAAAACATACTAGTCTGCTTATGTTTTATGACTGATAAATGCAAGCTCTGATAAAACATTAATCACCTGATTAATAGTCAGTAACTATTCAACCGAAAAATCAAAGGCTGTATGAGAACATACAGGTCCACTAGTCAACAGAATCAAGCTTTGGCAAAAATAACCCTTTGGCAGAAAGATGTCCTTGTACTTTACTCAGCAAGGAAATAGAAAATGGGTCAGATTCACCAACAATGCCAAAGGAGAATACAATTTAACTTTGCTAATCCTCCAGAAAATATTCACTCAATAGAACAGTTATAACAGGACATTCTATTCTTATAAAAGCTGCCATGACTAAAAAAGAATAAATTAAAAATCTGCCTTGCCTTGTATGCTTCATGAAGAAGCATACTTTCAGAAATGCAGCTGTGCATAAATACTTCCTCTGGTCATGTGTCCCCCTTTTAGCAGCCTGCCTCTCAGAGAATACATTTGCACCTCTAACAGCTCCACATGGACTTGTCACACAGGCCCCCAGCAAGGGCTGCTAAGATGCTGGGCTTTGATGCTCTACTTTGCCCACAGCTGATACTTCCCATTCCTCAGATCTGCCAGCCTGTGTGTGCACAGCTGTCTGTCAGTCTGTCTCAGTAGCAATTCCAACTGATGCAACCTTTTATTATTTCCTGTACCTAGCAGCATCTACCTAAAGCAGCACTAAGTCCTAGCCAACACTGGTGTTCAATAAATAAAACTATTAGCTAATTAGGCTACATATTCAGATGACAACTAGTATATTCTGTGATAAACCATATAACGAATTGAAAAGATCTCTTGTTAAATGAGATTTAGTAAATGTAAAAAAAAATAAAATTACTTTTTTTGTCTTCAGCCATTGAATTGGTCTGTATTCTACTATTTAACCCTTAAAATGGCATTATGCTATGGTAGAAAGGTGTTCTGTTTTTTATTCATATCTCTTCTACTGTTCAAAGCTTCCTATTTCTACCAGAATGTTCTACACATTTGAGGACAAATCTACCTATTTAATCTACCTAAATGCTCAAGTTTTAAGTGTACTGGTGACATATAAAATATTTATAGTGGGTTTATCACACATTGTTAAATATAACTTAATAGACTATTTACCATATCATGGGTAAACTCAAATTTCATTATGTTTAAATTTCTTGCAAACTACTTTGTTAAAATTGTTCAAATAATCCTAAATCTAAGTGCAAAGTAAAATGCCAGCTATTGTCTACAATACTATTGGCTATGTATATTTTAATACACAATTTATTCTTTTGAAAAAGTTGGTATGAAAATGAGCAATAATTACGTATCACGACTCCTAAGCAATTTATTATCAGTGCATTTATAACAAAAAGCCAAATGGATCATGCTCAGACCAGCACCAACCTCTGGATCTGACACACAGACATTAGGACATTTCTGTACCTAGCAACTGACCTTCCTCCCAAAAATAAGCAAGGAGTTGTTAAACTCCTCTTTTACAGAGGCACAGCTGCCTGTGTGGCTGCACCATAAAACAGACGACTGAGGTCACCCATACTTGGAATAATCTTCCTAATAAGCAGAACAACCTTCTCATTAGCACAAGTGAATTAACACTGAACTCCTGTATAGACACTAGAAAAAGATGCAATTTCCCAAACTGTCTTTACTGAAAGATAGCACTGAATAGTGTTACCTCAAGATCAACAAAATTAGACATTAGCTTACTACATTCTCTTCTCATCCCTATGTCACATTTTTAACAAAACTCAAATTAGGACCACAAACTGAACGTATTTTAATTTCTGTTGAGAGAGATCATCTGAGGCATAGCTAACACGGACAAACTGATGATTCATTAACTCCTACTCAGATAGTCCAATGTTTTATATTTCATAGCTATTCACATATACTTGTCTTTTACTAAAAAGAAAAATCAGTAAGATGTTTACAAACATTAAACCAAAAGCATTTAAGGTTATTCTATACATTTCATCCTGAGAAGCATGGAATAATCAGCCTAGCAGAGGTGCTTGATTCTGCCATGAAGAGAGCTTGCATATATACATATATATATGTACATATACACACATATGGGGCAGAATTCACCCCACACCCCACCTACACAACATACTGGAAACCTCCCAGCCTAAGTTGCTTAGGTCTCATAAGATGACATTTAGGTTGAATTCACCTTCACTTTGACACTATCTACCTCACCACACATTTATTTTTCTCATAAACAGCAAACCTCACCAGTGTATTACAAAACATGCAGAGAGAATGTCACTTCAAGATTCAGGCACCCAAATGCTGCCATCTAACTGTCAGGGATGTCCTAAGCTTCAGGTGTTGCCATTCATACAGGACTAGCCAAGCAACCTCTAAGAGCAATTGAGGTGACCAGTCATTAGGTCTTAGGGCAAACTGGATACTTCCCTAGGCTCCATTACACTGACTGGATCTCCAAAGATTGCAGTAAGAGTTTAAGAAATCCAGCTCTTGCACATAAACCAAACATTTAGGTATCTTACTATTGAGCTGAATCCCACCCAGCACTGTTCATGCAATTATCTCCTGTAACACTTCACATATCTTGAAATAAAGATTCTATACAGAAGTCTATGTGGAATACACTCTAGGGTTTTAATGCATTTCAATCTCATTTCTTCATGCAAAAATTAGAAAGAAAAGAAATAAGCTGTGTAAGCATGCAATAATATTTTGTTGTTTTAAGTGTAAAACCCTTTTCCTTCAAACTCCTTTCAGACTTTTCAAGAGAAAATAGATAACCCCATTCCAGATGGAATCCCATAATATAATCCTCGCTTTCTAATAAGCAACAACAGCACAAGTCTACAGCTTTGTATTTTCTTTCATCATGGTTTAACCTCAGATAGCAGCTAAACATCACAGAACTGCTTGCTCACTCCCAGCCAAAACCTGCACGTATTTTTTAGCCTATGGATCTTGAGTTGTGCTATGTGAGCATCTCTGCTTCACCCAGCTGCTCAGCCAGCTTTTTAGAGAGCAACAGGGGAAGCAAACATACACATCAACTGCTTTAGGCTCAGGCAAGCGCTCTCACCAGAAGTCTGTTTCTATGAAAACACACAGCAGTACCCTATTTTCAGTATTAAACACATTTAGACTATAGCATGACCAGCTCTGTTCTGAAAAGAACCAGAAGATTTCCAGTCAGCAAATTATTAGTCTAAAACATGGGCTCTGAACAAGGGCCTGATTTCATACATGTCTGTGCTTGCATTCTGTGAAACTGGCTAACTCTTAAAGCTTCTATTTGGGGGTAAGAATTAAATACTTCAGATAAGTGGCCAACACCCATTCACTGCATCTGAAAAATCATGTACCCAGAATTTAATCTGTCGCCCTGAACTTCAGGCAATTTAATAATTCCCACTCCTAATTTAATTTATGGTGATAGTCACAAAATAATCAAGGCAACTGTCAGAAGCCTGATGCCAAATCAAGTAAGAGTTGAGAGTCAGTCCAGAGTCACTTACTCCAGAGTTTTGAGTAACCAGAGGGTATATGCCTGATACAATTTCCCAAACCAATCCACAAGTGACAGGGAACTCTGCTCTAGCTGCAAGAGTAGCTCCCTATTTGTAATATTAAATGCAGTGTCATAACAAGACAGCCTTAAAACACTAGGGTACCATAAGTAGTCAAACAAAGATGAACAAAAAGTAACAACTGACTTAAGCCTCACAAAACACTGATTACTTTAATGTAAGACAATCTCTTTAGACAGAGCATTAACTAATCAAAAATCCAAATGCAAACAGAAAGAGCAAGAAGTTAACTTATAAATTGAAAAGGTGTTACTTAACCTAAGCATTAAGCATGGCTTCTGATGTGCATCTAATAAATAATACCAATAGCCAAAATTACTATCCATGCAGTCATCATCTATAAAGCTCAAAAATCAGTAAAATCTTTCCATAATATCAGTGCTGAGACATGCTTATGTGCGTCTCCTGATCTACTTATTTATATCTGCTAGCTAGAATGGTATTTTAACATATTGTTGCAAGAAAAGGAAGCCCTCAAAACCTGACTTAACAAGGTTTAGACAATAATTTAATCCTTTGCGTTAACTCAGATTAATTTTGCAGTTGTGGACCAAAACAAGAACTAAAAGCCAGCTTTTTTTGTGTCTTATTTCCAACATACATGAAACAGAACAAGAATAGTTAAGTTATAGGTACAATTATAAAATTAGAACATTCTATTAGATAAGTAAAAACACTCTTACTGTAATGAGGTCATTCCTTTCAACCATTCTTCCTTGGTAAAAAATCCCATGCTTTCAGCCTCTAGTTTCCAGGCTAAAACTAACATAATAATCTAGAGGAAACAAAAATAAAAATAAGGGGAGGAAAAGAAGTCAGTACATAAGAAAAGGCTGATTTACTAATGTCCAAGAACAAAACTCTAAAGCATTCAAACATTCTAGCAATTGTGATACGTGCTTAGTCTTCATATTTGTTACCACTAAAAAGTTCAGCTACATGCAATTTTTCCCTCACTTCCAATTTTTGCAAATTAAGTATACCTATAATAAACCCACCCAAAAAACCTCACACACCAGCCAAGTAAAATTGATGTATTCAGCTGAAATATCTTAGAGCAGCTCCTACAAGCAGGAAGATGAAAAACTCTCTGCTTAGTGGAGTTAAAAGTTATACACAGAATTTAACCTTATCGAATATCCCCTTAGGTGTTATTAGCACTATGAAAGAAACTTACATTTTCAGGTTCAACACCGATGTCTTCACAGAATTTTTCCATTCCTTCAGGGCCTACAACTTCATCAGGACCTTCAAAGCAAAAACCACACCAGAGTGAAAAATCCAAGTAACATTCACTGCTTATAAGAGTTATGAACAATAATTAGGCTATATTGCACCCAAAGTATTTCTAAAAACATTGAATTACACTATTAAGTAGCTTTTAAGCAAGACCTATTCTATCAAGTGCAATTGTGTAGACATGTGTGTGCTACACCAGAATGTTTGTGCTGTGCACTGCCTCCCTATGACAGCAGATGAGCCATCTTAGTTTTGTATCTGAGTTCTCAAAAAACTCCATTGAGCTTCCTATTGACCAGCTCAACTCCAATAACTGTGGCAGTCAATTGTTTTAAGACAATTTGGGTACTGCTACTCTCTGCTGAAGTTACTTTATGAATAATGTTCTTAAAAAAATATTTTATCACCAACAAAAAAATTAATTCTGTCTGAGCTACTATTACAGATACTATTCTTTCAATGGTGCTAACATTATGGGTTTACACTAACACAGAGGGTGAATCTACAAATAATGTAAGATGAGTTTTACGATGCTGAGTAAAACAAACAGAGAGAAAACAATAAATTGAAGAAATGCTGAGCATGTTAGCCATAAACAAAGCAAAAAAGAGGTTCAGGACTGCAATGAAAACAAATTGATTAGGACCACAACAGTTAGCGTTATGCTGTCATTTCTCCATTTTAACAGCAAAGTCTCTAAAATGCAGCAAAATAGTGCCCTTAAAGAGTGCATACGGACACACACTCTAGGGCATTTGTTCCTCTAATCTCTCTGGCTTCAGTTATTTCGACTAAACCTCCAAAAATGACTCTTACTGGGCAGCCAAATATTATTAAAAGGCCTGTCAACACAGTATTTGAATGCATCCTGGATCACTACATGAACATTTAAGGAGTATGAACTAATGTAAAAGGCAAAGGTTTTAGCTTCCAAAACAACATACCACTTCACAAGTTTTTGGCAAATTTTGCTATTTATAATAGGCAGAGTCCTTGACGAATCTGTCTCCACTTTATCTGCTGCCAGTGTAAGCAGAAGCCTCTTTAAGAGTTTGGATAAAGTGCTTTGAATAACTACTCACTGTGAGATACGAACATCGTTAATAAAACCTATTGAGAATGGCTACTTCTGCAGAAAAATAAAATCCAACTGACACTTAACATCATGAATACCTACCTCCTGAAAAATATTGCAAAGGACATTTTGCCTAGGTAAGCAAGGCCAAACAGTGTTAGATAGAAAATTCTTAAAAAACCCCAGCAAGTTATGAAGAGAAACACATACAACGGTTCACTGGCAATGACAAGTAAAAGCTTGAATGAGTGTTTCTGGTCCAGAAATCATACATAAAACTCATACACTTAAATGTGTGTGTATAGTTTTATCTTTTAATGGAACCATTTCAGCTTCTGTTGTATATAATTTAATTGGAATTCTAGCTCATGCTGGAAATGTGGCATTTTTTGATTGCTGGTTAACTAAAAGTATAACCTCCTACATTCAATTCTTGACTCAATAACAAAGCCAAAATTTACAGACATTAATTTTAAAGAATGTGCAAAGAAATTTATCACAAGAAAATTCCTTTGAATTATTATTTCCCTAGAAAAGACTCCACTCCAGAAGAGTATGCCTCAAATCTAAAGTATAGAGCAGATTACTATAAACAAAAGTAGTTCATTGGTGTGAAAAGACTGCAAGGAAAATATCAGTCTTGATAAATATACTCAAAACAACTGCTGGCAGATAAATCAGCAGCTCTCTCCATACTAAGATCTGACAATTATTGAGTTTTAATCACCAACCAGCAATGATGGACTTTAAGTAGTGACCAGACAAGAAATTAATAACTATTCAGAAATCCTGAATTCAGAAACCAGAGAATTGGTAAATAAATAAGTGATATACACTGCATATTCACTTAAAGCAGCTATTTGATGGCAATTGTGAGTTGTTTGAAAGAGGCTACTTCAAATACTTCTGGAATGAAACATTGATATTTAGAATATAAAATATATTAGTACAAATTCTCAGATGGAAAACCAGTATAAACCTCTATTATTTTGTTTTGTAAAACAGAAATCCAAGGAGCTTAAATCATGACCTATATCATTAGCCTTCCAATATGATCACAAAGAAGATATAGTTAGACACATAAGCATCAATCTGAATTATCTCTCAATGTCCTGACTTCTACTTGACAATTTCAAAGCAAGAAGTGAATCACTCAGTATATCCCGGCTCAACATTGTACTGCTCATATCTGTTGTTTCATTTTAAAGTTATAAAGCATAAACAAAAACAAGTAAAAAAGAACAAATACCAAGAATGCCATAATAAAAGCTATCCTAATTCAAATGCACGTTCTAAGGAAGCAAATACATGGACATATTTTTATGTCTACATCAGCATACAAAAAGCAAAACGCAAGTAATGTTTTATGTATTGTTTTATTTAAAACCAAATAATATAGTTTCAAACATGAATGCATTGCATATTACCTGCATATTCATAAAACCAAGCCAGGCACTTTTTGCTTGAAAAATGTTCCTCTCCACTTATTACTTTACCAGATGCTTGTGATCTGCAGTAGCAAATAGAAACACAGGGATGAACAGTGTTATTTTAATGACACAAGTGAAAACCAGGAAAAATTAAATTACACAACATTTATTATGAATCTACTTAAATTGTTTAATGAGGTCAGTATACATCTAGACTTATGCTGAATTTCATAAAAGGCAGCTGTGTCATCCTCAGCTGTTGGAACATAAAATTACCTTTAGATTACAACCATCTCATAGCTCAATTTATTACAACTATTACTTTTCCTGAAATGCAGAAGTACTGTTATCTTGTAGATATTAAACAAAAAAAACCCCTACACAGATGGCCAAAATATCACTCCTCAGTAATTCAAATGCCTCATTATCTATTTTTATTTATACATACAAGCATTTAATGTTAGGTCTCTAATAAGCAGCTTGATTTTCAAGAGTGCTGAACATGCACAGACCCCATTAAGGTCAACAGAAGCTGCAGAGCTCGACATATTTAAAAGTCAGGCTATTTATAGTTAACCACTCAAATCTGGGAAAAATATCCGGTCAATTGGTTTACATTATACATGTAATTAGGCATCTACAAATTCTATAGCTATTTGGTACGTACACCAGAATAGCAGCGTGCAATCTGTGGCAAGGCTGAAGCTGCTCAGCACACAGAGCTTCCCCCATCATTGTTTTCATTATGTAACACACAACCCAGTTTGCCTAGGAAGTGAATTCTCTAATTCATCATTCATTAAAAGAATGCACAGAATTTCTTCCAGTAAAAACACTGACTACACAAAGGCACCTTCAGTCAGTAAGGAGTTGCAGCACCTTTTCAATGCATCCTCCTTTCAAACACAAATTATAGACTTTTAAAACAAGCTAAGGTTATTTCTAACAATGAGGTGAGAACTAATCATATGAGGCTTTAAAATTATGCAGCTCCCACATTGCAATTTTAAAATTAAAACGTCAAGCAGGAGAAGAATAGTTCAATTCTGAGAGGGATGAACAACTTTAACTCCCATGTATCATTTTTAGCTTCACTGGAAAAGAACACAACACTCTTAAGAAGAAGCATTCTGTGCTGAAAGCTAGAAGGAGTCCTACAAACATTCATCCGTCCATCCAACTGGCATGAGGAACACAAGTCACCAGAAAGAGGCAGAGTCATATGGTGTGCTATTGCTTATTGGCTTTATCCAGATTAACATAGATCTATTTGTAATCACTGATTTTACTAAAGAATATTACCAATAACTTATTGTGTAAGAACAGAATGCCAAAAATGCTTGTCTATATAGCATTTTCTGATCACCTAGCATGAACTCTGACTGACATCATAGTTTCTGCCCAACAACCAGCTCCCTGTAGAATCTGTGAGTTTTTTCCTTTTCCTAAGCTAAAAAAACACCAAGTAAAAGAAATTAAGATTCTAAATTTCTGTTAACACTGTTCTAGAAAGACAAACTGAAAGTGAACACATGCAAACAAGTGCTAGGATGAGCAAGGAAACTGAAATTTGGTATTACAAACCAGAATAACTTAGTTTTTAGAAGTATACAAAGTAAAATATGAGAAAACAGAAGTGTTCCCTCTACATATACTTTGAGGCAGAACCATGAGAGAGTAGAGTGGTACAGAGGATAATGCTGGCAACAAGAACAGATTTATAGGGAAGGAATAACAGATTGAAACTAAAAGGTCATCAATGACTACAAAAAATGAGCTCTGGAATGCTTACCCAAAATGAACAGTCATAACAAAATAAGAGCCTGAGTACTTCTAAGCTCAAGTTTGGCCAGCCAACGAGAAAGGCCATACACCACAATTTTTTGCAATAGCCATTCCCGTAGTGTGGATTTCGCAAGTCCTTTGTATCCTCATGTCCTCAGGACGTTAGCCCTAACTACTGCTCTACTCGCATACTTAGCAAGGTCTAATAGAAGACAGGCAGTTACTTCGGGGAAGCCACACTGTAAGCTCCTGCTGCACCGCACTAATGGTTTATCATTCTAACACCAACTTTTGGGTATCTCGGCATAAAGCGGTCTTTTTAGAGTAGTTAATGAACAAGATGCTTCCGACTCCTGTATTTATTAGGGAAACCTTTCCTGCTCTTGTTTTCCAGTGTGCTGACCAATCCTTCCAATTTACTGCGAAAAAGCAAAAAATAAAAAAGAAGGAAAAAAAGGGAGAAAAAAAAAGAAAAAAAAAGAGGAAACGACGATTTAGCACGGAGCCTCTAAGCACCGGCAACCTTTAAGAGCGGAGAGCCGCCTACCCCAGCGAAATAGAACGAATATGGGGACAAATGCCAGAACTGGCCCTTGAGGCAGAGCCAAAGGCAAAGCCAGCCGGGAACGGGAGCCGTTCCGTGGCGTTTCTCGCCGAGGCGTGACCACGCCGCCGCTGCGGCCGCACGCCGAGCGAGCGCCGCACCTGCACCGGACGTGTGCCCCGGCACGGCCGCGGCCCTGCCGGGCCCCACACAGCCCGCCCGCCGCTCTGGGGAGCCCCCCGGCCGCCGCAGCCCGGGACGTGCCCGCCGGCACCGGCCGCCGCCCCGCGAGACGGTACCTGCCGAGTTTACATTTCTTGAGGCCGGTGTCGTCCGCCGCCGCCGCCGCCCCCGAGGACTTCCTCTTCTTCTTCACCGGCATCGTCCTGCCTCGGGGCGGGGCCGCCCCGCTGCCGGGGCCCGCAGCCGAGGCCCCCCCGGGCTCGGTTCTCCTGGCCGCCGCCGCCTCCCGAGACGGGCGGTGAGGAAACGAGGGGAGACCCCGTTCCTGCTGCTCCTCCCCAGCCCCACCGGGCGCTGCCGTCCCCCGCTCGCCGCGGGCAGACGCCGCCGCCGCTCCGTTCGCAGAAGCGGGTGTCGTGCTGGGGGCGGGAGCGAGCGCGGGCGGTATCGGCTGTGGAGAGAACGGCGAGAACGACCCGGACACAGACGGCGCCGGGCAGGAAGTGCTAGCGCCGCCGGGGCGGGGCCGCGTCAGGACCCGCCCCCGGGAGGGCGGGGCTGCCGCGCGCGTTTCCCGGCCGGAGCGGGGCCCGCGCGCGTGCCGGTTATGGCTCGGCGTTTGCAGCGGAATAAACGGGGAAACGCCAACCCCTCCAGTGCTTTGGAACCCGCGCGGTCACGGCCCACACCCGGGGGGAGCTGGGTGTCCGTCAGCGCCGGAGGCGGGCTCGGGGCTGGAACAGCCGCCTGCCGAGAGCCGCGAGCGGTGGCCGAGTTCGGGGGCAGCTGCTGGGGGGGACGGGAGGCACTCCGTCCTTTTAGAGAGACTCTAGAGAAGCGGCCGGGATCGCTGAGCGGGGCGCGGATCGCTACGCCCGCACTGGCCCGCGAAACCACGGGCAGCCACAAGCCTGTGGTCCCGGTGGGCGGTCTGAGCATTCTCCCAGCACTCGCCGGGGCCGGGACCGCGGTCCTTCTCCGCCTTCCTGTACCGGGCACCACGGGCTCCCTAGCGGAGTGGGGCGGGGGCGAGGGAAACACCCCAGGTACTGCGGCGGCCGTGATGCAGCTGATGGCTGGCGAGCTGCTTCGGTGAACTCAGGGGAAGCCTGGCAGCGGATCGGGCCGGCCGAGCCCCGCGTGACTGACGGGCGCTGCTGCCGTGCCAAGGAGCAGCGCGGCACCTTTTCCGCTCCGCCCGCTGGCCCAGCCCCGTCCCGCCCCGTTCCGCTGATTTCCGAGCGCGTCGAGCGCCGCCTCCCTGCCCCGCGCCACCCTCAGCTAGGCCGCCTGCGCGCCAGGGCCGCCATCTCTGGTCGCCATAGTGACGGGTCCCGACGACGCCGGGACCGCTCCGGGCCTCTCCGGAGCCCTGTGCCCCGGAGCGAGCCGCTGTCCTTCCCGCCGTGAGCCTTTTGGGTCCAATCCCGCCAGCGCCTGCATGTGCTCCCCTGGCGCTCTGGATCCGTCCCCGCCTTGATCCTGCCTGGCGGTGTGCGTGCCGCCACCATGGCCGGGGAGGGAGACAGGAGGAAGCGCTTTATTTCAGCCACGGCTGCCAACTACTTCGGGCTGGAGCCGGCGGGCGGTGCCGCTGCCCTGGCCGCGAGGCTGCATTCCCGTCCCGAGCTGAGCCGCTTCCTCGACGACGGCAATGAGTTCCTGCTCGTGGTGCAGCACTCGGGCGCGCAGCTCAGCGCCTCCAACAAGGTACCGTGGTGTCCGCCGCGTCCCGGCGTGCGAGCGGGGAGGCAGAGCCCGCAGTCAGCCCAGGCTTGGTGGCCGTAAAAATGTATCAGATTTGGGAGACATCTCCCTTCTGCGAATATCTGTGCAGGTCTCTGTGTCTGCTGCAAGCTTCTGGCGGCTGCCGTGGTTTAACCCCAGCCGGCAGATAAGTACCACTCACTGTCCCCCCACCTCGCCGTGGGGAGAAGAATCGGGAAGAAAAGAACGCCGTGGGTTGAGATACGAGCAGTTTAATAACTGAAACGAAATAAAGTATAATAATAGCTAACTACTGACACGCTAATAATAATGTTAATAACTGTAATGAAAAGGGGCGAGAGAGGGGAATAAAACCCAAGAGAGACAAGAGATGCACAGTGCAGTTATTCGCCACCCCCTGACTGATGCCCATCCCGTCCCCCAGCAGCGATCGGTGCCTCCCGACCAGCTCCCCCCAGTTCATACACTGAGCAGGATGCTCTGTGCTACGGAATATCCCTCTGGCCAGTTCGGGTCAGCTGCCCCGGCCATGCTGCCTCCCTGCTTCTTCTGCCCTCCTCACTGGCAGAGCATGGGAAACTGAAAAGTCCTTGGCTTTGGGTAATTACTGCTCAGCAGCAGCCACTGTGTCATATTAACATTATTCTCATACTAAATCCAAAACACAGCACTGTAAGAAAATTAACTCTATCCTTGCTGAAATAAGAACACTATCCCCAGAGTCCACGAAGACTGTATGGTCAGCCGACGATACATTTGTTAGCAGATTGTGCCCATGTTGGTGCAGGTTTAGTGTGTTGTATACTGTCTCTATGTGAATGGCCCAGGGCATGGAGTTGGATGTATGATTTCTTCCTGGGCATGGTTGCAAGCACGTGGCCCAAAGGATTGCATGGACAATGTCCATGCAGGGAATGGGACCCAATGTATGGCACATTGGCTGATACTTGACAAATCCAAAGTGGGTGTTTGTCCAAAGCATGTATTTTTCAAATTGATGGGTCCAGCTGTAAGCAAATCAGGGGTTCATTGTGTGAAATGTCCTGCCTTGAGTCTTGTGTTCAGCAAGTGACTCTTGGGGTTGCTACCAATGGGGTGTGATGTGCACTCAGTGTCGCCATGTAGGGAGGGCATGGTGTGGTGCAGCCACTCAGAGTGTACAGGCAAGGTGGACAATGACAATGGGACCTGTTGTTCTGCAGTGAGACCAGGGACTTGGTGTCTCTTATGTCAGTGGCTTCACACACGGAAGAAGCATGTAAAGGGTCCTCAGCATGTGGATGTGGACCCTTAACTTACATAACTCCTTGGTTAATCCTCTGTGAAGTCTAGTGCCTGCTGTATTCAGGGAAGAATAAACATATTTGTGTACCAGTTTTTGGGGGTGCTGCTGAGCCACTGTCTAAAGTGCAAAGCAGCTTTCAGGAGCTGTGGAAGATCAGATGCATATTGGTCTTATACTCTGTACTTGTCTCAGTGAAGCTGTGTCTGTGGGAGTTGGGCTAAACACTTGATAAGAAAGTAAAACTGATGCTGCCCAATAAAACTGAAAGCTGTTTCTACTACCCTTTGTTTCTTTTACCAGAAAAATAGTACACAAATGTTTGCAATTGTACAGGATCTGGGATTTCGCTTAGCATATCTTTTTGCTATAAATTTATCAAATGTTTAATAAATTTTCCAGTTCTATGATTTCTCCTTAGCCACAAATAATTTCAGTAATTACTTTATAGCAAGTTTTTGAACTTTACCCTTAAGTTAGGCTGTGGATGGAACATTCGTCATGCTGCAATTTATGATTTCAGTGATGAAGGAGCATGCCTGTCTCTGTTCTTGAGAAATCTATAATAATGTATTTAGAAACTCAGGAGAACCTGAGTACAGAATATTTAGAATATATAGAAAAATATTCCCAAAGGTTTGTAGCATAAAAATGCAATTAAAAAAATAGGCTTAATGCTTAGTTTCTCTACACAAGACAGAGTTTCTGTTTTGTCCAGAGAAAGTGGTAAATGGAGTTTTCAAAATATAGTAAGAACTGATGATATTTACAGACATTATATGCTGTAGAAGGCCTTATGTATTTGATGTTGGAAGTCAGGTTCCTATGGACTCAGAAATAAGTATCATAAAAATTTTAATTTTCTGTGCAAATAAAATACTACCAGAATTTTATCAAAGTCCAGAGGGAGGAATATGGTTATTTTATATGTTTTCTTGATGAAAATTGTTTTGTAAATGGTTAGTAACAGCTTTCTAAACAAATCCTGTTTTCTTGATTATTACAGATTGAAGCTACTGATTCAAAGAATAATGTGTTGGTGTTCTTTAAGCTGAGACCTGATGTAATTACTGAAGATAATCTTCACAGTAATATTCTTGTGTCATCTATGCTAGATTCACCAATCAACACCCTTTATCAAGCTGTACGACAAGTTTTTGCACCAGTATTACTAAAGGTGAACAATATATTACTTTAATGTTCTGTAGATTTATATTGAGACATTGGAATTCAATAGGATGTTACCTAATTCTGAGCTAAATATTTCATGTCGTGAAACCAAAATGTTTGAGGAGATTAAGCAATGGTTGATAGCTATAGTTGCTAAGTTAAAGAAAGTACTTAAGCTCTTATCAGTAAGGATTTAAGGAAGGTTCTGGTCATACATATGCCTGACAGGAAATGTGGAATACACCAGCCATTGGTGGTTAATGTGGAAAAATGGCTCACATGCTTTCAGGGTGCTTTTATGAACCTGGCAACTGACTTTTGATTTTGTAATAAAAATGCTTTTTATAGTATTATTCTGAATTGTTAACTCAAAAGAATGAGGTGCTCTTCCTTGACTTCAGGGAAAAAAATGGTACATTGTCCCACTACGTGGTTGGTACTTAATCTGAATTTTGTATTTTTTTATGGGAAGAAAATACTAATTCCTCTATCATGTGAGTCATAATTTTCAAAATTTTCATTACAGGATGAGAAATGGAGTAAAACATTTGATCCCAAGCTCCAGAAACTTCTAAGTGAGCTTGAAGCTGGCTTGAGTACTGCTCTCAGACAATCAGATCCCAGTTACACAGGAACAAAATTCAGTGAAGATGATGTGCGAGGTTTGTTTTGCAGTTATGTCTTTTACAGTTAATTTTTGAATTCAGAGTGAATAATTTATTTACAAGTTGAGAGTTTGGGTTTCACAGTGATTTCACAGTGTAAAATATAACTGGTTGTTGTTAGTAGACTGGAATTACTTGGTCATGCCGGAAGCGCAGAGTTGACTTTTATACTGCATCTAGTCAGGATCAGAAGTTAGAGGATATTTACATAACAGTATGTATAAATTTGCTTTAGAAAGTATGTTCTGACTGAATGTATTTTATAAACATTCATTCATTTAATATATAAATATTTTCTATTTTATTTGCAGCTATACTTACGCCAACGGATGAATTTCAGTTCTGGAGAGAATGTGCTCATCGTGGACAAAAAGGATGTAGTAAAGAGAGAGCTTCATATTTTAGAGACCTATTTGAGGACATTGCTAAAGTATGTTTTATTTTGTGTGATCAGGGAAATATTTCTAGACTCAGTAAGAACCACTCTTCCTATGAAATCTATGTACAGCATATGTACACTCTTTCCAAATATATGAATATATAACTATTGAATTATTTTTTCTTAGGCAAAGTTTTACTTTAAATGATATTCATGTAGCTTGTAGTGACAGTGGTGCATGGGAATGCCAGCATTTACTTGGGAGTGGATTTGGTCATTGAATACTAGGAGCTGCTGAGGAAATACAGCTGTATGCTACAGTTTGTGAGGTGGGGATTGACTCATGAGATGAAAAGGATGCCATTAATGCTGTTATGCAACACTTCAGGCACTCTCAAAGCACTTCCTTGAATAGTGCTTCAGATAGCAATGAATACTTCACACGAGTAAACTTACACAAATGCTTGGTTTTTCAAGAGGATTGTGACATGTTCTGTTATGCAGTAAACCTCAGGAAACTACAGAACTTGCCATCTTCAGAAAAGTGTAAATATTTTGACAATGCTGTTTGCAAAGTAAACATATTAAGGATATTTTTTTCTAGGATTATTACAACTTGGATACCCTCTCATTATTTGAAGTTGTGGACTTGGTGGAGGCTACCAAGGACACTGTTGACAGTGTGTGGAGACAGACAGAGCATGATCCTTATCCACAGTCTCGCATGCATAATCTCTTGGATGTGATAGGTAAACCTTAATGCAGTCTTTATTAAATGAACAGTCAAGAAAACTAAAATGATTCCTTGAGCAGAGAACTTCTTCCTTGTAAAGGCACCAATAACAGCCCACCGCATGAAGGTGCTTGCTTCTCGTAATTATGATCCATGAATATTATTTGCCTTCTAGTATGTGGTAATTCAGCCAGTTCTGATGCCTTTACATATGCTTGGGAATAGTTAGTTAGAATGTAGTTGTAATAGATAGTTAGAAGATGGAGTTGGATATCTTTCAGCCTGTGGGCTGGATGTGTCATGCTTCTGTTTGACTCCCTGTCTTTCTTTCAGAGGAGAAAACTTATTTACATAAACTCCCATTAAAGGTCAGTTCAGTCTGTGTGAAGATGAGAGCAAGATGTGCAGACAGGTTTTTCTCTCATTCTCTTGACAGCAGCCCCATGTTTGGGGACAGGCATAGGACAGTGAGGTGTGTGCTCCTGCCACATGTGTGTGTGTGTGTGTGAGGAAGAGTTGTGGGGAGCAGCCAGATACAGCCATTGCTGCTGATAAAGACAGATGCTTGTGTGTGGAATCCAGAATCCAAATCCATCATCTTCACATGTTAGACCAACTTCTGTTTACCTTGGAGATATTCAAGAGATTTATTGAATCAGAAGCAAAATAATCAGTTATTGCTGCATTTGTGTGGTTTCAAATCAAGACACTACACTATTTTTTTTATGTGATTGGAATGTGGTGTATCATTAAAGTAATTATTTTAAACATCTTGGTTTTTAAATTTTTTTTTGTCTTCTAGGTGGCTCACTAGGTAGATTTGTTCAGAGAAAATTAGCAGCTTTGAATTTGTGGGAGGATACTTTTCACAGTGTTAAAGAAAATATACAGGCTGGCATCTTGGTTTGTGAGCAGTGGGTGTCAGCTTGTGAATACCTGACCGGACAACTGTGGCAACATTACACTCTACATCCATGGAAAAATGAGAAATATTTCCCTGAACTGATAGCCAAACTTGGCCAACGTCTTGATGAGGTAGAGGTTTGAATTATGCACATTAGTTTAATTAGACACAGAATTAAACAGCATTGTTTCAAGTTAAAAAAAGGGAATTAAAGTACTTCCATAGTCTTTTCAGAGTCAGTTAGTATTCTATAATCTGTTTGTCTGAGTCTTTCAAAAGTTTCTTGTAAAAAGGAGAGACGTGTACTTGTAAATATAAATTTTATGTAAAAATACATTTGTTATATCAAATACTTTCTTTCCCTCATAGGTGCTAACTGTTAGAACACTTCATGAAAAACTTGTGTTCTTTTTGCCAGCTGGAGAAAAAAATTCTTTACATCTTTCCCATGTGTTTGAACCCTTTGCTGGCCTAAATCCTGTACACTATAATCCTTACACAGAGGTATAATGTTTATTTTTAATTTATTCACATTCTTTCTGTGTCTTTCTGCAATGTATATAGCCCTAAACTAACACATAAACTCATTATCTCTAGCCATTGTGGAGAGCAGCAGTCTCTCAGTATGAAAGAATTATTGCACCAGTGGAACAAAAAATAGCAAGCAAATTGAAGAAATTTATTTCAGAAATTCAGGACAGTCCACTGCAGGTATGGGTAATTCTGTATTCTGAAAACTTTCCTGAAGATCAAGTTATTTAATTCCTAAGTAGTCAGTTTAGGGGATAGGAGTAAGTACTTAGAGCCAAAGACAGCACTGCTGGGTGGTATCAGCCTATGGTTAATTTTTTTACTAAGAAAGTGATAACTTTTAAAAATCTTTATATTCCAGCTTCTTCAAATATTTCAGAAGCATAAGGAACTGATAAAGCATCCAAAAATAAGCAAAGAGTTGCTTTTTGAGAGGGAAACATTGCTGGCAGCACTTCAAGATTATGTCAAAGGTATTTAATTGCATTAGCATTTTTGTGCATGCAGGGATCTTTATTTACTTATAGAATTATGCCAGTTTTCCTCATATATTTTTATAACTGCAGTAATGATCTAAAGTTGCTCTGTTAGATTTCTGTTCTAATGAATCTTTTGCATGTGTTAGACTATGAGACAGACTTTGGGACTCGATGCCATGGTGTTCCTGGTGATGTTTCTGGACCACTGTCAGGCAAGAACCTTTCTGAAGTTGTCAATAATATTGTATGGGTACAGCAGCTGGAGCTGAAGGTAACAGATTCTGTTACTGTTTGCACACATTTTTTCATAGAATGTAGAACATGGTATTTGACATTTCTGTGCAGAATTCCACACAGAAAAATTGTGAGCTTCCCAAGAGTTATATAATCAAGGTTCCTTATCAGTGGTGCTGCTTGCTAAGTTGAATTTTATTGGCAGATCCAGAATGTAGTCTTTTTGTAGTAAATTGAACTGCCTCTTAAAAAAAAAAAAAGACTAAAATTCATACAGTAGGTGTTTTTATTAAATTTTACCCTCCAGTTTTCCTTTTAAAATTGTATTTAGGATTCACAGGTACCCAGATTCTGAAATCCTGATCCTCACTTGTTATTACTAACCTTTGTAGTGTCTTCTTGAAATCAAAGAGTAGTACATTTTGAGCTTGTGCTTGCCAGGGAATTTGCAGTAAATGTACAACAATTCTGTTTTAATTTATCTTGTTTTTTAAAGTTTGTATTTATACTTTAGTAGGAAACGTTAAACATTTTTGGACAACACTGACCAGTGAAAACCAAAATGTTTTTTGTGAACATAAGTGCCCTCTACAATAACTCTAGATTTGAATAAGAATAGAAGGCATTTATCCCAGAATACCTATTAGCCTGATTCAGCTGATTTATGTCAGTTTTATGTCTGCTTTAGGCTGTGCTGAGTTTTTTAATTGCTCTCAAATATCCACTGATTGTATTGACTAGGGTTTTAATTTGTCCATTGTAGATATGAAATTCCATTTCAAATACCTTTGAGTATTGTCATGGACCTTATGGATACAACAGAAGACTCATGGGAGATCTGTACCTTTACAGAGACTTAATTGAAGACCAAGTGGGATATCCTGGGGTATCTTAATAGGAGTGGGTGCCATTGTCAGTGTTATCAGTGAACAGCTTATTCAAACCCAATTTACTGTAAAGAGAATTCAGACATTGGGACACAGTTTAGAATTCACTTTTTTTTCCCTAATCAGCTTTTGAATCCCACTTGGATGTTTTGTAATACTGAGTTTTATTGTGGTGATTTTTCTTTTCTGACTGAATACTGGGAAATTAACCTTCTTTTCTTTGTTATTGGATTTAAGGTGGATGATTCTATCAAGCTGGCAGAGGCTCTTCTGTCTGACTTATCCGGATTTCAAACTTTCCATCAAAGTGCAAATTCTTTTCTGGAACAGTTGAAAGTATATGAGCAAGAACAATTTGATGATTGGTCTAGGAATATCCAGTCAGAATTATCAAATCCCAAGTCAGGACTTTGGTAAATACACTCTTGTTTAAATAATGTTTATTAAATAATGAAATCTGTAGTGTGGTGTAATTCATTAGAACTTGACAAAAGGAAATAAAAAAAATATTACAGGGTTGAGAATGAATGGAGAGACAAAATAGATCAATTTATTTTACTTTCATCATCCTGCCAGTCTTGCTTGGTAAGATGAAGTATATAGGACATAATTATGAATTATTAATTAATAGCCAATATTGCAGATCAATAGCTAATCTTGAAGTTTTTGTTAGCACCTGGAATGAAAGACATGTTTGGTTTGCTTGTTGTTTATACTTGTTACCCATTGTAATCTTTATAGTGATAATGCATAGGGACTAAATGAGAATATAGCTGTGATATACAGATAACACATGTAGAGTAACAAAATTGTTATGTTATGCACAAGAAATTCTGCACTGTACATGAGGCAGATGAAAGAAGGGTAAGCAGATGAATTTAAACATCATGATTTTTTTTTCCCAAAATAATAACATTTCTGTATGGGATACTAAAATATATTTTAACAATTCTAGTTGATTTGGTACATATCTTCTGTCTTCACCTCTGAGTGTTGCAAAATTCCTCTGAAAAGAATTTGTCCACAGTTACAGGGGATACAGGAGTTTATACTAAGCAAAAGCTTTTATTTTAATGAAAATACTCAAATATATAACATCCATATAATTTATTAGTACTATAAAATTTTGTTATTGTGAGATTTTAAAATATGTGAAATGGTTAACTAAAAGAACAAGAAAAGAAGTAGCTCCCTACAAAGGGGAATGCAATGGATATGGGAACTAGAAAAGAGATGAGAAAAGAAAAAAAGGAAAGAATGAGTAAGGCTGAAGTATTTAAGACAGGATGGTGGTAGAAGCATTGCTAAAGTAGAGAAAAAATTAGAATAAAGTCTGCAGAAAGGCTGATGTTCTTATGAGCATCTGGCTGATTATACCAAAACTCTCCATTGATGCAAGTTCTGGTTCTTAGGATTGGTTATTTCATTATTTTCTTGCCTCTTTGCAGTGCTGGAGACTGGGGCTGGTAAGGCTCCTGCTTGACAGACTGTGATGGATACAGTGTAATCTAGAATAGTGTCTAGCTATGAGTTACATGTTAACTATCATCACAAACCTGAAAAACTTTGCAAGCAAAAATGATCTGTTTTATCTTCATTGGCTTTGGATTAAAGGAAAGGTTACTGGAATAATGTCTGAGTAAATTAAAATGTCAATATGCAGAGAAAAACAAAATAGAATGGCATCAAGCTGTTTCGAATAGTTTGTTATATGATGGTAAGAAAGGAGAAATATCAAATTATATTCAGTAATATGTTTGATTTTGGTTCAGTATCCAAGCTAACAGCCCTGTGATGGAGTTGGATCCCATTTCTGGAACATTAAACATACTTTACTCAGATCGTTTGGTGACTCTGCTGAGAGAAGTACGTCAGCTTTCAGCACTTGGGTTTGCTATACCAGCTAAAATACAGCATCTTGCAAACACTGCGCAAAAGTTCTGCAAGCAGGCAGTCATCCTCAAGCAGGTATAAGATTATGCCATAATAACTTCCTGTTCTGACTTCCCTGCTTGAACTTCTCTACAGTGCTGTCTTTTCTGTCTGTGTGGTTAAGCTTTTCGCTGTGCTTGTCTGTATGAAAGTGACTTCTTTCTTGAAAAAATTAGAGAAGTCCATAAAAGAAAACAAAAGTGCTTTAAAATTTCAGAATGTGCCTTCTTTTGAAATATAATATTAAAGCCATATGAAGTTACTGTATGAATATACAAAAATACAAGTAATTAGTTGATTACCTGGCTTTAGTTTCAATTTTTTATAATTATGGCTAAAGAGAATTCTCATAAAATGTAACAACTTTGCTTCACCATTGCTAGTTTTCCACTGAAAGTATATCAGCAAGTATTTTAATGGAAGTATGTGTGGAGTTCTTGGGGTGGGTGGTCTATTTTTTTGGTTGCACTGAATGCCACATATATTTTTTGTTTGTCTTATATTTCAGTTCAATTTCACATGAGGTGTCATTGATATCTGGGATACTCCTACAGCTAGGGCAAAGGTGACATGAGACTTTTAATGTTTTCTTTTAAATTTAAGCTCTCCTTTTTTTACAGGTGGCACATTTCTATAATTCTATTGATCAACAAATGATTTGGAGTCAAAAGCCAATGATGTTACAATCTGCTCTAGCATTTGAACAGATAATTAAGGTGAAAGAATTCCCCTATCTTTGTATTTTTAATTTCAGTGGTATCTGTGCATATTCTGTGCTACTTTTTTTACATTTATTGCATTGTTATTAAAAATGATTTCTTGATAAACAGGTGAAGTTGATTAGCAATTATTGTCACATTTTTAGTTTTGATCTATTAGTAGATCAAAGTAGAACAAAGTTTTGATCTGTAGTAGAACAAAGACCAAGAGAGGCGTTTAAGGTGTCCTCTCATCTGTAGATGTCTGCTTATCTTTGTGGAGCAGCAGTCTCAACATCAGTTGATCTATTTCAAACTCTGTTAGGAGTCTGTCATTAATCCCTCTCCAGTGCACTGGTGTAGCTATAATGCTATGCCCCTACATGCCTGTGATTTGCCAGATTATTTTGTCTCTATTGCAGCTAGGGAAAGGGAGATCCTCCATTTGTTTTGCTAGGAATAAAACCATTTTTGTTATATTATCACTTCTGGATGTTGGTTGGTAGACTGTCATTAAATGTTACAAATGTGTGTTTTTAAAGCATCCAAAATCAGGTCCTGGAGGAAAAGCTCAAATAACATGGGATAATCCCAGAGAACTGGAGGCTTATATCCAAAAACTCCAAGGTGCTGCTGAACGAATTTCCACTGAAAATAGAAAACTAAGAAAGTGGCACACAAACTTCATTCAAAAGGTATATTTTCCAGATGAAATTGAAGTCATGTCTGTCATAGCATACCTTAACCTTTCTTTAATTTACATGATGATTAGTATGTTTATTATCCCTTAAAATTCTTTTAACAGGTCATATCGCTTATGAATATTGATCTACTGCGGCAGCAGCAGCGTTGGAAAGATGGACTTCAGGAGCTCAGAACTGGTTTTGCCAGCCTCGAGTCACAGGCAGGGTTTGATTTTCCTACTGTGAACTGTGAACATTTAAATTTTCAACAGTAATCAAGATTTAAGACTCAAACATAGCATGATTGAATTAATTCTGATTAAAGAGTTACTAGTTGTCTTAGGAAAACATCTGTGTCCTAGTTAATGCCAGATGTGAGATAAAATTACAGATGAGGAGGATGGAGATATTTTTTTTTTGTCATAGTAGCAATGGGAGAAGAACTTTTGGTCAATGACAGGTTTAGATGAGGAAATGGGAAAACCTTGGGTAATGTAGATCAATTGTGTCTGAGCCATTAATGCAAATTAAAATTAAGAAGTTGGTACAGATAATGAGTGATCCACACACAGAATAAAACAAATGTAGAAAATTTGGAATTAAAATGCATTTCTGCCTGAAATAATGAGAAAAACATATTTTTGTTTGTTCACTTATCAGCTGACAACTTTTAAGTAGAATCACAGAATCCTCAAGGTTGGAAAAGACCCTAAGTGTCATTAAGATGATAATGATTTTGATTAAAAATATCATATTACCAAGTAAGCTATTTTGAGTTATTATTCAAGCCAATTTAGTTTTTCCTGTAGCCTTCAGCATTCAAAGGACTATATTCCTAGATGGATATGTTGTTCTTATGCTTTATAATGCAAATTACTTCCATTGGTATTTGCTAGTCAAATAAATGTAGTGTCTTTACAGTATTTTACTTCTAATTTGGTTTCATTCTCCCAAGATAATATAAAAAATAATCTGGATTGGTTTCTTTTCAAGTTTAATTTGCAGATTTTTATCTTTAAGTTGGTATATTTTATGAAAATAATCTAGATTTCCTTTAGTATCTGTTTGAAAATTATTTTGATATTACGAAATGTTTTTAGATGGAAAATTACCTAAACTGTTTTCAGTCACTCTTCAAAAATCTTTGACTAGGTGTGATTCCAAGAATTATAAGATAGTGTAGTCTTAATGCTGTTGTCATCAATATATTACATATTTCTTTAAAAACCCTGTTATGATTGTTTTAAGGCTTAATTAAGACAACTTCAGGTTTTCTTAATCTCTAGAATTTTGGAAGAGCTCCTATAGGCAGCTTTGAATTGTAGGACGGACCTTAACTATATAGCTTCCTGCAGCAACCCTGGACTGCCTCCAAAGCCCTGCCTGAAAATCTCCAATTAAACAAAATAACCTTTTAACCTGGAAGGAGTTTCTAGCTTATTTCCTAGCTTCTGTTGTCCTTCTGCAAATCCCTCCATGATTTGCAAATGACCATTTAGCTCCCCTGGTCAAGGTGCTAATAATGCCAAGGTAATGGGTTTGATCTCTGTATGGACAATTCACTTAAGAGATTGGTTTGATGATCCTTGTGGGTCCCTTCCAGCTCAGAATATTCTATGATTTACAGAACTTGACTGTATGATAAGGCTTTCCATGTTCTTACAGTCCAGTGTAGCAGATTTCGATGAAAAACAGTTTTTTGAAGTAAACTTTACAATAATCTATTAGTTAACATTGTTCTGTGGAAACACACAAGAATTTTTATTAATTATATTTAAAAGGTAGCTTATATATTATAAGAAAATAGAAGGTGGTTTAAGTCTCATATTCAGCCAGCTCTTTCTGTTATTTCCAGTGGAGTCCTGTGCATTTTAGAGTAACCCTGAAGAACGTTCTGGTTAAACCAGTGGGTGATGAATATCAGTGGAATTCCTATGTTGATTTACCACAGAGACTGTTTGATTTGGATATTTTTTTTATTCCTGTATTAATTTGAAATAAGTGCAATAAATGCAATAACTGGTCACAAAATCAAAAACTCGTATCTTGAGTTAGAAGGGGCCCACAAGGACCAACTCCCAGCTCCTCACAGGACTATCTAAAACTAAACATTGTGACTTAAGTATGTTGTCCACATGATCCTTAAACTCTGTCCAGCTTGGTGCCATGACCTGGTCTGTGCCAGCTGTGTGATTACTGAATTTTAATAAGATCCTGATCTTTGGATTTTATACCATATAAGTTTCATCTTATGGTTTGAGGAATAAAATAAAAATAAACATTGTTAAATTTTAGGGTTTCAAATCGAGTGATATGAAAGCTTGGAGACAACACTGGAACCATCAACTTTACAAAGCTCTGGAGCATCAGTATCAAATGGGCTTAGAGGCACTCAATGAGAATTTACCAGAGATAATTATTGATCTGACATTCAAGTAAGATTTTTTTTTTTCTTAAAAGAAAATATTCAGGCACAGATTACATTAAGATACTAGTTTTTCTGTTATTTGTTTCACTTTTTAGGCAAGGTCGCTTACAATTCAGACCTCCTTTTGAAGAAGTGCGAGCTAGGTATTACAGAGAAATGAAGAGATTCATCTCTATTCCAAATCAGTTTAGGGGAGTAAGTGAGGCAGAAGATGAGTCTATATTCACTGTTATGACTGAAAGAAATGCAAATGGATTTCTGACCGCTTTCAGCAAAGCAGAGGATTTGTTCAGAAGGCTGACAGATGTTTCTAATCAATTCAAGGTATTTTTCATAATAGACCTACTCATACCTTTTTTCACTTAGATTTCTGTTGTTTTATGCTTTGGACATTCTAGAAGTAGTTGAGCAATGACATTTGTGAATTGTTGTCCTTTTCTTCAAGTCATATAAACAAAAGCTTAGCAAGTCCATTCTTGTCAAGCCAACCACTTAAGTACATGCCTGACTTGAAGTATATCTATAGTTATTTTTGAATACTCTGTATAATAGCTGACTTTTCAGTCTTTCTGTTTTGAATATCCTTAGATGTGTGAACATGTCAAACTGTTTTTTACCTCCTGATTTTTGCACTAAGAAGATGTACGGATAATTGAAGAAGCACAAAGGTTAAAGAGAATGTTACTTGAAAACATTATTAGAGTATTTTAATGTTATTGAGAAACTGTTTTTTAATCTGGAAAATATTTCTTTTCCATGGAATAAAAAAATAATGTTGGAAAGGAATGGGTCGTAATTGGCCAAGTAGATATGGAACATTTGGTGAAGACACACCTTTCTAGCAAACAGGACTGGGAAAAAAATTTCAAGGCATTAAAAGTGAGAGGGAAAGAAGCCGAACGTCTTCCAAGGTATAGTGTAACTCTATTCTTTTGTTTGAATATTGTATTCTATCAGGTATTTTAAAGATAGTAGTAAAATAGAGATGAAGATATAGATAGAATTTCAAGTGTTTAAAATGTGGATGTAGTTTTTCAGTGTTTAGATTTCGATTTTTCATTTTTATTTTTAGATACTCTCTTTTATTTGTGTCACCTTCTCTGAAAACTAATTACCTTTTCTTGATATAATGGGAAATTTCCTCAGAATTCAGGGCTAGTCCTGAAATATTCCAAAACATAATATTTTAACAAATCTTTTAGCTAAGTCCTGTACATGTGAAATATATATGGGAGTTAGATACAGACATAGCAAATGTTTGTCCTGAAGTAATTCCTGTAATTAAACATTTGATCACCTCTTACAACTTGTAGTTTAAAATATGGTAGGGTAGGCTTTTATTCCTATGTATATTCTCACAAACCGATTGTACTGTATGGTTAGAGTTCTAAAGTAAAACTGGTAGGAATCATGTTTAGAGCAAGGAGAAAGATGTGACATTTCATGCTGGAGAAGTAGAACTTGCTGGCTAGTGATACTCTGAATAGTAAAGATTTCCATGAGTTCGTGGACAAACTGAGGTATATAGAAGAGAAGCTGGCTGATGTGCCTTATAGGCAGAAGCAACATGTTGCTAAGAAATCCATGAGGTGAAAAGATTAGTGTTGAGGGAGGATAGTCAGGAAGATATCAAGTTAAGGTAGACCTTTTGCTTAGTGTTCTTTAGGTATCTACTTACGGTCACTGATATATTAGATATGGGGCCTTGAAATGACTCTCTATGACTTGTCTTCAGTTCTTATTGCTGTTGAAGGCTGAGTTAGTGAACTGTAATGGAAATCAGAGAATTAAAGACAAGAATATACAAATAATGAGTGTGTTTTTCTTTTGAGTATGGTAATAGCCTTTCAGAATTTTATGGCACTGGTAATATAAAATCAAGCCATTTTCTAACTATTTGGAGAAGCAGAGCATTGGACCTCAGTTCCCATAAAACTGAAAGTAAAATGCATAATTGTTGTAAAAATTTCAATACTATGGCTTAATTTCCCAAGAAGCTATGGCTTTCACTTGTAGAATTATAAGGGAAATTTCTCATTAAACTATGAAGTTGGGGTAAACTATACTTGTACATAGATCTAGAGATACTAACATGTAAGTATGCTACTGAATATTTGCTGTCTTTTAATCTCTTTTTTTTGAAGCATGATCAGAATAGATTGTTTAACTGTGAATTGCAACCCTGTGAAAACTGTGATCGATGACTTCATCCAGAAGTTGTATGACATTCTAGTTGTTTCTTTGAGAAAATCTATTCAAGGTAAATAATATTAATGAACAGTATTTTAGTTTTGTTTGTTTCTGTTGTACTTGGGCACATTTGTGTTAATGTGTATACTTCTTTATAGAAATATTTTACTTTCAGACAGAGTGAACTGCAGAAGTCACAATGCAGAGAAAATAATCTGTTACAGCTGTGTATTCCTCAATAAGACTTTTTCACTACAGATGTAGCCTAGGACCCTTTGATGTCCATTGTGTATCTTTCCTGTTTTCTTGTTTGGGCCACCTCTCTTACAGGTGTGAAAGAATACATATGGATATTGTCTTGCTTGTTTCTTTTATCTAGAAAAATTTTGTTTCTTCAGAGAAGAAAATTTATTTAATGTTTGAGAGGGGAAAATTCCTAGGTGTTTGAGAAGGTGTCATAAAATGTAATAAAAATGCTATTCGATTTTTCTTTCACATATTGAAATACTTCATGAGCAGTCTAAAATAATCTGGACTTACTCATAGAATTGCTTGTCAAAACTGTTAAAGCTGTTTTGAAGAATACAAAACATTTCCCTGTTTTGGGTGATTAACCTATATATGGAACAGCAGGACAAAGTGGAATAAAGCATACATGATGAGGAATAACAGTGCTTTGTGCTTTAAATCTAGTGGTTGTCACAGGAAACATACAACAGGGATTGTGTAAGAAAGTGAATTATTTCATAGCCTGAAAGGTGAATCTTTCCTGGAAGATTTCCTGGAGCTGTACAGCTGCTTTCTCAGTATCAAAAGAGATTTACCTTGTTAGGTAAATACGACATTATAGCTTATGCAGGCATTGGTTTGTGAGTCTTCTCAATATATAAAGCAAGGTGGCTTTAGTTAGTTAGCCTCTTTAAAAGACCCAAACCAAAATAAATAAAAAAAAACCCAAAGAACCCAAAACCAATTTATATGTGTTTACCTAAAAAAAAAAAAAAAAGACTTTTGCAACCTTTGAAAGTATATAAATAAATGCCTCACTTATTTATGTTTAAGGTTCAGAAGGGGCTCTGATACTTATGGTCTAAATCATACACTGGACACAGTGGATTACATTTGGAAAGCTACTTGTAAACACAAATGTACGGTTTTTGTTCAGGTAGTAGACAAGATTGGAGTTTGCAATTTTTAAATAAATACTTTGCATACTTATGACTAATGCTGTATCCTTGTGCATTTGTCTGACTTTGATATTTAAAACTAGAAATATTCTCTCCATGGTAACTTTGTTTTCCATCTTTATGTAGCTCACCTCTGTGATGTTTCTACATTTCTCACTGATGCCATGGAAACACTAGTGATTAGGCCCCAGACTGTAGAGGAAGTAGCAGAAGACAATTTAAAATATTTAAGCCTACATGAACGAAAAGAGGGGGTAAGAGACTATTTTATTCTATCCAGAGCAACAGCTATAAATTTGTAATTACTTTCTAGTATGGAAACTTAAATTTAAAAATAACTAGTAAAGATCATGCTCAGGTCACATAGGGCAATAGTCCATGTAGCACAGTAATTTGTGTCCAGCAGTGGAGTGATAAAATCAGGGTATCTTTTTTGATACTTTTTACTTCTAACCTTCAACCTGAACCTTGTTGAGTTTTATGTGGTTCCTGAGCATATAATAACACAGTGGATTTCTTTTCCACAGCCTGACCTTGTCTTCTCTTGAGAGCAAACATATGTTTGACATCCAAAATATACTCTGGTAAAGTGTAGATCAATTACCCATTACTTGTAGAACCCCTCTTTTTATTTTTTTCCAACTGGCATCTGTTAACTTCATGCCATTTATGTGTTATATTGGAAGAGATATGGACCAAACAGTTCCTATTCTTCCTTTTCATGGCACATGTCTGTATTCTACTTTGTTGTGTCTAGTATCAGCAATCTCTGTTGCAGATTGAATAGTGTTAGTTATTCTCATCTTTTCTTATGCATAAGCCCACTCATAACTTTGATTATCCTTGTTGCCTTTTGATAAGTCTTTTCTTTCATTTTTCTGTGTGACCAACAGATTTTTTAAATCTTTTAAGATCTGAATAAACCGTGGATTTACATGATGGAATTGTAATATTACCTCTTATTATCTTTTTGGTCTCTGTGACTCATAATATCAGTTTTGCTTTGTACTCCTTAGATTTAGCTCACATTTTGGTAAAACTAGCTGTCATAGGCCTAAGATAGCAGTCAAGTGCAGTTTTTATCTTAGAACTCATCTTGTACATGTGAAATTTATTTTTTCACATTTCTGTCACTTCATGGTTATCTAGTTTAATTTTGCTTGTCACTATTATCATCAGTTATTATTTCTTATGCATTCATTCTGTAGTTCTTCTCAGTTGAAGTATTTTAATGCCTGAAATAACATACTATCATTAGTAAACTTAATAATCTCACAGACTGGTCTTCTTTTCCAATTCTTTTATAAGCACTTTGAGCAGTCCAGAACATTTACTGAGAGCAAAATGACCTGCATGCCAGCCAAAGCCAGCAAACATACACAGAGATTTATCACATTCTGTTGCGCTGCTGCTCTTCAATTTAGCTGAGTTGATCTCTTCAATATATAAGGTGGCACTTACCTCTTTCATAGTTAACATTCACTTCTGTATATCTCATGTTAGGATCAAGGTTTAGAATTTCTCTAAATACTTCAGATACTATTTTTTTCAAATATTTTAATATTATTCTATAAGCAATATTAAAAAAACCAGCTGTATATAAGCTTATTATCTGTGCATACAGAATTGGTGATTCATATGTATTTGATTTAGATAAACAGGATTTGCTGAATTTTTACATGCATACTTATTTTTGATCTTTCTGATTTTAGATTTTTCTCCTGTTTCAAGAGGCTGAAGATAAAAACAAACTTCTGCGAACTGTGGCTGGTGCAGGTTTGGCCAGTATCAGTAACCTAAGAGCTACGTGGGATAAATTTGAATTAATGATGGAAAGCCACCAGCTTATGATTGCCGAACAGGTAGCAATGAAAGCTTAAAGTTTTACTTGAAAATATTGAAATTATTTTGATTATGTCTGGAACAATGCTTTTTTCTTAGATTAAATCCATAAATATTGTCAGTTCAATAATAACATGGGCAATATTGAGTTGAGGGAGAGCTGTCTGAGGAAGAATGCTTAGACTCTTAAGCACTAACTGTTAACTCTGAAGCAGTAACTAGGGGAAACTTTTGTTGAACTGATGCTAAAATAAATGTTCTATTGTTGTAGTTCTGTTTCAAAACAACTTTCTCGTGACAGAAATGGCTTCATAAATGCAATGGTTAACAGAGGAAAAGAGGATAACAGCTTAAATATAGCATTTTAATTTCTTTATCATGATTTTAGTATTGAAGCTTTTTATTTTCTTTTCACTTAACTTTGCTAACCTATGCACAGTCCTGTAATTCCAGTCCATAGGCAAACTGCTTAACTCATTTGAAGTTCTACTGAAGAAATTAATTTGCCATACATGTAGCATTTTTTCTATATGCTATAAGAGGCAAGCCTAAGTAGGTAGCGTAGGGTGAGTAAATAGGTCTCAAGTACTAACATGATAAAATGTAGTGCCCCTTTTAAAAGAAAAAGAGTGAGGAGAATAAAATTGAACTCTTTCTTCAGGTATTTTACAAGAAGTTGTTTGAGTTTGATTTTTGATCAAGTAGTCATTATCAAGTTTTGAAGTTGATGCATAGATTTTGATCATAGTTGTAGATACAAACCATTAAGGAATGTAATTATGCCTATTGCTTTGCAGATGGAAGTGATGAAAGGAAATGTGCTTTCACGTGTCAATATATATCTTCAAGATCTTGAAAAATTCAAAGCTCGCTGGGATCAGCTAAAGCCAAGCGATCATGTCATTGAAACAGGTGGTCAGGATGTACTCGAACAAAGTGCTCAGATGATAACAGAAAAAAAAAAAGAATTTGATGAACTTAAAATCATGAAAGAAAAACTCATGTATGTGTGTTTATTTCCCTGTATATCTCATTCATTAATGTATTGATCTTTTACAGCAATAGTATCTCAGGAAATGTTCACTAATTTTTATCACAACAGATGTTGCAAATAATTTAATTTGTATTACATGTTTTTCATTAGCTTTTCAGGGTCCTTTTTGTTGGTTTTACATATCATGAATTTCTTAAGCTAAGTTTTTCTAGATGTTTTTTGCATAAATATATTGAGAAGTCTCTTGAGGTCTTGCAAAATGAAGTTTGTACCCCAAAGGCTTGATTCTGACTTTTGAAATTCTCACTAAGATTTGGGATCTTGTAACTTAAGTGGAGAGGAGCTCACCTCTCCCAGTAGGTGTCTGTGCTCATTATTGCAGATCTTGAGGATAAGGTTTTCTATTTTCTTCTTACCTTGGCATGTAAATGATGGCAAATAAAATTAGCATATTCTTTTTACCACCAGGAAGAAATGATCAATTCAAAAATATTTTAATTCCAGCTTGGATTTTGAGGGCACAAATTAATTCAACTTTCTCATAAATAAAAAATAAATGAAAGTTTATGGAAAATGATAGTGATTATGGGAGAAGGTTATTGTGTGAAAGAGTTATCACTCATATTTCTTTATTATTTTTATTCAAGAAGGGGATTATAAGGAAAGTGCAGTTGGCAGCAATATTCTTCAATAAAACTAATGACTTTTCTTAAAAAAGTATGATGATTTTGTGTGGTACCATTTCTTAACCCATAAAAGTACAGTGGAATATGCATAATGCAATGATCTTTTTATGCAGTGAAGAATGCCGTCATTTTAAGTTGGAAGAGCCTGACTTATCATTGTCAGAAGCTGTAAGTCAAGATATTCAGAGTTGTGCAGATGTCTGGGCACTGTATGAAGAGTTTTATCAAGGTTTCCAGGAAAAAGCCAAAGAAGACTGGATTACTTTTAGGTAACATCTTGTTACTTTATTTTTAATGGGCATACAGGTGTGGTTGTAGTACTGTGTTGTTATGACCTTTTTATGTTTGATTCTGCAGAAGTAAGATATACCTATTTGAAGAATTTTTGTTCAACTGGCATGACAGACTGAGGAAGATGAAAGAACATACTGTAATGACAGTAAAGTTGCAAAAAGAAGTGGACAAATATAAAGTAAGATGCTAATTACCCTGTTCAAGGCCAGGTTGGGTGGTGCTTTGAACAACCAGGTCTAGTGGAAAGTGTTCCTGCCCACATGAAGGGGCTTGGAACCAGGTGATCTCTAAAGTCACTTTCAACCCAAATAATTCTGTGATTCTATGAATTTCAAAAAGTCCTGTGAAACAAAAAGTGTTTTGGTATTATCGGGTAATGTACTCCATTCTATACCTCATTGTTCATTTCTTACAATAAAACCATGTAAATATTTAACAAAATGTCTTCTGATAGTGTTTTGAACATTTCACTTAATTTTGGGAACCTTTAGTTCTCTACAGTAAACGGAATGGTCATTACAGCTTACATAGACACAGATTTACAGTGAGTCTTCAGACTCATACTCCTCATACTCCCAAACTTTAAATTCAGGAATTGGAAAAATTGTACTTCAGTTTAAGAATTTAAATTTTATTTTTATTTGAATAGCATGTCACTTTGTAATCAAAGAGATGCAATTTTCATAACGACTAGATGAATTTACCTGTGTGTTTTTTCTATAGATGATAATTCCACTCCTAAAATATGTAAGAGGAGAACATCTTTCTCCAGATCATTGGTTGGATCTCTTTCGTCTTCTGGGTCTTCCCCGAGGCACTACACTTGAGGGTTTGCTATTTGGAGATCTATTAAAAGTGACAGATGCCATTATTGAAAATGCAATGGAGCTTAAGGTATGAATAATATTAAGTACAGGATCTATATTTATTTTATGGCTTACTTTATGTGGTATATGTTTTTCCATATGCATATATTTTAAATACTGTAGAAGTAGAATTTGTGTTATATGTTTTAATGGAGAGTTTATTGCATGCTCTGTAGTTTCATATGAGATCTATTCTTGCTTTTAAATAGGATTTGAATTGTCGAGCTCAAGGTGAAATCACAATCAGAGAAGCATTACGTGAGCTTGAACTCTGGGGAGTTGGAGCTGTCTTTGTGTTAACAGATTATGAAGATAGCCAAGGGAAGACTATCAGGCTTATTAAAGACTGGAAGGACACAGTCAATCAAGTTGGAGATCATCGCTGTCTTCTACAGTCTCTTAAGGACTCTCCATATTACAAAGGTTTTGAAGATAAAGTGTCCATCTGGGAAAAAAAGCTAGCTGACTTGGATGAGTATCTGCAGAATTTAAACCAAATTCAAAGGAAATGGGTCTATTTGGAACCAATATTTGGTCGTGGAGCTCTACCCAAAGAACAAACTCGTTTTAACAGAGTTGATGAAAACTTTAGGTTAGTGTTATGGAATGCAACTTACCTTTTGTAGTATCTTTTGACATGTAGTCTGGAACATTCTTCATGGTGAAATTTTATGGAACAGTTGGCATATGTATGGACAAGAAGGTCAGTGCAGGAGTTCAGAAGATATATATGTGTGATGACAACAAATATCTGAATAAAGCTGGTAATGTTTTCATTTAATGGGGCACATGTGAAGAGAGGAATCATGTGAAGCATCAAAGATTGTGAGTAAGGCAGGAAACACAAGATTAGTCTTAGCAGCAGAAGTAGAGGGGATGGAATTGTTTTTTCAAGAATCATGTTGACTATCACTTTATTTACTAAGATAGTACACACAGATTTGGGTGAAACAGATGGCTTATTTCTTCCGAACAAGTAAAAAGATAAAATAGGAAGTAGGTTTTAGAAATATGGAAAAATATGTACCATTATCTGTCTTTGCTTGAGTTGAAATTACTTAAATATAAATAAAAGCCAAGAATTTAATTTTCTTGGTTCTGGGTAGAGAAATTTTAGCAAGAAACTGTTGTTCTTAAATTACATTGGAGAGACATTGAGGTAAATTCTGCAATTTTTCAACATTAGTACCGAAACCTAAAAGTTATATATCAGCTGATATATTACTTGTTTGTGTCTTAATTTTTATTTACATAACTTTATATATGTCATATTTAAATTAAAATTATAATTAATCTATGATTTTTTTTTCTGTCAAGATCCATTATGTCAGATATTAAGAGAGACAATAGGATAACATCACTGAATGCCCGGGCAGGAATAAAAAATACCTTAAGTACCATACTTGACCAGCTTCAGAGGTGTCAGAAATCTCTGAATGAGTTTTTAGAGGTACAGTGAACATTAACACATTTTTTATTAAGAAAATCAGTAATCTTGGGTTTAAACCAACAAAATTGATTTATTCTGTTTTTATATAGGAAAAGCGCTCAGCATTTCCAAGATTCTATTTTGTTGGAGATGATGACTTATTAGAAATTTTAGGACAGTCCACGAATCCTCTGGTTATCCAGTCTCATCTTAAGAAACTTTTTGCTGGTAATGCATTAATCTTTATTTATGAAATTTACTTATTTACAGATAGGCTTCTTTGAAGCCATGTAATATGTTGCAGTTCCTCTCTTTCCATGATTAGACACTTAGTAATTAACGTTTTGACTTTGAGAAAATGTAACTTTATTGATGTTTTCTGATTAATAGGCATTAATAGTGTGAGCTTTGATGAAGAATTTAAATACATAATTGCCATGAAGTCTGTAGAAGGAGAAACTGTGCCACTTAGAAATAAAGTTCTTCTATCAAATGATGTGGAGGTAAGAAACATCGCATCCTAGTCTAGGTCAAACATCATTGAGATATTAATTTCTAAGATAATTTTGAGGGTTTTTATCTCTTTGTCAGGTGTGGCTAAACAGTTTGGCCTTGGAGATGAAGGAGACCCTGAAAAAAATGTTAATTGACTGTGTTGATGCTGGAAAAAAATCGCAAGGTTCAATCGATCCATCGCTCTTTCCTTCTCAGGTAGTAGTTGATCCAACAGTGCCACTGTGTAGTCTTAGAAGTACCAAATAAGTTATTTGTTTGTTTTTAGATTTGGAAGAAAATAACCCAAATCAAGTCCATTTTATTCACTGATCATGTAGTGAAGTCCTTAAAAATATGTGCTCTTATTAAATTCCTTTGCAAACATTTGAAAAATTCAAGTCTTTTGCATGGCATTTTGACATACCACTTAATGAAAAAGACTTGCTGTTTTAGATTATGTTGCAAATTTAGGCAAAATTTTGCTAGGTTTTTGGATGGCTTTACTTGTTCTTAGGATGATAGCAAACGTAGAGCTTTGTTTAAAAATTATACAATAAAATATTTTAAATATCAGACATAATAAGCAATTGCAAATTAATTGAAAAACTGATTAATTTTCATATGTGTTCATATTTACAAAATATAATTTGAACTTTCTCCTCCAAAGATTCTTTCCTTGGCAGAACAAATTCTGTTCACTGAAGATGTTGAAGGTGCTATCAAAACCCATAGTCTGCAACAATTAGAATTAGAACTCACAGCTAAACTGGACCATTATACTAGCATTGGTAGTGACGTAGAAGATACTGGGAGTACAGGTACAAAAATGATATTTAATATATAATTCTTTATTATGACTGCAGTTGTGTAGTATTTTACATTGTTTATTTTAAACAGGAAATTATATAAATGTGTCTCAGTTTGAGTTCACAAAGCTGAGTTACATAAAGTCACCTATTACAGCCAAGATTAGAGTCATTAATATTTCAAAGTAAACAAAAGGATTTTTATATATATCTTACAAACTGTCTTGGAGAATTTATATATTTGGAGACCTCTTTTCTGAACTTTTTTAGTATGTTTCTGTCTTTTAGCTTATGTTTCTACTGTTTCACAGGAAGTGGGTAAGCAACAGTTGAGGTACATTGTGTCAAGCCAGTATATTCTGTACAACTGTGTAGGTTATTCTCTTTTTCTATATTAGACATCCACATCTGCCTCTGAGCTAATAATTTTGAGTACCTTTGAGGCAAAATAAGCTAGTTATTCTCAAGACATGATTGTTCTAAATCTTACATAGTCCGAATGGGTTAGAATAATTATGCCTTTGAGTGCTTTTTACTTTTTTTTTATGAGAGGTGGGGCTTTGAGTGACTACTTCAGATAAAAAACTCTACACTGCAGGTTAGGTGAGATGGCTTTTATCTTAGGTATAAAAAGACTCGATATGTAGTTGATAATCTTCAACCAGATTTGTATAGCTGCTTACTGCATTAAATTTTACCTTACGATTTGTGAGCTGTAAACATCTGATACATTAATTAGAATCAGGATTCATATCACCTACCTCCAGAAGTATGTAAGTTTGCTCCTTTATCTGAGCTCCCTTTCTGTGCTCTTTCTATAGTTGTTTGAGAATTTTCCTCAGTTACAGAGGAGAGTTCATGTCATGTCTTGTATAATGCATTACATTTATGCTTTAGTTTGGAAAATAGGTGAGATTTTGAGGTGAGTTGTGATTATTCTGACTTACTTTGATTTGATTCCCATCATGGAATGGTATAGAAACACACAAACATTGATTTCTTTCAATGAAACTAAAGGAAACAGTATGCTCTAAGAGTATACTTAATTTACCCAATTTGTTAATGAACTTTCACTCCACATCACCATAATTATTCTTAGTGAAATCTGGAGAGTGTGTGTAGAATGGTTTTAAGATTTTCAACAGGTCACTCAGCAGGCTGAGCCTCACTGATTGCTGAAGTAGACATGGCTATGTCAGACTCCTGGCATAAATTGCTTTGCAGAAAAGCCTCTCCCTCTCCTTTTTCTTCTCCTCTTCCTCTGTCTCAAATCCCACCTCCCCTCCACCATGTTGAGGCAGACAAAGTCGCATCAAAATGACTAAAGTTACATGATTTACATTGTCTGTCAGGATCTTATTTTACGCTGCTTGCTTTAGAAAATAAAAAAAAAATTAAAAAACCTTTATATAATTCAAACAAAATCTAATTAAAATCTGCTGATAGTAGAAAGCAGCGCAATGAACTTGTGAATTGGTAACGTGTCTTCTTTGCTATACAAGAGTGATTTTTTCTTTTGTTGTGATTATTTGTAGAATCTGGAATTCTTGAGCTCAAGCTTAAAGCTCTGATTCTTGATATAATTCATAACATTGATGTGGTGAAGCAGCTGAATCAAGCTGAGGTTCACAGTGTTGAAGACTGGGCTTGGAAGAAGCAGCTGAGATTTTATATGAATGACCAAAAATGTTATGTTCAGATGGTAGATGCTGAACTCCAATATACTTATGAATATCAGGTGTGGTATTTTTACGTAGTGGCTTTTATGTATGAGTAAAACACTTACTCATTTCATACATGCAGCTGATTGTCTCCGACCTGTTGTCATTTTTCTAAACTTTGTTATGTCCTTAACATGCTATTTCGTAGATAATATTGAGAGGGTAATAATTTTCATTCCTAATGCTGATGGGGTAAATATAAATTGTATCAAGTTATCATCTACATGTTTTTTAATATGCTTGTTTTTATATATCGAATGCTGTTTCATCTGTAGTTGTGAAAAAAATTAAACAATACATTGGCATTTGATATAAAACCAGGACAGCTTTGTAAACAAATTCATGTTCTTAATGAGACAGAAGTTTTGGCTGTTGCTTTATATTACCAAATTAATTACTTATGATAAAATAAAAGTAACTAAATTGCCAGTATTTTCTGTCTACGAATCAATATAATCTGTTTTGTTTCTGCAGGGGATTTCCCCAAAACTTGTTTATACACCTTTGACAGATAAGTGTTACCTAACTCTTACTCAGGCCATGAAGATGGGCCTTGGAGGAAATCCCTATGGTCCAGCTGGAACTGGGAAAACAGAATCAGTAAAAGCCTTGGGTGGGATTCTTGGAAGACAAGTATTGGTCTTTAATTGTGATGAGGTGAATATGGTTTTGTTTAATTTAGGAAATGGATATCTACACCCATACTTCATAAAGCGATATTATATTCCATAAATAATATTAAAATTATAATATTAATTGTTATTGTTGTTGTTATTAGTAGTAGTAGTACTTGTTGTAGTTGTAGTAGTAGTTGTATTGAAATTATTATGGAAATTATTCTAAATAGTTTGTCAGTTGCTGTTAGAAATTTGTGGATATTTTCAGGGACCTGCTTTTTAGTGGATGGGAAGACATTCTTTTATATTTTCTTGTTATTTGAATTTTGACAACATTCTTTTCAATTTCAAGGGCATCGATGTGAAGTCAATGGGACGCATATTTGTGGGCTTAGTGAAGTGTGGTGCCTGGGGATGTTTTGATGAATTCAATAGGCTTGAGGAAGCTGTATTGTCTGCAGTATCCATGCAGGTTCAGACTATTCAACATGCATTGAAGAAACACAGTCCTGTATGTGAGATGCTTGGCAAAAAGGTACAGCAAATCTTAATTATCTTGTTCACATCGACCACATTTAAAAACTGACTACTGTAACTAAACATAGTCCACCCAGCATTTCTCAGTGCTGTTTCATCTGACAATATATCATTACAATGCACTTCTAATGCTAGGTTGAAATGGATCCAAATTCTGGAATTTTTATCACTCTGAATCCTGCTGGAAAAGGTTATGGAGGAAGACAAAAGCTGCCTGATAACCTCAAGCAACTTTTCAGGCCAGTTGCCATGACTCATCCAGACAATGAACTCATTGCAGAAGTTATATTGTATTCAGAAGGTTTTAAGGATGCTAAAATACTGGGTAGAAAATTAGTGGCTATTTTTAATCTAGCAAGGTAAGCTTTCACCCCCCACCTCTCCCTTCCTTAGTAAAGTTACCTTTCTAACTTTCTTCCCTTGTGGCTCTTAAATCTAAGTGGTTTACCATGCAAATATCTGTACAGATACTTGTCCTGGTTTGAAAAGGAAGTTAGTTTTTTGGGATGCTGTGGTCATCAGTATTTTAACTTTTTTAAGTTAAAATACTGCAATATATTGGGAGGTTGAGATGTGAAAATATCTTGAATTCAGTTACAATCTCAAGGGAGCAAATTGCTGCTTCCCTAGTATTTCACTAAATATAAATGTGAGGATATGAATGCTGACAAGCATTGTATTATATTGAACTCTCAAAACTGTTGAAATGCAAGTGCCTGTTTGGTTGAAACTATGTGCATTAGAAAGTACAAAGATCAGAAGTTATAGTGAATGCTGTTAGGGCCAATAATAAATACGTGTTGAATATAACCCCTCTTAAAATTACAAAGTGTCATTGCTGTATTTCTGAGATGCATTTCAGATGGCAGTACAAATATGTGACAGTTTCTTTTTTGATCAAACTTGTATTATAAATGTGTTTATTCACCAACCCAAAATTTCAGCTGTTGTCACCTAGAGCTTATTGCAATATTGTTGTTTTTAAATTCAGGGAGCTTCTGACACCACAGCAGCACTATGATTGGGGTTTACGAGCACTGAAGACTGTTTTGAGAGGCTGTGGCAGTCTTCTTCATCAGCTGAAGAAAAGTGATGCAAAGCAAGAAGGTAAGACTGACCATACCTAACTTTTGATTCTTTAGAATCATATACAATTATAATTCACTCAAGCTTGCTTGTTCACTGGAGTTTTATAAAGCCATGGCTTGTATCTCTAGGTAATTTAGGAAAGAAAACAATATCTATGAAAGCCCACCTTCACCAGGAGATCACAAAAGATTTGTCGTATTCCAGAGTGAGCTTTTATGTGATGATAAGAACCCAGATTACAGGGCTACATTTGGGAATCATTTTAAATGATTTTCAAACTCTTGTTTTCACTTTTTTTCAGGACAGGAAAGTTGATCTTCTGATGCTATCAGTATTCATTAGCTATCAGACCATTTTGTCTCTGAGTTTTGCAAACTTATCACATGGCACTAGATTCAGATTGGTAGACAGAGAAATATAAGGATAGGTAGGAATGATAGAAATATATTGGCCTAGACTGAGTCACTGCATTTTTCAAAGATTTTTAAAGTTATTGTTTAGATATTAAATGAGAGGGAAATAAAGAGTGTGGAATGGATGAGCACTTCACATCTTTAGGAGACAGCTACTGCTTTCTATTTGCTTAACCAGCATGTATCTGAAAGTTTACAGATTTTGATATAACAAATGGTTTGCATCTGACCAGCATCATAACCACCTTATATCTGTATAGAATGCATTTCTGGGCATATATTGTGCTTACAATACCTAACTTGCAAGTAGAATGGTATATGAACTGGAATTCTGAAATCTATGCTCCAATTCTACTTTCAATGTATGAGCAGTGTTGACACAGCTTAAATTGATCTGTTTTCTTTGTTTTTCTTTTCAGTTAATGAAAGTCACATAGTGGTTCAAGCTTTGCGACTGAACACCACATCAAAGCTTACATTTGCAGACTGCACTCGTTTTGATGAGCTGGTTAAAGATGTATTTCCTGGCACTGATTCTAAAGATGTGGAATATGCTGAGTTAACTGCAGCTTTACAACAAGTCTTTGAGGAGGCAAACTTGGAAATTATAAGCACACAGGTAAAGATCAACTACAGCAACAAAACAGTATTATTTTGATTCATATTACATTCATTTAACAAATTTCTGGGTTTTTTTGAAAAACTCTTTATAAAAAAGTGAGAATAACTGGTTGTTAGATTCTACTTACATGTATACAAAAAATTACATGTGTGTTCAGAGCACTGTAGATCAGTTATGTAATTCAAAGAAAAATAGTGAAAGGAAAATCAAGATGTGAACATGTGACACACAGTTTCATTCAAGCCAGATACAAATGCCAATGAATATTATGGACACTGAAAGAATGAAATATGTGAATATTTGATTTTCACAAGCAGTTCTCTGCCTTCTTTTCATTTATTGTAGAACTAGATGAAGTTTTGTGACTGAAGATTTGTTAAATTCTCATTAAAAATATGCCAGATAGCTATTACTTTTGTATTAGTAATTTAGTGAAATGCTTCTCACGTGTAAAATAAATTTCTTCATAAACCATAATGTCATAATTCTAAATATATCTGCTATTATCTATTATTTAAAAAAACAAAATTATATAAAGTGTCTGCATGCAAAGTAAATCTCAGAAATACTGTAAAGGAACATGTTTCATTTAGCTTTACAGTTTCGCATAGCCATTATCTCTTTCGTTGTCTAGATCAAGAAGGCCTTGGAGTTATATGAACAACTGCGTCAAAGAATGGGTGTAGTTATCGTAGGCCCCAGTGGTGGAGGTAAATCAACGCTCTGGCGGATGTTGAAGACAGCCCTTGGTAAAACTGGCAGAGTGGTGAAGCAGTACACAATGAATCCCAAAGCCATGCCCCGGCATCAGCTGCTGGGCCGCATTGACATGGATACCAGGGAGTGGTCTGATGGAGTGCTTACAAACAGTGCTCGGCAAGTGGTGCGAGAGCCCCGAGGTATGTCTGAGAGCGACTTGCAGGTGTTACACTGAAATTACTGAAATAGTTCCTTTTCAAGTACTTCTTCATATTGTGGTATTGTTTGTGGATAGCATAAGGCAAGGAAAACTTCTGGTAACAATTGTAGCCAAATGCCTCAGTACATTCTTTGCAAATTTTCTTAAAAGAAAGCAAAATAGGCAGCAGAAGGTAAAGCATGTGAGGAGTATCTTCATAGAAATGTAAGTCATAATGAAGAAAGAATAATAAATAACATTAAGATAGCAAGCGGTGATATTTTTGAACTGGTTTTCTTGGGTTTGATATTTTATTTTTATGTCTGGAAATAGATGTTATTTCATGGATAATTTGTGATGGTGATATTGATCCTGAATGGATTGAATCTTTGAATTCTGTTTTGGATGACAACAAATTGTTGACTATGCCCAGTGGAGAAAGAATTCAGTTTGGTTCAAATGTCAACTTTATATTTGAAACTCACGACCTTAGCTGTGCTTCTCCTGCTACAATATCTCGAATGGGAATGATCTTTCTCAGGTAAGATAGAAGAGCATTCCATACTTTTAAAGTGAGCAAATATGTACTACTTTTCTTGAAAGGTATGCTCAAGTGAAGGGAGCATCTGATTAGTTGCTTACATTTAGGAAGTAAATCACTGGGGAAGTTTCTTTAGGTTGCGTATCCTTTCTGTGGTGTTTGTTGTACAGTTTGACTGAAATATCTCAGATTTTTTCTAAAAGACACTGTGAATTCTTTACTGGAGAGCCCAATATTCTTTAAATATTGATTAGAAGTTATTAAAGTATTTTACTAGACTTTTTCTGGAATTTTGTTGTTCTTTTAAAACTATCTAAAGACATTGGTGTCTTGTATTTATCTGAATCTTGTTTTGTTTTGACTTAGTGATGAAGATACAGATCTTAATGCTCTAATAAAGTCTTGGATAAGAAGTCAGCCTGAAGAATACAGATGCAACCTTGAAAATTGGATTGGGGACTATTTTGAAAAGGCTTTAAACTGGGTTGTAAAGAAGGTTAGTAAATGCATACTTAATCAAATTTCAGCTTCTGTTAAGTAGGATTAATTTTTCTAGTTTAGCACTAAACAGATCATTCAGATTAATTTTTGAACTGTAATTAAAAAAATCTCAGCACTTTTTAGATAGAATTGTAGAATTGTAGAATATCCTGAGTTGGAAGGGCCCACAGGAATCACTGAAGTCCAATTCCTGGCCCTGCACAGGAACACCCCAAGAATCAAACCATGCACCTGCAAGCATTGTCCAAACCCTTCTTGTACTCTGGCAGGCTTGGTGCTGTGACCTTATTAATTCTTCTCCCCATACTCCCCTTCTGGAGCAGCTGAATTTGCATTGATCAAGTAGCTTATGTGCTGAAAATATTTTTTTAGGAGACTTTCTAAAGTGGCCAGTGTGCTAGTATGCAGGGGCCAGTGTGCTAGTGTTTAAGAGATGTGCATTATCTCTTCCTGAGGAACATACATGGTCCTCTTGTGTTCTTCTAATTATTTTTCGTCCTAAATCTTTTACCCATGGCATTTTTTTAACTTTTAAAGTCACATAGTAAAAGCCATGGCATTCTTCCTGAGGCTGCAAATTCCCTTTGGTGCCAAAGAGCAAAATCCATAAATAATCTCTTCAAAAGGAAGATTTCCAGTGTATAGTTATGGTTATTCCTTATAGATTCTCAAAATCTGTCAGGAGAGTTCTGATTGCTTATCCTGGATTACATTAACTCATAGTCTGGAATTAAAACCACCGTATCATTGCTTAGAAATAATTAGAACAATAGCAATGTTGAGATCCTAACTCATTTGCGTAAATGTCAAAAAGCAATGAGTAACAAAAGCATGCTAGCAATACATCACATTTGTATTGAGGAATATATTTACATCTACTATAAATTTCAATTTACAGAATGACTTTGTAGTGGAAACAAGTTTAGTTGGAACTGTGATGAATGGACTGTCTCATCTTCATGGAAGTACTGATCGTGGGCAGTTTATTATTAACTTGTTACGTGGTCTTGGTGGCAATCTCAACATGAAATCACGACAAGAATTTGCAAAAGAGGTAATCTCTGTGCTCTAATTTGATTTTGATTTGTGTAATCTGTAGGGAAATAGCTGAGAAGTGAAGGAATGTTTTATGTGTCTCTGATACATTACATTCATCCCAGATAGCAATCCTTTGGTCCTGCACCAAGAGACAATGAAATGCCTTTGTCCATACTGCTTAGTTCTAGGACCCACTGCAGCAGACTGTGTTTGCCTGTATGTATTGTATATGAAATTCAGATTTATTTTTGTGGGTTTTTTTCTGTTCAGAATACTTGAAATAGAAACAGGACTCTACCTCCTCCTCATCAGGGATGTATTGTTAGGTATTCTTCTTATTAGGATGCCTAATATAAAAAAAAATTAAAGCTTTTCTAAATACAATTTATTTTAATTTCCTTATATTATGAAAAGTGGAAGAGTAATATATTATTGTTTAGTTAAGGACTTAATCATAAAGCATATGTATGATATTAATTAATTTTCAAAGGCAGCCTCAAACTATCAAATCGAAGAATTATGTGTTTGATTTTACGTAAATATTCTTTGAACATTCTTTAGACTAGCTTGAAATGGTAGATCTTGTTGTTAGGAATCTGGATTTAACTGAAGCTTTGTTTTATTTTTTTTAAAGATCTTCTGTTGGGCACAAGAGTCTCCTCCTGATCCGAGGAAGCCCCTGGACACATATTATGACACTGACACTGGAGAGCTGATGCTGTATCAGCTGAAAAAACCTGAAAACTTAACAGCTGATGACTTCAGTAATCACCAAACACTTCCTGTCATCCAAATCCCTGACATGCAGAGAGGTTTAGATTACTTTAAACCGTGGCTAGATATTAATAATAAGCAGCCATTTCTTCTTGTGGGTCCTGAAGGATGTGGAAAGGGGTAAAAATAACTTCTACTTTAAGTAAAATATACTTCTAGTTGTTTGACAGAATCTGTAGGTTTTTTATAATGCTTTTATCATATGACTTTCAGATAGAATATGACTGGTTTAGGTCATTAATTAAAAAAACCTTTTGTAGTGGCAAGTAAGTAAATTATGAAGCTCTACAGAGACATTTCATAGTGTCATACTGCATCCAAGATATCTGAATGTAGCTTGTAGATATGAAACAGGATCTTTGGAAATCCAGCTGTCATGGAGCAGCAGCTTAGAGGCACATGAGATCCAGTCTTGTTTCAAGAGGCTCTAGATGCCATGTGCAGGCAACTCAATTTAGCACATCCTGTTGCCTTTGTTAGATTCCTTATTTAGATGGTTTCAGTCACTAAACCAAGGTATTGAATTAACTATTTGTTTTGTGTAGCTGTATACACTACACTTCCATTGAATTTTGTGAATGGAAAATGTTACAGTTTTAAAGGCAAGAATATTGAATTCAGCAAACTTCATGTTCCACCTCTTCCATTAATATAGGATGTAGTATATGCATGTTAATTCAAAAACTATAAAATATCTTTGAATTCAGAGAATATTAATTTATTTATGCCTAAATGTATGTACCTGTTTGGTTTTCTAGGATGCTGCTTCACTATGCATTCTCTCAGCTCCGCTCCACTCAGATTGCCACTGTTCACTGCAGTGCACAGACTACTTCTCAACATCTTCTACAGAAATTAAGTCAAACTTGCATAGTAATCAGCACAAACACTGGGCGAGTGTACAGACCAAAGGACTGTGAAAGGCTTGTTTTGTACTTAAAAGACATCAATCTACCCAAACCTGATAAATGGGGAACAAGCACTCTCGTGGCTTTTCTGCAGCAGGTGAACACTTATGTCTCTTATTTATAAAGAGACTCAAGTATACTGGATATAATTTAGCATATGTAGTAAATACCTACGTTGATTAATTTCATTGTTAAAATACTGCATCCTGTATTGGCATTGGTTTTGTTTGTGCTTTAATAGACAATGTAGATGTCAGCCAGAAATAAGATACCATTTTTCTTTGGCTGATATTTATAAACAAATAAAGACAGCACTCATCTCAATGAGTTACAGTGCATTAGACATATGAATGATGAAGAAGATTGCCAGGAGCAGTCAGCATGGATTCACCAGGGACAAGTCATGGCTTGATGAGGGAAAGAGAGTGAATATAGTCTACCTGGACTTCACTGAGACCATTGATGCTGTCTCCCAGAAGATTCTCACAAGAAGAGCTGTTTATACAGGCTGCATAAGCAGATAGTGAGATGGATTAAAAGCTGACTGAAAAGCCAGGCCCAAAGGGTGATTGTCAGTGGTACAGAGTCTATTTGGAAGCTGTGTTCTGTTTTATCATCTTCATTAATGATTGGGACAGTGGAGTCCTGCAAATGTGCAGATGACAAAATTATAAGGAGTAAGACACTTCATACAGTTGAGAAAGCAGAAATAATGGTGTATTTCTCACTTTTTTATTGTATTTTATTTTGTATGATACTCTGTTGACTTTCCTTTAATGAAGTATTTATTTAATTATTAAAGGTTCTTACATATCAAGGATTTTATGATGAAAATCTGGAATGGGTTGGTTTAGAAAACATCCAAATTGTGGCTTCCATGTCAGCTGGAGGAACGTTAGGAAGACATAAACTTACCTCCAGATTTACCTCTATTGTTCGTCTCTGTGCAATTGAGTAAGTACATGTAAATTAGTCAAACTCTCAGAACTCAGATTCAGCCTCTCTTTATAAGGACCACTTGTCAATTTAGTCTTTACAAAGATGTGGCTCTTCCAGTCTCATTTTTTCTCACAGTTTGTGATTGTCAGATTTGGTGCTATTTGGTGCCTCAGAGTCCAACTACAGATGCCTATTGGTAGTGAAGTGTTTGAAAGATGTTTCCTGTTGGATAATTTTGCTTGCAGTAAACTGCTTTCTGCAGCTTTATGTTAAGGTGGTATTTAGTTATAAAGTTAGAGAAATTGAAGTTTATTTATTTAAGTGTGACCATATCAACACATGTACTTAGAAAATTTCATTGAGTGGCCTAATTCAATAAAATTATGATTTTTCTTAGCTGCTGGATGGAAATGCTATTCAATGAAATTTTTCAGTAATTACCTAAGTTTAACTCAGTTTTAGGTACACAGAAAAAGTCCATAATGACTAGTTTTTTTCCCTTTTTAGCTATCCAGAAAGAGAACAATTGCAAACTATTTATAGTGCTTACTTGGAACCTGTACTACAGAAAAACCTAAAGAATCACCCTGTTTGGGGTTCTTTACCAAAAATACATCAGCTAGCAGGATCTATGGTTCAGATCTATCAACAGGTATGGAAACCTTTTTTTTTCTTCAAGGAGATGGAGAGTTCAGATATTTTATTACAAATAATAAGCTTTTGATATTAACAAGCAAGTAAAAAATTTTATCAGTATTAAAATCTAAGTTTATATCTTTTTAATAAAGCTGATATCAATTTTGGGACTTCTTATTTTCAGAAAATCTTAGGTATTAGAAGCAAGCAGAGTAAGCAATAAGTGCTGTTGCTTTCCCACAGATTTGTTTTAGGATTTTGGTTCACATCTTAACACTTCTGTACTTTTAGTTTCTGATTTATAAAATGTGGATAGTAGTGTTTTAGTACTTAATGGATGAGGAGGCAGTCAGTGCCACAGATGATTGTGTGTCGAGTTGTTACGGATGCTGTTATGAACACAGAAGGAGATATGAGGGTGGCATCCTTTACAAACATCAAGGACTACCTATTACAATGGTACGCTGTTAAAAGCAGGTCTTTACAACTGGACACAAATTCATTTTAGCCTCCCACTTGAAACTTTAAGAACTTTTGTCTAGCAAAATGCTTAACTGCTTGTTTTTCTTAATCAGTACATAGCCTCACTGGGGAAGGTGCTGTGTGGTGCTGTAGAATGTATGAACATCCCCATCCAGGCAGAAGCATGATGTAGATAGACTTGATCCTTTTGACTATGATGTGGGCTCAGTCACTGGCTGGCATTCACCTCCTAGCAGGAGTTTCATGACATTATTGATGTATTCCAATGACATTATTGATGTATTCCAAGAAATATGAGTTGAAGTCTCATTGCACTGTGATCAAATAACTGATGAAAGCAGTTATTCCTTGAATTAAAGATGTACTTAGAATATCCTCGAATATCCTCTCCGGGAGAAGAGTAAGTATGAAGTATTTTGTAGTGAGAAAATATTACTAATTTAGGTAGGTTTTAGTGAGAAAATGTTAATAATTTAAGTAGGTTTTTATTACATTTCAGTATTCTTATATGTTTAATATTTGGTATTGTTTAAAAAAATTGCATATTTTGTCTAATAATATTGCACTAACAGTCCTAGGTGAGATGTGCAGTTGTTTCCATCACAAAATTGTACAGAAAAAATGTTCTGAGAAAAATCTGTCGTGGTCAGAAAGCAAGATTTAAATGAGGAGTACATTCACAGAATATCTAAATGTTCACCAACTAGAAAATTAATCTATCTGGTACCTTAGAAAAGTACTTTAAATTTTACAATATAATTTTTTTTCCTTTCCTTAACTCCCATTTTTAGGTACGAGCAAAATTCACAGTTGATGATCGCAGTCATTACCTTTTTACACCATGTATTCTTACCCAGTGGGTTCTTGGTTTATTCAGATACGATTTAGAAGGTGGTAAGTCACTTGTTTGGTTTTCATTAATAAAGTAGTGCTAAAATGGGCTAGATTTTCATTGATGTCAGTCTTACAGTTGGCTCCACATTGATCTTTTTAAACTGTGAACTGTCTGTAACTCAATGGAGGGAAAAAATGCCTGACAGTTCATTCCATAATATAAGAGTAAACAAGTTTAAAAAAATCCAACGATGTTTTAAAATACGTGTGGGAGCTATTTATGCTTTAAGGGAAGTTAATGGTTTGGGACTGCATTCCTACTATGGGAATTTGAACTGTGCCCCCTACTCTTCACTGGGTTGTTCTGTGGTTTTTTGTGTTTTGTGTTGAGGTTTTTTTGAGCATATGTGTTGTTTTCTGTATTCCCAGAGCCTGGCCTCATGCTTGTCCTGCTGTACCTGGTTGTATAAACCTGATTTATACACATACATCATAGGCTGCTTTCTAATCTTGTTTTTGTCTCTGAAATTGGTATTATTACTACATCACAAGAAATTACTCATTATTATGTTTTAGCTCTTACATTCATTAGAAGGTTGCATAGAGGGCTGCTTAAAGATGATAAAAGTGATAAGAATGCTGCGCTCCCTTTCCATTTATTTTCTGGGATCATGAGATGGTAAATGCAACTTGAATGATGTCAGAAAAGCTTTACTGGCAATCAATGAATGGGTAATCTCAGCTGATTTAAGGACTTAGTTGTATCTAACGACATGTGCATGTGCTTTTCCAGTGATGAACAGCAAGGCTTGTTATTTACTCACCTTTCTTTTCACTTCTGTGAGGAATATTTAACATTTGGAGTCTCTATTGGCATTTTCTAATACAGACTGTTTTGGATATTTATTATTTTTTTAGTATTTTTTATCAGTCTTTCTCTTCCCTTTGAAAAATGTCTTCTGGATTTTCTTGCTTTCATTGCCTGGAAAGCAGACTTTTAATTTTAACTTTGTGTGTAACACCTTGTTCATTTTTGTTAAAAGCTGACATTGTTTTAATAGAAAGAACTTGCTTTAATAGAATATATTTCATTTTATCTTGTAATGATCCATAAAGAAATTATTAAAAAGCACTTCATAATATTTACTTTTTCTCTTATTTCTTTCTTACCGATGCTCTCCTACTGGTATGTAATTTCTCTTGCTCATTTTAAGTTTCATATTTTAAAGCAGAAATTTGAAAATCTGTTATAAATATATAAAATTAATTCTCTCATTAAATTTTGTAGGTTCATTGACACAAACTGCAGATTTTGTATTGGAAGTTCTTGCTTATGAAGCACGCTGCTTGTTCCGTGACAGAATTGTTGGCACAAAAGAACTTCAAGTATTTGATAACATTTTGACCAATGTGTTTCAAGATGATTGGGGCTCAGATGTTCTGGAAAATATGGCAGGTAAGCCATTTGAAGCATACCACACAAACCTGAAATATTTGTTTAGGAAATGCCTAGTCATGTTAGATAGCATATGAGTTGAACATTCGAAGTTTCAAAAGTTTCCTTTTTTTCACAGATACGTTTTATGTAACTTGGGGAGCTTGTCAAGAGGCATTCATCACACCCGGCCAGGCACTACCACCACATGGGAGGCCACTTGGCAGACTAAACTCAACAGACCTGAAAGATGTTATTCAAAAAGTGAGGCATGATTAAAGAATATACACAGCAATGATTCTAGACAGTTTTGCCTAAGAGTAACATGCAAGCAACCAGGCTTATGGTGGGGGCTGCTTCCTGTTCAAAGAATCACTTTTTGCATTTGGTGAAGGGAAGACTTGTGGTGTTATGTGGCAGGCACTAGGAAGTATGTAGCAAGGTTAGGTTGATGAAAGGACATCAGTTGTCTTTCCTGCTGATTTACCAACATTTGATGGTTTGATGAACCAACATTTTGATTCAAAGTTTGATGAACCAACATTTTGAGAAACATTTATGTCCATATATATTTGTGTATTGTTTGAGTACCTAAGTGTTTTACTAAATGATTTCTTTTTGAATTTGCAATGTGGTTGCATAATTTTTGTTTGAAGAACTGCTGGAGATTTGGTATGCTTTTAAACAGTTAAAGTACAAAAAAGTGAGCTTGATGGGGAAATGCAAACATTTTAACTCCTCCAGGCTGTCTGATTTTTAGGATGAGAGTTTTGAGATTGTCACCCTTAGTCATAGTGTTTGATGGGGGGCAGATGGGGGGCAGATGGGGATCTACCACCTCTCCTTAAATGCCAACTTGTGACCGATACACTATATGGGAAATTACGAAATTCAATAGCCTCAGTAAGCAGGGAGTTTGTTGGTTTTGGTTTTTTTTTTTTCCCTGACTGCAGGATACATTGGGCTTCAAAGATGAGGTTTTAATGAGTATAACAAGGTCATAATTTAATCATAGGATCTGTTGTTGTGTGTCTTTCACTAGGAACTTCCATAATAAGCAATTATGCAGCAATTAGGTGCCTAAAACACTCTCCTGAGTTATTAATTAATCTGTAGTCAGAAACACAGCTCAGACTTCGTTCTGGTCCATTTTTCAATTTTAATTAGTTCAGTGGTAGATTCCTATTTCAATATATCAAAGACTTCCAAGGTGTTCTGGTGCTGGGCGTAGTGTGATATGTTAATTTTTGATATATTTATTACTCATAAAGGGTATGTGAGGTTTCTAAATTCTGTGAAAAAAAAATAATTTTTGAATGAAATCCAGTGTGGTCTCTTAAGCTTTTAAGCCCTTCTTTTCTAAACATTAAAAAGTTGGATGTTTGCATATCTCACTGCTTATATTTATTATTAGTTATCAGATTTTTTTCCTCTTTTTTTTTTAATAGGGTATAATTCATTATGGACGGGACAAAAAAGAGATAGATATTTTACTGTTCCATGAAGTCCTCAGTTATATGTCCAAAGTGGACAGAGTGCTGAGTTTTCCTGGAGGATCACTTCTTTTAGCAGGACGGAGTGGTGTAGGTCGTCGGACAGTTACCTCTTTAGTCAGTCATATGCATGGAGCTGTGCTGATTACTCCCAAAATTTCCAGAGGTTATCAGCTGAAGCAGTTCAAAACTGATCTTAAATATGTAAGTCACTCAGTTTGATCTATTTTCTAATGCTGTAGGTGTATGTTAAAGAAAAAAAAAAGAATGTGGGAATTTTGAAGGACACCAAAGATTGTGGAAAAGAGATATTTTAAGAGAAGAAGAATGATAGTCTAAATGAAACAAGTAATTTTTTAGAAGTTCTCACTCTAGATGTGGATACTGTTCTTTAGAGTAACTAACTGAAAATCCACTTTTTGGAATACCAGAGCTCTTTTTGATTGTTGTAGAACTTAGAAATTTTAAGTTTATGTGAATATTTATGTGACAGGCTTTTTCATATATATATTTTCAGGTTGGTATGTACTTTTATTTTCTGTCTCTACTATAATCTTCCAGTTAACAGTAGTTAAATTAAATGAAATTTTAGTGATTGGCGAAAGTATACATGTTGTTTAAAACCAGATGCAAGCCTTGGTTTTGAGAAGGCTTGCATTGAAGAATCAACAGTTTCTCATTACCTTCAGCTATGCTAAAGAAAATTCTAGATCTTTGCCTATACAAAAGAGTGATACAATTCTATCATTGAGTAATATACAAAAATATACTCTATGAAAGAGCCTGTTTTAATTATTTTTTCATTACTAAGCTGTATATCTAGGTAAAATGTTCCTTATATTTGATATCCCTTTTAACTGAATCACCTGGAAATCTTTTGTAAATATATAATAGTGTAGATGCTGTGGAGAAAATATGTCTGTAATATCTAGTCAAGGAAAGATTATGATCCATGCCAGTCCCTTCTAACTCAGGATATTGTATGATTATCATTCTCTTCTGGACCATACACTGAGGTTTAAATGTCTTCCCTGCTTCTAGGTGATGGAGCTTGCAGGCATTGAAGACCAGCAGGTGGTATTGCTGCTGGAAGATTATCAGTTTGTCCACTCCACTTTCCTTGAGATGGTCAACAGTTTACTGTCCTCAGGTGAGTCAAGTCCAAAGAGTGTATGGTACTACTTTTACCACACAGACTTAGCTCAACGAGGCAGAATTAGATAATGTTTTCTAACTTTATGTCTCTATCAGAAGTTTTAGATAGCTTTCTGTGCTGTTTTCATTAGAGTACTTGTATGTAAGAACCTGACTCAAGGTCCACTTAGTTGTCCTTTAATTTACCCTACAGTACAGTACTTTCAGTTCCTCTAATTCATTTCAAAGGAGTTCTTGATAACAGTGCAACAGCAGAATGAAAATGCATTCTACTCTTCTGCTTCCCTTTTATAATAAAACTCAAAATTGAGAGGTTTCCAATGCTTTACTAGATTGCATAGACTGGGTTCTTTTACTAAAGAGTCACCAGAAAAGCTCACTTTTCTGAAGGCAGTGAGATGATAAGCAACAATAACCAATAACAAAAGTGACTTTGTTTTAGTGTCCAGCTTTGTTCTTGGATTAGTGAGAAGATCACTGAAGGACTGAGTCAAAGTTACTAAATTGTTTTTATGAAGCTGTGGTAGTTTAAGAGCTGATTAATAAGAGCACCAGGTTTTCCTGTCTCTCAGGTGCTACCCCAGATCTACCCCAAATCTTGATTATCCAGTGTTAAAACTTTATGTCTGAGAATCTGGATGACTACGTACCTTCATCTTCCTGTGTCCTGGTGTGTGACAGTTTGGTTTGATTTGTTTTGTATGTAGAACAGGGTCACTGTCTTTGGATAGATTTGAAAGAGCCTTTTTCAAACACATTTCAGCAATATAAACAAAGTAGACTGTTAAATAGAATCACTGTAAGTTGTTTTTTTTGGTTTTCATGATATCATGAAAAGAATTATTAAGAAAGTGGGATAATAGTCAAGAAAGTATAGAGGTAAAAACTATGAAATTTGAATTCTCTATACAGGGGATTCAAGGGAGACCTTCAAAGCAATTTTAATAATTATAGTGTATTTTATCTGACTCAAATTAATTTTTGAAATAGGAGAAGTTCCTGGGCTGTATAAAATAGAAGAATTAGAACCATTGCTATCTCCTCTGAAGGATCAAGCTTCGCAAGATGGATTTACAGGACCAATTTTCAACTACTTCACATACCGTATGTCAACAGAGTTATAAGTTATAATTAAATATGAAGTTTAAAAAGTGATATAATAATGGACTCAAATAATTTCCAGCATAGTCTTTTTATTGTGTGCAGTCTTTACTTTTAATTAGTAATCAAATAGCAGGCAGGAATAATGTTTGTGGTATTTGAGAGCACAGAACCCTCAGCTGAAAATTTATTTTTCTGTCTGAAATTTTGTATTGATGAATGTTCTACAAATGTTATGAAATCTGCTTTTGAAAGTAATTAGAAGGAAGAAAGCTTTTTTCCCATTATTTTCTGGTTTGTATGGCTTTTATTTATATTTGGTAAGAGAGATTTCTTCTATTGATCAATTATACCAAGAAATCACTCTGGATTCTGAGTAATTACAAGCAAATTTACAGATAGTTTTCTTAATTATTTGTGTTTCTTCCTTGGCCCAATGAGAAGATTAAATAGTTTAGAAATAAATCAAGGAATATGACTGAAAGAATACAGTCATAGCAGCCAGCCATGGAACTACTTCTGATTGGTTCTATTGGTCTACATGAATTAGAATGAGAACTAGTGCTTTCTACTTAAATACTGCCAGCTCTTCAGAATTAAAAAATGCACTGTAGTATAGATAACAAGAATTCATGGTACTTAATAAGTTTCTACTTATAAACATTCCTTTCCTAGTGTGATTTGATGTTATAGGCTCTTTTTTTTCAGAAATTGCCTTTTGATAAGTATTTTAAAAAAAGTGAATTATGTTGTATTTGCATTAAAGCTACCATCATGTAGTCAGATTTTATTTACTAAAAAATTGTTGCATTTTCTTAGGGATCCAACAAAATCTGCATGTTGTCTTGATCATGGATTCTACCAATTTAAATTTCACAATAAACTGTGAAAGTAATCCAGCACTGTATAAGAAATGTCAGGTTTTATGGATGGAAACCTGGTCAGAAGACAGTATGAAAAAGGTAAGTTAGATTAATTGTGACTTACTTAAATTAGTATCTCTAAATATAACTGAGCTCTGGTGAATAAGGTCAAGATATTTAAGGTTGTGAAGGAATAATTATCACTGTACCTATTTAATCCCTTTGTACACTTCTACAAAGATGGAAAATTCCACAGAACAGTGAAGTATTATTAGTATTGTTGTTTTACCAGTAACGTTATATTTTGTTCTCTCTGTGGGCTGACTTGAGCAACATGCTGACTACTATGACTCTGATCAAACACAGCATTTAAGAACAAAATATAGATTACAAGCAAAATGTTAAAGCCAGTTGTATTTTGTTTGTGTGGCAAGGTTTTGGTGTCAGGTTGGCCTGCAGGGGTGACTTCTGTGAGAAGCTGCCAGAAGCTTCCCCCATGTCAGGTGGAGTTAGTGCCAACTGGCTCCAAGGAGAAAGTGCTACTGGCCAAGGCTGAGCCCAACAGTAGTGGTGGCAGTGCCTCTGAGATAAATATCTTCCACTTGAGAGAATAGGAAGTTATCAGTGACATGGAAAGGCAGAATTTGTCTTTCTAATGCTAAATGTATTCTGTAGATTCCTTATTCTAAGTGTATTATTTTCAGTCTTTTCTCAAGAGAAACTAGATTGAAGGTTTGTGCTTTGGATGTTTAAAAATTTTAACTCAAAATGTCGTTGTTCATAATTTTCATGCAAAAAATTATGTGGCTTTTTTAGATACCTGAAATGCTTCTGTGTGATTCAGATGAACAAGAAAAGAGTGGAAAAACACATAAAGAAGTTAAGAAAAAACATTCAGGTAATATTTAAGTACACCTACTAGTTATTATTATTAAACACTTGATCCTGTGTTGGGCATAGGTAATAAAATATATACTTAAAGGATGTGTTGACCAGCATATTCCTAGACGTTGGTGTGATTCACATGGCAGGCATTTTGCACAAGGGAGCATTAGTCTGGAACATACATCCTGGCTGATCAAATGCAGTCTCTTCTGTCACAAGTAGTCACTGTATATATTCAATTTTATACAAGTAGTCACTGTATATATTCAATTTTATACACTGATTTAGCTATATCTTGTTTTGGTCAGTGTCTTCCTTCTATGTGGATGTTATTTCACAATCTGAAGATTTGATGTTTTGAGAGTTTTTCAGTTTATATATTTCATTATTATTTTGGTAGATTTTCATTTTACTTTATTAATTTCAAAAACTCCTTTGTTGGAAGTAATGCCCCTTTTTCAGAATAATTAGTTTTTTTCATAAGGCTTCAAATATAGTCATGTTAAAAAGAGTGTCTCAAACATAATCTAAGTGACCAGTGCCAGCACTCACTTGCAGAATACTACTTTTAGCCACTTCCTATAAAAGTAGCACTTGTAGGTTGTGGAGCTAACAGAATATAAGATGGTAAGTGGATCACTTGGAGTTTCTTGGTTTATATTGCTTTTTAATAGACCAATCAGAATAATGGGCAAAAATAGTATTTGGTGTTCACATTACCATCCCTCTTTATCCTAGATCATCATAATTAATCTAGGCCACAGTACTTATTGCAGGCATTCATTTATATATAGATATACTCTAGCATTTTTTTCTTTTGTAGGGCAATGCAGTTTATTTTACAGTATCTTTGGGCTTTTTTTCAGAAACTGTTCAATAAACTGAATGACAGGAAAACCTTTTAGTTTGCCTGTCATCAGAGATAAGGGAGAAGACAAAAACACATGGGCTTTATTTCTAAAGCAGTCCCAAGTATTTTAAAATTCAATTTTTGTGGAAGTAGTTTCTTATAAGATTAGCCTTCAGTAGTCTGCAATTAATTTTGCTGGCTTTTCCAAACACCAAACAATTTCAGTGTATTTCCTTCTGAGAAATAGGCATTCCAAATGTGTTTATATGTTGTTTCCCTGAGAGTGCTATAAAAAAGTGTAGTCTTTTTGCTATTTTGAATACTCTTAATTCATATCTCAAAAAGAAAGCATATTCTCTTGCTTTTTCTTAGTTATTTTAATGTGAGATAAAATTCAGTATAATTTTATCTGTATAACAAATGATGTTGCACAGGTCATTCTGATTTTCTGAAGTCATTTTTGGCAATCCACGAATCATGTAAAATGTATGGAGCAACACCCAGCAGGTATATGACATTCCTCCGTGTGTACAGTACCATCAACAGCAGTAAAAGAAGAGAGCTAATAAAAAGGCAGAACCACTTGCAGGTATGTGTTTGAAACCCTTAACATATGACTTTTCAATATATTCTTGCATTAGGATATGTCTCTTGTATTAATGAGTTGTAGCTGTTAGCATGGTAATGTGATCTGTCCTCTATTGGCAAATGCTCATGCTCTGGTTTCAGGAGAGAAATAGTATCAATCTTAATGCCCTTCTCTGTTCAAGTGCCTGAAAGAGTAAAAGGTGATTTTCTTGTTTTTGTTAATACTTTTCCTCGAGAATGTATCAGACTGGGCATGTTTTCTTATTAAATGCTCTGTTAAGTAAAGGTAATAATTTACTGGAAAATTAGGGATGTTTATCCTCAATCAAAATATCTTCCAGATATTTTTTTTAAACATATCTTGAAATATTGGTAGTATATAATTAGTATTAAGTAAACAATGTAGAAAGTGTGAATTAATAAAGTAGTTAATTTTGAGCATAATTGAAACTTTATTTTATATATATATTTTTTAGTGTTCAAATATGTAGAAATCAGATAATCTATTTTATTTCATTCTGTTTAACTTTTATTGATTTGCTTTTAGGGGAGATATAGTTATGTTGAGTTAATATCAGTTAACTGAAATACTATTGAATTACTGGGAAAAAGAGTATATGCTAGCTGTTGTTTCATTTAAAGTTTATTATTTTGAGATTTTTTTTATCTTCTGGCTGTAGTAATAGATTTTAGAGCGACACAGCTAGAACTACCAGATCTAAATTTTAGGTTAAATAGTATCAAGAAAATGTGAAAAACAATTTAAAAAAAAGATTAGTCTACATTATTCTTTGTTTGTCCATACTGTTTGTAGCAAATGTTAATTTAAATTCACTTCAAATTTTTTCCTAAATATTTGCTTCTTATAAACCTTTATAGGCAGGTGTTTCAAAGCTGAATGAAGCTAAAGCCCTGGTAGATGAACTGAACAAGAAAGCTGGAGAACAAAGCATTTTGCTCAAAACGAAGCAGGATGAAGCTGATGCTGCTCTTCAAGAAATTACAATATCTATGCAGGTGGGTATACAATCACATCAGAGGTGGGGGGGGGGAAAAGGCAAAAAAAGCTGTTTTTCTATCTTTGGTCTCTGTAACTGCTTATGTTTCGTGTTCTTTTCAACTGTTACAAACCTGATGCATTTACCAGAATTTACTTAAGGGAAGGCATGAGCCCAGAGGCTTGGATAAAGTTGCAACAGGAGGGAGTATTATGTAATTTATATCAGGTTAGAACTGGTTGAGTAGGAAGATAGCAGTACAAGTTTTGTACCTGAGCAGTGTTCACTGTTGTAATTTAGTCTGTCTGAAAGTTTTCCTAGAACTTTGTTAATCCAAACTGATGACTTTTATGTTTATCCCAGATAGGAAATTTCAATGAAATACTTACAAGTAGCACTATTTTAAGTAAAAAATACCAGGAATTAAATTTTTGAACTATTAGAAAATATGTATTTCATGAGGTCTGGTTCTCAGAAGTTAACGTCAGAGAAGGTTAGATAATATCTTTATATTCATCACTCTTTGAATTTTTATTCTTCAGCTCAGAGGCAGATTTTCTTTTCAAAATTCTGTAATTTTCTTCAGTAGTGTTTTCTCAGTCAAGTAAAATAATTTTATAGACAATAGGTCTCTACATTGATACTTCCTGGAATTATAAATGTAGGATAAACTGTAATGAGTCTACTGTCACTACACTGTTGTTTGTTTTTTTTTTTTGGTTACTGCTTAATCTGGTTAGTCAGAAATTTGATGTCAAAGACATTTTCTGTATGCAGTAGAATAAATGCCTGGTCTTTCAAACCATTTGTTTCACAGTGCTTTAAAAGTGCATTACTTCCATTCTTTGTAAGTCTCTTCCTGTAGGCAGTTTTTAATACTTTTAGGCTCTTTCTGTCTGTAGTACATGAATTTGAATAATAATGATTGGCTTGGTGTATTGATGATTTCAGTTTTAAATCTGCATCTGCTGCTGTTGTCCAGTAGAGTTACAGGTGTGTGGGTAGCACATGCTACACTGTGGGAGAAAATCAAAGGATAGGCCGAAAGCAATGAAACACGATGGCCTCACTGACATCAGAAAAATTACAGTGAAAGTCTGATTATTTAGATTAGCATAAAGTATAGGTGCCCTCTAATATTTTAATGTCACTTCAAATGATCTAGCTTATGTAACAGAGAGCGCTCTAATACATACAGACTCTTTTAATCTCCTTTCAGAGAAAAGCTTTTGACCTACAACTGAATGTTAAGGTTTTCTTATTCAGAGCAATCATTCAGTACATGTTCATTTGCATGAAATGTCTAATCTAGTTTTATGTAGCTAATGTTTTATGGATTTGAATGTAATCTTCAATAATATGCTGATCTGTAGCTTGGGTTAAGTACTCAAAGGATTATTATTATTTTAAGATTTTCTCTGTTTTTATGCATCTGTTACCTTCTGCTACAGCTTCAACTCAACTTGACAATTGCTGGTGATGATAATGTGTTATATACTGGAAAAAGAAACTCTGGGCTTTGCTGTCTTTATCTTTTAGGTGATCTGAGCCTAGAGTACTGATATTTTATGTTATACTTTTATCCTCAATGAATAAAAAAAACCTTTTAAGGTCCTTTCCACTGTTGTTTTATGTACTAGATATTAATTGTTGTACTGAAGTGTTTAGGATTCCTGGAGATGGCTAATAGCTACTGTCTGCCTGTAGACACTGGTAGGTACAGTACAAACCCAGAAAAAAAAGTGTAAACCTAAACAATTTACAATATAAGTGGATGACTTAAGACAGTTATCCTTACAGACAGATTGGTACGAAATTCCAAGTAAAGAATCCCTACCTATGATCCTTACCTAATAAGCTATAGTTCCAATACTGCTGCTTTTATGAACATGATAGAAAAAGAGTATTTTAATGGCACTGTGAAAGAAATTGAAAATGAAATGGGATCAGGACAAAGACAGTGAAAGGAAAATAGTAGTTTCAAATATAATAAGAATGTTACAGAGGCGTCAGCCTTATGCTTTTAGAAGAAGGCAGACATAGAAATGGAAAATCAGAAGGAAGGGGGAAAAAAGTCATAATGAGCGTCACAGATAGAGGTACAGATTTGATCTGTGGTAAAGAAAGGGAAGGACACACAGTAAAAGCAAATTATGCTTATTCCATATAGTTTATTTACTTAGCCAGCCTGCCTGATATCAAATACACTCAGCTATTTTATTGTAATTGGTATTGTGCAAATTATTATAATGAAGACTAAAAGAAATAAGAGACCTAAAGGAATAAAATCTGTGTAAATTTGCAAGCTAAAGGATTTTTTTTTTACAGAGTGCTAGTGAGCAAAAAGCAGAAATGGAAAAAATAAAACAACGAATAGCAGAAGAGGCTGCAGAAATAGAACAAAGAAAAAGAAAAATTGAAGATGAACTGAAAGAGGTTCAGGTAAGAGCTGATAAGGAAAAGTAATATTTTGCACTCTGATTTTATCTGACTTATGTCCTGCTGTGCAAAATTGTTTTGCAGAATTTATCCCTGCAATTCATAAATTTTACTCTAAATTATTTTAATCTTAAAACTTTTATGCATTAGAAAACAGGATGCCATGTGGCAAATAGAGATTGTCATTCTGGCATTTGTGTTCTGTTAGGTAGTAATTACAGAAAGAAAGGCAAGCCAAATCTTTACTTCACCTGCTGTTTCTATGCTGCCATGCTCTCCAGCTGAGTTCTGCTGATTTTATGTACTATTTTTCAATTACTCATATTTTATATAAACCAACTACATTACTTTGCTTTGATCAAGCTGGTAATATAGGGCTTTTTATGATCAGCTGAACGGACATAGTGTAGTGGGAGATAATTTACAGTTATTCCTAAATCCTGAAAAGTGTATATCTAATGATGATACAGCAAATTGCTTGTTTTAGAGATTTTACAGCTGTTAGGCATCAGTTTTTTTGGGAGGTATGTGTGTTCACTCATTGCTTTTAGTCTGTATTTTTCATACCATGCATTTTAAATTTATACTAAAGACTAAGAGAACAGTACAACAACTTAATTTTTTTTCTTTTAAATGTTCTAGGTACCAAGGAATTATATCCTTGTATTGAAAGAGACATAGAACTACAGGGTTAGATCCATTCTGTGGTCTTTGATAAATATGAAGGATGTGCAAGGTTTGCACAGTCTTTAATGATAATCTGTAACTTTGTTTCCTCACCATTTTGTTGCTTTGTTGATAAGGGTGAAGGATTTCTTTAGCTACTGGAAATACAAAGCTCTTGTGGCCTGTACTTCTATGGGTATTTAAAAAGAGATCCCCAGTCATGCTTATAAATAGTAGTTAGCATCATTATTAAAAGCTACCTGTATCACGATGTCAAGATTATATGATACTGTTTTATATGGAAGTAAACTTATTATCACTTAGTAAATGCATGGAAATTTTTTAGTAACTTGTAAACATGAATCTGCATCAATGTTAGTTTCATAGGTAATAAAGTATTTAAAAAGAACAAGAAATTGTGTGAAAACTGGAATGGGAAATGCTCAGTTTCTCATATGCTCATCTCTCTTTTTAATGTATTTTCATGTTTTAAGCCATTGGTTACTGAAGCTAAATTGGCTGTTGGAAATATAAAGCCAGAGGCTTTGTTAGAAATCCGGTCACTACGGATGCCCCCTGACATAATCAGAGACATTCTAGAGGGAGTTCTGCGCCTGATGGGGATTTTTGATACATCATGGGTGAGCATGAAGAGGTAAGAATTTTATTTAACCTTGAAAATTAAACATTAATTTGCCATATGAACTACTTTCTATTGTATTCAGGAATCTTGGGCTCAGAATTCCTCGGTTTCATATAGAAGTAACATTTGTAACAGTTGTTTCTTCTTTGTGGGATTTCTCGGCTGTTCAGATGGTCTGGGGAAAAGCTCAAAGATGGCTTTGGGCCCCCGGGTTCGAAAGGACGAGAGGAAGCTTCAGATTTGTTCTCGGTCTCGGTGTTTATTAATTGCTTATCTAAAAGATTTTCTCTTGGCTTGACAGAGTTCTGCTCAGCAGTCAGCTATGGGCACACACTGAAAGCTTCTGGGGCGGTCACTTATCTTTATACTCGGAGTTACGTATACAATATTTATCATTTTTCTCTAATACTCTCTACTCTTATTAACTAGTGTTCTCTTAGTAAGGTCTAATTTTGGAGTGCTAACATCATCACAGAAGATGGAGGCTTAGAGGAAGAAGAAGAAGGAGAAGGGCACGTCTTAATCTTTCTATCTTGCTTCTCTAGACTCTTCTGTACAGGGATCTTAAACTCTGTATCTCACACTCTAATTAACTTGTCTCTTCACTATTCACTCTAGTGAAATCTTCTTGTTTTCATACTGATGTCATCTCCCATGTGGGATCAAAGTCTAGCTACTAGACATCTCTGGCAGCATTTCAGGACTCCTGAGCCCCCCAGGGGGGGTTTGGTCACTCTGCACCTCAGTTCTGAGAGACTGAGATCTCACATCTCCCCCTTCTGTTTGCACTAAAAGACTTTTTTTTTGCTTTTATGTGAAAACTCTTCAAAGTCTTTAGTTTCTTTTCATTTCTCTTCTGGGTCGTTTTTCGCAGTCTGAGTCTCGACTTCTGTCTGAGTACTCGTCTCTCTGCTTCTTGGATCAGCATTCTCGTGTTCTCGCGTTCGGAATGGTTTCACGTGCTGTGCTGACACTCACTTCAGACTTCGATCTGTGGAGATACAAGTGAAACTCTTTCTCTAAGTGACTAGTCTGAAAGGACTTTCTATTTGTCTGGTCTCTGGGTTCTTGATCAAAACTAAAGGATTTTCTCTTAGCTTTGCTTGTGTGTTGTTTAGAAAATATCTCACGATCGGTGGATCAGGTTCTGAGGATGAGCTATTTAGGAAATTCAGCACATACAATGCCTTATTTAATTTCATGTGAGGTGTTGCTTCTGGCTCACCCCTTCTCTGTCTGTCTAGAAGGGATTTTAGGGTGTGATGTGTTCTCTCAATGATTGCTTGACCTGTGGGTGAATGCGGAATACTAAACGTGTGTCTGACACTCCATCTTTTCAGGAATCTGTCAAGCACCCTGCCTGTGTATGTTGGACCATTATCTGTTTTTATCTTTTGAGGCACACTTAATGTTGCAAATGCCTGCAGAAAGTGTCGGCAAGCATGGTCTGCTGTTTCTCCAGCATGTGCTGAAGCAAAGACTGCACCTGAGAATGTATCTACAGAAACGTGAACATTTTTGAGCTTCTCAAAAGATGGGTATTTTGTGACATCAGCTTGCCACAACTGAAGACTTTGCAGCTCCTGCGGATTGATGGCCCCGGTAGAAGAAGGTGGCTGCACAAGCTGACAGTCTGGACAAGTATTAATGATCTCTTTCGCATCTGTAGCACTGTCTTCTTTGGGGGTTGTTCTCTCTCTGCATTGCCGCGAGAATTTTGTTGATGTTTTCGTCTTGTTGATGAAGTAATTTCTCGAACATCTTTTCTAATGTTTTGTCTTCTGATTGCTCTTCTGAGCGTCTTTTTAGCTGTTTCTCCTATTCTTCTTTTAATTCATCTTTTACAATCGCTGCGACGTGCTGAGGCGTCTTCACCTTGCTGCATGCCTCCACTATCTCTGCCAAGGATGGCCGTCTTGGCATGGTGCTAATCACTCGTTGACAATTTGGGTTGGCATTGCCGAAAGCTAAATTCTCTAAGAGAGGCTTCTTCACTTCTTCTGTTGTCACTTGTCGATCTACGGCTTGCGTGAGTCGGTCGATGAATGACATGAATGGCTCTGTGGGACTTTGCTTGATGCAAGAGAACGGGACATCCGGAGCTCTTGTCGGCGTAATTTGCACGATTGCCAATCGCGCTGCTTCTTTGATGTCGCTTAACACTCTCTGTGGAAGCTGCGTTGCTTGTTCTCTTGGATTGTCATCTGGAGGATCTCTTGCTAATTGCCCTTCTGTGAGGTTCGCATTCGGCCCACTTTGGTATCTGTTCTGCAACTCAGTAAGATATTTTCTCTACCTTTTTTCTCAGACAAGACTCTGTGTGTCAGTGAGGATCATTGCTACAATACTTCGAATGTCATATGGTGTGAGATCATACATAGAGAATGTCTTTCTTAATAGCTGTTTGAAGTATTGTGAGTTTAGCTCAAAAGTCTGAGTTGCCTTCTCTAGGTCTTTGAGTGTCTCATGACTCATCTTTTCTCACTTTGGATTCTGTCTCTGGGCATCATATGTCACTGGCATTGTCAAATCTCCTGATCTTGGGAATAAATGCTTTTCCTTTTCTAATGCTTTTCTGATTTGCCTCCAATCTATTGTCTTCACTGGCTCTTGAAACTCCTCTTCATCAGATTCTATTGGGATTTGCATGAATAATGGTGTTGTAGATGTCATCGGTGATTCATAGTGTCTCATTTTTCGCCTTGAGGTTTTTGGCCTTGCTCTTAAATCTGAAAAGGAAACTCGAGGATCTTGTTGATATTTCTTTTTTACTGTATCGAATGAATGCAAGAAGCTTTTTGCTGCTTCTGCTGCTGATAGCATCTATGTTGGGACACCTTCTGATGCTGTGATCTTTATGACATCTTCTCCTTGTAGTTGTTCTTCATCTGAGCTTTCATCATCTTCATGAAATCTCGAAGTGGATGGATAATCTCTTTGTCGTGTTAACATTGTTTTCTTCGAGGTGCTTTTCTTTTTATATATTGTTGGAAAAAATTGCTGCATTGTTGCAGTCTCGCCACGAGATGGCGCTGTGGCTCCGCCGAGCCGACTCGGCATGTCGTGCACTTCTGTCCTCCTGCCACTAGGTGGCGCTGTCACTGGCCTATCTGGCTCGGATGACGGTGCAATCTCGACTGCCTCAATCTCTCTTCTGGCTCGGCGTCTCCTATGAAGGGAAGGAACTGAAACTCTGAGGCTCGGGACCAAAGGCACTAGATCTGGAGACGGTGTGGAGCTGCGGGACGTAGAATCTCTAACACGGCCCCTCCTCACCCGCGACGTCACAGGGGACCGGGCTCAGGCCTGCCCGCATCTTACTCTCTGCGCGTGCGTGCTCTCTGAGCTACTTCCGGTGTCTCCCAAGGTGACGTCATCATCGTCTCCCCCCTGTTTCACTTCCGAGGTTCCTGCCCCTCGGTCTGTCTCGGAATCCGACCCCTCCTCTTCTGACGTTGTGTTCGCCTTTGCTGCCGGCCCCCCGGCTCTACCCGCGATTCGAGCTGACCGTCGCACCGGCTCTGACGTCACACCCGCGCGCCTCCTGCGTCCTGCCGCGGCGGCCCTCTGAGGCTGCGAATTTTCTCTCAGCCCGCCTTCCGCGTTCGCGTGTGAGTCTACACCCCGGTTTTTGCGAGTTTCGCCCTCTGCGCGCGTTTCCTCATCCTCACCCGCGCTGCTCGCGTTTGCCGCCGCCGCCGCGTCGCCGCTTTCACCGCGAACAGGCCCCCCCCCCGATCTTTTATCTTCCTGCTCCCCCCCTTCTGCTCCTGACTCCTCCACAATCTCTGGAGTTTCAGGATGCCCTTGGGGTTTGTTGCATTTTTTGATCGGGGGTTTTAATATTTTTTCCCGCTCTCTTTTTTCGAGAGCCCTTTCCCCCTGGCCTTTCAAAGCCAGAGCAATTTTTTTCCCGGAGCTCTGCCGCTCCGCCCCCTTCTCTGAGGGTACCGCAGCTTCTCGCTGCTTTTCTAGTTTTTTAGACTGGACTGAAATACTTTGTAACATGATTCTTGCCGGCGAGAGTAGCTTTAACGCTGTCTCATCTTTTTTTGTTGCTAAAATATATAAATGCCTATTAATTTCTTGCCAAAACCCGACTTCGAACAAAAGATATGTTTCTGCAAGTGGGTAATTGAGCTTTGCCCATAATAACAGCTGTTTTAATTCTTTCTTTGGGATCCCTTCTGTATATAATTCTGCTACACTTTGTAAGGTGGATAAGATTTCCCGTTGTTCTTGGGAGAGTGTTGCCCCCATAGTATTATTTTGGCCTTCTTACCGAATCTGTCGCCAGCGTGGTCTGGAGGCCCTTGTTCTCCGTCCAGCAGATTACGAGGGATGGATCAGAGGCGCCTTTCTGGTCCCAGTCCAGGCCGCTCTGCTACGAGCTGTCTTCAGCAGAAGCTGAGAGATGGGATTTCTCAGTGACTGCTGATTTTTGCAGCTTCTCCCGGCCGGTTTTTTCTTTTTCTTCTTTCTTTCTTCAGGCTTCCCTCCTCTGGAGTTATCAGTGCTGTTCTCTTGGCTCTTCAGCTCTTCAGGGCTTTCCCCCCCCCCGAAAGGTTTGGTGGGAGATAGCCCACCCAGGGACGCCAATTGTGGGATTTCTCGGCTGTTCAGATGGTCTGGGGAAAAGCTCAAAGATGGCTTTGGGCCCCCGGGTTCGAAAGGACGAGAGGAAGCTTCAGATTTGTTCTCGGTCTCGGTGTTTATTAATTGCTTATCTAAAAGATTTTCTCTTGGCTTGACAGAGTTCTGCTCAGCAGTCAGCTATGGGCACACACTGAAAGCTTCTGGGGCGGTCACTTATCTTTATACTCGGAGTTACGTATACAATATTTATCATTTTTCTCTAATACTCTCTACTCTTATTAACTAGTGTTCTCTTAGTAAGGTCTAATTTTGGAGTGCTAACATCATCACAGAAGATGGAGGCTTAGAGGAAGAAGAAGAAGGAGAAGGGCACGTCTTAATCTTTCTATCTTGCTTCTCTAGACTCTTCTGTACAGGGATCTTAAACTCTGTATCTCACACTCTAATTAACTTGTCTCTTCACTATTCACTCTAGTGAAATCTTCTTGTTTTCATACTGATGTCATCTCCCATGTGGGATCAAAGTCTAGCTACTAGACATCTCTGGCAGCATTTCAGGACTCCTGAGCCCCCCAGGGGGGGTTTGGTCACTCTGCACCTCAGTTCTGAGAGACTGAGATCTCACACTTCTTTACTTATTTATTTAATTCTTTTCATAGTTTCTTGGCCAAAAGAAGTGTAAGGGAGGACATAGGATCATTTGATGCCCGTAATATTCCAAAAGAAATACGAGCAAGTGTTGAAGAACTTCTTTCAAAAAACAGAGCATCTTTTGATCCAAAGGTAATTCCTAATTGCATTACGTCAAATGAAAACAAGACCTAAAAAAGACCAAAAGAAAAGACACAATTGCCTGGTTTGCCAGCAAAATTTTTAGGATGAACTTCAGTTAGAGAAAAAGTGATGAATTCTGCTTATAAAATTTGTCAATATAAACAGATGAAGGTGTAGCAGAGATTACTCTGTTACGTACTGCCTCCTAAAGTGAAAATTTGGTTGGTGTGTGTGACGGGATGGGGTAAGAAGTCATTATGGAGTTGAGTACTCAAAGATTTTTATGCTGCTATAAAGTAAAACTCAGACCAAGGAATTCTAACTGGCTCCTTTGGCGTCCTTGTACCAGTAAGAGTCTAATAAATCATTCATTGATTTAAAACTTGTTAATTTCAGTTTAGCTTCATAGTTGTAAAAATACCCACTGTGGTTTTTTACATGGATTGATGGCCTTCAATATAATCTTAGTAACAATTTAAAAGATTAGTTCATTAGAAGAGTTGGCTTTTTACCATATTTAAGTTGGTAACTAGAAAATCTGTTGCCGTTACTTATCCTGTATTTATCTCTTCTACGTTATACTTCAAGGACTTTCTTATAACAACTTTACTTGTACTGAATTTTTCAGAATGCCAAACGAGCCAGTGCTGCAGCTGCTCCATTAGCAGCTTGGGTGAATGCCAACATCCAGTATTCCCATGTCTTAGAACGAATTCAGCCTTTGGAAAAAGAAAAGGCTGGCTTGGAAGCGTAAGTTAGACTCTATTACAAAATCAGTGATTTTAATTCCAATGGTGATGGGTGAAACTGAGGCTGCCAAGGAGGAATTTGAGTATGAGGAAAGGCTTCTTTACTTGAGGGTGACAGGGCGCTGGAACAAGGTGCCAGAGAGGTTATGGAGTCTCCTCCTCTGATAGTAAAATTGTGCCTGGTCATGATCCTGCTTTAGCAGGGGGTTGGACTAGATGATCTCCAGAGGTAACTTCCAACCCTAACCATTCTGGGATTCTGTGTGAATTGAAGTTTATTAAAAACAAAAGATAAAAGATAACCTCATACAGAGGCAATAAAACGTACATACTGAGACAGAAGAAGTAAGTGTGCAATAGTTTCTTTTTCCTGGAAGCTACATCTTGGATGCTTTTTGTGCAATCATGAGTTACCTGTCTCAGCTGAATACTGTCAGAACAGTGAATATTGTTCACTAACCATCACAGGTATGCTTAAAATGTATTCCCTCAGTGAAACCCATGCTGTTTTATGAGGTATACAGTTCCTCTTTTTCAGTCATGTACTGAGCATTATCAGTTTCTCCTTAGGATCAGAAAGATAAGACATAGTCCTGTGACCATCCATAACCTGAGGAATCTGTACTGATTATTTTTCCAGGCCTTAAAATTCTGTATGAGAAGAATTTGTTCTGATCTTTGGGAATGGGGTGTTCGGTTTCCATTTTAAAAACTATGTGATGAGAAGTACTCAAAGCTTTTACATGTGAAAAATACATATGTCAATATGAAACACAATGAAGAACATCTTTGAACTATCTCTATGCAAATTATTTTCCTGTTAGATTTACTCTTTTTTTCCCTTGGTTCCATAGTCTTAAAATAAATGTTACATTTTTCTAGTAATCTCAAGAAAACTGAAGACAGAAAACGGAAGTTAGAGGATCTTCTGAACTCTGTTGGTCAAAAAGTATTGGAACTGAAAGACAAGTAAGTTGGGTGTGTTTATTTCAAGATATAAATAAAAAACATGGATGATTTTACAGTATGAATAATGAATTTTATCTAAGGAAATGTAACTTCCTGTCCTGCAAGATATTTACATCAGAATTAGTGATGCTTTGGCGATCTGTACTCTCAGTGGAGATAAATATTGTTAGATCACAATTCATCTCCTTGATCAGATGAAATAAATGCTCCTTAAAAGTATCTACTTCTCTCTGCTGACTGTGTTGGTAGCCTTTATTGGAGGCATTGTAGATGTCAAAGAATAACAGTGTGTTTATCACTTTCTGAATCACAGAGGACTTCAATGACTCCTTAGGACTTTGGAAATATTCCTATACAAAACTTCTACTGATCACAGCTTGAAGAGAAGCAGTTTTTCTTTTAGGATGGCCTACTTTTCTGACAGTTAGCTAGTTAGCTCTCTCCTTTTTTCTTAGCCTCTCATCAAGTGCATGACTCACAGAGACATAAAAATAGATCTGATAAACATTTATACTTTCTCCAGATTCTGTTTAATCCAAGTTTTTCAGTTTGATGTTTTTATTAGGTACTTAGTATGGGAGATACTTTGCAACCTGACATATGTACATATTACTAAAAGTCATGTTTTGTGGTCTGCAAAGAAAAAACCCAATAATTATTGAATTATTGTAAATCAACTATACAGTGATTTGTTAGATTAATTAAATACTATATATTAGAGTTAAATATTTAGTATTATCATTATATATTACATATTTATAAAGTAATAAATATATTACTTTGAATAGGTGAATTAAATGTATTAATTATTTTATATATTAATCAAACTAAATAGATACTGAACAGTGTGAAATAATATCTAAAACATGCCTGTTTTTTGGGCATGTTCTTACTTCATAAGTTTACAAAATAGACTACTGTGAATTAAACTGGAATCATACATGTGAATTATTAATTCTGTTTTTTAAACATTTGATAGATAAAATTTACCAAATAGTTACAAATGTATGGTATGGCATTGAGGCTGCTGTTGTCCTGACTACATGCAGAACAAAGGTTTACACAATCACTAAAATTGCCAGGCTATTTAAGCAGAAGAAGGAATGATTTTCAGACATTATAGTCTGTATTTCAAATCAATTTTTAAATCTCACCTGTGCATCCATCTAGATTTTGTTAGCTAAAAGTCTGACAAGTCCATCTACCAATTAGAAGCAGAAGGTATAAAAAAAAAGAACTGCTGCAGTTGTGTTCTTTGATAACAGTAGGCCAGGCATTCATGAAAAATTCAATCAGTTAAAGTTCCTTGAAAATAACTGTTGGTAAGTTTAGTAGTTCATGATGGCAATTACAAAGAGTATTTGTTTTGCAGGTTCCAGAATAGAACAACAGAAGCAACAAAACTTGAAGCAGAACTAAGTAAAGCACAGAAAACGTTGAAAGCTGCAGAGGTGCTGATAAATCAGCTTGATAGGGAGCACAAAAGATGGAGCACTCAGGTTAGTGAAAATTTTCAAAAGTACATCTTATAGCTGATAAGTTGAAAATACAGTTTTGCACTGCTTTGAGAATGTGAGTTACTGTCATTATGCCTTTCTCCCAGTGCACATTTTTTGATTTCTCATTGGAAAATAAAGCTTTTATTTTTTCTGAAACTTCTTTTTACTTCATCATACTTATAACCTTACTATCTGTAAAACTCCCCCAATATTGTATTTCAATGAAAACATACAAAATTCTGTGCTGGTTTTCAATCCCAAGAATGGAATTGTTATGATGGCTGAACATGTCAGCAGTTGGACTCTCCAAGGTAAGATACAGCCAAAGGGACAGATTTTATACAATTACAGTCTTAAAATCACCTTCATGGCATTTGTGTTGTAAATGTGCATATAGGTATACCCAAAATGTTGTTTTGCTTTTGAAGTCTTCACTTTAATGCTTGAAACTTTTCTGCTGCTGAAGTAGGGAAGGTAAGCATGTCTTACTTGCTCAAATGGTACATTTGAGAGAAACTGACAAGTCTTGGAGACACAGATCCTTCTACAGTCTGAAACAGAAAGGAGAATCTGAAGATACCTATAAGCTGAAAACAGCTGTCACCTCCAGAAAGCCCTTAAGTAACTTTCATGGGTCAGAAGATCATAATTCAGAAGAAATCTTCATGCAGAGATACATAATTCTGTGTCTCCACTGATACCGAAAAAAGCCTCAGCAATCAGACTAAATGCCTGCATTTTGGAGAACCAAAGTTAAAATCAGATGAATCCTTCTTGTAGGTTGACCACCATTCTGGAAAAATTGGGAAGATTTTCCTCTGAAATTAGCTTTATATAGCTACCTGCTATAGTATGGATTGGGTGTATTTGAACTCCAGTGTTTAAGTGCCTCTAAAAGTGGTTCCTCACAGTTTTTCATTTTGGTACATTAGAAAATTCAGACTATCTGTTAATGGTATGCTGTAGACTAAACTGGCAAATAGATAAATTAGGAACTTATCCCATAATGAAGACAGTAAAAAGGCAGTGCTTCTCTCCTTTTCAAGTGAGGAAGAACCAATAAAAAGTTGCCTTTATTTTGTGTATCAGCATTTATTTTTAATGGAAATTTGATTAAAGTAAAAGTGACAGGACTTTGAAACCAATTATGGCAGTCGCATATGATGTTGATACACTGTATTTTTCTTCAAAATACTGAAACATTTCAAAACAGAGTTGATTTAGTGAAGATAAATTATTTGAAGATATATGATAAATTTATTTTTATCATGTAAGTGTGCAGTGAGTAGCAGTAAGTATAAAAGTTGCACATAGTATTTATTGTCTGTATACATATTTTAAGTTAAACTTACAGCCTGACTGTGCCTAAGATCACATATTTCTTATCTTTCTTACTATAATGCTATTTATCCGTTGGCTTATAAGTTGAACTGTTCATCAAATTCATAAATTTTTATCAGCTACATTTTCAGAAATATCTCTGCGTGCTCTAGCCCAGAGCTGAAAGGAATTTTTCCCATACTTCCATGTGTCTTAGCTAGGTATAGATACCTGAAATGCAAGAAGAGAATCTCAACTGTATTACCAATGGCAGGCATTAATTCTGACATTTTGGTAACTGATGAGATGTGTTAATGCAGTTTTTGTTGGCAAAACCCCTATACTTTCTGTACTTCCTTTTTTGAAGGTGTCAGAGATAACAGAAGACCTGGCAACGCTGCCTAAAAGAGCTCAGTTAGCAGCTGCATTTATTACATATCTTTCTGCTGCTCCGGAGGATCAGAGGAAAAACAGCTTGGATGAATGGACCAAATCAGCCGGCCTTGAAAGTAATTTTGTGTGTGTGTTTGTCAGTGTCTGCATGCAAGTAATTAAGCTTGATTGAGGAAGTGAGAAATGCCAGTGAGTTCTAATGAACTGTCTCAATTGTCTTTGTACTCCCAAATGAGAAGAGACGTTTTCTTACTCAATAAATATTTCTAGATACCGACACACAATTTCTTAGAATCATTCTATGAAATTATTAAGATTATAAATATTTATAAAGAATTGTATCTTTATAGTCCTTTCTTAAAACGAAAAGTTTACAAAAATGAATGTCTTCACATTAACTGTGGTAAATTTGCCAGTGCATTCTGAATGCTTCTGCTTTTTCAATTATCATTTTTATCTGTGTATTAGCAAAACTATAAAATATTTCTATGACATCTGCAACTTACTAATAATAAGTTCAATAAAAGCAATAAAATAATAGATTCAAAGAAGTCTACAGACTTGCACTCTATTAATAAAACAAAGTCTCTGTTCTGTATACACTGGTAAATGCTTTTAAAGTATGCAGACTGTAAATGATGACAGAAACTTACACTTTCATTTGTCAGAGTTTGATTTACGACGGTTCCTGTGTACAGAAAGTGAGGAGTTAGTTTGGAAAAGTGAAGGTTTGCCTTCAGATGACCTTTCAATAGAAAATGCTCTTGTCATCTTGCAGGTAAATTTGCTTTTTTGTCTTGTCTTGGAAGTATTTAAATTTTTGCAAATTTCAGTAACATGGCAACTTGAACTATTTCATTTGTGTGTTTTATTGGCATCACAGAGCACACATACATACAGAAATAAATACTTATGTAACAATGGATATTTTGTAGCAAAAGGAAAAAATATGTAAAAGAAAATACCTGTTTTCAGTTCTGCTGCCGCTATTTTATTCCATATCAGTCTATTCAGGTTTAAAGTGTGAATAGTTATTAACACCAAATGACCAGTAGAAGATTATGTCCTATATATGTTCACTTTGGCATATAGTTTCTATTACTTTTTTTTTCTCAGAAAAAGGAAGAGGCTATATGCAGATACCGTTCAAGACCTAAATATATCTATATATATATACCTATATATATATCTCTAAATATATATATATATATGTCTGTCTAATAATACTTGAGAAAAGGAAAATATCCAGTTTTATAATATATATAGATACATATAATACATAATATATGATTATGTATGTAATATTCTAGTCATTTATTAGGTCTACTAACAAGTAAATATTTAATGTCATGAGGAGAATCTGCATTTACTACAGGTGATTTGCTTAGATGATTTATGATTCAAATTAGTTACTGATTTTTCTCCAGTTTGAATTTATCTTGCTTTATCATCCTTTTAGTAGATCTGTATATTCTTTTCTCAGTTTGATTTAAAAGTTTTTCAATAAATACTGTCTTGTACCATTAAAGCTACTTATATGCTACAATAAAGCCTTATTTTCATCTTTTTCATTAGTTGAATATATTGAGCTCTTAAAAATCTCACCATGTGTAAAGAGGTTTTTGAAACACTCAATCAAGTCAAATAATTTTCCTTGTGTACATCCTCATAAAGCTGAAATTTGACATGATGTTTTACCAGTGTGATCTAGAGTACAGTTCTCAGCCTTTTGTGCTGATCATCTTTTGATGCTTGAATACTCATCATGTCCTGTCTTTCAGTTTGAGATCTGTGTAGCTCCTCAGTTTGGAATACTGGAACTCGATCTAGAAAAAGCCCCAAACTTGGAAATGCTTTTCTATCAGACTGAACCACAGAGTTGGGGAAAATACATGTTTAAACCTTCAGCAAGTTTGCTGACACAAAACTGGGAGACATAGCTGATGCACCAAGATGGCCTGATGGCTGGAGCATGTCTGCTATGAAGACAGGCTGAGAGAGATGGAGTTGTACAGCCTGGAGGAGAGAAGGCTCTAGGGACAATTTACTGCAGCATTTCCATACTTAAAGAGGGCTTACAGAAAAGAGGGAGAGCAAGTCCTTACATGGGTAGATAATAAGAGGAGAAGGAGGAATATTTATAAACTAAATGAGGAGAGCTTTAGAGTCGATGTTAAGGAAAATTTTTTTACTTAGAGTATATTGAGGCGGTGGCGCAGGTTGTCCAGAGAGGCTGTGGATGCCCCATCCCTGGAAGTGCTCAGTCAGGTTGCCTTGGAACCATGGGCAACCTGATCTAGTGAGTAGCATTCGTGCCCTTGGCAGGAGTATTGGAACTAGGTGATATTTGAGCGACTTTCCAACCCAAGCCATTCTATGACTGAGTCTTTGATACACAAGAGGGTAGGACTGAGGCCCTGAGGGTCCTTGGTAGACTGGAGAAATGAGCTGACAGGAACCTCATGAAGTTCAGGAAGGGGAATTGCACAGTCCTGCACCTGGATAGTAACAACCCCATGTACCCTCATGTTTTGAGGACCAGCCAGTTGCAAAGCATATTTGCAGAAAAGGACCTGGTGGTCCTGGTAGACACCAGGTAGCCCATGAGACAGTTATGGGCCCTTGCCAAGGAGAAGGCCAGTGGTGTCATGGACAGCTTTAGGCAGAGTATTGGCAGCAGGTCGAGGGAGGTGATCCCTTCCCTTCACTCAGCACTGGTGAGGCCACACCTGGAATCCTGGATCCAGTTGTGTGATCCACAACACAGGAGAGACATGGATTTACTGGACAGAGTTGAGTGTAGCTTTGTACATGCAAAATACTTTATTCACAATTCTTTCTAAAATGCATTGAGGTCCAAACCCAGAAGTATTGTATACCTTTTCCCACCAGAGGAAGAAAAAGGAAAACTAATAATTCTTCTAAGTTTAAAAGCAGTTGTGAATAACAACTGTAGATTATACTCATTGAATAGAGAATCCTATTTTTAAGAGGTGAAGAACTGCCTAACTTCAGCAGGACAAATGTCTGAGAATTTTGGATTTGGGTGGTCTCCTTGTTTTTTTAAAGAAGAGATAAAATGAAAGATATAAATTTCCTAGTCTGTTATTGTTTCTCTAAGCAGTTTGTTAATTAAAAAATATTTTAAAATACATATTCCATTAGTTTGGGGAAATAAAAAAAAAAATCCAATTTTATTCTTAAAATAGATTTTAATAAATATATTTGTATTTTTTTCCCTAGAGTAAAGTTTGTCCATTTTTGATAGACCCTTCTTTCCGGGCTACTGAATGGTTGAAGACACATTTGAAGGAATCTCGTTTGGAAGTTATTAACCAACAGGTGCAGTATTTACTCTTGGTCTTTTCTGTTTGAGCTTTCTCTATTCCAGATTTTACAAAGTAGTGTTTAAAGGTTTGTGATAGAAATCACCAAAAATCAGTTTATATTGTGTGAAGCATGCAATTCCCCACAGAGTTCTAGGTTATTTAAAATTGGAGGGTCAAATCTGATATTATTTCTACAAGTTTGCCTCTTTGTCCTACTATCTCTGAGAATGTCATATTGCCTGCTAAGAGGAAGATAGAAAAGATTTTCAAATAGAGAAGTCTTTTGTATACTTTGTTGCAGTTCACTGGATTTCAGGAGTATATATACACTTAATTCCCTGTGATTGCTGTGTTGTATTATCTACATTGGAAAGAGTAAATTTGATTTCAGTTGGAGATTAGGGTACCTGAAGTTCATTGTGTACCTGTAACTGCTTACCTGAGTAGTGTGGTGCAGCTCAGTTGCAGCCTGCTAAAACAACTAGCTGTTGTTTCAGCCTGCTAAAACACAGGCAGGCATCTGGCGCTATTCAGAAGTCCCTTATTGAACCCCACCTGGCCTTCAACAGCATGTAGGTCTTCCACAGATCCCTGCTGGCTCTGTGCAACCCTTGTAGATACTCTCTGGTAGTAGTAGATAACATATCTTTGGGTAATTGATACTTTGTCTTGCTAGCTGATGGGCCTGATTACCTGTTAGCCTCCATTGCCTACATTGTCCAGGCTCTCTCTTGACTAATGGGATCATAAACACCACATGGATACTTAAACACCTGTGTGCAACAAAAGACTGCCTGTAGACCTCTTAATAATGTGAATCCTGTGCTTGGTTCAGTTTTGAGACATAGCTACATTTTAAAATTTGAGATAAGAGACCTGACCAGGACTTCCAGGTGCACCTGGCAGACATGACAGTGAACCTACTCTCTTCTGTGGCAGCACTTGAGGATCTAGGCATGTTAAATAGGTTTTCTTGATCAGTAGATCAAGTTTATTTAAAGTAAACATTTGTGGCTAAACCTTAAAATATCACATTTCTATAATAGGATTTTTCATCTATACTACTGATTTTTAGATTTGGATTGTTTGGTGTAATGCCTTTCTATTCATTCTGAAGTGTTTGCATTTTTCAAAAAAGCATGAGTCAAAGGAATGTGTTCTTATTTATCCAGGACAGCAACTTCCTAACTGCTCTTGAGCTAGCAGTGAGATTTGGGAAGACACTTATTATACAGGAAATGGATGGAGTGGAACCTGTGCTTTACCCATTGCTAAGAAAAGATCTTATTGCTCAAGGTAAATCACCAAGATCTTTGCATAAGTTTGCTCAAAACTTTTGTAGTTTAGATCTATTTATATGAATCTTGATTTTTCTGAAAACATAATATTGTGTAGTTTGTTTCCTCTGTAGTATTAACCTGCTACTAACACTTCAGTGCATGAAATATGTTGGAGATATGTTCTTATTTAGTAAGTGGAAAAATATCGGAAAGTATTGAATTGAAAGTTATTTAAAAGTAAATTAAAAGCATTAAATTGAAGTTACAAAAATGTGTTTTTATAGACTCCTAAAAATTTAAATTTTAAGTTGATTTCCAGTGATGATTTCAATTACATACTTTTAATTGTAAACTTAGGCCTTAAATAAACCAGAAGTTACACAACTGTTAGTGCAGTTAGAAATTAAAGGTTTAGGATGTTGATGTTCCTGCTTCTCTTGGATTTCTCTGAACCTAAAGACAACACAAATCTGTTCCTGATGTGCCTTTGGAATGGGAAGGGTCATAGAGATCAGCAAAATGGTGGAATTTCATGAAAGGAGGTTTCCCTTAACCAATGCAAGAAAAGTGGAAAATCACGATGTTTAGGTTTTGCAATATAATATCTCTGTTTTGGACAGATAATGTGTTCTACCTAACTGTTTGTATGACTGCTTTGAACTTAGCTGCTTTAAAGAATTTTTTTTACTATGAAAAATTGTGATAAAAGTTTAGCAAAAATAAATTGTAATTGTGCAAATATCTCAGCATAAATTTTGTTGAATTATGTTACATGTTTTGAAATAATATTAAGAGAACTTGGTAAATTAAAAAGTACAGCAATGTCTGTTTTGAGTACTTTCTAAATTACAGTAACTAAAATAGATTTGTATTATCCTTTGTAATTGTATTTCTGCTTCAAATGATCATTCCTCAGCATGTGCCATGTAATTTACTGTATGAACTTTGGGTACTAAAAATAGCTCAAGACTCTTTTTTTGCTGTCATTTCATCTACTATTGAGATCTAATGATGTGTGAGGTAACAATAATTCTTCAAATGTAAGTAGATAATAAAAATAAATGCAAATACTGTAGGATTCATATATACATTTATCACCAATATAGGAAAGATCTATTTAGGGAAAAGAAAGTGTTATTTTAAATCAGGCTTCCATTACAGATGCACCTGCTTGTTTATTCTCATTAAAAGAATGGAACCAAAGTAGTGATTTCAGGGATCTGTGGAGGGTTAGGTAGAACACTGTAACAATTTTTTTTTGCCCCTCTAGCTTCTGCTGAATTTTGGAGAGCTAATGAGATACAGTATGAAAGATGACTGTGGCTGCAGAACTGTGCAGAAAGCAGATTAAATTCAAATATACTAGTTTGTTCAGGAAAATTGCTCATAACACTCAGATGTCCTCTTTTGCTTTTTAATGAGCTATGTTAATGCCAAGTCTGTGCAGGTCCAAACTAAAGAGCTGTTGTTGGAAAAGGAAGAATGGGTCGCTATTTGAATCTTTTCCATCACTTTATAAGCAGGCATGCACTCCTTCTTTTTGTCAAAATGTGGGTGTGGGGACCTGTCTGCATTATTTTGCTTGTGATGACTGTACATCTCTCCATTACCTGGAATGAAATGTTAAGAAAAAATGTGAATCTATATACTGCAGTAAATTCGTCTTTGTACAGCTTCCATTTTCTGTCTGACATTTTTACAACATAGTCTTAAAATTTATTCTGATCTTTGGCATAGAAGGAAAATTGGTATGTTATTTTCATCTCTACCAGTGTTTTAGCAAGAGATTTATATTTCTGATCTGCACCCAGTGCTAAAAATAGAAAAGTACCTAAGTTTACCATCTTGGAAAGTTTTCTGGAATGGAAATTTTCACTTTTCAACTTATAATTCCATTCTTACTTATTTTTCAGTATCAGGAGGCAAAATCTTAATCTAATCATCTCATTTTCTGAGTCTATTCTTTTCTAACCCTGCTGGAATGGAAACCTGTTATGGAAGAGGGGTGGAGGGGGCTTTACATGTAGTTTTAATTTGTAACAGACATATAGAGAAGTATGAGGAGTATAAACAGACTGAGACCATGACATCAGTTATTTAATAAATTACTTGTGTCTTTCATAATATGATTAAATTAAATATATTTAAAATACAATATGGGATATTTCTGATAGAATTTTTTTCTTTCATTCTGCTGTCTAGCTATTCCATCATTTTTAGTTTCATTGACTTTCTCCATAACAGTTATTGTAGAAAATAGTATCTTAATAGAATTATGATTATACAGCAACATCAACCTTCTACAAATAAATATAACAGAACCAAAGATTAAATCTAATGGGTTTAGAGGAGGAAATATTGAACCATCTTAGTTAACCAGTATATAATTATGACTAGTGTATAGACCAATATTTAAAGGTAAAGGAATGTGTTTAAATTATGACAAAATTCTTATACATAAGTGGGATTCTCAGGGTCATCTTCTGTGGTGTTTTGTCTCCTATTCATGGTCTGAAGATTTCAAAAAGTTGTTAGTATTACTTTTACTTCAAATGCATTTTTGTCCTTGATGCTTTGTGTTCTGGGTGAGGATAATTAAACTACTCAGGTGTATTAAGTATTCTCACTAGGTAATTTCCTATATTATTGCTATGTCATTAATTTTCTGTCTTTTAACAATGCAGGTTAGAATGTGTTCTTTAAATTTTTTGAATTTGTATTTTTTTCCAATCAATTTAAAAATATATATCATAAAATATATTTAGATCCTTTGCTCATAAGGTATTACATAAATACCATTGTTTTCAGATGATTATAGAATGTTCCAATCAGAGTGAGTTTAATATCTGCTTGTTGTTTACAGGACCCCGTTACGCCGTACAAATAGGTGAAAAAATGATAGATTATAATGAAGAGTTCCGTCTTTTTCTATCAACAAGGAACCCAAATCCCTTCATTCCACCTGATGCTTCTTCTATTGTTACAGAAGTAAACTTTACCACAACAGCAAGTGGTTTAAGAGGGCAGGTAGGCATTTAGAATAAAACCAGTGTATGTGTAGTGAACATGCATAACTCCATCCAGCACCTGGAATAAGCCCTACGGTGCAGTTTGCATTAATGGTTATGGAGGTATTTTCAAGCTCACAAGTAAAACGGTAAAATTTTTATGTAGTTTGGAATCAAGGAGTGAGTCCAGTAGAGAAAATGAAAATGTTCTCATTGACTTCAGTTGCAACAGATTAATTGCTAAGCCTTCGCTTTCTGTTCAAGATGCATTTATGGTACCATGGAAACATTTCTGTTACAGCTCTCCAGTGTCCTACTTAGAGAATAATGCTGGCATCATCAAAGTAGTTTGTGTACAGAAAAAAATGTAGTGAAACCAAAATACTGTGTATTTTATTTCCTTTAAAATGCTAGTAGCTGTTGAGGTTTTATTTATAAAGTCTAGGAATCAAAATGTGACATACAAATGGAAGAAAGCAAAAAAAAAAAAGTAAGAGATCAATTAAGGGAAGAAAATCCCCTCCTTATTTGGTATGAAAAAAGTTTTTCTACACTAACAAGGGGCTTAGAATGGGATGCAGATATAAGATGTTGATAAGTAAGCTATAATTCAAAATGTGAAGCATAGATAACCATATGGATTTCCTCCTTCCTCTGGAGGTATGGAATTGGCATCATGCAATGTATACATGAAAACTGACCCCTCTTGAAGTGTAAATGCAAAAAGAAAAAAAACCAAAAAACTTCCTTTTTGTTTTCTCTCTTTGTTTTTAGCTTTTGGCTTTAACAATTCAGCATGAAAAGCCTGATTTGGAAGAGCAGAAGACAAAGCTGTTACAACAGGAAGAAGATAAGAAGATACAGTTAGCTAAACTTGAGGATTCTCTTTTGGAGGTAAAACAAATTTACCTCTTTAATATCTGTTAGATCAATAAGATGATAATCACATTATTGTGTATTTGAATGGAGATGCTGGAAGTGTTGGAATAATAAGCTGTCAGGATTTTTGATTAGAAAAACAAAAAGGCATTATTGGCCTGGACCTGTTGGAAGAATAGAGTAGATAAGAAAGTACGTCTGTTATGAAACTGTAGTATTCAATACATTAAGCAGTTTCATAGTTAAATTTATTAATTTGGTGAGATAGATTCAGGCTGATTTAGGTTGATTAGAAATTTCAGTAATTTTAACATACCAAAAAGAGAAAACTTTATTAAAAATTATACTACTTCATTTTGAAATTATGAGTTTTTCTAAAAGCCACACTTTTAAGCCTGTGAATCATATCAAGTGACTCTTTCTCAAGTTGAGAAATGATCCTGTGTTGTGAAAAAAGGAAAAAATTCCCCCTACAAAATGGAAAGATTGCTGAGAGAGACATTTAAAATTTTAAACCTCTACAGTTGTTTCCTATTAGAAATGAGTTGTAATATTCTTTACAGTAAACATTCCCTGTCTTGCATTTAAAATTAAAGTTCTCAATTTTCAGTTCATATTTTTATTTTATTGAAAGTATTTATGCTCAGAAACATCTGTTCAATTCTATAAAAAAAGGTAGCTTCCAAGGAAGGACTGTTTTATTTTTTGATTATTTCTAGCCATGGATTTCACAGAAATTATACTTCATGCTTGTAAGAATGGATCCTTGAATCCTGTCTTTCTGAAAGGTCAGAGATGCAGGGAGATTGACCTGGTGCCCTAAACCCTCAGTCTGTAGCTAAGTTGCAGAACTTTGCAGTGTTGAGTGCAATGGATTGGCATAAAATAATAGTTTTGCAGATTAGACTGGCCCACAAGAAAGCTGGAGAGGGGCTTATTACAAGGATGTGCAGCGACAGACCAAGGGAGGAATGGCTTTTAAAGAGGGAAGGTTTAGTTTAGATATTACAAGGAAATTCTCTCCTGGGAGGGTGGTAAGGCACCAGTTCCTCTGGGAACAGGTTCCCCAGAGAACGTGGAGATGCCTCATCCCTGGAAGTGTTCAAGGCCAGTTTGGATGGAGCTTTGAGCAATCTTATGTAGTGAGGGTCATCCCTGCCCATGGTAGGAGAGTTGGAACTAGATGGTCCCATCCAATCATAATTCAGTGATTAATAGCTCAGTTTTAGAATTTTGTACATAATTATTTTATGTGATTTGTATTTCCATTTACTGTCCCTATTGAACTCCCTATTAATTCTCAAATACTAAGGTCAGCCCTTTCTTAAAACTCTGATGGGGTAGATTTCTCTTACAGGAAGAGAGAAACTTGCTCTCCAATAAAATTTCATATCTAGATTTGACCATTTTAACACCTATTGTCAACTGGAAGCTGAGGGTTCAGAGATACAACAAAGCAAATTACACTTTAGAAGACACTTTTTATGGAATCTTGGAACTCAAAAATCTTTTTTATTTATCTGATCTGAATTATCGAGTACAAAAATTAAAGAAGTTGATGCCTAAAGATACCTGCAACAAAAAGCATCTGAGTAATTACAGCAAGGTTGATTTCAATTTTGGAATTCTTGTTAGCTAGTTATCCTGAAATCAGGATACTCTTTGACCCTGAAGAAAAAAACCTAAGGCTCAGTGGAAACTGGCAGGTGGACTTCATTATCAAAGAAGTCAATGTTGGATGAGGTCTGGCTAAATTTAAGTTAATCTTAAAGTAACATTTCCATTCTCTCTGAAGTGCTGTACTGATTTCCTTCTAAAAGCCTCAGAGTAATGACATGGGTGCTGTCTCATAGCACACAGTATGATTCCTCATGGATGAACTGGGCTGTCTGAAAAAGCAGATGATCTTTTCCTAAACTTGTTTCAGGTAGAGAAGTAAGTATATTCTACTACTCTAACTGGTGAATCTGTGCTTCCAGATATTCTAAAATGATGTCCTACAAGTGGTTGCTCAGAACTGATTTGACTGACAAGCAACCAGTTTTCAAAATAAGTATCTTTATGTGTATTTACTGGAGGTTAGTAAAACGCCTTAGATATATGTGAACTATTCAAGCTTTTCCCACTTCTTAGAAGTGAGATTAATTGCTTAATCACTTAATTTAATGGGGAGAACTCAGGAAAAATGTGGGGCAATCCCAAGGATTTTAAAGTGATTTTCGATTATGAAACTTAAATTGTTCACATTGTGTAATGTGAATATTCATATTTGTAATGTGAATATTTATCTCAGTTGGAGATGAGAGTTCTATGAGAACTGGAATGCTTTTGAAGGAAAATGAATTCATGAATAACTGAGTACAGGAAGTTTTTACAAGTAGCCAACTTCAGGTTAAATAAGAAGTTAAACACAAGAAAGAAATACCTTATCTGTATTTACCATGGGAATATTAGTGCCTAAGACTCTAGTCATCGAAATCATTCTCAAAAGCCTGCTGGTAACCTATGTTTCAGAATATGGCAGTCTGGATTTTTGGAATATGTTCTTGAGCTGTATTTTCCATACTTCTTTAAAAAATGTCTCAGTTTTTGGAGTAACCATCAGTTTTCGAAAGCTCTTGAGATGCATTCAGTGATTCAGAAATACATACAGATCAGAAAGATAGCTTCCAAAATGGTTACTTTACAGGATTTTTTTTTAATGTAACATAGATGACTTTCTTTTTCCAGACACTTGCCACATCACAAGGCAATATACTAGAAAATAAGGATCTGATTGAATCTTTGAATCAAACTAAAGCAAGCAGTGCACTCATCCAAGAATCACTGGCTGAATCTTCCAGACTTCAGAGTTTCCTTGACAAGGTAGAATAATATTTTAATCTTTAAAGTACTGTTTTTCTCCTGCTAAAAATATTCTTCTTTTACCTAGAGAAGATACATACATCCATGGGGTTATAGGATGAGGAACATATTATATTAGTTCTTTTTGGGTAAATGATATTTTGGATATGAAAGTACATGCAGTATTTTCAGTAATTAAAATGTTTTGTTTTGTATATGCTGAGTACTTACACAGTTTAAAGTCTGCCAGTTTGAACTAAAGGAATTTTGGCAAGTAATGGGTTTTGACTTTATTTTTGTCATCCACTGTTGCAAACATTATAGTTCATGTGGGTGTTTTTGCTTAATATGCCCCTTGCTATTGGAAAAGTTTAGATAATTGCTGGTGCTATTCATCTGACATCCTGTTTTTGTGACAGATTGCAGAGTTTTCTTCTGTGTTCTATTTGTTTAGTTTAAAATTTCCCATTGAATTTTGAGATGTGATCTGTGGTGGGAAAAGATCTTAGTGCCCTAGGGATTAATTTCCAACATATTCTTCATAATTTAAAGGATTTTTTTTGATAAAAATTTTTTTCTTCCAATTTTGAAATCTCAGTACAGTGTTGAAGTCTGGAGTGCTGATCCCTCAGTTTGAAGGCTTGGAAAGGATTCTGTTTTCTAAATCAGTGGGAGTCATGGGAATATTTTCTCGGTGGGCTGAGTAAATGTTTATGCAATAATCAGTAGGTGGCAGTAATGCACCTGGCTTTTTTATGTGTGTGTTGTTTTCCTCCACAGGAGAGGGATGCCTATCTTCCTTTGGCTGAGAGCGCTAGCAAGATGTACTTCATTATCTCTGACTTGTCCAAAATTAATAATATGTACCGCTTTAGTTTGGCGGCGTTCCTGCGGCTTTTCCAAAGGGCTCTGCAGAGCGAGCAGGTATTTGCTCTTCTCCTGAAGCTGCTAATGCTGCAGAAGCGTCCATCTGCTTTGATCCTTAGAATTTATTAGTCAATCTGGACATTTTTTTAAAAAAGCTTAGAATAACTGATGATGAAGTATATAATAAGTCGTGATGCTGACCTGTTGTGCTTTAGATGTTCAAAATACAGACATATGGACTTATAAATTATGTTGTATATAAATCCCAGAATTTCTCTACCATCTGAAAGCAAAGTTACTCTTTGTGATTTCAGGCTTGTTCTTTGTCTATGGCGAATTAGGAAAACAAAGGCTGATTATGAGTTTACTGAGGGCTTTATTTAAATAAATTAACGATCTGAAATGCTAATAAAGCTAATTTTATCAACAAGGGGTAGAATAAGAAGATCCTCTATTTCTACCTGATTCATTTACCTGAAGGAAGGTCATAACTTTATCTACTTTTTTACAGTCTGTAAGCATGCCTGCAACCTGTCCTGTTTAAAATGTATTTTTTATTCTTCTGTATTTTTAGGCCAGTATATTCTTATTGAAGCAAAAAATGGATTTATCCCTTGCCACCTCACTCCTTAGATCAAAATGCCCACACTGAGTAATAGTGCATTTTCTTTTTATTAAGCATCTCCAAAATTCTTCATATTTCTCTTTGTTTTTACTTAGAAAGTCATTCATCAGCCTTTCATCATGTTTCCTTTGGATTCCCCTTTGTTCTGGCATCTGTGATTACAACTCTCCTTCAGCTCCAGTCATTGCTAGGAACACAGTTCTGACTATGTGAACTGGCCCTCTTTGAAGTTCCTATTACTTCTTTTCCACAACATGATGTTTTAACTTCTTGTTCTTACTCACACTCCTTCATAATTTTTTTTTCCTGCCTGTAATGTTACCTATTTAAAGCTCAACTTCTGTTTTGCCTTTGTTACTTGCTTTCTTTTTTCCTTCTCCTCCATCCAATATTTCATGCCAAGAAATCTATTAGACATGGCAAAGGCATTAGGCAAATCAGTTGCACAATTGCCCTTCTTAAATTCGTCTCTTCAAATTCCAGCATGGTAGAAAAGAAGTCATACTACCTGTAACACACTCCCTACCCCCCAGTCCCTTTCTTCTTTTGTCCTGTCTTTCAAATTTTTTCCTGTTAGAATTATTTTTTCAGTCTATGAGCTTTGAAGAACAGTGTACACTTACTGTTTTCTACAGTGTTCTTTTCAATTGGGCCAGATTTGACCAGAAGTTTATTAACTACACTTAAGATCAACATACTTGTTTAGTAGTATTAAATATAGTAATTCAATTAATAAGCAATTTTTTATCAAGTGACAGTTGATGAGATTTTAATGATTTTAAGGTTAGCAGAAGGAAACGTACTCTCATTCTCAGTGTATTTCTCCTTAAACACAAAGTTTTATCATGTTCATAGTCAAAATATTCATTTCTTAATACTTCAGCATGAATTTCCTATTTAATCATTGATAGCTGCAGATGAATTTAATATGTTTTTAGAACTAGTGTCATGTAGATCCCAGATTATTTGTGTCATTTTGCTGAAATTTACAAAATATGTGGAATTTTTTTTTACTTCCAGGGCAATTTTTGAAATCTGAAATTTCTTTTTTAGGATTCAGGCAATACTGAGGAAAGAATCAAGCTGCTTATTGGCTCATTGAAACATACAGTGTTTGAATATGTTTGTCGTTGTTTGTTTAAGGTAAGATTGTACTTTTCTGGCTTTTATACAGTGCACTGGGTTTGAAAGTTTTCTTTCAGCAGCTCACACTTGATCTTTTTCAAATAACAGTATTGTGTAATAGATACAAAATATTATCAATAATTAACATGCTAAATGCAAACTTAAAATCAGTATATGACCAAATTAATATTGCTGATGCACATTTCTCCACAGAGTTCTACCTCTCTGCCTCATTCTGGCTTCAGAGTCAGTCATGGGCATCACAGTTTTCTGAGCACTCATTTTGTGTTTGCTCTTATTTCTTGCATTCCTAAATATAAGGTTTTATGTGATTATTCGGGAGTTTTTCTATTTTGGTTTGGTTTTTTTTTAAAAGAAAACAAAGCTGGGTTTGTTAGGTTGATGTTTGGACTTGGTTATCTTAAAGTTCCCTTCCAACCTCGATGATTCTATGTTTCTAAAAGTCCTACATTGTGATATTCGCCTTTTTATTTTCGTAGCCAAAGGTCTCCCTGCTACCTTTTTTGTTTCTGTCTGTTCCTTGTTCTGCTTCAAAAAAATGTTCTTAATGTATTTCTTCTTAATTTCAGTCAGATGTCTTTTCACTTCTTACTTTCTTACTGAAAACCTACGGAAACTAAGCCTTTGATTTTTAGTTTTAATTTTTACTTACACATTAAACTGTCATAGAAGGTGTTTGTCTCACAGTACCAGGCTGAAGGAAGCACAGTAGATCTGCATATATGATTTGAGCAGTACAAATCACGCAAGTCTGTGGTTTGATCTGTGAGAATGGAGAGAGCTTGAAAATTTTACACCACCTCCTACCTCTGTCCCCCAATCTAGCAATGCTGTATTGAGGATATAGGAGTAGCAGTTCTTTCTAAGGGGTTTTGTTTATCAAAGTCCAAGTGGAATCTCATGAAATAGTCTCATAATAATTAATGTTTGTCTTTGAAGTCATAACTATGAGAAGCCTTCCACTAAGCCTTCCATTACACCTTGGGAATATGGAAGGCAGCGATTTTTATATGTAAGAAGAGTAGAGAGTTCAAGTGCAAGGCAGAGAAGAGATTTCTAGTAGGAAAGATTTTAAGTGTGATCAGACTGGAGTTTAGAAAATACTGAAAATATGTTTACTGGTACTGTGCAGCTTCAAACTAATGGTCCCTCCAGTTTACTATTGTGTTCTAATAATGGAGAGAATAAATAAACTCTTCACACCATCCACAATTCACTGCTAATTCTTCCTTTTATCCATGAAAATTTTAAAAGACTGCTGTGACATTGAGGCTTTACTAGTGTCTTCATAAACAGTATAGCTGATATGAGTTCATACCCTTTGAAGCATGTTGGAATGAAAAAGAAGGATTTTGTCTGTCTGTGGATGTTACTTATGTGTACATAGGCTTCATGAATGCTGCTAAATGAAATGGTGCCAAGAAATTTACCTGAGCACTTGAACTGGCCCATCTTCCCTCTTTAATTTGTTTAAATGTTCAAATGTTCAAATTTGTTTAAATGTTCAAATTTGTTTGATTTGCTTAAATTTGTTTCAAAGCTGGTTTGGTCTAGGCTACTTATTGTTCTTCTAAACAATTCTTGTTCAAATTTTGGATACTAGATAATCCAGGGAGCATCTCAATAGGCAGTTATGATATGGATTTGCTTGCAGACCTTGTCTGAGAGGATGAAAAAGTTAAATGGTGTGGTTTGTTCTCAATGTTGTATGATGTTCATGTTTATCAATAAAATGAGAACTTCAGTGCCTTGCAAAACTTGATTTTAATTCCTAGTAGGGGCCTCTTTGCCCTCCACTCCACAGCCCACTTTGAGTTAGTTTTTGTCTCTAATTTGCAAAGGGATGTAGCAATTTTGCATTAGGATATATGTCACTAAGTCATTACTATGGAATTGGAGGTGTTTTTCTAAAGAAATGTTACTTATAAAAAAGAACTGGAAATAGGACTTTTCCTGAATATATAAATACATTTTTACTGCTTTTATTTCAGGCTGATCAGCTAATGTTTGCTCTACATTTTGTACGAGGAATGCACCCTGAGCTTTTTCAAGAGAATGTAAGTGCTAAAGAAGAAAATCCCCAAGTATTTTACTCAAACTTTATATGAAGAGTAAATAAGTAGATAAAAAGTTTTTGTCAGCAAGTGTAGGACTTAGGTGTAGTTGTCTGTAGTGTAGTCAGATTAATCCTATATAGTCTGCCCTCAGTGAAACAGTATGCCATAATTGACTTAATAGAATTGCTTAAACATGGCTGATTATCCTGAGTCAAGACATTTAATTATCTAAAGTACCTCCACGGAATGGAGAGAGAAAACTATGGCTTTCTGTTCTAGAAGCTGGAGATCAGAAGAGACATCAAATGATAGTAGATGTCAGTTCAATAGAGTCCATTATAGAGGTAAACATCAGATAATACATTTGCAGGAAGCAATGAAACTTGATTATATGACATATGTGACCTTAAGGTGCAAGGTTCAAAACAAGTTGTTTTGAACCTTCCAATGAAGAAGTAGTTTCATTGTAGACATATGGATTGACAAAGCAATGATGTGGCCTCATAAAACTAACTCATTTGTTAGCAGAAATATATCCTGGCTGCTCTTCATTATCCAAAGTTTGCTGTTTGATATTTATTATTTTATTTGAGCTTCTGAAAATAAGTTGCTTTATCTTTCTTGAGTTTCTAAAGTCATGAAGGCAGCAACCTGGAAACAGTTTTCTGACTAAATTAAATCCTGGTTTCTGAAGTGTTTGTAAAGTACAGCCCTAAGTGTTGGTTTCTATTGTTAAGCATGCATTTCCATCAGCTATTAGAGCTCTTAGACAGCTTAATCTAGGTTACATATAATGCATATTTCTACTGTATCTGAATACTCAAGAGTGAAAACAGGCAAATAATAGGAATAAGTTTTTTACTTCTCTGAAAGGTAAAAGTTATTTTCATTAAATTGTAAAGAGAAAAGTGCTTGTAGAAAATATGTAGTGAAGAAAATGAAGCTGAAGTGGTTATTCTTTTGAAATTATTTCTTCTAAAGCTTTTAATGTGATGAGACTAGGAGTTGCTTAATATGCTGCTAGAGAATTTAGTATTCTAAGTCCCTGTCCCAAAAGAATTGAACCTTCTTCACTTAAGTATTTTTTTGCATAGCGATTTGAAATTTATAGTACAACTTCAGCAATATACTATAGAATGCCTTGGTTCTCAGTAGGGACATTCTCTTTCTGAATCAATATGTATAGATTTTTCTGAGGTAGTTTTATATTCCGTGAATATTGTGCTTCTTCTTTTCTTCATAACAATATTGCACAAACAAAAAAATGCTTCATGCATTTTTGTGTGCACAAGCATTTTCTTTGTAACTGGGAGATGAGCATCAGTTTGTAAATGAAAGAGGGAGCCTTTTCAAGACTCAGTGAGACTGATGGATGCAAAATATTATGCTGGGATTTGTATCAATTGACTTTTAAATTTCTGATGTTACTATTCTCTTTAATAAAAAATCTTCATCATAGAATATAGGTATTATTTATGCAAAATTTCAATACTTACGAAGAATTTTTGGTCTGTTTCTTGCCACCTCCAAATACAGAATTATGTGATTTCTAGTGGTTTTAAATACTTGTCTAAATGACTTAAAATTGTCTTTCTGGATACATATATGAAGTCTAAAAGTTTTAATCATACATAAATTCAGTCATGCTTTCTATAGTTACCTGTTCTGTGTGGGCTGCTGATGCCCCACCAGGCAGGACGTGTGTCCTTGCCAGCCACATTTGCTGCTTCCTGATAGTCTGTAGATGGGCAGTCTGGGTAGGAACTGTGGGTGCTGAGAAAGTATAGAACTTCCCTTTTGCTTTTTTTTCTTATAAAGCACTGCAGCCACTTAGCTTGGATTCTTCAAAAGGAATTATATTCTGATAGCATCACCTAGCATTTAAAAAATGTCTTGGAACTCTTTCAGAATCTAGCATTTAATTTGTTAGTCTTCCTGCTCTGTCTACATGCAACTGAATATTAATCTTAGTTCTTAAAGGTGTCCTGTGACTTATCTGAGTTGTTCATTTATTCCACCCAGGAATGGGAGACTTTTACAGGTGTGATCATTGGAGACACCATCAGAAAATCAGTAAGCTACATTTACTTTCATATTTTGAAATAAGGAACACTTTCTTTAATCCTGAAAAGTTAAAGTTTTATTCTTACTATGTTGTTTAATTAATTGTATTCATACATTAAAGAAAGAAGTAACTTTTCACATAGTAATATAAATTTATTAAAGAATTTTTGAACATGGCGAATAGTTTTCTTAATTTGAATATCTTTTTGCCTTTTATGTGTATTTTCTTTTATTTCTTCTGTGACCAGGATGGCAATTTGAAATTGCATGTTTGAGGACGTTTTCAGCCCTCTTCTGTAACTAAAATCAGTATTTCTGAATCCCTCCTTCTCCCAGACTCATGTATGTGTTGTACTTTAGGTACATTTTCTCAGGCAGCTGGTAGCTAAAATGATCCTTGAAATCCAGTTTCTCTAGCCATTAGGTGGCTCAACTACAGGCTTTGCCTTTCAGTGTGACTGCAGAAGTACCCCTTCATCTGTCTGGAATCACTGTAATTCAATTAAATGCCTGTGAACTGAGTGAATGTCAAGTATTTCTTGCTGTAGGCTATTTTCAAGGAATGTGAGATCTGATGGTATAATGGAATTTAATACCAGTCTTACCTCTACCCTACCTAAGGCACAATCCATAGGTTTTGGAAAGATTGTGCTTGTGTGCCCTTCAGCCCAAATGGAATGTATACTGCAGACCCATGTCAAATTTATTCCTACAATCACTTCCAAATTTCCTACTTTTGTTCCTTCTCAGACGTTATAACTCATGGCTGAGATACCCTTTCACAAGAAAGCTTCTGTTTTTCTCTGCTGAGCATTTAAGATTACTCTTGAAGTTGCTCACTCCTTGAGAGATCCAAATGCATTTCCATGCAGAGACTCCTCAGACTGGTTAATGTGTACTGTAAGATCTTTTAATAACAGATGATGTAGTGAATACAGAAATTCCACTGGAGCTTAAACAGTGTGTTGTTCATCCTTAGAACTTCCTCCATGCCAGACATCTAAAGAGCAGAAAAATAGAGCTGTTGCCAAATTACCAGTGCAGAGATGTTCAGGTGTTTGGCTCTTTGTGTGAAGAACCGTCTTCATGATTGTGAATATGTGCAATGGAGTTGTTTTTTGAAGCCAGTTTCTCAGAGTGCCTATGCAGATAGCCAGTCATTTGTGTCACTTGTTATTAGTAAAAAATTACTTGGAATTGAGAATGTTATAAGGATGCTCTAAATGGATAAAGTATTTTCAAGCTCAAGTAGCTGAGCAAGTGTTAATGTGAACATTATGTCTCGTATTTAAATATTTTGGTAGCTTTTTTGTTATGCTGTTTATGAACTTAGCAAAAGACAGCAGAAAGATTGCTGTTGTGAATGTTTTTATTAAAAAACATGGCTTTCACAACCTTATTACTGAATATAGTGTTTCATAAAAGATTGTGTAGCTTACATGTGTGGTATAACTTGCTTCCATAAGGATTCACAAAGAAGCGCTCGTGACCAGGTTCCCTCTTGGATAGAACAGGACCGAGTCTGGGCAGTAGCATCTTTGAAGGTATGCATCATGTGGTCTCTTGAATTTAAATTTAAATAACTTTGGTTTTGGCAAATGGCAATTTGGACATGAATACTCAGATATCTATTTGTCAGAACAAAAGATTTTGTTGTTTTGAGCTGTTTATTCTATCTTCCAGAAACCATGGCTTAATATATAGTTGCCTAAAAAAGACCAAATGTTTCTTGATTTTTATTTTAATCTCATTTTTCTGAGCCTTTTTCATGAAAATTTCTACCCTATCTGTAATGAATTTCAATGCATGCGAGTTAACTTGTCATCTTACTGAGATTAGAAAATACTGCAAGTTCTACAATTTTTATAGACAGGGTGATAGAAGAAAATTGCAAACAATATTTAGTTGTGGATTTCACTAGTGTAATGACTTTCACAAATCACTTCATATTGTATTAAAAGCCATAAACTGTTGATTCAGAAATTAATATACTCCTCATCAGATTTCTCTGTACATCTTCATAGATGTTATAGAGTTTGTGATTGCTCAGACTGAACTAAAACAAAAACTCTTTCTTGCACTGGTCAATGTTGAAGTCCTGTGATCCTGAAGGGTACTAAAGTAAAATATTAGTCCTGAAATTCTGTCTTAGCCTCTTCTCCTCCTGCATGTAGCTCAGCAGCAAGGAAAAAACCCTTGACTGCTCTTTGGCAAGGATGCTTTTTGCTAAACCCAGAGTTTCTCTTTAATCAGAAATCAAGAATAATCACAATAATGGTGTGGCAAGCATAATAGAGGTTTAAACAAACAAACAGAAATTGAGTAACTGAGTGAATCAGTAGCATGCACTGATAGCAAGCCATTACTGACACCAGATAGCAGATATTATTAGAGGAAAGGGCTTAAAGGTAAAGCCCAAAGTTTAAAATCAAAGAATTAAGGTTTAAAACTAAAATTAGAGTGCAAATATAGATTTAGTCTTTCCAGGGAATAGGTAAACAAGTGGTTAATTTTAAAATGTACTCTTTTCTTCCCTAACTCTGAGGATAAAATTGAATTTTGTGATTTGCCGAGTAGTGTTCATAATGATATTTGGAAATAAATTAAAATATACAATGCCCAAATGGCTATTCTTCTTTACAGTTAAATCCACAATATTTGTTTTGTAGCTTTCTCTCCCAGGTCTCTATCAGACACTTCGCTTTGAAGATGAAACTCTGTGGCGCACTTTTTCTCAGAGCTCTGTATGTGAACAAGACTTTCCGTCTGCTGTTGTACAAAGAATTTCCTTGTTTCAGCAGGTAATCTTTCCATTCATAATATTAATTATGACTTCACCAGTGAAAGCATGTTTTACATCCAGGCCTGATTGAATTATAAGCAGTGACAGTATCTACATTGTCCTGCAGTTTAAGTTGTTTTTTTTGATTTTTTAATCTAAGAACTCTATATTTTTTTACTATAGTGCATATTATTTCTCTGTTATCTGATTCTTTTTAGTGTTGATATATTATCTACAACTCAGTACACCCTCTCAAGTAACAAATTCTTTAGAAATATTCACAGAATTAATTTTATGAATATGTATTAAAATTCTTTCATGGTTGCTTTGTTACTGAAGTATGTGTCAGCTTGTTGAGCATCTTACTTCACTGAATGTGCAAGCTCACACATCTGACACAGAATGCAGTAGCAGCCTCTGCTTCTATAGAATAGAAGAAATGAAAAATGACTTCTGAAAAGCTGGTGCTAAAGAACACACCAAGAATATGAGAAAAGCAAGTTCCTTCCTCAACCTGAAGCTTGTTTTCCACTGAAAGAGAAAAATATAAACACTTGTGTTTATGGAAAAAATATGTTGTTACTTACTTTCAAATGATGCTGTGATTTTCTTTTGAAGTTACTTTATATGAAAACATCCAGAGAAATGATGGGGTATTCGACAGTGTAGTTCCATGTTGATTGGATCATAGCTACTGTCTATTTGGAGTTTTTTGTGGAGGAGGGAAATTTCTGAAATGGCATGGAAGCAATTTAGGAACAAACCCTTTTGGAAAGGAATTTTTCTGAGTCATATTTAATTCAATGAAATGCTGATGACCACTTCTTATGTGTGCAGTGTGTTGTCAGAAAATGTCTGCTTTTATAGGAAAGTAAATCTGGAATGATCAGTGCATCTTGTTTCTTGTACAGAAAGTAATAAGAATTTTCTGATTATGAAATGTATTGAAACTACATTGTTAGATTGATATGCCACTCATAAATTAGTTTGAACTGAAACCAGAAATATTTCTATTCCAAGTAGGACATTGCTGCCTCTATATGTGCACAGAATTTAGATGCTAGTATAAAGCTAAGTGTACTTTCTGTCATTCTAGCTACCCACATAGCTACTTTTCTTCTAAAATATTGTAGAAAAGTTTGTAGCTTACAAGTAGACGTTAGGTATAGATCTATCTTCTGATTCTGTTAATAGAACAAACTACTTAGAAAAGGACAATTACAGTCAATTATCTTGGAAAGCAATGATCAGATAGCTCTAGATATTCAGAGAAAATAACTTTGTTCTGAAGATAAATTCAAAGAATTCATCCTTCTTATAAGAGTTCTGCATTTTAAATTATCACTATATATAACTCATCTCCTCTGAATATATTTTATTTTAAGGTACTTGTGATCCAGGCTGTCAGACCAGACAGACTACAGAGTGCCATGGCTCTTTTTGCATGTAAAGCCCTAGGTAAGTTAAATTTTCACCAGGGTATTTCTGCACAACAATTAAATAGGATTTTTTGTCCTACGTTCCGCTTTTGTGTTATAGTTCTCATGGAATCCCTAAGTTTTAGTGTATGAAAATATACTGTAAATGGTTTGCTGATTTAGTTCTTGTAAGATATTCTTATAAGTGATTTTAAAATGGTTTGGTTTATTCTGCACAGTGATTGAAAATATAATAAAAGATCTGTCAAACTCTTTTAATTCTTGAACACTGGAGTAATCAAGGAAGGAAGATAACTGGTTTTCTCTAAGTTTTACACTGCAGCACTCTCCTTAAGACTCAGATTTTCCATAAATATTATTTTATGTAATTTGCCATTTAAAGACTATTAGGTTTGATATTTTATAAATTGAGTCTTAAAAGATTATTTCATTAATATCAGTCATTTTTGTAGAGCTCTTGGTCTGTAATACTTTTTACTGTCTGTTTAAAAATACACATGATTTAGAGTGGTTCAGTGCTACGGTTGTCTATTTATTCTAGTCAGTCAATTTCCTCTCTCATATCTATTATATCCAAAGTTTGAAACCAGTATGCCAAATAACCTTTATATTGCAGTACAGCACACAAAACCCTTCCTTCAGTTTTTAGCAGTTTTGAGTGTCTCATCAGGGTAAGCACTGTAAGTTTTAAAAGTCACTTTATCTTACTCCCTTATGGTGTCTGTGGACATTATTTGTTGCTCAAAATTGGCTCCATATCTGTCAGCCAGACTGGGATTTTCAGCATTAAGGTATAGCTTATCTGTCAAACATTATTAGTAGATAGAGAGGGTATGTGGGTCATGGTGACATGGCCCATGTTGACAATGTCCCTGCCTGCTGGACTCAAATGACAAGAGTGATCTATAGTGTGTGTGGCTCAAAAACCAGCAGAGACCTGAATGCAGAGTAAATTTATTTGCTTGCTTACTGTCTTCCAAATCTTAATGTATTACATAAATTACTTGTGTTTGGGCCAGTTCCTTGGAGGAACGCTGCACAAGGGACTGTTTTTGATGAGTGAAGCTACAGCCTCACCAAGGAAGGCAGAATACCATGGACTCCATTTGGGTTTTCAAAACCAGTAAATCATCCACAAATGAGCCACAGATTTTTCATGTGTATCAGTAAGATCGGCAAAATCCTGACTAGCACTGTCTAACCAATTAAAAATGTCATGCTTGTATGAATATTTTTTCATAGTTTTTTTTCTGCCTTATCTTTTTGAGTGTCCTTGCCCTGAAAAAACTTAAACAAACTGTTTCACATAGTTCTAAAGGGAGTCATTAAATTTCCAATCTCATTTGGCAGCTTTTCTGTGAGAAAAAATTAATTCCAAAAGAGCTGTATATCCTAAAAGAAAGCCTTTCAATTCTGTTTTATCCAGACCTTTTTTTTTTCTTTTCTCACCTTTTACCTATATTTTGAAATTTATGGGTGAAGAGAGAGTAAAATAATTTCTTTTGAGGATAATGTTCATAAGAATTTTCTAGGAATGTATTTTGTAACACCTGGCACATGCTTATTTCTTTATTTTACATACTATACACAAATGCACCATGGTAACAGTCTTCCAGTACTTAAAGGGGCTCAAAAGAAAGCATGTAGTAACAGAACAAGAGGGAACAACTTCAAACTGAAAGAGAGTAGATTTAGATTAGATATTAGAATGAAATTCTTTCCTGTGAGAGTAGGGAGGCACTGGAACAGATTTCCCGGAGAAGTTGTGGATACCCCATCCCTGTAAGCGTTCAAGGCCAGGCTAGACAGGGCTCTGAGCATCTTGGTCTAGTGGAAAGTTCCCCTGCCCATGGTGGGGGATTGGAACCAGATGATTTTGAGGTCTCAATGGAAACTATTCCATGATTCTATGGTACAAATGATATGGCATTGTTCTATGTGCAACATACAACAGCTCAAGTCTGAAAAAAGACTGCATCCTCAAGGAAGTGTGTATTGCATCTTTTAGTAGTTGTGGCATAGATGTCACTGATTTGGGTTCTTCTGTCTTACTCTATGTTCTGATTTCCTGTTGCACCCGATGCTACATTGGTTAAATGCTGCTCTAAAGATGCATGAAAATATGTGGTCAACACTATTTAATTTATGAATCAGTTATACATGTATCTTTGGCCTCATGTATAAATACCTTGCCTTTACTAGGTCAACATTGTAGACATTTAAGTTGTATATTAAAACAAAAAATAGATGTAAGTAATCACAGTACAAAGAACCGTGTAAGCCGAATAGTTAAGGCTCTCAAAGCAGTAAAGAGAGAAGTTCTGCATGTGGACATACACACTGCAATGACTTTTAGCAAATAGCATAGCTTCTCACTCCACTCCTCTCCTCTCTTTTTGTATGTTTTCCTCAAGACTACACTCTAAATAAAGACTGCAGTTTGTCAAAGTATGGGGTGCCTAATACCTACCTGCATGTTGTAAGGATATTTTCTTCATTTTCAAACTGGTTTTATGGTGTCTCATGAACAGAACTCTTGACAGCTAGATTAACTCTTAAGTGGATAATGAAGCACTCCATCATGTATAGTCACTTTATTTCCATAATAATTCTAATTCTAATTACAGGAATAAAAGAATTATCTCCATCACCTCTGAATATGAAACGTCTGTATAAAGAGACACTGGAAATTGAACCCATCTTGATAATAATTTCTCCTGGTGCTGATCCTTCTCAAGAATTACAGGAACTTGCCAGTGTTGAAAGAAATACTGAGTGCTACCATCAGGTCAGTCTTACATAAGTGTAGTGATTAAAGCCCACAATGTGTAAAACTTTATAGTAATATCTGTTTTACTTTGTTTTCCAAGAAAGTTAGTAAGTAAAATCATAGTTTGATGTCTGTGCTGTTTTGTTGTTCCCACCTGTCTTGACACTAACTTCTCATTCCACTGGCAAAATGGACTGGAGAAGGGACACACATTAGTCATGCTCTCAAAAGCAGAATCCAAATAAGAGACATTCCTCCAGTGTGGAGAAGGAAAAAATGAGAAGATGGATGGAAAAGAACAAAAGAGGCTGAGAATTGTTATACGTGCTGCAGCATCATCTTTCTTGGTGTGGAGTAACTGAAACAAACAAAACCCACTAAAACCTAGACTTCATAATCACCTCTGCTTATAGGATTTGCACATTTCTTTCTTTGATAGAAAACACAAATTGCGTCTTCAGTGCTTGTGAATAGTTAGGTATTTCATGAAATTCTATAAAATATTTTGAGATATTTTACATCCTTGAAGGTTTCCAGGAATCCACTGGACAAAGCCCTAAGTTCCTGATTTAATCTTTCATACCTGGCCCTACTTTGAGCAGGAGATTGGACTTGATATCTTCCAGGATCCTTTCGAATTAAAATTATTATATGAATCAAGTGGTTTCCTAATATTCCCAATGCACAGTACCAATATGCTTTATAACTTTCTCAAAAATATTATTTCCTTCTGTCATTTGACATATTAAGGGGAGGGAGGTTGTTATCTAGCTGATAACTGGTTAGCATAGAAATGGAAAATGTCAAGTTTAATGTTGCTTTTAAATAGTCCTTGAAATTGTTCCTTTCCTGGAACATAAACTGGTATAATATATTTTTCCCATCAAACTGTAAATATTTAGATCCTACTGCTATCTTATCTAGCTGTGAACATTGCAGAACGCATATTTCTTACTCTGCCACATGGATTTTCATGTTTATCTCTACATATCCTTTATATGTTGGACTTTCAAAATGCAACATAGTATGGTATTCAGTTAAGGATCAGGACTCAAAGTTAAATCGCTTGAAAGTTATAACACTAATGAGAATATTTTTTGGTTTTTTTCCTACACTTTCTCATGTAATTTGAATAGAACATAAAAGATAGAATTTTCTTCTCTGCTGATAAATTTCTCACATGGGATAATGAAAAGAGTGCTAAATTTGTACCGTCTGCTACTGTATTGCTAGTGACTTTCAGCTGTCTTCTTTTGGCTATTTTCAATTATTTTAAGATATTATGGACAGTTCTACTTAGTCAGAGAATCATAATACCAAGACAAGACCTTTTGCATTGGCTGAAACATCTTTATTTTCAACTTGTTTGGTTCAGGGTTTTTTGTTGTCTTTATCTTCCAAATAGATTGTAAGGTAGAACTAATGTGGTACTATAAAAAGTGAAGAAAGGAGTATATGTTAAACTATTCATATATCCCAGCAAAATTGAGTATTTCTCTTCAAAGGAAGTACTCCTAACTTCTAGCCAAAAGAAACTTAGTTCTCATTTCTCTCTTATATTTGCAGTTCTGCAGTAATGCACTTTAGTCATTGTCATTTAAATTACTTTTTGACTTCCCAGAGAATATAATCACTGTCACCGAGTGATGTATGGTTTTTTCCATTAAAAGACTAGGTAATGTTGTTTGTACAGAAACTGGCTAGATAAGTTGCAAAGAAGAACTTGTTTTCCTTAATCTTTTCCCTACTTTAGTAACCTATAACATTAGAGAAAATTCTGGTTGTCTTTAACACTCTTTTTTTTAAAGTATGTATTCCTAACTTGAAAGCACGAAGTTGTATTTAACTGTTAAATGAGGTATGAGAGATTCTTGATACAACTGTGTCTGTCATTGCAGATTGCCATGGGCCAGGGCCAAGCTGATCTGGCTATTCAAACTTTAAGAGAGTGTGCTCAGAATGGAGAATGGCTGTGTTTGAAGAACCTGCATCTCGTTACATCTTGGCTTCCTGTATTGGAGAAGGTGAGGGTGAATAGAGAAGATGATATGGGAAACCAGACAAAATTAGTATGCAACCTTTTAGAAGCGTTTCAGTCATTTCTATGGTGATGTTTAAAATTGCAGTTTAAAAATATACTTTTGTGGTTTTCTCAGTTGTGAATAAGGTGAACTGCTTCAGATCTAAGCAGCTCCCTTCATTGTCTGAGTGCTTTAATTTTTGTACAATGTACAGTATTTCTTCCACAGTGAGTGAGCAAATACTCCAGTTAGGACTTCTGGTATTTTATGGGATACTACCCATGTTTTTTCATGAACCATGAATCTATGTGTGCTTGAATTGAAATTTTCCCCCCTTAGTTCTAGGACTTTCTTTTTAGTAGGTTTTTTTTTTTTTGAAGTGTAGACTCAGGTTGAGTCACTAGGAGGTTTTTGCTAATTTGAAATTAAAATGTCTCATATTTTATAGAAACATGCACTTTTGGCACATAAAATCACTAACTCGCTGATTAAAATTGATTTTACATGATATACTATTCATGAACATCACCATGAAATCCTCAAAAGAAATTCAGAAGAAAATCATGGAATTCCTTCAACAGTTACTACAGTCTTAATTTTCCAGTTTTCACTTATTTTTGTAAAGCATATTCCATGGACATCAGCTTGGAGTCTGTCATTATCTCACAATAACCATGTGGCACGTACCTTCAGCATTCCTATAATCCATTCTGAAAAAATGGACAGGCAAAGCAAGATAACACTGATATGTTTGTCATGTAGTCTGAAAAAGGCAATCAACAGTAATGACATGTTTGTAAGCTCCTTGCTGAATACAAAATTTCAGATCTTGTAAGTATTAAAATATGGATATATGTGTCAGGAGGGTCTTATTCTTTCCACATGAACGTAATACTGAATGTGTTAAACTTCTTGCTGAGCTTAATATATACTAAGATCTGCTGATATTTGACTCTGCACATCCCCTTGCCTCTTTTGCATACCATTAGCAAGTGTGAGGCTATGTAATTCTTACATTTGAACATCCTCTCAAGGGACTGCTGCATATTCATAAGTCAGTTCCGTCCAGGTACAGAAATTCAGTTCTCACAGTCTTTGAATGTGGACCCAAGAGTATCACAGCGAGGTAGATTGAAATTGGCCTGATTGTGTTACTCAAATAGTTACTTTCAGCATTAAAAAATCCAGTTGGAGCCAGTCATCAGCATTGTGCTCTAGGCATTGATACTGTGACCAACATTGTTTAACATCCTAATTAATGAGGTGAATAATGGAACAAAGTGCATCCTCAGCAAGCAGAGATGATAAAAAACCTGAGGGAAATGATTGATGTAACAGCTGAGTGTACTTTCCTTCAAAAGGACCTTGATAGACTGGAGAAGTAGGCTGACAAGAACCTTGTGAGGGTCAGCAAAGGGAAATGGCAAGTGCTTCCCATGAGAAGGAGTAACTCCAGCCACCCAAACAGTGTGGGGACAAACTGTCTGAAAAACAGCTTGGTAGAAAAGGTCTGGGAGTCCTGGTGGGTAAGAAGGGGACCATGAGCCAGCAAAATGACTTTGCAGCAAAGACTACTGGCATCCTGGGCTGTTTTAGATAATGTTGTCAGCAGGTGGAGGGAGGTCGTCCTTTACCTCAGCACTGGTGAGACACTCCTGGAGTTCTGTGTCCCCTACTGGGTTGGCCAGTGCAAGACAGACATGGGCATACTGGAACCAGCTCAGTAAAAGGCTGCAAAGGTCCTGAAGGAACTGGAGCATGTATCATACAAAGAGAAACTGAGAGACTGTTCAGCCTGGGAAAGAGAAGCCTCAGAGGGAATCTTAGAATTTTGTGTATTGGCTGATGGGAAAGAATAAAGGAGACTGAATCAGACCCTTTTCAGTGGTATCCCATGACAGGACAAGAGACCATGGGCATAAACTAAAATACAGGAAATACTATTTAAATATATGATAAAGCTTACTTTAGTGTGAGGGTGGTCAAACACTGGAACAAGTTGCCTAGAGAAGCTACCGAGTCTCCATCTTTGGAGATTCTGAAAACCTGACTGGCTACAGGTTTGGGCAACTTGTATCTGGCTCTGCTCTGAGCATGGAGTTGGACTAGGCAGCCTCTGGTAGTTCCTTCCAAGCTTCACAATTCCATTATACTGTGTACCACTTATAGTTGTCATTTTACTTAAGTAGCTGAACAAGTAACAGTTTTTCAGATTATTTTCTTTACTAAAAACACTGAAAACAAAATTATAATAATTATGGTCTAGAATTATCAGAATGAATGGCTTGTAAGAAAGTCTTTCAAGAGGTTTCTGAGCTAAATTTCTTCCAATACACATACACAAAACTCTTGACTTTGTTCTGAAACCACTTGTCAGGCAACTTTGGTGTCTGATGACGAATGTGTGGGTTTCAACTGAGCATAAAGCACCAGCAGTGTGTTTCCATATATTCAATAATTATATATTTTTGTGAAGCCTTTACATTTGAAATAACTTTTGACAGTATTTCTTAGAACCCATTTTTCCAATCTTCAGTTTTCTGTGAATCATGATACATGAAGGATTCATACAGCAAATACTTGAAGAAAAAGAAATTAATATAGCTATACTGGTGTTGAAAGTCATTGAGATCTGTTGTTGATATGCAGCCCACATTGCAAGCCTTCATCATTTTTGATGTAGCCTTCTGGTGTTATTGTACTTAAAAGAAGTAAAGAACTGCTCTATATTTTTATGTACTGAATTTAGTCTCTAAGAGAAAGGTGCAAATATTTTGACACAGCTAGGATGAACTTTAGATTTGAGCACAGCAATGATACAGAATGTGTGGAGGCAACACATCTTGAACTATAACTTTATGTGTATAAGCAACTGTCGATTTTTTAAATAAACGTAACTTTCTAATCCAGGATATTATACTTTTGTAAATACTGTTCTATGTATAAAAACCCCCAATCACCTCAAAGCCTATTTCAATATATAACATCTCTTTAATAGGAACTGAATACATTACATCCTCAACCAAACTTTCGTCTTTGGCTTACTACGGAAGTTCATCCAAAGTTTACTCCAATTTTGCTTCAGTCAAGCCTGAAAATAACTTATGAAGTAAGATCTGTCTGGAAAGCTTTTATTAGATTCTTACATTGAATGCACCTTGATGTATAACAAGTTACGTGTTTAGATAGTATAAATGGTTTTACCTTATACTTCAACTACATGCAATACAAAAAATATGGGTTTACCTTGAAATATTATTTTTTCCTAGATGCTTTTTCAAATGAAAGTATGAACTGAAAATAAGTTTACATAGGAGAAATAGTTGTTCTGTTTTGTGCTCCAGATTATTTTGTGCGTTTAGTCACTTTTTCTTAAAAATCTACTCAAGTGTTGTTACATGGATGGAAAACAAGGAATTTCTCCTTGATGAATAGCCTCCTTATTTTCCTTTTTGGCCTTAGAGCTTTATATTCATTGGACTCTTTCAACAAAAACTGACTCTCCTTCCATACAGCACAACATAGAGTTAAAAGCCTTTTCTCAAAATTGAGAGCTTTGCATTTGAAATGGCTCCGCTTAAGGAATAACTGGGACTGATTGGAAAGTAGTCTAATCATGAATGCACTTAAGCAGGGATGTCCAAAATGGAAATCATTAGTAGAAGTGCTTCTAAGTCTTCCATTGATAATGGAGTCTGGAGATTTTGCCTGCAGCTAATCCTGGAAACTTTGACCTTTAAGAGTCCAATGTTGCTGACTTTATAGAAGCTGAAATAGTTACACTTTTACATTCACTGCAGGTATTTTAAAGTTTTTGCAGTACCTTCTTTCTTATATTGAGATCTTCAGTGATACAAAAACTGCAATACTGTGTTACTCATTCCACTACCTTTGGAATAATTGGAACTTTGCACATATGCAATATTCTAAATAAATTTTTTCCCTTTCCAGTTGCAGTTAATATTTTGTTACCTACATGATAGGCAATGACTTTGCAAACGGTATTTGATTGTTGTATGATTGTAGTATGTTCTAATATATGTAGAATGTTACCAGTGAAGATACAGATATTTTAAAAAAGTCAATTTACTACAATATTTTGCAATTATTTGTCAGAAGCAACAATGGTAATTTATGGAAACACTAAAAGCCATTTTTCAAAAGAAAGAAAGAACAATAAATATTTTAGAAACACAAAATTGTAATTTCAGTATCTTTAAAATTTATGTTTGTCTTCAGACTTGTAAATAATTTGAGAATGGCTGAGTATCCAGTTGTTTTTACTTTTAAGCACTTTGATTTTGGCTACTGCCTACACCTTAAATGCAGTTATTTCTAGTGCTTGTGAACATTACCTACCACTAAGTTATTTTAGTGTAGTACAGTCCTATAAGTTGGTCCTGGTTACCATTTCCTTCAGTATGTCTATTTTCACTATAGAATCATTCTGGTTTTAGGCCATTTATTACAATTTTTTTTTTTCTTGTTAAATTTTATTTTATTAAGTACTGTTTGTCATTTCATTAAGTTACAAATTGCAGGTTATAGTCTAAGGAAATAGCACATAAAAATACCAGATTTTCTGTCTTTACCAATGTTCTTCCTTCCAATGCAGGCACCTCCAGGCCTCAAAAAAAATCTCTTGCGAACTTATGAATCCTGGACACCAGAACAAATCAACAAAAAGGGAAATTTGTCTAGAGCACATTCTCTCTTCTGTTTAGCATGGTTTCATGCTGTATGCCAAGAAAGAAGAAATTATATCCCTCAGGTAGTAATTTATTCTCTATATTGTAAAAATTTGCCCTATTTATTAGCTTTTACACTTAGAAGTATTTTTCATCACGTATATGGTGGGTCATATTCAGAAATGAGAAAAACTTTTATATTTCTGCTGCTTTATTGTCTCTGAATTCATTGCAAAATAAGATCCCGATAACCTCAGTTCTTGTCCCTCTGAAAATTGCTTCTGCCTCCATGGGGTTATTTTGTGATTTGTGGCCTAAGTGATACTGCTACAGAAGTGTGGAAAAGATTCTGTGAATCCTGTTTGCTTGGGACAGGCAAAAATATTATGGAAACACAGTTGAATGAAAAGAGACACTGGAGGAAAGGAAGAGATGACATTGTCTATAATTTCTTTATACAAACTCCTTCAAGGAGAAGGAAGAACAAGGGAAATGATTGACTTCTTGAAAGGATTATAACGATTTTCAGAGATGCATTTTTACCTTAGCTAAATTTTTGATTAAAGTGAACATTTTTTCTGGCTGCAAGATGCTTAAATTAAGCAGACCAAAATAAACACCAAACAGCAAACTACTTTATGTCTTGTTTGTTTTCTTCTGTATAGACTAGATACAAAATTACTTTGTCATCTGAAGGATTTGATCTGGCATAGTCTGGAATGTTTGAGAGTTTTTTGCTGGGTTTGACTTTGTGATTTTTTTTGAGGTTGATTGCCTGTCGCAACCAAAAAAGCTTTTGAATATGATGTTCAAGAAGTACAGTTGGTGAAAATAATTAAAGTGGTAAACTGAATGAATTTTCCTTTGTTCTTGTTCAAAATCATGTTCATTTGGCACCAGTTTTTCAAGTAACACAAGATAGGATTGGTGCTCTCTTTAATTCAGCTGCACAAATGTGTATCAGTGATGAGTTTTTATTTCACAATTATTTTGTATTAACATTGATGGACGGTAGCTAATCTCAGGTAGAAGCTCTTGCATTTTATAATGAATTTGAGTTGTTTTGGGTTCATGTACAGATCTGTCTTAAAACCACAACATAGTACTGTTAGGAGCATCTTTCCAGAGTATGACCTTCAGGGTGGCTGGCTGATAGTTTTTTGTGATCTGGGCAGCAGCTGTAGGCTTGACCTCAGGCTGTATTCATCTCACTAGACCGTGTGCATGTGGCTGACACATTTGCATTTCTCATCATGAATCATGTGCACTGTTGCTATGCTATCATCCATGTGCAAAGTACACTGTAAAAGGATAGAGCAACAGGATATACCATTGAAATTTGAATTTCCTGAATGATTTCTCATATGTCAGTATTTATTTACACTTATCCATTTACACTGAAAGCTTTTTGTGAGAATTACATACACAGTATTCATTCCTGCTACATAAAAACTAATGCCCCAAGAACAAAAAGGAGGTACAAACTGCAAATGATTGAAATATATATGGTGGTCAGCATTTTTATGGAAATAGTAGCAGTAATTAATAATTTTTTTTGTCAGACAATAAGCGACATGAATTAAGGAGTAAGGTGATGGGAGTATTTTAAAGACTGTATTTGAAGAATCAGTTCTATTAATGAAAATCCTGTCTGTATATTGAAATACAAAAAGTCCCTCAGAAATAAGATATTGTAATTCAATGCATGATCTAGTCTCAGATGTCAGCAAGTTTTAGTTGAAGTAAATATTGACGAGAAATAAAATAACCTTAAGTTTATATTTTCCATACTCAATGGATTCTGAGTTTTGTAAGTATATAAAATAAATGCACTGTTACAACTGAATTTTTTTATACTACTGCTATTTTATCTTTCAAAAAATACACTTTAGAGGACACAGGTTGTTTCTTTTTTTTCTCTTAAGTATTATACAGCATTCAGTGACTACATGCTACTGGTATTTTACTTCATTATCATCTGTGATTAAATGATCACTTATTAAATTCTTTGGGTTTCTTTTTATGATAGGGTTGGACCAAGTTTTATGAATTTTCTTTGTCTGATCTCCGTGCTGGTTTTGACATTATTGATGGACTCTTTGAGGGTAAGTCACTTCTTAAGGAAAGTCCCATTAGTAGGGATCTTGCATGAGGAGCTTTATCTTTCTATAACACTCACATAAAAATGGAGATGCTGTAGAGCTCATCATCAGTAAGAAAAACTAGTAAAACAGAGTGAATCATAAATCCATTTTTTGGGTGATTGGGCAAACCAACAATTCTTGGTGCCCAGGGAGTATGTTGCTCAGCTTCTTGAGTCCAGAGGAAGAAATAGGAAATACAGGGCTGCCTGTAAGATGAAATCTTGTGTATCTATTCCTTCTCAGTGTGAGTTCACCTAAATATTTAAAAAATGAATTGACTGTGAATTGAATATGAAAGAGTTCTTCATATTGAAACTCACTATTAGATAGATCCCACTTCATTGTTCTGATAACCAGTGTAGGAATTTCTAATATCAGTTAATATGGTAAAGGCATTTTTTTTAACTCCTTGCATTTTAAATTTAGGGACTGATATGTAGAGATAATTTATGATTGTTGACTTAGATGGGATTTGTGGATGGTTAGTACTTCTAAAATCAGACTTTAGTTGTGCAGACTTGAACCACACAGAGAGGTAAGGAGATGGAATCATTAACTGTCAATGATAATCATTAATTAGGACTGTGAAAATAAGTTTTCTTATGAGGGAATGATTGAGGCATTAGGAAACAACAGTTACCACCAGTAAACCCCACGTACAGTAATTGCCACTTCCCCCTTTCAAGGATTTTAGGGACTACCTTTCTGATCAAGCTTTCACCTGCTCATGAAAGCTGTAGGATACAAGTAGATCATTGTGCCACATAGTTATTTTGGGCAACAATGATAGAATGGAGGAAAAATCACTTCTTTGAACTTATGGGATATGTCTGGGTCAGAGTAATCTAATGCAACATCAACCTGACCAGGAAATTATTGTTAACATGCTTTAATTTATTTGCTATGTTGTGTGATTCATAATGATTTGCAAAGTATCTATCTTGGACCTCTTTGTGTTTGAAAGATGACATTTCCAGGAATCTTACCTATTTGGAGCATGATCTGCTTTTGGTTTAATCAGTCAGCTTATTTTATGAGATCAGATGATACTGTGGTAGAAAATAGTGTATAAAATTTTATTTATGACAAAGAAACACAAAATTAAAATTTTAATAGCATAATTTCTGAAATGCATATAACTACTTAGTTGAAAAAGCACTTCAAGTCTAAAGCAAAATTTCTAGTATTTCATTTGCAACACACTAAGTATTCATTTTTTTAATATCAAATATTTACAAACTCTTTCAAGTTCCTGCAGCTTTTACTATTTGGTCATATAGAAGAACGATTAAAAAAAATTTAATTATTTGTTGTGTTCATCTGTTCTTATTACCCTGAAGAACTGCAGTGACAAGAAGAAATGCTTACAATGCAATGCTATTCAGTGATACAAAACTAATACTAATTAATTAATTCGTAGGTTCCAAAGATTTTCAGTGGGAATTTGTTCATGGCTTGTTTGAAAATGCAATTTATGGAGGTCGTGTAGATAATTACTTTGATATGAGAGTTCTTCGGTCCTACTTGGAGCAGCTTTTCAATTCACGAATCATTGGCACTTTAAATACCAGAGGCAAGAAGATGAGCACTTTTCCATGTTCCATCTCTTTACCGAATTCCTGCAGCATTTTGGTAGGTACACATCTTCTATCACCTAAAAAATAATTAATTTTCAAGAATTATTCTTGAAATATTTCCACAAAGAAAACCCAAGTTACAATCCAAAGGATACCTCTGTTTCTTCAGAAAAGTATCTCTTGTGTGGAGCATTAACTCTGTCTGTTTACTCTTCTTTTTTATGGTATCTGATTGGACTGTGGTGCAGAGCAGCCTAGCTATGAAGAGTTGTGTAAAATAAATTGGGTTAATTTATGACAAAGATATAATTATGTTTTTATATAATTAGTATATTAGCATAAAAGTGTTTTTTTAAAGACCGCTAAATATTCCTACAACTTCTGGATGAAACAGGAAAATCTGAATAATACCTTCTTGCTTCCAAAATGTATCAACGTTCTGAAATCTGTTGAGAGGCCATGGAGGGTATATGACATTTTATTTGGTGATAAATATGGATTCTGATTCTCCTTCAGTATTTCTCTAGTGTAAAAGAGAAGGAATTCAACAGTCTAAACAACTGATGTCCCCCTGTCCTTTCACAATACAATTTTTTTTGTTACTGTGATTAAGATTCACTTGCATTCTAATGGAGGACTCCAGACTAGACCTCTAATATGAACAAATATAAATTGTATTATCTCAGTTAAAGTAAAGTGCTATGATTTGGCATTCTTTACCTGGATTCTGACTGCTTAGGTTTGGTTAGGTTTTTTTTTTTAATTACTTGATTATGACCATTATTTTTTATTTTCTGTAGATGTCCTGAGTTAATATCATAAAAACAGAAGGGATAAACAAACCAGGCTGGTCTCTGTTCTTGTAGATAATATGGTCAAGTAGATGAATCTTTTTTTCTAGCCTGCACAGCATTTAATATCTCTTGATATCTTATATGATTATGTATGTAAGAATTTATGGTTTTGTGTCTTCAAGTAGTATTTCCTCAAGTAGTATTATCCTCAGTTTGGTGTAGAGTTCTGCTACTGTTGTTACCTCTGAAGTGAGATTCCATGTTAAAGTGAATTGTGCATATCCAGCACGTGCTCCTGCAGGCAAAGACAAAATGCACATGGCACATAAGCAACAGGATGTAGCCAGACTTTCAGATTGTAAACATTTTTGCCCTTAAATCACATTAAAGGAGATGTGCAACACTATTAGTCTACCTTAGTCTGCAAGGCTCTGTTTGTTTTGTGCAGGAGAGCATCACTAGTGACTTACACTGTAACCACTATTGATGCTATTCTGCATCTCCAATGATTATTCAAGCCTATTTTTATCTAAACTATTTCACTTTCTTTGAGTGAATATTTTTGTAGATTTAAATAGGAGTGTTCTTAATTTTATAAATATGTGTTATACTCTTATTAAAATTCCAAATGCCAAAGTATTTTTTTTCTGTATTGTCATTAATCTCACCTTTAAGTTTTCAACAGAAATATTTTACCTACTTTTCAGGAATGGTCTTGGCATATTTTTGTTTTCATTTGATATCATCACTGTAATCAGAATTGCTTTTTGGTCTTTTAGAGTGGAAATGTTACATAAAAAGAGATAGTTTCTGATAAATAAAATTAAGAAATCTATAAATAGGATTATTGTAATGTGTCATGTCTTATATACTTATTTTAATCTTTGTGTTGTGCCCTGCACTTAATGAAATTCTTTTCAGCATATGCTGTTAATTTTCATGAGTGGAATGAAAAGTTTCCGCTGTTCTGTCTATTCTTTTCTTCTTATGCAGGATTATCGTCATATTATTGAAAGCCTCCCAGAAGATGATAAACCTGACTTTTTTGGCCTGCCAGCTAATATTGCTCGTTCATCACAGCGTATCATCAGTTCCCAGGTAAAGTTACCATTTTTCATTGATCTCTGAATCCTTTCTGCAGCCATTGTAAGATGAATCCAACCACCTGTTCATAAATGCCATTTCCATAAGAAAGGCAGAGTAAATTGGTGTATTTTTAATTATTTTGATTTTTATCTGTATAATATTTTAATATAATAACATATAATCTTTAGTTACAAGAGTATTCATTTAGAACTTAAATAAACAGATAATTATTGAGAAAGTTTCCAATAATATAATTCAGTTCACATTGAAGAGTCGTACAATAGTTTTGCACATGGAATATGGGTAAGATTTTATGCTTTTGCTGAAACAGAAATTCTGAAGAATTTTTCCAGAAGTTCCAGAGTTCTTCCAATGAGTCAAAAAATTCCATTCCAAATAGAAATATGATTTTTAAGTGAAGTCTGGATGAGAACATACAATTACTGTATAGGTGCAGTTAAACAGTAAAAATCTTTTAAATACTCTTTAGCATAGTTTATTTGACTGGTAAATTAGTTGTGTCAGATAATGTGAAAGGTGATGGATTTGAGACTCATAAATCAGAACTGTGAAGTGAGCTGGTCTATATATCAAGGCTCTCTGTATTTGTCTGCCCAGCCCTGGTGTGATGTCTTATGTACAGACAAATTATGGAGGGGAAAAAATAAAATTATAGAATCATAGGTTGGAAGAAGCTTCAGTGTTCATCTGGTCCAACCATTCTTGGCAAAATCAGTTGAAAGTTCCCTATAACTGGAATTTCCTATGAATTCAAGACTAATAATTGCAGTTTAAAAAAAAAGTATCCAATTGTTTGCTCACAGTCACTTAAAAAGGGCTTCAAGCAGAAATGTCCTATTGGTAAGACCTCTGATCTACTGAAAAAAAAATAGCCTTTGAGTATTGCATTTGTTGTCAATCAAATACAGTACTTGTAAATTTGTTTAAATATTTCTTCTGACTTAAATCCATAGCTGTATTGTCAAACTATTTGTGGTTTCTTTAGAACATGCAAACATAAAGACATGTAAAGACAAATGGTGCATAGCGTAATAGGATGAACTGAATAACTTGTCTAATGCAAAGCTAATGCATGCTCCGAGATTAAACGTATCTCTCTTTGATTTTGTCTTAAAATCATTTACATAAACATCCATTTAGATGCTTTTGTTTCTCTCAGATTCACTGTAGACTGCTGATTATTTTCATTATTTCAACTGGGCTTGCATAACTTGTTAAAATCTGACGTTGTTAAAAATGCTAATATTTGAAAATCAGAATGGACTCAGAGTTCCTGTGTGAAGGGAAGTAGATAATGAGTGCATTTACATGTAAACTCACATTCTGCTGAACTGGTCTGCCATAGCATTGATTATAAGCTATAAACTATGGGTTATAATCTTGAAAATCTGAGACTGCTCTAGTTACAGTTCTGTGAGATGATTTTTTTTTGTCATATGAAATATTTTCTCATCCTTCTGATAGTATTTTGCAGTATTTCTTTAAGTCTTAGGCAATTTAAGTAACAGAAATGTTACTTTCTTAAACTGTGCTTCTTCCTCACTGTGAATTCTATTCCCTTTCCACTTCTGACAGTATGGCAGCTGTTTTAGATCCATAGGTGATGTCATGGTTCACAACTGGAAATTCAGTGGTTGTTTTCTAACAGGAGTGTTTCTCAGAAATCCATTACCAAGCTAAAGCTAATGGACAAGGGTAGTCAGAAATCAGTTGATACCAGCTCAGCTGCCATGTCTCCAGCTTTAGAAAGGTGAAATGTAGTATCATGTCCACTACTTCACTGATTCTCTAGACTTTCTATGAATATTATTAATTTTTCATGCCTAGAAGCGATAGCTGCTGTTGCTGCAGCAACACACTTCAGTAGAAATAGGCTGCAGCACAGTGCAGCATTTTGAAGTCATGCAGATATCTCTTCTGTAACCTGTGCATTACCAGTGTTTGGGCAAAGCCAAAACATCAATAAAAAGAAAGGGTCTTTTTTTAGAAATTTTGCAAGTGTTGTTGTGTTACTGTATTCACAGCTTCTTATCAGCAGAGAACTTTTCTAATTTAAAAGCTGAATACTGCGACCAGTATTATTTTTACACTGGCAATTACTAATTGGTTTATTAGAAATTATGTCTTGCAGTATTCTGTGGTGTAATTCAGAGAGTCTTAATACTGAATTCATACAGGTAAACAAATTTTGTTTAAAAAGGCATGATCTTAGAAGCATAACTTAGTGTTTTTTTCTGAATGATGTGCTAAGTGGATGAAGATAGGTAAAGTTTTAGAGCCTGGATTTCCAGAGTTCACTGTGTCTCTTTGTTTCTGCCTCACCTGATGTTAGAATAAGCCTTTGACACATCTCATATGTTGAATATGGTAATGAATAATCTCACATCCCTTGCTATGTTCTCTTTGCAGAACAGTGCATTAAAATAAAAAAAATCTCCACTGCCAGTGCAGCTGCAGGAGTCAGTACACCTCATCCTATCTGTTGAACACCAGTAGAGAGTTTCTGTACTGCATCTCAGTTTCCTCATTCTCAGCAACAGTCATCACCGCTTAGTTACAATCATGCTCCTTCCTCCTGACCTGATAAACCCTGTATTTTGCCTGCATATTGGTCTATATTCAGGCGGTCCAGTTCCCAGTCTAATCATAACCAATGATTAGACCAATCAAAATATATGCAGCTTTGCTTTAGGCTTCCTGTGCAATGAGAAGAGTGTGCAATTTAGACACTTGCAAAGTGGACTTTTGGTGCCAGTGGACTCATCTCTTACTCTTAGTTCTGTGCTTTTATGAATTCTTATCAATAAATCTCATCCTTCATTGTAATTGTAATAGAACTATACATGTGTCATCATCAAAATAAAATTTATCCTATGTGATAAATGGAATTTTGACAGATTGAAACAGACAGACCTGCATATGTATTTTTAAACCTTGGAAAAGCAACAAGAATTATCCTGTTCTGTACAGGATTTACCATACCTGCAACTAATAGAACTTATTGCCAGTAACCACCCTAAGAGGATGAAATGAAAATGCAGAGGCATTGTTTTGTTTCCTTTCTTAGCACAGCAGACATATTCACTGCAGGCACTCTAGAGAGTGTAGCATGTGTTGAGTGATCCCAACAAATGCAAATAACTGCAGCCTGTCAGTAGTAGCTATATATGATCACTCAACTGAGTAATCTAAACATTCTTCAATAATGCAGTAAATTATTTTGAGAAAAAAGACAATCAGTAGCTGGCAGGTTGCACAAGATTCTTCAAATATGACTGACAATGATAATGAATATGGCTTGCATGTGGTTTGCTCATTGCTTGTTTCTGTGTACAATACAATGTTTAATAATTCTAATAATATCTTGCCTCAGGAATTCAGCATTCTTTTACACATTGTAATGCTTCACAGAGAGTATCATATGAGATAGGTTAAGTCTCAGTAAGGTTGAAGATTAGGTTATTTTGAATATTTTCATAAATGAATGAATACTCTCACATTATCATGCAAAGATAAAAGATAGTTACAGTCTCTCTGTACTTGGACAGCATCTTGATTCTTTTATGTCCACCATCCCGTTGGCAGCACAAGTGGAAGGCAAATCTGTGGATTTGCAGTAGCTTTTTATGACCTCCTGAGGTTGATTGTGCATGCCTAATTGAACTTGCTTTTTAAAGTGAATGGAGTACTGTCTCAAGTGAGTGGGACCCCGTGCTGGAGCAGGGGAAGACAGTGAGGAGACAGAGACAATGTGTGATGAACTGATCACAGCCCCTATTCTCTGTTGCTCTGCACTACTTGGATTGGAGGAGGTAGAGATTTCAGGAATGAAGTTGAGCCTAGGAAGAAATGAGGGATGGTGAGAAGGGATTTGAAGATTATTTTCTCATTAGCCTAATCTGTTTTGATTAGCAATAAATTAAATTAATTTCCACAATTCAAGTCTGTTTTGCTCGTGATGCTATCTGGTGAGTGATCTCTCCCTGTCCTTGGCTCAACCCATGAACCTTTCCTTACATTTTCTTTTCCCTTTCCAGCTGGGAAGGGGAGTGATAGAGCAGCTATGGTGGGCACCTGGTGGCTAGCCAAGGTCCACCCAATACACCTTCAAAATGCTTAAGGACATCAGAGATTTAAAATAATCCTTTGGGACTCATCGCTGAAGAGTCCACAGACTGTAGCTTTTCACCAAATTTTCGAAGAAATACTACAAAAATTATTTATTTGTAGATTTTATATATGAATTAAAAATTTTGAGGTCTGAATACTTATAACCTAAATATTAACTGGGTTCCAGTTCACTTCAACTGAACTTGCTAGAAGTATTTCTCTTCCTGTATTTTGTCCTTTGTAATTTTATTTGCTTTTCAACCAGACCAGTGATACTCTGCAGTTCAGGTGGTTCAGATTTTGCAACAGAATTACTTGCTTTAAGAACCTTTTTCATACTAATTTTATAGTCTCAAATAGAATCCAAATTTGTGTATCATTTTCTGTGACAGGGTAGAAGATACAAGGTAATTTATTTTTATCAGATTTAATTTTTAAAATTTTCCTTCTTGCTTGGAAGTCACAAACTTTCCCTTTTATTTACCAGAACAGACTTTTTTTTTTGGCTAGTCACTACACATTGGCAGTGAAACTAATGTAATAGAAAAAATATTTTCTAAGGATGATAGTCATCTAACAAAGCTTTATTGTTCTCAGAGTTATGTGCCTAATCTAATTCTTGTCTAGGCTCCCTGTGTATTAGAGTCCAGCTCCAAGAAACCAAATTCATACCTGCCAGGGAGTGAATTATGTAGATGTGTGAAATCCTGTTTCATTCACTGATATTATCTTCAGTTAGTGTTTTAATATGTCTTAAAATACCTCCTGTGTTAACACCAAATATTTTATTTAGATGTTATTCTAACATTTCCCACAAGTCAATGGTATTTTAAAAACAGCTATCGTGGAATTAGAGTTTATCTTTGGAATACACAGGAAGGTTTTGTTAGATTTCTAGTTCAGCTCTTAGAGGATATTTTGTTTAAATCCTGGTGGAAGACTTGTGATGTATTTATTGATTCAAGCATCTTCAAATTCCCCTGACTGATATTGGAATAATTTCTTATGAGTTTGTTTTTCTTTAAAGTATTTAGGTACTGTGATAGAAAAATATGATAAGCCAAATTCAAAGCCAATTGAAATGAAAACAAAGAAACCCCAGTGTAATACCTCTCAACTAGCTTCAATCACATGACTCTTATCCACCTCTTCTTAGCTAGTCATCCATTTTATTTTTTGTTACTAAAGAAAGACAAACAGCTACAGGGAATAATTTGTGCCAGTCTTAGATAGGCATCTAAAATAAAGGAGTGAATCACCTTTTGGAATTACCTATTTCTTTCCATTGACCTTTGAGTCAAGCTTTGTAATAATGTCAGCAGCATTTCTAATACTTGTATGATGAACATTTTCATGAGCATTGAAGAGATTAAAGAAAATACCTTAACTATGAAGTGTTGCTTACTCAGAATACAGGAGGCTTTCTTTTCTTCTGAAAACTGGACTGCTTGAAAAATTATATTTTTATTAGAACAGGATTTTGAAAATAGGTTTTTTTGCCATTTCCGCATTGAGTATTGTAAGAATGTAAATATAGTTGTTACACTTGCATATCATGTCTAAGTATTCAATTTCAAATTGAAAAGTTCTGGATAAGGAAGTGAAATTTCAAGCATCCTAAAGTATGCAAGTTATTGTGCTTGTCTCAAAAACAAAAGAGGGATTTTATTAATTAGTAGACATATTTTTTTGCTTGTTTTATTTTCCAGAGTAGTGAAAGACCAACACATTTCAAAATTTCATTTGTTCGTTGCCAGTTTATTTCATTGAACTGCTAAAGCAAATGAATGGCTCCCACCATTATGCATCCTCAGGCAAGGCTATCATTCACATTAATGGCAGAGAGTGTGCTTGTGAGGCTTACCTTGTGAGACTTGCCCACCGTCGGCCAGGGTGCTGAGAGTGCACTCAATCTCCTCGTTGAAATCATTGATAATGACTTTAAGCAGAATTGGCCACACTTCTGAGCATTGGGAACACCACTGGTGACCAGCCAACAGCTGGATTGAAGTCCTTGTTATAGTGTATGAATGTGTTCATGTTCTTTGCATGGACTGTTTATTTCCCAGTATTATCTGCACCTTTGCTTCCTACACCATGCACAGAGGCCTTAGAATACATGGTTTATGTACCATGCCTCACATGTTCTCTTACATTTGGTCAATGCCCCATGTTGTCTTTGAACTTTTTCATATGTGTTGAAACCCATTTCATCCCTAATTGTTTCCCTCTGGTCTTATCTCCACATGGGCTTTGACTTTTCTAATTTCATCTTGAATTGCCCAGCAGTTCTTTCACTGTCCTTGATTTTTCTTCTTATATGTTCCTTATTTTTTTTACTTTCAATCCACAGAGATACTCCATGCTTACTCAGTCATTTTGCTAAAAATCCTGGCCTTTCTACACAATGAGGGGACTTCTTCTGAAGCTTATTCAAAAATAATCTTTTATTTCTCCTTCTTAATCAACTGAAATTAATGTGCTGTCCATTCTACTGCCTCAAATTTTGCTTCTGCTTACTATACTGTATCATATTTTCCCTCTCCCTTATGGCCATTAAACTAGTGTCCTATTTCCATAATCCAAAATCTTAATTCTGTAGTTTACTTCATGGCTATCCTCAACATATATATAAATAGAAATAATAAATTTTACCTGCATTTGCAATGTGGGCTGTTAACCAGCACTTCAGAAATTGCCTTCAGTGAAGTCATCATTAATAATACAGCTTTTTCACATATATTTTGAAATTTAAAGATGCAGAGTTGCAAATAATGGTATTTAGAGAGCTTCTGTGACTAAAAGGTAACTCTTAATTTAAGATTTTGTAAGCTGTAATTCCCATGAAAAATTTGTTGATGCAGTTCTTTTACATAGTATAAAGCTAGCATGTTTTTTCTTAGTCTCAGTAAAAATCTCATCTTGCAGATCACTGCTATAAATATAAATTTGTTTTTGTACAGAGCTCCAGTGCACAGTATTATACTACAGGTAGTATTGAAAAATGCCTAGGAATAATCTGTGCCTGTATTCATACTTGTTTTCATGTGGGAGGAGTGACTGATACCCCAGAGGGCTGTGCTGACATTCAGTGAGACCTGGACAGGCTGGGAAGTTGGGCAGAGCGCAAGCTAATGCAGTTCAGCAAAGGCAAATGCAGGGTCCTGCACCGGGGGAGGAACAACCCCAGGCTCCAGCAGAAATTGGGGGTGACCTGCTGGAGAGCAGCTCTGTGGAGAAGGATCTGAGGGTCCTGTTGGACAGCAAGCTGTCCCTGCGCCAGCAGTGTCCTCGTGGCCCAAAAGGCCAGTGGGATCATGAGGTGCATCAGGAAGAACAGTGCCAGCAGGTCAGAGGAGGTGCTCCTGTCCCCCTGCTCAGCCCTGGTGAGGCACATCTGGAATGTTGTGTCCAGGCCTGGGCTCTTCAGTTTGAGAAAGATGAGGAGCTATTGGAGGGGGCTCTAGGGAGGACTATGATGCCTGGGGGACTGGAGCATCTGTCTTAAAAGGAAAGGCTGAGAGAGTTAGGTCTGTTTCACCTGGAGAAGGGACAACTGAGGGATATTATCAGTGTTTACGAATATCTTAAGGGTGAGTATCAAGAGGGTGGGGACTGAATGTCTTCAGTGGTGCCCAGTGACAGGACAGGGGGCAGTGGGCACAAACTGAATCACAGGATGTTCCATCTGAGGAAGAACTTCCTAAATATGAGGATGACATAAAACTGGAACAGGCTGCCAGAGAAGATGTGGTTGAATATCTCCTCTTCTGAAGATACTGAAAACCTGTCTGGAGGTGATGCTGTGTGGCTTGCTCTGGGTGAACCTGCTTTGGCAGGGGTGTTGGACTAGATGATCTCTAGAGGTCCCTTACAACCCCAACCATTCTGTCATTCTGTGATTCATACATGACATTTCATACTCATCATGAATGGCAGCTGAATAATTTGAAAACTTGAGAGGTTGTTCTAGCAGAAACTCAACATAGGGAATTAATATTCACACATTACATCTGCATGACTTAGAAATTATGGTATCTGAACAATGTCAAGTTTAAAAATCAGGCAAAAAACATGTTGCCGAATTAAATACTCCACAGGAATTAATACTAGCACAGAAGTCTCTTACTGAATCATAGATGTGATTGCTTAAAGAGAAACAACAATTTCTTTAATGAAATCCATCAGAAATGAAAAGGACTAGCTAATTGACCCTTAATGTAGTGACTAAGTACAGTATTTATTTAAAGTAAATACTCTTGCTCTTCTGTCTTACTTGAAAATGAGAAATTTTGTAGGAAAAAAGTTACCTTTTTATAACTATTTTTTATTATGTGATGGATATTTCTCAAGTTAAAATTAATATTGAACTAATAATGAAGAACAGTGTAGAGCAATCTAGTAAAGTAGACAAGGTACAAATCAAGGTCAGGAAACATGAAGCAAATTTTGCCTCATTAAATGTAATTGCAATGATCTCACTGACTGCAATAAAATAGCTTTTTACAATTTTTTTTTTTTACTTAGCTTATGATGTACTTTTATTTTCAGCAAGTCACTGGCTGATTCTGCACCTCTTCTTGATATTTCTTGAATATCCTTTTACTTAGATTAAAACTGCTCTCTGGCTTACTAAAACAGATCAGTTATATGGTTCCAGTGATGCTTTTTGCCTTGCTTCTGAGAACAAGAGACAGAAGGTGTAGGGGAGGGTATATGAGGACACTGGCAACTCTCAAATTGCAGGATCATGCTTGAGTTTGTACACCAAAAATCCACAGTTGTCATTACCCAAGTAAGATAAAAAAAAGTTAGGGTATGTCCACCCAATGTTTCAGTCATACTTTTGACTGCAGAATTTCTCCTGTTTATAGAATAGGTGGGCTGTGGTGTGTGATTTTTTTTTTAAGGTGATAGCTGTAGCTTCTTGATTGTTTGTCAACAGACACAATTTTCTCTTTCATAATCCAGCTCAGCAGGACTCAGAGCATGAATTTTATATTTACGTTCCTCCACAATTCTGATTATGCCACATAGAGTAATATGTGTATAATTATTGAAAAGTATTTTCATTATTGAAAAGCAGTTTGTATTATTATTGAAAATCTTATGTTTTACTATAGATTCCAGATGAACATGAATTTATTTTCCTAAAATAATTTAGCAATTATATAACCTTTCAGTTGTTCAGAGCATTTAATTGCTGACATTTATTACATCCCACATCACAAATACATGACTAACAGTCTCTAGTAGAAATTGATGAGTAATGTCAACCTGTATTTATTACCCTGCAACTGAGAGATCTGAGTACTTAAAAGGAATTTTGATATATGGGACGTATTTTGAATACACCTGTGGTGATGCCTGAAAGAAGTGTGCTGTGCCATTAACAGAGTGGAGGCCACAGTACTGTGCTCTAACAAAAAGAGGTAGAAGACATCTCTTTACCAATTTAGTGAATCAATATAATGCTTCAAATAACATTATTAATTCTCATAGGACTGTTGCTGTGTATATGAAAATATATTTGTGGTGCTCTGCAAATGAGAAGTTTGTTCTCTTCAAAAAAACAGCTGTCATTTTCCAGTCTCCTTAAATTTTGTCAGGGTGTGTGATTAGTTAAGGTCAACCACCTCTTCTGGCACTCCTTTTAGCTTCATGGTCTCCAGGTAACATGTATCCTGTTGACTTCTATGAAGTAAAGCTCTTAGTTATTCTTTAGGAGAAGGTTCAGCTAGAGCTTGTGCTGTCCATCTACAGCATGCTGCTGACTTTCTTCCTTTCCCCCCTGAAGCCCTGCTATACAGAAGCTCTTCCTGTTGTCAGAGGTATGTGATACATGATCCTCTTCTCTATAAAGGAAGATACAGGCGTGGTGAATCTTTGCCCGTTTACTTTGTATTTGATTGAGAAGGCAGGTGCTGTATAGAGTCCAGCCCTACTTCCGATCCTTAATGAGTGAAAGTGCAGCTTTGAGGTGGCCTTGATGGAACAAGAAAAGAGCAGGTATAGACAGACCTACACTGTCTCTTACTGATCCACATGCAGTAGGAATGATTTGCTTACAAGTGCCGTTTAAGTACCTTCATCCTAACAGCACCCATGGATCCTGTTCTTGCAGAGAAGGTAAGGGACACAGGCAGGGACTGAAAGTCAGAGAGGTTTCAATGCCAGTTGATCTTAGGCTCCGTTCTCAGCAATGAGGGAACAGCAGCCAAGCTGTGAGAAACAGGATGGAAGCGTGTAGTTCTGGCAGAAGGGATGTCGCACAGAAACCTGCTCCCTCTTGTGACACAGTAAAGACACAGTTGCCCTGCACTAGTTAGTACTTTCACAGTATTTACCAGAGTAATTAAGCTATAGCTTTATATTTTACTTTGAGCTCTAAAGTCTTATAAAACCAGAAATATCTCCTTAAACAGCTGTGTAAAGGGATATATTGCTTCATTCAGACAAATGGAGTGAAGAAGTTCTGTGCTAATACTACATCCTTTTAAAACTGGTAGATGGCAGTAGAGTATCTGCTTTGACATCTGTAGATTTACAGAGAGGACTTTGCTAGATTTTCGTACAAAAATAAAAATTCTTTTTTATATGTTCCATAATCTTGAAAAAAATAGCAGTTATCTGACTAGCAAATCTTTCCAGCCTTGAATTCTTAGAACAGTTATCATTCTGAGTTCAGAAATGATCTGATTTTTTTTTAATTCACTGTCAGAATTTCACAAGATATTTTTGACTGTATTACTTTCCTCTTTTCAAGTCTTAATAATGTGTATAAAATTTGATTTGATTCTTAAGTGAATACAAGTCTTAGATGTAAGTCTGCATTTATTATATATTGTATTTGTGAAGGAGCATTTTTTGCAGTAGCGTGAATGACTGAAAGCAAGACTTTGTCTTGTGCATCAGTAAAGAACAGAAATAGATTTGTGTTCATAGAAATGTCCTAAGTTTCAGAGAAGGAAAAGTTAAAATCTGAAAATTTCCTCATTTTTATTTGTTTCCATGAATTTTAATTTTCAGGTAAAACATTACTTTTTTAGTAGTTCCATAGAAAGTTGCATGGGAATATTAATTGTATTTATAGCTTTCCATTTTGTTCATTATCTCACATAATTTGTCTAGATACACATGTTTTCTACTCTAATGTGCTGGTCAATATAGCAGCATATGTCTGTAGATGCACCCAAAAATGTGTAATAGATTAAAAAGCTGAGATGCACAAGTAATTTAATATCTAGGTAAATAAATATTGTCATTCTTAGTTTGACAACCCCACCTTTCTTAATATATGCAATTTGTATTTTCCTGTGCTGATAACTCAGAAAAAAACATACAGTGCATGAATTTTCTATTAAGAATAGAGAAAATACTTGGTAGCATTTTCTCTAGTCTGTTCATCAGTATTCGAGTCATTGTTCACAAATAAATTGCTCTATTGAATTTTTTATTTAAATACTGTTGTGATTAGTTAGCCTTACTTCAAACAGACAGATTCTACCAAGAATTTTGATTCTGAATAATCTTCTTGCCCCTCTTTAAACAGACCATTTTTTGTGATAGCCTTTATATTTTTATTATCTCTTTTTCTATCGCTCTCATATTTTCATGAAGGTACTGCTTTCCTGCTTAATGGTAGATTTGCATTTGGTGTGAACTAGCACAAAATGTAAGAGCTTTTAGTGTATAATATGTAAAAAGAATACACTGCAATAACAAAGGGGAACATTCAAAGGTTAGGTATTGTAAAAGTACTCTTACTTTGAGTACCCTGTTTTCTACATCTGTGATTGAATTTTCAGTTCCCTTAGTACTATAATACATACCTGGGTTAGAGTGCAAAGAATAGGATTCCACAGACCTGGATGTATGCATCTGTGCTGGTCACTTGTGATCTCATTATGTGCTCATAGAAACATCATGTTTAAGGCAAGCTTAATGTAGAGTAAGTTTTGAAGTTGATTATAGGTTAAGCTGATGCTATTGTATATATATTACATTGAGAGAAAATTCTTCTCAAGTTTTGTAGCTAGGTTTCCAGGAAATTAAATTAAAAGCCTCATTCTAATTTCTATGGCATAGACCCATCTGTCTGAGGTACCTATGTAAAGAACTTAGTTTTCCTATGTGCTCAATAAGAGAACCTTTCAAATGCAAGTTATCCCACTGAAGATCTGTCTACTGATTATTTAGGGAGGCTAAGGCTAAGGTGATAATGTTTTGGAGTAAGTTTTAAGTAAGCTTTAGGTAAGGGTGAGTTTGTGACTGTACAGTGCCCTCTTTCAACCCAAGAGTTGTTTCATCTTCATAAAAACAGATTCCTAATCATATTCCCTTTGTCATCTGAACCAAGGTCTCCTTCCTTCTAGGTGCTTATCTAGTCTATGTGTTTATTCCTGTCCTGTTGCTTTAGTTTTCATATAATCCCCCAAAATGTATTCCTGATAGTCCTTTTTCCTTTAAATCCAGTTTCCCTTCCAAGTCAACACTTATTTCTGTTGCCTGGAGGTGAAAATACTTAAGTGGAGCAATTGCAAACAAACCACAATCCTTTGGACATTTCTGTCATTCATCTGAGAATTCTGATATATCCCAGTCATGGTTTTATTCTGGTCCTTCCCAGTATTAACACATTCTTTGTCCCAGTCCATGCATTTGACTCTTATTTTTACAGGACATAAACCAAAACAAGAAAAGTCCACATTTGATATTATGGGAAACCTTTTAATTATTAGGGCGGTAAAGCAGTGGAAGAGGTCATCCAGAGAGGTTCTTCAGTCTCTGTATTTGAGATTTTTCAAAACCAGATAAAGCCCTGAGCAACCTGGTCTGGTTTTAAAGCTCATCATGCTTCCAATAGGAGATTAGACTAGAGACCTCCCTAGCTTCTTTCTAGTGTTAATTGTTCTATGATCCTATTTAAAAAAATACATTTCCCTTTTCATTTTCATAACAACCAGATAGAGACTGATTTGAGAGAAGAAAGTAAACATTTTCTCAAGTTTTAGCTGATTCAAAGTAGTATAGACTACTCAACCCTGTAAGGAACTTCACTGGGATTTGTGAGAATGAAATACTTGCACCATGCAAGTTCTAATATCAAACTTGTAATCATACTTAAATAGTAATATGTGTTACTATTTTACAATCTGTAATTCTTTCCTGAATTCGGACAGATGTCCTGCCATTAAATTTGTAGCCCATTAGCAAAAGTTTGGGGTGTTGAAGCAGTTCAAAGGTGAGGTTAACCCGAGTCTTTTGATATGAATCAAATGTATTTTCATCTGTGTCTTGAACGTGAATGATTATTCTAGGTTATAATTTTGAAAAACAAAATATTCAGGCTGAAAGAGCTACCAGTACAAAAAGTTTCAGCCCAACCCATAAATTTAAAAAAAAAATTATGGTGAATTAAAAACTGTGCTATCATGGAAACTTTTGGAGTAAAGTATGCTACCATCATGCCTGCTATGCCTGAGAAAAGAAATGGGATGAACTGTAAAGAGTTAATGATGTTACATGAACATTTGATGAAGATCATTGTATGTTACAGTACTCCAGAACAGAGAGGGTTAAGACTTGATTTCTTTTGATTCTGTACCTTTAATTTAAGTGTTTAAATTTTGATAATGATAACCCAATATTTTTGAACTACTTTGATGAAATTCACAAAGCAGAAACACATATAGGCACAATGAAGGAAAAAAATAATTCAAATAAAGAATAGGTACTGTATTTCCTATTTAAACTATATTGACAAATTTTATAATTAAATAATTAGAAAAAGACAGCTAACACTGTACAGTAGAGATGGAAAAATACTTTAATTACTTACCTTGCAGTCACTACTTCTCAAACTCATTTCAGCTGTATGGAGATGCATGTTTGTACCTCTAAAGGCACTTTGAAAATGAATACCAGAGTTAATGTTTTCAAACCCCTATATTCACAAAGCAATCATATAAACATTTTTCAGCTTTATAGTATGCACTATATGCAAGTTTATATGAAGTACCACATTCTGAATTACCAGTTAAAGTGTATTTCATATAAATGTTTTATTGCTTAGCAAATGATGGCAGGCAACTACCCAAAAACAAATTAAAAGATACAAAACTATAGCTGAAAGAATGATATCTGGAAGGCACAAATGTGTGTTTATTATCTGTATTGCTTGTCAGAACATTTGCATATGTGCAGAGTGAAAATGAGGAAGAATAGCTGGAATGATAAAGATACTACGATCAAAACATTAATCAGAGAAATAATTTTTCGCTAAATTAAACAAGAATCTTTTTTGATATACACAATAGCTGGGGTACACAAAGGATTATGAAAGTTTAAAATTAAGTTATGAGAATGGGAGGGTGAAATGTTATTTTATGTAACAGAAGCTATAAAGAGCAGTAGCTCGTATTTTCATTTTAGCTACTAGAATACTGCCAGAAGCCCTTTTAGGCCTTTGCATACACTGCTGCTTTTAAACTCAGATGAGGTTTGGCTTTCCTTACCTGACCCCAACACAACTGAGCAATGCCTTTCTACCCTTGCTGGGTAGTCCATCCTTGTCCCCATCTTCTGTGGGGGACTTCACTGCAGCTTTCAGCTTCCTTGCAAGGGGAAGAGGAGGGGCAGACACTGATCTCTGCTCTGTGGTGAGCAGTGACAGGACCTGAGGGAACGGCCTGAAGCTGTGTCAGGGGAGGTTTAGGTTGTCTATCAGGAAAAGGTTCTTCACTCAGGGGGTGGTTGGGCACTAAACAGGCTCCCCAGTGGAAGTGGTCACAGCACCAGCCTGACAGAGTTCAGAAAACACCTGGTTTGACTCTTGGTGATGTCCTGTGCAGAGCCAGGAGTTGGACTTCAGTGATCCCTGTGGATCCCTTCCAACTCAGCATATTCTAGGATTTGAGGTCACTAACTTGCTTTACATCCATGATGATCTTCTGTCATGATTGTTCTTTGACTTGCTTATCATGCTTGTTTCCTCTGCATCAGAAAGAACTGGTTTTGTGCCTTGAGAATTTTTGTCTTGAGGATTGACCAGCTCTCTTGGCCCCTCTTTGCTCTCCAAAACAGTTGCCAACTGCTTCCTGCTAAAAAGATCCCTGACTAAGCTGAAATCTGCTACATTCTGAGACTGTGATTCTACTACTGCCCTTAAATTCTTCTTTCAGGATTTTAAACCACAGTCTCATGGTCAGAGCTTGTTTATAGAAGTTAAAATGATGATTGGGTATACTATTATCTTGTAGTGCTTCACAGTCCCTATCAAGGCTGATAAATAGGAAGGAGAGGTTTGCTTCAGTGAAAGAAAATGAAAAACAAAAGAAAGCACTTCATCATTGCACATCTTTCAAGACTAGAAAATAAGTCAAATCCCAGCAGAAAAACAACTTGACTTTCTCCCTCCGTCTGTGTTACAATTAAATAGTCCAGACCTTCTGAATGATTAATACATTTTTGCTATGAAGCTTAATTCTTTATTGTGAAGTGAAAGAGGAGAGAATTAATAAGTTGTTCTCTAACATGCCTTGCAAAAAATACTCAGTGAAAAATAACTAAAATTTAACGAAAGTGCCTCAAAAATACCAGGAGGGTTATATAGAGTTTAAGAGACAGACTGCAATATCACTGAAGAATTTTAATTTCAGTGGTCTTTGTTCCAAATGTATGGATGTATTTTATCAGTTGATTTGTAAACTTACTAGGGTTGTTAACATTAAAAGGCAGTTGTACCTAATGAACTAGAAGCTCCACTCCTTTCTGGAAGGTTTGCAGTTATTTTTCTAACTTCATGCTTTGTTTTTTTAATAGTTATGCATTTAAAGAGGTTGAGGTGGCATGAATATGTAAATAAGAGATCCTGGTCAGATCAGATTGAATTTCCTATGATTGTCTTGAGTTTTGGTGTGTGATAGTTATTGTATGTATTTGGTAACATATTTTGGGAATTTGTTTCCCCTTAAATTTTTAGTTACAGATGGAGCCTAGTTAAAGGCAGAGCTCAAGTTTTGTCTCTAAATTTTATGGAAAAGAGGCTTTTTACTTAATTATGCACCTCATTAGTTTTTAAATTATAATTGGACAAAGACAAGTACTATGATAAGAAAATATGTAGGGGTTTTTTTTAGGTTTAATATGAATGAAGTTCAAGTATGTTTTGTTCTTGAATATGGATATTGTTTGTGTTTTGATCAGACCATGATCAGTAATTAAGTATGCAGGAAAGGATAGTTCATAGATAAATTGAAGAGTATTTGCTAGTGTATGGCATTTTTGTACTAAAAGAAGTTTGTTTATCTTTCTTCAAGAATGCATTTGTATTCTCATCACTCAGGTCATTTCACAGCTTCGGATCCTGAGTAGGTCACTAACTGCTGGCAGCAAATTTGACAGAGAAATATGGTCAACAGAACTTTCTCCTGTTCTCAACCTATGGAAGAAGCTTAATCAGGTAGGACTGTACCTAATTTGAAAAGACAGCTTTTTTTTTCCTGGTAAATACATTAAAAATGTAATCTAACGAATTATCTCAAGTGTTGAAACATAAGAGGAGAAAAACTAAATTAAATCCATTTGAGTTAGAAAGTACAATGTTAGGTGCATAATTAGCTGTGAAGTCTGTATGTGATACAATAGGCTATCACCTTTTTTCTCCATGTGGAGGTGAGCTTACACTCAAAACATATGACTAGAATCCTTTGTGTGTTTCCAAGAAAAATGCTAATGCACTTTAGATTTTTATTTAGTCTCTTCATTTATCTGGTATTCACAAGGTGATGTTTAATGATTTCAAATACAATGAAGTATTAATAGTGTTGAAATATGGTGTTAGCTTTAAACTGAGGTTCATGAAAACCCCCTCTGCAGTATCCAGTATCACTCCCTTTAAGTTCCTTTGTTAGTTTTGCTTAGTTCAGTTTGTTGGTGTTTTTTAACTTATGTTGTAAAGCTTGGTTTCCACCCATTGAATTCTTATTCCAGACATACATTTAGATATGATATGTATGAATGCAGACACTATGCACACTTGGGAAGGGTCTCTGCCACCTCATGCTAGGTGCCCACTTGGACATTAGGCCATTATTTTGTCTCCTCAATGATCAAGTAAGAGATCAGAGATGTTGTGGCCTAAAACTATGTCTGGTACACACCCACACTGTAATGGGAAAAACCTTTCCCTTACTCAAATGACCACATACATAGAAGTGACATGAGGTACACATTAGAATTTACCATAACATTTTCGAGTCTCATTGAATTCTCGTCTAATCCATGCCAAGTGGGTAGGTCTAGGTTAGATAGTAGGAAATTCTTTCCTGAGAGGGTGTTAAGGCTCTGGTACAGGTTTCCCGGAGATCTAATGGATGTTCCATCCCTGAAATATAAAAAACCACGTTAAAGGAGGCTTTGAATAGCCTGGTCTATGGAAGGTATCACTGCCTGTTCAGGAGGGCTGGAACTAAATTATCTTTAGGGTCCTTTTCAACCCAAAACATTCAAGGACTCCATATTATCTTGAAGTTTCTTTGATTTTCTAAAGGTTTTATGCCAATAGCAGATAATTAAATTAATCTTTTGAATATATCCTTTAGAATAGGATGGCTTTTATCCTTTTATATCTTATAAAAGGATAAAACCTTTTATAGGTTTTATTTTTTTGTGTCGGGGACATTTTCTTGAGTGTTTCAAAAAAATTTGAATAATATTTTTATCAAAATTAGTTTTCATTATCTTTTCAACCAGTAATTGCTTCCAGCTTTGAAAAGGCCTGGACATTTTTAATATTTTACAGACATTGCATGCAGTACTACATTCTCATTCTAGATTGATAGTTAAAGGAAGGTATCATCTTTGTTTGCAGAATTTTTAAAGACCTGGAAATTGGAATGAAGAAGATAGTTGAATTGCTGCTTAAGTTAATAATCATAAATTATTTTATTTATGCATGAATGGTCAGAGAATATGAAATTAATACAGTTTCCCAGGTATAAAGAAGTACAATTTCAAAAAAAGTATTCCTGGAGTCTGTAAAAAAAAACTTATTCCAGAGGCAAAAAGACCCTCAGAAGTTTGTTAATATGTAGACAAAGATTAAGTTGTTTTGAACATTTTTATTCCCATGTTGAGTGTGTCAATCAAGAATTAACTAAAAAATTATTATCTTACAAATACCTTGAAAACAGTGTTGTCCATCTATGTACTGTAAATTCTGAAATTCAACAAAATTTACCATTTGACATAAGTATATCCTGTAGAATTTACATCTCAATGATTGATCATAATCTTGCAGTGTGGACATATTTTTCTCTTTGCACTCTTAATGAAACTCCAAAGCCAACTGAACCTGATCCACACAGAAGCACCAGGAGGAAGTGGTAAGGAAGAGCAGTGAGCAATTCCCTGCAGCTGGGGGAAGGATGCTCCCATTTTCTGACCTCATCTGTTGTTTAGGAAGTTTTGCTGCCTTCCAGGCGCTCAGCTGTGGGACGTTGAGGAAAGCCTGCTGAGGCTGGTCTGGCCCTCAGACTGTGACCCCTTGGAGCTTCATATGCTCCACACTACCCCTGGCACTTGGCTGGAGTCTATGTGGAAAAGCTGCAAGGGGTCATATTCTTGGATGGAGACTGGATACAGGTCTGGGCAACCTGCTGTAGCTTTGAGCACCTGGCAATCTGCAGAGATTCCTTCCAATCTTCAGCTGTTTTGTGGTTCTGTTAATAGGAGTTATTTTTGTTCAGTTTTCAGAGCCTATAACATTCTTTGTAGCCAAACAGCAAAAATGGCAGATATGCTTTGGAAATTTTAGCTTTTTTCAGTTTAGACATTTCTGAATGGGATATGATTCTTCTACATTAATAGGGTAGCAAGGACTTACATGTTGTTGCTTTTTCGGAAATATTTCTGGTAATTTGCAGGGCTTCATTTTTTCTCTCAGATCATACATGATGCAAAACCCTGGTAATTGTTGCAACTAATTATTCAGATATCCTGAAATTGTTGAACTGGGAGGTTTATTATTCAGTATCTATCTATAAGAATAGAATCATGGCAGTTGCCTCTCCTTCATCCACTGATTATTAGTCTAGCCAGAATTCAGACTCTGAAATTTTTAACTGAATTTTATTTAAATGAAATAGAGACTTAAAATGTGCTTCAAATCATTGTTCATCTGTGTTGAAATTACAAAAGCAAAGCCATTCTGAACTAATGCAGAATGTCATGACCTTTTCACCTATATTAGCCTCATTTGAAAACATACATATTAATTCTTCTGATTGAAAACATCCTTGTAAAGAATACTGTCCTAAAACTGCTTTTACAGTGTTTTGCAGCATGATTTAGTAACAGCTTGACACTTACCAAGTTAATTAAACTCTCATGAACCTGCCATTTAATTTGAAGTCCAACTCCTGGCACTGTGCAGAACAGCCCCAAGTATCGCCCCACATTCCTGGTACCTCATTAGCTATCTCAGCTTTATAAAAACAACAGGGTCTTTTCCATGAAGGACAATCAGTGAAACAGAAATATAGGGTCATTCTTTATTTTATTTTCAATTATGAAAACCATGTGAAAAACAGTGAGAGGCTAATATCTAAAACAAATAGACAGAGAGTCTCGAAGGAGGAGGCAAAACAGGTACATCAAAAGGGCAATGGAGATTTCTAAAACCCATCACCACCACCACCAAAACTGCATTTTGAATCAAATGCAGAACTAGTAAAGGTATATGAGTTTATTTTCATTGCATTTGTTACATTTCTGAGGAGGCAGTTTTCCGGACATACTGGAGTTTGCAAAAGCTTGCATTTAAGAAGGTAACAAAGTAAAGCTCTGGTACAGTTTAGGTGAGACTTTATGAAGTCTTATACTAAGATAGCAATACATACAGAACTGAAAGAGGGAAAATTATCAACATCTGAAAATACACCTGATTAATATTGGTAGCCAAATATAGTATTTAATATTAAAGATTCGAATCTACCTTCAGTTTCTTATGATTAGGAAAAACACCCAGTACTTCAGCAGTTCTTCATCTTAATTCCTGAGCAGGTCATGAACATACACGTATTTTAAAAGCTGATATGAGTTATATACATAATGGATTTTAAGAGAATGTAATAGGACGTTAAATGTATAAGCTGATATTGGTATTTATGTTTAATTTTCCTATGGAAATGATAGATGGGTTGTTTCAAAAAATTCTCAATGGAAAGCACTAGAAAGAGTGATTAAATGAATGTGAAATTCATAGGAGACTCTTATTGTAAAGGACAATATTGAGGAACTTAAAGGACTTCTTTTTCAACAAGCTTTTGTGAATTATGAGAGTGTCAAAGATTGAGCAAACCCTCCAAGGTGGAATGTCTTGGGTTTTCTTTATTTTGTGCAATTAAACACCTCAATAAGAAATTATCAGCTAGTTTATGCTAGTTTTGTACTACAATTTACATATCCTCAGCAAATTATGGTCTCAGAAAAACTGATGTGAGACTGTGATTTTTGAATGCATGCAAAGAAAAAATGCAAAGCATAACAATTGTAAATACTGCATGCTTTGGCACTTGGATCAGTAACTTTCTTGTATACCTTTTTAACAGTGTTGGAAAACTTTATCCTTAATTTTTTTGTTGGTCAGTCATAAGCCAAAGTATTGCTCATTCATTTAGCTTTTCTCATATTTTAGCTTGGTAGCTGAGTGGAATATGAGCTTGAAATTAAAAATGTAAATGTTCTGCCAAATGCATAGTGCCTGGGAAAGATTATAGAGGTAAATATCCTGTGCCTTCTGAAAAGCAAGTTGCCATGTGACAATTCAGAAATTTATTTAACCTGAAAAATAATCAAAACTTGTTATTTTAAAAAACGTATTTTAGAGAAAATAAAATCTGATTTTATCTTTCCTAAATTACTAGAAACTGAAATACCAAAACATTTTTTCCCGTAGGCTAGGGTTTACTTTTAGCATTTGTGCCTTATAGAATTTTCTAAAAGGTTTTTAATTTTATAACTAGAATTCTTTGCAGCATCTTGCCACATTACAGTTTGGCAGTTTCCAAACACATGCAAAAATATATTTATGTAATAAGTTGCATATGAATTAAGATTTCTAAAATTGCACCATCTCTTGAAATTATTGAATAAATTTGGATTTTCAGTGGCTTTAATGGAAGGGAAGTAAGTAGTAAAAACGGCAGTGTAAGAGCAGCAGTACTTCTCAGAGTCTTAGTTACTCAAGATTTACACATAAAATGATATTTATTTTGTGTTTATAGTGTTTAATTCAATTCCATGTTGAACTAGTCTCAGGAAGCAAGAACTGGCAACATAGTTTACAGTACCCAATGAAATTTTGTTGTGCTGAGTACTCTACTGCTTTTTATATTAGCACATTAATACTAAAAGCAGTGATTCAGCTAAGTGAAGATCTTTCAGCAATTCAAGAACTTTTGAAGTAACGGGATAGACAGACTTGTTTCAGAAGAGTGGTGCCTTTATTGAATATGTCACAGACAGTACTGAAAGTATCACTGAATTATATAGTTATAATTCAGTGTCAGAAAAGGGATGATATCACTACTACTTCAAAGCTAACAAGGTCATATGACGTATAATGAATTAAATAAATAATGTGTTGTACAACACCATAGTTTCCCTGAGTTTATTAACTGGATATCCCATGTTTTTTCTTAGAATTCTAACCTTATCCATCAGAAGGTGTCTCCTCCTGCAGAACAACAAGGATCTCCAATCTTATCATTCATTACCCTGGAGCAGTTCAATGCCATTCGCCTTGTGCAGAGCGTCCATCAGTCACTTGCTTCTTTAAGTAAAGTCATCAGAGGCACCTCGCTGCTGAGTTCTGAAGTACAAAAACTAGCAAGTGCTCTGTTAAACCAGAAGGTAAGTAATTTTGTAATGAATATACGTTATAATAAGCATTGAAAAAACCCAAGGAAACTGAACTAATAGTTATTTTCATGTTCTAATTTTTTTTATTGATAAAGACTCTAAAATGGAGTTCTTTTAAATATAGAAACTCTAAAACAAAACCCGTTTTTTCTGTAAAATTTTTCAGCAGTATTTGCAGAATCTTCTGAATGTATTACTCTCCTATCAGGATTTCTCCAAAAGACAAATCCAATAAGTTTAGAAGTTGTGGAATACTATTTAAATTTCAAATAGCAAGTCATGCTAGATAAGTCAAATGCATTAGCCAGTAGAATATGTAAATCTGTCCCCTTACTTAGTTTTTATATTTTCTTAAAATTTAAATTGTAATAATAGTTCTCTTTGCATTTATTCAGTATGGAGTATTGCCATACCTTGCCAGAAAAACTGTGCCTATCATACCAATTTATCATCTCACCTTATATTATTGAGATACAAGAAATCAGTCAGAATTATATGTACTTTCTCCATCTTTTTTGGTATTACACCGGGCATGTTTATAAACTGATACAATTAGTGACAGCAAATATACATGCTCTATCATTAATATCTAGATAATTGAGTTAAAAGATAGTCAAACATTGATGTGACATGAAGCTCTGGTTTCATTTTGCCTCCAGCCACTGATAAATTCTGTCAATGCAAATGCATAGATAATGAGATTGCTTCTGCAACGAACAATAATTCCTATTAACATCCTGTTTATCTTCATGTGACAAACAAGTATTGTTGAAAAGATTGTTATGCATTTATTGATAAATCAAATTCTAATCAAAACAATAATTAAATTTGTTGTCATTTCAGATTCACAAGACAGCATTTGTTAGCAAAATTGCTGTACAGTCAGACTAAATTAAGTTTTCTTGTTAGCAATCTCATTGCCTTTTAAAACATGTTTTGACTATGTGGTAGAAACTGACACTAAGTCCAAGTCATAGTGAATGGAAGGGATACATGTAATGGCCATTCTTTAGCTCTTACAGTTATATTTATTGTTACTGAGCAAGAGAGCATGGCTTGCTTGTGTGCTTTAGCTGCACTCTTCTGTGGGAATTGGCAGGAGCTGTGAAGCTGATCACTGCCTCAAAAAGTTTCTTCAAAATTCTGTGCATTTTAACCTCTCACAAGCATCGGTTCAGTGCTTCCTGATGTATTGACCAGTGCTTCTGTCATTTCATCTGCTTACTAACCCACTTTCCTTGACATGGATCACTTCATTGGATTGTGACCATATAGCAATTTTTTCAGCAGCCTTCCAGAGAGGCTAATGCCACATTCTTGGCATGGCAGCTAAACCTCACTCAATTTGTCATCCTAAAATGATTTTCTTCATGTGTTTTCTATACGCTCTTCTTGTTTAGCGTTTTCATGTTTTATGTAGCAAAGGATTATTTTTCAAAAGCTGTATTTTAAACCCACTAGGATTGTAGCTCTTTTAAGATTATAACACTTGAAGAAACTGCTGGATTATGAATAGGAATGTAAAATTCAATAAATGTATGACATGTAAAAGTTTGGCCATGTGCTGTATTTGTGTAAAATTCTTATGTTAGCCCCATACTATCCACTGTGAAGAAAATTACCTCCACCCCACCCAAAAAGAGCATAAGCACATCTGAGATACACTTGCATAATAACAATTAGCTAAGCAATTTCTTTAGACTTAAAGTAATTTAGATTGATATATTAACAGCATTAGGCAAATGCCTTGTAAGTGATAGATTGATGAGCTGCTTGTAAATGCACATCTAGTAGAAGAGGCTGCAAAAATGCAAGGTCTCAAATAAAAAATAATTTTCAAAAAATCCAGTTAGGAAAAACCCCATGCAGTTAACTGTCCTTTATTAATTGTTTTGTATGTATTCTAGTTTATTGAATTAATTTTTAATTAGTATCTTGAATCTCGTTACGTTTTGGTTTTTATCTATAAAAGGTAAATACAGTCTATTTACTTTGGAAGATACCTTTTTTTGCAAACTTCTGGGATCGGATTTTGAATACCTGTTCAGTACATATTCTATTAGAATGGGAACTTCCTGGAAAATGCAGCTGTAAATATTAAACAGTATAAACTGTTGATTCTGCTTGGCATCTTCAGTAGTGTACAATATTCCACAGGTACTGATTTACATTAATTCTCTTTCTCATAAGTAGGGGAATCTTGCAGTCACTTTCAGTGTGCTTTAGATTCCTGTGGAGTAGGTAAAATTAGTGTTTCTATCCTTATCTTATAAGGAGGAAGTTTAAGAGATGCCCTTTTAAGCCTTTCTTTTTGAAATCAATGAAAAATTTATATTGGGAAGTCTTGCAGGCCTTTTTTTCTCTGGTGTTGCTCTACAAAAGCTGTAAGGTGATGAGAAAATAATCATGCAGAGGAATTAACCAGATTGTCTTCATCACAGAGCCACACAACTGCATTTTAAAGTCTGAGGAGGCTACAGCAGAGGAGTGGGAAACTGGCTGCAGTTGAAAGATAACATTGTGACTTCCCAAGGCATAATGCTCGTAGGCTTTTTGGAAATATTTATGGAAACAACTGATTCCTTATTGAATAGCAGAGGTTCTTGCAAGCTCTCCATTAACACTGTGGCTGGGTCACACAAAGAATTAGCAGGGATCCAACCTTGCTGTTTGAGGTTGTATGTTCTTGATCATTATATTACTGGTGCTGTCTTTTTTTTGTAGATATATTTGATCTCCAGGTTATTTATTTTTATTCAAGTTCCCAACTTAAAATGAAATGACAGTGGATTTGATAGTTTCAGTGTATATATTTTTATTTCAGTGTCCTGCCACATGGCAAAGCAAGTGGGAAGGTCCAGAAGATCCTTTGCAATATCTTAGAAGTCTTGTAGCTCGAGCACTTGCTATACAGGTAATTTTAAAGAGTCATTTTTTACTCACTGTGCTGGTATTCAGTGACACTGTATATTTTGTAAATTCCACTACAGTAGACCTTTACAAACACAGGTCCAAAAGAATTTTAGATGTGTGAAAAGGTATATAAAAATCTAAAGATCAATAATTTATCTAAATTAATTAGTATTTAAGGAAACAGATTCCTTATCTTTGTTGGATACATACAGAGAAAACTGTGAGAACCTGAAAGAGAGGAGGACTACTTTAGAAAGGACAGATCTTTGTTGCCTCCAGGCAATAAGTAGAAAGCTGTTGGTTTTGATCGTGATTAACACATCTTGTCCAATGGGAGACCAAGATTTTTGTCAACATTTATGTTGACTGTCAGATTCAGAAGAAAGATTTGAGTGCCATGTGTCTTCTAGGCATTTTTTTTTTTAAAGAAACTGTCAAATAAATGTCTCTGAAGTATTAATAATATTCTTGTTATGCAAACAGTTTCTTTTGGCTAATACTTATTTTTTCATTAACCTTTCCTTCTAAAAAAGTTTAAAGTACAAAACAGGAAAAAATATAAATATGTATAGCAACAAGTTAATGCATGTTCAGATGTTAATTTGTCATATAACTGGAGTTGAACTTTGTCCCATCTCTCTTTTTTCTGATTGTTACAGCCTTTAGTATTAAAAAGACATAATTTGTGGCGATTCAGTGTGTTTGTAAGCTTCAAGAGTACATTAATGTTTGCAACTTCGACTTTCATTTGGTTGTGACCAAACTGCATGCAATTTTCCTTAAAAATATGATTTATTTTTAGTGGAAGTCTGAGATTAAAGATTGAGCTTCTGTGTGGAGTGCACCTCCCATACAAAATATGCAGAGGTAACAGGATGAAATTAGTGTTAATAGTAAGAGGTGATTTTCAACCACACATATTCCAGAAGCTTTTATTTCCATATAATACTTCAGTCAGCTATTGACTAATGTGTTGCATTATATTTGCTGCATTACCATGATAGTAATCTTCCTTTCTCATTTCTCGAACTACTGACAAAATAGTACATTTGGATTAGTCATTTTTATGAAAGTTATGAAGGACTCATTTACAGTTTTTAACAGTTATTTATTGTAAGAGAGAGAAAGATTATTAAGCCACAGCTTTGCAGTAGATACTTGATTGTATCCATAAGCAGTACATGATATTAAATTTTTATTAGTGATAATAGCTACTGGTTGTCTCATTTTATTTCTTTAATGTCAAATATGTAATATAGTTGTGTTTGGAGCAATTCTTAATAATAAAATATCAGTCTGTTTTGCATCTCAAGCTTCTAGTCAAATCACATCCAAAATACAGTGTGTGTATTTCTATATTGTACATTATTATAAAATGTTGATTATTTCTAGTTAGGCATTTCAGTTGAATCATCTTTTTGCTTAAATGTGATTCCAAATCCTGACTGTGCCCATTACACCTTTCTGATTAGTCTTGATCACTTTTTAATTATCTTTTCATTATTGATTTTATAAATGTAATTAATCAGTAGTTAATTCTAGGTGAGTATTCAGAAATTCAATAAGGGCTTCAATAAAGATATCTCACAACTCTGAAAATTATCTTCTGATTTATATTTCAATAAATGCCATATTTTGGATTAGTTTTATATGACCAGCTTTATAAGCTTTTTTTTTTAGTTACTCTTATGTCCCTCTGTTACATTAACTGTAAGATATTGACTTACACTGTACTGTTTGACAAAGGTTTAACTTAGGGATTTTTAAGACAAAATAGGAGACACTGAAAGATCAAAGTTGTACTAAAGGATTACATTTACTAAGGATGGAGTAAGTCTCTGCCTATGCTATTAGTTAAAGGCTGCCTTGTCAAGTCGTTTGCTGCCAGTGCAGGAAAGAATAAAAGCAACTACAGCAAGCATTTAATGGGGATGGGGAGGAACACAAAATATAGGCCAGATGGTAAAATATTTATAGCAGAATTTATAGAAGTGTAAAGATGTTCTGAGAGCATTACACAACAACAGGCAGAAAAACAGCAGGTGTTGCATTTTTTTTAGGTCTGAATTTACTCAGTAAAAAGCAAATTTAAAAAACAAAAAAAAAAAAAAAAAACTAACCAAAAAAACCCCTGCCTAATGAAAGTGTGAAGAAATTTGTGTATGTAAAATGCAGTAGAGCCATATGTTGCTGTGTACTATGTTATGGTGACAGACCTGATGTAAATAGGTGATTTCTTTCCAGGTGAAAGTTCTGATATTTGGATGGTAGCTTTTGCTTTAAATTGAAGCAAAAGTTATGCATTGAACATTCTTCTAAGATGGAGTTCTGAATACTTTCAATTAGCAGTGCTGACATTGAACTTTATAATACTGTGCTTCAACTTGTCTGTCTATAGTGATATATTTGCTACCAACATTAAGATATGAAATGTATGAATCATCAGTGGTCATTGTATAAGTTTTAATTCTTGGTCCTTTTACTGTCAGTTTCCTCATGATGGCACCCTAAATGTTTTCTGTGGTTTCCCTCTCCTGTGGTTCATGGTCATAGCTCAGCAATAAGGCACATCAGCCTATAATGGTATTAAATGCATCCCAGTCTCTAGATAAGTGTCTTCTCATGGCTGTGGATACCAGCAAGAGAGAAGGAGAGAGAGCAGACTCAGAACTGCAGCTACCAAGAGGCAAAACAGCAGCCCAGGCAAATGTCAGCTGAATAGCAACCTTAAAAATTGTTTCAGGTCAACAAATTGGAAATTGATTTTTGTTTCCACTAGAACGAAATAAAGGGCTTAAATTCTCCTTTTCAAAAAGGAATCCCAAACTCTTCTTGTTCCAAGAAGACCTTATATTTCATTCTTTTGGACTCAGCTGGTTTTATGTCATTTACAAAAACAGTTCTTCCTTTGAATGACTGTTGAGTTAGAAAGCTGCTAGAAGACTTGCAGTGTACATTCTGACCTCAGAATCATAAGCACCAGTTTCAGAATTCTAATCAGGGACATGTTTATGAATACTGAAAGTTTTTAGTTGCATAATTTATGAAAGGTTTTGTTGAAATTGTGCATTCGTCTAAAAAGTACTCCTAGTATATAAAGAAGTTAAATTTGATATTTTTTTCAAGAGACTTATGTTTTTCTGAGATGTTCTCTTGTCCCTTTCCATCCTGAGTAAAATCTAACATGGTAATATTTAACTTCAATACCAGTTTGATCACCTAGTATAAGATTTTTACTATTTTAATGGTTTTTTTACTGTTTAAGGAAGAATGACTTTGTTCCTGTTTTGGAACCCTATTCTTCCGTTTCAACAATTAGGTCTCCAGAAAGGTGGATTGGATGCTCAAGGTAAATGAGGTTTGAACTCTTGGAAATTGCCTGCTGAATGTACTATAAAACCTTCTGGGAATAGGAACCCCAGGATTTCTCCTTCACACCCCAGGCATCTGGGCTGAGATATTAAATATTCATTCGCTGATAACAGGCAGCAAGGCTGCGCTTAGAAAACCAAGGGAATCAAATCCTCTCAATTTTCACCAGGTTAAAGAACTCACATAATAAATCTTGTACAAATCCAGAATAGCCATGCTCAGTCCTGCTATTCATTCACTTGGGCACTCCATAATAAGGCCTATCCCAGTCCAAGTAATCACACATAGTTTTCAGAGTGTTTTCTAATACAGTGCCTTAGCAGAGTTTGCAGCAGGGACAATAGCTTAATGGTTTGTGTTGTACAGTTTTAGGAGAGGCTGATTCAGATAGATTAGTTTGGCTGGTTCCCCACCTTGTCATTGTTCCTCTCATGACTCTCTATTTGAAGAGCTGTTACCTAGGTATCTGTACAGTGCAGAATGCTCCAGATTCAGTATTCTAATATTGAAGCACAAAAATTCATAAAAGTGTTGTGTTTTAAATCTACCCATTCCATTATTTTAGCTCAAATTTCCACATTATTCTGAAGAATTAGCATTTTTCTGCTGTTTTTCTTAGCTTCTCCTCTTTAGCTGTCATGAATATCAAAACAAAAATAAAACTGCAGCCAAACATCATCTGCTAAGGAACTGATCTTCAATTGGTTCCCTCAGTTCTCATCATGTTGCAAAATTATTTTACTTTGTTCCAAATTTATCAGCCAGGATATGTCTTTTAAGACCTTATATCTAATTAATAACTGCTTGGTAAAAACTGGAAATTTGCAAGTACTACTAAAAAAATGTTTTGTTTGTCTCTGACAGGCAAATTTGAAGTTCTTAGCAGCTGTTTTATCATGTCCTTTCTAATCACTGTCTCACTTAGATTGCATTGATTAAGTAATGGCTGATATAGAGCAGTAGTGCTTTGTAAAATTGCACCATCCAAACAAGGGACCAAACAGAATGTGAGATAAAAGGTTTGGACATGGATGGGTAATAGGAGTTGTCCATTGAAATAAGATCTAATATCCAAGGAAATTAAAGCAAAAGCTGAAGCATTTTTTGTACTCTTACAGAAAGCTGTGTTCATGCATTGATGCAATTTCCCCTCCAGGCCCTTCACCATATTTGCAGCCCTCCTTGGGACACTCTCTAATAACATAATATTTTTCATATATTGTGATGCCCAAGATTAAATATAACTTTTTTTTTTTTTTTTTTTTTTGTAGTGAAATGTTTTCCTCCAAAATACAGTAGGTTTTAAATCTGCAAACTATGCTATTTCAAAGGTAAATAATTTCAGTTGCCAATGAACTATACTTATCTCAAGTTTTGGAAAAACATGCCTTTTGCACAAGAAAGAGTTGCACAAAAAACTGGAAAAACAGTTTTTAAAAAGCAGCATTGGAAAAGGGAAGATATCACTCCCTGCATTTCCTTTCATTTCCCCAGCTCACATTTCATTGTGAGCTGTTGAAGCTTATTCCCAGTGAGTGTTTGGTGCTCTGTTAAACTGAGGCATCCACAAGTTATGGGCATTTCAATAAATATCAGGCTTAACTGTTGAGAAAAGTAATTTGTTTCAACAGAATTCAGCGGCTGTTCATTAAAGTCTTGAAATTCTAGGCATGTTTTGTGAGAATGGCTGTTCTGTTGAAATTATGAAATACTACCTTGTAACTAGAAGTTTGAGCAGTACCCCTTATCATACTGCTAAGCAATTATTCAGCTCTTTGATTATAAAATATTTATTGCAGGAGATAATTACTCATAAAATGACTTTTTGTAAGTGTTGAATAAAGGAGGACAAACCCAGGTCATTTTCTCTACAGATATTATGTATGAAATTACAATCTTTTAAAGAAAATTATCTTTATTTCCTAACCTAGGTTTAAATTAAAAAACCTAGATTTAGTATTCTGTATTTCTTCTATGAATGCAAGATAGTATTTATATACTTAGTAAATTACAAAAAGCTGTGCTATATATTGTAGAAGATGCAAAGCTGTAGTAGATATCCTTCATTTAAACTAAAATAGTAATGATCACTTATTGATTTTTCTCTTTAAGCTACAAGATACATTTTCACAATACAGGAAGAAAGCTGAAAAGATGCAATGATAAAATATTAATCAATTTTATGCATTTAATCTGTCAAAATTAAAAGTGTAGATTGCTCTGTTTCTAATAACTTGTTTTTCACTGTATCTCTTTATTATGGACAGAGCTGTCTGCAAAAGAGAAAGCAGAGTAAAATAGATAGTCTTGTCTGACAAAAGCTCAAGCAAAAAAGGTTAATTTTAGTACAAGTGGTAGAAAACGATGTTATTATCATTCACATATGAAAATGAGTCCTTCTGTTATTCTGTCAAAAACTGGTAATTTTAAATTCCATCCATTAATAAATGAGAAGGCTGCAGCACATGCTAATGCACCAATTTGTAGGTTCATCCCATCAATCTGCTTTGCTTTTTTAAGACGACTTCGAATTAGAGAGAGCTCATGTCCAGCCTCTCACCCACCAGCGCCCCCACATCCTTCTCAGCAGGGCTGCTCTCCATCTGGTCATCCCCAGCCTGTGCTGGTACCAGGAGGTGCCATGACCCAGGTGCAGCACCTTGTACTTGGTCTTGTTAAACCTCGAGCGATTCCAAGGGCCCCACTCCTCAAGCCTGGCTGGGTCCCTCTGGGTGGCATCCTGTCCTTCAGTTGATGAGGGTACACCTGATCCCTTTATCTATGTCATTAATGAAGATATTAAGGAACACTGGTTCCATGAGGGGACACCACTTGTCACTGATGTTCACTGGGACTCTGAGTCATCGATCAACACCCTCTGGATGTGACCATCCAACCAATTTCTTATCAATCTCCCAACCAATCTCCTATCAAATCCATCTCTCTCTGAGAGAGAGATGTTGTGAGGGACCATGTCAAAGGCTTTACAGATATCCAGATAGATGGCTCATAAATCCCAATATGTAGCCCTGCCCTTGCTCAGTGCTATAGTCACTCCATTATAAAAGACCACTGGGTTGATTTGGTGGGACTTGTCCTTGGTCACAGTAACTTGCTGTTCTGATCACCGCTACACTGACAGAAATATTGTATCTACTAAAAGTAAGCAATCTATTCAAAATCCATTGTTATTGTTTTATTTGTAATTCTGATTTCAGAATATGTAGTTAGAATTACATACATAGAAATAAATTATGTGGAATATGTGGAAATAAATTAGCTTTGTAACAAAAAGGTAATGTGGTCGTGGCTCTTTTTTAATCTCTAGATGGTTTGCTGGGAACTGGGTTGGTGTAGCAGTTTGCAAAATATTTTATCTCCTGTTTTGAGATTTTAATAGGTCATAATCAATGGTAACATGCTGTAACTATTTCTCAAATATCATTTGCAGATATGTATTTAAAAATAAGCCCATTTTTTATTAGAAGCAGATTTCCATTCCACAAGCGAGCATCATCCCTAATTAGCAATCTTTTCTTTGGGGGAAGGCAGAGATGTAACCTCATCTTGACCTATCTTTCTCTCTTTGAAGGAGATGCAGTATTACTGAATTTGAAATTACAACAGTTTCATATTGTATCCATTTGCCAATATATGAAAAATATATAAAATTTTGGAGCCTTTTAAGTTTCAAGGCTGTCAATTCAAATTTCGTTTATGAAGGAAAAGAGTCATAAGAATAATTCTTGACTAAACCCTTCTTTATCTGTTGAGTGTGCAGTAGTTTTACTCTTGGGAATTCACAGTCAAATAAAGCAATCAGAGCAGGATGAAAGTGCACTCAGCAATTCTGTAAACAGACATGACTGAATTTTAAAACTGAAGTCAACAGAAAGGCATTCAGATTTGGGGTTTTGTTCATTTTGTTGTTTGGTTTTTACTTGGTAGAATACTTTCTGATATAGTCTTTGTTTCTAAATGTTCAGCAAGGTACATAATTGAAGAAAGAAGAGACCAAACCTTGAGTCAAAGTAGAAGAGTTGTTAAGAGTGATGGGAAGCTTAGATCCCTATTTAAGGTGTGTAAGTGATGCATAAAGGCAGGAAGGATAAATGCCCTCCTGCTTTATGATGTTTCCCAGTGTGTTCAGCTGAGTGCTTTAAACAGCGACTAAATTAGAATGTGTGCCCCCATATGAAGGACAGTATGCAAAAGCATATTGAGATATTTGTAGTGGTAATTCCACACAGTCACTCTGAACTAAGAGAGTTATGATCCAATGAGAAATCCGTTCTCTACATCTGAACTTGAATTTCAAAATTCCTGTCAGGTTTATACAGTTTTGCAGCATTGTGTGTGCTTTTCCTTATACGCACAGTATGTTTTCTTCTACGTTTTCTATAATTAACATTTTCAGTATTATTTCTAATATTTCATTATCCCATGCGATAAATTAAGCAATTGAAATTACTTCTGTATCAGCAAAAGGCAGTAAATAATTTAGAACTAAACCAAATATTGTTCATTCTTCAGATACGCAGATTACAAAGCTATGAAGATTTGCTCTGTCATGTATATTCATGTATTTTATCACACTGAGAAAGAGCACTGATTTGGATATATCAACAGAAGAATCCATCAAATAAAGAACACATTAATATATTACTAGAATAATAAAACTGAAACCAATGTGTAAATCCAAAGATACCATAGAAATGCAAAATTCCTAATGACCTTACAAATGGTCAAAGGCAGTTATTAATTCTTCTACACTTTTGAGGCCACATCTGAAACACTTGTCTAGTTTTCAGCTTCTAACTTAAGAAACATTACCCATATTGTCCAGAGATGTTTGTGGAAATATATGATTTGTGGAGGTATCTTTGGAGATTCACAGAACTACAGTAGACTGTGCGCTGAGCAAGCTAAATTGGTGTTGAATTTGGAGCTACTCTGAATTGCAATTGGATTGGATGCCAAAATGTTTAATTTTATGAATAAATTGTTTCTATAATGGAAGTAATTTAAAAACTAAATCCATTATAGCTAAGTAAAAAGAAAGCAAAAATTAATTTTAAAATATAACAAAAAAAGAAAATGTGGTGTTTAACAAATGGTGAAATATTTTTTCCTTAAATTGCTCCCTAATGCATTTTTTCTGGCTTCCTGAGAACAGGCGTGAATGAAGTTCTATGCCATGCTAATGCTCTTCAGCATTCTCTTAGCTTTCTCATGTGACAGGACATCTGAAAGAGACCTACAGCCTTTATGATGAGCTGTTCATTTGGAATTGGCCATAACAAGAGAAATTTGCTTTTGGGTTTAACAAAAGGTTTTATGAGCTTTAGAGAGTCTATATGCTGCACTTGAGGTATATTTTTGCTAACTGCCATAGCTTTACAATGTAGGAGCAAACAACAATTCATACTAGCTTACTACATCAATTTTTTAAAAACCCAACTTAATTATATTCGGCATCTACACAAAGTTGTTCTTTTTTGAACAAACTATTTGCTAGTCTGAGCAGTAATCTCTCTTTTGAACAAACTATTTGCTAATCTGAGCAGTATTGGAGTGTTCTGTTTAATGGAGTGTAAGAGGGTGTGCCAGGATGCCACATCACAGACTATCCATGACATCATTTACTTCCTTTGTTTAAATGGAGTGGCACCAGCCACTGTTTCCATTTGGTAATCTCGTTTTCTCATGTGAAAAACCCAGATTTCCTTCTTTGCCTTTTAATTTTGGTATCTTCTAGGCATTTTGGGATATGGGCCCCACAGAGTTAAGCAATTTCTGATTAGATTGCTTTAGTCTGTTTGATTAACATTTTTACTTGTCTGAGAGTTAGGTTAAGCCTCAATAGTTGCTAATATAGTAGAGTTCTGTGACATGGGTGGGTCATTGGCATGGGTGAGATATTTTCTCTGTATTTTGACAGCCTTAAGAGAGGATGTTAACAAAAAATAAATGACTGGTAAACAAGAATGAAAAAAATGGAAAGAGACTGGTTACTGCTATTCAAGGGGTCATTGTTTCAGTAAAGGAGCAAGGACTGTGAGGGAGATGCTGATGGAAAATCTGTGTTTCATGGAGTGTTACCGGGGAAAACGAGCCATGGCAAAGTAAGCAGTTCTCTGTTGGCTCTCTTCATTGTAATATAGCCTTTGAGCTGGTACTGTAAAACAAATTACTGCAGTGCATCCCATCATTACCAGTGGCCAATATATTGAGTATTCTGTATCCCTGTTTAGTCACACCAGCACCATCACAGTATAGATTTCAGCATCCCTGCTCCAGAGCTCTGCAAAGGATTTATATCTGATGTAGTCCTGACTTTGTCCAGGTATTATTGTAGACAGTCTAGTCTGTTATCTACACCAGAATATTGTATGCCACTGTTTTCTGTCCTCTGCAACTTATTTTTGGAGATGGAGAGTTGATTTCACCAAGGAATAGTTCCAGTTTTTAGGCTTCCTTACCCAGTTATACACTTGCTGTATAACTGCAAATACAATCTAGTGCTTGGTGACTGATGTACTTGGGAAAGAAGAGACTAGAAGGCATGAAGCATAGGAGTATTGCTTAACTGGATTCTGTGTTTAGTGGTCATACAGGAAATATCTGGAAGTAGATATTTTTGGCATATGTCAGTCATGAACTTGTAGGAATGTTGTTGCAGTTCCTATGCATCATTCTGGTATCCATATTAAATGTCAGAAACAGAAATTCAGGGGAAATTAAGTTCCTGTTTTGATAAAAAATGAACTAGCACAGTAACCAGAATGAGATCACATCTGCTTATGTTTCTGTCAGCTGTACCTTACTGTGTATCTGCTTCTAGCACATGGTTAGCCAGCATGCTGATGCTAAGGGACTGAGAACATTCATGCTGTAACACTGTGCTGTTATTGCTCAGACTTCCTCAACAAACAGGGGGCTCTGAGGTGTGGAAAACTGAAATAAAGCTTTAATAGGATTTGGTTTAAAGCAGTAGCCAGTGGGGAAAGGGAAGGGAAAGGAAAGGAAAGGAAAGGAAAGGAAAGGAAAGGAAAGGAAAGGAAAGGAAAGGAAAGGAAAGGGAAAGGAAAGGGAAAGGAAAGGAAAGGAAAGGAAAGGAAAGGAAAGGAAAGGAAAGGAAAGGAAAGGAAAGGAAAGGAAAGGAAAGGAAAGGAAAGGAAAGGAAAGGAAAGGAAAGGAAAGGAAAGGGGGGAAGGGAAGGGAAAAGGAAAAGAGAAAAAGGAAAAAAAAAATCAAACATAAACTCCAAATTAAATTACTCTGTTACTTATCATTTGTAAGTATGGGCCAACACCTTATCATATATCTGAAATACTGCAATATTCACACATTCATTTAATGAAGGATAGCTCCCTCAAGAATAAAGGCTCAAGGATTTCACATACAAAGAATTACCACAAGGGAGTGAATTGTTGTATACCTGTTGTTCCTCAGAACCCTAGGCATTACCCCCTCTGGGCTCAGTGCCTGCAAAAATCCTTCTGTTTCATTTCTTTGAGCTGTAATACTGTCATTCCTGCTGGTGTTTATCACTGAATGCCTGCACTTTGGAGCACACCTGTAGAACAGCTGCTGCACTGTGAGGAAAATGGGATTGTAGCATAAGTGCTTGTTTGACCTTGGCTCAGTCTAAACTCCAGTTAACTGAGTACTGACTCCCCTAGCAGTGCTACTCACCATCATTTACTGCCAGACTTAGCCAAAGTTCTGCATATTTTTCCCTAGTAATGTGGAAAACTTCTAAAACTTGTAGAAAAACAGAATTATACTGTATGGTTCCTGGCTATGCATATGTGTGTAACACTGAATACAATTTTCCATTTAGGCACAAAAATGAAATCACCTCTGTGGTGATTTAGAGGATTTTCTTTTTCAGTATAAGTTCTCTTTGGGGACCACAGAAATAGAAAAATGCAGTAGAATAATATACATTTGGAATTAATTAAAACTGGTGAAGGAAGAGTATTTGCTTCATTTTAGAGGAGTTCTGTGTTCCTAAAGCTGTATAAATAATGTGAAAATCTGGCAGCCTACTTATTCTTCCACTGTTCAGTGAGGCACTCAGTTTGCTTTGGGATTATTGATGATAAGGAAGACTTCTCTCTGAAAGTGGAATAGATGTTTATTGAATGTTAAGATGCATGAAAAAATATTATTTGAATTACCTGAGACCATGCTAATAGATTTGTTTTTGTAAGGGGAAAAAAAAGAAAATAAAATGTTTTTATTATAGCAAACAGAACCCCACATTAATGGAAGTTTTGAAATACCCTCCCAGGAATTCTTTGCAAGCATTTTGGCTATTGCTGATAAGTTTTGATATTATATTTCTAATAGTAATAATTTTCTAAATTAATCTATCACAGACAGTTAAATTCCTAGTGTAATTGTAATGAGAAATATTCAGAAAATACTGAAATAATGATTTTTTTTAAATAAACAGTTGCAAAGAAGAGTGGATGATGGTTTTTTTCTTACATTTTGGAATAAACTTATTTTCAGAGTTAGGATATTCGGACTGTAGACCACATTGTTGGTTATATAAGAGTTGGTGATGGAAGAAAGCCCTTCAGACTGAAATGCTGCATGGCCATCCAAGGTGAATAAGAAGTCAAACAACTTTTCATCACTTTGACAAATACATGTTTCTATCAGATTTGGGATGGGTGAGGGATTTCTCCCTTTCAAGAAACATCACTTCAGTCTTTCTACAGCTTAGCTTAAATTTCCTTCCCGTCAATACCTGATCTCTTCCAGCCCTATGGCAGTGGCACTACTAGTGACAAATGATCTGTTAATAGATTGGTGTTGTCTCTCGAGACTGTAGCATTTCCCTAATAGGCTGTCATGTGATCTTATAGGACTGAAATAAACATAAGGATATTTTTTACAATTGGGTTGTAAAGTACATTTGATTGCATCTAAAATTATTTATTTAAATAGATGTAAATGAGCTGCATATTCAGCTTTATACCGAGCAGTACAAGACATTAAAATTTTGCTTTTGTGGTCTAATGAAAGTTTTTGTTATTGTGTACAAAAACAAAACATAGTTATATGAATTCAGAATTAATATTACCCATACTAGTCTTTTAATTGGGTGGGATATAAACATCTGTGTTCCTGACAGTGTTTCTCTTTAGTAGTTACATTAAAAATTTATTTGATGACAGCAATATAATGATTATATTAATTACACGTTGAAGTGATGTCTACTTTTATTACACAAAACAATTTACAAAACTCTCCTAATCAGAATACATTTACTGATATGATAAAAGAAATTGAAGTAATAAGTTTCATAAAGTTATATAAAGTCATTAAAAGAATCATGCAGATAAGTGTCATTAACTGTGTACATTTACCTAATGAAAATGGAAAGCAGAAATCTCTGAACTGATTCATAATCATTTGGGTTGAGGGCTCGTAATCAGTGATGTGGCATATAAAAAAAACCAAAACTGATTAAAGGCTTTAACATGGTGAAAACATTATGGAGATGTGTGACACACTGCCAAAATAAAATAAAACTTACTGAGTGTTATCTACTTGCATTTTCGATGATTTTGTCACTTCCAAAGTGCTTCTATGGAATTATTCATCTGTCAGCAGTTCAAACAATACAAAAAAGTAATTTTTAAACATGATATAGATTCTTGGCAGGTACATTGTGTGATGAGAGTGTAACTTCCAAGATTTTTTATTCAGTGACTGCAGCAATTTTGTCACTTCCTGGGAGCTGGTATCTAGAAAGGAGTGGGGCTTGTCTTTCTCTGTTCTGTTTTGATATTATATTTCATGTGATAGCGTGTGGAATCTTATTCTCTGTTTAGTTTCTATCTTAGTATTTGCAGAATCACAGAATGGTTTGGGTTGGAAGATACCTTAAGTATCATCTGGTTCCACCCCCCTGCCATGGGCAGGAACACCTTCTGCTAGGCCAGGTTGCTCAGAGCCCCATCCAACCTGGCCTTGAAGACATATCTGTGAAGAGCTTACTTGTAGGGTGGGTTATACAGTGGCCTCAGGTTCATACTGCAGTGCCATTGTAAGGACTGTGACTATATCATATAAATAAATTGTACCAAAGAGATACATTGTAAGTGTTTCAGAAGAGGATTTTGAGTGTAAACTGTTGTATAACCAGTCAGGTTCCTAAATATCTTGTCTGAAGAGAGTAAATTCTTTGCCTGAGATTGTTAATGTCTTGAGAACCAAACTAAGATTGCATTTCTTAGGATTATAAAGATAGCATGGTTTATAAAGATGGTGAGGTGCAATGTGTGTCTCTTTTCCCATGCTGGCACACAAGATGTTGCATTGGTGAGAAATTCCAAGCTTGATGCTCCTAACAGGCTTCCCAGCTGCCAGTAAGAAGAGTGGAAGGAGGTTGAGGCATGTGCTCTGTAAGGATAATTGAGGACAGTTATTCCCCCCACCTTTATTAGATTCATTTATTGCCACGTATCATAGAGTCTAGTTTTTATCTTATAATCAATTCTGTGAATTCATGTCTCCAACTAATATACTAAAAATGGCAGCATCAACCTAGTAGTAAGGAATATTTAAAAAACCTGTTGGCAAGTAGTTATAGAAACTGTTACTGCAGATTGAAAATCAAGTGTTTCTTCAATATAATGTGCTATTTATACAGAAAAATGATCTTAAAATGTACCTAAAAGGAATGCAGTTATTTTCCTGAACTTATTAAAGCAAACACAGGGATGGCAGCTATTTTGATGGAAAACATAAACATCCCAGTAAGTAAAGGTGAAACAGGGTTTCAACAATGATAAAATTGTTGCAATTATAATTTTCGTCATACAATGATAACTTTTCACTGTGGAAAGTAAGCTGCAATGAACAAAGAATGAAACATGAGTTTATTTAGAATGGGTGAGTCATGTTACATATAAACTGCTCATTTTCTTTATCTTTTAAGAGGGCATTCATTTCTTTTTTACCAGTGTGAAATAATAGAAATTAATATTAAGCTTTGAGGTTACAGTATGTTTACACAAGCATTTTTCATTAATCATAATAATTGACATACCCACATTAACTCAAAATGTAGAAAAATCAAATAACAATTTCAGTTATTTCAGGATCTCTTTTTTCTTCTTTTTTTTTTTGTTGTTTTTTATTCTCTCTTTTAGAATTGGGTAGAAAAAGCAGAGAAACAGAAACTCTTGTCAGACACCCTTGACCTTTCTGAGCTGTTTCATCCAGACACGTTTCTCAATGCCTTGCGCCAGGAGACTGCAAGGTGAGGGAAAAATAATGTGCCTATTTGTGCTAATGTGCCATTGTTCCTTATGTGTGAGGATGGTTATTTCATTTTGAGGACACAGAGCCAAAAAGTTATGTCAATTGCTGTCATCAGTCATCTTTTTTTTATTTCTTGCCTTGAAGTAAAGTAGCTGTTATCTGTTTAAATACTTAGATTTTTTTTTTCAGTTAGAGATGTATTTTTCTTCAAAGTAAGACTTAGTATCATATGGTACACATTGAAAATACATTGAGTTTGGTTTTGTGTGTTTGATATCCTGTTGTTACACATCTGTAAGATTTACTGTATGTGTGTTTCCATTGCAGAGTAATGAGGTGTTCAGTGGACAGTCTCAAATTTACAGCTTCATGGAAAGGGCGAATACAGGAAGGCAAACTCCAAGTTAAGGTATTTTACTAGGATGTTGTACTAGTATTTTATGAGGATGTTTTATCAGTATAGCTTAAGTCATCTGCCCATAAACTTCCTAGAAAACTGAGCTATAAATAATTGGTGTACCAGAGGTAAAAAGACTGGTAAATGGTATACAGTTACTAAAATGACAGTGCAAAATTCCACAGAAAACAGAAAAGGAAAGCAGTTATCTTTTGTCTTCTCCCTGGTTACTGTTCTCATTTTAAAATTAAGCTTATTGCTCCATTCTCTTCAGCCGCCTCTTAGATGAAAATGGAAGCTGCAATTTTTATGAGTTAGAATTTTGCTCTTGTCCAGATAGATGATTGGTTGGTAGCCAGAGGAAATACAAATGTAAATCTACAAGTCTAAGGCCATGTGTTAGAATTTCTTTAATCACTGGAAGCAGACTACTAAGGAAATAAACTAGAGTAAACCATAAGATGACTAGTTTTTGATATGATAAAAACCCAAGAATTTTTAAATGTTAGTTAAGCCTACAGCCAGCAGCCATAAAGTCACCACAGGTTGCTTTGACAGCAAAGTAGAGATGAATCCTCAAATGGTTTAATTTAGCTTCTTAACTAGCTTCTAACTTCTAAGTAACTAACTTATTAACTCCAGGTAAAACTGCCACTTTGGTCAGCACAGGTCTCTGTGCACCTCTTTTATACTTAATTTTGTAGGGAATTGACAAAATAAGTTTTCTGTGCTGTGTCTTCCTACAGCTATGTTGATCCCAAAATAATGCTGCACAGCTCCACATTCTGGGTCAGCATGGAGCATAGCCCTTAAAACCACATCCCCACAGAGACACTTGTGCCCAGTGCAACAACTCAACAGCAGCTGTGGGGTCGCTGCAGCTGAAGCAGAGATTACTGCATGAGGAGAGAGAGAGCAAGTGGCAAGGCAACTTCTCTAGTCTAGTAATGCAGACGGAAACAAGGTTGGGGGAGATTTTAGGGTTCTGAGCTGGCTTCTGACACTGTCAAAAATTATTAATACAGAATATGTAAGATTTCATATTCCTAAAAGATTAATATATTGTAAAGCCAGTAAAGATAACTGTAATCATCCAATCTGCCCTAAATACAGTGCAGTCTTTTGAACTTTGTTGAAATAATTCCTGTTGGACCTAGAGAATGTAATTTTGCAAATTCTTCAATCTTGATATTTAAGTAAGAGTAATGCTTGCCTGCTTCATTTCATAAGAAGCATGAGAAGACAGGTCTGTACAAGTTGGAGGTAAATAAACCAGGGAACTTTTAGGGCTTGGTATAAACCTGGTATATGACAAATATACCTGCAAATCACATGATCTGAGGTTACAGATTCAGCCAAGGTTTCTAATGCCATAGCAGTAAGTCAAAACTGAGTTTCACATCTCAGACCAGTCATTCTAGTAGCCTAGCTATCAGTTGCAGACTGTAGGAGCTTGAAGTTCTTCAAAACCATGTTAACATTTTTGAAAAATATCAGAAGTCAATGTCAAGTACCTCAACTCCTAAATAACATTAACTCAGTGTATTCATATATTAAAAAATATCACAGTGTTTTACAGTTGCCAGATTGAAAGAGCTGCTTGGCAAATAAAGAATGAGAGGAAAGAGTTTTGTTACAGTACTCCAGTTTATATTAAACTTCTGACTGAATTTTAAAATGTTTTACTGTCTGAGAATTTATGTGGTAAATTTTTGGCAATGCTAGTTAAGTACACTGTTGGCAGTCTATATCGTGTGTAGGCAAAAGATTAATGTATATGATCTATTGCTTTACAAGAGTGTGTCATGTTCTAAGAGGGATTTAAAATCAAAAGAGAATTTTGTTTAAGGAGAAATTCTTTGCCCTGAGAATAGAACAAGCAGTGAGGTGATTGGTTATTTTTAGCAAAACATAAGAATCCTGTCAAGTTTCTTCACTTGATTTGAATATTATCTTTTCCTCTGTAAGAGCAATACTCATTGATTCTCTATTAGTAAGAAATCACTAGTATTTTCACTGCTCCTTTTAATCTTTGATAAATGGAAAGGCTTTGGAACCCTTTGCAATGCTGAATATCTAGATTTCCCTACCATGAGTCCTTCCTCATGTTCATGGAGAACTGAGAGGAAACTTCCCCATTAGTAAAGCTACATACAAGAGGGACTATAACTAGGGCATAAAGCTGTTATTGATTCAGAAAAGTAATTCTCTGAAATGTATCTTGTTTGATAAGGATCCTCTGGATTGTACATTAAGGTTGGGTCACCAGAGCACTATGAATTTTAATACTGGTAAAGTAAATGTTGTATCAGCAGTTTCAAGAATTCAGGCTAACTTTGTTAAATGGGAACCTATTCTGAGTGGGAACTCAAAGAAAGAGAATTCCATCAGCAAAAATAATAAGTCCTGAAACACATCCTGTGGTGAGATAGCTGGGACTTGTTTTATCCCACCTAAATAAGAAATTGTAGCTTACCAGACTCCCCTGCAGGAGCCAGACCATGGTATAGGCTATTCTGAGGTTTATCAGTCTCAATTGATGCAAATGGTATTATTTCCCTTTATGTAACTAACTCCACCGAGAGATTTGATTTTGTACTCACAGAGTTGAGGGCCTCTCTTTCAGGATCTGGGAGAGTTGTGCTCAAATCTCTGAATCAACAAATATTTAAAAACCTAATAGAATGTCTCTGTTGAAGGAAATACAAGTAGGAATACAGGTGAATTTTAAACCTGATAGTCACACATACTTTATATAACTTTCTTAGGAAAACTGTCAGGCTTTGAAGACATGTTCTTCAAGATTTTTTTCTTACTTTTTATTTTAAAAGGTTTTGATGACTTAGAATTTATTCCATGAGAAGGAAAAAACAAGGAGATCTCATTATACTCTGTATGATGAAAATGCTTTCTTGGTCTTGCTGTGATTTTAAAAAATGGCATCAAGCTTCAGCAATTGTAGATGGTTGATCATACTATGCATAAAAATACAAATAATTTACCCCATGATCATCTAAGTTAGAAGTGTGCAGTTCTAGAACTGTCAGTGAAACTGCAAAGCAGGCAGAGGAAAAATCAGGCCAAGAACACACCTTAGTCTTATATGAATTATCAAACGAGATGCTAAATTATCAGTGTTAATTTAGGTGATGGTTTAAATGTATGATGTGGAGTGGATCTCCTCTAGTAGGATGTGATGAATATTTGATTTAGAATCTATCTGTATAAAATTATACCTTCCTCAATATCACTTAGAATCAATCTGTATAAATTACATCTTGTTTAATGTCACTCCACGTTGCTTTAACAAAAGGTACTGAAAATGTATGGCTATTGCACTAAAATTACATATTGATATGCAAATACATCTCTTCTGTTTGCTTTGTGCACTGATTGCGCTGTTGCACAACAGCAGGTAGTCATTCCTTTTGGCATTCCGTTTTCTGTATTGTAGAAAAGAGTGAAAGAAAGGAAGAAACATGGTAAGAAAATTATTGGGTAGTAAGTAATATGACCTTGGGTAGAACTTAATATACATAGTAAAGTAAAAAATAAAAAATTACTGAGAGTCTCAAATCCACAACATGAGTATTAATATCAAAACTATACTCTTAGCAACTGACAGGTATATTATTATAAGGCATGCTGAGAGGTCTTTTTTTACAGTATACCTCCATCCCAAAATGTCAATAAATTAATGATGGAGGCCTGTTGAGGTAATGAAGGGAAAATATGACTTCCCAAAGTCTGCTGCAGTTTGGATCATGTCATGGAAAATTATGGCATTAATTAGTAAGGGAAGATCTGTTGCAGAGAATTTGAAATTTGGAAACAGATGTGCTTTGGACCATGGTATCAGCCCACTTTCTACTAAGGTATTTTAAAGAAACATAGTATGTAATGTGTAAAAATAAGTTTTTTGAATCTAAACTAGTACTGATAGCTGTGAACTGCCAAATTCTTTGTAAGAATTAAAATTTATGGTCAATTTCTGCCATTACTCTCTGGTGAGTTTCAAAGATACTATGATTATATTACAGATGCTGTGAAATTCAAGTCTATCATAGTACTTGTAATTTCTCTATAATGTTTATTATAGAAATGAAAGCATATTGGTGTACTCAGTCAAATGGTATGGAAAGTACCTTGTTCTAGTATTGTTGGGGTTTTTTTCTTAATGTCTTTTAATGTTGAATGAAAGTAAAAATTGGGTCCTAATCTTCAAAGGAGTTTCTAGCATTGGTTTCCAGGAGAAGTTTTCCAGGAGATCAAGTGGTATTTTCCACAACTGTAATGTCAAAGGGACTGCAAATACCAAAGAAGAAAAGTGCAGTAAAAAGTTTTTTCAAAAGTTAACCCACTTCTATAGAAATTTCTTTCAGAGATGTTCAGGATGGCCAGACCTTTGAACACCCTAGCAGCGAACTTCAAAACCGCTTCATCAGACCAATCTTTGTCCAATAACTTTGCCATAGTTATTTATTAAACTATGATCCCTAAAAATATTCCCTGAAGAAAGCAAGAAGGACAGAAAGAATATCATAGGAGATGAATCTTTCTAAAATTTGTGTGAAAGTTAGACAAAAAGTCTACTCTGAACTTTCCATCTGGGATTGTTTTGGTTCACGTTATCCGCAGCTTTGGTGGTTTTGCTGTTAGTCCTAGTCTGTATGAAGCACAGATTGCTCTAAAGAGCATTGTCACTTCTCTGGTCGCTGTCTGTCCAAGGAGAAGCACAGCTTTGTTCTATGTCTTTTTTAAAAGCCATGTTTTATAATATTTTTTTTTCATATTAAAAGTTTTACATCTGCATCTTGCACATTGTAAGGAAGATTCTCCAGCTCAGCTGGGAGAATAAAAGAGAAATATGAGTTTAAAGAAGCAAATTCTTGAAGAGTGTAATGCCTGTCTACAATCAAAAGAATAATTAGAGATTAAATATGCAAAATGTAATTTTAGCTAGTTTACACTTAATATATTATTAATTGAAAACCCCTAACACTGGGGAGGAAAGCATTGCTTTTCAGTCATGACAGTAACTCAAAATGTGTTACTGCTTTATTCCATCTTTTGGTGTGAAATACATAATTTTAGAATACTAAAATTACCTAAGGAAATTATATCCATTTCATCTGTGATACTAATCTTCATTGTAACATCATACTTTAACTCCTTTATGCAATCTGATAGAGGTTTCAAAATTTCTTGCAAGGGAAAATATATTGGAAAATTACATTTTTCTCCATTTTCCTTATGTGATCACTCCTCCAATTTCCAGCAACACTGTATTTCCTGATTCCAGCACTGCTTTATGAACCATGCATTTGGTGAAAGCAAACCTCAGTATGATAAATTTAATTCAGGCTTTAGTACGGTAGTGTAACAGGCAGATGATTTTCAGATTGTAGCTTCTGTTACATATCTGCTGCAGCTGGATAGTTAGCCTTTTGAAAAGCTGCATAAAAGTTATTATTGAATTAAGTTTTATTACTATTAAAATGGAAGTTGTCACTTCAGCAGGCCAAAATAATAATAATAATAATAATAATAATAATAATAATAGTAATAATAATAGTAATGCTGTTAATATTATTATTTGCAATCTAGTAGTATTTGTATTGAGGAAAATAAAGCTATCAGCAAATATTGGAATTAATTTTTAAGGTATTTAGAATAGAGGTCACCAACTTATGGAAGACTCCAGAGAAGAAAAAATAGAACCTTTAATTCAGAGGCTGAAATTACTTAATTAAAAGAAAACACTTGAAAGATGTTGCAAATAAAGCATTGCATAGTTAAGGAGCACCTGCGATTCTTATTTAATTTTTTGCCAAACAACAAAATGCTTGTCTAAGAAGTTTTGAGTTTGTTAAGTAAAATTTTCTCTCATATTATTTCAATGTATTTTGTTTGCCTCTGCTGAAGCTGTGTAGTTGCTCCATTCCATTCTTTGAAAGCTAAGCTCAGACTTCCAAACAGGAAGTCATGCTTATTGCAGTGATTGTTCTTCTCTTCTTCTCGTCATTGTAATGGTTGTGAATTTGGCTGTTGCTATCATAATTCCATTAATCAAATGCCAGGCAACTGCAGTTTCATAATTAATGACATTTACAGGTATTTTTCTCTGGCATTTCAAAGAATGTGAATCCAAATCAGAGGAAGTTCACAGTGAAGTGTGGTCCAGATCTTGCTTTTAAATCATGTTTCCTATTCTCACAAAGAACATAACAGTAATTAATTTCCTGTCATTTAAAAATTTGCTCACAGTAAAAAGGTTCATCATTTATTAAAGCACAGTGTAATCATTATTGACATTTTAATTCTGTTATTTATGTTTGAATATTTTATATTTCCATGGCAGATCAGTGGCTTACAACTGGAAGGTTGTCGTTTCGATGGAAATCGACTTTCAGAAAATCTGCATGATTCTCCCAGTGTGTCATCTGTTCTCCCTTGTTACATGGCCTGGATTCCACAGGTACTAAATTATTAAAAGCCCTAAACTTTCAAGACCCATAATTTTATTTTTTCTGTGCAGTAGCTGTTCAGTATGAAGTTGCTGACCTGTTTTCCTTTCATTTCAAAATAAAAATCACAGTCTTTACTAGGAAAAGTAGTTACATTATTTAAAACTGAAACTTATTGTTATTTTGTTTATATTCTTTAGCTTATATTGCTTAGATGAACTCATGGGCTTTATTTCAGTCATACCTTAGTTTCTTTGTCTTTTAAAAACATTGGCATGTTTTCAAACCTTTATTAGTAAATATATACATATGTTTGGGAGTTCATTCCTAGAATATATTTTCTTTGCATTTTAAATATTAAAGTAAAATGCAGTGACAATAAAAAAGAGAGAATATGATGTGAGCTGTAAGCAAAGAAAGCCTTTCTCCTACTTAAACTAATTTAAAAAAATGTCACTGCTTGCAGATTTTAAGATGAAAGAAAGTAATCCTAACAGTAAAATCTGTTACTGCTTCTGCCTTCCAATTGGCATAGCAATTGCTGATAAATAACTCAAAAAGTCACATAGAATATATTCTAGGGTGTGTCTTTTAACAAAAAATTGCTTATTATGGAATTCGTCTCACTTACATTTAGGAAGCCCATCCCATCAGAAGATATCTGGGATGAGTCTGCCCAGTGTGAGTCTAGAGACAGCCTAGACCTCCATGATGGCCTTTGTGTATTGTGACAGATAATGCACAAGGAGCTCCATTGCTAACACACTGCTGTATCCCAACTTACTTTTTCTCTCATTGTTATTTCCAGCAGGGGAAATATAGCATTATATTATAGTACAGCATTAGAAGTATAAAGGTCAACAAATTTAGACCTTGAACACAAATGTAAATGCTAGCCACCATCTGCGCCGTTGCTCCCAGCTTGATTAAGAAAGAAAATACTGAAAATTTTAAAAAAGGACAAAAAATGAAAACATCACAAAAGCTCTTACAAAGTTGACCAGTGAAGGATTTCTCCGTTTTTTGGTATTTACAGGTTTTGGTTTTTTCACCTTAATAAACAGATTCCTAATTTTTTTGAGAGGTGGTGCATGGGATAAATACAGAATTGCCAGACATTCTAATATATTGGCTCAGTGGTGGATGTGGAGGATGGTAATATGTGTGGTTTTCCATGGTATCACCAAATGGAAACACATTTTAAATGAGAATTCTTAGTCCTCCCATTGTTCTGAAAGATGTTCATCTTGTGTTTGAAATAAAACAGATTTTTTAGTACTTTTCTTAATAAGACTATTTTTTTTAAACTCCAAAGGTAGGATCCAAAAGTTATATGTGAAATCAGCAGAGAGCTTTATCTGTAAAATTAAAAAATTAGATACTTCAATAATCAATGAATTAAACTTTGTCAAATGTACTTATATTTGAAATGAATAGCAACTGGCATCTTTGTGTTGGAAAAAAAATCTAGTTCTTATAAAACACAGGCCATAACCTGTCAACTGCCCACTTTTTAAATACAAAGTGTCTTTAAGGAGAGTTTTTCTGAATTGGTCTACCCTTGAGTTGTTTTACAATCACTGTAAAAATTGACTGTGCTCAGAAACCAAAGCAGAATTGGATATCATTCATTTCCCTTAATTTAATTATTGCTCCTTAGGAGAAGAGTGCATAAAATTGAACATATTATCTTAGAATTCTTAGGTTTTGAACTTGTTTTCTTTTCTCCATAAATGCAACTTTTGAAATCTAGTGAGCAAAAGTATATGTATAATGTAATGTTTTGAAGTAATTTTCAACCAAACTTAACTTCAACCTAGGGAATTTCTCTGAGAGAATCCCCTCAAAATCCTGCAGTGCTCTAAACAGAATATTTTTAGCTATTAACACTGTGATTATTCTCATATTCATGCTTATTCTCATAAGCTTGTTCTCTTATTCTCACATTAAACTGTGAAGGTCCTTTCCATTTTTAATCCACTGATGGATCCCATGCTGTGAAGGGTGTCACTAAAGGGGATGGAACTGTGTATGAGGCAGTCTAACAAAGAGAACTTTTGGATTGTACTTAAGCCAAGGACATAAGGATTTGTGACTTAAAAAGACTTCCACAGAATGGTTTTAACCCTCCAATAATGTGATTCCTTAAAACATCAGTGGGATTGAGAAAGGCACAAGAACAGATATTTTGTTCCTAAAAGTGTAAAAACAGGTCTTTGAAAGCAAACTGGCCAGCTTCTGGCTCCCAGCTTTGGCAAAATTTAAATTCTCTGATTAACATTTTACTCTCAGTCTGGCCAGCGTTTTGTCTTCTTCAGTAGTGTTAACCAAGGAATAAATGGACTAAGTACAGTCCTTCTGAGAACAGCTGAAATCCTGGTTATAAATTATTCTATACAAATATTACCACACATAAATCTTCTGCAAGGATTGAAACACTGTTGTTCAAAAGACAGGGGAAGTTGATTTTCAAAAGGAACAGCAAAATTCTTCAGTAATTATTTTATACTTCACATGCAAGGCAAAGTACTTGAAGCAGTTATTGTTTGCATGTTTCCTTTTTCCTGTTTTTAGTTATTTTCTAATATTGGAGCATCACTAACTCACATTTGATGTGATTTGAGTTAAAATGGCACTCATTTTTATTTAAAATTCTTTTCTGACAAGTCTGCTTCTTTGTTATTTCGTTCTTGAAAATCGGACATTTTCCTGTTGACAGGATGGGACATTTTGAGTTTGACAGAAAACATGCTTAATATATATCAGTTGAATCAAACCCTGATCTATTTGTAGTAACTAAATACATCATGGGTTGAAATTAAGTGCTGTAGGAAGTCTTGATGGAGTCTTTGAGCTCAGTTCTGTGGTCACACATATGGACAGGGCCCCATGCAAAGCCCTAGGAGGACATCAGGCAGTTTGTGGTAGGCAACAGAGAGGAGCAGTTCAATAAAGTAGCCTGGAACAGGTGGAGTAAGGATTTTTGGATTGTAGTCCCTGCGGTATGATGGTTGCAGGTATCACAGATGACACCAGGGGCTGTGCCTCAGGAGGAGGGCAGGGTTTGCTGCAGGGATCGAGGGGGCAGTAGGGTCTGCCAGGGCACTGCCAGGAGAGCTGCTCCCCATGCCACAGCACAGGGGCTCCTGAGCAGCTTTCTCCCTGCAGGAAACTGATCTGCACTTCCCTTAGCCTGCTTGGCAGACACTTTTGATGTGTGATTTTGGGGAGGGTTTTAGCTGAAGGAAGATTTTCATATGTAGTTCACAAGATCACCCCTGTTATTTCCTTCCTGGTCTTTGAGTTATGGACAGAGCAATTTTTCTGAAGTCCCTGCTTCATTCAATCCTTCTCCTTAGTGCCCTGAATGAAGACTTCCGTGTCCAAACTGTATCTTAACTTTAGATACCATGCCAGTGGAGAATATTGCTTTCTCATGCTTTGTTGTCTTTTTATGTGACAACTAAGAGCTTGCTTGTTGACAGGATGCATATGGTCCATATTCTCCAGAGGAATGCATATCTTTACCAGTCTACGCTAGTGTGGAGAGAGACCGTGTGGTGACAAATATTGATGTACCTTGTGGAGGAAACCAAGACCAGTGGATTCAATGCGGAGCTGCTTTATTTTTGAAAAATCAGTAATCTGAAATTGCATCAACTTGTGAAGTTAAGAGACATTATAACATCTAATTTCTTACTTACCCAAAGAGAAATTTAGATTCATTGTTTTTATATTTTTAAAGCAATGGTTTATTAATTCCTGTTTTATTTTTTTAAGATGTATTTAAATAATTCTACTTGATAGAACTTCAATGTATCTTTGTGGGATATTGTAAAAATTGGCATGGCACTATTCAGCAAACTGCTAATTCAGAATATTTCTCTAGATTTTAATATGCTGTATTTCTTTCTTGAAGTTATTGAAATCTCTTCTGGTTTGCTCAGAAATATTGAATAAAAATTCAAAGTCAGCATTTTTTCCTTGATCTTTTTTTCATTATCCTTTTGAAATTGTTATTCATATGCCTCTGTTATTTAATAAAGTAAAAATTAAAAACTTACCTTTTGTAACTGAAATTTAATGCTTTACTTGAAGGTAAGAATCAGGATAAATGTTTCAGTCTCTTTTAATGATGTTTTGCTTGTAATTGTATTTCTTTGTATAGCTAGTAAATGATAGGATTTTGATGACCTTCATGTGAAGTTACAAAGTTAGATTACTATCATGGGTGTTATCTAGAAGTTACTGAAAAAAAAAAGAGAGATTTCCATCCAGTTGTTAAATGAAAGACAGAGGGATCTAATAGGGCTTTTGGTCTGTGATGTGAGAAACACCTGGGATCTTGTTCTTAGTGCAGGATACCCAAGTTTGATTTCACTGTTTCATGATATGTCAGGTTGGGATGCTGTCACAGCATTGGAGTGCAATTAGACAAAATCCTAAAATCTAGCAGGAAGCAGCATTACTGATGTCTCAACATAACAGTTGAAAGTGTCTAATTTTTAACTGGAATTACACACCTTATGAAGATATTTTTAAAAGCCAAAGGCAAAGCACTTTCTTGGTTTGTTTGGAAAACAAAATAGATGTTTTCAGTCTGATATATCTGATAGATTTTATAATAATTTTGAATTAGTATTTAAATTAAGACTGTATTTCACTTTCCTGATATTTTTCATTGGTGGTTTGAGGGAGAGAGAAGGAAAGCAGAGAAAAGATTGGTCCCATTTTCAGTTCAATTTCTGGAAGCAAGCATTTTTATCTCCTCTATTGTTCACGCCTTAAATTTGGTCTTTCGTCACTATTTGGAAAGTTTTCCATTTTAGTTGTTCTTCTAATATATGTCCTAAAATAATTTGATACAACTGAATGTACATTTTTAAAATTGAATCCTGTCTAAAAGCAGAATAGACTTACTTAATACTTTTCAGATAATTGCCTTATCTTCCTTTATATATTTCATTCTAATTCAGCAAAGAGTAAAAGGATAGAAAATTTGGAAAAAAAAAGTTTCTGAAGAAGAATTGGGGGGAAAATGACAAAGTCTCTATCAGAACGAAAGCACTTGTGTAAATCTATGTCCAAGCTCTGTAAAGATTTAAAGGGTGACTTGTCCAGAGAAAATATTCTGTCATACTAGACTTTCTTGAAGATGAAAAGTTTTGCATAGGGCATACTTTTAATTCCCTTAGGCACATGTAAAGAACATACTGCAACTTTCCCTTTTGGATCCAACTTTTTCATAACTTATACTGAATTTCAGCTCTCATATATCTCAAACTGAGGGATCAGTATACTGGCTCTTATGAATTCCAGCTTCTTTTTAGTGTCAGGTAGAGAAATACAGATGCTCAGGCGTTTGCACAAAGATGTCTGGAAAATAATACATCTTCTTTTAATCTACCTTGCATAGAAAGTAAAGACCAGAGACATAGTAGGTGGTTTTGATGACCTATCTTACTTGTAATGGGAAACAAAAGTGGTGAGTGATAGAAATCATGAAAGAAATTATTAGAAGAATATTCTAGGAATTTCCTTGTTTTTTTTTTTTTTATTTTTCTTCTCTTGTCATTATAAGCTTCAAAATGCCTTCCATATTGCCCAGAGAAATATGATTATTATTTAAAGTGTCTCCTTTCAAGTCTCCTCTTGCTATATATTTAGTCTTACTGATTCTACTAATATACAGATATTGATCCTATCATAAAGAACAGATATAAAAGAGACTCCTCCCAACCTACCACACCGTATTTCTATTTCAGGCTCAGGAACTGATTCAATTTCTTACTGATGACTTGTCTGTATCCTAATCCCTCAGAACTGGCCTATCTCTGGAGGTTTGTAACCTCTTCTATCAGCCACTACTGCCATGGATTTAGAACTGTGGAATATTTCTCAGCCAACAGCATCAGTTTTGTTGCCAGACACACATTCATGCATTTCTGTCAGAGTCTTCTCTTAGCCAGCTTGATTAAATCTCATTTTGTTTGGCTGTCCTCTCAGTTTAGAGCCCTTTCACATTACTGGAACTGTCGGTTTGCTTCTGCTCTTTTTAAGGCATTCCCTGACTGATATGAAAAAAACCCCCAAGCTTCTTAATGTTTAGCTATAACCGGAGCATTGAGTTATATTTTTATTTGGACAGACATCCTGTGGGAGCCCATTGAGGCTGATCTTTGTTACAGATGTGAAAGGCTCTCTCTTCTGAGGTATCTTTGATGCCTTTTATATTTTTTTCAGCACAGGACAGAAAACTGATTTAAATGTCAATCTAATTTTTCAGCTTGAAATCTAGTAGATTTTTATTATGTAATATTGTCATCACAAAAATACCCCCAAACCTTGGGAGCTATATATTACACTCACAGTGTATTAAGCAGTGTGTTTGATACTTCTTTTGTTTAAGTGATTTAAATTTACTAATCTTTCCTTCTCATAACTGGAGTTATAAACCTAATGTTTTAGATGGCTCACAGATGACCTAAAGAGAAAAAAAGAAATTACTTATCATTTTTTCCTTGATACATATTGTTTGTTTGCATTGTATAATATGCTGTCTTTCTATCCAATGTTGTAATTTAAATGAAAGATACTATAGATAACTGCTACTCTAGATCATAGAAATTGTATTTTTGGCAGAAAAAACAGAACTGCAGAGTTTTTATTACCACCAAAGTGCAGCTGTATCACATGCATAAGCCATTGAGAAGTATGAATCAGTAAACATAAGAAATAAAAACATCAGAAATGCCTTAATGGTCTGGAAAGGGTTTGAAAGAGTCTTTTCTGCTATTCAGTTTCAAGTGTATAGGAACTTGTAAGACTAAAAAGAGATATATAAAGAGATCTTAGAAAACACACATTACTGCTCTGTAAACACTCTCTTTTGAAGACTTGAGATCGGCAAATCTTCAGGAAGTGCAAATTGTTATCAACAGAAATCAAAGTGACAAAATGCAAAGTGAAAAAAACCTTGAAAGATAACAAAACCTTTGAAAATAATGAAGATTATGGGCTAATATCTGAATGTCCTTAAAATACAAACAATTTTTTACAAATGCATGTATTTTAACCTTGAACAGTTTCTTCCTTTTGCACCTTATAGCAATCAAGTTTCTGTGAGGTATTGGTGCTGTCCTCCATTGGATGACATGCTGCTCGGTGCATTTAGCAAATTCACTGCAAGTCTACTGACACAAAGTGTGCTGTGTACCCAAACAAGCATACAGGTTTGTTAAAGAGTCAGACTCACTTTGTGCTAAACAGCCTTTCAGAAACAAGACCTATGATGTTGATAGAATACCTCACATGTCCTAGTGCTAAGTTAAGTTGACTTAGAATTTTTTTCCCAGAAAATTTTTGGAATTTCACTAAAGTCCAAATGCTGCAGTGGAAGGCAAGTTATGCAAGTTATGCTGAGTATAAATAGAACTGGTGATGCAAATTGTCTTTCCCCTCTGTTTCTTTATTTCAGCTTTCAGACACCAATACTCAGTAATTTCTCCCCAAGCAGCTATATCACTGTTAGAGTTGAAGGGGGAATAACCTGAACTCCATGCTCAAAAGCATCAAATACGAATTATATGAATTCTTAAACTGATAGACTGTCTTTCAACGACAAAATAGGTTTGCATAAATTCAACTTAATATTGGTTACCATGATAAAAATGTGCAGCCTTTACCAGGACTAGAAATTTCCATATGAAAATTTACATAGACATTTTTAATTCCCTTTAATTTTTACATTTTTAATCCTTTGCAAATGAAAGGTGTGAATGAGAAACTACATGTGGGAGAGTCTGAAGACCAATAAAGAGTGGGTCATGCTTGAGAAAGCAAGCTCAGCCTCAGTGGGTCCTTATGCTGTGTGCTCCTCTGAAGATGTGCAGCTTCATCAGTGCACTGGAGCTCTTCACAGCTCTTCCAGCTCCCTGGAAGCCCACGTGCCTGAGAGGCCATCCTCCTGCATCTCAGCTCACGGCCTCCAGGCAGTGAGGCTGCATAACTCAGCGCCATCTCCTGCAGTTGAGTTTCTCTTCAGATACTGAAGCTCCTTACAGCAGAGCTCACCAAACGAGTGTGTTTTAAGAACTGCCAGTCTTTAAAATCTAGATTTCCTCCTAGATCTCATGACCTAGAAAGCAACAGAAGAGGTTTTTTTTTCACTTTCTGTGTGTTTGATGCAAACAGAAAGACTTGCCACTGGCCTGTTTTAGAAAATCACGGAGCAAAATTGGTGTTCTTTGAAGAGCTTCACAACAATTACTGTTAGTATGGGCTACAATGTGCCTCCCAAATAGTTCTTAGGATATGATATTTGTGGAAATTGAGGTGGTTATTTCTTTTTATTTTAAAGTTGAATTAATTTGACTTAATTATAGCACATAAATAATCATGATAGAATATCCAGAGATCTTTGTACAGGCTAGTTCTAGAATGAGTGTGTAGGTATGACAGGCTACTCAATGCAAGAATTTGGGTATACATCCTGTGTGAGAATATGCTGCAATTCTACTTTTTCCTCATCAAAGCCATCTGCATTGCAGTGTCTTGTCCAACACATAAATTAACTGAGAGCACATGTCGTTTGAGCACAGTGTAAATACCCTGCCTGGTGTTCATTCTGCTGGGTGATCCTGTAAGGGAAGCTGCCTGAACTGCAGTAAGCAGATTCCCTAGGTGGGTGTCAGATCTATGTACGCTAACTGCGAGCAGTTTCTACAGAAGTGTCAAAATTGCTACTGCCTTTGCATCTCAGGAGACAGCAAGCTGCCCCAGCTCTCTTTAGAAGAAGTCTTAGATATATTCTTCATCATTTTCCCCTAGTGTCAGATCTACTTAATTTTTCAGAGTGGCAAATCTGGACTCTTCTTATTGTTCTTATTATTATCTTCTTCTTATTATTCTTATTAACAGATCAGCCTTGGAAGAAGTAATTAGTAATCATGCTTATGAAATGTTTCAGATAGGCAATTTCATTGTCAGAGCTGACTGACTCATCTCAGCCCCTGGCAAGGTGAGTTCTCCTCACGCAATCTCGCATGGTACTACTGCCATGCCTAAGAGGATTTTCTTACACTTTACCTACTGAGATCAGGAAGAAATGACAATTTCTTGGGATGGGCATGGTCATATCAGCATTTCCCACTAGATGGTACTGTGGACTAGACCCTGGTGAGAGCCTGGCACAGGGGACTGAGTTGGGTTTGGAAGGTAAAGACAATTTATAGTCTATAGAACATTGCATCAACAGTCCGTTCCAGAGGAAATTTCTTACAGCAGTGCTGAATAAGCAGCTACATCTTAAAAAAATGCTTTTAGTTAGTTGTGATGTAGTTCTTTTTAGAAATAAGCGATTCAGCAAGTGAATTTCTCCTTCCTTCAAGATGCCTGGTTTGTGCAAGTGGAAAAGGCACTGACTGACCACTCTAACCCATTTTGCAGCTGTTTCTGAACATCTTCAGTGACTGCATAGGAAGAAGGAAGAATGAGGAGAAGGGTGCCCTTGCATCATGGAAGGCTATCAGCCTCCTGCTCTGCACCAGGCAGAGCGTGGCCAGCAGGCTGAGGAAGGTGATCCCTCCCTGCACAGCACTGGCAACACAGATCTGCCATTCTGGGCCCAGTGCTGGGCTCCCTCCCCACTGGAGACACAGACATACGGGACCAGGTTCAAACAAGACAGTGGAGGCTGTTCACCAAGATGGTCAAGGAGCTGGAGCACATGAATTTTGGGAAAAGACTTAAGGAACTGGCCTTCTTCAGCCTGGATAAGAGGCAGCTTTTATGGGGAGGGACTTGTTGGCAGCTTGCCATCGCATACATGGAGGTTATCAAATTTCATGGCAGGAGGACAGGAGACAAGATGTCATAACTGCATACAGGGAAAAATATTCTCCCCCTGAGGACAGTCAGGCACAGGTTTCCCAGAGATGTTGTCCAGTCACTGCGCTTGGAAGTATTAAAAATTGGACTGGATAAGACCCTGAACAATCTGTTCTGTCCTCAGAGCTGACCCTGTTGTTGGGGACCTCCTGGTGTCTCCTCCAACCTGAAATATACCATGCCTCCGTCTGGTGGATTAGTTACATGTTCATCATTTCAAGCACAGTGTATAAATTTACAGTAAGAAAATAATGTCCTTCTGCTCTTTCTACCTTCTGCTTCATATAGAAATGACCTGCAAAGTCCTTCAGTTTTACAGCTGCCTCATAAGCAATCAGCAAGTTCAGGGGTTAGTCACTGGAAAATGAAGCAGTTCACAGAATAAATGGATGAATGAAATGCTAAACCATAATAGAGCAAGCCAAAAACAATTTAGAGGAACCTCAAGGCATAAACCCAAAAATAAATGTTCTGAACACTTCAGAAGCAAGATGCCTGCCAAGGGGAGTATTGGGTTATTAGATTAAGTGCAAAAAGAGTACTCAGAGAAGGTAAGACCACAACAGAAATCTTAATTGTTTGCATCAAAATTCATTTCAGAGAACCTGAGTGTGGTTCTCATATGTGTCATACTGACATCTCAGTCTGTGTTTTTTAAATGAGGCATGAGCCTTAGGGATTATCTTAAACTGACCTGTCCAACAAAAAGTTTCAGAAGAAACTAGAAACATGACAATTTCCTAAGCAATAGAAAGTTGAACAGAACAAAATTAAATAAAGTGAAAGCTAAAAATTAAGGAGCAAAAGCCCTAAAAATTACTGAAGAATCCCAAATAATCTTCAGTAAAAATAATCTTTGGATTTAACATGCTTGTTGAGGATTTGAGATGATGCCTTAAGTTTTAACTTTTCTACTTTCCATACTCTGCACTGCCTTAGTGTGTGACTCTGAACTTCATATAAAGTGTTAGCAGGTTCTCTTCACAGTTCAGTTTGACAAAACAATCCTTTTGCAGCCTGAGAACCAAGGACACCATTGCAGCTTCAGGCCCTAAAAGTACAAACAACAGTGAATGGATGAGAGCAATCTGAGAGGATGTGATTTCTTAACCTGAAGCTGAAATTGGACAATTCACCCAAATATGTAAATGGACGAAAACTTACAAAAGTGTGAAAATTTGTGACTGGTCATCCATCTTGCATCCATCTGAGTCCATCTTGGGCAGAGCCATGGCTGGGCTCTTGTACTGCCCTAGGTGTATCTTTTGAAGGCCTTTTAATAAATACCTACTTTATTCCTTTAACTCTGTCTAGTCCCTGCTCCAGATCAGCCTCTTTAGGCACCTCTTTAGTGGAATGCTTCACTACTGGAATGTGAAACAACTGCAGTCAGAAGAGCCAGACACCTACTGGCATCATGCCAGCTACCCTGAAGAGTAGTCCACACTGAAAATCTATCAACTTGATGAAGAATTGTATGCCTTGTAATCCAGAAAATACTTGTGCAGTGGAAAAATGCAAAGACGAGTCAAATTTAGCATCCAACTGGGTGCTGCCATCATGAATGGAAGGTGAAAATTTCTGGTTTAGATCAGGACTACATGTCAAATGATCTAATATGCTGCCATTACAAACAGCTGAGGAAAAAGAAAAAAAATGGTAATGCACCCAGCAATAGGCAAAAGCAGTACAGTAGAGCTATGTATATTTCCTTCTCTTTCCTACAAACTAAAGGTTTTCTCCATTTTCAAAAGCACAGATTTCATTCCCTTTCCAGGAAAACATGCATTACCCAGAATATCCCTGAATATTTCTCTTATGCATATATATGTATGTGTAAAACTTCTTCGAGTTGTCTGAAATTTTGATCCCAAGACATACCTTTTCTTTTGAGATTCTTACTTTATGCATGTTAATTATATGCCCTTTTAATAACTTCCTCCAGGTCAAAACAATCACAGCCTTTCAGAGTCTGCTGATAGGAAAAAAATGTTGTTTTCCATCTAGTTGTTTTCCATCTTTAACTGCTTTTGCTAAGTTTTTCTGAATTCTGAACTATCTTTTTCCTTCTTTTTTAATGATCAGGTGGTCACGAAGTTTCAGGTAACACTATGAAAAATTTTTTATTTTATTTGATATCCATATACTATAGTAAATTGCTTCCCACAGGTTTCATATCCTGTTGAACAACACTCTCCCAGTGCTTCTTCATGAACAGGACAAATATTATAATGTGAAGGGTTGCTCATGTCCTTTCATTAAATTATGGGAGTTGAGCCAAGATCCATTAAGTAAATACTTACATATTCTTGCCATTTTAATTTAAAGGAACACTAAATTTGAATATATCTTTACACATTTGTATTTCTCTATTCATTTCACAGTTGTTTATAAATAGATCATGTTTCTTTCCCACCTACAGATGGAACTACTTCAGAGGTAGGTGTTTCGCAGAGAAATTTTTATTTTTCTAAAAAAGTACTCAAAAAAATTTAATTCTTAATTATTTTGCAACAGTACCAGTTTCTGATGTAGTGGGGTTTCTACGCTCTGGTTTTTTGGGTTGTTTTACCTCTGTCCTATTTTCCAGAAGGTCCCTTGAACTGCAAAAGTCTACTTGTTTCCCAGGTGGAAGGTCCCCTCTGTTCCCCAGAGGTTTCAGCTGCCCAGAGCAGGCACACATCCCTTCCCACTGCTGCCAGGCTCCAAACTTTTAACAGAATAGAAATGGGTTAAGAGAGAATAAGAACAGGCAGGAACTATATTTTCTTTCAAAATTGCAAAACCACTTTCATCTTAGCCTATTATGAACTAGTCTTAACATTAAGGAGGACATTTGCAAATATAGGAAGAGCCTTGTGGTGATTTTCTTGGAAAGCCAAGAAGGGAGTGATGCATCTGTTGAAGGATCATCTTTCCTTTCAGCTCAAAGCATCTGCAGCTGAATGTTGCTGGAGACAGGAGGATGAGGAGTTGGATCCTCTGTGTGGGATGTTCAATCTGAGCAAGGTTTTATGGTAGATCTCATATGATCAGCTCAGTTGGTTGGAGCATGGTGCTGATAATGCCAAAGTTGTGGGTTTGACATTCAGTCCACAGTTAGACATGAGTGTTCTGTGGTGTGACAAGTTATTTGTTGACTGTATTCCATCATGACCACCTTGAAGACCTATCTGGGGCAGTGTGATTAACACAAATCATCAGAAGGAATAGTGCTGTGGAAAACTTGGAAAATTTACATGTGCACTCTGAGCAGCCATAAGTCAACACATCTCTGTTTTCTTCAGGGAAATTGTGCTGGTTCACATCAGCTGATAAAATGTCTCACTGAGCTAATTTGACCTTAAACAATTCTGTGCAGTGGGGGCCATGGCTGTGGTGAACAGCAGAACTTATTGATTGGGGTTTTTTTGTGGGCCTGTTAAGAAATTTGTGCTGATTTCTTCTTCCTTTGGAAAATTATGATTCACTAGAACATGACTTTTGAGAAGGAAAGTACGTTGAAATCAGTCCTAAATAAGAAATTTAAAAAGGATTTTAATACTTTAGACTGTCCCTCTAGGGTTGCTGCAATAAAAACAAGAAGTTTTTATCCCTCAATCATAGGAATTTTCTGTTTTGAAACCTGAACATATTCCTCAATATCTAAAAAAATACCAGTATAAATGAAATACCAAAACCACCAAAGGATACCAAAACAAATAAATTATACATCTGAGATTAATTATCCAATCACAAAATAAAATGTCTTCAAACAGTTAATACTAAAATTATATGTCAAGACAATTAATTTGCTTTATAAAAATGATTTGATTTAATCAAAGATACGAGTGCATTTTTTGTCAGCTACAGGGACTCATTCCTGCCATTTTAAAATTTAGTTTTCAGAGTCTGGCCACTTTCAAGGTACATACTATAGCCTTTAATCCAAAATATGTGACTACAATTTTAGATTCCTTCTGTATAAATTGTATAAATTGCCTGTTTATAACTCCAAAACGTGTGGCACTGGAAATTCTTCACCCAGACTGTAATAGCATGAGCAGTTCAGACCTCTGATAGGAGATAAGCCGTCATTGTCTTAGAGCATGTGCCCTTGATTTTCATGCTATTTGGTTCCTACAGATTGCTGCGATATTTGGGGTTTGTTCTGGATGATGGAACAGAAGTATAAAAAAATATATTTTCAGACAAGCAAGAAGAATACCAAAAAATTCCAAATTCAGTTACTGAAATAGCTGTTGCCCACAGTACAAAGTACAGAAAACAATCTGAAGCCACAGACACCAATATTTCCCTTCAGAATTCAGCATACAGGATGCGATATTTTGATAATTATGAACAGGACTTTGGAAGTGCCTCAGGCTCATTAATCCTCTGGAGTTATGAACCTTATGAAAATCCTGTCTTGTGCTTTTAAGGATTTCATGAGGATTTGGTAGTCAGCAAACCTCAGGTCTCTCAGGTTTTTGCTGAAGTGTTGACACAGGCTTTTACTTGGGAATAATACCAGGGTATTTTTCTCTACACAAAATTTCTCTCATCAGCATTTGAGTGTCTCCAGCCAAGTTATCTGGTCCAAAGTGGGACCAGATATGACTTTCACTTGGTCTGGCAAGTCATCCTCATCTGTCAAGATGTGACCTATAATCCTGGTGTAGCTGTAGGTCCCAAGAGCCGTGCCCCAGCTCCCCACACTATGCAGGAGGGGTGGCAGGCAGCTGGCTTTGGCATCAGCTGTCATGGAACACTGCGCTTCACTCACCATTATATTACAGCCCCATTTATTTTTTTTTAAGTGAAAGCATAGAAGTTCTTTTATCCTATGCTGGAATTAGTTTGTAAAATAGGTGGAAGGAACCATCTCAAAGCAGGTGGGCTGTACCATCAGATGGCCCAAGGAACTAGAACTCCTGTCAGCCTAACCCCAGTGCTGGGAAGGCCATGGAACCGAGCACCTTGAGTGCCACCACTCTGCTCATGCAGGACAACCTGGGGATCAGGCCCAGCCAGCATAGGTTTGTGAAAGGCAGGTCCTGCCTGACCAACCTGATCTCTTTATGTGACCAGGTGACCCTCAATGAATGACAGAAAGGCTGTGGATTTTGTCTACCTGCACTTTAGTAAAGCCTTGAACACCATGTCCCACAGCATTCTCCTGGAGAAGCTGGGAGCTCATGGCTTGGACAGGGGCACTCCTTGCTGGGTGACAAACAGGAGGCTGTGCTCTGAAGCGCACTTGATCATTTTGAAAGACAGCTTAAAAGTCACTGAAGATGGGTGTATGGAAATGTTGCATTCTGTTCCAAAGAAGTGAACAAGTAGAGCCTTTGTAACTCAAAATATGCTGGATTTTCCTCCTTTTCCTTTTTCACTGGCTTTTCTGTACTATTCAATGGTTCACAGGCCTTTCAGTAGAGATGGGATGATTTGTCAAAAGCAAATGTGCCATGCATACCAAGCTTTGGTAGTAGGAGACAGACTTTGTAATGTTATCCAAACACTGATGAAATGAACTGGCTTTGGAATTTTTTTCCTTTAATTCCTCATGTCTAACTCAAATTTTGTGAGGTCCCCAAAGCAATAAAAGAAACACTCAGCCACACTTCATTGGTTTCTTCTGGTTCTGTTGGGCAGAGAGGGGCATTCTGCCAGAAATAGTTGTAAATGGCACCATTCCTATAAAGGACAGTGAAAATTGTGCTTTCAAAACTCGTCAGTTGTGACCAATTCTTCCTAAAGAACTCTTGGGCTTTTCTGCTGGAAGACCAGCTGACAGGATATACAAAGGCAATAAAACATTTAAACATTGTCAGTACATCAGGCTACAGAGCCATGCAAGCAGCAAAGCTCTGGCAGCACATCCAGACTGTGAATTTTGACTGCAGTCCTGCGTGGCTTAGAAACAGTAAAGGGTGCAGGAAAGGGTGGAGCCAGTAAGTGCTACCATTGCCCATTATAATGAAAATGAGTTAGAAGAGGCTGAGAGATTTCTCTGAAACTTGTGCACTAAGGAATGCAAAACATGGCAAGAAAACCCGGTACCTGCTATTCCTCCCTTTTCTCTTCCTTTTCAGGAGTTTCATACAATGGAGATTACTTACCTTAATAAATTTTTCTATTGCGAACTTTTATGTTGCATTGAATTAGATTGTGTATTCTGTTTAAGAGCTAAAGGAATAAATTAGAGGATAATTAAGAGATATGTTCCTACATATATAGCTGACACTGGCAGAAAGGTTTTGAGATAGAGCAGTGAGGCAATGTATTAAAATTATTGAATAATTGTAATATACAATAATTATTAAATAGTGCATAGTCTGAGTTAATTCTCCATAGTGATTTTCTTGGAAAAAATGGATAATAGCAAGGGACAGTGCAAAAGAACATAGCAGATGAAGCCATATAATTCTTCATCAGGCTAATGCCTTACTGCCATCATAGTGACAAGGTAAGATCAAGCAAAAAGAGGTACAAACTCATGGGTCAGAAGCAGGGTATGGCCTCATCTGCATTGTTGGAAATAAGATTAACTCCTATAGTCAACACAGATGTGCTGCAAAAACGACATCTAACGTTGGCTATGAGAAGTTTCATCCCAATGTATTGAGGGACAGGAAAACAGTTAGGCCAGGATGATTTTCACCAGACAGTCTGACATAATGACTGAATGGAAACTTGATTAAAACCAAGGGCTCTAAGAACATGTTCAATATTTAGGATAAGAAAATTACAAACCAAAAAAAGGAAACAAAAAACACATCAAGGCACCTGGGGCCATATTTGCACCTTTTTGACTATTTTAGTATTATCACAGAGTTATAGAGTCTTAGAATACCCTGAGCTGGAAAGAACTCACAAGGGTTATCAAAGTCCAGCTCCTGGCCCTGCTCAAGACAACCACAAGAATAACACCATGTGCCTAAGCACATTGTCCCAGTGCTTCCTGGCCTCAGGCAGGCTTGGTGCCATGACCACTTCCCTGGGGAGCCTTTTCCATGCCCAGTCTCCCCTCTGGGTGAAGAACCTTTTCCTGCTATGTAACCTAAACCTCCCCTGACACAACTTCAGGCCATTCCCTGAGGCACTGTCCCTGCTCACCACAGAGAACAGATCAGTGCCTGCCCCTCCCCTTCCCCTCATGAAGAAGGACACAGACTGCAATGAGGTTTCCCCTCAGTCTCCTCCAGGCTGAGCAGGTCAAGTAACTTCAGCTGCTCCTTGTATGGCTTCCCCTCCAGACCCTTCACCATATTCATAGCCCTTCTTTGGATGTTTTCTAATAGCTTTCTATCCTTCTTACATTGTGTGTCTGCCCCTGTTCCTACAGCCTCTCTTTGCTTTTAGTCCACAAGTGAAACAGGATGGAAATTGCATTACCTGTAATGTTTGTCCATGATGACGATGATTGTGGTTCTCCATCTTGGTGGCTGTCTAGGCCCCACTTCAGGAAGCAGCATTATTACAAAAAAAGCAGGATGAACTATTTATCTTCTCTTACAGGTTTGAAATACATAATTTTCTGTATGTTTGTTTGCCTTGCTCAGTATGCATGTTGCAATACAAATTTAGATCTTCCTAGTCATTTTTAAGGTTTTATTAGTGTCTGAATGATTCAGTTAGATCCATATCATCTTTAAAAAGCATAAGTTAACTTCTTTTTTTTGCAGAAATTGAGGAACTTGATACCTGGGAAAAAAATATTCATGAGCACAACTCCAGATGGATTTGCTTGGTAGAGAAATATTCTTATCTTGTTAAGGAAAATGCATTAATGCAAATGTGAATACGAGAAGTTATAAACATTAAAGGTAATCCCATCTCAAAGCTACTTACAGAGACAGAAATTATTACCCAGTCTTTATAATGCTGTAAATAGTGTCTGATTTGAACTTCATTTTAGACTCCATAGTGAAAGAGAAATCAAAATTTTCTGTTAAATACAAAAGCTTAAATGAGAATTCAGCACACAGGAGACAGCAGACTGACAATATACAATCTCACTGAAGCTTGAGTGTGCATAGACTAGCGCAGTTAATCAAAAACCCCACTCATCTGCCAACTCTTTATGCATTCATCAAATCTCAGCAGAGAGTTATCAGCACAGAAGATTCATACATCAAGGCTTCAGCTCTGGCTTCCTTGACATCCCAAGCAGATTAGTCTGTACAGATTTCTGTGGCCCAGCAAGCATCCCAAAGTGGAGCTACCATGGAGATGACAAGCGAATCCTTGGCATCTGGTGTCACGTCCACTTGTTCCATCAAAGCCAACAAGGTTTCACTAAGGTTATTGGAGTCAGGCAGGTTTGGGAGCTGTGTTTTTATTCAGACAACATGACAGGACAAGTCCTCAGCTGCTCGATGCAGGAGATAACCTTTCAGAGACCACATGAATAAATAAATTAATTCTGTTCAGACTCCTTTCAATCCAGCCATGTGTCTCCCATGCAAACAGACCAAAGGAGGGCTGGATCACAGTAACTGCTCAAAAATGCTCTTTCTGTCCTCATGAGGTCTCCCAGAGGAAATCACAATGTACTTCTCAGTGCCTCAAGGAAGCAACAGTAGAGTGATTACCTCCCCATGTGTTTGTGCGCCTCCTGCAGCTGATGCTGGGCATGTACTGGCTGCATGCAGATGTTTTGATCTGGGTTTGAAGCCAAGTATTAAGGGGCATTGCTGCCTGGGAAAAATCCCGTGGTATGCCTACATAGGAGATAGGGCAGTCTTCTATAGCGTAGAACTAGGGCTGAGGCAGTAGAAAAGACCATCCCTATCTAGGGATCTCGGGACTAGGCTCTGGGCAGGAGGGTGTGCCTGCCTTCCTCTGCAAGAGAAAACTCCCAGCCCATTCATTTTGCTTCTCTGTGTGAGACTGTAATGTCCCTCTTTGCAAAGATACCATTGCACCCCATTTTCCTGTGGCACGGGTGCAAAGCCAGCACCTCTGGGTTTGTTCAGCCTGGAAAAGAGAAGGCTCTGGATAGACCCTATTGTGGCCTTTCAATATAAGAAATATGGGAGGAGGTCTTTTACCAGGGCCTAACAGGAGAAGAGGCAACAGCTTTAACAGCTACCTGAAAGAAGGTAGACTTAGATTGGAAATGTGAAAATTTTTGTGGTGAGGCACTGAAACAGGTTGCCCAGAGCGGTGCAACATCACTGAGATTGCCCAAGGCCAGACTGAATGGGCTCCAGAGCAAACTAATCTAGTGGAAATTGTTCCTGTCTATCCCAGGGGATTGGATTAGATGAATGGTCCTTTCTGCCCCAAAGCATTCTATGATTTTATGATCATTCCACTGAGAATTTGCAAATGGATCCAAGGCAGTAAATTTACTAAAAAACCTCATAGGTCCTGGTAATGACAAGTTAATAGCTAAAGCAAAAGCCATGCACAAAAGCAAGGCAAAACAAGGAATTTGTTCCCCAGTTCCCATGAGCAGGCAGGTGTTCAGCCATCCCTAGGAAAGCAGGGATCCATTACACATAGCAGTGACTTGGGAAGAGAAACTCCATCACTCTAGATATGCCTCCCTTTGCTTCTCCTGCCCCCAGGTTTCTATGCTGAGCATCATGCCATATGGTCTGGAATGTCCCTTGGGTCAGCTGGGGTCAGCTGTCCCAGCTCTGTCCCCTCCCAAATCCAAACCCCCAGCCTCCTCACGTGCAGAAAATGCCTTGGCTCTGTGTAAGCCCTGTTTGGTCTCGAGATCTCTCGCTGGTCAGAGTGACTCTGAGATGCGTTAGGAAGTCCCTTTTCCCAGCCCAGTGTTTGAAGAAAGAGTCAGGGCTCTTCATTTCTCGGTCTCAAGGTTGTTTATTGTATCTTATCTATAAAATTCTTTCTCCTGTCCTGCCAAGGTCCCCTCAGGAAGACAGTCAGAGGCATTCTGCCTGCCCCCAGGGCAGTGTTATGTCTTTATACTAAAAACTACGTGTACAATGTTTACAATTACTTTCCAGTACCCATCACCTATGTTAGACAGTGAGCTTCTACTCTAAACCAATCTAAAAGTGCCAGCATCACAGCAGAAGATGGAGGCCAAGAAGAAGAAGGAGAAAGGCCGGACATGCCCAGATTCCTCCATCTTGCCCCCTGAACTCCCATTCTAAAACACCAAAAATCTATTTTTTTCACCCTGTGATAAATTCACCATCATTCTACTTAAAACATCGTGGCTTGTAATTCTTCATATATGGTTGGCAATTGTTTTTTCCAAGGGCTGACTCAAAGGCACAGAGTGCCAAGGTCTCTGAGCCCCCTGGGCAGGGGCTCAAGTCCTCTAGGGCAGCCAGAGGAATTTCGTGGGTTCTGACAGTTTGGCCACTAGGAAAACATCCCTCAGTTACCAATACTGTTCCCAGCACATATCCAAAGCATAGCCCAATACCAGCTACTATATATAAAACAACCTCTACCCCAGCCCAAACCAGCACACCCCCTTTTGCCCATCCAATTATCTCCTGCATCCCACAGGGAAAGACTGAGAAAGTGTCTGCCTGGGGCTTAGCTGCCTGACCAGGTTGAAGCCCAGTGGTCCATAGTGGTGTGGAAGGATGAGGCAGCAGCCAGACTCATTTTGGTATTGCCTTGTAAGGCTTGTTAAGGGTAAGCCGCCAGCCAGGTATTAGAACAGGATGATAGATCAAGGTATTATAGCTACCTATAGAACAATAACTTTCCTGTGCAGGTGACTGACCAAGCATCTCCACATACAGAAAGGGAGAGAATTCTATGCTCTGTTACTTCCTCCAGCACACCAAGAAGTCTGAATTACATGAGTTGCATCAGTCATGCCACTAACTCCTTCAACAGAAAGTAAATTCTCTGGAACTGATATACAACTTGGACAAGAGTCACATCACTCAAAGGAATGTTTTAGTTACAGGGAATTCTCCACTTTTCTTTGGAAAAAGTGAAATCATCAATACATAAACAATTAATTTAGCTGATAACTGATGCCTATAGGTTGCCATGGAATGCTCTTTTACAGACAGCTTTAGGAAATGTCAATTACAAAAAGACATAGACTGTAAAAATTCTTGAAAGAGTGGGCATAAATCTTCAGGGCATTTAGCATAATTTTCTTCCATATTGATAGTCTGCAATGGACTGAATAGATTTTAAAGGTGTTTTTCCTCAGAGGTAGCTGTACTTCAAAGGTCTCAGACTGGTGAAGCCCATTCAAAATGGAATTTAAATGCACATGGAAGTAACTTAGAGAAAACAGTTTTTGGATATTGATGACGATAGATACAATAAAAAAATATTCCTTCTGGAACCATGTCTATTTGCAAAGAAAATTCTAATGGCTGCACATTTAAACAGGGTCACTAATTCAGTTAAAAATGGAAATGTAACAGGGTCTAGGATTATTTCAATTCCCTTTAGGAATGCAAAGTGCTTTAAGAACATATTTTGCTTCCCCAGCTCAGAGCCACCTCATCTTAAGAAGAGTGGCAACTGTTTAAACTAGCAATAAATTTTGGAAGCCAAGAATTTGAGTCAACTGAGCCAATAATCCATTTACCAGAAACTGGCATTTAATGGTTATGTAAAAGTGTAAACACTGTAAACTCATGCAAATTTTCTCTTCATATTTTATTTCATGCACATACAGACACACATATTTCACTTATTTAAAAATATTTCTTTCATCCACCTGAAGGCTGTAAACCTCTTACCATGCTTGACCTGCAGTCCTGTTTGGGATCAGAGACTATTGAGGGTTATTACAGTTGTCCCTGCGAATAGTGTGAACCCCAAAATCACTGTACAAAATGGGGCATACAGCAGGCAGTGATACCCAGGTCTGTCTGAGATGAGGAGCAGGGAGGTGCCACCAGCTGGCTCCAGATGATATCTGGGTAAGGACAAGTAAGACCTTCTGCAGTAGAATGTTCCTGACCAGCACCACATCACATCCACATTTATAAGCAGCTCGGTTCATGAGGAACTAGTGCTTATCTCACCCAAGGCAAGGCAACTCCTGGGCGTGGCTGTGGCACAGATGAGCCAAGAACCTCGCTTGTGAGAGGGAAGCTCTGATATCTTAGTATTGATCTGAACCAGTGAGTCAAAAATGTTCAATGGTTAATGCAGTAGTGGTTTAACAAGGTTTGATGGCAAGATAAACTTGGATATTAAGTGAATGCAGGGTCAGAAGTATCAGGAAGACCCTCCTGTTGAGCTGTGGGGCTCAGAAAGGACCTCCTACCTAACTGAACTGTTCTAATCTCCTTTTCAGAGAGGAACCTAGCTTCAGTCCTCGTCCCAGTTTGGCCAAGAGTTTATGTCTGAAGAATGATATATGAACAATCTTTTATATCACCCAACTAATATTTCAAAGTTTAGCATGCTAATGTTTCTAAAGATTTCAAAGTTAGATATCTGATGCTATAAGAACTCCCTAAACACTGAGAAATAACCTTGACATCCCTACCCAAGGGGGGATCCTGCCATGCAGCCTGCTGCCATGTAGGATTGCTCAGTGGGCCCTGGCTTATCCACTACCTATGAAGAAGGGTGACTGATTTGTAGCTGCAACCAGCAAGATGTTAGGGTCACCATTCCAGACCACCCTCAGCTATCCTGGTGACATCTGCTCCCCAGATCCCAGAGGATGCCTTACTGAGGGTTATGGCTTAACTCCGGGGTTGGGGGAGGACACTGCCACAAGATGCTAATGTGCTTTGGCTGCAAAACCAAAAGCCAAGGGAAAGGCAGCCAGACTGAGCTGAGGAGAGCAGCAACACTGAAGACCCCAAGGGGAGCCCCAAGTGCCTTTTGCAAGCTCAGGCAGGTTCTGGTATCACCTGCTGTGCCTGCTTTGCCATCACTACTCATGAGGCAGAGGCTGGATGCTCCTGGGATGTGAAAACCCCCTGCACGCCTGTGTCCAACCTCTGGGCAGCAACTTTTGTTTCAGGGAAAGACCAAGCGCTCCAGTAACATGTTAGCATCTGCTCTGAGCTCTTCAGGCAGCCGTCTGAAGATAAATACTTGCCTTGCATCCTGCTGCTGACCAGCTGGTGCCTTCAAGCAAGGAATTTCATTACTCGTATCTTGTCTTTACCTGCCCACTCGCAAATGCTTAAGTGATAAGATTTTCAGCCTTTCTAAAAAGCCAGTCATAGGTCTTACCACTGTGACTTCCTATGAAGAGGCAAAGCATTTCCCGTGCTCCTTTTCTCCCTCTGATTCATGTAGTTCATACCTGGACTGCCCTTTCAGCTGGGATGAGAGGGTCATGCTGCATGGCCAGGGTTTGCTTTAAGCCTTCTGAAAAAGGAGAGATATATTTTTATAATCATAAAATAATTAATCGCTGAACAATTCTGTCACTTGGAATATTAAAATATGATCAGAGATATTTTATGCAGCTGTTATTAAATAGTCATTAAACATTTCTGGAAATAATACTCCTCAGGGATTTGACGTTGAAGAATAGACTGTCAAGGCCCAATCTGAGCCATGACTTAGAAATATATAAACCTACCAAATGCACTAAACTTGTCTTCATCATCAATTTTCTCTGAGTTGAGCAGTTTTCTACACACTGAGCAGAGTCTGGGGTAACTGTTTCTATGCACATCTTACCCAGGACCATGGTGTCTTACAGGCATGTGTAGCACATGGCTTTGCAGAAGGCTGCAAAAACACCACAAAAATTTCACTTGTCTGAGGACCTCAAGGGTAATTTTTGGATTTAAGGATAAAGAAGCAATTATCCTAACCAATTTTATACCTACAAAACAGTGCTAGGAGGCAGTGTTTGGGACCTCTGGGCAATGAGGTGACACAGACTGATTTGGGGCACAGTTCCCAATATCAGTCTGACCTGTCAGATGTACTTCATGGTGGTTTGAACTGTGCTTTGATGATGACTGTTCCTTGGCCAGTTATGAAGGTAAGTATCTCAGGTGATTATTTCAGGTGCCCGGACTTTTTGTTTACCAGGCTCTCTCATTTAGAGATGCAGGTGCTGCTTCTTCTACCCCTCAAGCCAATCACAAACTCCCAGAAGCAGCTCAAAGTTTCTTCCCTCAATGCCAGTGTTTTCACCTGGAGGTGGATAAAGACAATAGGAGGTTTTGTAGCTCTTCCAAATCTGTTCTCTCCAGGTGCAGAGGTAACAGTCTCACATCGCAGTAAGGGGAGCACACAGAAGATTTTTCTATTTTTACCCAATTTTTATATGGTTTCAAGAGAAAATGTAGTGCTTCCTGCTGTCCCTTTAAACTCTGCAAGGATTTTGTCTGCAGGGAAAATCCCCTCTTATTTACAGACTAGTCCAGATTCTCAGGGCATTCAAATTCTCATTCCCACTGGCAGAGATGTGGCTCAGTTGTAACCAGGCAGTTCGCCTGACTCTGCTGGAAGTTTTGGTCCTCTGCTCTCATACAGATTGCTGTGCTAAGGCAGAACAATTCTCCTTCTTAATGAATATGCAAAAAACCAATTTCCACACTCGTAAGTCTCTCAGCTGGTTAGTTAAAAGTCTCCACTGGTGGCATACAACAACAAGAATAACAGCTTGATTAATCCCCATCTACTGGTCTGAACTAAAACCTGTGCCATTTTGTCACATTGCAGTGACAGAGTCGTCATAAAACAATGCAGCTCAAAATGGCTCTCACAGATTCAGGAGGTTGTAATGCTATCCCCACTGACCAGAAATATCTGGGGGTATGCTAATTTTCCTTTGCTAAAAAGACCAGGGGACTGATTTTGAGATTTCATTGTTATGGAAATATATTCTGCTCAGGACAATTACATTTGACTTCCCCCACTCCCCCTGAAGTATCAAGAATGTTTAATATGCTACACTGATTAACAGTGTTAGTCTCCTGTTTCTGGGATGATTTGTCTAGGTAATTTATGCACAGAGAATATGGCAGAGAAGAAACCACGGTGTTTCACTACAGATCCTATTATCAGATTTGCCTGAAGATGACCTACTTTTCCACAGGGGGATTTCAAAGCATGAATATCACTCCTTTTAGGGCTCTGCTTTTTGACATTGATGTTCCTTAGTTACCCCAACCTGTGGAGACACTCATGCTCAGGGTGGACCTTGCACCACTGGGTGGGATAAAGGCCTGGACACAAGTTATCCGTGGAAAACTTCAGGCATCTCTTCCTGTGCATGTGCTTGGCTCTTTGTATTCAACAAGGTGCTGTGGGAGAGAGATCAGGATTGCTACAAAAGCCATTGTGCCTGAGACTGAATAGAGAGCAGAGCAGTCACTTCACCAGTAACTTATTTATAATTTTAACGTGGTTTGGAGGGAGGTTGTGAAAAAACCCAAACCTCGGTGACTGCTTAGTCAGATCTCTCTATGTGAAGGCACTGACAACCCTTTTTGTTTGTATTGCGCCATCTGCTCCAGCAGTGCAGCTGGATTCTGCCAACTATACTGGAGCCACTGTTGTACCCTGGCTTCAGGCTCATGCTCTGCCTTTCCTATTGATTTTAATGAGGCAGAAATATCGGGACATACAAAAATATGCATAATATCTTCTCTAATTACTTTTACCGTTTATTGTTTTGGGTATTATTTACTGTCTTAGGGATAAGCATACGATGACAAAATGTGAATCAGCTTGCCTTTTGTGTGCTTTTGCAGGTTCCATGTTGAGGCTGAATTCCAACTCTCTTTAGAAAGAAATTACATAATTTCAAATCTTTTGTGTTTCTAAACAGTTTACCTAATTTTCTCCCTAAAACTGTTGATTATGGAGTGCATATACATGTAAGCATATATATATACTTTATTAATATCTTAACCTAAGCTGCAGTTCAATGTATGCCTCAATATGCAATACACAACTGCATTTCCCACCCTGAAACTGTGTGTCCCATTGTGTTAATCCCTCTTCCTCTTACACCATTTTCCTTTCAGATATCTTCCCTGAAAGCAAAAACACACAGCATCTCCATTTAAGGAAAAGGGAAAGCATAACCTAAACATACATAACCCCCCTCAATTACACATGAATAACATATAAAATTAAAAAAAGAAAAACAATCCAGTTCTGAATGAAAGACTGAACACATGGAGTTAAGGATGAGATACCATAAAATAGAACTTGTAGTAACAGATGACGTCACAGTAAGTTTTTTTTCACAAAACAACCATAGGACTGATATTTCTTAGAGACAGTAGTAGGGAAGGATAAACAAGAGCAGAGATGATTTGTATGAACAGATACCTACATGGCTGTGAGATCAGACAGAATAATGAGTGTATTCCTGACTGCAAGAGCAAGAGGACATGGATATATTTCTTTTCCAACAGGAGCATCCTTCAGCACTTCATGATGGACTGTGCTTGTGCAAGGATTGAGTTTATGTTAGGTAGCCTGCAAAGAGCGTTGCCAGTTAGAGTCAGTGACCCCACTTTCCACTTCAGGTCCTGGGCTACTGTGATGATTCACCCTTCCTTTTCTGATTCTCTGACACCTACTATCCTTCTGCATCCATGCCTCAGATATTGTGCTATGTCATCTCAAAGTATGTTGGTTTTACACATGGTCTCGTTCCAAGAGAATGATAGAGAAAAGGAAATTTTCTGCAGTCCCCCATCCCATTGACTTCTCTATACCTTGTATCTCCTGCTCATTCTCTTGGCCAGACCAATAAGGTGTGGTGGGATGATGGGAAAACAAGTCAGCTGGGATCTGGTCTGTTTCATCAGTTGAAGAATTTCAAAATTCTCTGTGCCCAGTGGAACATGATATATTCAACCATCCTCCCCAGGACATCTTGTGTTATGACAATATGGGAAACCTGCCTCAAACTAGAAAGACCAAGAAGCTTGGTGTTACCAGGCACTCAGGAGCTGTGCAAACATTTCCTTCACTCTTTCAAAGGCACTTTCCCTTCCTAGATCTTTTCATTACCATTTTAATCCCAGTGTAATAGTTCTTGTTTCTTCCTGCCTGAGACAATGGAGACGTAGAGTCAATAGATTGAACAGCAAATACATAATTGATGGCTTCCTGTGTAGCTTGAAGTCTTTTGAAATACATCATTTTGGTAGTCTGCTGCTTTTTACTCAAAAGCTGGAGATATGTACACTGTCAAACATTCCTTCATAGTGAAAGACTAAAGATCATGTCCTTTCAGATCCACACAGGTATTACTGCACTGTTATTACTTGAGAAAAATAAATTTAATTTTTGCTTTCAAAAAGTACAGAGCCATTTGAATTCTTCATGAACACAACTCCATACCTGCATTTCTACTTTCCAAGATACTTCTTTGGCTGCTTTGACTTCACACAGTGTTTTCTGGGTAAAGTGCAAGCTAGTAAGGGTTTAAAGCACCATTGATGTTATCTCCACTACAGTAAAGGTGAACTTGTTGCCCCTTTTCTCTTTGTAGGGACAGGTGGCCTGTGACATCCTGATGGATTTAATCTGTTTCATGCTGAAACTCAAATACAGAACTTTGGCCCTTTTCTCCCTGCTCTATTCTTCTTCTTTAACTTCCCTTGCTCTGTGCCAGTGAATTTTAAGCGTGATAAAGAAAGGACACATGCTGGTGCATAAAGGCATAAAGGGATAGATAGATAGATAGATAGATAGATAGATAGATAGATAGATAGATAGATACGCTGTTTACCCACAGATACCAACAAGGTGCCTGCAAATGTACATTGGGTTACCCTGTAGTGGTAGCACTAGCTACAATGTGCTGGTTGTTTTCTTAATCCTGGGAAAGGAGTGTTTTCTGCTTTGAGAGCTCACAGCTCTATGCTCAGACAAAGGAAGAGAAGGAGGAGGCAGCAACTCCCAGGAGTTTATAAATAATTTCTCCTCCTTTGTCTGACAGAATTGTGATGGCTTTGAAGCCTGCTCTGGTCTCTGCCATAGCTCTGGCCTGCTGAGCTCTCCTTCCTCTGCCCTTTTTTCTCCTCATTGCCCTATTTAGATCAGAGGAATCTGTGGCTCTGCAGCTGCACAGCCAAGTGGAACACTGGTCACTTTCCTCTGGGCATTTTTTGCAGGAAGAACAATAACTTGTGCAAAAGGAAACTCCCTCAGAGTGGCCTGTCCAAAAGGAGCAGAGAGCTGCAGGAAGGGTTTTCCCATGGGATAGGGTGTGTTGGGCAGCAGGAGGTGCTCCTGTGAAGTGTGGGGACAGCATGGTGGTGGCTGTGGGAGGGGTGTGCAGCACATGGAGCAGGCTCTCAGTACACACAGCTGAGGAGGGAATGGTGCACACAGAGCTGTGAGTGCTGGACAGACACGTCCTGCAAGGCCACCCCTTGCTGCCTTGATGGATGGCAATCCCTGTCAGCCCATGCATGGGCATTATTCTTTGCAGGACTCAAAGAGTCCAATTCATTATAGCAAAGCCTATTTTTTTTCCCTTTTTCCACTCCAGTGGAGCATAAATGACCTGAATAAATCCTACTCCTTTGGCACATGTAATGCATGGAATGTGTTGCCGGCGCTGTAACAAGATTTATCTCTTGGCGCATGTTGTGAACACACATTTCTTTCCAGTCAGTAGAATTGTTATAGCTATAGAGCTTGATTATTGAAAGGGGAGCTGGTTGGTGGAAGGAAGATATATAAATGTGATATACACAGTACACGTCAGCCACACCAACTGGAAAAATCCATTTATCTCCACTGACTGAATAACTCACTTTTGATTCCAGTTTATACAGGTAGGAACACGATTACTCAGTGCCTGTCTCCAATAACTCAGCCAATGTTGAGCTTTGTGTAGTCTTTGTGGCCAGAGCCAGTTCCTCTCTAGAGCTCCATACCAGCAATTCCACAGGTGTTCAGAGGTGAGAACTCGTACAGACCTGCCCTGCCCCAGCTTTGACAGACACCTCAGGCCAGGTGGCAGGATCTTGTGTCCACCAGGGGCAATGAATATATATGTAAAGGTAGAAGGGAAGGGACAGGGACACAGATGGATTTGTCTTGTACTTACAACCATAAAAAACCATTAGATGTTTGGTGGGATGGTGTTTGTGTCACAGAAAGCAAGAAATTCCCTTTAAGGTGTTGGAAAGGCCAGTCACTTTTGTGAAGGTCCATCATGAAGTCTCTCGCTTGAAAAGGGGCTGTGAATACAAAGTGTTGTGCATCACTACGAAATAAAAAAACCTCCAACCACAATGATTCAGTGACCGCAGCCTTCTTGGAGGAACAATTCTGCTGTTTTGCATGTGGATTTCAGAGAAAGTGTCTCAAGTGCTGTTACTGCCCCAAGCAGAGGTCGGCCACTCAAATGGCTGTGGGACACTAGGCTGGCTTCTCACCTCCAAACAAGGGTGGTAACCGAGGTCTCGTGAACTCACTCACTGCTGCTGTGCTTCTATCCAGACTGTCTGTGACATGTCTGAAACAATTTCCACTTCTTTTCATCCTTTTCCCACTCTACCTTTCCTCTGTGGCTAAAAACTGACCTCCAGGTGACTTTCTTAGCCAAGGCAGAGGTGCCTCACAAATGCTGATAGCTCCAGTCACGGTGATTTTCAGACAGCCAGTCTCAGGTTGAGCCCAGAGAAGCAATCAGAGAAAAGTGTCTATTTTTTACCAATGAAAAAAGCTGGCACACAGCAGGTGAACATCCTCATAAGGGTTTTCAGCCCAGTAATCACCAAGACAGGTGTCTCATTATTACTGTGTATAATGATATAGTATCCAAAGAAGGGGGAGAAGATAAACATATGTCATTCAAAAATCCCCTGGATTATGGGAAGTGTCCACTAACAGAGAACCCAATTAGCCTGTGCAGCTTTATATTTTGCCCATCTGTTATTACTAATCTGACCTCAAGTGTGCAGTTTAGTGCTGTAAACCTTTGGTTGGGACTGTTTTATTAAACTCTGTGGCCTGCAGCATCTGCCTCTAGCTAGGAGAACTGTTTTGGAAACCTTCCAAATCACAAAAGCAGTAGTTATATTTTCTGTGTTCCAAACACACTTCTGGCCTGGTTGGTGCCCAGTTTCAGGGAAATATATCCATATATCTGTGTGATATCTTGTAAAGATAGAGTCTGCTCTGTAGTTTTTATGTACTAGACTCTCCACCTGTCTGGCTCCCCCTGCTTGGCTCTGCCTCCACGCAAGTGAGGAGCTGGAAGACCAGAGTCATAGCTCCTCGTGCCACACATGGTCTGCTCCAAGCACCACCACTCATCCTCCTGTGCATTCTTTGGCTGCAAGACAGGAGATCTTCCTGAGATCTTAGTGTTCCCTCTTCTTCAGTGACCTCCCTGTTTTAACCATGCCCAGAGTGGCTCCCAAGCTAATGGCTAATCCTGGTCTCCCTGTGAGTACTCACTTGAGTGTCTTCTCTCACTTCTTCCTCTACCACCTCCTGCTAAGTGAATGCAAATAATTTCTCAGTTCCCCCTTTTCCTGTAGTATCCAAGTCTGTCAGCTGGACATCAGGATAAACAGTGATCTGCCCAGCAGCGGAGAAAGATGACTGGAAGGTAAGAAAAAGATCAGGAAACCAAAATAGCAATAGAGAATGAGAGAAAAAGGAAGCACACCAAGATGCTAAGCAAGCACAAGAAAGAGGGTCCACAATATGTTTAAGATCTCAATGTCATGAAACACTGACCTTTCTATGTCAGTCAAGCAGTACTGGAGGAGCTGGTCATCAGCTGCCTCTTTGTGCCTCCAACAGCCACAGAAGCTGCTGAATCTGAATCTTCATCTGGCCAGACTTTGTAGGTGAATTTACCATTTAGCTTCATGCTGTGCACAAGCCCAGAAGGTGATGAGGATCCACGTGTACAAAAGTGTAAGGTGTGAGAGTGTTGCATGCACATGAGGAACCTAATGAAGTTGTGAAAGAATATTAATTGTAATGAATACTGCATAGATATGTCCAATGGGTCTGTTTTCTGTAGTCATTCATCTCTGGGGAGATTTTGGGAAGTTAATGCTGTGAGCACTTGAGACTGGTTAAAGGGAATTTTTTGTCATTTTGAGAACATATTTGGAGAACGCTTGAAGGTAATTGTTAGAAGGGCTAAAAGTTGAGAGACAGAGGTTGTTACCTGGGGCTTTCAGATGCAGAAACAAACTTCATTATATGAATGACATTTTCTTACGTTTTTCTTTTCTTTCTGAGCTCATGTCCGGCAGTAATAGTAATTCTTTGCTGTCAAAGTATCTAAGATAGACACTCCCATAGGCTTGTTATTTTGGCCAGCTTAGAAGAAAACACTCTATTTCTTTAGACAACCAAGAGTTCTTGTTTTGTCGTAGAAAACTCATCTAGCAGGAGCTCTCAGTTGCTGCTTTGAGACAGCTTTCTTTCAAATACAATGAGGAGATTAGCTTTTACCCTTTGGTTGCAGTTAATTGTATTGCAGAGGTGCAATTGAAATTAATGTCTGCTGCTGAAGCCTTTCTTAGTCAGAATAACTCTTCTTTGGAAGATGAAATGCATTTACCTAAGTGAAAAGTCTGATGCACAATCAGATTTGTACAAGCTCTCAGTATGCATTGAAGAATTTGCATGTCTCCTCTCCCCCTCTTCAGTAATTTAAATTTTTATGATCTACTTGGTGAAACATACTGTCACATAAAAGATTTAAAATGAAATGTATCTTTCCTATCAGCGAGCATAGTAGAAGGTGTTTTTGCATCTCTTTTTAAAACATTGGGAAGAAGTTGGGCACAAATGCTGAAACTTACCTGTTGGTTTATAGGATAGATGTTCCATTCATTATTTGCCTCAGAAGGTAGCCCGGAGTAACAATTTGCCCTTCCTGGACTACAACTTTGCACCAGGAAGGGACATCAGCCTTTTGTGCCACTTATCAGCCCTAACTCAGTGTCAGGGCCCAGCACAGCCACTGTGACAGCTGGCAGGAAGGGAGCCTGTGCCAGTGAAGTGTCTTTCTAGGGATCCTGCTGCTGATAGACAGCAGGAATGGAATAACCCCTAAATGGATGCTTGTGAAAAGTACTCTACAATATTTGCTTGTTTCCAGCTTGGACACAGATGCTAAGGACATGATTTTCCATGCTGAAATACTTCCCAGCACTCACAATAATTGGGGCAATAGGAAATACTTCTGCATGGAGCAAAGAGGATTATGCTTTATGGCATATATACACATAACACATGTTCATATGGTTTTATTAGCTGTCACCCATGCTTAAGGCCAAATGAGGCATGCCATTTTGCTAATGGACACCTGTCTTGGGAGGGAATTGTTCATTCACTGCTCATGGATGTGAACAAACATCTTAGACCAGCATCTAGGAATTTAAGGAACGAGTTGTGATAGTGCACCCAGACAGATGTCAACTTGAATTATTCAGCTGTACTTGTCTCAGAGGCTACTACAGTCCTGCTGTATTATACACACTAGAGAATCTCAATCAGATAACCTTTGTGCTCAGTATCTACTGGAGAATTGATATAATGTACATTATCTCTTCTGTCAGTTAATAGTTGTTAAATTATTTTTGCTGTCGTGAACTCCTGACTATATGTTAAGAAAGATTTTTTTTCTTCAATCAATACTTTTCATGATATTTTATGATAATAACTCACTTATTGGATAATAAAAGTTCAAATTCTCTGTCAGTGTTGTCCTGGAGGGAAGAAAGGCATTCACAGGAAGAGAGATGACTCTAACAAGCACACCAGCCATTTAACTAGAAAGGCAGCCTTTCTGCAAGTAGATCATGTTGCCATGTTAAAAGTTCACCATCCATGGTATGTTTATAGGAATGGCTGTTTGGCAGGATAGGTAAATCCGCAGAATTTGACAGCAACCACAATCACATGAGGTGGGATTGCACCCCCTCTGCCCAGGGCACTGACATCTCAAACACAGATCTGAGGACTGAATTTATAATATCCCTGAATGTCCAAGAAGTACCTCTGCAGGGAGCAAAGAGGGATAAAACCGCAATACTTACCACCAGAGGTTACATGACCAGTTTCCAAAAAGTGTAGTTAAACATGTTACCAATTGTAGAAACTCAGCTATTATAGCAAGGTGCAAGACGCAAATAGAGAATCACAGAATCACAGAATCACAGAATTCTGAGTTGGAAGAGACCCACAAGGATCATCAAATCTAACTCTTCAGTGAATGGCCTGTATGGGTAGGGGTGAAACCCATGCCTTGGTGTTATAAACACCATGTTCATACAAGAACATAGATTATGAAACATGCTGATTTTTGCCAGCTTGGGAGAGAGGTGTCAGTAGAGACCTAACCAGGGCTGTGAATTTTTTTATACCATGGGCCCAGTTGTGTGAAAATAGTGTAATGTTAGAAAGATGAACTAAAAAACACTGATAATTTTGACCTTACAACTGACAAGAAGCTCAGTCCACCTCTCTGGAGAGTCTCTCTTACCTTTGAATAGGCAACCAGTCTGCCTCTGAAAGTTTGGTTGTGCTTATGATTGTGTTGAGCAAGTCCTGCATAACTTCAGTGTCTGATACTACATTCTTGTGTAACACCTGCAAATTGAACAGTCATTTAGCAAAATTGGACTGAACTGTTCAGATATTTTTGGTTTTTCCTACTGTGGTACTGAGTTCTGTTTGAGAAGGAGAGATGCAGATTGTGATTAAGCAAATGTACTCTCAGATGTACTGCTGATTTTAATAAAAACTATTTATTAATACAAAAGAGTAGTCTAACTGGCCCTCTCTGGAAAATAACAGAAGAAGAATGTGTCAAAATGGCCAATTATTTCCCATGAAACAGAATGCCTCACTAAAAGGACAGCCATGAAAAAACATATGAAGTTGGGATTTCTTCCAGTGATAAATTTAGGTTTGAATTCCCTGGAAGATACTCTCTGCCCTTTTTAGGACTCCTGAGCCTGACCGTGAGGAAGATCCAAGATGTTCAATGGCATGATTGTCATGCTGTACAATTAGAAAACAGAAGTTATCTTTATAAGCCAAGGAATAAAGTATGCACTTAAAACCCCCAGTATTCCCATACATCCTTGGAACATACATGAATATTGTTGAACTCAAGATGAGGTGAAATAAACTGAATTTATCATGGATTTTAGGTTTCTGATTGATACCTACATACTAATGAGATGGACTCATTAAATGTGCATAGCAAGATAATTTACCTGGATATTTTGGAGGAGGAAATTATTCAAAGCAGAAATGATATTTTATTCAGAAAGGTTTGATGGTAAAATATTTTCTTCCAGTCAAATAAGATATGACTGAGAATTTTCTTTTAATTAATACAAGTAAAGTTAGTGAACAGGGAAATTAAATTCCACCAGAAGTAATTTTTCAGATTTGTTTAGCCTAAGGTTAAAGCTTCATTTGAGGAAAAGGGAGGAGTAGAGGATCCATTAATGTCCATGCTCTACTAGGATTCTAGTGGAATTACTGTTTTATATTAGAAGATCTATATCTAGTTAGCCATGAGCTGGGTCTTGAGTCAGAATATTTCATGTGAAAACTGATCTGAGCAGCAAGACACAAACCAGAAAGTCTTCAGCCCATGAGTGGAACACTCATACGTGGATCATCAGCAGTCCTGTAACCTTTTATATTCAAAAAGTTATTCCAAAATTTCAAAGTCAATTTTCCCATTCAGTGCAAAATTAACTGTTGCAACCATTGTCTCATTTTGTGCTGTTGGTTTGGACTGCTTTTTATTTTCCTCCACGACCCTGTTTTACTGATTGACCATGGCCTGCTGTATTAACAAAAAAAAAAAAAAAAAAAAAAAAAAAAAAAAAAAAAAAAAAATTGGGAGTGGAAGAAATAGGTATGTAAAAACTGTGGGTGGTTTGGTAGTTGGATGGTCCAGAGATTGCTCTCCCTGGCAGTATGGATGGGACTGCACAATGTGATGATGCATTGGGTCAGAGTGATGTTTGAAGACTCTTCTAAAATGAGTCTTCTGCTCTCCACTTGCCTTCCTGCTCTGTTGTTTTACCCCTGTGTTACACTGCAGGGGTAACAGAGACGGCTTCCCAGACTCCCACAGAGTCAGTCCTCTCACTGTTTCACAATTCAAAATGAACTCCAAAGGCATTCTAAATGGTAAACTGTCTGTGACTCAAAGGGCCTCAGGAGGGATGCAGCATGCCCTTAGTTATTGCTTTAGAGGGGCTCATGGTGGCTGGGAGTCTTGTGGGCCCCTCAGAACCCATGCAGGTGGACTCATACTGGGAGTTTCAGGCATAGTCCCAAGCTTTGCCACTTTCCATGTGGAAAACCACCCTGTCCATGTAGAAGAGATGTCAACATGCTTTTCACAGTGTCTCAGGGATGTGAGACAACATTTAAATGTGGCTGTGAACCTCTTCATAAGCCTCAACTATCTGCACTGCTTTCCTGTGCCCCAGGGCAGGGTTAGGAGAGCTGCATGGCTTTTTCCTGGAGGAGCTCAAGCCTTAACACAGCCCAGTGCATAAGGACATCAGATATGCACCAACCAAGCCACAAAGAAGCCTTCCTTAGCTTTATCTAAATGATGGTCCTTGTGGGTCCCTTCCAATTCAGCATATTTTATGATTCTGTGATCCTGTAAACACCAGGTGTTTGAGCTCAAAGCCTCACCTGCATGATGCAAAGCTGAGCAAATGGACAGTGCATGTATGGACTCAGCAGGTGTAAAGTCACTATTCAGCCCAAGGATTACCTAGTGATCTTTGCCATGACATGGGAAAAAGAAGCTGCCCAGGAACCATCAGGGCAAGAATTCACTTTGCACAGCCACAAACAGAGACTTCTGATTGGTGGTTGGGTTTGTTTTGTGTGTTGGATTAGCCGAGCACACGTACAGTGTCTGAGAAAGAGATGCTGGTATGAATATGCATTTCATAGGTGTTCCCAGTGGTCACTGATCTCAGGCTTTTGGTCGTCAAATATAGCAGAGATGTGTCAGAATACTGCTAAACCAGAATGAACTCCTAAGAAAAGCAGTGGAGCAGTCAGGGGTGCCAATGCTGAGCTCCCAGACCCTCCCCACATCTGTGGAAAGGTCATATGCTCTATGGACCACCACAGGGCATCTTGGCCAATGTATCCATCATCTTAGTCTGTAGGTTACCCTCTGACAATATTCAATTCCTGCCTTTTTTTTTTTTCCTGTAATTATAGAATCACAGGTTGAAAAGTAACTCCGAAAACCTGTAGCCCTACCTCCTGCTTCCTGTGAAACTTAGAATCCATGGACAATCTTTTCTGATTTGGTTTCTGCTACTTTTGGAGTATATCTGTGTTGGGATTTGGGAGTTGTTTGGGTGTTGTGCTTTTTTTGTTGATTTGTTTTGGTTTGGGCTTATTGTTTTTTTTGGGCTTGTTTGTCATTTTTTCTTAAAATACCTTTGTTGTATTCAAATGCTCAATTATCTTAGAGGCAACCAGAATTCAAGACTGATGTTGACATTTTTCCTTCAGAATTAGCCTATATTTTGGAAAAAAATAGGACAGTTAAGGAATTACATAATGCAAAAAAATATGCATAATGTCAAAGCTCTCTGTTCCACCAAGGGTTTAGAAAACCTTGGAGAGTCATGTCTATAGTCTCTATTTTGTATAAAGGTACCATGTGTGTTTTTAAAAGCCTTTGTGAGGAAACTGAACTTTTTTATCCAGGGAGGAGACCAGTCAGAGGAAATGTATAGAATACAAGTTAAAATTAAAGGAAATGAATAGGAAACAGAGCTCAGTTACTTTTCTCCAAAGATTACATTCCTGTGGATATTGTTCCTGGAAATATGGTATTGTCCAAGTGAGGATATCTGCTGTGTGAGTGTTTCCTAGGGCAGGTACTCCAGTGCTCCTTTCTTTACTAGTTTTTCACTCCCTGGAAAATCTGGCAGCTCTGCCTCTAGCCCAGCTGCTGACCCATATGAGCCACAGCCTTTGGCTCCTCTGTGTGAATTTGCCACGTCCAGCCCTTGGTGCCACCCACCTCCTTTTTAGGGAAATAGTCCATCTTTGCGCCTATTGTCCTATGCTGTCCCAAGCCGAAGTTCAAGCACTCTCAAGTCAAAGCCAGGCACCACTTGTGGAGTCCCAAATTTTATTTGGTTGGATGCTTCCCACATTGTCAGGTGCAGTCTTCTACTTGCCCAGCCTTCAGAGCATCTGCCTCATCACGGTCTGAGATGTGCACATGCAAATCAGAGAGCTGCATTATTTATCTGTGAGCGTTGACCCAGAAGGAGACTTCACCAGACTGAAACCATTACACTGTGTGATTTGGGAGGAAATACTAAAGTGACAGTCTGTTAGAGAAAAAATGTTTTACCTTTTCCGATTCACCCTGTCTTACAAGAGTGACTGATGCAGATACATCAGTTGAAGGTTAATTGTCAGTGAAATTTTATATTAACAGGCTTTTTTTTTTAAAAAAAATTGAGATTTAGAATAATTTACTAATGAGGAAGACAGAACATGTATTTCATCATTTAATCTGTCATGTAATACTTTAAATAAAAGGCTTTCTTCTTAAAAATTCCTTGCTATCAACCCTTAGAAAATTTGACTAAGACCTTCATCTGTCTTTTAAGGCAGATCATGTGATACACTTCTCCATTCATTTCCAAAGGGTGTGTACCTGAGAATATCTCTTTTCACAGACCAGGTAAGAAACTTTCCAGGGCCTGGATCTTTCTTACATAGAGTCAGTAAAACTTTGGAGGCCTCAACAGAAGTAGAATAATGAGGCACTGTATGCAAATGAGCCTTTGATGAGCACTGTAGCCTTGCTCTCTCCATGTCTTAAAAAAGAGCATGTGACTGCAGATGCTTAAGTTTTTAAAGTGAATCATCCTTCTATGACAACAGATTGTATGAACTGCTGGAAAAGTCAGTTCACATTTTCTTGCAAGCCCAGCAGTCTTGCAGGTGAGTTATGTTATTTGTTTTCATGATGATATTGCCAGGATAAAGTACTTGTGCTTTGAAATTTTTCTGCTGAAAAGATGTTTTCAACGTAAATTATTTGTATTAGTCTGTTCACATTCCCATGTGCATTCATCTTTTTCACTCAAAACTATAAACACAGAAAATTATGGGCTTCAAAATCCAATTGATTTCACTTTGTTACCATTTTATTCAGTCATTGCTGAAGTCATGACTAGGATCTCTGGTTCGTGTGGAGGGCTCCACAGGAGCTTGAATTTTCTACATATCTGAAGGTTTGAAATGGGCATCATGGTTTCAATGTTTCCTGTGCTATGCAGCAAATCTTACTAACTCATAAGATCTCTCTTCTGACCTCTAAACTATGCAAAAGTGATGACAATTCATTTATAGTTTGTTAAAATAATGGATTTAAAGATGTTGATTCTTACAATGTTTGTTCTTCCATAAATCTGTGTCTTTTGTAGGAAATGGGTACACATAAAGAGCTCCAGAAGTATAACAGGACATGTTTAAATTGCAAGGAATAAGCAAATCTTGTCCTGCAGGTGGTCACACCTTACCTTCAGAGTACAGTATGTAGAAATGAGTTCACTACATTATGCAGGGCTTCTCTCCTGTATCATAAGATTGGCATTTTCCTACCATCCAAGTACTTCACTTTCCAATATTATTAACTGTTGTACATAAAAATACTATGGAAAATAAAGCTATGCTATTTCACTTTGAGTGCATTTTTCCAAAGGAAAGTAATTACATTAGCATTTTTTTCCTGCATTTACTCTCAATAGAAATCAGTCTCTGATAGTCATAGATTAAACCGGCATTGTCTCCGTGTTCCACGGCTTTCCTGGTTTTATTGAAACACAATTGCAGTATGGTTATGCTGGAAAATTTTCATTTTTCCCCTTTATACAAATATTCTGGCAGTGAACAATCAGGTATTTTTAACCTTTGTGGTCTTCAGTATTTCTAATGGCTACTCCCCCTTTGTCTGCAAATGTACTATTAGTAAAAATTGCTTTCTTTCTCTATTGCTATGATTGTTCAATTCATTTGAAAAAATATACTGATTGTCACTTTTTCTGCTGAATGGCTGATAGTAATTTGTAAGGAAAGTGAATTTGATCAGTTATACCTCAGGGAAAGAAAGGAGGAATGCAAGAGATAAATTAGTACTCACAGAGCACAGCTTTCCTGGGTTTATAGAAACAGTGCTCAGTAGCAGTCTGCAGTGTGCAGTGGGATCTCAGCACAGACCTCCTGAGGCAGAAAGGTGGGGACACAGGGGTGTGTCAGCAGCCTGCACCACACAGAGGTGCTGCTCCCTGTCCCAGCTGAACCGATTCTTAGGAGACCAGGAAATGACATGGGCAAAGCCAGTGCTCAGCACTTTAGTGCTGGTTCAGCACACGTCCCCACTCATTACTTGTGTTAGCAATGAAAAGTCTTCAGAGATCTTCAGGTGAAGGCGTCAGATTTGAAGTATCATGCACCTGGGGTAATTTTTGGATGTAAGTGATTTCATTTAGAGACTTTCCTTCGAGGTGTGTGTTTATCAGTAATACACAATACTGGGAGGTGTGTGGTGAGTTTTATTTGTTGGTTGGTTGGTTGGTTTGGTTTGTTTCCTGGGTTTAGTATTTTTCTCAGGATCCAGTTTCAGACTGAGAGCTTTTTTGAGACTGAGCACAGACACAGGGTTTGCCTGACTGGCTGGAGCAGCTGATGAGCTGCAGGGCAGGTCTGCCATTCAGAGGGAACTGGAGAGCCTGGAGAAGCGGACTGACAGAAACCTCATGAGCTCAGCAAGGGCAAATGTCAAAGTCCTGACCCCAGGGAGGAACAACCCCAGGCACAGGACCAGCTGGGAAACAGCTCTGCAGAGAGAGACCTGAAGAACCACAAACAGAGCAGGGGGTGGAAATCTGCCCTGGCAGGTTCCTTGTACTGTGCTGTATCATCATGAGAAGGGGCAGGAGGTTGAGTCAGGTGGTTCTTCCCCTCTGCTCAATATTGGTGAAACACATCTGGAATTCCAGGTCCTGTGCTAGGCTGTGCAGTACAAGAGACACATGGGCATTCTGGAGCAGGTCCAGAGAGGGACCATGAAAACTGCTGCTTCTAACATGTGAGGTGCCGGGGCTGGATCTTTGTAGCCTGGAGAAGATGCAGGGGAATCTCATTCAGTGTCTAAATACCAACCAGAGACACTTAGGCTTTCTCTGCATAGAAACTAGGCTGTCTGTGGAGGGGTTCTACGAGATACTGCAGGAAACAGATATGAGTTGCATTAGGGGAAGAGAAAATCTTTACACCGATAGTGATAAAGCACTGTCATAGACTCCCCAGAGATGTTGTAAATCCCCATCTGTCATGGACATCTTTTCATTAAAAACCTTTCCTTAAGATTTTTTCTTCCTGAGAAGCTGAGAGGCCTCAGGAACAAAATGTAAACATTGATTATCTGCTGCTATGGAATGCAACAGGTCCATCTGTGATTGGTCTCATGTGCTTATATGTAATTAATGGCCAATCACAGCCCAGCTGGCTTGGACAGAGAGTCTGAGGCAGCTGCCTTTGTTATCATTATTTTCTATTCTATTCTTAGCTTAGCTAGCCTTCTGATAGGAAACTTTTCCTTCTATTCTTTTTAGTATAGTTTTAATGTAATGTACATCATAAAATAATAAATCAAGCCCTCTGAACACAGAGTCAATATTCTCATCTTTTCCCTCACCTGAAAACCCCTGTGGACACCGTCACACCCATCCTTGGAGGTACCCACAACTCAGCTGCCCAAGACCCCAGACAACCTGATCTGCACAGGAGCTAGCCCTGGTTTGCCCGGGACAGTTGGAGCAGATCACTCCCAGGCTTACTATCCAGCCTATGTGATTCTGTGATTTTAAGATCCTACAAGATCAGTTGTCAAATGTGTGGTTTCAACTGTGGAGGAATTTATAAACTGTGTTTTTCTTCTCATGAAAAGATTTTTCAAACCAATGAACAAAACTTGTTTGTCATGTGAGGAGTTTGAGTGAGGAACCTTGAATTAATCCATATCTCTATCAGTATATTTCTTTAAAAAGTGGCTTTGGTCTGACAATTTAAGCAGTACAAAGCAGAAATGAATTGTCTTTGCTAGTCATTCTTAGGTCCCCAGCATTGACAAAGGACATACCTCTTGGATCTATGAGCTTCCACAGCTATCTTGTACAGGGAGATAGCCTCATCTGTAACCCTTGGCATGTTCTGTCCTGCTGATGTGACCTAAGAAATTATTTTTCAGTACAGCTTATGTTAGTTTTGTTAATAATACTTTAATTTTTTTCCTCCAACTGCAGGATGTTGCTGTTATTTTTTTCTGGGATGTTGCTGTTATTTTTTGCTTTCTTCCAGCCTGACAAAATGGTGCCTGTTCACTGGGGAGCAGCATGTTATGTGCTTGTGACAGTATTGACAGTAATCCATATGATCTCCTCTACAGTGTTCTGCCTTCTCATGACTCTGACAAATCTCCATCACTTTCTGCTCAAGTACCACAATTTTAAAAAGCAGTGTGTTCCTGTGTCACCCCTGGGATGTGCATTTGAAACAAGCTCTATCTTGGAGCTGTCACAACCTGAGACCACAGCTGGTCTGGCTGAAGGAGAGAGGCAGGTATGCACCCAACATTTTTACTGTTTTGCAGTAGAACTGCAGGCTATTATCACCTGCTTCCTAATTTACTAATACATTCACTCAGTTTAAGGCTTTGATGTGTTATAAACTATTGTACCTAAACAGTGTGAGCAGTGATGATAAACACCATCCTGAAAATAACCATTAGCCCTCATGTCTGTGGTCAGCATGCTCTCAGGTTTCCAGAGTCCAGGTTAAATACAGCACTCTGCAGTGCCAGCCCATCTCTCATGCAGCTGATGCAATTCTCCATAGCCTATTGATTTCAGTCCTTCATTTTGTTTCTGCACTATGAGATAGTGTAAAAACTGTTGCCCCTATAAGATTTTTGAAAATGGAACCTAATCAAAGCAGTCTGTGTTCTGCATCCAGTGCCACAGTCAAGATGCTTTAGCAGCGTGGTGACCCAGGGTAAAGGCTGACATTTGAAAAATATTCACATCATTCTAATGGTGAGAGGGTAGCTTGAGCAAACAGGAGAAAGTTAACTACGGAGGGGCATGAAGAGAATGTAAATTGACAAAATCTTCTTTGAAAAAGACAAGGGCAAATCTGAAGACAAAGTGTTTCCTGTAGCTTTTGGGTGTAGAGGAAAGAGGGGTGATTTTTATTATTATTATTTTTTTTTTAATTTTTCAGGAGTAGGAGAGAGGTTGGACCTTGTAGAAGCTATGCTTGCTAGCTTTGTGCAAAGAACAGTGAAAAAATTAGGAAAATTTTTACTTGGATTGCAATAACCCTCCACCAGGAGGCAAAGAGAAAGAAATGTTTCTCCTTGTCATATTATTTCACAGTTGAACTTTTCAGTTACTTAGATTTGATTTTGCTTATGTTCTTAGCCTTACACAAACAAGATGCCAAATAAAACAAATCCCAAAGCATATAGCATTGCATCTCCCAGGCAGATGTAATTTACAGAAACAGTAGGCACACTTCAGGAGTTCACTGTGCTTTCAGAAGCATTTCCAATTCCAGATATATTTCCCATGCTTAAACTGGGGCTCCAGTAGTCTCTCAGTAGTCAGAATTAACTTTGCAAGTGCATACATACTGCAGAGCAGCAAAGCTTAACACAAGCAGTAAATCTGCTGCAGTGAGGCGGAGACACCCTGCTGGGAGTCTGGCACAATGGAAGCTAAACCCTTTTTTTCTAAGAATTTGAGATTTTACTTGGATCTCCAGGAAAATCTAGGGTGCATCTGTGTGGAGATGTGCATGTACACACCACATGTGCCACACACTGTAGTCAATGCTTCTTAAAGCTACTGATGCTGGACAATTCCCTTCAGAAAATATTATTTTTTTAACACAAGTAAATAACTTCTTGGACCAAATATTACTTTTTTTTATTTAGCTGACAAATCTGATGATGAAAATGGAAAGGTGAAAATTGGAGTCTACATTTCATAACTGAGTAAGTCACAAGAACATAGCATCCATTTGTCAGGTTAAAATTGATTTTCTTTCAGCAAGTGGAATACTTTCATTTGTATTGAAAATGCCGACAGTTTTAGTTGGCATTTCCCATTTTTAGCAGAAGCATTCTTCTTTTCATAGATTTTAGCATTCTTCATGAACAATCTAATTCAGTGCAGAAATTAATTTCAAAATGCTGCCATTTCTCACATAATGGAAATCATATTTTTCTGCGCTACCCCAGCACTAAATATTCTTCCTGGGTTCTGTAGGATGAGAAATATTTTGCTGTAGTGGCACACCACACATGCCTTGTGTGGTTCAAGGCTTAATTGTCTTTACTAAGAAGAGCCTGCAGAACCAGTTACCACTGCTCTTCTGTGGAAATTTCTGTTGCCTTACTGAATATAACTGGAACCTGACTTACTTACAGGACACAAACAGAGATAAAATCCCATAATCTCTCCCCTGTTGTTTGCTTTAACCTGTCTCCTATGGTCATTTTCAGTTTTCAGACACTGAGGAGAAATCTCAGCCTGCTGTGCCAGCTTGGAGAATGTCCCAGGTCAAAAAAAGGAGAGGAAGAGTAGCCTGGCTTAGACAAATCAATGACCAGCTTTGGGCAACTCGGAATAGAGGAACACAGGAATATAGAGAATGTGAGGATGTGTGCAATGGTGAGCACCTTCCAGTCAGCGCATGAATAGCTGGCAAACCAAACAGAAACACTTGGTAACCAATGCCTGCACTGCCTTCATTGTTTTCAAAACAGCTCAACAGCATCCCATGTAGCAGGCTTATGCTCCCCACATGCCTCTGCATCTGAGAGCCTCAAGGACTGGTCATGGGCCTGTGTGCAGCCCCTCAGAGCGTGTTTCTGCCTGCTGGCATCATGCAAAGATGCAGATGTTGGCAGCAAGGTCCTACTCCAGTGCTTTGCCCATGGGTAAGACTGGAGAACATTTTGATAATCAGAGATTGACAGGAATCTTGTCTTCTGAAAACATTAATTGTATTATTTTCACATGTATTTATATTTACTATGTTTATTGTTGATAAAGGGCCACTCTTCATTGCTAAGAAAGTTACCTTGTTCTGACATCTCATCAGATCAAAGGCTTGGCAGATGCTTAGATGGCACTGACAGTCACTGGAGAGAAATAATCATGGATGTTAGTCTTCAATGTTTAGGTGATGAGTCTTCACTGAATATTAGGGAGAGCTTGAAGATTAAGTGTTTTGCAGAGTACAGAGAGAAGTAGTTGATAATTGTGGTTTATCTGGCGAAAACTTGGATAGTCCTAAACTGCAACTTGATGGTGAATCTGAAATATTTTATCCCAAAACTGCATGCCCATACTCACTTTCCCTTTAAAGCCCTTTCAACAACTTTTGTGGTGGAACATTGTTTTCTCCTCCTGAGTCATGTGTGTTGAGGGGAAGAAAGAGGCAGGGAAGGAGGAGTTTTGAATATGTTCAACATGTTCTCATAAACATGCTATAGACTTTACAAACACCTTTTCTGAGTGAACAAGAGTTAATCTGTTCAGGGAAATTAAGTAGAAGGTAGAATGAAACAAGGAATTTACATTCCTGGAAATTTAGTTATTAAGTATATGCTATGTAATCCAGTTTCCAACACAAATGATCACTGGCATGCTGCAAAATGTAAAAGTGCAACACATTAGCAATTAAGTTTTATACTATGAAGTTTATTATCTTCTTATTCTGTCAATTTGGAAATGAAAATCCGGACTATCATGAAGAACAAAGGAATAGCAGAACAAAATATTTGTTTGAAGTAAAATCAACTTGTGAAAGAATTCCAGACTTGGTATTACCCCCAGATCCAGTTCTCTTTATCCAGAGTATGTGATGGAGATGGGTGGTGTTTCATAACTGTGTTTCTGTCTGTCAAGAGAAATAGCACCTGATACAGCAGCCAACCTTCCAAGAGTGCTAAAATGATAAATGGATACCAAAACAAGAAATGTACAGCAAGTTTGTCTGAGCTGAGGGGCACACTGTGTGATAGTACAGTGACTTTGCATTTCAACTCTCATCTTTGGGGGAAGCTTGCCTCCATGCTCCTAAAGAAAGAGTGTCTTAAGAATATCAGCCTTGGTGGCCTGCAGAGACTAGGCCTTTTTCCCTACATATGATATATTTAAACCTTCTGCAGAAGTTCACAGGTTGCCCACCCTAGCTATCCATTCTCACTGTTCATCTGTGATTCGTGCAGTTTGTAGTGGGGAGACTCTGCTAAAGGATGAGCAGGCTGGGGGGAACTCCAGAGCATGAGTCCTTTCTCTCTGGCTGCAGGGAATGCTATTGAGCCGGCTGAAGTCTTACTCTCTCACAGTGGATACCAACTCTATGGACAGCATTTGGTCTTCAGCCGTATCACAAAACACACCTATTGTCTTTACGGGGAAAATGCAAGTTTCTGCTGGCTGTATTTACGGCATTGTTAAAATTTCCTCCTTGATGCTCAAGTCTTTTCAATGTTATTGGGATAACATCAGAAGTGTTAAATGAAAAGAAATGTTACCTGCTCTGAAGCAGTGAGTGGGAAAATCTACGTGATGGGGTTTGTTGGATGCGGGAATAATCAGGCTGCCCCTGCAAGTGCAATGCCCTGATGATCCATACTACATATGGTACTTCTGGGCTGAACAAGGCAACTTCTGTTCCTCAGAGCATGGTTTATCAACAGGCTTTCAAGCTGGCTGAAGTGCATGAAGGGCGTGGAGTACAAAATAAAAAGCAGGATTTGATTTAACAAAGACAGAGTGGTTTAATTCCAGTGTAGAATGAAAGGCTGCTCAGTGATTAAAATAGTTACTTGACACTCTCTAGTCAAGGTTCTATTCCTGTTTTGATCATGAACTGTTAGTAGTCTGAAAGATAATGTTGATTTATATTGTATGACCATGGTTAAATCACTCAGGAACTAAAACCAAAGGAAGATAGTGTCCTATGTTATATCAAGATCAACATCTTCTCTCTGAAAGCCAGGGTCTTCTTAAGGTTTCTGAAACTAGGCATCTCCAAATCATAGGAAACAATAATTCTTTACCATGGTTGAGAATTTTTTGTAGCATTTTCCGTAGTGATTGCAGATGGAGACTTAAGAAAATGATACTGTTTTAAAGTTCTTTTACACTGAGGGTATAGCCCTGAACATATCCCAGTACTAAGAAGAAGCAGAATGGAGTAGTCCTAAAGGAGGTGAACATGACAGTTTTAGGAAAATCGTATGTTAAGAAACAGCTGGCTTAATGCAACAACTCCTGCAGCTCCCACATTATCAACACACAAAGGCACAGATATTTTTCTTTCAATTGGACAGGCAACACAAATTGGTCTTAAAGATTTCAGGAAGACAAATGGTAAAAAGAGCTAATTTACCTGATTTATGTGAGCTATTAACAACGCATTGCTATGTTCTGGTTGAACTTGGGTCGTAAATTTCACATGACAAAGAAGACAATTAAGGAAAAACAGGTAAGAAAATGAACAAATCGTTATTTTACTAATTTCTACTTAGCAAAGATTTTACCATCACCACCTTTTCTTTCAAGGCATCTCAAATTGTAATATGAATGTGTGCATCTACATATCTCTTTCTTCAGTTGGTAGAATTAGGATTGCTAGCCACTCAAGAGATTTTAAGTTTCCTTCTTACATTACAAAATACCCTTCCCTGATCTATCTACCTAATTTTGATCAGATCAGCCTGACTTACATAAAATCAAGCTTGTTTCTTGTTATAATTTAAAATAAAAAGCTCCATTTTCTTTGCCTGTTTCTTGATTACTGGTCCTTCATTAATCACAAGCTATTATGCTGTGTCTTTGGGAAGGCATCATGTATCTTTTGTAGTGCTCTCTAAGAAAGAGCAAGCTAGAACTGGGGGGAAAAATGTCTGGCATATACTCAGCTCATGCAGGTAAACAGAACAGGGATTTCAGCTCCAGCATGTGAGTGGGGTCCTCCAATGATGAGGGGATTTAGGGTGCTCAGCTGATGCAATGTTGCTGCACTTCTGCCTTCTGAGACCTCTTGAGAAGCACTAACACCCACAACAAGAGCAGTAGAGAATTTGTTTGTTCTGGGTGGGTGAAATGACATCTAGCTGGATGGCTCAGGGGTGAATGCAACAAACATTCACCACAACAAACATCTGGTCTTTCTCTGCCCAATCAACAGAAACATTTACAAGACTCCAGTTCCAGAAGTATCAGCTCATCCCTGTGGTATGGAGAGCTTTTCTGACCCTTCCCAGACACCACAAGCACCATGCATGGAGAGGGAACAGCAAGCAGGCCTAATCTGTGTCTACTGTCCTGTCTCCCTGGGTAGCCTTGTCCTCAACCTGTTCATTCTGGAAAAGTCAAGACTAGGAGTTTATAAAGGCCTGTACTTGCAAGCCATGCCTGGATCTCAGGTGAGGTTCGGCACTTTCCTAAACCCAAAGTTTTATGAAAGAGAACCTTCTCACCTTGCTCATTTTCCTTCCATCAAAACTAAGTGCATATTTGCACTTGTCAGTGTGCCTTGCTTGAATCTCTAAATTAGAATTGTGCTCCAAAAATTTTAATGAGGCAATATTGTACCAGCTTAGTTTTTGGGCAAAAGGGTCAGTGCTAGTTCTCATTCATATCTTAGGCAGATAATCCTTAATACCTCCAAAGGAAACCTGATTAAGAGCATATTTTTCTTGCTCATTAATCCTATATAATTTTTATTATATATTTTATTCTATGAACGTTCAATGAGAGAGCAAATGAGAGATGGTAGCAAACATGCCAGCAACCTTGACAAGAGAAAGCCTTTCTCTGTAATATTCCAGCAATGATTACTGAAGCCTTTGGGGTTCAGGCTCAGGAGAAGAGTGTACAGAATAGAACCTGGCAGAAGAGAATAAAATTACTTCTGAACAAGGTGGACCACCAAGTTATATGTTTCTTTTTATATGCTAGTTACTTACAATTTTTCCTTTTGTCTTATTCTTCCAGAATTCTGAAAGAAAGTTCTCTGCAGAGACCTTTTCTCCACAGACCTTCCCTTCAGCTGTAAATTCTTTTTGAATCATGGTACATGTGAAGTGATAAGAGAGAACAGAAGGTATGATATTCTTTTCCAAGAGAAGCTTTAAAGGATGATAAATATTTATCCAAGCAGCGTATTCAAGCCATATGCAAATTTGCATAATGGCACTCCAGGTGATGTGGCGCATGGTAATTACTTGCAACCTGATAAAATGGAGAAATCCAGGAACATGCTGCTGAATGCAAACATTCATCTGTGAAAAACAACACTACCTTGTGACTCCTTAAAAAGGGTATTGTGGAGAAAAGGCATGCCTTTAGAGAAGGGCAGGAAGGACATGTCTAGCTGGACATGAAGGACATCTCCCTGCCTCCCTCCAGGAGTGTGGTCACTGTATGCTCACTTCCTGAACACAGCCTTACCTTTCAGCATTTCAACCTGCATTGATGCCTTAAAAGCTTAAAGATTCTCACCATCCCCCAGAACTACACATATTGGCCTGACTTTTCCAGCTCCCCCAGTAGCATGGCTTGTGCTGTAATCACTCTCAATTAACAGCACCCACGCCATCAAGATGAAGAAGAGCACATCAGACTTACTTGCCCGTGGGCAATTAAATCGAACAAACAGCACCTTTGATGATGTTTCAGCATGACAGAAGAAGGTCAGTAGTTCAGAGGAGATAAATAGTGGATTGCAGCAGTGTTAAAAGGTATAATTAAATTTCCATTTTTCACGTATATAAAGTCCAGAATAGAACCATGTGTCAGATTGAATGTGATGAGATTTTGACATTGGCTTTGCTCAATTTCCAGAATTTTGCTCTGGGATGCATTTTTACCTACTGGGATACTTTTCTTCTTAATCTGAATGAAGTAAGGAAGTAGTCAAAATGAGTAACACAATTGTCTTCACTTTTTAGTTTATTTACATGGGAGAAATACATCAAGATAGAAGAAAAGGAGTCCTGCAAATGGTTTTCTTGTCCTCGACATGGTGGGTCCATAGGGGTCCATAACAGACTGCGCCTTAAGGAACAGATACATGAGATGGAGAGAGTCTGCTGAGCATTGAAGGAGAGCTCCTGGCTAGGGCAAGCAATGCTGTGTGAACACTGTGTGCTTCAAAGTGATCAGGTTCAAGAAGGTCAAGCAAGGCCTGACCACCTTTTTTTTTTGTTGTTTTTTAACTTTTCGTTACTTAAAAGCATAAAATAGTGCAAATGTTTCTGTGCTTAAAAAATACAGGGCAGTGCCTTGCGCCCTGATGTGGCTACAGGAATTGGGGTGAGAGAAGCCATACTCTACCTGTCAGGTACCTAACAGAGTGTTCCTGCCAGAGTCTGAAGTCCCTTTCTCCACAGTGTGCTCTCTGCATTCTCTTTGTATCATGGCTTTTAAGTGGGATTAATGGATTCCTCACACCTTCAACACAATAGGAAATTCTGAGCATTCATTTTGTAACCGTGAAAGAAGAACACAGCTAGAGCAAATATTAACATTGCTAATATGAAAATATGATCTAAAAGCACAGAAAAAGCCAGTTAACTGCCTGTAACTGTGGAAAATGAACTAAAGTTTTTACTGATGTGTACAGCCAGAAGCTGATGGACTGCACAACTTTTAAAACTTAAGTGAAAACAGAGAAGGAACCACGAGAAAAGGAAATAGCAAAATGAGTAATTTGTGAGAAATTATCATACTAAGGAAAATAGCCTGAAATTCAAATAATCATTAGGAATTACTATTGTGGGTAAAATATATATGTAAATTATAAGTAATATAAATATTTTTGTTGCTATAATGTAAGGAGGTCTGACAGAGATTTGTGTACCTAACAATTTCTATTTAAAAAATATCCATAAGAAATTTCATAAGAAGATTTTGTAACTAATTTTTCTTTAAATGAACAGCAGACATAAGACAGAGAATGTGATGGGGACCAAGGAAGGGCTTTTTGTTGTTTACTGTTTGAATTCTGGTTGTACAAATTCATTCTCTTTCTTTTTCTCTTCATTATTTTTTTGCCCCAGGGTTAGAAGGACTCCTCTTGCATTGTTCAACACATAATAAGTACAGAACTCCCTTTGAAACTGTAGCTTGCTAAAAATTAAGTAAAAATTAAATTCATCAAGTTGGAGGTGCAGTTATGCGGGGTTTGGCAGAAGAGAACACATTCTGGAAAATTGAATCTTGTAGCCATTCTTTGACTTCTTTGAAAATAACAGCTTTCTTGGCACTTCTAAAGTTTTCCTAGGAGACAGCAGGACATTTGATGTCCAGAGATGAAAACAGTTTCTCTAGGTATTAGGTTGTGCAACCTGAGTAGCCAGAATCCATCACACCTTCCTTTCCTAGTTGCAACAACAATCATTGTATTGAAAATGAAATTTATACTTCTAAGTTTTAATTTCTCACATTTATATTGGTACTTTCTTTGTTTTAGAGTTTTCTTCCTTATTTTGTCTTTATATTGGATGTGAAGAACATATCTGTTCAATAAAGGGCTTCCTGGTTTGATGCCCACTGGGAACTCTATGCATCTAAGCACATCAGCAAGTGGTTGCCACTAAATCCACTACAGAATTGTACTAAGGCCAGTAAAAAATAAATCTCAGGCTGTGGTTGAAATACATATTTACTCTTTGCATACAATAGGAATCTAAACAAATATTTAAGATGGTAAAAGTGATTAAAAATGTCAAAAAGTGTCAAGATAAAACTTAATACCAGGGATTGACAGAGATAGTTGCAGAAGGGAAAAAATGGGAAATGCCATCACTTTTCTCTCAGTGACTCACAGTTGTGCTTCTAGAAAAGCTCTGTAGATAAGGGTCTGATGCTGGAAGTGAAAGAGCTGATCTTTCTGCTTCCTGTTTTCATGCTGCTATATGATGCTAAATTCTGACTGAGAAGCGGAAATTTTTTTTAAAAATTTTTAATAACATAATCCTCACTAAAATCTGCGATTTTCAAACAGAAGTTGTTTTATCTCCTTTAAGCTTTAACCATCTGACTTGCCTATTCCTTTAACTACCTGCCGTGCAATTACCCAGGTGGCTCCTCCTGAGTATGCTATTTCCTGCTGATCCAGTAATTGATGGATAACAGGAAGTATCTGAACATGGATGTTAAATTTTATTCACTGTAGGAATAGATTGCATTGCCACCACTGGTGCTATATTTATTTAAACCAGTAATCACTGTTGCCATTTTATGTGCCCTCAGGAATTGGATGCTGCTGTGCCTTCCCAGCATGTCTCTTTTTCCAAAGATGTAACACATGGAAGGGACAATGGATGGAGGCAATAGCACAAAGAGAGGATTTCAAGATTTGCTCACTGTTTACATCATGTAAAACATGAATAGACTGGTCAAGCAAAATCATGTACACTTTGACAAGGAAGAAAACAGCACCAAGCCTTTGGAATGGAATGAATTAGTACTGACCTCTGCTTTCAAACTGAGAGTGCCCCTGGCTGGCAGGATGGCACACTGGTTGCCAAACCTGCCACTGTCTTTTGCTCTTGATGTTGGTTTTACAAGTTTCTTTCTCAAGTCTTAAGGTTTAGACAATTCTGACCAATCAAAACAAAAATTTCTATAGCTGGGCATTTTGGGTGGGGAGGGGTCAAGGACCTGACCAAGGGTCTTGGATAGATCTTTTGGAAGGGACTGACTGAGCAAGGGAGAAATTAGGGACCATTTTTCCTATCATTCTTATGCAAGTCTCTGTAAATCTCTGCCTTGCAAACCACATGGGAACTGTGATTTGTGTGTGGGGTTAATTTCTCAGTTATGGACAACCTTATCAATGTGTTAACTACAAGGCTATCAAAAGCATCATTTGCTTCTGCATATGCCAGTGTAAGCTAATCAGAGAAGGATGGCAAATATAATCAGGGCTTTAAAATAGCATGGCTATAAAAAGAGATAGAATTGACAAGTAGCTTCTCATTTCGAATAAGGATGACTATTGTAGATGTATAAAAATATAAAAGGAATAAAAAGAATAACAAGTGATTGCGATTTGAGTGAAAACATGCTCAGGAATGAAAGAAGGCTCCCCTCTTCACTGCCTTGAAGCAGAAAGGAACAGAGGAAACCTCCTCTGAAGACTCTGAAAGTCTCCAAACTGAAGTGGGAGGACACACCAGAGGTAGGATAACTTGGTATTGGTCCTGCTTTTATGTTCCTGCTGTGGCTGCTTACTGCCCTTCACAGGGGTAGTGCCAGGCTGGGCAGCCCTCTCTGTATGGCCCTGGCTCTGATTTAAGAGGCAGCCCCTTTTTGTAGCACTTCTTGCAAGTAGAAGTAATGTCAGCTATAACTAGGCCAATCTTTTCCACATCCTTTTATGTTCTGTTGGGATTCCAAGCACACACACTCTCACACAGACACACACACCTTTAGAGTGTATGATGCAGTTCTCCTACCTCATACACATTATAAGCACCACAGTGTACAGCTGGCACAATATTCATGTTCCTGCTCAAACTCCAATAGAAGAGGAGTCTGCAGTTCAAGCTGAGCGTACCCACAGTGACACTGCTTAAAAGATTTAAATATAGGAAATTACATAATTAAAAGCTATTACTCCAGATGTAGGAACAAAATAGAAATATCCTGTATTAGTAAATACATCTGTTTTGTGAGAATGAATTGTGTTAGGAGTGTTTGTTTGTAAACTGATTAGAGAGCTAATGATATAAAAAATACGCATAAAACATAAACAGAGTCTCTCACAGGAGTTTCCTGCATGCACAAAGGGTCCATAATCTGTTTCTCTCTGGCCTTGCTACTATGGAGAAGATTTGGAATAAATTATTAACCCTGAAATGGCCTTTAACTGGGACAGGACTGGATTTTCTCTGTAATAGTGGTTCATCCTGTGGGTGATTAATAGTTGTCATGGTAAAATATTCCATATATATTTCAAAAGACTTTTGTTTTCCAGGACAACACTTGGACTAAAAGCATCGTTGCAGGCAGGTCAGTCTGAGTAGGAAAACAGACTCTTGCATTCCTGCTAAAATTCTCAGGCGAGACAAGGAAGAATATTTTGCCAAAAGTCCAACTCCAAACTAGGGAATTTTCAGATCTTTTCATAATTAATAAAATCAATTGTCAGGAATTATTCATCTCAATGATTTTTAGTTGCTGTATTAATTCACATAATTATTGTGTAGATTTATATTGATATTTCTTTATAAAATTCCCACAATCACTCTTTATTTATCATATCACAGGTTAAAAAGTCTTATTTGCTTATTTTCCATGCTTAATTAAAACAAAAATAAAGTGAAAGGTAAAAATAAATGTATAATTAAAAATAAAGATGAGTAAATTTTTGCCACACTGTAATTCTTGGAGCAAGCTCTGATGACAGTGTCAACCCCCATTTGAGAGAACAAAATCTCAATTCCTTGTATACCTATTTGATCTGAGATTTTTGTTTCCCAGACAAATAAAAGGTTTGAGTCTCTAAGGGGACAGATGCTGACATGTTGTCCCATTCTCCTTTTATCATTAGGGACTCAGTTTCTGAAAGCTGCCCCTGATGCTGTTTGGTCAGTACTGATGAACAATAAGGACTTCTGCAGTACATCACTAAGCTGCTTTGTAAGCTTGAGGGCTGGCTTTTTAATTTTTCAGAAGCATGCAGCTACTCTTTTAACACAGCTATTCGTTCACTGCTCTTTGCTGACAAGGGAAAAATAATTTCACAACAGCTTTTTAGAATTATGTCACAGAGAAGATGGACTTGTCCCCAGATCTCTCACCCCAAATTCCTCCATGGAAAATTATGGCTCTAGGCTATATATGTACGAGATATTAACTGGCTATATGGTTAAATTAATGAGTGAAAACAAAAGGACATTTACTGAAGCTGGCTATAAGTTTGCAATGATGAATATCTCCCACGAGCTCTATCATTTTTGGCATGCACCTCTAGTCAGAGCTATGTTTGTTCAGACTCCTCAGCTCCGCGAGAGGGCTCAGATATGTACAGTTGTGTGCATATCAACCAAAGTCACTCTCATGGCTCACTGCTGACCTGTCTTTTTATTGGAATTCATTCTATCAACTTGAAAAATCTATGATGTGTATATTTACTTTATGACTTTGAGGTGCCCAGGGGTATTTACAATGTACACAGATGGCCATATCCTGTAAGGCTAGCAGCTGCAGGCCAGGTAGAATGTATTAGAGCACCCCAATGTCACAGGACACTCATATGGGGGCAACTGGATCAAGCCTCCAAAATCTGGCAAAATAATTTGTGCCTGCAGTGTCTGTGTGGTGGGGATGCAGTTTGGATGTTCACTTGTTTCTGGACCGAGCACTCAAAGTGTTCACACATATAAAAATATTCACTGGGAAGAGGGCTTGTTTGCAGTCAAAACAAAGATAAACTGAATACATAAATCTCTGTTTATCTCTTGAAGGCTCCTACATTAACTCTCTTTCTCAGAAATCTTCCCATATTGAAATTCTTTCCTGCCCCACTACCAACATGTGTAAATTGCCAGTGTATTAGGGATAGCTTATATGGATTTAATTTTCCCTATGGCAGCCCCCACTGAACTGATAGCTAGAAAGTTGGGATAACACAGGAGTCACAGGAGTATTGTGGCTACTGCTGAGCAGTGCTGGCACAGCAACATTCCCCCCACCAAGGCACTGGGAATGGGCAAGATCCTGGGAGGGGACACAACTAGGCCCAAATTAACCAAAGGACCAAAGGGGTATTCCATACCTTATGATATCAGCTCATGATAAAAGCTAAGAAAAGGAGGAGGGAAATGGGGCACTCGTTATTTGTAGTGTTTGCCTGCTGGAGCAATTGCTATGTGTGCTGAAGCTCTGCTTCCCAGGAAATGGGCAGACATTGCTCGCTGGTGGCAAGTAGAGAATAAAATCTTATAAAATCTTTTTTTTTTTTTTTTTTGTCTTTGGTTCTGTGTGCACAACCTTTTCCTCGTGCTTCAGCATACTGTATGCTCTCAACCTAGCAGTTGTTTTCCACTTATTGTTTTCTACCATTGTTTCCTACTAGTATTTTCTGTCCCCTCTCCACTGGGAAGGGGAAGTGGTTGAGAGGCTTGGTGGGCATGCAGCTAAAGTCAAACCACAGCTAAGGAAAGTGCCCTGTCTGACCATCCAGGAGCCACTCTGGCAGTCATACTCACACCACCTGAACTAGGATGAAGCCCCTTCACACTGACACACCCCACACTCACACAGTTGGACCAGATTTCCTTACCAGCTTGACCCCAGGCATCCCAAAGCAGAGTCTCTGACATTCAGATCCTTGAAGTAATTTAACCATAAAAAAGTAATAGCTTGAGATGGGTGCCTCTGAGAGGAACCCTGAACTAAGGAACCCCTTTTACATTTATATCTATAGATACACACACACATATATGTATATACACACATATATATACACACACACACATGCATATATGCATATATACATATACATGTATATGTATATGTGTGTATATATATATATTTTTTTTTTTTTTAGAAAAAATACGTATATGCCCTTGCAGTCTAAGGGTGGGAAAGTCTGGGGTTCATCGGCTACTGCTGAGTCTCAGAGTGGCAGTCACCCAGCTGTGCCACAAGTCCCCCTGCCCTTTGTTATGTAGAGGGTTTGCAGTTCATGGCCTTTTGCCTTGGTCTGGATTCCCCAGAGCTCAGCCTGCAGCTTGAAATGCATCTGCAAACCCAGCTACCTGCACTGAACGTATTCCTCAAAACCCACCACAGTCTGATAACAGGAAATCAGTTTTCTGGTCTGGCTTTTATTTGGATTTGCTACCAGAAATGTAATATTGAATCTTTCTTTAAACGATGTATTTTTTTTAATTATGTAATTTTTACATTAAAGAAGATTCCCTCAGTTAAAGAGTGCAGAATTTCAACAAGTGCTGACAGACGAGAGTATCTTGTCATGCCTCTAGCAATCATTGAAGACTTTCTCACAGCAAAACAGGGTTACAAAATCTATGGCCATGCTCTTCAGACATTCATCTCAGTTTTCCCTGTCCCTAACACAAACTTTCAAGGCCCATGTTTCTCCCACAAGGATCTGAGTGGACTCTCTGAGCTCATGGGCTTCCTGTCCCTCAGCTGTGGAGGGAGAGCCTCGCTGTGCTTTGTGTTCTACCTTTCCCAAGAACTAGTACTATTTAGTACAGTGTGCCTCTATTTAGATGATTGCTTTCTGGACTGAATTTGCAAAAAGATGTTGACTGAACTGAGCTGAAATTGAATTTGGAGAGACTAAAATTTTTCATGAACTGGAAAACTTGCTCTTCATTTGGATTTTTTTTATTAAACTAACAAATTCATAAATAAAATCATAGAAGTAGAGCAAACACAATTTTTAGATTAATGTAAGAATATCCAGTAACAGAGATACTTAGGGTTTTCTATTCAGTCAAAGAGTCAGAATCTAGTATATTTCTTTTGGTGAAAGGTCTGGAATGTGATGAGAATTGTATTAAAGCCTGCCCCTAGTTTCAGCAGACCTCTGTTTGAATTTAACATATTCTGTCTACATACTAGATCTCCCTTTCAATTTCTAAGATAGCAAAAATCCAGGTAATTGTTAATAAAAGCCATATTCATTGCTCTAGCCAAAGTGATGGTTTTGCTCCAAGAGACTTGCCTGTTTGTATGACATTGGAGCCATGCAAGAAATTATTCTGCTTCATTCTTACTGGAATATCTCCTAGACTTTCCTTATCTTTTTTTGCACTTCATTAAGTCAGCTACATCCCTGCATTAAATCAACCATACTCCAATCATTGTCAACAAGAGGAACTCTACCCTTTCTATTAAAGCATATGGGCTGCAATCTGTTAGTATTATTATATCTGACAAATATAAATTTGTTAAATCAGGGGACATGAGTTTTTGTCTTCCTAAATAATCTTATAGTCTCTCTCTTGCTACTTTCCATTTCTTTCAAGAGCAGTCAAATTATTTTTGCCTTGCAGTAAAGTATGGCATTTATTTGTCTAAAATAATAATCTACTCTCCAAATTACTTTTCCTCTAAAGATCATGAAGTGTTTTACTTCATGAAGTTTGCATAATCTCACCATCAGAGAGAGAGAAAAAAGAAGAACTGGGAAGCACCTCAAGAACTGACTATTTGGCCTGCTGGAAACATCCTCTGTTTTGACACAGAACCAAAGTAATGCAGTGAGAACAGTGTAGTCAATTTTCCACTGCTTTTATTTTTCTTCTTAATGGTATTTTGAACTGCAATAATAAGGAGTACATAGTTACATTAGCTTAGACTAAAGTTATTCTTAATCAGTTTAATTTGGATGATAAGATTTCAGCTACATATTTTCCCCTAGGTAGCTGGGGTAGAAAGAATAACAGAAATGCAATTGCAGCTTGATTTTCATTCTGCCTTTTGAAGCAAATCTTTATCCCTTTGACTAAAATTTGCTCTCATTAACACATTGAGCTTGTTTGCTGTAGCCAGTGGGAATATTGCTAAAAGCAGAATTTGGTTTGTTACATTCACAGCAGCTTTTCAACAAATATTTGATATGACAAGATGCATAGCTCTTCCTGGTCTTATCCATGAGAATGGCAGAGGAGCCTTCAGGCAGAGAGCTGCTTCAGACTTCTGAAATCCTTCTGCCTGAAATGTGCAGAGCTCTGCCTGTTGCATTTGCAGAGTCAAGGCTGAAAAAAACGTATCCTGAAGCTTTTTACTGCTTATTTGGGTTTATGCTACAGCTGTAAACTCTGTTCTTGTTTTATTTGCTGATCTGTTTTATTAAGTGCCTTCTGATTAACAACAAGAAGCACGTAATAAAAACCATCCACAGTATGGTGGCAACTTCCTTCTTCTCTCAGTCACAGACCTTAAACTAGTCCCTGGTGTGCTGCTGTACACAATCCTGCCTTGTTTCTAATACTTGTTACTAAAATGTTCATCTGGTCCTGGCTGGCATTTTTTGGATGAATTTGGATTGTGCTGTTATTAGAGACCCTTCCCTGGGAACACTTTTCTAGTTCTTTTGTGATGTTTTTGACAGCATACTCCACTGGATAGGTCCTCACAGGAGTCAATGTCAGAGTCAGATAAATACATGGAAGAATGAGATAGTTTGCATTTGGTAAGAATCTTCCCCTTATCTAATAGCAGCAGATGATGAAGTTTTGATTTTCCTCACTCAGCACCTGTATACCACCTGCAGTGTTTTATTACACAGTCATGAGCCATTTAGTCATAGCCCTCTCCCTTGCTGGAAAATTATCTGCTAATAGTGTACTATGCAGTCAAATTTTAAATTACTTCCATGAAAATTCCTACCAGGTCTATTCCAAGAAGAGCCACTGTGGCTCCTCTGTTTATGCTGGCTGACAAGAGCCTGTTCATCCTTTAGGCATTGTTGTGCTGATGTCTGGGTGTTAGGGAGTGCATTCAGCCAGACTGCCCAAAGACCTGCTGCTCCATGGGATTTGGTCTTCTGGAAAAAGCGTTGTGCTTTCATGATACACCATGAATGAGGTGAAGTGTTGTACAGGACTCAGCCAGGGCAGTGTCCAGGTTTCTTGAAGATTGCTTTGTCTCTCTAACTGTTGACAGCAGAGCAGGGAATGCCTTCCCTGACACTCGCAGGAAATTCACACTTCTTGCCAGTGCAGAACATGTCCTCGAAGATGCCATTAACAGTGATGGACACAATCTCTTAGGGAAGAGAACTGAAGATGCAGGAACCACTTGCAGGAACCTTCAGCTGGAGGTGTTAAAGACAGGCAGTATAATTTAAAGACCAGACTCTAAGGACTCAGAATTTACAAGGGTTTAAAATTTTGATGAAAACTGAGGTAAATGATTGTGGCTGCTGTAAATGATCCTTTTCCATCACAGCACCTTCACATGATTGGCCTTGCTTTCTGGTTCAAACTTTATTTCAACTAAATATCAGGATAATGAATGAGATGGTAGTCTATTGCAGTTCAAAATAATCTAAATTCATATTGCTGGGGTATGCACTTAGCTCTTAGCCTATATTTTTTGCTTCTTTTTCAGAAACTTTGAGAAGCCTCCAGTGGCCCCAGCAATCTAAATATCAAATGATGACATTTAAAGTTTGGGAGAAAAAGAAATATACTGCTGCTTGCCATAAATGCCCATTAATTACCTTCCTCTTTCACATTTAATAGCATTTTATTCTCTGTAAGCCAGTTCCAGAGGCTGGATCCAGTCTTACCATTATATAAGTGTGGAATCTGAACTGTTATCAAATCTTAACTCTATCACATTCAGAACAAGAAATTATTCTCTTCTTATTCGATCCTAAAATTTTTGCTTTTCACAGTAGTGAAACAATACTCTATTTGTGAGCATCGTGTCCTTTTAGTATATTTCAGAGCTCTTGTCCATGTTTTTCTGGAAACAACTCCAGAAAATTAGTGAAAAGTCATCTTGCTTTTGTAGCAACTACTGGCAGGAGTAGCCACTTCCTTTTTGCTGTGACCTCAAAGCGTCCAAAAGTATGTAATGCAATTACAACTGTTTAGGACTGACTCCTTTTGTCTTAATTTAATGACAATAGTAAATCAAATCAATCTTTTGAACATTTAAGTTTTGAAACATCTGAATCCGTTTTTATTTTCACATTTGCATCACCTATAATTATATTAACTAACTTGCTGCTCTAAACAGTGAAAAGAGATACATGTGAGAAACTTTCTATCATTAATAAATATGTTTAACCATAACAGATTCTTTCAATGTAAATCTACTTAAGAATTAGTGGTTTAGATGTGAGTCAGGTCCTGCTTCTTCTGTGAAGAAAAAGCATTTGAATCTAATGACTTCCACTGGTGTGCCCTTGTCCATATATTTCCAAAAAAATATCAGCTAGTAAGGATGATTGTGTTAGTTCTATTTCTTGAAAATGCTGGGTGTATCTATACAACGCAGCCAAAAGGTTTTGAGCTCAGCATGCTTGGATTGATCCCTGAAGTGGCGGCACACCAGACAGGGAGAAGCAGGGCAGTGTGGGAGACAGCCCAAATGCAGGAGTGTGCCTTAACAAGGCAGTGGCAGAACTAACAGGGCTGGGCTTTCTCCAGGCTCAAGCCTCAACCAGCAATGACTCTCACACCTCTACTGGCTTGAGCATCCCTGTGCTGGAACTGGCTTTGAATCAGAGCTCTCCACAATTTCTTCTCATCTATGGTCACTAACCAGAGAGGTTGAAGATACTTTTCATATTCTTTGATCTCTAAGTTCTCTTAGGAACTGTGCATTTTTCCCCCATCTTTCTCACAATTGGAAATGACTATTCAGAGTTGACTTTATCTTTCTTTTTGCCTTTGTGTGTTATTTAAACCCTCAAAGCTGATAAAAAGAAAGATCTTTTGCTTGCTGCTGTCAACTCAGTGAATGTTTTTACTTTTTACAGAAGTGCTTTCTGTTTAGCAATTTCTCCTTTTCTTTCTCCAAAGTAGAAAAAGAGATATACTTACTCTTACTTTTGAATATCAACTGTACCTCTGTAATTGCTTCAGAACATTAGGACTGCTGCTACAAGAACATCAGAGCTGTAAGAAATACCTGTTTATATCTTACATCCTGACCTATGTCTTTTACAAATTAGGTGATTAACAGGCTCCAAGGCCCTCTGCTTCCCAGCAAACTAATCTTAGGAACTTTCTGTTGTGGATTGTCCTTAGCATTATGATTACTGCAACCACACATTGCACATGTGCTCAGATACCCTGTACTTCTTTTCAGCTCCATCTGTTTAACCAGGAAATGGAAAGAACTTTGGACACATGATAGTTAATACAAATAATAAGATAAGAGATTTTCTGTATTTTAGAAACTTATTTCACACCATTGGAGTCCTTAAATTCTGCTTATAACTACTGGTATGAACCCGAGGGATTGTTTTTACAAGCTGAGTTCTGAGGTTCAGATGGAAACAAAAAGCCCTTCTGGTGTTGGTCGGAAGGGACTTCAGTGGTCATATTGTCCCTGCTCCCAGTGAAATCATCACCATCACCATCAGTGGACCAGGTCAGTAAAGCCTGTAACAGGGATCCACCACCACTCTGGGGCATCTGCTTCATTGCTCAACTACCCACCAGTGAAAAAGTTGACCTTAAAGCAGAAGCTGAACCTCTCAGTTCACAATGTGTGGCTGTTACTCCTTGTATATGCATAATGTATAACCTATAACATGACCAAGAAGAATTTGACTCTGTTCCTTTATGATTCCCACGTGCACATGTGCAGACTGCATGGAAACCACCTCTTTACCAGCCTAAACAAGCCAATGCCTCTTAGCATTTTCTCATACGCTTTCTCAGTAGTCCTACAATGGACCTGAAAGTCAGAATCCTGAACTCCTGACTCAAAACTACTGTGTCTGTGGTTCTATATTAATAAAGTTCCTGAGTCAGGCATTGAAATGTCCTACATGCAGGTTCATGGCCTGCCGGTGGGATGCAAAGCACTTAGATATGTGCCCAGACTCCCTCACAGTCAGCACAGAGATACAGGCACCCCTGCACGTCTCTCAACAATGATCAAAAGTGGAGCATTTACTCGTCTCTGCTGACTCCAGGAGCCTTCACACTCCAGTGGAGCCATGCAGGGCTCTCAGATGGAGCAGGGAGCCAGCTAACGGGAGGTCGCGCACAGAAAAGCGTCCGGCTCCGAAGCGCACAGCAGCTGCCTGGATCCCCTGGGAGCTGGGATACAAGGCCAGCCTCGGAGAGCAGGCGTCTGATTGGAGAGGATGTGTATGGCTCAGAACTGGAGTTCTCAGATTTAGCTGAGTAAAAATACTCCCACAATTCTAAAGTGGGTTGGTTTTCTTTTCAGTAAAGCTGATATAGTTTCTTCGTAATTCTGTGCAGTGTAAGTGGCCAAGACTTTGAGGTTACCCCCTTATCTCATGGATTCACAAAGCCATGTTCTTGCCCTCAGCATTTCTGAGCTAATAGAATAATGAAGATAGCCTCCAAGTTTATGCACTTCCTCTTTGTTCAGTATTTTGGGGCATGTTTCACGGAGTGTTGGAAAATACTGATGAATGTTCAAGCCGTCACATTTCCCTTCTTTTTACCAGTTCAATAATTTACTGTTTTGCGAGTATTGGACACTGGAATCAGTAATTTGAAATTTTCCTGAACAGGTACAATCTAGAAAAAAAAAAAATTGCAGCCATTGAAAGATAAAAGCTAGAGTTTATTCAAATAAATCTGGTCTTCTCGAACTGTACTTAAGCTAGATGATCCTTCAGCTTCTCAACTGGAAGAGTACCCCTTAGGGAAATCTGCTACTTCATGCATTTTAAATAGAAAAAATATTTTATTTGTTTTAGATAAGCTGCTAAAAGCTAAAAAATATTATCCTAATTCTTTTGGAGTAATTAATTAAATTATTTTTAAGGTGAAAGTCCATTCCCTTTACTCATGCTGAACAGTAAATTGCAATGCAAATAAAAGATTACAGGCATACTATACAAACAGAGAAAAAAGATGTGGGCTGAAAAGATTGCCGGAAAGGTTGGAATTGGAGCTAATTTAATATATGTGCTCCATAAACCACATAATTTTTATTATGAATTTGTAATATTGGTAAAGCTCTGAAAAGAGCAAGAAACTGTTTCAGAAATATATTTGAAGCTTACATTGTTTCACTTTTCATTGACTAAATTAAACCCTGCAACAAATTTTTTCTTTTCAGAATTGGTTTTATACATTTTCATCTATCATTGGCCCATGACAGATCTGCTTTTCTTGGTGCCTTCTGTACTTCTGTAGGTCCCTTAAAGCTATGAGAAAGATTGTACAGTATAATAATAGCCTATATCTGCTATGAATAATCTGATGAAAATTGAAAATCCCAAGTAATAACAACTGAAGAGAGGTATTTCAGCATCAAAACTTCACTGATAGATTATTATTTACCTGCCTTACAAATATTCCCATCTGCACTAATATTTATTTCTAAGTGTTTAAAATATTTTCTGATTTTTTTCCTGAAAACATTTTCTGAAAAAATTCACATATTTTAAACTTCAGTCAAAATATTGTGGAACCAGATGTGACTTTATCTAGAGCAGATAATGTGAAACAATTAATGGTGTCTGATTAGAGAAACCTCCAATGTCATTTGAAGCTGCATCTCTCTCTGTCCCTGGGCCATATGTAGATGAGGCTGTAGCTGCACTGTCATGTACATGGCTTCACAAGAGCCTCTCTGAAGGTACCTCTTTTTTTCCCTTTCTTTAACAAGTTCCATACTACTTTCAATATTTTTTAAACTTATCTGTCTCAGCCTTAAGAGCAGGCTTATTTTATTCCTGAGCTGCTCCCATAAAAATTCCATTTTAGATCCTTGCTGTTGTAATGCTTATCTTTTTTCTCTTCCAAATTTCAAGCCTAAATTTATTCATAGGCAATTTATACCCATTTGTTCTTGTGTCAGCATGGCCTTTAGCTTAAACACTTGTTTTCCCTGCCTGATATTTACATCCCTCAAATGCTTACAAAGAATGGGAGAGAAGACAGATGGCTATCGCTTAACCTGCAATTTGTATTAATTATAATAATTAATCAGGTTATTTTGAGTTCAATATGGTGTGATTCAGCAGAATTTGCTAAAATTCCTTAGCAGAAAAGTTGATGGAAGATTTTGAGTTTGTAAATAAATCATATATCCTAGTAGTAAATGTTTGTTAACAACACTTAATACTGAGCTGAACCACAACAATTGTACCAAGAGAAAAAGGCAATAAATTTGCTGTCTGTAGTGCTTCATAGTCTGCTGTGAGGAAATCCCAGTGGGCCACAGAGGCTGCTGGCAAACAGTTGCCACCTGGGGTCATTCAGGAAGTCCTTTTGGGCTGTACCTGTGTTGCCACATTGGCTTGGATTCTGAAGTAAAAGTCTCCTGATTGAGTGTGTTAACGGTGCTCTGGCTGCAGGACAGAGCAGCTCCAGAGGGACGGACTGCAATCCTTGCAGACAGGGCAGAATGGAGCGGTGCATGCCTGAGCCACAGCTGGGCAATTGCCTGTGGGGTTTTGCACCCACAGCACCAGACAACAGCCAGTCCAAGAAAACCTCCCCCCTAGGCCAGTAGGGTGGCTGTGTGGACCTCAGGACAACACACGTTGCTCCACTCCTGTTTTGAAGAGATGGTAACTTAACCACTGCTCCAATTTTGCATCTGTTGAATTAGATTTTAATTTTCCTTATTTAACCTTGCATTCTAACTCCTTGGCTACTACCTTTAGCTGTTAGACTCCCATCCAGTGTTGCAAACACCAGTGTTGCCATGAACGAGGTACGTTAAGGCGCAGATAACCCAGTCCCAGCATGGGCACAGGTCTGGCTTTCACAGGCCATGCCAGCCCCTTGCCATGCCACCACCATGGTATTGAGTTGCTTCTTCTATATCTATGTGGGTCTTATTCAAGTTCCAAGGTCTCTGTTTTCTCTCTTTTATTCTATGCAATCAATTTTTTTAAAAATGGGAAAAGTATTTTGCACATATTTTATACAACACCAAGCAAATAAAAATAAATAAGTCATTCCAGGACTACAGCTATTCTCCAGAGAGCTGCCCCAAGCATTTTTCCTAGTCCTCAGCAACCTGGATAAAACAGCCAAGGTTGATTGTGTGTTGATTGTCCTTAAAACTTTTACAGCCATTTAGGTTAAACATTTTTACATTCTAGCTATGTTGATTTATTCATTACATTACTTCTGCTTTATGTCATCCTTGTTTCAGAGACACTGCAAAATGTTTTTAAATTCTGCTCATAAAATGTGCAGAAAGGAGATGGAAGATGGGATTATCTTTGCTCATATCTTCTCCTGTCAGAGGGACATGAAATTTCTTTGTGTGCCCTTTACTGTTATAGTCTGCTATCTGCCTGGGTAATATCAAAAAGCTTCAGTGGTTTGGGAGTTTAATATTAATTTTTGCTCTTGTAATGACCTGGGAAATGTTTGATATTGAGAGATTAATCTCATTGTGACCTTTGAAATCTGTAAAATTTTGGTTCCGAGGGAACATACTTACCTACAATTTGTACCCTCTGCTGCTGAATGAAAAGCAACACTTCCCTCACCCCATTTCTGTTCTCTTGTTTTGCTAAGCTTTAATCTTAGATGCAATTTTTTGTGCAGACAAAGATGCACATAGTGCTACTGTTTGAGATACCCTGGTAATAGCCTCCCTGTAGATATATTTTTGAGTAGTTCTACAGAAAAGAATTTGGTGCATCACTTCCTCAGGAAGCTTGCAATAAATTATGAATAGCTGCTATTCAGGCAGCACTGTTCATTCCAGGCACTGAGTCAGTTAGGAATGGTGCACTGGGAACTATAACAATTATGAAATCTGCAGCTCTCTTCTGTTTGGATGCTTGCATGAGGACGGAACTTGGATTTTACATTTGAATGGCTCCCCTTGCCATGCTTTCCTAGTTTGTTTTGGGTTTTTTAAAGCAATTGCCTCTAAAAAAAAAAGGGGAAAAAAATCCTCAAACCAAACCAAACCAAACAAAACAAAAACAAAACCAAAAAACCCCCACCAGACAAACAAAAAATCAAGCCAAACCAACAAAAATAGAAAGAAAATAAAAGAGAAAAATGTATAATGAGAAATTTGTACATGGGACAGTGCTGACCCTAAATGAGATATCAGCAGAGTTGAAGCAAGGTTGACACTGGCAGATCAAAATAACCTTCTGTGATTTCCCAGTATTTTGGATGCCCACCGTGGTGGCACATTAGCTGTGAAACTGCTGATGATCTTCCAGCACAGAAGGAAATGTGGAGATTTGAAAATGAGGAGTTTAATTGCAGGTTTTGCTGCAGTTAATTACTTCTGCCTTGGTATGTTAAATGCGAAGAGATGGTGTGAGAAAACTGAGTTGTGGAGAAAGTTCAGTTCTACAAGTTTACACTAGGATACTACTGCCAGGAAAATGTAGTCCCTCCTTTTCTCCTATGTCATTCATCCCTCCTTTTGTGTCCATCCATTTTCTTCCCTGGATTGTTGTCTCCAGAATTTCAAGACCTTTTTCTGTACAATCTCCTGCCCTTGCAATAGCTGTCCTGTTCCTCATTCTCTCTCTCTCTCTGCTCTGTGTATTTTTTGCTTCAAATGGAATTTCTCCATGCTTCCACTTCTAATAAAAATCTTAGACATTTTCTCATTCCTTGTGGTCATCTACTTCTGGCTTCTTAGGGCCTGGAGCTGCCTCAGGAGGGTGAATTCCCATCACCCAAAGGCCACCTGGCTTTGGGAGGGCAAGGAGTACTCTGCCCTGCGCAGCAGTAATGGATATCCCATGGGTCTTTACATATGTCATGGACTCAGGGTGAAGCTCTTAACCTGGAGTCACTTTGGTGGTCACTACAATGTTTGCCCTGAGATGCAGGAATTTCCCTTGACTCCAGCTTGATTGAGAGGAAGAGCAGGAGCACAACATGTAGCAGGGTGGGATAGACTCTGACTCAGCTTAGCTGGCTCAAGTCCTCATCCTTCCTGTCATTAGCAAGGGAACTAATCTGACACAGATCTCTTGGAAACTTTGCTGGTCTACTGTGTGAGGTAATATTATGGGAGCAAACATCCAGCCAGGAGGCTCAGACTCCTTGCCTCCACAAGGCTTTGCTGGGGCAGGTAACTCACATGGTTCCTTGTGCCTGTCCTGGTGTTGTGCAATTGAATACATTATTCACATAGATAAGTTCAGATTTTTCCGTTTGAATGATGTAAGGCCTTAGCCTAGTCATGTAGTGTTGACATGCTCTGCTCATAAACAAATAACCTCATTTTAGGATGATTGATACAGCAAAGCCTGAGGTAAACAGTGAGCACAGACCTCTTGGCAGAATATGGCTTTGCAAGCAGAGAGGCAAGTAAGGCAATGACTGCCATGTCACATAGGGTTCCTGCAGAAATCAGTCTCTGCACAATTGGTTTCATGGCCCTTCCAATGGAGTTTCTTGTTCAAGATTTGCCTTAGCCTGAAGAAAGTGGCAATACTGAGAGCACAAAGCGGATAAGTGCTTTGAGTAAAATCTTGCTCCTACCCTACTTCCAGCAGTATAAAACCCCCAAACTTACTAACTTTTCCAGTGACAATCTACAAATTTTAGGAGGGTTTGACACTGCTGGGTTTTTAAATTTGTTTTGTCTTTTTTTCTTTTTCTTCTGCATATCACAGAGATGATCTCAAGAAGTCACATCCTACATCAATCAAGTTTACCAGTGCTCAAAGTCTGGCTACATGGCACCGTTACCACCCAGACTGCTAACCCGCATGTCTGTGGTCCATTGAAGAATCTGTCTTTATTTACTAATACCATATTTTATGTTTGTACAGAATCCACGTACTTTCAATTTCACTTTTTTTCCCCCCCCAGTAGCTCCAACCACACAGAAGAATGTGACTATATAGGGAAATGAACTGAAAAGAACTTAAATTTTCTTATGGAGATATTTCTTGAAAAGGCAGTGTGGTGGGCTGACTCTGGCTGTCAGGTGCACACCAAAATGCTCTCTCACTTTTCCTCCTCAAACGGGAGGAAAATCACATGAAAAACTCTTTAGTCAAGACAAAAGTAGCTTAACAGAAAAAGCCAAGGGATAGGTTCACAGGCAATGGATAATAAAAATAGTTATTCTCTACTTCCCATCAGCAGGCAGTGTCCAGACATTTCCTGGGAAGCAGGGCCTTGTTATGCATAGTGATTTCTTTGGGAGACAAACATCTTCATAATGAATGTTCCCCCTTTCCTCCTCTTTTGTCATAGCTTTTGTTGCTGAGTGCAACATCATGAGGTTGGAATACCCCTTTGGTCAGTTTGGGTCAACCATGTCCACTCCCAATCTCCTGACCTGCTGCATCCTACTGACTCTTTGTAGGGTTGGAGAGACAGCTTTGATGCTGTGGGAGCACTGTTTAGTGGCAGCCGAAACAGTGGCACATTATAAACAGCTTCCAGCTACAAAGCACAGTGCTGTGAAGGATGCTATGGGCAAGGCTAACCCCATCCCAGCCAGACCCAACACAGGTGGATCTAGAAATAATTATTGTTCCCAAAAATAATATAATGACAGTTTCTCATGGAGACATCATGGAATGCAGCCAATATGATGAACATAGCATTGCAATTCTCATGATAAACTGGAGTGATACCCTACACTTCAGAGAGATTTTATACGCCTGAAAATCACAGTACAGAAGAGAGATGTTTGCCAGCTATTTCCTCCCTGTGCAAAGAGATTTCTCTTTGCTGTGAGGATGGTGTTAGCAGACAATGGAGCAGGATGCCATTCCCAAGCAGGGAAACACAAATTACTCCAGTTGAGAGACTCTAGGGCTTCTGATGTCTCTTCACAGGTCCAGCAAATATTCTGTGGCAATAACGTAGGCCATCCAGGCAGCATTTGGAAGCCACAGTGCATTAGAGTAACTCAGATGATGATCAGGCCTATATTTAGCATTTGAAGCACTCCCCTCTTGGTTTCAGATCCATTTTAAATATGGGAAGTGACATTTATTTTCCATAAGTACAAAGTGTGGTGATAGTCTTTAAGTCAGATGAAGCTTTTATCTATTAACAATTACTCATTGACGTACAAAGCTACACCTCATTGCGCAGAATGTGTCTTTTTATTATTTTTTGTTATCAATGCATTGGAAATGCTGCGGCTTCCTGTCCCAGTGCATGTGCAGTCTAATACAAACAAGAATGTCTATTGAGCATGACTCCTAAGGAAATCTGTGTTTGTAGTTGTGGGAAAAAAAGGCACTGAGCAAGCTGAAAAGAGGTGATATCCTGAGCAAGGAAACACGCTGCACTGTGAGATTTTGGATTCAGTTCTTGGCTGTGCCTCTGGGGACAGCCGTAAGGCTTTGTGGAGGAGTGCAGAGCCACCTGCAAGTTCTCTTTTTGATGTCTGGTTTCTGGTTTATCTGATAGCAAGGCTGGCCCTTAACTCAGGTCTGTACAGCCTGCCTTGAGTGCCTCCTCCCTCACCGTTACCAGCAGCCCAGTGACGTGAGTGCTTTCTGACAGAGGGACAGGGGGTGCCCTGGCCTTGACTTTCTGTCTGATGCTGACAGCCAGAGCACAGCGTGGGAGAGGCTGGGCTGGCCTGGAGCCACACAAGTCCCTCTGATCTCGGCTGTCCACCAGCAGAGAGCTGCTGTGTTCTCTTGGCACGGTCAGACAGCCTCCATGGCAGTGTGCTCTCCCGTAGGATGAGTGGAGATATTTTACTGGATCCCTTCTTCTGAATTCCTGGACTTTAAAGGAACAACATGTCAGGCATTTCAGTGACTTACTGTCCTTCTTCATGAAAGTAAAGTTGCTTGTTGGTAAACAGAGTCATGTCATACTAATACTATGAAATAATGAGCTTATCAACTTACAATGTTGGTAACTTCTTTTTGTCATATAACTTACTGTGAAACTGCTTGGAAACAGTCAAGTCAGTACACTTATTTCCCCAAAAATACTTCAAGAAATTAAAAGTTTCCACTTGTTGGGGAATTCAGGGATGTTATTAAAAAAAAATTAAAACGGTATTCACAGCACTTTTCAATTCTGTATAACTTGCAAACATTGCAAATATCTATGGGAATTAAGGAAATATTCTGCAAAGTGTCTGATTTTATTCCTGCTTCAGTTTCATACATTTCAAAAGAAAAATATAAAAAAGAGAAGAAGTGGATGAAATCTGAATTACAGATGAAAAGGAAATTGTCCCAAATGCATGCTGTTACATCAAAAATCTTGATGAGAACTAAGCTTCCTAGGAGGAACGAAGAATCCATCATTAGTTTAATTAAAATCTTTTATGTCTAACTAAAACTTTTCTTGGTTCATTTACAGTATTGCTAACCTGTTAACAACACAGTTAGGGCTGATGTATGCAAACTTTCTGGTACCTATCACTTTTCCCTGTTGTTCTGCTCACCCATTCTCTTCCCTCCTCTTGCCACAGCCCTCTCTAGAGAACAGTGGAGGTCTTAAAGAAGTGATCAGTGTCTGAGATTGTTTGCAGGGTGGAGTGGGACACTGGCCTTCTTCAGCCTGGAATCTGCTAGAATTATCTTTATGTGCTATCTGAACTAAAATGTTGCTTTCTTTAACTCTAATAATTTCCAATTTAATATTTTGTTTGCTTTTCTCTTCTGTTTTATTATCCTTTAAAAACATTTTACCAGACACACATGGCTGCACTCCTACAGTGCCAAGTAATTGGCCACTGCCATTTGTGTTTGCAGTCCTGGGCTTTTGGGTATGTCTGTCGCTATAATACACTACATTTTTATTCTAGGATTCTATTCTAGACATCATACCCCATCCAGAATAACTGCTTGTTGTCATTACCTATTAGTTAGTAGTAAGTATTCATTGCACTGCACCATTGCACACAGCTAAACTAAAGCTAAAACAATTTGGAACATAGCTATGTGACCTCTAGACAATTGCTGTGTCAGCTGTGACATGCTAAAATCAGTTCAGGACAAGAGATTTGCAGACAAGTCCAGAGAACTTGTATTGCAGGGTTAATACAAAGTCTGTGGCCTCTTGAAAATAGCAAACTTATTTTTAATCAGCTACAGGGCACAAATTTTGGTTAGGAAGTTCATGTGAAGGTTTTCTGAAAGTCAAGGATTTTTATGAAGTACTGCTAATGGAAACATTAAATGAGTCAAATAAGTATAAAATCATTCATGAAAACCTATAAACCTTGTAATTGTGTAAATATACAGAGCTTTTATGTTTTTTCCTATAAGGTTTAAATATTAAGAAACACTTGTGGGTAGTCTGCTTAAGAAAGGCCTAACTTGCCTAAGCCTCGGCTGTTAAGCCAGAAGAGAGTATCTCATTACAACTGCTGATTGGAATTTTTATGGTCTAATCACTGACAGAAAACTTCATTATTACAAGGGCAATAAGTGAGTGTATTAATTGTCTGTCTCTTGACAAACTAAATTTAATATTTAACCCAAATTTTAATTTTGGTAGTTGTCTAGACAATTTAATCCAATTTTGCGGTTTGTTCTAGATGCGTGAGCAACATTTGCCACATATGAACATTTCCTTTAATTTTGCCTCATTTTTATCCTTTTTTCCTCTTTAGAGGATGTGATAGGACTTTCATGGCTTATCTAAACTTAGACAGACTAATAAAAACTCTAAATGTATTAGCATTCCCACATCATCTTTAGCATGCTTCATATGCATTTTATGCTTTTTGTGCTAACAGCAGTCTTTGACTCTCTGTTCAGTAGAATTTGGAGATGCTGAATTAGGATTGCAAACTGCTCAGTATTTGTGCCCATGAGCATGGAAACCATAAAACAGTAAAAGCTCTGTGAGTCCTTGGATATTTAAAATAATATACTCTAACATGAGGAAGTCTTGACAGTCTGATGCTCTTGAGGCCAGCATGAGTCCCCCACACAGGGCCACCTAGCCAAGGACATACAGTTATGAATTAAGAGCTCATTGAGCTACCCTGAGTAAATAAACCAGCATTCAGAGTCCACCTGGCAGCTTCAAGATTCAGAAATGGTAGGTTTGCAGATGGATTCCCAGGATTTCAAATACACACATAAAAAATGTCAGTAGAGATAACCTTCTTCTGAGGTATCAGGAGCCCTCTAGGAAGGTTCTGTGTGTAAGAGCAATTCTGTTTCTGAAAGGGTATTGGGAAATTACATTTTAATGGATCTGTATTGCCCCAGTCTTCTTGTTTCTATGAGACCTTTGGGAACACTCCTTCAGAGTGTAATTGTCCTTAAGCTTTTATGAATTGTTTTAAGAGACCATTGAGTACCTAGCTACAACGGTTTTACTCAACATGGGAAACTTCACTGAGCAAAGTAGCCTGTTGTCATAAATGTGACTCTTGCAAAAGTCCTGTTCTGAGACTGGCTGGTTGATCAGTTTAGGAATAATTGCTTGACTTCTTTGATGGGGAGGCAGCATGCTTGAAAAGGAGATGCACAATGTTACCTGATGTGATCAACTTTGAAATATGTATCAGTTGTATTTAATGACTTTGAGCAGATTTTTGAAAGTTTTCAAAAGCAGAGATTTATAGTACAATAAAATCACTTGTGGATGAGCCTCTGCCAAGCACAGGTAAAATGATTTGTCTCAGAAAGGTTTTAAAGTTTTTATATCACTATAGCTTGTATTGGTTGGATGAATTTAAATGAATAATTAGTGTGTCTTCTGTTTGATGACTTGCATTGCTATACAAACTTGGCTTGTATGTGTCACTGTTCTGTTGAGGACTCTAATGGCTTGCCACAAAATAATGACTGGAGAATTATAAAAATAAAAATGTTTTTCTTTCTCCATGTACATACACAGATATAGCCGTTTATGGATTTGAGCAGTAGCCTGTGTGTCTCTCAATTTTCAGGATTAAATTACCACCATAATTACATGTGTTATATCTATGTGCTATATCTATGCTAATCTTTGATTTTGACCTGTCCATTACAAGTGGTTTAATTTCTTATAGAAAAAAAACAAGGTTCCATGAGATGAACCTGAAAAACTGGAGCTCATTTTAAATGGGCCATTGCCTTTGGCTGAGGAGAGGGTGCTGCTATTGACCAGACCATATTAAAGGAACAGTCTTGATTTTCTTAATGTTAAAATCACTCCTAGTAGCACTAGGGAATAAGTTTTTATCACTTTTATCTGGCTAAATAAAGAGTTACACTATAACTCACTCAATAATGATCCATCATGGAGCACTCGAGTGCATCTCTCAATGGTGCTTGATCACCTTATACGTACCACAGATATAATCATAGGAATATAGAATCATGGAATAGTTTGGGTTGGAAGGCACCTTTAAAGGTTGCATAGTTTCAACCTCCCTCCCCTGGGCAGAGACATCTCCAGCTAGGTCAGGTTCCTCAGCACCCTGCTCAACCTGAACTTGAATGTTTCCAGAGATGGGGCACCTACAACTCCATGGACAGCCTGTTCCAGTGTTTCACCACCCGTATTGAAAAACACTTCTTCCTTGCATCTAGTCCAAATCTACCCTCCTCTAGTTTAAACTCTTTACTGTCATGTCCCATTCCTAAGTGGAAGGGAGCACTCAAGATTTATAAATGCCCGTGATTGAGAAAGGCAAAAGCCAGATCCAAAATAGTTCAATTTCATTAGTAAACAACATGTTCAGCATGGAAATTGATATATGTTTTGCTTCTATTTTCTAATAGTAAGAACATAAAAAAATAAAACAAAAGAGAGAAGAGGAGAGAGAGGAAGGGAGAGACAGATCTGATTTTGGCACAATGGAGAATAATAGGAATAATAGGAATAATAGGAAAGACTATTCTATGAGGGGCTTGAGTGCTGGTACTGTGAGTTCTTCTGCATGAACTGTCACACTTCTTACTGCCTTTTTCATCAGAATAAAAGTGTGTATAGGTTTGTCTTCTGATACTGAAATGCACAGGGACATCTTGCTCTTACATCAAACCAGCAGCAGCCTAATCACTGACCAAGCAAAATTACAAATGCTTTTTAGATGAGGAGAATATGAATGGAAAATCATACATAATGATATAACAAATTGAAGACATTGAGGATCTGTGGTGATAAATGAGAAAAGAAACTGTGCAAAATGAAATGTAAATGTATTTGTATCATAATAATTGAATGATAATACTATGGCAGAAATGTTCTCCCCAATTCTATTAATATAAGCTATTTTTTAAAATGAAATAACAGGGGTTTTTTTGGTGTTTTTTTTTTTCTGTTTCTGCACCTAATTTCATCTCAACATGCTACCCTGCTTGCCTTCAAGAAAAGAACAAACAAAAAACTGCCTTAGAAATTCAATTTTGCATTACCTCTCATTGTAAGTACTTCAACTTGCCTTATGCTTCAGAGCAAGTGCTAAATCCTTCATTTATATGGTAAAAACAATAAATGACCTTATTTAACATAAGCTGCAGTATATCAGCTTTATCCTTTAGGTGGATAGCAAATCAGCAAACATAACCAAAGAGTGTCAGTGTTACCCAGGGTTCTGTAAGAGCCCTAGGAATGAAACATAGAAGAATGGCACTATTTTTCTCAGAGGCAGTTGGAGTCCCCTGTCAGTTCAGGGGAATTTTGTGTTGAAACCTCCCTGCTAACAGATGAGCTAAACACTTTGCATTGCTCAAGTATTAAGTCACACAGCAGATGTTTGGTCAATATGTCTGTGTTCTTCCCCCCACTTGCTCCTACTTGCCTAGCAATACAATAAGCAATAGGCTGAGCTGTATTTTGAAATCAGGTTATTATTCTGACTTGTAGTTACTTGTAGAAAAATATATTTTGAAATTCAGGAATTTGAGGAAAATCTATAATAATTAATGCTATTCCTATAAGGGAAGGTCAAATTTATAGGAAAATATCAGAATTTTTCCCTTGAAGTTTTCATATGTGTCCTCATTTAATAGCAAAACAAAGCCATCTTATTTAATATAGTTAGCAGGGCTACAGCTCCCCAAAGAGAAACCTGGAGCTAAAGTATGTGAAGACTTGCATTTATTTACTAAGCTTAATATTGTATTTGCGCATATAAATATGTATTTGCGTTTTTTAAAGTAGTATCATAAAAATCTCACTAAATTCAAGAGTGCTCCTGCTTCTATTTTTGTAAAGAACCGGGAAGCGCTTTAATAATTTTAAGATCTACTAATCCTTTTACAAATTTTTAGTACCATGCTGCTCATATTATTTTTCCCAAAAATCAGTGTGATGCTTGCCTGATGAAGAGATCTTTGTTTATTTACATATTCTTCAAGTCTGTCTGCTGTAATGAAAGTATTTAATTCATTTAGAGCTGATCATTTGAGGTAAAAAGACAAAGTGGTAACTGAAAAATTTGAAGTTTACTATTTTTTCCACCTTGTGAAGGAAACAAGAAGTTAGAAAGGTTGCAAATTTATCATTTTAAAGATTTTAAGGCCATAGGGCCTTATATTTTCGAAGCTGTTTAGACACACAAGTGTCTGCTCAGTATATATACAAAATTGTATATAGGCATACCGAAGCACCTAATTATCCTGAAATTTTAGTCAAGGATAGCTTTGGACAAAATTTATTAAATACTGTTAAAATTCTCCTGTTATTCAAGAACAGATACCTGTGATTGTTTAAACCTGTTTTCATGAGCGATGGAAATTCCAGGGAAAATAAGTAAATTAATTATAATAAATGCAACAATTCTTAGTTGCTTTCAGTTCAAATTCAGCTTTCTGCACAATATGGTCTGAAACAATGCTCACAGTGATTGTGAATAAGGAAGATGCCATTCTTCATTCTCTAAAATATTGATAGAAAAACAAAGTTTCTAACAATGTATGCAAACACATACATTCTTTAAAATAAATATACATGAAGAGAATATACCATTTTACTGAGTAAAATAAAGTTGCACTAGACTGCAAAGAAGTATGTTTAGGGGCTATGCTGAGGAAGGAAACTGACTAAAATGATGGTTTAATTCAATTGACCTGAGTCAGTCTTCCCTGGTGACAGAAAACAGCTTCTTATAATTACCTATAAATATTAAACATGACCTAATATCTCATCCTTCTGTCTGAGGCAAAGCAACAACAGCAACAACAACAACAAAATAAAAACAAACAGACAAAACAACACAAGGCATTTAGTACATGTAGGAAATATTTATACTGAGTACTTTGGTGCAATTCTCATGCTGAAGATAAAGCTCTGATCACATCTAGGGCATGACTGAATTTTAAATGGCATTTTGGGATGGATATCTGGACTTCGGGGAGGTAGGGATTTTTTTTTTTTTTTTTGTGATTCTGCAGCAAATGAAGCATTGATGAGGAGGCCTTTTCTCAATGTTTTTAGTGTCTCATTCTAATTCTAACTGCTGTAACTTCAGTGCCTGTGAGAGGAAAGTATTTCTCTCTCACTTGCTCTTTCCTCTTTACCTGATGGAAAATGACAATGCCATATGCTAGTAAAATATGCTGAGACACATTTCAATATGTTGAAAAATACATGAGACTTCAAGACTATTTCCAGATCCATTAATATATTACAGTTTTATTGCATAGTAATAATGGGCTGAACATTACACATGGAGGCAAGAGTGGTTATTTCTTATGAAATATGAAAAGGTGTGCAGTTTTCTCAGTACCTGTGCTCCTTTTTCTGGAGAAAAACTTTGGCTGAAGATCTCCAGCATGGAATATAACCTGACCTTATTTTAAACACCCTAGAAACCCAACATAAAAGAAATCAATTTGGGTAATTGGTTATAAATTAGAACAAGACCCAACTTTTACCAAGGCAGACCAGCATATAAGGACCATATTTGTTTTCTGCCCTCTGCATGATGTTTCGGATCCATAGGGAGTGTAAATGTGCACATAAAGTGCTTGTGCTGTTTTCTTTAAAAGTGCCCCTTAAAGGCTGATGTGCTTCATAAGTTTCCCCAAAGTATTGAATATTGATGTTCAGTTCAGACTGGGACTTATTATGCTGAACATCAACTTGCTAAATCCTATTATAGTAAAAACCTTGAGATAATGTTTAATGGCATGAACTGAGAATGCTGTAGTGAAGTTAAATGAAATGTGCCTGGAGAACATAAGTGTTTCAGGAAGAATCTTGAAATTTTTAGTCTCACACACAGTTTCTTAGAAGTGCGTTTATAGGGAACGCTTTGACTCTTTTAGCAATGAAAGAAAAAAAAACCAAGAAAAAAGTAATATCAAAATGAAACTACTATTTTTAGCCTGAGACATGTATTTTCTCCAAAAGGGAAAATGTGCAATGAGTCATTCCAGCAGCTGGTGCTAAAGCTGGGTCAGTCACATGCCTGTGACTTCTTAACTTGAGTACAAACACCAAAAGCTTTCTGAAGGAACTAAAATCAGAAGTTAATAAAATATATGGCAGTCCATGAGTAGCCAATGTCATCTTTTCAAGTCGCCTCCACCTTAGCATCTTTCATAAGTGTCCATGCTTTTAACCAGTGCTTCCTGCATCTGTAGCTGTGCATTTCATCAAGCTGAATTTAGACTGGCTTACAAACAACATCTTTAAGTACATCTTATGTCTTATCCTGTAAATGGTCTATATCACTGCTCCTAGGAAATAAGGCAGTGTTCACCTTTTCTGCACATCTTCAGTGTGCAGCAATTCTCTCTGGCATATTACTGCTAAGATATTTTTCTTTTTCAAGTTTTGAAATTCAGTTGGTCTTCTAATGAGCTCAGGAAGCTGCAAGCATTGTGTATTGCTCCTTAGAAGTGCTTCCAGACTGCTCATAAAGCTAAGAGAAGAAGACTGATTGCAAAGAGCAAATAGCTGTTTATATAAATAGCTGCTTACTGTGCACAGCTGGCAAAGAAGTCACCTGACAGTGAGTCAAATTGTCATAGAGCCATAGAATCATAAGGTGGTTTTGGTTGGAAGGGACCTTAAAAGATCATCTAGTTCCAATCCCCTACCATGGGCAGGGACACTTTCCACTAGACCATGTTGACCAAAGCTCCATTCAGCCTGGCCCTGAACACTTCCAGGGTTGGGGGACCTATAACTTGGCCAACCTGTTCCAGTGCCACACCACCCTCACAATGCAGAATTTTTTCCTAATATCTAAGCTAAGCCTAACATCTTTTGGTTTAAAGCCCTTACCCTTTGTCCTGTCACTACAGGCTTTGTAAAATGTCCCTCTCCAGCTCTCTTGTAAGATCCCATTAGACACTGGAATGCCACTATGATGTCCGTTCCCAAAACCTTCTCTTCTCCAGGCTAAACATTGCCAGCCTTCTCAGCCCGTCTTCACAGGAGGTATGCTCCAGCCCTCTGAGCATTTTCATGGCCTCCTCTGGACTCACTCCAACAGATCCACACCCTATTTGTGCTGAGGGGAACCAAAGCTGAATGCAGCACTGCAGGCAGGGTCTCACAAGAGCAGTGTAGAGGGGGACAATCACCACCCTTGACCTGCTGGCCAGTCTGCTTTTGACACAGCCCAGGGTATGTCCTTCCAGCAAATCACTGTAATAAAATATAGTGGTTGGATACCAAGTGAGATTTTATTACTCCGCAGCAATAGCTTTCCCAGCACTTCTTGCATGTAACCTATGCTCCATGGATGTCTGGGAAAAATCACTGCCTCAGGTTAAATATGTGGGGCAGGCTGACCCACAGCAAATAGCCCTGGGTCCTCTCACATGTGTTGTGACCTGGCAATCTAAAGGCACCGTTGACCAGGTCCTAGTTGCATATAGCAGCAAGCACAAGAAACTGAACAGTTGGTAATGTTTATTTAAAATGTTGAAATTGCTGTAAATGATGATAAATTGCCGCCAGGCAATGATGTGTGGTGTCTAAGTGACCCCATCCCATAGGAAAAAAACACCATGGAATCATGGGGGAAATGACTCTAATTCTAGCAATAAGAGGAGTGGTTGTTGAAAGGACTGAAAATGGTCATCTGGACTATACTTTAGGCAGTTCTAAAAGGGAAAAAATACCAACCTAATATTGATTGCAAATGTTTCACCCCCTCAGTTCAGCACCTTCTGATATTTCTATTGGGAAGAGTCCAAAAAAAAAATCTAGTTTATTACAGCTGTGTAGGGGAGTGAAGCACTAAACTAAATTCATTCATATGTCAACATGGAAGAAAATTTCATCACTATTTTACTTCAGTAGTCCATTCCTTCTCAATGCTTTATCTTAATGATGTGAGAGTTTTAACTTGAAAACTTTGGTGATACAGTTTAGTAAAAACAATGGCAGGACTTTTGTGCATGCATTTATATTATAACCTTAGTCTACTTGAATTCTGTCTATTGACATCAATTTCTTTGGAGTGTTCATAGGTTTCAGCTGACCCAGCTTTCCACAATACCTTAATCTCTTGTTTGGTTTTTTTTTTTTTTTTTTTTAGGAAACTCCCTTGCAAGTATCTAGATGCAGAAGAGTTGGTGAGATGACTACATTCCAATACTGAGGTAAGAATCACCAAAATAATTATTCACGTACATTTCAGACACTATGCATGTATTCTCTTTTCTATAGAAATTGAGAAAGTACATTCTACCTGTTTCTGGGACAGTGTCCACTTGGCAGGTGGCAACTTGTTCAGGCTTTAGCAGGTCTTGGTGTGTGACGTGTCAGAGTCCAGAACCTCTGACTGTCTCAGGTTTGGCAGGGGCAAAACCAGTGGTTCTGAGTTGGCCAGAAACCTGTCAAGCTTAGGCAAGTTGTTTTATTGCACAGTTTCAAAGCTGTTCTCTTTCTCCCACCATATCTTCCCATTTCCTGTGCAAACACCACTCCAGTGAGGAAACTTCAATTACTATTATAATGTTACATTTCTGCACCCCCGAAGCCTTCATTACCTTCAATAACACCTTCCAGGTTTATGTTAAACTATTTGAGTAGTGGGAAGGAGGTATTAGCAATGTGTTCACAATTGCCATTGGTTCTACTCTATTGAGGCAATATCATAGAATCATAGAATGGTTTGGGTCAGAAGGGACCTTAAAGATCATCTGGTTCTAAGCCTCTTGCCCTGGACAGGGACACATTCCACTAGATCAGATTGTTTAAAGCCCCAGGCTAGGATTTCCTCTTGTACTAGGAATGGGCAGACATTTAGTATATAAAAACATGAGTTCTTTTAATATATGTAATTCGGAAATGCAATTCACCTTTGATCTGTGCTACAGGCCATCTGTACAGATTAAGTGCAGAACTGATATATCAGTGTCCAGGTAATTGTTAGCCTTTGATGTGCAATCTTGTTTGTTTCTTTTAACAGTTTTACACCATCTAATACTATTCAGACAAAAAACCACTCGAGAATTTGTATGAAATCAAGGATGGTATAATATAGTGGTGTGATCTGTTGAAAAATTGTTAATAATAGTTTTCATACTGGATTCATCTTTTGTCTGCTCTTGATGTTTGTTGACTATTTGTGCTAATATAAGTTCAGGCAGAATGGGTTTGTGACACTGTAAGCTCTTTGAAATGAGCCACTGCCAGGTCAATACATTCCAGTAAATCTGTAGTCATCAGTGATCAGCTATTGCTCTAGCACAGCCTATCAATGCAGACCCAGTTTTACCAGCATGCAGGACACTGTGTTGTGTGTGGTGCATTGATCTTGGCCACCAGCTAAGCCCCTACACTGCTGCTTGCTGACTGCCCTTGCCCCTTGTCACCTCCATGCAATGGGGGTGACAGTAAGAAGAACAAAAGTGAGAAAATTTGTAGGTCAGGATAAAGACAGTTCATAAATGAAGGAAAGGGAAAAGCAAAGCAACACACAATAACTAGCGCACACGCAATCATTCACCACCTCCCACAAGAAGACCAGAGCTCAGCCAGATTCTGAGCAACAGCTGCAGTGGGAGACAACTTCTACACATCTTTTTATTTATTGCTGACCATGACATCATCTGGTGTGGAACATCCCTTTGACCAATATGGGTCGCTGGCCCAGCTTTGTCCCATCTTGGCCACCCCCAGCCTTATTGCCTATGAGGACAAAATGACAGAGAAGGCCCTTACTGCTGAATAAGCACTGACCAGCAGCAGCCAAAACACTGGTCTGGTGCATAATCAACGCTGTTTTAGTCACAGATCCAAACCACAGAACCATATGGGCCATTATAAAGATAATTAACTCTTTCTCGGCAGATCTAGTGCAAGTAAACAGTGTGCTTAGTGCCCAGACTAAAGGAAAGCAGACTTAAGTCTATAGACTGCAGACTTAGGTTCAGTTAAATTGACTGCAGAATTTTATCTTGCAAAAGGAAGCGCAGATCACTTCTTGAATGACTCCAGTTTGTTACTTTCCTGCTAATTATGCAGGCAACAGCTGATCAGAGTGCCCAGTGCCTCCTGGCAGACTCCTCTCATTGAGAATAGCATATGTGTCCTGGGGAGTAGGAAAGAACCAGCAGAAGCTGGTTTGTGCTCAAGTCTCCACACATGGTGAGGTTAGGAAACAGCTGGATTATGCAACTGGTTTTGGGAATTAAAAAACATTTCTGGGTTTTGCGGTACAAATGTAGTCCAAAAAACCCACTTACTTCATCTAGGACTGGCAGTGAGTCAGCACAGATCCTGTTTTGGACTCAGATGTGGAGGACAATCTCATCTCCAAGCAGAACTTGAGTGGGATGCCTTCATTCACAAGGCATTAAACCACTCAGACACTTTCAGTGACCTAAATTCGGGTATTAGCACTAGCCTCTAGCTGAAGCAAAATGCAGCTCTAGGTTTGTAAACATGGAAAGGAAAAGGAGATTCACAATCTTGAAGAGTCAGCGTGGCATGCTTAGACCTTGTTAAGTACTTTCTCATACTAGGCACAGCCCTACCTCTCATTAGCCATTTTGCAGGCCTGTATTCTCTTTTATTTCAAGAAGGATAAGCTTCTCCTGCAGCAGCTGTTGTGAATGTGATTGTGTACAGAGCATTTTGCTAACAGAAGTGGAATTCTCTATCACTGGAAGTCTTGGAGGAGCTCCCTTTCATCCCTGTGCACAATTTCTACACAGCAGTGGACAGAAAATAATGCTTTGTTTTCATGAAGACACTGCATGGTTTCCTGAATTGTTTCTTGTATGCACTATCTGAATGCAAATCACAGCTCTGTTCATTATGGGTACTATAAAATAGCAGAAAGGGTTGAAATTTATAACTGACTGAATGTGCTATAAATGATGTGTGCTTTATTGTCTTTTAATGCACAGTTGCTGCAGTAAAGTTTGCAGTCTTGTTATTTTATAGCATTTTACTATGCATATTAGAACAGCATGCTCACACTGGCATAGTTAAAAGTTGCGGTTTCCATTACAAACCTGTTTTCAGTCATAAAGACTCCCTGATCTAACAGTGCATGAATTTTAGATCTGAATTTTTCCCTTAGAAGCACCCAGATTGGCTAACTCCAAATAATTTATGCATGAATGCCAGAGACTTGAGCATTTGTTGGAATTTGGATTAATTTTTGATCTTGCATTTAAAAATGCAAGTGGCTTTAATCTAAGCCAGGAAAACAGTTGTTTACAGAAGCAGCTCCAGTTTAGTTAAGTGAACTCTTTTTCACTCTGTTCTCCCAGACAATAGCAGAGTGTGTACATGACCTAAAGTCATAATGACCTGATGCAGACCTATATAAATGAGTCAGTCTGGTTTTTCAGGGGATCTTCTGCCTTACTGAAGAGTAAAGAACCAGTTTTATTATGACCTGAGGTCCATGTAGACAGATGTTTCCCAAAAATTAGGGTTTTATGAATATTTAGTAAAGAAGAAAATCAGATAATATTTTTAATAATTTTGTTGCATTCATGTTCCATTTTGTCTCTGAAGACTTTATTGCACTATACAAAGAAGGTTAAGAAATGATGCATATAGACTGCTGGTTAGTTGGACCAATTTTGAATTTTGGGCAATATTGGATTTTAGTGTAGCTTCTCTGCTTGGGTTGTTATTGTTTGGTTTTGTTTTACTTTCCTGTCTCAAACACTTTGAAAGTAGTTTTGAAAGTCAGAATTTCTTAAACAGTGGTTTTATGTGGTCTAGATGTGGCTCTTGTAGCTCTAGAAGACTACAGAGATGGGCATCTACGCCCCATTAGTAAAAGTCTGTGGAAAGTGTGTGGAGAAAAGAAGAGAATGGCACAAATGTAGAGGTCCATGCTTCAAGATCTATTCAAATTCATGATCTCTCTTTGAAAGTCAAAGAGAAACCCTCACTCTTCTTGGATGTGTTATGTTTAAAGGTATGGGATTTTTGGGGCTAACTGGAACTCTCATAGATTGATTTCTGTTGGCAATCTGCTGAAATTAGAGGTTCACCAGAGGCAGCATCAAAAATGGGGCATCATGTTCCACTAAGATGACAACTGAGGGTAAAAATGGAAAACAAGTAACTTAATGTACTTTTCCATGAAGTCACATATTAACTGAATGAGCAGAAATTCATGAGCTCAGCTGCAGCAGTTTTCCAAAATGCTACTGACTCTTAAGGAAGAAAAATCAGGGGCTGATGTATGTGCCAAAACAATCCTTTGAGCATCTCTGTTCACATATATTTATAAATGGCGGAAGGGATTTACCTGGAAAAACATCTGCTATGAGAACATTTCAGGCAAAAAATGAGGAACAAGTCACACTCCCCGTGCCTGCTGCTGAACTGCTGTGTCACAGCAGACATTTGTACTTCCTCTGCAAAAATTTTGGAAAGCAACACAGAGAGGCAACATTTCATTGCTCAAATGGCAGTGGGACATATGGATGCACAAGAATTGCAATAAACTCACATCAAAGTCATTGTTTTAATGTTTAATTGGCCAAATGTTTCCTGAGCTGAGACAGGAGTGGCAGAGATCTTCTTGCAGATCTTCTTCACTCTTGTGCAGAGCCTGTGCGCTGATCTGCGAGGTGACCCTTCACATCCATCCTCACCCTGAGCCCACGAGTGCTCATTAGAAAGAACATATTTGTTTTACAAGAAAATCCTTTGCATTTTCTTCTGTGTAAGTCAGCTTCCCTTGAACTTCCCCTTGAGTTACAGCATTTCTGGGAGCTGCTGACAGCCCCTGCAGCAGAGTTAAGCTGAGCTGAGGACAGCTGAAAAATCAGGCAGTTTCCATCTGCACAGGCTTTTTATTGCATTTAAACTTTGCTCTAAATACTCTTCTCTTTTGAAAGGATGAATTAAGCAATGCTTTGTAGTGACAGGGGCACCTTCAAAATAAGCATTTGCTGACAGTGCAAGTATTTCACCAGAGTGACCCACAGAAGGAGGTGTGGGTAGTATCAAAGTGGGCTGCAACCCATGTCCTGACTTAACCTCTTCACCCCGCATTTCTTATCCACTGCTGGAGGAGGTGCATCTAGCAAGCCTGCAGGAAACCCTGCACAGGGTTGGCAGTACTGGGGGAGCAGAGCTGAGAAGGATCCAGCAACCCATACCATTATCCCTGCTTCCCCAGAACCAAACGGTACCAGACAACCATGCCTGCAGGGCACCAAGGGAGGTGGGCATTTTCCATTAGACATCTCTCACTGCCAGGATGTGCAGAAAGAGCCATTTCATTTATCATCGTAAATTTTTGTTTTGTCTGCCTACCCATTTGCTCTGTTTTTAATGGCACCTTCAGGAATCAAAGGTGGCACATGAGCCATGAGATAAATGCAATTTCTTTCCAGTTTTGCATATAACATGATTAGGAGCAGTGACAGCCTTCACGGTGCTTGTGAGATCCATGTGGAACATATTTTCCAGCTACTTCAGCTGTGACCTGACAATGACAATAACATTGTTTATGTAGCAGCAGTGCTATAGCCGTGAAGGTCTAAGGATGTAAATAGTGCAAGGTCTGGGGAGAGTGGTTACATCTTTTATCAGAGCTATTAGATTCAGCTAAAAGTACAGATAAGCTTCCAGGCATGCAAGACTCAATACCACACACTGACATCTCTTTTCTCCATCTATGGATAACTCTTATAAAAATGAAAAAAGGAAGGCTCTCTGTCCAACCTTTCTTTTTTCTGTTAGAGGTTAACAGTCCTTAAACACACAGAAGTTTGGCTCAGACAGACAGCAAGTTAGAGAAAAAAAAATGGTGGGGATTAATGTGCTTTTCACTGTACACTGTGGGGCAAACCCTCAGTGCCTGCTGCTCCCTGTCTGCACAAAAATAATCTGGGCAGGGGGTCCTGAACTTCCCTCAGCACAACTCAGGTGGAAAGATGTATCTGCTAATACACCCTGAAAGCCTTTGATACTGATGATTTGGGATCAGCTTCTGGAGATGTTAATGTACAAATCCGTGGCTCTGGCTCTTCCACTGCCTACCTCAGGCTGTGTCATGAACAGGGAAAAGTTCTGTATTCTGTGCAAAGTTCTGAATTCTGCAGCCCAACAGACTCCAGCTTCAAGATATTTCCACAGCTGGAATTTCTGCAGCATGCATTTATTCAGTTGCCATCAGTTCTTCTATGGCTCTTCCACATGACTCTGGGGTGGTCCTATGTGAAAACCCCATGCTGAAATCCTGTTTTTCATGAAAAAAAAAATTAAAGCCAGCTAAAACCCATCATGAATGCAAAGTCCTGTGTGCACTTAATGCATTAGAAAAGTATTATTTCATTGTTTACCTTATGATAGCTGTTTTTAAAGAAACAATGTAAAAATGATGCTGTTGTATAAAAGCACTGCTTGTAAGTAAATCCTTCAGAGGTAAAATATCTCCTCCTGAAAGCACAGATGAGTTAAACTTACCTCTGTACCCAAGATAAATTACTGCAATGATTTAAAAATTCTCAGGAGCCACTTTGCCCATGGTGCTACGAAGCCATCAATTACAGACAAGTCAGCATGGAGTGAATTTTTCTGCAAATTTGGAAAAAGGATGAAAAAATACCAGGGGAGTATTATCACAGTGACACAGGGAGAAAATAGAGTAAATTAAAAAGTGAAAAGAATTTGTGACGAGGAACTGCTCTGTAATGCCTGTGTTCTTACAGTATGTGAATTTTAGCTTACCTGAATACAATCTTGCAATCCTAGTCTGACAAGACATGTTTTTCTAAGAACATGAAATAAGAGTAAAAGCTTGAGGAAAAATGTGGTGCTCAGTCTGGGAGTAAGGAAAACCTTTAATCAGGCTGGGCAGCAGCCCCTGCACTTATGAGGACTCTAGGGTACCATAAGACTCAGACATTTGGTTTTTTGGGTTTTTTCTTACTTTCCTAGGCATCAGTGGTTTTGTTTTTAAATTTGACTTGGCTTTTCACATATATTCATATATATGTGTGTTATCTCTATATATTTGAAATCAGAAATATTTTGTGTTTTTTTCCTGTACTGCTGGGTTAAAACATGTTCTGTTGAACAATATCTTACAATGAATTTTGCCAAAGTGGAAGTGATTATTCCCATTTACCTCTGTGCTTACCTACCACTTTTAGCATGCTAGGTTAGAAGTGACAAAGCAACTGCAGGTGAGAGTTTAACAAATACATGACTGAATTCCTTGGTAAAAACGTAGACAAAGTATAAAACTTTACTCAAGCTTTACAGATAAACATAAACTAAAATCCTAGATCCAAACACCCCTCCATTTTGAGAAACATCACATCTGAAATGAAATTGTCAGATTTAGTTTTAGATTTTCTAGGGCAGGAAGAGAAATTTCAGGCTGCAAGAGATATTATTGCAAAGATTGTGGCTTCAGATTTGCACAGCAGCTGAGCCAGAAGGTTTCAGGATATCCGTTCAGAGTTTTCCTATGCGCATTCTCCCTAAATGCTACTTTAGGGGCCTGACAGGGTTTTTTTGAGTTTATGGCCATCAGACATATCTGAAAAACTTATGCAGTCCCTTCTTAGCCAAAAGAATTGCTAAAAAAGTTGCTGGTAAGAGTAGATTCTTATCTTTTATATAGGTCAGCCATTGAAAAGAAAAAATGTAATTTGTGGCAAGTTTGTGGCAGGAGGAAATATACTGTTTATCAATTTTGGAATGCTTTTCACATTAAGTAATAATATAATTCAGGTAACATTTTCGACTAGTTATGGGGTTTGCTATAAAGAGATATTTTTTAAAAAGCAAAAAAATTTACAACACTGATTGTCTGGAAAAATACTTCCTAAATGTAAAGTTCATTAAACTGTGGTAATATGTCCCATGAGTAGCAGTGGCCAGTTCTTTGGCAAAATAAAAGTAATCTCAACAAAGTATTGCAAAATACACTTAAGGGAACAACTTTATAGTGGCCGGAAAAATGGAGTAGGTGAACTAATAGGTCTTTTTCATCTCCATGCTCTGAGAATGTGGCTGCTTGAAGAAAATTTTTGTATTTAACCTCCATCTCACGAGTCTGAGAATGCTGTTACAAAATCTATGTAGTCATTAAAATGTATACAAAGGTATAATGGAATCTAAATTTAAACGGAATAAAAGGAACCCCCAAAAGACCTAGGTAAAATATGTGTTTGTGTGCAATGTTAAAATTCCTGGTAATCATATTACTTATATGGTAATTTCAAGAATCGTCTGGAATTTTGTTGGCGAGTCATTTCCAGCAGCCATTTAGAATCTTTTTAGAATCAATTGCTATCTTAGCTAATAGCAATTCTCACTGCAACTGGCTTAAACCAGCACCTTCTTAATGCTCTGCTGTCTGCTTTAATTGGCACCTTTAGAGCTATGAACTGAACAGCACCAAAGAGTTTAAATGTCACTCAGGTTTACATCTTTGTCAGGGCACCTCAGGTAACAAATTAACTGGTGTCTGAGCAAATTAGGTGATTTGTTAGTGTGGGCATGACTGCCTTGATTGTGATATGGATAAGAATGACTTTCATCCTGTTTTTGTCTGGGATAAAGCTAATTTTTTTCATAGTAGCAAACCCACCAGCAAGGAGAGTGGGTGTCCATGGAGGGTGAGTGTTCATAAGGATTTGGGAGGGGACACAAATAGGACAGTTGACTACAACTGACCCAAGGGATATTCCATACCACAGGTTTTCATGCTCAGAATATAAAGCTAGAGAAAGCAGAAGGAAGCAGTGGGGATGTTCACAGTGATGGAGTTTGTCTTCTGAAGTCACCATTAAGTGTGATGACGCCCTGGTTTCCTGGAGTTGGCTGAACACCCTCCTGCTCATGGAAAGTTGTGAATTAATTCCTTGGCTTACTCTGCTTCTCTTGCCTATTAAAATATCTTCATTTCAACCCACAAGTTTTCCTGCTTTCTTCTTCTGGTTCTCTGCCCCACTGGGTGTGAACGAGCATCTGTGTGGGGCTGAGTTGCCAGCTGGGGTTAAACCAGAACATCCTGAACTGTATGCATGCTGCTGTGAGTAGTTTTGAGTTTGCTAACAGGTCAACTGCCCCTTTAGTAAGCACCCTATTTCATCAAAGCTCCTCCATTGGGCCCTGTTCATATTTTAGGCATTATATTAGCTGTGCAATTTAAGGCACAAGCTGTGTTCATACTGCATGGCAATAGCTGAACTGCAGAGATTATCACAGGGGTGTACCAGCAAGGCTTACTTACACCTGATACTCTTGTCCAAAGAAATTTGGAAAGCATGAGTTGAAGAGCAGTACTGATTGCTTCACTGCTTGCTGTAACGGAGCAGGTGACTCTGGGCAAGCATCCCAACCAGACTCCTGGTTCTGGGGTCTGCATTTCCCTGTTATGTCTCAGTTTCACCTTGGCCTGTGCTCAGGCTGAGGGAGCAATGTGCCTTCCTGGCTGCAGACCTGGATCCAGAGCTGGGCTAGGCTCAATCCTTCTGTGGGTGATGCTTCTGTGGGCACCAAATCTCAGCAGCTCAGCCAATTTCTGCTGCTGTCAGTGGGTCTAACCAGTGCGAGTGGCAGGCTCATTGCCTTTCAGGCAGAGGGTCCTGCAGGACTTCTCTCAGTGATGAATAAGGAGAGCCAGGAAGCACAGCATACATATTCATAGAGATTTGAGACTCTGGAGGGCTCTTGGGGTTGAAAGCAGCCAAACACCATTTTTGTGCTGATGTCAGCAATAGCTATCCAGTAACTCAGGGAATTTTTTACAATAATAAAAACAAGGAAAAGTTGATTTACCTGATAGCGCAGTCAGAGATGTCACAAAGTTAAAACAATGATCCCCAACTTTCCTGACGTATTTAGCATAGGGTAAACAGCTCAGCTTGCCCCCTACACCTTGGTCATGCCAAAATGACACACGTGCCCTGTTCAAGAGTAAAACTCATTACAGTCATTCTTACAGCAAGTTCTGCCCCTGTAAGAGTAGAGAAGCAGTGTTGAAAGTAGTATAATTGTAACATGAATTCTTGTTGTAAATAACAAAATAAATTGTTGTTATTGTAAATAATATAGTTCCCCTCTAGGGAGGGAAGCCTTGCTGAAGGAAGGCATTGTGCCTTGTGAGCAGTGGGAATGGAGCAGATCTGTCCTGCAAGACCACCAGCCCTATGCAAGCTACAGTGAAAATTCACCAAGCTTCTGCTTACCTTTGGCTTCTGTCCTTCAGCTGGAAAAAAATAATGGCTTTTAGATTATCATTCACACTTCAGGAAATGTCAGGTTTGAGTACTTTGTGATCTATATTTGTGATAAACCTATGAATTTACAATAGATCTGGACAAAAAAAGGGTGTTTCCTAACACTCAGGGCCCTTTATGTTATTTAAAACATGAAACGACATTCAGAGATATTCCTCAATATGTTTAGGTTTCATTATCAATGTTAGGCAACTTCTGGTGCTCATTTTGTTCTTATACACCAGCAGGGAAAATCTGTCCTTCCTTATTGTACCTAAGCCAGAAAATCTGTCCTTCCTTATTGTACCTAAACTTCAATTCACATTTCAGTTCAGACTAGTCTTTAGTTTTCAGTTTTTCCCATTTGTACACTTGACCTCTGGCTTGAGAAGTCAGTAGCAGGACACATCTCCTTCATGCTGCAGTTCGTTATGTTAGCCATTTTTGTGCATTTGTTCTATGTACTTGTTCTCAAAAAGACTGTGGTGGGCGTATTTATTTTTAGAAGTAAACAGTGACAAATATTCCCATATGGAGAGTAATAAAAAAGTTGCTTCAGTTGAACCTTAAGTTTGACTCATAAGGAAACAGACTTTTCCCATACTTTGAACTTCTTAAGTGGAAAATTAGGAGACAATTTAAGATAGTACTGAAGAAGATTTTCAGCAGCTCCTGTGTCTGTCAGACATCTAATTGTCTATGAATTTTCTCTGGGAAAACTTTGAGACTCCTGACTGGTCTTTAATATCTCTAAAGATCTCTTCTTGCCTGGCCCTGCGCTGTACATATTGTGTGGAAATAATTCTGACTATCCCAGAGGTGCTTTACTTAGGTCAGCCTGGATGCAGCTGCTTGAAAGGCACCTGGTTCTGAGAGCACTGCCTGGCAGCACATTTCTGTAAAGCCTGAAAGGCAGGAATGAATCCCACAAATACAGAGCACTGCTGTTTGAATAGCAAAACAAGTGAGGTTATTACTTGGGGGAAGCAATGCAAGTTGGCACTACAGTGTGTCACAGTAAGGTTAAGTGATCTAAAGACTGCAGGCCTATTTAATTAAGTAAATAGACGATCAATCACAAAGAATAACTGTCTTAAATAATAGGTTTATAAGCCTTGCCATCTTGTTCCACAGATTCCAGTGCTGTCCTATATATTTCATTATGCAGAACTGGAGATTTTTATTTAGGAATCAATTCTCTGCAGGACAGTGGCTACAAGCTCCTGGCAATTCAGGGAAAAACATGGCCAGATGCTTAGAATAGGTTTGACACTTCAAGTTAAGAGATAGATAGAGTACCACCAGTCCCAAGTGTGCCAAGCTCATGGGTGATTTTGAAATTTTAAGTTCCAGAAAGTAGCAAATATCCTCAAGACTTTACTTTGCATTCTGAATTCTGTAATTACTTTATTTGTATTTTCAGGCTTAAAGGTTGAAGTTTGCTTTATATGTTTTTTAACCAAAAACTGAGCTTCTGCTATAATTGTGTAGCTCAGTCGAAATTAAAACACTAAACTGCAGAGCCCCTGAGATAGGGGATATAGGAGATAGGACCCCCTGAGATAGGATCATGAGGGCTAGCAAGACAGTGAGCTGCTAATAAGTTCCAGGGAGGAGACACAACAATAAATTCAAGCTGATAGGAGCCATTTTTAATTGAAGTGCCTGAGATCAGATGCTAAATTCTGAAGTCTCCTACTGATTTATTGTAATTCATGTACAACCTACAAATACTTTTCCCCTGCATCCCATGATGATGCCACCTCTTCCATGGTTATGGTTATCCAGAGATCTGAGAAGGTGACTGGATCTCCTACACCTACTGGTGTGCCCCACTGTTCCTTCTTTTGTGAAGATAAATATTAAATCACAAAACTTGACAGAAATGACATTGTAAGAAATTAGACCTCAGGCACACATGTGGTGCTCATAAGACAGCAGAAAATTTGCCCTATGACCTTTGTTTACAAAAAGAATTAAAAACATGAGTCCATAATCCCTAGTAGGTGTTTGGGATTTGTTTTGGTTTGGCTTTTTTATTTTTTAAATCCAAAGAATAAAACTTACTATAATTTTTAGTTGGCCCTCTCTACAGTTTACCAGTCTTAGCCTAGTATTAAAGAAACTTTCTAACTCTAAACTGCTTTGCCAAAGGTTAATCTTCCTGGTCCTGCCCAAGCAGCATTGGAGAAGTACTTTCTGTTTCTCTGTAAGACCTGGTATCATGCGCGAGGGCGTAAACGGCCCTAAGTCCGGCTAGCTGAAGGGGTAAAGCGGCCAACGCCCCTGCGCATCTGAGGCCAGCCCCCCTTGGCATCCTGGCCTCGGGCTGGGCTGGATTGCGGACTTGGATTCGCGCCGGACGAGATGAGAGAGGAGGCGACCACTTGCTGGGGGTAAAACGTCGGTTTATTGAAGAGCCCACATGAAGCACAGGGCAAACCAACAGGTGGAAAAACCCACAGCAAAATGGCCCCGAACACGGGGGGAGACAGAGTTTTACAGGGAAGGGGTGGAGACGGGAGGGGAAGCCCAGCTAACCAGTAGGGGAATATGTGGGGAGGTACATAAGAAAACTGACACAAGAACTTATCCAATAAACATAGAACAAAGGAGGGGCCCCGGGACACCAGCCAACCACAACCCCCAGAGAGAAGAATGTTCTAGAAAGCAGGGAGGAGTGGGGGGTGATTGACTGGGCTCAGGGAGGAGGAAAACTTTACTTATATGGTGGGATAAGGGAGGAGCAGTTATGTAACTTGGGAGATTGACAATTAACAGGGGCAGGGGTAACCATAGTAACATAACTGCCAAAGGCTCTGTGGCGGGAAAACTGGAGGGGGAAGAACCATCTTACAAAGAACAGGGGGGAACAGTACATAAAATGGGGGAGCAAAAACAAGAAACTTAAAAACACACTACAACAGTATCAGATCTCTAATATTACTGGTTTAGTCAAATCAGATCTTAAACCTCCCATCTAGGTCTCTCAAACTCTTTTTGCTTTTCTGTCTATGCTACGTCTGCACTTCATCTCATGGTCTTTAAATTGTGGTTTGGGAAAGGGGACACAAACCTCCTCCCCATTACAAATTTAGCAGGAAAGTTTCCTTTCTCAAGGCCCATGTGTCACTACTATTATTGAATGTAGGGGTGACATTTCAAAATGCATGGCATACTTCCTGGATAATCCTTGACTGGACCACTTACATAAACAGCTGCTGCCTAACATAAGAAATTACAAAAATGAGATTTTGTCTTTTCTGAAATTTACGAAGTCTAATAAAAGTGCATTTAAATCTCATCTCAATAACAACACAAAGGTTGCAACTTAAGATTCTTGTAAATAAAGAGTTTTTTGCTGATGTACAAAGCTGTTCAAAATGCCTGTCTATAAAACCCGGCTAACCTAAACATTTTACTGTAAGCTATTCAAATTGACTGTCCTACAAGTTCACCAGCCCTCTCTGGTACGGCTCACTTGATATTTGCATGGGCTAAGCAGTCTGTCCAGTAATACATCTGGAAAAATTTCCCATTTTTTCTCCTAGGTCACAGCAGGTTGGGTGGGGCCAAGGTGGTGGTGGGGAAAGAAAAAGTACTGACTGAAAACTATACAATTCCAAAGTGTAAGAAACACAGTTCTCTAGAGACAAGAGCAGTAGGGGCAGCTTCTGTTTAATCTAAGTTGACTTTTCTCTCTCTGTTGTACAGCACACCTGATCCCAAGAAAAGCTGTACTTTCATCCTCTCCTGTTCCTGGCAGAACTAGTGGAAGGATCCTGTTCTATTGTGTGATTGTGAGCTTCAACTGTATTTCTCTAAATTAACTTAACTGGCACTGAAGACACTGCTGATCCCTGGTATCCCAGAAGAATTACATGCTGTGCCCTCTTCATCTGCTTTAGATCTTAGACTAAGCCTCCGGTTTCATCTCTCAGTAAATATCTAAATTCCCATCTGCTGTGAAATCTGAGAAAATACACATTGATCTACCTGAATGATGACATACTTTTTTACAGAATGATTGTTCTAAACTGGCTGGAAAGGCACTTTGCTTTTACCCTGATATTACCCATACTTGACTTTGGAAAGTCTTATTGCTCAGATCACCAGTCAAGCCTGAGTATCTCCCAGAGCAGAATGTCTGCAGGTAATCAAGAAATTAATTAGAAAGCTATCAGTGAAACATTCTAACTTCAACTTTTTTTCTGAGGTGGGAAATAAACCATAGAATTTTAGAATCCTTTTTTAAGTATGTAAATGAGAAAAAAATATAAAAGAGAAGTGTCTGGAAACAGGAAGACAAAACTTCATTAATATTTATTATTTTATCAGTTCTTCCTCTGTCTTTCTAAGGTCATGTTTGTCTTTCTGCATTTTGGATACTTGGTATTCTAAGAAAACCTTTTTTTTTTGACTTACATCTTGGGGAAGAAGGAGGTTGCATTTTTGTCAGCTGATCCAGCTCCATAGCCACTGTGCTGTTTCTGAGCTGAATCCTAAGCAGGAAGAAGAATCAAAATTCGAGACACTGCTAAAATCTATGGTAATCTCAGTTTTTGGGACCAAATCTCACTAGAGCTGATGAAGGGAAGGGGGAAGGGAAAAGAACATCTGCTCTAGTTAGTCCTTAATTATGGTCTAAATGTCTGCTCTTCTACAAGGCTCTTTTAGACTATTTCCCATGGCGTGGGTTATTCAGAAGTAGACAGCACAAAACACAATTTTAATTCCTAATTTATCCAGTCAGCCATTAAGTTCTCCAATCTCTATTTTTAAAAACTTCCAACACTCTCACTAATTAGGACTGCCTTCTACCTCCAGCTGTTAATGGGCACAAACATGGACAATTTGAAATATGTCTAATCAGAGTGCTGCCTGATTCTGTCCTCATACAACAGCTATTGCCCTAAGGGACAAATTATGTTTTCAGATGCACACACTCATCCCATTCAGAAACAGCTATAGGAAGTTCATCCATTAGAGGGAAAATATAGATTGCAATTAGCTGCACAGGTTACATATTTATTCCTTTTTTCCTTAACCTTTATTGATTTATCTATTGTGGATTTGTTTTGCATCTTATTTTTTATTCTAAGAGTGCTATTTTCTTGAAGATACTCTCCTTTATATTTGTGCCAAAGCCTGCAAAGAACCTTGAAGAAACCCACTCTTTAAATATCCTTCACAGAACATACTCGCAGGAACTCAACCTACTCTGCGGTTGCAAATTAATCTCAAAATAGCTGTGTTTATTGACAGTTAAACTTTGATAATCTCTCCAGTGTGATCACAGAATGCAGGTTCTGTGCCACAAAACATTGCACCATTTCTTGTGGAGGTGCAGATCAAGCTTCACACACTGCTTGGGCAGAGAATGGAGATGGCTTGTGGATTATCCTCAGCCCATGGCTCCTGCATGTATTGTGCTTAAATGGCACTTTGCGACAGCAAAAGGATGTATTTTGAAGGTAGGAAGAAGAAGGAAGAGCATCAGGACTCAGCTCTGAGAGGAGGTTGGGAAGGAGGGATTGGAGCATTTGTGGTCCAAACAAAGGTGCTGGAGGCACAAGTTGTTATCCCTAAGTTTTAGCAAGTGGAGAGGTAAAGGCAGGGTTGGCTCAAGTGTTGTTTTGATCTATACTCAAGCAAGAATCCCCATGTCACCTCTTGTCTTTAAGTGTCTTCTGCTACTCTTTTGCTTGTTTGCTTAATGCCTTATCAGAGGAAGGGAATGAGAAAATCAGTGCTTGGAATTTTAACTTCTAGCAAGTCTGAAGCTGATTTCAAAATAGTATGACAAAAGTTGCTGAAAATAAAGGGGAAACTGCCTATCAGCCAACTTAGGGCTATTTTCAATGAAAACCAGAAAGCTGACTGTAAACCACTTAACCGAAGGAAGGCAACAAGTAACTAACACTTGACAGGCATTTAATTGCCATGTTCACTATTGTCAAGCTTTGGCCCTACTGTTTACTTAATACTAATTTACTTCTAGCACCACCAAATTCAGCTTCCTAGAGTGTTATGCTCTCTCTTCAGCGCTGAATTCACACATAATTTGAGGGTCACAGCCAGGTTAAAGACCGTTGTATTTTAGCTTTGACGGTGTTAGTAGATCAGATGAGGTAGCAGCTTTTGTACAAATACCTGCTTCCAGAGACATCTGCAATTAGACCCAGCAGGCAATCTCCACAAGATTTGACTCTTACCTAAGTGTATAATGTGTCTTGAAAAGTTGGAACAGAGGAACAAAACGTTTGTTAAATTCAGTGGGAGGGAAGGGGAACATGCATGCTTACTAGGTAACAGTAACCCTGTCTTATAGGAATATTCCAGGATTTCAAAACATTCATGTCAATAATGATTTTCCCAAAACAAAAGCATCACCAAGAATTTCATAGAAGTCTTGCTGGTACTGTGAAAGATGTTAAAAATGTTGGACTTCTGGTGATCTACATGCTACACAAAAGGTTTGCCTTTTCTGACAGGCATATAAAATTGATTCTGCACCTTCATCCATCTGAAGGCTTCCAAGTCTTTTTAATGGGTAAAATGCAGTCCATCCCAAGGTGGCTTGGTCATGCAGGCAGAACTGCTGCTACCTGGATGGATCAGTGACAGATTACACACAGTCTTGAGTAGGTATTCACAGGCTCTAGATGAAGATGAGAGCATCTCATCTTTCTCTCTGCTTAACATCTGCAGAAAAGAAATGTATTTGAATTGGTAAATGAGAAAAGGCTGTGGTCTGAGCTGCTCTGGCATCTCATCTTAATGTCTGCAAGAGCTTTTTTAAGATGACTCATGGTGGGTCATAGCCCTTGTTATCAGTATTGTTTGTCAGGAAAAGTTACCTGCGTCCTGACAGAGAAGGAAGAGCAGGCAGGCAAGTAGTAACAGCATTAAAATGCAAAGTGTATTTAGCATAGGCTGTCAGATAGTGAAATACTGCTCTGTTGTTGCTCCTGACTGCAATTCCACTTGCCATGAATTTGTATTCTAGCTTGCAAATCAATCTATTAGTTATATTTCTGCCAACATGAGAACACTGTTAATGCAGCTTGTATATACTACAGTTTTCTTTGCTCTTTAGGAATGACAGAATTTTTGGTTATTTCAACTAATTGATACTTGATCTTTTTTCCCTCCATGACTTCAATATGTGACCCTAATTCTTCATGAACCAATATATAAGCATAGTAATACTTGCAGATAGAAAAAGCTTTGCTTAGTATTTTAGATTAAGAAAAGAGTTCCTTACTAGAAAAGAAATAATGCAAGTTACTTTTTTCCTGAGGAAACTGCCTCTGAACAGTGCTATTCATAGAATATCAAGAACAATTTGTCTAATAATCAATTTTCATTTGCTTGCAAGTAAAGCAGTCCAGAGGAAACTGCTTGAACATTTTTCCTAATCCAAAGTTTAAGGAAAAATCTAGGTGATTTTTTATTCTGTTTTGCAGTTTCTGCTGGCTACAGATGTGCAGTGAGGTTTGCATTTTGTGGGTCATTACGGAACCCATTAAAACCATGGAAACCATGAAAAGCCTCTTGCTTAGAAGCAAGAGAACTCAGCAATTGCAGTGGGCGCCCCTCAGACTGAGACTCCTGTGAATGCTCACATTTATCATGACCCAGACCAGCCATGGTGAAGAATTCTTTCTTCCCTTTGTTGATGGTCCGAGGCTTTTCTGCAATGTGGAAAAGCCCACTGTAGAGTTTGCACCATATCCATGCTTAAAGCCATCTTAATGATCACTTCAGCTCAAGGATCAGGTATTTCTGTTTTCAATCAGTTCTCAGTTCCTTCTGAACTGGTATCTTAAGATTTCTCATGCTACTTGGTTAAGCATCTTAAGATTCTTAAGAATTCTCAAGATTTTTCTTGCTGCAACAAGACTTTTAAGGTGCCTTCTACTTTCATTCTAATATATAACTGAGCAGAAATAGGATTGTAATTTCTAATTATTCTGGTCTGGGGTTGAAATTATAAATACTTAAAGCTTATGAGACAGATTGCTCTTCTAAGATTTCAAGTTGACTTCCATGAATGAAAAAAGCTGAAAAATTGTGGGGAATTATCTATATTAGACATGAACTCTAGCAGAAGTTTTCTATACAGAAACTAGTCCAGTTTCTGTATAAAAGTTAAATGCCTTGTCTGAACTCATTGTGGGCCTCCCTTGACAGCTAATGGAGACAATGACAGCTACCTTCTAGAACAGAGACCTTTGCCTAAATGAGATATCTCTCATAAGATAAGATAAAATGCTGTAAAAGGGCTCTTATTTCTCTCTGCCGATACAAGTTAGCCACTCCAATTTGATATTTAACTCTTAGCCCACATAAATGAAATGTGATGAATCCACTCATGAATATTTGCACTTTCTATGTTTTGTTTTTAAATTGAAGTAGTAAACAAGGTGATTTGATATGGATTCTTAATTAGTCAGACAGGATTTCTTTATCTGAAGATATAACTTTTCATTTTTGGCATGTGAGTATGAGGCTTTGAAGCAAAACGATAAGGAAGAAATTGTCTAGATGCCTCTTTTGTTTTCTTGCTCAGGTCATTCTTATTACAATTTTGAATGAAAAAAAATACCACAAGAACTTGTCCTATTTATGGGCTTAATAGCAAAATAATGAAAAATCAAAATCTATCAAAATAGGTTTAAATTTCTATAACTGTAATTAAACTTAATAAATTTGAGTATGGCATTTCTCCAGACTAAGATAACTAAAGTCTAATCAATGAATTGATGAATTAACCATAGTGTGTAATTAAGTCAATAATATTCACAAATGTTGGACAACAGTTAAGATTCACTTAATGAAAATCTTCTGCATATAGGTGATTCTTACACATGATCAATTATAGAAATAAAAATTATGCAACCTACTTTCCTTACTGTCTTCTGTGTGGGAAGAAGGAGCCTGTTCTATATGGGATTTACACAGTTAACTCTTGTTCCCTATGTCAATATAGAATAATGCTTACCTTTATTTAAAGGGTTGTGTGGCAGATTTCTTTTTTTCATGATTACAGTATTAAGTTATGGTGATATGTGGCATTGTGAAATGGTGCTTGCCAAAAATAAGGATCCTCTGGTGCATTTGCTGAATACACAAGGGCAGACTCATCTGCACCTCTACGCATACTTTGGAGAATGTCAGAACAGTATTTATAGGCAGAGGTAATGTTTTTATTAAACAATCTCTTGCTGGAAGAATGTGACAGGCTTTCAGCTGGACAAGTCCCTTTCCAGATCTGAAGTAGGAATAAGGAATTTAAAATCCTCAGTGGAATGCATTAGATGGGATGCATTCAAATGAGAGCAGTTGGTGCTTGTGGAGAAGCAAAGAAGGGGAGACGGTAGAAAGGTGTCTATTGCCTGCAGTAAAGGAAGTATTCCCTTCATTCCTCATTCTTGTGTATTTTTATTATGTCAGCATGTCTTCAAAAATCACTTTAACAGAAAATTAACAAAGATTCTTGCTTATTTGGATCAGATAAAGGATTGCCTCTAATAGTAAACAGACTTTACCAGAATAGTATTCCACAAACTTCAAAGTACTTTCAAAAGAAAATTTAAAACTCATATACACTAGTTCTTACCCAATCTATACCACTTTCCCCAAATTTAACAATATGTAATTTACCCTATAATAAATCTATTTAAGGCAATAAAAAAGTTATATGAATTTAAATAGGAACAAGTCAGAAGACTATTCAATGAAATAGAATGTACTTTACTGGTATCCAAGTGATACATTCCTTCTCAGACATTTGAACACGATGGAAAGGACACTATCAATTGGAAAAATATCATTAAAATAATATAAAATTATTTATCATGTATTTAAAGACAGGAAATCCATCAATAATATGTAAAAATTATGTATAATAATTCCTGTACAGTCGTTGTCCTGGGTACTTAGTTTGTGGCATTATTTGATACTTGAAAGTGGAATTCATCTTCTAATGTCAATGAAACAATTATTCAGGTTTACATTCAGCATTTCCTACCCGAATCAGGTATGGAATGAATTTCACTGATTACTTTTTGTAGAGAATCATTTTAATTTGCATTTACACAGTTCTTGGTATCAAAGGATCTCAAAGCATATGACTGTTAATTAAATTTCATGACTGGTCCCTGTGAAAGATATGCCTAGCATTATCATTTAAAGTTTTATTGTATTATTAAAATCTTGGCATTCCTTCTCATCATTGTCTTCCCATGGAAAATGTTGAGCTGAATTTTTTGTCAACTTTGTTTTTGTCAGTTCTACCTCAGTGATTACAGTCAATGAAGACTGATAGAAACTTTTTAGGTGTGATGGCCCATGGAATGGCATGTTCATTTTAGGAGATTTAGGCAGTATTTTAGGACTCATTGTAAACTTCTTGAACATTGAACAACCTAAGATAATTCCAGGAAGTACTGAGGCAAAGAATGGTTATTGGGGTCTTGTTTTTCAGCCCCTTTTTTAAAGATGCAGGACATATTCCCTTCATGGGGGTTACATAGTTCTAAGTCCTAGAAAATAGGTCTGCATCTCCATTTGAGACATACTTCTAAATGCAGCCCTGTAGAGGAAGACAATTCTGTTCTTTTTTCTGTTGTTAGTTCTCTTGCAACAGTAAGCTTGATTTTGGATTTAGGCATCTAAATTTCACCCACATCCAACTTATGGTGTTACTAGCCTCTTTTTTTGCAGCTGACTTAATGAGACTAAGCAAATGTAACACATCTAATTTTCCCCTTTTAGGAAATCATAGTAAAGCAGTGTATGAGGAGTATAGTTCAACATCACAACAAATTACCCAGGGAGATCACACAATTTCTGTCTTTGGAAATTTTTGGGAACAGATTAGACACATCCATGCTACCTGATCTCATGCTGGAAACTGACCCACTCCAAGTAAGACAGTGGTCTATGTTGCCTCATGATTTCCCTTACAACTGAGATGATTATGCTTCTGTGAAATCTTGCTATGTGGATGTCCGGTGTGGGTACTCTGATAGAAACCAGCAATGCCCTGTTAGTGGTTTGCTCACTATGATTGGATTATGTCAACCCAGCAAGACATCTATTAACAGGTTGATTTTTGGGGATTATTATTGCTCAGATTTATTTGGGTTTATCTTGTATTCAGCTTCTTAATAGTTTTGTCTGCTTCTTCTGGGCTCTACATGCTTATTTATCTTCAACAAGAGAAGCTAAACCAGGAAATGCTGATGCATGAGAGACTCATTGGCATAGTTGTGAATACAAACCAGAAAACTCAACTCTCCATCCTGATGATGGTGTCTGCACTGAACATCAACTTTTCCAAGAAGACATGTTCTGGATTGCACAAACAGAATGGAGCAGAGCACAGCTATAGGAATTAAAGCTCTGCTTCTTGGAAGAAGCCTGTGTGAAATCCCAAGGTTTCTGTGCAACAGTCAATGTCCAGTAGTCAGTGCTAATTACAGCCACCACTCACAAGTGACAGGGTAGTTATTTCTTTTAAGTGTTTTAAAGGGAGCAAAATCATATAAAAGGCTTCTATTTTGGCTGCAGTTGTACAGCAAATATCAGTAAAGAACTACTTTGTCTAAAGTTTTGCAATTCACTGCCCAAAGAAGGCTCCAGTAGGCTTGCAAAACTTTTCAGGGTCTGATGGTGATCAATCATTTATCTGCCATCCATTTTCAACCATCCTGGTTGAAAATTAGGAGAGAAATGGTTTTTTCTGGAGGTGAAGCAAATTCTCAGTTACTGGCAGTTCAAAACAATAGGAAGATAAATGGAAATTATATATGCAGGCATATGTATGTGCAAACATAGCAAAAATATTCTTTATTATGACCAAAACCATGGGACAGAGTAAATTTGGTTCTATTGTTTTCTTACATTGATAGTTTTACTAAAATTTAGTGCCTGCTTAACCACAGGTTGATGTTAATCTCAACTAACTATAGGTAACTCATTTCAATCTATTTTTCTTCCATGAGTAGTGAGGAGAAACTGGGCACAATAAAACAGTGTGTCATGCATGAAACCTCTAAGACAGATGCATGGACACAGGAGATGAATCCTAACCAGAACCTTCCCACTTCAGCTCAGTTACCATCAATGTCATTACTTTCTTAAGAAATTCTTCCCGAAAGCAAATATTCCAGCTTCCAAGAATTTTGAGCTTAAAATGCGGTATGATGACTTCTGCTTTCTTCTGTATGGTAACTAATATGATCTCAGTGTGTTCTGTTTTTCCTCATAAGACTTATGAAAAGTCCAAGGAGGTTGGAACTAGATGATCATTAAGGTACTTTACATTCCAAACCATTCTATGGTTCTATGATCTTCTTTCTCCAGAGATCTACCATAAACAGTAATTTCTATTTAATTTGTGTTTTGGGGTTTCTTTTGGGTTTGTTTTACTTTTTTGCTTGGCCTTACTTTTTTTTTTTGAATCCTCATTTGGGTGCACTTACCAAGTAAGAACCAGAAGGTGATCCCTGTTGCCAAAAATCAATAAATATTAACAAAGATAATAAATATTGATGAGTTCAAAATCAATGCAAACATCAAGCAACAATACATTTTGCTCTGCATCAAAACAAGACATAAACCCAGTATTTTGGTCCTGGTATATATGCAGATATTGCTAAATTCACTACAACTGTGTGCATTTGAAGATAACAACTGATGAGTTATGCTATGCTATGTATATTGACCACCATGATCATATATATGTGTTGATACATCCATTTTGAACTTCATAATTAAATTAATGAGTTGCTTTACTTTTTTTTCTGAATGAAAATTCTAAAGAAGAAGTGAAATTAAAACCACTGAAAAAGAAATAATGGCCCTTCTCTTCTGTAAAGGCTGCATTAAATTTGATAAAATTCATTGTTATGAATTAGGATTGAATGAATTATCATGACAAGAGAAATGTATTTCCAGGACCTGTTATTAACCATTACTCATGTGCTAAAAGAACAGAAATAGTTTCAGCTGGTTTCATCCAGTCAGGAAATATGCTTCCTATGTGCAATAATACTACATATTTCACATGAATTTTTCTATATTTGTCATCTTCATAATTGTTTTTATAAATATTTTCTTTATTAATTTCTCTGTATCCATACTAACTTAGGCTTTGCTTACTGGAAAAGATTCAATAATTGTGAATGAAATACAGTTATGGGAAACATGATGCATGGGAAAATTTGTTTAGGAAGATAAGCATGAACAGAAGCACACTAAAAGATGACCTTGGCAAAGCTAAAGCAAAATTTGAGCAAACCTGAAATCTAACAATTTTATTCAAAAAGTACTTATTCATCCAAGATAAGCCGTTTCAGACTTAGGGAAAAGGGCTTGAGTCCTTTTATATTTAGAACTTCACCCATATCTCAGAATTAACCTCCTTGTTTTGGAGAAAGTACTTCACATTTGTCAGGAACAGCATTTATGCCCGAGATGTAGGGCCACAGGGAGCCCAGAGGAGAGGCCAAGCCAACCACTATATGATATGGATGTGGCATTTTGTCTATATTCTGCTTACAGGAGAGTCTGAATATTGACTCCCCGCTCAGAGTCTCTTTCCTTTATCCTGATCATCAGGAAAAGAGTCAGGCACTGTAGGAGATCATTTTGGCTGAACAGGAATTCCTGATGGAGGTCAAATGCATAAGGGAAACTCAGATGGAAGCTTTGTCAGGAAATAGAAATGAGGACAGGCTACCAAGAAAGAATTATTTGCAGTGATTCTTCAAGTGTTGGATACCAGGCTATACTTGGTATAGTGGATCTTTTCACAACAACAAAAGTTGAGAGAAAATACTTATCAGATATGGTTTTGCTCTCTTTTTTTAAGTATGTCTGGGTTTGGGACCCAATTACATGTTAGGAATCCAGGCCACAAGATGTATGAAAAGAGTGACCAGGCTTTTTTCAGCTGGAGAAGAGATTAGAAAGGGAATCTGACTGCTCTCTTCACCTACCTGAAGAGAATTACAGAGAAGATGGAACCAGATTCTCTCAGTGGTGCATGATAAACAGAGAAGAACCAACAATTGCAAGTCATAATACAGAAAATTCCCATTAGGCATAAGGGAATAACTTTACAGACTGAATGTGACAGAGCCCACAGAGGCTGTGAAATCTCTATCTCTGGAAATGTTGCAAACTGGTCTGGAAAAGTTGGTCAGCAGCCTAATCAGACTCCATGCCTTGAACAGGAATTTGGATCATGTAGTCTCCACAAATCCCTCCCAACTTAATATTTTCTCATTCTATGCCATCCAGCTTTGGATCAAAAAATTAATTCCTATCCATTTTTCATTCCTGAAAGTGTCCAATTACTGTTTTCCAGTTAGTGATTGGGTCTAAAAAATAATTAATTAATCTCAAAAGGAGCAAAAATGCAAGCCAAGTTGGAAGAGAATAAAAGGAATATTGCAGTGCAAGAAACCTCAGACTTCTGCAATGGATGGAAACCTTATGTGTGAAGTTTAAGCTGTGGATATATAATGTAATTAGGATGATTTTCTGTTAACTCAATGGATTTAAAGATGGTGTATCAGAGGGGACAGGACTGGGTACAGACGCATTATCAAATAATTCCCACAGCTCTAAGTTTTTGCTGGAGGAAAAGTCAATAGTGACACCAGAACCTGAGACCAAAGAGGGAAAAATTACCATTTTCACTATATAAAGTATGGATACTCTAGCTGGGAAAAGAACAGGCAGGCAAGGTCTGTGCATGTATGAAGATTTTTAAACATCAGTGGGAATGGAGAAGCTGTGAAAGCTGCTAGCAGTATCTGTTAATGGCCAGGGAAACAGTCACACTGAGGAAAGGCAGACTGAAAAGAGAAATGTGATACAGGCTTGCCAAGGAAGGAGACTGAAACAAGAACTGGAAAAAAAATTAAATAAGAGTGTCAATCTCAATGGCAAAGGCTCTGTTTATCACTCCATGAGAAATGAAGTACAGATCTGGTGAACAGACCAATCCTCCACCATTAACAGAAGTGCATGAGACATACCTGGGAGCATTTTTGCATCCCTTTCTTAAGTCTTTGGTGCAGGTTGTGTTTAAATTAAGTTATACATGTATTCAGCTCTGGAGCTCTATAGCAGAGGTTCATGTACCACTTGGACTGAGTCCAGAGGAGGGCCATAAGGATGATCAGAGGGATGGAGCACTTCTCATATGAGGAAAGGCTGAGAATTGTTCAGCCTGGAGAGGAGAATGCTTCATGGAGACCTTATAACACCTCCCTGTATGCACAAGAAACCTGGAGAGGAACTTCTAACAAAGGCATGTAGTCATGCAACAAGGCCTAATGGCTTTTAACTGAAAAATACTATATTTAGATTAGTTCTTAAGAAGAAATTCTTTACTCAGAGTGGTGAGATACTGGCACAAGTTGCCCAGAGAAGCGGTGTAAGCCTCATTCCTTTTTGCATTTTCAAATTCTGATTCTCAAGTCAAATCCAGCTGCAAAGAAGGTGGCAGGAGAGAGCAGCCTATGGGAATACTAATGGTGAAGTCTTGTTTATTAGATGTTGAAATGCCTTTTCCATCTTGAGAGAGTTTGTATTTTATATTTGAAGCATATTGAATTTTATGCCCTCTCATAATTTTTACACTGTACTAGTGCCATTCAGAATTTTTTTTTGTTTTAATTCATCCTACCTTTTATTAAAAAAAAAATGTCTTGTTGAAGTATTGATATTGGGAAATTCTTGTGGGTGTTCCCCAGTTCCCCAGGTTAAGTGGATGCCACAGAAACACTGTTGTGTTCTCGAACTTCTGCATCTGTCACTTTTCTATGTGGTTTGTTTTCTTTTTTTAATATTCTGATGATGCTAGAAAAAAGTGTCAAGGAGGGAGACTTTTTCTGTGCAGCCATTTTTTTAATCTTGGGTCTTGCACTCCCCAGTTCAGAATGCATGGATGCAAAAGGGTAAATTCCTCACAAATATCAAACTGCCAAGAAATGTTCCCTGTTTTGGAATATGGAAAGTAGCCACAGGCTACTTTTGTTTTATCAGTGTTTCCTCCTTTTATAAAGTTGAATTTCAAAAAAAGACCTGAAACTGCGAAATCACTTCTTTAGTTTGTTTTCTAGCTTCCTCTGTCTGAATAAACATGTCAATCAGTCTCAGATCCTCTATCTTTCATAGGCCTGGGAAAAGAACAAATAAAAGAGGTTTCTCTTTTCTCTCATTGGCTTTCCTTGTTTTCTTGAGTCCTAGTCCACAGGGTCTGTTTGGAATGAAATTAAGAGCCTTGACATCAGCTTTTTAAAGATCTGATCCTTTTTAAACTAAATGTTCCCCAGGCTTCTCTCAGGAAACATATTATCTTAGCAGAAAACTAACTGAGATCAGTGCTTGGCATGATAATGATAGAATCATAGAATGCTTTGGATTGGAAGGAACCTTACAGACTATCCACCTTCCCTGCCATGAGCAGGAGCACCTTCCACTAGACCAGGTTGCTTAGGGCATCATCTGACCTGGCATTGAACAATGCCAGGGATGGGGCAGCCACAACTTCTCTGGGAAACCTGCGATAGTATCTCATCACTCTCATAGTGAAGAAATAATAGTTTACTTTATTAAGCGATGCTTAAATTAACTCCAGCAGTATTAATTTTGTTTTCTCATGAGCCCAGAAGGGAGCTTAAAAAAAGGGAAAATGAGAGATAAATAAGACAGGTAGATATTTGTGGTCTGGCTTGCTTGGTGATTAATTTCTCTATGCATTTTCCAGGTTCAAATGGAGTGTTCTGGTCAATGTAATTCTTTCACTCAGCAGCACATTTTTTCATGAATTATGTATTTGCACAAAGTACCTATGACTCATGAATGTTGTGCTTAGTAGTAAGGTGCTTCTTTTTCGTCTAAACTGGATAATATGTAAATAAAACAAAAACTGTAAAATTTCATCATCAATCAGTTTGGCTGTAGTTTATGACTCCTCTACTATTCATGTGTATTTTCTCTCTGCTGTTTTTGCTCATCTTCTTGCGTGCAGGTTTTATTGTATCAGGTTCCCTTTCCAGGTCCTTATGCAGCACTATTAAGCTTTCAGCTCAGAACTGCTTACACAAGCAAAACTTCACTTCACTAGAGATTTCCTTCAGTGAGACACACTCATAGTACTTCATTTTCTCCTGCGAGAAGTTAGAGGGGGAATGGAAGAATTTAATTTCTTGTAAGAGAAATGGCTCTAAGACAATATGATGAACAACTGCTTACAGAACACACAACAATGTAATAGAATATTTTTACTCCAAAACATATCTGTGTCCATGAACAAATATTAGCTGACTTGCTCCTTTTCCAGACCCATGTGTTGACTTTGTACTTCTATCAATTTTGTTTCCATTGTAAATGCAAAGCATAGTTTGTCTTGTAGAAGCTCTAAACAAACAGTTTTAGTAAATAGATGGAGGAATATCTAACTTCAAAGTGAAAGATTCTCCCCAAGTGACTTCCCCTATTACTAAAGTATATCCAAAAAAAAATCAAGTTGAAAGGAAAAATACGTAAACATAACACATCAAAACAACTTATCCTGATGATAGACCTGAATCAAACTATTAAACTCAATTTTCCTTTGTTTCAGTGGGCACAGGTGGTACCTGAAGACTGCAGGTCATCCTACCAGAAGAGGTGTGTACCCTGAAGCTTTTGTGTTGCAGGTGGACAGTAGCACTTTCCTTTCAGCACAGCATTGCCTCCTGATGCCCAAAGAACAAACAAATGTTCTTTTGCACATTCTACTCTTCTTTGTACTTGAATTAAAAATCAGTTGAAGTTGCTTGACCGGGAACAACTTCAAGACAAGAACATCTTTCTGGCTGCAAAACAGCATGTGGAGTGCTCTTGGAAATCCCTCCACCCCACTGTGAGCCTTTCTGAGAAGCTCCTTTAATGGTTCCCTACATAAAGACTGCCAATTATTTTCCCAGTAAAGGCTAGATTCAGTGTTGCCTTCTGTAAAGGGAAGACACGAGACTCCTTTCAATGAGCCATTGAGCAGGTTTTATGCACCTTTTCTTTTCTGTCTCTGTCAATACGGGCTGACTCCAGTAATAGCCTAGCTTGCTGTCATTCAGACATTACTGGCTGTGTCCCAGTCACTCTTTGTGGTTACTGAGGTGTCATTCAGTTCCAAGGGAACCTGAGGCTCATCTATCACTTTGATATTGCTCTGCTATTATAATTGCACAGATGACTCATCGTGGACTATAACAAAGTCTTCCAAGACACTTAATGGGAACAATAAGGACTCAAAGATATTGGCTGCTGCTCACTCAGTGGAAAAGTTTCACTGTTTTTGTTATGCGGGGTAGGACACTGGGTTCTGGCTGTCCCCTGTTCTTGCTGTGAAAGCCTAGATATTCAACCAGGTAGACCAATGCACGGGGTTTGGGATGGATCTCAGTTCCTGAAATGAAGAAGTGGGTTCCTACAAGACTTTGCACATGATACACTTACACTTGCTAAATCTTTTCTTGAAGCTGCTTCCTGGGCTTTCTAATCACTATACATTTATGTACAGTCATACATCTTAGGTCCTACCTGCTCACAGCTATGTTCAGAAAACTGTGGGGGCCATTAAACCATTTAAACAAGTGTTTAATACAGGAATTGCTTGTCAGGTACTGGAGCTTATATGAAGAGTCATCTGTCTGGTAGCCCTAAAAAATAGGGAAATTCAGGTATGCTCCTGTTCCTATTGCTTAGTATGTGGCTTTTGCTGACTGTTTGGATATTGCAGATTTCTTTTCTGAGGTTTTTTTGTTCATAATAACAATGACCTTTGGGTTTCCCATTGGTGCCAGGCATATAAAGTATTTGTGCTATGATATCCAACTTAAAGGCAAGTAGGACCATGCTGAGGCTTGCTCTGAAGTCTACTTCTGTTCCCAAATTGATTGAGCTGACACAGCCACAAGAAAATATAGTGTGTAGAACTGTGGCAGAGTCTCATTATCTCTGAGGCCTTAAACAATTTAATCTATCAGTTAGGCTATTGAAGAGCATGTCCCTGAGGCAGTCTATCACTTTTTCTTCCGATGATATGATGACTTTTACTTCAGGCTGATGGTCAGGAAGCATGAAGAGATGATACGGCAGTGGGTCCTTCAGGATGGCTGAACAAAGGCTTGTTACAAGAAAAATGAAACTTTTCACGAGTTCTTTTTATTAGAAAATGTGAGGATAAAATTAAACCTGAGACTGAAAAAAAATCCAAACTTAGCTGACTGGAGCTGCAGCAACCTAATTTTTCTCCATATTGCATGTCGAAAAGTACCCGAAGAGTTAATGTACCTTTTTCAAAGCAACTATTACAGGCAAAGTTTAAACACTTTTTCCTTATTCAGTCTGCTAAAACATTCACCTGAAACTCATTCTTTCAGCTTGTTATATCTCCCTACCTTCCAATTTGTTCAATACATTTTTTCCTGCTAATTTTGTATTGTTTCTCGTTACTGAAATGTGAAAGAGACCTATCAGCAGAAACAATTATTGTAGCTTTTCCCTCCAACTTCAGAACATAATTGTTATTCTTTAGATTTGTTTGGGTGATGTGGAAACTCTTAATTGACTTTTAATTAATAGCCAAGCTAGATACAGCAGAATATTTTAACTGGCATATATACCTTTAGGATTTACAAACCACCACTAACCCACTTCAAACTGTGCTTGAGCATGCTAAAGATTATGCAGAGTTAGTCAGAGAAAGGAAAGCTAAGAAGGGGAAAAGTTGCAGTCATATGTTTCCTGGGAACTTATCAAACAGAAAAAAGTCTATTTAAGAAAGCCAAGGTTATTCCTTTGCCCGGGCTAATCTGTTGTGCTCTGACAGATCAAAACTTGAAGGTACAAACACAGTTTTGGAATAGAGAACTGCTGTGAGCCATGAATTTGCAAAAGTGGAGCTGGCAAAAAGGAGAAGGTGAGCAGGCTGGGCTCAGCTTTAGATGGCTGTTTTTAGACTACCTTCCTCACCTTCAGTTTCTTTTTTAAAACTGTATCTCTAGCCGTGGAATTTTTGCATAAAGGACATTGCTTCAAAGCTTTGCATAATTTACGTTCCTCTCCCTCTGATCTTTCTGTTGGCTACTTACAAAGGAATCCATAATAAATTATCACTGAACTAACCAGGAAAAGGCAAGAATGCCAATGTTAAATTTTGACATTTACAGTATCTCCTATATTTCATCCTTATATTATATATCAGTGATCTCAAGTAATTTTAACCATTTTCATATAGACCACCTAAAAATTGTACCCACAAAGCAATCATGGAAATACTTATGCATTCAGAAGCTGTCAACCTCTGCTCAGGATACTGGATCTGGACTTCCAGAAAAATTCATCTGTATAAGCCTGTTCACTCCTGCCTTTTTATTTCAGAAGCCTTCAGACAAGGGTAAATGGGTAAAGCAAGGGCTGTCATGCTTTGGCCACATGATGAGCATTCAACCTGTTATGTGATGGGCTTGAGTAGAGGTACCTGACTAGTTTGATAGAAAGAGATCAGCCAGCTCTGTTTAAAGGGCTTCTTATGGCTAATGACAATGAAAATATTGTGCACCCAGAGAGTAAAGTTACACAATCCCATGTTATTTGTTTCGAAGCTGCAAAATGAAGTACTTCTGAAAAGTGTTTTTCACAGGCAAATGCTCTCTGTTAGTAGAGTTACTTAGCCAGAGCAAACTGAATTTGCAAGAGAAATTTATGAGAGCTCTACTCCCATTTAAAGAATCTCAGTGGATGAGTAGGAATTCCTTACATTTGGGAACCTCTCCCTCTAAGTTGCACATGGCTGTGTGGTGGCTCAACAGCACCATGCAGGACCAAGAACTCAAGTTCACACACTTCCTGTGTCCTCCTTTCCTCAACCATATAGCTTCCCTATCACCTTTAACTCTAGTCCAATATCTCAAATGCATACTGGGTCATGGAACTCTTAGGAACTTAAAAAAGTCTGGGCAGTACATGTGGAGTCCAATGTAGCATACAAAAAGCCAGGATGTTTTGTCATGTCTTGTAAAGTCGTTCTGATGACTGTAGAAATTTCTTTTTCAACCTTCATGGAAGGGGAAATAAGATGTATAAAATTTATGAAATGATCAGAGTTTCTTTGATGGTAACATTTCAGATGTGTTTGTTATTATCAAAGGATCAGAATAGTCAGTTGATATCTTGTATTTTCTATGCTATTTAAAATGCTTTTTAACCTGATTAGGTTAAATAGGTCAGGTTAATCTGATAGTGAATGAGTATTAATATAGCTCAATATCATCTTTTGGGATGTGAATTTTGACTTCATGAAATGCCAATTTCCCTGGAATTATTCTCAATTTAAACTGGTGGAAAAGGAAACCAAAATGAGTTAAAAGTTTATGAATCAAAGAGATTTTCTTTGATTTTGATAGGACATGCTTATATATTCACAGGCAGAATTGGTTGTGCAGCAATCATCTGGCATTTTGCAGCTCCCACACTACTTGAATACAGAAAATGAGAAAGAAGTTTTGGAAACTCAAATAGGTCTCATTACTAAGTGATGCATGAACACCCTCGTGTGCACAGCCTGCAGCACCTAGGAGATATGAAAAATTAAGAATGGCATAAAATTAACACAGAGCTTGCTGCTCCTGTATCTCTTAGGATGTAATTTAATGATTAATTCTCCTGAGAATAGACTGTGTCAACTGATCAATGCAAATGAAAGCTGTTGAGTGGCTAATACCTGCAGTGATGGTTTGAAAAGTGGATGGAGCTAAAAAGTCATAAGCACCAGAAGTAAAACTTGTATTACATTAGGAGACATTCTTTTTGCTTCACTCAAAAGAAGTCTAACATGCTTGTGGAAAACAGGAAACACTCACTGCAAATAGGTATCTTGTGTAACCCAAGTTAAGTCTATAGGGTGTGATGGGACCATGTTGACTATGCCCTTATGTCTTCTGTAAACTGTCTTATCCATTATCTCCTGTGAAAATATAGCTTTCTGTACCTGTCCCTATATAGTTTTTCTATTTTGTTTCTAAGAACCTGGAATTCTCAATTTGAATTTAAAGAAGGATATCATAAAGATCTTCGTATCTAAATATCTTTCACTGATATGTTGAAAGGCACACAGCAAGTAACTCAACTTTCCTGTGTAAAAATATCTGCATGTTTTTTTGTGTTTGCACTGCACAGTGCTCTTGAAAGAATATCTTCTTCAGCAAACTTTCATGTACAATGTCATCATGATGCATATCAACTTGAAATCCTAAAACATTATGCCCAGTGGTGGCCTTCATTTAATAAAAAAAGCCAAACAACTAAAGCTCAACAAAATAAGTGGAGGTTCAAGGGAGGTATTAGGAAGCATTTTTTTACTGAGAAGGTGGAAAAACACAGGAACAGGCTTTCTGCCGAGGTGATAGATCCCCAAGCCACTAAGAAGCATCCAAACAATGGCCATATTAATGTGCTTTTATTTTTGATCAGCTCTGAAGTAGTCAGGCAGTTGGGCCAGAAGACTGTTCTACGTAGGTCTCTTGCAACTGGAACTGTTCTATTCCATTCTATTCTGTGAATGTCACGCAAGGTCAGATTCTGATCTTTTGCCCCCGACTGCTGATTTTAAGTTGATCTGAGAGCTCTTGGTGAATGTTCATTAGGAAATGTTCTTGATTGATGTTGCATGATTGGTCACTGTTGCTCCTGTCCTTTATTAGTTTGTCTGTGTCAGTTGATGCTATTCTGCATCTCCTGCTGCTTATGTCTCATTCCACTGTTTCCCATTTTTCTTCTGTGGTCTTTATACTTTTAAATTTCACATTTCACATGATCCACATTCAAAAATTTTCTATTCATTTCCCTACAATCATTTCATGGACCATTACTTGCATAAATTTTCAAATGACCCTATGGATTAAAATCTCTCTTGGAGGAAGATTGGCAGTAAACCATACTCATTCAAAAAGTCTTTTCAGATATTACAAACTTGTAACATCTCTTTTTTTTCTGAAAAAGTCTTCTTTGCTTTTAGACCTTTAATAAAAAACTGTATTCCTTATTTTTTATGTTTAGGAGAGTGAGGGTGAATTTAAAATGAACTGTAAAGATGAAATAGAATTAAGAGCAGAAAATGTACAAGACCTCCTGACAGAGAGTATATACTCACAAGGGCAAAAAGTAGAGGACAATGTGTGTGATATAGTGTGGTGTGGTATATAACTATCTCATGAAAAATCTGTTCTGCTGAGAAATGGCATCCTGTTGATGTTAGCTTTGTCACAAATACTGAGATTTCTCCTAAATTGGGCAACCTACTGGGAAAGCAGAAAGGATTGCCTGATGCAAGTTTCCTTCTTGCTACAAAAACATTGCGCAACTGTCATAAGCATTTAGATATCATTTATGATGGAATTATCAGAGCAAATCAAAGTATACTACCTTGAGCTCAGTGACCTCATCAGCTGCAAGCTGAAAGCTTGTTCGACTTTTATATTTGGCTACGCATATAAATATATAAATATATAAATTGAGTTAAAACTCCCTGACCTCATGGAATGAACATCACCACAGCAGCACTATATAGTCCTTTGTGAGCTTGGTTGCTTTTTTCAACAGATGAAGACCAGAAAGGGATTTAAACATGTCTAAGCTTTTTTTCAAAGCTACCTTAGCAAAAAAAATCCATGTTGGAATAACATCTGGCACATGTAATTATTGCTGTCAGATGGGTCACTGAAGCACTTAACACAAATCTGCATCCAAAAAATCAACCCAATACTGCCTAACAGCTGCAAAGCAAATGGTGAGGCTAGTTTTGGCAAAAATTACATGACAGGAAATCAAAGAGCTGGTCTGATGCTCACAGCTGCTGCACCTGCTTCTGAAACTCTTTCCAAGAATCATTGTATTAGGAAGAACAGCAAACTTTATATACTTTTTCTTTGTACTCCAAATTCCTAGTTTTAATGATGTAAAAGTTCTTTCAGTTTAACAGTTATTTAAATAAGAATCATAGATTGTGCTAGTTAGGTATATGACTTAACCAGGAGAAAGATGGCTGTTATGAAAATTTATTTTTAAGCCAAAATCTGGTTACTTTGTATGAAAAGCCCATATTTTTGTGTGAAGGCTGATGAATCATATGCATAGCCTGACAATAACCATACATGCACTGCAGGTGGAGGCAGTTTCTGGAAAAGCTCTGTTTGGGGGGAACTAGTCAAGACCACAGATCAAAGATTGAGAAGACATATGTCAACCCTTAAATTTACATGCTTGGTGTTTTGGTGTTGATGTGACTGCCAAACAGTTCATAATTTGAGGAGACTGTTGCCATTTTAAACAAGCTAGGGCAAACTGTGTTCAACTCCTTGGTAATAACCTGGAACCATGCCTAGAGATTTGATCCAGGCAGCAGTCTCCCATCTACATGACTTCATTGACTTCTCTAATCTGGTTGATGCTGATGAATGTTGTGGGTTTGGGCTTTATATGCTGTGAGTCACATCAAAGGCTTTAAGGAAGAGGAGAACCTGACAGTCGCTGGCTTGGTCTTCTCTTAGATATCCTAGTAGTGCTCTTGTGGAAAAAAAACCCCCAAAACTTCTGAAATTGTAATGTCACACTGGATAAAGTGCAGAAAAACAAGCACCATTTTTATCTTTGGAAGTGTATCCAAGGCACTAGTGAAAAATCTAATTATTTGTAACACACATTGGAAACAGTGAGCCAATGAGCCAACCTGGATTTCAGAGCATCATGCTAAAACTGTCCTAGACAAAAAACTTTTGCTCAGTTTTGAGACAGAGTCCTGTGCTGGTGTATTTAGAACAGATCTTTCCAGTAAAATAATAGTCCAACACTAATTAAAATGAAAATTCATTTCCTTATGTGAAGATTCAGAAATTAGATTGTAGATTGGTTTTTAGAACTAAAATACAGTTTGAGAGTATCCTAAATCCTTTCTATATTCTTTTCTTTTTCACTAAAACTGTTTTGAGTCCACATTGGCTCTTATACAACACTATCAAGGTTTTTTGAACCTTCAACTCAGCAGATATTTTTTTATTATTTCAGCAAATAATATTAGCCACTCTAAGTAATGCTTGTAAATCACACTCATCCATGAAATTCTTTTTACTTCCCTTGCTTCAATCACTTACTGTTTCAGTAAGCAAAAGCTGCATGTGTGAGGAAATTTTTTCAAGGAGGGGCTACTTAAAGTATAGATAGTTTATGTTTTTGAGAACCAATTGCATAAGTTTCATACACATCACTGGGAAGCATATACCCAAACATTCCCTCCAGCACAAATTTTGGCAAGGTCCTACGAATCTATTATATCAGAAAAGTATAATTTTCATGTGCAGATTTACATTATGCTTACTTACATCATATAGCTAAATATCCTGTGATCCTGCTGTAGTCACAAGAAGATAAAGGCCAGATTTTGAGAAGTCTTTAAAATCCATGAAATTTTCTCGCATTGTCGTTGGCAGTTACTTTGTTGGCTAACTTTCCCTCAGCTTCAAAATAAACAAAACAAGTTCCCACATTGCACAGAAAAGTTGGGGCCACTGAAAAATAATGTTTATATGAATATAGTGAAAAAGGTTCATGCCAAAAACTTCTTGCAGACTTCCTGCTTTGGCTGATCTTACAGTGTTGGATGTGTTATATTTATTATCTTATAGCACCAAAAAACATATTAGATGCATTCCAAAATGCCTCAGTTGATGGTCATTCTGACTCCAAGACCAAAAAATAAAGATTCAGTTATTTACACCTGAGGATTTGAAATAATTCTGCATTTTTGCACAAGGACCCCGTTGGTAGAATCAAGTGATTGCATATAAATGTATTGGTTTTATATAAATTTTTTTTAGATTTTACTATTACGAAGTTATAAACTCAGGAGCCAAGTGTAATTTGAAAAATACAACGGAAATATTTGTTTCTTCAGAGAATTCTTTCTGAATATGTAGGCTTAAGTGGCACTTTGAAAACATGAGGGTGTTTTAGATTATCCAGAGAGGATCATACGAAATATTTAGCCTGACTTGCATTTCCCTGACTATTTAGTGCAGGAGTTCCAGTGTTAACTCATTTTTGTCCTCTGTATTTTGTGATTAAGAGTGATGTTATTAGGAAGAGGTAGATTACTCAGTCAAGTGCATCTGTGATGATCACAAACTGTTTCCAACAAAATTTGCAGTTATACCCAAAATTTGCATTAACAGTTGTCCTTTTATTCTGCAATGCTCCAGGATATTCTTGTGTATATTTATCACATGCTACACACTGAGTCTTCTTCCTTCTTTTATCTGAATATTCCACGTTATCTATTAAAAAGCATAAGATCAAAGGAGCTCCCTCTTGCAAGGCTTCAATTCATTGTAGGAGAGCTGCCTTGCTATTCTGTGTCATTCATCAGAAGCACAGGAGGGAGGGATTCATCCTAACTAGCTGTAGACATCCCTGCTAATAGCTACAGCTGAGTTTGTGTCTCTAGTGTGCTCAAAATGACTGGAGGGAAATGGTAATCTGTGCTGTGCATCAGCTGGTCCATTCTAGACATCTACTCGGGATAAAATCCATCAGAGAAACACCAAGCACCCTAATTTCTCTATTGATTATGAGAAGCGTCTAAGGCCACTACATGTGTGAATTCAAGATATTGGCATTCACTCAGATGACTCGTTAGTCCCTTGGTGCATGTTGATAATTTGTTCTACTGCCTAGGGCAGAGCAAAGTGGTACTCAGAATGAACACCGTAAGCAGACAGGCAAATGTCCCACACAGTGTAAAAACCCTGGTGTTTCAGAGCCAAGGATGGATTGAGTTTGATTGACAAGGAAGGCTGAGAGAAGGATTTTGTTTGGAGAAGTGTAAAAGTGAAAGATGCAAATGTCATTTCTAGCTATATGTATGAGAAAACTGTCAGCTGGCTGTACTTTTTGCTCATTTTTGGATATTCTTCAGTACCCCAAAATAACCATAATTTTCAGAGTGCTGTGAATTTCCATTACCTTATCTGACATATTTAATTAGCATTTTGGTAAAAGCAGTCTGGCATCTTGAAATATGGTAAGCATCTAAGGCTTCTTCACATTTCAATGGTTCTTGTTAGCCAGAGTCTCTAATATCCAGGCAAAGAAGAGATTTAAGGACTAACCTTAGGCACTGAAGACACAGCCTGGGCCACAAGAATCTATAGTATTTCTAAACCAGTATAGCTATCTGGGATGAGAGATATTAAGTGACCATAATCAGGACTGATGCAGAAATCCAGGGTTTTCAGAAGGACTTGGTCAGCTTTCTGGCCTTTTGACAACGGAAACTCTTCTTCACATATTTCAGCATAAAAGTCTCTAAGACCAGAACTAAGAATCTGTAAGAACTGTAACCATGGTACTATAAAGACTACTACACCTGTAGTATCCTATGGTAGCATACTTTAAAAAAAATTAACAAAATCTTTCCTGGACTAATACAAAACTTCAAAAATGTAAATGATTTACAGCAGAATTTTGCAGACCCATTGTCTTCTATGGAATCTAGAAGTAAGTCTTGCATATGTCTAAAATACACGTTTATTTAAGAGTTTACAAGTGTCTCAATGCATTCCTCATAATCATTGCTATAATAAAAATTGAATAATAGATATGCATTTTACGAGGAGTTTCTATGAGCTTATAAGAGATTTTTTTCATCCTATCTTTCCAGTGTTCTATTCTCAACGGGTACAATGTGCTTTAACATGGCCTCAGGGAGGAGTCTATTTGTGGTTCATTAATAAGGGCTGTTTTCCAAAGAGCTATCTGTTATATAATTACAAAGAACTCTGAAAAAATGACCTCACAGTGTCTGTAGTGGGGTTGTTCAATGCTTTCTGATGGCATGACAACAGATGAAAACATCTGTGCAGTCCTAGCTTCTCGCCTAATTAGGCAGCTCTTGCATATTTGCTTTTTCTTAAACCATGCAAACACATTTTTCTGTTTCATTCTCTCATTTGGTGTAGGGATAAGATGTAAATTACTGTAGTTAACCCTTTTTCTTGCTGCAGACAGATAATATTTCTCATTTTATGTGTCTGTGAGTGGCATGCTGGATATTTCCTGGGGGACCCTGGGATGTAACTGTGCCTGATATATCATTAAGGTGAATAATATGCAGTAGGACCAGCAACTGAGAGGCAAAACTTCTTTCTTTCGACATTTGCATCACATCTGAGAAACGAAGGAGGCCAGACAGCCCTTAGGTTGGGCAGGATCCTGCTCAGCAGACTTGAGGAGCAGGGCGCATCCCACTGATCTTCACTGGCATAAAGCACTCTGCCATCTGTGTGGCTCTAAGCAAGGTGCTGGGTTCCTTCATCACTCTGTGAAATATTAATGCCAATATATAATCATCCACCCTACTGTGAAAGGGGAGTTCTGTTTGTAATGGGCTTTGAGCTCCAGGAACACAAGGTGCCCCAGCAAACACAAAATGTATGATGGCTCTGAGACTGAATTATATATCTAGCTGGACAAGGGAAAGCACCCTGCTGGAGACTGCATAATGCTTCCAAATACTCATTTTTTTGTGTGCTTTCCAGGAGTATTTATTGTTTTAAAATTCCTTGTACATGTGTAAAAAACAACAAGGTGACCATGTGTAGCAGAAATGTTGTTTCTGTTAGTAGGTGATAGGATTACACAGAAAAGAGAAAGCCCACCTTCTTCTTCCTAGCTTCCCTCCAATCTCACAGTATAGTTCTTAGTAATGGAAAATCATCACATAACCCAACTGTGTTTTCTTTTTTAGGTCTGTAAAACAAATCCCTAATAATAGGCTCTTCTCAGATTATTTCCTGACATGTACTGCACTGCTCCATAGTAAACATTATTAAATACTATTGCAGGCTATGTTCTGAGTCATTGCTCCATGACTAGGAAAGAAGGAATTTTTATTAAACTTTCAGCTATAAATTTATGTATAGGGGCTTAATAGATGGTTAATAGCTATTTCAATAAATAATGAATTACTACAGAGCTTATCAGCTCATTATTTTGCCAATTTCAAGTATTTATGTGCATGATGCACTTATAACCATTTGGCACATATGCAGTTTAGACCTCTTCCATGCTTTTAACATCTAATAATTATTGTAAATAATTTCAATATTTGAATGGTGTGTCGGTTTTAGCATATGAAAAATAGCCATTTCAGGTTTCTCAAAAGGGAAGAATAATTTTGTTATTGGTTGTATGCTCAATATGTTTGGCATCTAATTTAAATTTAGCTTCTCTTGGTTGGTGACATGATCTTTCCCTGACAGCTTTCCTTTGACTGTGCCAATACTTGCAGTTGCTTGCTCATGTGTGAATACCGTTTGATAAGTCTCTATATCCATATGCTATGATTATTCTGCAGTAAAATAAAGCACCATCCTTTTCAGCCATGGGTAGAATCAGATCAGAGCTTTTCTTTTCACATGAAAATAAGGTAAAATGCCGAAGGACAGTATTGCTGTGTTTTGGGAGCTTTGTGAACTGAGCTGATGAGGAAGCAATTAAAGACAGGAAAAAACAGTCCCGCTGAATCCTTCTCATACAAATTACAGGAATCAGAAAAGCTTTTCCTATGCAGGAGCCTGTTTCAAAAGCTCTGAGCAGTGAGGAGTAAAAAAACCTGATTTGTGAGCAATGCACAAAATGGACTAGGGTGAACAGGCATTAGCTCCAGGAGCTTGGAAATGGTGATTCACCTTTATTGTGTAGTAAGTGTTTTGGGGAGCTAGATGTCCAAGTATTCACTGAATGTGAACAATAAGGAAGAATTCTACTGTGATTGCAAAATGTTAAATAATAAAACTTAAATTTCCTTCAGGGATTAAAGGCCAGCTCTGCACCCTTCCTGACTGAGACGGAGGCACAGGTTTAAAAAGATAGTTTAATTCCTTGCACATCTGGGAAGCAGATAGGAGGGGATAGTGCTTCATATTAAGGACTACAGATAATTCTTCAATATGACTGTTGAGTTTTTGAGGTCCCCAGGGCGAGGTGAGAGGTGAGAGTCTGACTCCATGTTCTCAGAAGGCTGATTTTTTATTTTATGATATGATATTATATTAAAGAGCGCTATACTGAAACTGCACTGAAGAATACAGAAAGGATACAGACAGAATGCTTAACAAGAATGATAATGAAAACTGGAGACTGACTCCTCAGAATCTGACACAGCTGGACTGTGATTGTCCATGAATTAAAAACAATTCACATGAAACCAATCAAACATGTTGGTAAACAATCTCCAGCCACATTCCAAAGCAGCAAATCAGGGAGAAGCAAATGAGATTGTATTGTTTTTTCTCTGAGGCTTCTCATCTTCCCAGGAGAAGAAATCCTGGCGAAGGGATTTTTTAGACAATACGTCAGTGACACATGACATCACGTAAGATTTGCTGTGAGTCGAAGTCAGGCAGCTGCCTCTGAAGGTGCCTATTGCCCAACCTGTTCCAGGCTCAGGCAGACTCCCAGCACCAGCACTGCTGCTGTTGAGGATGTCACGTCTTGGACATGGGTTTGCAGGGCCCTCCGCAGCCACACAGGGAGGCTAGCCCAGCACCAGCCAGCACACCAGGTGGGATTTTACTCAGAAGACTGAGGGATGGAGCAGGGGGTGATAGAATTGATTCTTAGCAATTTTCAGTGTAGCTAAGCCATGTTTAGCTACACTGAAAATTGCCATGTTTGCCTTAACAGCTGTTTAAGCCATTTTTTCCTCAAACAGCTTCCACAGGGTTGCAAATTCCTACTGCTTCCAAGATAAAGATAAAGGTGGTGTGATGGAATATTACAAAAAATATAGTAGATTCATCTCTTCCCTTCCTCTACCACAAATGACTGTGGATTAAACGGTGGTGAAACAATGTTCATGGTCACAAGAGCTAAATTGACCTGTTAGTAGGGTTCCCAATAAGCTTTTCATTCTTGCCAGTACCCTCACCCACACTATTCCTGGATATGGCACAAGGGCTCTTTCCAAGGGGCTGCCTGGATGATCTTGGAAGCTCTGAGAGCTCACTCTGTGGACACAAGTTAGTTCAGCCCTGTGGGTCTCAGGGCCAAAGAAAGACCCTGGGCACATTTAATTTACCCATACATGTACACACTCTGTGCTTAACTGGTACATTAGTGAGCCAGGCCCCTCTGATGGAGCAGATGTCACCCTGGATCTCCCAGCTCCAGGTGGTTTTGGCAGAGGGGGTGCTAGGGTGCTATGCACGACTGCAAAAGTGGGATCCTCCTGCCTCTTTATTCTCTCATTAGGGATTGCTGTTCTTGTCAGTCCCACTGTAAAGACATGATTGTGTAAGAGTAAGGAAAGCAGAGAACAAAGCTCCTGACCATCACCATATTAGCACAAATCAATGAAAAGCTGATGAACAAAATGTTTTGTGAAAGATGATATTGAGTACATTAATGTTGTTAAAGGGGAAATTAGATTCAAATTGTTGGAAAGCAGTGCAAAATCAGGCCTACAAGAAGTAATTCCTGGAAAAAGCTGGGGGAAGTCAAGAGGCAAAGTGCCACTCTGTGATACACAGAAAGGAATACAGCTGTGGCATGGATGGGGCACTGCATGATAGCACGGGGTTGCAGTAGACAGGGAGGATAGAGGTAGAGAATGCTGCTGTCCCCTCGAGCAGAGGCACAATATGGGTACAAGTGGCAGCTCACCATGACAGGACCTGATTGCTTCAGTTCATGGTTTCACCAGGGCCTTTGTGCACAGACAGACCCCATGGCACCTCCAGTTTCAAGATTTGTAAAACCCAAAAATATGAAGTAAATCGACATCTAGAGGTGAACAGCACTAGGTATTCTTACAGTGTTTAGTTTGAGGATCTCAATACCATGGAAGTTCATCACCATTCAGAAGCAGCAAGATGGTATTTTTATGCTCAGATTTTTTCTTGACTAGACAAATAACAAAATCTAAAGACTGATCAAATACCAAAATCTAAAACCCATTAATTCAGCACAGCATCATATATAAGCACCCATTTAGAATCCTAGTCCAACAAGTCATTTTTCAGTTTATTTTAAACTTCCCCTTCTTCTTATACACATGATATTGGCAAAGAAACTTGATAAGATAATATGAAGTCAAACATCTTTAATACAGGATACCCTTTAAATGCTAAAAAATGTTAATTGCAAACTATCTCTACAAGATTATTTACAACGATAATTTTTCATTGCAATTTGTGCATTTGACCTCCCTATGGCATCCTTGATCTGGGGCCAGTCTGGAAACCTTGTATTCCTATGGCAAGACCCATTAAATAAGTGAAGATCCAACCCAATGCTATTTCATTGAAAGGGTGAAGTTATTTCTATTTCTTTCAGGACTCCGTGGTAGTTAGCTTACATTAGATTGTAAATTTACAGATATGTAGACTCAAGCAGTGTGACTGTCACATGTTAATAACCCAAGGTCTTTGTCCTAATAAAGGTTACATAAAGCTACAAAATTTGTTGCTGCTTTTGCTCTTAGCAGAAAGAAAAGAGGACAACAGTCACCCTTTTCTGTCCTGCAACAAGAGTGGGAGAAAGTGTGTGGTAAAAGTGTTTATTTGTACAGGGAGAAAGTGTGTGGTAAAAGTGTTTATTTGTACAGTCCATGCAGAAAGAACTGGCTTGTAGTCTTCCACCACTGCCAGAGATGGGCACAAGAAAGCCGATAAAGTCAAATGTTCCATTGCTGCTGTAATTGCTGCTCCTGCAGCAACCTCAAAGAACACCTGTCACACATCAGCACCTCACAATGCCAGGCTCCTACTAACACAGGACAAAGAATGATCCTTCCAACAGTTTTACCATTCAAAAGCATCATCTAATATTCTTTCTGCTAACACGCCCTGGTCCATAATGGTCTGAGTCACAATACAAGAGTACAACTGAGAAAAAACAATCTCTTCAGCAATATGAATACTACCTGAATATTGACTTTTTAAATTTATCTTTGCTCACTGCTCTTCAAGCTCATGTCTGGCACTGAGGTGCAAGGCCATTTCTGCATGCTGCTGCTAGAGGATGCATCCATTCCCAGTCAGCCTTTCATTCTGTTTGCTTGGTTTTCAAATGTATCCTCCTAATGATTCCTCATTCCTCCCAGATGAGTTTCACTCTCTCAATTGAAACAGCTTCACCAGCATCTGGATGTTTCTGACATCTGGAAACTGGCAAAAAAGTTGAGATTAAAAAATGTCGTGTAGTTACATTCTATAAGTAATTGCCAGGTCTGAAGACCTTTTTTCAATATAATCTGTGATGATGGAATTTATACTGCATATAGTTAAGAGGTTTTGTTTTATGGAACTAAGGATAGGCACCCCAAAAAACATTAGCAGCAATTCTGCTTCCACAGAAATGGGCCCATCAAATGCACAGAATTTAATTCACCTAGGAAAAGCACAGGTGTGTAGAAGGACAGGAAATGACAGTGATATAAAATATGAGAAAAATATTCTGAGTTCAGTTAAGGGGTAATGTAATAGTGAAAAAAATCAGGTAAACGGAATATTTTGTGCACACGAAATATATTGCTTCAAATTAATAGTATAGTTCAGACACAGATGACAATGAGCACAGCCATGTATTTGTCTTTGTCATAACTGTGCATTGAATACTAAATTAACTCAAAATCCAAAACAATTCAGGGACATAGAAAGCTTCTGTCTAAATCATCAGTGCAGGAATGCTGTGCAGAGCCAGAGTAATGCAGTCAAACCTGGGAGCAGTGCTTAAATCAATTGTCCTGAGATGCTGCAGTTCTCATAAAGAAAACAATTTATGACTCTTATGTGGGTCTCTGAGTAAAGACAGAGAAGTGCAGTGCAGTTGTAAGTGAAGAAGCTTTGACATAGAAAAATTGTAGCCTGATCTTTTAGAATACATTATAAAAAATAATTACAAACTCTCCCAAATATTGAAAGATAATGAAAGAAACAGCATCTGTTTCCCTTATTTGTCTTTCTTGTTCAGTTCTGATCATATTCATGTTTACTTTGCATGAATAACATGAAACAACAATAATGTCAAGATCTTAAAAATGAAGGTAGGGCAGGCCATAGAAAGTCCTACCTCACCTCCATTTGTGTAAACAGAATCTGGACCTCTGACAGCAGCCAGATAGAAACTATCTGGGAGAAATGATAAAACACAAAGTAGACTGATTTTGTCAGGGTGGAACCATCCTTCATCTGTGAAGAGCTGCTTGACACAGTATGGTCAACTGCTTTTGTCTGTGGATTAATCTCGCTAGAAGTCAGGAGAGAGAGGTCAGGATTCAAAATGCTAATAGTGAAGAAAATTAATTTCCTCCGTCATCCTCCAGAAATTAATTGGAAAGCCTTCAAAAACCTGACCAGGGTGATGGGATCCTGCCTAGCTCAAGGGCAGTCAGAAATCTTCAGCATGGGTGGTTGTGGAGGAAAGACCCAAACACGGTACAGGAACCAAGTGCCCCTCTGCTGTTTGGAAATATTTGAAATTTTCAGGGTTGGTGTTGAAAAAGCAAAATAAGCTGGGAAATGTAAGGAGTTCTCTCAGCATAGATGTGGCAACAAACAAAGAATTGTGCAGACATGAACAAACCTTGTTGGCAGTCCTCACCCTTAACTCCAGGTGTCCAAAGCTTCTTGATTCTGGTAATGTCAGTTTCCTTTGGGGTGATTCTAGGGATGGAGGACTGTTCAAAAATAACACAAATTCCTCTCAGGATGCACTTTTCTTTTTTTTTTTAGTGACTAAAGGAGCTCAAACAACCAGCTTAGACCAGACACCATACTCAAGATGCAAGGAATAAGGTAAATCCCTTTTATCTTTAGTAACCCAAAAGATACCAGAGGCTTGCCAGTCAAAGAGGGTGACAGAGCCATGGGCCACACCAGGCTCGAAGGTATCATCAGAAGCTCCTGTATTTCTGTGTAAGAGCAGATTTGGGACAAAAGCAGCTCTCCATGTTAGCCTACAGTGAGTTCCACCAGTTCAGAAGCAAGTTTCCACAGCTGCATGAAATCTGGTCAGCCCTGACTCCTACAACGTGGTTGGTGCTCTGAATTAGAGAGTCAGTGCTGTTTTGAGTCAGGATGGTAAAGCCATTGTGCTAAGAGTTTACCAGAGCCGGTAGAAATTTCCAGCTTCTGGAAAAGAAGAAAAAAAGATTTGAAAAATGGATTCCAATACAAAATCTGTTTTCACATGAACAACTTTTCCACAAGGCTCCACAGTATGTGCTCTTCACATGCCCTGCACATCACAGAGTATTCTATTAATTTGGTTTTCCATTTTAAATTGTGAGTTTTGGATACCAACATTGCAATATGCTTCAAGCTCTACAGACAAAAGATCCAGGGATGATTATCCTCACGGAAATTCCTTACTCCCCCAAAAAATTTGCTGAAATGACAATTGATTATATTTGGATGGTTTTGACTTAATATTCCTGTGTGCGCATATGAAGAGACAGGTCCCAGATGTTGGCTACAATATCTGTAGGACCAAAATTAGTAACCATTGTGCATTATTTGTTCCATCACCACCTTGTATGCATAACTCAGAAACTGACTGGTGAGCACTGGCTGCCGTGATCTTGGCAGCGTGAAGAACAAACCTCGCAAAGATTTACTTAGAAACTCAACACCTCATTAAATAAGTAACTGGAAAGAGGTAGAATAAAACAACTATGAGGCTGAAAATAAAGAAAGTGTTTCACAAGTTTGCTCATGCTCAAGGGAATAGTTCTAGTTCAAAACATAAAAGGGATGCTTTGATTTACAAGCATATCGCATGCTTGTTCAACTCATAGCCATTAAATCTGCAAAAAATAAGTAAATATTCTGGGAGCTTTATTAGGCATTCTGCTTTCTCTAGAAAGGCATATCCCGGACTAGATTCAGTTCAGAGAGAGGTCCTTAGGCTTTATCAAAGGCACAGAATGCAGCATTTTTATCATCCAATTGCTGGAGCTACCATCCCTTCCCTTGGGAGGCTTTTCAGTCTGGTAGATCTCACTACAAGGAAAATCACAGTAAAATATCAGGTTGAGATCCAATCTTTTGGTTTTTCTTTTGCAATCTTTTAAAATGTAGCTTCCTCCCCCTTCACATTAAGTGGGTGGAAGATACATTATGCAAAATATTGTTACAATCATCAGCACCGAGGTATAAGCCCTTCAATTTCTGACACTTAGTTGTCTTTTTCCTGAAATTTGAGCCTTTTAGGTTAAGCTGTAATAATTTCTAATGTATTTCCTCTGGCAGAATCAATGAGGACCTTAGCTGCTGTAGTCACCAGCTATTACTGCCAGCCAGAATACTCTGCCTCCAGTGCAGCTGTGGGCTCCTCTGTGCAGTGCAAGGAGATGCACTGGCATGTAAGCAGGGAATTTTCAGAAAACACAGTGAGCTAAATATGATGTGTCTAATAGGTGCAGACATTTGATGGATCCCTGCCATTTAAAAGCAGTGGATATCCACCTGCTCTTGGCATTCCCATCAATGTATCCAGGTCAGCACTTTACCATGAAGGAACTTAAAGTCTACTGCCAATGTGCTCCATAGATGAGGTCTGTGTCCTCTCTTCTTTCCCATAATTATTGAAGAGTGTAGTTAAATAACTCATGACTCTCGGTCATGTTCCTGTGTTTTCTTCCAGAAAGAAGGAATTGTCACGTCCCTGAGCTCTTCGACTTAACCTGCTCCAAGAAATGTACTTCTCTGTGTTTTGTGAGGGTAATCACCTTGTTTAGCCTCAGATGGGGTCAGCAGCAGAGGCTTTGATGGGAGCTCTCAGCAGTTCAGCAGGGACATGTTGGTGGGCTGGAACAAGAATGCAGACATGAACATAAGCACCTAATGGATGTTGATGTCTGTTTAGGCTCTCAGCTGCTGTGAAGTTAGGCTGTAGTTGGGCAGAGGGCTTGAGAACTGAAATGGTGCTTAGACAGCCAGTCCAGTGTGTCTCTGGAGAGACCTGAAACCTGTATCTGCCATGGTGTGGGTATTTGGTTTCCTGTAACTGAGAAAATGTTCCTTGAGAAAAAGGAAAACACACCTTTTGAGGGAAAAAGGAGATTTAAAATGATGCAAGAACTATAATTTTGTATTTTTTTCCCCTAAAAGATTGAAACACAATAGCTGTGTATGTCCTACAACAAAACTTTGATAGTGGTGAGAAGGTTGTGTGACTCTACATGTTACAGATTTACTCTTGAAGCTGAAGTGGGGTTTGCAGCAAAACAGCAGTGCCTATGGTGACACCTGGCCTCTGTGAAGTCAGTGGGAAAACTCCAGCAACCCCAGAGGATGAGCAGCCTTGAATGTGGGAACCAGTGAGCAGGATCCAGTCTGCTGTCTGTCCTGTCAGCTTCTGAATCTCTGACAGAGGGGTGCTCAGTTACAAGTACTTCAGAAGAATATTGTAAGTGTAGAATACTCAATTCCTACGCCAGTATCTTGTAGCCAAGATCTTTTCACTGCTTTTTTGTCCTTAACCATGATTTTAGATTATTTAGATATGTTTACCTCATTGCATGAGATATTACATGTGATGTGTTCTTTGGACATGGAAAAGCCACATCCTCAGCCTTGAAGACAAAATAATTCAACATTTCAACTTCTTTTTCACTGAGATTAAGGTGATAATTTGTGCTCTCTTTGGAGCAGAATGCATTTTTTCATGGTCCAGACTACAGTTTTGTCCTATGCCTTCTGAACCAAACAGATTCTCCCTTCTCCAAGGGTGCATCATCAGAACCCACGAGATACCAGTGCACTATGAAGTTTTCTTCTTTCCATTTAGCATTTACCATGAGTTGGACAGGGAAATACAGGGTATGCAGAGCCCCAAGACAGTCTGGCACAGTTGCTGAGACATGTCAAATGCATTAGTGCATGTCAGCCCGGTCCAGGTTCTGCACAGGTTGGGAAGTAACGGAGCCTCAGTCCCAGTCACCACTGCCCTCCCAGGGGAATTCCGTGCATGCTTGTGAAACTTCTCCTAGGGGATCTCCCTGGCTGGGAGGGTGTGAGAATAGAGCAATGGACACAGCTGTTTTCCTCATTCTGTGCGCTGAGTGTTTTCCCTTCTTGTTTACAATGCTATAAATTATTTTTTAGTTGAACCTTTGTTCTGGGCGCAGCTTAGCCTTGAGCTGGGTTTGCTTGTTTGTTTCCGTTCCTGCTTCATTTCCTCTGCCTGCCTCCCGGCATGACTAACGCTGTCTGTGCTGCTTCCCTTGTCTCCACAGCTTCCCCTCCAGTGCTCTGGCCTGGACATGGCAGCTGCCATGCTGGTCCTCCCTATCCTGCCTTCAAAGAGCAGCCTGCTCGGCATGGAGCAGCACGGGGAGGCTGCTAACAGCGACAGAGAGGTGCTGACTTCATAGAATCACAGTTGTGTAGGTTGGGAAAGACCTCTGAGATCATTGATCTGGTCATTAATACAGGACTGCTAAACCCCCAGTTAAGGACGTCCCTAAGTCCTGCACCCACACATCTTTTAAATACTCCAGGGACAGTGATTCCACTGTTTCTCTGGGCAACAGGCCTTTGTTTCTCGTTATGAAAACTTTGCTAGGCTTTCCTTTTTTTCCTCTTGCACTACATGAGCAGAACAAGATGGCTGTGTGACAAAGAGAAAGAAGTCCTGTGTTCCCTGATGTTGTGGTCTAGCTGCCAGCAGCTGACCCCCACACAGCTGCTTGCTCACTGCCTCCAGGGGCGTGGGAGAGAGAATCAGAAAGGTGTAAGAAAACTCCTGGGTTGAGATTAAAGACAGTTCAATAGGTAAAGCAAAAGATGTGCATGCAAACAAAGCAAAACAAGGAATTCATCCCTTCCTTTGGTCAGGCAGGTGTTCAGCCATCCCCAGGAAAGCGGGGCTCCATCACACAAAACCATTTTTGGGAAGATAAACTCCATCCTTCTGAATGTGTCCCCCTTGCTTCTTCTTCCCCTGCTTGATATGCTGAGCATGATGCCATAAGGTCTGGAACACCCTTTGGATTGGTTGGGGTCAGCTGTCCCAGCTGTGTCCCCTCCCAGCTCCTTCTGCACCCTCAGCCTCCTCACTGGTGGGGTGGGGTGAGGAGCAGAAAAGCCTTGGCTCTCTGTAAACCCTGCTCAGCAGCAATGAAAGCATCCCTGTGTTATCCACAGTTTCAGCACAAAACCAAAACACAGCCCCATAGCAGGTACTAGGAAGAGCATTAAGTCTGCCCCAGCTGAAACCAATACCCGATGTAATTTTTGATGGATGAGTATGTCTGGGAGATGTAAAGTGGCACCTGCCTTCATCTGATCATTCATATTCATTTGAACTGATATGCATTTTTCTTCTTTCACTTTGTCTTATATTTTGATGGTCTGGGACAAGCTTTTTGCTCTCCTGTAATCGATATGATACATCTTCATAGATAACAACTCACTTTATCATTTCAAGCCTGCTAAGCCTCCCTGCAGACCTTCACCATAGTCCTTCAGATTCTGCAGTGTCTTTGCTGCCTTTGCAGCTGCTGGCAGCCTCTGAGCTCATGGGTTTTCAATGATTTCAGTGAGCTCTGCTTCATGGGTTTTCAGTACTTCTCAGAAAGTGCAGACAGCCCCTTAGCACAGGAATGGCTTTGTGCAATTGTGGGTGAGCATGCACTGCAAGCGTGGACCTGGTGAGCTGACTGGCTTGAGCAAAAGAGCTGAAATATTTCCCTTATTTACTACTCCATTCATGTCTTTTGCAAGTTGAAGTGAAAATGAACTTGAACCAAATTCCACTGTGATCAGTGAAAAAATTACTACTCATGTCAGGGGATACTAGAAACTGGCCCTGAAATCTACAGCTCCTCGGGGTACCTACATTTACCAGCTTTGCACCTCAAGTTATCCTACTGACTTCAGGCAAGTATTTAGAAGCTTTGCTGCATCCATTGGGAGTTCAGAGACCATGCTTCAAAGGTTGTGTGGCAACAGAGTGATAACAGCTCAAAATTCAGCAAAGTAATGGGAAAAGCAAGAGTTCTGTTCCTTAGCAGGAATGATTCAACAGAATCAAAGTGAGTCAGTGTAAGTTTGTGAGTGGATTTAATTAAAGTTTTGCCAAACCTAGCACATGTTTTGGAATGGACAGATTTCACAAAACACCTCTGTTTTTTTATCTCTGTTTTTTTTTTTTTTATTTATTTGATATATATTAATATGTTGATGGCAGTATTTTTCACTCTTTTACCTGTTTCCTCTCAAGTGAAAAACAGTGCTTTTAACACTGGGAGTTATTGTATCCACAGTCTGGGACACCTGTTGGGACTCAAAGGACCTGGATCATTCTACAGCTTCATCATGGACATCATGGATGGTCTGTGTCAGCTACTGCATCTCATTTCCTCATTTATAAAATATGGATTGCAGTGCCTCTCTGTTTTAGAGAATGCTGTCGGGATAATTTCTTCTAATGATTATAAGACACCTGATAGTGATTGAAAGCACACATGTGGATAGGCGAAACCTGCTGAGAGACACAGATTGACAAAAATAAATGGGGATAATCTGAATCTAGGAATTGTTTTCTGCTGAACTACACTGTAGAAAATCTGCTATTACATGCACCACCCCAACACAAAAATACAAACATTGTGTACATCCTTTATAGGAATTTTTCTGAATGTATCTGAGGTCCCAACAAACAAGGGAAAGTATTTCAGGATATGCTCTGTGCACAATCTTAGTCATTACTCACTGGCAGGAAGCCAGCCATGCATTTCCCCAGCTTGTCAGCTTTCTGGGCAGCTGAAGCCAGGCCCTATTGCTGGGCAGGACTGTCAGTGGAAGGCTTGTCTTTCTTGTCCTCCTTTCTGTGGAGCCCAGCCCTGGACACAGCACTCCAGATGTGCCTCACCAGGGCTGAGTAGAGGGACAGAATCAACTCCCTTGACCGGCTGGCACTGCTCTTCCTAAGGCACCCCAGGATTCCACTGACCTTCTTAGCCACGAGGACACTGCTGGCGCAGGGACATCTTGTTGTCCACCAGGACCCCCAGGTCCCTCTCTGCAGAGCTGCTCTCCAGCAGTTTGGCCTCCAGCCTGTGCTGGTGCCTGGGATTATTCCTCCCCAGGGGCAGGACCCTGCCTTTGCCTTTGGGTATCTCTCCTCCCAGTTCTGTGTCCTCAGCAAACTTGCTGGGCTGCGCTCTGTCCCCACATCCAGGTCACTGATGAGTAACTTGAACAGCTTGTTCAGTTTAGGCGAAGCTGCACAACCTGCTGACCATGTATAATGTATTTCTGATTGCACATTTATTACTGTAAAAGTCTGTTAAAATGTTCTAGCATGGAGGCATATGAGCTTAAATAAATATTAGAATCCTGTGTAAAAACTACTTGTATTTTAAGCAGTAAGTTCCCCATGTTTTATGGTTCTTTTAGGTATCATTCAACAAATGGAATAAGGAATATTTATCCTTATTGATTTAAAATGGACTACAATTTAAAATTAAAAATAAAATTTAAAATAGTATTAAAATTTAAGTAGGCTGAAAAGCAATGTCTGTTACCCTTCCTGGCCTAAGCCAAATATCTTACTTGTATGAAGTCTATATGCCAATTATAAAGTGTACAGTGCAGTGCAAGTTCCTGGTGCCAGAACATTGCATTGCCCAAGTGTCTTATTCAGAGTGTCAAACAACACGTTCATAAATTATTTAAATGCCAGTGCATCCAGTAATTTCATGTTTTTGTGATTTAATTTATTCCCTAATTAAACTGAGAAAACTAAGGCAGGAGAAGAAAATAAAAAAAAACGGCAATGAAGGTGAGATTTGAATGTAAATGTGACTCCATCAATGATTTGAGGCTGGAAAGAAAGTATGCATCCCATAATCCATATTCTTTATTTGAAAAATAAGCATAAAATATAGTAACCTAAAAAAGGTAGCATCTGGACAGCTCATTGTATAGACAATACAGAGGGAGAGAAAACCTTTGGCTTGCTCTGAGGAACTTGTTCCAGAAAATTAGTTATTGAGGTCCCAAAGAAAACTGAACAAAACTAAATAACTTGGAATAAAGAAAGAATAAGAAAAATTATAAAATAATTTTTCTGGATAAGAAAAGGATAAGAAAATTTATAAAATGATGCAATGTGCACCGCAAGACAATCAGAATAACTATCCAACCTCTCCTGAAGAAAAGGAGGAAGACACATTGCTCCCAGCCTTCCTCCATGCATAGACCTCAGGATGCTGACACCCCCCTGACTGACTGTCAGCATCAGTACCCAGAACAGCACTGACAAGAGTGAGCAAAACACCAAAGAAACGGAGGACATACTAAGAGGGCTTTCCTATATAAAATATTTTAAAGATATTGCATTGCAAAAATATTTTCTGTATAAAATATTTTAAAGATATTGCAGTTTTTCTGTATTAATTTCTGTACTAATTGGGTTAGTGTACAGTGTGGAGAGATGGATGTGATGGGTACATTGTGAGATGGAGGGGAAAGTGGTTGGATGGTCACATCCAGAGGGTGGTAGTCAATGACTCAGAGTCCCAGTGAACATCAGTGACAAGTGATGTCCCTCAGGGGTCCATACTGGGACCAGTGTTACTTAATATCTTCATTAATGACCCAGGTTAAGTGATTGAGTGCACCCTCAGCAGGTTTTGAGAGGACACCAAGCTGAGTGGTGCTGTTGACACACCTGAAGGACAGGATGCCATCCAGAGGGACCTGGGCAAGCCTGAGAATGGGACCATGGCAATCTCCTGAGGTTTTACTACATTAAGTGCAAGGTGCTGCACCTGGGTCAGGGCATCCCCCAGGGTGAACAGAGGCTGGAAAGAGATGGAGAGCAGCTCTGCTGAGAGGGACCTGGGGGTGGCTGAGAGGCTGGCCATGAGCTGTCAGTGTGCTCCCACAGCCCAGAGAGCCAAACGTGTCCTGGGCTGCATCCAGTGTGGGCAGCAGGGCCAGGCAGGGGATTCTGCCCCTCTGCTCTGCTCGGAGCCCACCTGCAGGGCTGCATCAGCTCTGGATCTGCTAGCACAAGAAGGACGTGGACCTTTTGGAGTCAGTACAGAGGAGGCCACAAAAATGATAGGAGGGATGTAGTACCTCTTATTTGAGGAAAGCTGAGAGAATTGGGATTGTTCAGCCTGGAAAAGAGAAGGCTCTGGAGTGACCTAATTGCAGCCTTTGAGTACCTGAAGGGAGCCTGCAAGAAAGACAGAGAGATGTTGTTTACAAGGGCATGTAGTGATAGGACAAGGGTGAATGGCTTAAAACTGCAAGAGTAAGTTTTGATTACATATGAGAAAAAGACTTTTCATAATTATTCTTGACATTATAAATAATGTATCCGAGTTTCTGAAAATAGCCTAGCTGTTCAGCAAAGCAACTAAAGTTCCTCAGACCACGGGGAGCCTATCCCTTTCTATATGATGGTTTCACACATTGTAATAATTCTTCTTTGCAAGGCTATGATGTGTTTTATTTCCCACTGGTAGTATTATATACCATGATATAAGCTTTGGAGTACAGCATTTCAGTTTAAGTAAAACTTTCTTCACTGAATAATTTGCAATAAAGCTTTTTTCAGTGACTAAATTACAATCATGTTAGCAGCTTCCTGTTCTATTTTATTTCTACAAAAAAAACCCCTTGTCTATTAAAAGAAGTTTAAAAGATTAAAAAATTTGGTTTAATTAGGAGTTCAGCTGCATCAGAATGGATTCATTTTTGACAACCTGCTCCTGAGCTGTTAGTTTGGCTGTTTAGAGAGATCAGGCACAGGTGAAGTTTTCAGGTACTTCCTATCTGTTCTATTTCTACCTATAAGTAGAAATGTGATCCACAGGAAATACATGTACCCTGTTGTGGCATTTTCACTAAAAAAACAACTTAAGCCTGAGACCATGTTTTAGGAAATGAGCGGTTAAGTGACTTCCTTTAGATGAGTATTTTCACACCCAGTTTACCCAGTTTGTTTTTTTTTTTTAATCAACATTTTGGTGACTGAAAATAGGACTAAGTTTTTAAAAGAACTTAAATGCTGCAAAGATTAAAAGTGAAGGGTTTGATGCAGTGTAATGCCATAGCCTTTGGCAAATCAGGTAATAGTTTTTGTGCTGGGTTATGCAGCATGAAGCTGGTCCCCACACACAGAGGAGCCCACAGAATCAGTGTGAGGAATCCCAAATATGTCCCAGGTGGCTGCTCTTTGGGCATCCAAAGAGGGTGGCTAACCCCCTGAGGGCTTGTTCCCTACCATGAAGGACCCTAAGGCACAGAGACATGCAGACTCCTGGTGTCCCCATCACTGACATGGGGCCCAGTTCCCCCCTCTGGGGTGCTCTGGGGAGCCTCAGGCCTTGGGCTGGAGCACCTCAGCACCACAAGCCAAAGGAAGAGTTGCCATCCCCCCATTGACAAAGGGATGTGGGGGTCACCACTGAGGGGCAGGGAAAGGATATTTTAGGATTGAATGGGATTTAGGGGATGTTCTGTGAAGGATGGGGGAAAGGGGGACTGAGGTGCTTTGGAGAGAGGTGAGTGGGAAAACAGTAGGATAAGGGGATGCAATGTACACCTGTGGGCTGGTGAGTGCACCTGCCTGGCTGTGCCCTATGTGTGACCAGTGTAGTCCATCCTAAACCCCACTTCTAGTCATTTTTCCAGGCAAACAGCCCTGTCCTCTGTGCAGGGTGTCTCAGTGACAGCCCCTGCACTGAGACTAGGGGCTGGAGGGCCCTGTTTATCTGGTGAAAAAGACACTCTGGTGTCTGGAGAGACCAAGTTGGCTGCTGGAGGGACCAGAGGGTCCAGATCAGAGAGACTGGAATTGGGATGTCTGAGACCCACCTCTGTGTGTGTGTGTGTGTGTGTGTGTGTGCGCACGTGTGTGTGTGTGTTTGCATGTCAGAGAGCTGTCCACAGCAGCAGCTGCGAGGTGGCAGCCTCAGAGGCTCAGATGTCCAAGTGCCAGCAGCTGGGGAAACTGGGAACCCAGGACAACTGCTGAAACAGCTGTGTCTGAGCCCTGTTACTGCAGGAATTCACCTTGCAGGATCACATTTCCCAGCACAGGACATTCTGCCTGAGCTGACAGAGAGAGGACAGAACGAGGCCATTTTGGTGTGGTTTGTGTCTTTTGGAGCTCTGTATTCATTCTCTAGCTCTGTTGCTCTGTGTGGCCAGCCAGGTGTATATGTACATATGATGGATAAATGTGCTATATATGCACATGTGCCTTTGGGGGACACCAGTGCACCCTCACTGATGGATCTGGGGCTATGGAGATGTGACAGCCTTGCTCCTGTCAGGTTGCAGGATTTAGCCATCTCCTAACATCATGTGTAGCTTCACCTTCCTGTAAGTGCCAGCAGCAAGGCAGTCCTCTGTTCTCTAACATACGAAGTTCAAGTTAAAGAAGTTGTCCTTAAACAATTTTTTACTTGGAACAAAAATATGGTGTTCAAAGGACTCAAAACAAGCTATGGTTCTGTGATTTTGTGGTTGCTGATCTGAGCTGAGATGTAAGGCCAGGCAGTTCAGGTGAATAAGGAAATTATCTGGTTTCCAGGAATGGGAGTGCAGAGTCCATCTCAATGAAATCACTTGGAAACTCAGGTAGAGACTGAACCATGACGAAGTTATGGCTATTGGGCTCTAGTCTTTTTTTTACAAATTTAAAACTAAGTTGTGTTAATTTCCTTATCTGTGTTGAGATTTTGTTTCATGAGTCAGTACAAATAATTGTCTGGAGAACTACAGTAATTACTGGGAAACAAAGCTGAAATCCCAGACAGTGACTCTTGGGTCAAAGCAGCTTTGACATTTATCAAAGATTTGTTTTCTGTCCTGTACCCAAGCTGTGCTGATGTGACAACTTCCTCTATAGCAGACAATAGGGAATGATTCCTGAGACTGAAAACACCAGGCTTAGCCAATGACCAATTTTCAGTCTATTTTTTCCTTGACATAAGAGGGTCATTTTCTGTTTCATATTTCTACCCATGTCTTGCTGCCTGAATGGCAACAACATTACTGACATGTGAGGTGAGATGGATTGCTGAGATGGATTGCTTGAGCAGCAGAGCCAGTGTGGGGAGAATACCAACAACCTACACAGAGAGAGAAAACAAATAGAGCAGGAACCAGCAGATGGCTGGGATACACATCTATGAGAAATGTTTGTCAAACACCAAACAGAAGCTCTAGAGGGTCATTTTATGGGCACATTTTATGCATTGTTTGGTGCTTGTTTAGAGATTTGCCACATCTCTTTCCCAGTGAAGCCAGGTTGCAGAAAAACATAGCAAAACATGTGAGACATGGCCCATGGATTCTGGTTCAATTTGGTAATTGGTGTCTAATGGGCAGTGGACATTCAGTGATGTAATAATAAGTATTAAAATTAAAGGAAAAGTGATTTCCTGTTTCTCAGGGTCTCACAATGCAGTGGGGTGTATTGCTCTGTCTTTGAAATCCTCATTCTTCTTGTAGGAATCAAGGATAATTTTTGTCCCCATAACAAGAAAATCCAGACCCTACAGCATCTCTTCAACATTCTCTATCCTCAATTATTTCTCTGTATCTATCATATTTCTCTGTATCTATCATGTGGTTTGCTTATTTAATTACAGAGCCCAGAGAAATCCAAACCCATGAACCTTTGTTCTTCATTCTAAACTATGAACTGAAGAGAGGTGAAGGAGCTGGTTGATAGACTCTTTTGAAGACAAGGGTCAAGTAAGAATATATTCAGCTTATTGGTAAGTAGGATGTCGTTCATGGGTAAGGCACTTGGACTTTCCATGCAGTTCATCTCACAAGCTGCTTGCACAAGCCAAAAAATAGAAAAGGTGTGGGGGCTGAGGGTTTTTGTGCACTGAGTGAAATTATCATATAGTGGTGCAATACTGCAATGTTCAGAGTGTTATAAGCATAGGCAAGGTTATGCACAGGAGCCAAGGACCCTCACACAGGCATCAAATTTTATAAGATGGACTCTAACATTTAAAACTTAAAGAAATGTATTACCACCCTGAAAGGTTTTTTGCCTTTAGAAAAAATGCCTTTAAGAAAAAATGTTTTGTTGCAGAGCACAGCCATGCTTGCCCATCCTTGTCCTGACTTCCTAGAATCTGTACACCACATGGGAGCAGATCATCAAAGCTTTGTCTGCTCTGGGAGTGTAAAAGTATCACTTACTCAAGCCTAAAAACAATATACAGATTACAGCACCTAAAGGCCATGGGTATCAGCATTCACACAGAGCTGTGTTGCAGGATAGGGGTTTGGGTCCAAAATATCATTCACAGGAGAAAAAACCAAAACAGAATACACCAGTCTCAGAGTCTGTTTTTGGGGGTTTTTCCTCAAAGGGGAACATGAGCTGATTTTCAGCAGTGTTTTTTTCTCATGACGACTCCTCATGACTGGCACATTTTTGAGTTTAGACGGTTAAAACAGGTTAATAAAAGTGGCGCAGGGTTGATCTCCCCAATCCCCACCCTGCAGCAGGGCGTTTGGAATGACTGTGCTGAGTATTGCTGACTGCTGCAACTTGTGCAGGTCCATGCTCACAGCTGCATTGTTTCTGTGTGCATGTGCAGTTCACCAAGGGCACAATGGTATGTAAATTCTGCAGCTTTTGCTGCAGTTTGGGGAGTTTCCATGATATTCTCAGTATTTGAGGTGAGGAGGGTTGCTCTTTGTGGACATCACCAGTCCCTCCAGCCCCCACTGTGCTGCCTCCAGTCCCATGGTTTGGCCATCCACGGACAGCTACAAGCAGGGGTAGTGGGTGCTGCTGCCACCAACAAGGCTTCTGCAGCTGAGCTTGCACTGCCACAGCTGAACTCACAGCTGGTTAAGAGCAGGGTGATCTGTGCAAATGCAGATTGTGATATTCTTGGGTTCAGATCACCTTCTATAGAGTGGCAGGGACTGCTTTGCACCAGCAGCTGATGGGATGAAGCTTACATAGTCAACAAAATCTTATCTCATGGTATTGACATTGCCACGATGGGCACTCTCAGATTCATTATTAGATGATGGTTAACAACCCTTAGAGACAGAGAGGCTATACACTGACAGTGATTTAGTGCCTGGGCGTCCAGATGCACACAGCTTTGCTGAAATCAATACCTGTTAGTTATCTGACCAGCTCTGAAGATCTGGGCCAATGGACTCTAAAGCTTCATCAGCTCAGCAAGCACAGCTTTTGCTCGGAAAAACAAGGACAGAGGCTCCTGCTGAGTGTCTAATAATGCCTCATTATGCCTGCTGATTTTACATAAGAGGTGCTCAGACCATCTGCAGACGGACAGCAGCACAAATCTTTCAGGAGCTGCCTAGAAAACTCAGTGTTGGTGTTCAGTCCATTGGATGCTGCTGTTTCACATCGATGCTGCTTACGCTCCTTCTTGTTACGGCAGTGATAAACTGTCAGGCTTATCAGCAAGTTCTTGTCAAAGGTGTGACTTGCATGTGCATTCAGAAATCTCCTTTTTCAGTCCTACTCTAGGGCTATCTATCAGCATAAATTTTAATCATTGCTATCTCAAGAGGAAATGCTATACTGCAATTAATGGCTCAAATAATTGTGCTCAGTGTGTGATTTGGCTGACAGTCACAGCTCCTGTTAGCTGTATGATCTCTTCTGTGGCGTGTACTGGAAAATCATGCTATTACCATTCCAAGATAATCAGCATTAACTCTGTGAATTGGAGGCTGAGCAGGTCAGAGGCACACAGACCAGAGTTACTCTCTGTAACATACTGCATTGCAGCAAGACAGCTAATAACAGTGCAGCAAAGCACATTAGCTGTCAAGCAATACACTACGCTGTGGAGAGCAGACTGACACCATGTCATATTTTGTAATCATGCATACACTGGGGGATTTTTTAGGAGCCGAGGTATATTTCTAACAGAGATGCTATATAATGAGCACTCAAATGCATTTCTTTCACTGTTATTTGCAAAATATTATCACTCTGCTATTTGTAGATGTTGGTGAGATAATTCTCTATCTGTTAGAGTGCAGTTTGTCTGATGGCATATCCCGTTGGGGACAGAGAAGGATGTGATGTTGCAGGAGTTATACCCTGGTTTAAAGCAAAATCCAACAGCAAGAATTATAGAGCCATAGCATTTTAGGATGAATATACCTTTTATGTGAGGATTTTTTCAGCCATACAAACCAGAGATGAACCTTTGTTTTCCAGTAAATATGAGCTGTTCCTCTAGAACAAATGGAAATTTCACTGCATAGTTGTCATTGCTGTAATGGTTGTCACTGTTTAGCCTTGTAATTGAGGATCCTTGCAGAGAAAGTATGAGAGCCAGACCTACTCCCATGAGTAAGAAACTAGAGACCACAATACATTCCCCCATGTCTTTGCAGGCAATTTGGGAAGCCCCTGTTAACTCAGCTGCCCTGGACTTTCCCACTGGCCAGTAAGGGTGGTGGTGGGAGAAAAGGCCAAGTCTGATGGGCACTCAAGTACCTTTGCAGACCTAAGCACAGTAATCACACTTTGCAGCACCTTTCAGACTGTGAGGTGACTTGCACTTGTACCTTTTGCTTTGCACCCTTTCCTTACACAAAAACATGTACTAATCCCAAGAACTGGAGTTTTTTTCCTCCCTAGGGCATGTCAAGTAGTTATGGGTGCAAAAGGAGTGGTTAATAAATCCCTCTCAGACAAAATATCCCTTAAGTCTGTCCTTTAAAATCTGTCCTGAGAAATTATCCTTCCATTTTCTACACATCCAAGTTATCTAGAAATGCCCTGGTAAATAGGATTAAGTAAAGGCTAACCATTACTTTACTGCATAGTTGTACACTAACACATATTTATAGTCACTTAGGAGAAAAAAATCTTCTGGTTTTCTATGCACACATGGAGGAAAAATTTCAAAATACCTCCAGAAATATTAACAGAAGATGCCATTTCATAAATGGGAGGTGAATCAGGTTGAAGACTTCTGCAGATTTTATTTTATTATGACAAATAAACAGCTTTCTAATTTTGCACTAAAATACTGAAACTGCTTTTAAACAGCTCACATAAACTGCACAGTGATCCAAAGTAACAATCAGAAATTTTTACCATGAACACTGCAGCAAGATTTAGCAAATTCACAAGGATATATTTTAAAAAGCCAAGCTCATTTAACCATGCCTGTCTGGCTTCTACATTTCTGATTAATTGGAAATGTGTTATTGTGGAGAAGAATTTAACTGGTCTATAGTCTATATGGTCTTTTAACTTTGTCATGAAATAAATGAAGAATCATGCATAGAAATGTTGATCTCTTTAAAAGGGCTTTATATGAATGGAATATTTTAACAATAAAACAAAACAAATATCAACAGCTGTTTAATGACCTTCAAGTGATTTAGCTCAAACTCTCTCCAAATGCTCCTCTTGTTGAGATAAATACAGGAAACTCCAAGTTTAGAGACAGCTTTTTGAGAAAAAAAATGAGGGGTACATGATAATTGTTTCCCAAATTCATAACCTTAAATACAGTGCCTTTTTCAATAAATTAGGACTATTTTTTTGATTCTGAAAATACAGATTTGTCTTTGCATCTTTGCATTCATAACTTCTATGAACATAATGATATTTTTATTAAGGTGATTGCTGCAGTTGATTAGTCTTTATCAAAAAAATTTCAGGTTATGGGCAATTTTTGAGTGGTTCTCTGCACTATTTCTTCAACAGTGTGACAGTTTCAAACCATCATGATGCTTGTGGTGCCACTGAAGAAGACTGAAGGTGAAATTAGTTTTGTACAAGGAACCCATGCAAATTATTTATGCCTGCCGTGAATAAATCGATCATGATTTCCCCAGCAGTGTATGATCAAGGAGACTTGTTTTTTATGCTACTGCAGCTATTTGCATCTTTGCAATGGGCTTCTGTAGCATCTACGAATATTTTGTCTCTAATTACTTAATTTTGTTAACAAGATAACCTGTTAATCAAAATGTATTCAGCTCCATGTTCAGGGAGTTAATCTTTCAGCATCGCTCTTGCTGACCAGTAAAAAAATCTCCTGTAAGGTATACGTGAGAGGCAATACTAAGTTACCGATAAAATATGGAGATGAACAAACTACCCTTTATTTAAGAGTATTGATTTCCTGAAGTGCTGAGTTGTAGAGCTCTGTGCTCCTTATTTTAGCCTCAGAGTGAGTTTTTTTTAATATTCTTTTAACAATTCGTAGGATTTTGGTTTGGAGAAGAAACAATATAGCCCAGCTAGGAAACATCACTTTCCCACCAGTAGCCTTGAATATTTTATCACCAAGTAGATAACAAAATGAAAAGTACTGAGACAATATTCTTTTTCTTTAAAGTCATTTGGGCAAAAGAATGGCATCAAAGAAGCATTTTCTGCAGAGGATGAAAGGCTTCTGGGCTACCTAGCTGCTAGTAGAGCTTTTTGTGCTGTTTTGGGGTCAGTTTTTGCTCAGGCTTAGGCTAATGTCAATCTCAAATGGAACATGAAGAACCATGACGGTCTGAGAATAGCCTGGCTCCACCTTCTCTGTAATATCCCATCAGATAACTGTAGACAACATCACCTGTTTTCCAGCCTTTTTTACAGGATGAGCAGTGCCAGCTCACTCAGCTTCTCCCAGTAGGACAGATACTCCAAAACATAATCCAGCTTTATTTCCCATCACTATCAAGATCTGCACTCTGCAAAGCTTAGTTAGAAATACCACACCAATGGATTGCATCTAAGCATTGGCTGAAGAAGTGAAGGATTCGTGTGTTCAGCATCAATGGATCTCTGCTGTCACAAGCTTGAAAAGTTATAATTTCAACAAATTCAAAATAATTAGCATCACTGAAAAAAATATAATCCAATGCACTAATTTTGGAAATGGTCATGGCTCTCTTTGTCATAAAGAAAGCAAGTGTGGTTTTGAGTGACTTGGCCATTCTTGTGAATTATGAATTTCTTCTGTTCTTGCTTACACAGAGCCCTGTTAGCGTTCACTTTCCACCTGCTCTGATTTGAAACAGGCACTGAATAGTTATCTACAACAGAGACAATGCATGTCCTCTATCTACTTTTGCAAGTTACTTTCCTGGGCACAGGTAAACCAAAGCATCCACAGATTAATTTGTTCCATGCTCAATAAAAGAGTGTTAATCATTATGAACTAATGTGTTTTTAATGGGAATGTCATAAGTTCCCCAATGCAAATTCTATTTTAATGTAGCCATTAATTGTGCTATAATTTCACTAAATGAGATAGCTTGCAATGCAGCATTAGAGCTGGTGCACTGAAATGATGTGCCCTTTGATGTAGACCTGTGTTACTGACAGGATCCTCCTACACAAACCTCGAAACAGTGTGGGGCAGGTGGCTGGAACGGGGTACATACAGACCAAATTTCATTCTCTACTCTTGTTCCTTACAAAGTAATTAAGCCAACTGAAGGAATCAGAAGCAGGCTACTAGAGGATGACTGGCCAATATTTGTGGTAGAGATATCTAGTTTACAAATCACTTAAGACAAGAATCCCTAATTCTCACAGGGAAAAGGACCTCTGTCTCCACTGACCAGCATGACTCATTTACCTCAACTGGCACTTTCCTATTGCCTGTAGCATTTCCAAGAGTTGTAGACAGAACAGACCTTCCCATCTCACAAAGAAGTATAGAAACTCCCTCTGTAGTGCTGCTGAAAGAAATGGCCATCGTCCCAGTGAGCTGGGACAGAAACAAGGGCACATAGCCCTCAGTACCTGCATCAACAGCCGAGAAATAGGTGTTTGGAGAGGTGTTTTGAGGCTGATATGCTCTGTCCCACACTTCTGTGACCACCTTACACTGAAGTGATCTTCTCACACTGCCCAACCCATGTGACATCAGTTATAGAACTGCAGTGACCTCCAAAGAGAAGAGAGAAAGGGTATTAACTCTTCACAGCTACAGATGGACGCAGGTGGTTGTCCTGACTTTGAGCAAGTCTTCTCTATCAGTGCATAAGGGAAAGGGTGATGTCCAGGTAACTGGATACAAGTAGGAGTCAGGCTTCCCCCCAGACATATTCTGTCCTGTCAGCTGGAATTTGACTTGCCTTCTTGTGCAATATCCCCAGTTCTGCTAGTGTTGTGGCATTTTTTGTGAACTAAGGGCATATTCTGGGAAGGGATCCAAGAATAAGAAATTCAAACCCTCATAGCCTGACAAGGAAAAAAAAATCCCAAACTTCTTCTTTTTCCTAGATAGCAGTCTGGTTGGTAAGTAGTCTTCCAAAGTAGATCTCTTCTGAGGAGATTTTGAATGGTCAAAGGTGCTACTGTGTAAAAGAAAGGGTTTAAAGGTAGGTAGCAAATAAATTGATGCTGGCTCATTGTGAAAATATGGATAATATTTCTCCAAGGTGAGTAAGAGTCATTTGAACTCTAGGACTTCTCTGGCAGAAAACATAATTGGTATAAGTAAATTGGTCATAAATAAAAATAGGTCAGAATTTACAAGAAATTTCCTAAACTTCTAAAGACTGAATCTTTGGTAGATTTCTCCAAAGCTCCTTCAACTGGGGAAAAAAGTCAACACTCTTTAAGGCAGAGTTTGTTAAAGATAATTAGGAGAAACTTATGACTTGGCTGAATGTAACATCAAGAGACTGGACTGAGTGAATCAGGAAGACTTTTTGGTTTATATTCTTATAGCTATCATCTTAGCAAGTACCTCTGGGGCAAGACTTGGCAGCTTACATGAGAAGATTATGAGGGAATTGCTATTTTTCATCCAGTCAATTTTGCCTCTTGTTTCTGCCATTTCATTTCCACTTTTCATCCAAAGTGATACCTGTGATCAGGTTTTGTTGTTCTTGTTTTCAATCAGGATGAACAGAGGCAATAAACACCTGAGATAATCCCACAGCTGTTAGCAATTGGATTTTTTTTAGGAAAGCCTTACAGCTACTGAAGTGGAATCAGAAATGAATTTGGAAGTCAAACAGTTCCCTGACTGATGCACATTCCTGTTTTCTAGATGAGACTCCCGTCCCCCAGAGCAATGAGAACTACACACAACTCATACAAAGCTTGAGCCTTCACTTGTGGCTGTTTCCTGCAAAATGTTTTCAGAGCAAGTTCGCTCTGCAGCATATATCTCAATTACACATTTATTCCAATGGCTAGATTCATTGTCAGGAGGATAATAAGGATAGTGGGGACAGGTAAGATTTATTTGGCTACGAAAAATCACATTGTGTTCAAACTCCCTGTAAACCTTTCATTGACTCTGCTGCCAGCACAGATTAGTGCAATGCAGAAATGTTAAATACAAAACCAGCACTTCCCATTTAAATGGTTCAAATAATTAACAGTTCTGAGCCTTTCCAGTTACATCTTTTTAACAGCTGGCAGATTCATTTTCAAAAATATATTTTCATGGATTTATCTGCCTCTTTACCGCTTCTGAATTCAAAGTCTTTTACTGGGCACTCCATAACTACGGATAAACATTATACCCAGTGCAACACCTTCAGAAGAATATGTAAATTAATATATTCATTTATATCTGTCATATAACTCCTATACCTACAGGGTTTTACATTGTGTGGTAGCAAGAATACAATAAATTACTTTCTGATTCTCTTTCAATCAGATTTCTTTCCACTAACAATAGAGAGACCCTGAAGGTATTCAGTCCTATCTTGACTTCAGTATCTAATAGTTTATAGAAAGCTGTCAACGTTTGCTCTCAGGTGTGAGGCAATGCACCCTTTCCGACAGCCTGGTATTCAGCACAGGATGGGAAGGAAGTGAAGGAAGAATGGATCTCCAAAGTGTATTACAGTGTATTGGGTTTTCATGGACATGTTTTGGAATTGGGAGGGACCCAGAGGAGTGGTGAGAAGCTGCCAGAAGCTTCTCCCATGTTTGAGAGAGCCAATGCTAGCTGGCTCCAAGATGGACATACGGCCACCAGCCAAGGCCAAGCCAACTAGCAGTGGTGGTAGGGCCTTTGGGATAACAGATTTATGAAGGAAAAAAAGTTATTGCATAGATGTAATTGTGTCCAGAAGAGAGATGAGTGAGAATATGTGAGAGGAACAGCCTTGCAGACCCCAAGGTCAGTGGGGAAGGAAGGGAAGGACGTGCTTCAGTCACTAGAGCTGAGATTTCCCTGTAGCCCCTGGTGCAGACTATAGTGAGGCAGCTGTGCCCCTGTTTCCCCATGGAAATCCATAGTGGAACAGAGATCCACCTGCAGCCCCTGGAGGAACCCCACTGGAGGAGGTGGCGCCCCAAAAGAACACTGTGACCCTGTGGGAAGCCCACGTTGGAGAAGGTCCCTGGCAGGAGCTGTGGCCCATAGAGAGAGAAGCCCACACGGGAGGAGATTTGCTGGCAGGACTCGTGATCCTGTGGGGGGACCCAGGCTGGAGCACCCTGTTCCTAAAGACTTCACCCTGTGGAAGGGACCCATGCAGGAACAGTTCATGAAGAACTGTAGCCTGTGGGAAGGGCTCACTGAGGAGGAAGCGGCAGAGGAAACAACACGATATGAACTGATCATAAACCCCATTCTTGTCTCCCTGTGCCACTGGAGGAGAGGAGATAGAGAAATGGGAATTAAGTGAAGCCCAAGAAGGAGGAAAGGTGTTTTTAAAATTAGTTTTAATTCTCATTACTATACTCTGATTTTGAGTAGTAATAAATTCAAGTAATTTCCCTAAGTCTGTTTAGCCCGTGACAGCAACTGGTGAGTGATCTCTCCCTGTTCTTATTTTATGCCACGAGAATTTTATTATATTTTTTTATCTTCTGTCCAGTTGCAGATGTGAATGATAGAGGAACTTTTGTTGGCACCTGGTGTCCAGTCAGGGTTAACTCCCCATATACAGTCATCATGTTCTCACCTCTTTTTTAGATCCAAAGGGTTATACATCAAGACAGGGAGGGTACAGGAGTAAATTGTTTCTGTGTGTTCTAGGGTGCTTCATTATTATTGTGTATGAGCAGCACTTTCTCTGCATTAGTTTGTACAGTGCCATATCAAATTTTCCTTCTTCTGCCTTCTTGTCTGGCTGAATGATACTTGAGGTCCGCAGCAGAAGAGGCTCAGAATTTCAAAGATATGTGGAGAAAATAGTGACAGAGAGGAGGTGCATGCTGTGTATAAATTGTCTACCTAAGAGCGAGTATTGCTTCAGACAAGGTGGGACCCTGAGGAAAAAAAAAAAAGAGAGAAATGGGACTCTAAAGTATTCTTAATAAAGGAAAAACCAGTGTGACCATGCCAGAAGCCTACCCACCAAGCAGGCCAAGTTCTTCTTCTTGTTTGCATAAGCCCACTTTCCCCAAAAAGCAACAGCAGTGGGATTAAAGAGAACAGCATATATGTTGGCTGTACCATGCAACAACTGCAGGTCTAGCACTAAGTGCTGTGCTATTTTATTATTAGCTTTGATTTTTGTCTTGCCTCCTATTCTTATATCAGATTCTATCTCCTATATCAGATTCTTTTGAGCCTGATATTTGACTTCAGAGAATAGCCTCCATGAATTTGCAGGAATCTCTTTGCTTAATTTTTTTTTTAAATTGCTGGTGACTTCAGGGTGTAAAATGGGAGACAATAATTTGTAGTTGTAATGACCACATGGCTGAAGTCCAACCTTGTAAAAGCTGCTGCCTTCGGATCCTCTGACCTTGATATCATTGTATGTTCCCAGGCAAAGAGTCTTTACACTGGTAACTGTGGAAAATCAATTTCGATTCCCTAAAGATGGAAGCGCTCTTGCTAAATGTCACTGAGAGTTAGCAGCTGCTTTTCACTGGCTGTAGCTTTGAAGAGAAATTTTAAAAAGTAAACACTGGTTTGGGGACTGTATACAGGTTCCAGTGTTTGCCTTGATGTTTCAACTGGGATTTTAAATTTTTTGTATCCATATATGAAGAGATTTTGTCTCAGTGTACACTGTTGTCTTTACCTCTCCTAAGGATTTTATGTCTTTTGGGGGTCATCCATAGAGCTGTGCATGTTCTGGATTCTCATTACAGGCAATAAAATTGTGTAGGACTGATGTTCACATTATTCTGGCCCAATAAATTCTCTGTGAATAATTGGTAAAACAGAAGAACTGAATTCATTAGAATATCTTCTTCTATTAAATTTAGTCAAATAAAACTCAGAACCAAATATCTTAGGAAAAAGACTCCACAAAGATTAATTAGTGCAACTGACAGCTGGAACATGCAAATGCGTCCCAGTGTATCTGTGTTTGTGCTTTCTGCTGGGTCTAATGCAACCAGCGATTCAGTTAAATTTTTATATCTTTGTTGGTTTCTTGATGACTGATATTTTAGAAATATAAATAAATAAATAAAATTAATAAAAGCCAAAAACAACCAAAGGAAGAAAAACAGCACAGGTGATTCAACATGGAATTAATAATGAAAAGTTCCAGAGGTCCCTAGACTCAGCTAAATCCCTATATTTCCTCAGTGTCTTTAGCAACTCCTGAAACCCTTTTCTCTCTGGAGCATGGGCATTTGTCTAATTCATTGTGAATTTGAGGCTTTCATAATAGATATTTTTATGTCTTAACTGTTGCTACTCAATTTTTTTAAACACAAAACTGCTGAAAAACATAATCTTGAAAAAAAAAAAAGCTATGCTTGTCTTCTGTTTTTCTGTGGATATTTCACTTCTCCTTCAAATTCTGAGTCGTGCACCAGCAAATTATAACCCTGCCCAGATAATCCTGTATCTTCCTTTTCTTCCCAAATTTGTAGTATTACAGTTATTAATTTGGATGACTGTTATTTATAATCACTAGTGTCAGTCTTGAATACACAGATTGCAGGGTTAAAGGAAAATAGTGGTTAAAATGTAGTTGTATTCTCCAGGATATTCATAAAGCCTTTTCAGTGTGTTTGATGACAAATACTAGAAGAAAGTACCCTAAGACCCTGAAAATTGTTTCAAATGAGATATTGGAATTTTATGTGTTAATCAGCAGTATCAAATTATTGCTAGCATTAACTATCTGCCACAACTGACATATTTAAACAAAAAAGCTCCACTAAAATATTGGTCTAGCTACTGTGCTTTCTCAGAAATACACAAATTGTTTGACTAATAGGGTGGGATGCAGTCTTCTAAATACAGGTCTCAAGCTGCCTTTCCGCAAGGGTCTGGGACTCTCCAGACCTTGTTTCACATCTGCTGATCCCATCTGGGTGTCTCAGATACCACAGAGCACCTGAAAAATGTAGTCCTGAATATCAGTGTTCAGGCAACTGGTCTCCTCTCGCTATGTGCCTTATCAAGCAGTTGATCTGCCCTGGGGGAAGGAAGGTAGAGGAAGAGGATACAAATTAGTTGCCATTTTCATATTTGGTGGAGTTTTAAAAGGCCTTGAAATTACTTGACTAATTTCTGAAAATTAGGTCCTCAGTCATTTATACTTTATTTATACTTTTATTTGTTTTTATTTATTTATACATTTATACTTTTCATATGCATCAGGATTAAGTGCAAGTCTTGGAGAGTCACTTAAATTGCTGGGAGGAAGTCCTGGAGTCTTCTTGTCCAACCTCTTGCTCAAAGTAGGATTGTTGCCGACACTAGATGACAGCTATGTGGCTTTACTGAGATAAATCTTGAAAGCCTCCAAGGATGGAGGTTTGAAAATCTCTCTAGGCAGCCTGTGCCAGGGCTGCATTGCTGCAAAAAAAATTTTCTCCTCATGTCCATGCAGAATGTCTCAAGCCAGGAACTGTGACTGTTGCTCCTTCTTACACCATCTTATATCAAAATGAGTTTCACACTGCTGCTTCTCTAATTCTCCTTCAAGCAGCCACTGACAGCTATTAGCTTTTCCCAAACTCTTCTCTTCACCAGATCAAACAAGCCCATTTCCTCAGCCTTTCCCTATGGGCCATGAGCACAAGGTTTCCTCACCATCTTGTGTTTTCTCCAGTCTTTTGATGCTTTTCTTGAACTAGAGGGACTAAATCTAGACATGGGATTCCTGGTGTTGCCTCATCAGTGGTAAATGTTGGGGGACACCACCTTCTCTTCAGCTGACGAAAATCACCCTAAATTATCTCAGGATGCAGTTTGCACTATTTGCACTGAGAGCACACAGCTGGCTGATGTTCAGCCTGGTGCCAACAGTAATTGTCCTTTGATCATGACTCTACTCAGCTCGTCATCTCCCAGATTGTATTTATTGGTGGACTGAGGTAGTCCACCAAGGCACAGAGATTTTTGGCTCCCACTACTGAAATCTGTGTAATTTCTGCTGGCTAGAAATAGGGTCCTTCTGGACTGAGACTTAATAATGCACTGTCTTCACTGTGCCTTCCTTTTTTTCACCTCCTATGTATTGTCATTTAAAGATATGATAAAGTTTTTATTTCTCCATATACAGGACAACAATGAAGACACTAAACAAGACTGCTTTTGTACTGGCCTTTGGTTATCTTGTTTACAGTCTTGCAGAGAATTCACAATTGTTATCTGGTTTACATTATTTCCCAGGCAATATTTTGTTGTTTGTTCACATGTATCAGATTATACTTGCACTGCATATTCTTAAACTCAATGGATCTCTTGAATTAAAACAGACAATTAAAGTCTAAGTCTATGCTGGGAACATATACTTCCTGAAGAAAACAAAGACAGCGGGGTGAACTCAGTAACTTCAAAAGAGTAGAGAAAAAACTACTTTAAATATGGACTTAGGTACTAAAGTTTTGTAATTAAATGTTGTAATATTAATGAAATTTATGGATTGTACAATGTCCAGAGAATGCACTAATTTCTACTGTCAGATACCTAACAGATGCCTAAGGTAGAAGCTGCATCTCATTACATTAAATTCAGCAAAGGAAGATAGGAAAATAGGAAGAGAGAAGCACAGCTCCAGCCACACATCATTTTGTCCAGCAGGTTCTTCATCCCACCTCAGAGGCACCTTTGACTCCTACAGTGAGATTCATCTCACCTGTTGTTAGAGGTCTACAGGCAGATACTGGACATGCTGTTAAAATTGCTGTAGGGAAATAAGCATTTTCAGGCATAATTATTCTCACTAAATGTAGGAATCCATCTTAAGTTGTCTGTTTCTCTATCTTTAAATATATATATGTGGGATGTTATATACATGGGATGTTCTTATTGTTGATTTGCTTGTGAATGTTTGTTATAGACATCTTTACCTGGTCAACTGAATCTCACCCTTGTTGACTATAGAGGGATCTCATGGTTTACACAAATTCCAAAGTTCCATGCCTAAACGTAATTTGAATAAATATGTTTCTTTTTTATGTTCTGCAATGAAATGAAAGCTGTGTCTCACTGATTTCTATGATCTCAGATCAAGTGAAGTTCATCAGTTGCTGTCAAATATCTAAGTGCTTTGTAGCAACTTAAATCCATCTTTGCTGTATTCATTTCTGATTTACATTTTGGTCATTGCAAGAATGGGAGTGGCTCCAAATATCAGAGTTTTCTTTTCTCCTGTATAGCCATAATGAGAGGATACCTCTGGAGATTATCAAAATGCATCCTAGAAAGACATGTGGTTTATCCAAACTATAAAACAAAGAGTGATCAGTAGTTGAAACTGCAGATGACGAAAATAAAAATCTTTGATAGAATCAGAGAGGAAAGATTCAGGAAGAACATCTAGAGGGATGCTCTTCCTGAACAAGATACAGAACTCAATGCAATTCACTATCCAAACAGAAAATTAAATGAATCTTGGTTTTACTCAGGCAAGACTGACTCCGTCACAGTGAATAAGCCACTTACATAGATGTCATTTTAGTATTAGAACATATGCACAAGATTTTAGTTTCTTGTAATTGTACACAAATGACTAGAGACATTAAATCACTAATATTAACAGGATTGAAGAAGACACCTGCTGTTATTGCCATGTGGGAAGAACAATGGGCTGTCCATAGAAATAATACAGTGCAACACCATTAGCAGTATTAGGTAACTACTAGTATCAAAGAATCACAGAATCATAGGATTTCCTGAGTTGGAAGGGACCCATCAGGATCATCAAGTCCAACTCCTGGCCCTGCACAGGATGCCCCAGGAGTCACACCATGTGCCTGAGCACACTGTCCAAATGCTCATTGAGCTCTGTCAGGCTGGTGCTGTGACCACTTCCCTGGGGAGCTGTTCCAGTGCCCAGCCACCCTCTGGGTGAAGAACCTTTTTCTGGTATCCAACCTAAACCTCCCACAACTCAGCTTCATGCTGTTTCTTTGGGTCTTTACTTTTTTTCTCAGCTATTTCTTGTAACTTGAGATCTGCTACCCAGAAAAACTTGCTTCTGATTGATGTGGAACTTCTTTTGCAACCCTCAGCAATGCTCTAGCATAGAAGAGCCCTGACATAAGCCTGAGAGCACTCAGAGGCCTTTTTGTGTTATGGAACCACAACTTTCTACTTCAGTGGGGAAACAGGATTCTTCATAAGGCAATGCCAGACAACCAGAAATCATAAATTGTTTGAAATAAAACTATTTTCTACTGTTTCATATTCTGTTTGTTACATAGAATTCTAGTCTGGGAATTGGAAAGTTGCCCAGTTGATCTCAGTGGGAATTTTCATAGTGAAAAAAGAGGTAGTTTATGTAGTGTTGCATATGATGAAATTCCTTAATGAAATCATGCTTTTATTGGCTGTAAAACACACCCCTCCTGGAGTAGTAAAATTCTCAAAGTTCTATGGAAAGCGCTGGTGTGCACTGCTTAGATAGTATTTCTTCTCTGGCATGCTGTTGAATATTGCCTCAAAATCCAAAGTGGTAATGTATGCTTTTGGCAACTAATAAGGTGGTTAAAGTTTCACCTCTTTTAAAGACTGTGTAAAACTTACAGCGTATTTGTTCTGACTTCAGAGTTTTAAGAATCATTTGCTGACTGCAGCACAGCATTACTCAAAAAAAATTGTTGAAAAATTGGCACTATTTACTGTACAGTCAGCAGGGGTGGCAGGTAACATTTAATTACATATTTAAATGCCTGCATGTTCTGCTATGAACATTCAAACAAGGAAAAACATCACATTTTATTAATAACAATAATTCCCAATCTTACTATTATTCCACATGGCAGGTGGTGTTGCTAGGATCACAAAGCTGTAATCAAAAGGGCATTAAAGCAAGATTGATCACTTTCAGAACACTTACTTTTTTCAACATGCAGGATTTTTACAGTCTTTCACAATTGTCTCACTTTGTGCCATTGCAACTCTATGCAAAGACAATTTTCTGCAGTTGCAGCTGTCTCCTTAGATGTTGGATTTTGATTTTTTTTTTTATTTACGTGTTTCCCTCTCCTTCCTTCCTTCCTTCCTTCCTTCCTTCCTTCCTTCCTTCCTTCCTTCCTTCCTTCCTTCCTTCCTTCCTCCCTCCCTCCCTCCCTCCCTCCCTTTTTAAATACTTACCAATAAACTTGAGTTTAGCTAGCTAAAACAATTAATTATTAAAATTACTGAATTTATGATAAAGAATTTACTTTGAACTGCAAAAATACAAAGCTGAATAAGCTCCACACTATGCTGTCAGGGAGCAAGGTGATACTGCCTTCCCCAGCCAGCCTTTGCTAACAGCTTAAAGTGACGATTCTGAGGTTTTGGATTTTTTCCTTTTCAGTTAATTTTAATGCAGATACTTCCATGGTGTAGCTCACTTCATGACTATGTGTCAGCAACAGTGAAGGTCAAGCAGAAGAAGCTAAAGTCCACTAGACTGATATCAAAGCTACTGGAACTTAGCTTTTTGGATGAAGTACAAACCATCCTAAGTCAGAGTGACAACATTACCAAACCTCATTACCTTCAAGAAATTAACTTAAGCGTGCACACCCAAGCTTTGCTGAAATTCTGTTATGAACGAGTCTCTTTGAGATTCAGAGATTGAAGATGTACCCTCTAGACATGCTCAGATCCATGAAACCAGACCAGAATTAACAACACAGAAATTAACTTATTTTCCAGTTTATCATGAATTTTTCTCAGCTTCCAGCTTTGGGACACTTGTACCCCTCTGGCACTTCTCTTTTTCTTTAAAGTTATATCTTAAACCCAAAATCTTTTTAACTGCAGGAAACTGATACTTTATATATTCTGTATATAAATATTTCTACCTCATTGTAGAACAGTTCTTGCAAGTGGTCCTTCTGGAAAATGTTTTCTGTCTGAAAAACTGCACAGGTAATTATTTTTAAGCACACTTATGATATTTACTGTCTATAATTAAAAAAAAATTTTTGCAAAATATACTGCAGCACAAATTTGTTTTAGTGTTTAGAATCTGTCTCTGTTTACTGGATCAAAACAAAATTAATCCAGTCTTTCTCTACAGCATGAAAGCAGCATTAAATTAAATGGTATCTTCTCTATCATTCTGCCAGTGTTGCTAAGAAATACAGCACTAGAAATAAGATGCCATAGTACCTATCTTGCACTTTAATTCCTGCAAGGCTTCTGTCATTTGTTTCTCTGCAATCTAGGATTTCTTTAGCACAGTAAGAAACACAGAGAAGATTTTTGAGAGAGCAAAAGCGTAATTTATAGCATGCTCCTTGATCCATTCCTCAACTAATAAGACCAGTTCTATCCTCTGTGATACCTGAATGTCATGGGGAGTTGATCATCAGAGCTTTTGGCTGTTGTGAAGTTCCCACCAGGCATACTGCACCATGGTTTCTCAGTCTGATGTCTCTTCCCAAATTCATATTGCTTATCCTGTCCATATTATTCTGCTGAATTATTTCTTTGGGATTTTACTAATGCATCACACACTTCAGCTGGCCCAACATTGATTAAATGAACACATTAGGTTTTTACAAAAATTCTGAATTTCAAAGGTGATTTTCAATATCCAGTTTGTCTTTACAGTGACTGGGAACTTATAATCAGCTATGTTAGACAGCTAGATAAATATTTTTATTTTTCTGGAGCCAGAATTAGCATATCTGTCTCTTAAAAAAACAATCCTGTGAGTGCCGGCTTTCTGTCATTACATCTGCAATATCTACAGTTTCCTGGAGTGCTCAAGAGTTCAGCTTCTTCTGGCACGTTTTATTGGCACCCATTGCTTAGGAATGAGCACTGGCTGATGCCGATGAGGTTTGACTGAGCAATGTTGCTGCAGGGACTGTAGGTAGAATCTGAGGGTCCAAATCACCAGCTGTGCACAGGTTGGAAAGGAATCTGCATTAAAAATTGGCTGTTTTTCTCAGAAAAAAAAATGGTTTTAGGTGGGTTTTTATCTTCAAAAACTCAGGAAAGCCTCTACAGAAAATAAGTATTTGTGAAGAAAGTATCTATATATTTATTCTAAGTTTCACTTTTTTCCCAAATAATATCACACATCAGGAAATATGGGGAAACTGAAACCCTGAGTTATATTCATTTTTGGATGTGTGGTCTTAGAATGTTTTTCTAACTTGTGGTGATGTCACTTTGATCCAGGTAAATAAATACTCAGCACAAGCTGAAAACTACGGCTAAAGAGAAGCATGGCTGCTCTGATTTGCACAAAGAGGTTTGCCCTGTCATTCCACCAACATAAATTTATTGCAGTCAAGATCTAATGTAAAATAATCAGCAGGACTACCACAGAAGGAATAACTGTTTCTTTGTGGACCAGAATCAGTTGACCTGTGAATCCACTGGGGAAAACAACTGACATGGACATGGGGTTAAAATTAAATCTTGCTTTTGCACACTAACTGATATGGAGGGACCTGAAAAACCTGGAGCAAACTGGTTGTGTTGGAATATAAATAATAGAAATACCAAGCTCTGAGTTTTAAGCATGTACTCCAGCTAAGCTTGGGAGCTTAGGGATTGGTATTTTCCTGTAGAACTACCTCTCAAAACAATTGTAATGATCCACACCACGAATGACATGATATATGACATTGTACGCCTCAATAGAATTAGTACTCTACAAGCGTGATAAATCCATCTGCCATCCTTCCTGAAGGAAAGAGGAATTTCTATAGCTTCCTCTGCCTCACGCAATCCATTTCAGCTGAATTCCAAACAACACTTGGGCAGGGTAGGTTTCCCAGCCACTTGTACATTCTCTCATAATAATTCTTTTGGGGGAACTCAGTCTTCCTGTTATTAGTCAGAATGTACTTTAGAATTGCCCATTGCTTCAGTCTGTCCTAACTGTTCAGAATGAAGAGGCAGCTCAGAATTAATAGACAGGAAGTTTCTGTTTTCTGCAGTTTTTATGACTATTTTGTTACATTGCATCCTGCCATTCAGTCACCACTGGAAAGAACACAGAGCATTGTTTGCCAATAGATACGGGAGAGGACTTTGCAGTGATCTGTCATTTATTTTTAGTTTCAATGGATTTTAGTGTGAAATAATGGATGATGTAATCATCATGGCCAGTTTAGTTGGCAAAAACTGCCTTGGACTAGGCAGTGTGGATAAGCAGCATTGTATTAGTAATTTTCTTCAATGAGGAAAATTATTTATTTGCACTGCAATAGTGTGCTTGTGCTTGAATTTACCTTACATTCTACAGAACATGCCAACATATCTGCATTCTAGTCTTGTAAATGCTGACTCAAGGCCATATTTAACAAATATAACTGCATTTAACCTCATATTCAGTTCAGGCCTGTGTAGCAATAACATGTAAAACCACTGTTTTAGAAGCAAGAGGTGGGGGGGAATGGTTACACAATCAAGTAGGAACAGTGAATCTACATGACCTTTATTCAAAACTCAGGGAGAGGTGTGTTTAGTTACCAGTGACAACTCAGTCCAATTATTCAGCTTTCCATCTACAAATGCTTCTACTGGGACCAGCCTTCAACCTTCATCACAAAGGCTTTGTAACCCTCTGTATTGCCTTGTATGAGATACTCTTTCCATGCCTCACCAGTCCCCACTTCTTATGGTACCACCCGCTAATTGGTATGCATTAGGAACCAAAGTTGTACAAGTTGTACCAAAGTGAGATTTTGGGGGACCTTGACAAGGGAGTGCTTCTTCCTCTCTGTTCTGCTTCCCTGACCTGGTTTAGATATTTGTGTTATGGTCAGGGAAGCTGCCCTGCATCGACTTGATTCTGCCTTGTGACTGTCAGAGTATAAAAGGCCGGGCCAGAGATGCAGTACCAGACATTTTAACAATGCTGGGTTTCTGGGCCAAAGACTCCATTAATTATCCAACTGATAACAGGCTACAATCATGACATAGAATGGAAGGAAAGAGTCTCAAAGCCAGACTAATCTTGCTGCTTTTAGAGGAAAGAAGGCTTATACTCATCATTCATCCTTGTGTGTCTTTTCCCACTCTGTCAAGACTGCTGTAGTACATATTGGATAACTTCTTTAAGGTGTCCTCTCTTTGTAGGTTGCGGCCCTATGAACCTAAGAGTAATTATCACCGTAGATAAAACTGATAGTGCTAGAGGGTTTTCTAGGAGTCACAGCTCAAGGTTGCTGCTTGCAGGTGAAATAAAGAAAGGAGGGTGTTCATGCTTTCATGCAGTTCACCATTTGCTATATCCTGAGACAGTGAGACCTCGGGGTTCTTCAAACAGAGATCTGAGGTCAACAGCAATGCCTAAAATTCAAAGACCTTGGCAGAGGTATATGTAGCATTTCCTCTTTTCTCATGCACTGCATTTCTCTATCAAAGGCACATTTCTTTGATGTAGGCTTAAACACCCAAAAGACAAAGTGTAGCTGTTGGCAATCTTTCAAGTCTTGTGCAGAAAAGCCAAACTGTAAAATTCACAGAAAGGAATTCAGCTGAAGAGTTTCAATGAACTACAACTAACAACCTTCAGTAACTGTGCTGAGCAGACATCTCAGGATTTCTTGTGTGAACAATGGAAGCCTGAAAGAAAAATGAGACTGTCTTGCAGAGTACTTGTATTAAAAACCTGCACTGATTTTTAAAGAAAGGAAATCTACCTACAGTGTAAGAATATTTCTCTTTGCCTGCTGATGAATTTTATCTTAGTGGAGGATTTGAACTTTTTCTGCCTATTTTTAAATATAGAGTTATGGAGTAGTTTGTATACTTGTATGCAAGTTTTTTAAATTTATATGTATTGTGGCTATAATAATACATACACAGATAAGTTCCCAAGATGCATTTGATCAGGGAATTGTTGGGGTTTTTTTATTAAACTGAGGAGAAGCAGGTGCTTGGAACAAAATGCAGTTAAAGAAATTACTCTGGAAACCTCCTGAGATAATAAAAATCACTACATCGTAAGAGTAATTTATTATACCCTATTGTACAGCAAGTTTCTCTGTTATTTGGTACCTTATCAGGTGCTCTACATGCAGGAAAGTTCATAAGGTCCTTTGCAGTTTTCAAAGACCACCTAGATAATTTGTTTTTTCTGGAGCATGCAGCCTCCATAAGTTTTCTCTGAGTTAAAGGCTTTAAAATGGCCTTTTAAAATTTCCAGCATTTATCTAAAGGCACCTTTTCTCCTGTTTTATGCTGCCTGTAATTTTGTGGCTTACATATATTTTATAAAGAGTAAATAACAATATTGTGTGTCAGCCTTCACTTTGATAAGCTAAAAATGTCAGGTTGATTCTTTGGTCAAACCAGTTGCCAAGTGTTTACTTGCACGTTCCTGAAGGTCAATGTCATCGGGAATCAGACACTGCAGTTTGTGTAATGCTAATCTGGTTTAGTGTCAGGATGCAGTGGAAAAGGGAGGAGGTGTCAGTGGAGGAAGATTTCACTTAGCAGATGCCTCAAATATGGTTTATAGGTGGGTTATCACTTCCAGCTGATAGGTGGGTTATTACTTTGCCGACTTATAGTAGGGTCCTACATGAATATTCAACATGGTGTTTTGGGAACGAAAAGCAAACTGCTGCCTGTAAACACATCAGCCACAAGAAAATGCCCTCAGCATACACCCACAATCATTGTAAACATTCTGTGTTGTTTTGTTTTTTAATGTATAGATTTGTGTGTCCATGGGAGCTTTGGTCTATCCAATGAGTACCCTTTGGTCTCTGCTTTTCAATAAGCACTTTTGTGAGGGGTAAAGAACAGCAGTTTGGTATTTGCTGAACATTGCATAGCTTCTTAAAATGCTTGTCAGCCAGAACTCAGATAAAATAAAAAGCTCTCGATGCTGGCCATAGCTCATTGCAATCACCTATGATATTAAAATGCAAGGACTAGTTTTCATTTGCTCCTTGAATTAGCTTCATGTAGAAGGACTTTTCAAGGGATACTTCCATTTTGATTATTAAAATCGCTGACTCATTTGCTCCTGAACATTTCAGGTATGCGGTAGCTGCATTTCCCAGTGAAACTAATTTGCTTACCTTTTCTTGTCAGAGTCCTAATTTGGACCCAAGTGCCTTTATTTTAATTGAAAAAAACAATTAGTCTTCTTCATGCAGCCTACATGGCTTATCTTCATTTAATAATCAGTTGTGTAATTGGTGCTCAGATACAGTTGAACTGAGAAAATTGCAGTGTTTTGCCAATGTGGGGTTATTTGAATACTGAAAGTGCAGCTTCCTATAATGCGATCAATTCCTTGAGGGCACACAAATCCTTGCTGACCTTTTGAAATAAATTAGCAACAGAATCCAAGGGTTGGTATTTTGATGTAAAGGTTGCAATGAATGCCATCTGCCGGGTATCAGAACAGTTTAATGAAGGCCTCTTACATCAGGTGCTCTGCAAGTTCAGGAAGATGCTCTGGGGGCTCGGCTCTGTGCTGTGTCTGACCTGTATATTCTGGGAAAGCTGGACAATTTCCTTTCCTATGCCTTAATGAGAGAATATGTCTGGAAACTGCAAAATAACTGCAGTCTCCGGTCCTTCCCTGGTGTATAAAGGATCCCTGTGATGGCTTGCTGAACAGTGTTAGTGGCACCTGAGTCTGGCAGCTGGATGGAGGCTGATGCATTCACCCTCCCATGATGGTCCCCTGACAGTGACACCCTCCCCTCTGTGAGGTGATGGGGACCCTGTCCTCTTGGCTTGTGGTGATGGGTATCCCACATCCCTGAGACTCTCCAGGGCAGCCTGGAGGGAGGGCGTTGGCATCTCCATTGCTGTGGTGAGGTGACTGGGGCTCCCTCCTGGGCCATGTGTCCCTCTGCTCCTCTTGTGCACTGGCAGAAATCTTTAGTCATTTAAGCTGAAAAATTGTTACTGTACCTTAGGGGAAAAGCCTCCAGCATGGATGTTTGGCCCTTCTCCCCACAGCACCTAAGATACTCTTTCTGGTCCTGGAATTTAGCATCCTGGTGATATTGTTGGATATATGTGGCAGGGAGAAAGGCCTGGTCATCACAGACTGAAGAGTCTTCCATGAGCCACAGTCCTTAGTGCAAGTCCAAGGGTTCATCAGACTTTTCTCTGACTCCACACAATTTGTCAAAACTAATGCCTCACCTTTGCTCTACATAATCTAGTAAAAAGAGCTGAATCTCCATCCCTGAAGAAATTCAAAACCCAACTGGAAAGGACTGAGCACTGCTATGGTGCTGTAGATGGCCCTGCTTTGGACAGAGGGCTGGACAAGACCATCTCCAGAGGTCCCTTCCCACCTCAGCCAGCCTGGGATTCCTCAGTGTAAAATGGTGCCCCATTTTGAGGGAGGGAATCCTCTTTCTTCCCATAATAAATGCAAGTGGAAGGACAGTATTACCAACATTTTTTTTTATTCTTTGACAAAAAGCGATGAGAAAGGGAGCACAAAGAAATATTTGACAGAATTGTATTGGTATGAAGGGTGGTTCTCCGGACCACCTTCATCTCAGAAAGGGTAAACTGGTTTCAGACTGAAATGAGAGAGCTCATTTCAGTATCCCCTACTTGAGATGTATCCCCTACTTGAGACGATACTCTACAAACTCAAAACAAAAAGGTTAAGATTTCTGCTCTTATTATTTTTTTAAGGAAATGCAATGAATAAAAGTTAAGAGTTTTTTCCTTATGTCAAAGAATTTGACCCTTTATGTCAAAATATTTGAAGGTACCCAGTCATTTTTATCCTGTTTGCTTTGTACTAGCTCTGAAACTGAAATTCTTCCAAGTGAAGCAAAAATCTTTGTCAGCTTGAAATTGGAGCATCAAATACATTAACTGTTATTACATAACTATTTCCATTTTTATTAAAGCATGTCTGTGCCACAGCAAGTTTCTATAAGCAATACATAAATGAGGCTTTGAAACTCAGTTTCAAAAAGCAGGTTATATAAACTCAGTTTTGAAATATAAATTTTTGCCAATAGAATTTCAGACCATCTTAAGTCAAATCAGTTGTAAAAGACAGACTGAACCTAGAATATTTCCCTCCTATTATTCATGGCAGAACATTTGCTGGTTTGGAAATTCCATTTCTAGGAGAAGTATTTGGAGCTAGATGATCTTCAAGGTCACTTCCAAACCAAGCCATTCTATCATTCTTTGAAAAGAAATAGAAAATTGAATTTGTACTTTGAACATTTAAAGCAGATTTTCACAGCCTGTCAATGAATGACTAAATAAACTATGAATGTTTATTTCAGCATATTTGACCAAGACTGTCAATAAACAAAGTTAAAACTCCTATAATGAGGGACAGGAATACTGATTTCTAAATTTTCATTATGTGCTGCACTGGAGTCCCTGGGAGAATAAGTACAAACTGGACCTCTGCTGAATTTACATTACAGCAGTGTGTATGGGCAGTGCACTCTGGACAAGAGCAAGAGAAATCTTGACTGAATTTACAGGCAAGTATTTTTACAGCTGTTACAGTTCTTAAAATTAGCTAGAGGAAGATTCTCTTCTTCAAAAAGGAGAAGATGAGCATTTAAAAAACCCACTACTTTTAGAAAAAGGTGATGGTAAGTTCCTGAATGATGTTGTGAACCAAATACTTTTACAGATGAAGAGATGCAGAGCTGCTTCCCAAGTTTCAGATTTATTAAAGCTTTCACTTACACATTCCTTGAGGACAAGCTGGTGTTAGCTAGCCATTAGTTATGGAGGTGTGTAGCAATGCCAGGTGGGAGGACATTTATGCCATCCTTGAACATTTTGGAGTTGCTGAGTTTCTGTCCAAAAGGCAAAAAATATCTCCTCTACCCATTAACTATGGCCCTGTTCACCGTATGCAAGAGAAATGAGAAATTATTCCTTTGTTAGCAAATGTTAGCAAGTGTATCTTCTGACTGCCTTAAAAAAAAAAAAAGAAAAAATATACAGTATTTTTTTTCTCTGAATAACAAGGAGCAAACCAAAGGGGATAAATATGCTCATCTGAATGTCTGACTGCTTCAGATCAGTAGCATCACTGTACAGAAAAAGGTGCTCATGTATGAGGACAAACTAAAAAGCTGGGTTCCCAGACTACTGTATGCTCTCTGTATTCCCTTATCAGACAGAGGATCTGGCTCGTGAATAATCAATTGGGCAAAAATTTCATGTTCTTATTCAGTCCAAGATCCAATGAAGGCCTAAGGCTTAACACAAGAACCTTAAATTGAAAGTAGTTACCAGAGCTTTGAAGGTTACTATTTGCCGCAACACAGCAAAAGCGGCTTCTGGCGAAGCTGGAGGAAATGCCCAAACCCAGGAGCACAGCTCGAATTTGCCCAGCTCGAGAGGCCCCAGGCTCCTTCAGCTGCCCTGCAGGCATTGCATGCTCAGCTCTGCCCTTGCTGAGGTGAGAAGCAGAGCTCCTGCAGCAGCCTCCTTTGGCAGGAAGGAGCAGCTAAAGCGAGATGAGTTCAGATGTCTCTCCTGGAGCCAAGCCAAGCCTGCAGGGGCTGAGATCAGCACCAAATATGGGGGGATGTCCTAATCCAGCTCTGAGAAATGCTGTGCTGCTGTCACACTGCTGCTGCTCCACAAGGAAGCTGTCAGCTCTGCCAGCTTGGAGGTTCAAACTCGATTATCCCAAAACTGCACTTTGGTCCTTCCCTGATGCTCCTGGGAATGACTGCTAAAATTCAGAAGGAGACCTTATGAGCATGGATGGTGTCAAGTTGTGGAAATGTCTTTGATTTTTTCTTCATCCAAATATGAATAATCACTCAGAGTGTCTTCTTTCAAAAGCAGTATTTATTTTTTCATCAAGATAAGACACATTACATACTGCACCAAATAAAACGTACTGCTAGGAAAGCTGCATTTAACTGAGATAAAAAAAAATATACATGGATTGCACTTGAGAAAGTAGGCTCTATCCCAGAAGAACATAGTAAATAAAAAGCTGATAAGTGGTTTGAAATCAGGACTCTTTCTGAATTGCCTTTGAAAATGTATTTGTTTTGGGGGGGTTTCCAATTCCACAAATAAAACTGAACCAGATTAGGTTTTTTTAACATCTTTGTTCTTTAAGTATGTAAACAACATAACAATTATACAAAGACAAAAGAGGGAAAACAGTATGAAGATACACCTTTGCAATTTCTGCTAATAAATAAAAAGGAAAAATTTTGCTGTTTTTTGGTTTCACCAGGGTCACTGCATCTTGGGGCTTGGGTTTTGGGGAGTTTTTCTTATTTCACATGTATGTCATCATCCCCACACTGCCACACAAAGCCCATCATTGACCCTCCTGCACTGGCTGGGAGCACAGTGTCTGTATGGCAGCAAGAAGCACTGAGTGGTTCCATTAATTAATAAGTGTCCCAGGAGTAATATTTTAAAATTTGTGACAAACTTAGCTTACACTTAAGAAGGTTAAAACATCATTAAGCAAGAGGATTTTTCTTTTACTTTGCATGTGAATTTTTCTGTTGGACCCAGGCATCCACTGTGGCCTTTATCTGACTCACTTATCTATAATCTTTCTATATAGTCAAAGGAGAGCAAGGAATGCTCCCAAACTGTGTGATTTCAATCTTTGGGCTAAGGCACACTATGGGAGAGCCTCTCCCAGCTGCCTCTAGGCTGAAATCCTCTGATTAGGAGTCATAAGTGCCCCTCACAACACTTGGGGTGGGACTGGGCAGGCAGGCGGTGCTGTGTGGCACACACCTGGCACAGCACTGCCTGTGGCCCAGTTCCCTTGCAGGGTGGGAATCAAAGGACCACTCAGAGCACTTTGTGTATCCTGCAACCAATGCTAACTATGAAATCAGAGTGCTTAGGCATGATTCAGACAGAGATCAAAACAGGAGTTCAGTATCTCAGAAACAATCCGTACTGCCAAGGTCTTGCATGCAAATTTATTCCAAACTTAGCTAAAACTTATGGAAGGGCTAGGTCAATCTTGTTATTAAGCCAGAGACAGAAAAAGAATGAGATGTTCTTTAAATAGTCCTGAACTACAAAATGAAGGTGGTAATCTTTGGTTACAGGGCTGTTCTTTAAATGTGAATTGCTTTGAAAAATGATGAATCACTTCCCAAGTAAGCATTCAGGAGCATTTTTAAACAGACATCTGGGAGCCAGAGAGGAAAAATTAATATAAATAATAAAACCCCCACACTTTCTGAATCTCCAAGGTTAAAGTACAGGACAGAAAGTAACACAACATTTCTAAGGGACCTTTCAGCAAAGTTTTGCTAAAATTACAAAATGCACTTACAAAATACTTGAGCTGATGAAGAGAGAAAATGAGAACATTAGGGTGCTTTTGTAACAAACCTGTGGAGTACTAAAACATACTGGTTTGAAGGCCTTGTATTTTATAGCACATGCCATTTTCCACTAATTATAATGCATTATTGTTAACCTACTTCACTCTTTCAGAGAGACAGAAAGACAAGAGCCAACACAGACAAGATAATTCGATGCAGCCTATGTCTACCATAAAACATAAAACCTCAGCCATTAAATGTGCCACTCTATTCCCTCTGTTACAATCATGATCAAAACTCCAATTCTTTGCAAAACTTAAATCTGCCTGGTTTTTACATTTTTGGAGCAGCACTTGAAAATCCTTAAAGCTAGCTTGGAAGGATCTTTTTTGTTTTTCAGCTAGAGCACTTTTGTAATAGTTTAAACGGCATAGGAAGCTATGCTGTAGCTTTTAAAGTGCTAATTTTATTATGAGGTGGTTATTTAGTAATATTCTGAAAGTTAAAAAATGATGCACATTTGTGATGACTGACAGATATTACTTAATGAGTTAATATGCTTCAGCAAAATGCAATTAAAAAAAAAAGAAATTCATTGTCAACACTTTAACCACGGCAATACACAGAGCTGGAACGAGACAACTAACCTCAGATAACTAAGATTAATGCATATATGACAAAGTTAAAAAACAAATAAAGAAACCGCAAACCAAATAATGATAATTAAATCTCAAACACAGTTTTGTTTCCCAGTAACACAACTGCAAAACAAATCAATATTTTCAACAAACAAGTGCCCTATCTCCATCTCCTCCACAGGGAAGCACGGCACTCCTCGAACTGCTGCGAGGAGGATCCAAGGGGAGGGCTGGGTCTTCCTTCTTCCATAGAGGGGCTCCTCTTGGGCAACCATGGGGCCACTCTGGGCAAGGGGCTGGAATCCACATCAGGTAGGTAGTGACCAAAATCAGTCCCAGCCCACAGGTATTTGCCTGGGGAGCTGGCAGCAGCCCCCTCTTGCAGAAGCACTTGGGTGACGGCTGCCTTGGAGCCACCATGGCAGAAGTGCCAGCCTCGGCACCCCCTACCACCCTCAGTGTCCTAAGGCAAAGCATCTACTAACTTCAGCACACGACTTGCTCCAGTACAAACAGCGAGATTTGACTTTTCTGATGTGTGATTTTATGTAATGATGGATTTGAAGCATTCTATCTCACTCTGTCAGGCCAGAATGCTGAGAAGTTCCCTCTGAGAGTGGGGCAAACCATTATGCACTCCTACAGGCTCAAATTCTCTCCTCATTTATACCCACCATAAAACCCTACCTACCAACAGGAGAGCTGAGGAGGTAGAAATGGGAGCAGAATTTGAGTGTAGGAACTGGTGAGTGAAAAAGAAACACAATGCTATTTCACTGCCAACTACCACAGAAACCTACACACCTGGGATTTAAATTCAGTGGGCACTGTGCGCCTAAGGACTGCAATTGAGCTTTTAAAATCTCAACCCTCAGAATCTAGCTACAGATAACCACAATCCTAAATCCTTGGATGCTGATACATAAATGTATGATATATCTGTTTAGTTGCCATGACACTAATCAGCACAGCAATGGTTTTTGCTAATTGCAAAGGCAGGCTAGTAGCAAATTTCAAATGATTAGTGAGTAAAGGTCCTCAGAGCAATCCTGCTTGAAAGTAAATGTCCGGTAAGATGCAATTAGTGTGTCTGTTTTTTTCTTTTCTTTATTTTTCCTTTTTTATCGGGGTGGTCTTGAACTGCAGACACAATCACAACGCTCATGGTGATCCAGCTGTATGTCTACCAAGGACATGTTGTTCCTGATTTTGCCTTTTCTTCTGGTATGCCCAGCCTCAGGGACAAACTTCAGCACCTGGGAGGATCAACAAAAATGCACTGAATTAGAAAATGCTGTTGGAGATCTGAGGATGAGAATGTTGGGGCCCCAAGGGTACCAACAGCCCTTAATGGTCCTGACCATCATTAATTTGGACACATTTTTGTTTTATTTCCAGCTTTTTCTTTGCACACTTTGACATCCTGCTGTATTGTTTGTCCTGGAGCTTGGACAGACTGTATTTTTTCCTACATCAGGTATCTTTGTATCATGCAGCTTCCTAACCATGTCCAGAGTTGCTCCTTTGCATGCGAACCACCAAGCAGGTTTCCTTTGGCTCATTTTTGCAGTCCCATTCCTATTTGAGTTGCCCTGCCCCTCCTTTCTCTTGTAGAATATTTCTGCTCTTAAGAAAAAGGAACATTTTTTATGCAATTTGAAATTTCTGAAGCACCTATCATTAGATTTGGTCCAAAACTTAAATACTTGTGAAGGGCAGAAGGAGATGAAGGAGCTTGCACAAAATACCTGTGAGATACTACTGAGTTTCAGTGGAATCTGAGTTCTGTTGGCTTATCTTAAAAATCTCTGCCTCAACCTCAATGATTTCTGAAGAATTTAATGTGAATAATGTCAAGCAAAAAAGAAAGCAAAATTACTTCCTAGGGAAGCATGCATCATAATAGACATTTCTGAAAAAATTCCATCTAGGCAAGATGATCCTGAGACCCCTAGGAAGGGGGCTGTAAGTTGTAAAAAGGAGCTGGCTTGGCCAAGTGACTGCCAGATCAGCTGCATTTCTCTTGCTTGTCCATCTCAAAGATGGAGAGATGTCTGTTAAGTTCATGTCTTCCCAAAGCCAGTGGCCAGCTGGGAAGTGGGACCTAAATGTCTGTAACACCTCAGCACCTCACTGAAGCACCCATGTTTCTGCCCTAACAGATCATACTGGAGATCACTCTGTAACTCAACAATCCTCTTTTTTCTTCCTTTTTACAAAGCAGTTTCTGTATTCTGATGTCATAATATCAAAAGAGAGTTGAGATGGTTTTTAAATGACAGGGAATAAGAGGCTGTGTTCCAGATCAACAGACTATTAGCATTTTCAACAGAATTAGAAAGCCTCAGAAAGCAAATGTGAAGCACTTGCCAAAGGACAACCAGAGATGCTGTGGAGGGTGGGTGGGGAAGGGCAGGCAGGTTAGCAGCTCTCAGGATGAGACAATTTGTTCTCTGCCATTAATGCCTTGAGGCTAGAAAAGTCATGAGATATAACAAAAGTGATAAGCACTGAACAGAGTCTATTATTTTGTTCTCTGTTTTGTGATGAAATTGATATTTTGCCTATGTAATACTGAAAGGAAGGACTGTGCCTAAGCAAGTTACAGACATGCTGCTGTACTGTGTTGGGAAAACAGAACTATTTTGCCATGTTAGAAATGGAGAAATATAACTTTACTTTTTTTTTTTTTTAGCAATAAAAATATAGTATCTTTGAATTGATTTCAAACATTGGTTGCATCCATATATGCAATAAATCCTAATGGACACTAGGACAATTTGCTGTATCACACTGTCATCCCAAGCACAAAGGAACTGAACCCAATCAGGTTGCTGCAATTATTACAGAGCTAAAAATAGAGCACAACTTCAAAGATGCTTTTTCAAGGAAAATGTAGTAAAAATGTACTTGTAAAAATCAAGTACAGATGCTGACATGAACCCATGATAAATTCCTTATTTAAAGAAGTCTTCCAGCAAATTATGACCAATCCAGATGACTGGCAGTTTGCAAAATCATAGGGTAGATAGATCTGATTTTTTCCAGCTGAGAACAAATCAAAGTATGCAATGGGATAAGAGCAAAGATGTGGACTGTATTTAAGTTAACAGAGCATCTGACAGCTCAGGGACTTTCTCTATGTTTTTTATCAAGAAGCATTAGCACAGTATATAGGCTTTGCTGATAAGAAAATGAACTGTCAGGCACTTCCTCAGACAAGACAGGAAAACAGTGATTGAACACAGCTGAAATTATCAAATCATAGAGTCCTTTAGGTAGGAAAGACCTCTGAGATCACTGGGTCCAACCCTCATCCCAGCACCAGCAAGTCAACCCCTAACTTCTGTCCCCTAACACCACATCTCACATGCTTTTTGAATACTTCCAGGAATAGCAACTCTTCCACTTCCCTGGGCAGCCTGTTTCAATGTTTGGCCCTTGTTGCAGTAAAGAAAATTTCCCTTATATGCAGTCTAAACCTCCCCTGGTGCAACTTGAGGCCATGTCCTCTTGTTCTGACACTTGTTATCTGGGAGAAGAGGCCCCCTGCACCTGCTACACCCTCCTTCAGGCACTCAGAGAGAGGGATAAGGTTCCACCTGAGCCTCTTTTGCTCCAGTCTAAATGCGCCGAACTCCCTCAGATGTGAGACTTGTGCTCCAGACCCTTCCCCAGCTCCGTTGCCCTTCCCTGGACACGCTCCAGCCCCTCAATGTCTCTCTGGCACTGAGGGGCCCAGAACTGAGCACAGGATTGGAGCTGTGGCCTCAGCAGTGCTGGGTACAGGGGGACGGTCACTGCCCTGCTCCTGCTGGCCACACCTGGCTGATCCAGGCCAGGATGCCAATGGTCACCTGGGCACACTCATGTTCAGTTGCTGTCAACCAGCACCCCCACGTCCTTTTCTGCCAGAGAGCTTTCCAGGCACTCTGCCACATCCTGTAGCACTGCCTGGGGCTGTTGTGACCAGGACCCAGCGCTTGGCCTTGTTAAACCCCACACAAGTGGTCTCAGATTCAGCCTGTCCAGATCCCCCTCCAGAGCTACTTTAATAGCTGATCACAGAGCTGATATTCAAAGCTCCCTGTCTCACTCCCACCTAACAGTTTTATTTTCATCTAAGTATAAGGAAATTAAAAAGAATCTAGAAATAAGGCCAATTCTGGTGACCACAGTAGAAGGAAGACAACCCTTTATTCTGCAAATATCTGCTGTTTATTTATCATATGATCATGTCCTTAAAACTGAGAAACTACTGAATTAATGAGAACAGCTCAAATAAATTATGCTCAGGACACTTTATCACTCATTTTTTCATGGGATCAGTAGCTGTAAGAAAACATGGATATGACAGGTCTAGAATGCTCAAAAGGCTTGTTTTTTGTTTTTGTTTGTTTGTTTTCTTTTTTTTTTAGGGGTGAAAAGAAACAACCTTGCAGTTTTCAAATTAAAGGATCAGTGTCTGTCACTTCTCACCAAATTGCAGTGCCTCAGCTACTCAGATCATTGCCTCACAAAGAGCATGTAACTACAGTCATGTCCCTCTCATCAAACACCGAGTAAATTATGGTAATCAAACTATTAAAATAATTAAAATAAAATCAAGCCAGATTATTCTGCTTTTGAGCTGGATTTGGTGCTTATATATAATACAAGAAAAAGGGCAGTAGGGCATTTTCTCTGCAGAGAGGCCCATAGGAGCACACCAATATGCTGGATGGTATTTTACTTTGTAGATGTGTCTGAGTATCTATCTGAGAAGTTTCAAGGTAAGATGACTGTAGCCACCACGCAACTTTCCTTTCCTTGGGGGCAGTGATCTAGGAAATATAAAGAAAATCCTTACACGTGTTTCCCTGCCAGCAATCTTGCTCATTGATCACGTACTGGATCTGGATGCCAGTTTCTGAAAGCCTCTTTAAATGAGATCAAAGCCACGAAAAAAACAGGATCTGGAAGCTGAAACCAGAAAAACTTCAAGTGGAATTAGGGCACACATGTTTAAGTCAGGCCCACACATCACTTGGACAGCCCTCCAAGGAACTAGGGGGTTTCCAGCCTGTTTGAGGACTGCCTTTCCAGGAGGTGTATGGGCTGTGCTCTGGGGGCAGCAGGTGCTCTCCTGTCGCCTGTGGAGCACAGGAAGCCAGGGCTGATGGTTCCTATCATCTCAACAGATCTGTAAGAACACTCAAGAACTCTTAACACGTCAAGATGTGGGGCTGAGGACAGCAGAGTGGCAGTGACTGCCAGGAAAAGGACCCAGCTGGAGAGAATTGCTCACCCTGATCCATACCTGGCTTGTCTCCAGTAGAAGCCAGAATGAAGCAGCAACTCCAGAGCATGATTCACCTGAAACACCCACCCCTGGCAGGGCTAGCTCTGGGGTCTAGCAAAGGAGCCCAAAGCTTGGACTCAAAGTGTTAGATGGGTAGAGGCAGATGAGGTGAACCATCCCTTCAGCATTTGCTGATGGTCCTAGCCAGGTATCACTGACCCTTGCAGTCAGGCAACATTTAACCATGGCAGTCCATGATGGCTGATTTCTGTTTTATTAAAAAGCAAACAGGATAGCAAACCCAGTCAAAACTTAAAAAATTATCCCACAGGCATTTTTGACTTATCATTTACTTATTAGTAACAACAGTAACATTGTTTTTTTACATTCTTGACCAGTATTTTAAGCACCAACAGAAAAATGAAGCCTCACTCAAAAATCGGCTTTTTTTTTTTTTTCTGATCGGCTTAAGAAGCTCACAGAAAATCAATAATATGACTATGGCTCACCCAATATCTAATTAGCTTCATATTCTTGTGACAGAGGATGGTGAGCAGCTCTGGATGCTATTTTAGATAGTGAAATTTGTACTTTGCAGAACTTATTTTAAAATTCTGCTATGCAGCATTATCTAATCTCCTTCTGCACATCTAAAAATAACACCATTCTAACATGAAAACCAAATTATATTTGTCTGAGATTCATGAAAGAGGAAGCATCAAAAGCGCAAAACATTCAACACAGATCCAAGTTCTGATAGACATAAAAACTCTTACTCTGCAGTCTTTGAAAGTTATCTAATCCAAAGGTCACACATGGTTTAGCTGTGCTCTGAGTATAAGAAGCCAAGTATTATGGGAATGTGCTTCATAATTTAGCACAAGGACCTTTGCTCTAGTAGGAACATAGCCTAAACCAATGACATAGACCCAAAGATATATTCTTTCTTACCAGAGATAAATACAGGTTATTGGAGACAAGAAAAATGAGTTGGCTTGCTGATCACTGGTAGCAGGCAAACTAAGGGATTATTAAATATAGATGGGATTATTTTTTCTATTTTTTTAATTTGTATGCATAAGAAACACTTGGTTTTAATACAACAAACATGGGAAAAAATTAATTGGCTTAAAACTCAAGTACCTGAAGCACTCACTAAAGCGATGATGTTTTTGACATATGTGACATCAACAAGACCCTCACTTTTTCTGATCTTGTCAGGAATTATGTGTGCATTATGCTACAGCTGTTGTTTTCTCACTGACTAGACACAGGTGTTCCTCCTTCACAAACTGCCTCTGTGTCCTGACATGTTACAGGATGTCTCACTTAACTTCCAGATGTCAACCAAAGAACTTCATTTTTCATCAAGTTTAAAATAAACCTCGTCTCTCACTGCACTTCTGTGTTCTCTCTGCTCATCCTGTGACCTAGCAGTAATTTCTGACTCATTTTTTTTCCTTGTACTTGCATTCCAAATAAATCCCATTGCTGCTTCTTGTACACTATTCCATGAATTAACTCTTTTGTCAGGCTAATTCTATGCCTTTATTACCATAACAACCTTTTATCTCCTTTATACATGTACTATCAACTCCAGGACATACAACAATCAGACCATATTCCTTGCACACTGCTTTGATGATTCTAGCTCTTTTTAATCCCTTAGCAAATTTCCTTTGTTCTGTCAGCAGCATTTGGATCATTTTTTGACCAGTTTTCTTATGTTTCCCTGCGTAAGGATAGGCTGAGAATTATTGTCCTCTCTCTCAAGTGCCTCCTTGACGTTTGCTTTTCATTTATCCAAAAAATGAAAGAAGGAAAGAAAAAAGCCCCAGCACCATCAAATTGTATTAGTTACATTTCTTAACTCCACTGCAGTAAGTTTGTCTCACTGAAGTTCCACTTCCTAATTCTCTATTGTGTTCCCGTGTTCTTTTCTCCTGTATAATATTCCCTCTGTCTCATTTTCCCTTTGCACTGTTGGGTTCAGTTGAAACTATTTTTATGCCCAGCAACTCATGACAAGAGCTGTGTGCTCTGGGGTACCTACTGCCTCTCTCAAGGCAACCAAAGGTTATGAAACTGCCACCCTACCACTGATCAAAACCTTCTCTCTGAGAATTAACTGAATCTATGTCCTGTGAAGGCACCAGACAAGCTGCAGTCAAGATCAAACTTGAATTGAAGCATAATGCTTCAAAAAGGGGTGGGGGAAGAATCGCCTTATAGACAGTCGACAACACATCAGGATTTACAGGAGAGACAAATAAGTAGGTAAAAGCTGCAATCAGCTATCACCACTTTTCTTTTTTCCTTTTATGTCCCTTAGGTGTGCAACTCAGCACTGTGTTTGCAGAAGTTTATACATTCTGACAAATTCTGGTTGCTACCTTAAAAGCACTTATTCCCCAGGGAAACTCATTTCACATCTCATCAGTTACAGCAATGAGATGGGGAAACTGATTTCTTGTTTCTCTGAGACATGCTGGCTGGATGGCACAGCCACAGCCACTGCTCAACTGAGTCCTGGCCTGAGTTCCCCCACACCTTCTCTGTGCTGAGTAAACTCCAGGTTTAGAGCCTGCACCTCTTTAAAGAGAAGCTCCAGGCATTTTTAAGGAAATTAACTGCAATGGGAAGCACATTTTTATATCAGGTCCGCTTTAGAAAGTTAAGACAGCTGTAGGGCTGAGCTTTGATTAAGGTGTGCTGCATCCACTTCCATGCACTGCTTTGTCCTTCCCTTGCACAGAGCATTGCAACATAACTCAGTATCACTTATGGCAGACTATGCTTGAGAGACGTTTTTAGACACTGCCAGGACTTGGCCTGTTTGGTTTGAAGGGTTCGTGACACTATGTGGTGAGTCATGAGTATTTGTCCAGAGTATTTGCTCTGCTCCAAAGCAAACCCAGAAGCCATGGAAAACCACAGAGCATCACAAGACTCCTGCAAGGGAAAAAAAAAATCCAACCCCACCAATAAAACTATCTGTTTACCCAAGTTATGACCCCATTCATTTCTGAAAACTGCTGAGTATTTTGGTAAAGTCAGGGCAAACTTCCAGGCTATAAAGAAGACCAAAGATCTCATGATTAACATCTCCCAGGGCAATAAAGAAAAAGTTACCCCTTATTGTGGCTATCTCATGTTCTCATTTTCCCTGTTTTTGCATCACTTCCCACAGTCAGACATGATAGAAAAGAGCTGTACATTCTGTTCAGGAAACTGGAGCAGCACTCTCCAGCTTGGGAGAATTAAAGGCTCCACATGACAGCTATTAGTCCTGAGAGGCCAGGCTAGGACAGAGTGATCAGCGATTACACTGGGAGGCTTTGAACAGGAACTCAGAGTGAACTAAAAAGCAGTAAGAGCATAAGGAGAAGATAACCTTGAAATCTCTCTGGACTAGAAGCCTCTCTTTCAAGAAACACCCTGGACTCTAGGGTCCCCACGGCTGCCAACATGCAGCTACTCCAGCACTGGCCACAAAGCCAAAAAGAAGCCTATTGCTTCTGGAAAATTTGCCCGTCTTTCTCACACAGAAATTCTGGGTAGCTCAGAAATGCCAGGGAACTTTTAAGTGATCTCCAGAGACACTTTTACTTTTGAGGACAAGCATATCCATGTGCAGGACACAAAGCTCTTGCAGGTTCAGGAGCTCAGCAGAAGAAGCTCCAGGATAGGGAAAATCTGTCTGGCAAGAGAAGGAGTTCAGGGTCTGCAGGACTCAAGTCTCATCTACTACAAACACCTTCTTTGCTCCAACACCTAGTATTTCCTTCTGGAGTCTTCTGTAAATCAAATTCACTGAGACTTGTGTTTGAATCTGGCCTATGTCCTCAGGCAGTAGAAGGCTGAGCTTTTTAACCAAATTAATGGTGCTGGGGATTTCATAAGTGTAAAGCTCCATCCTTCGTTACGCAAGTAAACGCTCTTTGGATAAGGTTAGTGGGTTTCAAATAGGCTTTTAAGAGAGTAAACTGACTCTACAGTTCTAAAACTGGCATGTGGAGAGGCCTCTCCTCAGTGCCTTTTCCACCTGGTATTTAAGTAAAATTAAAGTGTCAAAGGAGAATAAGAATAAAACTGATTAACTGTGTGTGGCTAATAATAATAATAAAGTGGAAAACATTTTGGACTAAAATTAATGGACACATCTTTAGTATGTCATACATGAATTTATCTGCATGACTTCCACTCATGTTAATGGGAGACACTAGGCTAAGTATCTGCTCAGTGAGCTGGTAATTCATCCCTAAGGGATAAAATTTAAATTTAAACTTAAAAAGGCCATTTAATGTTAAAGATGAAACACTGTCTTGAATTCATATGGTTTTCAGAGTAGAAATGAGCAGGAAAATAAATTAGCAGTGATATATTTGTGTGCATGTTGAATGTTGAATTTCCTGAATTTCGTGATTAATTTGGAGCAGTCATAAGTCATGATATCCTGATGCTGAGCAATACCTAGTTAGTGTGATATTCTGGTATTCCAACACTACCTGTTTCCAAACACCTGAAAAAAAGTGCTTTACAACATATTTATAATCAGAACTTTTCTTTCTAGCTACTGTCAACAGTTGACTTAATTTTTGATACAGCTGTAACCCAGGATTCCTTAGTTTATATTTGACTTCTAGTTCTTTCAGAAATCTTCTGAATTATGCACAACTCATATTTAAGTGTTGAAATTCCATACAGATTTACCATGAAAAAAAACCACCAATTCCTTTTTATAATTTTAAATTCGTTTCCTTACAGTCTCTCTCTTGTTCTTTTCTTAACGAAAAGATTACTTAGGAAGGTATAATTTTCCTTTAGCTACTATTCATTATTTCCTATCTTTCAGTGTCCTCTCTTTAGTTTTTTTTTTCTAAATGAAATGCTCCAGAATTTTTGAGCCACTTTTCCTTGAAAATGTTTTTGATCTATATCTTTCCCTACATCTCTCATGATGTATGCTTGCTGCTTCTATTTATTTTTTCTAGTGCTGCCTTTGTCCTTTTAAGCACCAATGCTTAAGTCCCCCAACAATTTATCCAGACCACAATATTTACTGTGTTATTACCCCTTCATCTCCATTCCTGCAGAAGACTGTCACTTGTCTTTTTCTTATCACTGCACTAAACTGTCTCCCTGAAGCTCTTCACAGTGATTCACTGCTTGACCTTTAGCCCAATTTCCACCCGTCATTTCTTCCTCCTCCCCTCACACACCCAGAGTTGCATGAATGAATAGTTGAGATGTCTCATCCTAATGCTTGCTGCTTTTCTAAACTGCATTTATAAGCATTTACGAAGACCTTCTGAAATTCCTCACAGCCTTCTCTGCTGTTCAAGTATGTTATCTCCTGTGCCACCTGTCATTTTTGCCACCTCTCTGTTCACCTCCCTCCAGACTGAACACACATGAAATAATACATGAAATCTTTGTACTGGGGGCACCCTCAGATAGCCCTTTCCCATTTAGAAAATTGCTTGTCTCTTCCACCTCGTTGCTCCTTATCTCTTAACCACCTTCTAATCCATGTCTGATCTTGTCTGGCTGACTGTTTGCTCTCTGCAGGAGATGCCAGTCCTTTTAGCATTCTTGTGTAAATATTGTGGCGCTGTATAAATATTTTTTCATATATAAGGCATTCTGAGCTAATTTTATCAGCTCATAGTCATCTAGGTGCTTTATACTATTAATTTTTTTCCAATTAACTTTTCTACCACTGAGATAAGGCTTTCTGCTCTGTAATTACTAGGCTCATCCCTTGCATCTTGTTTAAAATTAGAGAAAATATTAACTGTTCTCCAGTCCTAGTATGTGGAGTATGCAGTTATGTGTAAGAAAATATCTCTTACCTTTGAAAAAAGTGACCACACTGCTCTGGCCCTCAACAACCCTCTGCCATTGCAGCCCCAGGGTCTCTCAAGATAATGCCTTAATGTTATGAGCCTGCATTACATCCAGGTTTAAAGTCCATCAAGTCCATTTTCTCTTGGGCCTTAAGCCAAGTGGTAAATCAGGCTCTTACAAAGATATGTGTCAGAACTAAGTCAGCATGGCATGCAGCTACCCTACCTTCCAACAACTGGAAGGCACCTACCAAGTAACTTTCTTAGATATGCTCACTTTAGGGAACAAACATTGCTCATGTCTTGATCTGAAAATACTGTGTTAGTGGTAAGAATACAAAATACTCTTTCATTGTGTTTTTTCCTCTCTAGATGCATCCTGAATGGATTAAATAATGGGCATTGTTCTGTTGCAGACATTTTTCCACAGAAATCCTTTCTTTCAGATTTCTGTATCTTCTGGGAAGCAAAGGGCCCCAGAAGACAAGGTAAACAATTGTTATCAGCTGCTGTGGAATGTAACAGGGGCCTCTGTGATTGGTCTCATGTGCATGTTTATAATTAAGGGCCAATCATCAGTGCAAGCTAGGGGACTGAGTCCCTGGACACAACTTTGTTTTAGATTCTTTCTTTTCTATTCTTAGCTGTAGCTAGCATCTGCAAACCTCTCTCTTGATTCTTATTTAGTATAGTTATAATGTATAATATATCATATATCAATAAATCCAGCCTTCTGATCAAGAAACAAGATTCTCGTCTCTCTCTCACCATGGCGGCCCACTCAGGCGCAGTAATATCGTTCCTATGCAAAAATTTTGCTTTCCTGAAAAATTGCTGAGGGGGGAAAAAAAGCAAAGGCTGAATGATTCAGCTTTAGTAATATATAAGTAATAAATTTGGAAGGGAAGAGAGTTTACAAGTGACTTAATTGTAATTTCCAAGTGTGAGCATAAGTTTAAAGAAAGAGGAAATGAAGCCAAGTATCTCAAGGAACCCATGTCTCTGTGCTACTAAAAAGAGTATTTCCAGTGGTATATACATTTACTTTGTATTAGTCCTTGACTGGGAAAAATCAGTCTAACATAAGGCTCATTCTTGAAACAAAGTTCACTAGGATGAGTGGTTCTCCAAGTTCGCTGTGGTGGCATCCACTCGGAGGTGGCAAAAGTTCTCTCCAACTTCTTCTGAGTTAACTTACACATAAATACTGCCAACACCCCTTTCTCATACATGCATAGTCTCTTAACAAGCAGCACACACAGTTCTGAGAAAAGACTTCAGATTCCATGGAAGCAATAAATACCCAAAAGAAGTGTCAAAGAAAGAATGAAAATACCTCATGATACTTTTTCACAGTTTTCCCCGACACACAGGTGCAGGATTTCCAGTTTGGAGTGCCACAGCCACAGTTTCCGCCGCAGCGCTGGACAAGGAGGCAGCGGGGGAAGAAAACGACATTTGTCAGCTTCAGCTCCTCCCTTAAATTGACAGAGTAGTTCCTTGGAGTGCAGCTGTAACGCTTCACATCATCATTCAACCTGTCCAGGTCAACTGCAATGCAAAAGAAGCTTCATTAGTGAGGTGAGTGCGGGACATTCCTCTGGCTGATGCTGCTCCCCGGGCAGTCAATAACACAGAATAATGGGGTGCTGGTTGAAAAATATGTGAACTACAGGAGTGATTTCTGAACAGATAAGCCTACCAAATTTAAATCATTACAGGTGGCCATCCAGGCTGTCATCCTTCTCCCACTGACTGCCATAGCATAGATCACACTGACTATAAAGGTGCAGGGAAGGTTTGCAGTAAAATACTGTCCTGAAAGCTGAAGACTGATAATTTTATTTGCTTTGTCACTCCACATAGTTGGATCCTTGGGCAAGAGATCCACCTCTGACACTCTCTTCCCTTCTCTGTTTACACCTGGCTTACTTAGATGCTAGGTTCTATTTTTTTTTATTATAAGCAAAACCAAGGCCCTTCCTGTGGTCACTAGAGAAACATTTTTGGGGAGTGATTCATCCCTTCCATGGCAAGAGTATTTAGGACAGCCTGCATGACTTTCTTCCTCAAGTTGCCTGTCTGTACTGTTTATTAATAGAATTTAGATACTTCATTTTTAGATGGAGAAATCAATCTAAGCAGCATTAATTTTATCTGGTAAGTGTTACTATAAGAGGCATACAAATAAATACAATTAAAATTAATAGGCCCATTGAGTGCCAGTAGTTGACTGATGTTTAAATGCCTAGTATGTGAGATCTGTCAAGTAAACAAGTGGTAAAGCCAGCCACAAAAATAACTTATAGACTATCAAATGTAAGTTTAAACGCTGTTTCTAGCTTTGGCTTGTAAAACTAAAACTAAACCAAAAACCACTTTTGTAAATATATTTTCCACAATTGTGACACAGACAAAAGCAACAAATTTAATGAGTACTATTTCTATAGAAATAGATTTCTTTTTCCTTCCTTTTCTGTCTTCTTTTTTGCCTTAGTATTTTGTCTACCAACTAAGTGTTCAAAGCTCAGTAATTCATTCAGGAGTGGGGGGCATGTGAACTTATGTTGAGTTTGACTCCAAACAGTATTTGCTAACAGAAGCATCAACAGGAAAACAGGGATGGCTCAAATAAGAACTGAGATAACAGTCTAGTGTTTGTGAACATATCAGATTTTCAGGGCATGTTTAACAGGTCAACATAACCTCTGCTTCTGAGAACACTTATGCTTGTGCTTTAATACAAATATGTGAAACCTTATAACAAAGACACTTCATACTTTCTGTGACTCAGGCCTTGTCAACATCACTAAGTTAATTGTGGAAAAAGTGGTTGATTTGTAAACATCATGCACCTTTACATCCTAACTTGGAGATAACAAAAAGGCTGAAATGCAAGAGACAAGGATACATCAATATCAGAAATGTCATTATAGAAAATCGTAGCAGATTCACTTTTTTGACAAGGTGTTATCTCAGTCAATGGGAATTTAGCAGATAAACTGCTATTTTATAGCAATTATGATACATTCCCCCATGAAATCTCAGTGGTTCTCTCCCGAGAGCTAGCATCTCTCCAGAAGAGGTATAGATCATCCTCTTGCTGTAAGCACAAAATCAATGGGACTGGTGGTATACTCATGCACTGAGAGAAAAATACACTGTGAGTGTCCTTAGCCAGGACTGGCAAGTCCAGGGTATATTGATTTCTTTGTTTTAACAGATTATATTTTCTTCTCCACTGTCATTCTTCAAAGCCACCTCTTTTCACTGCAGGCTTTCAGGCTAATTCTTTCCACAAGGAAGTGTTTCCCATACCTCTAAACATTCTCACCAGGACCTTTGCCATCAGCTTTGCTAACTGGTAAAGCAAAGCACTAGCAGGCTACTATTCACTTCAGCCAACTGATGTGACAGAAAAATCTACTAAAGGAAGAAGAGGGCTGAAAATTTGCTGCCTTCATCACTAATGAGATTTCTTGAGGGGAAAGCCTGGATCATCCACACTGACACTGCAGCAATCCAGGGGAATATCTATAAGATAATCAGATAAGCAGAAAGGTCTTACTTTAGTGATGTTGAAAATGAAAATGAGAAATCTCAAGCAGAGAAGAAAAGCCTAAATAAACAATTTAAAAGACAAACAAGTTATCCTCTATTAAAATTTATTTGGAGGTAAACACCTACACCCTTTTTTACTCTGCTCTACAGAACTGCAGTGCTTGATGGGAATAAGGTGAGCATGCAGAGTACTCTGAACAATGTATCCTGTACTCTGGTAGCATCACACTGACACACAAGAACAGTTCCCATTGCCTAATTAAATCCTAAACTCTAGACCACAGTTTATTGCCCCCCAACAAAAGAGCACATTTTATTCTAAAGAACTCTCTCTCCTGAAAGCTTTAATATGCATTTTTTCCTGTCTTTGGATTGTTTTACTGTCTGGAGCTAGTCCATTTCCTCATCCAAATAAGAATGAGATTTTACAGTACAGTCAGTTTCATGCATCACTTCACTGCTGTGACTAAAATGTAACCGAGCCTTGGTGTGATTGGTGTGAAATCCAGCTGCTTTACTTATCAAGGTCTGAAACCACTGGAGTCCTTAATTTAAAACTAGAACTAAAAGGTTCTTTAGACTGGATGCAAATAATTACCAGGTATTATTGCAGAATGTCTGCATCAGAGACAGCTTAAAAGTAAGGCAAACATGAAAGAGATGCACTGGAGCACTAAACTGGATACTTGGGGGCCAATGTTTGCCCCTTCCTTCCCTTAAATCCTCTAAATAAAACCATCCTCATTTCACATAGCTTTACGGCATGTGTTTACCTTGAAGCTTTCCTCAAAATATTTTGTGATTCTATGATCTTAATCAGAGGTAGGCACTGAAATCAGAGACGACAGCTAATGCCAAGTTTTATTCTGAAAAAGGAGGCCTTCAAGATTGAGAAGAAAACCTCTGCTGCTGGTCACTGATTAATTTTAATAAGACAGTTGGTCTGTTAGGGTTGCTTTTAACACTTTATCTGCTTCAAATTCACATCTGATCATTCTACACTTTTTCATGCATCAGTCACAGAGCAGAGCTAAGGTGTAAGAGATGGCAGCCACCTTGCCATGGTATTCCTATACCACATGTCAAAGCCATCTACAAGACAAGGCAAGGCAAGGCAAGGCTAGGAGGATTCGGGCAGCTGCAGACTGGTCAGCCTATGATGAAATTAAGGGTCAAATCCTTCTTGGAAGCAATACGCAGACAGACATGGGGGTGACTGGGAACATCCAGAATAGATTTAACCAGACCAACCTCAGAACTGGCTTTGATGAGACATCTGTCTTGCTGGATGAGGTGAAGGCAGCAGAGGCATCTGCTGATTTTTGAAAGTGATGCATAGCATCCTTGCAGCCAGATTTCTGAGATATAATGGAATAGGTGGACTACAAATTCAGTAGATAACTTGAATATCTGAGACTTGATGAAAATGGTCAGCAATTCCAAGTACAACTGGTAGCTGGTTAATATTTGTGTTCCCCACAGGGTAACGCTGGGGTCAATACTGCTAAAGATCTGCAGGTAAACTATAGGCACTGTAAAAGCCATCAAAGACATTCAGAGCAATGCTGTATCTGACTGAAGCTATGGTGTGGCTCAACTTGAGTTGGAAAATACACAAATAAGCTGGAGAGGGACTTTTTACAAGGGCAAGTAGTGATAGGACAAGGGGATATTGCTTCATACAAAAAAAAAAAAAGATAGGTTTAGATTATATATTAGGAAGAAATTCATTACTGTGAGGCTGTTGAAACACTGGAAAAGGTTATCCAGAGAGGTTGTGGATGCCCCATTCCTGGAAGTGTTCTAGGTTGGATGGGTTTTGAGCAACCTGGTCTGGTGCAAGGAGTCTCTGTCCACAGCAAGGGCACTGGAACTGGATGATCTCTAAGTCCCTTCCAGTCCAAACCATTCTATGATCTCAACATTGTAACAAAGAATATTTGGATTACCAACATAATGATATTCTCACAATTATATGGCAATAACAAATGAAATATAATTTCCTAGTCTCATCTTCCACTGGTTAAATCATCTAAATGCTCTGACACCGACAAAATAATTCTTCTCCATACCAAATTTTGACCAAACCCTGTGGCTTTTAGACTTCAACACATATGGATGATGGTTTTGACTGTTCCACTGCACATGCTTAATGATATCACAATAAGCAATGTGTTAAATATACCTGGAAACTTGGGAGCTATCTAAATCCTTCTAATGAGCTAAGAAGATCTTGCAATTTGCATTTACTGTAGGATCACAGTACCAAGACAAATCTCCTCAATACAGCAGATTATTTTAGAGGAACAAAAGATCAAGATTTCAGTAGGATTATAACTGTTTTCATGGAACAAAGGGCAAAATATATAGGCCTATTATGGACAGGCAAACCAATTACCAACTGTGGTACAGGTCAAGTAGCAAAAGCAGGCCAAACTATTGGACACTGCTTCACTGAAATCAATGGAAAAGAGCAGCTTATTCCAGTGATAAATAACATGCTATAAGTTTCACTAGCATTTTAAAAAAGGGTTTAATAAGAAAACCTTTCACTGCAGTGACCAACAATTACATTGCGTAACATGCGAGGGAAAATGTCATTTGTCACAGAGAGGGAAGGTAGGAATGTAGATCTGAATTAGATTGTGAAATGAAGGAATGTGTGCAGTTTGCATGCAACAGACAACTTGGCTCCTAAATGAAGAAGAGTAGGAAAAATATTCTGGTTTTTAAGCCCAGGGGATACTTTAAATTATCAGCTATTTAAGAAGGTATTCCATGTACTTGGAATATTCAAATTTGCCATGAATGAGCAAGCATTCGGCATTTGTGATGCCTGCACTCCCTGTCTGGTGCACTGAAACTTGCTGGCAGCCATCCCAGAATCTTTCAAGGAAGAGTGCATGGACATTTGCAGTAATTTATTGGCCACTGCTTGCAAACCTCTGAGAAATAACATTAAAATTTTAACTTCTTGCTGGACCATTTTAAGTTATGACAATTAAAAACTATTGTTAAGGACATGATGAAACTTGCCTGATCTTGGGAACTGATTTGGCAGTGAACAGCAGAAGCATTCCGTCAAGACTCATGGTTTGACCTCACTATTCCCCTTCCAGAGAGCAGTGTGGCTATGCCAGCAAGTGTTTATTTATTTAACTTGTAAAGCTGTCACTGGAGAGAGATGCTATTGCAAGAATGTCCCACCTGATTAATTTCCTCTGATAGCCAAAGGCTTCTTGTGTATTATTTTCAAAAAAAGAAAATGAGCTTAGAGGAAGGGATAGTCTTGTAAATTACCAGAATGTATCTATCTACATGTGCTCCTGCTTCCAAGGTTTATTTATGGGAAAACAAAAAAAACCCATGCCATTCCTTTCTAAAGACAACCCCTTTCTTTGGGTACCAGCTCCTTTCTTTGGGTACCAGCTCCATGACATTTGGATTTACTTCTATGATGAGAAACAGTGACCTTGTTCTTTTCCTTTCTTTCTTCATCTGTATGGAAACTATTTCACAGGTGGAGATCTTTTTTTAATTAAAAATCCTTATTCAATGGGAGGTAAGAAATCAGAAACAACAGCAAAACATAAATGCAAATAAGTATGTGGGAAAAGTTAAATAATGTTTAATTGGTGGATGGAACTGCTTGCAACAGTATCTCTTAGAAGCTCTTCTAATACTATTAGCCAGATAAATTCATGCTTTCAGAAATTTAAACTAGGATGAAGATGCTTCCTTGAAACATGTCTGAACTCTCCTCATGACTCTCTAGAAGAAAGGAAACCTGTCTGTGAAGAACTTCAACATAATTGTGCAGCATTTGTGAATGCTTAATTGTGAAAGCTTACTTCTTTACCTGTGTTCTTGCCATGAACAGTATTAAATAACCCAAAAGTGTTATCTTTCTGGAGATGCTTAATATTTGTAATAACCAAATTACTATGATACTGAGATCATCAATATTTTACAATATATTACAGAAATGTAAAAGGAATTATTTTAAAATAATACTTTTTGCTAACAACTTAGGATGAACATAAAGCTGAATATTTATACTTTCAGAGTTTCTAAAATGCAGAAATTGGTAGCAGACCTTTATGAGTATATTTACAACTGCAGAGGTTATTTGAAATAACGATCATATTTTCATTTAGGTGTACACCATAGTTTACAGCTTATACAAGGCTTCTCATTTCAGAATTGTGAAAATCTTCTCCTTTCTTTTCTGTCCTGTTCTGCCATCTGGATTGCACTGTGATTTTATTGTCAGCTTTCACTGGAGTGGTTAACAGCAAACCTTGCTGAACATATACAGAATTAAATATCAAACTTCATGTGGTTATTAGTGAGGCATATTTCATACCAATATCTCACTTCAATAGTGCGAAATGCAATAGAAATTTCAATAGAAATGCAATTTTGGTTTCAGTAGAAAGAAATGCACTTAACTTAATAGAATTGCATCAATATTGTGGAGGTGTGAGATCAGATTTTGTAGACTGAATGGAGTTACCATAAATATGGATTTAATCCACACACTCTTCAACTTTCAGGTACTTGCAAGAGATATCTAGGAAAAGACTGATTTGTATATGCATAAATTAATGTGTACGAATACAAAAAATCAGAATCCTTTGGCCTGAAAAAGACCTTCAAACATCAAAAATACAACTGTAAATCAAGTACTGCCACAATAATCTCTAAACCATATCCCCACATGCCACATCCATAGACCTTTTGAATATTTCCAGCGATGGCATCTCCACCACTTTCCCTGGGTTGTCCATTCCAATGCCTGATGACCATTGCTGTGAAATTCATTTCCCTAATATCCAATCTAAACCTCCTCTGTTGTAAATTCATGCCATTTCCTCTTGTCCTGTCACTTGTAGCCTGGGAGAGGATACCAATCCCAGTTTGGCTGCACCCTCCTGTCAGGCAGCTGCAGAGAGTGATGAGGGCCCCCTGAGCCTCCTTCTCTCCAGGCTGAACACCCCCAGCTCCCTCAGCTGCCCCTCACAGCACTTGTGCTCCAGAGCCTTCCCCAGCTCCGTTGCCCTTCCCTGGACACGCTCCAGCCCCTCAATGTCTCTCTGGCACTGAGGGGCTCAGAACTGAGCACAGGATTGGAGCTGTGGCCTCAGCAGTGCTGGGTACAGGGGGACGGTCCCTGCCCTGCTCCTGCTGGCCACACCTGGCTGATCCAGGCCAGGATGCCATCGGCCTTCTGGGCCACCTGGGCCCACTCTGGATCATGTTCAGCTGCTGTCAACCAGCACCCCCAGGTCCTTTTCCACCAGGCAGCTTTCCAGCTCCTGTCCCCAGCCTGCAGCAGTGCCTGGGGCTGTTGTGACCCAAGAGCAGGATGCAGGGCCAATGGTATGAGGCCTTGCTGAGCCTCATACCATTGGCATCAACGCAGCAATGATGGGAAGAAGCAAGAATGGAGCCAGAGACTACTTTTAAAGAACAAAAGGTTCTGAACTCAAATTTTAAGATATGAAAACCTATTTAAACACTGAAAACTAGATTTTGGGCTTTTGTTTGTTTGTTTTTGTTCAGAGAGTGGTTCCAGAGAGATTGAGCAGCCTCCATGCTTGGAGATATTAAAAACCTTACTTGACATGGTCATGAGCAACTTTCTATTGATGGCCCTGCCTTGAAGAAGGACATTTAAGTTCCTGAGGTGGCCTCCCACTTAATCTATTCAGCGATTCTGTGAGCTTCAGTTATGATGAAATACTGACTTCTTATTTGCTTGACCTTGATAGTTGTAGATTATTAATTGGTGAATTAAGAAAACACAGCATTTAAATTTCATTTATCACCTGTCCCTGTTGTCAAAATTAGTATTCAGCAACACTGCCTCTCTTAGCTCAATTTTGGGCCAGAGTTTGGTATGGGTAGAAGGCTGGATAGGAGTGAAAGTATTAGTGATTAATTTATACCATTTACATGGTGTGATCTGAAAATGCTATGAAAGATAGGCAGAGATTACATCAAATTGCTCTTACCTGCCTCAGGGCTGTTCTAACTTAGGATAAAAAAATAAAACCTAAGCTGTAAGCTGAAACAGATAGGTATCTGAAATAAATTATGATATAATCTACTGCTCTCTTTGCTGCAAGGTTACCTCAGTGCCTATAAACATTCCTCAGAGATCCACTCTGTCTGTGTTTAAAAGCCACCAAACATTTCTAATTTAAGGATTTGTTAAAGCTGTTCCTTACTCCTCACATCCTCCAAGAACAAGCCTTTAATCTTGTCAGAAGTTTATGACTAAAAAAAATTCTTAACTGAAATTTTTAAAAGATTTCTCTTTAAGGTGAGGTACTTTAGCCCAGAGAGCTGCTAACAGTCAGGGAATTTGGCCTTCAATTCAAAAACAAAAGGCAAACTGTTATAAAACCTTTTTTGTTTTTCCTGTAACCAAACCACCACCAACAAAAAAGCCTATTAAATCAAGTATTAAAACTGTAACTGGAAAAATGTTATGCATCTAAATTTTCTCAGCACTATCAGATCAGTTTGATACCTGCAGCCTGCATAATTAGCATCAATAAAGCATCAAATGCTATTTTGTACTTATGTGGTTATTTAAATATATGGGATACTGGGCCAAATAGGATCTGAGAATGAAATGATATTTCGATAACAGAACCAGTACAGGATACAGGATCCTAATCAGCTTCTATTAAAAACAGAACAGACCCTTCATTTCTTTTTTATACATATCTACTGGCATCAAATCCAGCCTGGATGAATAAGGGACACACAGATCACGTTCCACACACCCACAGAAGATCAAAACACTCTTGAAAGTCACACAGTGATACTTAGATGAGGTTTTTCCCCGACAATGGTGGTGCTTGCTTGAAATTTCTGACGTGCCAAAAGGGAGCAAAGTAAAGGGGTTCACTTCTTGCTGAATGGGTGCTCAGGGCTTTATTACAGATTCCTTTGAAGTGCTGAGCCCAGAAACAAAGAAAGCCAACCTGTCTTGGAAACTGTACACCAGTACTGTGTCTACAGAATAACCTGCAGGTGCCTGAGGTTATTCTCCTCCTCCAAGGATAACAGCCACAGGACAGCCCACATTCCCGCCATTTACCTCTTACTCTCCAAGTCAAGGTGGGCACATAAATGACAGGTGGCCTCTGCCAGATCCTGGTTCATGCCCAACAATGACCAGGCTGACAATTTAGCAATATAATGACAGTATTTCAGGGCCTGGGAACACTTCTTGACAGTTTTCCCTAATATGGATGTAGTCTATATACCCCTTTTAAGAGCAAAGCCTCATAATTTGATAACAAGTTACAAGCACTGAACTACAGTTCTCTCTTGCTCCTTATAACATGCTTAAGGTATGGGGGGATTGAATCTGAGATGTAAATAAATGGTAGATTGCACACAATTGGAATTGTGATTTGGGAATTATAATTTTAAAGTTACAAATAAGAATGCACATGATTACATAACTTGAAAATAGATGACAACATGAGAAATCAAATAAAATTCTTAACTCCAGATCTGGTGTGAAAACTACAGTGACTGTCATCCTAAAGAATCCTAACAGACCTCCTACATTTATACTGCACATGAAGCGCAATTTCGTCAGGCCCTTCAGTGCATGGTTACCTCAGAGCACAACTGTGACTTCTCAATAGTGTTTCTTTGTCATTATGGCTTTGTATTGCCAGCTAAACACCCCTTTGCTTTACCATTTGGTGGATGATTTGAACTAACAGAAGGAAACAAGAAACATAACCCAGAAATGTGTGCTTTGCTCAATTACAGAAAAAGATGTTACACCATAATAATGTTCCCTGCCAACATAATGAAAAACAGGGAAATGTTCACATCCTAAAAAAACCAGCTGCACATACAGGTGTCTGCACCAGATGCTTCCCTAAGCACAATGTGATAAAAGTGATTATTCCTCACTCAACAGAGAACAGTCCCTAAGCAGGGTATTTAAAGAAGGATGATAACACAGGTAATTAGGAGCCCCACGCTTTACACACAAAGCAATGATTAAGAGGGTAAAGCTTAGAATCATATGTCTTTACATGTGGACTTGTGTTTTTATTTGTGAATTTATCGTAAAAATGGGAAGTTTTCAGTCTGATTTCTCAAGTGAGATCCTAACTGGAAACTGATTAAGGATTGAACAACCTATCCCTGGTTTTAATAGGTGGTACCTTGCCCTGTGACTCCAACAGGAACATGAGCGCCAGAATGTAACACCTGACTGATGGACTTTCCCATGAGGAGCGACGGAATATCCTTTCCTTTTCCCAAAGTATGTGTAAGTATGTCCCAAAGTATTTTCCTACCTTTGGACTTCCTGTCATGGTAGCTCCTGCCTCGATAATGGTGCCCACTGTCTGTGTAGAGATTCTCAAGGTCTTCTTGCCAGGAGTCCGGGTTGAAGTGTTTGAGCAGATCCTCCACCGTGTCAAAGGCGGCGATGGTCTGATCTAGCGCTTCCGCAGTGAGCGTAGGGTCAGTCACTGATGGAGAGGGATAGGATACCCCCTAAGAGTGACATACATCTCAGTGTACTTGGAATAAATCACAGCACCACTTTAAACTACTGAAAACAGTTACTGACAAGCTTGTTTCATTACTGAGAGAAACAGTTACTTCGGGCCATCTTTTCAAGTCTTTGGGCCAGGACTTTCTTACACCTGTGTTTTCTTTTTCTAAGAAGAGATACCAAGAAATTTCCAAGTAAATCCCAGAGAGATGCTGGGAGCAAAAGTACTGCCACTGGTGGACTTTCACTATTCAGATGCAGTCTTCAAAGGGAATGATGGTTTGCATGTATGCAAAGATGCAATGAAAATGTCTTTTGAAAGCACTGTGATGGCCGTGGCCACAGAAATGGAAATGACAGTTGCTATTTCACATGAGGCAGATCAGAGACCACAGCAGAGAAAGACAAATGCAAAGAAGTCCACTAGACAATCTTTTTCTGGTCAATTTGGACAACAATTTTGGCATGGCTAGAGACTTGGAAAAATGGCCCTTTTTTACCCAAAATTAAATGCATTAAAAAACAAAGATGAATTGACATTGAACTGACATTTTACCAAAAATACAACTTACTAAACAAACAGAAAAAAACCATGATATTTGGATCTTGGAGATGTTCGTGGGTGAGAAGCTGGACATGACCTGGCAATATGCTTGCAGCCCGGAAAGCCAATGGTGTCCTGGGCTGCATCCAAAGCAGCTTGGGCAGCAGGGCCAGGGAGGGGATTCTGCCCCTCTGCTCTGCTCTGCTGAGATCCCACCAGCACTGGGGTGTCAGCACAGGGAGACCATGGACCTGTTGGAGTGAGTCCAGAGGAGGGAACACCAAGGTGATTAGTGGGATGAAGGAAAGACTACGAGAATTGGAATTGTTCAGCCTAGAGAAGAAAAGGCATCAGGGTGACCTAACTCTGTCTTTCCAATGCCTGAAGGGAGCCTACAAGAAAGATGAAGACAAACTTTTTACAAGAGGAGGTAGTGATAAGACAAGGTGGAATTGCTTTAAAATGAAAGAGGGCAGGTCTGGATTAGATTTGAGGAAAAAATTCTTTACAATGAGGGTGATGAGACACTGGAACAGCTCTGAAAGAGTCTGTGGATGCCCCATCCCTGACAGTGTTCACAGTCAGGTTGGAGAGGGCTGTGAGCAGCCTGGTCCACTGAAAGGCATTCCTGCCCACTGCAAGGGCATTGAAACTAGGTGATCTCTAAGGAACCTTCCAACCCTAAACATTCTATAATTCTACGATCTCAGCGATATAACAATGAATATTTGGATGAGTAACATAGTAGTATCCTCACAATTATAACACCAAATGGAATACTTATTTTCCACCAGTAAGGACCAAGTACTGTTTTCTGAGTGTCCCCACTGAACTTTGGCACAAGTTGACTTTGACAGAATGATTGCAGCATTTTCAGTTTTATTGGAGAGGACTTGAAACATTCTTAGAATTCTTAATTTAGTATCAAGATATTCACTATCCTGATATCACTTTTTCCATTATCCAAGCACAAGGCCGAACAGCATGTAAAATATGCACAAGAAAAAGTATTAATACAGATCTCTTACTTTCTGAAGAACAACAATCAATTTTGTCCAAAAACAGGCATAGTACAGCACACAAATTGTTTGGTCTTATAAGTTCTAATGTTGGGGAGAAACCCCTAGAAATCTAAATTCTTTGATGAAAACCCAGCTCTGAAGTACCAGAATGAATGCACCAGAAATATGCCAGTTAAAATTAATGGCTTCCCAAAATATTTGTTTTGCCTCATCTCCCAAGTAAATGCATATGTTAAACTATTAATCTTTGTGATTAACTTCACTCAGTTAGGTCAGAATGGGAGGGTCAACTCATTTGAGTAAATTCACTCAATTGTTTGCAGGATTGTGTTTTTCAATTCCTCCTATAATGCTTTTAGAGTATAGATATACATATAATTTAAAATAAAACACTTCTCTTTAATGGTAAGCTGTATCACACAGCTAACAACTCCTCACATTTTCCTGCATATGTTTGCTGAAAATATGGACAGTCCAAATCATTAAAAACCAGGGAGAGAAGAAACAGCAAACATTACAATAGTGCATTCAAGAAAGCATAGCTGCACTTTACAGCTTAGCACCAACAGCCCAAGAAGTTTCAGTGGGCCCACCTGGGATTGCAGTGCCCTTCTAGTGCAGTGCCAAGGCTCTCTAAAAATTCATGATCCCCTAAAAAGGAAGTCACACCTTGAAGCCTTTCTCCTGACTTCTACATGGCTGGGACTAGAGACTGTCAGAGAGGCGAAGTCCCAGCAGCAGAAAAGCTCACAGCAGCAAAGTGAACACAGCATTGGTATCTAAAGCAGTGCTGCAGGAGCATCATGCAGTGTGCTAACACAGGGGCTGGAGTTACAAAAGGGAAAGGCACCTAAACACTACTTTCTTACTGAGGAGAGCTTGGTGGAGCTCATGGCAGTCTAATAGGGAAAGATCAGCCCCTGACTGCCTTTCAAAAGTGAGAGAGATGCTCTAAGAATGCTGAAGAAACAGGAGCATAAAAATCAGTCCACAGGTGTGTGGTTTACTCAGTTCAGGAGTCTTCTTCCCACATGTTCAACTGCACATTTCATTACAGAAGTGGAGGTCAAGCTGTGAATATGCAGGGCATGTCAAACTCATACAGGCAGCTGGGATTCCCCATTTTCTTCTCAAATAAAAGCTCCTACTCAAGAGATTTGTGCAGCCTTGCTAAAACACAGAAGAAAGCTTAACTTTTTCTTAGTGACAGCCAAATCAAGAGGAATTATTTCAACAGCTGAGATAGCCTCCTGGCAGCAACATCATGTGACAGGCCCAAAAACAACTTCAAAGCTGCCAACCCAACTGCCCCTCTTTTGTCCTGCCAAGAATGAGGCGCTGGCTTTGGGAGGCTTTGTGCTTGTCATAATCTGACTTCTGAGATCATATCCAAAGAGGGAGCAAGAAGAAATGTAAGAAACAACAAGGAGCGAATATCTTCCACATTATGTACCTCCTTTGCAGTTCTTAAAAGCACTGAGTATATTTTTAATTTACTGCAACACAAAGGTATCTTTTTTTTTGTATGTGCTCTTGCCCTTAATTTCTGTTCACTCATTCTTTTCACTTTCCTATCTCTATTGTGAGCCTGACAGGCAATTCAATGAGCACCACAGTTTTTTGTTGGTCATAAAATTACTTTACATATAATGGAAACTAACCTTATAAGGAGTAAAGATTTTGTTTCCTTTTTTTTTTTTCCTGGGTTTGCTGGGTTTGCTGTGATAGGTTAAGGGTAGAAGCATTTTTTTAAACTTTCTGAGAAAAAACTCAAAACAAAAAACCAAGCCAAAATATAACTCTGTAATATGACCTCAGACATGGAAGAAAGAATTTGCTCACTCAAAAATTTTTATTCTGAGAGTTATAATGTGTCTATATCCTAAAATAAGTCTTTGAGTTACTTGTGGGTTTGAGAGGAGAAACTCAGACCTGCCATGCTACCTGAGCATCAGCAGAATTGTATGTCACCTTGTCCAAGACTCACAGGTCTGAGTTGACCTTCTGCTTCTCAAGACCATAACAGAATCCCTGAATCTTTCTCTCTGGAAGAACCTGGATGTCCTCAGACATTTTCCTTGGTGCCTTTGTGAAAAATTGCTCAATCTCCCTGCCTTATTTTCTCTGAGGATAAAAAGGACTTTTGGGTGCAATGTGCTGGAGAAAGTATATTTTATTAGATAAGGAATGACACAGAAAAGCCAATGAAACCGAGGTTCTGCTTCTGGTTTAGCTGTAGGTTTCCACGTGACCTTGGGCATCAGATTGCTACCTGTAATATTTGTATTGAACTTACTTAGCTGCAACATATTAAAAATTTTTTTAAGAAAAAAAATATAGAAGCAAAAAATATGAACTTGATTTTTCAATATGAAAGGGATACTGGGTTATTGTTTGGTATATTGTGCATTTTATGACACGAAGGATGGTAACTGACATGGCATTTACCATAGGCTTAGTCTCATTTACATACTTACCTGATGAGGGAGCCCTAGGCTTACTTTTTCAAACATCAGCCCACCATATTTTTTTAACAAAATATGCCATTACACTGAGGTGTTTTTCCCATGCCCACATTAGAATGAAAAATGGATTTGTGTCTTTTAGTAAACCTGTTCTATCATCTCCTGCTTGGCACATCCAGTAGAGCTCACCCCTGCTAACATCCCTCCTCAAGACTTTCAGCACAGTTGGTTCCAGACAATCAGTGAATCGTATCATGAAGGGCAAGTGTCATTTGCAAATTCAAGAGTAAACAGAAGTGAGATTGGCTTAACATCTTCTAATTTTGGCAGCACAGAGTCTTCTCTCTACTTGCTGCCTTGATTGGACCCCTATCAGTAGAATTAACCCATATTTTATTCACTGCTCATTCACTAGCTACTCCAGGCAGCTACTGTCACAAAGGCACTATTAATAAGCTCTCTTCCATGAATGCTTCAGACACTGGTCTCAAGCCTGCTTTAAGCATTTACCCCCATCTCATGTGTTTTAAGAGGAGTTAACAAGAACCACGACGTGGTGTGGAGCAGGCAGCAAAGCACACAGAAGAGGACTGCCCATATTATGAATTCTCATGCTACTGTGCCATTCCCCAGCACTGGGAAATGGCAGAGAGGGCAGATTATTTGCCAACGACACAAATCAGATGTAATGAAGAGAAAATTAAAATTTTTTACTAGCTTAATTGGGTTTTTTTCTTTCTTGATTTTTCTCCCAAGCTGCAATTCACTGCTGAATATGGAGTAACTGTACCTGTCTTCAGATATAGTATTTTATTGGAAACACTAAAAAAAAAAATCTCAGTATTGACAATGAAATGCCAGATCCATTTTCCTGCCAGCCTGCTTTACGTATGGTCTTCCATGTAAGTTGAGACATTCAATGATTGATTAAAAATTTAGGTTTGTATCTGGTATTTTCATACTGGCAGGATGAGTTTGAAAACAAGAAATGTTTCCCAATGGCAGTCTCATGTGTTTATAACAGCAAAGGGCATATCCTGAATCTTTTATCCCTAAAAACATACTATTTGAGTCCAGTTTTATCAGTTGGATTAAAAACTTTATTCATCTTCTTTCAAAGGTGAATACATGGTTTCTCTGTACAGATGCCATTTTATTGACTTGGATTCAAGCCACTCTATCAATCCATTGATGGGCAAAACAGTGAGAAATTACTTACTGAGACAGAGCTTGTGACTGACTCCCAGTTGGTTTCTGAGGCTGCATGCTGGAAATCATCCTAAGGGGAGAAACACACAGGAAAAATCACCATTAAGGCAATATCCTAAATTAATTACAAAATCTAAAAAATTTTTCAGCATTCAACATCTGTCATTTTTTCTAACCCTTTTTAATGCAAAAGTCCCTTGCTATGTGTCACTCCTCAATAAAGCTGCTTCCATTCAGGTTCCTCCCTTTTTAATGTTTATAAAATCCTCGTGAGCTTGCTTGGACAAGAATGGATGAATATTATTATTGTTATTGTTGTTATTATTATTATCATCATAATCAACCACAATAACAGTAATAATAATAATACCAACCTGATCTATGCTGCTTTGCATAGCAAGACCTAATCTGGTCAAGGACATTATATTCATCTGCCAACATAAATATTAAACAACATCTCTGTATGTCTACAACCAGAGTATTAATGCAGTAGCCAAACTGATCTGTTGGAAAGAGTGTGAACATGCTACTTCCCTGGTACTACTTAGTCCAGGTGAAATTCAGGATATTCTAACCCATCTCGAAAGTAGTCCTAACATGACTGTATACCGCTTTTGGTACTTGTGCTGAACAGCACATGATCATCACTGCACTATGTATTGTTACATCAAAAGAAACAGCCACGGTACATTTCCATTAACGGTGTCATTGCACAGAATCTTTGGCATTTATGATTAATCTGAGCACAGGGATGGGATTCATTACATCTATCTTAGGACAACTATGAAGCTAACATCTAAGCAAGTCTTGTTTCCATTTCCAATCAACTAAACCTGGCATTTCTGGGGTGCAAATCATCTGATCTGGGTTAGAAGCTTTACTTGGGATGACAGTGCACCCTGAAAATGGATTTTTGTCTCCATTGTCTCTATAAAGGGAACCTGGGAGGCTGATCTTAGAAACAGATGTCAAAACTGTAGATATTGACATGTGGTCACCTAAATCCCAATCCATTTGTCTGACCAGTGATGGGCAATCACTACTAAATAATGAAGAAGCCATTTCTTTAATCTTTTGGCAGCTTTATTCATTTCCAATTGGATAACTAAACTGTGAAAAATGAAAAAAAAAAAAGGCAGCATTACAGAATGGTTATTAAACACACACATGCAGTGAATAGCTAATGATCAGCATGAATATGCAGGTAAGGAAAGTGGACTGAAGTGACAGTATACCAAGATTTTAATTTCTGATAATAGAATATATAATGAAAAGGTATAAGGAACCTGGATTAATGCCTGTCCTCACGATTTCATACTGAGTCAGTATCTGATAAGCTTTTTTTTAAGCTGGCAACTGAAAGGGGAAATGGAAAGGAAACTGCACAGCTGATACTTGCTAGACTTGATCCTGTATTGCACCATACATATATATATGTTTGCATATATTAAATTATTTCTTAGGAATGGAAAACCAAAAACTGATCTCATAATTTGCTAATTCGCCAATAAAATGCTCCTTTACCCAAGAAGGAAGAGAGCTGCTTTCAGATCCAGAATCAATATACTTGGTTTTTTAATGTTTTCCATTTGCTATAGAAAAATATTTAATGCCTCAGAAGTTACAGGATTGTTTATTCAAAAATGTTACTGTTTCTTCTTCTTCAGTATTTAAGATTAAAAGAAATTAAGAAATCCCAACACTAAGTGACCACTGAAGCTGCAGAGCAATAAAAACATTTGTAACTATGTGGTCATTTTCTGCTAAGAATACAGAAGAAAAACTGGTGAAATTTTCAATGCAGATTTTTTTCTTAAAAATAGTAAAGAGATCTGAAAGTTATAATCAGGTCATACACCATTCTGAATATGCCTCCCTTGGCCACATTCTCTACACATTTGGTTGCCCAGTTTTTGACAAGTAGCAATTTAAATTAAATAAAAATATATTTGAAAAGCTTATGAACCCTCTGGTAAAGTCTGCCAGTTGCAGAACTTGGAAATAATTTCCTCTCTGTCATTAGCTTCCATTTAGCACTTCCAGGAAAAAAAGTGGCATTGAGTTCTAAAGCATTATTTTAAAACAGAAACAATTTGCTTCACTGAATGTTTTGAGAAGACTGCAGTCTTATGTTCAAAGGGATGGGCCACTTTTTTATCTAAATGAGGATATAAAAACTGTTTCTTTAGTCTGTGATTCTTTGAGTTGGTTCATGCCAGGAAACCCCTCCAAAATCCTGATATAGACACGTGTACCACCTGCTTCTTGGATCTCAAACCTGATGACTGCACATTTCAACTCTGATTATATTCAATCTGCATAAACTATTCACAACTCTATGGCTTTGTTCCACCACCACTCAAGGCAGCTGCAGTCATTCTTGGCTTTGCGGTGCTTTCAACCTCTACAGTTTGGAGATTATTATTATCTATGGCTTCTGCTCGCAGCTATTTCAAATAATAATATCAAAGTGGTTCTCATCATTACAAAACCCTCTCCTCCTTCTCACCATCGCCCCTAGCAGAAGCTGAAGGACAAATCTATTTTCAGTGCTATCTGTTCAATTCATTCTACCTCGTTCATGTGAATTTGCCTGTGACTGCTTTGGCTGTTGTTTTGCTGTTGCTTCTTCATTACTTGAAACAACATTAAAACTTTTAGTTCAAACATTAAAAAAACCACCAAAATTCTCATCTGTTTTCTTACTGAATCAGGAACAACAGGGTGGTAATAATTTGGCTACATCACCTTGACAACAGTGCTTCTATTTTTGTATTTGTGTCTTGGTAACATAAAAACTTTACTAGAGACTTCAGCGAAGCATTGAATTAACTGTTCTACAAGCAGCAAAAATACAGGCAGAACAACAGAACTACCAATCACCTTCTGATAGCAGCTACACTCAATGAAGGAAAATTACTTCCAAACATTAACTTCCAAAATTACACCTCAGCAAGACAAATTCTGAGTCTGTCCCCAGAGTTAAATATGTATGGACATTGATGTATTGTTCCTGGCTCTGTTTTGGACAAAGAAAAGCTACTCTCTTCTTTGCAGATGGACTTTATAGCCTGTCTCTCACCACTGATGGCCACTAAGTGACAAGGAGTCACAGGGAATAATCCCTGTTCCACCCAGGTCTTTGCAAGTGGAGATCATGATTCAAAATCAAAGCCGTCAATGATATAAGGGACTGCAGAGCCAGATAGCACGGGTTCCTGAGGAAGATGATTGGCAGCCATGACCTGCAGCAGCACAGGCTCTGCTGTGCTGAAGCCATGGGGCTTGGTAGGGACATTAGGAACTGAGAGACATCAGGAAAATACCCGGGATGTGGCTGGGAAGCTTTCCAGTTTGAGAAGCATATTGTCATGACTCACTTTGTTGTACCACCCATGTAGCAAAACTTCCGAGTCCTCCCAGCTATGCTGAGTTACTGCCTGGTCCTCAAATTAAAAGCAAGAAGTACTGTGATTCTTCGCCTTTTTCACTGTAGATTAGTCTTTTGTCATCTTGGTGCATGACTACTGTGAGGAAGGATGCCTGGGATTGGCAATAACAACCACAGGATGAGCACAACACACAGACTGCTCTCTCCAGCGCAAAGAAGCAGCTTCACATCTCTATAAGCTTCTCTATTTTTTCCTAATCTGCAGTTTTCCGGGGTGACTGGACTAGTTTTGGTAAAAAAAAATGTTCACCTGACAAAACAACTACAAACTATTGCTCATGAAAGCTGAGGTGATGCTCTCCACTTCAGGGAGTGGGAAAGGTTCTCAAAGGAGTTGTGATTAAGAATTAGATTACAGGCAGCACCCTGACTGATGATTTGGGCTCACTGGTTCAGTAAGGTCCTCTCCTAAAGGAGCCACCTTCTCTACTGTGCCCTTCTACTCAGAAGACAAGTGAGGGAGAAAGGGTCAAAATGCAGGCATGGTCTTGGGGAAACAAGCATGAGAAAGAGGAAGAATGAAGTAAACTAAGAAAAAGTTAAGACAGAGAAGCTGAAGTGTTGAGCTCTGCCTGTGGTCATCCAATTTGTGGTATTTAGACACCATAATTATAAATGATCCAAAAGAAAAGCAGTTTCTAGAAATTTACAGAAGAACGGGGCTAATGGATGTACTGAGACACACAGATGATCCTGCAGAAACAAATCATGGGTGAAACGGAGCATGTTCAAAGAGGTCCAGCACAGAAACAAAAGGAAGTTGTGAGCTCTCCCCGAAATGAAATTAGGGATGAAGGACAATGGAAGGTCTGTAAGGAAAAATTAGAGTAAATTGCAACTTGATGAAAAAAAGAGACAAAATTATCCTAACATTTAGGTTAATAAACAGAAACTCAATGATACTCGTTGAAAAACAGTCAACATGTATCTATTGCATTCAGAGTTATGTTCAGACAGGTAGCTGATAAGCAGTAAGCAGATAAACTTGTATTTGTATATAGTAACAACAAAATATAATAATCTGGAAATTCTTTTTTTTCCTACCACAAGCAATAATACTTATATTCTCACTAACAATTATATTTACAGATATTACATTTCTTATACAAAGAGACGCATATTTCAAGCAAATAAACTCCAAACTCAGAACATGCTGTATAACAGAAATGGTATAAGTTAGAGGTAAAAGAAAAATCATAGTTCCATTCAAAAAAATGCTGTGATACACATTCATGTTTGTACACTTCAACTGATTAAATTCAATTTATCATGCAGCATTTTAGGACACTCCAATTTCTATAAATATAAGCATATAGATTTACACTTTGAAATATCTTTTTTGTGTATCATACTTTCATTTTGTCACATTGCTGGGTTTTAATTTAGTATCAGAATGATATTTATTAACACCTCCTAAGGATGCTGAAAGATACCTAAAGCAGGCTACTAGGAAGCCAGAGGCTGCATTTTTCTTACAGTAATGGTCAAACTGCTGCTGCTCAGTGTTCAGCTCTGGTGACCAGACATTAATAAAAATAAAAGTTACTGAATTTGGAGAGCGAGCAACAATGATGTCTCATAATCTGGGAATCATGCCTTGCAATGAAACATTAAGTGCAGGCCAGTGTTTTTAACAAAGGTTAGATGTGAATTGACCTTGTCTCTCCAGCTAATAACCCATCCTCTGCTAAAAGAGCCTATTACCAATGTCAACAAGTTCCTTCATTTGGCAGTGCAAGCATTAACAAATCCAGGTAGCTGTAATGTGAAGGCAGCAGTATCCAAACTGGGAGTATGAGCAAATTCTACCACTGACGCCAGCTATTACTGGAAGAGCTAAGAAATCAACAAATAACTTTAATCATATTGAATTTTCTTTCCTGCTTTTTGATGCAGTCCCATAAAGGCAGGACATCCATGACAACAGTATTTTAAAGTCAGTAACAAAAGGTCAGACAGCCACCAAACTGTCTGATCTCAAGTGTAATAGTGTGATTCTTGCCCCTCAAAAAAGACATAAATTGAGTTTCTGAAGCCCAGTTGCCACTACATATCTGTAGCTACAACCTTATCAACCAAGTTAATACTAGTGCGAATTAATATATAAAATCCCATATTATGCCTATGAGCATCCAATTTCCTACTCATACCCACAAGGACTTCATTACCAAGCTGTGCAAATTGTGCATTACCATTATTTTTTCCATTTATCACAGAAACCTGTCCTCATATATCCGTGTACAAGGGACTTGCTAATAGCTAATCTGCTGCATACTGCAGTTAAGCAATTGTAAACAAAACACAAATCAACTAACATTCATTGTAAATATTCTGCAATTCCTCCTTTGCCATTTTTATCTGAATGGCAAATTTTGATTCTGCAGTTAAACACCAGGACACAAAACTGGAAAGGCTCTATCTCTTAGGCTGTCTCTTCCAAACCCCTCAGACTGGTTGGCTGCTTCCGAGCTAAATTTATCTTTATTGCACTTATGTAAGTACCAGCTTTATCCTTTTCTTCCTCTCCCAAGTTTGCTTCCTGCAGTAATTCTGAAGAGATGTTATATCTCCTCTCAGCATCCGTTTTATTACACTAAGCAAGCCAAGCTGTCTTGGCCCTTAGTAAGAAATGCCCTCTTCTCCCCATTGTCCCTGAACTCAGTCCAAGAAAAATGTGGTTGCTCTGTACCATGGAGACCAGAACTGTACAAAGTATTCCAGAAGAGATGCAACTACAGCCTCATTGGTCATATGCCTAGTACACTGAGAAATTTTCTCTTCCTCTCTTCAATAACCAGTGATATGCCATTTAACAGCAAATACTATTGCTATTAATCTCTACATGAGTGACCTCTTTGCTCATTTTTGGGCTGTTCCATTTCACTGCAAATCAATTCTGTGCTGCTCAAGGTCATCCAGCTTGCCTCTCCGATACTCTGATTTTCCCATTCATGAACAATGAACTTCAGCATTGTGCGTGCTGCAAAAACCACTAAAATGCTACTCTGCAGATTGTTCTCTGGTCTCTAAAACACCCCAAAAATAAAACTGACTATGAGATTACCTTTTAGAAACCTTTTAGGATTAGCAAGCTGTCCCTGGCTGGATAGTCCCTTCTGCATTACACTACCTGACCTTTGACTGTCGTGTACCATCCAAGCACAAGGGATAGTTTCCTGCATTACACTGGGTGAGATACTCCTCTGAGGTCCAATTACATCTGTTAGACAGGACTTCCTTCCATTCCAGGCTATCCTTCAGTCTGGAATGAGTTTCTTTGATAAAGAGATGTGTAGTTTTATTCCTAAATTCCTGCATGCTTAACCACCTTTTTTGCTGACGAGTGCCCTGTAAGCATTCTAGGTCAGATTTAGGAGTGTGAAGGTGCCCTGGCCACTCTCCTGCCATTGATGCCATAGGCTGCCAGCCAGTCACCATCTCTGTGTGAGCCCTGGCTCACCTTACAGCAATCCAGGGATGAAATCCAGGTAAATTACACTTACACTGAATCTGCTCCTCACTCCCTTTCTATTCCTATTGCATGTAAAGCAGACCTGCTTTCAGAAGTGACTCTTGGTGCCGTATGGTCTGCAGTGCCCATCTTTTGGCAGTGACAGTGGAGCAGTCTGAAGGCAGTTGGGCTCCTTGCTCACCTTGGGTCTGTGTCTAAGCACACCTGGGCCATGTCCTGGCCATCTCGAGGGACCAGCAAGCCGTGCAAAATGGTGGCATCCCATTTTGCACGGCTTGCTGGTCCCTCGAGATGCCCCATGCTGGCTCTGCCAGGGCAGTGGGAAGCAAACATACAGAGGAGTCCTGGTCAGGGAAATGCTGCACATCAGAGTGGGAAAAGAGCTTGGGAAGAGTCATCCCATGAGCCAAAAATTTGATGTCAGGTCAGCATCTAGTGCCCTTGTGAGGACTTTGGTGAACTCCTGCCATACTGTCTGGCAGGGTTTTGGAAGCAGCCTCCCTGGTAATAGGTGACTCTGCCCTGAGCAAAACTGAAAAGCTGATACTTCACTTGCCCGGTAGTGTCCAGGTGGGCAAAAAACTCTTTCAGAGTTAACAGAAGGCAGTGACAGCTGGTTATTTCAGGTCCTCCTTCTTGGTGTGACTCACACCAAATGGGAATGTACTGAAAGGCCCCAGTACTAGGGATTGAAGGAAAAATATTAATGAGAGAAAACCTCCTAGGAGCAAGCTATTAATTTTCTGACTTCTTTCCACTTCGGTTTCTACGCATTTTTTATAGATTTAAACACGGTCCATAATCACAGAAAAATAATCATTAACAAATACAGTGTAATTTCATTTAATATTCCAAGTTTTCCATTGGAATATTAAATGAATAGGATGTACAAAGTGCTCGGACATGCACACTTAGATCTTCAGACGTGATTTGGGAGAAACATAGAAGCAATAATAATAATAACAAAAAACTCCAATGGAGCTCAGCAAATTTAATTCTGAAGCTGAGGACACAATGTAGAAGGGTACTGGAAAGGGACATTAGCTATCCTAGCAGTAACCCCAGCCTATTGATTTTTTGTGAAGGATCCATTTGTTTTTGAGCTCTCTGTCAGAGAATGGTGTTTAATTCTGCAGTAAGCATGCAGCAGGAGCATGTGTTATGTTTCACAGATAATGCAAAACAAAGCAATTTGTTCACCCTCCTGCTTTGACTGGAAGGCATTGCATTTTCTAGGACAACAAAAAAGGACTGCTATCCAAGCTTTCTAAGATGTTCAATAATCATAAAAATAGAGAGAAAACCTAATCTTTGAAGAATAAAAGAACTCTTTTCTCGTAGCTTTTCCAGGTTTTTGATGTGATCAAAAGCAGTTAATTTACTGCACACAGCACAGGATACTGCTTATTGGGGATTTTGTTTAACATGAGTTTCATCAAAGAGCTAAATTAAGGAAAAATCCAAACTATTCCAACTGAACTTCCAGATCCAGATCTATTCCTCAGAAACACCACTGCTGTTAAAGCTAAATACAAGTACTTTAGGAGCAGTTAAGTTTCTCATTTATCTTATGCATAATTTTGCAAATATCAATTCTAAGCGATACTATGAGTAAAGACCAGATAAAGAGCACCTTACATTTGCCACTTTTTGCAAACAATCTAACAAAATCATGTTAACAGTTTCAGGATTAGTTTACCAAAAAAAAGGCCTTGAAAATCCTTCTAAACATCAAACTGAGACCATAATCTCAGGACCAGGAGGATGTGTACTGGGCCACAATTAGTGTGTGACACATTTTATTTGAATTCTGACTAAACATAAGCATAACAAAATAGACTAAGGGTGGCTGTAAAATTATAATAGGCTAAATATATTCAAGTGATGAAAATCAAGACAAACAGTTTAATTCAGTTTCATACTAATGACATAGAAAATGTCACAGAAAATTGAACTGGCAAAAAAAATAAAAAGAAGTAAACATCATTCAATACAAAGAAAAATGGTAGGATTACCAGAGGTCAGAAGCAGTGGCAGGTAAGAAAAACAAGGTTTCACTTTAAAGAATGTAAGTGGAGAAAAAGGTACAAGCCATAAACTCTATTTGATGGCACACACGGACTCTGAAAGGAACTGGTGCCAAGAGACTGAATAGAACAAAGATAAAAAAATCATGACATTAATTTGAAATGTAACACAGTGGCACAGCATGATGGGTGACTTATGCCTGTACAGAGATCTTCCCCAGGCACAGAGATGCTCTCCCCATACCAAGGGGATACCCACTACCACAAATCACCAGCAAGGGGACACCACATCACCATAAACCACCATCTCCCAGGGAACATGGGCACAGGTAGGGCTTCTCCTCACTGGCAGGGATGTGTGAGCATGTTCTGCACCTTCCTATGGGTGCAGAACAGGGTTATCCTCAGAAAAAAAGCGATGTTTGTGGGTGCAAGCAGCTCTTCTGGAAACTGAAGATGGGTATTCTCAAGACAACAGGCACAGTTAGGTTCATACTGCATGGGTGTGATATCAGCATTGATATAAATTGCAGAAGTAGCTACATACCCCATCTGTGGAGATGCCAAGATGACACCAAAGCCCCGCCATCCTGGCCTTACAGTGCTGGTCTGCACAGGCCAAGCATTTCAGCTGCCCACCTCCATCAGCAATGCAGGCTTATGAGGAGAAAGCACTGGGGAGGGCTCTCACACACTGCGGCAGGAAGACTTTGCTCTATGGTATAAAAACTCTTGAGCATTTCCTGAACATCAGACAGCACTTTTAAAGTACCAGACCCACAGACTGTTCAGTTTGTACTGCTGGTTTTTAGCACAGCCCTCCTGGCTACCTTGTCCATCTTTGTCCAGGAGAACTAGACCTGGACTGCAGCAGCAGTAGGCTCACACCCATGCAATACTCCTAATTTCAGTGGCTGCTATTACAAGCGTTGTCTCTGCTTTTAATCTATTCCTTAATGCACCTGGAAAATGCACCTGAACCAGCACTGAGCTAGCACTGTCAGCACACAAAGTTGCTGCTAAGGTGAGAAAACAGTGTTTATTTTCACATACTTCTGACAGAGATAAATTATATGTATAGGGAGCAGAGTGCCCCATTTCTGCTGCCTTACATTATCTTCTCTGAGTTGGTCTTTTTGCTCTCTCTTCAGAGCTAAATAATGCCAATTTTTCTGCATATGCAAAAAGAGGTGGCAGGCCTGAGTAAGAACATGACTGATGCACTCAGGTTCTTTCCTAACCATCAGCAGAAGATAAGCACACAAGACCTTGTCTGCACCATGCCTGCTTAGAGAAGAGGCAGCTCAGAGATGAATACACACATGAAAGTACAATGCACATTTTGAAATAAGATCTCATTTCCAATCAGGCACAAAAGTTCCACCTCATCTGTAAAAAATAGCAATTGCTTTGTGCTTGGCTTAGGTTCCTACACCAACAGAGAATTCCCTATTTTTTGTAGAGAAAGCAGAGTTTTCAGCAGCCTATTTCTATCACTAGTGGCCTCTTCAGTATGCAACACAAACCACACAGAGCAGTCAGACTACTTGTCCTCATGATGCCCAGGTTCTTTCAGGATTTTTTTTTGTTTCAAGTTTATTGAAACAAAATAAAAAAAATTGGCCAGACCTTGGTGTGAGATAAATTTTTGCAGTCCCAAGGTGTTTTTTTTCACCCTGTCCTACAACAGTGGAAAAATTAGCCTCATACTTTCTAAGCTCTTTTCTCAAGTTTCAGGGTTTTTTCTAAGTATCATTTTTCTTTCCTCAAAGACAAAATTATTTTTCAAACCTACCCGTAATTCTGCAAACACTGAATTCCAGGTCTCACAAATGCTGTTAACAGTGTCACTTACAATGTTGTCAGGAGTTACAAGAAAATGAAAGAAAAGATGACCTCCATAACATAACTTCTGGGCTACATCTATATTAAGTGGTAAAATGAGGCAGAGATTGATCAGATACGGTGTGACTCATTCAGACACAACTATTACCCTGTAGAACAGAGTGGCCACAACAAATTGCACATTAGAAAGAGCCCAGGGCCTGTGCTAGCTCCAAACCAGCCATGCTAAAAATATGATGGGTGCAAACAATATTGTGCGTATGCGTTGACTTACATACATCCCATTGAAAAGTCTCTGCTGACAATTCTGGATACATAGATTCCATATTAGAGGGTCTGATCCTGCAAGAGCGTGCATTTAAACTTCATGGTTGGACAACAACAGTGCCAAGAATCAGGAACACAAAAAGAGACAATATAGTGCCTGATTCCTACAGTCTAAGGAAAAGTTTATTACTGTTTTTCACAAAACATGACCTAAGTACAAGATCAGGACAAAAATATTGATTGAAAAGAAGCATTTTAATAGCTGCCAAGATCAGAAGTATTATTTTAAAAAAACAGGCTTCTTCAGGTTGGGAAAGGGACCTGGAAAAAAAGTTTTATATGCCACAAAACACCATTTTGTACAATTAAGCTATATTCCTGAACAAAAACTATTAAAATGAAAAAAACCCCTGTTATTACCGGTCACAGAAAAATTGGCTGTTATTTGATTCTGCTGAAAATGATTCAACAAGAAGATACACTAATTCCATGTACCTAAAAGCTATTTTTAGCTTTCAGTGCTACAGATGAGTTGCAAAATCTGACCCTGTGTTGTTACAGGCTCAGACTTTCTCTAATTAAGCTCTGACTAGTTATCAAACTGACAATTGAGGAAAACAGAACTGAATTTTTCTTGGTATTACAAGAGATAGGAAATATGATTTTTTTTTTTTTTTTGGCATGCCATTTATGTTCAAAATCAGTTCAACATAGAGAGAAATCTGTGGGTTGAAACAGAGATGAGGTTGCAGGCAAAGAATGATGAAGAACCCAAGACCCAAGCCCTGGGCTGGAGGAGGTGTTCAGTTCAGTAGCACAAAGCTCAGCAACATGCTGAGTTATTTTATGTAACAGTGCCATTTAGCCAAAAATTTTCAACTAAGATTTATCCTATCAAGTCTAAAAAAATGACAGGAACCCTGCAAGTAATAAAAGATGTGCGTGTAAATATACATGTGTAAGGGCAAACCAAAACCACTCTGCCATGTGTGTCACCTATTTTATTATGAAGACATGCATGGACTTTATTGAGTGCTCAGGGCAAAACCAAAGGCTGTAAATTTAATAAAGATGCATGCATACAAAACAAAATTTGCACAGCACCATGACTGTCTTTGGAAATGTGTGGTGTAGGCTGTGAAGGTTATTGAAGCCAGAACCACTGTGCTGAGCAAACAACAGCAGCAGCCTGAGAGCAAACCAGCTTCCCCAGCAGGGAGGAAGGACAATCTGATGACCTGTGCCTGGGGCTACAGTCAGACCCAAACTAAGCTTTGTTAAAAGGAAGTGCGGAGATCCCAAGTGCTCCAGTCATCACTGCCACCTAAGAAGGAAGGCAGGAATGAGAACAGCAACAAGCTTTCTCACACCCACCAGACCAGTGGCTCAGTGTGGTCTGAAGCTGATTTTTGTTCTTTCACCTTCCTGGTTTGGAACCTGGGATTGCTGTTCTCTATTCTCTAGGCATGTAATTTCTAACACTAGAGAGGACCCAGGTAAATCTGGCAGGCACAGGGAAAGTGAGCAGCCAAATGAAACAGCACAGCAGACAAACCCCTTTGCTCATCAGTCTTGGTCTGACCATGCAGCCCACCCTGCTGGCAGTGTCCCAGACTGGAAGCTGGAATACCACCTGATTCTCTTGTGTCTTTTAGAAGTTAATTTTGTGGGATTTTACAATTGATGTGCCTATATTTGAGGTGAGAAGGTCTCAGGCTGTGAGCAGGTGTTAGGGCACTGGTGGAGCCTGGCCTGGAGGCCAGCACTCTCCCTTAGGTCATGATGCTGCACCCAAGCCCATGGAAATTGCAACTGCATGCACAACCATCTTCACTGAGGACATGCAAAAATCACTGCATGGATATTACAACCCAACACAAGAAAGGTCTGCTCTGGAAAGATGCAACCTAATGTGTTTCTGGATTACATGCTGAATGGAAGGAGGAGCCTAGGAAACCTGGGAGCCCAAAGATGGACTGAGCTGACCAAAGAAAACCCATTAAAGGACACATTACCACTGTTAGGGTAGACAGGCTGGCAACTGTCATGCAGATCTGCCTAAGAAGCGAAACCTGACAGGTGACACTGACGCCAAAATGATTTTTGGCAGTAACACCACCCATAACACAGCTCTGGTGATGCCTGAACCACCGGACCCAGAGAGACATTGTAAAAAAGTTAGGAAAATCTGGGGTAGTTCTGATAAGAACATCAAAAACTCTGAGGGGATTAAATAGCCTGATTTTCTGGATAAGATTAAAAGCTAAATATGGACATCATTGCTTGACTAAGCAAAAAGCAAAGAAGCATGAAAGCACACTGCAAATATCTAAGGGAGATTAACACCCACAACAAAATGAACAGATTTCTTTATCATAAATCAATAAGAGGTACAATTGCAGGCAATGGTATGGCATTAAAAACAAAAGGAAATTAAAACTTATTATGAAAGAAAAAATGTCTTTGCAACAGTGATTTATTAGTCCATGGTTAAATATTCTGTATGTGCTTGTTATATTTAAAAATTATACTAGATGATCAAGTAATAAATTTACAATACAGAAAATTCTTGTCCTGAAGGAAAGTTGACTGAATCACTTCACATCAGAATTCTAGGTTTGTCTGCATTAGACATTACTGGGGAAAAAAAAAGCCTAAATTTAGATTCAGTAATCTTAAAACAATCAGTATCATCTGATCCAGAGATGTTAAGTAGTCTACAGCAGTTACAGCTGCTGCAACAAACAAGGCAAAGATTTATTATGTAAGCAATTAAACACCCATTATACACAATGCATTGTGTTCCCTGGCTTGGCAAGAATGACAAAAACACATTGAACAGTGCTAAGGCTGAAAGAGACTCTGCAACCCAAACTCAGCTAGAACAGTACAAGAGCAGGATTGTGCTGCCAGGCTTTGCAAGGTGCTGACACACAGTCAAATAAATAGTATTGGAGGAGCACAGAACATGAAGTTGTGCCTTCGAGCCTCTCCCTACACAAGCCTGTGAAGACACGCAATCCTTGTTTTGACTTAAAAGACAACTTGCAACCAACACCTGCTGTGATGGATTTTCACAAGTTCCTCAGTGCAGCTGGAGGTCTAGCATGTTTCAATGCACCATACCACTTTTGGTATTTGCTTCTGACAGACTTCCAGAGGAAGCAGACTGACTTCCTACTCTTCTCCAACACAGTTGGTACACTTAAATTAAGCTGTGCACCTTCATCTTCTGTAGAAAATCTCGAGCAGAGGCTGCTCAACAGGAATAGGGCCTGGGAAGAACAGGCCATTTCCTCTTCCCTTGTGGCCATGGTAGTAAGTCAGATTAGCGTTGCCACACTGAAGAACCAGAAAAAGTTAATTAACACCTCGTTGCAGCATTGCAATAGAATTAAACTTTTTCAGATTAAGCATAGCCTCTCTCTTCTCCCAAAAAAATCTTTCATTTTAACTAAACTTTTAGGAAACACCCTCCAGATTTACCAAACCAAGTTCTTCAAGTTACGAACATTTCACATGCCAAAATTCTTCAACTGTTGCTGAAGTGGAAGCAAAGGACAGAAGATGGATTTACAGAGACAGCATTACATCCTCAAGTCAATGGTCTAAAACTGTCCTGCTTTTCAAACAAACAGCTCATGTGATCGACAGGTTAATAATGAGTGCTGTTAAAAAAGTCTGACAGTACAAACTCACTTCATGCTCATGCATACTGATGTGCTGTTTGAGATTAGTTAACAGGGGAGAATGGCTGCATTTACCCTCCTCTTTAGTGCACACACAAAAGAGGAACACAAGTCTACCAGCAGCACTGACTGGGTGTTTAGGTTGACTCAGTTTGCTACTGCATTAGCCATCTCCTCTTCTGGGGTCTTCTTAATGGTCAACTCCAAGCAGACAAATTAGCTATGAGGCCTTTCTATGTCTTCTAACAGAAACTGAATTAAAGCTGTGACTGGTTTGTCTCTTCTACAGTGTCAAAACACCAGCTCCAGGATATTTATATTTTCTGCTTATTTGCACAGACATGGGAAGCAAAGACAGTGAACAGGGTGGTCCTTGCCTCCTCCCAGGTTATGCTCATTATGGCACATAAAATGTATCCCTCCATTTCATGCACTATGATTTTTGGTGTTGGATCCATCCTAACTTACTGCTACCTACACATATGTAATGTTAATTAAAAATACTGCTTTACTCCATGAGAAAGCTGTCCAACACACCTGGTAAGTAGAATTATGGATTTTAACACTAGCAAGCTCTAAAAAAAGCCTTAAGTATTAAATCTTTTTAAAAACTCACAGATTTACCCAGAGTAGTTTTAATAAACAATACTTTAAATAACTTCCACAATTTTCTAGCCAAAATTCATTCTAAAGATTCCCAGACTACTAGGAATCACTGATTTGTTTCCGTAACTAAAACAACTACATAAGAGTTTCCCAAGTTTGGGAATAGGTTTAATTTTTTTTACTTTTCCAATAGAACAATCTTGCCACAACCAGTATCATGAACTGTGGCTCATTGGAAGTCTGCTTTTCTTGTACTCTGTATTTTTGTTTAACAGAGATTGCTTGACTATAACTGACATTTGACAAATACGGAAAAGATTAGCCCTCATACTGGATTTTTTTATGTATCTGCATATATTATGACTAAAATGTGACTATGAACCAAGAAGCAATATAGGCATGTGTCCTGGTTTCAGCTAGGCTGGAGTTAATTTCTTCTCAGTCGCTGTTACAGTGCGGATTTGGAAAGAGAATGGTGTTGAAAACACACAGATTTAGGTTTTTGCTAAGCCATGTTTATCCTAAGTCAAAACCTCTTTTTTTCTCTCCTAGTCTCATGTTTTGCCAGTGAGGAGGCATGCAAAAGAAACTGGGAGGGAGCTGGGACTGCTGACCAAACTGACCAAAGGGATATTCCACATCACAGAACATCACTTTTTGTTTACTGTTTATTATCATCACTATTACTGTATTTTACTTTATTTTCAATTATTAAACTGTTCCTATGTCAACATACAAGTTTTACTTCAATCCTCCTCCCCATTCCATCAGGCTGGAGAGAGGAGGGGCATGAGTGAGTGGCTGTGTGGTGCGTAATTTCCTTCTGGGATTACACCACAACAGCATGAAAGCAAACAGGGCAGATGATTTACTGTGAATCCTCACACATGCCTTCACTTAGTCAAATACAGTGGCAAGATCATGGCCAGTTGCTATGATACCATGGCTCCCCTCATTCAATTAAAATACTGAAGTCACTGTTCTACCAGTACACACACCTTCCAACAACTGCAACATTCCTGTGACTCCAATCTGCTACTCTTACATGCTATGATCTCATTGCTAATATGAATGTGTGCTTCTTGCAATTTGCATTTTCCAATTTACTTCTGCTGCATTTTGCAAGAAATCATCGTCATACTGAATGAGGCTTGTGAGTCTCTGATTGTTTTTGTCTAAGGGTAAGTAACCCTCTTGTACTGCATATGATGATCTTCCCCTGTTGGTGTCTTTTGTTCCTCTAACTTACCTGGAAATAAGTGGAAATTTCCTCTCGGTCAATAATTTCCTCAGGAATTCTTTAAACAGGTAAGTTCTGACTGCAGGAAATGCAATTCTGCAAAATCTAAAGCCGTCCTAAATGAACCTAAATGCCTCTAAGTTTTGCTAGAATCAATTATTTGAGACAGGACAGGATACTGGATTTGAAAATAAAACATTTGTGTTTGTACAGTCCTTTGAAGGTGACAAGTGCTTCATTTCCTCGTTCTTGGCCACCACCATGAGTTTGGTAAATTCTCATCCAGTGAATAGCACATGACTGGAGTTAAGATGTAGCATTTTCAGCAGGAATTGGACATTAGCAGGACTACTGCTATGTTAAGACAGATCAATGACAACATCCTGTGAAGAAGCCACACTTTAACTGAGCTGTCAGCAAATCAAGGACAGAGGAGAGCAAATGGCCAGTTCTCCCTCATGCTGTTCAAACAACAAAACTGCCAGGCACACATGCTTGCAGCTGAGAAAACACAGGCATTAAGGTCTATTTTCCTTTCTGATTAAAACAATTGTTTTATCAGTTGAAGTCTGACAGCTTCCAGGAGCTTCTGTGTATTTATATGGTCCCACTGTTTCTGGTTCTGCTATCTTCCTTGCAAGAAGGTCTGTATTTCCCTGGCCATAACTCAATTCCTCATTCACGTTCCCAGTCAACTCTTTTCAAATTTGAAATATATTCAAACCCAGTCCTCAAGTTCACAGCCAGAGGTTTTGCTAAATGAGGTTGATCTAGCAAAATGGTCTTACTTCTGTCTTGTTTTCTACCTGCCCTCCCTCCTTTCCTGGACACATTCTTTCTTATTTCAAATCCACTTCCTCTTTAATATCACCCATCCATTTTCCTCTTTTCCTTCTCAACTATGCCACCAGGACTCTTCTGGGTTATCCAAATCCTTCCTTCTCTTCATTTCCTTGTTAAAAATGTTTCCCTATTGCCATTCACCCTCTTGAGTCCAAGTGAAAACGTATTCATGTGACTGTAAAGAACAAGTGACATGTGAATACCTTCCTAATTAGGAGGGAAGGCTCCTTCTTTCATGGTGTGCTTGGACCAGTTTGATACTGTTAGTCATAGCCTCTCTGTCCTTCAGTTCTGCAATTTTTCCTTTTGTTTTCAAGAATATTTGCTCATCTGGGGCTTCACCTACCTCTCCCACCATGGCATTTTGGTGTTTCTGCTGCCTTCTCTCTCTCTGTGGACTTGACTCTTCTACTATGTGTGTTTGCCTTACCCACAAAAACCTTTATTTCTGAACTTGGACTGTATTTTACTGTCCTCCTTTGTCATTGCTGCTGCCACTGTTTCATTGCCATTCCTGGACAATCCTATATCATTCCTTCCCTCTAGTACTTGCAGCATCCTCTAATGCGAAGCTGGCAGGTGATTCCTCTTTTCCCTGAAACCTCTGAAATTTGAATGCCTTTAAAAATTAAGACACAAAACAGGGAGACTCCCAATGAAGTTTAAAATTTAGAGAGTCACATAGCAGAAGGATTGAGACCAATCTTAGTGTCTGAGACAAGAGTAAACATGGAAGGGGCATCAGACCTTCAGAAGACCTGCCAAGAGAAGGATTCCGTTAGGACAACAGCCTAGGGGACACCGGGGGACAATTCAGTCTGGGATAACTGACTGTGAAGTGCTGGGTCATGTCAGGTTTGGCTGCTCTGGCTGCAGCCCCCAGGCTGCCTGTGACTCGTGCTGCATTCAGCTGGTGCATCTCACACTTGAAAACCTGCAGGTTTTCCCACCCTGGAGGAAAAGAGACTGGGCGGACAAGACTTGGGAGTCAGTCAGTAAAGGTTTAGGGTTTTGGAAGGTGTGACAGGATGCTGAAAGCAGAAAAAGCTCTTGGGTTTGGTGCAAATGTCAGCGTGAATATTTTAATTAGAAACTTTGGCTGTCCTTGGAGCAGCCAATGCTGCCTGTGAAACTGACCATCCAGACATCCCTTCTGAATCCAAGAATACCCTTTCCTTATGCCAAGCTGACTCTCACTTTTGTTTCTTTTTGTATCCTTCACTATCTTTTGTTCTGCTCTGAGCACTGGGAGAACTAGAATTTGCCAGCCTAACACACTGCTTTGCTTTTCTACCATGCCACCTCCCTTTCTTCATCGAACTTTGCTGAAGGACAGGTTAGGTCCTGTGAATTAAGCAGCAGGTTGAGGATTGCTGGACTCTCAGGAGCCCTTATTAAATGGAAAGCATTCCTCCTCCCCATATAAAATTGCTCTGAGATACTCCATATCTCAAGATACACCAAGAAATAATATCTCTTTTTAACATGCTGTCATCTTATGTTGGTGTTTAAAAAATTTAACATCTTCCAAAATAAAAAAAAAAATAATTTTGCATAGATAATCTCTTAAATTTCCTGCTTATGTGAAGTTGGAGAAGTAACGTTAAAGATTTTGAGCAAGCCTTATCTAATTAGAACCTAGGACTTAATTACTTCTCTCCTGAAAGATGAGCCTCTGGGAGATAATTTTATGAGGATAGTATGCCTTGAGCAAAACACAGAAAATAGTTTTCTGTCAAAACTTAAGAAAATGGAAGTTTCATCATATAGATTGTTAACTGTTTTGCACATTGGTTATATTTATAAAAAGTCAGGCAACCAAAACTGAAATCAGAGAAAGTAGCAGAAGAATTGACAAAAGGTCACAATTAAGTTCTTTCTTCATTGTGAAATCTATTTCATGTTCAATCACTTTATTAACCAAGACATGCCAGGCCACTCCATGCCCTATCTTTTGTACTCCCAGCAATTTACTGGGATTCCTTCTGTGGATTATCTAATAGCAGGGAAAGTATAGATGCACCATTATCACTCCTGTTGTCACATGAGATATATTACATGGAGTTTGAGGAGAGTATTTTGTCCTGGATACAGAAATGAATTACCTGTCCATTCTGTGAAACAAGTGACAAGCTAAACCAGATGTACAGCAGCAGACTCCTGCACCATCCAGGCTGGCTTCAGTTTAGAATTAATCATTCCTTATGATCTTTATGAATCTGTATTCCCACTGGTGAGTCTTTTTATGATCGTGTTAACTCTTAAGGGCATTTATTTATTGACTTATTTAAAAAAACCCTTAAGCCTGCTGCTGCACTACTTGTGCAGACAAGTGTAGTAAAACACAGAGAACCAGTCACTTAATTCAGAGTGATAGCAATGAATACAAGTTCAGGATCAGCTTCTTATTTTTCACATTTTCATTTTCTGATTGCTCTTCCAATTTTGTTTGTTTTCTTCGGAGCTTAACAGGCAAGTATTAAACAGTTTAAGCCTAGAATTTGAGCAAACTTTGACTGGTCAATATTCTTTGCATGGGAAAGTGAATTTTATTGTGGTGTCTTAGCCCTGTTTGTGACTATGCTCTCTTTTTGATCATAGGTGTGGTGACCTATATACAGAGAGTTTAGCAGAAAGCTATTCCCTGTAAAATTTCACATATGGATCCAAACTCAAAGTTCCTCCCTCCTCAATTCCCTTGATTTTTTATGGCTCCCTTATCCAAAAAACTTGATTTTTAAACAAGCCACAACTACTTATGATTTAACACCTTGATATTTTGATGCATAAGTTTATCTTGGGACAAATGCTCTTATGTGCTCCTGTTTAATACCACATGTGTATGTATGTAAAAAAGATGTACATGTATCCTTACACCTTTATAGACATGCATGCTTATACAAGTACATATACATATATTCCTAGTTTTTTAGGTAGTCTTTGTTTCCAATAATGATTTTAGTCGAAATTCCAAAGTATGGATTTCATTTAGGATTAATCAAGCAATTAGTACAGCAATAGGAATTTATTGTTATAAATGTATAACAAATATGTGCCTTTTACAATAAACTTAAAATAATGTTTCTAATTAGCAAATGGAATCCAACATTTTCTAGCTGTCTCATTAAAATGAAATTAGATGCACAGTTGGGAATTTTAATTCCAAACATTCACCTTTATTGTTGAAACATGTTCCTGAATGAGTTCCTACACTATTACACAAAATGTCCATGCAATTGAAGTTGTAAAACATGGGATTGAATCTTGCTAACATCCCTTTCCAGAATTATGACATTGAAAGAACTTCAGAAGGAAAAAGGGGATAATATAAATGTATCCTCCTCTGTTTCATAGATTTCTACACTGTTTGTTGTGAATGATTATGTGCGACAACAAAAAAACCCCAAACCCCACAAACAAACAAACAAACAAACAAACAAACAAACAAACAAAAAACCCACCACCCTAGAATACCTCAGTTGCTTCTATAATACAATTTAATATTTCTAAGGCAATTCAAGAAAAGGATTAAAAAATATTAAGAAATAATGGCTTTAGGTGATAATGGTAGGGAGGAGTTTCAAAAAAATCTGCAATCACATGAGGCTCATGCCTAACAGCTGTCTAGCTCTTGCTCCAGACCATTTCTGCTCTAGATCTAAGCCTTAAAGAAAAGGGCGATTTTTAAAGAGGTTCAAAGGAAAAAATTCTCTGTGTGGATACCCAGACCAAGTCAACAAACCTGGGGCTTTGAACGTGAAGTGTCGAGTGTAGAGAATAGCTTTGCACACCTACCTCCTCCTGCAACCAGCACACAGGAGGAGGGACTTTTTCCAGAGAGGTTAGGACACTTTTGACTCTTAGGCAATTTGACTTCAGCAGTGGGAAGTGGGACACACACAACTCCTGACTCCTGGAGTCAGGTCCACCCAGGAGCTCCCACTCCAGGGAATGCTATAACTTCGTGAGGGAAGAGCAGATCTGGGACAGGCAGCAGCATACTGATCCTGTCCTGTGCCTTCAAGACCCCCATCACTGCTCCCCTTCCGGCCCTCTGAGTCCCTCAGATCCACAGAGGGGAGAGTAGAGGCAGAGGTGCCAAAACACAGAAGATGAGGGAAGAGGAGGAAGAAGGTGGAGGGAGACAGGGGAGACAGCCTTGACAAGCAAAAGTTCCTAAATGCTGTAATTAGATGGTCAGACTTTATTATACAGATTTTTCTCCCCTGTCCCTCTCTTATATTGGGACAGTTAAATATTTACATGTATCCATATACTTTTCAACCTTATACTGTTAAATATCATCCTTGTATCTTTTTGGTCTAATTTTCCAGAATCAGTCCGAGTTCTAATCCCAGTGAGCCCTTTCATCCTACATGGGGTGTTTACTTCCTATTGCCTTCACAAAGGCAAATGGATAAAAGTGATGCAAGTCTAATTTATGTCTTCTCTAGAAAAATAATCCCCTTTTGTTTCTCTAAATAGTACTGAAATATGCAGTTAACAGAAAAACACAAAGTATACAAAGATAGTGAAGGATGTTTCTCCTAAGCTCTCTGGTGCCTTATTTGTGCCTCATGTAGAGTGCTGACCTAAGTAAAAGCTTGATCTGCATCAAATGTAGTGAACTCCACTGACTTCCTTGAAGATTTATTAATGAGAGGCCAAAGAGTCGGGCTGCAAGGCTGCTTGGCTGCATGAGTAACTGTGAGAAATCCACCCAGTCATTCTGGCATGATGCACAGAAGATGGAGCTGATCAATAAATTCCAAATCACTTATTTTCTCTGGAAAATTATCAGAGTCTGGTATACAAATAAACAACTGCCACACACATCCAAACTCCAAATACAAGAAAAAGCAAGGGAATTAAGAGATTTGTGCATATCTTGCGCACCATGTTCCAAGAAAGGCCCTAGAAGTAGCCCTTTGTTGCAGAAGGCTACAAAGGGAAGGAAAAAAGGCAGTGTAAAGCTCCGTAACTGAATCTTGTAGAAATACCCTGTGTTTTTGCATGCTTCATTAATGCTCCCTGGTTTACCAACTAGAAACACACAGCGAGTCCAACCTTCAGGGGTCAGCAGTGCTCAGGATATCTCTGAACTGCACTCCAGGCACTGTGGGGACTATGGAATACTATGGAATAAGGGCTGACTCTGCTCAGAATTAATCCTGCACTTTTAGGTTGCATGGCTTGGAATCTGAAGAGCAGCTAACTGAAAATCAGCCCCCATCTCACAAATACCACTAATCACCAGGGCTCTTCTCTGAAATAAGGCAGTGTTTCATTCAGAGGGTGCACTTAGAGATTATTCTTGTAAATAGATTTGCTAGATTGCAAATTCTCAGTTTACTCCCTAGTTTGGAAATTAGATAAATACAGTAGCCTTTTCTGAGCTTTGTAGTGCAGAGAGTCCTGTGTCTTATGAGTGATAACATTCACTTTTGGAAAGCCTAATACTATCAGACTATCTGTATGTTCTCTGGAATAAAACTTGCTAAATGCAGCACAGTTTCTGTGGCTGTGCTGAAATACAAACAGTATAAAGAAAGGCTGCGGCTTCACTCTCATTTTTATGCCCAGTGGTTTTTCATAGACTGTTCTGCCTGAATTTGAGTTTTAGTAGATTATCTTCAAATTAGAGCTCAGGATGTACTTACAATTTAATGCCTTACTCCACTAGAAGCCTAACAATTTAAATGCAAGGGAGCAAAATCTTTATAGCTTTGCTCTGTCTTGACAATGTGCTGTTTATGGACTCTTTTTAGCATACACAGGCATACATGCATGCAAAGCCAAGAGGTGGAAGTGAAATGACTCAAACAATGAATCTTTCCTGTTACAACGTTATTGCTATTCCAGGCTTTCTTATTCTTGTTAAAGGACAGTGGATTAAATAAAAAGGGAATAAGAAGTGTGATGGATAGGAAAATATAATGATGACAGTATAATAAATTATTGCTTACCATTTCCTGAGTGTTTGCAAAATCTGCCTCTTTCGAGCTACACTGCACCAAAAGCATTATATTATTAATCAGGGCAATACAAAGGAATACATATTTGTATCAAAATCTACTTAAGTGTACTGATCATTCCTGCTCCCTAAAAGCAAAACCAAAATAAAAACAAAAAAAAGGAGATTTTAATCTCATTGAAACAGTACATGATACACTACTAATACTTCTGCATACACAGAGGTACATTGATATCTGATTAAAAATACAGTCTGAGCCTTAGCACACTGTCTTGCATGCAGACTTTCATTGAATACATGATAAACTACTCTTTATCTGAGAATCACAGCCATAACCCCTCAAGGTATTTTTATTTGACCTCGAATGAACATGAAAAAGGGGTTCACAGAGCAGCCATTTCTTTGCTATTTCTGCAGCATCTCTCAAGGCAATGGCAGTGCAGATTTAGTGTAGAAAGTGTTAGTGCTTCTGAAACATGTAATTAGAGTAAATCTTGAACTGAACTTGACTTTATTTTATATTTAATGACACAATCTCAAAAGTACTTTGATCTGCATTAATGCAGTTGCTGGAATAAAATTACTTTCAGTCATTTAGTGTTTTGATCCCACATTTAGCCACACTATCTAGCCTTCAAGAACTGGTGGTCTTTTGCACTGCAAGTTGTCTCTTACCCCTATTACCCCTAGGAGACTTACCACTAGAGAGTAACATATCTTGAATCCAGGTTTAGCCACAAAGTAGTCATCAGATTTGAAGGTTATCTTTATGTGATTTGTCCTTGATGTTATTCTTGGAGGCACTTCCTTGTGTCCACACCACCGTCCTCGAATAACTGTGCTGGTCTCTGACACATCTTCCACTTCCACAAAGTCATACCTGAAAAAGAGTATGAAGAATTAGTTTCTGCTAAGTCTGGTTACAGAAGGTGCTTGCAAAATGACAGGAGCACAGCTGGAGACACAAAGACATCTGTCCCCTGTTCTCCACTCCAAAACATCTGACTAAATATTACAAATGGTGGACAAGTCTGTGCGCCACTAAATACACTAAGCTGCAACCTACTGCCTGAGTGCTCAAATGACTGATTTCTGTGCTCCTGGAACATGACAGTATTTGCTACCATGTTAAAACAGCAATAAGAGGCACTTGCATGTGCTTAGTATACAGTAAGCATACGCATTGCATTTCATGTGGTGGGTAAATAATTTAGAGACCTGATAAAATATTATTTAAGGCAAGCTGCCTAACCTGAGCAGCTGCAAGCACTTGTGCACTTTGTGGTGGTCACCCAACTCCCTGCAGCAGCAGCAGCCACAGGAGTCTGCTCTGTTGGTCAGAGCGCTAGAGAGGGGCAGCCACTGCGCCAGGAGCAAAGGGAGGTGCTGGAGGGACACAGGGCAGTGCATGACACTGAAAGGTGCTTTTCAGGACCTCCCTTGTAGGTGGCACATTGCTCCCGCAGCTGGTTTGGAAAGATTTATGCCTAGCTTTCAAGCAGGAAAGCATGCTGCCGCTCTGTGTGCTGCAGTGGGGGGACATCTGCATGCTGTCACCAGGGAAAATGCAACAGCACATCTTGTTCTGTGAAAAGTCACATCTTGGCCAGGCACCCCTGCCACAGCAGTGGTTCCTGAGCCCAAAGAGGGCACTGCCAGGAGCAGAAGGCACCAAACCCCAGGGATGAAGGGACACAGTGGCACCACCCACTGCTCCAGTCTGTGCATTTGCCTGCTTGGGCATAAATGACCATATAAATAAATAAATACATAAATGAATATAGTTATTGAGTTGGAGAATAAAGGGGACAGAGAATGAAGTTCTGCTTTTACTAAATCTATGACAAAATATCTGTCAATATCTTTGGAGGCAGAATTAGGCCCCACACATTGCTGCCAGAGAGGCAGAGGTGATGACAAGAGGGGCGGCTTGAGTGCCATCCTCACAGTACACTTAAGCCTTAAAACCCTGGAGGTCTTTACCAGGAATGTTTTCTATTATCAAAGCATCTGCTCCCACCAAAGAAGGAGTTCAGGACTGTTGAGTGATTCTTGCTAGCAATGCACTGCTTCCCCCTCCCAAGTCTGTGAGCCAAGCACCCTCCTCCCTGCCCAGTTGTGGCAGCTGAATAGCTCTGTAAATAACAGACCTGCTTTTCTTTTTCTGCTGAGAGCCCAAGAGATAAAAACCACAAGTACTATGTGGTTTGAGAATATCAGCTCTGCTGCTTTTATATTCACCAACGCCAAATTGCACAGAACAGAAAATAACAGATACACTATGACCACTTAAATCTGCCCAAACTCTGCTGAAATATTCTTTTTTTGAAGCACACCAAAATTTAGTTTCGGGTAGAGGCAAACTTGTCTCAATCTCCCACTCCCTGGTGGCGATGGATGTGGTACCCAGCAGAGCTACCAAGGATCCACCCTGGCCCCCTGGGAAACACGGAATTGTGAATGCCTATTCCAACACAAGGGGTTGTGGTGCTCAGCAGGAGATAACCTTGTAAGCTTTGGTGAAAGCTGTCCTGACTGGCCTCCCCATTTTTGGAGGCCAGAAGCCAGATTAAGCAGAAAAAACAGAGAAAATCCACGGACTTTCAAGGATTATATCTGCTTTCCACAGCAGAGGCTTTGCTGCAACGATCATGGAAGTAGGTGTATTCTCAGTTGCTTCTGTGCATCCAAGGAGCCTCAGAGGCTGGGTAATTTAATTGCTTTTCAGAATAATTTCTTATCAAGTGCCTGTGGAAATGCTAACAGGACTTCTTGAACATTCTGTAAGACCTTGAATATTTCCTCTCCTTCTTCAGAAGCTCTGAAGAAATATAGCTCTGCTAAAATATACCTTTTCATTCCTCAGCCTGAATGAATTTCAATCAGGTCAGTCTTAATAGTATGCAAATTACAATAATTAGCATTAATAAAAAATTGAAAGAAAACACTAGGAAGTTTGTGGAGAAAAAAGCTTAAGGTCAAAAGCAAACACAAAAGCAAGGTAAGGTGCAGAGGTCCTGAATTACTTGTCCAGTATGCCTTCAAGCACATGCTTAGCTCTCGGCATTCATTTCAATTAACACAGCCCTGGCTGCCTCTCTAAAGCAGCACTGCAGGGATTGTCAGGGACTGAAGCTGCAGAAGGGATCGAGTTTTGAAAAATATATTGAGCATTAGCAAAACACCCAACTGCATACAGTATTTAAAAGACGTAAAGCCATCACAGTCTGTCTGACCAAAAAATTCCTCACTCTGGAAGTAATACTACCCAAACAAAGGTCTTCCAGAAATTCTAGTGTAAGTTTTACTGCAGAAAAGGATGTGATATTTCTCCAGCACTATGGATGATGGAAGGTCTTTGCTTTTCTCTGCATTCTAAATTCGCTGCTCTGGAAAAAGCAAGCAGACTGTCTTTCAAGATGCTCTCCAAGCACATAATGCCAGTAACAGCTTGACTTTCCCTCACTGTGCCACCACCTTTGATGACTTTTGACAGACAATACTTCATTTTTTTTTCCGCAGTAAATTAGCCCTCTGTTTCAAAGTTGCAGTGCTTTAAGGTCAGCCACAGTTTATCCACTATGTAAATATTAACAGGCTGCTTCTGTGTGCATTAGGCTCTGAATCTGGGAAAGCGTTTGGGGTACTGGGAGGTTACTGTTGTTACTGACTCTGCTGCTGATCTTGGACCAACATCACCAGAGCAGACCTGCCAAGGAGCAGGGATGGAGAGCCAATTTTAGGCTGCATTCTTTTATTGCTACATGGAAAACAAACCTGCGGGAACGGTTCCCTCTATCAGTAATGCAGAAAATTTAACAAAGAAAAATAAGGAAAAAAATCCATCCTGTAAAATGCCTGCAGAGATGCCAAGCCCTACAAACACAAATTAATTGACAAAGATAAGATAAGAAGAGGCTGGGTGTGCAGAAACACTAACAACCAAGTTCTGTGCATAGATAAGGTGTAAGTAACAACACAATCATGCAGAGTTGGAGGCTGAGACTTGGGCATTTCAAGTAAGCAGCATCACAGCAATCTGCCCTTTTGGAGGGCATGGGAATCCTGAGCCTGTTTTCTCCCACAGAAAAGAAAGCTGGATAAAAGAAATATAAACACATGGATTTATACTGTTTTAGTGAATGCTGGCAAGATTCACCTCTGTACTTTACTAATGCAAAACAGTTTATTCACCTAGGTTAATCAGCCAGATCAGCTGAGCTTAAGGTCACTTCTGCTTAAAAGGGGAACCAAAGCAACCGGGATATGGTAGGGCAGGCTTTAACAGATTTACAGACACATCAGCATGCATCAGTACACTGATATTTGTGGACCTACATTTGAAATTTTTAAAAGGAATTGTACCAGTGAAGAGTAAAAATAAAGATAAGCAAGTAATCTGAACATAATTCTATTTTTCAATACATTTTTATCTGTCCCTCACACCCCAATATAAATGCTTACCTACTCACTCAAACCTTCTAGAGCCCTTCACCTACTGAAAAAGACATTTCTTGCCTGGCTGAAATGCGGCAGAGGTGATAGAGGACAAAATCCTATTAAAGTAGCACCTATGTTGTTAGATAGCTGGATTTGAGCATACAAGTACCTTGTGCTTAAAATGTTATAGAAGGACTAAAACCTGACAAAACTGCTTTGGGTCCAGGACAGCTCAGTTTATTTATGAACTCAAAGTCCAATTTCAGCTGGGAGGGCCCCTTAAAGGTCTGTCCTCCTTGCAAGGACATCTTAGACCCATCCAGAGAAGCCCTGATTTTGCTTTGCAGTCCACGCCAGTGAGCTCAAAGGTGGTCCTTAGGAAGTGCTTTGCAAACTTTCACTTGGCACTCACCTGCAGATCTCATTTTCGGGTTCCTCCAGCCCAAACTGATTATCAAAAGCCAGCTGGATCCTGGTGCTCTCTGGGGAGTGGAGGCGCCACGTGAGCAGGAGGTTCCTGGGGTAGCTGCTGGGGAAGCGAGGACTGTGGATGCAGCCGTTCCCTGCCACGCTGATCGTCTCCTCCTTTCGGTACAAGTCTGTGAGGTGATTGCTCTCTGTTAGTAGTCACAACTTGTAGAAATTAGTATGTTGTTCCAGTTACAGGAAGGCAAAAAACACAACAATTTATAACACAGCACAATTATTATTAGCATTTCAAGTCTATAAAATGTTGGGTCTAGGAGCAGTTATTACTAAATGGGAAGTACACTGTATTTTCTCTTTATTCAATCCCCAATTAAACAGTAAGAACAACAGAGCTCAAGTATATAGACTCTTTATTTTACAAGAAATGTACAATTATTTTGTTACATTTATATTGATTATGTAAGTTCATTCTCACCACTTTGGTTTTAAAACAGAATTAAACTTTAATAAAAGCTTGAGAACAATGAAGGAAGAAAGACTGAAATGAAAAATGTAAATAGTCCTGCTTCCCAAATTTTGTGCTCTGGGGAGCAATGCCCTCTGAACAAAAGCAGCAATGAAAGACTGCAGGAAAGTGAGTATGGGTGAATTTATATTTCTTTACTGTGCTTAAGTATTTCCTCCCAGAAACATGTATGATTTTAAAATAATGTTTTTATTTATATGGTTTGAACCATTTTCTGCCTATGGTCTGTTTACTCAAACAGCTACTCCATGCTTATACCAATGTAAATGAGGCCAGATCCTATCCCATCAACCATCTTACTCGGTAACTTCAAGACAAATAGCCAAGTCTTCACTTAATTAAAATTCCACAATTTTTGCCTGAACAAATATTCAATTGTTCCTAAAGTTTACTTTTACCAAGGCAAATCCTCTACTGCTGTAAATCCATGGCTCCAAGGATTACAGGAACTGTGTCAAGACCCAGATCTCTAAACGCCAAAATGTCTTCTCAGTTGCACGATGCGCTTGCACTGCCCAGCTGTTTCTGATACTGGAATTTGGGTCATTTTGCATCAAAGAACTGCAAACAACCATTCTTCTGTGCATTGACAACTTTAGTATGGGGAAATTCTGAGGATCAGAAGGCTCCAAGGCAACATTCAGATGACAGCACGTTTCAGTTCCCAGTCAAGACATGCATCTCTGAGCCTCCACCTGTAGGTCAGCTACCTGTGGTTCATCCTCACATGATGTATGGGGATCTACATGAATTTGGACACGTGTTTTCATGTAAACACACAGACTCTGGTGTCTTTATCCTAAACTGAACATCATTCCACACTGCTGAATGCCACATCAACCTCCAGTTCCACTGCAAGCAATAGAAATAGAAAACTGGTTCCTTCTCCTGAATCTGGCCACTGAGGAAGACCAAATAGGGGAAAGTATCTCCACCAGGCCACTCTGTGAATGTTGGAAATACAAAACCTAAGCAACCAGCCACAGCCATCTGTCACACACACTAATCTAAGTCTTCACTTTTAAAATAAAATCTAATGTGTGACTGAATTTTTCTAAGTTCTTTATATGAAATAAATATACTTGTTTTATAAATGTTCATTGAAACGAAGAGTCCAGGCAAACAGTACAAACTTCTTGATTAGTACATCTATTTTTTAGGTTGCTTTTCACGGGTTCCTGGCTGTAAATACCTCCCTGCATGCAGCTGTAAACAAAGCACGGTTGTCTAACCATTCATTGTACTCTTCTGACAGCACAGTAATTCTAGCTTCCAAACAACCTGAAACTCAGAAGAAAAAAATCTATGTTTCTTATAAAATTATCTCCATAGACCTAACTGTGACATCTTTCTAAGATGCTTTCACACTCTAAGCCACCCTTTCTAAGCAAACACAGCCCTAGTTCAAAAAGTGCAGAACTAGTCAGTTTTGTTTCGTTCTGCTTTAACCAAACAATTTGCTTTGGAAAAGTGCCAATTTGGTAAAAATAAAGACCACCCACCTATTAGTTTTGTTGCAATTTTCATCAGGGACATCTATGCTGAAGTCTGTTTTGTATTTGCTTTCACTCTAAAAAAAGGACAAAAAAGACATCTGTGGGGTTTTTTTCCCCTGATCTGGAATGAAACAAAATGTCCAGCCAACACTACTGAGCTCTTACTGAAATCCTGAGGACCTCTGAACTCTGAAAACACCCAGTACGCTAAGAGGACACTATTTCACAGGACTTTATCCAAAACATCCAAGAAAAGGGATAAAAATAAACCAGACTTGATGATAACAAATCTAGTGAAAAACAACCATTCCCTAAGTTGGAACAAAAGTTACTGCAGTAAAACATGGCAAAACTCATCCTGTGCCTGAGAGTCCATTACTCTACTTTCTTGAACAGCAAACTACTGTCATTTTCCCTCTGCCACCATGCACTTCACTGCTTGGTTCAATCTGGTTCATGATTCTGAGGGAAAGGTTCCCTTTTCCTGGGCAGTCCTAGCACAGGCTTTACTCTCGTGTTGTCACCTGCTGAAATTAAGAGTTCTGGGGACAGTATCTGTGAAATGTGCTCATACATATACCCCCAAACAAAACATCTGTGCACACAGCACACCAACTGAGAATGAGCACTATTTTCTCTCTTATACATCAAGAAGAGGGTCTGTCACAGCTTTTCATTTAAATTAAACTCTGAATCGTGCAGACTGCAGTGCCCTGCCTGCAAGGCAGTCACACCTGACCAAGACCAGTGCTGAAATGTCATGGCTGGCACAGCTCTGCAGCATCCAAGTTGTACAGGTACATGAAGCAATAGAGCGGCACGTGTTATGAAGCTTACAAATCAAAGCACAGTGACTTGTTATTTCCACCATGGTAAACGCAGCAATTATAAAGTCATTGTAGAGGAATGGCTGGAGAGAAGCATGGGGAGAAAATTCTCACTGTAGTAAAATAAGGGATATTCATATATTCCACTCTGAGGAAAAGCCCTCTCCGTAATGGAATAAAGTATGTTTGATAAGAATGGCCATAAATACTGCTTCTATAGCCCACATGGGATGAAATCTAAAGCTATTCAGAGCCCTCATGTGATGCTGGAGCAGACTCTTCAGGAGCCCTGAAACAGCCTGACTCCCTCTCACCCTCCTCACCATGCACTAAATTACAACCTGAAGTGGTGTAGCCAGCACTGTAATCAAACACCACAGAATTTTCTAAGGTGATTTTCATTAGGATTTCACAGATAGAACACAGTCAACACAGAGTTGCTCCCAGGAGGTTGGCTCCTCATGAATCATCAAGCATCTGGGAAACAGCTTGAGGAGATGTGAGCAACTCTCGTACCTTTTGTATCAACAAAGCTATGAGACTAAAATAAGACCTTTCCAGGCAGGCAAGTATTGTCCTCATCAGATACACTGGGGAAGCTCATGGAAATCACACATTCACCAAGGGAAAAGTTGGGATAAAACTCACTTAATAAAAGGCATAGGCAAAGGAAAAGACAGTGTGTCTTTCAAGGCACTGAACTGTCCCATGCTGTAACACAACACAATGCACTACTCCGTGTCCTGGATGTCACATTCTAACTGTACTCCATAATGCTTTATGGGAGTAAATAAAACACGACAGCGCATAATGCACTGCCTGTCACATTTACTAAAAAGCATATAAAATCATTTCACAATGAATAAAAGCAGGTGCTAAGTCACAAGGCAAAAAGGCCTTTTAGGCCATAAACAGAAGGAAGATATTCTAGATGGCAGAAGCCACAAACACATCCTTGCACTGGGGGAGAAAAACTATCTCATAAGGAAGATGAATGGGAAGGAATCTGGAAGACATCCTTTTCGGTGAGGCAATTCCCTGTAGAGAGTCTGAGCTGATTGTGAAGCAGCTTGCTCTATATTTTATTAATCTGAACTAATCTCTCCCTTTTTTTCCGCTCTTAATTCTTTCGCAACCACAAATTTTAAACATAATGGCATACATGATAGTCCAGCTGTCCAAATTAGAGGAGCTCCCATTTAAATGCTCAAGGCAACTGCATTTTCCAAAGTGTCTGCCTTCCTACCCTGCAAGGAGTGCAGCTGGGTGTCAGAGAGGGAACTGGGATGTACAGTTTAATATTCAGGAAAATGTGCTTGTCTCAAGACAGGCCTCACCATGCATGCCCAGTGCATCCAACGTTTCCCATTCCCAGTGAGGCCATGCGGCAGGAGCAGCAAGAATCAGAAAGATGAATTTCATCCCATGTTTTCTCAGGATGCCTGCACTTCCTTGTGACATTTAGCAACACATCAACACTTCCCTCTTAAAGCTACTCCTCCTAGTCATGACATGCCTATTACTATAGACAGAAGTCTGCTTGTATCATCATCATCGTTCAACAGGCAATGAAGTCCTTCACTAAAAAAATGGTAATAATAATTTAAAAAATCCCAACGAACCTAAAAGGCAATTTCTAACTGATAATAGCTAATCTGACATCTGTTCTGTGATATATCCAGCAAGAAGAGTCTGTAAGTGTCAATTCCTTTAGAAAGGAGAAGAATTGAGAAAATGACCTTGTCTAAGGACCTAACCAACAATATGGAATACTTAGCTCCACCCTTCTAAGGTTTCTGAATTTCAACACTTCCCACATTTCCTAAGGTGTTGTTTTGTTTCTAAGTTTGCTTCTGTCTTTCTTCCCCTTGGGAAAGTTGGCTAACCAACTTTGATACAGCAGTAAAGGCTGAAAAAATACCATATTCTGAATGTATTATGACAAAAAATACACCCTCTGAAATGTCATGGAGTGCAACCTCATGAGCTCATCCCTCTGGTACAGCTGAGGAGAGAGTTTCTGAGAACCATGGTGAAGTTCATTTCATTACTTATGAAAGTATTTGTTATTTCAGGAAAGGACCTCAGGATTTTGCATGTGGGGGTTTTCCAGATATAACTCTCCTCCCCCACTGCTGTTGTCTTAAAAAAAAAAAATAAATACAGCAGTCAGGGGTTTGCCACTAGTTTTTAAACAAATGAGATAACCTTCAGGGAGAATAATAGCTCTTCAGCTCCTCCAGTTGAAAATTAGCCTCATCTACATAGCTGAATCCACAGAGAAAGAACAGTAAAACACTTTTGAATCCAGACCACAAATCAGCTCATCTCAGGGACAGGAATGTCAAGTGAGTTGTATTTATGGTAGCCTGTTTAGGCAGTCACTGGCTTTTTTTTACTCCCCACTCTCCTGCAATAAGCAGAAACTTTGTTATCCATAAGGTTCAATGTAAATCAAATGAAAAGATGACGCGGTTCATTGTAAAAATAGTGTATGCCATAGCTGGTCACAACTTGTTGGGAAGATGTAAAACTGTAAGATCATTTTTCTTGTTAAAAAAGAGGGTGGATTTGCTCTTTTATTTTTTGTGAGTTTGTTTGTTTAAATGGATATAAACGATAAACTGAATCCTAGACAGTGAACACAACATCACAGTTCTGCTTTCTAACGCAGAATATAATCCTATATGGTAGTACCAGTCCTAGATATCTCTGTCCTTTTAATGACAGAGGCCAAACTCACGCAAGTCAGCTCTGCTCCCATCACTATTCACCAGCAGTTCTCCAAGAAGGCAAACCAAAGGTGGGAAAGGATTGGGATGGTCAGTGATAAAACAGGTATAGCACACTCCCAGCCAGCTAAAGGATCCAAATTGTCTCTAATAGAGGCACTAAACTGAGAAACAGCCAATCCGGTATAAGGACGTGTATGTAGAAGTACATTAAGGCAGTGGATCCATCCAAAACATCACTTCAAGTTGCTTTCAGCTTTATACAACTTCAATAACCCCATTTATTTCAAGAACACAACAAACCCATAGTTAAGCTCATACTTCAGGAGTTTGCTGGATCAAGACCGAAAAAAAGAGAACAGCATTCTAACACCACCTAACATCTTACTTACCACCCAGTAAATGAGCAATTAAAAAGTGAACCTAAATCCCATGGGAGCTGATGAAAGACTATCAACTTGCCACTGGAGTTCAAAGAAGAAGCTCCAGGTACCTGCTCTTTCTCTTATTAACAGGCCTCCTCTTTTTATCAGGAGCATGAAAGATGCTCCAAGCAACATCACAGTTCAAATCTAAAGCACGACCAGTTCTGTCACAGAGGTAATATCAAAAGATTCTCTGTGCATGTTCAGCTAAATTCAGACCTCACATGTAATCTGCTCGCTCCAAGTCCCTGAGCTGTGTGTAGATCTTTGCTAGAAGAATATATCCATAGAGGATTTATAAAAGAAACAAAATTGAGCTTTAGTTGAAAGAAACAAAATTAGTCAGGGCACAACACCAGTACAGAAGGTATCAAAAAATGAAAACACTCCAGACATCTAAAATTCAATTCAGAGCTATCATCCATTTGGTAATAGAAGGGTTAGTAGTCTGCCTGTGGTTCTGTGCAGAGCAACCCCACTAGTCTTGGTGGAACACAATCTGTGGTTGAACGTGACCTCAGCAAAGACCACTTATGAGAATAGTAAATGAGCAATTGATAAGGAAGTCTAGGCACATAATTCAAAGAGACAGCCTGCCTCTATGCTTCTCACTGTAATAAGCATAGTTTTATTTGCATTTAACAATATTATTTTCCCTGTGAAATGGTCACCACCATAATTGCATTTTGCATACAGAACTGAAAAAATAGTCCTGAAATGAAGAACAGACAGGACTGCATTTTGTCTGCTGCAGTGGAGGCCTTGCCAGACTTCCACAGATGAATGCTGAGAAAACAACTCCTTAATTATGTTTGCAAAGATACCAAACTCAGAGCAGTTTGCTTTTAGCAGTGACTTGTATTACTTGCTTTTATTTGACTTCTTGATAGAGATTTTCTTCTACACAAAAGAACACCCTGAATGTGTTATAGTAAAGCAAAAGTGTCTTTAGAAAAGTAACATATGTTAGGCAAACGTATAAAACACTTTGCTAACTGCTAGCTCTTTCATGACGGGTGGTAGTGTTGCAATGCACCTCTGCTGGACTCTTAAACCAACAGCAAACTGAAGGTTTGTATATTTATATTTTTTTTTCCTTGGGATTTCATAAGTATGAAAGAAGAAAATGTGTCTATCAAGAATGTGTAGCTCTAATAATGTGCAGTAAGACTAATGCATATATCCTCATGATTGTGAGCATAAAAACACATAAAACCTTGAGAAACAGTGAGAAAAAAAATACAGAAGGAAATGGTTCTCCTGGTGCTGCAAAGAGCTTAAGGGAAACATGATAACTAAAGCAGATGTTTGCAGTGAGTGCCAACATCTTTCCAAGAAGGCTGGTACATAAAACTCGTGTAGTGCCTTGGAGAAGATGGTGCCATTAGAGACACAATTGCTATTAAACACGAATACCAACACCGGACATTGGCTCATAAGGTTTTGCAAAGAAACAGCAAACTGTGAACTTAGACACTCTGAATTTTGCTGTTTAGGCAGTGGCTTCAAGAAACTAGACCTTTATGGGAAGCTTCCTTCAAATTCTCCTGAAAATATATATTCATATATATACAAAAATATATTCCTTTTCCATTTTCCCTTCATCATTTTCCAGTTTTTTACAAGCAAACAAAGCCTTTTTGCCTCATAAATCTGGCATAGCTCAAGTCTTAAAAGAGAATTTGTTTTAAAATACTGTTTTAGAAACTTTCACTCAAGCACTTCTATGTCTGAACAAGACATGGAATTTTTTTACAGAAAAAAAAATGCTGATAGAAGGAAAAAGAAAATCCAATCAAAAGGGGAAAGTCTTCTCATGTTGAACATATTGTAGCAGATAGATAGGCAATTACAGAGTGGAGGTCACATGTTGGGACATTAGGCAGTAGAAGGAGATCTGTTCCATAAGACAAATCAAGGCAATTTTCTCTTGTGATGTGATGTTTCCTTACCCTCCATGTCAGCACTGAAGATCTAAAATCTCTGAAAGGAAGTGAAAGGTCACTTCTTACAATGGAAAGTCTGGCAAAAGTATTCTGACAGGCGACTTTTCCTTGGACTCCATCTGCCATGGGCATGTTTATTTGTCTCTTAGAGTCCACACACCAACCAACTGCACAAAGATAAAAGCTTGTGGGGATACTTCAGTCCCTTTAAGGCAGGTGCACTAAATACCTAATACCATAAAGTTACCTTAATCTTTTTCTAAAAAAGCAGATCTCAATTCATTAAAATATGATTGTTAGTAGTCTGTTCCTTTTTGTAGAGTAGCCTAACAGCTAAAAAATGAACTCCACTCTCAAAATCAGGAGACAGCTTAATCTCCTCCAAGGAAACAGAAGCCTGTGTTGCGATTTTCTAATTGCTCAAGAAAATTCAGACCACTTCTGTCTCCTCTCAAGGGACAGATAGGTTCTGGATATTGCTTCAAAGATGGCTTGTCCATTTTCCAAGGAATGGATAGAGGTAAACTCCAGGAAAAATTCTTGGCGCAAGGAATAGGACTCCAGATTAAGCCAAAAAATTAAAGGCCTAGCAGCTTTTCTACTTTCTACTCCAAGGCACTCTGTCATCAGTCTCTGACAGTTCAGACCACAGCAGAGCACACCACAGCCTCTTTTTGACCCCATGTCTCAGTTTTCTTGTGCTGAAAACCACAGCACTGGTGCAAGGAGAGCAGAAGACATCGAGATCTTTTCCTGGAATGAAGGCAGAACACGGGCAGGGCCACCGGCACGGCTTTACATCATTTAGATAAAACCCATGTTGAGAAACAAAATTCCCAGTCCGGAAAGTAAATTAAGTCATGCATTCTGTAAGTACTGAGAACTTGAAGTGCGGGGGATCTTTCCTGTAAGTGCTTAGGATTTTCTCTGGAGGTTTGGCATCAGAATGCTGCAAAGCTGTCATGTGGATAGATACTGCAATTCAACGAAGTTTCCAGGCACATAAAATTCTTGGCTGTGGCTTTTCTTTTATTGTTATGATCTTGCACCGAAGGATCATCTAGACATTTCCTTAGTCCTTCACCTAGGAACAAAACTACACATGGTTGGAGTGCAGGAGAGCTCATTCACTGCCAATATTTAGGACCAGTGGCTGGGAAGATGATACTGGTGTGTGTCAGCATAGCCCACAAGCTCAGGAGCTGCTATACCACGGGCAGCAATCATCTATCATACCAGTACAGACACATCCTGACCACCATAAGCCAAAACCAAAACTGGAAAAAGAGCTATCTCCAAAGGTTTGATTTACGCACCTCAGCTTCCCAAGCCCTTTCTGGAAAAACAGCTGTTTGGCTCATTACCAAGAGGAAGTTATTGGAAACATTCTTTCTAGGCTGTATGGGGGGATGTTGATGGAAAAAAAGGAAAAGCCTAACTTACTCTTAGGTTTGTTAAATTAGAGGCACAACAGATCCTATGTGAGTAGATGAAAGCACACTGAAACCTGTGTGGAGGCAATGATAACCAGAACTTTGCTAAGACTCCACGGGGAGCAGACATTATGTATCTTTATGCTCTGAGCAGGGCTGAGTATACCATTGGCAAATCAGGATGTAATTAAATAATCCTTCACTTTCATAGACCTTCAATGAACTCTCACTTTTAAATGGAAAGCTGGAGTCCCCTGTGCAGTTGCACTGGAGACAAATCCAAACTTCAAAGTCATCTTTGACTGTGGACTCAGTGAAATGTTTGACTAAAAGAAGAATGCAGCAGTTACGATGAAAAGTTCGGCCAGCTTTGGGTACAGATCTCACCAGTAGGAACACAAAGGGACACATTTCACTCCTCCAGCTTTCAGAAGACACATGAGATGACTCAAGGGTAACCAGCAGACACCACCAGCACCCCTTCACATTAAAGCTTCCAGAGAGACTCGGTGAACCAACCAAACCCAGTTTGCCCCCACCTAGCTGAAAGCATAATACAGAAGAAAAATGCCTGTAGATATCATGGCAGAGGATTTAAGGGAGCAATCTCAGGTTCTGCTTTACACTTCCTGATGTAGACTGCACAGCAAAAAAGGAGAGATGCACACAGTGGTGGTATGCACGTGTCTGCACAGCAGGTAGGACTTGGATGCTTGGCTGAGGCATGACTAGAATGGGTCCCTGAGAGGCTGTGAAACCCAAGAGATCAACACCAAGCCACCGAGGCCTGCAGCCTGCAGGTGAGAAGGGCTAACCTCCATCTGTTTTTAGAAGGGGAGGTCAAAGGGGACTATTTTACTCCTGTGTCACCCCAGTTCCGTGCTGATAGTGATGCTGCACATCTGGGTGAACACCATGTGCTGAGGTCCTGTCTGTTCAGAGGGCACAGCTGCCTGCTGACTATTAAACACAGCTCCGAGCAGCTGTTTGGCAAAGAGCAGCCAGATAAGAGGCTTATGTAAGGGAGATAAAAAGGGTGAGCAAGTCCAGTAAATACAGTACTCTCACATCATTTCATTAACACTCTGTATCAGAGCTATTGAAGGGAGACAGGGACATATTGCACCATTTCCTGCAAAAACTGTTTTCCACACTAATGCTTGAAATGCATAAGGATACCTTGGCACTCTTTGGACTACCCAAACAAATGGCTTCTACTCAATTTGCTTTGCATATTTTTTTGGCATCTAGAATTACAGCCCAGTAAGACAAAAAAAACCATCTCTACTTGTAACAGCAATGGAATATACTATGTGAGAAAAATGTTTTCGTTCATGTGTTTGACACAAGAAAGAAAAAAAATTAATCTTGGAATAACAAATATGAAAGCTGGATTAATGACAAATTTGGTGTCAAAACTGTATTTTTCTGCTATCTGTTTATTGGCAAGAATTCCAGAGACCACTCTTTTTCTTGTTTGAACTTCCAACCTGTTTCATTTATTCGTCCTTAGTTTATCTCAGTCTTTTCTATGGAAGCCATGGAAGAAAAGTCCATCAAAGGATGAAAATTTAAACCTTTCTTGATTTAGAGACTTCAGAAGTCCTACTTTACAGCAGACACTCTAGATAACATAGCGGTAACCATTTTTGAATTCCCTGGGGTGAAATGTTCTGGGTCTTTTTATAGTTTAGACTGTAAATAAGAAAATAACACAAGTATGACCTTAAATAACATCTAGTATAAACTATAATTAAGTAGCTGACAACTCTGGCGAATGACAGCTTCATTGCATGTTACTAAAATCAGGTTTGAGAAGTTTAAGTATTTAGTACTACTGTCCTATCATTTGCTGGCCTATGTACTCACTTACTTTAAATAAAGTGGTTTATTTTCTGCATTTTCAAGGCGCTCCCCATCTCACAACAGCTCCATCTTCTTTAGACCTTCATTTCTCATTTGCTACTAAAACAAAGTTCCCACCTGGCAAACCTCATGAGCTGTTACAGACACTGATACGCTCCATGACTGGCCATTTCTGCTCTCTGCTCACAGCAGCACTGGGCAGCTGCAAGGACCAGTGAGATGCTGGACTTGGCTACAGCGGTAGGGGAAGGGAGCAGACACCAGCTAAGGGAGGGCCCAAGAGCACTGGTGGAATCACAGCAAGACAGTTCATGCCACCTCCTTCCCACACAGCAGATTTGCCAGCCCAGTCTTTGCCCCTTCATTGCCCACAATGAGGGGCAGTGTTTCAGAGCCATCGCTCTCACTGCGCTCCACAGGGGCATCACGGGCTATGGACACGATGGAGTATGCAATGGCACAGGCTGCCCACATTCCTGCACTTCTCTCAATTACAGGTCTGTAGGAGTTTTTTAAGCCCACACGGACGTATGCAAACACTACCATGATTTGTGCAGCACATATTTGCCAAAGAGAAGGCAATCTTCCCTCTCTCTCTCTCTCTCTTCTTCCCTCCCTCCCTCCCTGCCCAGGAGCAGCAAGGGTCAGTCCTGACATGCAGAAGGTGGTAACATTCCCCAAAAAGCATCCAGAGACGCTAAAAGCCCAGCAGAACCCCAGGTTCCCACCAGCTGAGGGTCTGTCTGCTACAGCTGCAAGGCAAAGGCTGAGAGTCTTCCCTGATTCATTCACTTTAATTAAGGGACTGGTGGTCCCCAACCTACCAGTTCAAGTCTAGCCAGATACACATTTGCTTGGTTATTTCATACATAAAGCTTTAAATAAAATGCCTTTCTTTTTTCTTCCTACTTTTTAATGGATGCAGAGAACCATTCTGTCAAGAACAAAACAAATGCCCCACTAAACCCATCTCAATGGACAATTTGTTTCTCCAATGCAGCCTTTAAGTAATAAAGAAAGAATAAACATAACATTCCCCTAAGAAATAAAATGAAAAAACTCCAAAAAAACCCTTGCTTGTCTGAGACATACTAAGATGTTAATAAACTCAGCTCAGACATTTACAAAAGAAGCTTGCTCACCAAATCCATTTTCATAGAGCAGTAAGACAGCCTGGAACCAGACCACCTGCTTGTGTAAATCAGCAGCATCCCTACAGTGATCACAGCTATTTACACCAGCTGAGGATCTGACCAAAGCAGAAGGTGAAAAGGGGAAGAGAAAACTTTAATCTGAGCAGGACCAGCAGCAATAAGTGCTCAGCACTGTGATACACTGAACTCACGAGAAATTGAACTTAATTGGCTCATAGGGACAATTCAAGGTGTGCCTCTCTGACCTATTAAACAGAATTGAAGAACTTATGCATGTTTTTTTTTATTTGCAGGTTAAGTTGGGGAAGATTCCTAATTATATCAACATGGACTGAGTTGTTTGATTCAAAGGAAAACATTTGCATTTGTTTTTACACAAGTATTAATATATTGGGGTTTTTTTGTCATTTCCAAATTATCTTCTGTACATAAATGTAACAGCTGAATTCAGTAAAATTTTTGATTTTCATTCACTCTTTCCACACCTTTAGTGCTGTTAGAATTTGCTGGGATCAGCAAGTCAGGCACCCTTGAGAGTCTCACCCACATGCACTGGGGACTCCCATGGGATTCAGGAGAATTTCAGCTCCTCAACCAGGCCAAACCAGTACTGCTCATGTGATCCAAATCGAGCTTTCACCCAGGCAATTGTTCCTATCATGGTTTTTTCCTTTCCTGGTCACAAAATTGCCACTACTGCACAGAGCTAAAACACAGATTTTGAAATAAGAATTTGACATTGAAATACACAGTTTGCCACTTATAAAAACACTCAGATGCTATACCATTTGTAGATCTTTAAAAACTAATGTAATGTCTGTCACTGATGTAAACACATAGATACTTTCAGGGCCTTATTTCAAAATTCACCTAAAATCTTGTCAATGCCAGATTCATGCATATGATACTTAACTTTAGGGATTTTTTTCCTCCCTTTCTTTAATCATCTGAAATATTTCCATATGGCTATAAAAAGACTGCTTTTAAAAAAAGCAAGCCCTGAAAGGAATGCTAACTAATCATTAAAAGCCTAGGAATCAATTATATATGTGCTGAGTACTTCACATTCTCCAAATACATGTGGCTGTTTTGTCAAGACGCAGAATTATCAGTCTTTATGTACTATAACAATTAATGAAGAAATCCAAGAGCTGAATCCAAGAGCTCAAAAAAAAAAATTTGGAGGAGGTGGTTTCAAAAAAGTCCACTGGCAGCACCATTTTAAAAAAAGAAATATTAACAGAAAAAAACCCCAAACAACTCAAGCCAACTATAGGTTTGAAAAAGAAAAGATAAATTTTAAAAAGCAGGGATTTTTTTTTCTTAAATGAGAATGAATAGAATGGATGTAAAGATCAACTTCTTTCTCCCCCAAAAAGACAAGAACTCATAAACAGCACCAACTGTTGTAGAGAAAAATGTTTGCAGAGAACAGCTTTCTACCAGAACATAACACATGGCTGATTATGGGGAAGCCAGAAGACTCTATCTTCTCTCAGATCCAAAAATTAAGGAGCAGGACACAAAGACTTTCAAGGCAACCGATGCTACCATAAATATCTAAGGTTAGTGAGAGAACATGAAAGAAAGTTTCTCTCTAAATTAAACAGTGGCAGATAAGAGAAGGGAGTTTTCTTGGCTGCTGGAAAAGATATGAGACACGTTAGAGCTATAAATTATTAGCATCATGGTAGCAGCAGAAATATTTTTAACACACAGTTACTTTCTGCAGGCTAAGACCAAGGCTCTGATATGGCAGGTGTTGACAAACAAAATGGGAAAAAGACTGGAGTCCTAGGAGGTCATGTGTTGAAGAGATACCACCAAAGCAATCTAAATTACCTTGGGATTCAGACAAAATCTGCAATTCAGGGAGACTGGACAATGTACTACTTTATAAGGAGAACCAATACATTTGTCATTACTCATATTATTTATACTCCAAATTGTGGTTAGATCCAAAAATACCACTTGAGCATCACATTTGTTCTACAATTCTGGCAGAATTGTATTTCTTCACTTCACTGTAAAACTGCCACCTCTCTTAGATATCTGTGAGCATCACAGCTTCTGCAGGTCTTTACTTTCCACCTTCTGTCCCAGCCCACACCCAGGAGATCTCAAAGACAGGCTGACTGGACACGAATTACCCCTGATTCTGTGTTTGTAAGAGATCATAGTTATTTTCTGACAGATTACAAAAGCTTTTAATCAGGCATGCCATGGAGCAAGCATACTGTGACAAAAGTCAAAATGTTGATAGTGTGAATTTCTGTGCAGGCAGAATTATACATTCACAGCCCTTTTTTTGAGAATCTGCATACACAGCTAAGACATTTCTGCATGTATGCCTCTGGTGATTTTTCTTCCCCCTAGATGAGTACATCTATGATTAAATTATAATAGTTTTCTACATAGCATTCTTAATGTTTAGACAGATTGATAGAAGAATATATTTTACTCCCATTACTTTAAAAAGCTCTCTTACTGAAAGTAAACAGTGATTACAGAAACCATAAACATTGCTTCATTCAGAATTAAAGCCACTTCAGCTACTTCTTTCGTAGAAACTATGGAAAGAAGCAAGGCAGACATGGTGCTGTGACTCCACAGAATCTCCTCACAGCACCAATAATTTTTTAAGTGTCATCGTATTTTAACAGGAAGAAGTGCAACTAACAGAATAGGGATGAATCTCAGTATATTTTACTATCCCGCTCACTTCCATTGCCAGGAATGAGAGGAACTAAGAAGACAGAAACTGAAAAACTCCAATCACAATTGAGTAGCAATTAGTTATGAAAGGCTCCCTTGTTATAATATCCTTTAATCTAGATTCTGTTTGATTATTGCAGAAGACACCCAGTGGCTTTAATACATTTTGAACAAAAAATAGAGACTGGGAGAGAAAAAGCCCCATTTTCTTGCCAAGCAGAATTTGAGGAGGATAGTATTAACAAATGTTCATGTAGGATCCTTCTTAAGACACGATCTTATTCTTCTTGAAACTGTGCTACTTTCATCAGTAACAGGACTGGGCTCCAATTTTTCATTTATGATGGATTTTGTGTCTGTGCTTCTTTTCTCCTCATCCCTGCTTCATAGCTGGGAAAGATGTAAACCATATAAACAGATGGGATTTTGCTACACTAGTTAACATGTTGATCAATCACATCATCTGCTGTGTGAGCCTTCCATCTCCTCCCTCCCCTCCTTTTGCAATCACACAAAAAACCCCAGCAGACTGCTTGTATATCATTGGTCAGGATGACAGGCAACACATTTCTCAATCTGCTTTCCCCTTTGAACACAGTGAGGTCTACAGAAGGTTTTCACACCTAACTAAACCACAGATACACAATACTCCGGAAAAAACACCCCGCTGGTTCCTGCTGTGCAGTGTACAGTGCAGGACAGACGTGCCCACAGCCTCCTGGAAGCCTTCCTCCTGGGCTGGCAGGGGAGCCACATCTGCCTGGGGACACCTTCAGTGACAAGATGTCTCTCCATGACATGGCTGCTGCTCTTAAAATGCATCATGGCAGCAACCTGCAGTCCTCAGGATTCAAGGCGTTTCCTGAGCTAGGCACCATATGGTTACATAAAACCCTTCGGCAAAAGCTGCCCTGATGACAACTGGCAGGACAGGAAAAGAACTGGAGATGGAGCACAAAAACCAGGTAAGTGCAACAATGGCAAGTAAGAGAAGAACATGTAAAAAGCAAGTCATATCCACATCCGTTACTAATTATATGCCCATCATTTGTCAGTAGAAAAACACTATGTGGTCTGAGGGTAGAAAAGGAAGTTCGCAAGAAAAATTAACATTTTTAGTTAGACTAATTGAATTGGCTTAAAAAGAAAAAAATCAGAATGCCTTTGGGCACACAGGATTTTTACTGATCCTCTCTGGTTTTGTGTCTGGGTCCCACTGGCAAGGTTTAGAAGTGGATTTTTTTTAAGATCTCCCTTCTTCTCATGCCAGACTGGGGAGTGCAGGAAGGGCAGACAAAGCACACTCTCCAGACCACTAGGACCAGAGCTTTTCTCCTGGAAGTGAAAAGCTTGAGGAAAATGGAGAAGAGCTAAACAACTCCTGACTTAAACAACAGGCTTCCTTACTGCATGCCAGTGAGATGCCAGGGCTGGACTCCATGTTTTAGCAAAACTCGTAAGTAGAATCATACCTACTTTATTGTAAGAAATTTTTGCAGTAATTAACACACAGAGATTGCAAAGCTCTTCTAGGCGCAGTGATGCTGCTGTTCTCTAAAGAGGCTCAGGAAGACATCACACTGCTCCCTGCCTTAAAAACTGCTAATAACAGCAGGCTTTAATTCTGAAGTGCATTCAGAGCACATGGGGGAGGCAAAATCAATGCTTGGTTAAACAGATCAAGGAAAACAACTCCTTGGCAAGGTAATCGTGTTTTTCAGTCTCCTATGTGCCCTGTTCAAATGCTACGAAAGTCAATGCAAAAACTCCCCAGGGAATTTGACAGATGAAAAAAACAAGGAAAAAAAATCAAATCCAAATCCAAAACCTTGACCAAAGCACATTTAAAATCCAGTCACAATACACCTCACATTCTCTGAACCCAAGTGTTTTAGTATGAGAATCCGATTAATGTGCACAGATTAAGGAATCAGATTAAGGTCCCTTCAGCTGGTTCACATATTAGTGAGAGAATTCTGCCAACCATCAAGATTTCAACAGAAATATCACTTCTGTTTAACATTATCTGAAAGAGCTATAGCTTCTAATATTGAAACATCAAAGGAACTGAATGTATCCCAGCAAAACTATTAATCTTTAAAGGCAGAATAAAGCAAATATTTTCAACACAATGAGAGACTGAAGATTTGTCTGCATTATCTTACTATTGTTCAATAATCTGTGTCCACTCAGGGGTTGCAGCACATGCTTAAAATATTGAAGAAAAAGAAACTGCATTCCAGCCATGGCAACAGTATAGATGCAATCGTCTCTTGACTTTGATTCTTTTGAAGGAAAAAGGCTGAAAAATGGGGCTGTACTTATGGTAAAAGCAGTGCAAAAGTAGTTAAGAGAAAGACAGGAAGAAAAAATGCTAACGTTTCCCTTTCAAAGTGACATCTGATCTGGAATATAAAGGTTCAATTATTATTTAGAAAGCTGTGTTCTCAACTGACATTTTCCTAAACCTGTAAAGGAAAAGCACTCCAGCATTACATCAATAACTTTTATTTCAACCTTTTTTAAAATTTTTGTGAATAATTTACCACTAGAAAGCGATTGCTAAAAACATATATTGATATCAAAATTTCTTTTAAAAACTTCCAAGCCTTTCCTTAAAAAAATACATAGAATACAGGCAAAGAAATTAAAGAGAAGCCATGGACAGAATTCATAATATCAAAAATTACTGATCTTGCTTAAGCATTATGCACCATGTAAGAAGAAGAACCTGCTCCTCTTCAGAATACAATTGTTTTGTGCAATACTCATTCGTTTCTGCTAAAGAAAAAACATGGGCAAAACTACTTTGGTCTTCTTCACCACCAAAATGTGAAAATCTTCTGCCTACTGTAGTCTTACAAGTATTTGTGACTGGATTCAAATCATTCAGAACATTTCTCTTACAACAATCAGGCTTTCCTGCAACATTTTTAATGACATTTTCTATGTCTAGATATTACACTTACATTAGAGGAAGAGACTCAGAACTGACCAGGGACCCAAGATCTGAACCTGAGGCACTCTCTCCTGCACTGTTTGCTTCAGGGAAGTCATTGCACAATACCAAATTTCCAGAAATAAAAGTCAGCAATTTGGATTAAGTATATTTTTGTGACAAACAGCAAGCTTTATGGAGCACTAAGATAAATAATTCCCAAAGAGGGAGAATTTCTACAGAGAACAGTCTAGTCATAACCAAAGCTCAGAGCAGTATTATTTCTCTGTGTTTTTATATGCATCACTGATACAAGAACTGGTGAATACTACTGTGAAAAAGAAACTCAATAATGTATGAAAATAATTTTTGTTCATGCCTCTTCGTTGTTCCTAAAGTTGCTAAAACACACCACAGTGATACCTAGACAGGTCTTAAGGACACACAGAACCGCCCTCATTCAGAAAGTCCATGGCTGAAGCTAGAGTACAATACACAGACAAAGGAAGCAAAATTTGGGATCCTCTTCTTTCAGACCTCACCAAAGAGGTGACTTCAGAGCAGTTGAGAATTAACACGTAGCAGTTAGCTATCTAATTAATAAATAAATAAACCAATAACCCAGTCACACCAAACCCAAATCACTATCTAAATCCATTATCTACAGGTTATAATCACAGTGTCAGTATAAAAAAAGGAAGGAGAAAAATGGGGACAAGGTAAGTATTGATATGTATCCAAGAATCAACAAATACATTATTGCTAGACAAAAAGTTCCCAAACGATAAAATCAAAACAGAAAATCATGAACATCCATTTTAACTTTGACAGCATACAGGTTATAACCCACAGTCAAAATCTATTAGATTAGAAACAATGGTTCTGCACAGAAGAACGAATGAAGGTTGGTTTCCTACTGCCTCTCTCTTGCTTGCCCAACTCCTGAGTTCAATTATACTAAGACATTCTGCTGTCTTTATCTTTCTCCTTATTAATTTTACTTCACAGCATTTGGCAGCATTCTAAAGACCACTCTAGCAAAGAGGTCCCAAAGATGCTATGGCTGCAGCCCTTTACTGATCCCTTCAAGGTCATGCAGTAAAACACGGGCAGAATGGGCAGAATAACCTGACATGAACAGCAAGCACCTGACCTTCATGGGGAGCATTTTCCAAGGCCAGCCCCACTGGTTTCAGACTGAGTCTCTTAATAAGAGGGATCAGAGACATCTCTGGAAATCAGATAATGCCGAAATTGCGCTTTCTTAACCTCAAATGTGAAGATCAGAGATCAGGAGTTAACTGACAAAATGCTGCATTGGATTTTGCGTGGCCAGGTTTTGGTAGGAGGGCGGGTTCTGTGAGAAGCTGCCAGATGCTTTCCCCATGTCTGGCAGAGCCAATCTCTGGAAAATCCCCAAAATCAGATGGGGCTGCTGTTGGCCAAGGCTGGGGCAATTAGAAATGGTGGTAACACCTCTATAATGACGTTTTTTAGAAGAAAATAAAAGTTATGGCATAGATGTAATTGTGGCCAGAGAAAAGCAGAGTGAGAACATGTGAGAGGAACAGTCTGGCAGACACAAATATTTGTGATAACTGATGCCTGCATATGGGATAGAGATATGGCACTTGGCTACTTACAGGGAAATATTAACAACTCAACACACAGGAGTCCCCCAGCTTGATTCCAGCAGCAGGATGGAATAGATGTTCATGAATCTGATTTCTTCTAAATACCTCCAAGGATAATGAGCAAAACTAATTAAAACTACATCAGAAAAGTAACGGTATTCTTTTTCCTCTAAATTCAGGTATGAATTTAATTCTCCAAATTCTGTGCCAATGATGGACTCTGAGAAGGATTTAACCACATCTCATGGACTGCCCATGGCATCTAAAATATCTTTCAAATCAGTAAAATGAAGGATGGAAAAGGAATGCAGAGAAAGTAGCTTCAAGCTAATAACCCTGTCCTTTCCCAGAAATTATCTAGCAAAGCAGACAACATCTCTACTTCAGTTTCATCCAGTGTGACAGCATATATATGTGTTTGACAGGTATGAGGATCATTACTTGTCACAATTCATTTTGGAACCCAACCACTTCTCCTACTTGCTGCTTTGAAAGCACACACATATCAAAAAGGCAGAAAAATAGATTAGCAACTGTATCAATTCATTCCACTTTGGATCCTAAGCATTGGAAGGAGCATGTGTGTCAATGGCTGTTCTGTTGATGGAAAAGGTCAATGTGTACAGAAGGAGAAGTTGCTAAAACAGTATTGTCTGTTTTTTTTGTATAGGTGCTTTTAGTGTAGCCTTCATAGGGAACACATATTTAGAAAAGAGGAAGGGTCAACTTAGCAAAAAAAGCCAATTACAATATTGGGTAAAGAAAAGAGGGTTAGAACAAATAATCAAACTCATAGTTATGGTGGCAACATCATGAAATTTTGTGCAATCTAGACAATGTCCTAAAACAGCAGTAGTAGAGGCAAAAAAGCAATAGAGATGTCAAAACTTTTTGTGAGTTTTTTTTTTTTTTCTCCAAACCCCCCATTTTATACAAATGAAGCAAAAATTTACAATTTACAGGACAAATATGTACAGTTCATCTACAGGGGAGATAGTTTTTTGTGACTCTATAAAAAATTCCAGGACCCTTGCAGAATTTTTCCTTTGCAGCAGCACCTTGGCTTTATAATGTGAATCAGATAAAAGTCCTATGGGACCCAGCAGCTGCTCCTTAATATTCTGAAGACGTTCAGATCACACTTAGTCAGGCATATAGCATAGAAAAAATACTTTATTAAACAGCTGTTTTCATAAGTCCATATTCAATAAGCAGCACTTTTGACCTTGAGAATAGATAGCTATTCACAGAGCTTCATCCCTGCTCAGGGTGAGACTGAGGTGAAGGAAGTTCCTGGCCTTTGCCAAAGGAATCTGAAGCCCCTCAACAGCACTTGGTGTGACCTCTCATGTCTCTGAAATTACATATGGACCTGAACGCCTGGAACGAGACCAGTGTCACTGCATTCTCTTTGTTTTCTAACAAGCATGAACAACATATGCAAAATTCACTCCCTGCCCTCTCAGGATTATCTGTCCTAGCAGAGATAAGGTTGTGTGCATTTGATTGTCAAAAATTAAATAATGGACTATACCGTATTTGTAGCCCATGCTTGCGGCAAGAACTGTGTGTAGCTCAGGCAGCCCAGCAATGGACCATGGGATGGTGGCATTCTGCACTCATAATTTGTTTGGTTTGCTCTATGTCCTGCGGTCCAGAGCCACGTCAGGATGCCAATCTGACAGAGCTGTCATGGTGGAAGCAAATGGTCCTGCAGACCCATGTCCACGTGCACTCAAAGCAAGCAAGGCTCTACAATGGAGCTGAACATCATGTTGGACTTCAGGTCAGGCGGCTCTGATATGCTACAGTCAGCAAAAAAAAGAGCAGCTTTTAAAAAGTTATTTAGAGCTACAATGCGGGGAAAAAATTTTCCAAGGTAAGAAATAGCCCAAAGAAGGGGTTTGGTTTTTTGGATTTCAGGAACAAACAGGATCTTTATGGAAGACTTTCTTTGTTCCAAAGGTAAAACTCTAATATAAACAACTTCAAGTTTTATTAGTCATGAAAGTCCTTTTGAAGTGCTTCAAAACCAAACGTATGACAACCATTTATTTTAAAAGATCATGCTCATGGTTTTCAGGGGCCAGAGTGTGAAATTCCTTGTTTGCCTGCTTTCCCCCATTCAAGAGTTTGTTGCAGACTCAACAGCGTGCCAAGCTGACAGAGTGCCAAGCTCCTTCCTAATGCGACAATCACAAATCATGTACAAGTGTCCCATTTCTGAGGACTGAAAACACTGATATTCTGCAATTCTAAACAAGAAAATGGAGCAAATCACCAAACCTGACACTACAATGCTCACAGATTTCTCTGTGTACTTTTACACATAATACAACAGCAGCCATTAAGAAACCATCACTGCCAGGCAGTAAGACATCAAAGCCTTGCTGCACACCCCAAGCCTGGGATAACTCATTTCAATTAACAGCTGACATGCTGAGCTTTGCTGTAGCCAATAAAGTAGATATCTATGACAAAAGATGTACTGATAAGGAGAAAAAGAAACAGGTAGTCCCTTACATCTCATTTATTGGGGTTCTACCACCATATTTCTGGTCTGTAGTGTTGGCAGGCAGCACCTTCTCACTCCAGGCCCTCTATTTGTTTTGTTTGCCATGCATAAGCTGTACCTGTTGTCTTGCAGCAAGCTGAAATGCGGTCTAAGCTGTCATCTCCACCTTCATCACAAGGACTTGTGCAGCATTCATATCTATCCTGAAAACTCCTGCAAACATCATTTTCGCAGGCCTATGCCTTTGACCTCATCACATCACCTATACATCACTCCCTGACTCACTCTACTCCACTGTAGCACATACACAATACTTGTCCTGACTTCCAAAGGCTGTATAATTTATTATGCCTTACTCATAACTTCTTATGTGCTATCAACTCTTGATTATAAACTATGTCCTATGATCTGCAGTCCTTGACTGCCATAATTAGTTTGCTATGTAACTTAGAAATATGTCCCCACCAGCCACTGAGGAACTCATTTATGCTCCCTTACACTCTCCTGCATATAATAACCACGGAAAGTTTACAATGACAAGGCCAGACCAGATACTGGCTATTATGCTAACTTGTTTGCATTGAATGGTTTGCATTGGAGGGTACTTTCAAAGATCATCTAGTCCAACCCCCTGCCACTGGCAGGGACATCACTCAGTCAGGCTCCATGCAACCTGGCCTTGAAAACTATCAATGATAGGATATCCACAAATTCTCTCACCAACATGTTCCAGAAACCCACCATATCACTGCAGAAATATCTTCCTCACATCCAATACAAACTTACTCTCTTCTCAGTTTAAAGCCATTGCTCCTTGAACTGACACTACATGCCCAGGTAAAAAGTTTCTCTTTTTCTTTTATGCCCTCTTTATGTGTTGAAAACCTGCAGTAATATTTCCCCTTAGCCTTCTGTTCCCCAGACTGAACATTCCCAACCCTTTCAGCCTATCTTCATAGGAGGTGTGTTCCACTCCTTGGATCATTTTCAGGGCCCCTCTCTGGACCTGCTGTACCAGACCCATGCTTTTCTTTCTGGGCTCAGGGCCTCAGAGCTGGATGCAGCACTTCAGGTGGGTATTATCTCAACGTGCTGGCCATGCTGCTTTGCTTTGGACGCAGCCCAGAACATGACTGCCTTTCTGGGTTGTGAGTGCACATTGCACATTTCTAATTTTTTAGCCACCAGTACCTTGAAGCCCTTCTCCACAGGACTGCTCTTAACAGTTTGTAAATTTAATCTAACACTGCTTGTGTTGGACTCCATCTGGTCAGAGTGACCTCCTCTTCTTTTTCATTCATGCCAGACTCAGGACAAAAAAGATGCCCAATGGTACTGACGGCAGAGGATAAGACTGGTTTATCTTTCAGAAATGTGACCTTAGCAGAACCAGGACTGGAATGCTGAAGAAGGTCATACCTTTGCTGCTGAAAATCCCACTAAACCTGTCACATAAGCTCCATTTACATTCAGTGGGTTCAGAATTAATTAAGATATTTATCTGCTGGCAGAAGCACGTGAATCATCTCACTTTAGGATGCTCATTGTTTGGCGCAGCAATGCCCACCTTGAAGTAGGAGTCTGCAGGCGAACGCATGGGGCTGTTGGTTTCTCCAACCCCACTCTGGGGACTCTGGGGAGCACCAAGGACCTGCTCCACCTGGGCAAGGTCCAACAACCTTCTTTGCTTCAGTCCCCTTCATCACAGCTGGGTACCTTGACCAGGACCATCACAGTATCTGGTGTTACCAAGAGGGCTGAGGACTTTGGGGACCACTGCCACAAATTTTAACCAGCTACTAGAATTTAACATAGCTTCTATAACAACAGCAAGTGGGATTTCAGGGAAGATGAATTGGCTTTCTGGTCTGCCTGCCCTGCTGTCAATACACTGCACTCACTGGAGTAACAGGGGGCTTCTCACACACAGCTTGAAGTGAATGGTCTGTATTAAGTTTTAGTGAGAGGCAGAGAGCTAAACTACCTCAGGAGTACTTTGATCATGCCTAACTGGGGACTGCAGAAATTTAAAAAAGATTCACTGTTCTTTTTCTTCTGGACAAGACCACACATTTCAGATCTTTTTCTTCCCCTCCACTAACTCAGAACCAGAGAGACAGCATTCGGACTGTAACAGACTTGACACAATCTGATACACACTACAATACTTGACAACACTGACAACTTTATCTGATTTTGTAGAAATATATTGTTTCTGACTTCTTGAAAACCAGCTTTGATTCTGTGTTCTCACTGAGTAGCACAAGCTTGGATACGCAGGCATTTCTTCCTCCTTGTTTCTTATCCATAAACCTCCCCAAACTAGCACACCTTAGGTGGAATAATGAGGTTAAAAAGAGTAGGTCTTGATTTATGTTTTTTTCCCCCTTCCACCATTTGGTGCTGCTGTGGCATCACAAACCTTGGCTCTTTGTCTTTTTTTTATTAACATAAATGTGATGGCCAGCCCCCAAACCATGTGATCATTCTTTACATCGGAAAAAACTCACCTGCACGCACGAGACAAAGTGCCTAGTTCATCTAAAATCACCCCTGGGGTGTATATCAGTTACCTCACCTTCAAGATAAAGCCACTAAACACTTGCACAGGCTAGAAACAAACAGGGCACACACCAAAACAGGACTCCCACCATCAGTGATCGCTGCTGGCTGGGTTCAATGGGAGGAGTGTGATTTCCAACCTGGCTCTACCAGTTTTGGGTATTCTGAGTACCACGACTTGGGAGTCAGAAGTCTGTGAGAAAGCTGTGAGGAGTGAACCAGAGACCCCAAATGCTGTAGAAGCCAAAGATGCACGGGTGCAGGCTCCAATTCCTGTGCTGGAGACAACACACCTGACATGAGGCAGCACATCACCCACTGCCTGGAGATGGAGGAGCAGAGTGTGGGGCCCCTCCTGAGCAGTCTGCTCCTCCTGGTGATCATCAGCAAATAAAGTGCTTCCCCTACACAAGGCAGCACTATTCCACACCACCCAGCCAGCTGGGATGTCACAGAAAGCACAGGTAGCCCTGTGCTCCCCATAGAAGCCCTGGTGTGACCACAGGGAAATTCATCTTCAGCCTCAACAAGGAGATGCTCCACATGGCTTCACTAACAGGAGCTCCATAGAGTATCCACTCAGCACAGAAAAATACCCAACTTTTCTCTTGAATATGTGTAGCAGTGGCACAACAAAACCTACTTTTTTATAGGAAATTCAGCCCCTCATCCACACCACCAACCACCTCTCAACAAATTTCATGCCTTCATCAAAATACAGAGAAGTTATGGCTACTCAAAGTCAACACATTTATCAAGAACAGAAAACAAACTTATTTCCCCCCTGCTTTATTCCCAGAAATTCCTGACATTTTCCGGTCATAATTTTTCTAAAGAAAATAATTAAAATAACATGGCTTAGGTCACATATTCATCTTGGAAATACTCATCCCAAGCTGTCAAAGTCATCAATCTTGAGAAAAAAAAAAAGACAAAGAAAAAGAAAAAGGAGGAAGTGAATGAAGTCTTCATAAGAGATGTCACTCCTAAGAATGCCCGGTGGGATTGTGAGTGGACCCGAGCTGAGCCAGACCTTCCTTCCAAGACACACGGGGGGTGTTTGGAGGGTGGTGCAACCACACGGTGGGTGGAGTGCCAGCCAGCTCTGGAGTGTGCTGAGCGGTGGCTGCCCTCAGGGGCATGGTGGTCAGCTCGTGAGCTCTCTCTCCAAGCACAGAATTAGAAGGACAAACTCCAGGCCATATGAGAGAATCGAGTGTAGCTTTAAAAGCAAATGGATACGAGCAATAATCCTACAGATAATTTTAAAGAGCACTGTAGCTGTTTGTCCAGGAGCTTCCCTGATCCATCTCCACCATAGACCCCTCTCTGCTTCGGTGTTACACAAGGGTTTATCAGCACTCTTCCAAGAAAAGTGCATAATTGTGTCATGGCTCATCTCCAGCAATACAGACAAGACCCCATAAGACTCACAATAAAATCCTTATCTCATATCCCACAGAACGCTTTTTTCCCCTCGTTCCCTCTCACCCTTCTCTACCTATAAACACATGCAACTCACGAGTGTAATCTTGTATAAAATTTACAAAGACCACCATGAAGTGCTGATCACATTACAACATTCAGATTTTGTAGATTAAGACTGAATAAAATATGCACACATTCGCACTCATCCACACAAACTGAGAAGCTGAACACGTACTTCCAGAGAAGGCACCTTTACCTGAAAATTGCCTTCACATCTTGCTTCCTGCCAGGATATAGTTCTAAATGCTGTAAATCTAAGTAGAAAAACCTGCACTACTAACTAATATACATCAGTCTCAACGTACTCTACTCCTCAGGCATTGATGCTTTTGCCCTCAAAGGTTAATCATTTAAGAAGACAATATTATGACTTTTCAGAGCACTGTATATTACAAGTATTGAAGAAAGAACTTCACTGAAAGCCCTTGACGAAACATTCCTCTGAAAAAAACCCCAAAAATCAATAAAACCTTTGAAGTGTTGTTTTGAAGTACAACTGGTCTCATTTTCTGATGTGCCAACATAAAACTGACTTCTGAGCATTTTCTATAGAAAGAAATAAGCAGGAATTGTCTTATATTAAATTAAAGCCATTATAAAATCAGTGGAAAATGTATGCAATCTTTTAGATAAATGCAGTTAACAATTTCAAAAATTAACAACAGAGACAAATTCTTGAAATCAGTGAGGCTTCTTGAACTCAATGGGTTTGGCATCTACCTGGAATTTTAGATGGAGGGAACATTTGAGCTTCCTGTTCCCAGGATCCTGACAACTGCCTCGGAAAGGGAGTTTAAGTGGTCTCTTGGTAATTCCTGCAGCCTTCCCTGCTTTCTCCCCAGCGCTGGTGTGGCTCAGGAAGATGATACGCACCACATGGGAGAGGGCACACCCAAGCCCTCAGCTGCAGCAGACTTGAAAGTCTGTCTGTGCTCAATAAATGTCAAGTTTTAATAGCATGCATCATTATTGTTAATTGTACTCAAACCCCCAGCAGGGCCTGTGTCCATACTGCATTCATCAATTTGTACAAAAGCTAACAAGCTTTAGCCTCCACATGTGCAAAAACAGCCTGCATACCGGCACAAACCCAAGGAAGCTGCAGCAAGGTGGGAGTCAGCCTCTTCCCACAGGCAACCAGTGGGAAAACAGGACAGGACAAACACGACAAAAGCAAATGGAGCCGCACTGCACCAGCAGAGGTTCAGGTCAGACATCCCAAATAATTTCTTCACTGAAAGGGCTGGCAAGCACTGGAATGGACTGCCCAGGGAGGTGGTGGAGTCTTGAACACCCTGGAGGTGTTCAAGAAATGACAAGATGTGGCCCTGAGTGTCATTTTCTACTTGACATGGAGGCGCTCAGTCACAGGTTAGATTTGATCTTGGAGGTTTTTTACAACCTTAATGACTCTGTGATTCTATGATTTGCACCGATGATCCCCTTATCTATTAATTTAACCCTTGACTAGAGTGCTATGGTATCTATGGAATTCTATAATCTCAATTGATACTAATCAATAATAAATAACTGCAAAGTCTACAAAGGCGACTGGAGTAATTTGGAACCACTAAATGACAATACTAATGATAGGGCTGCAATAGACTTTGTCATCGTTCCTTATACAAAATCTGTTACATTACAATGAGAAACTGAAGGTGTGTGGCAATATCTACCCATATTTCCAGGACTGTCATAACATTTATGGGATAGTCAGAAGTATCAAAGTAATGTATAAGCTGATTAAAATATCACCACATTTTCATGTTGCATTGGTGAGGAATGCTATTGATTTAACATGGTGTTTTTAGGAATGTTGCTCCCCTAATGCATTTTCATACAATTGTTCCTTTTCTTTTTTCTTTTTCCTACCGTGATGTTTTATGTGTTAAAGTACCTTTGTGATATTGCTATTCAAAAGGCACTCCTGGAGCAAAGGTTAAAAGCAGTCAGAAGAGGAGACTTCCTCCATTTTCTCCCAGGCATCCATCGAGAGATGAACAATTCACTCTGACCACTTCCAAGGGACCATGAGCAATGCTCACATTGCCCCTAAGCATGGATCTCTGCCCTGTTCATGTCTCACACCTCTCACCTCTGAAGCCACCTGCTGAAGAGCTGCTTCCACTCCGCTTTTGATGTTCAAAATATTTTTTCCTTTTGAAACACATTTCAGCATCACCCCCCCCCCCCCTCCCACAACAACAGTCTGTGCAACTCAGAATTAAATAATTTTCAGTGCAGCAATGGGCTGGCAACATCGACACATCCATGCCACCCGAAGCTTATGATGATACACAGTGTCCCTCTGTCCAACCAGACTTGTCACTCTGACCTTCAGGCAAACACTAACTGTCAGCAACTATTAATTTTGCTAAGTTCATTATGCATTGAGTGTTTTTCTTGAAATTATTCTTGTTTGTAATCTTGCACTGCATAATGTTATACTCAGGGTTCTATTATTTTCAGAATGGTGTGGAATCAGACTTTGAATACCTGGAATCAGACTTTGAATACCATTATAACAAAACCAGAATAGTCATGTTTATATTTCCTCAATTTGGAGATAAATAATTGCAAATGATAGTGAAGAAACAGATGGGCAATCACAGCAAGGAGAAGCAGACATGGTCTCTGTTTAAACTGTGACTGCCACCAGAACACCACTGGTGCCAAAATGAGACAACATCCCACTCTTCCACGAGCTACAGGATTTCATGAAATCAGGAAAAATGACAGAACTATGTTGATATTATCATGAAGTCTCAATGTTACTAATTAAATATGTTATAATTTCATGACTGCTGAAATATTACAGGGCTAATTTGTAAAAGAGAAGAAGTGTCCATGCAGGCAGTCATGGACTTACTGAGATCTCCAGATTCATGCAGATGACTCTGTACCTTCAAACTGATCTTTAAATGCCTGATCATTCAATGATCTCTAAATACCTTTTAACAACTTCTGCAATATTAGAGATTCCTGGTAGAGTTAATGGGAAACAGCTATTCTGAAGTAAGGTGAAAGCCCTCTCAATATCTCTGTTCCAGCTTGTCCTTAATAATAGGTCCAGATTACAATAACAGTTTTTGTGTCTTAGAACAATTCCTAAGATAGTCCAAATACTCAGTCTGATATGTGTGGGTAATAAAAGGGGTATCATTGTCTTTTACCCTTTTTCATGCTTCCGTGAGGAAAAAAAAAACTGGCTTGATGGCTTCATTAATATTTTTCAGTTCACTAATAAATGTGATGAAATACAGCCTCAAGGGAGATAAATGAACTTTCTGAGCTACTGGCAATTAGTTTTGAAAGACCACGTAGATCTGGTGAGCTCCCAAAAAAAGGGAAAAAGGAAAATGTGGCCTCTGTTTTTCAAAAACAGAGTTAAGAAGTATCTGGAGGGCAAAGCAACGTGCCTCTTACCCTTCCAAAGGCAGGCAGCTGAGTCCCCAGCCCTCTACTTAACCCACAGGGTGAACATGCTACTTGGGTGCCATATTGAAAAAGCATCAAAATAACAGAAAACTGAAAAACTATACACGGGACAGTGACCAAACTGTGACAGAGAAGAGCAGCATTTTTCTGCATCATGACTGCTTTTGCAAAAGCAATAAAGAACGTGGGAGTTCATTTGCAATGTAGAAAATCACATCCAATGTCCCCCAAAAAATGCTTGAAGTATTTAGCTTTATTTTTTACCCATTTAATAATTTACAAAGAAAGGCTACCAATAAACACCTAATCAGAATTTTACCTCCTTGAGTTACAAAAACCAGCAAGTCTGTCATTGCAAACCATCTGTCAGACACAGCTGGCAACTCCTCTGCTTATAAATCTGACTCTGCCTTTTACGAGCCCTTGCTGAAGTCATGATGATGAGGCTGTTACTTCATAACTGAATAATGCAGTTTTATAGCTTGTAAATTCCCTGCTGAATGGCTTGAGGTGAACTTGTGGAAAGCAGAGGGAGACGGAATGGCTGAAGAAGACAACTGCTGCAGAAATCTGCCATCCCACTGCCCAGAGGCAGCTTCACGTTCTTTCTCACCAAAGGCTGAGTCTGCAGCTTGAGAAGGAACGAGAAATTTGAAAAATATTTCAGGATGCAAGACAAAAATGGTGCAAAGTGTTTTGTCCCTGTTTTCTGCATTGGTTTGAGAGTAGGAAGAGAGCATTCAAAGGCGGTGCTGTGTTTGGATCATCAAATAACATTTTGCTCTCCAAATTTATTTTTGTTGTATTTCTGAACTACAAACCCGAGATTTTTGCAGGTCAGGTCTGGGCTTCTAGAACTTCTTGGATTGTAAAACCATCCTACTACATACAGTTTCTGTTCAGAATAGGAAATGAAGATTCTGGAAAAAATACTAGCAGAGAAACTCAAATTATTTATAAAGAAAAATATGTTCTTTATTGCAAAAGATAAAGAAGTGAAACTGCAATACAGCATTTCAGCAGAGAAATGCATGAAATTGAATGAAACACTACAGCATAAGAGGGAGAAGAATTCACAGAGAAACACAGTAAAGAAAATTATTACAAAGCATAAAAGATTAAACTGTATTTCTATGCTACATGTTAACCCCTAATGTACTTAAGGGTATATATTTGCAGACAGTGTGCCTAAACAAGAGTCTGGAGAAAATTATTTCTGTCAATGAAAGGCAGATTTTTCTGTCACCAGTGCTGAAGTAGCCATTTTATTCCCTGCCAAACTACAGACTGCTTTGAAAGAAAAGGGGTTTCGTTTTTATTATGGGGACTCTAAACCAGTTACAGCTGTGCAACAAAACAGATGTGGGACTGCAAAACTGGAGTAAAGTTCACTGGATCAAATGTAAAGGAAATAATTATGATACAATACACTATTCTGGAACCTGAATTTCAGTGCAGAAATGCTGACATCTTTAATGTGGGTTCCCCCTTCCCAATCCCATGATCTGCTGACAAATGCAAGCACTGTTGAATTGCATTTCCCCGTTCCTGAAAGGCACTGATGCTGCTCCAGCTGCTGGGATGGTCTGAATTTTAATGTTGCCCTTTCACAAGAAGAAAAAGACAGTAATTCTTATGATGGTGTCCTGCACTTCCTTCACATAATTTCCTTCACCTTTTTCATTTCCTACAGTCTATTCCTACAGAATAGTGCTTTTCTCTAAAAGCACTATTCCTTATCCATTTTCTATTTTCCATTATCTTGTTGGGTATACCCCATATATTATATAGAATACTCATTCACTGTGTAATCAGAGTACTTATTCACAGTCAACACTCCAGGAGTCACCAGAGCTCAAGGGAACATATTGGAGCTATCTTTAAATTAGCTATCTCAGTGTTGATAGCAGGGTAGCTATCATAGCACAGCACATCACAGCATGCCGAATATTGCAGCTCCTTGAAACTTACCACAGGTATTTCTAAGAGAGCTACAACCTCAGCAGCAATCAGAGGTTCTTCTATATTTTTTCCCATATTTACTGTAACTCTTTTGAGTTTACAAATGAAGAAGGGAGAATAATGAAGTAACAAAGAAGAAAGGATGAAAACCATTATGAATTAGCTGAAGGGAGAAAACAAAAAAACAGGCTTCTTCGCCCCTTAAGTTATTCAGGTTATTAAGTACTATTTTTACCATATTACCAGGTAAAACAATCTTTTGGCCTAGATCTGCTGAAATTGAAGTCAACAGCTAAAAATTAAAAAAAACCAAACAAACAACAACAACAAAAACAAACAAAAAAAACAAACAAACAAAAAAAACCAAACAAAATGAATGGGATGACAGTATCAGGTTCAGTGACTTCCCAGGGCTGGAAACTACATAGAAAAGTGATGACAAATGAAGAAGTTTGGGAATTCATTACTTTTACTAAAACTTAGGACTCTAAAGGAAGCTAAATTTGCAGTTATGTAATGGACTCTTACACATTTGCTTAAATTCTCCCAGAAAACCAAGAAAGCATAAGCTTAATTTCAGGTGAGAGAAGGATGACTTTCCAGGTGACTGAGGCCTGGTCAGCAGAATGAATAGATACGAGGGAGGCCCTCAGGTATGATGCAAGAAACATCAAAGACTACTTGTTTCTTCAAGATAAGCACACTTCCAAGCTATTAATTGTGGGAAATTGCCCACAACTGGAAATTCATATCAGAAAAAACATCACTGAATTGACTTGCAAAACAAACTTTGAGATTTCTTACTGGTCAGCCTTGTTTGACTTAAACCACTGTCTCAGTGACCCAGTGCTGTGGATCAGAGACCTTCATCCAAGGGAGTATACACAGACAGATGAGCTGTCAGTCAGTTCCCTCTCCTTCTGTTTTGAGATCTTTGATCTACCTACTTTTCTTTAAGAAATATCCCAACTGATGCATTTTCAGTATCTCATTCACCTAAACTTCATTTCACCCAGGTTATTTCCTTAGCTAGATAACTTTAATGATTAATATGTTATGAAGCCAAGAATTATCAGAGTATATTAGGAAATATTTGCAAGACTTCAATGATGCTACTGGAAAAAGTTGTTTGAATTATATTCCAAAACTTGCACAAAGTCTCAAAACTTGTGCAAACCTATATTAAACTGAAAACTCTTCTCATTCCACTGGATTAGCACATGTCACAGGTCTTGTGCAACTGAAGTAGAGATATGGAATAAAAATGAGCCCAAAAGCCAAAGTCAATCATAAAAGATTTAGTTTCAAAAAAAATACTGCTATAAATACCCAGGAAAAGCATTCCTGGCAAGTACTCACCAGAGGGAGTGCCACAGATCTAGGAAGAGATACCAAAGATGAATGCTGGAGCTTAATTTTCTAAGAGATATCAGTTTTTTAATCTCTGTAGCCTCTAGACACAAAAAGTGAATTTGATCATGCAAAAAGATGGTGAACAAAAGCTTGGACAGTCACAAAAATGTTCTGGGGGAAAGGGATAATACTGAATAATACAACATTCCATGTTGTCCTATGGTCTGTACAGCTTCTTATCAAGAAAAAATTGACTTACCTAAACATATCCAGGGCAAATATTCTCCCCAGCTTCACCAAAGCCACTCAACTTTGAGGTCCATGAGTGGAGACAAATACAGAAAAAGGCAAGATTATATTATTCACTGCAATTCTTCGTTTATGAACTATGCTAATAACATTTATTAGCAATAAAAAAGTAAATGAAAATATCTACATAGATGGTAAGTGGTTAGCTTTTTATATAAACTTACCTTTCTCTTTTGGGGAAATGAATATTTTTTAAAATAATGCAGCATATTCATGGGTGACTATGTCCTCAGAGAACAGTAACATTAGAAATAATTATGAACCATCTTAATTCATTAAAGCTGGTTTTCCACCCACTTAAGTTTTTAATCTATTGCTGTGCTAGCCAACTGAAAAGTGACACACTGACAGTGAGGAACTGATTATATCACCACCAGCACTTTCTGAAAAAGGCAAGAGCCAAACATTGGCTTGTCTTTGGGCAAGAATTCAAGTCTAGCAAAAAAAGTCAAACTAAACCTGGTAAAAGCAGTATCAGATGAAAGACCTGAGGTATTTGTGTCCTAACGTCTCTTCCCAAAGCCCAGTTTCAGTAAGACATGTTCATACTGGCACAGGTTAACAGGCTAGGAAGAGATCAATGTGACAAGCACACACAAAAGACAACAGAACCAATTTAATCTCTCTGCAATGTGAGGGAAAAAAGACATGATTTAATGTCTTTAATTTTGGCTTATCTTTAAAAAGGCTTTTCAGAAAGAATGGTGCTCACATGCTCCACATTCAAGGCCACACAGTCTCCAAATAATGTTAAACATTTTGGCCAGGAATAACCATACTGTGGCTCTGCTTCCCCAAGTGCCACTGCATAGAAATACAAGATAATACTTAGTGGATGAGAGAAGCAATGTTCATGCAATGGCACCTACACAAACAGAGCAGGCCACAGTACAAATCTGCTGGACCAAGACTTGTGGGAAATGGTGCTGTGAATTTTCATTCATTGAAGAAAAATAAAAAGTAATGAATACAAGATACCAATGGCTCAGGAAAATGGAACTCATTTCACAGACAAACTTTAAAAACCCTGTGTCTGAGGATTATTTAGTTATGTCCAGCTCTGCTGGACCTTATCTTCACCAACAAGGACTGATCAGAAATGTGAAGGCTGGGGGCAGCCTTGGCTGCAGGACCATGAAATGGTAAAAGTGAGGCTCCTGAGAAGATGGAACATGGCAAACAGTAGGATCACAGACCTGGACTTTAAGAGAATCAACTCTGGCCTGTTAGGGGATCTGCTTGGAAGAACTTCATAGGATATCATCCCGGAGCAAAAAGGTGTCCAAGAGCTGGTTGACTTTCAAGGATCACCTCCTCCAAGCTCAAAATTAGTCCATTCCTAAAAATCAGGAAGTAAATGCAGGTGGCAGGGAGTCTCCACGGATGGTTAAGGTCCTACTCAAACATAAAGAGTGTAAGAGGTGGAAGCAAGGACAGAAGAAATGCTGAAAGAGCTTGAATGTGCAGGAATGGGGCTGTGAAAAACTAAAGCCAATCTGGAGTTTAATCTCATTACAGGCAACAGCAAAAGCTTTCACAAGTATATCCACAACAGAAAAGCTAGGGAAAATGCAAGCCTCCTGCTGAATAGGAATTGAGATCTGCTAACAAAGGACAAGGAAACAACTGCAGTTTTAAGCTATGAACAGATGAAGCATAGTCTAGGTGAGTGAGTGTGACTGAAAACTGTCAAGCTCACAGGGCTGTGGCCAGTGACATGAAATCCAGACCAGCCTGAAAGCCAGTCACCAGTGGTGCACCCCATAGTTCATACTGGCATCTACTAAATACTGCCTAGTATCCTCATTAATCACCTAGATGATGGAGGAGAGTGCATCAGAAAGTTTGCAGATGATACAAAATTTGGAGCAGTGGCTGATACATCAGATGGATTTGCTGCCATTCAGAGAGACCTCAAAAAGAAAGGAGAAATCAGCTGACAAGGACCCCATGAAGTTCAACAAAGAACTTGTGAGGAAATAATGCCAAGGACCAGGACAGACTGATCCAACAACCGAAAGGCAGCTCTTCAGAGAAGGTCCTGGTAAGCACCCAGTTCAACACAAGGCAGCAATGCGTCCCTGTGACAAAGGCCAACAGCTCCATCAGGCAGAGCAGTGCCAGCAGGCAGCCCTGCCCCTCTGCACAGCACTGCTGAGACACACCCGGAGCGCTGTGCCCAATTCTGGGGTCCTTAGCTTGAGGGAGACATGGACATACTGAGACAACCCAGCCAAGGTACACAAAGATGATTACGGTCTTGGAGCACCTGTCATATGATGGGAGGCTGTAAGAGCTGGTTCTGCTCAGCCCAGAGAAGGTAAGCTCTTATCAATGAATGTAAATACCTGATGGGGGTGTAAAGAAGATGAAGCTAGAATCAAAGAAAAAGCGATAATGGGCACAAACTAAAATGCATGGAAATTCATTTAGACATGATAAAAAAAAACCTTAGTCTCAAGAATGGTCAAATTTTACAAAGGCTGCCCACAGAAAGTGCGGAGTTTTATCTTTATAGATATTCAAAATGCAGCTGGTCACAGCCCTAGGTCATCTGCTCCAGCTGACCTTGCTTTGAAATGGTCTTGATGATTTTCAGAGGTGCCTTCTGACTTCATCTATCCTGTGACTGCCATTCTGTTTCTCCTAGTATCCAGATAGTTGCCTTCCTACAGTGTGAAAATACAAAGCATTTTCAGAGCACAAAAGCACGGAGGGCATACATGTTTGCATGCACACAAGCAGTCTACACAATCAGAATAGCAGATGCCTTTACAGGCTTGCAATACCGTGTGGAAGTTGTACCACAACCTCTGTTCTTCTGCCAAAAGAGAGAACTGACCCAAGTTCCTACACAGCAGAAAAGCAGTGTATTCATCATTTTTCAATCAAATGAAAAAAGAGAAAGTGAGATGAGCATGCTGCACAGATCAGGAATGTTGGGAAGCAAGCGCCAGCCATCAAACCACATCTGTACTCCTGGAGTATCATTTTACACTGCTCATGGCTGGAATGTGCTGCAGCAGCATGGCCCAATTGGCAGCTGGAGTGTCAAACCCAGTGCCTACATTCAGCTGGCTGCCTTTCCCGGGGCAGCACAAAGAATGGCTGGCTGAGCAGCCAGCCCTCCTCCCACGCCAGCTCACAGGCCTCCAGGCTCCTCTGCCTGACTCTGAGGGAGCAGATGGGACGAGTTGCTATTTCTGGTGGTGAGAGAGAGAGGGAATAATCTTTGGTTGCCCACGGGGGGGGGCAGCATACCTAAGGAGGGAAAAGGTGTGAGTCCGCTGCTGCTGCCGCCTTGGGGTGTGGGGAAGGCAGGCTCTTGTGCCGGATTAGAAGAGCCGCTGGTGCTTCAGGGGGAGAAACAGGGAGTGGCCCTCTCTGGGATAACACATAATGGATCCAGCTGTCGAGATCACTCTGCACAAGTGCATCTCCATAAACTCCTTCTAACAGCAAAAGTGATGAAATGCCTTGTTTCTAGTAACATAGTCCTATGCTATTTAACTGCCCACCTTCCCACTTCGGGTGTGAGCACATCACTGCCCTGCCCTGGTCGATGCCCAGCTCCTCTGCTGCACACAAAACTGCAGCCACTCTGCCATGCAACCATGCATGCAAGATCACAAGGATGGAGCTACCAGCCTGGCAGGCCTCTTCCAAACCTGCACACTCCTTCCTTATGTACTCACTTCTTTGACATGATATTGCTTAAGCACCTTCGGTGCTTTGCCTGAATCCTGTAAACAGGAAGATTCCTGTAAATATGAAGCATTAGCTTTTTCTCTACCAATTAATAACTTTTACTGGCAGTTTCCTGATTCTCTCAAGTCAATTTTTCAGGTTAAGTTTACTTTACTATTGCTATGAAAAATTATGAGGTAATTTTCCACAAATGCACATGAACTTATCTAGATACAGGGACGTATGAAGTATCAGATAGAAGGGACACAGCATCAAAATTCATATTAAAATATATTTAGTAACTTGATTAACCCAAGACAGAATGTGTTGGACATGGACAATCAAGAGGAAAATATATTTGAAGCTCAGATTCTACACACTCACTGGGCCCATGCTAACCTCATCACTCCTAGGCAGTGCAAATGCAAAACAAAGGCAAATTCTAAAGCCAACTTGCTTGTAAGACAGACTCACAAAGCTAATTCCCCAGAGAGTCTGAAGTGAGGTGCCCATCTGCTCCTCTCCACTGGAGATACACTTCCACTATGATAAACAGCTGCTAGAAAAACTTTGAGAGACAGCAACTGAGAACAATATAAATTAAGACAAACTATATCAGGAAAGTCACTACAAAACCCCACACATTTCTGATAACAAACCAAAGGGCCTGCCTGAGATGTGAAGACCCTCTCCAGCTAGCGGCCTTGTAATGGCACCCCTAATCCCCCATGATCCATAGCTCCAGGGAATATTTTCTACCCTGTAGGAAAATTATCCATCTCTAATAGCTGCAGGATGCTAGACAGATGGGGAATTAAGGCTACACACTAAAGACATTGAGTTTTCTGTGGCTATCTTTCTTGTTTGTCAGTACAACTGTTATGCCAGACAGGGGGATATGGCCTCAGCTGTCAGGAAGGGGAGAGTCCCTACAGGAGATGTCTGGAAACAGCTGGGAAACCTCCCCACACTTTCTACCCCATGATAAATCAGCAATAGAACAGCGCTTTGTAAACGAAGCAAATACCTGGATTTAGTGTGGGCTTTCTTTCCAGTGACCCTTGCAGTATTGTACAATGATGGGAAAGTGCCACAGTGTTCATTTTACATCAGGGTAACAGCAGTACTTCTAATGGCAGTAATGGAAACTAAATCCAAAGCTGCAACACTACATAGCTCCATGGCTATCTAAGAAATTTTAACATTAATATAATTGAAGCCAAATTTCACTTAGCTCCTCTAAGTTCTCCACATTTCTTTCACCCTCTTTTTTTTTTGGAATGAACTTGCTGTAGCTTTTTTAAGGTGTGGAAAGAGCTGTTTCCTTGGATTCCTCTTGGCAGTTCCTATTTCTTTTTTACAAAAACATTCACTATATACCAGGGAAACAAAGACCACTTTTGCACTTCTTAATTCAGGAGTCCTAAGATGGATATAGGGAAAGATGAAGACATTGAGAAGCTGAGAAAAAAAATCCTGCAATTCAAAACAGTAACCTGAAAAATGTAATTGACTGCTTTTCCTTGTATTTTAACTGGCAGTATGCATGCACACAATGCAAAAATTCTCCATGATATCCCCAGAATACACTATCTCCTGGACCTACTGGAGTCAATTCTAGGAGCACAGAGCACAAAGATAACTCAATGCCTGTAATCATTAATGTTGAGGCCTCTGAAGTGAGGCACATGGCAATGTCAGCATCACTATGCCTTGATCATGATGTAGCACCTTTCCTGTTATTTTCTATCTTATAAAATATTCATTACTTTTTTCTATCCTATCACTAACTTTTGCTGGAAGTTCTCTCACATGGTTGACTCTCTCACATTGTGTTTGATCCCTCTCAAAATCTGCCCATGATCTTCTGTTCCCACCATGTTAACAGTTCTGCCTTCATGTCTCCCAACAGTGTAGTCCCAGTGCCAAGCCCTCCTTCACTACATGGACACCCATTCCTGCCCCCTGCCACTTTGAAGCTTTCTGAAGTCATTCTGTTGGTTTAACACCATTAACATTTACAGAAAAGCCATGGAACTATTACTTGAATATGGGCTTAGCCAGAAGCTCTGGATTTAGCTCACTGAGATTATACACCTCCAGCAGAAACCAGCTCATGGATTTAGGCACAGTGCCAGAACACTAAACCTTGAATTAGTGTCACAGAAGGACACTGACTTCTCTTGTCACCACAAACGACCAGATCACGCTCTCTCCTTACTCCAAACTCAAAACCCAAACAAGCAAAAGAACTCAACCCAACCAAAATCAAACCAAAGCAGATCTTTGACAAGTCAGGTACTGTTCTCAAAGACATCTATGCCCCTAAAGGTAATACCACACCCTTGAGCAACATTGAGCCACATCATATCAGCAGAAGATGAATAATTTCCAGTCATCACAGTGTTTTAAAGAAGGTTGCAGGGAACAATCCTTACAGAAGGGAGCCCCACTCCATACCTGGCCAGCACTCAGGGCAGGGCCATCACTCACCATCACTTGGAAGAGCAGCAGTGTTCACCACCACCTCTCATCATGGGCAGAGGCGTAAAGCAACTCAATTTGGCTGATGCCAGGATGCACATGTGGTGATGGCTTCATCTGTCTGCATTCAGCATCATATGTCATCAAATACAGTCAGCACGCTACAGACCTTTTAAAAGCCACAATGAGGAGACAGCATGTTCTTCAATGATAGATGACCCTAAACAAGCTCATAGATAAAATTAGAAGCCATCTGTAGAACTGCAATTTCTATTCTCCCATGGAATTGAAAGGAGGATGATTATTATAGCAGCAATTGTTAGGGCTGCTATATCAAAAGGTCAATGTGCAATTACCTACACCCCTCAATACATACACACAGAACAAACAGCAAACCATTCCCATTTCAAGAGCTTGTAACTCCTCCAGACATGTCATGCAGTATACAAATCTGAGCCCAAGAGCACTCACTTATCATAGTAAAACTAGAAGGTCTATTTGTAGGTATATTTGAAGTTGAGAAGGGCTTATAAAACCTGGGTACATTTTCATGTCAGCTTGTTCCACACACTTCAGCAAAACAGCTTTTATTTTTTCTTACTGAGAAATTCTGCACCCTCTTAACCTTTTTTCTATTGTATCAGGAACATGTGCACAGCAACATTATTCGCTTGTGCAGGAACCAGAGGCCAGACTTTGAACAGGGACTGATCCTTGTCATTGATACTTTCACCCTCAGTACATTTGCAGAACGTAACCAACTTACAAACTACATTCCTACAGGACTGAAAAGTCTATCAACAGTAAAAGGTCAACTACTTTACTACAACAAAAATTTAAACTTGCATTGTCCCTTTAACATTGCAAAAACTTTTTCTGAAATCAGACCCTTAATATCTATTGGTTTGAAGGCATTTTTTAAATTGCTGAATGTTTTGTGATTGTGATCGGAGAAAACGAAATTATTTTATTTCACATAAGAGCTTCAACTTCTAGAAATATTATCTATGATGAAACGATGTACTAGCTCAATAAGATGCTCCACTATAATTCCCCACAAGAATATCACTGAAATTTTGGGTGATGAATGCTGTAATATTGAACATTGTGTAAGACTGAAGGAAAAAATATGAGGGAATCTTCAGTGCATTAAAAGCAATTACCAACTAAACTAAGATCAATGACATGAAAAAGTACAACATAGGAATTATTTTGTTTGCACTGTTTCATCTGCTTTCAAGTTCCAAACACAAATCTTCGAGCTTCTGAATTTCACGACCTTCTGGTATAATTTGCTTAGTTCGCAACAAAACCTTACAGATAATTTTATAAGTATAGCTATTTTGATGGCATAAAATAGGTCTGATCTGTTGCAATTCATTCTCTTTCAAAGCAAAAAAACACCGCAGATTAGACACTGCCATTATCTCAACCTAGAGAGTACATTTACTCCTGACACCAAACATGGTATTAATTTTTAAACAGCAGATGTAGTTAAGTCATTATACAAAACTACAAGAAAATAAATCTCCCGGTTTCAACAGCATCACACAGCTTGGTGTCAATGGCAAGCTTTCTGAGAGTGCACTAAATACCTCTCAAACCCTGAGCCACTGACCCTAACTCTTTGAATGCCGCCATCCCTTTTAAAGCAGCCATACTCCTCTCCCACTCTACTTATGCAAACATGCGCATGCAGACATTTTCTATCTGCATAGGACTTCACAGCAAACTAATATTACAAAACTACTGTTCCCCCATAATTATCAGCTTAAAAAGAGAAAGGGGAACTCATGTCAGGAACTCAAGCCTCTTTAAGGTTTTAATGAGGAAAGAGAAAGAACCTAGGAAATAATGTGGAACTGTATTTTGATTTCCAGTTTATGTCTGGCATCTTTTGCCTTATAATGACTGTTTCTGCACTAAAAGAGAAGATACAAAAGCCTCACCTCAGTTACAGTCTACTGCCTAAATGCATTAGGGATAATTTGTGTGCAGTGTCAAAAACTATGGCAAAAACTAGGCCATTAAAAAAAAGTACATATCTAAATAGCATGGTTATGTTAAGGATAAAAGGAAAATGTATTGTGGTTGAAGTCTGGCATGTGTTTGGGAATGTAAAACAGAACACACTTGCAGAGGAGACGCTGGCAGAGTCTCAGTTATAACACACAGTTATTTCCACTATAATGTAATTCAGATATTTCAAATATTTCAAACATTTATACTTTTTGTACAATCACAATACTTTTGAAAATTCACTGTGTTTGAGCAGTGCATTTATGGGGTTGAAGGACAGGACATTGCAGGCACAGACGACATTCATCAATCACGAAGCAGAGGGATGCCTCTGCCTGAGGCAATGACACAGTTCTAACACACATTTTTACACGCAGCTATAGAATTTGGGACTGCAATAACAGAGTCAGCTTTTACTACCTTATGTTTAAAACAGCTTTGTTAAAGGTGTTAAGTACCCTGGTCTTTTGCTTCAGAATAACAATTCTTGCACAGTAGGTGCAGTTTCTTCTTGATCACAGCTAACCATTAAAGCAGTATTAAATTTTAGTACAAAAATGGTAGGGAACTTATGAGCATTTCCTATTTAAAAATGGGACCAAAAAACCTTCAAGCAAGCAAAACTTAATGATAACGTCTCTACCTATTCCTATTAAGAGACTAAATTAAAAATAAAACTATTTAAGCATTTAATTCCTTTAACAATGAAAATCTTACTCAAAAAAAGGAAAGAAAACTGAATATATTTAAAATTTATTCACTTTGCAATTGACGAACTGCAGAGAAAACCTGTATCTCCACCTCTGAAACCAGCAAGTTTTAAATATTACTGTGATTTGTTTTCTTTCCATACAAGGCACTATCTAAATCATTGCTCCAAACCACCCACACAGCCATACTCTCATGCCCTTGCCAGAACCCAGCTTTATTGTCATCTCAAAGAGAATGAAGGCTAAATCTTAGTCCTACGATATCAGACGGAAGCTTCCCTTGTTGTCATCAGAGTACCAGAAATACACAGTGGATGGTTCATACCACTCACCAGACAAACTGATGCTAGAACTGGATGGACCCTCTTACAGAGGTGGACAGCTCTTTCCATCCATTGTGGAGAAAGACTGATGAAGCCTTCCCTGGCTTTGATGCGTAATTTTAAAATCTCCCAAACCAGCTGGATACCAATTTAAGCAGGAAAGAGCTCTGGCACTTGTCACAGAGGAACACCAGAGCACAGCAGTCACCCGGGGCTGGCTGGTGGAAGGCCCAGGACAGTCACTGGGCTACGCTTCCCTTCCTGGGGCAAGGACCAGCCCTACTGGGCATTTGCAGCTCTGGCTTCTCAGAAACAGTGGCTGTTCAGCACAACTCCATAACAACTTAAAAGAAGCCATAGAAGCACATGGGGTACAACAGACACCCAAAAAAAAAGTGTGTAAGATCCTTAAAAAAACAACCCTTACACCTCAAGTGAGTTTCATCATTCCCTCATTACCCAGAATCATTTTACCATCTGTCCTCTTTGCAATCTGTTTTCCCCTCCCACATGCTAATATATAACTGAACAAGGCACCATGACCCCCCTGATGCTACTGACACCAATTTCTTTGGAGCACAGGTAATGGATGTTAATGGAACCAACACAATCCTGCAGTTCCTTGTGTTGCTCCCTCCAAATAACCTGAATTCACGTCATGTCAGTGAGGCCACTTTGAGGCCACTCCTTTCAGCAGGAGTTGTTCATACAAATAAAGGTCACTTCCTTGACCCCAAATGCAAAAGATGTCTACAAGAGTAGCACAGCAATTTCAGCTGTCTGAGGCTGTGAGAGCCCTATGATTAGTTTATTAGAGCACTGGAAAGTGCCTTTGCATCAGTGCCAATTTTCTCACATGTGACAATATACTGTATAGAGTGTTTAGCTCTATGCATTTAAGCAAGAAGAGAAACCCAGTACACACTATTCACTCCAATCACTCACCAAGATGTGAAGAATCTCTCATCTCGTGAACATAAACACAAACTACAGTTGTAACACATATTCCTCTGAAAACAAGCCATGGTTGTTCACAAAGATTTTGAATTGTCTGGCAAGTCCTTTTTGCTTATTGACAGGCTGTAATTGCTGCCTCTTAGCTAAAGTGAACCTTCAGCCTGATACCTGACCTTGTCCCTGACCCCTACTTTAATCTTTTATATTGACTTAGATATAATCTGGGCCTAACACATTTTGGCAAAGTACCACAACTTGAAACTGTTTTGCTTTTGAAAGGCTTCTCCTAACTCTGGCCACTTCTGTGGTTTCACTCACTGCAACTATCTGGCATTATCAGGGGATTGAAATGTGCAAATGGTATGCTGCTTGTAAAAAAAAATAAAAATCCCCAAAAGCCCCCTTGAGGCCAAAAGAAATTCACTGCCTGCCCTTGGGCTGAGCTCTCCTCACTCTTGGTCTCACCGGGCTTGAGTCTGGAGGCAGAGATTGGCTCCAGGTCAGAGCAGAGGCTGCCAGCCCCCAGCAAGGCTCAGGTCTGGCAGAGACCTCGGCAGCAGGCGTGACAGCTGGGACCTGTGACAGAGGTGGAAAGGCTGGAGCTTTCAGAGCAACCCCGATGAGAAAGCCGGCAGTTCTGCCGTTAAACAAGATCTGAAACAGATATTCTGGCCACCCTTTGCTCAGATGTTTGGAAACAGAAAGATCATCAACAAAGTTTCTCAACTAGAAAAGCCACAATGAAATCAACATTGTAATAGAGAGGAATGCAGGCCTTTACAAAGATCCAGGATTTCTAAGTAAAAAAAATCCAGAAAAAGAAGGCAAAGCTGACACTTGGTTGCTGATGCTTTCTGAACAGAAAGATTGAGCTGGCTTCTTTATATCATGCAACTATCCCTGGCTTAAAAGTCTCCCAGAGCGGAATGGACCACTCCCCCTCTTCCCGCTTTGAGTCCAAGATACTTACCCACTTGAACTGACACAGGTAATTTTCTCTCCTCTCTCCCTCTAAGTAGTAGAAAATAAATGCATGTTATGTTACCCAAGGTGGGGTTCATCCAACCAAGTACAGTCATCTAAAGCCAAGGTATGTCTGTCACCTCAAGGCTTTTTCTGTAGCTGGCCAAGAGAGGTTGGAAAGGAGCTCAACCTCCATACACCCTTAGAAAAGGTGAAATTTACTTACAGGTGTCCATTTACTTTTAAATGGACAAAACCGGATAACAAATTCCCATTAGACTAAGCGTGCCATTTTTCAGGTACCCTCTTTCCTACACAAGAATAAGACAATTGTGAGAAGTTAAACTATTGCCAAAATAGTACTAAAATAGAAGTGGTCTGCATCAGTTCAGGGTAATCCTAGCTTCAGATTAGGTCAGGAATTTCTGTAGCAATAACAGTAAAACAGAAATAGTCTGCATCAGTTTAGGGTAATCCCAGGTACAGATGAGGTCAGGAATTTCTGTAGCAGTGAATCGGCATTCTCTGGATTTCACAGTGAGGTCTGTGGTCTATGTGACAAAGCTACCAAGTTGTTTCTGTGTCATAGGATTGCTCTCCTAGCCCTATTGCAGTGTATTTGTGGCACTTCTGTGCTGGCAGGGGAGCATACACAGACTGTCTGGGACGAGAATCATCTGCTATAATTTGCTGTGTTTAAGTGTAAGAAGGCAGCTGGCTTCAGCTCTTTCATCCCAAGCAAAGTGATGGAGAAGAGAGACAGAGGGCAGATGCACTACTTTAGATGTTCCTTGCAGCCTCACTCCTCTGCTCCCTTGGTCCTCACTAAATGTTTGCTCAATCCATCAAATTTATTCAACCATTGTTTTCCCAGCTTGACTGTTTTGCAGGGACTCTGACAAGACAACCATTCCTGATGAACATCTGGGATCCCCAGCAAAGTATTGCAGAAGAAAGAATGACACATAGTACAGAAGAACAAAAATTGACAAAAGACGTGACTTCATCCGAACTGTAGAACACAAGATTCAGAACCTCTCCTTTCTATGAATGGAAGTGAAGAAGGAAGGCTAAAATGGTACCTTGATTGCAGAATACACTTTGAGATACACTTTGAGAACAGTTTTTATGCATGATAACAAAAAGCGAGCTGGAGTTGATCCATGATTCCTGAAACAGAACAATTTTAAAGCCCCATAAAGGATAGGAAAGGCTACAATGAAGAGGAGATCTAAATAAAAAAAAAAAAAAAAATAAAAACAAGCTGTCTAGCAGAAAAGAATCTGACAGTGTTAGTCAGTAGCAGCTGAACATGTGCCCAGAAGGTGGCCAAGGAGGCCGATGGCATCCTGGCCTGGATCAGCCAGGTGTGGCCAGCAGGAGCAGGGCAGGGACCGTCCCCCTGTACCCAGCACTGCTGAGGCCACAGCTCCAATCCTGTGCTCAGTTCTGGGCCCCTCAGTGCCAGAGAGACATTGAGGGGCTGGAGCGTGTCCAGGGAAGGGCAACGGAGCTGGGGAAGGCTCTGGAGCACAAGTGCTGTGAGGGGCAGCTGAGGGAGCTGGGGGTGTTCAGCCTGGAGAGAAGGAGGCTCAGGGGGGACCTTATTTAAAAGAGGGTTGTAGAGAGGTTGAGGATGATGCCATGTCCCAGGTAACAAGTGAAAAGATGACAGGAAATGGCCTCAAGTTGCCCCAGGGGAGGTGCAAATTAGATATTAATGCAAATCTCCTCACTGAAAGGGCTGTCAAGCATTGGAACAGGATTGTCAGGGAAGCAGGGGAATTGCTACCCATGGAGGTATTTGAAAGACTTCTACATGTGGCACTCAGGGACATGGATTAGTGGTGAACCTGGTAGTGCTGGGTAAACGGCTGGACCTGATGACATTAGAGATCTTTTCCCATTTAAAAGGTTCTGTGATTCCATGAATGGGTGCTTAGGGTTCTCAAGTCCCTGCACAAGCTTCAGCTGTCTCTGACCTAAGAACTAGATGGAACTTGGCTCTCCAGGGTGCCTCTTGTCCAACTACAGGTGAGTAGAGGTCAATTAAGAAAGGACCAAGGAGAATGTAAACACTATATTTTTAAAGTGTGCTATTGCATTTGAATTCACCTGTGTCTAATAATCCTATTTAAACTCAAAATGAGAAGAATTATGTCTGTTAAAACATATAACATTAATACTGTTTTACTTACACTGGCTAATTTAAATAATACATGCTTGTTGTAAAGTTTCAAAACAAGTCAAATACCTAAAGTGGTTTATTAGTAGCAAGTTAAATGGAAGACAGTGGTTAAGCACCTAGAATACCAAGTGCTGAAACTGATTCTGACAGCACTAGTCTCTTCTGCAAATATAGATAATGTATCTTTCTTGACAGTTTATTTAAGCATTTTTGGTTCACTGAATAATTCATTAAAAGCTGAAACCAGCAAAGAGTTGAGGAAAGAAGAACCAAAACAAAAAGCTTCAGAGATAGCTTGCTTTCTAATTTCATCTTGTGAGTAAAAGCACAGGGTGAGAGGATGAGCACTGCAGTTCTGAAGCATTGAATGCAGTTATTAGAAATAAACATATTAAGCCAATAATTACAATGTTCTTTTGTTTAAATAATTACTTTATTATAAATGATAAAACTTGCAAAAAAGAGTGAAACATATACATCATAGACTTTATTGACTGAAGAAATAATACCTAAATAAATAAGAAAAAGGTGTTCAAAACTGCTTCTTGCTCCCATAGAAGCAGATTCAAACCTGTAAATGATCACTATAACTAAATGCAAAAAAGAAGAAAATGAAGAAAGTCAATGTGAAGAATTCCTCTTTCAGAGATCATGTTGCTGAAGTATTTGCTTTCTGTTAAAATTCTTCAAACTGTGAATTTAAAATATCACAGGTCCTTTATCACTCGGAGAAGACAAATTTACACTGCCTAATTTGTATCCAGAAGAAACGAAGGCAAAAAAGCTTCACCTGACACACAGTCATGCAGTCTTTTCTTAGCTCTGCTGTATTACTGCATAAAGGAGATAAAATACCATCACTGGTGAAGCTCTGAATGCTTCACTGTAGCATACATCCTCCTGGGTGCTTGTCCTTGAACAGCTCTGCAACAGCTTCCCACAAAGTTGGGCTGGAAATGAAGGGCTGTCCGGCAGACTCCAGGAGAGCCTGGCCACTATCTGCAGAGATTCAATTGCTGGAAAGACTCTAAGCAGTTTTCTTCAAACAGAACACTTCATTAAAACTTCAATATACAAATGACGTTTGGTCATGTCAAACACTGTTTTTGGGCACAAGAAAAAGACTGCTGCTGTGTCAGACAAGAAAGTCTGCCTGAATTGCATGGTTTGGCACTAGAAAAATCCCAACTCCTTTCTGAACTGCAAGGAAAGAAACAGCAGCAAGAATTGGTCAGCGGTGGGTCACAAAAGCTAAAACAATGCTGGCCTGATTTATTTCCACTAGCAGAAACGAGAGATCATTCATCACCATACCTGTATAAACAACCTATTGCAATGCTTCATGCCAAAAAAGTAAAACAAGAGGGTTTTCTTCACAGCATATGGGTATAACCCAACTTTGCTATTCCTGAGATGCTGGAGAGGAGAGGCACAGTGCCCACACACCCCACCACTCTCCTCACACTGAGCTGCCCAGCTATATTTGGGGGGTCAGAAGGAGGACAAGCGGTTCATTGATCGACTCCAGTTCCCAGTGCAGAGAGAGTCGCAACCACAAAACTGGGAATCTTGGACAATCCTAACTCCACCTGACGTCCCATGCTGCCACCACAGGCAACCAGCACCTGGCACTTCCAGATACCTGACACAGACCCCTCGCTGCTCTCATGATCTCCAGCATCACCATCGCTGCAATGCTACCCACGCGATGCAGGACGTCTGAACTCAATGATCCTCAATTAATTCCTGATTCCTCACTGAGGGAACAGAAGCTGCTGAAGCATCTTGGCTTCCCAAGACAAAGCAGGAGTTAGCTGTTTTGTTTATTTTCTTGGCTTCTGCCAGGGTGGCCCTGTGTGGTGTGTCTTGAGCACAAGGAGTTGCACAAACACAGACAACATTTCTTTAAGAGCATTTCTGGAGGGCATGGAGCCATTCCTCGCCAACACCCCAGCTGCTCCGCCCACCTGAACTTGAAAAAGCAGTATCTCCCGAAGCCAACCTTTATCCTACCAGATCATCAATTATCTCATTGAGAATCATCAACTTAAGGGAGGATTTAGTCTCTGAGGTGGGGAAGAAAGTTCCTTGGGGAGATGCCAGGAGACAGCACCATGGATAATCAGTGAAAAATAAAAAAAAAAACAAAAAAAACCACTATAAAGCAAGCCAGGCTGTAGCAGAGCAGTCCTGCAGAACAGGTATTCTACATCCAGGACCTAAAGAAATATTACAAGTTCAAGAGGAATTACTCTAAAGAGCCACAGGATTTATTATGTGTTAAACTTTCTGTTAGCATTTTGACCTATCACACATAAAATACTACAGGTATGCAGCTTTTGAGAGTACGTTCCCAATATAACTTTTTATTTTTCATATTTTCTATTAAAGGTTTCATGAGCTTTCAGCAAGCATTTTATTCCTATAGAGTTTATTTGAGATCCTTGTCTGTTAGTCCAGTGGTGGTTCAGAAGCACTTGAAAGGTCTCTCAATGACATTTTTCCCTCCACTGTTAGATCTTTGCAAAAGGTGACACATTCTCCACAAACTGCTGGCTAGCTGCCCACCACAGGAAAGAGATGAAGCACCTGCCACCTCCCCTCCTACTTCTGTAAGGAGAAGAGAAAGGGAAATTCTTTCCTGAACAACATGAGCTGAGCTGCCTAGTCATGCTGTTGGAGATGGTTGCTGTGGGAAGACGTGGGAAAGTTTCCAATGAACAATCAAAAGGAATGAGGAAAAGTGCCATCCTGAGACAAATGGGAATTCCACCTAAAAAGTGAACAACTCGGAAGGACCTTGAAAATTTGCATTTAGGGCTTTTGAGCATTTCTGAGCAATGCTGGCAGACCTGGGAAGATGCTGCGCTGCAAAGTTGATGCTGCTGCATTTGTAGGGTCCCTCTCATGCCAGAGGGACTCATTACTGCACAAAGAACCACACCAGCTCTGCAAGGAGCACCACATCACACTGGCTTTAAGAGAGAATGCCACTTCCTCCCTGCTCCTTTCTCTTGTGAAAGCTAAGAAACCAGTCCAGCATTCAAATACGCACCCCTCCCCTTCAACTTTGTATTAAAAAGAAACAACAGAAACCACTCAGATCTCAATGCATATTAATTTTCACCTTACATACTATTGCTATCCACCATTTAAAATACAATTGGTTGTGTATTAAAAAATACTTTACATGTGACTTTAGGTTTCTCTTTTTTAATTAGCAGGAGTAAGTGTGTTTAGGAGGCTTAACTAAAATTAACTGAAATAACTGGCTGGTGGTTTTAAGAGTTAAATGCCTTTCTATTCCTAGGCTGAAAATGGGACAGCATGTTTGCAACACAGAGGGTGTGGGGAAGGTCAGACCCTTCGTTGAATATAACTTCACTTTGGTCTCTTTCCAGGAAGTGAGCAAAAGTGCCACTGACACCTTTTTCTGCCAAAACAAAGCAGACCAAGAAATGGTTGGGTTGAACTTAAAATGAAAAGGATATTCCTTTGCTTTCCTATAGCCAAGGAATGCCATGTAAAGAAGCCAATCATCCGGTCACGCACAATTTCGCACAGGAGAAGAGGCAAAAAGATGGTCACCATGTACCCATGCTCAGCCAGGTACTCTGAGCCACACTCTCCAAAACCTCTTACCCTCTGCACAGGGACAGGATGAAAGTCACATCACAGTGAGGAAAATGGACATTGTGCAATATAAGCAGAACATTTACAGGCAGCAAAATCAAATAGCTTCCATGCAGCGCATAATTACCTTGTACAGCTCACTGTAACAGGAAATGGAAAAGGTTTACATGAGTTTAAAAAATATTAGACATTTGTAGAGGATGGATTCATCATAAGCTGTAAAATATGATAGTTTGGATGCAAACTATGGCTCAGCAAGCCTCCACAGTGATATTGATTACTGAAAGTAGGGAGAGTGTAGCAGAGTAAATGTCTCCAGCTTTCCTCTGATTTTATATTCCTTGGCTCAACCTTGTGTTATTGCAGTCTTTGCACAGCTGAGAAGAGGCTCTCTGCGTGCAAGAGGCTACACCAAGAAAGCCAGAAACTACTTTGTATTAGGCACTGAATGTCTTTGTGGCCCCTGGGAAGGCATGTGACCTCAGTTCTCGTTCTGCCATCACCAACGTGCAAGCAGTTTGTTGACAAATAATTAGCTAAAGTTTATATGTCTTACCATGAAATAGAATTATAGAATCATTTAGATTTGAAAATAGCTTTAAGATCATCAAGCTCAACCATTAACCCCACACTCCCAACTTCACCACTATAAACCATGTCCCTACCAAGTCTTTCAAATACCTCCTGGGGTGGTGACCCATCCATTTCCCCAGAGAGCTTGTATTTCCCCATGTATCCAGTAAATCATAGAGATTCTCCTTGACCCTTCTGCTACGAAGGTATTTGAAAACATATTTTTTGTTGTCTTTTATGGCACTATCCTGTCTAAGTTCTAGCTGGGCTTTGGCTCTTTTCACTTTCTCCCTGCATAACCTCATGGTACTTCTTTGTAGTCCTCTTGAGTTGCCTTCCTCTTTTCCTAAAGGTTACAAGTTCTCCTTTTCTTCCCAAGTTCCACCCAGATCTCTCCATTCAGCCATCCAATAATCACCGTTCTCCACAGGCTCATTCTTTGACATCTGGGGACAGTCTGCTCCTGCATCTTTAAGATTTCCTTCTCAAAGCCCATCCAGCCTTCCTAGACCCATCCGTCCTTTGTGGCTCACTCCCAAGGACTCTTTCGGCTGTCCTTGTAAAATGGATCAAAGTTTGCCCTCTGAAGTCCAAGTTCAGAGGAACTGGAACCAAAAACATGACTGCAGTGCCCAGGACAGCCTCCGACCACCCCACTGCCCACCAGTCCCTCTCTGCTCACAAACAGGTGGTCCAGGGGGACACCCTCCCTAGTTGGCTCCCTCACCAGCTTCCAGCTTCAGGAAAGTCTTTTTCACAGCCTCCAGGAACACCCTGTTTCCTCTCTGCTGTGTTTTACTTTCAGCAGACTTCTGGTAAGTTGAAATCCCCCACAAGAACAAGGGCTAGTAATTGTGAAACTTGTCCCAACTTCTTACAGGATATTTTACTTGCTGCCTCATCCTGGCTGGATGGCCTGTAACAGACTTCCACCAGGACAGCTGCCCTGTTGGCCTTCCCCCTGGTTCTTACCCATAAATGCTCAACCCTATGGTCACCATCATTAAGCTCCAGACAACTGAGACACTCCCCAACACATAGGGCTACCACCCCATCATCTCTCACTGCTTGCCTATCCCTTCTCAAGAACTTGTAGCTGTCCATTGCAGCACAGCAGTTGAGTCATCCCATATTTCTGTGAAGGCAATGTCACAGTTTTCCTGCTAGGCCACAGTTTCTATTTCCTCCTGCTTGTTGCCCGTGGTGTGTGCATTGCTGCTGATACACTTCACAGGGTACTGATCCCATTGCATTTTTGGGGGAAGAAGTCCTAATTCCAGCATGACCATTCTCAGGCACATCATCAACCCTTCCATCTTTACTGCTGACTGGATGTCCATCCACAACTTCCACTGAGATGGCAGACAGAATCACCTTGCTAGCACACAATCTCTCAAACATCAGTGTGATGTCCTCTGGCTTTAGTCCTTTCCCCTTCAAATCTAGTTTAAAGGTCACTCAATGAGCCCTGACAACATGTGTGCAAAGATACTACATATCATATTCTACATATCATCACTTAATCTCATTTAACAAACACCAAGAAAGCTATTTATCAAAAATCCATTTTCTTTAAGAAGTTGTACAAAGAAGTAGCTGCTACTGCTTCTATTACAGCAACCTGACATTAAAAAAAATCATCAGTATATTAAAATATTGTATTAGAACAATACAGCTTGTACAGCTTTGAGGGTGAGATGTAGATGACATAGCCACTTCTCATTTGTTACACAGTACTAGCTTCAAAGTCACAATACAAAGTTTACATGGATCATGCCAGAATTTTTGTGGAGATGAGATACTACGTAAGTGGTATCTTCCAGATCAATCTCGAGTCAGAGACTGCAGAACACAGACATGACTATGCCATGGTCTGCTGCAATAGTAATTCATGGAAACCCCTGCCTTATCTTTCAAACTACACCTAAATCTGAATACCTATAACACTACAGGTGCAGCACCATAAAGCTTAAGGTGAAATAACTACCAAGGCATTTACCCAGCTCCTTGGGAAAGATTCCCCAGCTATCCAGAGCTCTATATGTATGCTGATGGCAAAACGTATTTAAGGTAGTCCGATGTTGCACTGGGTATACACAAATGCAGTCCCTACAGCCAAAGAACTTACTAGGTGGGATAAGCCATCTGAAGTTTTCTACCCCATCTAATTCAATGTTTGGGTTTCCTCCACAGTCAAAAGAGCTGGAATGTCCAAGCACAGCCTAAATCTGACATTTTGTGTGTAATAGTAAATACCCAGTTCTGGACGTGAGATTTTCTGGATACCAGATGTGAACTACATTTGTACCTCCATACTTCATTCAGGTTGTCTGCTGTTCTAATTGAATAAAGTAATAAAAGTATCACTGTGCTATGTAAAAAGCCTTAATGTGGCTGCCAGAGCAAATTAAAAGACAAAAGGACCAGTACTTTATCACATCATTTATTGCTGAGAAAAACAGTGTGTTCGAGCTATTACCACTATTATGCTACAAGTTATAACAGGAAATCAATAAGGGTAAGAAAGAGGAATGTCCACATTTATCCCCAAGGCACAGCAATCTCCTCTCCTTTATGCAAAATGGAAGGAGAGAATTGAATGACTGCAGTGTTACTGAACAATGTCAAAAGGTACAGCTGTTACTCACAGCAAAGTGTTGCCACCGCAGCCATTTAGTGAACTTTGAATATTTTAAATTCAGGGAATTTCCTAGCAGACAAGCATCACACTGTAGCAAATGGGGTGCAGAAGCACATCCTCTGCCCAGCAGAGCCCTCCCCAGCCCTGACACTGACTGCAGCTGGCACCTCAAGATGCTGACAGTCAGGTCTAACACCAATCTCCTGTGCAAATGGAGCAAGGAAAGCAGGAACAAGGAGCTCCTCTCTCCTCCTGCTCTGCTCCTGCTTTCCTCTCACCAAGCCCAGCTACAGCACAGGCTGTTCTTCTCTCCCCAGCTCATAGCTTCCTGACCTTCAGGACCTTTAGCTGAATGTTGCTACTTGCTATTATCATTGGTATACTTAGAAATAAATACATATGTATTATGGAATAGTAGTAGACCAGTAACAGACCTCTGAATGAAAGGTCAGTCCATTCTCCTTGGGGGCAAAAATAACCCTATTAAGAATTACTTTTATGCAACTATCTAGCATCTATTCTGGTTATAGTGTGGCTCTCCTGAGGATTTGAAGGAGTGAGATCATTCATGATCACACCTACTGAAATCCCTTCATTCCACTTCATTCCATTCTGCAACTTCTGCTAACACTCACATTAACCCATTTTTGCTGCACAAAAGTGCAGCAGCTTCCAGCCTGTGCCATGCAAGGAAAAGTCCAATTTAACCTAAGATGCTAAAATTATGAGGGACAGACTCTCAGTAAACATTCTACATTGCAAGTGATTTTTCATTTATTCTCTACTGTGTCTTTACACAATTTTTTTTACCATATATTAACTGTGTTAACTTCTCTCTAGCAACAAGACACAAACACAGCAATTGGCAGTTTAACATAGCTTTCAGCTTTTCCAGCCATTTTTGGTTCCAGTTGTGCAACATCTTTCATGTGCTACAACCTCTTCAGAGCAACACATGGCCTAGCCTATTAATTTACAAAGAGAAAGAAAGGAAGTTGAAAAAATAATGCAAACTAATATATTTTCCCTGGGGACTAGGACAAATAAAATAAGGACAGAAGGAAGAAGACAGGTCATAGATCAAAGAAATGTCCTAACCAAAGTTTTTAACTGAATGGAAAGTCAGAAACATCTAGTGTGCTTTGAAATGTTAACTGTGAGATGCAGACTTCTGTTGCGCAAAACCAGTCCCACAGGACAGTCAGAAGGTTAGGAAAAAAGAAAAAAAGGAAAGATGAGGGGATTAGTATCATCTTGCCTTAACATCAGTCTCAGGTGTGGTAAAGACTTTTCAGGATGAGCCCGTCACTGTTCACTGCCTGCAGACAGAGCCCAGATGAACAGCTTCACATATACACTGCTTAAATTGTTGAGTGAGATGAACTGAACGGTGTCACCAACTCTGCCCCATTTCAGGGGATATTCTTCAGTGAGGAAAAAAAATCTATCAGTAAGGCAGCCTCAGGGAACATCTGTGCAAGTGTGTGACGCTGAACCCACTGCAAATCTGTGTTCTACTGCATCTCCCTGTAAACAAGATGATATCTTTTTCTATTTTCATCTTCTCTGGCAAACTATTTCATCAGCATTTCTCCCTTAATCACTAACTGACAACACATGTTAGCATTTCTTAGCACAATATTTAACATTGTATACAGAAAGATCTCTGCCAAAGTTTCACTGTCTCACTGGCATGTTAGATAATGCTAGAAATATTCTCCAACCAGGAAGCCTGCCACTTCCACAATCTATTCTTTTTATTTTCCTTTGGAAAACTACTTGATATTCACTCTTTCCTGACTCTGCAAGACTCTCAAACTGTCTGGAATATTACCTTAGTATTTGAAAGCTTCAGTGCAACAATTAATAGATTAATATAAATTCCAGTAAACTTCACTACTTCCTTTTTTCATAATGACATTCTGAACCACAATCCCTTGCTTCTGTTAAGCAAGAGGTAACAGCTCAGACTAGTTATATGTGGAGCTAATGAAGTATCATAAAGCTACACCAAATCTGAAGGATTACCACCACTGGAGACAGTGGCTGGATTCAAATATTTCCCAAACAAAACTTAAACATCTCTCTTCATAATAGGAAAGAAAAAGGAAGACGTGGTTTTACACATAAAGCAGACATCAGAGGGAATGCAACATGCCCTAACACAGGGAGGAGACAGGAGACAGAGGTCCCCCTTTATCAGCTAGAAAATAGCCAATTCCAGAGTTCTCCTGTATGGAAAGGAACAGATCCAGCTTCATGGGGGAAAAAATTCTTCTCAAAACAACAACCTTCATGGAGGATCCAGGATATAAAGCAAGGTATGTATTTTTGGCAAAGCAGCTGTGTTATGACCATGATTTTCACTGGTATATCATAAGCTGCTCTGAGTCTGGAAACCATCCTGACGCATACCTCACATAAGTATAGCAGAGCTATTTGACTTCAGGTCACATCTTATTTTAAATTTTAGTAATAAAGTGTAAAGTTATCTTGAAAAATCTGAATTCCAGTCAGCCTCTTAAGTGACAAAACTATATAAAACTGACATAAAGAACAAGTTGTTTTATTGCTTTAAAATGCTGGGAATAGTCTCTCACACTAGAGCAAATTCACAGACTGAAAATTTTCTTAGCCAGTACACATCTTCTATTCTCATTACCATTAACACAAATATTTATATTTGAGGCACAGCAAGCTGCTACAGTTCAGACAAGCCTAGACAAATTCAGACTGAAAATGAGATTAAATTAACTCCAAACCAGTGGAATAACTTAACAATGGATTCCAGCAAGTTTAAATGTTTTTTAAAAAGATTTTTAAGTAATGAAACAAAAATTTTATTCTAACCCTATTCAGAAATATGTCATTGCAATGAAGTAACCTTTTGATGAAACAGTGCACTCTGTTTAACGAAGAATGCCAGAATCAATCTAGTGGTTTTTTCTGGTCTATAACTTGCTTACCAGTTCTGCAAGAACTCTGGTAGAATAACTACCCTGGGCTAAAATCCCCAGCATTGATACCAATCATGTGAGCCCACCACAACGGCAGTATTTGAAAGGCCACTGTCAGCATTGCAGCTGTAATGCATCAGGCCTCTCCTCTGCAGCACCCTACTTCTGCAGGAATCATTCAAGCTACAGTGGCGTGAAACAAGAAAAAGGTGTCCAAGACTCAAAAAACCACAGCTTTTGTTTAGAAATGAGAGAGATGGTGAGATCAGTGTTTCAATTCAACGTCCACATGGTGATCAGCAACCACAATGGAAATAACAGTAATACACAGATGGCATGGAGAGAGATTTCAGTGTAAGAGAAAGATTCCTCAGTCTTTCCACCCTAAAATAGTATTCAAGTTTCTTTTATTATACTGTTTATGTTAACTTCATTCATTCTTAAAACACATTATTCCCCTCAACAGAAAAAAACCCAAAGCACCAACTAATAATATCAAATATATTAGAGAATTCTGAAAAAAAATGCAAGTATTGATCACATTTCACCCCGCAGTAACATGCAAATTTGCTGAGAGCCCCTCTAGTTCTAGCTGCTGGCAAATAGCAGCCCTGTGATCTTCTAAGTATGAGGATTTGACAGTGCATCTCAGAAGGAGATTTTCACCTTTAGGCCACTGGTTCATATAACTTCTGCAATCAGCCCTTTGTTTAGGATGTACACACATGGACATAAAGAAGCTGAATGCTACTGAAGTCAATGGGATGGGAGTTGAGTGTTATCTTGATTCAGGGCCAAAAAATATGTCTCTTGAAAACAAGAGGTTCAAAAAATGGCTATTGGAAGTTGTGACTCTGATGGAGAATTCTTCTAAGTATTTAACACCCAGTAAATTGTGAGTGTCAAAGGATCTTGCTCACTTTCTTACACTCAAGCCAAGGGAAAATCCCAGAGGTGCAAAGCTTTAGAGCTCTAACACTTATCACCTCAATGGGGTGTGGATGCCTGGTATTTCAAGAGTATCATTATCTCCACTTTCCACAAAGAACTGTGTTAGACAGAGGTAGGATACCAGCCTTCAAACTGTTTCCACAAAAACTCTTTAGTCATATATATTTTTTGTCAAAGTATATTACTATTTTTAAGCATGTGACACGTTCACTTGGTGAGCTATAATTTAGTAATTGCACTTTGACTGAAGCATGCACAATAGCATTCAATAGCCAAAGGGATCCTGTACAAGCCTACATTTGCACACAGAATTTTAGAGCTGGTTATCCATGGAAGCACACTAAGTCACCATGCCTCCTTGTCAATACCCACTACTGGATTTTTAACCTTCAAGCCCATTGGAACCAATGCGAGGTGGGAAAATAGGCTGCAAAGTACAGTATTTCTGCAAGCTAAGAGAAAACAGAATGCCAGCTAGAAAAAGGGATTCTGCTTATGACACTGGTTCAGGAAAAGGCTGCACAGTCAGAGGACCCTTACGAGGTATCAGGGAATCCACACTGGCTCTCATCATAAAGTCTGAAAACCCTAAAGAAACCAATCTTTATTAGCTCACTGCTCATAAAACTACTTATTGTCATTCAGGAAAGCATTTTAATAGCTTAGCACCCAGAACCTAATTCATCTGTCATCTCTATAAGACTTCAGCCACGCTTAATACGCTGCCCACTGCTTGAACAGCAGCACAGCCCTCATGTGCTAAAAATGGAGACCAGCGTGCTAGTTCTGCATTCCAGAAGGGACTAGGAAACAAAACTACTCAGAACATCTTCCTATTAGCAAGAGTCAGCCTATCAGTATACAACATGCTCATTTTCTATAAATACACCATGGTGTTAATTTCAAAGAAAGAGAAACACCCAGCATGGAGGGAAGAGTTCATCTGGGAGCAAACAGATGAAAACCTAGCACACACAAATCATGGCCAGAATGGTAGGAAGGCGGCTAAGCAGCTTTGTTACAGCCCCCAAGTAGTACCAGCAGTAGCAAAGAATATACTATTTTTAAGATGGAGTTCACTTGACCTGTATACAGATACCTGGACTGAGGCAACCCTTTCAGTTGCAGTGTCAGCAAGAAAAGGGACAAAGGTGAAGTACTGGCACGAATGAAGTACGTGAATTTTAGCAAAGGATTTCATAGAAAGCATGAAGAGCAGGAAATTACCTTAGGAATATACCCTAGCCAGAAGACAGATGCATCCTCCTTAATGGGAAAAACTTTACACCCCAGAAAAAATTAGTTTAATAAAGCATAATAAAAAAGGCATGAGAAGAGAAAGACAACCTGTAGACAGTGTGAGGTGATACTTACCCCTACTGAAGGATACAAAGTGGAATGAGCTGCACAGGAAAATGAAGGACAGAAATAGTTCAGTTGAAGAATGGGAGAAGGCAATCAAGATAAGGAAACTCCAGACATAATGCAAAACAAGTCTGTTAAAGTGGACTATTGCTTAGGGTAGAGAGACCACAGGTTTGCAAAATGTGAAGGACACCAAGTGATCTACTCTAAATTTAAACAAATTTAAATTTGTTGTTATATTTGAGCCATGACTCTCAGCATTTTTCAGACCAAGCCAGAGAGGAGGAAGAAAAAGCCACCTAACAATTGTGAACCTCATGAAGATGTCAAGTGAAAAGATGAAGAGATGCAGGAAGAGAAAGGAGTACCTTAGCTTTACTTTTAATTCATGTTGAAAGCCTTCAATTTGCAGACTAAAATTTAGATATGAAATGCTATTATTCTCTTCAGCTCCTTCATTCTGAACTAGCCTTTCCCACAGTGGACAGCTATTCAGTCCAAGAGAGGACTGATGCTAAAATCCTTTGGTTCTGATCACTTCCGAGTGAATTTTTCAGTGTGTCAACAGATAATAACCAGATGAGAGGAAAACCAGCCACATCTTGTAGAAACCATTATCTCCAACATATTACACACATCTGCCTTTGCTTTTCTGTTTAATCTAAGTGCAATAATAATAGAAGCCAAGAAAGAACTCTGATGAAACAGGTCAAATCAGTCATTCAGTCTGATAACTCTCTACTGATAGTGCTTATGCCAAGTTCCTCAAAGGGCAACTTAAAACAACAAAAGGCATAAGCAATTCTGTAATATTAGATAACAAAGAAAAACATCTTTTGGATCATGGCTTTATTGGTTTTTTTTAAATTCTATTTGGACTCCTAGCCCTATAAACATTTGGTTAATTTAAGGACAGTTTCTATTCCATTTCATTCAGGGTCCAGTACTGAACTTTGGAAACAAAGATAGTAATGTCTTTATCTTCCAGGGCATATGGTCAAGTCCGGAAGTTTCTTAGCATTGCTCAAAATATATTAAACCATTTATCTCACATTAGATGCAATCAAATACCTTTAGAAATATTCTGAATCAAGACTTCTACCACATGAACTTCTGCGAGTGAATTTATTGAGTAAATAAATCCTTACGAGACCTCTACAGAATTACTGTTTTTCATTTAAACTGGGTTCCACTATATTCCCAAAGAGGGTCAAAGAAAGAGCCCCAAAGAAAAAGCCCCATGGCTTTTCTGTATTGTGCCATTAACACATGCTCTCACTTCTGCATTTCTACTTACTAGGTCTTTTACTATAATTATTTTTATATATATATATATACATACACATTTTTTTTTTCTTTTTGGTGCAGTTAATTTAACCAAATAAAAGCAGTAAGACAAAAAAAGCAACACTCAAATCCCCCTCTGAATGTTTGTGTATATCAGCTTTTCATGCTTAACTCTGAGAAGACGACTAGTTAATAGCTATACCATTTAAACTACAAATTATTTGTGGAGACAAACATTCAAGTTGCAAATAAGTTTTTTTTAACATGAGTAGTTGAAAGAAAATAATGTAAAGGGCTGGGTAAGAGCTGGCTGTGTCTTTTCTTGAAAAGAAAGAAATGGAGCATGCTGAGTTATGAAATTTTAGTTGTGTTGTAAATTCTGTATGTGTGAACCAGAAACAGTATTTGGATGGTCAGAGAATGCTCAGTTTCTAGCTGCAATTATTTTGGTTTCAGAGCTACTGCACAATGCTAAACAAACCTTGCAGATTCATGGTGTTCCTGACACAATATAAATCTCAGTCTAATATCCAAAACGTGATTTACCTCTCTACTACTTCTCCCATGCAAACAGCCATTTATATTATGCATCTGTTCTACTTTCAGATAGGAATTATACATTAACTACCTTTACTGGCAAGTTTAGATATACAAGCTTATGTTCATTCTTAATGGAACAGAATCTTTCCAGGCTCTTGCTTTCATTAATTTCTTTTGACTATTACCATTTTAAAGAGACATTAATTTCTCTGCTTGAAAAACAAGAGAAATTCCATACCTTCTATGACTCTGACTTTGTTCCTTTATGTGTTTAAATTCTAGTATCTGAAATACTCATAACTCTCTCGGAAATAAAAATATGACTGGATGGGGATTTCTGAAAGCTCCCAATACACTGTTCCCATTGAAGTCACTGCTAGTTTATTCCACACTCCTGTGAAATGAGAGTTTAGGCAGCACTGAAGCCTGATTTCATGCTGTAATGTTTCCATAAATGGACTTCTAGGTATACACAAAATCTATTTTTAATCCATAAGCACTCAATAACATCACCAGTGTGGATTTGCTCTATGCCTATATTCCCATTTGTGAGTTTCCCTAATAACTGTTGAACCTGTTGGCTAAATTGAGGATAAAGCCTCAAAGGTATTTCAGCTCTGTAAGCCTTCTGAAGACTAGCAGGAAAAGAGAGAGAAGAGAGACTGTATTAATATCTCCCAGGGAGCCTCATCCTCACTGTTCAGCAGTCAATCCAGAGGGAGAACATTATGGTATGCCTTAACACTGGGAAAAGTTTAGAATGCTCACATTCACAGAATCACAGAATAATGGAATTGCAGAATCAACTGAGTTGGAAGGGACTGACCAAGATCAAGGAGTACAACTCCCGGCCCTGCACAGGACCATCCCCAAGAGCCACAGCATGTGCCTCAGGGTATTGTCCAAACACTTCTGGAACTCTGTAAGGCAGCCTACCAATGTGGTAAAAAGCCTTAGGTTTGCAGTACTTCAAATTATTTGAGCGAAATAAGTTATGTTTAAGCCTTAACACAGTAAGATTTAGACATTTTATATCTGCATTTAAGCAATTTATGGAAGAAAAAGCTAAAAAAATTCTAAATATATTTGGGATTATTTACTTTGCTTCTTATCTTCTGATCAACAAGGGAAAACAGTATCTTACAACATGTGAGCAGCAGATGGGTAGCAAGTATCTCCCACTACACAGTGTGAGGTGCAGGAACACATGCAGGAGTCAATGCCTACATGCACTACAGCTGCTCCAGGGAGGAGGGCTGCAGGTGCAGATCTTTCAGTCAGCCCTATGCCTGAGCGGGTTTGGTCAGGAAGACTTAGGAGAGGGAAAGGGAAAAGAGCTGGTTGAGCAGTGAGACCAACACAACTGAAAAGATTCATAAGGTAGAGAGGTACTGCGCTCAAAATATGTAAATTCGTGTTTGCACTTACATGTTTATGCAACCAGCCCACTGCCGAAGTATAATCCTACAATTGTTACCACAACAAGATTTATGATGTTCTTTACAGTATTCAATCAATCTCCTTTCCCTCCAGCACTTTCAACTCTGCAGCAAAGCCTGGCTCTGTTTTTGTGACTATGTACCTTCAACCAGGTGTGGCCAAGAGCTGCTTCCTTACAAGCAGTGATTTCAGACCCCGCCAGAAACCTCTGATAAATTCATTCTCCATGAGTCAGACACTAATATACCATTATAAGGTCTAAACCAGCTGACAGGAGTGAGCTGTATTAATCTCAGTTGACCTCTGCACACATAAAAAATTGCTAACATAAGATCTTGTGAAGTATATGCTGGCCTTAGTCTATTAAATAACTGCCTGAGATCCTGGGGGAAAAAAAAGAAAAAAAAAAAGGAAGGCAAATCTAATCCTAAATCTTCTCATACTCCAACAGTAGTGTCAACCCTCCACATTATACCCCAGAAGCATTGGTAGTGGATGTTTATTCTTGAAGCTTGCATTTTGCAGAGTAATGGACTGTTACGACTTACTAGTCAGATTATAACCACATATTGTCATTGCTCATCACTGAAGAAATCTTTAATCTTATCCTAAAAATGCAACATTTTGAATAGATTTAGAAGATCCAAACCATGTTTCCCGGAGAGTAAAAAAACCAGAAATATTTGCAGGTAATTTTGTGAGTCTGCTATGCTAGTGACCTACTTGCCCTAGACTTGCTCTGAGTACAAAAAGAAGACACATGCAGAAGGTAATTCATCCCACCTAAGGCAGACATCTAAAACAAACGGGATGAGCAGTTCTCTGCAGGTGCCTTTCTCTCCCCCTCAATTGTAAGGGAAGCTTTAGCAAGATGTCCCATTTTTCAAACCACCAAAGTTTTTTAAAATGAACTTTTTTTTCTCAACCAGTTGCATTTCAGCCTCCTTTAAAAGGAAAGGCAGACTGAACGTAAATGTAAATGTGTATAAATCCCTTAAGCACACAGCAAACCAACGCACAGATACAGATGGCTGTACATACACATACACACACTTTTCAAAGGCCAGCAGCCAGGACCTGAGATGCAGTGACTGACTTCATGACAGATTTTCTGATCTGTTGTGGAGATAGGCAGATGGACTGAATCACATCTGAGATTTCAGCTCAGTTCTAAAGGTACAGGTACGAAGCCTAGCTTTATCTCTTCATTTTATTCTGAGTTTTCATTTTTATTTTTTGAGATTGCTTGTTTTAAAAGAATATTTAAAGACCCCTATTGGTTGTTTTAAAAGAATATTTAAAGACACAACCATCAAGAACACACTGTCTGCAATTAAATATAACTTAGCACAAGATCAAGTAGTTCTGCTGCCCAGGAAGATGAGCTATGTTAAATAATATTTAAATCTATTTTCTCTAAGCATACATATACTGTGCAGCCTGAATTTTATGATTTTTAATATGTCAGAGAACATATTCATAATAAAGTTGTTTTGACTATGGTAAGCTCCATTTATACAGGAATTAGAATTAAATTAAAAGATGTATATCTCAGCATTTTAAATAGTTCTCAGCTAAGAAAAACCACCTAATTGTGTTGAAAATATCAGAAAAAGAATTGCCATAACATGTTTGACTTGGTAAAAGGAAAATTTGCCTGTTAATTAACTCCAACTGCTCCTATTCACCAATAGCAGCCATATTTCTGAAATGATTCATGGACCCAAAAATAAAATGAAAATTTAAATCTTTTTTAAAGCATCTGTGCAGGTGTGTTCCTATTTTTATTTTGGATGTTTTTCTCTGCAGTGCTGACTTCGTACATTTGGGTTTTACTTATAGACTGAAAGAGAAAACCAATTACTCCGTTTGTGATCTGTTTGGTCTGCGGACTTTCATAAGCCCAAACTAACTTCTCAATTTTGAGTGAACTAAACAAAATGAATAATGAATATTTACTCTACAACTTCAGATAATTTGAAAACAGGAATAATGAAAGCAAAATTTCTGTACAGCAGCAATTGAAAACTGCAGATTTTGAAAAAAAAAAAAGAAATGCCAAAACTATTATTCAACCTACTCTAAATGTGGTCCATACTGATATTTAATGAACTTCATCTCACTGTGCTATAGTTGCAAAACTTGGGCCGACCTCCAGAGATAAAAATAGTTCTTCACTTCCATATATAAATAAGAAAACAGCAAAATTTCAAGTAGAATTTAACAGATTTCAATGACAGCCTTTTACAGTTATCCAGTAACGTGTCTTACATTTTGCTAAGTATTACATTTTGCTCACATCTTCAAATAAGCTGCCATAATTTCAAATGGGTTTCTTTTTCAAGCTAGATAGCAAAAGTTTTTTATTAAGAATGTTTTTATTACACAATGGAGCCCTAGGTAAAAGAAAAGTATATATAATCACAAAGAAAATTTTGCAGATTTCATGGAGATTTGTGCAGAATAATCTGCAGTGTAGCAGCACCACCAGCATTTAGTTGGCAATGCAACAGATATAAACAGTACAGAAAAAGTAAACAGACCTTCAAAAAGATATTAATTTCATCAACACCATATGATACTAATTCTTCAAAACAAGAGAGGACTAGAAAGATTTTCATTGAAATATAAACCAACATTATATCTAAGAACAACACATTTAGGATTGTAGCACTAAAGTTTTATGTCCAGGTAAGTCCAAAACTGTAGAAGCAAAAAAAGCATGACCCGCTTTTCAATGTCTATCAGAACAATAAGAAGTCCTGCACAGATTTTAAATAAAAGGTTGTAGGGCCTGTTAACAAAATTGTACCATTCTGACACCTGAATTCAGAGTTAGGTCTCAGGTACTGAGAGATCAGTATCAGCTTAAGACCATGCATACCACCAGGGATTGTGAAACTAAATGAATCTATAAAACTTTGCACTGATTTGAGAGAAATCCTAACTATATGTGACATATAAACTTTATCATTGGCTGACAATTTCACTCGCTCTGTCAGGAATTCTTTGCAAAACAGAGGCAAACAGAAAAGGATTATTCTGAAATTATTCCAGCAGAAAGAGCCAAAGGAAAAAAACTAAAATATTACAGCATAGACACTGCTTATTATCTTTGTAATGCTCTATGGAAACAGGTATTTGCACTAGAATCAAGCAAGACTGCACACTGTTTGATCACCTTTCCACAGACAGACTAGCTGCTATGCACACACCGGCACAGGAACCAACTCTCTTAGACAAACAGGATGTGGAAGAAGGTGGCAGAATATGGTTAAGGTCTTAAAACTGGATCCTTTAGAGCACTAGAAACCAGGGAACTCCAGAGAATCAGTAAGACTTTCACTTGACACCCCCAGCACTGGCATGATGAATGCAAGCCTCCATCATGTTGCAGCAGAGGAGCTTTATGAGGAGCTGTCTGAGGTATTCCTTTTTCAGTTTAGGAATCACTGGAATAAATATAAGGACAGAGACAGTAATCACTAAAGGATAATAAAAGAGTAACTCACAATTTACATACTTAAAATTAGACAGAATCAGCTGCTGTCCCAGTATTGACTGAGTGATCCTGATGGATCTATGAGACACTATGCTAGATACTCTATTCCTCAGTCAAATGTTTCTTTGCATACAGGACAGCATTCATACAGCAAATCTAGAGTGGAGCACACATGAATACATTCCCTCTCATGCTTTCTGTAATGTTCCTTTCATACCACAAGGCAGAAAAGTCATAATTGTTATATTTACTATTCCTTCTCTACTGAAAGTCAAATATGGGTTCATAGAGTATGAATGTGAAGATACCAGTTATTACTGAAAAGACAGCCCTCAAGTCACAGTGGCAATAACAGCTTCATTACAGTTTGACGACTTTTAGCAAAGATGTCTAAAAATTGACAAATTTGAGACACTAATCAGTGTACTGGGGAAATTAGTGCTAATTAAGTTATCTGAGTACCTGAACTTTCACAACAGAAAAACTGTAAAATAGATTAGCATTTTATTTACCATTCATTATCAAGAGGTGAGTTGCAGCTGAAATCACACTACATTATTAAGGTCACAATTACAGTAAATTACTTTTTTACAAATTGAATACAATCACACAATGCTTAAAATTCCATTATTCCCAGTCATGGGGACAAGGTGAAGACAGGATCTACACCTAGTGTCCATTTTCCACAGGAAGTAAAAATGGCATGCACTGACAAACAAACGCACAAAATATACATATATCTCACATGAGGCACACATGGACAGTCTCTCCCACACAGCTCTTTGAGGAATACAGAGACTGAACACATAATTTATTTTTCATAGCATCATCTAACCTTAAATTGGTTGGAATGGACTTCTGAATGTCATTTAGTCCAATCACCCTGAAATGATCAAGGACATCTGTTTCTTAGCCAGAGCTGCAGTACCACATGGAGGAACCGGGAAAAGTGAAATCTGGCAATATATCAGATTACCTGCTGACACAGGGCTAAGATGAGGCTTCAGTTATACAGACACAGGAGTGAGCCCCTTCCAGGGCACACTGAAACAAGAGGATGCCCTTCCACACTCACCGCAAGACATGGAGCTGTCACTTCAGCAGGAACTGAGTCTTGGCATACTGTCCAACTTCTCTTTGCCTTACCAGTCATTTACAACAAGCCCTCCCCTTCTACTGCACTGTGTTGGTACACCCAAGGGAAGATTATCTGGGAAAGTGAAGCAGGGCTGATGCTCCTTTATCTTCCTTATGACACTCAGTACATGGCTGCTGATGCACCTGGCTGAATATGCAGGATTTCACCCTTTACTCCTGCTGAGTCTGGCCCTATAATGCATCTAACAAAAAAACCCAAAACATAAAAACCGCCCTCACCACCACCACAAAAAAAAAAAAAAAAACTTCAAGATTTTTAGTTCATCTGTTTTCTTTATTTTGAACATTTAACAAGGCTGCATAGTCAATCCAGCTTTGTACCTAATGTGGTTTTGAATTTCTTTTTTTAAAAAGTATGTTTCAGGTTAAACCCACATGTTCAGTGATCTGACAGTGCTTTTATTTTTTGGGTTTTTTTTATGTCCTGGCAAAAACCAAAACGAAAATATCTCTGATGCTTTCATTCTTTCTCGCTGCTTTCCTTTGCTTTATTTTAAAAGCAAATATTTAGTGAAAAGTTTGTGAGAGCAGTGCTTTGTTTTGAATACAGTAAATGTGGGGATTTGACAGGTTCTAGAAATCCTGAGCTTCAAGTATTGCCAGTCTATTCTCAATTTTCTTTTTCTGAGCCCCAGATGTCAGCACCAGTCTGTCAAAATTTACCAGCTTTTTAACAGAAATGCTGTGCATATGTGCATGAAAAAGTGGACATTCTATGTGAAACTTTTCAGCAATCATTGTGGGTAAGATCTCTTTGCTGGTGTCCATGATAAGCAAGCACAGTGTATGTCTTAGGTAGCTCTCTGACAGGGGTTCAGCCAAGCCTCCAGCGGGAGCTCCCTGGGTTTCCCGGGGTCAGCTCTTGCACCAGCCCCACTCATGCCCTGTGAAAAGCTCTGCCAGCTGCTGCTGCACACACAGGAACCTCTGGCAAAACCAATTCAGAGAACTGCCTGGTTTCACGTGCTGGCAGCAGATCCTCCATTTTATCTGGCAATTTTAAGCAACTTTTAACTGGAAAGAACATCAAGTCAGCAAGAAAATGATAATATAGTGGAGTTCATAGTGGTTTGTCTTTTAACAAAAGGCTTTGTGTTAGCTACAGTAACTATAAAATAAGAATTTAAAAAATCTACAATATTGATTTATAATAAATAACTGAAGGAAATGCTTCTCTCCCAGCTTTGGAAACAGAAGGGAAGGAGAAGTTGCATTAGGTGACAAGGCTGGGTACCTCCCTAGAATGAAGCAAGGCAGCTCACAGTATTTTTGTTCTGGTTTGGCCAAATACCTTTGAAGCTACCTGCAAATACCTTTTTGAAATTGATGTGCTAGCAATTCATTGTCAAAACTGCAATGACATGTACTTAAATTTGCAATCATTTCACTATAAAAACATATATAGAAATACATTTTGTCTCACTTCTGATAAGAAAAACAGGTGACACTTTTTCCCTTGCCTAAGGTAAACTTGAAAAGCAATCTGCTTGACAAGGTTTAACTTTAGATCCTGCAAAGGTTGGTGATAGCACAAGAGACAGCAGAAGAATCAGGAAATGGCACAGTCATTGGAGACAAATCCTGAGATGAGATCCCTGTACAAAAATAAAAGGGAGCGAGCCTTGAAAAATATCCTGCACACATTGATAAAAAGGCCTTTAAAGTCATTCTTCAAAAAAATAAACTGAACTGACATATCCAGTCATTGTGATTTCTTCTTCGTGACCTTCCTCTATATCCTTATGCACTAGATGAAACCAAACCCAGAGAACAAAAGTGCAAAGTAACAAAACCAGAGTAATAGCTTTCCCTGTTTTGTTCCAGGGTTTCTTCAGAGAAGAGACTGCTATTTAACTCCCATGTCACTGAAGTCATATTCAGGCAAGCATGTGAAAACCAAGATATTTGATTTTTATACGGGACATCACACTGTCATTTTGTGTAATTCTTTGTTCCCCAAAACTGGCTATTCACATGCCCTCTTATTTTACCTCATGTATGGCACATGGCTCTCAGTCTGCAAAAACAGTGGCAGCTCTGAGCAGGAACGTAGACAGGAGGTAGGACAGCACAGACAGCAAGGCCACAGCATTTTAAGGATGGCTGCACCCTGGTAAGGATCTCCAGTCTTTGCCCATCCGTGGCTGTGGGCGGCACTTCTGCCTCTCCAAGCTGCCAGGGCTCAACCCTGACATTGAAACTAAAGGTTTTTACATACAGTGATATTGCCTGCAGGAAAATATTGTCAAGTGCATGTACACTGCCCAGGAAAGGCTTACTGTGTGTGCTGTGACTGGTGAGGAGACTGGGGAAAGAGCAGGGAACAGCCATACTGATCCACATCTCATCCTCCTTCGCTTGCCAGTGTGGGAACAACACAGGTACAGGATCAGTCCTCAGATGTACGCTGAAGTATAGCATGAGGTTCCTTTGTGGTGCAAACAAGTTTATTTCTGGAGTGATGCTTGTATCTATGTTGTCACATGGCCAAGAGAATTCCTCATTTCTTGAAGTCTGTTGGGAGGCAAGGCTGTATGTATGGAGATCAAGCTTTGCCATGCAGGTCCCAGAACAGACTCAAGACACCCTAACATCACTCAAGGGTTCTGCAAAGATGTGGTTGTCACTGCAGCCACTTCTCAGCGGCACCACTCAAGACACCCTGAGTATACTGTAAACAGGGTGTGTGTGCTGGCAGAGAACTGACCCTGGAGGTTCAAACGTTTGCACACGCTAATTATGTAACAGCAGACCACACACATACCAGGAGCAGCCAGATCACTGCTACATATGATGCTAGACTTTTGTATTTTGCTTAAAAGAAGAGTTTAATTTTCCAGGATCCTGTAAATATCAGGAACTGGTGAGAAATGCATATCATGTCAATAAGCTCTCCTGGGTGATAAGTATTAATTCCAAACAAAAATAAAGCCAAGCCTACTCAGGTGCAGAACAGTCTTCTTCAATTAGGAGGATGAAAAAAACCAATCTCTTTCCCCTTCTCACAATTTCAAAGACATCTTACTAGAGTAGCAGTGATACATGCATACCTGGGGGTTTAGGAACCCCAGGTCACACCATATGGCCAGCGACAAAGCCAACCAGCATCCCCCTGTGCAAACTGCCAAACATTCAGAAACATAACAAAGCAATGTGAATGTGGCTGACAGAGCAAGGGAACAGGCTTACAACCTGATTTACAAAGCGAAACAGCGCCGTAACTTTGGGGTTTCTATCAATTTCAAAGCAGAAAATTCCCCATAGGCTTCTGCAAGGAGGTCTTAAACCCTTTTACTGACATCTGGATGTGTGAGTGAAATGACTCCTATCAGTGATTATCCCTGCTGTGGAATCATGATTAAGAAGCTGTGTTGGTCCATCTCCACAAAGAATGCCAAGGCATTATCACCACCTACTTGCTGTTCTTACTCAGCATTACTGCCACCAGTTTGCTAAGGCAAAGGATTTATCTTTCAAGAAAAATGGCTGAAGAATTAAAGGCAGAACAGTACATAAAGGGTTTCTAGATCCCACAGTACATCTGGTGATCAACGTTCTGTGTATCTATTTTTATTCCTTCTCTCTAGCCAGTCTGGGTCTCTGCTTCATCCTCAATCCACTTTTTTTGTGAGTCACATCAGATTAGAAATACATTCAACTATGAGAAAAATCCTTTGCAACTGATCCAAAAAGAAACAATAACAGAAAACCCTGCATATCACATTTGGAGCCTCTTTAAAAAACAAACAGAAACAATGCAAGACACTGAAAAATATGGACAAGTTTCCTTACAGTCTTGTTTAGAAATGTACTGCAGCTGAAGTCACTTGTAGGATATCCTGTGTGTGACACACAAGGTAGTCAGTATAGGAGAAAAAAACCCTGGACATTTGAATACAGGCTTTGTTCTGCATTTTTGCTACACAATCTGTAACTACATCAGTTACCCCTCCATCTCTATCAGTGCAAAGGATTTGTTTGGTTTGTTTCAGTGTATGGAGACAAACAAAACATCCTACCTTTGAGTACTGTACACAAGCCCCTCACTACAAAGAAAATGAGGGGCTGAGGTAAGTCCAAAGAGAAGCAAAACTCAGGAAGAGTCTGGAGCACAAATATGATGAGGAATGACCAAGGGAACTGGGGAAGCCTGGAGAAGAGGAAGCTCAGGGGGACCTTATCACTCTCTGCAACTCCCTGAAAGGAGGGGGTAGCCAGGTGGGGCTTGATCTCCCAAGTAACAAGCAATAGGGCACGAGCAAGTGTCATTAAGCAACACCAGGTGAGATTTTGATTGGATATTAAGAAAGATTTCTTCACTGTAGGGGCTGTCAAACACTGGGACAGGCTACCCAGGGAAACGTTTGAGTCACTACATCTAGAGGTATTTAAAAGATGTGTAGATGTGACACTGAGGGATATAGTTTAGTGGTGGATTCAATCTTAGGGTCTTTTTCAAATTAAACATTTCTATCAGTCTTTGATTGTATTACAAACTCTTCACTGAATTCCTATGCATTTTATTTTATCTTGAATTAATTCATGTGTGAACTGTGTGCCAGGCCTTGCCACAAGAAGTGCTGATGGAAGTTTTGTCATTGATTTTAGTGCAACAAAAGTCAAGATGGCTATTTTTCAAGTTTTTCACGGACCTAGTGCTTAATAAATAGCATTACAGAGTCTCAACATCAAGTCCCACGGCACAGCAAGGCTAAAACACACTGGCATGAAGTTTGAACAGACAGTAAAAGCGTGTCCTCCTCCACCATCTCCAACTACACAGAGCTCTAATTAACAAAGCAGAAACATGGGATGTTGGCCTTCACAGCGTGGGATACAGATCAAAACAGAAACATGAAACTGAAGATTACTCAAGTACAATAGGAAGCTCAAGATCATGGAGCATTTTTTCACTACCAAAAATATTAGAGCCAAACCAAAACTCCCAAGAGAAAGTATCTCCAGTTTCACACAAAACAGGACACTTCCTTAGCTTTGTAAACAGGAGACTGATTTGAAACAAACTGCCAAACTATGCAATCCAGTATTTAAGCTAAGAGAAAATCACCAGAAGTAATGATAAAAGTACTCTCTTTTATTCAAAATGTGGTGTAATGTAACCAACCTCACAGATACAATTACAGGAATTTTGGAGGCAATTCTTGAATACAGCTTGAATCAACTGACTAAAAGATTACTACTAAATTTCCCTGCATTAGTGGGCAGAGTCTTACTACAGAGAATGCCAACAAAGAGCCTTCATGGTATTTCTTAGGACTCCTTTAGTGTTCTGATGTCAAATCCCTGCAGGTGCATAGAAACCAGAGCAAGCCAGGGTAGCTCTTCTTTGGGGCTGCGATCATGCTAAAAACTTTTGAGAATTAAAATCATTGAGCTGGACTCAATGATCATTCTTGATCCCTTCCAACTAAACGTATTCTGTGATTCTGTGATAGGCAAATATTTATTTTGCTATATTAGAAGATAAGATGAAAATTATATTTATTCTGCAAATGCAGAGCTGGCAGAAGGGCTCACCAAGCTACATTCCACCATTTGCAAATAGTCCTAGCAAATCTGGAAGGTCCAGTTAACTGGAGGTCAGCAAATGTGACACCCATAAGGGCAATGTCATAGCACAGCTTGTCAACAGAGTGTCATCACGCAGAACATGCATGACAACCAGAGATCAGGCCCAGCAGCATGGCTGTAGGAAAGGCAGGTCCTGACTGACCAGCCTGATCTCCTTCTGTGACCAGGTGACCCACTCAGTGGATGAGGGAAAGGCTCTGGATGTTGTCTGCCTGGACTTTATGTAATGGGCTTATCCTGACTGGACATCAAGTGCCCATCAAGTCTCTCTATCACTCCCCTTCTCAGTGGGACAAGGGAAGGAAAGTAATATAGTAAGATGGAAAACAACTTGTAGCTTAATATAAAGCACTTCACTAAACAAAAAAAAATTGGTGTGTATAAACAAAGAGAAAAAAGTTTATTCTCTACTTCCCATCAGGGGGTGATATCCAGCTACTTCCCAGGAAGCAAAGTTGCAGCACATGTAGTGACTGCTCTGGAAGGCAAACATTGTAAAATAACAAATATCCCCCATTCCTCCTCCCTCCTTTAACTTTTGGATCTGAGCTGATGTCATATGGTATGGAATACCCCTTTTGGTTAATTTGGACCTGAATTTGTGTCCCATCCCAGGATGTTTCCTACTCCCAGCCCCTTGAGAGGGGCAGAATATTAGAGATGGCCCTGATGCTGTGCCAGCACTGCTCAGCAGTAGCCACAACACTGCTGTGTCATCCACACCTTTCTAAGTACCAATGCAAACCACAGCACTGTGAGGGCTGATGTGGACAAAATTAACTCCATCTCAGCCAGTCCCAAGACACTTCAGTAAAGCTTCTGACACCACATCCCACAGAATTATCCTGCAGAAAACAGATGCTCATGACTAGGAGAGGTGGATTGCTTCCTGTATAAAAGACTGCCCTATTATCCAGGTCCCGAGAGTGGTGCTGAATGGAGTTACATCCAGCTGGTGGCTGCTCACAAGTCAGTTCAACAGAGTTCAGTCCTGCTGAGTGCCTTTATCGATGCTCTGGATGAGAGGAGCGAGTGCACCCTCAGCAAACCTGCAGATAAAAGCAAGTTGGGCAGGAGTGTTGGTTTGCTGCAGGGTAGGAAGGCTCTGCAGAGGGATCTGGACAGGCTGGATCAATGGCCCAAGGCCAATTGTAAGAGTGCTGAGTAAACAGCTGGGCTTGATGGTCTTGGAGGTCTTTTGTGACCTAAACAATTCTATGATTCCTAATTTTGCAAACACTTGGTACACTCGTTTCATAAAAAATATCCAGTTTTTCAGTTTTTTTACTCACCTCATTTACATATAAGCTATTCCAGCTTTCTTATTACACTGTCCTGTATGGCCTGAACCCCTTGACTTTAGCAGAATTATGAAGGTGGTCAAAGTTAAGCACATGATGAATACTACTGCACTAATGATCTCCTATGAATTTTCTATTTATGCCTATTCCTAGATGATTTATGAAACACAACATCTCTGTGGCAAAACGGTGGAAAAGAACTCCCGACGTTATTTTAGATTTTCAGCACTGTTCAGTTTCTACAAATCAAAGCAATACAATTATTGTTTTCTCTTCCAGCCCTTTAAGAATTATCTGGCCTAATTCAGTTTCACAGTAATATTTTAAAAAGCTCCAAATGAAAACCAAGAAGTTTCAAGAGACTGAAGAATTTATAGTGACTTACACTATGATATACATCTGCCTGATACAACATATTTTAAGTTCCTTTAGAGAATTCCTCTATGCTACTTGCTGCTGAGTCAGGGTTGGAATTCTCAAGCAATATGCTTTGATATTTCAGTCCAAACTGTTAATTATAAAGATAAGAGACACCATCAAAGTCAGATGATTGTAGACCTAAGTACATTACTGCAGGGACATTAGTAAGGCTTTTTTTTTTTCAAACTGATGAAGCCTGAAATACATATTTCTATACAAAATCTAGAAAAAAAGGAAATAAAGTCTGTAAAAGCCAATTTATTTTGGCCATTTTACAGTTGACAAAATTTTATGTTACCAGAGTTCTCTAAAAAAATGTATACAAGCCTATTATAAAAGAACTCAGTAAGTGCATTCCAAAAGTGATGTTCTAGACCACTAGTGATACCAGAGACACTTCATAAAATCATGGAAACATAAAATCACAGAATCATGGAATGGCTTGGGTTGAAAGGAACCTTGAGGGTCATCTATTTCCAATCCCCCTGTTATGAGGAAGGACACTTTGCACTAGACCAGCTTCATGAAACCCCTTGAACACACCTCTCTGGGCAACCACATCTGGCCCCACCACATCCACAGTAAAGAATTTCTCCTAATACCACAGAATCATAAGATGGCTTGGGTTGGAAGGGACCTTAAAGCATCTAATCTAAACCTATCCTCTTTAAAAACCAACCAAACAACAAAAAACCAGAAAACAACACAATCTTCTCCCCGGACAGACACTTAACATTTGTTTGGTGAGAGAATACCGCCCAAATTACCATACACTTTTCCCTGTGATTAGGCATCAGCCAATATGGGGAAGAAGAGTTAATGGCATACATTTATTTGGACTGGGCCTTAAAGAGCCAAAAGCTGTGGGCAGTTATCCAGAATTGTAAAGTACAGTTTTTTCTTTGTATTTTGGTGGTACACAAGCAAAGCAAAGTTTGAAAATTCCAGGTTTTTTTGGATTCCTAATGAAAACCACAAGACTGTGGAATCTTATCATGAGTCATCTGATGTTATGGTTTCAAATCCACATCAGAAGATACTGATTCCATGGCTTTCAGTTGTTTATATACTGAAATGACCTGACACTATGCTGTCTGTTCTGTTCTGTCTTTTCTTTGACCTCTGGAGTTTGAAGTTTAAAGTATGTATGGTGATGCTTAGTCTGAAGATACAGACTAGGCATACTTCCCTATACTAAACAGATGTTTATTCAATAACTGATAAGAAAAAGCATGTAATGTTTCAGTTAGACATTATATAGTAAATAATATCATTTAGCACTTTTTATCTTCTACTTTTCATCTCCGAGTACACATCAACAACCAAAACAGGAGAAACAAAATACCAGACTTCTTGTAATTAGGCAGTATTACCTGCACACTGCAAACGGGGAAACTGAGTCAAAATAGCACAATGGAAGCATCTGGAAGACCTCTGCGTTATTGTGATGAACTTCAAAGTACTTAGCTTAATAGCATTAATAAACACTCTAAGTGATTACCAGTACTTGTGCTATAAATGTCGCTGGCACCTCCAGGACATTTTAAAAAATTGATTAGTGCTATACTGGACTGCTGAGTCATCAATGACTGTCTTTCAACTAGGACAAGAGGATGTCTGGTAAGCAAGTTATTTATATTCTTAATATATTCAGCAGAAAGTACTGTCTGGTTAGGTTTGGTAGTCATTAAACAGCAGTTTTTGTATGAGCTGCCCTCCTCCATAGATTTCTTATCAGATCAACTTCAGTCTTAAGTAAGAGGAATTACAAATAGGCCAACTTCTTTTAGTCTGAAAGAAGAAAGGTAATACTGAATCATGCACACTACAAAGGTTTGTTTTGGCCAGAAGCAAGATCAAGCCTCCATATTAAACTCTGTGTATGCAGCACCACTAAGTTATGCCACTTGGAACTGGAACTCAAAGGGTTGCTTTTTTTTAAATAAAATGTGCAGGTGGTCTTGAACTTCCCAAGATATTTTTTGAAGCTGAATAGGCCTCATTTCCTCTTCTCTTTTAATTTCAAAATCTAATAATCATGATCATTAACCCAGAGCACAATATTAAACTACTTTTTATCTTTGCTATGTGTTTTGAGAGAGACTGTTGAAACACATTTACCCCAATGTACTGCATGCTCTCAGATCCATTCTGTATTGTCATATCTGCAAATATTTACAAAGCAAAAAATACTGTCTGACTCAGCAACACAACTCACATGTCTTTCAGGCTGTTCCATATAATTGCTTCAGACCAAAACAATACAAAAACACCACTGCGAATTACAAAAGACAGAAATACTATTAGTGGCCTACAGCCAACTGTGGTCTAAGCATTTGCTTGTGAGCCCATCACATGCATGCAACATTTGGAATACCGCTCAAAACCTCTGGCTGTACAAATATGGACCTTCAGTCAAGGAACTCAAGCAACAGTTTCATTTGAGTAAAATCAGGGAGATCAGCAGCTGATCTGCTTTAAACGTTGCAACACCACACCAGAACAAACCATCCTTTGCAGAGAAAATTCCCAAGATAGGGAGAGAAGAGAGCAAGGCAGCAGCATGCTAGGGGTCTGCACTTCAATGAAGTCAGTGACCTCTTCAGAACGTCCGTAACATCCAAGTGAAGTGTCTGACTTTGGCATGGGCACATCCACTGCAGACTGCAAGGCCCACATGTCCCAGCAAAGATGAAAAGTAGGATGTAATTACACATATATCTGCCACCTTCCAAGAGCCCCAGTGTTAGTCCACCTGGTACCCACAAAGATCAACCATTACAAGTTGCCTCCAGTAATTTTAAAGGTGCAAAGCTTAATCAAATTGTTAAATTATCACAACTAGAAAGACAGCAGTTAACTAATCATTTCAAAGGCTTGTTCTCTTCATGACTCCAAGACGTAATTTCACCATTGGAAGTCTTCTGAGGAGTAAAACACCCATCACACTTCCATTAATATGAAAATTTTATTTATATTAGGGGTTAGTGATTTTTTCATTGACTATACAGAGACGATCAGAGTAACACACATTTTGATGTTCTAAGTATGTAAGTTTTCAATGAAAAAGCTTGTTTGAAGTTTGAGCTGGATGCAAGCTTGCTTAGACACATTCAGTGATGGTCTCAGTTCTATGAAGATGGCAGGCTAAAAAGTCATGAAGCTTGGTAAAACACAGAATAATTTTAAAGAATGAAACAGAAATAACAAAAATGTACTTTTGTTGCAAAAACATACTTTTTTTTTTCTTTAATGAGATTAAATTTGACTACTGTATCAGAAAGAACTGCAATTCTATCCTGCTTCCTGACTCAACATTTGCATTGTAAGAAAAAATATCCTCCACCTTCTCTAAGTCCTCTTTCAGGGACTAGGAAAGGAATAAAAAAATATTTTTAATTCAATATGGCTCCAAACTTTAAACAAAAACATCTTCCTAAATCAACTGTATACCCATTACATGCATTGTATACATGCTGGAAAATAAACACTGGCAAATACAGTCTTGGAAATGGCTCAAGGGCTTGGGTTTTTGAAAAGAGTTTATAAAATATATAACTGCTGTCAACTGGAAGATGTTAACTCAAGACTGATGTTAACTCTGTTCATTTGCAAGGAGAATATCCTGCGTTCGGTCGTCGAAGGTGGTGCACGGCAATGTGCAAAAGCAAGCTCTCCCACGTGAGGCTGGAACATTCCAGGCTGCGCCCTGGCCAAAAGCCCATCACTCTTCCCAAACTGAAAGTCCCAGGGCTGAAATTCACCTCTAGAGTGAATTTCACTATTTCTCTATGCAGTCTCCCCGTTCGCTCCCCGTGGGGCCACGGCACACGACCACGTTCACGGGAGGCACCTGCGTCCCGCACTGCCGCTCTGCAGACCCTCGCAGCACCTCGGCTGTCCAGGACATCCCCTGCCGGCAGCTCCGGAGGGAACCGCAGCGGAGCTCAGGCTGAAAACACCCTTCCCACGCTGTCCGAGACCCGCTGCCGCCCTGAGGGGCGCGCACCATCCCCGGCCAGCACAAGGGACGAGGCCACTGCTGGTGGGGCAGTGCCCAGGGAAGCACCAAGCCCTGGGCTCAGACCCTCCGGCGAGGAAATCCCCTAACCCGGCGAGCAGGACGCCGACAGCTCTTAGAGCAGTCGAAGGCGGCGAGGCTGTGGCAGGGCTGGGAGACGATCCCGATCCCGCTCCCGCCAAGGAGCCCTGGGGCGACGGCAGCGCCCCCGACACACCGCCCCTGAGAGCCCCCGCAGCGGCGCCGGTGCGGCCGGAGCCGCCACAAAGCGGCCGCTCGCCCCGCTCTGCCCCGCCGCCGGCACATCACGGGGACACGGGCCCAGGGGTGCCGAGGGACGGCCGGCGGGGCCCTCCTGGGCAGCCGGGACCGAGCACTCCGCGTTGTCTGCCCCCTCCCGCAGCCCAGAGGGGACGCTGGGGGTACCGCTGACTCCCCGGAGATCTCCTCGAAGTTGCCCCGAGAAGTTTGTGACGGCGCGGAGGTGCAGCCGCCGGGCAGAGTCGCCCCCTTATCCCACACCTCCCTCCTGCCACTTGGCCACACGCTCCCGGACCGGCCGCCGGGACCGGTGCCCGGGGACCGACCCCATGACCTGGCTGAGTCCCCCGGGACGAGACCTCCCGGGACCGACCCCAGTCCCCCTCTGGGCGAGCGGCCCTCGCTCCTGGGACAGGGCAGCGGCAGCCCCGAGGCGCGCTTAAGGGCTACCCCCGCAAAAGCAGTCCCTGGGAATAAATAAAGCAGCAGGACACCTACCATCTCGCCTGATGTTGGAAGCCCGCAGGGCTTTTATAGATCCGCTCTGGGCAGGGGCGGTGGTGCCCTGACGGCTGCAGAAGTTCGCACAGACGACGGCGTAGAGCAGGAGGAGGATGAGCAGTTGCATTGGGACCAGCTGCGAGCGGGACCGTGTCTCTGCGAAGAAACGGGCTCTCCTCTCCCGCCGAGGGTGCTTCCCTCGCTCGTGTTCTCTTCCCCCTTACCGGACTTTTTGATTGTTGCGGGTTGCTTGTGTGTTTGGGGGAGTTGTAGGCGGGGGGCAAAAAAGGCACAATCCCCGCAAAAAAAGCTCAAAACCCCGGAGCACGCGAGGCAGCGGTCACCGCCGCCGCGCTACTCTCCGAGCTGCCTCAAAACTTCCTGCATGCTGAACTCTCGGCTGCCCTTCTGGGCCGGCCAAACTCGGCAGAGGTGCGCAGCGCCCGGGCCGGGACCGCCGCCCACTCCCCTCGCCCAGCACGGCCGTGCCCCGGGAGCAGGCGGGGGCTGCCGCAGCCGCGCTCCCCCGCGGCCGCCGCCGCGCTGCACCGCGCCTCGCACCGCCCCCGGGAGCCGCCGGAGCCGGGGTCTGTAGCGGCGGGAGCGCCCCGCTCTGCGCGCCGGGGGAGGAAAGGGGGCCCGCGGGAAGGGGGCGGGAGCGGTGCCCGGGCCCTCCCTGAGCTGCCGGCCGCGCCGTCCCCACTCCGGGCAGAGTGGCAGGAGGGATGGTGCGGGGAGGGGGCTGTCCCCGGTGCGGAGTGAACGCTCCCGGCGACTGGATAGGACGGGAACTGTGTGCCAAGGGCTCTCCGCCAGCACAGGGGCCGCGCAGCCGGCTGTCCCGTCACCCTCGGGCCCGCGGTGGCCGCGTAAAAGTCTTCGCTGGGCCGAATGCCTCAAATCTCCGAGCTGTGCCAGGGAGGGTGGGAAGACTTAGTGGGACAACTGGGGAATAATCCGCAGTTGTCCCTGGGAGAAATATATGGGCTTCTCCTATCATGCCAAGCACTGTCCAAAGCTTTTCATAAAAAGTTACTTCTTAGTAATTTAGACCCTCATTAAATTGGGTCTGGCATTAAAATATTGTATTACTGCCTGGAAGAGTTTAGGTCTAAACCAAAGGTATGTGAAGGTTGTAATCAGATTGCTAGTTTAATATTCTTTTTCTTTCCATTAGTTACAATGAAAATAATCAAAAGGAAGATGCAAAAAAAACCCCAAAAAAGAACCCACTCAGGTTTTAACAGTTCTCTAATAAATTTTCCCTACTCAGTTTATTTCTTACAACACTTTATGCAGTCTTAGCCAGTCTAACAGACGGTTATATGCTGCCAGATCTTTAACAACATGAAACATACGTCATTAGCAGAAGAATGTCAATATGGTGCTGTATCAGGAGTCTTGGACGAGTCCTGCTAACACTGTGAGTTCTGCCTCTGGCTGTGTGAAGCATTTTCTCCAAGAGCATGCTAGGATGACAATGGGACTGAAACATCTTGTATGTCTTAGGAAACCAGTAGGGTGCAATTCTGTTATGCATAATTCATGCTCCTTTATCCCTTTCATGTTCCCCAAAACTGACAGTGAACCTAATCCTGCTCCCATGTGGTAGATAATGGAAAGACTCCAACAGTGCTTCATTTGTGAGCAGATGTGACTATATTTTAGGTGCCCATTTCAGGGGGGAACTAGTGAACAGAGGGAAGGTGGCCAATTCAATCATCCTAATAGAAACAGAATGTCAAATAGAGGACACAGAATGAATGAGTATGGGGGAGCCTGGGAGATGTTCTCTCTTCATCCAGTCAATGGGTCTGCCTCTCCAGTTACCTTACAAGGTAAATGCCAGAAAATGCCAATAGAATCCCTTCTCCCCAGCTCTCTTCTGACATTTACCACAACTTGTCTTGCCTTTCTCAGTGCCTTGAGGCTCTCCTTCTCTTTTGGATTCGAGATGCTGGAATCTGTAATTGGTTCTCTTTGGGGAAGTGGCCGTTTTAATGTGGAAGAGAAAGAAGGACAGATTACCTTCCAGCCAAAAGTCAGACAAAAGATGTTTCGACAGTATTTGAGCAATTGCACAATTCAGTCAAGAAATGGCAGTATTTCCCAGGTTGTTTCTCTTTCTGTATTGAAATTCATCCATATAAATTTGCTTATATAAAATTCATATGTCTTCCCAAGACCTGGGTATAGAGACAGTCTCTCTGGCCCCATGCCTTGCTGTCTGCAAAGGTCCAACTTTAATAGAAGAGTAAAAGAGACTTTTGTCTTTAACAGTCCACAGCTGTTTGGCTGACATGCTCCCTGGCTTGATAGAGACTGTAAGTTGAAACTTCCTCAAGCTGACCAGGGCACAGAAGTGAGCTTTCCTCAGCACTTTTTTTCTTTTTCATTTTTAAGAGTACATACTGTTTTGGTACATAAGATGAAATTCCTGTTTATGTAGCAGAGATACCTGGTTGCTTAGAGACTTCTCAAGCAAAACAGCATGAGGCCTCATCAACTAGACAATGATGGATACAGGCAAGTGGATTCCACCACCTGTGGCTTTGATACATGCTAAGAGGAGCCCTGTGTAACTCATATCATATGCTCACTGTACATTTCTGTTTCTCCCTGTACAAAGCATGGGATAGTGCCACTCTTTGTTCTTAAAGCAAAAAATATTTCTCTAGTAGACAAGTCTCTTTCTCAGATCAGAAAACAGGGAATAACATTGTAGGGTCCAAAACAGAGGCCCAGCTCTATGAATTATCAAATATTTATTTTAGCCCTAGTATCAAAAAACCTCCAGATTTTCCAATTTGATGTACAGGTGGACAGAAAGATTTTGGGACAGAGAAGCAAAATTACCATGCATTGGTAGACTGTTAGAGGAAAGGCCTGCATTCCTATGACTGTTGCTACAGCTTCTGCAGTTCACTTTCAAAACCACTAGACTAAATAAAAGACAGAAAAATATCTTTATAATAAGGTGTCATAGAACCCTCATCAAAGAGAGAGAAGTTTGGATTCTACTCAGACAGTTTTATAAGCATATCACTGGGTCTTTGCTTTCTGGCAAAAATTCTAGCACATTGGCTAATCTGCACTCCAAGTGCTTGGAATAATTTAAAGCATCAGGTGGCTTCTATAGGAAGACCTATAGCAAGTCATGGTTGCTGCATAAAAGGACACGCCTGATGTGTAAGTGTGAAATCTAGCTAATTATAGATTTGTCAGCTCAATTGGGATCCTAATAAAAAAGTCTTCACAATAAAGTTAATTAATGGAAATTAAAAACAAAATAATATAATTGTTTTCTATCAACCTGGAAAATCTTATCATGCCAACTTGGAAATCTGGATGACTAGCAGAATAGCATCCAATTATGGCTTTCATAACATACCAATTGGTACTGCATGATTTGAATCATATGAAATGAAAGCCATGCATACTAAGTGTTTTCAAAACTTCTTAAATGACAGGCTTAAAAATGTTTATGAAAAAGGGGAAAATTATTAAATGGATTCTCTTTGAGAGAGTGCCACTTAGGCTAATTTTTTACTTCTGCACTGGTTTACACTTGTAGGCACACAGTTTGGTGTAATTGGGAGTGGGGCTGCAGCCAAGCCTCTTCCCCAATGGGCTACAGCTGTGAAAAGCAGGTGAGCAGCATTGGAGGTAATGGGACAGGGAGTGCCCAGATGCACTGACCAGTCAGGGAAGGGAACAGAGGGCACACAGGTGCAATGCATGAACAATCAGGGGTATAAAAGGTTGGGCTGAAGAGCAATGAAGCCTAGACCATGAAGTCTTTTGGAGTAGTGTGCTGTTACTCTGTATGGGCAGGTGCTTTCTGAAATTGTATGGTGCTACTCTGTGTATAGTGGCTGTCTCTACTGTGACATATGCTGTGACATGCATTTCCAACAACGACCTGTGAAAATTGCAGTTATTACTGATGACTATTGAAGAAGACAAAAACTTTGGGGGAGTAACAATAGGATGATTTATAGTGTTGGTGATATATTGAGGCAGATGTGTAGTTACTGGATATAAGTGTAAAGCTGAGCCCTGGTCCAGCTTATGCTTCAAAATAGCGACTGGCAGCACTTCCCAGTGCCTGTGGCATCCACCTCATCTTGTTTTAGTCCCCTGAAAGTGCCTGGTGTTAGCCAGCTGCAAGTTTCTCATTGTTCATGGAGAGAATTGGGTTGCCATCAGAGGACTCTCTAGCCCAGAGGTTTTAGGCAGTCATGCTGGGTTGGTTTGGCAGGTCCAGTTTCTTTTCACTGACTATGAAGAGAGTACAGGGGAAAAATACATTCATAGTTATAGGATAGAGTGTTTAATTCTAGAAAGCACTGATGCAGAAAATAATGATGGCGGTAGATTATCAAGAAAGTAAATGGGCTGTAGCCATCTCTGTTATCATTTTTGACTGGGACATGTTCCAGAGTAATACAGTTTGTCTATGGAGCACAAATGCACTGTTTTTCCAGAACATTTGAGCTATGTTGATTAAGTAGCAAAATCCAAGATATCCGTGAGTTTTCTCTGGGATCCTTGAATATTTATTTTTAAAAGAGAGTATCAGTTAAAGTAGGGGCATTATGCCTTTTTCTGTTATTATTAGACTGCTGCCTGAAGTTCCTATGAATAAAGTCTTAGAAAGGATCATAATAAAGTGAGAAACACTGAGAGGAAAACCACAGGGTTAGCTGGAGGCTGAGAAATATGCCACTCAGGGAAAAGCTTAAAAAATCACAAGCCGTTTAGCTTGTCAAGGGGAAAATCAGAGGGGTCAGAGCTGCCTCCCGGAGGTAGGATATTGATTCTAGAAGGCTATTTTGTCTAGTGGACAATGACATATCAAGGTGAAAGCTGGAGACAGACAAATTAAGGTTAGAAGTAAAAGGCACATTTTTCTCTGTGGAAAGCTATGGAGGTATCAAAGTTCTTCACCACTGAAAATCTGAAAGGCAAAATTTGATGTTTTCCTAAAACCAGTCAAGTGGTTTCAAGCTGTGCTTAGGAACTCTTGGGGTCTATTGATCACTTCTAGAAAGTCTGTAAAGGCAAGAGAGGAAAGCATGTTCATATCTTCTATACTACAAGCCACAGATAAATTTTTAAGTGATTCTGCAGTTTCTTGGAAAACAACAACTAAGAAAAATAAACCACCAAGGATTAATTTCAGGCACTGTGATTTTGGTTATATACGAGGGCAATGACCTCATCCCCTAGTTTATAATCTGTGACAAAGATGTAAGAATGAGCAGAGGTACATAGAATAGGATGGAGAAACATCTCAAAATTGCTGAAATATGTCTTAAGTAAACAACTGTAACGATGATGGAAGACCAAAAGAATGTAAGGAAAATTAGACCAAAGCCATTATATGTCTGGACTTAGAAAACACAGGCAGAGTCATGTGTTACTAAGAAAATTGCCCCAGGCACGATGACATCAAGAAAAAAAGTGCCGCACAGCGATCTATGACCAGATTTACTACCTGAGCCTCCAGGCAGTGATTCGACAACACAGACAGAAATTCCCCAGTGAAACTGATCATTTTAGGTGACCAGACCTATAAAACACAAGCTCAAGCACTGCTGCCTGGTGTCACTACAAATGTAGCATTGATTTGTGGAACCTCATGTTAAAACACTGAATATTAGATCTGGGCCACAGACCTGCAAGTGTTGCTGCTGTTTGTCCTCCTCCAGCAGCCAGCTGTGCAAGTCACTTGTCTGGCCCATTCTTGAGAACAGCTGCAGGCAGGTTTGATTTATCCAGTCTTCTGATTTTCCTTTTTGTGCATGCACTGCTACAGGATGCTGGGCCCTTCTCCCTTTCATATATGTGCTTCTGGTCCCAACTCTTAAATGAATTTTGCTGGCTTTTTGTAACTTTTGGACAGTTTTCCACTGCAAATGTTGAGAGAAATATTGCACCAACGTGCACATAGGAAGGGGAGAAAAACAATATCCCAAGCTGAACATGTTGATATATTAAATTTTGAGAAACTGTCCTGTCACTCAGACTGTTGCCCTGGTACCTAGATACAGTACCAATTGACTTCTAGTGTGCATGCAATATTCAGAGTCATGCTTTCAAAAACTGAATATAATCCACAATGAAATAGGAAATGTTGCCTTCCTGAGGTCAGGTAGGGTTTTTGCCCACAATTTATGTCAGTTGAACCAGCATTTAGACATAAATTCAGGTTTAAAAATACTGGGCTATGTTTTCTCATAAGCTTTTCATAATAAGAAAGCAATAGCTTCAAAAAGACTGTATTTCTTCTGTAGCCCTGTTCCCAGGTTTGTAGATTTAAAGCTGAAGAGACCTTTCTGACATAATATAGATTGACTTCTTGCATTAATAAGCTTAACTGTTTTGCTGTCTGACCTTCTGCTTTGTTTGCTTAAAAATGTGGTATCTTTTAGAAAAAGAAAAGATCAAAACTTGATTTTAAAATAGGAAATCAATTTTACAGTATTTTGAGACACAGAATTGCCCACCATCAGTGTTAGGTAATTCAAGTGATTAATGACTGGTTTTAATTTGGTTGATTTTTTCTTCTGGATCTTGTGTTGCGGATGAACAGTAATGGTTTATCAGGATCCTGTGCTCAGTCTTAAATATTTGGATGTCAGTAATCTGAAACTATTAGTTTGGATTTAGTAAAAGAGCTGTCCTCAAACTCTTGTATCTTCTACCTAACCACTTGTGTTATATCTGTGATCAATTTCTTTGCACCTGTCAAAATTATGACAGATTTTGTCTTCAAATACATTTGAGTTAGAAAACTGACATCTAAAATTTTAGAGAAATTCTGGGAATGTTTTACAACTGGTAGTATTTCTAGGATCTGAGGTTTCAGACTCAGAATTTTTCATGATAATTCCCGCTTTCTGTCTGTATGTTGCAGATAATACTTTACAAATAAAACAACAAGTTTTAGTAAGAACAGTAATGGTGTGTAATACTGCCCAGACATTCCTTCTGGGCTGCTCTGTGTTCTCTTCTCTGGGGCAAGATGTATATGCCTTCTCTTGACCTCAGCATCTTTTTTCTTCAGCCTGTTTTCAGCATGGGAACACTTTTCAAATTCTGTAAATTATCTTGTAAACAAATTAGGAGATATCACCCAAGCATTGTTATAAAGACTGAAATGCATCGTGATGCTGAAGCCATTAACTCATGTCTTGGAACAACAAAGTTGGCACATGAACTTCTTGTCATCTACTGTGTTGCAGTTTGTGCTCAATTCATAATATATATAAGAGCTCAAATATCTTCCTTTGGTGATAAAGACTTCCCCTCAATTTCCCAAGGTTGGAGTTCTGAGCAGCCATCATACATATGGGTCCTATGTGAATTCCTCTACACAGCCACCCAGATAATCATAACTTTATTGAAATATTTTAAGGATTTTATAAGGACTGAACCTTCTAGTTATGCAAAATTTTCTTGTTCTCCTGAGTTACAACTTGCATTTAATCCTTTGTTGAGTTCAACAGAACATCACTGACTCATATTGTTGACAGTGTTCCAAAACTGCCATGCCATGATGCTGGCGGGTTTTTTTGGGTTTTTTTCAAGTTTTTTTCATTCCTGTAGGGATAATTTCATTCCTTTTTGAGGTCTGGGCACACATGTGCAATATACATATTTCCTAAATCTCATCATCCAAGAACCTCAGCCCTTTTTTTTCTGTTTTTCTTTCCCACTCAAGAATTTTTCAACACCACTTCATAAATAGGGAAGATTCTGGCTAGCAGTGAGAAATGTGCAATGCAGAATGGAGAACGATTTTTCCATTGCTGACCCTCTTAGTACTGACTTTAGTTATGTTGTTGGAAAGCAAACTTGTCATATTTTCTCTTGATTTGCCTGCATTTCATAGACATAGCAAAATGAAGCCTTTTCAGTCATTTCGCAATCAATAATTTGGCATCATTAAACGGAAAAATCCAGAACATAAAAGTAAAAAATGCAAAACTCTGAGCTTTTATCATAGAATCATGGAAGGGTTTGAGTTGGAAAGAACAATAATGATCACATAGGGAAACTTCCCTGCTATGGGCAGGGACAACTCTCACTGTATCAGGTTGCTCAAAGCCCCATCCAACCTGACTTTCAACATTTACTATAGTGGGACTACCAGAACTTCTATCAGTCATCTCTTTCAGTACCTCACCACCCCCACAATGGAAAAAACCAAAAGAAGTATTGCATCCAATCTGAACCTCCCCTCTTTTGCTTTAAAACCATTGTCCTGTGTCCTGTCATTACAGGTCCTGGTAAAAAGTCTTCCTCATTTTTTCTATAAGCTTTGTTTGGATATTGAAGGAAGTCAATAAAGTCCTCCCTGAGACTTTTCCAGGCTTAATATTGCCTGCTCTGTAAGCCTGTGTCTGTGGGAAAGGTACACCAGCCCTTGGACCATTTTCAGGGTCTCTCTCTGGACCTGCTCTAACAGGTTGCTGTCTTTTTAGCACTGGGGCATCCAGACCTGGATGCAGCACTTCAGGTGGAGTATCACAAATGGGGAATTGAGGGGGGAAACACCTCCCTTGCCTTGCTGGTTATGCTTCTTTTGATGCAGCTGAGGATGAGATTGGCCTTTTGGGCCATGAGTGCACGCTGACAGGTCATGTCCATCTTTTCATCCACTGATGAAAGTCCTTCTTCCCAGGGTTGCTCTCAATCCATTTATTCCTCCAGTTCATATTGATACTGGGCATTGTCCCGACCCATGTGCACAGCCTTCCAGTCACCCTTGTAGTTGTAAAATGTATCTCTGCACTTACAGTTTGGGTTTGGTTTCTTTAATGAAGATTGTTTTAGATCATAAAAAAACCAGAACCCACATATAACTGATAAAAATATACAAGCAGACAGATTTTCATATGGAATTGATATATAAATATTGGAGAAGGCACAGGAAGCATGCTTAAGATTTTCTTTTAAATATATGTAGTTCTTAAATCAGCTTGCTAATAAAAAATATTTTGTATCTGCTTTGGATGGCAATGAGAGTCTTCAACTTATCTTAGGGGCACTGGTGAGAATGACTTATCTCTGGTTCCAGATTAGTGGGCATACATTCAAGCTGCCCAAATCTTTCTTGAGATCACATTGTCATACAGAGGAGTTGAGTTCACAGTTTTATGCACACAACACATTAACACAAACTAGTTAATCACCTGGCATTGGTTAAGCAGAATTTATGCTGGTACTGTGCTAATGACCTTGCACTATCATTAGACTAAATCAGTCTCCTGAGGGGGAACCCAACAAGGCATACTAATTCAATGCATTCCTAGGAAGTAGCATGTACAGTAAAATATATTTTGGCATTTATTGAGCTCGATTTTTAATTCAAGAAGTATTAGATTAAATACCATGGCCTCTCCAGAGACCTCTGGAATGGCAGAACAAGATAAAAACATGCAGTAGAAAAATAAAAAGAAAAGAAAGATTTGTGCATTCCTACAGAAATTGTGGACATTTTAAAATACTGATGCACTCAATAAACTAATGTCGGAGTAATCTGCTCTAAACATAGATTTTAAAAAAAACCTTAGGAGGGTAAACAAAACTTTGAGGGCTAAATCTGATTTAGACATTGTATATTCCATTTGCAGCCTGAGAGAAAATCAGGTGCCACCAGAGGGTGCTTGATCCAATATGCCATTTTCATAATTAACTTAAAAGTGTTGAGTTCCCTTAACCCTTCCCCTACCTCCAATGGCCTTCTTTTTGCCTTGTAAGACAAATGCATATGATTAGCACAGACTTAGGTGTTTATCTTAAGAAAACCTAAATTACCAATCAGGAGTTAGAACAGTTCTGAAATAAAACACTTTATGAAACTTAATTCAGCCACCTTTTGGCATATGTTGTAATTACTATGTGTGAAAACTACTTTTTTCAGAAGATTAAATATACCTAATGGAGATAAATCATGACTTTGCAGTACAAAGGGAGATAGCCTGCAAAACCTTTACTTTGTTTGTTGCAGTGTTCTAAGTCATTAATTGAGTGGGGCAGGAGGTAGATGGAAAAGAAAACTGAATCCCTGAGGCAGCTGAGTGTCATGGAAGGGTTTCTACACCCACCTGTGTGTTGTTACACAGATGACACAAACCAGATTTCTCACAGCTGGTCTTCAGCTCTATGTTTCTCATTTTCTGGATGCCCAGCTGGAGACAGTAGAGTCTCATTAGAAAAAGTTCAGAGCATGCATAACTATATTTGAAGTTAACAGTTGCTGTCCGCTGTTTCTTGAATATGTGTAGTGTTACATAATACCAAACATTATAAATCTCAGTCTACAACTAACAGAAACTTAATCTTTTTGCACCCCAATCCCATTTGAGAAAAGGGACAATGAACTTCACTATACACTGTAGCACCCAAATTAAAACCTAGTATATGAACTGCCAAATAAAACCCTGCATCTCATCATAAATATGTCTGTAACACAGACAAAAATTGACAGTTTTTGAACAGCGTTAATGTGTCTAAGAATAAACTGAGTTGCACCCTGAAGTACCTTTTTTTTTTTCTGGGAAACTAAGGGAAACACAAACTGTTTACTTCAGCTGTCGACCTCAGGGCTGCACACATCTGGAGGCAGTACAGGTGAATCCTGCTTTCTGTGCTGACCTCTGTTTTGGGCACTGAATGAGGCAGAGACTATAAGAACAAAATAGTCTCAGATGATGTTATTTGTTAGTTGTCTTTGCAATAGCTGTGCACAAGGGACCAAACTAAGTTTGCACAGAATGCTTTTTGAAAGTTTGCCGTGGCAATCTTAATAGCAGTATAATAGTTATTCAGTGGGAATGAAAAGACATCAGCCTGAGGCAGACACTTGAAATGTTGCATTTCAGCTCAAACAGTTAAAGTTTAAAAAGAGAGTTGAACAGTAGGAAAAGAGAACAAATTGATAATAGGTAATTTTACCAGCTCTCCCCGAGAAGCTTTCATCATTTCTCAGTCCTGTGGTCTGCAACAGAGCTTGCAGGGCAGCCCTGTGCCAGTGCATGTCTCAGCTCTAGTGCTATGTTCAGCATTCCTCTAGAGTTATTAAGGACATTTTAATTTGCAAGAGTTTTCACAAAAATGGCCTAATCCTCAGGAATGGGAAACTATCTAGGTGTTTGTTAACACTGTAGAATGCACACTGTAGAAATAGGGAAATCATCAACTGCAATTATTTGTCTGGGGTCACATTGCACAAAATTATCAGGTAACAAATGGAAGTAAGAGTGTGTTTAACTCATTAGGCTAACATTCCTTACAAAGTTTTCTCTCTGTTTCTTCCTGACAAGGCTGCGCTGTCCCATTGCATGGGGGCAATGACTTTGTATGCTGATGTGACAGGCTTGTCTAAAAGAAGGACCTTGACTAAGCCCTGAAAACTGTGTGATATGATCATTTAAAACAGCTCAGGGATTACAGTGTCTGGCAGGAGGTGATTGTAGTGCTTGATTCACAGTTCCTCAGACACAGTTTATGTTAAGCTTGCCAGCCATCTTTCATGTCCCTTCCTGGTGTAAGTCTTGTGGATATTTTAAAGTCTTTCAATCTCACCAAACAGTATTAGATACCATTGTTCTTCCTTCCAAAGTTTTTCATCTGCACTTGGCTTGCTTAGAAGCTGCCCTGGATGGGGTAAGTCAGTAAGATCAGGCATTAGAGGCTCTGCTGCAGGGTCACTCTGGCTGTGTTGCAATGAAAATTTATTTTAAGCAGGGATAGGCCATGTGAGGTCTTTATTAGCCATTATGAAGCCACTGAACAGTGTATGAGAACTTGTGACCTTCCTAGGCAGGGCATAAACATCCAACATATTGTAAAAGGGCTTTGGGGGCATCAGTTCTGAGTCTGATTTGATTTAGTTTACCACATGACACCAGAAAACTGATTTTGACCTTTAAATAAAGGTCAAACTGCTAAAACTGCCTACTAATTTTGGAAATCTGATTTTCAGAAGAGTGCATCATCTTCAGCCACAGTAGGATACTCAGGCATTACAATTGTATCTCTATTGCTATTGCAGATTTACTTGGGAAGGAAAAAGAAAAATGGACCATGAACTTTTTAATCATTCTGTTAACACTGACCAAATCAGCACATTTTTATTGCTACCATTCTCCACCCATAGTTTAGACAAGAACTGTGGGACTACTCACTGAGTAACCAAGATTTTTTTGAGAACTGCTGTTTGTGTGGCTCTGCTACCAGTTAGTTTATATCAAAAGTCACTGGAGGTGGGAATTAATTGTATTTATCAATTTGATATCTGAATTTAGCCTTTGCAGATCTGCAGAACAAAGAGTCACATAGTGATGCTATACACAGACAGCTGTGTGTTAGACTAAGCACATCATGGTTCTGGTGCAGATCTAAGACACAAAGCGAAAACTTCAACAAAGTCATCTACAGCTGTTTACTGATGAAAGAAATATCCCTGCTTTGAACTAAGTGTCAAAGTAAACTAATCTGGAGCAAAATTAGCTGAGTCACTGAGATCTGAAAAGAACAATTTGTAAAAGGAAAAATGATCAGTCTCTTTCTTGGATTAAAAAATAAAGGAGGCTTACTGCAGATTTTACAAAAGTATTCAAACAATGTTTTCTGATCAAATCTCCCAGTTTTAACAGAGAAGGAATTTGTTTAGGTAATTGAAATTGAAGTTTTGTGCCTATTTTTATTGTAGTCTTACAGATGACACTTTTACCTCTTCACACCTGCACAAACACACACAGAGTCATATATTTGCATGAGAAAGATCTTATGTCCCTCATTGGACATAATCAGTAATGAAAAGGACCTCAGTTCTAGTAATGTAGCTTTGTGACAGTGAGGCAGGCAACAGTCTATGATTTACAATCTATTTTATAATCACATTTTCTTAACGTTTTCATAACAAAATAACGATAATAACTCTACAGAAGTAATAATAATGCATTCTTCTCAATTCTGTTGCTGAACATACAGAAGAAAAAGCAAATGAGGTGGAAGGGGCAATTTTCTGTTGGTCTGAAAATGCCCTTCAAAGTCTGTTATACTTTAAATAGTGTAAACAGAGATATAGATGTAAAATTAGGAGGCTTGCTCTTATGTTAAGTGTTTGAGAAGCATGAAGAAAGAAAAATAATTACTCCAAGGAAGATGAGCATACTTAGCTTGGAATTCAGTACATAATCCAGAGGAAAGAGCCATAGTTTAAAGAAGTAAATCAGCAATGGTAGTTCATAACAGTTGGTCAGTAGGTGATTTTAATGCTTGGCTTCCTGTTGGTATTTTCAGTCACAGTCTCAATGTGATTGACAGGTGAGCTGTAGTCCAAGTAATTGCTAGTTATAGCCCCACTAGCCAATTTTTAATGTATGTTGAACTACCCTGCACAGCATTTATGTGTTACTTTACCTTTACCCTAAGTTTTAAGGTACCCAAGGCAATCATGTTTCCTTTTCTGAGGGAGTGATGGAAATGGCCTTAAGCTTATGTACAAGCAGTACTGATTCATGAGCAGTAGTCTATTTAAAGGTTTTTGTTAGTCTCCATAAAACATTATCAATTTTAAAAATTGAAATACATCATATTAAACATGCTTGGTTTAGTAAGAATGTATCACATTTTGAGTAAATTCAGCTTTTGGGAACTTATACCAATTTGTATCTTTTCAAAAGTACTGAACATCAAGTGACAATCTACCTGGTAACAGGATGAGGTGTCTCAATATGTTCCATACCCACTGTCTTAGGTGGAGTCTGTGATGAGTAAATTTAGACCTGTGTAGTTCATACAGAGGTGATAAACATGTGTATTATATAATAATGCATTTGTGCCTTCCTTTTATTTATAATTAACATTGCCTTCATTTTCCTGCAATCTCCTGAAATTCAATTTTTCTTCCCTTTTTTGTAGCTATTCTTGAACTTTGTTATGCACATCTTAGTCTTTCTGAAGGCAGGTATATTGGCCTATGCTGCACTAATCTTCCATAATTGATTTGGGATGTGTGCCAGTGTCCTTTATTATTCTGTGCTGATATCTTTATATGACTGGCTTTTATCCAAATGCTGTCATCTTTTGCATTCTCTTTATCCTTTTGCTCTTTTTGTGCTGAGAGACCATATTTTTAGCCTTTGAGTGTTGCCTCTTGTTCCCTTTAATTTGCAGTGTAGAAGGTACAAAGGACAAACAAATCCCCATGCTTGGCCTTTTTAATTTTTTCTCTACTCATTTTGGTTATAGCCATTGTTGCACGTAGTTACTGAAATGCCATTTAAAGGTTTCATTCATTTTATTCTGATTTAGTGCTTTGGCGAACTTATTTTTATTGCCTTTTTTATTTTTTAAAAAGCGCTTTACTTTGTATTTTCCACACTACATTTGAGTCATTAAAGAAAAGGACGTGATACATTATCAGAACATTGTACTCTCATCATGTTCCCATATAAGTTTCTGAAAGGCAGCTCCTCTATGGCTGCTCTATGCCCCCATGAGCCCTGGCATGATAAGGCACAGATTTTTCAGGAGTTCAGTTGATAGAGTCCCTTGGGAGGCAGACCTGAAGGGCAAAGTAGTAAAGGAAGGCTGGACATTCTTCAAGGAGATCTAAAAAACCACAGGGGAAGGCTGTCCCCATGTGCCAAAAGATAAGCCAGAGGGGCTGGCTAAACAGAGAGCTTTGTCTGGAACTGAGGAAGAAAAGGAGAGTTTATGGAACACTTTGGAAAAAGGGGCAGGCAAACTCACAAGGACTGTGAGGATGTTGAGAGGTTATGACGGGGAAAATTAAAAGAGCAAAAGCCCAACTAAAACTTAATCTCTCTACTGCCACAAAAAACAACAAAGAATGCTTTTTCAAATACAATGGCAAAAACAGAAGGGCCAAGGAGAATCTGCATCCTTTACTAGATACAGAGGAACACTTAGCAACAAAGGCTGAGGAACTTAATGCCTTCTTTGCCTCAGTCCATAATACTGAGATCAGTTGTTCCCCAGTACCCAGTCCTCTGAGTTGGAAGACAGGGATGAGGAGCAGAGTGAAGTCACTATAACCCAGGGAAATGGTCAGCAGCTGGTACACCCTTTAGATACACATAAGTCTGTGGAGCTGGATGGAGTTTTCAGTGGGGTGTGTGCAGTCTCTTCTCCTAAGTAACAGGTGACAAGAGGAAATGGCCTCAAATTGTGCCAGGGGAGTTTTAAATTGGATATTAGGAAAAAAAATCCTCACCAAATGGGTTTCCAAGCTCTGGAATAGGTACCCCACAGCTGTAGTGGAGTCACCATCCCTGAAGCCACAATCCCTGGAGGTATTTAAGAGATGTGTAGATGTGGCACACAGGGACATGGTTTAGTGGAGCACTTGGCAGAGCTGGGTTAAACTTCATTATCTTAGAGACCTTTTCCAACTTAAACAATTCTATGATTTCTGTAAAACATGTTTTCAAATGGATAACTTTATAATGAGCTTTAATGTAATGGAAATTCATCTTGGTTGTGGTACAATATTCATCTTGGTACTGTGGATCACTGTGTTTTCATCTTCATTATAAAGCTCATAATATATATGACTTCTTTTTGATTAAAGGAAAGAAGCTATTCCTAGACAAAAGAAAATTCCTATGTTGTTTATATTTGTTTTTTTTTGCATGGCCCAGCTCTTTCTTCGCGTGTCATCTGTTGCAAAATGAGCTCTGCTCTAGATAATATAGAGGAAAACCAGTTCCTTGGTATCCTTGGTATCTTGCTATGACTTTTCAGCAGCAATCTACAGAGGAAAAAAAAAATTCAGTTTAATTGTGGGCCAAGAGAAAATCACATATAACCAATATCCTCAATACATATTTTTTTAGGTTTAAATCCAAACTCCAACCAAACCATTTGTCATTTCAGACCATTAAACCTTAGATAATAGAGCAGCCTTATTCAGCACAGTGCATTATCATTCCCTTAGCCAAAAATGTGTGGCTAATTCAGTCAGTTGAACTAATATGATTAGTAGGCTGTATATCAGGTTGACATTGATAGAGGGCTTCAAAAACTTTTTTTTTATCAGCTGGATGCCCATCACCAACATAATGAAGACCTTGTAGCCATCCTCTCCTGTGTTCAGTTTATGATGTCATCAGTGTTTCATTTTTTATTACTCTAAGACCCAATTTTTTTGCATATGGAAAAGTTTTCATGGATGAACCCAGCTGGACCCTAGGTATTTGAGTAAACGAATGAGCAAGTGAAAAAGACTTTTAGTTAACGTTCTTCCTGTAAGCAAGATTATGATTTTCATGTCTATGATTTTAAGGTTGTAAATACCGGAGAACATACACATAGAAATTTGGGATCTGATTCCAGCAAATATAAGGATTTTTATCTGGTTGTTTTAGAGATTACACTACTTGGATGCATTTCTGGAGTATTAGATTTCCTTTGGTATCCTTATGCAAATTCAGCTAACACCTTGTAACTGTATATGGGTTCTTTTAGTAGTACTAAAAATAATAATGAATTACCATGTCTTTAATACAATTTCTGTAATATACTATGTGGAACTGATGCAATTACAATCATTCCCCATCTTAAATTGTATCTGATCTATTTTCAAGATGTGTTAATTTCTGTAAGACCTCTGTTATGCATTATTAATTATAACTTGTCATTGTTTTACAGAAGAACTGGAAAACAGAGGTTCTGTGTATGCTGTTCTTTGAAGTTAGGTTCATTAATTGCCCTTGTTATTCATGAGGACTGTCGAAAGGCCAGGTTTAGGGTAAACCAGCTTCTGTACACAGTAGGAAAATTTCTAGTACCTCCTGCATTGTAAAGTGTATCCAAAGGTGCTGTTATCTGCTGTGACAGCAGATCCACCCCAGAAGAATGTGTCTGGCTATTTTCATACTTCTTGCCCACCTTTGCAGGGGCATCATAGGATTAATGTCATGCATGCAAGAGAGAACAAAATTCTTAGAAGGTACTGATTTATCATTTACAAGGGAGAGTGAAATTTTTAGTCAGTCCTCATTCTAATTGCTTACAAGGACAAGGTAGATACCATATCCCATTGTAATATTGTAGATATTTGGCTTTCTGTCCTATAACTGAAGCAACTTATACTTGCCAGCTAGTGTGCTCAAAACTTTTGAGAAGGCAGGAGATTATTATCCTGTGTACACAGGTATTAGCCCTGAACCCAAAGGCTGCAGTGTTTAGCTGATTTAGATCATGGATTTGAAATTTCTGAGCAATTTGAAATTCAAGACATAGCACCACAGAAGATCAAATCCTTGTGCAGTCTATCCAAATGATTCAGTAGGCTATTTTACCATCTTGTCCCATGGTTAACTATAGTGAGTAGTAATTAGCAAGGGTGCTTTAAGCTCTTGATTTAATGCGCTTTTAAAATAGATACAAGGTAAATGGAACCCTGGACAATCTTTCTGGCTTTCTCTTCTCTAGCATTTCAAAGGCACCTAGAAACTTGGCTTCTTAGTAGTACTAAGCAGATTTTAGACCCAAAGGGCATGAGATACATAAAAATTAGTCTGGCTGTAACAGAAAATGGAAAGGGCAGATTGGCAGCATCACTTCAGAGAACACCATTTCTTCAGCATAAAAGAGGAAAAGAATATGATACCAGGTTGGACTATCTCTTAAAACTCTTAGACTTCATATGACATTAATAAGCTAATTTTTCTCTCATGCTAGCATTATTATGTACAGGAGAAGAATATAATTCTTTTGTGCATAATTTATTCTTTCCCCAAGCTAATCCCATACTCTGGGGAGAACTTTCAGAGTTCGACTCCAAATTTACAGGACTTGAAGAGATGTTGAAGTAAGTGCAGCTGCAGACACATGAACATGAGTGAAGCGGACATCAAAGAAAACCAAACAGATAAGCAAGTGAAGTACTAGTATCATTCATTGCTACAAAATGTATTGAGGCTTAGAGTTCAAGAGGGAAACAGGAAATACTGGATGATTTGTGAGTAAGCATAAAGCAGCCTTGTAGTACCTAAAAACAACCTAGATGGAAGCTGGAGAGGGATTTTTAAAAGGACATGTAGTGACAGCAGACAGGGGAATAGCTTTAAACTGAAGGAGGTCAAGGTAAGGTCAGATATTAGAAGAAATCCTTTGCTGTGAAGGTGGTGAGGCACTGGAATGAGTTGTCCAGAGAAGCTGTGGAGGCCCCATGCCTGGGAGTGATCAAGGCCAGGTTAGATGTGGTACTGGGGACATGGTTTAGTGGGAATTTGGCAGTGCTTGGTTTACAGTTGGACTGGATGATCTTAGAGGTCTTTTCCAGCCTAAATGAATCAGTGATTTTGTGACTCTTGACTGATAAGTCACAGAAAAGCAGTGTGATCCACCATGAAATTTAATGTATATTATCATCTCAAACCACCATAGAAAGAGACTTCTATTGCAAGCTCTGTAAGACCCCCTCAGCATTAATGTTATTTATTTCTTACAACATAGCTTTCACAGTATTTTCCATCAAGAAATTTGCTCTGGTCTTTGCTTTCTATTTAAGATTTAAAAGGGTGAGGAATTTGGCTCTCTTTTGAGTCAAAAAATCAGTTCTTTAAACAATTGATCTGTTATTAGCACACAAAACTGAAGCAAAAATTCTATGAAGATAGGCTAAGTCTCCAAAATATTGTGGAAAAGGACTGCAAATGATCTGTTAGACTGAATTATATAAAATTAGTTCCTGCTGTGAAATGGGATAAAAAACTAGTGGTTGGAACTGGTCATTCAGAAAATGTTCCTAATTAGAAGTAGCCCAGATTTAGTATCGTATTCATTGTATAATTTAAAGTAGAACAATGAAAGAAAACAAAAACAAGTTGCTGTTTATGAAATTGAGGTTCCTTACTCCTTTGGTGCAGTTTAGCATGACTGATTTTTCTGGGAATTACATTTTCATATTTGGTATAAAAATCACTGTCCCAATCTCAGTCACTATGTAAACATCTACATTTAAATGAGCATACAGTGGAGGAGGCTGATTCTAGAAAGTATTTGGGCACCTAATTCCTACCCTTGTCTCCTCCAGTATCTTTCCTAATCAAGTCACATTAATCTATCAAACATTTCCAATACTAAGATAGGAGTCTACCTTTCAAATGTTATTTATTAAATTCTCAGGGCCCTGTGAGTTTGGCAGACTTTGAACAGCTTTTTTTAGAGCAGTACATGCAGGTTCAAAGGTGCTAAATTGATGATGAGGAATTGATGATTGTGGAAGAGCTGTGTCAAGTACCTATCGGTTTTAAATTCTAGTCCTCTGCAGTCAACACTTCTTTATGGGGTCACCTGTGTATATGAGATAGAAAGCCCCAAAAATGTGCAATTCTGTAAAATTTCTTGTACTTAGTAATCTCTAGTATATTTCTCTGTAGTATTCTCTTGTACTTGAGATTCAATACATGGATGGTTTCCTAGAAGTCAAAGCAAATGAAATATCAATATGAGTTTCAGTATGAGTCCCTAAGGCATAAGTAAATGGCATTTTTCCAATGTTCATCTTGCTGCCAAAGTTTAGTGTGACTTTTTAGTTATTGGGGGTATTTTTCATTGACTGAAAATACCCCCAATACAAATTTTGTGCAATTTGTTAATCCTTATTGCCACAGAATATAGAGCTGTTCCATGTAGATATTTTTTCTTTTTGGATCAGAGTAGGAAGATACTGACAAAACTTAGACATGGCAAAACTTACTTTATTTGATACAAAATAAAATAGGAAAGATACAAAATTCTATTTTTTCACTCTATAAGACATATTACAAATTAGCTCAACTGCAAAGTACATCATCATTGAATGCTAAATGGCATTCTGAACTGTGTAAATTATGCAAGGTGCATAAGACAATTTCACAAATAAAGCATTTTTATTTGAACTGTGTAGGCAAAGAAAAGCCACATATGGTTTGTAAAAGAAATTCATACACACTGCTTAGCTGTAGTGTCTTGCATTTCAGTAAGTGATAGCTGTCACCTCAGCTTTCTCACTACACATCCACTCAAGGGAGGCAGAAATCCCACAGCACTGGCAAGCCATAAAATTGTAAGAGACTCTATGTAAAGGCTTTTCCAGCTGTACTATTTCAACTAAAGAAAAGCTTTGCCATTATTTACGGACTTTTCCATGCCTGTCTTCTCAGGCATCTATGATTACGTTACTGCTGGATGATTTTCTGTGGCCCTTTGATACAGCATGCCTCAGATAGAAGGAAAATAATGAGGCTCTGACTCTGAAAAATGTCTGAGCCTTATTTTGAACCTTGCAGCATCCATCTTCAAATTGAACCACTTTACAAGCCTAAGTATAAGCACCCACTTAGTTATTTTGTGGAATGGGAATTATTTAGTGGAATGGGAACCACAGAAGCAGTAGAGAGAGAAATCTTACTGAAAGCTTTTAATAGAGATTTGCTCTGTGTCCCAGCTTCTCAGTATATTGCAACACTAAGGGTGTAGATCAACAAACTCCCTCACCCCACCAAAAAACCAAAGAAACCACCCAGAAAACAGTTGGTGGGAAAATAAATGGAAAAAAAATACACAGTTGCTACTAAGAAAAATGTTTAAAATATATATGTAAATAAATATTTTCTCTTTTTCAGATATATGTTATATGAAACATAATTATCTTAAGAAATTAAAGATATTGAAAATTATTTCAAGTGCTATTAAAAAAAAAGGTGTAGTGACTGAAAATGAATTATTTTCAAAGAGCTAAGCAATTTCCAAAATCCTCTAAAAATCTACCAGGTGGTTTTTTAGATGTGCCAAGTGTATCTCTTTGCTATTTTTCATTTTAGTCTTCCTATAGATTTTTTACAAAATTTGATATATGATTAAAAAGTGATAACTTTCTCCTTTTTTTTGTGGTTGATTGACACCACTGTCAAGATCCAAGTTTTTGGGCTGCCTCACCTCTATGAGAGGGAAAAATCCATCCCTACTATCTTTTCTTTATTAATTTCCAAAGGTCAGTAGTGTACCTCCTGTACAGCTTTGGAACATGGGGGTTCTAAGTGAAGAACCTGAGTATTTTTCAGGTGAAACTGATAAATGGAAATATCAATGATCAAATTATGGAAGTCTTGGACACCTTCCCAGGGCTGCATGAAATTTAAACATTCCAGTGCAGAAATGTGGGTATTAATCCCGTCCCTCTAATGGTAAGGTTCAGCAGATGCTTTGTGTTCTTGTCCTGGGTAAGACCAGGCACATGTCAGTCTGTGATGGGGGCTGAAATGTTTGGCCCCTGACTCAGTAAGAAGCCTTTTCCAGAGAGCAGGAATTCCCACAGTCCATACTCATAGAGCAGCCTAGTTCAGTAGGGTTGTCTTTAACTTCTCTTAAGAGAATCTACAGAATCAGCACAGCAACAGAACAAATGACCTCTGTGTTCACACAACAAGACTTGAGAATATTTAATCTACTGATTTAGCTATATTTATAGAGGTACACTATACCCTCTAAAATAAAAAGATAACACAAGACTTATAAAACAAAGAGGTTGGAGGTTTAATTACTTGGCCGATTCTGTATTATCATCCTTTACAAGCAAAAGAACAAGATTTCTTAGAAATGGAGAAGTTATCAAGTGAAGGGAAAAAGAGAAGGTTAAGTAGTGGAAAGTGTTTGACAGAACAACTCCTTCATAGATGCTACTACGGAAAGGGAAGAACAGAGTATGTACAGAATTTTAACCATCATCACTTGTCTCATGAGACAGCACCTGAAGTAATGTGTCCAGGGATTATTTAGCCTGGAGAAGGCTTCAGGGGGAATTTTATTGTGGCCCTTCAATATTTATAGGAGTCTTATAAGAAAAATTGAGACCTTTTTAACAGGGCCTGTAGTAACAGGAAAAGGGACAATGGTTCTAAAACAAAAGAAGGGTGGTTTAAAATAGATGTAAGGAAGTTTTTTTGTTTGTTTTTTTTTTTTTTGTTTTTTTTTTACCATGAGGGTGATGAGACACTGGAACAGTTTGTGGAGAGACTTTGTGGATGCCTCGCCACTGGAAATATTAAGTCAGGTTGTTTGAGGTTTTGAGCAGCATGATCCAGTGAAACCTGTCCCTGCCTATAGCAGGTGTGTTGGACTAGGGGTTCATTAAATTGCTTTCCAACCCAAATCATTCTGTGTCTCAATATTATGGAATATTTTGTGCAATTCTATAGCTCTCAAATCTGCAGCTTGCCCTGCTGACAGAGTAATCACTGTGGCATCTCTTCTATATGCCTGCGAGTAGACAGAGATGCAGAGGCTGGAGAAATTTGTTGAAGTGGTCTGAGGAGGCTCTCCTTGTACTCAGTTGACCTCATGCTCTCAACAGCTTGGCAGCACAGAAATGGCAATGATGCAGAAGCTCTTCTGGATGCAACACCAACTCTTTTTATTTATTTGTAGCATACATAGTATGATTCAGTTATCTAAAATGTATGTAAGATTAGAAATGTTCTAGAGAACTCATTGCAGCCTACTGGTACCACTCAGGGCTTGTAGAAGCCTGTTCCCTTCTGTAGTAGCATCTGAGGGCCCAACAGGATACAGAAGGCATTTCAAATGGCACCAAATTCTCTAGAAAAACAAGCCCCATTGGCTTGAAAATGTGTGGGTGGGGAAAAAAAGGCAAAAAGTTCACAAGTTCATTAAAACACCACTCCCACAAGACACATTTTGGGGCAAAACATCCAGGCAGTAATTTTTAAATCAAAAAGTTACTTTCTTTAGTCAGATTTACTCTCATAATAAAAACAAAAGCCTTCCAACAATTCCAAGTTGTTACAATATCTATGTAAATTACTTCCTGGCAAATCACATAGGAGTTTCATTCTGATCACTGTTGCACACTGAGCTTGAATGCTTTCTTTTTTTTAGACACCAATATATTCTCACGAAGTCACATTGTTTTATATATTTTGGATTTAATTTTTATTATAAGTACCATAACTTGTTGGGAATTACTGTTAGAGGATCTCAGTATTTAAAATACTATTTATTAGGGTATTTTTGTACACAGTCCTGAAAACCCAATAGATAAATAGACAAATTCCCTTATATTCTCTGAACTGGTTTTTCTTTATTAGTGTAATTTATATGTTTCATAGGAAGCATTCACTTTCTTATAGTTCAAAATTACTTTTACTTAGAGGAGCAAGACATGGGTTTAGCTGTCCTTAAAGAATGTCTATTTAGGATTCACTGGAAAATGGACACCCATTTCAGGAGAGGAATTCACAACCAAAGAAGAAGGAAAAAGCCCTTTCTGTGACTACAACACTACCCATTACTGAATCATATTCTAGGTAACCTGGCTTCTACAGAGTGGGTGGAAAAAAGACTCTTTGAAACAATATTTGAATTTGATCACTGCCTATGACAGTTGGCAGCCTTTCCCAAAGCATAGGTAACACTGCCATGATCTTTGTACCATTGGTTTTGTGATCTAGTGCAGAAAAGAAGCAGAGAAAATGTGTGTGGGGGGAAAAAAGGCATGAAGTTCACAGGTATCAGTTTAGAACTAGAAAATGGAGAAGTCAGACTTCAGAAAAATTTTAAACTATGAGGAATGGTACAATTTTCCCAGGAAAGCGACATCATCTAAAATGCAGTGCGGAATTTATTCAAGTGCACTTTCTGTTGGATTATTATAGACATTAAAAAATAACATGAGGCTCATAAATGTCACCTGGGAATAACACATAATCAAACTAAAACAAATGATTTTCTGAACAGCTGGAGTCTACCAGAGTTCTTTTATGTGGATGGGGTTTTATTTCCCTTGTTTTTCATAACTGTGCTGGACAATTGATTCCTATGTGGGATCTTCACTAGATGACCTTACTAAGCTTTAACAGTAAGAAAGAATGGATTAGGTAATAAAAAGAATTTCTCTACTGAAATAAGTAGAGCTGTGCTCATTTACCTAGACTGGTTCTGGCTCTGGAAGGCCAATAATGCTCAATGGAAAAAGGCTGTGGTTTAGCAATGCCTTGACCTGCAAGTAAAATGGAGTCACTGAAAAGTAGTGCTGTAGTAAGTGTGACAGAGGAAGCCTTTGGATGCCCTGATGCATTAAGCACACAGCTTTAACCATGTGCAGGATTACTTTGTGAGATCAAAAAAAAAAGCCATCAAGATGACCTAGCACTGTAGATATGACATACATTAAAACTCACAAGAGACAATAAGGACTGAAAAGTTGCTGCAGGTACTAATAGGAGCAATGAAAAATGTGATCAGTAGTCTTTGAGTGAAAAAAAACATTACCTTTGGCACCACAAATAGTGACAAATAATTCATTATTCGTGGCCAGCATAAAATAGCAGGGAGCAAAATAATTGTTTATGCTGGATATGTAATATTTAGTAATATGGTCTGTAATTTAATCTAATCAATCCATCCCAAAATGGCACTTTTCAGTGGAATTCTAAAGACAAGGACAAAATTGTGCATACTTCCATTATATTAATACAAATATCAAAATCCCTTAAGATTAAAGTTTTCGCAGAAGAAGAACATCATATAACAAAAGAATTAGTGGACTAATTATGAAATTATGAAACTCTACCAAAGCATTTAAAGCTGCAATGTTTAAGTAGTTTGGTGGAACAAGTCTTTCAAATGAGATCATCTGGAAAGACTGCAGCATTGGTTCTGGGACTGTTGGGTACAAACTGACCCATCAGGAAGATGATTATTTAGGTCTATGAAATAGTGAAAAAGTAAGAAATAATGAGATGTGAAGCTCTCAGTTATTGTTTAGATAAGTCATTACAGTAAGACCAACAACTGTATCTTGCCTTCTGCTCAGAAGATGAAAATACTGGATCCCGAGTTGAGAGCAGAATAAAATTCCACTAATGATTGCTTTTTTATATCCAAGATATATCTAACTTAAAGTGTACCAGAGAGTAACACTGTGCATAAAATTATTCTTAGATATTAAAATTCTGGTATGGGGGTTCATTCCAATATGGAACTATTTACCAAATAAGTGATTGAAATAGATAGAGAGCTTCATGCAGCTGTGATAAGATGACTTTGCAGTTTGGCCACAGAGGTGTAGAAATAAGGGTCTGTGAACATCCTGACTCTTTATAAAGCTTATCCACTTTATAAAGTGTATCCAGTATAATATGATATATATAAAATTATACATTAAAATTTCATATATATAATTTTATGTATATATATATATTCTGAACTCTTTTCCATAAACATTAGTTCAGACACAGTTACTCCTATGTCTGAAGCTGAGTCTACATCTTTGTCTATTTTAAAACCCTAAGCATGACAAAGGCAATATCAACTACAAACCAGCTTTCATAAGAGGAATGCAGTTTGTTTCAGTGAGATCATCATTGTATAAAAATACCAACTCACAACCAAAATATATGAAGTAATACAGACAAAATCCAATCAAAACTAACATTGATGCTTGAAGTGAAGTCAAGGTATTGACGCAACAGTCTATAACTTCACTTCAAGCATCAATGTTAGTTTTGATTGGATTTTGTCTTGTTTGAACTTCCAATGGCTCTGGTCTTTTGGGAAGTGGTCAGAGTATTTTCCTCACTCTAACAAATTATAACTGCAGCACTTAAAAAACCTATATGTAGTCATCATATTGCACAAACATTCCCATCCTATCTGGGATTTACTACTTCCTTACCTCCTCTGATGTGTGAGTGGAGAACTTTTCTCTTGCCTGCACCACTGCCGCCTAGTGCACCCATCTCCACAGGGAACACCCAAATGACAATTTGTGCAATCCTCCAACTGCTGACATTTGACAGTCAGTCCTACAAAATTTCCAGGTGGATGCTTTCATACCAAAGTGTTGAAAGTTCACAGTACCTTCCACTGAGAGCTCTTTTCTGTGCAGTGCACATTTGTTCTCCAGACAACATACTCGTAAATGAGCTGAAGAGTGTGAGCTCTGAGGTCTCAAAGTCTGCTGATGATATGAATCTATTAAAAATAAAAGAGACAGGTGATCACTATGAAGATCTACATATGGGTGCTTATGAGATTGAGTGACTGGGCAATAAAATGAAATTATGTGAAGTGATGCATGTGAGGAGAAAGACACTTAGTTTCCTGTATAAAATGATGGGGTCTGAGGTGACCATTAATGCTATAAAAGTAAGACTTGAGGTTATGACAGATAGGTCAGTGAAAAGCAGGAAAAAAGGTCAGGAAAAAAGCACTTGGTACCTGACAGATCAACCTGACAGATCAACCAACCAACAGAAACAAAAGAAACGCCAAACCAAAATCAACAAATCGTATCCTGGAATCTATAAGAAAATTATTCGGGATAAAAGAGAAAACAAAATTATATAAATGTAAAAATTCACGGATCACCCTCATGCTGAATCTGCAGAGTATTCAGAGCAAGAGCATTCCTGTCTACACCAAGCAATGTCCATTTTGTGCAGAAACCAGCATTCCAAAGGAAACAAAATTACAGCCTGATGCAAGTTCAGTTTGACAATGAATCATGCTGACAACCATGATCTGAAATGATCACTGAGTAGAGTAATAAAACCTTTGTTTCATTTGTCTAGCAAAAAGACAGAAGAGCACTTAGTAAAATGTTTGTGGGAATGAAGAATATTTGTATTTCTCCAGCTTTTGTGTATATACATATATATATATATATATATATATATATATATATATATATGTATATATATATATCTTAAAGAGGACAAGCTGTTAGAGGAACAAGCTTTCCATGAGGATTAACACAGTAAGTATCAAACTAAATTACAACTGTGATCAATTAAGATGGATATAATTTTATACCAGAGAAAAAACAGACTGAGCAAAGGAAAGAAGATACTGGAAAATTGTAAAGGGTTGTAAACTTGTGTTCCTATTCAGTCTATGACTCCACTAGTTGAATGAACTAGGAATTTTAGTTGCCAAGATTGTAGATGACCATCGAAGAACATCGGCATCAGGCACAGCATGGCCAGCTGGGCAAGGGAGGGGATTGTCCTGCTCTGCTCTGCTCTGGGGCAGCCTCACCTCCAGGGCTGGGGGCAGTTCTGGGTGCCACAACATAAAAAAGACATTAAACTAGAGAGAGTGTCTACAGGAGGGCAATGATGATGGTGAAGGGCCTTGAGGGCCTTATGAGGAACAGCTGAGGTCAATTGGTGTGTTCAGCCTGGAGAAGAGTGAGGGGAGACCTCACTGCAGTCTGCAGCTTCCTTGTGAGGGGAAGAAGAGGGGGGATAGGCACTGATCTCTTCACTCTCATGACCAGTGACAGGACTTGACGAAACAGCACAAAGCTGGGTCAAAGGAGGTATAAGTTAGATTTTGGGAAAAAGTTCTTCACCCAGAGGGTAGCTGAGCACTGGAACAGTCTTTCCAAGGAAGTGGTCATAGCACCCAGCCTGTTGGGGTGTTTGGACAATGTTCTCAGGCATATAGAGTGATTCTTCAAGTATTCTGTGCAGGGTCAGGTCCTCCATATTGAGGACTACTACCAAAATATATCTGCCAACATCCTCTCATAAGCTTGCCTGAAATAAGTTGCAAGTAACTGGTCACAAACTGGTTGCCATTAATGGTGAAGAGGACTGTTTTGTTCTACTGATGTGTATTAATTAAATGGCGAGATCTGAATTGAAGGTGCTGGGAAACGGCTTACTCCAGGTCAGAAGGCTATGAAATCTATTGGGTTTCACATACTTTTTCTGTTTCCTACCAAATAGTGTTTTTATTGAAGGGAAGGAAAAACTATGGGGGGTGAGAAGACAAGAAATATTTGTGGCCCATGTTGAACTGCAGCCAAATAGGGCACAGTAGAAAAGTGGACTTCTGTAAAGTGAGAGTGGTATAATTTCCCACACACCATATCTTACTGTCCCTTGTATTTAGCTTCAAAGCTGTTTGGGATCAGGCATCCTTTTGACAGAGGTTACAGACAATGACTGCTAGGCTGATATTCTTGTGCAAGGGGATGGATGCCAGCAGCAGAGAAGCAGAATCTGCAGGGACCTCTCTGCCAAGATTTGCAAAGGTGAGAACAGGTAAGACCTGTGCCACTCACAGTAACACTCTACTTTGTGCCATGCAAAGGGCAGAAGGGGTACTGGGTTGCTTGGTGCCTAGGGAATGACACACTATACATACCTGGGAGGAAAAACACTTTTTGTTGACATGTGTAGGATAATCTAAGAAACTTGGATTTGGGTAATCTAAATGGTGGTGTTTGAAAGACATTATAGGAAAATAAAAGTCAAATTTTCTGGGAACAAAGCTACTAGGAAAAAAATAAAGCACATCTTTTCTGTTAAATCTCTTTGTGTGAAATTTGGCTTCAAAAACTTGGAATAGGTTCTCTTGTTCTTAAGGTGAGAGAATGGTAAGGGCAGAACAGTAGATTTGGCAAGTCTGAGAAGAAATCTATTGCTTATTTTTACTGACCTTTGCATTCACCTTGCTGCTGAAAGAATATTTTTTCAGTACTATGCAGAGAGGAAATCTGTTCATAATAAAGTCCTGACTTTTTCCCTTCCTGCTCAGATTTTATCCCTAATAGAGGGTGTTGCTGGCACAAGTACCCATGGGAGCTATAAACATAGTACTGAAGTATTTTTTACTGGATCATGTTAGAGTAGAATAAGAAATAATAAATTAGAAGAAAAAAGGCTTTTGATGCTACTGTTTATATGTATTATTCAATAAATGTCCCATGCAGACTGCATAAATAGCCCTGGTGACACCCAGAACTTCCTCCTCTTGTGTGTTTAAAATATTGGTGTACAGAATCAAGGCTTAGGGAAGTAGAGCAGTTCATGCAGTTAGAGAACTTTCTCCACAACCACCAGTCTGTGATGCTGAAGAGGCATCCTTTGTCCTTAGGACTGATTGTGTTAGACTCTTGTTACAGTCAGTGGAGAGAAACAGGAACATTTAATGTTGCTATTCATCTTAATCAAAGGGGTCATCTGCTGTGGAAGTACTGATCCCTCTCCACTGACTCAATTGTCTATGTACCTAAAGAGACAGACATCTTTATATATGTCAGTAGTCTATTTTCCTGTGCTCAAAGGAGACAAATACCAATCCCTAGGAATTTTGGTGGTACACAGATGTTACAAAAACAAAGTCAGTATGAGATGAATGATAAATATTGTGCTAAGAGACCTGCAAAACCAGATTTTGAGGCTGGGCATCTCAAATTGGCAGACACTTTAAACTTTCTGTTTCTAAAGTTCTTTTATATCCCTGTAAATAAAATTAGTGCTGATTTACCTTGGAAGGCAGTTATAAAGTCTGTAAATCTGTATAATTTTGACAATAATCAAAAGTAGACCAAAGAAGAAACAATGTGCACTTTGTTTTGGATCAGGACAAAAGTACCTTGCCAAGAAACAACTTATAGGGCTGTGAATGGAGTAGCGCTTTGTCATCATTCTCTAGCTAAATACAATTCATCCTGTGCAGCAACAGCCAACATGGCAGTCATTCTGTTTTCAGTATTTACTAAAATATAGGAATTGTGTAGTAAATGATTGAACACCTATTGGAATATGAATCCCAATATTACCAGGTAGATTGTGCCTGGGCCAGTCTGACCCTTGCTGCTAGGCCAAAGGCGGCAACTGTGGTATATCACCCCAGAGACACCTTTAGCTTGCTGGAGATTGCAGCTGGGCACTGAAACAAGTCCAGGCTTGGTAGGAGCTCCGTTTACCTCAGGAGGGAAGGCTTCAGGCGATGGTGAGGAGGAAAAGGAGACGGATTCTGTCGGAGGGTTATATCCAGAGCTTTATTCCATGGTTACAGAGGTCTGAATGTAGGCAACAGCTCCAACAGAATCCCGAGCACATGGTCTCATTACCTTTTTAAGCTCCTGGGGGAGGGGGAGGGAAGGGGCAGGGTCTCAGGGGAGGATGACACCTAGACAGGCCAATGACCTCTGGGCATAGGGGCATCTTTTGAACTTGACCAACCACACGACGCCTTGCTGGAATGTTAAGCCTGATTGACAGGACTCACTCAGCAAGGGGGTGAGGGGGAAGGGAGAGAGATATAGGCACACCTGGGAAGGGACCCAGAAGTCTAAAACAGGACATTACAACACACCGCAACAAACACCCATTCATATAATTATGGCTTGTGACATAAAATTTAGAGAATAAAGGGTGACTTCTGGGGCTAAACTACTGTGAGGTGACCACAGCACTGGCCCAAGAGGCTGTCCACAGAGACAGAAGTGACATCAGATCACCATGTTGGCCATTTTTTATCACCATCATATTTTCTGAAAAATCCTTTGCCCAGGATTTCTTCTCCTGGGAAGCTGAGAAGCCTCAGAGAAAAATGAAAACAATAATTATCTGATTCGCTTCTCCTGTGTTTTTCTGCTTTGGAATGTGGTTTGAACATTGTTTACCAACTGGTCATTGTTTCGTTGGTTTCACGTGAATTTTTTTAACTTTATGACCAATTATGGCCCAGCTGTGTTGAGGCTCTGGAGGGAGACATGAGTTTTTCATTAGTATCTTTTAGCCTTCTGTCTGTATCCCTTCTCTATTCTTTAGTATAGTTTTAGAATAGTATTCTTTAATATAATATAGATCATAAAATAATAAATTAGCCTTCTAAGAAAATGGAGTCAGATTCTCAATTCCTTCTCCATCTGGGGAACCCAGAAAATGCCACAATTTCCCCATGGGCCTGAGCTCTGGGGTTTATCCATCTCACAACATTTAACAAGGCTGAAGAGTGACAGCCCATTTTCTCCAGGCAGCCAAAGGCCTGGGCCTCCCCTCTGGCTGTGGCTCCCTCGATTGATATGGTGGCACCAGGGAGAATGCTTGTGGTTGCTATGACAGAGGGGCTCAGGATGAGAGTAGCAAAGGCTGTGTGAGTGCTGGCCCAGAGGGGAGGTGAAGAGGGGCATGGAGGGGAGGGTAGGCTGGCTGAGCCCACACAGCGGGCAGGGGTTGTCATGGTGTGACAGATGGCAGCTGCCACTCCTTCTCCAGAGCCAGAGGCTCACACAAGGCTCTGAAGAAATGAGATACTACAAAAATTAAAAAAAAAAAAATTAGTGAATGAAGTGAAAACAAGAAAAGCCAATAGGATGACATGAAGAGCAGGGAACTGGACCAAATCTTGCCCAATTGATCCTTATTGAAATCACAAGATTACATTACCTTTCCTGGAAGGAATTTCTTCTTAAATTGCAGGAAAAAGGGGGAACAAACACTCTGGAAAGGAGATATGCTCAAATAAAAATACAGTTTAAAAAAACACAGAAAATTTAAAATGCAGAGCCCAAAGGCAATTGCACTGAGATGAAATGAGGTGCAGTGAAAAGGACCAAAGCTTGCCAAATTTATTCCCACTGAAATCCAGAAATCAGGGAAGAAATCTAAACAAAGGGACAGAGAAAAAACTGAAAAAGCTGAAGAAATTGAATACCACCGATAGAAAGAAAAAATACTGAACAAACAGAAAACAAGGGAAGCCAATGGGATGACATGAAGAGCAGGGAAATGGAACAGAGCTTGCCCAATAGATCCTCATTGAAATCGCAAGGTTTCATTCCTTTTTTAGGATTAGGGTAAATGAACCAAGGTCAGGAGTGATTTAGGCAGAAATAATTGTGCCTAGGGACAGGATGTACTACATGACTTCCCTTTGTGAATTATGTCCTTATATGTCTCTTTATTGATGACCTTTGAGGAGTCCAGGAATCATGTGAGTGTGGAGAATGACTGCTCCTAGTGAGTCTCACCAGTGTAGCTGCAGTTTATTTTAATGGTGCCTTTCTTTGGAACATGTCTACAGAAGACTTTGACAGAATTTCTGGTCTTTTTATAAGTACTTTAGAAAGGGAACACTGTAATTTTTACAAGAGAGTAGTAATGAATTTTGGCAAAAAAATTGAAGAGCTTATGCTTTTTTATATATGTTTATAAAAACTACAGTCATTCTCTTTATGTTAGAATTTCAGGGATGAGTCTCATTAAGGACTTCAAAAACACTTTAGGTGAGATCTGAAACTTTTTTGTGACAGCAGAAATTTTCATATTACTTCTTAATTGGCTTCGTGTCAGGCTTTTTATGTGCTGTTCATGTAGTGACTGCTGTTTTCTTACTATGAATGAAAACACAGTATGATAAAACTTCCTTTTGCCTTGGTTAAAGGGAGATTTTTCTATGTCCACAGCCAGCTCCATGTGTCCAACACCATGTTCCTGGGCTGTGTTGAGGGAAGCTGTGATATATCTCTTGAATCAAATCCGCCTGCCTCAGTGACTGCAAGAGATTTTGGTTTTGCCTGCTAAGAGATCATGATACATCTTACGAAAAGACAAGCTGTGTTATCAAAATACTGCTAGCCACATAGAATAGCATCAAACCCCCTTATTTTGTTTCTTTAAATCATCTCAGACTGCATTTAATGCTGCTGCTATTTTTTCTCAGACATATTTCAGACTACACTCACACTGCCTGACATAGACAATCTCCTTAAAAATACAAAAAGAATTTTAAAAATTGCCTGCAATTGAACCCGTTAACAATTGTTAACATGTCAAGACTAGAAGTCTGAAAAGATGTAAGTGCTGGTTAAGATTGCTACAGAAATGAGCATTTCCCCCCCTTTTCCCCTTCCCTATGTCTTTAAGTGGGTTTTTCCCCCACTTCCCTCCCCCTACCACATGCAGTTACTAGCTGAATTTTTAAACTAGAAACATCTGTTCTCAATGCATTTTAAGAAAATAGTTACTATTTAAAAAAAAAATAAAGGATAGAAGTAAGAATTACAGTAAGATGAAGTACCTGGAGTGTCCAGACTTAAAACCAGTATAACTTAAAGGTGTTTTAGGAGGAATATTAGAGAACTATGAGAATATTTATTACTGAAGAAGGTATGAACAGGATTAATTTGAAAGTACATGGGTTCAGACTCTGAATAGCATTTTGGAAGTTTCTCTGTAGTCCAGAGTTGCTGTTTTTTCCTCATATACCTTGTTGGTATCTTTTCCATGCAAAGCAGGAAAATTTGGCAAAATACATACTTCCAAGTAGCAGTGTTGCCCAAAGCCACATTTATCTTGCACTGTTTCTGATAGTGAGCCAGTGACTAACCACACCTTGAAACTTGGATGGTTCTTCTTCAGCAAAATCCAGGGGTCTACAGGAAGAACTCCAGGGTGAACACAGCCTGTTGGTTGCTGAAGGCACAGCCTGGGGGTCACAGCTTGAGGGTTTCAGAGTTCCTTTCCTCAGAAATGACTGATGGTTTGTGTGGCCAGATGGTTTGAATGTCTGCCTGCCTTCCAGTGCCTTGTTCTTCAGTAACACCCAACACCTCTGCCTACTGTTAAATTACAATTTCAGTCAGGTTGCAGGAGCTAGACAGGTGGTGACAGAATGTTACTCATGGTTTTGAAGCAGTGACAGGGAGACACCTTTAATGTGTGTCAGTGGTGCAGGGAAGAGGTAAAAGCCAAAGGCTGTGAAGGAAAGACAACTTTGTTTAAAACTTTTTTTCTGACCAAAAAACTGGTGAGTGACTTCCATGAGGAGTTCCTAACCTTTTTGGATATTAAAAGTCTGTATACTTTATTTCAGGTAAATAAGGGGAAGCAGAATCATAGGAAGAACTATAGAAAAGATTGGAATAGGGGATCATGCATCTTGTTTTGGCTTTACTTAATTCACATGTAACAACTGCTCATTTACTTCATGCCTCTCAAGTTTGCTTGTCACATGATTCTGATAAACAGCTAATGACTTTTTGTAAACTGGAGTATTTTCTGCCAATATATCAAATACAGATCCAGCCTCTTCTGCAATAGTTCCAATAAGTGAGGTAGGTTAGTAAATTAAGGTGTATGGGCTTAAAACAGCCATGAGTCTTCTTTAGTGCATTTGCTGGAAACACAGAAAAACAACTAAAGGCATTCTAAACTACATAAAATGTAATACAAGGATCAGGATTTGTTTTTTCATGGAGAGAAAGAGGGCTTTGATGCTTATATTTCAGTAAAACCTACTCATTGTTCCATTGTAGTCTTGATAGTTAAAGTTTCTTAGCTGCAGTCTGAACACAGTGCACACAGATTTACACTTGACTAGTGGTACTGTTATGCCATCTACATGCCAACTGTTTATGGAGTTGCACTATAAACTGCTGCCAGCTCACTGCATTTGTCTGTATTCTAGATCTGCTGGACAGATTACACTTAGGATACTTTTCCCACCACCCCACCCTCCTCCTTCTCCATACTCCACTTTAAAGGTCTTTTGGCTTACTTTTCCTAAAATTTTTGAAGTCTAGGAGTAAGACAGTACATTTTCTCCTTATTACATTCATGTAATAAGGAGCAAACAGTTTATTAATTTATCATTGCTTCAGTCATACTGAAGTTCACAGTCTTTCAACAGTAATGCCAGTTAGAGCCAACTTGAATAATCATTGGATTCTTATCAATAAATATACTGAAGAAGCTGTAACTCAATAACTAGTAGAATGTGTGTCAGACAAAATGGGCAGTTTGACAAAATTAGCTACAGTATTAAACCACAGCAATTTACCTCTCCTTGTACATGTCTCCTTAGATTTATAATCTCTTAGACATCCAGTTGCATGTGATTTTTTAATTTTTTTTTCACTGAAGTTTACAATATTATGTAGGGTATTTTTAAAACAGATGTTCTTTGAACGATTTAGTCAGCTTCAGTTTCTGATAAGAAATGGCTGAAACTCATGCTTGCTTTGAGGAAAATATTTCTGAAGAAACAGAAACAGAAGGTGTTTCTGCCTACAAAGTAGTCTTGTTTATCTCTTATAAAATAAATATATTTTAAAATATCCTTGTCACCTGCTCAGTGTTGAGGGTTTATTTTATTTTATTGGCACTTTTAAAAATTTTTTTTCATAGTTTTGGGTAACTCTCAAAGATTTGCTAGAGCTGTTTAACAGCAAAATAATGCAGCCAGAGCAACTGGGCAACTACTGGACAGGGCCTAGTCTGGACATTAATGTGCATTCATTCCACAGCCCTTTGCTAGGGCATTTGCAGAAACAATCATACGGTTTTACTTGGAAGCAGAGGCAAGAGCAGGGTGCTGTTGCTATGTCCTGCACATGGACCAAAAGGGACTTCTGAAACCCTGGTTTGTTCTCTCAGGTGACACTGAGCACAACAAGGACATGGTCTTCACAGGTTTGTTTACAAATGAGAAAGTGTAATCCACTCTATCTTCACCCTCCTTGGTTGCATGGTGTTATTAAAACACCTCTTGTTTTTTTTTTCCTCTGAGCTAAGTCTACTCATCCTTCTTTGTGAGTTTCTGGCAATTTTGATCTATTTGCTGTTGTCTTTTGCCTCTCCTTACTTGTAGAAACCAAGAGACAGCAGAACAGAGGTTTCTTTCTACCACACTGTTCACTGCCATATCCATATGGGAAGTGCACAGAGTGGCTTTTGAACTGATGCTTTTTTCTCTCTATTCTGCAACATAAAGAGATTTGGTTTTCTTATGATAAATCAGGCTATGTGTCTTGGGGATTGTTTATTATCCCATCCCATGTTTGGGGTGTTTGATCTGTTTTGCTTGGTTGTGTGCTCAGGGGTGGCAGCTGTCGTCCACCTGCCGTCCTCTCTGGTTCTGGGGCTGTCGTGACAAAGAGAAGCTGAGCCAGGGTTTCTGGGGAGAGCTGGGGGCAAGGCGAGAGGCAGTCTGCTCTGTTCCGTGGGTGGTTAGACTGAACATGCCTGGCTGGTATTTCTGACCGGGGATCCTCCCGTTTCTGTGGGGTTTGCCTGCTTATTTTTGGGTTTGGTTTTGCTTTTTTTTGTTTTTGTTTTGTTTTTTTTTGTTTTTTTTTTTTGTTGTTGTTGCTTTTGGGCTTTTTTGGGTGTGGATTTTTTTTGTTGTTGGCTTTTGTTTTTTTGCTTTGACACTGTGACTGAGCTTGCCCGCTTGGCTTCTTTTGCTGCTCTGCTGCCGGGGAGCCCAGAGCCAGTGGATGCCCCACCAGGAGCTGGGACCACCGGGGCCAATGACAAAAGCCCAAGGAACCTTTTACTGTACCCCAGAGTTATACTGCTACTGCCCAACCCACACCGTACCTCTGCCATTGCCCCGGGTTTGTGCTGCACTGCAGCTTTTTCCCCCTCTGCCTGCCAGATGTCCTGCCATTCCAGCTTGCTTCTCCAGAGGTTTCGTGCTATTATAGATTAATAATGAGATGATTGGCTCTCACAATTAAAAGATAACTATTGTGTGAATCTTAAGAAAAGCTTTAGTGATGTATAGTTATGTTATTGTAGTTTAGATGTCCTCTGTTCTCCCCATAGTTCCCTTCCCCCCCTGTATTGTTGCCATCAGACAGCCAGGGTTGTCTAGGACAGGTAAAAAAGAAGGTGTGCACGTGTATCCCTTGCATGGGGCAGTTGGGAATGGACAAGCTTGGTGCTTTGGGGGGTGTGGCATGGCAACATCTGATCTCCAATCGAGTTACAAGAAAATGGTTTCCATCAATAAATGGCAAAGAAGAGCTGACTGACAGACTTTGGGAGGGGCCAGGGCTGGCTGATGCAACCCCCAGGGGTATAAAAGACTGAGCATCCATCTTGAAGCTTAACTGGCTGTGTGGTATGTACGCGGGGCAGTTCCCAGCACTGCAGCTTTTTTCTTATGTAGTCCTTTGTTGTATTTTTGTTAAGGCTTAATAAACATTTTTTAAATTTTCAAAGTGAGCAGTTGTGTCTCACACTGCTACAGCTCCTTTTGCTATACTGATGGGCAGCCAATCCTGGCGCCCTCTGGAGATCCATAAAAGAAGCCCCTTCGTCATCCCTTCTCCATCCCTTCTCCATCCCTCCTCCATCCCTTCCTGACGCTTCCCCCGCCACCACGTGCCCCCTGTGCCCACGCCACAGCGCCCCCTGCAGCCTCGGGGGAATCACAGCACCTGCCCCACCCACTGGGAGCCACCAGCGCTCCCGCTGGCTGTGATGGGAACTGCACCGACAGGGAAGGTGCTGCAGCGGAAAGACTGTCGCTGGCTTCCCGGTTCTGTTTGGTGTTGATGCTGTAGTTGTTGTTTGTTTGCCTTGTTATACATAGTAGTTCTTTACTAATGAACTGTTATTCCTATTCCCATATCTTTGCCCCTTAATTTCAAAATGGTTATAATTATAATTCGGAAGGAGTTCATATTTTTCCATTCCAAGGGGAGCTCCTGCCTTCCTTAGCAGGCACCTGTCCTTCAAATCAAGACACTGTGCCATAAAAGTTTTGAGACGTGAAAGATCCATATTTTTTCTGATGAGTGCCTGCAATGAGTTGAATTTGGGTTGTTTGGGAACTGAGATAGTGGGCTCACTACCCAGCCAAAATCCTTCCTATTTTGAACACTCTTAATTGACATTCAGAATAGATAATTGGAAATGATCTAACAAAGAACTTCGAGTAGTGACTGGAGCACTGAAAAAAAAACCTCCGTGATCTGCTAATAATAATTTGTGATAATTTGTGAGGATATGAAATAAAATAAAGCCATCTCCATAACAGCCACAGTCAGTTTTCCTATTTGGTATGTGTTTTGTTACATTGCTACAGTGAAACAGCCAACCTAGAATAGCAGTAGCAGGAAATGTACAGATGCTTCTGTTTAGCATAGCTCTGCAGAGCTCACCAAATTGTGCATCAGCTACAGGCAGCAGGAAATCACTCAGTTATTTTTTCAGTGTTTTTCCACATGTCTCAGAAAGAGGCTGATAATATTTTGCAGGGTCCTTAGAGAATTCATCTCTGAGGTCTAGGTAGCTCCTCTGGTACCACAAAGGAAATACTGTATTATTGGGTCCCAGCAGTGCAGAGAGCAGTCAGCATCCCATCATTTCCTGTTGCTGTCACTTGCTGCAGAGAAGCGGCGCTGACAGGTTACTGTAGAGAGCAGAGAGCTGTTGGTAAGCCTATTTGATTTTCAATTTTCTTATACTACGTGCAGCATAGCTGGGTACCCTGCACCCTCCTCTATATTGTGAAAAATTCCAGTGAATTTCATAGGTGAATTAAAACGTAAAGATCCATCTCAAAGGATGAGATGTAGCTGAAAAAGGAATGATTGCATTTGAAAAAGGAGGTTTTAGTGCATGTGACTGTGAGACGCTGTGACCTGAAGGCTATTTTTTCACTGGCTGTTGATAAACATGTCTGCTGAGGCCACCAAGGGCACAACCAAATATTAACATCAGGAGAGGGCAGGAGACCAAACCACCCCTCTTTTTCCTGCTGAAAACAAGGGCACATTCCGCCTTTATCTCTGCAGAAGATTTGGTTTCTGAGCTGCATACTGCTGAGAATTGAGACTTGCTGAGAACATAGGCATTCTGCTTGCTGCACTGTATGAGCCCTCTGAGCTTCATGTTTCCACTAGAGATATTTTTCTTCCTCGTGGCTAAAACTCAGGTTACAGAGTCTTAAGTACCAGCTTCACTATCTGTGTCTACCATGCCTCACTTGGTGACCTGGCCTTTTGGAGAATCCCCATTTTTGGGGGCCTCTTGGTGACCTCCATTGTCCCAAAGGGGGCCAGCCTCTCTCAGTCCATGCTTAATGTCTTGAAGATACACAGCAGATGCCGCCTCTTATGAGGTGCTGTTAGGATGGGTCACTGCTATTAATGTTTGATTCTCTGCCCCATCTTTGACTTTATACTACTCTGCATTTTCAAGACTTTAATCATGTCAGAAGGCTGATGTCATTGCAGGACAAAACAGTGGAAAAAAGGGGATCAGAGTCAAAGCTTTTATTCCTGTATAAATATCTGAAATAACACAGGCACTCCTAAGTCTTAACAATGCATTTCTCTTTCCATGTGTTTCCTTTTCTTTTTAATAAAACATGCTCTGTTCCCAAAAATCCTGCTTTTGTGATCCAAGTGTTAGAATTGGATGAGCTACATGTTAACCTCCTGAAAGATTAGTGATCCTCTAACACAGATTTTAACGGCTCATTAGTGTAAAAGGAATGGTTGCTGGACTGGTGGGACATAAACATTATTCATACTCAAAAATAATATCTTGCTCTGAGTTCACTTGCTAGCTCCCTCTTGGCAAAAAGGGTAAAGTGCAGCCATTAAAAGGTAGAAACCAAGAAAACACAGACAAGTGCTTCTGACCTGAGTGATATGCAGGCAAACTCATCACTGAAGGAGCTTAGATTGTTTTACAGGTCTGAGAGGGTGCAATTCTCTGGGATTAAGTAGAACTACTTGTCTTTACAGAATTGGTTTGATACAGAGTTCAGAGAAAACAAGTCTACATCCATCACTTAACTTTATTGAATATTTGAACCATCCACATGTTTTCTAATGTCTCCAGCTCACATTGTGGCAACAAAGGAAAATACCTGGAATATAAACAATGAGATCTAGTCTAAAAATTAAGCATTGGAGATGGGTTTGAATTTGAACTGTTTGCTTTGTCTGTTTCTTCTGTGGGCATCCCCTGTGTACATCTGACTCAAGCCCCTTTGGCAGAGGTGTGGGTGTAGCTGTTTTTAAGCTCACATTACCTGCAACCTGTAACTGGTAAGCTAATCACCACTGGCTATACACCAGGAACTGGTGTAAAAGAGTGTGTTTGGCATTGCTCTCTGCTGAGAGCTGCCTGAGTTAACCTGGTTACTTCTCTGATATCACTGTTGGACTCTAGAGACACCCTTGTAATATCTCCTTTGGCACTTTGGAAGAGGTACTTAAATGTTTGACACCTCCTTTGACATTTTGAGGCAACTAGGGGAAAAAGGCACCCTGCAGAGCTGAGCTGTAAGTGCCTCTGAAGTGGGAATAAGATGCACTTAAGAATGTTCATGTCTTGCAGGTACTCGGTAGCGTTACTTTAATTTAAGTTGCAATTCATTCAGGAGTAATTAATTTTTTGGTTTACCAATATGCTTCAGTTTAGAAATTACTCATTTGAGTTTTACCTGCATTTGGACCAGTGATCTTGATTAAATAGTTCTTTCCTGATTTCTAGTGCAGTGATTCATTCAGGAAGAGTTTTGCCAATATCAGTAAGTATCTTAAAATGCCATAATTCATTTTTAGTACAGTCAATAATGGCAGATCATGATGAAGGATCAACAATTCTTTATCTCTACCTCCCCCAGTGAATCTACAAACATGTACATACTCTCTTTAACAGCAGAGGCAGTATGCCTTTGTAGTATGAATATTTACACTGAAAGGGTTTTTCGTTGAAAAATTAGTTGTAATTGACAGTACTGCCCCTTTACATACTTACATTATCTGTTGTCGTTTTTTTTCTTTCTGCTGGTCTTCCACTACAACTTTCTAGTATTTGTAGCTCTGGTTCATGTTTCTTCCTCAAGGTAGATTACAGATGCAGACAATAAGTTACAGTGGGTTAAGAATGTTTCTTTAGTCCCTAATGACTGATATAATTGTTGTATCTGAAGCAGTTTCAAAACAAATTCATTTAACTCATGCAAAAAGTCTTCCTGAAATATTATTTTTGTCTATCCTGTTCATTTCAAGGATCATTAATAGCAGAGGTTGCAGGTAAATAACTGGTTGTTTAAAAAAATAAAAAGAGTGAATGATAGGGAAGAATGCTTTTTTGAGAAGTTGCAGTAAGATACAGGATGATACATGGAGAGCCAGTGAAAGGAGGAGGCAATGCATTTATCTGACCAAATTCATATTTCTTGTGGTTTCTTGGACCCAAGGTGGCTGTTGAACCTTGTTTTGCAGTCAGTGGAGAGCAACAGGAGCTTCTGAGATTTAGCTTGTGGACAGCTAAAATGGATCAGATGAACCAAACCTTTAAAAAAACCCCATTTCCTGTGTGTTTAGAGGGAGATCCTTGAGTGACTAGTTTCAGAGCAGACATTTACTGAGGTGTCCCACCATATGAGTTCTGATTTTACCTGGCTTAGTTTTACAGCAGTGTCTGTGACAAAGGGAAGGTGCCCTGTTCCAAATTCACCCAAGTGGATGTGGCTCTAGCAGGGGTCTCTCTTGCACTGAGCTGATGCCATGAGATCTGATTTATGGCTGTGTGGGAAGGCAATGCTGTGTCCCATGGTGGCACTGGAACCTCAGTGCTACTTCTTGATCAGGTAGCTCCAGCAGCTGGCTGAAATGAAGTGAATAAATCTCAGTCCAACATGTTCAGTGTGTCTGTTTGGCTACTCCTGTTTCATGAGGAAAACTGAGAAGCCTTGGTTCTGATGAGGGACAAGAAAAAAAATGTTTGAACTATTCACGTGAACAACTCGTGGTAAAACTGTCAGGAGAGAACTTGACAAGATCTCACTTTTTTAAAATAAGGGATGAGTATCAACTACTTGAGGGGATGCCCAGAAGTAAGAATGTTAGTCTTTGGATTATTCCTGTAATTTCATGCAGTTATTATTTTAGTACAATTGCATAGTGTTTTTGTTTTTTTCTAATCTTCTCCATTATTAATTTAATATGCACACTGTCTGTATTTGTTCCTTTAAAAATATCCTGTTCTTGGAAGAGCTTAATTATCTGTTCCCTCTTGTTTTCTCTTTTTTACTATCACTCCCTCTGCCATCAGTCCCTGCACGCTTTTCTTTTATTTTCCTTTTTTAAGAAGACTGAATCTTTTTGTGTCTCTTAAAGTCTCACCTGACAAATAAAGCTGATCTCCAAATGGAATTTCCACATATATTAAAATAATGATGTATTATGTCTAAATTTATTTTCCAAAGACTTGTGTTCCCTCCAAAATGCGAGCTCTGTAGATAAAGAGAACTTATGGCAGATAGCTGAAATTAAATTTTTCTCTAAGAAGTTAAGAATCTGCTAAGGAAATGTAGCTCTTAACAGAGTGGTGGAGACACTGCTGGAATTGATTGCTATGATGTTAGCCTAGGAGATCAAGCTGACTGCACTGTGTAATTAATACATTACAATGAATGCACTGGATGATATCACTTAATAGGAGGAACTTGTGCTAACCATCATTATCAATACTGCTTTTTCAATTTCAGATTGTGGTTAACTGATTTGACATTAAATTCCCCTTTAGTTTTGTCCTGCACTGCAGAGATTAATTGTTTTGTGGCCAGAGATCAACAGAATATTGATCCACAAGTCAAATCTGTCTACCCACCTTTTACACGCTTTTTGCTTACTACATGGTGGAGTAAATTAAACTGATCTGCTACTGTAAGCTGCTATTTCAATATAAATCTCTCCTTTTATCTTAAGCTCTTTATCACAGTTTTAACAGTGAATTCTGCTCACTCAGTTACTCCTGTCTGTTCAGATTCACCAGTCTTAGGATCCTTCATGCCAGACAGTATCTGCTTCAGTAGGATTGGAATAATTTACCAGCTTTGAAAATGCTACTGTCATTTATTCTAGGAGTGAGCTGTCTTAGAAGGACTCAGGAAAGGCCAAAGTAGTTTGCATTTATTGGCAAACTATTGCTTGTGTTAGTATTGACTTTTAATTTAACTGCAAAGATGAGAAAATAAACATTATTTTGGAAACTTCAGTCAATAGAGATCATTGAGGAATTTTTCCTTATTTAAAAAAGAATAAACCAGATGTTAATACTGGAATTCCAAATTAATCAAGAAAAGGCTAATGCTCTAAAAGGCTGGAATATCCTCAAAATGCTTTGAAGACAAAGCTGGTCATTGCATGCACATATTTACCTAATTGAAATAGACTGTTTCATGAACATGAAGGTGCATTTAAAAATGGCAGGAAAAAAGCTAAACAACATTATCCATCTCGGGAAAAATACAGGATCTGTCTTTAGATCAGAATAGTGACAATTCAAGAAAATTCAAACATGAATCCAGAAAGTCTGTGTGTCTTATGTTTTGCTGAGAAGGTTTGTGAAACCAGGCCTGCCCCTACTTAGAGAGGAACTTGTGAATAAATCCAAAACACACTTTTACCAATGACAAATGTTACTAGAAAGAATTAACATAATTCTGTGTGTTGTGCACCCATATTCCTTTGCAATTACTGCAAGAAAGGTTTGGAAATAAAAATTACTATTTTGTTGAGAACTGTGAAGTCTTTGTACATAAATTATGAGAAAGTCCAAATTCGTTCACTAAACAAACACCACCACCCATCTAGAAAGTCTCAGGCAAAATGAAGACAGGTTCTGCTGTAGACCATATACAGTGTAAAGTGGAAGGGAATGAAACACCAGTGCCCACTTGTTTCAGTGGAAATGTACCTGACTAACCCATCAAGAAAAATTAATTGCAGCCCCACTTGTTCATATAATAAAATCAGTGATATGAAGGGGACTTGGTTCTTTAGAAGTGTATCAATTAAAGCTATCATAAAATTTAGAAGTCTCTAAACTCAGAAGCATGATGTCTATTTTGAGAGCTTGACCTATCATGATATATCAAAATGGCCTGTAATATGGCAGATAACAATCACTAATCCCACTTCTTTTGCTAAACATTGATTCTGTACAAAAATTGTGACGGAGGGGTAGTGGAGTTGCTTATCAGTGCTCAGTCTTAGCAAAACAGTGCTGATAAGATTTTGCAGATGTTACACCAATTAATTTGTTTTAGAATTGTAAAAAGTGGTTTTGCTGCTGATTTTGACTGCAGACACTATTTATAAATACTTTTTAAAATATTTAGCAGCACACAATAGTGATTAAAATCATGGGTTTATAATGGCTTCTGGGTTCCATAATTCTGCATTAAGTGTTTTGCATATATACTTTCAGTCAGGTTGGTCAAAATATTCCACCAGTACTGAAGTATTCTGGAGTTGTTATAAGAAAAGAGCAAGTAAGCAAAAAAGATTTGACCAATGCTTGATTACAGTAACATTTTGAAATTTGTTAATGGTTTTAGAAATCTTGAACAATTATTATTTTGATATTCTTTCTAGCAATGTCTGTGCCTTTATGAGCAGGAACAATGAGTAATTTCTCTGCCTCATTAGTAGCTGTCTCTCCCTTCACTCTGAATCAAAGTTTTCTTGCAGGTAGAAGAGAAAGAGTTTATTCCCCTGCAAAAATATGAAAACTTTTTAAGCTCTTTAGTGCACCTCTATAATGGACAAAACTTTTAATTTTTTTAGTATTGTCAAGTCTTGTGATTTTTGTCAATTATTGGCAGGGGGTTAATCATAATAAGCTTTAATATTCTCTTTGGATTTTGAGATCTGGGACTTTGGGACTTATATGAAAATCCTGGCTTGTAACAAAGGAATTTTTGGTTTTGCTTTTGCTTTTGTGTTTATTTTTCATTTGTTTTTGATTTTGTTTTTGTTCTTTCCTTTTCCTGGGGGTTTAAAGTGTGATCCATTCTTTTTGAGCTCCATGTTGCTCAAAAAAAAAAATTAAAGGCACTCTCTTCACTTTTATTTCATGCTGTTTGGTCACAAGAGAGGAAGAACAGAAAGCAGAGCCAAGCTTGATTATTTAAGAACAAATGCTAACTTTCAACATGTTCAGTCAGAAAATAACTCTTTCACTCACTCTGACTTCTCTGTGGCATCTCTCTGGTGGACAACACAGGTATCTTCTAGAGAAGGTAAAATAACACTATAGGAAACGTCTAGTCTTGAGGTCTGGGATTCTCAGGGAATCTCATTGGGCTCATCAGGGAAGCTCACCAGAGAGGACATGGTTAGTGAGATCACTGAATAGCAGAAAGTACAGACAGTTCCTGCAGGATGAGTAAAGAGGGCACTGACCACAGCAGACAGATCTATGCTGACTACTAACAGTGGTACTTTAGGATAGTGTCTTTTCCAAAAAGTCAGTTTACACCTGTAGGATGGTTGCAGTAGGGCTGTACTTCCCCTGCACCAACAAGTGCTACTTCCAGTAACTTTGTTTTCCTACAAAACTGTAGGCAGCAGAAAGGGGCACTATGTCATCTTAGTGACACTTTTAGAATCATTAACATTTCAATCTGAAATTCTCAGCAGCTGAAGAGAGGCTCAGTTGCTGAAATAAAAGTGTCCACAACACTGATTAGAAGCTGAAAGGATTAGCTTGATGTCTCTGATGTTAATGCTTGCTGAAATGAAAAGGGAAAAAAATGTTCAAAGGCCCAGACGTAAAGTACCTGACTTCCTCAGACCTATCAAAGGGTTAGCATCAATAACCAAGTAATGGCTGCTTTATAGTTTGAATTTTCTGACCCAGTGTTTTCAAAAGGCCAATAAAAAGCCACACTGCTGAGACAAAATTTTAGGTTGTAATGACTATAAAAATAAAATAGTAATGATAGAGCAATTTGTCTTGGTCTAAGAGAGAAGGTTAAACCTGTAACTGTGCCAGTCTTGAAGAGCAAGCTGGCAAAAAAGAAGTTTCATGTTTTCATGTGCATAGCTAAACATACTGAAAAAACAAAGATTGCAGAGGAATGAATTTTTTTAAAATTGTTTTTGTAAAATCTCTGCTTCTCATAGAAAATGCCCCTTTTTGCTCTACAAGAGGGTCTTAAACCCTATCAAAGTCTAGATTGTTGAAAACAGTGGGGTTTTAAAGATGTTGACTGCAATGTCCTTTTGAGTGTAATTTCAAACTTCACTTAGGCTACATTTTAGGCTTTAGATATGCAAATAATTGTTCAACTATTTAATTTTTATGTATGCATCAGCCTTCATGGAACTGGAAGTAGAATTCAGAAAATTTAAACTCTGTTTAAAAAGAAGAGAGTGTGGGCCTATAAGAATGTGATAACTCACTCACTTGAGCCATAGAATCAGTGTTAAAATTAATTTCATTTCTTTACCTGCTTCAAGTCTCTGTAGCCTTGACAATAACTTTTAGGGAAGGGAAATAAATTATATTGGTTTTACTGCAGCTTAAATAATTTGCATTTTCCCACTTTAATTTTTGGGCAACACATGCATGCAAGTATAAAGGTCATCTGGCAGAAAATTATTTATCTCTCTCAGATGTAATAAACACTTTTGTCCTCTTTCTGTCTGAAGCTTAAAAAATTTCCATCTAGAAAACAGAGTGCAGGAAAATAGTTGGTTAAATTATGCAGTTTTTGGAAAACAAGCTTCTGCAGCTCTTACGTCAGATAATGCCATCAGCTCCTCTGGAGATTGCACCTACCTTTTAGGTTATAAAATATCACAGTGGGCCTCCTTTGGATCTCCCTGGACATAGAGAAGATATACCAAAATTTGAATTAACAGAAATCATATCTTCAGCTATAACAGTGTGGGTTTGGAAGACTCTGATGTCTCTGAGTTATTATGCTCCATTCTACATTAAGAAGCCAGGTCACATACTGTCAGCTGTACCTTCTTTCTTCCTTCTTTATTTGGGCTTACATCCAAAAGATTTATTTTCCCTTCATAAATGTAGTCCATGGAATACTTAAGTGCACTTCTTCACATAGGAAAAATAATGTGAAGTAATGGGAAGAGAAATCCTTTAACCCTTCCTTTCACAAAGCAGATTATTTTCCTGTTGTTGAATAATTTTTTATATGTATAAATCACATTTATCTAGTTGTGTACTGTGCCATTTATTATGGTGGAACTGAGAAGTGATATCTGCCTTTGCAAGGCCAGAATTTGTGGTGCAGCCAAGTTTCTTCTACTAGTCTGTTTTCCTCACCATCTTTCTAGGTGACTTCTCTCAAATACTGCCAAGAGTTACATTCTTCATTTTCTTAGCTTGTCTAGCTTTTAAATTTCCATTTTGTTAGTTGGCTGTTTTGTCCAATTTTTTTTTCTAGCTTGTAATCTCAGTGCATAAGGAAATTTCATTTAGATTTATACACTTCATGGAGACCGAGGCTTTGCATGCCAGTTTTTTGTGACACTGTAGGAGAAATAAAATCCCCCAGTCATAATGGAAGAATACAGAACACAAATGTTCTTTCTTAAAGTTGTGCCCTGTGGGATTTAGTCATAGTTAGTAAGTATTATGTATATTTCACTGTCTTTTATGTGCCTTTTGTCAGTTCTATTAAGTAGACAATGTCCCTTGTTAACTGGTAGCCAAGGTCATCCTATACTGAATGACAAAATAAACTTGAACATCAAATAGGCTGGAAACATTGGAAAATTTCCTTTGAGAATGACAAGATCTGTTACAATAGGCTAAATTTCTGGCTTGATTTTATTTCAGTGAAGTTATATCTAATCAGTGGCACAGCATATAGAATGAAAACTGTCTAAGATGCTAATTGTAACATATTTAGAAATATTCAGAAATAATTTAACCCAAACATTTATTGTTCAGGCTAAAACTAAATAAAACCTCCCTTCCATTTTTTTTGTTTGTTTTGCTTTCCCCTCCAATGATTAATTCATGTTTTCAATGCCCCTTCTTTCACCCCATGCAGTAAATTTGAAGAAAGCTGTTGGGTGAGTTATGGGCTTCTGGCATGAAAAAAATTGGTCTCTGACTTTATTATGCACAGGGAGAAAGACATGCTGAGAAGCTGCATTTGAGCTATAAGACCAGTGGTAGTTTTCAGTCATTCTGTGATGCCCATAAGGGGATTGCTTGTCTACAAATTCAGCTGAGTTCACTTGAATCTTTTCTTCAGTAAGCCATTGGCAGCTCTAATATCTTTTCCCCCCTCTCCCCCCTAAAAATAATAGGAAAGATTAAAAGAAGTAAAGATATTTAAAACTGAATGTTCAAAAGTTATATATTCAACCAAATATGTGGTTTTTAGAGGTCACTTCTTGCATGATTTTTTTCACTGTGAAACTGTACTAGAGAAAGGGCTCAGTTAATTTCTACATGGGTTGACATTTTAACCAAGTTTGATCTTGTCTAGCTGTGGCATTGGAAAGACTTTTTCTTCGCTTGGAAAAAGCTTTATGCTTTGTCAAAAAAAAAAACCCCAAAAAAACCCCAAAACAACAAAACACCAACAAACTCTCAAAAAGAAAAAAAAAATAAACCCAAAAACTAAAAAAGAAAACACAGTTCTACTCTCTTCTAGTTTTTTGACAGAAGAATCCAAAATTTGTTCTCCTCCTTCTTCTGTCTGATCACATAGGATCTGGACACTTCAGAGGGCCTGTTCTTTCTGCTGCCCTTATGAGTTACTGTAGTATTTTATTTGTATGTTATTTTAGATGGAGAGCTTAAATGACCTCAGTGTTGTACAGATGATCTCAAGAAGGAGCTGGGCTTTCCCAGAAATGTTGAGGTGAGGGCTCTTCCCTGGGCAGTTCCCTTTGGGACTCCCAAACCAGACCATAAATGCAGTGGGGTCGAAACTTTTCACATTAAATTCATGAGTACGAAATCCTCCTGTTGCACCTTTCCTTTCATTTTGTGTTTACTGAGTGTAGCTTTGGAACAATTTATGGGTGAAGGATGCCTGATACAGAAAACAGGCATCTTTTTATTCTGCAGCTGTGGCTGCAAATTGGAATTTATAGTGTCTGTAAATTGATAAAAGAGATATGGAAACCAGGTTCCTCTCTATTATTTCCATTCTCTCGGTAGGCTACTTGGTTGTCAAAGGCTAGTAAAACTGCAGTCTTTTCTTCCAGGCAATATGGTAGGCTTAACTCCTTTAGAAGAAGCCTTGGGGAAAACAAACATTTTTTTTCAATAGTAACCCAACATTAAGGAGTAGTACTTTGTCATACATCTGCTCTTGCTGGTTTCAAGAACTGGTGGTTCTCAGCATGCATGTTGAAAAAAAGCATGACTCCTGTGTTTCCAGCCTCTGCTCATAATTAATGTGCTTCATGATCTGTCAATTTTACTTTCATTGTAGGAGGTCACAGGGACAGAGAGAGCAGAGTGTTGTGACAGTGTGTCTGTCAAGGTAACTCAAGGACTAAACAAGCAAGCCGGGAAATTATTTGAAGCACTGGGGCCTTGATCGTCTGTACTGCTTGATTGTTTGTTCTTTCAATGGCCCAGTTTGGTGGCATTCCAGCTGCTTTGCTCCTGGGTAAATAGAGAGGGCTGGTGCTAAGCACTCTTGGGTTGGACTGGCTGGCTCCACAGCCTGAGCCAGCACCCAGAATGTTTCAGATGGGCACGAGATACAGCTGCCCTCGGACCTCTGGGAGTAGCACACCAACCAGCAAGCAAACAGCTTTCCTCATCCCCCTGCATGAGCATCGTGAAGGATGATTGCATTATGTTCTAATCAGTCTGCCTGGTCCTTCATAGTAAGAGTAATAACTTCACCAGTGCAATGCAACTCAGCATCAGAGGAATCTTGTCTTGTTGACTTTTGTAGATTTCTTACAGGCAGAACCATGTTCTCCTCTGACTTTGGAAGAAAACGGAGCATGCAGATCCTACTGAAATTGGAATGATTGAAAAAGGAGTTGTATTTTGGATGTTTGGAAGCCTTTGCAAAGATGCATCTTTAAACAAAGCACTACAGGCAGCTGTTGCACTGCATGGGCAGTACCTCAGTAGGATGAGTAATTCCTTAGTTTTTTATACTACTCCACTTTAATGAAAAATCAGCCTGCCACACTGGTGTCTTTTAGAAAATTCAATATAGTGAGTTTTAAGGCCTTGTTTCCTATCTTATCAGGGGTACAGTGATGAGTTTCTACATGGTATCAATTATTATATAGACGTGAAAAAATCCTAAGTACTAAAATGAAACATTATGTTGCTTTTCAACAAATATTTATTTTCATGTCTGAGAAAATAAAATGAAAATATTCCATGTGAATTTGAGGCAGAGTATTTAATTCCTACACTCACTCACGAGCAAAGCAAGGCAATGATGAAGCATCATTCTTTACTAAAGTTTTGCTTTCCACCACTCAAGGCTGAAAGAAAATTTTAAGTTTATTTGTAAACGAGCTTGTTAGGGTATACATTGAGTATATGTGTTGCTTCAGTTTTGCCTTTCGTTAGTTCATCCATCTGGCCAACCTAAAAAGAAGAGGTCTAATCAAGCGCCTGGACATTAAGTGATAGCTGCATGACTTTTAGACAGCTCCTTTTTTCTTTCTTTCTTTTCTTTTCTTTCTTTCTTTCTAGTGTCCTCCCTGTTCATCTTCTACTATACATCTGTACTCAAAAAAAGATAATCTATAAATCAAAAGATTTTGTGTACTTTCCATCCCTGCAGTGTTCAAGGCTGGAGGAGGTTCTGAGTAACCTTGTCCTGGTGAAGGTTCCCTGCCCATGGCAACAGGGTTGGAACAAGATGATATCAAGGGTCCCTTCCAAGCCAAACCATTCTATGATACTATGAGTCTATGCCTGCAACAAACTGAAATGCTACCTTTTGTCCTCTCTGGTTTTTCCCATGGTGGCTTCTTATGTCTTCTTTTTTCTTTTTTTTTTTCTTTTTTTTTTTTATATGTGCTGTGGGAGCTAGGTAACCTTCTTTCAACTTTTGTTGTCAAAAATCCCATTTTGATCTTGTTCTTAAATTCAGTAATGGATCTACTTATTTTTCTTCCGTAGAAAACTGAAGTATTGTTATATAAGCCACAACTTTTCTTAATGTTTGTTGCTTTCCGATAACCCTGATAATCTCTAGGTCTACAAAGTGCATTTGTCTTTTAAGAACACCTGTTTTTAGGGGCCAGAACACAAAAGTACAAGTGTTGGCTATCGTCCTTCCAGCTGTATGCCAGAACATCCTGCTTGACTAGCCCTAAGACAGAAAAAGAAAAAGTATTCACTGAGGCATTTTCAAGTTAATCACTACAAGTTTGGGAACTTTTTATGCCTCCTGTGAAAACTTGTGGTATTGATTGATTTTTTTCTATCCAAAGGAGCCACTGCAGTTAAATGTGGGATAACGGATACAACTATTTACTTTCTTCTAGTGTGAATGTGTGAATATCCTATACACACTTAAAGAGTGAAAAATATCTGCTGATTTACTTCATTAGTAGGAATCTGGCTGTGAATTGACAATATGTGAGCAGAACAAACCAAAACCTTTCCCATAAATTATCTGTTGACAATTAGTCCTTATGCCTACATGATAGCTGCTTCAGATACTATTGCGTGAAAGTGTTATCAGGAATAGAGTGCTCCAAGTAGTCTTTTGAATACAGGAAATTAAAAATCTTGGCTTTGTTCAGATTTGTGTCCCATGACTATCTGATTTTGGTGTGTCTTTTTGTGAGATCAAGGTGAAGCTTTCTCATGGTTAGTACATCGAGGAAAAGAGAGGAAAAAGGAGGAACTTCATCCCCCTTATGTTTTCTGGCACCAATGACATCTTTAGCTCCTGCATCACCAAACAGTTTACTTGGGATGTTAATAGGTTCTTTATTCTCTGCTTCATCATCTGCTTGATGATCTGCTGGATCACTGCTCCAAGTGTTGTATATACAATAGTTTTTTGGGTGTTGACCTTTCCATAAAACAAGTTTTGAAACTCATCAGTGAACAGAAAAACTAATGGTGAGAAAGAGAAAAGTACAAATGGACAATGCACATGCATGAGGGCCCCCAAGGGCCTTTCCTGCCCTGGCAGCCAGGGGAACAGCACAAAGATGTAGTTGCCTGGCTTCCAGAATACAGTTGAGACAAAGCTGGAGGACAGTGAATGGGGAAAGCTGGATGTCAAAAGATGACGCTTGTAGCTGTGTTTAGTAGACAAAACAGGGAATGGCTAAACAAACAAAGAGGGAGTGCCAAAGGGGCTGTATCCAGTAAACCACCTTTCTCCTTGATTTCCTTCCCACTACAGCCAGGAACATGAGTGTAAAAAGCACACTCTGTGGGAGAACAAGCCACTGCCTTCTTTGCAGCAGCAGAGCTCCTCAGTTAGATCATTTTCTGGCAATATGTATGCAGACTTGATTCCTGAATTTCCTGGATGGAATTAAACATTCTACTTCACAGCAGAGGGTCAAACTAAAGCATTTGCTGAGGGGGAGTATTCTAGGCCAACATTGGAACCAGGTGCCTCCATCATTCAGCTGAAAAGCTGTCTCTTGCACTCTAAGCAAAGAATCTGTCAGCTTGCTTGCTGTCAGCTGTTACCTGTCTTCAGTAACACAACTTCAAACACCTTCAGAAAGCTTACTTTCCTGATAAGCCATAAACAAATAAACTGTATGTAGGAAACATGGGAAAAGTTGTCAAACTCTTTAGCAGATGCCATTAATGCCTGCACTTTGGACAACTTAGTGCTTCTTTAGATTTCATGCAGGTTTTCTGCAAAATGATTTATCTACTGAGTGAGACTGAAGGAAGGAAAAAGTGACTGTTCTTAGTTTTTTGAAGAACAAAACATATATCAAGCAATTTTTCATCTATAAAACTGAAAAGTTTCCAGAAAAAATATAAATAGCTTTTTTAAAAAGCTAAAGGTAATAGAAAGTGCACTAAAGTTATTAAATTAGATTAAATAATATATCTTTTAAGGATGAAATTACTGATAAAAACCTAAATATTTAAGTGTTTTGCCTCTATGTTTACCAGTCCCCTTTGCTTATGCTATTTCTCCTTGGAGCTTTAGGCAATTTAATTTTTCTTACTGACTACTTTAACTCTAATGGGATACAGTGAGTTTTTGGGGCAGTATGATTCCATCTCAGGGAGCATCTAGAAGAACTTGCAGCCAGGTGAACTCACTAACCCTTAAAATTAAGGCCTATGTAGGCAGTTATAAATCTGTAATTATGTCACTCAGGAAGACTAAACATTAAGAGACATTGTCCAGAACCACAGAATCCAGAGCAGTCAGGAGTAAAACCAATGTTTCCTAGATCGAAATGCTGTTTACTGATTGTATTGCAAGTCGATATTCAGTATGCAGCATATCAGGTTTAATTAACCTGGTTGGTATTTACAGTTAACATAAAGTGGTTTTGCACGGTGAAGGACTGTACAAGCACTGAATACTGCACTACAAATGTTTAGCAGGTGAAACCACAATGCCACCTGTAACAATACATGCAATACTGTAGATATCAATCACATACAGTATACATATTCATTGTATCACATACCTAGTTAGTCAAGGAAATTATATCTGATTATTGGCATGGCCATAGAAATACATGAAAAATTCTGCCTCTATGCATGCAAATAACATCAGCATTAAAAACATTAATATAGCATTTGCTTTAGCTTCTTATCTTTGAAAATTATGTCTCCCAAAAAACAGTGTTTTAAAGACCACATCTTCATAACATTTCCATGAAGCCTGAATTGTTTATTCTGTCAAATTGATAGAACTGATATGGCATGTCTGTGACCTGGAATCATAAGAAGACTATCTAAGGAATATAGTTTTCCTAGGTCAGTCTAATCTTTGAGTTATTAGTGTCTATTGTAATGAGTTTTGCTTAGAGCAGTGATCTACTGAAAGCATCAACTCATTTTTGTGAAGTTTTGTATCCCAGACAAATGGTCATAACTTAGTGATATTTCTATCTTGGCTGGGTTTGCAATGTCATTGAAAAAAGTTATTAGTCACACAGCAATAAATTTCTGGGAAAGATATGATGTTTCAAACTCTACTGTATGATAAATTGAGCCCAAAAAATCCCTGGATTCCATTTTATGAAAAGGCTTACAGGGACTCACCGAGACAAATGAATAAATGGAAGACTTAATGGTGAGGACGAGGATGGATTGACAGGGCAATAAAAGAATTCTGCACTGCTTATCATATGATCTTCCAACTCCCAGCAGTATTTCAGAAGTTTGGTAGAGTATTCAATTAAGTGAGTTATGATATCTTCAACACATTATAATACAGTTTATATGGTTTCCATGTGGCTATTATGAATTTGCATTTCAGAGTTACTGCTGTCATCTTTAGACTTCATCTTGCAAAGAATGAAACCAAAAAGCTGCTGGTACTGCATCCAGGCCTATTTTCAAACATGGTGGTAAAAAGACATATAAAGCCAGTCAGAAATGCATCTTCTCTACAAGGCTGTTTCATGCCATATCAAATTGACATTGTGCGTTGCATTATTAGAGGTGGTGTCTGTTGTATTTTTAGAGCCTTATACATTCTTAATGAAGGCTTCATTCTTTGAATAAACCTATATCTAGGTAATTGTGTGATTTCTGCAAATATGATCATGAGCCACTCCGATTCATGGCCTTTCCAAAGAAGTGGGAACTAGTAGGAACTTGCAGCAATGTCAGGGATAGGAGGAACGCAAATGGATATTGTCAGGTTTTCAGTTTCTCCTAAATAATTTTATGATCTGAATGAACACTCAGAAAGCTAAAAGATTAATTGCCAGTGTGAAAATCTTTTTTGGAAAAAAGTCGGCCCCAACATGTATGCTGCTACCTGTCACCATGATATTTACTGAAAAATCCCTTCATCAGGATTTCTTCTCCTGGGAAGTTGAGAAGCCTCAGATGAAAATGTAAATAATAATTATCTGATTGCTTCTCCATGTGTTTTGCTGCTTTGGAATGCAGTAGGTGAGTCTTTCATTGGTTCCATGTGAATTGTTTTAACCTAATGACCAATCCCAGTCCAGCTGTGTCAGGACTGTGGTCAGTCACAAGTTTTTATTTTTCATTCTTGTGTAGCCTTCTGATGACTCCTTTCTCTTTCTTTAGTATAGACTTAGTATATAATTTATTTTAATATAATGTAAAAAATAATAAATCAGCCTTCTGAGAAGTTGGAGTCAAATTCTCATCTCTCATCTCATCCTGGGGACACTCGCAACACCACAACAGCTACCTAATAGAACCTTATTGAGACAGATGTTTCAATTCTTATTGACAGCAATTCCAAGGTGTTTTTTAACAGCATATGCTAACCAAAGGCGATAAATTAGTAAATAAAATAAAATTTGATTTTTGCTTTGTAATCCTTCAGAAGCCAAGTTAATTGAGATTCAGAGATTATTTCTACTCTATATTACATTCATTTTTCATACTAAAGTACTTTTTCTTTTATGCATACCCAGGGATAATGCAGTCTTAAAGGATTTCATAGTGTGCTTTAACATCACCTGTATATGAGTGTCGGGTAAAGGAGAGGCACACAAAGAAAGGCCAGATTTAAAAGATTTTTTTTTCATTTTGAAAACAAAGGAATGGCAGGCAATTCTTTGCCAGATTACTAGTAGTTGGGTGAGGAAGTGTGATATTCATCAATATGTAAAGTAAGATTGGAATGACAAGTGTGAGGTCTGTAGTACTAAATCAGTATTATGAAGTGCTCAGAAAGCGCTCTTTTTCTCCCAAGTCCTGAAGGTTATTGGGAAAACCTCTGTGAAATCAGTTGAGAAAAGTCACAGTACTTTGGGGGGAAACTGGAACTATGGCCTTAATGCAAAGGTTTCACACTGATTCAGAACAGGTTGTACCTCTGTTCTTTGTATTTCTTTGAGTCCACAACACAACTGCCAAGGATGTCAGAGGAGGTTTGTACAGAGAGACTATAGGTAGAACAAGGCCTTAATGTAGTAGTTACATTTATTTGTTCTGTTAGATGTAACTGGATAGATGTAACCTTATATTGTCATTTAAAAGCTACATGAAGTGTTGTAGTCCCTTTCTGTAGTTATTGCAAACAGGGAAAGACATCCAGGGAAAATTTATTCAAGTTTCTCAGGTACCTTCTGTTCCAGTTGGATCATAGAATCATAGAAGGGTTTGGATTGGAAGGGACCTTCCTCCTAAAAATCATTTAGTTCCAACCCCCATGCCATGGGCAGGGCACCTTTTACTAGATCAGTTTTCTCCAACCTGGCCTTTCTCCAAAGTGCCATCCAACCTGGCCTTGAGCACTTTCAGGAATTGGGTATCCACAGGTTCTCTGGGCAACCTGTTCCAGTGTCACACCACCCTCACAGGAAAGAACTCATAACTCTAGAGTAATCCTGAAAGTAAATTCTCCTCTGCTGCTTCAGAACTATGGAACAACTATTCTTTTATAATTTGTCTAAGGTAAGACCTGAAGTGTTTTCTCAAGAGCCTTTAACTTGGGCACTGCATTGCAAGATGATATAGAGGATCTATAAAACACCCCTAACCTTCTTTTGCAATCAGTGGTGAACATTGGAGGTTTTCAGAGGAGCCCCATATTGTTTTGGGGCTTTCTTCAGGTAAAAAAAAAAGGAAATGATGGCACTACAGTGGTGTCTGGACTCTTACATTCTGGAGTATATGTGACTGCAAATGGCTGTGCATAAGGTATCTCTGTCCATTTCCTGTTTTCCAGTGAATGCCTCAGTTAAACTAGATTCAGTCTGGAGGTCTGAAATCAGACACCCAGTCCAGTCCTGACTGGTGTCTCAGGAGCTGGGTAAAGACTGCAGTAGGCAAGCTACCAGTGCCAGCCCCAGGGCACTGTTCCAAATCTGTCAGTCTGGACTCCAATATAGCCTGGGCCTAGGCCCAACAGAAATCTTCCAGACAGAGAGCAAGAATGACTTTGGAGTTTGCAAGGGGTGGGGGTCACCCTCATAAGCATTGCCTTAATTGGCTCTGGCCACTCCACTTTTGGGAGTAAAGAGTGATGATTGATTCCACACACGAACAATTTTTCCGCCTCAAGAGAGCCTTCAGAAGGGAGTTTAATGTTGTGTATGGTAAGTGATGCAAACACCAACAAGTAGACTTTTGGGTCATCTAAGTGCCGCTCATGCCTACATTGTACTGGCTGGACTACAGGCACTCCAGCTTTCCCTAAGGACCAGTACTTAACTCTTTTTAAAGCTATCACAACAATGTTTTTATAGACATGAATAACTGATGGCATCATTCCCTTTCTGCACTGATTTGTAATTGTACCAATAAAATAGTCAACTGATATTGAAAGAAGTGGTCTGCACAAGAAGCAATACTGCATCTCTTACTATTCTAAATGACAAACTCTTGCTCAAATGGGAGGTTTGCTTTTAAAATTCTTCTTTGAGGTAGGCATTTTTCATTGGCATTTCCATTGTACAATATGAACTATATTTAGTAGTTTACCTTTTGCTTTCAGATCATAAAATAGTGAAATTTTGTTTGAGTTACCCCTATAAATGATAACACAGAATATATTTTTTAAATTATCAGGAATCTTGGAACTGATGATAATAATTTATTTTTATTCCAATAATGTGACCTGCTAGAAAGCATTATTTCATCCATGCAGCAGTGTAAGCCATTTATATTTTAGTACTCATTTGTAGTAATATTTATTTAGTTAAATGGATAATGTTGATATGCTGAAAGAATAAATCACCATCTATCAAATAAAATCTATCAAATCTCAAAGATACAACAGTAAACAGCTCAGCAGTGCTCAAATGTAGGATGGTTAACTGCAAAGCTGAAGTGACATATCTCAAAGAAATGGACATTTTATTAACTTTCTAGAAGCTGATATTATTATTGATAACTCTTCCCAAGGGATGATTTAATGGGATTTAGCTAATATCATAAAACACTTATATAGCAAATGAAGAAATAGTCCAATCCATATCCAGACAAAGGAAATGTAACAGAATGAGGGAAAAGTATAACAGAAAAATAAGACTAGAAGGCATTTTTGGTGATAGGAGGGGGAGAGGTAGTCTACTGTACCTTCTAAGATATGTCTTGACAAATGCTCAGTTAGCTTATTCTTAAACAACTTCTCCCTTTCCTCTTTGCAGTTTATTTCCTTTATCTTTACCAAAGGAAAAATGTCTTTAAAGTCCTCCTTAAATTTTTGTTAGTACAATTTCAATCTCCTATCTACCTATCTTAGCTCTCATTAGCATGACATTCTCTCTGTTTGGCAGCCATACTTAGTTATCAGCTACCTCCTCAATCTTCTCCTCTTTAGACAAAACCATTTAATTTTTTCAGTCTTCCTGATTTTAGCTCACACCATGAGCTAAACTGTTCTAAACAAATGACAGGTGAATTTCCTGTCCTTTCATCATTCTTCTAATTATCTTTTGGACTTTCTTATTTGGAAAGTTTTGATCAAAAATGATCCAGATGCTGCAGCTGCCTCAGCATGAAATTTTTTCAAGAATTGCAGATTCTTATGCTTTCAGTATGACCTGCAGACGATGCTTCTTTTTCTCACAAGTGTGGCACTGTTGACTCATATTCAGCTGTCATCTGCTGTAATCTCAGACCCTACTCTGAAGTGTGTTTTCTAAGCAGTTGTTCTGTATTCTGTTTAAATGGATTTTTCCTGCACAAGTGTACAATTTGTACACTTGTGCAGGAAAAATCCCTTATCATCTCCTATCCCTTATCACCCTTCGAATTTTATTTATTATTTCTACTCCCTGTGTCCAATTTGCAAAGATTACTTTGAATTCTCCACTCCCACTTTCACATTTCTTGCAGATTTCAAAAGCATAAACTCTATTTCACAATTCCTGTCATGAAGGGAAAGATAAACCCAAACCCAGGTGAAACTTTATGCTAGGCATTCTTCTATTTGATTACTGGTAAAATATATTATTTTAAAAAGCAACAAAAAGTATGATGTTTAAATCTAGATCATATGTTTATAACTTGGTTGTGAAAGCATCATTTGAGCTACCTGGAGTAAAAATTCCTAAACATCAGATAGCTCATGTCCAGACTTGAGTCTTTGCTATCTTGCTTATAAAAGATAGACTGATTTAACACAAGGTGTTCTTCAAAAGTACATGATAGCCATTGTGCATGTCTTTTGCAAGCTTTTTGGCAATGTCTAGATTATTTATTTATTAAAAAATGTGCTGGGAATTTGAGTAAAAATAGTCAATATATCATCCATAATCTCTTTTTTTGCTCCTTTTTTTAAAAACAACACAATATTCAGTCTTTTTTTCACATTCCAAGTATTTTGCTGCCTTTTCACTTCATCGTTTCTCAGAGACAAACATTAATGGCTCTGATACTTCTTCAGCTATTTCTTGAGGTGTTGAATTAATTTTATTAGACACAATGAATGTGCATTTGATACAAAACCTTAGTAGCAGCTGGGTGGTTTTGGAGTCAGTGGATTTCAGAAGTTGATACCAGGACAAGTCTGTATTCCTTAAATGAAGACACTACAAAAATGCAGTCATGCATTTAGAACATTGTGGAACAGGTTTGGTTCTGCTGTTTTTGTAAGACAAGGAAGCATTAAATCTGTGGCTGCCCTCACATTCCCTGTGAAATTCTCTTTATTCATAGTGCCATATGCTGGGAAAAGTTACTGGTATGATCAGGGGAATGAAACATCTTTGTAACCAGGGGTTTATGGCTGAAGCTACTTTTTCTTGAAAATAGAAATGCGAAAGGAAGAAAGGTTGCTGTTGCTATTACAAATAACTATAATACCACAGTTACAAGACAGTGCAGAGGTTTTGTGTTGGTATGTCACCATGGTTATAGCCAATACTCCTCTTAGAATAGCTGCTTTTTTTTAGCCAGTGGTGAAAATTTATGCATTTTACCATCTTAATTGATTGAGACTAAAGTTTAGATTGATAACATTGGCTGAACCTGCAAGTTGTACTAAGTCCATCCACACTCCATGAAAGAAAAGTAAAAAAAAAAGAAAAGAAGAAAGACAATGAGGTAAAGAGTGGAAGATCATTTGAAGTCAGTTCTCCTTACAAGCACCCAGGAAAATTACTGTAAGGAATGTTTACCACATTTATTATAAGATGTGGATGGCCAAAGAGAGGGGCTCATGTATTTTCTGTATTATATAAACTGTAAAGCAGATTAATGATTCTTAGATAAATAATGATCAGAAAAAAGATAAAGATTTTCCTTCTCATAAAGATAGATACAGAGAGTTTAACCTGCTGCAACAGCACTGCCAAACAGACAGGAACATCTGGTTTTGCTGGCTTGACAGGCAATGGTTTTAAAGACGCCAGGTGCCAGGATTATGTACCACTAAAAGATTCACTTTTCAAGCCCTCAATACTATGCTGGCAAACATCCAAAATGATCAAACTGAAAGGTAGATTTCCTATGACATAAGTGGCACACATTTGTTTAAACTAAAGATGTGAGATGTTCCAGTGCTGCTGTGACAGCAAAGAATTCCATTTCCCTAATTATGGACTGAAATTTTCTCTCCTGAGTAACTCAACATTGCTGTTAAAAGCTACTTACCTTCACTACAGTGAGACTTGTCATGTTGCCCCACTAAATCTTTGAGTAAAGAATAGCCTGCCAAAATTTAGGGGAAAATGACAGAATAGTTGAAATAGTCATTCAATTTTATTCAGTCTATCTTGATAAAATGTTCTCTAAGAATAAGATTATATGCTTGCTAACCACTAGAAGAACATTTATATACAGTCCGAGCCCATTCAACTAATTCAGGATCAGGAACTGAAATTTGGAGTGTATATGGCTAGTGAGGTACTGTTTGGATATATTTTCTGTGTTACTGGAGAGCATTGGAAGCCCACAATTCCTAGTTTTACAGTGTTCTGGTTCCCCTCAATTTCATTTGCTGTGATAGCTATGGGCTAGTCAAACAAATTCTCCTGAAAGCAGTGCAGAGCTACTCTCTTATTTGGGGAAAGACCTTTTTTTCAATCTGCCATTTCTAAAATAATGTCTAGAGAACACTTTGAAGTACCGTAAGTCTCTGTACCAGCAGATTTTTCTCAAATTAGCAGGCCTTTAGTGGACTTCTACCTAATTGATTAAATGGCTAGCATAAGTGATTTATGAGAAAAGATTAAAATAACTTTATACATATTGCTTGGTTAAATCACAATTACTCTGCCTTTAATAATGATCTACAGGTATTATTTGAGAAGCATATGTTCCTTGGATGGAGATGAATTGTTCACTGTTATCCAGGGACTAGAAAACTTTCTATATAACTAGAAATATAGCTGCAAGAATGATACAAAACCAATCACCAAGATAATATTTGTGATCCCTTTAGTCACTTAAAATTAAGATTCATGCAAAACCAATTTCCTTGACAAGCAAGCTCATAGAATATTCATATCAGAGTATTCCTACAAATGGAGCATACCATTTGTGTGCCTAGATGCCCTCCTTGTATTGGCAGCAGCTAAAAATCAGCATAAAAACTCTTGAGATTGAAACCTATCCATTGCACAGACAGAAGCAATAGCACATTGCAGGCACAGCAAGTAGTCAGCTATGAGTAGATGATACTCAAAGTAGTAATCAATAATCACTTAGGGAAAGATTATCTTCAAATGTTAATATTAGCCAAAGGAACTATAGCTAAGGATGAGGAGAAATGCAGCAAGACAGACTAGTCCATGATGTAGAAAATCATTTCCTGAATTTTCTCAGTTGAGTAACTTGTTTGTTTGTTCCTAGACCCTTTTGGCTGGTGGCATTCTCCCCACGCTACTGTTGGAGTTTATTCACCCCACTCTGCTGTCTGAAACAGGCTTGTAAAAACCATTCATCATGCAAGAACACAAACACAAAGAGCTCTCTCTCAAACATTGTAGTGGTGTAAGGGTTCATTCAAATATGATTGCTGCTCAAATTTACATCTGGTTTCTTTCAGTTTTGTTTTGTGGTGGTCTTATTTTCTTGTGGTCATTGCAGATTCATGGGGGTTTTTGTTTTGTTTCTCTGGTGTTTCTTTAAATTAATAGATTGATTCTTTGTTTTTAATAAGTGATGCTAGGAAATTCAAGCTGTTTTGTGTGGATCTTGCCATGTGGTTTCCTGGTACAATGTTAGGCTGGTGCATTGCAGACTGTTTTCTGAACCAATCTCACTGCTGGAGGACAGGACAAATGAAAATAAACCTTTTTACCCTCCTATTTAATATTCTCATGTTTTGATGTTGTCTCAGCCATGAATGAACAGGGGTAGGGGATTGCAGTACAACTGGATGGTGATAGATCTTTGGAAGCAGCACTGAGCTTTGTGACCTGTAGACTTTGCAGGATTATTAGAGAAAATAGGCCAAGGAAAGGTCACAAAGGTAGATGAGAGAAGAGTAAGAGCATAGTCGGTCCTATGATTCTTGCAAGAGCATTTATTCATGCTTGTACACTCAGACGGTTTCCAGTGACATCAGCTGTTATTCACCTGTATGCCCAACATCATTTGAAAGTGTTTTGTCCTATATGGGTGCATGCCTCATATCTACAGATATATCCATACATGCACCTCATCAACATCTTTTATAGAACAAGAATCCCTTTACTGATGTTTTTGATTCAGAACTTCTTAATAAAGGTTTAATCACATGTTCCCGTTTAAAACAGATACCTGTTATTCTGAAATAGGACAGGAAGATTAAAATGAGGGTGAAATAGCAGAGCCCTTTCCTATTAAAAAGGCTGCCTTTGTAGAGTGAAGTGATCATTACTGCCAGACCCAGGGATAACAACTGGGTACCCTATTCAAATCTAATAGAATCTAATAAGATTCAGCATCTTATATTCTTATCTGAAAACTCTATTAGCACTGCTTTTATAGGCAGACAGTTCAGTGTAAAGTGCTAGAGGATATTGAAGTGAAGGGGAGACACGACCATCCGATTGATGCATCGAACTCCGATTTTATTGATCAATCAATCACCTTAAATAACAATACTAACGAACTTCATGAATATTCTGTAATCCAATTTCATGACAGGCTAACAGAGAAACTTCTAACCACTCCCTTTGTTTTAGAATACCTACAGTTGTTTATTAAAAACAGAAACCAAAAACAGAAACCAGAAACCAAAACAGAAACCAGTGTTCCCAAAACTTCTGCATCTGTTCTCAGGATGGCAGGCCTTCCCAGAGACGGTGTTCTGCTTGTTATGGGAAGACAGTCTGAGAACTCCATTGTTTATAGAATGATGCCTGAGAGAGTCTAATTGTTTATACAAATCAGAAGGCTGAGAACTGTTAGAAACTGCTTTTACTTTTCCCTCTTACTTTTCTCTCAATTGTATGTCTCATGGCCTTTTCTTTAAGTCATTCTCCGACAAGAGGAGACAAGACACAGTTACTTTGATGTAGTTTCTTGAGTTGTAGGTTCCCTGAATTTTACACTGTGATAAACAGCTACTATGAGATTGTGTGTTTTACAATGAGATGGGAAGTTTTTACAGACATTACCATTGTCTTTTTTTAGATGTTTCTGACAGATGAAAGGAGCCTTAATAAGAATGCAGAACAAGAATTTGTACCCACTTCAAAGCTCCTTTATACTGCCAAAGTGGCGATTAGTGGCTTTTGTGCCAATGGCAATCAGACCCATGTGATTTTAAACTTTTTTTTCTTTATGTGTGGAGAGCAACTTAGTAGCATTATGCTGTGTGGAATGGCTTCTCATAGCTATAACTTTATTATTTTTTTTTATGGTTAAATATGGAAAGGAGTGGGAGTTTAATTGTAATTTTATTTAGTTTTTCATACTGGTTTCCAAGTGTGAAAGGGTTTTTGGGGAGAAAGGGAAATTATTTCCCTTGGTTAATTTGCTGGCTTTGGCTGGAGTAGGTATTTTTCTTCATAGTACCTACTACAGGACTGAATTTTTGATTTGTGCTGAAAACAGAGCTGATAACACAGGGATGTTTTAGTTACTGCTGAGCAGGGCTTACACAGAGATAAGGACTCTTCACCCTCTCACCCCACCCTACCAGTGAGGAGGCTGGGGGTGCACACGGGGTTTGGAGGGCACACAGCTGGGACAGCAGAACCCACGTCACCCAAGGGATACTCAGGGCCATATGGTGTTCTGCTTAGTAATAAAAAGCTGGATGAAGAAAGAATGGAAGGATGTTTGGGGTGATGACATTTGTCTTCCTAAGCAACTTCTATGTGTGATGGAGTCCTGCTTTCCTGGGGATGGCTGCACACCATGCTTTGCCTATTAAACTATCTTTATATCAATCCACCAGTTTTCTCACTTTTCTAATCCTGTGCCCCATCCCACTGAGAGAGAATTGAGTCCATGGCTGGTTGGTGTTTAGTTGCCAGCTGGGGCTGAACCATGACAGTTCAAAAAATAAAGAAAAGGTTAGATATGAAATATCCAACAGTATCTTATTTATTTTCTGATGTCATCTGTCTCTTGTCAGCCTTTTAAAATGTGTAGCCCAAAACAGTGGCTAAGGGTGCTTCTCCTAAAATTTTCTTGTTTGATTTGTTCTGCTGCAGCAGGTGTCTTCTTTCAGACAATTTCTTTAAAAGTTGTTTAGGGCAGGGAGGTGATCACATTAATTTTAGATTCCAGTAAGGACTCAATGTCTTAGTGAAATTTAAAGGGATATCGTAAGTAAATACTTATGACTACAGTATTCTAATTGCTAAAAGAATAATCATTTTTGGTGATGCTCCACGTACAATGCAAAGGAACAAATTAATAATTGTACTGGGAAAAAGTCATAGTTTGGCTCATGAGGAGTCAACTTGAAGGCTTGTTAGGCCACATGAGTGTGAGGAATCATTTGTTATTCTAGGAGAAATGAGATATGAAGTTGTAATTACTAATGATTTATCTGTTGCATTTCAACCTCCTGTAGTTTATTCTGAGTAAACCAGGCTTCTTTTCCTAATGCATTAAGCATACAGAGTAAGTCATGTATTCAGACCAAGGTAAACTCAGTGAGATACAGGGAGCAATACCCATGTTTACCCTGAGTAAGATTGACAGTTCAGTTAAATTTTCAGGGACATTTCCGTGCCTGTGAAGGCTTAGAGGATGTCATGCTAATTTCTGGGAGCCTTAGAAGCTCCACCGCCGTGGTTCAGCACAGTGATAATATTTCTGCAGGTGGCATCACCTAAACACCTGCTGATGAATCTAGATCCAAACTGCAGTCCAACCACAGCAGAGGGCTGGCTCCTGCTCCAAAGAGTTCTATCTCCTAATATTGTAATACACAGTCAAAGTGTAAGGGTGAAAGAAAGCAGTGGCATTTTACAATGATAGAGCCAGAAAATACCTAGGCATGATTTTGAAGCTTTGAAGGATAAGAAAGTAGCTTTGACAAGTTTCCTTTGACAGGAAACTCTTTCTATAAGGAGCAGCAGTCATGGAGAAGGCATGAAAATGCTTCTCTGAAAAAAAAAGTGAGAAATAGTCTTGGACATCAGGAAAAGGAAACAGAATGTTTTATGCAATAGAGAGAAAGGGCTGGGACACTTCATTTAGACCAGTGTGCTTAGAGCCCCATCCAGCCTCACCTTGAGCATTTCCAGGAATGAGGCATCCACAACTTCTTCCAATGCCTCACTATCTTCTCACTGAAATATTTCTTCCTGATATCTAATCTAACCTACTCTCTTTTCCAGTTTGAATCCATTCCCCCTTGTCCTTTCACTACATTCCCCTGTAAATGGTCTCTCTTCTTCTGTCTTGTAATTCCCTTCAGGTACTGGAAGGCTACAACTGGGTAACCCCAGAGCCTTCTCTTTTCCAGACAAAACAATGCCAACTATCTCAGTCTTTCCTCTTATGAGAGGTTCTCCATCCCTCTAATCTTGGTGTCCCTCCGCTGTGCTCACTCCAACAGGTCCATGTCCTCCCTGTGCTGGTGCCTCAGAGCTGATGCAGCCCTGCAGGTGGGGTCTGAGCAGAGCAGAGGGGCAGAATCCCCTGGCCCTGCTGCTCACATTCCTTTGGATGCAGCCTGGCATACACTGTTGGCTTTTCTGGGATGTGAGTCCACATGGCTGGGTTGTGTCCAGCCTCTCATCCACCAGCATGCCCAAGTGCTTCTCAGCAGGGCTGCTCTTGATCCACTCATCCCCAGCCTGGGCTTATACACTGGGGTTTGCCCTGACACAGGAGCAGCACCTTGTAGTTGTCCTTGTTCAAAGCACAAGATATTCCCATGAGCCCAGGTTTCAAGCTTGTCTGGGTGGAGTCCTAGGTGGGATTAGGTGTGTACAGATTCCTCCTGAAAGTTATTTTATCTGGTCTTTCTTCCACCATTCAGCACTGGCAGTGTTGTCAGAAACCATATGTCAAACCAGCCTGGAGGGAATTTTTCTGACTTCTCATCCTCTTAAGACTGGGATTTAAAGTAGGAGCAAAGACACAGATTTAACTATTGCCATCATTTTGAGCACTGCTGCAAGCTGAAGTGTCGAAACAGACAGATAGGTAGATGGATAGATAAAAAAGGCTTCTGAATAGCTTCTAGACTTCTGCTTTTTCCCATGACAGACTTCTGCAAGTGATTGTATGGATTTACATTGCATACAAATTACTCAGGACTTGGCAGTACATACTTCAATTATTTGCTATCACTTGCAGGATCAATGCTTCACATACACAACTTTGCATGTAGAACAGTATTTTATACCATTTAGTAGCAATAAAAAAAAAATTAAAAGCAAGAGGAGGGAAAAAAGCTAGAAAATACTGATGAATAGACATAAAGGCAAGTAGAAACTTTTATTAGCTGTGAGCCTATGCTAGGAAGGTAATTTCCCTGTGCATAGAATTTTTTTTTCCTGCCTTTGCAAATAAAACCTTGAGATGTATTTCAGACTTTAAGGAAAGTTATCCTGACAGAAGGATTATATAAAAATCTGGAGGAAGGCTAGAAAATATATAGGTTTTACTTTGGAGTCATCTAAATGATAAAATGATCATTACAGGGTGTAGTCTGCTTACTAATGATATTTATCTTTTTTTAAATAATAGATTCATAATTTCAGCACAGAAATAATTGCAGATATCTTTGAATATATATAACATTTTTCTTGGACTTTTAAAGAATAAAACCTCAGTTGCAGAGCTACATTTCATTTATATGCTGAAGAAATTCATACAGTAATTTAACTGTGGTGAGCTTTTAAAAATCACTGAAATAAATTCATCTCATGACTCTTCTTGATTTTCATTCTTTCTGGCTCCTCTAAAGATAGACTGTACCACCACACATTGCTGCACAGGCAAGAGTGGTGTGAGCATCAGACTAAACTGCTCTGGCTAGCTGGAGGCAGCCTGGCTAAGCAGCGTAAGGGTCTATCCAGGCTGATTAATACCAGTGAAAAGCACTGAGATCTGCGCTGCAATGAGCTGTTTGCTAACAGGATTTAGGATTGCAGTCCTGAATTCAGGATTGCTTTGGTACCTGTGCCCACTCCCTGACCTGAATGACGATGGCTTGGCATAACTCACCACTCTCTCTCCCCATGGCTTTGCAGTAGTTCAGTAACGCATTTGCCGTGACAATCTCTGCTGCTTTCTCATCGGAAAAAATCAGTTTGATTAAGTTGTGCTGGTTTTGTTTGTAAGTGTGTGGGAGTCTGTGTTTTCCTGGAGAGGCTGCAAGGAAGAGAGGTAAAAGATTGTCTAATGTTATTTTGATTGTAACAAATAATAATAAAAAAAGAACATGAAAACAGAAGATGCAAATTGACAGAATGTTAACAATGTTGGCCGCCTGTTGGGATTGTAAAACACTGAGACAAATTTCACAAAAAATTATGATCCCAGTTCTGCGATCCATATGTAACTAATATGTTTAACAGATAAACTATAACTTTGGAGTAATTAAATTCTTCCTTTTCACACACAGTTGCATACATATGGACAATATGCACAAAAATTATAAATCAGTGTGCATGTTATTTACATTTTAAAAAATGCAATAGAAGATTCACAGAAATGCTTAGTGAAAATGAAGAGCAAGATGTTAACCCCAAATTTCTTCTTTAATGAGATCTTTGAAAATATAATGAAAATTATCTTTCTATAATAGTTTGAAATTACTGAGCAACCTTGGGAATTCAAGTAGAAAATCAATTAACAGCTCTTGTGGATGGATGCATAAAATTCTACTGGCCACACCAAATATCTCTGCACACTAAAATGTGTCTTACCTTTAAAGCCTATAAATTGCATTAATTGAATATATATATATTATGACCCTATGAGTTAGACATTGACCTCATGATTTGGATGTAGGCCACAATCTGAGCACCTGTTGGAGAACATTATAAAAGGTAAATGCAATATAACATGTTACGAGATGGCATATATGTCTCTCTGCAGTCTTGCATGTGAGAAATCAGGCAGCAAGCAAACAATCATTTTAAGAAATTAATGAAAGCCTAATGCTTTTTTGAAATTTCCACTCAAGAACTTGATTCATTAAAGTCCTTTATTAATCAAGGGATGAAGATCTATCCCTGGGACAAGACTGACCCAAGGCTGTGCAGCAGTTCTTAAGAGAATATAAGAGAAGCTATAATTCCCTTTCCAAGTGGCCTGTGGAAAACAATTCCTATGTGTAACTGGGCTGACAGGATTGAGCTATGTGCAATCCCATTCTCTTGCAGCTGTGCTTGAGTGACTTTGTCTTGAGCAAGGGAAAATACTTATACTTCCTACAGTAACATTCAAAGAGACTTCTTTTATTTTTTAGGGTTTTGTATGCACTTCTATTACTGGTACAGTTCTGAATTTTTTTTTTACTTCTGCTATTATTTATTTTTATCACTCAAAATACATCTCCTTACTTTGAAGGTTTTCTCAAGCTTCTTAAAGTTTTGTACAAAATATCCCTATGGACTGTGGTATCCATGGGTTTCGGACCCATGGTGGTGTACAAGGCAGTTCTGCAGACTCTTGCATCATATTAATCCAGTCCTGCATTACTGTATTGCTTTAGCAGAGTACCCAAGGCATCTCATTACTAAGTTGAGCACCATCTCATATTGTGTAAAGCAGCCAGTTCTCATGCAGCAAATGTGTTCTAGTGGTCCTTTAGTAATTTCATTCCATAAAAGAGAAAAAGAAACGTGAATATCAAGCCCTTGTTGAAGGAACTGTCTCCTTAAAAAGGCACAGACCTTTTCATGTAATGGTTATTCTTGGGAGGATATTCTCTGATTTTAAAATATTTTTTAACAAATAGTATATTTTTGCTAAACCAGTTTTAGAAAAAAATACCCAAGGCATGGAAATTGCAGACAATACAAAGTCTAAATTAATTTAAAATGTTACTAAAAAGAAGTAAAGGCTGTGTAAGTGCTCTTGTCCCATGATTGCCTCTTTGAAGTTAATATTTTGCATCCATGGTAAGATATTACTTTGCCTAGAAAAGGTTCAACTGCACTCTGTTGAAGGAAGTACCAGGTGCCATATACACTTGTTCTCACTTCATTTTGTATGTCTAACACCTACCTCAAGATTTTCCTGTATAGCCTGTTCTAAATCAAATATGGTGTCATTTTCTTTTTCTCTTAAATTCCTACTATACAAAGAAATCCTATTTTTAACAAAACCAGTGTTAATTAGGATAATTACTGCCTTTTCTTTTTACCATGTCTTTTTCATATTTTTACATTTATTTTTACATTTATTCTCATTGTCTGAAGCACCTCTCTAACATGTATGGAGTTATATATAATATTATTTTAATAATGTTTTGCTTAATTCATTGCTCATTTTCCACAGCCTTGCTATATGCCTCTGACCTATTGCTGTGTAAGATGCTGTGTTAAATATATTGCAATTAATTAGCAATTATTAGGATATCAACAGGTGTCATTCAGCCAACAGATCTCTGAGAGACCTGTTTGTACTTGTGCTACCAAGCTCCAAGCATTGTTTATAAAAATGCCCACTCTGCAGTTATCAAAGCCAATACCTGCACTGACTTCATGGGGAATATAATGAAATTTGGTGTGAAATCTTAGGCATGTGGATAAGTTCATTTTTTTCTCAAATGCCCAAGATACAGCTAGATGACGCAGTGAATCCTGTAGTGTACTTTGCAATATCAGTGGTGTTACTTCCAGCCCCTTCTTCTACTTAAAGAGGTACAATATATGAGTTAAGGAAGATTTACTCAACACCTGGCTGGATTATAGGTTAAAAATTCCATCTCTTTGTGCAAGAAATCTGTTATTATATGTATTTTATCCCATTTCTTAGCTTTTTGTAGTAGAAAAAGTCAGGACCAAGGCTTCAGCTGACTTAAATTTAGGGAAGCTGGTTTGATTTATCAGAATTGCATGGGCTTAGAAGGAGCCAGGAACCCCCCTTAATTAGTATGAAATTTTACTTGATCTCTAGAAAATGTGATTCAAATTAAGTTGGAATTATAAAGCTTCCAAGAGCCCTATGTGATGCAAATTGAAAAATTTCAGTGCCAGTTGTTCTCTTACCACCTGTAAATGACAATTGAGGAGATTTCCTTGCAAAAATAAAGTTGCATTGAAAAGTGGGATGCAGGGATGTGAGCATGGCAAAAGGCAAAGTGGAACACTACAGAGGAAAAAAATCAGGATCAAGACTGACAAACTATTCCCTCATTTAACATGGAAGAGGTAAATAGAAAGATATATTGCACACAGATGCCTGAAAACTCTGTCTCATGCAGCAGAATTAGACACACATGAATACTTAAATCAACAGAACTTTTATGTGACTAAAGCAAACTCATGATGGATATACTATATCAGCTATGTTGCAGCTGTCTCTGGCTATCAAAGCTTCCTTTTTCTGACCTAAGGGAACGGTAACTCACTTGTAAAATGCAAGATTCAGGGAAAAGGAGCATTCTTTAGAATTTTTGGAACAAAAAGCTCCAAACAGCCCCATTCTGGTCACAAAGTGGAATATGATGTCAGGTAATACACAGATCATCTGTTTGTAGAGGGCCATCTATTTTCATCTGCTAACATTATGTGGGAGGAAACAGAAGGACCTAAATCTTGCTAAGTACCTTCAGTCTAGCTGATGCTTCTTTCTAAGAGCTGTTTTGATTGAAGCAATTAAGGCAGACATAAGATGGGAGAAGGGAGGATGATGAAAAGTGCAGCTATTTCAAGATAAAGCAATTTCTGATGTGTACTCAATACATTTGCGCTTAGGAACAATAATGAACTGTGGGAGGGGTCTGGGTGCAAAGAACTGTGGCTTTGCATGAGTAATCAACACATTTGTATTGAGAACTGAAGGAAGAAGAGAAGGGATGCTTGAAATCTTCCCTCTTCACCACTAGGTATGGACATACAATGAAGTTTAGGGGCTTTCTGCTTTCTCCCAGTTTGCATCCCGCTGCAGTAGCTGCCAGAGTTGGGCGAGACAGTTTTACCTCATTTCTGCCTCTCCAGGTTGCACTGCATCCTGACTTGTAGCCTGCTGGCTTCAGAGAGATGATGTTGGGTAGGAAGGGCTACCAGTTACCTCGTGTCTCTTCTGACAGTTCTGTGAAAGAGACTTCTGTGTCACAGTGTTTTAAGGGTTCTTTCTGTCAATAAGTAATATTCATTCATTTCTATGCAGAACAGAAGTAAATAAAATGAAATGTAAAAGCTCCCAGGCTTAGATGTCAATGAAATTTTCTCAGAACAATTGTCTGATCCATGAATAATCATATCTAGTCTGTTTGACCTGATAATACGATTTAGTTACATCCAATTTGTCTCAGTAAGCTCAGGGAGGCAGAAGGGAAAAATAGAAGCTTCTGAGTAAGAAAATCAAGGCCAGCTGCTATAACCAATGTTTTCTACCAATATCAACTCTTCTCATTTTGCCTGTCTAAATCATTGTAAATGATGCAGAATACTAGTAGGGCTCAGATTTTACCTGCATCAATACAGGTGTGGCAACTTCTGTGAAAACAGGTAGTCATTACTAGTAATATTACTAGTCTGTAAAGCACGAGATTAATTGTAACCATCTAAAAATCTTTTTTAAATTTTCTAAGAAACCGATGGTTATTCAATATGCTTTACTGCATCTCTTTTCAATTTTCTCTGCAAACAGTGTCTTCAGTCTAAATTAGAAGACTGTTTTCCAATGCAGAGCTAAAAATTTTATAGATTACATTATTCTGTATCTAATTAGCCACACTTTTAACACATTGTCAAAAACATTAAGCAAAGAGGCATGATGTTATTCTAATCCTTTAGAGTATTTTCTTAGGTTGACATGAATATTTTGTGTGTTTTTCAAGTCCCTAAACAGCTGATATATAAAGGACTTTTTTTGCAGTGCATCTGTACTGTAATCTGTATTGACTGAAACATCCATGATGGGTTGCTAGGTAGTTCAGCCTTGTCTGTACAGTATCACAGTGATTCTGTGGTGTCTGTGAATAGCAGCAGCAGTTATGAAAAAGTACCAGGTCATTTACACTCACTTTGTATTATGTTAGCCAACAGTCATTTTTTTTCCTTCACATCATCTCTGGACATCTTTGTTCACTGCATGAATTTTTCACTTTAACACACCTGATTCAAAAGATAATAGGACCAAGGATCTGAAAGTAGTTAATTTTGTGTATTTGGGCCCCATCATTTAATTTCATAGACTGAAAGAAATTATATTTGTTCTCTGATTGGATAAGCATGTCAGCAGTTATCAAATAAACAGTTACAGAAGCAAATCTAGATGCATGAAATTGAAATTTGTTTTGCCATGAACATATACAGAAATTAACTTAAGGTGGGTGAAGAAAAGTGTAACTGGAGAAGATTAAAAAAAAATCACCTAAAAATACCCCTCATAACAAAAAACCTATAATTGAAATTTTCATAAGACTGAGAGGCTGGTGTTGATTGCCTAATAGATTAGAGAGTGCAGAGATCCTAGTGTATCCTTATTCAGAAGCTGTGGAGCCTTTGGAGCTAACAGGGATGCTTCTTGATCAATATTTAATACTTCAGTAGGTAAAGAGTGAAAGCCTCATATGACACTGAGCAATGTGGTCAGAGCAGACACCATATCATGATTCTGAATGTGCCTAATGTCACACTGGATCAGAGTTATTATTGCAGTGACATCCAGTATATTTGTTTTTTAGTGACAGGCCTATATAACACGTACAGAAACACTGAAGTAGAGAAGCCTTAGCCAAGTGTGCCAGCCTTTGGAATGTCAGGCCTTCTGCCCTGCACTGACCTGACAGCCAGGCATGGCCAAACAGTGCTGCACAAAGCAGGGGGAGAGAAGGTGGAATGAAACTGTGGAATGCTTGGATTACTATATCTCAAGGTCACACAATTTCTTTTAAATCACTGACATATTGAAGGTAGTTATCCAAGGCATCTCAAGAGAAGGGTAAGTGGATTGATTTATTTGATGTTTGTTATAAAAATATCAGCATATTCCTGACACTTTCTCTATCTGTCCGCCTTTTTATTGTCATCATTCCATACATGAAGCATAAATCTCTTCTATTAAGGACAACTCAAGAGAGGATTATTTAGCAGGAAAATCTTAAAAACTTATCAGTCCAGTGACCTTTCGACATGATTATGCCACACAGAACACAACTTGGATTGTGTGTGTATCCTGTTGTGACAAATTGAGGTCTCCCCTGTCTCCTCCTCTCCAGGCTGAACAGACAAAGTGACCTCAGCTACTCCTCATATGGCCTCCCCTCATGACCTTTTTCCATCTTCCTGGCTCCCCTCTAATAGTTTGATATCTTTCTTACAACAAGGCACCCAGAACTGCCCCCAGCACTGGAGGTGAGGCTGCCCCAGAGCAGAGCAGAGCAGGACAATCCCCTCCCTTGCCCAGCTGGCCATGCTGTGCCTGATGCCCCCAGCACAGGGTTGGCCCTCCTGGCTGCCAGGGCACCGCTGGCTCATGAACAACTTGGCACAGACCAGGACCCCCAGGTCCCTCTCTGCAGCATCTCATTCCTCAGTCTCCACACACAGCCATGGTTGCCCTGTTCCAGGAGCAGAATCTGGTTCTTGTCTTTGTGAAACTTCTTGTGGTTGGTGATTGCCCATCTCCCTAATTTGTCAAGGTGTTTCTTCAGGGCCTCTCAGCCTTCAAGGGAGTCAACAGCTCCTCCCAGTTTAGAATCTAAATGCTTCAGCTTCCTTTCCGAGATTGGAAATTCTTCACAGCTACCCTACCAGAACATTCATCCCTCCTTTCCATGAACCTTCTGTACATGACAGTGATTGTGCAGATTAAGGGGCACAGGTAAATGTAAATCTAGGAATATGACACCAATTAAGATATTTTTGTATCAGTCCATCAGTGTTTTCCATATTTTACGACCGTGATTCCAAGGATATCCTCACTGTGTGCATAACTGCAGCAATGAGATGAGTTATGACAGTGAGTGACAACTAAATCGGGAGCGAGGGAGGTACATAGCTCCCCTGTACTTGCTCCTAGGGACTTCCAATTAATGTTTTCAATTCTGGAGTGAATTTTTCAATTTCATTCAAGGAACTATGTTTTTTGTAGAAATGAAGCAGACCTTGTCTGAGGTTGCCTTTAGCTAGTGTGCCATGGAATGATCCAGAACCTTCATGCAGCAAGGGAAGCCTGGAGCGCACAAGGGCAAGCACTGGAAAAAACCCTGGTATTCCTTCTGTGGGATCATGGATGGATGTCCAGCTTTAGCTTCAGCACCCCAGGAAAATGAGAACCTTTAGAGACAGGTAATGTTAGTCATGTGGAGTCTTTCCATGTAATTATCCAATAGAGAAAATGTGCAAATCTATGCCAGCAGTTATCCTGCTGAGAGTCAGCAGGGGAGAGTGTGTTTTACAGGCAAACACAGCAGCAGGCAGACAGGGAGGGCTCAGTGGAGAGGGAGAGCAGGATGACTTCACAAAAAATGTGTCCCAGCCTGGAAACAAGAAGTGTGCTCAGCTCGGGTCAGGAAAGACAGTCAGAAAAATTAGAAGAATGGGTCTAATTCTCTGTTGCTCTTTCACTGCAGTGGTGTTCAGGAAAAGAGTAAGAATAGGAAACTAGTGGGAAGAAGTAGGAACAGAATCCATGTGGCCCAGAGCCTGGGCTTCAGATCAGATTTTTGAAAGTCAGATTCTGCTCCTGTGCTTTCTGCTGATCTAATACTTAGCTTTTTTGATTAGACAGTATCAAAACACAATAACAACAGCAACGACTAGAGCACCCAATAGAAAAGGAAAAAAAAAAATTTGTAGGAAAATTCCTAAAGGCCAGTAGTATGACACGGGCTCAGGTCTGACTGCCATTGTGTGAGACATGTAAACTCTGTTACAGGGCTTGGAGCTAAGCTGAAGAAGCCATGTATATTTTCACTTGCTCTCCTGTCCTGACAGTTGGGATTCATCTGCCTTTACTCCAGGGTCCAGAGGCATCTAGGTCTGTTTAAGCTGTTGTACAATGTCATGAAATTCTAAATTGTGATGGTATGTTTGAGCCAAGAGTTCCAATAGATCTGCCCCTCTCTGAAATGACTATGGGAGGCACCAGGAGATGTACCACAGCACCTAACACGACACGAGACATCCATACTTAGGTAGCTGAAGCTGTTCACTGGGGGTCTGTATCTGAAGTAGTCCTGTCCTGCTTTATAGTGAAGGTCTAATCAAACAAACTTTATTGACTGCCTCAGCAGACAATGAATTGCATTTATACTCCACAGACAGCACTAACTCAATTTCTATTGGCAGTAAAAGATCCATGATTTCCGTTCAGATGTGCATGCCTGCACCATGGGCATCCAGTGAGTCAGGCTGCTCTCAGTGCACTTGCTAGAGGATGGAGAGCCAGACACGTAACTGTTGTTCACATGAAAAATTAAGATGTGTAGCACCAAAAAATTTATGTCCAGCTGATGGATAACAATGAGGTATGCCAAAATTTTTGAACAGTAGGCTTTTATATTACTTTTTCTCCTCATTTGATTTGCTTATTTGCTCTGGCAGCCTACATTGTAAGATGAAACTGTCCAACAGTTGTCTCTTTAAGGATTTCAGTTCAAAGTATGCATAAGATGAAGTAGAATCAAAGGGAAAAAAATAAATAACTTTTTAATCAATTTAAAAAAAAAATTTGGTACAAACAACAAAGCACAGAAAATTAGTCTAGAATTCTTGTATTATGATATGCCAGCAATCACATGGAAACAATAGGAAATCTAATCTCACCATTAGGCAAGCTGCTAATTTTCAAAAGATACATTCAAACTTTTCCCTCCCTTTGAAACACACACATAGTTATACATCTCAACTATGAGACTTTTTGAGACTAAGCTCTCTTACACTCAAAAATGAAGATTTGAAAATCCATACCCTTGATCTCAAAGGTGAAGTTTGACAAACTTTGATCAGTGGTTACAAAATATCTATGGCTCAGAGTATTGGTAATTTAAAGGAAGTAATGCTGAAAATTCTTTGGGTCTCCTTCTGCACTCACTTTTCTTTCACGAGCTGTTGTGCTTTGATTTTGATGGTCATCGAGGTGAAATCTGGTAGTCATTCCTGACAGAGGGCTAGCACATGTTTATGATTGTTGATCTGAATCTCCAGTACAGTCTGAAAGTGTTAAGGAAAAAATATACAAGAATACAGTAATGGAGACTTTTCTTTGCTAGAAAACCAAAGGCCAATCATCACACCAACATTTTAGTCTCTTATTTGTTAAACATTGTTGTGTAGGTCATTTGTACTCCTCTTTCATAACCAAGTACATTAAGAAGCACAAATTATGCCTGCAAGAGCTTTTCACTACAATTTTGCCCTCTTTTCTCATTCATGTGTACCTGAAGTGATAATTGAAATCTGGAGTTCTAATATGCAGAGCTGTGAAATGTATGTCAGCCCACTGAGTCCTCTACTCACCAGTACAGAACAGAAGGCAGCTTCCTGGCTATTTGAAAGCATTATGCTACTTACAAGATTCTCAGTCTTACAGCAGAGGCTGTCATCTGTTCTCACCAAATACAGAATTAAAGTGTATATTTCAGGGTAGGGAGTAGGATGTTTAAGCTTGAGGCATGAGAAGAAATGTCTGTTGGTATTTAATTCCCATACCTTTTGCCTGTTTAATCAGATAAGTGGTCTGTTGCAGATTTCTCTTGACACACACCTCATTAAACAGAGAGAGAACTTCCATTGAGAAAGGGCAGGATCACGGGTTAAAATTAGTTTAATGTGATTTCTCACATGTACTGGTGGTATCTGCAGTTATTTCAGGTTCATGCTAATGCCACTTACTTTATTTACCCATCAGACAAACACAAGTGCCTCCAACGAGCAAAATGCTGGGTGAGATGCACAAGGGTCAAATGACCAAAAACCCACCTGGAATATAGCTTTGAATCCAGATGTTTAACAGTAAAGCCTCCAGGAAGGGATTATATGGAAAAGGAAATTTTTTTATTGTCTACTTTTTATTTCCTTAAATATTTTTGCATCTTCCTCCCTTTTTGTTTTGCTGTGCTGGCAGGATTATCCCTTTCATCCTTTTCTCAGCAGCACAGAGAGGTTTCCCTCAAGCCTGCACGTGTGTGGGAGGCCAGTGCTGGGTGAGTCCCAAAGAACTCCAGCCTTGCTGGTGCCCTGACCCATAGTGCTGCTTCTCCAGTAATGGAGACAGCCTGCTGGGGACAGGGACAGGGACACTGGGACCAGAGCTGCCTGGTTTGGGGGGAAGGGCTGGGGACATGGGGCTTCTGCATAGCTTACACCAGTTTTAGTGGGAGGAGAGCAGTAATAGGATGTGTCTGAAAAGGAAAGCTTGGCATATCTGCAGAGAGAGAAACATGAGGCAGAGGAAGACTCCAAAATCCATAATGAAGAGTGAAGACTGGTCAGTCCTAATCAGGAACTGATTGTTATGGGGAAGGATGTTGTTAGAGAAAGTTTCTCTTGAAGAACACTTTTCAACTTGCATTTGTTTGCATTTAGTTTTGAACCAGATTGTACTTGCAGAAGAGAGTACATGTTTAAACTTTGCTGAAAGCCTGCAGCCAACAAAGGAGATAAAAGCCTTCTGTTCCTCGTGTTACACAATAATAGGGAAAGAATTAATAATGCTGCACTAAAAAAACCCCTCTGTTTAGATAGCTTTATACGACAATAACAGGAACCTGCCAATGAGCTCAGTGTACTCTCTATTTACTATGTATACAATGTGCAAATTACACAGACATGCTTGAGCCTCTGGAATTGCAAAATTCACAAGCTAATTAATCAGAGCTTGACAACAAAGCAGAGTCCACTTCACCTAACATCCAGTGTCAGAGAGGAAAGATAATTTTGTTATTGAGGAATAAGCCTGTGCTAAAAGACAGATGATTTTGACTCCTAACTTTGTTCATTCAGTTCTACTTCAATTCTTCTGAGATTTCAGATTGACCAAGCTGTCAATGTTAAAAATTAAATTTTGAAATTGGGGTTTTGGGGGGTGGAGGGAGAAGCATGAGTACCTTTTAAGTAGGTGAATGCTTAGCTCAATCCAGAATTACTTTTTGGACTTTATCATTCTGTAATATAAATAAATACATGTCATGTCCAACACAAGAAATGGATGACTTACAGATAGTGCAGAGGCAGCATCCTCTATAAAAAAAGAAAGTGTCAGCTTGTCTTCAGGATTTCTTCTGTAAAGTTTAGAATTTATTTATTTATTTTTTCATTTCTTGGAGCTCAAATTATTTGTAAGATCTGTGAGATACAGTCCCCATGTTGTGAATTTCTTAGTTGTTCCTGGGACTGGGTAAGTTTCTCTCTTTATATGCCAAGTGGAACAGAAGGAGCATTTTCAGTAAGGAGCTATCAGCCAGTAGCTACACTAAAAAACAAATAGTTGGTTAGTACTGTGTGTGATGATCCTCAATTGGCAGGCTGAAAAGTGAAACTGTGCATAAAGCTAAAGCTAGGAAATCAATCACTCAAACTCCATGAAGCATATTTATTTATTAAGTTGTGGAAATTCTGAAACAAATGGAAATCTTCTTTGAGAGCAATAGTTTGGGGTATCCTATCTTTCACAAAATTTTGCCATGTTGGCCTTCCTAGAGATCTCACAATAGTGTTATCCTTAGCTTTAGTTTTAGGCTGCTTTGTTCAGTCACTCTGGTCCAACTTTACCACAGAAAAGTGAAGCATGAGCATTGTTCCATGTTGTGAGCACTGTAACAATAGCCAGCATTTGCCTGTATCAGAGATTTTAAAGTTGTTTTTGGGTTAATGAAACATCTCAAAAGCTTCCCAATGCTACAATTATCGCATGAAAGCTTGTAATAAAGTTAAACATATATAGTACTTGATGGATGTTCACAATCTTTAAAGCATAAATCTTATATTTTGGTTTTCTCTCTCTGTCTCCCAGAGGTGTACCTAGGCAGACCTAGGGTACCAGGTATGTCTGTAAATGAAGAAGGATATTAAAAGACTTAATAAGTATTTTGAGAGATAACATGTTTTGAAAGTTGGGTTGAGGTTTTTTGTAAATTTTATGACCTACATAGAATAAGCGATAAAGGCAGAAAGAAAGCTTTACTGGCACAACCTATATATAACACTCTAGTGTTACTCATTTCTATATATCTTTAATGAAAAATGGAATATGAACTGGATTTTATTGCCGTTTTGAAAATGCAGCATATGGAATTTTTTCAGCCTTATATTCTCTGAAATGCATGATCAAACTCTCTTTTAGATTTTCTTTCCAAAGATCCTTTAAAAAAGGGCTCAGTGGTGGAAAACATCTTTCAAAAAATGTTTTTGTAAAGGGAAAATTTTAAAAGGGTTGGAGTCTTTGTGTGTGTCAACTTATGCTGTTGTTACTACTGTAGCATTTTCATGTAAAATAATGATAAGGGAAGTATTCTCAATTTCTCTGTATTTTTTTTTCTGTGAGAACAGATTTCTGTTTTCCTGTCTGCACAGAATTTGCACCAGCTGTATCAGAAATTTAGCACAGGAAAAGAAAAAAGGTCATTTACATTGCAGATCCAACAGCAGAGCCTACTGCTCAAGTTTTTGGCTAGAGATGATCAATATAAAAAAAAAAATAGTTTCAGGTTATGTAACATTAGATGATGGGGTCACACATTAGGAACTATTCTAAAAATAAAAAGATTTATAAAGAAGAAAGAAAAGAATGAGATGTACTTTTCTGGCTCTAAGTTTTTCAAGCTAAGGGTATTGTTTCTCTTATCCCAAGCTGACAAAATTTTCTAAAATACCACATTTTGATGCTTTACACATTTTCTAGAGGACGTCCTTTCAGACAATGACTATTTTGCAAATTTCTCTACAAGAATGTAAAATACTATATTTTACTTATATGTGGACATACAATTTCCTTGAGGTCTAAAATATTTCTAAAAACTAAAAAGAGAATATGCTCAGGGAATCTTGCTCATCTTCTCTATTTTCAAGGCTTTTTTTCCTGAGAAATTTGGGAAAGGGGAAAAGTACTAAGGTAGGCAGAGAAAAATAGGATGAAACTGTTTATACTGTAAACAGTTTGAGATAGATTTTTCCACAGAAAATATCACTATTTTCCTTTGGGGAAAAAAAAAAATCCTTGATAGAAGAGCAGAAGGAACTGTCTTCTCTCACAGTGCTTCATGGAAAGTGTGGTCCCATTTGGAGGTCCAGACTGTAGAAGAAAATGGGACTGTGACTCATTTCCCTGTAATGGCCTTGCGTGGCCATTAAAAAACCCCTTATAAATTACCGTGCATCATTTGGTTTTCTAGCCAGCAGATTTTTTTACTTTTATCTAGAAGAAAAGTTGCATGGAAAAAGTTCTGTTTTTTCATTCTTAGTCATGCCTAAGGTTCTTGTTATTCGGGTGCACCTGTGCTATTTTGAGGTTCAAATGTCCTGGGTTTTTATGACTTTAGTTTATTGGTGACCAGTGCCATGGATCCTGCTCACCTCACCTAGAAGCTCTCATCTGTGTTAGAAATTAGTCCTCACTCTAGTGTCCATGAAGAAAAGAAAAAGCCCAGCTGGGCAATGATTTGAAAAACTGACAAAACACTGAAGCAATTATTTCAGACACCCCTCAGATCACAAAAGGCAATGGAATTTCTGGAGGGAGTAGGAGCCATCTAACTAATTACTTTAAGAAAAAAAAGCTCACTGTCAAGGTCAGACTAGAAACATAGTGAGGCAGGGTATATTTTATTACAAGGAACCTCTCAGTGTTTTGATTATGTTATTAGTTCCATGTAAGTGTATTAACTGAAAAGGCACGATTAGCTGAATAAATTTCAGGAGGGATGTGAAAGCTGGTGTCAGCAGTTAGAATGCAGACACAAATTTTTGTCTAGCAAGGCAAGAAATAAAAATTTAAGGTGGAACCTCGCAGAAAAGACACACACAAAAAAATGGGAAAGGAATATTTATGTGATTTCTGCTTGTCCAGACAGAGGCAAAGCCTCTTTGATCAAATCACAAGAAAAAGGACAGATAACATAGTCTTTTGAAGGTCAAGTCAACCTTTGAAAATTAATCTGGAGAACACAGTTCAAAAAAAATATTTCAGTAGCATAGTTGTGAGCCCTTGTCTGAAAAATTTTTGTACACTGATAATGAATGTTCATTTAAGAGGAAAAAAAAATCAAAAAAAAAAAAAGGAAAATACCTCCACAAATCCAGCTAAACCATACAACATTTATTGTGATACTTTAACAATAAAGAAAGTTGACTCTGCTTCAGGGTATATTTGAGGACTTGAAAGGTAAAACTGAAATTTCTTTAGATCACCATTATATTCTTTTGAACACTTTAAAGACAAACACTTCAACCATGCTGCCATGAACCAAGATATTCCTCCTTTCTTTTTCCCTCTGCCTCTCCTTGTACCTCGGGGTATTCATCTGCCCTTTATGCTACTCTTCATATTTGAGCTAATCTTTTGATCTTTAATGTTGGCACTGCAGAAACAAGATTTTGAGAACGTTAAGAATTAGAGAGACTACATCTGTCCGGACAACAAATGGCAATTACTGTCTGGGCATGATATTAGAAAAAAGTAGATTTTTTTCAGTGAGGCAGAGGAAGAAAAGCTGAACCTATGCAGGAATCCCACATGTGCATAACTAAGGTGTTTGTGCTCTTCTTGGGTGAGAAAGGTCTCCTGCTGTGAGCAAGGCCTTGATGCTGTCTTTGAATTCCTATTTGCAAGGAGTCAGGACTGCTCATCCTCGGTGCTGCTGGCAGAGGCCACGCTCCCACCCACGCCTGTGCTGCAGAGCTTGCAGAAGAGAAAGCAAGGCAGAATGAGGGGGACATGCTAAGAAAATACTGAAAACACTCTCTCTGAACAAAGGAGAGTTCTCCAAGAGAAGGAGGCAAGTGCTCAAGACCAGAAGTCTGGGGGGAAAACTGCTGTCCCTGGGCCATCAGGGGTGACAGCAGCTCAGTCCCTCCAGCCCAGAGGGCTGCTTCCAGCTGAGATGTGAGCAAATGTAGCCCCAGATTCTTTCTGCTGCCCAGGATCTGGTGTAAGATTTTTCTGCAGAAGGCTTGGTTCCCGCTTTCTTGAGATGAAACAACATATCAGAAGGGATTCTTTGTCTTCTTCAATGTGTGGTGCTATAAGTGGATCAGACACGTCAGAGTCTCTTTTACAATGGCACAAATCACAAGTGTCTGCCCCTCCAATCCTCTCTTCCCTTCCTATTCCTTCTGGATGAGTTGGCTTTTTCTTTTCAATGCAAAAAGGATGAAATCTGGGCTACCTGTTTCAGTACTCTATTTTTGTCTCATTTTGAATAGGATTTTCATTCCACTTGTGCTCTTTTCAGAAAAAAAAATACAAGTAACTTATTTCTTTTACCAATTTTATGGATATATACTTGCAAGAAATCACTAATTTGAACTTTTTTTATTCAACATATGGGACAAAAACCCAGAAAGGAAGAAATATTTTGTTTTCCTTTGAAATTGATTGCCTTTGTCCACAAAAAGGTGTTTTGAGAGATAATTATACCACGTTGGTTTTGCATCCATCAGATATATAACTTAGCCATTTAAACTTACCTATTGGAAGCCTATGAAAGGCTGGGACTACAGCCCAGAGGTGAATGAAAACCAATGGTTAAGAAATGGAAAAACATGTACCAATCATACTACTGAATTAATGCCCAAATAAAGAGTGTGTGCATATACTGTTTCTTAAAAAAGTTTTTAAAATAACTCACGTGACCATACTTTGGCCTCTGGGGAGGCAAAGAAAAAAGGATTATCTTCCTATCAGCCTATCAATTATTGGGTGGGAAAGCATCAGTTGTAGCCAAACTGAAGTCATGGGTTTACCAATAAGAGATGGTTCTGAAAGCTCTCACTGTTTGAGGAAATCCTGTTGAAATAATTGTCATCACTGCCACAAGTCTCTATTTACAGAACTAACTAGACACTTTGCTAGTTCACATCAAAGTGAACAGCTTTGCTACAGCACAGGAAATTCTTTATAGTTTGTGCATTTATTAAGACTTCTGTGGCGTATACAGATTGAAATAAAAGCACACCAGTCACTGTTGTGAATAGAACACATCAAACTCGGTATAAATTAAATTTATTATAAACTTTGCTTTTGTATGGAAAAGCAAACTACCAAAATCCCCCGAGTGAAATTATTTGATGCCCCTTCTTCAGCCAATGATCCTTTCTGTAGATTTTTTTAAGGTTAATTATTAAACTCTAAGCAAACACTTGGCTGATATTTTTGGATCATGGGAGAACAGGCTGTAAGGAGCTACAGCTGTGAGCAAAGATTACCTAAACTGGCCTCTAGCTATGTTTCAAGCTTACCAAGAAAATCAGCAGTCGGCACACCTAATGTCGTCTTCTAACTCTTTTGGAAGTCAGAATGAGACTTTGACAGGTTCAAGACAGCCCATCATGGCATAAGGGGAGGAAGGCAAGGTGCTGCTCCAGGGCACTATTCCAAGGTGAAGACAGGAGATAGAAATAGCCACCTCTGCAGTGAAATACTTTAGATCCATACTAATAACCTAAATTCTACCAATTACTCCCTAAAATTGTTTGTCAGTTCAGTGGTTATAAGACAAGGCCAGATGCCTGGAAATAGACTGTCTTGGTTAGATTCTCCCTCCACATGCCTCAGGAATGTTCTCTTTGCTGTTGATCAGAGTAATCTAGCATACAAGAACATAGATGAGTATGCTCACAGCAGAAATGCTTCTTGGCCTTTTATAGATTCTGTGAGATCCTAGTCCCTTTGGAAGGTAATTAGTTGAAGTATTGGTATAATTTGTTTTAGGCTTAGTAGGGAAGCTCCTGTAATATTGTTTTGTTTATAATTTTGTTTATCATTTTTATCATCATTAGGAGCAGTCTGGGGCCTTGTTGACATGGAAGGAAATCTGAATCTCCAAATGTGGGAAGTAGCAGGCTAGAAGATGTGATGAGGTGGATGCTGATGGGATCTCAGCTCAGTGTTCAGCCAGTTCTTATTCTGCAACAAAGAGTTTGGGAATCTATTGTCATTGTTCACTTATGAAATGCTACTCTTGTTGTCTCTTCCTTTAAGGCCTTGGAGAGGTGTGTATCCCAGACACTTCAGGCTTTGAAATGAGGTTTGTGAGCAATGGTAGTCACTCCTGTACTACAGACTGTGTGAATGAATTCAGAAATGCCGTGCTGGTTTACATAAGCTCTACCACAGACACAATATCAGTAGCATGATATTAAACCATGAAATAAAGATCATTTTGTCTGCCTAATCAAATTCTGACAAGTTCAGGAAACTGTTCCTTTTCAGAACTGATATTGTGCCCAGGACATTTAGGAAGGGTTTCTTTTAGCAGGTAACATGGTAGGAGCATCTCAGAAAATACTCCATGCAAAAAGGGAGCATGTTAATGAAGTAAATGGTATGGCCAAATGGCTTTCCTATTGTTTTCTTCTCATGGCTTTTTTGGCTCAGCTGCCAATGCAAAAGATATTGATATTTTTTGTGCATTACCCTTCCTGCACAGACCATTTGCTCTAATTTTTCAAGATTTTGTAGCAGTTAACAGTTATACTTTGGCTGAATTCCCATCAAGATGCATGCGCATGGTAAATGATTAAAGGATTGGGCATGCATATTGAGAAAGCTGATGACTTGCTACTTGTGGTAATGACTCTTGCTGTTCTTTTATCCTCAGCCACATGGCATTAGATGCTGCCTTTACAAAACAGTCTTGTCTTTGTCAAGCCAGAGATAATCTGGAACCCCTTTTTTTAACAATCTGCTCTTTGCTGAAGCTGTTCTTTGTGAGGTGCCCTGGTGTCCTTGTTCTGACCCATTACGATGCTCTTAAATCCTCAAACATCTTTAGAGTTCAAAGAGAAGCTCATGGGGCTACATGGGGCACATTTTTCTGCTTGATACAGCCCTTTTTTTGAGCTGTTCTTTCTGCTTGTGCCTCTAATGTTTCTGTTTGCTTTTCTGCCATGTAAGAAGAGAGATACCTACAGGGTTATGAACTGCAAGAATATTTAGTCCATTCACATACTTACTCTATCTCAGATTTACAGGACATTTCTTCTGGGAATAATTAGATCCTCTGTACTTTGGAGAAGCTGTTTTCAGATTGTGGTAATCAGAACTAGATCAATTCAATTAATGCTCAAAGAAAATTGCTAATATTTCTTCTGTATTTTTTTCTGGCCATTTGTAAGGCAAAAAAGAACATCCCGCTGCTATAATACATTGCTGTGTTAATGTGGGTGAGAGAGACTGTTTTTCCTATTGCCTATTTTCCCATCTAATTTCAGCACTTTTAAGAACTGATAGCAGCAGCTGCCAGAAGCAGCCATTTGTGGTACACAATATTGAATTTTATCAAGCCTGAATAATCAGAAGCTATGCTGTGTAGCAAGACTATTTTTCTCTTGAAAAAGCATATCAACAATGATACAAAGCCCGTACCAGCATTATGGCAGGTAGGATGCCTGTCAGATGGATTGTAGAGAATGGTATAGCACTAGTCCAATTGAGAAATGTAAACTTCATGACTTGGTCCTTGGGCTGCATAGCTGTGTCCAAGGTTTGAGCCACTGGAGCAGCCTGGGTGTCAGCAGTATGGAAAATCCGACTCATGACTATCTGAAATCCCAAAGTAGGGTCGGGAATGAAACCTGTATTTGCTTAAGGATATAGATCTTGGCAGCATTAGTAGGACATTACTACAAATTACCTACTTTCAAGTTCATTTCTACAATGTAACAATAAAAAGTTTTAGGTCAGAGATCACACTTTTCAGGAAAAGAAAATCAATTTTTTTTTTAAAATTAACACCCATTAAATATTCCCAGGGAAATCTTCTAGAAGATGATATAAAAATCTTTTCTAGGAAACTTTTATTAGTTTTGAAAACTTGTAAGGGTTTAGCGGTAGATCACACATCTGTAAGCAGCACAGACTGTGCTGGCAGTGTGGGAAGACTGTGCTGTGGAAAGGAGCAGCCTGGAAAGAGTCAGCTGAATAAGGAGCAGCCAGTTATGGCTGAGGGAGTTAACATGCATACAGAAAGCATGACTGAGAGGAGTGCAGATCTGGTACTGCAGCTCTGTAGGGAAGAAATGAGGAACGGGAGCCCAGGGTCCGTTTTGTGACCAAGAACTGCAAGAAGATGCAGCGAGTTAGGGGCTCCCTGAAGGACCCACAGTGTGATTCCAGTGAGGCTCTTTTTACAGTCAGAGTCATAATACACTCACCCCATTCAGCCAAACTGAGAGAAATTTTAAGAGCAACTTGATTACAGAATTTAAATGTTTCCCTTGGAGTCAGATCAGTTCAGAGTGAGATTATTTAATCCATTCTTAGCATTAAGGATAAGAGAATATTGGAAATCAAAGGTACAACATAAGACTACCTTTGGAAAATCTTGAGGCACTGTAGGACTGTGTGAAAAAAGCCTTTTCTGGCCCTATAACCTGTGACTATATTCTTCTCTCCACCTCCACTTACCATTTCAATTAATGTTGGTCTTTATGGAGAAAAGTTATTTGGATTCTTTTTTCCAGACCCAGTACCACTGAGTTGAAATGGAGTCATCATTAAATTTAGACACTGCTATTTTCTGCTTTCAGAGACTTCCATCCTTTTTTCAATAAATTCTTGCCTACATGAATGTACTTGGGAATAAAATCTCCATGTGGTGTATTCCCTGCTGAATAAGAATGTTTGCATATTGGGTAACTTATGAATAATAAACTCTATTTGCAGATATATCTGGAAAATGCTTTACTTCTGTTTAATATTGTGGTGTTATCTCTAAATATTGACATATTTTAGGAACATATTCATATGTTCTGAAGTATTCTTCTTTCAACGAAGAATAGGTGTTATTTAAAAGTACAGTGCAGCCCGTCTCTGGTCCTCCCTGACATTTTCAGTCTATGCCATGTTCCATAGTGCCAGTGAGAATATTAGGGTCAAACTGAAAGAGTGCCCTATGGGTCTGGTTCTGATTTGCTAATTGAGACAGTGCCCAGCTGTACCTTTGTAAAGCTAGTGAGAAGTGGCTGAGCACTGAGCTACAGCAGAGCTTTGATTTATAGAATTCCAAAGATAAATCAGAAGGTAAGAAGTTAATTCAAATTACTTTCCTTTTGCCTTCTGACTGTACAGTGTTTTTCACAAGCAGTTTGGTCCAAAATATCTTTGAGTGGTCGTCACAAAGTTTTAAAGGAAATGTTAGGGGGTTTTTTAACTTGACTTGGTTTTTTTGTGCTGGTAAAATTTAAATATTTTGAAATAATTGTATTTGCAAGCAAGAATATTAAAATTTGTTCTTAATAAAGTAAAACCTGAAGAAATAGTAAATTAAAGAAAAATTTCAAAACTTCAGTGATAATCCTAACTGTCATCAATAAAGTCAAGTCAAGCCTCTCCTCTTTATTTTTCCAGGGAATCAGTACTTCCTGTTCTGTTTGTCTTATGAAGTACTATGCCATCCATCTACCTCAGCATCTTGTTGTAACCTGCTTAATCATTTAAAGATGAGCAGGGAAGGTGTTTTGGTTCTGATGGCATTACACAAATTATCAGGAGCTTGTGATGTTTGCAAAAACAGGATTTCCTGACAAGGTTTTGTTTGAAAAGCTAATAGAGCCCCTTTCATCTCAGAGCAGGATGCCTTCCTCATTAATCTGCCTTCTCTTCATCTTAATAATACTTAGCAGTCACATAATGCTCTGCATCCCCCAAGCACTGTACCTAAATTGAGAATCCTTTTTAGTAAGCATATACCTGCTAAGGGAGTGCTATAAAAATCATAATTGCAGGTGTCTGTAAGTTAATATGGAGAGGGGGGAAAATGATGGGAAAAGAGAAAAACTAGAGCCTTAAAATGGTGCTCACAACATTTTTTGTCTTTTACATTGCTAAGATATCATGTTGATAAAGGCCTTGGTACCTCTGAGGAAAAGTAGATCATCAGTATAAGGTAATTTTGTCTGAATATTGAATCTGGAAGAGCAACAGGACAATAGTTTTTATGTAGTCATTTCTCTTACACTTGTCTGGGTCCTTTTGTGACTTTTGCTGTGTCTGTATTCATAAGTTATGTGGACAAGTAAGATCTGTAGAAGTAATGTTGATATTTAGGGTCTGACATCTGTGATATGCACATTTCAGTGGGTTTATATTAGGACTCAACTGGTCCCACGACCTGGGTGTCCTTTACAGCTGGAGTGCATTAAGTACACTCCCAGGAGCACATCTTCCTTTAGTTCCATCCAGAGAAATCCAGGTCATTTGCTCTGAGACCATTTTTGTGGTGCAAATCAAAGCACAACAAAAAGAGACAATAGGCAATTTGTTTCAAAGTTTCACTCTTCCTTTAAATTGAAACACCAAAATAGGCACCCCTCTGGGACTTGGATGGAATGTACTGTTTCTAACTCAACAGAAGATCCTGTACTGGCACACACACTGAGGAGCTCATATATCATTTTGAAGCACTGAATGGCTTGTTTTTAGCAGCAAGGAATATTCTTATTTCATTATGGTTTGCAAGTAGCAGCTAGAAATAGAGATGGAAGAGCTGGAATGAAAGACATTGATTTAATAACATACCTAAGGATATACAGTTCCTAGAGCTCACATTATTTAGTTCTTTGCTGAATCTGAGTCCACGGAAAGTTCAGACTTTTAAAAGCTGGGTCATCTACAATAATGCTTTCCTTTGGTAGTCCTCACCTATCTATCCTTAGTGTGCATGTGGCCATATGTTGAGATATGGATACCAAGGGGGAGCCTGCTGGGCCCAGGTGCTGCCTGCAGTGGTGTTAAGCCTTCCCCAGAGTAAGGCAGAGGCACTCCTTGCAGTAGATGGCTGTGCAACCATCTGCCCCCAGCATGAGATCACCCATCCTAATTTAAGTGAGAGAGATCAGATTTGCAACTAATGCATGACTGACACCTATTCCAGAGTGCTAACAATAGCAGTTCTGCCTTTGGGTACAAGCCAGGCTCCAATGGTGTGTTGTTAAAGGCCCTCCCCAGCAAGAGTGACCAGGGGTAGTTGACTTTGTGAGCACACATCTAGACAAGAGTTATCAGTCAGTGACTGGCACATCATGGGGATTGCCCAGACATAGCCAGAAATGTGCAAGTGACCGACAGCCAGCTGAAAGAGTCTATAATCACTGACAATAGAGAATCACCCACATCAGAGAAGAGTATTTTAATGTTATTATATGATAAACTTGTCTTGAGTTTTATGAGACTGGAAATCTCAAAAACTGCCCCTAAGAAAGAAGCATCTTTCTTATAGTTTTGTTAAAAGCTGGGAAACAACCAGAGGCAGGAGGCTTCTATCCTTTCCAAAATTCTTTTATTTGTTTACAGTTTATAAGCCTGTAACTTTGCATGGCCTCATCCATGCAAATGTTCCATCCCTTTTTAAGTCATGCTGAACTCCTGGCTGTGTTACTGCCTCATGAGCAGGTGTTGTAGAACCCAAGCAGGGAAAACACACTTCCTTTTACTAGTTTTTTCATCTTCAGCCTTTCCCTAAATGTCCCCTTGTTAGAGGGAAGTAATGAAGAAAGTACAGAGCAGCGTTCAATTCGCCACCTGAATGCTTCTCATTAGTTTGCATGTCTCTATTTTGCACTTTATTATTTATCTTCTCTTTATCTTTCAGTAAAATAAAGTGTCACTTTTTTGTTGGTTTGGTTTGGTTTGGTTTGGTTTTTTTGGTTCCTGAAAGCCATTTTATCCGGAACCACCTTTTTGCTGCTGTACTGTTTTTGCTGTAGGAAAACCAGAACTCAGCACACAACTTCAGATGAGGGTCTGGCCTCCACAGGATCTATCAACCTTACAAGCTGTCATCATATAACCCCACAGAAGTTCCTAATCTTTGCATAGGTCTCCTGACTCAAGAAACCTTCATGTCCTCTCAGACTGCTCTTGTCAGTGTTTTACTGACATTAATGTCTTCTTCCCTGCACACAGCCCAAGCCCTATATTTGTTTTACTGCATCACACTCACTTCATCTTCTCCCTTGTTTCTTTGTGACTTTATTGACCTCCTGGCACACTCTGACCATTTGCCCATGTGTTTTATCAGAGGGCATGAGCTGCCAGAGATTTTAGCTTAGTTTCTCTCTACCACATATGTATCCTGCTACCTTCATCAGCTGTTAGTCATAGAATCACTCCAGTGTTTTTAGTCCCAGTTTGCATATCCAATATTTATTCTTCCTACCTCTGACCAATTTCCTCTCCTGTAATGCTTAAAAATAGTTTCTTTTCTGCCCAGATCTGTGTTTCTTTTTAAGCTTGAATATCTTCCCACTTTCTACATTCTTCCCCATCTTGCTTTTGCTTTTCTGTATTCTTAAAACCAGCTTCTTCACCTGAAGAACTCTGCTGCCTGAGAGACCTTCCCAGAAAGGACAAAATGCCTCTCATACTCAGTGCCAGTTTCCGTCTGGTATGCACGGGCTCATCTGATCTCTGGTCATATCATAGCACCGACATCCTTGTGCCCTGTACTGGTGGGACAAATGGGCAACTCTGCTGGGTGGGGAAGTGATGTATGGCTCAGACAACATCAGGAGCTGAAATAGATTCAAGAATGTGTCTTTTAGTGTATGCAAAAAACAAATCTGAAAAACTTCTTTTTGGTTAAAATTTCACTGGAATGTAATCTCTTGCCCCATAGAATGGCTTATTGTGGCTCAAAGAAAACACCACATGATCTTTTAACAACGATCACATATTATCATGTATTATTTTTCCCATCTTTATTCTTAATGCAGGTTGAACTGTTTATCAAAAAGAGAAAAGGTCAGGATCCATTATTAATAGTGAAAAAAGGACTTACAGTGAAAGATATCAACCAGGCTGGATAGAGGAAAATGTAAAGCACAACCTTTAAATGTAAAGCTGTAATTTAGAATTTAAACTGAAAAAAAAAAATTATAACCCAAGTAAAATACTTCATTGAATGCAATTACTCAAATTCAATGAAATTATTCATCTAGTCTCCATGAAGCACTTTAACATCACTTGAATTAAATGGAGAGATTTAAGGACTGCCTTTTGATACTTATTTGTAAAAATCAATAAGTTCCTGAGGCAAGGTTTTGAAGGAGCTGACTCTTCCAGTGGAAAAATATTCTATTAAAACAAGAACAAAATGACAACCAAGTCATCTAGTCTTCATTTTTTCTCATGATAAAATCTGGCAATAAACCCAGGTCCTTGTTCCAAACCTTGCACTACTGTCCAAGTTGATAATAAGCCTTTGTGCAAGGATAGGCTGTTTAAAAAGCTTCAGTTTTTACACAGCGATCAGTGTAGATAGTTCCCCTGTGGTTATATCATTAATATATTTGAGGAACAGAAAACTTATGTATGCAGAAATGGGTTATGAGAAGCAACAATCTGTCTTCAGTGCAGTCCTGTTCCTCAGAGACAGTGTAGTTCTGCTGTAACATAAAAGGTTGATTTTTTTTAGTGAAAAAATGAATAATAAAATTCTATGTTGTAAGAAGCATCTTGTCTTCTCAGGATTGCTTGGTGCATATGCATATGCAACAATTCCATATGCAATGCTCCAGTAATGTTTTATATTCAGGACTCACATTGCTCTGCACAGAGTGGTTCAGTAAATATCCATTGGGTGTTTTTAAGTAGGAGGTTGGAAAGGAGGCTGCTCAAGTAGAATTTTGATATCAATTTCACCTTATTTCAAATATCTATCCTTTAGAGGTTTGTATGTGAGATAATTCTCCTAAGACAAATTTACAATGAATGCATATACTACTTCAGTAGTCTGTTGTAGACATGCCTCTCTCTTTCTTTAGTACTTTGAATGTTCAGTGACTGTAAGGTCAGATAAAGACATTTATATGTAATCAGATGAATGTTTCCTGGCTACTCTTCATATTTGGTGCTCTAGTGTCCCATAATTTCATATACAAGCTTGAAAATTTCATTGGAGGTCTCTAGCCTCCAAACCAGATGTGCCATTTGTAATTTTCAATAACCTGCCCAGTTACAAACCCTTTGGGAAAAAATACAATTTACACATGCTGTTACTTGCTATAGCTTCACAATTAAGTCTTCTGAAAAGTCCCCTCTGTGTGCAGTCCTATACAGCTGGAGTCCCAGCCTGTTGGTGCCCTCAGTTATCCCAGGTCCCCAGGTGGGCAAGCCTCAGCGCCGCCGTCCTGCTGGCCCCTGGCAGCACAGGTGTGACACATCTCCTGTGTTCCTCTGCTTCCCATCAGAATGTTTCCCAAGGAGTGAAGGCTTTTCCTGCCCTGTTCCTTTTTAAAAAATTAAGATCAATTGCATAGGAAAAACAACATGACATCATTAACTTGTATCAATAAATATATTGCCCTTAAACTTATGATCACAGTCTAGTTTTCCTATTTCATTAGTTCTCTCGTGTGTGTATATATACTATTATTATTATCTGGATTATTGCAGCCTAGTACACTATTTCTTAAAGCACAGAATTAATATATTTTACTGACAGAAAAATATCATAAAAAGTTGAGCAAAGATGATGGTTAGTCCCACAGAGATTTATGGAGCTAGATCTTTGCCATTCTTCTCCATAACTTCTTGGAAATATTTTTCTTTCTTTTTTTCATAATCTTAAGAAATCACCTCATTGAAGATGGAGACCTGCAGATATGGAGAGAACCACAAAAGGCGCTACATCTTACAGGCTTGTACCTTGCACCAAGATTGTTGTGCAAGGTGCTGCTGAATCTGTCAAAATTCTTAATGCCTGAAGGCTGGGCTGCAGTCCTGGCCACTTCTCTGTATATTGGTGTGCTCCATGGAGAACTTGGGCCTGTGCGTGGACCTCTGCTAACATAGAACAAGAGGTTTTATGGAACTTCTATGGTTACTTTTGCCATGTTTTTCTGCTGGGATAATGTTTTGAACTTGTTCCTTTTCTTCCTTTTCCTGCAAACTCTGTGTTCACGTGGGAAGAAACAACCAAAGAACCCAAGATGCAAAAAGGACTGTAACAAGGAAGAAGCCCCTGAGGTGACCAGAGCCTGACAAAGGAAGCAGGCTGATGAAAGGCTCAAGGACTCTGCTTTGCATTCTGCTCTCATCCCAAGAATCCTACGGAGACTAGCTGTGAAGGATCCTGGGAAGATGCACCCTGTTTGTGAATGAAGAGCAGCTCCTTCCATTTACAGCCACTTCAGTTCGTTTCCCTACATAAGTACAAAAATAACCATTTTGGAGGGGGAGCAAAAAAAAAGCTCCCAGAATTATCTCAGGGAAATAAAGCCAGGTGCCCATCTTTGCATTATATCCAAATGAGATGCAGCTGTTTAAATGTAAATGTTAAACAAGAGAGAAGAATGCCTTAATTAGCCCTCAAAAGGAGACAGGAAAGCTGTAAGAATGCACCTGACACTAAGCAGTATGAGATAAACTCATTCCAGCTGTCACTGAACTGACTGTTTGAAGGCAGAGCAATGCTATTTTGTGCAAACAATGTAAAATGTTTAGGGAACTGCAATTAGCATCAACATGCATAGTGTAAGTGAATGCAGCCTGCTGGTGTTTACTTGGCTTTGAATTGCCAGGGTTTGGAGTAAAAAAAATAAAATTAGTTATGCATTACACACTGGAGATTTTATTCCAGGTTTTTATGCATTATTGAGAAAAAGGCACAGGAGAGTGAAAAGAAGGGAAGCCATCAATCTGACTTTAAAGAAGATATGATACTCAAAGGTCATTCTGAGTTTTTTCCTTCCTACTTGAGCAATAAAATATTCAGATTCAATCTATGAGAGAAATTTTCATACAAGCTGTCCATCACATAAATAAAGCTGAAATGTCCCATGCAGCATGTCAATGTTACATATCTTGCCAGGTGGAAAAAGTAAAGATCTGAATTTATTTTTTTCTTTTTTTATAAGATTGGAAAATAGCAGAATCGGGTTATTTAATATAACCAAAATCTCTAGTTTACTCTATGTTTTTATGTGTAAAATAATACATATAATTTACCAGCATATATAAGTTACTGATTGTATGCCAGTGCATACAAGACACTGAGATGCATAGAAATACAGCTCTTTCAAATATATCCTTGTATAGGACATAGTCTCCTCTCAATAACCTTAACTATAAGCCAATTTTTTGTATGTTTTCTATACTCATGGGAGTTTACCTCAATACTCAAGGTTTTCTTATCTAATCTCTCACCAGACTTGCCTTATTAAAACAATGGGATGAAGCTGTGCATAAAACGCCTTCATTAATTTTTTGTCTAATCTTCTGTAAATAAATACCACTTATAGAAAAGTAAAACCCCAGAGGGATTGAGTCTACAAACTGGAGATCTACCTAGTGACTAAAATAAAAATCCAAATCTAAAGACATTTAAAAGGAGTAAAAAGCAAAAATGTAAATGGACTTTTAAAAGTATTCTTGAAATCACTCATATTGCCTATGTTGAAGCAAAGCAAAAGTTTTGCCCCATTAGGCAAGACTAAAGCCAGACCTTTTGAAATGGGAGAAGAGGAACCTTCTAAGGAAATTAAAGGTGCATGAGTCCATTAAACAGGATGAAATTTATCAGTGGGTCCTGTAGGGACTGGCATATCAAGTGCCTAAGCTACTCTTCATCATATTTGAGAAATTGTGGCAATGAAGTTCCCACAAACTGGAAATACGGAAACATAGTCCCCATTTTTAAAGAAGGAAAAGAACATGGAGCACATGCTACTGAAAACTATTCAAAGGCACATGGAAAATAACAAAATTATTGGTGACAAACAACATGACTTTACTAAAGGAAAATTGTGCCCAAAAAATTTGAAGTTTTATGATGGGCCTACAGCAGTGGTGGATGAGAAAGAGCTGGAGAGGGTCTTTTTACAAGGGCATGTAGTAATAGGAAATTTGTGAATGGCTTTAAACTGAAATGGTTTAAATTAGATATTATTGAAAAATTCTCTGCTGTGAGGGTGGTGAAGCACTGGCACAGGCTGCCCAGAGAAATTGTAGCTGTCCCATTCCTGGAAGTGTTCAGGAACAGGCTGACAGGGCTTTGAGCAGCCTGGTCTAGTGGATGGCAGGGAGTTAGAATGACAGGATCTTTAAGGTCCCTTCCAACCCAAAACGTTCTATGATTCTATGATAGGATAAATCTTCTGAGACATCAGCAAAGGCAGAATTAGCCAATTTTTGCAGACTTCAGATACAGGGGTATGATGTAGTGCTAGCAATCAGAGGTGCCTCTGGGAGGAAGAAGTTGATATGGTGGTCCCAGGGCAACACTAGTCAGAAATAACAACTAAATTATACTCATGCCTGGCCTGTCATACCAGCTGTTTTATCCTGACTTCTCACCAGACATACCAGACATGCTGTTATAATTTTGAGCAAGTTTTACAGTTATGGCATTTTTTTTCCTTTGAAATTTGACAATCTCTCTCATATTTACTGCAATAACAAACCTGGAATACAAAAAAAAAATACCAGTTATTGTTCATTATCAGATGTGTGCATGGGGTGGAACAATGAAACCAGGAACTTTTATTGTGACAGCCATAATTCAGTGCCTCATCTACAGGAAACATCCGTTTGTAAATACAGCAAGAATAGCCTCACTGTGATCCCAAATACAGTATGCAGTGACAGTAACGCTCAGTTTACTTCTTGGTTTTCAGACTTCCCAGACCTATCAGTACTGCAAAGCATCTGTTCTGCTGTGGATCAGGGTGGCTCACTTGAGGGAAATGAGCAATAACATTTATGAGACCCAGCTACTCACATATTTGCATTTAAAATGGATCCTCAGCTTGTAAACTCTAGATTTTACTCATGGTATGTAAACAAAGGTTTATATGAACTATACATGGTATTAACAGATCCCCACATGAGGGAGCAACTGATCTCTTGATAGATAATAGGCATATTCTCACAAAAGAAATCATTCACAGAAAACTGGGGAACTTGAAAGTATATGATGTCTCTTGATTGGCGTGGAAAAAATGAGGATGCTGAGGGAAGGCAACCTTTAACCCTATCCCAAATTATGTTATATTAATAGTAGGCATAATACTTGCAAATACTAGAGAGAGAAAAGCACTATATCTCATGCAAACTTTCCCTTAAAGACTGAATATGTGAGGGAATTTGGGAGCTTGTGATTTGGGTCACAAAGCTGATATTGGCAGATGTAGGAATGGAAATGAGCTCTCTTAACTTCCTGCTAATATACCATACCCTGCTCTCTTAGACAGCATGGAATTCAGCACAGGTATTTCAGTGGGTAAAAATGGGCTTGAACTGGAACAAAAGGCACCATTAACAAGAAACAACTGAAGGTACCAAAAAAACTTTGGTGAAATAGCCAATGAGATCTTTGCAAAATAGTCACAATGAAAGATGTCATATTGGCTATTTAGGCTGATAGATCTCCAACAAATCCAACATTTTCCTAATGATGCATCAGAAAGCAAGAATCTTCCTTCTTTCCCAAATAAGCACTACGAAGGTTTGTTTCTGTTTGAGCATAGCAGCAATAACCTTGATTTGTCTGAAAAGTATGTTATTATTTTCCTTATTTTCACAAACGAGTCACATTGCAATGACTGCAGTGTCTTTCTGTATGTTCTGTCTCCACAGACTAAGAGACGCTTACCTATTTTTAGTCATTAAAAATGGCACTGTAGTCCCTCATTAGTTGTTTGTAATACCACCTTCAGAAGTAAAACACATTCACATTGCTTTGTAGAAACAACCTCAAGTTTGCCAATTGCTCATGCTGGTCAGCCACAGGAGTACCTTCCAAACATCTGTTCATGTGCTCAGCTGTCATGTTCACCCTGACTGTCCCTGGCCTGGCTTTCTGATAAGGAACTCCCAGAGAGATGCTCATGGCTTTTGCAGTCCACCTAACCAGGAAATAATGCCAAATTACATTTTGTGGCTCCTCAGAAGCTGTTTTGCATCACTCATATGCTGTCTTCCAGCAGCCAGGAAAGATGCCAGCTGTGCCACTGAAGAACTAATCACTCTGGATGGATGACGTAGTGGTAGTGGCCTGCCCATCCATGACTGTAAAAATGACTGTAAAGATCAGTGGGGTCATACGCAAAATTACTACAGCTTTCTAAAACATGACATCACTATTAGATTGTTGCCTGGCATCTGTGTTTATAAATCAGTTTTTCTCTGCTGCTGTAAAATGTATTAAATGGTGATTGCTCCTGGCTTCATGGAGTAGATTTGCTATTATTAAATAACACTGAGCAGACTAGTTGTTATTATTTACTTCCTTCTTTGATGAACTTGAGCTCTTCACTCACTGATGAATAATGCACGGGATTATTACAAATGCAACATGAAATGAAAACCATTATATTCACAATTTCTAATACTTTAAAGAAAAATCACTGATCAGTACTTAATAACAAGATAAACACTGGAAGGTTCCTACTCATTCCCTGTCCCTGAGGAAAAGTGATGGTTGCTCTAAAGAGAGGCCCCAAACATGCCTCTGTTCTTTGTTGTTGTGCTTCCAAAATTTTGTGTGCCACAGTGGAAGACCAGAAGGGGCCAAAATTAGTCACATTTCATGAAGAATGAAGGAATTCTTATCCCTCGGCTGTCACAGAGCAAGTATCATTGGCCTCTTTCTCCTAAGGTAAGCCAAGAACATAATGCCTTAATAAAAAGGGAAGAGTCAGAAATGCCCATGGGGTGACTGTTGCTGTTGCCTTTGGATAAGAAGTGTTTGCAAGTGTTACCCAGGATGATGGATAGCAGGATATAGCTGTGAGTACAATTCTATGCTGTAGAGATACTGTGGGCTTTTGGCTTTCCTAACTAATCTGTTCTTAAGGAGTAAAAATTCTATTTTTGTCATACTTATGCAGGAGAATGGTTTTGGAGGATAATGAGGACATTTGCACAGTGAAGAAGACTTTGTGTTAGCGTGGAGTACATGGCAGATAATAAGGGAATAGGCTCTGTAGGTTGTACAGCTGTTATTGACAAGGTGTTGTACAACTATAATGAAAATTACAAGTTAGCTTGGGGATTGATAGTGCTACCTTTTTTACTCTCTGTACGGTATCTGAAGTGGGTTTTTTTATTTTGGTTTTTTTTTGGGGTTTTTTGGGTTTTTTTCTTTTTTTTTCAATAGACAAAAAAACCCCCAACCCAGTGTTCCTTTCATTCACTTCCTGGATCTTGGATAAACCCCATAACTCTTTCTGAGACACATCTACCATTTTCAAAATTATAGGCAGTATAATCAATTGTGATTATTCTCTAAAACTGAAATTTTAATTGTTATTTAAAATAAAAAACTTTTCTGTTTTTTTTTTTTTACCACCTTTCTATTCCTTCTGTCATCACCACCTAAGCACATGAGTCTGCTGGTTCAACTTCCAGTGTTCTCTCTCATGCAGGCAGCAGACTGAAACAGAATGAATATAACATCCACTATTATATATTCTCCAGCACACCATTTGAAACAGTCTGTTTTTCAAAACAATTAATTTGTTTAGATTTTGGAGGGATAAATGTTATTATATAAGGCCTCAATCATACAACCTGGACAACCCCAAAATTCTTTCAAGTCAATCACTTGACTTGAAATTGTGCACAGAGACAATGGGAATTCTGGTCTTGAAATCATGGGAAATTTTAAAAGATGAGAGAGAAAATGGTAACATTTCAAAATGTAAATGAAGTTTTTACTATAACTTTGACCATTGAATATTTTTTTAATGATTGAAATTTGGCTTTGGTAAACCAGAGGGTTTAGTGTTCGGACTTGGCTATATTTCAAGAAAGAAGTACATAAGCTAGAATAAGACTTTTTTTTATTGCTTTTTTTTTTTCTTTAAGTGTCTAAACTGCAATACAAACTCCCTTTTATGTACTTTATTATAAGATTTTTAAATAGATGAGAAACAAACTCATCTTCTATGACATTTCCCCTCACGTGGAGATGCAACTCTGATGTGTGAATAAAGCTGCTAATGATGAGCCCACATCTTACATAGTGCTTCTCAGCTATTCTCAGAATGTTTGACAAGTGCAGTCAGCACTGCTATTCTCTTCATACACACTAAGAGAAACTGAGGCAAAAAACAGAGACACAACACTCAGGATTGTTTAATAAGCTGCTACATGAACTAAGATTGGAATCAGGTCCCCTCTGAGTTAAAGAAAACATCAAATTAACTGCTAATCAAAATTGTTACTATAGGGCAATTTAAAGGAATACTCAGAGATACTGTTAAAGGTGCTCTGCATAGCAGAGCCTAATATCTCAATTATTATACAAACAAGTGTGTGCATATTAATGTATTTCAATGTGTTTCGGTTAGATTGAACTGCTGTTCATGAGGTACAGAACTTACATGTAGGCACTTCAAAGGAAAGATTAACACTATCCAATTTTTATCTTAATGAGCCAGATAATCCCCTAATATAAATAAGCACAAATCTACTGAAGTAAAAATCTCAGCGCTGTTCCCACATCTGACAGGGAGAGTAGTCAAAGCCTAAATCTCAAAAATGGCTAAACTCATATTAATTTGTCTTTATCCAACATATCTTTAACAACTGTCTTCTTTGTCAGTGTGGAAATCATCAACCTGCCTGTCACCTGGACTCAAAGTTGAGGTCTTTGGTGTGCATGCTCATTTATTTTATGAAATTCTGGGTAAAGCCTCATCTTCATAGCTAAGTTTATCTAGACTAACATGATTCTATGACTCAGTTCTTACAATATTCTTTTCTCTTGCCCTAAATAAGTGAATTCTGCTATTGATGCAGAATGCCATTGCAGTGATAGCCTGATACTTGGCAGGATAGCCCTTCCACTGGCAACAGCTACTGCATTAAGCCTATTTAGCTTATCCTCACATTCAAAGTTTTTCACACAATATTTTCTCCCTAATCCTAAGGGTTTTGGGAGGGCACATTGTCATTCTCAATCAGTTTATGCTACCATTCTCTCATGCACTGGTTAATTTCCAATCAACCTTACACATATTTTCCTCCAACTTTGCCTTTCATGCTTTTAAGCAACTTCCTTTAAACAAAGCTGCCTCACTATCTTTTTTTCCGTTCCTCACAAAAATCCTGTTGATCACATATTTGACTAGACTGTAACCATGTTATGACGACTTCCCACCACATTTACCAGCACTGTCCCACGGCTACTTCATATTCCCTTTGTGCCTTCCTGTTGTCTTCTGTGTAAACACTTGCAGTCAGTGTCACCTTGTTCAGTTTTCACTCCACACTTTGGTCCTGGTTTTTAAGCACAGCTGAGGCAAAGCATAATTGTCTTGGCTTTCAATGTCTTGTCTTGTCTTGTCAATTCTGTGAGCCTGCAGGATACAAACAGAGGTGATACATATAGCTGCCATGTCATACTGCCCACCCTTATAACTTACTAACAGAGGTAAAAACCTTTGGTGTGTAAGTATCACCTGGGAAATCTGCTCTCTGTGATGCTAAGGATTCATCTATTTTTACTAACTTGCAGGTGCTGAAGCAATGCCAAGAGAACATGAAGTGTATGGACCTTTAGCAAATATTTTGAGGGTTCAAAGAAATCCAGTCTGAACTTTTGCCAAAATCAAGTTAATACTTCCAGTATCATAAAGAGCAACTTAGAAACTGGGCCATAGATAATTTGTCTAATTATGCTTGATTCACAGAAATGTATTGAGCTTGTTTTTCTAACTAAACTTCAAACTTTATTGTTGACTGTATTAACATCATGACTGTGTTGCCAGAACTAGAAACTTGTAACAAGGGCTTACCTTTGTTGCAAGCATCCTGCAGCAGAATGTGACTTCTGTTATCTGCTTTAGGCTGTCATACATATTTTCCAAACAAGCACAAGTATATGACTCCCATTAATTTATAGATAACTGTCAGGGCTGGGAACTCTTCCAGCAGACCTTATTATAGATGTGTTTTATCAGTGGAGTTTAAATTAAAACAGCTGTAGAAGCACTAGGATTATTCTCTCTCACACACAAAGATACAAGCATGTTCTGAACCGAGATCAATAAAGATCCTGACTCAGAGGATGCGTTGAGATTTACATTAATGTGTATTATGGGAAAATGATAGTCCTGCTTCTGCCTGGTGCAGGCTATGAAAGAATAAGTTCTATGCCTTCTTTCAAGGATGAAAAATGTTACAAAGAAAATTTATTTGGCAGTTCATATCACTTCTTCACAGCATTTTTTTGCTCGATTAAATTGTGACAATTGGTGACTGAGTAATGTGAAGTCTTTTAAAATAGTCTAGGTTGTTGCACCTGCAGTGTAATTTCTACAGCTAACAAGAAAATTGTGTTGTCATGCAAAATCTATCTCATAATAATTTAATCCAAAAGGTCATCTGAATCAGGAATGCTGGTTCTCTCCTTCAAAGCAGAAAAAAAAAAAAAAAGAAAACACGAAAATGGAAAGACACAAGTGGATTTTTAAAAAACATTTATTGAACAAAATCTGTGAATTCTATCATTTGCCAACAAAGAAAGACTAAAAGCTTCTGGCAGCTTCCTAGGATCTCAGTCAAGTTCATGATAGCATTTTGTGCCTTGAAGAAAACTGTAGCCATTTGTTTAAGCAATGAAGTTTCCATCTGTTCTATCTTGGTTTAAAGAGGCCGTATATTTTCAAGAACCTCAAGGCAATGTTTACTGAAATCATAAAATGTCCCTGAAGTGACATCACAGAAACAAAATATAGATGGCAGAATTTTAAAGCTCACAATCAGAGGAAAATGCAGTTACAGTTTCATCCAGACACATGCACATAATTATATCTGTATATATAAATAAAGAATAAACAGGGACAGAAGGAGCACCGTATATACTTTAAAAATAAATGACTGATTTCAGCTGACTTAGCTGGTTTGCAGGGAATCACTCTAAATAAAATAAATGCATTTTTACTTTGTGTGACAAGCAGAAACTAAATTAAACATCAACTTACATGTACTATATTAAATATTCAAGTTATGTATTCACTACAACTTTACTCAACATATACATAATTGTATTCCGACAATTTTGGAACAATGCAGAATGTCTTGAGAAAAATTCTAAAGCTAGTTCATTGAGACTCATTTTATATATACTGTATGCCACATACAGAAATGTTAGTAAAAAGAACCTAAGTGCAGTCCACCAGTGCAAGACTTCAGATTACTGATAACAAATATCTGGTTAGTCTTCTGAGTTTTTTGGAATAAATTGGTCCAACAAATTGGACCCAGAGAGTGCTAGTGGTCACTAGAGGTTTTCCACAGGCCTCAGTATTTGGGCTAGCCCTGTTTAATATCTTTATCAATTATCTGGATGAACGAATCAACTGCACCCTCAGCAAGTTAGCAGACGACACCAAGTTGGGTAGGAGTCTTGATCTGCTGGAGGGCGGGAAGGCTCTGCAGAGGGATCTGGACAAGCTGAATAGAAGGGCAGTTGTATGAGGTTCCACAATGCCAAGTGCCAGGTCCTGCACTGGGGTCACAACAACTCCATGCATCACTACAGGCTGGGGGCAGTGGCTGGAAAACTACCTGGCAGAAAAGGACCTGGGGGTGCTGGCAAACAGCAGCTGAACATGATCCAGGGTGTGCCCAGGTGGCCCAGAAGGCCGATGGCATCCTGGCCTGGATCAGCCAGGTGTGGCCAGCAGGAGCAGGGCAGGGACCGTCCCCCTGTACCCAGCACTGCTGAGGCCACAGCTCCAATCCTGTGCTCAGTTCTGAGCCCCTCAGTGCCAGAGAGACATTGAGGGGCTGGAGCGTGTCCAGGGAAGGGCAATGGAGCTGGGGAAGGCTCTGGAGCACAAGTGCTGTGAGGGGCAGCTGAGGGAGCTGGGGGTGTTCAGCCTGGAGAGAAGGAGGCTCAGGGGGACCTTACTGCTCTATTTAATCATCTGCAAGGAGGGTGTAGCCAGGAGGGGATCGGTCTCATCTCCCAGGTAACAAGGGATAGGACAAGAGGTAATAGCCTCAAGTTGTGCCAGGAGAGGTTTAAATTGGGAAAACTTTTTTCACTGAAAGGGTTTCAAAGCATTAGAACTGGCTCCTCAGGGAAGTGGTAGAGTCATCAGCCCTGAAAATGTTAAAAAAGCATGCCTCTGAAGACAGGGTTTAATGCTGAACATGGTGGTGTTGAGTGGATGGCTGGACTTCATGATCTTTTCCAGCCTTAACATTTCTAAGATTCTGTGAATATAATCTGTCAATCTAACTTTTCTTCCATGATATTAAAAATGATAGAAATTCTCATACTCTACAGCAATAGAAATAAAAGAACATCCAGTATTTTCCAGAGACTCAAGTATTTGGGGGATCCATTAGGAGCAATAGCTGAAGTATGAATTTGGAGATTTCTCTCATCTGTCTGAAAGGCTTTTCATCAATCTGCCTCATTTACCAGAACACAATAGTCTTCTGTATTCTGAATGCTGAGACAGACTTTCTGTTTGTTGACAGGCATATAATTTTAACTAATCAGGGCATAATTCAATCCATCATATTTTTATTGGGATCCCTGAATAGCAAGTTCCTGATTCCCTTCTTGCATAAATATGGCGAGGACTACCAGTATTTAACCATGACTTTGATGACTGAGTCATAAATAAGAGCCCTGATGTAAAATATAACAGTAATAAAAATTGCTAAAACAGAAAATCAGATTAAGTGGAACATTGCACAGAAGCCAGCGGAAAAGTAGAAGAAACTGAATATAAAACTTAAAATTCCACACAGGGAGAAGAAGATATTCAGCTACCTTGACAACAACCTGCTTTCCACAGCTCCTAATGGGAATATCTATTTAGTGATTAAGGAAGAGCACAGGAGGAGGGAGGAGCAGGGTAGAAAAACTGGGTGTGTGTTTAAAGTAGATAACTCAGTGTTTAAGGTAGCCTGGAAAATATGTATAAGGACGATCCCCATTACTGCATTTAGATAGCTTGCCATCACACAACTGTATCTTTCCCCATGTCCCCACCAGTCTGCTCCCTTCACCCAGTCCTTCAGCACCAGCTGCAGTCCTGGCTGCTCCTCCTGCTTCCTTCTCTGTCCTTCCCATCCTCCTTCACTCGGTGCAGCTAGGAAAGAGTTACGTTGTTTTGCTAGATGCTTTCTGTTTCCTCTCTCTCCTCTTTTTGCCTAAGGAGTAGGTTCATGGGAGCAGGGGTTGAAGCTCTCTCCACCTTTTGCAATACCCTCCTGTCTCTTTTGCTCCTGGGCAGACGGCAGCAGGGCAGCCAGCCAGGCGAATGGAAATTCTCTAGAGGGAGAGCTGGAAATATGCAGTGACCCACTTGCTGTTTCCAAGCTATGTTCCCCAGTTCTCTGTTCTGCCACAATCTGGGCCATTTTAAACACCACTAAGCACAGTTAGCATATGCTGCATACACACCAGAGTGGACATCCAGCACTGTTGTAAAGCTGGCATGCAGAATTAAGTTTAGTCACTATGACAGCAAGACTGAAAAAGCTAAGCTTGTTCCCTATACCTTACATCTGTTTATTGCTGATGTTATGTCTGCTATTGATCTGTGCATCCAGAGATCAGCCTAACTCCCTAGGCATACATATTTATATGTTTTGTGGTTGTGCCGTGCTATACCACTACCTGGTTGCTCAATAATTTCCATTACATTTGTGATGTAGAGCAAAAGTAGTAGATAAAAGCTAAAGAAATAGTACTTGATACAATGCTTTAAAATAAATTAAAAATATTGAGTCAAAACATTGAAATTTCAGGTCTTTGAGCCCAAACAACATTGAAATATTTAAAAGAAAAAATGGTAACGATGGAATTATATACACATTTAAACTTACCAGTAACTGTTCTGTTTTTGCACTTGCTCTGTATTACACATTTTCTGCCATAAAAGTTATATGTTACCCTATTTAGAGATGTTTTGTATGAGACCCGGATATGATTTGTTAAGTGGCATTGATTTTGCAATGTTTTCCATGCAATGCTTGGCAACATTTTTTCAGATGAACAATTTAATTTTACTAGTTTAGAGGTCATAGCTCATGCTGTGTTGCAGCATCATAAATGAAAGGCTTCAGTGAAATTGCATTATATTTACCCCACAGCAATCAAGAGTGACTTTACATCTGTGTCTTCTTAGACAACTAAATATACTTCATGTATTTGGGAGCTGCAGAAGTTTGACACCATTTGCAGCCTATCCACTGTAGTAGTTGCTGCCTTTTGTACAGCCTTTCTGGTACTAGCAGCAGTGAGATATTAAAGATTGCAGTGTGAGATAACCCACTAATCACATACAATGAATTATTGATAAATAGGATGCTGAGGATTTTTTTCTGGAACTGGAGAAAATAAGAATAATTGCCTATGGTTCTATTCTGTGAAAGGAGTTGTGGTCAAGACCTCATTGTCCACGACCAGTGATGCGTGGTGTCCCTGAGGGGTTGATATCTACTGAGGTAGGGTACTGTTCAGCATTCCATCTTTGTTGGTGACACAAAGTTGACAAACAGATTGGAGAATGTCTCCTATGGAGACAGGCTGAGAAAGCTGGGGCTGTTCAGCCTGGAGAAAAGAAGGCTCTGGAGAGATATCGTAGCAACATTTCAGTATCTGAAAGGCATCTACAGGAAAGCTGGACAGGGACTCTGTCAGGAACTGTAGTACTGGGCAAGGAGTACTGGGTACTGAAAGAGGGGAAATTTAGTTTAGATACTAGAAAGAAATTCTTTACTGTAAGAGTGGTGAGGCACTGGAACAGGTATCCCAGGAAGGTTGTGGATGCCCCAATCCTGGGAGTGTTCAAGGCCAGTTTGGACAAGGCCTTGAACAGCCTGGTCTAGTGGAAGGTGTCCCTGCCCATAGCAGGGAGGATTGGGACTCAAGAACCTCCCAGGATCACTGAGTCCTTTAAAAGATAGTCCAGAGTGCCCTTGCAATGACATAGTGCAGCAGCATCAGCACTGCTGGGTGTATCCCATTAAGGCCCATTGACTTGTATATTTTGAGTTTGTTTGAATGTTCCCTAACTTGATCCTTCTTCACTGAGAAGGAGTGATCCTTGCTACAGATTTCCATTCTGGCCTCAGGGGTCTTGAATTATTGATGGCCAGTCTTACCAGTGAAGACAGAGGTGAAGTAGGCATTGAGTATGTCAGCCTTTTTTGTGTCCTATGCCACCAGGTCCCCATCCTCACTCAGCAGCAGACCCACAGTCTCCCTTGTCTTCATCTTTTGCTGCTGATGCACCTGTAAAAAACTTTCTTATTGCCCTTCATTCTCCTGCCAGATTAAACTGGTAGATATATTATTTTGTTTTTACAGCATTGCAAAGGTTTTCTAAATTTTACCTGTTAAAAAAATAAATTTTCTTCCTCCTTTTGTAAGCAGGGATTAGCAATTATTCTGCCAGAAGTGGACAGGGAGAGTATGAGTGTCCTGACTCTCTGAGGGTACAGTCTTGGTAAACATCACTGCAAAATTTTAATTGTGTGAGAGATTACTTCACTGTTAACAAACATATGAAAAGAATGGAGTTACATTTCCTCTTAAACTAATACTGAAAAAAATTAATACTCTTTTCTTGATGCTTTTACTTCAGCGACTTCAGCAAGAATTCTGAAATATTGTGTTTGTCTGCATTTCAAAGCATGCAATTCTTATGCAATTGCTGAGTTGTTTGGCGCAAATCTATCCTGCATAATGAAAAATCATGCAGAGGTAACTCACTTAGGTAGTTAAATATATTCAGGCAGCTAAACAACTCTACAAATAGGTGGCAAAAAATATCCACAGCTAAATGTACCATGCAAGCTACTATCTCTGCATGATACTGTGATGACTAAACACCCATCTGGAATTAGGCTGAGTATCTTTATTAAAGAGCTTATAAGCAAAGTACATGTGGAGAGCTGGTTGCTTCCTCCTAGGTATTACTTTAATAAATACGTTTTTCTTGTCCAGTATCTCGAGTACCTAGACTTTTTCTTTCTAAACACTTCAGCTTCTCATGCAACTCTATTTTACCCTCTTGACTTGACCACTGCACGTTCTTTTCTCATTCTGAACTTGATTCACTTTGTTGATGAAAAGAATTTTCTCTACATGCCACTGCTGAAAAATAACCCCGAAGCCCAAAGTGGTGTGTCCCTCTTCACATATGCTTCCTACTCTTAAATAAAATCTATTTATCATTAAAACCTTTCACAGCCTGGTGCTGCTCCAGCTATTGTCTTTTGTTGAATCATTCCTGTCATTCTTCCTCCATCTGTGATGCTACTTATTGACGTCTAGTTCAATGCACTGCACTGTTATCAATGGCTTATTTTCCTGGGTAGTCTTGGTATGTTCAGGAAGAATCTGTCCTAGGATTACTCCCACTCAATATTTCAAGGAATTACTTATTCAGTGATTTGCATTAATGTCTGTATGATACCAATCTGAAATGGTGGGAAGATTTTGAAGAGTGGAGTCAAAATCCAAATAATATAAACTGGAGAATACATAAAAATCAACACAATGACATTTGTTAAGGGCAAATAGAAAGCACTGGCTTTACGGTAATAAAAAACATCAGCCTGATGCAGTAAACAACCACTTCTGTAAGACTCCAAGAGTGTAGGAATACAAGTCATCAGTGTCAGGTGCCACTGCGTGCATTGTGCAAATGTCACCAGGGCTGTATTAACAGAACTGTTTTATTTAACTTGCCACCTGGTTTTTCTCTTCAGAAGGTGTTCACTTGTTCGCTCGGCTGTTTTCATATCTTAGACTTCATAAAAGATCCAGAAAAAAAAATCTATGAACTGAGTACTGAAGCTTTGAGCTGTTGCAATGGCAACAACAATGGCAAAGATGTATGCAGAGCACATAGCTCAATGTCTTTTTGTCCCAGGGTCCCATACAAAATCCATTCTGGCCTCACTTCTAGAAAACCTCTAAGCTTTTTAAGCAAAGATTTTTAAGGATTCTCAGCTCCCAGATCTGGCTGTGTTCTATGACTCTGTACCCAGAGCACATCAGGAGAGGACTGGCTATTCACAAGGGCTTCCCCAGAATCTTGGCTTATTTGAAAAAGCTTTGTAGTATATGCAATGGGGGGAGTGTGCTGGTTTGACCAGAAAGTGGGAATTCTGGGATGCTGTGATCAAACAAATGGGTGATCAGATTTTGATATTGGCACCTGATGTGGCCAGTGGGGTTTGGACACACCTCTGAGAACACACAGGGGTTAAAAACCAGAGCTTCGGCCCTGGGAGGCTCTCTTTGGACTTCTGTCGGGAAAGGCTTTGGATCTCTCCCCCTGTCCCAGCTGCTGGCTGGGCCAGGGGAGGGGAAAAGCCACGCGGCCATGAGGTAGGACAGCCCAAGGATGAAAGGGTGGAAGAGACCAAGAGACATCGGGCAACCATTCCCTCCCCAGGAGAGAGAGAGGGAGAGCCGGCGTCTGAATTCGATAGCGGCGGCGCTGGCCCAGGAGGAGAAGGGGGGAAAGTGCGAGGGCAGCGTGGGAGTGCGGAGCTCTGGGACAGGCAGAGACTGAAATTTTTAACCCTTTTCTTGCATGATTGAGACCTTGCAAATGCTGATCCTCCTGGAGTTGAATGAGAAGAGAGATAAGAGATAAGAGGGAATGGGCCACGAGGGAAGTGCAGAAGACTCTTCAGTGGGGGAGAGATGACGGAGTGGCCTTTTGGCTGGACTTTTCTTGTGTGGCCATAGACTGAACCATTTTTTTTCCTGTGACACAGAGACTGCATTTAGGGGAAGGCAGTGCCTCAGAACCAGGAGGGTTCAGTGTGGGTACCCCTCGGCCCCAGGGGGTGAAAAATTGGGGGGGGACAGATGTCCCGAAGGAGAGACTGTGCCTTTTTGGAGTGAGACAAGGCATCCTTAAAAGACAACCCTAGAAGCAGCTCTGGTCCATGCACAGTGGTGAGAGCACTGGGCATGGAAGGAAGATGTCACGATGGCAAAGGACTTTCTGGGCGGTGCTGAGTGACATGGAAGCACACGAGGTTTCAGCGTGTTTCCAGGGGAAGCCTATGGTGCAAGAAGGACTCCTCTCCTCTTGATGAACTGAAGATTGAGTATTCTAAAGGGTGGTGCCAGACTGAGAGTTGGTGATTTGGGGGAATGTATTGCATTGGGAAATTTGGTGGGGGGGAGGAGGAAGGTGCTTTTGTAAGGTTTTCAATTTTTTTTTTCCTTATAGTTTTTTCCCTCTTCTTTTCTTGTAGTTTAGTTAATAAAGTTTTCTTTATTTCTAAGCTGGAGCCTGCTTTGCTTATTCCTGGTCACATCTCAGAGCAGACACCAGGGAGAGGATATTCTCATGGAGGCACTGGCTTTGTGCCAGGGCTAAACCATGACAGGGAGCCATGGCACACCCCAGTGTGAGACTGGAGCTGCAGTGCACTCTGCACAAGAACACCAACAGCTGCGTTGTCTGTCCTCAAAATATCTCCTGGATGGCGCCTCAATGAAATGAAGCACTTGGATGAAATAAAAGTATGTAGTGACAGCAACATGACTAGGGAGGAGTATATGGAAAAATTGTTGAAAAAGAGTTACAACACAGTAACAAATTTCAAAGCATATCACCCAGAAGGAGGAAAACCGGAAAAATAATGATTTTGCAGTAATAGGATCTCCAGCAAACACAAGCAAAGAAAAAACAAACTGAGGTTTAAAGACCTGACCTGTTGTATTTTAGGGTATCAGTTTCTGTCTCTAAATAAACTAATACTAGTTTTATAGGAATTCCACACATTTATCATTGATTTACTCTAGTAGAACTAAGGCATACTACTGAAAAAAAGTGTAACTACCCTGTAGATAAGAATTGGCTTTTTTCCCCTCTCAGCTCTTCACTCTGTATTCTTCAGTTCAGAATTCACCAGGGAAATAAGTCAACAATTTTTATCCTTCAGCAGGTTCCTTGCATGAATCTATGAGTTTCTTCACAAGGTTTTTCCAGAGTCTAGAACGGGTACCTTCCTCAACTACTAAAATATATATATAACCTACTCTTATCTTTGGAGCTCCCAGATTTCTCAACAACTGTACTTATTACAGAGGTGAAAAGGCATTAAAAATAAAAAACAATATACTGAATTTATAGCCTCCCTTATAGAGCCAAAAACTTATTATGCAAACTCAAAGAATAAATTCAGTAGATATTAGCAAAGAAGCACTAAATTTAAATATCAAAAAAAGCTTTTTGCTTAAAATATTTAAATATACCTAAATAAGAAGGCAGACAAAACATAAAACACAGTATTTTTTTCCCACTGTCTCATTATCTGGAACTCTGTGGAAAACTGAACGCAGTTCTCTAGCTTGAACTGCCAAAGAGATTCAAGTGCAACTCTGTATTATTGAAAAACACTGTAATCCTAATTTTTAATTTTATTTGCTTCTGCAGGGATTACATTGCAGCAAACCCACCAGCCTTTTGTTACAGTCTGTGCATGTAGAAGACATTCTAACACAATGAGCCAGAGTTTTACAGCATGAATGTTTAATGTTCCTGATTAAACTGAACTCTGATGCCACTACTGTAGTGCTGTGTTTGCCCACTGTTGTTGATATTTAAGTATTCTTTCAGAATTAATAGCTCTAGAGGTTTTGAAGTTCTAGGATTCTCACCGTCAGCCATACTGTCACTGCCCAGGTCATAGTATAATCACAAACACTGAAATATTCCTGTAAATTAATCTCTTTCCTTCACACCATCCAAAGGGTGAAATATTAAGTCCACTTCTGGTGTAACCTTGGGGAAAGATGCACTGGTGCTGTAGTGCAGCCATAGATACTTGATGCCTTCTTGCAATGCAGAGAAGCCAGACAAACAAGAAGAAATATGCTCAAACTCCTTTGCCTTTTTTTTTCCAGCTAAACCCAGGAAGCACTTGCAGTCTTCTTCATGTGGCAGCTCATTTAGCAATGAAGCACAGGAAGATACTGGGATAGAGGCAGAGGGAGGGCGTCCACCATTCAGCCCAGAGATGAGAGGGAACTGGACACTGTACACACAATGACAGTCTGCCTTCCCATTTTAACTGCTCCACCCAGACTGACTAAAGAAAGAAGCTTCTTTGCCCCACACACTACTTTGTGGTCTTCCAGGAGAATTTGTAGAATCATAGAATATTTAGCATGGGAAAGGACCTTTAATGGTCATCTAGTCTACCCCCCTGCATGCTCAGGGACACCTTCAGCTCAATCAAGTTGCTTAGACACCTGAACAACCTCACTTTGAACGTGGCATCCACCACATCTCTGGGCAACCTGTTCCAATGTTTTACCACCATTATTGCAAAAGACTTCTTCCTTATACCTAATAATGTGGTAACTTACACTGTGATGCCTGAACCTCTGCTAAGAACATATCTGCTGCTGAAGAGCACAAAGAGGAGGTTTTCTTGGTGTCATGCCAGCTAGATAGAATGCTGCCCCAGTCTTTCTGAAAGAGGAAAGAGATATTATCAAACCTTACACATTGAAATAAATGGTCAGTAAAAATTCATTGAAATACTGTTGTTACTAACTATTTACGATGTAAAAGGCCTGGTGCTAAATCATACATTAAAATAAAGCTTGCACAGAGTTCCCATTTGTTATGGCAAATTTTGTGACAGATGGAAAAACATTTCATCAGAGATTGCATTAATTCAATGTGTATTTTTCCAGTGACACTTTGCTTGTACGCTTGCTTGATGGATGGAAGATATTTATTTACAGACGATGCATAACTACCCAACTATCAACATATCTAACTGCCTGTAACATGTCAAAATACAATTATATTTCTTCATATGTATTTCCACTGCAGTACAAGCAGAATTTTCCACAGGTCCCATAGACATAGTAAAAGGCCTATAATAAAAACATAACCCCTCATTTTACTTACAAATGCTAATTCTCCTAAAAGCATCTCAGAAGTCTCTTTCAGAGCCTAAGGCTGGGATTCAATTCTGATGTTACTGGAGTGGTCTGGGGCCGATATGCTTCCATCCATGTGGAGGGAGATTTCCTCTGCCCAGTAAATAACCCACAGGCAGTTCCCAGTTTCTCAGGTCAGTTTTGCACCTTGGGCCAAAAATCTCTGCTGTTGTGGTGGTGCAAAAAAAGAAACAGTGGCATTAGGAGCAAGAAGACAGTGCTTTCAATGCCTCCACCCATCACCTCTCATAACTGATATCTATATGGATTAATCACTTAAATCAATGATCCTCATGATCTCTAAGTTCATAATCAGCCACTCAAACTGTACCTATTAAAAAAAGAAGGGGCTTTGTCTGCTAAGAATACAGTACTGTTTCACACAGTAATGGTGAGGAATGCCACAGTAATGCTGCATCACTCCCACCTGGCTAGTGCTCACTTCTAAACAGCTCTGAAGGTTGCTGTATATAAAAATTACTGTATTGGCATAATGTAATATAGATTCACAGACCTAGTCAATGTGATTCTTGCCTTGACCCAGCAATTGGTGCACTGCATTGAAGGGGAAAAAAAAAGATCTTGGCAGGGAATAGGAAAGTATTCTCCAAATCAATTAAACTGTGTGCTCATTAAAAACACCAGGGAACTTAGCTGTATCCTTGGGGAGGGAATTCAAGTGTTGAATTTTGGGTGACATTTTTAGATAGCAAGAACAACAAATAATTGCAAGTCCTGTAGTCTCTTATTCACATAAATAATTGGTGTTTAATTAACAATTTTCTGAGAACACTGATCATGCCCAGATGCAGTCACATGTATGCCACCAATATTTTTAAACAGTTGGAAAACAAGGAGAAGCACTGCTCCTCACTGAAATATTTGAGCTATTTCTGTCTGAGGTTTGAGCTATCACAGGCATCAGCATGAACTGTGGTGAATCTGTGGCCAGTGTAGCTTTACCCACTCCCCTTTCCTGGGCCTCTGTTGTCTTGCAGAGGACAGGAAAGGAAAGAAAAGGAAAACTGAGGAGGCACAGCAGCATCTGACTATGCAGAGAGGGTGGTGTGGGGCAGGTGGGAAGTGAGATTGGTTATGGATGCCTGTCTGTGAAACAGGTTTGACTCACACTCAGATGCGGTACATCTGTCATTGTGCACCCCTTACTGTGTATGCCCTCACCAGCTGTCATGGCAGATGACACAGGGGACCAGATGATGACTGATTTTTCCAATTCAGATGAAAAATCCCTCCTCCTCTTGACTAACAGAAAGTTTGATTTAAGTCTAAGAGGATGTCCTTTTGAAATTTTGATGACTTCTTCTCAAATTCTATGTGAATACAAGATTTCTCTAAGCTAGATCTGAAAAAAAAAAAAGGCAGATTCATGTGGATAAAACCTCATTGAAAATAGAAACACATACACCCACAGCATCTCTTTACCTTTCTGAAAGTTTTCTCTAATGTCCAGGTTTCCATGTTTTGTGCTGTTTTAATTATCCATCTGAAGCCTTGGTGTTTCTTCTTTTCCACAAGAAAGCAAAGATTATAACCCCCAAACCAGCTTTCTACCCATTTAATTTGTCTTCATTAGATTTCTACCTTCTTTCTTATATATATCTTATATATATCAAGTATTTTTTTCTGTTGCCCAAGTTTCCAGACTGTTCTCGTCTACCCTTCTTCTTAGTCAACTCACAGTTAAGTTATATACACTTGCTGGTTTTAATCCTTCTTTGGTTTCTTTTCCTGAGGTTTGGTGAGAGGAAGTGTTCAGACAAATGGGTTAGAAGACATGTTTCACTGTGCTGTGCTGCTTTTAATGTTGAGGGGATGAGATGACCTACTGCAAACTAGCTTGGTTTCTGAAAGCACTGCCATTGCCTTGTTATTAAGCCAGTCAGCACCAGAAATGTTTTAAAAGAGTAACACAGAAAGCATGAGCAAACAAACATGGCAAGGTACACCAGCTCTGTTATGCTTACTCCTGGCTCCTGTCCAGCAGTCATCCTCCCTTAAGCTGTCCTTCCCTGCCCTGACAGCTTGACAGAGGCACCATTTACAAAATGCACACTCAGTAGTTGGCTCATGATACCCATCTATTGATTAGCTGGCTGCTGCCAGGAAGGTCTAATCAAACTTAATTGCAAAAAGGATTTCAGAGAGGGCATTAATTTTGAGGTCTCTCTTCTGCCCTCCTGCTGGTTTTATCAAAATATGTAGGAAATTATTTATTAATTGCTAGGAGGTGCAGGCAGGAATGAGCTCTCTAACATTCCTGCAGTAGTGGACTATGGGATGGGTAGATGTGCTACTGCAGTGAGTTGAGAGGGATTTCTTATGTTCTTAAATGTGAGACATCTGTTCCTGTCAAATGTGGTTGAAGTTGCCTGACAGCTCCAGAAGTTATAGGGACTGTGGGGGAACTAATGGGAAGAGGGACTGTAAAATCTTCATTTCCTTAGAAACCAGGCAAAAATATTCCAACCCATTATCTCTTTATGAATTATTTCTGTTAAGATTGCCCTTTACATGCTTTAAATATCTGAGCTACACCAGTAGAAATCTAGCAGTGTACAGGCTTTTCATAAGCATTCTCACATAATGTCTTGATTTGCTTGAAAAACACAAGATGGTAAGAATGTACAGATAAATGTGTCAATTATTATTTTTACCTGTCTAAATCGAAACAGTGCATTTTTCTGTGTAGAAAGCCAGCACATCCAGCATTTCTCTGTGCAGCACAGCAGGCAGAGAACTACTTACAGCTGCTCTGCTCTCCCTCCAGGTCACCACATTTTCACAAGAAAAGCAGGATTGAAAGGGGTCATCTCTGAGGCTTCATCCCCCAGCAGACCTTTCTCACAGCGCCGTCACTTGTGGCCAGAAATTGTAACACTCCTGGCAGTGCATCAACTCTGTAATGTATAGACTCTTCTCATGTGGCAATTCCAGAACATTTATTTCTTTATTTCTGAAAGGAGTATTTCTGCTGCAAGAAGATCATAGGAATTGGCTTTTAACCAGAAATCATGTGCAGCCTCCCTCTACAGCTTGTGGTGTGTCTGTGGAGATATGCTGTGCGTTTAATTAAACCTCAGGATTCCTTTGTTTTTCCTTTGTTTATCTGACAGGACATGAAGAAGCTTTGTGGTTTATACCAGTCTCGTATTTTTTGTAATGTGTTCTTCCAGCTGCTTGTGAGACTTAGCTCAGGTCAGTCAGGGAATCTATCAAATACATCAAAGTTAACACTGATAAATCCAGACACTTAATAATTTTATACAATTAGCTTTGGTAGAATTTCTTCTTTTTATCTTATGACTTTAGGACTGCATATGAAGTACAGTAGGGGAAATTAAATCAAACCAGAACTCTATTAACCTAGTTCTAGGTCTGTATCCTCTTACTTCTTTTAAAAATTACTAAATGATTGTTATTAAAGTAATGCTTGAAGTCTGGGTGATTCTGCAAACTAAAACCTGGGAGACAGGTAATATGAATTTTGAAAGAGAAGACAGATAAACATTCAGTGGTGAAAGTGAGACACTGGAAAACCTGGAAAAAACCAGGACTGAAAAGTGATTAGTCTCTGCTGAGAATTTATAATGATCATCCTTGTATTTTTTCAGTCCAAAAGTATCACTGGCTTTATTTCATCTTTGAAATGTGTTTCAGAAGCATTCATACTTAATGCAATATGAAGCCCTCAGAGCAGAGGAAATAAGGCCAGTAGCTCAAGTCAGTAATTAGGGCTGGCTGCTGCCCTTGTGGGCTCAGTAGCTCAGATTCTCATGTGCTATCCTATGACTTTTCACTACATGCAAATACTACTTCAATAACAGCAGAGATTTATCCTTGTTCATAGGGCCATTGAGGCTTATGGCCCAATAATAATATGGCCCTATAATATTAATGGCTTATGGCCAAGAATATTCATGTTAACAAAGTCCAAATTTATTTTGTACAAACCATCACAATAATAGAAATGAAGACATTTCAGTGGTGAGAATGACCAGGGACTTCTGCTCTTCTGTATCTATAGATTAAGATTAGATCTCTGTTTTAGAAGACCTATTGTATCTTAAATTGAATGTAAAAACCTGAGGGGAAATATTAGTGGGTGTGATTCTTCAGCATGAGCGTTTAACCTGGGTAGACTAGTAGTCTCCAATAACATTTCTGAACTGATGAAAAGTTCTCCTATAATTTAAACAAATTACTTGTAAGTGCATATGGAATAATAGAATATACTGAATTTGAAGGATCATCAAGTTCAACTCCTATTTTGATCCAGCAAGATATAAATGTGTGCAGTAGGCAGTTTGCCTGAGGTACTGGTGTTTCAAATAACTGTATGAGGTTTTTCTCTTCGTCATATTTGTGTTTAAATGTAGAGCCTGACACTGCAAAATTAACACAAAATTTTATATCTTAAATTCAAGTATTCCACACCAATCTGGTTACTGAACTTGTTTAACAATCATAAAAAGAATTTGAGGCATTAAGAATTAAATACATAGCATGAATATTAAATCTTTATGATTTCTGCCTGAAGTTTAAACTGGTCTTAGAGCAGGATGAAGATTATTTATTTATTCAGGTAAATAGATTTTTAAAATTGTGTAATAATTACATTAAATACACTTTTATTTATTTTTTTAAAGAAAAAATAATATTTAAATGTAGAAATGTATTTCCTAATTTAAAGAAAAATATAGAACTATACTAAACTTAAAATGGAAATGTGTAACATAAATCAATGAGTACCCCTATGCCAAATAATCCACCATTGCTAAATATTTAAAGATTAAACCCATTAAAATTATGTTATATGGAAATTAACTTGTGGTTAATTATGAAACAATTGCTACTATTCTTTTGGACATCGATTATTTTGTAACTCAGCTTTGTAATGGCTGTGGTTACTGCTTCTCCTCAGATCGAAAACTTACAGAAATATCTCACATGGAAGAGAAGTTATTTGGCAGCAGCTGTAATGTACAGAAATGCTTTCTTAAATTTCTCTTTTATTATGATTTTTTGAAGAAGTGTTGTTCAAAACTAAAAGTTAGTTTTCTGGCACATATATTTTGATTTGATCCCTTTTCTGCATTTTTTTCTGCTTCTAGTTGTTAGGAGAGCCAAAATATTTTGGATCTTCAGAACTTGAGCTAGAAATTGTAATGAGAATATTTGTGTCAAGAAAGCCAAGACGCTGTTCTTTCTTTCTTTCTTTCCCTCATTGGTAGATATTTTCTGAAGTATAGGACCATGTTTTTAATGTCTTACAGCTCATGGGTAGAACAGCCAAAACACACAGAATAGAAAAATTCTAAGGAATATACTTCAAAAAATCTAAAATTCATGCATTTGAATGAAGTCATAATATTCTGGAACATTTCTGTTGACTTCAAACATATTTGACAAGATCTGCCAGTGGCTTGATATGAATGACTGCACCTTTATTACACAACTGGTCCTTATTTGTTATCAAATTCCTTGGAACGCTTCAGTGTCATTACATGCTTTAATGCACAGCACAATGCATAAATTTAGGGCATTTTAAAATTATTCTTTTTTTCACGTTCCTCCACTGTGGCACCAAATCTTGGAATCATTCCTACTGAAATTAGGGGGAAATCCCCATGGCTGAAGACTGCAGAGAGCGCAGTGTTACAGGAGCAAAGTCCTGCTTTCGGAGACATGGTGTTGCTCTGGTGGATCCCAGAAGGCTGACCTGGGCTCTGGCAGATGCAGGGGTTGGTGGAGAGGGGAGGAGATGTTTCAGGACTAAGCTCCAACAGATCCTCTCTCCTCCAGAGGTGCTGGCTCTCATGGCAGACCCCAGCCCGACCACCCTGGCAGGGTAACTTGGCTGTGCGTGGAGGTTATCTCACCCCTGATGGACCAAAGGTGCAAAGCTGCTGGAGATGTAGGGTGTGGGATCTCTTTCTCACCACCTTCAGGGCGATGGATAAGGGTCCTGCCAACATGAATCTTCCTTGATTGTATGTATGAATGGTGTCCCCTGGATTATACTCTCTAAGGTGTAAGGGAACAACTTCTCATTGCTTAATGACCAGGGGAATGCAGCGTACCCCAACACTGTATGTGAGCTGGTATCTTTTCCAAATGATCACCCAGGAAGAAGAGGATGGGAAATAAAACATTTTTCTCCAAAGGAGAGAGGAACTACAATTTCAGGATAAAAAGAAAATAGCAACACATATATAGTTAATAAGAACAACAAAGTCAACATAAAGAGCAATAAAATAAATGTAACCCTTTGATCTTTCAGCAGACTGACTTTTTTATTCAGTAAAATTTGAATATTTAAAAGATAATGTTTCCTAATTAGCTCTTTCTTTAGCCCTTGGTATGAATATCTAACACTTTAATGCTGGGGAATATAATCCAGTGAGATTCACGTGGCTGATAGCCCTCTCTGTGTTCCTAAGTGCCTTCAACTATGCATGACATTGGGGTGAGGTTTGTGCAGTCTGACTCCACCTGGAAACCAGAGGTAGCAGATGCCAGAGAAAACTCTCTATGGTGTTTTACAACTGGGTGTTTTGCCTCAGCAGAGAAAGAATGAAGAAGATATAAAGCAAAAGTTGGCATTCACAAATCCTATTGATGATAACAGCAGAAGAGCCATGCCTGTGCTAAAAGGGGAGCATGCCACATCTCTCCACTCAGCCTGAGGTGTCCTGGCAGAAATGGTCTGCTGAGACAGAAGACCCAGGGGCCTCTGAGAAAGACTTTTAAGATATTTGTCATTTCTTCCGCTAGACAAAGGAACTGCTGCTCCGTGGCGGTTATGAAAACATGAAAAATGACAGCATATATAACTGAGTGAAGATTTCCTATGCCACCATTTTCTATAACAAGTAAATGTAATTTTCACATCAATTTATCACTGGAAAGTCTGTGTTCTTAACTGTAAAATACTCTGGAAAGCAATGTTGTATGGGATCCATTAATGCAGGCACAGTGTTTGAGCTAGATGCTCAGGCTACTTCTGTGAGCCAGAGTGACAGATCTTTCCAGAAAGGGACTCCCCTCCAAGTCATCCTCAACCAGAGGACCCCTTACTCTTCACTGAATTCAAGGGGAGCTCAGCCTGCCAGCTCAGGCTGGATGCCAAACTTTTTGGCAGTTAAAGGGAAGCAAGATAGTCCCACAGATAGTAGGTGGAATAAAAATGCCTGTGACAGAGATACCAAAGTTTTGCAAGGAGACAGAAGCAAGCAGAGTGGGCTTGTGTAGGCAAGCATATAGTTTATTCCAGATGGTGTTTTGCTTCAGTAAAAGCTGCAAATTCTCTTAAAGACACTTCTGTGCCCCTCAGTGTAGCATCTGAACAATTTGCAAATGATGTATTCATAAAATTTATAAAAGATGTTGCTCATACAAAAATGTCATGAGGCACTGGTCTTGGCAGGACAGGAGGAGGATTGGTGTAGCTGCATTTATAGTGAGAGGGCTTGGGAACACTCAGGAAGTGGTGCTGAGGAGTGCAGCTGGGAGCCCCTAAAGGAAGAAGTTAATGTGCTCACTGGCCACAAATGCAGCTGCTTCTGGGACCAGCCGACATTCAGGAAAAACCTCCAATGAACATAAAAGACATTCTGGGAAAAAATCCTGGTATCTTGTATTTCCACGGATTTCTGTGGAAATTATTCTGTCAATGCCTACAATCATTCCTATCTCAAAAGTGTGTGCACTTGTAGCGAGTGCCTGTGAATTTTTCATTTGTTTTTTTGTTTGTCTGTTTTTCTCTTTTTTAAAAAATTCCATACTAGAACTATAAACAAGGAATTTAAGAAGGCAAATAAAAGAACATTCATACAGATAGTCACGCACATTCTCACTCCAAAAACATTTGGCCAGCTAACAGGTGATGTGCCTTGTAAGTATTTTGTTCCCAGAAAATCTGATATCTTGAAAACCATGATATCTTGTTCAATTCTAATCCTGTGTTGCAAATGTGGCAAGAGACTGTGGAAAATACCAAATTATATCCTTCTCTCCCTCTTATTCTTTTAAACAAACCTTCATTTATTCAAGCTTTCCAACTCTTGCATGTAAAGATATCATACGGAAGAGAAGTCCAGCACAGACATGGGAATCCTTTTGTCCTTTCTATCCAAATTAAAGAAGACTAAAACAGAAGTCCTTCATCCTAATTGAAAAACCTAGGTAAGCACCTTAAAAAAATTATTAGTTACATAATTAAGAATCCACATTTGCAGCCAAAAAAAAAAAAAAAGTGGTTGTGGAGTGTGGAGCCACATCTGAGATTTACTGTTAATAAAGTTAAAGAACCTGATCACAAAAATACTGTAATTCTAAATAAAAATTTTGATTAAAAAATAAACAAGTAAACTAAAATTAGATGTGTTTTAAATTGGACCCCCAAAATAGTAAGGACTAGGTCTGCACAGTCATGATCCCTGCACACAACCTGCAGGAAAATCAGCTACATTGGAGATATAGAGCTTTGGACTTCATGGCCTCAGCAGCCTTAGCTTTGACAATAAATTGTCAGGCTGGGATATAAAATGAGTATTTCTGCTGAAATCAGAGGCACTCATTGACCTGTGTGTGACGAGTCACTTCACTTTTGCATTATTTTTTTCTGCTCTTTCTTTGTCTGTCTTCTCTTATATTCCAGACTAACTTAGGATTGGACTTTATCTTGATCATGGGTGCAATAAAGAAAATAAATAGTAAAACAATGTGTTTTTTACACAAAATTGCATGGTTTCAGACCAACATGATCCACATGTGCTCCAGCCTGTTTATTTTTAAAAACGCGAATAAAACTTTAGTCATCTTGTTATCACAGTTTGTCTTTTAAAAGAATCAACAATGAAGTTTCTTTCTGTTATTTCTGGCAGATAGGGAGCAAGTGTGACTTGGCTCTCTTAGCCACAAAAGCATAACATGAAGAAAACACTCCACGATGCAACATTCCTAACGTGTTACATGTGTCTTTTTCTGGCTCTGCCAGCACTGGGCTCTGTCCTTCTTCTGGTTCATCCAAAGGAAAACAAAGCCGATCACTAAAGGTCCATGGTGCTGCAGTATGGTTTTATTTGTTGTAGGAAGTGTTTATCAAGTACCGCTGCGAAGAGATATTGTTCTCTTTAAAGACAAAAAAGCAGAGATGACTCTGCTCTATGACTAATAACAGACTTCTAAGGAGATACTTCAAACTCAATTTATAAAAGCCTTGCAGCTCAAAAGGTGACATGAAAGTTGAAAAGGATAAAAGAACTGGCATTTTAAAATGAAATAAGAAAAAGTGCCTTTGATAAAAATGACAGAATACCAGCAATTTCTGAAACACTGTAATTCCAGCCAAGTAAAGATATTGTAATGGTTATGGATAATAACAGGTAGGTTTCAACCACAGAGTCAGTCAGGTGCATATTAAATTGATCAAAATAAACCTCTAATAGTCACCTCTGTATGTGACAACTAGAAAATAAATAGATTTAAAATAAAGATGGAGATTCAAATAAGCTTTAGAAAACCAGAAGGCAGAAGAGTGTTAATAATGAAGTTAAATAACAAAACCTAAATAAACTGAGAATAAGGGTTGTGCGGGGTCTCATTTTACATATTGTTCTCCTTTGTAAGCAAGAAAAAGAAAAGGAAATAATGCAGTAATAAGATTTGCCAGACTTACCTCACAGGCAAGTTGTAAAGATTCATTAATCAGTATTCCTATGGTAGTTGACGATTGAAAACACTATGCAAGCATAAATCATAGCCCACTAATCAAATGGCTGAAATCAAGCCTTTATATCCAGGCAGAAATCTAACATGGCCCTTCAGAAAGAGGGAAAATAATGTTTAAGACAAGAGAAAAACTAGATAAAAGGCAAAGAACATGTCAAGGAGTATAAAAAAAAAAAAGCTTTCACTAGAAAATGAAGAAAAAAATGCTCTCACCTAGAAGATATAATGGAGGAAAAGAATGAGTGATACTAATGTCACAGTCTGCTTACTTCTGAGATTTACTCACTGAACTGAGGTGCCCCAGCCAGGGTCCTAAGCTGGCAAGCAGACAGCTGAGCTGGCAGCTTTAACTTATCAGTTAGCCACTGAAACCATCCTGCTGAAGTAAACACCTGAGCTATCTGACTGTGAGGAGGCAGAAGTGTGTGCTGCTTCCAGAGGGAGAGCCAATCTGCCAGGGTCCATGTATAATTTCAGGAGAAGATTCGTATTGGAAGTCAGGGACTGCTTTACTTTGTCCTTTATTTATTTTGCTTGTCAATGAGGTGCGTGTATCCTAAAGGCCCCAAGTCCAATGACTGGAATTAAATAACAGGGTTACTCTCCTCCTAAATTATTACATTAACAAGCTGTGTAGGGGCTGTGTGTAAATAAGGTCACAGTTTTCCCCAACACTGGTGGCCTCTTTCAGAAACACCTATCAGACCTTGAATTTAGCGCTGGCTGACAAGTGACTTTTTCCACCTGCAAGCATCTATGTTGGCAGCTCAACAGCAGAGACACACCTTGGGGATGCCCATGTTCAAGTCCGTGAGTGGCATTGACTGGGAATCCCTGTTTCCCAACAGACTTGGAACTGTCTTTTCTGGATCTCAAAAGAGTCCTTCACTTTAAATTTATGTTGATGAGTTACTCTGAAGACATATCTTATCCTGCTTTAATAAACAAAACTAACTGAAATATCTTACTTTCCTTCTAATATAGAGTATAAACAATTTTGACAATTTCAACCTGAGCATTTAATTATTTTCAAAAGACTTACCGCCTCCTGAATGTATTGTGTAAGTGGGGGGTTTTGCCTGTGTACAAAAGTCAAAATGATAAAAAAAGTCTTAAATTGTATTAAAGTATTTTGTTCTAGTCATCGTGGTCCGTAGCAAAACAATGCAGAAAGAAAAATATAAGAGTTAGAAAAATATAGTATCTGCACTTTTATATTAGTTTAAAAGAGAAAGCAAAGAAAAAGGTTCACTGAATAATAATAATAATTTGAAATTATTTACTGAAGTATGCATCACTGCAGAAGGGATATCTTGGTGTAGAACAGGAAAACCTGCACAAACCCAGACTTGTCAGTGGGGTGATGTGGAGAATAACTGTGCAAGCTGGCACAGCAACCTCTGCAAATTTCCAGACCAAAACATAGAGATTATATGAGGAACACACTTATACACCAAGCAAAATAGAGCACATATGATTGAGCCATCATGGGTTTCCTCATTTCTAAATACTTACTGCTTCTCTTAAATTGATTAGTCTTGGTATGGACTCACATCAGCAGGGCCTTATTAAAGCTCTGTGTACATTAGTTAAATCTTCTTAGACAACAGAACTGCTTCTGTTTGACTGTTTCTGCAGCGTGTTCCCATAAAAAGAATGCATGAGGATGTTAATGTGACAGTCCTTCAAGGCGAAGTCTATTTCATCAGTCAAGAGGAAATCTTTGTGGAATACAACTGGAAGAGATGAATGCATTTTAATTTTACGAGACTTTCATTATGAAAGGAATTTAAATAATTTAATTTGAAAGCTTGTTCTCAAGTGATTTTTTAAAATAAATTTAAGTTTGGGGTTTTTTGCTTTTTATCACTGAATATGGCCTAAAAGAAACCTGAAAATAACTTCCCCGTACAGACTTCTTTCTCTTTTTCCCACATGGCACATTTTATTATTTTCCTTCTGTTGTTTCAATGAAGTCAAAGTAGTTATGATGACTTTTATTTAAACTCAATATCTCAAACCTCTGTGCAGAGTACCTTATGTGCACCAAAACACTTTTGCTCTGAGAGCAACCAAAATAAAAGAATTATTTTTTGTGCTAGTTGATTGCTATGACTTCTACATGAGAGTCACAAAACCAGTGATGATTACACTGTTTCCATAAATCCAGCACCCACTATTTGTATTGCTTTAGGCCAAAGCACATGAGGAAGAGAGGGCCTTGTCTCCCTTACAGCCTTCTAGAAATGCATTTCTCTGGTTTAATGTGATGGCAACAGCAGGATTTCTGGCTGTGTTACACTAGTAACACATGTGCAGTGAGGAACAGGTAATGTGATGTTCTCATGCTGTTCTTGTTACTTGAGCTCTGGGTTCAGTCAGAATACTGATAGTCTTTAATGGTGAATGCTGGAAAAATGGAGATTATTCGCACCAGTTTGGTCTCTGACAGATTTGTGCATCACTGTCTGAAATTCTGGTTTGATACTACAACATGTTCAGCAGCAGCACTCATCTTTTCCCTTTCTATTACTTTTATTCTTTATTTTCCTATCTCTCCTCTCCTCTCCTCTCCTCTCCTCTCCTCTCCTCTCCTCTCCTCTCCTCTCCCCTTCTTTTTTCATTACAAGTTTTATATTTCCCATTAGCTATGTGCTTTGAGGTGCTCCCTGATGTCACTCAAAATATGAACCCTTGCCAGTACAGATGGAGAAACAGAGAACTGGAGTGCTGGAATAAGATAATGGGTTTTATAGTGGGACTTTTTTATGCCTGAATTGCCACCAAAACTTTTCTTTTGGACAAATTCCTAAGTACAGTCTCCATTTTTGAGGTGATTCTGATCTACTGAGAGATGGAATTTTGGTTTTTTTGGTGTAAAGAAAGGTCAAAGTAAAATTCTTGATTATTTTGGGATCAAGTTCCTTAAACCTTCTTCATTATTGTTACTCAGGTCTCTCTTTTTTTTCCAAATAAAGTGTTAAGCAGTCTTAAACTAGAGGTGAGTGTTCAATCCCATTTTCCTTTCATTTCAATTATGTGATGCTATAGAATCCTTGTTTCCTGAGACTGCACCTCTTCTGTTAAGTTCCAGTCAAGATAATATTGAAAGATATTACAGTCCATCAGAGAAGGGAGGTTCTTCACTCACTGACTACTTGAAATGGACACCATACCAATGGCTTTCTCAGTGTACACAGAATAGAAATTAAACTTTGGGTACTACAGAACTCTGAAAAGCAGAGCTATAAAGAATGAGTTGGGGTTAAAAGGTATCTTGTCATTCCTGTATAGTTTGTTGTTGTTCTAGTACAATCCTAAATTTTCTCAAGAAAGCCGTTGTTTTGGAGGTGAAAACAGATGAGACAGCTCTTCAGATTTTTAATGCATTCAGTAGATGTCACACTGATAGATCCATAAGAGCTATGTAAACAGTATTGGAGTTTATCAATAATTCTAACACACTTCAGGTCTGGGGACCCAGGAGTGTGGCACTGCACTTTTGAATAACATTCAGTAAGAGCTGTGTTTGTAATTTGAAATTTTCTCCATCACATCTTACTTCAATTTAATAATTTTATAAATTTATGTAGTGTGCCATAGAATGACAGGAAAAGGTGATAATCCATCAAGTCTGTTCCAAGTCTCTCAATTACCCAATATTGTTGTTATTATTGAAATCTGCATAAATTCATCTTGGAGAATAAATCTGCAATATTCAATGAAGTCCTCAAAATTGCTTCTGGTCTATAAGTGGTTTGAAATTTGGCAACCTCTTTCCTTTAGTCAAGCTTTGAAAAATGTGCGTCATTAAAACAAATGGTTGTGAACTATTTATGTCCTGAAGAAGTTCTTTTTGTAACAGTCACAGCTCTTAGGGCAATGTATTATGCCCAGATCCATGACCATGAGTTTTGGTTTTAGAATGTTTTAACCTTAATCCCTCCCATTAGGTTTCCAGTGAAAATATTCTGTGCCAGAAGAGAAATTGTGCTGTGCTAATGGCTCAGAGGTACACAGGGGTACACAGAATGACAGCTACAGCTGGTCAGGCATGGCACCAAAACTCCTCAAACCAAGACATTTACCAGAGGACCTCTTAACTTGCAAAGAGCAAGAAAGAAGTCAGTATTTCATGTAGTTTTGCTGAGTTCCTATAAATGTTTGTTTAGATCCTTAGAAGTTGTTTTAAGGAACAAGAGGCCAGTTTTCCACTTGTTAATGTCACCCTCATCTATGCTATTTGATTTTGTCCTCAGCCTGCGTTCTTTTTCTTTCTTTATTCTTGAATGGACTTCTTCTTTAACAAAAAAAAAAAAAAAAAAAAAAAAAAAAAGGAAAGAAAAAAAGAAAAAGAAAAATAATTAGGCAGTAACTAAGCATTTAGTGTTGCTCAATCTCCCAAAATACATCTAAGAGCTTTTTTATACCCTTACATCACTATTCTTTTGCTTTCTTATGCATGAGGTGCCCTCCAATCTTAGCAACTCATAAATTATTTTTGGGTCTCAGAGGTCATGCTCAATTTGTAAAGTTTCTGCCTTCTGTAAATATTTGTTGGATTTCTTGACTTGGTCTCCATTTTCCATTGTTAGAGAAGCCGGTAAAAGACAATGAAGGTAATTTTGACAGAAAACCCATGACAACTTAGCCAGTTAAGTGAGAATTTGTAAAACTTGAAAAAGTAGAATTGCACAAAAATGAACAGGTTCTAGCAATCTTTTTTTGCACAAATCCTACATTTGTGATTTTTGGTGGCTCTATGCTGTTTTTGCTTGGCAATTAGAACCACAGTAGGAGAAAACACTACTTAATGTCTTAGCTCCTTCCAGCACAGCTCCTACCACCCAGCTTTGACATCCAAGGACATCACTGTTCAGTGTGGACATAAAGAAAAAGAATCATGAAGAATGGAAGAAAACTTCATTCCCTCTTGTATCGTGTCCCCTTTTATTCTGGATTCTTTCCATTTACTTTTCTTCCTTATGTCTATGTCTCTTCTTGCACTTATGAACAGGATTCCCAGAAACAGAAGAAAAAAAAAAAAAAAACAAAAAACCAGAAGCCAAAGAAGAAAAAAATTAAATCTTCTGCCAATGCTGTTGCAGAAACACTGTCTACAGGAGAGAAAGGAAAAAAATAATGCTGGCAAAGGAATGTATTGGTAGAGGAATCTTCCTGAAGAGAACCAAACCTTTCTTATAGTTCAGAGTAAAACCCTTTTACCTGTAAAACTGTCAGCTCTCCAGCCTAGGTTTATGGAATTCAAAATCAAAAGGTTTAAAGGACAAATAGAGGGCATTTTTTCCTTGTAGTTTTTTCTCCCTCACTGAAAAAATGATGACTCTTTTCTGTCTGAATATATTGCGGTACTTGAAGATTTGCAGAACTTCTGCTAAAAGCACTTTCCCAAATGTAAGCCAACATCAAGGCATCATGGTTTTTTTGAATTAGTTACAGTAACAAAGAGTTTCTCAACATGAGTCTGTTATGCTGTTTTCCAGATGGGATGGAGTTCTGTGAAATCTCTGTTCTTTTTGTGCCGCTAATCTTGCCTCATGACTCAGAAGCTGAAAGCCCTAAATAGTGTTGATAATCCTCTGCAGTCTCTTTTCAGTCTTAGCAATGCCTTTCCTCTAATGAAACATGTTATATGCTTTGCAGGAGAGATCCCATGATTATTTTGATACTAAGCCTTGAGTCCATGCTTACTGGCATTGCAAGGCATTCTTCTGATTTCGATCATAGAAAAGGATTTACACATCCAAACTTGGCATACATTAGAGGAACTGTATATAATAAAAAGTAAAATTTTCAGAATCCACAGAATATTTTTCATGCAAGCCTAGCTGATTTCTCTTTGAAGGATGTAAGGAGTTCACAGCTGGATCACAGACTCCTACTTTTAGGTGTCTACATGGGACCGTGCAAATAGAAAACTAAGCTGTCCCTATGGCTGGCAAAGAACTTCCTTAACACAGAGGGTTACTGATACCAAAAGACAAGCAGGGTATCTGAGATACCAAAAGACAAGCAGGGTATCTGAGACACCAAAAGACAAGCAGGATATCTGTTGGTGACTGGCAGATGGGGCACAGGATCTCTAGGGAGACACAGCCTCAGAGGCAGCAGTTGAAGGCTGGGCAGCATAGCTGCACTGGCTGAACTGATCTCACTGAGACCACAGAAACATGTCTGATATACAGTCACCTACCTTACCTAAGCATACTTATTCCTAAACTGATTCCCATCCCAATCCTCCTTTAGCTCTGTTCTATCATTTTACTGCAATTTCAGAAGGTGTCTAGGTGCTGCTGAAGCAAGGCATGGATCCTGCTGGTGCTCTGTCAGCCAGATCTTTGCAGGTGTCTCAGGTGCCCTGAATGTATTTCAGACATCTGTGCATGACAAGGAGGGCAAGTCCATCCTGTGTGTCCCTGACAGAGCTTGTGTGCTGTGTGGGTCCATTGGCATTGCTCTACCATCTGCAGAAGATAAAAAGTTGTCTGTTGCTCTATTTAGGGTCATGCAGAGAATAATTAAGCAAAACCTCAGCTTTGTGTGTGTTAGTTAAAAATTAAATTTACAATCACTGTGCATATAGTGTTATGCATTATAGTACAAAGCAGTTCTTCTCATTAGTATACTGAAAAGGAAATTATCTTCTGTGTTTTTTCTGTGTGACTGTGAACTGTAGATCCCAGTAAAGAAGGCAGAATGTTCCCATGCTCCTACTGAAGTGTGTCAGAAGTAGCTGTTCTCTACATTCTGATAAGAGCCATGAAAAAACGCCACACTAAAAATGTGCACATGCACACACACTTGCATGCACACACACACAAAAACACATCCAGCTGGGGATGGATTGAACTTCATTTTATTTCCCTAATTTAATGAAGTTTTCATTTCTATCTTCTCTTTTGTGACTCAAGTTTTGTAGAAGTGCAACTGTGTAAACAACCGGTGACAGAAGGAGCTTTAATGACACATGGCACATGTTGGTAAGTAGCACACATTTTTAAAGACATGTGTTAGAGCAGGGAATTTCTTTTATCTTGATTTTCTCTGCAGCAATATTAAAGTAAAAAAATCAGTTGTCTTCTAGAAACTCACGGTAAGAATAATTTTCTTCTTTACCCTTTTTTATTATTATTATTAGAGATTAAGGCAACAAAAACATTAACTTTCTGCACTAGCTGAAGAGATGCTCATAAAAAAGTCTAAATATCTATTGACCCTATGGTCTCAATTGTAAATAGCCTGCACATAATAGAATTGCACTATAAACCTATTTTTGTTATGAAAACTCTCTTAATGGATGCATAAATTATTTATACTAGCAGTTACAGTTCAGGATAATGAAGGGTCATGTCTTCAGTAATGCTAAAGGTGGCCCAAGTAGAAACATTTATTCGGTTCCATAAAACCCACATTCAAACGATGTCTGTGAGGTTACAGTATCCATGGCACTCTTAACTTTATTAAAGTTCTGAAAGAAGTTCAGCCCTATGAATTTGAACTGGATGGAGTCTCATAAATAGGAGTTGTATAAGGTCTGGAAGCAACCTAAGGAAGGAAAGTATCATACAAGAAAGTTGGGTTCCCCTCTCCGCTGGAGGGACATTCAAGTAAAGTATCAGGTTTAGGAGTCTATTCTTACGTAGGTGTCTGGCTTTACTCTTACAAAGACAAGTTGCTGAGAGGAATGACTGACTTTCTGGCTGGAGGTGCCCCACGAATGCCTTGCTTTGGTGCAGACACTGTCATTGAAAGGCATGCTGACTTCAAGGGTGTCAGAGCAACATGGTATTTAAAGAACCACAGCAAACCCAGAAGGACTGGTATCAAATCCATATTTAGACTGAATGCTGGGACACCTTTTAGTGCCCCTGAGACCTGGTGCCGCCTTTATTGTCCCTGTAGGGATCCCAGCTGGTGTGTGGACTCTAAAAAGCCAATACTATTTTGTTCCCAGCCCTCTTCCAGCTGAATGAGAGATAGGACTTAGGCAGGGTTTTGCTGCTTCTTGAGCCTGGTCCTTATGGATCAGACCATTGATCTCCCAGTTGTCCCTGGGGCTTTTGCACTTCTGCAAGAATAAGCAAGAAGTTAAACATCCCCAGGCTACCAGCCTGGCATGATTCACAAGCAGATGGGCTCTGTTCTGTAAGGTACCAGATGCCACCATGGAGCAATGAGCATGTCTTTGTGCAAAGAATAATCACTGACAATGTCCTATACTTTCTGGGAAGATTCATAGTTTTAGTATTTCATAAGCACACCCACATTCACTGGGGGGTGTTTGAGTTAAGATTTTATAAGAAACGCCTGTTTCTACTAATTCCTTTAGAAGTAAACAAGTTACTGCTCCCCTGCTTTTAGAAAATGTGGGAAACTAATGCACAAAATAGAGTTAATTTGCTATATGGGTTATATTGATTCTGCACCATTAACAGACCAGCTTAATTTGGTGAAGGACAAATAGTGTGATTAATTAATGACTGTTTCTGTCCATAAAACTAAACAATTGGTTTCAAGCCACTCGAGACTGCAGTGTTTTTTAAGGATCTATGCAGTATTTATGTGGCAGGATGCTGTTTAAGCTCCCTATAGTCCAGGGCTGCCTAAATCCAAGTCCTGAAGTACAGCCATATCTCCGTTTTGTTGAAAATATTTTCGAGGTGCTTAACCTCAATCTCTCTTGGATGGTGAGAAGGGTCTTGTTTCAACACCTCACCTTTACAGAAAACATAAAATTCAGTCAAAAAAAAGGCTCCGACACTGAGACCTCTGGTCCCAGTAGGATCAGCCCTGTAAGTGGGGAGACTACAGGTGCAGGCTCCCCCTTTCACATGTTTTCTTTCTAGCCTCACTCATTTGCTTCTATGTAGAAGTCTGGCTTCATCAAAGACAGAGTGGGCCCATGTCCTGTGTTGAGTAGGTAACCATTTCAAGTATTTATCTGCGATTCTGCTCTAAACATGAGAAACAATTCCCTGGAAATGTTTCATAAAAAATACTGCATTTCTATAGAAAAAAGTTCTGGTTTATATCATCCAGACTTTTCAAAAAAAAAAAAAAACATCCAAATAAAACCCCCAAAAACCCAACCAAACCAAACTGTTATCTAAAAAAATTCTAATCTCACTCGTATAGCAATACTCTACAAATCATAAAGCTAGAGGCCAAATGCTTGCCACAGTAGGGTTTATATCTCAGGATACTCACTAGCTCTTTGTCCAATGTAGTCCTGGAAACCAGATTTCCCACAGTTGTCTTTGACATTGCTCCTGTCTTGCAGACCTCACTGATTTTCAGCTCTTCATTCCAAAATTTATTTTTTCTTAGTTTCACTCTATTACTTAATTTGTAATCATTACACCAGGTTCACAGCTAATGGCTAGAATGTCAATGCAATATCCCACTGATAAGATTGACAGTATCGGGGCACATTGCTCCTTTCTGAATATCTTCCTCTACCCTTTGTGAAAATTAATTTATGGCTGATTGGGGATGTCAGGCTCTGCAGCAAAGCCACACAGCTACATCATGTTCTGACTCCTAGCCGACTCGACTCATTAAAGCATTTAAAAACTTGGCATTAAACTGTACTGGAGCGGTGAATCGCTCTGTTGTAGCAAAACAAGCTTTCTGTCAGTTCTGTTGGTTTTAAAATGAGGCTGCTCTGATCAGACCTTTCACATATGGAGGTGCACAGCTGGTTCTGCTGCTTTCAAGTGCATCCAGAAATATGCCCACTGGGCCTTCATGGGGCTGAAGGGAAAATGTTATCTCATGAAACAATTTTACCTTCTGAGGTGAGATATTTCAGCTGGTAGTGATAGCTCTGTAGAAACAAGAGTGCTAGAGCATGCTGCAAAGATTTTTCACCATATTCATATTTATTTAAACTACAGCTTAAATGCTTTCCTTTGGGAAAAAAATTTAAAAAATGAAAACTGAGGAAATAATTTTACCCTGCCTGTGAACATTTAAAAGGAAATTGCTGTTGTCTGATGAGAGGAGCTCAGCCAGTACTTTAGTTAGGCAAATGTTCTTCCCCTTTTAACTCTGCACAGATGACAGATGATGCTGAATCTGCTCCCTGCTGCATTAATTGCAGGGTTATGGCTTAAGCACAGCAGCTTTATTTTCTACTGTTGTGGTCACAGCATTGGCTGAGGTTATTTTCCAAGGGAATAGACATATGCATAAGTGTGTACATATGCACTGGCATGATGTCCATAGGAGGGATGTTAAGGCTGTCACTTGTACACCTTAATTTACTGAAATCTCCACTTTAGCTAATGTATTTCAGATACTCAGGACAGAACCTTTTCCAGCACTTGGGACCAGGCTCTTGTCAAGCATCTAAATGCTGAATGGAATTAAAAAGGATATTAAAAAAAAAAAAAAGGGAAAGGAGCAAGAGGAAAGTATAAAAATGCCCCTAACATTTCTTGAGTAAGACAATCTGCTGCTGTTCATGCTTTGCCCCTGTGACCTTATGAAGTGTGTGCTGATGGTTCCATGTACAGCAAGAGACAGGATTCAAGAGTTCAAGAACCATTTGGACAATACCCTCAGGCACATGTTGTGACTCTTGGAAATGGCCCTGCTCAGGACCAGGAATTGAATTTTGATGATCCTAGTAGGTCCTTTCCAACCCAGAATATTCTGTGATTCTGCAGTAAGTGGGGTTTGCTTACACGTAGTTTAAGTGATATCCCCTAAAGGAGGAGACTCTCATTGCCTGACTCCTACAGGATAAATTTCTGTTGTTCTGCAGTTGGACAGATCCCTCACTGTCTTGGGTTCCGGCGAGGAAACAGACCTCTCCCCTGCCCGGCTGCTGTGGGCTGGGCAGGGCAGAGGAAGCCATGCAGCTGGGTGCAGTAGGCCTGGGCCTTGGACAGAGAGGGGAGGTGAAGGCCCTTGCAGGATAGAAGGGTGGAGGAGCACCAAGAGGCATCCAGCAGCTCCCCCCAGGAGACAGACAGAGAGAGAGCCGGTGTCTGTGCCTGCGCCACCTCAAAATTTGATAGCACGGTGGCCAGCTGAGAAGAAGCGGGTGGTGTGATGAGAAGGTGCCCGGCAGGGCGGCCATGGGAGTTCTGGACAGGCAGGGCCTGAGATTTTTAACCCGTTTCTTAGATGATGAAAACCTTTCTGATGCTAATCCTCCTGGAGCTGAATGAGAAGACAGATAGAGATGAGATAAGAGAAAATGGGCCACGAGAGAAGTGGAGAAGAAACCTAGGTGAGAGGAGGTGATGTAGTGGCCTTTGGCTGGACTTTTCTTGTATAGCCATGGACAGAACCATTTTTCCTGTGACACAGAGACTGCATTTAGGGGGAGGCAATGGCTCGGAGCCAAGAGAGTGCAGTGTTGTTATGTGAAGGAGTGTGGGGAACAGAGACGACGGGTGACGAGGGTGGCTGGTGCCCTCGATCTTCAGTAGAGGAGAAGATCTCTCTTTTTGAGACCCCTTGGCCCCAGGGGGTGAAATTTGGGGGGGACCCCCAAATGAGAGACTGTGCTTTTTTTTTTGTAACTGGACAAAGCATCTTTAAAAGGAAAGCCCTAGAAGCAGCTCTGGTCCATGTGCAGCAGTGGGAGCACTGGGCATGGAAGGAAGATGTCTCGATGGCAGATGATCTCTGGACGGTGCCATGTGTGACATGGAAACACACGAGGTCTCAACTGTGTTTCCAGGAGAAGCCTATGGCACAAGAAGAACTCCTCACTCCTTGATGAACTGAGAATTGCTTATCTGAAGGGTAGTGATGGACTGAGAGTTGGTGATCTGAGGGATGGATGTATTGGAAATTTGGTGGGGGGAGGAGAAAATTTTTTTTGGAAGGTTTTCATTCTTTCTGTGTGTTTCTTTTTACATATAGTTGTAAGTTAATAAAGTTTTGTCTTCTTTATTTCTAAGTAGGAGCCTGTTTTGCTCTATTCCTAGTCACATCTCACAGCAGATACCAGAGAGAATGTATTTTCATGGGAGCACTAGCATTGCGCCAGCGTCAAACTGTGACATTCACTCACAACTGCATCACTGTACCAGTATGAGAAATGTTTTGAATCCTAATATGGAGGGGACAGATAGACATTATTGAACTCACATGGCACTGTTTCAGAGAACAGCTTACTGCTTACTCTCTGAAACAGCTTACAGACTACTTGCTTTCCACAGGAAGGTCTGTCTTCTTCATAAAATCAGAAACAGCCTTACCTTTCTCTGATACAGTTTTCTCTTCCTCACGGGCCTTCCAGGGACAACTACTTTGTCATCTGATATTGTCAAGTCTTCTGTTACCTTGGGAGGTTTATGACTAGGAGAGGAAATTCAGGCCTTGGAAGGGAGCACACCTTGAGTCTGGAGTTTCCAGACTCTCTGGCATCCCAGATTATACACAATAGTAAATTTCTTTTTGTCCTTGCAGGTCTCATTTTTGGTGTTTCAGGGCAGATTTAAGAGACTAATAAGGAGTTTCTTTTTCATGTGGATGAAAGATGGGTAGCAGCAAACAGGTGGTAATGGAAGAAAGACATGACAAATGAGGCAGCTAACTTTGTTCTCTACAACTCTCCTTAGCATCTAAAAAGCATAGTAATTCAGGGACTGAATGTAATGTACTTCCTAATACATCAGTAGAGAAACTACATAATAAAGCTATGGATCTCACTGGAAAGGGGTTATTCCACTTCACAGCAACTTTTGAAAAAAACAAAAGGAATAGAGCTTACAGAGTCAAGATGTCTGTCCTTTTGTTTAATCTTCATTTGCCTATTTATTTGTTGCCTCACTAATCACTTATGCAGTAAAGGACCATTTCAAACAAATTTAACAGAAGATTTAAGGTATCAAAACTGTGACATTGCATCAGGCTGGTGTGGGTAATAGAAAGAGTCCTCACAGGTTACACATGCTGATACATCACTTTTCATTTACTTTGAAGGACCGGAGGTCAAATTGCTTTGCACCTACTGCGTGCAGCACTTGTATGCATTTAAACCCTTGAAAACATCTTTTGCCTCCTATTTAATCCCAGAGGTAGATGAGAAAAAGGAAGCAATCTCATAGCAACCCCGGCTGCACCAATTTGCAGTTCGTGGATCAGCTTGTTTACTGTGCATTAAAATTTAATTTTTCAGTTTGGAATGCACAAACACATTTAGAACACAACTGTATGTTCCAGGAGTACGAGCACAAGGAAAGCTGTACTGGATGAGATCAGATGTCTAGTTAGTACTATGAAGGCTGGTCCTCTTTTTCCAGCAGTGACAAGTGGCAGATGCCTAAAGAAGAACACAGGAAAGGGACAGAATACACTGATACTGATACTGATAAAGTGGGAATTCATCTGAACTCTCTTCCTTCCTCCGGGGGCTAATGGTTCACAGGTGACACTACGAGGGATTTCATATATGGAATTTATTTATGCATTTGTCATGAATAATGCATTTAGCATTTCTTGGTGTATTCCAGTCTTTGCTTTCTTTTTTTGCTTCTTGGTCTCACATAGAAATATAGATACAGGTCCTACAACAAAGGTAACTATGCACCATATAAAAATATATCTTCTAATTTCATTTGAATCTGTCACCTGCTGGCTTCAACTCATGCCTCTGAATTATTGTAGTGAGGGTGGCATAATCAACCTGTCCTTGGCTTTCCCAGTCTATGCATTGCTTTTGAGGCTGTTTTGCATCACATGTTGAATGTCCCCCCTCCTACGGTGTCCTGGTGCCTGAATCAACTCCGCTTCATATCTTTTGTCACTCTCTGTACTATTATTTGCTGGATTGGGATTATTTTGGATTAAACTTGCATATTAGATAAGAGACAAAGGCACACCAAGGAAAAAAGAATATTTTTGTCTTCTATGTTCCATCTGTTATTCAGTCGTGGGCCAATCTGGAATTTCATTACCTTTATCCTCTTTATCCTCTCCTCTGACTTGATATAGATTACTCATATCCATATATAAACCAGTCTTTCTTACACTAAAGAAGTAATGTTTAACCAAAACATAATTTGAAAAAAAGAAGTTTTGAAGACCTTTTCTTTATTTAGGGAAGGACCTTTTTTTTTTTTTTTGGCAACAATCCCTTTGGCTGACCTAGTATTCAGTGTTCATAAAATTACTTGGAGATGATTGCAGGTTGGGAAAAAGCTCTATACACACATCTGTAGCTAAATGCATAGGCTCATCTATGTTGTTTTTAAATTCCTTTGAGTTCTCTTTCAGTCAGCTGTTAGGAAATGATACAATGTCACAGCTGTCTGGTCTAGGGGAACTGAATAACTGAAACAGCAAGCTTAAACACTACAGCCAGTATATAAAATTCCACTATATTTTTTTAACTGAACAGAACAGCTACATGTATTTTTTAAAGCAATTAAAAACTACGAACAGAAATGTCAATGCTGAGCTTTTATTTCACTCATAGTCTGGGCATGAAGAGGTAAAGATTAAATTCTATGGACAGTGGATTGCATTTCTAGTTCATTTTGATGGGTAAACAAGATAGAAGAAACCGCTGACTTAAATTTAGACTGCAACTGCACATTAAGATTTTAGATATAGAAACTAGCTTACTGAAGGGTAAACCTTGTTTTACAGGGCATATCCTTCCTATTGGTCTCTAAATAACAATTTTATACAGTTCAGCATTGTGCTGTTTCAAAGAATTACTGTTTAAAGCATAAGAAAATGTTTTGCTTTCAGAATGAGGCACATTTATTTCTACAGTGCTTGTAGAGAACAGCAGATTTTTTAATTAATTATTTACAAAGCTTTTATGAGACAGAATTTGTGAGCCTTAAATGGTTAGAAAATACTGTTTACATCCTTCTGATATATTCCTGGGAAATATAGTAGAGGCAGACCCATGCAAGTAATTTTATTTAATTTTATGACTTTCAGTGCTTGTAACTTTAGCATGAGATGATCAGGGAGACACTAAAAATATGGGGGATTTTGCCTTTTATGTATAAACACCTTATTTGTACATTCAATGACTGGCAGAAAATATCTTGAAGAATGTTGTTGGCAGAATATAGTGTAATCTTCAGGAAAGAATTGCTGATTTTTAAGGCAGGATGGATTACATCCTGAAAAATTGTACCAGAAGCTTTTTTCTCTTGAGCCACCTTTACAATCCAGAATGCATAAAGTGCATGCAACTAGTTATTATTCCCTGTAGCAAGGAGACAGTCTACAAAATATATATCACTATCTGAGTTCCATCTGCACACTCTGCAAATCTCAAAGTCATTTTTCAGAAGCACCAAGGCAGCACTGAGAACATACTCTGACACAATCAAAGGAGGAGCGTCTGCTCATTACCTCTGGACATAGATATGTGTGTGTTAAAACAAACAATCAAAAAAACCAACCAAACAAACACACACACGAACACATGAATTGTACCTATATCCAAGTTTCCATTGAAAAATTGATCAATGTTTCATGGAATCATTGAAAAATTTAAACTGGAAATAACCCTTTCACCCTCTAAACTCCTGGTCAAGGGCAGACTTATTTCAAAATCCTAATCTAGTGTACACTGCCAGAGGAAGGAAATCTTATCTTATGAAACCTGAAAATATATCAGTTTTATGACTAATCATAATCTATACATACACAATTTAAGGAAGAGTGATTCCGACAAATCCAAACTTCATTATTAAGTGATGAAAAGTGCTTTTATATGACATTTCATATAACTCTTTCCTGAAAGTAAAAACAACACTTCCCATTCCACTTCTTGTGTCTGCATTGCCAGTAAACAATTCTGAATGGTTATTCTGGTACAAGCAGGATAGCAGGATTTACAGAACTAATTAAGGGAAGTTACATGTGGCCTATAGGGACTTAACTGTCCTTGCTTTTCTTGCTATTTGATTTTTGATCATCCATTCACAAGTAATTCCATATCCTATAGTCATTTGTAGTTTGCATAAAAATGTTTCATGAGCTCATTATGAGACATGCTGGGAAAAAAATAAAAACTATAATTAAAAAATCCTAGAATATCCCGAAGTCCATTCCTTATCTATATTTTTATTATTTTCTTTTTCTTTTCCCCCTTTTTAAGATGTTACCAATGGGGCAGCCATCATACTTATTTAATAAACTAAAGTTTCTTGATCAGCAAATTTCACCAATTTTCCATCAGGCATTTAATTTCCATTATTTAATTTATTTTTTAGTTGGTCCACCTCATGAGTCACTGAGAAAACTGAGCTCCTTGTTAGAAACACTCCTACAGAGATGTTTGTATTTCTCAAATATCAGTTGGCTAAATTAATGTTACGCTGAATATTAGTCGTTCTCTGTGAATTCAACCTACTACTTTTTTCTTCCATGGTTTTTTTCAAGTGACTCAAATCTATTAAGAGGCATTTAAGCAAGGATACTGAATATATTCTAGGAGGACAGAAGTTCACAAATTGGGTGAACCATGAAGTTCATTCAAAGCCTTTGTGTCCTTCTCAGTTCAATGCAGTTCTCTAGAGTCATCATAAGAATAATAAAAAGAAAAATTGTCTGCCAACATCCTGTCTGCAGGTCTATGTATCTGCTTTCTACACTTTCCCCTGTTTTTGGAAAGAATTGTTTTTGACTGCCTACTCATCAAGATGATTAGCAGCACAAAGGAAGCAGTAGCAAGCCACCAGCTCTGAACTTTTATTAAGAAAATAAATTACCCTAGGAGGTAGTTTAGCATAAACTGATAGAAAACATCAATCACAGTTTCTTTGGGGAGGACAAAGTGCAGATGAGTGAAACAGTAGAGTATTTTGTGATGAGGAGAAATGGAGGTAGATAAGATTTTTTTGATGTTTCTAGAATGAGAAGAATCCTGAGTGCAGCTGCAGCCAAGGTCTGTGAGTTATGTGAGCTTCCTACTTTACTGTTTCCAGAAGGAAGAAAAAAAAAGGAAGAAGAAAAAAGCCAAGGTCCCAAAAAATGCTGAAAATAATATTCACACCACAAACTGCCATGAGTTTTATTTGCAGTCTAGGAGTCCAGTACATCGAGCTGCCACCAGCTACGTTACTGGTCAGGATAACGGGAAAGAACCATTGAAATCACTTCTCTGCGATGCATCTTTGCACATGCAGTCCATCTGCCTTAACAATTTCCCCAGGAGGAAAAAAACTCTTCTTATTTTACAATTTGTTGTCCCGTGCATGTAATGAGCTTGGTAGCTCTCAGTTCTGATTTACTCCTTGGAACAGTAACATGCTGGATTTTTCTTTTCTTTTAAATTGCACTGTATGGGCCAAGAAAACTAGTAGAGCTTGTCTGTTCCCACATATCAGGGCTGAGTCATGGCGATGGGACAGTATCTATAAGTTATCTTTGCTGCTCCATTATACATAAACTGAATTTAATTTTCCAAGTCTCACTCTGGCACCTCCTTCTACTACTTAAGTCACACAAGACTTTGGAGATAAATGTTATTACCTCATGATGTAAAACTCATTCATTAGAAAATATCATGTGAGGCATTCCACAAAATTGAATATATATATTAAAGAGTTCAGTGATTCTTGTGGAAAATTCCTAGCAAGATCCTGTATTGCTTAAGATTTAATTTTATCAGATATAAGACTGTTTCATTTTTCATCTTGCTAGAAAAGCTATTTTAGAAACAGGAAGGTTTACACTTCAAAACTATGATTCCAACTTTCTTAGTTAGATCTTAAACATCCTCTTGGTTTCCTGTTGCTTTCACAGTGAACTCTGCTTGCCTAGTAGTTTTAAAATTGGGGATTAGAAAGTTGGGATTCAAGAAATTGTTCAGAGAATGACATGCTGGCTTTGAATGTTTTGTTTTATCAACATTCGGGGAGAGAAAGAGGAAGGAGAAATCTTTGTAGAATAGAGCAGGAGAATAGATAAAAAGAGAGCAGTAGGAAAAGAAGGCCTTTGTAAGTGCACTGTGAATACATATAGACATACCTCACCTTCCTTTCTTGTCAAATACAGTAGAAAAAGACATAATTGGCTTACTTTGTATGAGAAAAAAAAGATAGTTTCAATATTAATAAATTCTTGCAAGCCTAAGAATGGTTAGATAATGGAGGCAGGTGCTGAAGGATGCTGAATAATCAATATTATTGAAAAAGTTCAAAGTAACATTTAACACTCTTCTATATTTGATGGTTATATGAAATCATACTGTCTATGCCCATGTGGGAATTCAATGCTAATAATATCTTTAGTTTTCAAATACTAAGGATAGAAAAAGTAAAATACAGATAAGCAATGATCTTCTTCCCTCAAGAAAACTCAGATTGCCCAATTTGTGGTCATTTCCAAGAAGCCTGACCTAATGCACAGAGCTCCTGCCAAAACCCAGGGAGCTTAGGGCAAAATGATTCAAAAGAGGCTGGAATTGAAGGGTCAAACTAGAGGGAACAATACGTACCAAAAGGTTGCATGGGGTACTAAGAAGAATGAGAGAAAGGAGAACAAGGCTGCATGATACAAGACAGTGTTGCTTTACCAGTGGTCATGTTCATTTCCAGAAAATTTGGCTTGTTCTTGCACCTTTTTTTTTTTTTTCCCTTCATTATTATGGTGCTAGATCACAGCTGAGAAGGGCTTATGCAAAGTCTAGAAGTGGTATATTTTGGAGTAGATAATGGCATACTACTGGGGATAAGCCCCATACAAATGAGATCGAAAATATGAAGTGGGGCTGCAGGAGAGATGACAGAAAATAGCCATAATCCAAAGAAAAGGAGTGAGATGTTGAGGACTTCATTCAACCCTCAAATTCCTATGCCAAAATGCTGAAATTTGGGGCACAAATGAATTAGACATTAAACAATATTCTCAATGAACAAGGTGAAGTTCACAGCATTAGGGAGATACTACCCAATTGTCAGATGAGAAATTGAAAAATGCAAGTCTTTCCTAAATGACATCAGCTGAACTAGAATTCCAGCACAGATTGCTCTTCTTATATTTTACTTGGACAGAAATGTGCTGGGAATTCTGTCAGATTTGCATCATTCTGGGTGCAGACAGCATAATTCACATCAGACATTACTTACGTGATCTTCTGAGAGAGACATGGAAAACACAAAAGAAGAGCAAGAAAAGGAAGAGGAAGATAAAGAGGAAGAGGAAGAAGAAAAGAACAAGAACAAGAACAAGAACAAGAACAAGAACAAGAACAAGAACAAGGCAGGCCTTTGAACTGAGTCAGACTTGGGGAAAAAACCAGTTCCAAACCCTTTACAGAGCGTCATATCTCTTCCTTGACTGTTTTTGATTTGTTTGAGTTCTCTGACTTTTGCTCCAGGCACAAAGTCCTGGCATTCCATATTGCTTGTTGTAAAGTTAACTGTCCACATCATCAATTTGGATTTGATCAGAGTTATTACTGCCACATTTCCATTTTTCTCAAGGTACACAATTACTCAATCACTGACCTCTAAAATATCTCTCTTATTTCTGTGAAGTTCTATTTAAAGATTTTCCTAAGTATTTCAGTGTTATGACAACCACAGAAGAAAATGAAAATAAAATATTGGGACTGGGCAGTTTACTATTAAAGAAAGCAAACAAATTCAGAATAATTTTTTTTCTACATGCATATTCAAAACACCATTCCAACTTGGCAAATGAGCTCTGCTTGTCCTTCACAGGCCAAGGAAGAGAGGAAGCTGTGCCCTTGCCTTGCATCACCCAGAACACTGTCATCACTGAACTGAGGCAGTAAATGCTCCAGGGATTCAGTCATGTCCACTGCCAGCATCAAAAAGGATTGCTTTTAAATACACTGTATGGGCCAAATTCATTAATTCCTGTGGTCCTTCAAAGTGCTAAGGACTGGCAGGAGCCAGAAGGAAGACATTGGAAGGGTACTTACCAGTGCTATGAGGCAGAGCAAAATTTCTTTCATGGCTCTGGCTGGACAGCCTGACAAATTTACTGCTGTGTTGATAGCCAGATTTGGGGCCAGGAAGGAGAGGGTTTTTCTTGCATTAGATCAGAAAATATTACCTAGGCCTTCCTCTTCTAAATTGAATGTTTAGTGCTTGTGAACATCTGAGGATACTGCCTGGTTTTTCTGGTGGCATTTCACGCTGCCCTGCTATGTCTACAGGGCAAACAACATATTGGTCTTCCTAGCAAAACATGCTTTGTTTGTTGGACTCAGGATAGGATAACTGACATAAGGATAGTGTCCTATGACAGCTGAAATGATAGATTTGGGTAGTTTCATAGTTCTTTTTGGCCTCTGTGAAAATGTGTCAAAGTAATTCTTCATGCAAAATTACTTACAATAAAAATAAACCATGACTATTTACTTTGAAGTTTTGATCTTGCTTTCCCTAATGCTGCTCTCCCATGGCAGTGAGCAGAATGACACTGCTCAGATCTGGTTTTAGTAAGTGATAAGTAAAGTTCTTGTAGTGCATTGCACTGTTCTACACCCACTCTCTCCCAACTCCATAGAAGTTCCATAGAAGTGCCACCTCTGCAGTTTTGCCATTCCTGATCTATGCAGGTAACTTCACAGCCCTGGCACCACACATGCTACAGAATTATTCCCTAATGGGAAATTGTACTGGATGGTGATAATTATCTCATCAATTTCATAAGCATTAACTGGATTCCTGCTGTTATGGTTTAGAAATTTTTCTATGTTCCTACTGCCCTTCCTGTTATCATATCTTCAGTGCAGCCCTTTAAATATGAAACAACCTGATGAAATACATATTTTGATACAGATTTGAAAAGAATGGCCCTCCTATGACTTTCATTTTTGTGTATCAAAATATAGTACCTCCAATCTGTAAAAGATTTTAAGACAGTAAATATGAAATAATTTCAAATAAGAGCAAATTATAGGTCAGAAAATATCAGAAATTTGCCTACAAACTGAGACAATTATCAAATCTAAAATGTATATTTGTCACTGATCACAGATCCACATGTATGCTTGTGAAAGAAAAACAAGTCATAAAGTAATGTACACATTGTGAGGAATTTAACTTATCAGAGCTCAGGGTATTTAACATAATGTATTTTTATTTCATGTTTATTTTGTGGAATCACTTGATTTTATCTTATGACTGCTGTCATAAAAACAGCTTTTCCTGATGAATAACATTTGGAACAAAGTCAAAACCTGATCTAGCCCTTGTTTTTCTAGGATTAAGCAAAGAAGGTGTAAGCTCTCAGTACTTGGTAGCACTAAATGAGAAATCCCCATTTATCACTGGTAATCACTTTGAAAAGTGACCACCTGCATGAAAGAAATAGCCTGTGTGATTGCAGATACAGCATCATTATGCAAGGACAAGGAGAATGAGAGGAGCAGATGCCTTCAATCTTACGTAAGCAATCAAGACACTGAACATGTCAGAGATGCCAAAGGAAGAGATGGGACTGCCTCATCTAAAGCCTCTGAGCTGCAGTTAGGGCCCTTTGATGATTTAATATCTTCCCCTGGAGAGAGAGAGCTCTTTCTGTCCACATGCTTTTATTCTCCCTCCATTTCAGACTAACATAGCCTAACAAATAAAACAAAGGAGATAGTGGGAAGAGGAAGCATTGCGCAGTTCTGCACTATAGAGGATGCTGGCCACTGAATTGGTGTGTAGAAATAATTTCTTTGGCCATATGAAAGCTTTGGCATTAGAAATGTGAAGCATTTAGGTAGAAAAGAAACCAAAGGGAAAGAAGCAAGAATAGACATGAAAGCAGGATAGTATGACTTCAGCAAAATATTTGGCAGAGGTAAATGCAAGGAGGAATAATTTTGAAGCTGACGTGTGGTAAAGCTTAGTGAAAGAGAATAGGCACCACATATTTCATTGGAGGAAATCTGAACTGGGAATTTATATCTCTCTGTATTACCGACTTTTTAGGTTTCTCTCCCCCCATGAATATCCATTTATATTTTCCTGCTTCACCTGCATTGTCCTCACAATGCATTTCACCATGCCATGACCTTCACAGAACTGTAGATGCTTATTTCTCATTAAAAAACCATGTGTGCTATCATCTGCAGATTTGCCTGCCATGTTATTTATGTCATTCCTCAATATGTTCAATGAGATATTAAGTAAGTCTAAGCAGAAAGGTGACCCACATAGCACTTGACATGTACCATCTGCCTTCAGGATAGATATTTATCATTATTCATTATGCCTTGTTTCCACCAAGCAACTGCTTTTCAGCATGCATGTCAATATTACTGTCAGTGGCAATATGACTCTATAAAAAAATTTCATGAGATAGTGCACACATTAAAACCTCATATATTATACACCTGGCTTCTGTTTGTCAACAAGTGGTGCCATTCCTTTGAGGAAGCAATCCATTCTGACAAGAAAAAATATATTATTTTGTTTCTTGTTTTCCTTTGTCAGTGAAATGAAGCCCAAGCAAGACCCTCAGAGATAAAACAACAATGCTGCAGAAAGAGCCCTGATCTCCTCACTCCTAGCTGAGCTTCCTCACCACTGGGCTGCTGCAGCCTGACCCTCTGTACTTGCTGTCCTCCTGATCTATCAGTCCTGACTTGGCAGATTGCCTGCTTTTGGCAGGACCTTGTTCCCTTCTTCCATCCACACAGATTCCTTCCACCAAGGCAGTAACTTACTGTCTGGGGAAGCCTGGCTGCTGGGCAGACCTCTGTGTTTGATACCCCTCAGGCTGAGGTGGAGCCTCTGTCTTCCAAGGTAACTGCCTAAATCTTAAACTCAGATTTTGGAGTCCGCAGTTTCTGATTGAAAGCAAATCTAAATGATCACAGAAAAGTTGCATTACATGTGAATTGCATTCCTCAATCTTACAGAAAGCTGTATTGTGCTTTTTTATCAATATTTAGTTTTCTTCTAGTGTATTCTCTATAATCACTGACCATTTTTGTTGCAGGCATTTAAAAAAATTTCTGGCAGTGTAATATGCACTCCTATTTCTCTGGGTAGGACAAATGGAAAAGTTCATTAGTACTATGACCAGAATGCATTTTTTCTTTCTATTCATCTTTATTTTCAGAGTAATCAGTATTATAGCAGGAAGACAGCAATTTTCTACTGCAATTGGACAGAAAGAAAGACTCCCATGTTGCCCTTGAGAGGAGAACATATTTCTTTTACATCACTCTTTTTATTCACCATAAACTAAAAATCTATAGCAGTCAGCTCGCCCATAGGTGACATTTCTCCTCAAGTTATTTGAGCTTTTCACTTAAGTCTATTTAATTATTTATCTGTATAATCAACTGCACAATCTCCCCAGAAGAAATAAATGGGATAGTTTAGATATGCAAAGGATGCTTAGTTTCTGAGAAAGAACAAAGCCTTTGCAAACTCCTCCTGGGAGAGCATAACATTGGAGAAAGATCAAAGGAGAAAACTCAATCCAATATTATTAGATGGATTAAGATTTATGTGTAATCTTCCAGTGGTATTGCTCAAGTTTCAGCACCAGAAAGGTTTTGTGAACATTCCCAAGAGAAAAAGAAGGCAACCAGCATGATTTGTTCACCATATGTTCCAAGGCCAGAAATGAGCAGATCTGCTATTTGGAACTTTCTGTGTTCATCTCAGCACCCTTATCCTCCCAGTGTGAGAACAAAGTCTAATGCTTATTTTGGGAGGCAGAGTTGCAGTCCTTAATATGGGCTGCCTTAAATTCTTTTCTAGGGATTTTTATGATGTGCTTTTGTTCCCATAGGGATTTGAAGTAGCAGTTTTTTGTGAAAAATTTGGTTTGGTAGAGTTATCTGAGCATGTTCCCTCCTAACAGTTCTGCTTTCTTGGTGGTCTTCAATGGGCTCAGTCACACTTCTTCATGTTTTTAGATGTGGGAGGGAGATTGATGTTGCCTTGACATAATTCCATCTCATCACTATTCTTTTGTCAGCCCTTTTAGGGGAAGAGCATGTGCCACACTCCAAGCCTTCCCTACCTGAGTGCTGCTTGCAACTTGAAACTTATGCATTTCCAACTTCTTGATGTAACTCAAACAGTGCAGGTGAAGAATTTCTGCTTAAGAAACCCTTTTCCCGCTATTTTCCTACAAAATTGATGTCTACTGGGTTTATAGACCAGTAATTACTATATCACAGCCCTTTCATAATCTGTTCGTATTTGCTCTTGTGAGTGTTTACAAGAATGTTAAAAACATTGTAAGTTGTGACAAGGGACACATTTATTTACTTCAAGCATATGTAAAATGTTTATTTTTACTGTTGTGTCCCAGTTTGACACACAAGGTTTTACATTAGAGATTGAATGGTAAATATGTCCCTGGTTGTTTTAATCTATGTGTGGGAGGTTAATATCTGCAAAGCAAAGTGGCAATAAAGGAGCAAAGCAAGGCCCCAGGGACATAAAAAATATTGATTCAAAATGTAGAGACTCTTCCTAAAATATATGGTTTTGGGACATAAAAGAATACATAAAAAAAATAAAAGTAATAGACAAGCTTTTGGATGGACATCTGTGACAGAGATTATTTTCTTTGTTTCTGGGAGATTATAGCAAAAGCATGTAATGTCTGCCATAAGGCATTATCACATTTAATCACATTTCACAAGCTATTGTTTCTGCACAAAGCAGTGCTTTTCCAGGACTGCAGGGTATTTCGATATTTCTCAGAAAACTCTGAGATATTTTACTTACTGAGAAGTGTATGCCATGTCTGGATTTGAACAATTTCATATTCTTCACACAAAAGAACCACAGAATGTTGTGAGGAAGTGCTAAAGGATGGTAATGTAGCTATGTGTTTAAAATTTCCATTTAGGATCATCACAGTTCATCTCCACAACTTTGACCTAACTGGACAATATAAACTAGGAAATGTTATAGAATCTTATGTCAAATAAAACATGCTCTGCTGTCCTGGAGCAGCTATAAACTGAAATACATTTCAAGCTGGGATACCCACAAAATCTGATAGAGATTTACAGGGAAAGAGTTAAGCAGTTCAGAAATTAGAGAAAAAATACATGAATTTTGTTTGCAAAGTCATTCTAATGAAGTAATTAGCCTGTCAGTCTCTCTTGTTTTCATCTTGAAATATCATTCTCAGATGAGTGCATTAAAACATTAATTCTGTTAGAACTACACAATTTAATGCTAAAGATATTCAGATAATGGCAAGTGGATTTGACCTTAAAGAACTTGTTACTTCAATCTTCTTTTTATCATACAAGTAATGGGCCTGCTCAATTTCAGCTTAGCAAATCACTACATAAATATATAGTAGGTTTTCACCTAAACAGAAATGCATTTAGAATTCTTGAAAATGGGGCAGCATTTTCTTGATTAGACTTAATGACAAAATATACAGAGTCATGTATGCCAGCTGAATTCCAACTCTAAATCTACAGAAATGTAGAGTAGTGTTTCATCTATTTATTATGCAAAACATTACATTGATGTCACTTTAAAGCTACATAAGCAACTATCCTGAGAAGTCATAGGATGGACAAAAGACAAAAAAACCCCAACTCATCTCTTTTCTTTTATACATGTCTTGCATTTTTATGGATTCTTCCATTTATTGCTATTATTTTCTGTAGAAAGTAGTTAAATCTCTTCTGATTTTTTTTTACCCATAAATTGGAGGATATAGGCATTTTGTGTTGCTTACTCATGTTGACTGTGCCATCAAGCTTGACTATGGAGGTCCAAGCCTCTCTGCTTTTCCCTGAAACAGAAGGTATTCCCATCTGTAAGTATTCAAAAATTGTGAGTAAGCTGATTAAAAATTCAGAAGACTGGCCTAAAACAATAATGTAAGCCCACTGCATTTTAGGTTGTTTTTCATTTGTAATTTTCAACTCTTTCTGGAATACTCAAGTAATTTTTTTCAAGCTGTTGGAACCATGGAGGTCCGAAAGGAGAGGGAAGGGAAGGGAAGGGAAGGGAAGGGAAGGGAAGGGAAGGGAAGGGAAGGGAAGGGAAGGGAAGGGAAGGGAAGGGGAGGGGAGGGGAGGGAAGGGAAGGGAAGGGAAGGGAAGGGAAGGGAAGGGAAGGGAAGGGAAGGGAAGGGAAGGGAAGGGAAGGGAAGGGAAGGGAAGGGAAGGGAAGGGAAGGGACATTGAGTCGGAAGACTAGAGATACACGGAATCACCACAGCTGGCATTGGTGATTCAGTCCATATGTGGGTTACAAGATTTGATGGGGTGAAAAGGCTTCTCTGAAGATTTGCAGACAGACCCAGAGCAAAAAGGTCTAAAATGCCCATTCTTGGAGACAGAATTAAATTTTGACCTTCAGTTGTGCTGCAGCATAAAAGAAAGAAACATCAGAAATTATAATAAGAAAAGATAAAAAGGAGATACCCAGGAATCAGGGTGGTGGTGACATGTGTGGGACTGAAAAAAATGGCACAAGCAAGTCTCGGAACTTATGGAATGACCTGTAGTTCCTTACAAGATGCTCACAGCCACCAGAAGGTGATGCTATTCTACTTGTTCTTCATGAGAGAAGAATGATGTGACAAAAGGCCCAGTGACAAGGCAGAAACTTGAAATGAAGCTAAGAAATGGATGAAAATATTGCTGGCTGACTAACATCATACAGTGTGTGCTGGCTTTTGTCTTGGGTCCTATGTTCCTAATGCTATTCGTAAATATCTTCAGAAGGGCAGATAATAAGAATTAAAATTCTGAGGGAAAAAACCCAACAAAATGAAACTAAACCAAACACAAACAAACAAACAAAAATCATGGCAAAGAATCAAGAATTAGGGACTTTTTCAGGTGGCATTTGCATTGCAGCTAGCATCCCATGATCACTCTGCTGTCCACAGAAAGACAAACCAATACTTCTAAGAGCAGTTTATTAAGGACAGCATTTCCAGCAGAAAAGAAATGATTAAAAGGATGAATTTTGCTCTACCAGTGCCTCTTGTCAGCATTGACAAGAGATCATTAACTCAGGTGTAGATGTTTATATAAGAGACAGGTTCTTAACTAAGAATTTCCAAGACAGACTTAATTCAGTACTGTTATTATTTTATGAGAATCACACAGCCCTGTTTTCTATTTAGTGAAAATTATTGTCTCTTGCTATTTGGTAGCAAGATAGTTGTGTTATTGTCTATGCAAAATTCTCCGTCTTCCTCATCTGTAATAAAAGAACTAGGAAACTAATGGGATGCTCAAACATGGTTTTCTTTGAGAAGTTATCAATGAACTATTTATTTTGTCAAGATGATCTCCTGTGAAAATTTTTCACATGTATACAATATTTTTATGAGACCAGGAATAAAAAATTAATTTATTATTTTTGGTATTGGTACCTAGGAAATATTTTGTTATTTAAATTTTACTTGCATCATTACATTTCCTCTGAAATAAACAGATGGCCTTAACATAATCTCCATTTGTTTTAGGCTTGTAAAATGAGAAGTGAAAAGCATTTGCTTTTTCCACCAGATTCAAAAAGTAAATTGCCAGAAAAAAAGCTCTTCAGAACACACAGCGTAAGTGATGACTGGTACGGTTTAGTTCAAATTTCTTCTAGTTGAACTACTCCAAATCTTATAATCTTAGATGATATGATTCAAACAGTATTCTCGAAAGGAGCACAGTATCCGTTTCTTCCCACTGGAAAGCAGGGTGTCCAAATGGCTCAGGCTTCCCAAAGCTGGGTTGGATTACTGCTTCTTTGAAGGGATGCACAGGATGTAAAAGTGGCAGGAACTGACCTCTGGCTGTTGGACCTACAGAGGAGACACCTGAGGACATTTAAACCTCACAGCTGCACCTGGTTGGTGACGCCCAAACTGACCATTCCCTTTTCTGCTCTGTGTGTCCTTCAGTAGCTGTTGGGTAGCCTGATTCTTATTTTGCATGTGGATGCATCTGACTCAGAGAAAAACCTTTCGATTAGTCAGCAGGCATGAAAGTGGAGTGGTCTGGATTTTTTAACTTAGTCTGTTTTTTCAGGGAGGTCTGGCTGCTTCTCAGCCTTCGGAATTACCTTTATTTCAATTATCGCGGTCTTTAACTTATTGGGGCTTTTCCAGTATGATTCTTTGCTGAATATGTGAATATGATAAATTTTATACATACAGTCAGTAAATAAAATGATAGCTGGAATTCTTAGCACAGAACTGCATTTTGAAAAAAAAGAGAAACTGCACAAAGTTTTTTTTTTCCTTTCCTATACTTTTTTCTGGGACTCTTTTCAGTGACAGGCGTGCAAATTCTTTACATCCTGCCACAAAACTTTGGCATATTCCATTATCCATTCCTGTTTTCCATCATAGTGAGTGTGCTCCAAGGAGGCTATGATATATTTTTGACTGCTTCAGATGCATTAATATATTTGTCAATGTTATTTTTGAGATGCAAGGAGTCTTCTGCTCTATTCACACCCTTCAATAAATCCAGATCTGCACCAAATCTGTCCCTCTCATGACCCTGCCACAAACAGCCTTCTGGAACCTAATGGCAAAGGACAGTTACCTGATATAGAGATAGAAGGCAAGTATTTTTAGTTTTACTATTTTGAATGCATTGTATAAGGCTTAGGAACTAGGGATGCTAATCCACAGTAGTCATCTGAACATTTTCATGCACTGTTTTTGTTGATTGACTGAAAGAAATGTAAAATTGACTGAAATCCCTTGATAGCAAGGAGGTGCTTCATGTGAATAACAACTGATGTGTCTTCTGTATACTCAAAGAGCACTGAGTAACAGGGAAATGTGTTAGCCAGAAGAAAATAATCCTTGTTTTTCATGTCAAAATTCCTGGTATATTTACCTCTAGCTTTTTGCTAGATTTATATATCTAGGAAAATATGTGTTGTGCATTCTGAGAGAAAAATAAGACAATTAGTGAAGCCAACAAAACTTAGAGGATAGGCAGCATCAACACACACAATAGCTTGGAGAAAGCAGGATGGGGAGAAGCTCAGGAGCATTTAGGTGGTATAGAAAGAACTGGGACTTGCTGCTCATATACACAGCAGATATTATTTAAGATACATGGTGTGGTACCTGGTGTGAAAGACATACAAAGAAGCGCCTTGAAATTTGCAGGCCTCAGAGATGTTGTTCAAGGAATTATTCAGTCTATATCAAAATAGATTTAAAAATTATTATTTGTAATAAATTTTTGGTCCTTATTTATTAGCAACTGTCATCAAGCTTTCTGAATTGTAACACTAGGGAAAAAATGTAATCACTTTGGTGGAAAATGCATTTGAGGATTAATTTTTACATTGTTTATTTCTATTTTAGAAGTTTTCTGAGTGCTATTTAAAATATTAATTTATTAATATTAAATCAGGGCATTTTTGCACACATCATCATTATCACACTCTTAATGTCCTTTCTTTAGAATATATGTAGCCTAAGAGCAACAAGATGGTTGCATTCTCTGAAGACTAGAGACATTAATCTCCTAAAGAAAAGAGAAAACAACTCTGTTTCATGAATAATAGTAAGCAGAAGACAAGTGAATTTGACCTGCTTTCTTAAGAGCTGTCTGGAAATTTAAAATTTTTTACATATGTCACAGGAAAGCACTGTACAAAGCAAATCCTACCTTTTCCTTTCTCAAACAAAAGTCTGTTATCAAGTGCCCAGACAATCAAGGCTATTGTTTGGTATTGAATTCCAGAGGGAGAAACAGGAATTTTAATGAATGCAGTGGTTCCACATTAGAGGGTGTGGTGAGATTTCTTTCACCAGTACATCTATCCTCATCTCTGTTTTTCTCCCCACTGGAAGTCAAAGCTGGTCCTCTCTTTCCACTCCTCCTTAACTCTGCCTGAGGTTGGTCTTGTTTATGCATCTGTGCTCTAACATCATTCCTTGAAACGACCTGGTTTGAGGGAAAAGAAAATGCCATCATCCCACTTTTCACAAGGAAAAATCAAAAAGTGTTCTTTCCTTGACACTCTCACATGATATTTTTTCTTCTTTTTCCATATCTATAACCAAAAAATACATTCTAAATGCTAAAAGATATTGGCTTTTAGGTGAGCTTCTTGAAGCAAAATGACCAAGAAATATACCACAAATAATGAATAACCCTGGATGGCAATTCATTTGGACATTTACACATAAATACATTAAGGGAAATCACATAATTTCCAAGAGAGTTTGGGGCATGAAATATAAGGAAAATACTTTCTCAATAAAGAAATTGCTTATCCAACTCTAGTAGTAACACATTTAAAAGATTAATTTCCTCTTCTGAAAGCTCCTCTGCAGTGGAAGATCTGTCCTTTTCCTCCCCTGTGAAATATGGAAATGTGCCTGCAACAATTTGTGAAAATAAACAGCTTTCTTTGCCAAGGATACCATAAGCTGAAACTGTCCTGGTTTTTATATCTATATGGATTACAATCCATACCCTCCAGAAATATATTGTTTGTTATCCTAAAGACATGTGAAGCAAAGTATTGTTCAAATGCATTGTTTAAAAGGGACTTCCATTTGTTATGGCATTTAAGGTTTCTTGAGGGACTTGTCTGTAAATTGCTACTGGCAAACCTTAAAAGATGGAAGGGAAAAGTGTTTTATTTTTTGAGTGTTGACTGTGTGTCAAAAACACACTGTTCCCCAGGAGATAGGCTTGGTTTATATTAGGTGATATAATACAAGTGCACACATTTCCTGTAGAGCGGCAAGAGGCTGTTCAACAAGGTGTTAAAATATAGGGTGCATGGTAGATATTCAATTTATAGTGGATAATCTCTAGAAAGTGAGGTGGAAAAATATATATTAAAGAGGGATTTGAAGCAGCAAAGGCATAAGGGGAAAAGCAGAGATATGGAGATGAGCAGAAGAAAAGTCTCCACTGAGAGAACATTTTCCCCTTACCTGAAAGTTTCTTATTATTGAACTGTTCTTTAAAAAGCAAAACCATTTTAGATTCTTTCAACACTCTGGTAGTAGCTTGTGAGAGCTTGAGCTTCTGCACTCCATGATTTACACATCTGTTACACTACTGAGCAAAGACCTACATATTAAAAATTCATTGATTTGCATTGATCTGAATTTACTTGCATAAAATAAAGGAAGAGGGTGCAGGTATACTGGTTTTGATCCACTCAGACTATGAGGTTTGTAGTGTTTTCAGGATTTCTGACTCTCCTTGGCATACATGCTGTCTCATTAATACCTTGACCTTTATTCTTACTTTTATTTAGTGAAGGAACAGTGGGGGAAAGAAAATGCAGTTAGAAAAAATTAATCTGTGGTAAAGCATTGCTTCATCAGATGTGAGAAAAAAATTGAAAGTTTTCCTGCATGTGAGAGATTTTAGGATTATTATTTACTTATGTTCCATATATAACAATTATCCCCTCCTTTACTCTCTCACTAATATTGTTCCTCTAAAATATATGGAATTTTATTTCAGTCTTTCTATCAAAATCATAGATTTTTGCTGCCCAGACACAGCACAAAGATGCTTTCTCTCACTCAGAAAAATCTCCTCAAAGTTTTTTTGAGCACTCCTGTACATTTACCAATCCTTTTTCACTGTCCTTCTTAGAGTTCATGGTTTCATGAGGACTCTGTTGACAGAGTGGTGGAGTGCTCAGCCAAGGATCAGGACTGAATTTTTAGGGACAGAAGTAAAAAGGAACCCAGCTGCCCATCAATGGTGCATTTTGCTATTGTTTCCAGAAGGAGGTAGAATGTTTGCCAGTCCAGGATATCTCAGCTGGTCCATATGGATGCAAGACATAGGAAATGCATTTTCTGTTAGGAAAGCCTGCAGACAGAGAAGATTTGAAATGTTCTTTTTATAGTGTATGTGATTTTAATACTATTTCTTCTGTGGTATCATCCATGTGGTATCATGGATGAACTTATCATATTCCTTATGTGATAAATTCCTTAATTTATCCATAATATCCACACAAGGTAATGCAGGCCAGAATTTTATGAACCTTGTTTGTTTCCCAAATTTATCTTGTAAGAAGCATGAAAACAAAATAAGTTTCCAATTTCAGATGCTGCTTTGCACTGTACAGAGTAGCTACAAATTTTTACATTAAAAACAAACAACTGAGAAGGGCTAAATCTGCATCGTAATCTGATTAGATTTAAGGATTATAAAAGACAAGATGAAAAGAACAGTGCTTTTCTCTGCACTGTTTATTGCACAGTATCCAAATCTCCTTGAGCTTTGTAGATTTTACATTTAGGCTGAGCATTTATTCGAGTCAATAAGATGAGAATCAGATGCTGCTATGATAGGTTAGGGGTTCAAACCACATCACAGAAGTGAGAGCTCTGATGAACTTTGGTGTCTTTCATACTACAATAGAGGGAAAATATAAAACTATTAGAAAGCATTTGTAAGAGGACTGCGAAGAAGCCACTAGGTGAAGCACCTAGAAGAAAAGCCATGCAAGGAGAGGCTGAGGTCCCTTGGTCTGTTCAGCCTGGAGAAGAGGAGACTGAGGGAAGACCCCATTGCAGTGTGCAGCTTCCTCATGAGGGGAAACAGAGGGGCAGGCACTGATCTCTTCTCTGTGGTGATCAGTGACAGGACCAGAGGGAATGGCCTGAAGCTGTGTCAGGGGAGGTTCAGGTTGGATATTGGGGAAAAGTTCTTCACTCAGAGGGTGTTTAGGCACTGGAACAGACTCCCCAGGGAAGTGGCCGCAGCACCAGCCTGGCAGAGTTCAAGATTTCAACAACACTCTCAGGCACATGGTGTGACTCTTGGGACTGTCCTGTGCAGGGCCAGGAGCTGGACCTCAATGATCCTTGTGTGTCCATCCCAGCCAAGGAGATTATGGGTCATTTGGTTATGTGACATGAATTGTGACATGCTGGACAGTTCTTGTGGCTGGAAGGGGAAAAGTTATATCCAACTCTCCTGCTACATTGGTACCATGGTAAAGCCATGGCTGTGTTGAATCCCTCAGTTATATTGCACAGGACAGAGCCAAGGAGACAATCATTTGTAGCACAATGCTACAGCCACAGACAGTAAGGGCGTGCTCCCTACTGCTTATCCACTGAGGGAATGCTGGAATTTCTTCTACCCCACTCACTGCCTTCACAGAGTCTAATGAGCCCAGGAGTCCTCCAGCATGTCACACAGCTGGAGGTGCAGACCTCTGGGCCCTGCAGGGCTTGTTGCCATTAACCACTGAGCAGGGGCACCAGGATGAGGCTGGTGTTACCTGCAGGTAGAGATGACAGGAAGCTGGGAAGGGGAAGGACCAGTCATCACTCTTCTACAACTCTGCCTAAGTGCCAAACTTTGCAGAGTTTCCCCTATAAGAGTGGTCTGGGTGATTCCTGCTTTGGCTGGTGTTTCTGCTCTGCTGTCAGAGCCGATGTCTGTGTGTCACATGTGATGGCCAGGTGTGCAGGAACCTGGACAAAGGCATCAAGTCACACCAGGATGAGGGTACTCTATGCCAGTCAGATCACCAGCTGACTGGTACACTTGGTTCAGCCTTTCCTTGGCTGTTTTCATTTATGATAGTGACCAAGTTAAAGAAAAGGGCTGGATTGGATGGAGAATATTTTCTTGTGAGAGTTGAAATATGTTTCCAGCACATAAAGTTTGTGACTTGTAACATAACTTTAATGAAAGTATGCAAGAGAGTTTTGAGGGGTTGTTGTTGGTTTGGTTGGTTGGTTCGTTGGTTGGTTGGTTGTTTTTAATAAAACAGCCTATCCAGAGTAATTATTAGCTCCTCTAATTTCTGAGAAAACCACGTTCAAGCAATAACTCTTCCAAGGCAAGAGCAGTATCTCAGAAATATATTCTTTCCTAGGAGTGCTATCCTAGTAAATTAGATAAACTTATATCCCTGTTTCACCTGGAAAAAATAGTGCTATGTGGGTAAACTACATGAATTGGCCAGATGATTCTAGATAAAAGGGAAGAAAACAGAAGATTCACAAACACCCCATGACTACATATCATCTCCTTTTTTTCCCACAGTCTCACAAATAGAGAATCAATGTGGGATGTGGGAGGTTCCCATTGAATTCAGTCCTTTTCTGGGAAGGACTTCACCCACATTAGGAATCTAATAAAATTTATTGTGGGCTATTCTGAACTAGAAATATGTTCTTAATAAATATATTTAATTTCATACAAACAATTAAGCATGGCAGGAAGAATTAGAACAGGTTTTTCACTCTCTGATAGTGTCTGTATGCCTTGCTCTCCATCCTGTTATCTAAACCATGATATCCTTAATTTGCTCTTATTCTTTCTTCCCTGCTCTCTGCTCATAATAGTTCTTGGACTGATGGACTACAGGAGCACTGCTGCTTCTGGCCAGAAATATCTTCCCTGGAGGAGGACAGTTCTGTAAAACTCCTCTCAGAGTGTCCCTAGGGGAACATAAGGAGACATTTCATTTGTAACTAAGAAGCTCACATTTAGTAGATACTTCGATCTACTCTTTTCAGTTATCTGTTGAAAACAGCTCATGGAGTGTAAATAGAGTCCGCGTGTGCCCACGTGAAATACATCAGGGCTGTCATCTCAAAGATGCAAATTTATTAGCTGAAATATCTGGAGTACTTGTTCACAAACTGGACTACCATTAAGTGTCTAGATAAGCACACTCCTGAGCACATAGATCACCTATGTATAGAGTAAGCACCACCATCACATCATTAAGGCTTCCATTGCCCTGAGTGAAATGGAATGTATATGTGTATGGAAATGGAATGAAATGTCTCTATGTCCTTTCTCCTTTGCATTTTTAAGGACAATTATGATGCTGTGAGTCCATTCCAGCAGGGACAAAATAGCTCTACTAAAATTTCTGAGTCAGCTCCATACAACTCATGCATAATCTATACTCTGATCTTACATAAAAAGGTTTTGATTTTGCACAGATTAACTAAGAACGAGGTAAGGAGTTAATTAAATGAGTTTGCTTTGATAAAGTTTCAGTTATTCAGTTTCATGGAGCATAGTCATACAAGTATTTTTCTCCCTCTGCACTTCACTCTATTTATCTAAAGTTCCTAAACCAAAGAAAACAAACTTTACATTGGTTTTTAATCAATATTTTCCTTGCATCCCTGCAACCAACAGCACAGGGTGACAATGTCATATTCAAGATAAATGGGCTTTGGAAATGCACTTTTCCTGTATAATTGAAAATAGAGCTACACATTAAAAAAGCATTTACTTTTTGATGTTCTCTTGTACAGGGGAAATTGTCTGGCAGAATGAGTCTAGGTTTGTGCTTCAGAGAGGCAAGAACCTTTCTGATCTCTCCCTGTGTATGGTCCCCTTCCATCATGCTCTCTAGAAGAATAATTTATTGCATTTTTTCCAGTTCTCCCAAAACAGAAAATCCATCACTTCTTATTTTCTTTTTTTTTTTAAATGTGATCAAAACCCATTATTTTTAAAATAATCTTTTACAAATGGTTAGAAAAAATTATTTCCAGAAATTAATTTTGATAATTTTTTCTATTGCAAACCTTCATACAGCAAAGAGGCTTAAAAAATGTTTTCCATTCCTCCTTTTTACTGTTTTAAGGATTCATCTTTTAGAACTGTTCCATTATTCATCTGTACCACCTGACTTTAAAGTTGTTTTATTCTTTAATACTATCTATGTTATATAGAAACAATAATGTAATGATTTTTTGGAAAGAAGTATTTTGCTCACATCACTGATTTGTGTTATAGCTTATCTTGCCAAATAGTTCAAATTTGACATTTGACTTCAAGTCTCTGCATGTTTTATGTTGAAATACTGTGCAGGTATTAGTTTTACAGCCAAAAGTACTGGTCTAACTATAATAGTTAAAATCAGCTTTTTCTGCTACTTACAGAATTTACCCACACAAATTCATTTTTCTCAAGTTATTCTATTAATTTCAATTTATTTTTTTTCAGGGCAATATGAACAACAAAATGTAATGTGCCTTGTAGATTGGCTGTATGGCCTGTATCCCAGTCGTGTGATGTTGTTTCCTGTTCCCAAAATGCATCCTTTGCACAGCTGATGGCTGTAGACTGCACACCAGAGGATATATTTCTTTCAAGGAGAGTCTTGGCAACTGCACAGAAAGCAAATGTTGTTACACAAACATTGTCAACCTTTTCCTTTCATTCATTGTATAAACTTTACCGCCAACACTCAGCTTACAACTCTTATCATGCTAGACCACAGCAAAGGGAGAAGGTGGTAGCTGAAAATCACATCAGATAAAGAAAGAAGCAATTGCTTGGGTTAAAGAATCAGAGCTTCTGATTCTATTCCTGCTGCCTTGGCTGAGCATCTTTTTTCTCTGTTTATTGTTCAGCTCAGAATCCTTTTACGCTCACACAGGTTTTTGATGTCCACATAATGGCAATAGCAAAAAAAAAAAAAAATTAAAACTGGATTTTTGCAAAGAGTTGTGTTTGAGGTTACTTTTGATGACTGCTCAGATATCTGGTGCGTAACATGTTATATTACGGTTGGTGATCATATCAATAAAGTCCACAATTATTCCAAATTAGTTTCTACTCTTTGACTCCAATAAATCAATAATTACAGTCCTTTCTGGATGTTAATAAGTAAAAAATCTGTAAACATTTCTGGTAAAAAAACCTAGAATTGGAGTATCCCAAATCTCCATCTCCATTTTAAAATTATCTGATAGTTCTTCCAGACATTACAGCCTACAGAGTCAGTTGAGAACATTGCAATTTTGTCACTTCATGTTGAGTAAGAAATCCCATTTTCATCACCTGCTTCATGAGAATCACTAAAGAGGTTTATCAGGAATAAATTAGCATTTCTTAGGACCTCAGATTTGAAATGAACATAAATCTTTGACTGGTGAAAAAGCATTTATTGGATGAAAAAAAGGTGATATTTAACAAATATCACCTGCCATTTTTTCTTGTCTCTGTGTTTCTTCCTGGAGGATGATTCTGAAATGGGCCAAGGAAACGGCAATGACGACTAAACCATGAGCTTGTAGGTGCACCTGCTCTAATCAGACAGTAGAGAAAAGGTAATTTAACCAAACCCCACTGGTTTTGCCAACATAGTTGCAGTGAGTCTAAAATAAGGGCTTTTAGGGCTTATGTGCCTTGTAGTGTCAGGAAGTTTCTAGGGCTCCTAAAGAAACAAACAAATCTTCATTTCTTCTGTTGTTAAGGGAAAATTTTTGTAATTCTTTTTGTTACCATACCATCTTTTGCTTTATTTACATTCTCCAGATCCTCTTTTATGGGCTCTTCCTTTCTGTAAAACTTCAGGTTGTATGTACCAAGAAGTTTATGATCATTCTCATTCAGTTTTATTCTGGCCTCGTATGGCCCACTTTCAGAATAGAGCTTGGTTTTGAAATTTAAATAGTACTTCAAATTCAACCACTGTGCCACACTTTGATTTAGCTGTTAATGTCCTACAGAGAATGTCACTCTCCTATTAGAGCTCGAGTAATTTTAAGTTGTTCCCTCAGATCCATTAACATTGCACAAGGCAGAAATACAGTTTGATTGACAAGAAGATGTTTTAGTTGGAAAAGTCCTGAATGTAAACTTGACAAATGAGCAAACATGGCATCACAGGAGGAAAACAACTAGGGAATGCCACGAAATTTTTTGCAAAATTGCTTTTCTGATAAAGTCACATTTCAAGCTGAATGATTAGCACTTACTCAGCAGATCATCATGCACCGACCTTGGTAGTATCACCAGGGTCAGATTTGCATACATACTCACATGCATGAATAATTCTCAAATTTTCCATTACATTAGGCACAAACGGTTTTGGGGTTTTTTCTCTATCATGCATGAATGTCTTCTCCATATTCCTTTTGAAATGTAGAAAGTGGGTTGACTCCTAAAGTATTGTAGCACACTGGTGCACTTTCTCCTTACAGCTGTTTCCCTGAAAAGCCCTCGTTCATATAAAACTTGTTTTTTTGTAAAGTAATTTCCCCTTTTTCTGTAGTCATTAAGTAATGGCAAAATACTGATTACACATGCTTGGGATGTGGTACCATCTGCTTTTAGATCACTGTCACTTACTGATACTATGCAATAGTTTGATCTATCCTATCCTGTTATCTGGTATTACCTGTTAATAGTTTTCCCAGAGCAGTAGTGGAGAAATGGCAGGATTCTTTCTGCAAAAATAAGGTGGGAGATAAGGAAGAAGCTGTCTTCTGCTCAGACTCATCACTTAGCAACACACGGCGATACCATATTCTATAGCAAGTGAAATATTCTATATACAGAACTCCTCCTTCTTCTAATGCCTTGTCTAAGTTTTTCTTCAAGGTAACTTAGCTCTCTAGCACAGACATATACCTGCTACTAGAGCTGCACAGAAGATGGAAGTCCTGTGTCTTCAAGGGTTTTTAAATGTTTACTTTGGATCTCAATGAAACGTGATCATCTGCAAATTATTTATGTAGCAAAGAAATCTGTTATATTACAGTTTTTTTATTTTTCATTTTATAGTAATGTTCCTAACCTACAAAATATCAATCCACAGATACATTTTCATCGGATTTTGGTTTATCAGATAGCTGGCTCAGAACACAGAGCATGCAAAAGAGAAATTTCTACAGAGTTATGCAGGTAGATTTAAATAATAGAGGAACTGCTGTGTGTATGGCTAATAAAATCCTACAACTGTAGCTAGCCTTCCAGTACAGCAGAAACCTAAGAAATATTTTGAATATTTGGAATTGGTTTGAGTTTTTTTGCAACACTGAAAACAACAATATCTGAGAAAATAGCTTAATTCATTTATTTATATTAGAAGTTACAGCATTTCTTAAGGTAAAATATGTTTTTTACGCAGTAAATTCACTATAGTCATCTTTAGAAGTAGGTTGTAGTTTTCAGCATATATTGTATGTCCACACAGCAGAAGTATTTTTCCTGCATCTTTTCAATTTGCTGAGTGTGTGATTCTGAATCTTCCCTGTCTTGTCATTTTTGTAGGTCATGCTTTAACCTACATCTGCAACGTTTGCACAGCATGAACAGTGCTTACTGTACCTTGACTTATCACATTCACTTCCAATGTCAATACAATTGGACAGAAAGTGGTTATAGCCTTTTGGAAGGTCACATATGATTCAAGGAGGAATTTTGTACCTATGTGAGAGATGTGGGGTTTTTTATAATTTGGGTTCATATAACTTCATCTGATGCCATAGGATTCAGATATGCCAGTGATATGCCTCAGTGCAGCTACATGCTATCCTGTTCACACCACTTACTCTATATTTATAGCTGAAACCTTTAGTTTATTAAAAACATTTGTAATACTCTCATGCAGTCATACAGTTATCATCTGCTAAGAGAAAGAGAGCAATCTATGCAAACTCTTTCAAGTAAGCTGTATTCTCATGCTTCAAGAGAAGAGAAACCTTGTGTTCCAGTGGTTGCTTTTAAACTTTTGACTCCAAGGATAAAATTCAAGGCTTTTATGAGCTTTAAAGAAAGTGTGTGGGAGGGATCGAGAGAAGGAGGTCATCCTCCTTGCCAAGTTATGGGCATGAGAGAGATCTACAGTCCCAGCACAGTACACCTCTGTGTGGATGCAATGTTCCTATCCGATGGAGACAGCATCACGGACAGCACCTGTAGCAGCACAGATCAAAGCTGGTGAATGTGTCCTTGAATGTTTCATTTTTGTTCTTCATAGAACATCTCATCAGCATCGCTTGTGGTCTGGGAGAAACACAGTTATGCCACCAAGAGGTTGTTGGCAGAAAGGGTAAGGATAAAAGATCAAAAAAAACCCAAAACCAACCAACCAACCAATACACAAAACAAAAGAAACTAAGGGAGATATTCAAGCCAGCAGCTGGAGTAATGGGGTCTAGTCTTTATAACTGAGAATTTTGTATGTACCTTGAAGACTAGTGGATTTCATAGCCTTTTAAGTTGGGCAAGTGTACAAACTCAAGTGTTGTTATATTAGGGTTCTCACCCTTGCTATGAACTGTATTGCATTCAGCCTGTAGATATCTTGCTTCTTGTTTACAAAGAAAAGGGTGGGGTCTAGAAATTAATTTTAAATATATAGGATACAGTGATCTCTATATAATTGCATATTAAGCTGTTTTCTGTTGCATAAAAGATTAAAAAAAAATAAGGATTCACTACTCCAGATTTTTTTTTTTTTAATAAAATCTGTTAAAACCCCCTACCTGGGCTAAATACGTTTTAAATTTAATAGATGTATCCAAGTGAGGAAGTCCTGATTGACCTTAGGGCCCTAAAGGAGCTAGACAATGTAATAGTTAAATCACTAGCAATTATGTTTAAGAATTGTGAAAAACTGAATAGCAAACATATTATTTATCCTTGAAAGGGAGAGTATGGAGGACATAGAAAATTATAGCTCACAGCACTTAAATTTAATCCCTGCAACAAATCATTAGGCAATCAGTTTAAGTATCTAGAAAGCATGACAGCGATAAAAAACATAGTTCTTCCAGAGTAAATCAAGCAAAACAAGCTTTGGAAAAGGTGGGAAATGTAAGATACTTTGCCTTCTGCAAATCTGATTCTTAGATATGATTATTCTGTGATTATGTGATTCTCAGAAGCATACTGAGAAAGTGAGGTGAAGGTGAAATCTTCATAAGGTTGGTGTGCAATTGGCCAGAAAAACATCACAGAAAACATATATTTATCATCAATATTTCAAGCATCTTAAAAGTTCTAGGAGGACTCTTTGGAGGTCAGTTCTATTTGATATTTTCTATAATAACCAAAAATGGTGTAAAGTTTTAATTTATGCTGTTTGTGACTGATACCATATGGGTATAAAAGAGGGCTAGCAAACCATTTAGACTGAGATCAGAATGAGAATAAAAAGTTAGCTTTTGAAATAGACCTGAAGTCACGAAATCAGAAAAGTTACTAAGGCAAAATAATTGTGAACAAGAAAGGGTATGAGATGTATACAGGTTCATAAAAGCAAATACTATTTTTGCCTCTACTATTTTTCCCTCTACTTTTTTTGTATGGTCTGTGTAAACAAAGAGAGGCAGCCACACTGCTCTCTTTTTACTACTTGTCAAGTCTTACTTGGAACACTATACCATGCTGCCAAACTTGAGGAATATTTAAAAACAACAAGTAGAGTGCTGGGGCATAGAAAAAAACCCTGAAAAACCACACAGTCACTACATGTAACTTTGATCTGCACAAAATGGGGCAAATGTGGCAGATATGTTAAGTATGAGAAACTTTGCTGGTCATTGTTGGATCACTGGGTAATTTAACCCTTGGTGGTCAAAGAAGCCATTTTCTATTCAAAGGAGTGAACAAAAAATAATGTAAAATCCAGTTCCAAAACTCAGGCGCCTATGTTTTTCTAAAGGGCTATATTCCCAATAAATATGTTGTAAATAAGTTGTAATTGGAGTGAAGAAATTTAATAAATCTATGCCCTCTGTGGTTTAAATATTTCAAATGAACAATGGAGACATTGGACTGCTCACTTAGGTATATATATTTTAGTGTGCAGATTTTGAGAAAAGCAAAACAATTTTTTGTGAGTCCTGATGTGATTCTCATCTTCCCTTTGGCTTTTCCTCTTCAAAATCTCTCAAGCCAGGATTTCGGGGTTTTTTTCATAGGCAATATCAGCAAAGTTTTGATCAGTGATGCTGCATCATTCTCTGTTGTCTTAGACACACAAAAATTACAAGAGACAGATGGGGTTGAAATCTATCTGGGAATTATTTAGCAGAAAGATATTTATTCTTCCTTTCCCCATTCCTACTGTCAGTTTATGACCTTCCCAATCTGACCTGCCTGCTCAGGTTCTACTTGTCTCCTCTTGGGTGATTTTACAGCATGGAGAGAGAAGAAGAGCCTCCTCAGTGAAGTGGTGTGAGTGGTACATCAGGTCTCGCCTCTCAGCTGTTTTAGAGGCAGCTTTACTTGCAGTATGCTTCTGTTTCTAATACATTGGGGATCTCTTCTGCAGCCCAGACATCCACTGAACAGCAACAGGATACACTCACTTCTAAAATAATAGATCTGCATTTGGCTCCTCTATGAGATGCTCCAGTCTGTGCTCACCGTTGCAGTCATGAATGAGGGAAACAGTTCCAGTCACAGAAAATATTATTACTTTGTTTCTGCAGCATATCAAAGATCTCAGAAAGAGCTGCTTCTAACAGAACTAGGCACATGTGTTTTGCTCATATCTCATCAAATTCTAAGCAGGAAATGTAAGCTTTACATTCCCAGTAGAAATATTAATACTGCTATGTTATATTTACTACATTATTCACTATGTCAATTTAACAAAATAGAACACAAAATGTTTAAACGGTTTATAGGAAAAATGAGCACAGAGAACACTTCACAGCTAATGGTTTTCAATATTATTCCTAGTATTCAGTGCAGGTTTTCTTGAGGGATTCTCAAGAATTTTGCTGTGTGCGTTTCAATGAGATATCTTTGTTCTTATGCAAACACTCGGAGTGCCACCAGCTTGTGTCAGTTTTGCTAAGCTGTCCATGGGGACTGAGAAGTGGTGCTGCAAAACTGTGGAGTTCTCCATATAATTTCACAATGACAACCACAGTAAAAACAATTGAGTGTGCAAAGGTGATGCCCTGATGATACCTCTGTGGGAGACAGCATGGAGACAAATAATAGTAACACACTTGAGGAGAAAAAAATAGACACCTTCACGTATAAGAATCATGTAAATAGAACAAAATATATCAGCTCAAGGAATAAGCATTTTGTTCATACATACCCAAAACTTTGGGCTATAAATTGAGAATTCAGTTTTGGAATTTGCAGAGGAAAAAAAAGTACATTAACAGTCACAAGACCAAAGCATCCATTTGACACTGAAAAAAAAAGATTGCAGGATGCATCAGTTGGGACATTTGTATTGGAGATATAAAAATAGTCACGTCACAGTGGTAGTACATCCTTAGGAGTATCATGTGAAATTTTAGTCATTCTGTTCAGGAAGAAAAAAATTCAGACTGGGAGAGCTATATGAGAGAACTGTCAAAATTATCAAGGGAACTGAGCTTTTTTCATATAAGGACTAATATAGTCTGATTCATGTGCTTTTCAAAAATAATAAAAAAAAGAAGTTAAAAAAAGAAAGAAAAGAAAAAAAGAAAACAGGGCAATGAACCCATTCTTTTAAATGTACAGCAAGCTGGCATGGGAAAGAATTATATAAGCTCTGCAATAATTTAAAACAAATGGCATTGATTTGCCCTGGGAATCAATAAAGTAGAAGCCTGAAATTACAAGAATATAGGTATCAAAAAAAGAATCTTTAAATAGAAAGTGAATACTTCTGGAAACTGAAATCCTAGCATTTCAGCAATGTGCAATAACAGCTGTTCTGGAAAAGATCACGCATTTCAGTGTATTTCAGTAAGAGTATTCAACATTATGACAAAAGGTAGTGATTGTAGTTGGACATAACTTCTGTAGTCCTTTACAAGATGACATGGTAAGGCAGGAATTATGCAACAGGAAGAAGCAGTTTCCTTACCATTTGCTTCCTGTATCCCCATCCAGAATTAAATTTCAGCCATTTTCTTACCGAGAATTTTCTGTGGACAGGATCCTTTAAAAAAAATCCTGTAAGAGAAATACAGAATTTTAATATATATGAGCTCAGGAATAGAAGAGTTTTAGCTCAAAAGACTGAATGCCACAAATTTTTGACATGGGTGTTGAAAAGGAAATATTTTTTAGAAGAAAAAATGCTTAGATGTCCCTCATAAATAATCTAGATACACTACTCCAAAACAGTTTATATGTATCAGAACCTAAATTTAAGGGCTCTTATACCAAGTTTAACCTAGCATAATTACACTGACACAAACAGATTTGATGTCACTCAGAATTAAGCCTATCCTAGGTTTAACTTTGATAAAAATTGGCTGAGCTCGTGCAGGAAAATATCAATAGTAAGTTATGCAGGAAGTGATCTTCCGTGGCTGCAATTTAGGTTTTACATCTGTTTCACCACAAGTGTATGAATGCATATTTTATAATTTTCAAAGCTCCATATAGCCTATGACTCTACATTATAATGGGGTCGGGGCTTTGGGGTTTTTTTTTTGTTTTGTTTTGTTTTGTTTTTTTTTGTTGTAGCAGATCATTTATATTTTGACATCTTGTTTTACAAATCCCCAGTTTTTTACAACATTGGGAAAATATTTGAAAATATGTCTGTCCAGCTGCATTTACTTCAAAATTCCCTTTTACATCTCAAATTGATCATCTATGTAATTTCCATAATACAAATGAAAGCACAAAAATACTGCAATTTGCTAAGTATGAATTTCAATGGAAAAAGAACTATTTCAATGAAAAAAAATCAAAGAAAGCAATGCTTATGAATTTTTTACTATATCCTAAGAATCAAATCTAGGGAAGCCAATTCCTTTCAAAAACAAGATAGATTTGAAAAAAACATGTTATGTATCATGCCATATGCATGAAGATAAGAAAGAAATTATACCTACCAATTTTTTTTTTTCAGTGCTACTTAATAACAGTATTTAACTAAAATGCCATCAATACTGTTTTTAAAAAGAGGCCAAATTCTTCATATCTTTCCCTATTCCCGCAGCCTGACACGCAGTCCTGCTCCCTGCAAAGGTCTGTGCTGTGTTACACAGCCATGATCTCACCTCCCCAAGAGGTCAGTGGCAGATGAGTCTGCTCAGAAATGCCCTTCCCAGAATCAGACACAGACCTGCACTTCCCTGTTCTATTGAGTCATCTCAAAACGTTGGCTTCAGCAAGAGTTAAATTTTTATATGAGGTGCTCAGCAGAGTCTATTATGCAAATCCTGGATGGAAAAACTGTGACAAAAATCAAAATAAACTTCAGTGAAGGAAAAAAAAATGGTGTTTGAGGACATAGGTATGCTCAGCTCCTGAGGTTCAGGGACCATTTACAGCAACATGTAACATACAACAATTAATTTGCTTTGTTTCGATGGCTATATGCCCACAGTATAAATTCTGAAAGTTATTAATGAAAAGAAAAGGAAGTATTTCACTAGTAGTATGTCAGATTCAAGAGGAATCTGAGCATACATTCTCTGAGCATATTCTGAATCCCTTGTTATTTCATTATCTAAAATTGCAATGGTCATATTTCTTGCCTAGACCCATTCAGGCTCTCTGCACAAACTGAATTTCATCCATTAAGCAGATTGAGGATGTTCCTACTATATTGTTAGTGTCATTGTCAGCAATGATTTATGTTTAAGAGAATGTGGACAAATGTACTCAGATTCATATGTGGTGTTATTGTCCAAAAACTGGCTGTCACTGGTGGAAAAATATATAATTTCATTTTAAATAAGTTGCCTATTATTCTCTACTTTAGCTTTATTAAGAGGCAATAATTACTCTGCTAGCCTAGCTCAGTATGTATTATTTCATCTTTTGTTATTAACTACTGGAATTACTATCCCTGCAGTTTGGAAAGGGCTCAATATTCTTTCATTTGACAGATGGCTAACCAAAATCTGGGTAAGTCTTAGCCATGAGGAAAAAAGCCTCCAAAACATTAGCCCCAGGAACAGTTCATAGTCCAGATATCTGAATATATGATTATTTTTAGTATTATGCTGCAGCCAGCATTAGAAGAGAAAGTCAGAGTTTTTGTAATATCCTTCTCTTTACACTCCCAAATTACCTGGATCTACAAGGATGCAAAGACATTGCCTGTGTGTGTGGCTCTACTTTTTCAAATTAGATGTATCCTTGCATGTTCTTTGGGAGATGTAGATTTCAATTTACTTCCAAGCAAGTGGACTTCAAATATGACCTTTCAATTCTCTTTCAGAAAGTCTGATGACCTTACCCTGAAATTCTCAATGCCAGTGTAGCCTTATGCTCATTCAGTTAGCTCATTAGGACTCAGACCTCTATCATTTTTTTCATCAGGTTAAGGTTTACAAGAAGAAGCAACTTGCTTTAGTTAAAATGCAGGATAGGTAGAAAACATGAATGAAATTTTCAACATAAATCTGAAACAGAAAGTGGAAGGATCAGGACACTTGTAAGCTGAAAACAATGGCTTTAACTTATTCTACTGAAATAATAGAGGCGAAGGGAGCAATTGTGAAGCAGTAGAAGAAAGCAATGTGTTGTCAAAAGTGAGGTTAAAACATTAGCATTTTCTATATGTGTGGGTAATTATGGCTGAAAGAAAATGGAGGTGTTAGCTGAAGATCTGGGATTTTTATAACCAGTAGTTTGAATTATTCCTGAGAGTCAGATCCAAGCCATCTTGCTCAAAACAAGTAGCCTTCCTGAAAAAGTGTCATATTAACTCAAATTTACCAGATAGAAAACCAGGATGTTTATCATTGTGAGTAAGAATTGAAGATTTGGCCTTAGCTTGGGCAAAGGCAATAATTTTGTTTTTTTCACCACTTCTACACTGACGTAGACACTCTAGACCTACTAAGCCACTGCTAAAAATTGTCTCCATGCTCTTCTTTAGATTGGTCATTTCTGCCTACACACATGAAGCATTGGTGCAACATAATTATGGATTTGGGGAACTTTGTCATCCTTCCTCTATCCTTTACTCACTTTCCTACTCCTTTTCCTCTCATTTTCCTCAGGCAGGAAGAGTTGAGAAGGAAGAAATGACAGGTGGAAGAGGATATTTCTCGTGATGCAAGGGTTCTCTCGTGAGGACCTTCCTTCCTAGTCTGTCATGGTGTCCATTTCAGTCCCAGCAGCTCTGGTTTTATTGCTGGTGGAAGACATTCTTCCAAAAGAGTTGTTCATTCAATTCTGCCTTCCTGCACGTGCAATCAAGTTACAAATTACAAAAAAGTTACAAATTCTGAAGAATGCCTTTTATTTGACTGTTATCAAATTCTGAAGAATGTCTTTTATTTGACTGTTATCACCTTAAACAAATTCCTCATTCCAGACTTCTTTTACCCTTCCTTCTTTCTTCAAATGACAATTTCCATTGTTTCATTGTTCAATGAGACTTTTGATGATGAAGAAAAGATTTTAATCTGAAAAGGAAGGAGCATATATGTTATTGATCTCTGATCATTGCTGCGGAATTCGTTCTCAAATGTAGCACAGAAATTTTTTCAAAAGTATTTGGTATTTTGGACAAAAATATCCTAATTAGTAAAATGGTTTTATTTTTGTAAAAAATGCTCAGTGCCAGCTATGCATGAGAACAAGAAAATATTATAACCCTTGTGGTAAGATGAGATAAATACGATTTGCTGGATGTTGAATGATTTGAAACATACCATAGCATTGACTGATTAGGGAAAAGACAATAAAATAAATGGTGCAAGTTTTTCTTAACTATTCAGCTTTTCAAAAAGCCAAACCACTGTGACGCTATGCAAATAAAGTATGGCTAGCCTGAAGCTGAGAAATACAGCTAATTACGTTCTTTTCTAAGACAAGCCATGCTAATTTGTTCTAATGTTTACATTTCCATTTTAATGAGTTTTCCTGGCTTCCACAAAGTTTGTAGTGTTGTTCAAAAATCTAACAAAGAAGCATTTATGGTGAAGTTTGACTTGTAACAAAGGTAGACCTCTGTGACCCTGTGATTTTAATTGCAGCTTTTGTACAGGGTGTCTTTAGTGAGAAGGATACCTGGAGACATAAGGAGCACTTCATAAAGCAGCTCAGTGACATCTGCACAATAGGACACTGATGACTGAGCACACCACTCCTACACTGAGGGGTGTGTGTCCACATGAGTGCCTGGATTCAGGAAAAGGAGGAAGCCAACAGTGATTAAACAGGAAGTTCAACTACCCTTCCTATATATTTGTAGGTTTGAGTTGACTACTGTTCCTTGTTCCTCAATGATAACATGATTGGAAATATGCTTTACCTTGGGAGCTACTAAATTGAAATTCAAGTGCAGGAATACAAATCATGAAGATATAAACTCTCAGGAATGTCTGTATTACAAAGATTTCTGTGCCTGACTGAGTCTTGTACATCAACTGATAAACCAAATAATATCTACTGCTTTGTACTAATGCAAACCTAACCAAATAATAAGCAAGTTGAATCTGCCTTGAAATTCAATGAACCACTAGGTACCAGGTTTGAGGGTACAGAAAAATCACACCTGAATGGTGGCACAGAAGAATAAGAATTCCATCAAACAGGCTGGGCTAGTTGAGAACAATGCACTGATACCAAGAAATCGTTTCTTTGAGAGGAAAAAATACCTTTGAGAGGTGCTGATTTCTAACTGGAGGTAAAGCATTTCATAAAATATAATTGATAAGCTGTAAAAAGTAACAATAAAGGAGGGCTGAGACACTAACATGACTGCCAAAGAAAAATCAGTACTTTATTTCACTGACAGCTGTTCTTTCAAATCTCTGGATTAGCTTGGACACATCTTTTATTACTTTATGCATCACCTGTTATCCCTTGGAAAAAGGAAAGTGTCACTCCTAAAGTTAAGAAGTGAAGCCAACTAATGTAATATATTTTTCCTTCCATGAAAAAGTTTGTAATGAAAGCAGAAAACCAACCATTTTTCTTGGTGATTATTACCTCTTCAGAATACAGTAAGTGAATTAAATATTGTATTATGCATATTTAGCATTTAACCTGATCTTCTTCATCAGGAGGTACAGAACATTTATGTATCTAAAGTTGTACACTTGAGTAATTATCTAATAGCCATAAACAGGGGTTCAGCCAAGTGGTAATTATGTGTACAACAAATTATTTTTAGGAGACTGAATGTTCCCTATACTAGACAGCTAAATGTCTTCAATTATGTGCACTAGGGCGTACGTGGCCCTAAGGTCTGGCTAGCAGAGGGGGTGAGATTGGCCGACGCCCCTGCGCATGGAAGCCAGCCCCCTTTGGCGTCTTGGCCTCAGGCTGGGCTGGATCGCGGAGTCGGTCACCTGGCGCTAGACGGGACGGAATAGGAGGCGACCACTTGTGAGGGTTCAACGTCGGTTTATTGAAAGCTTCCAGCAAAGGAGCAACCAACAGCTGTGGCAAGAAACCCACAGCAAGTGGCCCCGAACAGGGGGAGCGACAATGTTTTAAAGGGAAGGGGAGGAGAAAGGAGGGGAGCCCAGCAAACCAATCGGAGAGCAAAAAGGGGTGGTGTGATACATAACTGGCCTGAGTACATAACCAATAAACATAAAGCGAAGGAGGGGCCCCGGGACACCAGCCAACCACGACCCTCAGAGAGAGGAAAGTTCTAGAAAGCTGGGAGGAGTGGGGGGTGATTGACTGGGCCCAGGGAGGAGGAAAAACTTACTTATAAGGGGGTATAGGGGAGGAGAAGTTACACACCATAGGAGATTGGCAGCTGAGGGGGAAGGGGGTAACCATGACAACTTAACGGTCAGGGCCACAGTGGCGGGAAAACTGTGAGGGGAGGAACCATTCAGCACAGAACAAAGGGGGAGCATATATAAAATTGGGGAGAAAACTGGGGAACTTAAAAACACAACACAACAATTATGCTCATGATAAGGTTTGATGAAAATAAAGCTTTATGAAATTTTTTTGCCCTTTTTTTTTTGCACCTCTAACTTTGACTGACATTATTAGTATGACTTTTGAATTCATCATTCCTTTTTCTGGCATTCAGAAGTGTTCCCTTTCATATGCTTGCTGTTCCCATGTTTATACTTGTACACACACACATTATTTGGGTCCCTGAAGTATCCATCTCTTTGCAGTAAAGAGGCAAAACACATGGCCAAAGCAAGTTATATGAGGAAAAAGGTATTAAATCCTTCATTTGTCTTCTGAGTTCCTGACACTTCCTAGAATGGAGCAAACCCCTCATGGACAGGAGATCCTGTAAAAATAAAGAGGAAAACAAAGAATTCTTAAGTGCATGCAGCTCACTAATGATTTATTGCTAGCATTCTCTCTGCTGTGATTTGGTTTAGTCTACATCAGTGGAAGCATTGAGGTTTCACATCAAAGTTCAAAAGCAACTGTTCTGGGGACCCTGCAATGTCAGTCATAATGATATGTTTGCAAATTACCATCTTGAACAGGTTGCAGATTGAATAAAAATAATAATAATGTAGAGTTGTGTGTTGTCCCTCCTATTACACATGTCTGTCAGTAATAACCATAAATAACTGTAGTAAGTGACATATTTATGAATTTTAAAAAATAAATGTTTAGTAAAAATCCTAGGTAGCTGATTTGCCTACCAGGCCACCTTTAAAGACAATCTCTGAATAATAAACAATGCAAACTACTTGATTCTTTCTTTAATGCCAATGTTATAGTGATCACAGGATCAAAGTTACAATTCATGTGCTAAAAAACCACTTAATTTCTCTTTGGAAACACCACTTAATTTTCTCTTTAAATATTCAATATGGATTGGTTTCTAAAAGCTATAAAATGCTCAGGTATAAATGTTACACCTTGGAATTTAACATACATATAGATGTTCTTTTCTGGGATTGTGTCATTCTGCTGGTATGAGAGGTATCAACTGAGCAACTGGGTTATTGTTAACTGTTTACTACAGCTCCCAGACCAGACACTACCATCTCCTCTGATCCACATATGTTTGATTGTATGAGCTCTCCCTACACCACTCTGAAATAAACAAGAATAAATGAAGTGGTTTATAGACCAGCCTTTTGCACTTTAGAAAGATGCACTGAGTTCATCCTCTGGCCCAGGAGAAAAGCAGTAAGGCATGATGTGATAAGAAAAGACACCTTTTCATTCAAAAGAGAATGGCTTTATCCAGAGTGCCTCCAGAATTATCCCTGTCCCAATTACTGCTCCCTGAACCCTAAGTGAGTGCTCTCCATGGTGGTCTGATGTCTGCCTAAAATCACAGCAGAGAGGATGATAGCAATAAATCATCACAGACAGCTCCAGGACAGTGCTTATAGACCTGAGTTCTGGCCCTATTTAATTTAATAATCCCACAAAAGAAGGTAGCTGAAGCTGAGAGCGAGTTCCAGGGCCAGGACTACTTTCAGGGCAAATGGGCTGGGTGGAGGAGAAAGTTCCTCCTTTATTAGGGAACACTCCTTTCCTTCATCTGGAATCAAATGCCCAGATCTTCACCTCTTCTCATTTTCCCTCTACTGCCAAGATGATGGCTGCTTGCTGCTGCCCCAGACAGCTCAAACAAACTGCTGTACCTAAAAATGTCATTCCCACTGGAGATCAATCCACATAGATATCAGTAAGATTTTATCAAAAAAGATACCTCTTTTATTTGAACTAAATTGTTTGAAGACTTAGGACAAAGTACTTAGCTGCACTTAAAAAAATGAAGAAAAGAGAAAATAAGATAACCAGCAACAAGGGGGGGAAAGAAATATTATGTTTTCACAATCAAGTGTACAAAATAAGGAAAATGTCTGAAATAAATCTTCCTGAGATTTTATTTTTCATATTTAATTATAGGAATATCAAGATATATTTCTAATTACCTTACTAACAATGTTCCAGGGATGTGAAAGAAGAAGCATGCAATAATGTTCCTTCAATAGACATATCACCTCATTTCAATAGTAATGCAAAGCATTGGTACAACAGCTTAAATGACAAATGCATATCAACTGTGTGCAGGAAGATTTCATGTTGTCCTCAATTTTGGCACCACAATTTCACATTTGATTTGGACACTTGAAATGGTTTTGGAAGTAGCTAATCTTTTAGAGAAGTTGCTATGTGGGAATTTTTTTCCTGTTCATTCCTACTTTCAAAATGCAGGAATTAAACCCTGAAGTCATCTTCGGGAAAATGCATTAATGATGATGTCATTATCACAGAACCATAGAATCATAGAAATCATAGAATCACAGAATCAAAATGGTATATGTTGGAAGGGTTCTGAAAGATTACATGTTCCCAATCCCTCCCACTGTGGGCAGGGAGATCTTCCACTACACCAGGTTCAGGCTCTCAAAGTGCCATCTAACCTGGCCTTGAACACGTGCAAGAATGGAGCATATACAACTTCTCCAAGCAACCACTCCCAGTGCCTCACCACCTCACCCTCACAATAAAGAATATCTGCTTAACGTTTAACCTAAACCTATTCTCTTTCAGTTTGTACCCACTCCCCCTGTCTTGTCACTACATGCCCTTATAAACAGTCTCTCCCAATTTTTTTATTGTAGGCTCACTTCAGGTGCTGGAAGGCTAAAATTATGTCACCATGAAGGCTGAATGATCCAAATACTCCTAGCATTTTGCCATAGGAGAGAAGCTCCTATTAGATTCATCTGATAAACACAAATTATTATAGTGGCAAAAAAATTCTGTTACTTCAGATTTTGATATAAGAGATACATATTTTTATCCGTTTAATCCCTTAATAGGGTCAGACCCTACATGGATCACAAAGAAGGACCCCTCGTCTTCATGTCCTCCAGTCAAGGGTCAGTCATTGCTGTGCCTCGTGCACTGTCTTTTGCTCCAGGTGCAACTGGGAAAAGAGATAATTGGCAGGACCCACGTTTTTCAGCCACCTTCACAAGGAGTATGCTTTGAGCAAAAGTATGCTGAATTCTGCAGTATGCTGAATTCACTTAGAACATTTTCAAACACTTTTTTGCATTGCCAGTTGGTATATTTTCTAAAGGTAAAATTTGTTACCTAGCTTGGTACTCTAATTTGTTTAATTTAAATTTCTTTTTGAGAAACAAAAATTTCTCTTTATTTTCTCCATCTGTCTGAGTTATTCTGGCTTATAAATTCTGCCAGTTCTGCCAGTCATAAATTACTTCACTTTCTCCAGCAAGATACTACAGAACACTCTCTGACAAAAAGGTAAATTATTTACATTATTCTAATTCTAGCAGACTTTATATATGGGCTAAAACAACATTATGTTTAATTAATAAACTTCTTAAAGCAGGCCATCAGACCATTAAAGAACATAAACTATTTATAAGGGAAAAAAATTACAATTATTATTTTTCAGCATAAACATTTCCAACTGTCAGGCTTTGTGTTTGAAAAGACATCACTCAGGAGGAGAAGATTTGGAGGTAAAACAAGACCAAAACTTTCCTCTAAGATTCCAGGTTATTCCACTCTGGTGTTGTTATCAAAGCACAGTAAAAACAGAACTCCTTAACACCAATGCAGTATTAAGAAGGAGGCATTCTTTATTCAGCTGGATGCATGTGGGGGCATCTTCTCCAAAACATTGTGCATACTGAATATTGAAAAAACTCTTCTTTAAATCCTGTATTTTACATAGGTTTTTCCAAAGGAAACACACATTTAATAATCATTTCCCCAAAGTCACTGGCACGTGTTGCTTCCCATCAGCACATGTGTTCTTCTGTCTAAGGGGTCTCTTGGTGGTCCCTGGTGATTGGTGACCCCAAAGTCATGCTTGACTTCTTGGTGAACTGGGCTGGTTACTCCAATTCTTCTTCTTGGCTAGCATTTAACATGATGGCACACCCTAGGCATCGTGTAGCTCCACAGGCTAAAGGGTTTTGAAGAATAAGCATTGCGTTAACTCCCAGGTGTGCAAAGTGATTCACCAGCAGCCCCTGGAGAGCCCGACACTACTGCAAACAGACATGTCCTGAAGGAAGCTGAAACCCATGTAAGCCCATGCTGGAGCAGGCTCTTGTCAGCACCTGCAGCCTGTGGGAGAGAAGCCCATACAGAACCAGGTTTTCTGGACAGAGCTGTGACACGTGGGGGAGTCACAATAAAGCTATTTGTTCCCAAAGGACTGTACACCATGGCAAGGCTCCATTCTGGACAAAGGCTCTATTCTGGACAAGGACGTTCAAATACTATTATGGTCTGACCACAACACCTATTCCACATCACTCTCTGCTTACTCTGTTATTAATTGGCAATAAATTAAAATAATAATCTCTGACCTAAGTTTTTGCCCATAAGGGTAAGTGGTGAGTGGCGTTCCTGTCCTTATCTCAACCTTAACTCAACCTTTCCATCTTCTCTCTGTATTCTGGAGAGGAGAAGTAGTTAGATAGCTTCTGGGTGGCAGCCAGACAAGGTTAACCTACCATACTTGTCCTAATGGAATCATCTTTTTCTTGGTATTATCCCTAGGATGAATGGAAGCAATTTCTAAAGCTTAAGGTTTTCGATTATCCATGAATATATGTGCAGAAGTTTCTTAACTGATCTTTAATTTATCATCATCATCAAAGATTTTCTCTGCTGGCTTATCGCAAAACTTTTAGTCATTCTTGAAATCTGGACTGGTGTGTTGTCACAAGAACTGTTTTGTTTCCATAAATGAGAGGGGGACATTGGGATCAGGAGAAGTAATGGGTCAGCAATGACACCAGCAGTCGACTCCACATATTGAAGTGTTTGCAGTGGTACATGATAAAGTTTCACAGTATTGCTCCTGGCTCAGAGGCAGAAATCAGTTGCCAAATACAGCAGAGTTTTTAATAGTATTATTTGTTCTGTTTGATAGCCAGAAATCTGTCTTTTTTTTTCAACTGCTGAACTGCTTTTCCATTAATTGAATGGATATGCTCTCACTGCTGTAGTGTCTCCCAGCTATGTCCTCAGCTAAAAACAGTATGGAAAATATTGCTTACTACGGCAGAACCATAGCCAGATATTTTTATTTAAAAGCTTGCATTTATGAGCTGCTTTTCATGATGCTTTTTTTGATGATATCTTCAGTTTCCCTAGTCCAATGCATGGATGCATTCCTCATGGGTTATCCTTGGCTGCTGAGGTGTGTGACTCTTTCTATGCTAGTGCAAAAGTAATGGTTAACAGTGCTTTCCAACTGAGCTACAGCAATGGGTTTTGACAGCTGCCAGGACCCACTGTGAGCCTTTACACAGGTAGGGACTGATGTGAGCACTGTAAGGCTTTTCTGGTGCTGGAGCTGTGAGGGCTCCATGCATGCAGCAGGCACAGAAATGTTTTCCCTAGATGCAGTGGAAATAAGTAATGTGGAAAGCTCCTGGGGAATAGTTTTAAACTGTCCTTTGGGACAAATCCTGGACCTTGAAGATCTCAAAGGACTTTTCCATGACATATCGATATAAGGAAATAATCACATTAGTGTATGCAACTCTGTCCAAAAAAGTCAATTTTGTTTGTGAGGACTGTGTCCATGACCCCACTCAGATATATTAGAGAATATTGTATGACTAGCAACCCCATATTTTTTACCAAAAGCTGTAGTGTTTATCATGAACAGACAAGACCTCATTTGCAAGGTGCCTCAATCATTATAGACAGTGAAGCAATGCTTTCCAGGTGGCAATTTGGCACCTTACAGCTCAAATAAATTCCCCTTGCTAATTTAACTTTCTAAAATCTCCCCAACACTAACAGGCCTGATTTATTCATTGTTTCTATTACAGAGGAAAAGCAAAAAAAAACCTGGTAAACTCTGCTTTCATTGGGACATAAGCACAGCTTTTTAGAAGCTGACAGTTCAGATGAAAACCTCACAGGAGGTCAAGAACTCTTCCCAGTCTTGTGGATAGAGTGGTCAGGATAAACTTAGATTTCAGGGTAGATACGACAGTCTGTTCCCAAAGGCTAGGTTTGTTAACAACTCCTGTTCTTCCATAATGCTCTGGAGAGCTTTCCTATCACTTCACTTGTGAAGGAACCGTGAGGCATGCACAAACTAAATGTCATCTTAATTGCTCTGGAATAAAGAAATTTGAGAAAAAATGCTGTTGTATTTGTCTCTCTTCATCCACTAAGTATAATTAAATAAGCTCCCACCCAGCCACACCTGCAGTTCATAGATTTTGGTACAGTTTCTCACTTGCATCAGTCAAGCTGCTGTAATTTATTTTACCATCTGTTAAAGCAAAAAACTAAGTACCCGCTCTTCCACAAAATAGCATCAATATTGTAACCATTGTGATAAAAAATTGAGGCCTTGATACTAAAACCAATACAAGAACCCATTAAGGTGGGTTTGTTGTTTTTTGGGTTTTTTTTTTTTTTTTTTGCTAATACCTTTAGTGGCTGGGCTTAACTCAGTTTTAATGTATGAACTAGAACTCAGCAAATTATGCTTTAAAGTTTGATATAGCCACTATGATCTGGAAAATAACTTGTTATCAAAATGAAATCTTCTTTAACAGAAAGAAATTATGAAAGTAACAGAGGCAGCTTTTTCTAATTCAAATGAGAATTGCCAGAAAGAGGACACAAATGATGAAACAAAGGGATCTGATATCATAGTTTGAAAGGTCATGATGGAATTAAACAATAGAAAACCAGTTATTCCAAAGAAACTGATGTGAGGAAAGATACCAGAGCAAAATTGGTATTGAAGTTCCAAACATTGAGTACTTAAAGAGAACATGAAGGTGAGCATACAGCTTATTCTGTTCAAATTCTGGTATGTCTCATTTAATGAAATACAAGAATAAAACTTATTTGAATATCAAAGGGCTAAGAAATCTTTTTTCTCTTCTTCTTTCAAATAAATTCCTGGGTGTGGAAGTCCATAAACTGTTTTCACACATGCAATGTGATATGTATGAAAATAAAAAACATTTTCTCAAGAAATGTAAAAAAAAATTAAACAGTTGACACAGTAAGATAATATCATAAAAAAAAAATCTCTGCTCTTCACAAGGATTTACTCCTCTCTTAAGAAATAAGGCACCTTGTATTAAATTATCATACCTTAAACTATGATAAATTATACCATTCTTCATCATTTTCCTTGACTTCACTAATGTCTAACGTTGGTGTAGGATAGTCAGGACCTAGTGCAAAGGGGGGAATATTATTTAGGTAAAAAAACGTTATATTTGTAATTTCTCAGCAGAAAATCTAATAGCACGGTCTAGTTATCATCTCTACCTGCACAAAACCCATAATAACGGGCAAATGTGATGCCAAGCAAAAAACCAATATCAGTGAAAATAACATTTTACTTTTTTCTCCTCTCATCTCTTGTGTTCTTTGGTTTGTACTACAGTTGCTGAATGCAGACAAAGATTCACCAAGAGAAACCTCTCTCAATGTCATGTAAAAATCTTTAATTTCAATAGGACATTGATTTTTTTTTTTTTAAGCTCTGTAGCTCAAAGAAGTGAAAGTAGGTGCCAGGTTCATTTTATTAATTTTAATCATGACACCAGGCCCATACAGTTTTGACTATTGTCAAATTTACTATTGACAGTTATTTTGGATGTTGTAGGACTGTGGATATACAGACTCATAATGTATATAAGGTTTACTGGGGTGAATTCAAAATACTGCTCTGAAATGCTGTATGTAGTTCATAAAACCTGCATTTTAAAATTTTATGTGAGAAGATTTACACAGTATCTCCTGTGACACAGTACTACTGAAGTTTTCAGGATCAAAACTGTTTAAGCACTGAATGTATGAAAAGACAGTGGAGACTACTGACTGGTTATAGGATCAGGAAAAATTAAACAACTTCCTGGTATCTTTATATATTTAGGAGATATTAATACCTTTGGCAACACCTTCTACCAGCATTGTACCATTTATAAGGAGAAGAATTATATGGAAGTCATTGAACTGCAGGTGCATGTAAGACTTTGTAGGACACGGCTTTCTTTATGTTTTATGTCAGTGTTTATTCCTGTCTGACAAACAGCCCACACAGCTGGTTGCTCATTTCCTGCCCCTCTCCAACAACAATGGCATCAGGGAGAGAATCAGAACAGTAAAACTGAGAAAACTAGTGGGTTGAGATTAAGGCAGTTTAATAGTTAAAGCAAAAGCTGTGCACATAAGCAAAGCAAAACAAGGACTTCATTTCATTCACCCCTCCCCGTGGTCAGGCAGGTGTTCAGCCATTCCCGGGAAAGCAGAGCTCCATCACTTGTCGTGGTACCTTGGGAAGACAAATGCCATCACTGCAAACATTCCCTTTTCTTTTCCTTTACCCAGCTTTATATCCCAAACATGACTCCATGAGGTCTGGAATGTCCCTTTGGTCACTCGGGGTCAGCTGTCCCAGCTGTGTCCCCTCCCAGCCCCTTGTGCTCCCCCAGCCCCCTCACTGGTGGGGTGGGGTGAGAGGCTGGAAAGGCCTTGGCTCTGCGTAACTAAAAGGCCTGCTCAGCAGTAACTAAAACATTTCTGTCTTCCCAGCATGGTTTCCAGCATAAATCCAAAACACAGCTTCATATCAGCTACTATGCGGAAAATTAACTCTACCCCAGCCAAAACCAACACAAATCGGGAGCAAATTTTTTCCTATGTGACTGTGCCTTCTCTTTAGCATTTGGAAAAAAAAAATCCCACAAGTTCAACTTATTGTTAGAAACATGCACTAAATCTCACAAGAATGGATTAACTGTAGTTGCCAAATGTTGAAAAAAAAGCAAAATGAGACAAATCTACATTTCTATGAATGCTTTTATCCATTTATGCTTAATTACTGATCCGTGGCAAGAGAAGGAAACATTGAGTCTTCTTTTGACTTTGGCAATATTCCCAAGAGGATTCTATCCAGGATTTTCTCTTGTGAAGCCATGCAGATTCTCCTATCCAAGATTTTCTCTGGTGAAGTGATGCAGTCTCCTGCATTTTTTGTTAGTCTATGCACAGCAAGACTAACAAAAGATATGTCAAGTTAGACATGTAAGAGAAGTAAATTCAGGAATAAAATTTAAAGTATCCACAAAACTTAGGATGAGAAAATGGCATTTTAGACTAAACTACAGCCTTGTGTTAGGCAAGGAAAATCTAGCTATACTAGAAAATGAACGAATCTTAGAAGCAAAATCACTAATTTTACTCCTTCTTTGTGAAAGAAAGTCCATGCTGCCAACCTAAGAAAACAGCAAGAACACTAGAATCACAATTGATTTAGAGAGGGTGGGAAGTATAATGATAATGACTATGTTCAAATTTCCTGTTCCTTTTGCACTTCATCTCATTCAATACTAGAGCAATAGATAGTAGCTTTTGCTTGCTCAGATATTTCAAGATTCAAAGAGGCAGAGGTTATAGTTTCTCTCTATGTCTATGATCAAGCATAGCGCTATTCCAATTATTTTTAGCAGAAAACCCACAAATATATATGATGCTGATTTCCTTTTTTTTTTTTTAATACATAGATTAAAAAGAGATGCATCAGTGAAGTTGGGAATTTAAATAAAAAGTGAGAATTTTGACTGTAATTTGAACTTCCTTAACTTTTTTTATTTTGGTGAAAAGTTGATTTTTATATGTAGGAGAATACAGAAAAAGTCCTTCCATGAACTAACAGTCATCAAGCAGCAAAAGAAGGATGTTTCAAAAATCTTCACTTAATGATTATGCCAGCAGTAGCAACAGCAAGATTTTTATCTGCATTAGAAAAACCTGTCTTATATCTTGCAAAATAACCTTAAGTGTTCACACTCATGGGTATAAAGCCTTAGGGGAAATATTTCTGTTTATAAGAAACCTGTAGAGAGGACACTGTCCCTAGAACTTCAGAAATAACTGGCTAACTAATTCAAAGCCAATGGCAAATGTTAAGATTTCCATCCTCTGTTTATACTCATTTTTTTCTCCACTGTCTTCACATAAACCTGAATAACTTTGTAAATGGCTCTGTAGAGGAATGTAGACAACTGTCTCCCTGCAGGGGCTCCCTCTGGACCAGCAGCATGCCTGCATAATCCTGTACCTGTGAATTTAGACCCTTTTGGAAAGGAAATATGTTAACTTGTGCTCAGTGCTACACCAACATGAAGTGCCCACTGGATCAGGTCACAAATGGAAAAATATTTTTACATAAAAATCTTCAGGAACAAACAAAAAGGTATGCAATTCTTCTCCAGAAGGCAACAGTTAAAAAGGGGTTTTTTGTTCCAGCATGCTGATCGGCAAAATTGTGTTGAGGCTGTTAAAGACAGTTCTGAAGCAACTTAGGAGCTTCCCATCTTCTGCTTTAGATTTCACGAGATGTCGCAATTCCCCTCATGGCTATTGTAAATGCTCTAGGGCTTTTGGTCATAGAGATATGGTAGTTCAGCTCACTGAGGCTTCCATTAAATATGGTATTATTCATCCAAGGAGAACAAATGATTGCTCCTTTGACTGACCACAGACTCTTTCCTTGAGGAACTTTCCCTGTCAGACCACTCCCTTACAGAGTCAATCAGCAATTCAGTGCCTTTTTATACTCCAGTTTCAACAAGATGTCCTCCACCCTTCTTTATGCTTTGTCATGTCTCCTGTGCCATTCTGTGCTAAAATCAAGCACTCTTGTTTGTAATGCATAAGAATTTGTGTATTTGTTAAAAATCAAAAATTAGTGGTGAGGACAATGAAAGGGATCTGCTGAAACAAAAATATTCCAATCATATTAGCTGCTCAGGATTCAGCTGCTGAGATTACAGTTCCCATTTCTCAGGTGAAGTTGTGTAGTGAGAGATATTAGGTGGTTGGATTCCATTGAAAAAAATGCATAAAATTAAAATAACACCAGTTTATCAGCAATTGGCACTATTAACTCAGGAGTGATTGTTGTATGTATTTCAATAACTTTGTTTCATTTGCTTGAAATTTGAAGATAGCTCATAACTCCTTTATAGGATGTTTAAAAAGACGGAAAAACTAAGTAAAAATGTTCCATTTTCAGGAGGATCTACCCTTCAGAAGTATATAAATGACAGACCTAAAATTGTAATTTGATAGAAGTATTTCCTTTTGTCTTCTCCTTCCTTTGTATCTTGCACTTAGTTGTACCTCATTCATCACACTGCCTGTCCCACCGTATTCTCTGTCCAATGCTTGAGGAACCTGGATGTGTCTGAGATTAAGAGAAAGTAAAGTAAAGAGGGTTCTTAATTTTTTTCCCTTGTACTAGCACTAAAAAACTTTTAGCCTCTATGAAAAGAGCTGAATTTTTTCAGTGGAAGTTAAAAGGGAACATATTGGGGAGAAAAAAAAGGAAGCTCTATAAAGAGTTCAGTATCAGTTCTAAGTTTATATTATGGGCACTGCTTTTCCCCTAACTGTCAGGATTTCAGGTTTTATTTAAAACAATTTTCCACCATTTTGTATTCTTTTTTAAATTTGGAGCATTTTTAACTCACCAACTCAGTGCAAAGTTTATATTTTATTAGCAAGATTATTCTATAAAAGTTATTTTTTATTTTTAGTTTTCCACAGCAAGTTTAATAGTGTCAAACGCAAAATGGATACTCTGTAATATTGAGGAGGAAAGGTGGTCTCAAGCAAGTGGTGCTAGATCCATCTGCCAAGGAACAGCCATATCAAAGTTCTTGCTTTCATTTGGCTTCCTCTGGGAAGGGACATTCTTTATACAGAGCCCTTCCCTACTTGCAGGCACATATGTTATTCAAAATGGTGCCATATAGCCACTTGGAAATGAGTCTTCTGGCATGGGGTTAGATGGAAGCAGAAAAAAGTACTCTCTTTTTTTTCACTCTCCCTGTTCCCAGTTTCCCTGCTTCCCCATTTCTGTGTTTGTGTTCTTCTCCATCCTACACAAAAGGGAACTGCAGTGACTTATGCTGGGCTACAGAACACTTGTGCATGTATCTAATGTTTTAATTGTATCTTCCTTTTGTTCAAGAAATCAAGTGGCTGTGTGTACTTCTCACAAAAATGAAGCGTTTGCAACTGGACTGCAATGCGATTCCCTTCCAGCTAACACACCAAGGGAGCGTGATGCCTCTTGTACAGTCTCTGGAAATTCATGAAAATACATCATGAAATGCACAAGACTCAAGATTTAATACATTTGTAGTTGATGTGACCCAAAAAATCCGCAGGTGCCAACACAAAGTGTGTAGCTAGGCTGTCAGAAGTAGCCAGCTCCTGCAACTAGAGAGCAGGTAGTCTCATTAATCAAGTAAGGTGAAAAGACGTTAATCTTCATAAAATAATTTTAACTTACACATAATTTACCTAAAATTTTCTTGTATGTTTATGCCATGAGTGGCCTTTCGTCATATGTTGGCTCCATGAGTGCTGCAAAGATATTTTTTGCTCTTTTAGGAGGTAGGTATCAAGTAAAGAAACTGGTAAAAACTGCTGGCAGGTTTTGGACAGAGGAAGAAGGAAGCAGCACCCGAGTTCTTGTGCTACAAGCTTTCTGTAGTTATGTGGTGCATGGGAGGAAGAACAGAGTTAAAGCTTTCAGATCCTGCATGCTCAGGTCCACCACATGGGTAGCATCTCCTTCCCTGCTGGAGCTTCGTGACCCTGATGCATGTATTTCTGTGTGTGCCCAAGGGGCACTGATTAAAGACATCCAACTAATTTCTAGTTACTGTTTCTAAACAGAAGACATACCTGGTTTATATAAAACCATATCTTTTCACCCTTACACTGAGTTTGCAATACCTTCGGGACCACTGGCAATGTAAATATTTGCTTAATGCAAACAGTGTGGTGGAATTTGGATCAAGGTGGTGGTGCTAAAGTGTTATTTCTGCTAAGTAGAACTACATTAGGTGCAATCTAGTACCATGATGAAGATCCAGAGGATGTGGGAAGCCTTTCATGATTCCAAACATAAGGGCTCAGCTGCTCAGTGTAGGCAGGAGCATGGTATGTGCAGAGGCTGCTAAGCTGTGCAGTCATCATAAAGGAAGAAGTCCATAATGGAAGTTGTGAAAAATCCAAGAAATGTGGGGTTTTTGCACACATTAGGAGATGCAAAAGCACATGTTGTATTTGCAGAATATTCTTCCTAAACACTGCAGGAACTCCACTTATAAAATGTTTAAGTCACTGTGTTTATTCCTGAGAAGATAGGAAAGAAAAGATTCTTTTCTAATTCTAAAATATTCTTTGGAAAACTCAGCTAGGAAGAATTTTCAGAGAAAGACTAAACAGGATCATTTAATTAAACCTGGAGACCTTCGAACAGATACAGTCTGAGAAATAACACATTCAAGGAAATAAACTGGGATATATTCAGAACTAAGAGAAAATTCTGAAATAAATAGGAGGAAAAAGTTGTGATGAAGGATGCAAATATTGCATTAAAAATTGCTGCTGAGACTGTGTAAACCACTAGCAAATGGAAAATTGGAAATATTTGCTGCTTTTATAACATCTTTATTTTGCTCCAATTTTGACAGTCTTTGTGATTGTGCAGTACCACCATCCAGATCATCCATTTTCATTTGCTTCTGAAAAGTAGCTTCACAAATTTCCACACAATGGAGATGAAGGGAGCAGACCATTGTTGTTGCAGTGTGAGTCAACATAGTAAATTTAAAATGTAATAAATTTACAGGACACTAATTTGTCTTCAGAAGCAAATTGTGTGTACATTTTGTTCTTCTTAAGTTCATGTGAGATATCTTAATCTACCTCAGAAACAGAGCAAACAATTATTCAAGAAACGTGCAATATAAGTAACTCTATGGGTATTTAATATAGAGAAGCTTAAACAATCAAGTAAAATAGAATGTAAAATAAAAAAAACCTTGCCTACAGAAAATAAACCTAACAAAAACGCCACAGTTAGACCTATGTTCTTGTGACAAAATAAAAACAAATAAGAGAAAGAACTGGAAGGTAAAAAGTAAACTGATATGATTTAACAGCAAGTCATATGAGGTTACTCTAGCTAAAATATCTCTAGTGAACATAATTGGCAGCAGCTTAAATTACTGCAAGCTATTATAAATTATGATGACTGAAATTATTATAAATAGCCAGAGATATAAAGCAAACAGATTGTTTTCCTTAATGAAACTCAAGAGTTTGGAAAAGAGTCAGTGAATTGGCTCAATAACCAAGAATTTAAAGCTGCAGATAAGGAAGTTAGGTACTGCTGGGAAGTTAAACTGTTTGTGTCCTGCTGGGAAGTTAAACTGTTTGTGTCCATTAGCTTTCAGGGCAGTAGCTGAATGTGTAGGTCTGGCTTCTTCTGAAAGCAAAGACATGGAAAGTGAAGCAGGGATTCAAAATCCTACTTGATATTCACATAGATTGCATGACTATTTACTATTAAACTATTATATGTGAAAGAGAATAAAAAGCTTAAGTCTTCAGGGCTCTTGAAATAAAGTGGCAATCACTATGATGGTCAGAATCTCCTACAGAGCTTTGTGCTTTTCAACTACAGTTGTTTTTTTGTTGCCTCTGGAAACAGAACATCAGACTTGACAGCTAATGTGTCACAAAGAAATACTGGGGGAGAAGGAAAACAAAACGACCCCAAAACCAAACACAAAGTAATTTACCAAACAATTTCCTGGTGTCAATAATATATTTTGTGGTCAAAATTTCATACTTTAGCACTAAATCCATGGCACCTAAGTCACAATTTACCTTCTCCCCTGAAAAAAAATTGAACTATTGTTCTGGGAAAACTGGGTAGTATTAAATACCTTACCTGTACGACGTGGGATTTTTGGATTTGTTTTACAGGGTTTTTTTGTGGGTGTTTTTCAGCTTTTAGTAAGAATAATTAGTGGAACATAAGTGTATAATGTACAAAATCAAAAGAAATCGCAGTGTGTGGACGAAACTTAGTAATTGCAGTGGCAGATGGGTTTGCCTCAAAGAGACAACATTGTTACTTACATGAAATTCTCTATATAGAGTCTCCTCAAGTCATCTGTCCAAGCAAAAAATAACTAATTTTTTTTCCCTTTTTTTTGGATTACATCAATATGATGCAGCTGCTGCCTCAGCTGGAGAAAGAATCATTCTCCTCAAGTAAGAAATAATTAAGTAAGGATGAGTGCCAAAAGAAGGATTGGTTTGAAATTGAAAGCTCTGAATATAGACAACTCTGAATATCACATTATTTTTGAGATTTGAAGTGACAGTAAAAGCAGTGTTATTGTATTCTGTATTTGAACCTGTTTAAAACAACTTCTAATAACACATATGCTGTATTCTTAATTTAGTTTATTAATATTTTAATAAAACTATGAGAAAAGTTTTGGGTGAAAAAATGCAAGGTAAAAGGGAAAGTTTTTCTTAACTTAAATTTTATATTGCAAAATTTGGCATTTTGTAAGTAAAGATGGACCTAATTTCTCACTTTGTATGAAAATAACCAGAAAATACTACAATGATGAAGGAAATTGCTTCATCGCCTTAATGGTCTATATTTTTCTCAAGCAAGACTGTTTTCTAAAAAAAAAAAAAAAAGACTAAAGACTAGGGTAGTAGTCTGTTGTTTCAGTCTTTAGTGACCTAGAGGATTTTTTCACTCTTGAACTTAGCTACAACTCATAAATAAAAAGAAAAAGAAAGAATCTGAATCCTCTATCACTTGACATGAAGGAATTCTCCCAATATTAGTTTGAAGAAAGGTGGTGCTATCAAAAGAACGATGTTATTTCCCTCTCCAAAACACAAACCTACACACACACACACTTTGCAACACAGAAAATTGATGAAATCCACCAACTTTTGAGAAACTGCAGCAGATACAAGTCTCCAACCAAACCATCACAACTGCTAACATGACCAGTGAAGTGACTAAAAGTGGTCATTGGCTTTTGTAATTAACCAGCTTTCACAAAGAAAAAATAGAAAGAAAAAAATGGTAACACAAATTATGCATGAAGAATGGATAATTTTTAACTTACAGTGGCATTGATGTTCTAGAAGCACACAGGAAAACTGGACTTAGTAATAATATTGCTCTTGTAATTTTTGTCTGGAAATAGGTTAAAGTAATGAGTTTTTTTGTGAAAATGCTGAATACTTGTAATAAATCAATTGGTCACATACACGCCTAATGCTGTTAAAGCTGTGGCAAAGCATTTATTTTTCCTCTTTCCAAATTTAAGTCAAAAAGCACAACTTTTTCTAATGTATTAATTTTCAGAAGCAGTCCTTTACTACCCAAATATAGTGAAACTATTGACAGCTTTCTTGTTATTTGTAGTGAATATTCACTTGATTTCTCTTATGTTCAAAATCAGTCATTCTTACACTTTTTAGAAATCTGGTGCCCAATCATTAAAAGACAAGGCATGCAAAGCTCCAGTGAGACCAGTTGACTATTTAATATAGAAGTCATTCATATAAAAATAAAAGGATGCTAAAATAACTAATGACAATCAAAAAGGGTTTATGTAACTTTTATTTAACTCTGCCAAACAACCATGATATAAAAAAATGGATGCCAAAAAAACCCTCAGAAATTATAGCAGATATTGACAACATATTTTCTTTAATATCACGGTTGTTAAAAGAAGAATTTTTCTAAATCAGAGTAGATCATTAAAACTAGATGAAAACTAGCTACATACAAAAATAAAAGCAGTTTGCCAGTGCATCATCATAGCTCATATACAATCTTGACAGAGACATCTGAGTTTTCTTTAATAGTAGCTCAAAATTTCTAACAAATTTATGGGAGAAAATCAGTATAATCAATGACAGTTTGTCCAGATTTCCTCGACTGGTAAGAAATTTTAATGCATGTCTGTTTTAACATAGTGGTCTGGATCAATTAATGAGGTGATCTCTATTGAAAAAAACATTAATCAACAGAAGTAAGTAGAGCTCCATACATCTAAGAACCATCACTGTTGACAGGGCAATCTGATGACAGAACTGAGATCTTGGTTGCACTGATAGGTATCCTACGGGAAGCTGTCAGTATATTGTTATAATTAGGAAAGAAAGTGTTATCTCTGAAATACAAGTTGCACAGTATTAAGATGAAGTAGATAGAAAATTTCACCTCTGCATACATTACCTGGGTCCCATTTTGATGTCCAGAATTAAAAAAAAAAAAATAAAAAGAAAAAAAAAAGTGGTAACGTCTCAGAGAAAAAATTAATTATGTCTACCTGAAAAGCATTTTTATAGTATGGGAAATAGGATGATCAGTGCATGTAATACATTCAAAAAAGGATTAAGAGGTGATCTGCTGGTGATCTACAAGTAACAAGTGACTCAATATCTCTGCTTAGCATTAAATGTGGTATGAAAAACTGATTAAATCTGTCTGGCACATGGTTCTTCAGGGTAATCTTTCAGGGTAATTTACCAAATAGAACATCTCTAGGGATGTGTTAGATTTTACCTCTCCAGAAGATTTTACATTGAGACTGGATAAATATCTCATGGATGTGCTAAAATTTAAACAGATATTTTATGTTGAATGCAGGAATTACTGGGAGAGTTTTTTCAGTCTGTGGTATTTAGGGAGTCAGGCTATTAAAGATCATAATGTTCCCTTTAATTTCAAAATCTATTAAACTTATTTGATTGAGTCATTTACTCCCCTGTTATACCTTTTATAGGGAGCTAAAATGGTGGGGAAAAGCACAGACTACATCTAACCTTGGAATGGCAAAGTGAAATCAGTTGATTCAGAAAGCCTTGTGATAGTTAACAGAATATTTAATTGAAAATAGCCCTTGAGAATTTTAGTGTGGAAGAGCACGCAAGCTTGAAACTGCCTACATCTTCTTATTAAAGGCTCTTTACTGATGAGACTGCCAATTAAATGAACAATTATTTGTGCTAATTAAAATATGATATAGTAATATATTTTCTACTGGTTCAAGATATATTAAAGTGAGCTTATGGAGGAACTAGCCTACCAAATCATATTTGAACAAACTGTCTTTTGGCTAAAAGCACAGGAAAGAACTAGCTGCCCTATATATACTTCCCATATAGCATTTGCCTATGAAGAATTTCTGTTCTGAGAAAATGTTTGAAATGAAGCTCCTAAATTAGATATAAAAGTAACAAGCTATAAATATGCAACCTTGGCAACAAATTGAAAGAGTTGTGTGGTAGGATTTGTCTGACCATATTTTAGGAGTGAATTTTAGGCTTAAATTATTGGATCACAGGCTATCTCACCTGTCTACATTGATTCCATAGAGTCCATCACCTGTATTAGGAACAGTTGGATAGCTGTCCTGGAAGCCTGGGCATCACTCATATTTAGACACCAAAATATGAAAGATAAATGGTTTATAAGCAACGAGTGCTTTGGAAGGCTGACAGGGCAGCAAGGAAGTGCACCACATTGAACCTCTGCTGTAGAATCAGCTCAAAAGACAGAGCAAGGTCCCACGCCCACCCCATCCCACTCAGTCCGTGCCACTGAGCACAGCAACCTGCAAGTGCTGTCTTCAGCCAGAGGGCTCCCTGCAGTGCCAGTACAGGCTTAAATACAGCCAAGCGACCCCACCCTCCCTTCATATGGTCCCATATCTGAGGCTGAGGCTTTCAGAAAATAAAATGGCATGAAAACACAAATCACCATGCAGCAGCTACATCTGCTGTGGGAAGATCAGGAAATGTGGCAGAAATGAGGTAGGCTGCAGCTCTTAAATTGTTCCAGGTATAGTGGCATTGGCTAATGCAGCACTCTCCACCTGGGAAAGCCTGAAATAATTACTGAGTTTCAGGATGTATACATCCTCCTCTTGGCTCTTGGGTGTAGCACTGAAATGCACTTTGTTTAACTTTCTTGAAAATCTCAGTACAGAAATAACTGTATCTAAAGCATATGCTACACTGAAACCTCAGCTGCCCATTTCTAGGGAATTTCTCTCCCTTGAAACAACCTACCCTAATCCACTTTTTTTAAAAAAAGGGACTCTAATATATACCTTGCTCGGAGCAAACAGAGCTGGCTTTAATTTGTCTGGCCACAGTAAAATGTTCCTGTCTGTTCCTGACAGTTTGACATGTGGGAAAATTAAGCTAACTGACCCAAAACCTAGATATACTCAAAATGATGTTAAAAAAATATATATTTAGAGGATGGTTATAAGATGAACAAAGTAACTAGAAACCATTGCAGCCTGGCGAAATAAAGTAGCAGGACAGCAGCTTAACAGTTGTGTTTCTCTGGATATGCCCAGTTTCCAATAATTGGTTTTTGATTCAACAGCTAAGAAAGTCGGGGCATTTCTGGAAATTAGGTTTGCTTCAAACCCAATTGCTGAGTCCCATATTAATGTTTTGAGGTTTTTTCCAAACACTTGATTTGAATGTCAAGTTTGAGAATAAGATCTTTCTTCAATTCTTTACTTCAGTACTTTAGCTAAGGCTTCTGATTGGCTTTTTAGTTAAGTGCAATGTACCACAATTAAAACAAATAAATCCAATACAGTCTTTCTTTCCACTGACCAGTCTGGAGCTGTAACTGGTAAACATGAAGCAGCTGTTGAATCTTTGGAATAATTGTGACATCTGAGAAGCTGGATAATCACTGGAACAATTTTCTCACTATTTAACCTAATCTGTGTGTATTCAACAGTCTGGCCCTTCACAGAGTAAATACAGCAGCCATGCAGATGGGAAAAGAGAGAAGGAATGACTGTCTAGCCATGCTGTTATTATGTAGCAAGGAGTAGGATGAATAAATTGTCCTTAAAATTATCAGATTCAGACTAAGCTCTTTGGTTCTGTTTCACTGCCTTTCTGAAACAGTGCATGTTATTAATTTTAGTATGTCGCAGAAATGCCCAAACGAATGGATCAGAAATTATTTCTCTCACAAATGGAAATGATTAATGTGCATTTTCAATTGGTACTTGATGGATTTTTGATCCGTGATGATACTTCTAGTTGAAATCCTTGTCCCAAAGAAATCTAGCGAACCAGCAATTTGTCACTGATTTCACAGCACCAAACTTTCCTGGTGGCACTTTGTTTTCACTGGTTTGGGCCTCATTTATCTAGCCATTGTACTTGGGCAGAGAGATAGTATATCACATATTCATGACTGGAAAGCTCTATAAAAGTGATGATAGCTGTACTATTATAAATAGCATTCACTGACTAAATAATGTATGAGGTTTCTAACTAATGCAAGCTTCTTTAAAGCTCTGAGTATGTAAGCAATGTTTTTGTAAGCCCTTTAAAGTATCTGAGAGATTAGACAAAAATGTCTTACTAATTCTGAAAGACAAAGTTCATGTATGACTCAGATGAGCATTTCATTTCCCTTAGTTCCCTCATGCCCTTCTTTCTCTACCAGCTGAGGTTGCCCTTTAAAACAGAGAACAAAGAGCAGGATACATACAATTAAAATAAACAAGCTGTTTCCTTTAAAGTTCCCTTATTAGGACAACCTCTGTTCTTTTACATTTATTTGTTTCAAGGTGAATTTATTTGCTGCTTTTCCCATATTACTGTTTCTTTATGTCTTGGATCTCCCCACTGAGGTAAGAAACAAAACTTTAAGACCATGAACATCTACATGAGAGACTGATAAAATCTTTTTAAATCTTGAACCATTATTTTCTTTACTGATCTGCTGTGAGGTTTGAGTAGGATACCCCATGAGGGCCATATCTTATAAGTGGGAAAGGATGAGGCAGACAGGGAATGACCCAGCCTGGGCCAAGCCCTGTGAAGCCGCTCTCAGGCTGGACTGCAGGGACTCTTCCAGATGCTCTCACTAAACAATGTCACTGCTGCCCAGAGAATTCAGCTAGTGCTCTGAAAATCTATTGCTTGTTTCTGTGACTGAATTAAACTGAACTTGTACAAGGAGAGACACCAGAAGACGTCTTCATTTTAGAAACCTTGCATGTTCTTGTCTAGTATAGTGGACTGTGAAATTTAAGTCCTGATTGCAAGTTAGGATTGGAGTAGGGACTTTGACTTTGCCATCACTTGTCAATGCCTTAGCCTTTTTAGCTGCACTGGGATATCTTTCTCACCTTCACACCCCCTTTGAGAAGTTTAGAAAATATTTCTGTATAAGTGAAACAGTATTTTCTGAAAAAAAAAAAATTGGAAAGCAATTTGAATTGCTATATTCTTTGTTGTAGCGCAGTTCTGAAAGATTAAAGGAGAGAAAACACCTGGCTACCGAGGCTATGAACAGAGCAAAAAGAGATTCAGATGGAGCTTTATTCTGTTACAGTTTGTAAAAATATAAATACAGCTTGTTAAAAATGTAAAGAACTAAAATAAATCCACAAAAACAACCAAGCTTATCCATTAATTTATCAATTGCTTTCCTGAGATGATTTTACCCCTTACTTAGAGTGAGAAAATTTATGTAAAGTTCTTCAGTTGCTCAGTTGCTGCCTCAGGGCTTTGTATGAATGCTATTACAGATATTCTTTAGTTGTTCTTACTTGTGTGGACTATGGTCACACATTAAAAGTGGACTGAATATGTTCCCTGCTGCCCAAATAACATGGTGCTGAATATTAGGGCAAGATATAATCTAATGTAAGACATTACATTTCCTGAAACACTTTCTGTTTCACATCTCACTCCAGAACAATTGTCAGGATCAACAATGGGCACAGATGTCCCCACAAGGAATGTAAATTCCTGGTTTGGTTGCCCAATACTGGCATTTTATTTCATAAATGACTGTCATAAAAAAGAAAAATAATTTTGTCTGGAAGCATCAAAATATTATTCTAGAGAGACTCTTTACTATAACTAGAATTAACCAGATTTTGTTTTCTCTTGTATTGTTAGAGCAAGTAATATTGAGCTCCTCAAGAGTGGGGAATATTTGAGGAATTTCATGCCAGTATCATGGGAAACCACAGAAAAAATAAAAAAAGAGTGTATTTAATCTACTTAATTAAAATACCACAAAAACTCACAAAAGAAATTCTAATTTTTTTAAGTCAAAATACAATTTTATCACTGTGTATTAATTTTGTATTTGTATCTTAATTGCATGCCACAAAGGTTGACCTGGACCATCAAAAGTGATGAAAATGAGAAATATATTTATGGATGACGGATAAATGCATTGTCATTTACTACATCTGTCAGTTATAAGGCACTTTTACAGAGAGATAAAGTGCACATAAGAAACAGATATACAGTAATACAGATAATCAGGTTAAATGAACCCATACTAACAGCAGGTCATGAGAACACACTCTTTACATTGTTTCTTTCTAGGGCTTGACAAATGCAAGGAAGAAAAATGTACAGCTGAAAATTATTAATTCATCAGGTTTCTCTGGATATGATGCTATAAGGTCATTATTAGTTACAACAGAGGGCAGCTAGATGACAGCATTCATGCTTCATGGTGCAAGGTAAGACTGCTGGACAGGTGATGCTCCCACACTTACACTCTTATTTACAACCAAAATCAATTGAGAAAGTTGAAATGTAAGAACATTCCTAGATGCCTTTTCTGGACCAAAGATTTGGTTTTATTTGTAGAATATACTTTTCTACATGGTTTATGGATTTATGGAGAAATCACATTGCTCTAATTTTAATACTCCAGGGGAGACTTAATCTGAGAGCAATCATTCCTGCATATGTTTTTCAGACAGTGCAGCATGCTGCCTCTGGTGTGCCCTCCTGTACCACCATATCCACCTCCTCCATGATCATTTTGGGATGATTCATTCTTCATTCTTGCACCGATGAATCACTGTGCCCACAATCCGCATGTGCGCGTCAGTATTAAAGCTCAGAATTTCGGAGATCAAGATGACAATGTTTGGAAGACATGGTGTTACATAAATGTACTCTTGTACTATTTTCATCTGTTTCATCTTTGAAAGGCAACAATGAACAAAACATTACTGTGTTGGTGTATGAGAAGCAAGGCTTTAGCAGGACACTGCTCACATTCTACCTTGTGACTTGGTCCATATGTATTTTCCTAAGGCTGCTTGAAGTTTTGCTGTTTAAAATACAGGGATTTTTTTTCATTGGCATTATTTATATGTGATTTTATTTATTTCTGTGTGAACTAATTGTACTTCTTTTCAATGACTAGTCAAGTTCTGTTGTACTGAGTAATAAAGTCACATGGAAAGGAGAAGACAGACTGCCACCTTTAGTATAAATGGCAACTGTGATACATCAGTCTGCCAGGAATCAAGTCAAACCAAATTAACGCAAATGCATGAATGAAATAATGAAATGCCTAACAAAATAAGTAGAAGTCTAAATTATGCTTTCAAAGCTTCCATGCTCAAGATCTAGTGAACATGTTCAGCAGAGTAAAGAACAGGGTCAAGTAGTGTACCCTCTTGAAAGTGTCTTTGCCACACAACGAGTTATCACAGCATAAAATTATTATTTATGTATTGTGTAGTGATTTTCTGAGTCTGTTTTGATCTCTGGATGACTGTAAAACAAGAAAAACAAGTCAGAAACTCTAATGACTCTAACAGGAAAAACGTCTGAAAGCCACAGATGAAGTTATGAAGCAATTATTCCCATAACTGCATTTGACCCATTCTGCCAAATGACAAGAAACTTTTGTTTATCACTAATCAGAGGATCAGAACATCGTTCAGACTGGGAGGGACCTCAGGAGTTCCCTGGTTAAACCTTCAGCTCACAGCCAGGGCAGGTCTGAGATCAGACCAGGCTGCTCAGGTCTTCCAATCTGTTCAGGGATTGGAAACCTCCAAGGACAGAAACTTCACAGCCTCCTCAGGGAACCTGTGCCACTGCCTGGCTGTGTTAACGGGAAAAAAACTCTCCCTATATCCATTGTGATTCTCTCAAGTTTCCATTCATGTTTCTTGTCTCTTACCCTTCTACCAATGTGATGAGCCCAACTCTGCTCTCTGTGTGAATTCTTTGCAGGCACTGCAGCTGCTGTTAGGTACTCCCAAAGTTATTTTTGCTCCACGGTGAGCATATCTAGCTCATCCAATTTCTCCCCACAGCACAAATGCTCCAGCTCAAACCACAGTGGTGGTTTCTGCTGAACAGTCTCCAATTCCCTGATGTCTTCCTTGTACTGTGGGCTGACAGCTGGATATATTACGCAGGCATGCTGCAGTGAGTGTTGATCAGAAGAAATAATCACTAGCTGTGTTCCTGCTCATGCAGCCCAAGATGCCTTTGGCTGTTTCTACTTTTGGGGCACACTTCTGGCCAATGTCCATCTTACTGTCCCCAGGAAACCTAGGGCCTTACCCACAGGCCTGCTTCCCAAACAGTTGATCCCCAGCCTGTGTCACTTGGAGGGGTTCATCTGCCCTAGATACAGAATTTTGCTTTTGTTCTTGCTAAAGTTCGTAAGGTTCCCACTGCACCATTCCCCCAGTCACTAAATTTCTAGATGGCAGCCTTGTAGTTAAATACGGGAGCTGCCTCCACCCCCTTGTTTGGAGTCAACAGCAAACAGGATGAACAAAGAGTCTGTAAGCGCCTCTAGCTCATTAATAACTGTGTTAAACAAGGCAGGTCCCAGGATAGACCCCCGCACTACTTCCCTTGTTACTGGCCTCCAGGTAAGGTGTACAGCTACTGCCCTCCGACCAGTCAGCTGTGTCTTTATTCATTTTCTTGTCCATCCATTCTTCTTTACCCAGAGACCAAAGCTTACTGTGGAAAACAGTGTTGAAAATATTGCTGAAGTCAAGCTAAGTTATGTCTAGTGCTCTTTCCTTGCCCACAAATCCACTCATTTTATTATGAAAGGTGATAAGGGTCTCTGTTTTACTGCAGAAGGCAAACAGCTTGGTCAGGCGTGATTTGCACTTGATAAATCACTTCTGTCCATTTCTGAACACCTTCACCTTCATGCTCACAGAGATGTACTCTATGAAGACTCATTCCGTGGTTTTGCTAAATACCTGATGGGAGGAAGTAAAGGAGATGGAGCCAGATTCTTCTTGGTGAAGTTCAGTGATAGAGTAAGGCACAAACTGAAATACCAGAAATGTCCTATAAATGTAAATAAAACCCCCTTTTTTTTTTTTTTGGAGGATGAGATTGGTCAAACACTGGAACAGGTTGTCCAGATAGGTTGTGGAATATCTGTTCTTGGAGATATGGAAAACCTGACTGGACACAGTTCTGAGTGACCTAGTGAAGGTGACTCTGCTTTGAGTAGGGATGTTGGACTAGGCCAAGTTCAGCATTACCTTCCAGCCTCAGCCATTCTGTAATTTCTCTCAAGCAACCCTTTACTCAGCCACAGCCAGTCTGTATCCTCTTTCTCAAGCCTCTTGAAGAAGCAGAGGCCTGTGAGACTGTGGTGATGGCTGAGGCAGAGAAGGCACTGACTACCTCAGACTGATCTGCGTTCACTGTCACCATATCAAACATTCAGTCACAGCCACAGCCCCACCTAACTGGCCTTTTCCTACTAAAATTAGATCATCTTGTTGCTCTTTCTGTCCTCTTTAAACATCTCCTCCAGCAGAGCATTAGCTTTGTGGATAGCACTCAGGTATTTCTGGGAAGTGTTTCTAAAGTCCTCCTTTGTAATCTGCTTCTCCCTTCCTTATGCTGTTCCACTACTAACTCCCAGCTTAGCCACACCAGTTTGCTGATATATCTATTTGTTTTTCTGAGTATTGGAATGGATCATTCTTGCCCTCAGATGTAGTCTGTCCTTAAAGAACTACCAGCTTTCCTGAGCAACTCCTCTCCTCTGATCTGTTTCCCATGGGATGACACTTAACAGCTCCCTGATCGATCCAAAGTGTGTTTGCCTGAAGTCCAGGGTCAGTGCTCTGCTCCAGCCTTATTCACTCCCCTTGAGACCTTCAAGTCCATGATTTCATGCTTGCTATAAATGAGTGTCATGACTTTAGCAAACTCCACACATGATGATTCTTTCACAGCCTCTTCATTTTCACTCCTCTCCTCATCTCAGCCAATAGCTGGGTAAGGAATGGGACATTGTCATCTGAATATGATGAAAACAAGATGTTAAGAAGCATAAACCAATAAACTGTTCAGACTGCAGGATCATAAACTGCTTCAGAGGCAACTCTAAAATTGTACATTATAGCATCTATCTGAATAATATACTTAGATGCAAACCACAAATAGTAAATTTCGAATGAGTATTTGTAAATTGCCTGGTATTATGAAAGCTTAAAAATTATTGGTACGTATAAAGCTAGCTATAATTTAAAGAAATGTTGACTTTCTATTTTACATACCCACTACTTCACTCTTTACAGTGTTTATTAACTTGGATTTTCTGAGTTGCTGTTTTACTTTCCACCTTGCAAACTGAAAGCTCTAAACTAAACTTACAATTTGAACTTGGAACACTTCAACATATCAGATAAGGAAGTCAACAAATAATCCAAAGTACGGCATGGCCATTGACTTTATGCAACACTGAATCAGAGATCATATTTATACAGAGATTGTTTTGCCAGGTGAATGATCACCTTGGGGCAAGTGAAGCTATAAAGTTGTCATTTCTCACAGAAGCCCTGTTTATGGAGAACAGGGCACAATGGTGGTTCCATTGTGGAAACTATTTTCCTGGATTTCTGTTTTCTTAAAATACCCTTATGTTGTTGAAAAGATAGCTGTAAGAACTTTTTCTTCAAAAACTAAAATTAACCCTTTATATTTATGACAAGTAAAGCACTGGTAGATGTTCTAGTTCTTTTTTATGTTCTGGGGAGCAGAATGCTCTTCTGACCATGACAGTGACCTCAAAGGAACCTTAACGAATATTGTTTCTTAGAATAATATTCTGCCAAGATTTCTATCTAAAAAATATTTTGATGCTGCTGCTATTTTCAGAGACAGAGATAGCAGGTTCAGGATTTTACTGAATATTTTCAGTTAAGGGCACAGAAACAGTTTGGATTCTTGTCTGAATGTCTGAAGAACTTGCTAACCTTCAAAACCATCATAAATATTTACTTGTACGCTGGTTTTATATCACTTTCTACTATGATTACATATTACACTGTGAATTGAATGCTGATTTCAAACAGCATGAGAGAGTAACACAGTGAATGTCTTTTTACTAACAGTTATTTTGAATGATAAAATTTCAAATGAAAAAGCATGCATATGTTGTCTTTGAAGATATAATAAGTGTCTAAACTGTAAGAAACATCAGAAAAGTCTACTACTTTTTGAATGCACACTTCTGTACGTAATCTTTTCTTCCTGTGTAGGAATTTTATGTCTATTTCCACTGTACACTGAGATAAGAATACACTTCACAGGTATGTGAAATCAGATAGATCTTCTCCATGGAGGTGAATTGTACTGAGTGCAAGTTGTCTTCCAAGTAAATATTTAATTAGCTGCTCTTACTGAGATGTAATCATTCAGCATCTTTGCTCAGTTCAAGTGGAATACATTACATAAGAGATGACACTAAGGTCTGGAAAGGTGACAGCCTGTTCTGCCAAATCACTCAGAGCTTGATTTTCTGATAGCCCACAATACAGTTCAGAAAAACGGGTGTTAAATAGCAGCTTCAGCATGACACAGAGAAGGTGACACAGGGGAGAGGATCAGAGAAGGCAAGCATGACTTTGGAAGACAAACAGGAAACAAATCTGCACTGTGCAGGCTGTTTAGGCAAAAAAGGCATGTTAAGCAATTGTTTCCACATTTCCTCTGAAGTCAAATACCAGGGAGGGGCTGAACTCATGCAGAACTGCCCCTGATGAAAAGGAAGTCTTGCCATTGCAGAGTTTTAAAGGTGTTTACCCAAATACAATACTCAATATACTGTGAGAAAAGGGAAAATATTTCAAAAAGGGAGACAGGCAGACTAAGCACTTTATAAGAAAGTGCTTGTGAAAATGTGGCACAGATGACTGCAAGGAAACCAATTCCAACTAAGAGCAAAGAGATGCCAATCAAGCAAAATATATCTAGAAAGAACAGGACATTAAGAGTCCTTCCTTTCTCAGTGGGAGTTTGAGCAGAGAATTCATGCTGTTTACTTTTTGAGAACAAGAGTTGCTTGGATTTGGATATGGTGTATTTTTCATGTACTGTATAAAGTTCAGAACTAGACCAATTATAATTATCAACAAGGAACTTTTCCTTACAAGAGGTAGCGTGTCCTGGATAAACTCCATTATAATAAATTGGATTTAGCTTATCTAATTTTAAATTCAAACTTATTTGGCAATTAATATTGAACATTTTCTTTATTTTCTTATTTGGCAAAGCCATTTAGAATCTGTCAAGATAAAAGACATGCATTTATAGCTGCAATTACTTTATATGCAGATATTCTTCCGCCTGCAGGCTATTCCTCTTCTGAGTTTTCCAGAGGTGTGGAAACACATTTTAATTATAAACTAGATAAAGCAGGGTGGTTTTAGTATAATTTATGTAGAAAACTTCACTTTTGTGAATGTTTTAAGTAGGCAGCCATACCAATATGGAGTGTCTGTCACTTTTCATCTTTCCTAGCCCAATTGTGACATTCACTTTGAACTGTGTATACCTTCTAAATAATTTTTTATGGACCTCTAGAAGAATCTGCGGGAACACTTCTAAAAACTCTAAAACTAATTTCTGTAGCAGAAACTTGTATATTAAATTAAAAAGCAGCAAACCCTTGTGTATTTCTACCACATTAAATTTAAATTTGGAACCACATCACAGACTTCTGTCTTGCATTCTCTTCTAGTCACAGATGCAACTGTCCAATTCAGAGGAATAAGGAAGAATCCAGATTTTAAACATCTTTAATTCTAATTTATGAAAGGGAAGAATGGGTCTGGACAGATTTAATAATTTTACCGAATTAAAAACACCATTTCCTAGGTTTTTATTCTTATAATGTAAGGGAAATGAAAATATTTATTAAGCTCTCCCTTTTTTTCCGGGGACAGCTTTGGAATATTTTGGTTCCCAGCCCTCATGTGGGTGCCTGGACACATATCTGCACTGGGCACATGGGGGATTTCTATTGGACTGCTTGGAGGATCAGTGGATGCTCACATCAGTGCTTCTTCTTTAGATCTTGCCTTGCATTACGTTGCATTTCAGCAGCTTATTCATCCTTGTGCCTCTAAAATGTGCTGTGACCATTTATTTTTTTTTCATTGTGAAGTTGAAAACTTCCTGTAAAGAGATGTACTGGTCTTTTCTAGCACCAGAAATTTTATACTGTATGTCTTCATAATGGAACTTTCCAGTGAAGTTGTAATGTTCTTCGAGAGCTTGTGGGAAGGTGTTAAAATATTCAGAAGATGCATTCTCTTCTTGAAATTTGCATAGAACTTTTATCTCAGAAATGAAGCCTCAAGAAAGGGTAAAAGGTTTACAAAATTTACTGACCTGACATAATTTTGTTGTTTCCTTCAGAAAAATATTATTTCATTAGCTTTTGGTTTTGGTGCTTAAATCTGATCTTCCCTGTGATCCAGCTTTAGAATTAAATGTTTTAAGGGATGAAATCCGTAAGAGGGAGACTCAAGCATGTTCTAATGAATGTTGTCAAGGATGCCATCATAGTCCAGGAACAAGCTCCAAGCAGACTTTTACTACTCAATAACACCCCACCCATTAGCAAGACTTTTGAGAGTGGCAGCCCCTTCATCCCCACATTAAATCAGAAGTGTTTGCTTGAGTGCCCTCTGGACAAATCTTTGTAAACTAGGTTGTGGTACACCAGTTATAGATAAATTGGGAAAATGTATTAGGTGGGATGTTATGCACAATTTTCATGGGCAAGTGTAGTCCTAGCCAAGTAAATTCTACTTGCTTCTCTTGCAGGAGAAAGTATGGAGTGGCTTAAGCTGGTCACCTCAATTAATACATGGAACAATATATTTGAAACTAGTTGATGTGGATTTACTTCTTGGATCTGCCATTTATCTGTAAGGTAACGGGAAATCAGTTTTCTCCTCTCTTTGTTTTCTTCCTGTTTTCTTTCCCCCGTGTTTTGTTCTGTATTGTATCCAGTCCAAAGGAGCTTTGAGGAGGGTTTAGGCTTTCTGATGCCATTGTTGCTCCATCTAGTTTTGCAGTAGAAAAGTGAACCAAATTTAAAGCAGAGACAAGATTCTTCCTCATTGATTCAGTGAAATACTAAAGATAGATTTAATTGTAAACTGCTATTTTCCAACATTGAATGCTATTTCAGTTGGGAAATATGAATATTAGAGGTGCAGTTCACACAATATTACTTTTAAAAGACAAGCAAATAAATAGCAAAGAAATAAGAAGAAAAATTAGTCCTTACCACCTTTGCAGTTCTCTTTAATTAGAAAATTTAGTGACAGATTTCTAAAATTACTGACAGCTCCTTCATACGTTGGGATTTTTAAAAAATTGTTCAGAAAATTTCACTTAGAATACCAGATGCCCATAGGAAACCAATCATTCACTGAGATATTCTACCACATCAACCATCCTATCCCATCCTGTGGGGAAGAAATTATATGTAAGAGAAGCACAAGAAATCTGCTTCAATTTCAAATAAGCTGCAGAGAAGAAAATTGTCCTACTCTAATGTCTGGCTAATGGCTTACAAGAAGAAACTAATATTAAACTTGTCTTCAGTAACAATTATACCAAAAAAAAAAACCAAGAGGGATTTTGCTATTTTTCATTTCTCCCTAGCTAGAGACACAGGGCAAACTGCCTAGTCCTCTATAAATTGATAGTGATACATGAATTATAAATGACAGATGGGTGCCTTAGTTTGCAAGGTCAGAGCTAAGTTGTCAGGCAAAATGCAAGAAGGCAATACTCACTGTGTAGCTGTTCTGTATCAGGGTATATTTGCAACTCAGCCTTACTGTTGCTCATGAAAGAATATAGGAAGTAAAGAAACAGTATTTTGAGTGCAATTCATAGCTGTTTCACAAGACATCCCTATAAAATTTCTCTGTTACTACAGCAGACAAAGAGTTTGTGCGGGATGGGGACTACAGCACTTTCTTTTGAAATGGAAATGCCTGATAGTGGGGAAGATCACAGAGAAGATTTACTCACTGTAGAGTCTTAGGACTCCTATGATGTTTTACAAGGGACAAATGGTCTTTCAAGTCTCCTCTAAGCTTAATTTCTTGAGATTTTTAAAATTACATGTGCCATTTTTGGATACCTTCTCTGGTGAAACTTGAATGTAATTAGGCCCCCAAAGGTGCCATACAAGTTAAACACTGGTCCCCCTTAATCCAGTGACAATTTATGATAGGTATTCTAGGGGCAGAGACACTCCAGGCATAAACAGAAGCTCCAGGTCATGAATAGTTCTCTAAAATATATGCACACATCGAAATATTCCATGCATCTTCTGAGAACATGCTTCTCTCTCTGCTATGGAACTAAGAGACAGAGACACAAAGCTAGACATGCTATGCTGTGAAACCTCAGTGGAAGAGGTTGTCCAGTTTCTAGAAGCAGGAGAATGATAACAAATAGACTTAAAATCCATAAAACTACATGCAACTGCACAGTTGTGTCTGTGAAATGTTAGCAGCACTGTATATCTTCTTGGATACATGTGTAATTCCCTGTTCAAGTACTTTTTCAGTAAAAAAAATTGTTGCAGAATTTTTTTTCAATGTTTGATATACTGTAATAAGATTGTATAACATTTATGATTAACACTGCACCCCTTGAAAGAAAAAAAGGTGTAGAAAGAAATTTTCTTTCTGCACCGCAGAGTTTAGGAGGCAGAGGAGTTTGAAAATGGTATTTTCAAGCACATTGACCTTGGTACTGTGAAATATTTGCTATGCCAACAATGAAAGGAAACACACAGGCTTTTTGAACAGAAGCAGTACTGGATTGTCACAAAGGAAAGAGATACCCAGACAAATTCCATTCACCATTTTCTCTATCAGTGTGATGCTGATGCTACCCTGCATATTCACAACAATAAAAACCTACAGCATATGCCAGAATCTGCAGCCCAGCCCTTACTGACAGGAACACTGATGTCAACGCCTCTTCCTCAGAGGCCTCTGAGACTGTGGCAACCGACTTCTTCTTCTGGACCACTGTAACCAAGGCCCTCCCTGCACCTTCTGAGATGCCAAAATCAGAAGAAACAACTGGCTGTCTAGTTGTTCACCCAAAATCCATGGACAAGGCTCACCTGTCTACTGCAGCCTTCATTAACGGTTTTAGAAAAAGCACACCAAACATATCACTGATTTTTGTCAGACTAACAGAGCAAAACAAAGAGCAGTGATAGCACTTATCCAGCCCTAAACAAGCCTGGTAGTACTCCAAGGTACAACTGGTACCTCAGTAAAACCTCCAGCACGTGGAATTTCTCCAACAGAATTCTCAGCAGGAAAAAGCTTCATAGGATGTTATTTTGGTTTGGAAACAGCTTCAGCTTCAAAAAACCAAACAAATAAATTCCACTCTCCAATATCATAAAATCTAGCTGAATGTTAAAAGTTTAGCAAGTGAATAAACTAAGCATCAAAGAAATAATTCTGGTTTTTTCCAAATTACCTGTGAATTAAAATTTACTATGGAATTTTTAATGAAATAAAGTTTAAAAAATATTTTTATCTGCTGCCTCTCCTTTGTCACATCTTATTCTTTTGTGGTCCCCAGGTCCTTCACAAATCTACTTTTGTCACTCCTTCTAGTTATTGCCATCTCCTATTTAGTTACTTGTCATAGACCTGCAGCCTACCCTCTTACACAGCAGCAAAGCCTGCTGAGATATGTTAGGTATTTTTCATTTGCAGTTCTAACTAGAGGGTACTGAGAGTCAGAGTCTTGCTAAAGTCCATAAGCCATAAATAAATACCGTCATCCATTCTATCAATATTTTTCCAATATGCTTTGATTTTGGAATGACATAAAATCTGGGAATCACTCACAGAATTATTGAGTAATAGTGGTGGTACCTCTGAAATCCTACAGTGCAGCAGTTAGGTGACCTTTTTGGGAGGCAGTGCTGACAAGGCCAATCCCTGGTCTGCCTGATGCAGACCAAGGATTTGAACTCAAGTCTACTACCTCAGCAAGTCAAGCTGACTCAGAAAAATTTTTAAATTTTAGTAGGGTTCGTTGTGCAGCCCTTGATGTTTTTTATTTTGGGTTGTTTTGGGTTTTTTTAGGGCAATTAATTTCTCTCATTCTACTCTACACAAACACTAAATTGATCCTGATCATGCTTACAGGAGATCAGCAGGGGGCTAACAAGGGCTGACAGAATGCCACAAATAAAAAGGAAATTTTTTTTAAACTTTCCATAGGTTTTTCTTTTGATAATGAACTTCTGTGGTTTGTTCAATATTAATAGCTCATGGAAGTGTGCATTCTCATCCTGTGTCTGTCATGATGGAGCACAGGATCTCCTGTGATCACTGGAGGATCCTGATGCAGGTCTGACCCTACAATTGGGATCAGACCTGTCTAAGCATCTCAAGCCCTGCCCAACAAGAGGACTGGACTCAGGTGCTCTTAACTTCTTGTGTCCCTTTTTTCCCGAAATACATCAAATCTGAGAATGGCTTAAAGGTGTTAACAAACAGTCTGTAGTTCCCCACAAAACTCCTGAACATGTTACTTCACATGAAGTTACCTCAGGAAAAATCTCCCTAAATGTGTAACAGCTCCCTGTTCCCTTCTGGAAGTCTTATTCTGACAGAGATAAGTGTATAATTAGTGTTTTATTTAACCTATTTTGCAGTCTCCATGGTATGCTATCTCCCTGGCTAAACTTTCGTCTTTGCATAATTACAGAAAGGAAGGGAAACTACATTCAGATGAAAAAAAACGAGTTCTCACAATTTCCCCTTTTCCCTTCAGAAACCTAGACAAAAGTGAAGAATTGAATATAATAGTAACAGTTAATGATAATTCCTGGAATGAAAACAACAGAAAACAAAACAAAACAACAAAGCATTTCTTACATTTTCAATGAAAATAAGCAATAGTGAAGTAGTTTCATTGGAAGTAGAGCATCAGGGAATAGTCATTCTCATTCATTCTTTTCACAGTAAATCAATTTTTTTTACTGAGCAGAGTAAAGAAGAGACTTTTTCTTGCTTGTTCTTAGCCACCAGGAAGATATTGAAAAGTTATATGCGAATCTCCTTCCTATTCTTGATCCTAAGGAATGGCTGAGTTATTTTGCTGAAAGCTTGAGTCAAAGAAAAAAAGAAAAAAGAAGAAAATAAGCCTCTGGCACAAAAAAACCCAAAAAAAAAAACCCACCAGACTAGAAAGTGAAATACAAGGAATTCAAATTCAACAAAGACTGGACAATTTTAGCTAAAGATGTTGCCAGTAGCCACACAGATAATGGAATAGTTTAGGTACATATGTATATATCTATATTTCATTAACATCCCTGAATCTTTTATTGAATTATTTTCATTAATATATGTTAATGCAAATTACACTAAAAAATTGCTCAGATGATAAAAGCGAATTCTTCATTTAAATTATCGCAGAAAGTGAGAGTTTTTTTTAAAAAGGGAAATATTTTAAAGTATAAGTCTTTTTACTTCCTATTAAAAAGTCTTTCTAAAACTTACTTCACAGCCAGTTGCTATTTCTTTTAAAATAGCTGGAATTACCAAAAGCACCAGACATTTTTCTTACAGATTGAAAAGGCAGAGAAGAACAAACAAAAGAAGAAGAGTCTCTTTGTAGAAGCTTTTTTACAAAATTTTACAAAGTTTTAAAAAATCCTTTGTTTTCTCTTCAAAAATAGTCTGTAAGTGATTCAATTTGAAATAATGATTTAAAAAAAAATTGTGAGTAAGTGGTAAGCACTAGAGCATGCCTTGTGATGTGATCACAAAGAAGAGGAAGGTGAATGGTGTCAGACTAGTTGTTATCCAGTAACAGGCTTTTGTGTTTGCATGGTTTATGTGTGTGATAGATGGAGGCACACAGACATACGGTGAGTTTATGAGAGAATAGACATTCCTTCTTTTTATGCCCAAATTGTCAGAAAAACCTGCATTTTATGTGCCGTTCTCCTCACAGTAATATCACTTACCCAGAGTCAATCTCCAGAGGGCTCCTCATCTGGGTGGAAGGGGGAGGTGAGCCCTAGGACTGACCCTACACAATCTGTGTGAAGCTCTCAAGGAGGTCCCTCAGAGGCGGGTCTCACTGCAATCCCATCCTGGGACTCAACACTCAGAATGCAGGAAGCAGCTCATCCAACTTCTATATCAGTCTATTTAGAAAAGAAAATGTAAACACATCTCAGAAGTCATTTCAACAAACTGTCTTGATTGCTGCATTATCCTCTACAATCACACTAAACAGGTCTTTAGTGGTCTGAGGACTGGAGATACAGAAATAAGTTTTGGACAAGGGTGCTTCCATAGAAACCGCCTCTGCCCTTTACCCAGTGTGTCATCTTTCTGCTGTGTTCTTTCCCAGCAGTTCATTCATGGTAAACTGGAGAGAGTAATGGCCCAAGCTCTGCTGCAGAGGGTGAATTAATCTGTATTATTACGTGTAGGGAGCAATCCTGGCACTGCCCCAGCTCCTAAGGTGATTGTGGCCATTTGGCTGAGACCCTGTCACCTTTCACAAGCTTTATAACTATGTATGGACTTAACATGTGGTGTTGTGGTAACATTAGCAGCTTTTGAGCCTATAAAACATTAATGCAATAGTTTCACATTTATACAAATATTCCAAGTATTCTAAAAGATAAAATGCTAACAGTGATTACTGCTAGATTTTGGACATGGTTTGGGCATATATATATATTTAAAAATTTCCTAAGGCCGTCTGCTGACAAAAAGGAATCCCAAATGCAAAAAAAAGTAATTGTTGTGACATTACAAATTTCATCAAAAGGAGACAGGAATCAAAGTGTGTTCAATGGTTAACTCATCTGTATTTGGGATAACAGGCAAAACAGGAGCAGGACAAATATTTTGTTATTGATGCAAAATATGAAGCAACACAACAGATTTATGTCATTAAATAATACTGAGATTTCTGAATGCACATCAGCTCAGACGAAGCAAATAAGGATAAGAAGTAGAATATTAAAATAATAAATAAATAGTATAACCTGGTAGCTTTTGCAAATGAAATAGAAAATATCAACTATAAAAAGCTGTAGATCCTCCACCTCCTACAGAATGAGACTACTCGGGGAGTTGCCTCCTTTAGAGTCAGTGCATGCTTTCACCTTCTGAACCCTGAAAAAACATATGTTTCCTAAAGACATTGCAAAGCCTATCTGCGGGTAAAAATACCTCATTCTAAAACATGTTTTTTAACAATTATTACTATTTCAGATAGACAGCAAAATTAGCCAAACGTATTGTCTATGTTTGGCTATTGTCTAAAAGCTTCTTTATTTCTCCAAGAGAGTGAAAACCAGATAAGATATTGAGTTGGCTGATTCCTTTGTGGCAGAAAGTGTTTTATGGCATAGAGGCTGCCCCCTCTGCAGTAATGAAGTGTCTCTTGTGCTACAGCTGTCAGGATGGTGTATTGCAGAGAGACAATGAAGAACAGATCATACAGGGACTCTTCTACATTTCTGAATGAAAGCCCAATTACAATACAAAGAAATAAGATTTTGGAAACTCAGTACTGCCAGCGTTCATGCCTGATCCAACAAGAGGACCCAATCCTGTTCAGTATCTATGTTGATGTTTTGGATGAGGGCATTGAGTGCCCCCTCTGTCAGCTGTCAAACAACATCAAGGTGGGTGGGAATGTTGATCTGCAGGAGTGCAGGAAAGGCTTGCAGAAGCATCTGGACAGGCTGGATCAATGGGCTTGGGCGCTGTTCAGCACAACAGTACACAGGGGTGCTGCTCAGTAGCCTGCTGAACATGAGCCAGCGTGTGCCCAGGTGGTCAGGAAGGGCAATGGCATCTTGGCCTTGGTAAAAAATAATGTGACCAACAGGATGAGGGAAGTGATTGCCCTGCTGTATTTGGCCCTGGTGAGGCCATACCTCAAGCAGTGGGTCTAGTTCTGGGCCACTCACTTCAAAAAGGACACTGAGGTGCTGACATATATCCCGAGAATGGGCAACAAAACTGGCGAAGGGTCTAGAGAGCACATCTTATGAGAAGTGTCTGAGGGAAATGGATTTTTAGTCTGGAGCAGATTGAGGAGATTCAGGCTAAATCTCCTTGCTCTCTGCACTGCCTGAAAGGAGGTTATGGTGAGGTGGGGATCAATTTCTTCTACCACACCTTAAATGGAAGGACAAGAAGAGATGACATCATGTTGTACCAGAGGAGGTTCAGATTAGATATTAGATTTTTTTTTTTCCCCACTGAAAGAGTGGTTAGGCATTGAAATAAATTGCCCAGGGAGGTGGTGAAGTCACTGGAAGTGTCCAAGAGGCATCTGCATATGGAACTTGGGGATATGGTTTAGGGGTGATTTATGGTGGTGGTACATCAATGGTTCAACTGAATGATCTGGAAAGCCTATTCCAGCTCTGAGATTTTCTTCCCTTAACTCTCTCTACGCTGCTTATCTTCCTGAACCTTGATTTTACACTTTTTTTTTTTTAAATATTGAGCTACATAGTAAGGAAGCAGGGTGTTAAAATGTATCTGTTTCTCTTTGCTGCCCTACATATAGCCAAATACTCTCTACATAAAGCCAAAACAACACAATAAAAACTTTTTAGAGGATATCCTTTCCATATTGAGTGGTTGCTGGAAGATGTCAGGTATCTTGGCAAACCACTGTCTGTATCTGCTTCAGTCTTAATTAATATAGTGGGAATGGATAGATATTCCAATTAAATCTAAACTTATGAGATTCCATTAATTAGGGAGAGAATGAACTGGAAGCTAAACTCAGCCCTCACCCAAAAAATAAATCCAAAACCAAAATATCAGTGAATGTTTGCCCAAAACTCATTAATAAAAAAAATCATATGGAATAAAATCAAGGGAAGTGTTGACCTTGAAATTACTGTCTTTGGCTCCTCTGACAGGCAGATGCTGTTTTGTAACTTTTCCAATACTACAGTATTTTTTTCTCCTTTTTTCTAGCTAATGCACAAAGAGTGACATTTTAAGGCCAAAGGTTTAAATGGCACATGCAGATGCAAGCCATGCATCATAAGAGTTGTGCTTATAAAAAGGCAAAGGTTGATGAATCTCACAAAACGCATCCTCCTCATCTAGCTCTACAAGTACCTCATTTGTTTAGTGATCATCTTTTCATGGACACTGCAGATGAACTATTATATTTGTCTAGAATATGATTGCTCCGTCTCACTATTATCAAAATCAATATAAAACCTTTCAGTTTTTCTCCTCAGTATAGAAGATCATATATGTAGGAGTTCCCATGAAAATCAAGACTTTTTTCCAAGAAAATGTTTTGTTATAATGTCATTCCTTTTTTTTTTTTTAATTTTCCTTGACTTTCCTTTTCTGTCTCCATCTTGTACTTGGTGTGTATGCAGTGCTTAACTGCCACTGTCCAGTGTAAATGAAAAAGGACATACGACAGTCCTCAACACAGCTCAACACAGCATGTGGGTTCCTCAAGGTGCACAGCTTCCAGCTCCTCCTGCCTCCAGATGCCAGTGACTTCTGGGTCCCTCAGCCTCATATCAGCCCCTTTTAGTGCCCAGCAAACATGCCCCCACCTAAAATCACAATCCACATCTCAGAAAATCCCATCACCGAGCTCTAACTATTAATCTTAACTGTTCAAGTGGAATGAGAGACCTTTTCATCAAGGCCCTTTTTCTGTAATTGGGAGGGTGATATTTCCAGGCTCTATGAGGTCTGGGGCTAATGAGTATAAATGAAGATACAAGAGGGCCTCAGATGGCTACCTCAAACACTGTTCACTAGAGCAGAGTGTGGAATAGGCTACATTTCTGGGCAGTTTGGGGCTCCTTCTTTTGTACTGTAAAACTGATGTTGGCTTTCTCTCTTTTCTTCTGAAATACCTTTGGCTGTTGAGAGAAAGGAAACACTCCTGTCTGCTTCTGTTACCACAACAAATGAAACTATTCAAGCCAGGGTTGCTTTCCTGAAGGCAGGGCTGATACTTGCCAAAAAGCTGTTAATTCTTTCATCATTGTGAAACTCTTGGCCCTTTCCTCAGTTAAAAAAAAAAAAAAAATTAGCTGAGGAAACAATGGCCAGTGGCAATTCTGCAATCCCTAGTTTCCAGAATCTTGAATAAACAATGACTGTTATTAGAAAAAATTACTTGTTCTGCTGTAAGGAAACAGTCCAAATCTGAAATAGAGGAAAATGTTGATTTATTTCTCTGAGGGAAAGCACTGGAGTGGTGGCCATCCTCATTGTGTAAGACGCCTCAGAAGAAGACACCAATGAAAGGATGCAACATATATTTTAGAGTTATGGCATATAAGATCTTCACATTATCACTTGACAGTGTTTGCATGATATGTTCTTATAAATTCTGAGTATAGTCATAGTGCAGTTCCATAAACAGAATCATTGTTTAACCACAATTTTCTTCTTCAGACCTTAGTGACCTTCCTTCCTGAGGATAAAAAGATTAATCATCCTATAACTGCTCAAAGTGGTAGAGGCTCTCCACCATTTTACAGAGCAGATCATTGCAGGATCATCTGGAGCAAGTCAGGAAGGCATGTTTTTCTTCACTCCATGCTGACAGACGTATTCCTGTCCTGGCATGCCTATAACGCATTTTACTTTTAAACATAAAATTCATGCATTGAATGCTCCTGAGCTGGAAGTGTGGCTTTTGAGAAAAAAAGAAAAAGAATGTGCCACTTGGACTGGCTCTCTGTGAATAGTGAGTGCCAATGCAGGCCTAATCATCTGGAGAGGAACCTTAGCTGGCAGGATAACCCTTGCTCCCTGAGGTGTCCCTAGGAGGCTATGCAAGAAGAAACATCTTTATGACTGTCATGGAAAAAGGTGAAGGATGCATCCCAAAATAGAAAATCTTGTGGGATTCTTCAGTACAGGAAGGTGGTGCTGATTTTTCTGGGGTCTCTTTTCAGCACAGTATCAAAGGAGATACTGTCATGTGTCATCTTCATCTTCTTCTACTTCTTTGGCTTGTATATATATTCTTTTCCTCCCACCAATTATTCTAAAGGCCACTGAATACTCGTCTCACAAAAAAGGTGATAGTACTGCATGATTTCACTGTGAGTCCATCAATCTAAAAATAGATGGACAGTCCATTGCACAGTAAAATTTGATCTGACATTATTCATTAACCAGATCCTGTCACTATGGATTAAGATGCTTCTGATTTTAAATCTACAGAGTGTTTTTTTTTCTCTGTATTTATTTCACCCATCTGTCTCTGCTACTGAATTTAGATGAAATGGGACATAGTGAAACCAGTATTTATGTTACCATGTTTGTTGTGGTGATGTTTTTCTTAAAGGTAAGGGGTTTTTTTGAGAGTAAGTATAAAATCTTATTCTCTGTTTGTGCAAGAAAAGGAGACATGCAAAGAAAACTGTTTTTCACAGAAAGCTGTATGATGTGATTATATGTTCTGTTATACACAATGAAAAATTTAAGATGTTAAAATTTCCAACAAAAGTATATTATGAGAGAAAATTGTCTTATTTGAAATGTCTACACAACTGAATTATTTTGCTCAAATTTGTTTGCAAAAATGGGGTTTTTTGCAACGAAAACAACGCCACTCCTTTCCAGAATGCTTAGGATGTGATTCACTTCATGCTGTAATCAAGATCATTAGCATGTAAACACTTTAAAATGTTTTCATTTTGAGAACTGCATATGTCTTTACTGAGACAACAGTCCTTTTAAAGGAGAGATTCCCGACCGCATTCATTATATTAAAGAGGTTGCATTACTCCCACCTTTATATTTTGTCAGTCAGACTGAATTGCTCAGAGTGCTTTGATGTTAAACAAATAATCTGTCCCTGCTGGTTGGAAAATACCCTCTGAAGCAATTCTGATTGATGCTGGAGACGTAATAACCAGTTCTATTGGGACTTGTTCTATTTTAAGTAAGTTCAGGAAAATAATTTGCTTTCCTTCCTTACTGTATGGATTATGACCTGACTGTATTTCTCCTATATGAATTTTAAATGACACAGTAAAGATTAACATGACTGTGAATTACAGGATATAGCACAGAAGCACTTGGCAGAGAGTCTTTGAAATATGTATAATATCCTGTATAATTTCCTGCTTTTTTGTGCTTGAAAACTGCAGTAGGCAAAGTCTCCTTATGCTGCTCTGTTCCATATGCAGGGCATGATATATAATTCCAACTTCAATTTAGTAGTGTTCTGCTAATAAAGGATAATGAGATACCATAATATAGCAATATAATTTATGAATAGGCATCAAATAAAGGTTTGTAGTAGAAGTGAAACAAACAAGTGAGCCGACAACAGCAATAACAAAAAATCCTCTTTCTACAACTCTGGTCTCCATAGTCTGCCCTTGAAATTAAATCAAAATCATGGAAAGAACTAATATTGGAACATTGTGAACCAGCTGTTTCTTACAGCTGAGTAATTAGTCTGTGTACGCAGCAAATCAAAAATATTTGTTACCGCTTAGGCGAAATAATCCTACAGAAATCTGCATGTCAGTAGAATAAACTTTGTCTTTACCTGAGCAGCTCTCTGTGAGATGTGCTAGAGGGAAGAGAGGACCCAACCCACACCTGAGTTGTACCATTTCCCTCACCCTATAAGCTTCCCACTGTTGCTTTGTAGTGGTAGAAGCAATGCTCCAAAGCCCCAGATGCCCACTTATTTCAATCTTTCTCCAACCATTCAGTGATGTGAACTGAGGCTGCAAAACAGGTAGGAGGAAAGGAATGCATGCAAAGTGGAAGTTGCTATGTGAAATACCTTTCTGTAGCCCTGGCAGCACACCTAATATTTTCCATACCAGGCAAATCTTTATTATCTGACAGAGGACTCAAGCTAATCCCTGCCTGGAAACCCAAAAGTGACAGGAAAGGATTTGATGTTGTGGCTTTATCTGTGGCAGTGATGGTGCCCATGGCTAACTACAGCTTACACACTGCACATCCTCCTTCTCGTACACGTATTTTTTTCTTTACTACACCAGAAAGTTACCCAGTTGCCCATACTGGGATAATTTTACCATGATTTGGAATGGATCAAGGAGGCATAAAGTGAGGCCAAAATTGAAGCTGTGCTACTGCTGAGTTTTGAATTATCTTAGATAATTGTACTTCATTGTAATGAAGTGGTTGTGTGTGGCTGTGTTCCAGCCACAGGAACTCTCACCCCAGTGTCCTGGCAGGTGAAAAGACTGTACACATCCGAACTCAGACTGAACATGCTGAAGGGCTATCCTAGAGTCCCAGAATCCACATGACTTTTTGTGGAACTGAAGGTTAGGAAGGGAAATGGAGTGGTTTCTGGGTCTAGCTTCTTTATGAGCTTGGGGTCTGAATACAATGCTCTCTGAGACTTGTGGAGTGGAACACAAATCTTGTGCCACAGGACTCAATAATAACTCTTGAAATTCTGGGCTGGTTGGTAACCCCCAGGGCTAGTATTGCTTTCTGTTCTACATTTTGTACAGACCCAGTTCAAACGGGATTCCAGTACGTGGCTGACATTTCAAAGTACAAGTGAAATGCAAATGATTAAGAACTGTGGTACTCATTTCTTGGGCCAATTTGAGAAGGAAGTTGTTGATTCTGAAGAAGATCTTCAATCTTGACCATTCAAATGTTAAGACTGGTAAGAGATAGCTGACTGATTGCTGCTCCAAAGCAGGGCAGATAACACTGGGGAATCACTTCTTTAAATACAGCTGAAATGTAGTCAAATAACAATAAGGAAAGATGGGGTTGGCAAAAAAAATCTGTGGGAATGGGAGCTACTCCAAACTTTTGCGTGACAGATCTTATAATTAATGTACTTGACTGCACTGAAGATGAGTCTAAGAGGTGATTTCAGACTACCGCTGTTACATGAAACCTTTATGTCTACATAGATATGTGTTATCAATGACCTTAGGCAGGAAGGTCCAGATCACTGAGTTGCCTTCATGTGCAGCTGAGTCATGTAATTTTCTCTTTTGGCCTTCCTGGGGTGGGATTCAAGATACAGCAAGAAGAATCCACCAGTAATTGTTGCTCTGTTGGGGAAGTTTCTGTGCCATAAAATCAGAATATTTCTGATAGAAAATGGTAACTACAGAAACAGTCATATATAAATCTAGTTCTCTCAGTGAGAAAAAATGCTTCAGGAAAGATTATCAAATGTAACCTATTAAGACAGAAGAAGAGTGACCAGAAAACAAATCTCTTCCCAAGACTGACTTTAGATTGCCTGCATTGTAGTTCTAGTTGTATTAAATTACATGCTATCTGTCTGAATAATTTCTACTATGCCTTTGTTCATAAAAGTAGCAAAAAAAAGGAAAAAACCCTTCCTCTTTGAATCTCATTTTTAGCTGTACTGAGAATTCTCTGCACAGGAATCACAGTACTTCTCAATTGGAAGTTATCTATGGTAATTTAGCAAATATTTTTTGTGAGGTCATATATTACATTAAGAGAACTAAATAGCCGAAACATGGTGGGAAGAGCTGCATGCATTTAAACAGTGAACAATGGTCATAAGTAAAGAGAAAATAAATCCTGAAGTAGCTTCAAAACAGTGTAATAGAATAAATACCCTTATGTGATGGAGTAATGTGGCATAATTTGTAGTCAAGATAGCACAGTCTTCATCTACACAAAATTCAGCCAAACATTAAAGCAGTAGAAAACATTTCAAGAGTTGTTACAGCAGTGGTTAAATGGATCATTTATAACACAATAGGATGGAATCTGGTATTTGAAGAATAACATTTTAGAAGGTATAAAAATCTGTGCATCCTACTTGCAGAACGAATGCCAGTGCAAATGTGTCTATATAGGTAGACAGCTTCTTTAAGCACTTCAGAGACAAAGACCATTTTGCTTCTGCTATTACAACTTGATGTGATTTTTATCAAAATACCACTGCATGAGAATATGCTGATTTGTTAAATTTCTTTTGATTATTTAAAAATATTTGCTTGATTCAGTGAATACTGGATCTAAGTGAAAGTCCTAGAAAATAATAAAGGGATTTTGTCAGACTTTCCTATGGTAAGATGGAATCTTTACACATGTGAGTTGATTTGATTGTCTTCTAGTTGAGGACCTCTGAAAAGCAAGTTTCTTTAGGTCTGCAAGTTTTACTCAGCAATAAGTACTTAAGAACTTTTTAGATTAAATCTGCAGCATTTAAATTCCATATTGTATCTATATTCCCTGTTTCCCATCTGACACAGATGATAAGGGATTATTAAATACTGTGCAGAAAAGAAGATTTGAACACAACTTTACCATGGAAAAGCAGAAATTATAATTATTGTGTGCCCGAGCTAGTGCTTATAAGGATTTTCTTTGCCTCATGACACAGTTTTGTCTCTGCAATGGTCACGGTGGGTTCTCTAGGACATAGCTGTGAATGAGGGGTAGGATGGACCTTTAATATTCAATCTCATAAACTGACAGCTTTAAAAATAAGATTCAAACCTTGCATCAGGCCTAGGAGTCATAGATGGAGAAAACCAAGTGAAGCTGCATTAATACACCTGAACAGGCTGTATATCTGCAGAGCATTTGTTTCTTTTGCTGTTCAGGATATTCACTGAATTACACAAGGGAAGCAAGACAAGAGATTTGATGAGATCTTTCAGTCCAAGTGTCATTTCCTCCCATCTTGGCTTCACAACACAGCAACTAGGGAAGGCTTCACACAGCATGCACCTGGAATCAGGGCAAGCTCTAAGAGTCAGCAAGACAAAAATGCAATAGAGGTGATGTTTTCCACTTCCTGGCTCCTGTCTGAGCTGCTGACTCAGGATAAGTTATGAAACTGGTGTCTTATGCAGCAGTACAATGCCTTCAAAAAGGTGGCCAGCATCTATTCACTGTGTGGTAAGGTCTCCTGGCTTCCTCTGAATTTCTGTCAGCTCCAATGGCCTGTAATGCAGGAAATAATAATGCAGGCTGGCAAAGACCCCTTGAAAGCCTGTCCATGTCTGACAATGTCCGTCCCTTGAATGGACTTTAAATAGGCCATCTGGAAGCACTTTTCTCTCAACTTTTCTTTAAAATGACCTACTTAAGAGGTTCCATTGTACCTTGGCACTATCTATTGTAGTGTGTCCCTACAGTGTGAATATTTGCTCTAATATTTAACCCAGGTCACTTCTGTCACAGGTTAGGGTGTTTTCTAGTTTTGATGTCCCTCACAGACACAGTGAAAAAGTGATCACTATGTCGCTTTTAGATCCTTTATATAAATTAGGAGAAACCCTTGCATCCTCTTTAGGACAAACAAACTTAAATATTTCGGTCTTTTCCCACTTGTCACACCGTCTTATACTACTACCATTTTTTTCTAATTTTTACTAAACTTACTGCAATTAATCTACATACAACATGAACTGGTTTTTTTTTTTCCAAAAAACAGATACTGTATGAATATGACCAAAAGGGAGTGTCCATTGTACAGAGGAGTCCAGTTTTGGTGTAGGTTTGACATTGTGTTTTTTTGGGTATCAAGTTGCGAGGATGAGAGACCATATTTTGTAATTTTTCTTACATGTAAAAAGTTAAAAAATATGATGGGGAAATTTTGGGGCAAATCATTATCTTTCTTTGAATGTCTAGGAGCATTTGGATCTTAGCAATGAATTTGCAGGAATCACAGCTCTGAAGCTTGCCTTTGTTAAATTATATTCAATGTCACAGCTGTTTACATAAGTAAGGATGATTAGTACATCTGTAATTACTTCTACTGGCAGTCCATGAAAGAGCTGAGTGCTTCAACTTTAGCCCTTTAATCTAAAGTAAAGAATAAGTCAATGTTATGTAACCTAAACTATAAATATTGAACAGAAAATGCCCAATTAAGGTTATGTACTAATAGGTTTCTAGGAATAATAATAAAAGATACAGCATTTTAATTTTAAGCAAAGTTTAAAAGCTGGGTTTCCAGAATCTTCATTAGGACATCACCTCTTTTTTTTTTTAGCATGTGTTTATATTGTAAATACTAAACAAATATTGACTGAGTGGAATAGCATTAAAATTCTTACAGCTGTAAAAATGGTTCCTGGGACTACCACATGGAGCTTGTAAATAAAAGGAACACACCATCAAGAGAATAATTTCTCCTCATGGCAACTCTTTCTTTATTTTGGGAATCATGCCCTTCATGCGTTGCAATATTCTCTTTCATAATTGTTTCTAAAATATGAAGACTTATCAAAGTACCTTGCCAGTCACTTCTTTCACAGTTATTTTCATGAGAAGCAGCATCCAACTTGATTCCCAGGATCAGCCAAAATTTGATTTATTTTCATATTACCCAAAGTCTCTTGTGCCTTAATAATGTTATTTAAAGGATGCTTCAGGGTTTTTTTATATTTAGAAGACCTGATCACTTCAGGTGTTTTTCTTTGTGAAGAAATCAAGTGTATATATAGTTATTTTTAATGTGGATGAGGTTTTACATATGTTTAGACAAAACCATTAATGTTGTAATGATTCACTTTCTTGTAATTTTTAGAGAAATTTAAATGAATAATATCTTTGCTGTGTGTCTGTAGAACAGCTGATCATTTCTGATTTATGTCATTGACTACATAAGCGTTCCTCAAACCTACAACATTGCTTCTAAAGATTTCCTATGATGAAATGTTCCAACCTCAACCCTTTTTTTGTTTCATCGTAGATAACTATTATGAAAAATGTCCTAGTTTTTGATGTTGTTTTGATATGTGCCTCTATTTGGTGAACCCCCTCCATTTTAAGATTATAAACAAATAGTTCTCCAAAACAGACAATATGGGCCAAGTTCTTCCTTTAGGGGATTATTTTAGACAGCTGCACAGCAAATAAGCAGTGTGAGGCTTATTTACACACAGTCATTGAAGCATTCATTCCACTGATTTATAGGACAGCAAAAGGTCTTTGAGACACAGACCCAGCAATTTTGAGCTGAAGTTAAAGAGAGGATTTTTTATCCTGCCCACCCCACAGCCCCACAGGTATTTAAAAAAATCAATTGAAGAATTTGTTGCCAGAACAGATAGATACAGTACAGCCCTACATCCTGGATAATATTGATCTCAGATGCTGAGTCTCCATTTTTCATATCATAATCATAATATGTATTTGCTAAGGTCATAATGATATAGTATTATTACATTGTTTCTGTAAAAAGTAAAAGTAGAAGATGTAAACTTGTTTTTAACTAAAATCTGAAGGCAACACTGTGACTAATATCACCAAGGAGTTTTGATAGTGAAATGGGCCAATTGTTAATGTGCTTATTCGTGGAGGCCAAAGCACAGCATAATTTTTATAACCATTGAACATATCCTGATGCTACTGACATGTTTTATTGATACTCAGTGCTTTCTTATTTCATCCACCTTAATTTAAAAAAAAATACACTCTGCATGTGTGAGATAATTATGCAAGCTCTTATATGTAGATATTTCTAGGAATATTCTAGGTCTTATAATATGATGCAACCTCCAGGTGGAGGTGCTTATTTGACTTTACTGGCTGTAGGGCAAGGAAAGGATGAATTTAGACTCAGAAATATGTTATAAATAGGTTGATATTATACCCTCCCATCGCCCCCGGGCATGTCAGTCTAAGTAAGTAAAAATGAAGGTATTTAAAATCAGTGTCCACTTTTGAAATCGGGGAAACTTTATAGAAAAGGGCAGGACAAAATAAACAAAACTTTGATTTTCATTTTGTACCACAACCTAAAATAAATCAAACAGCAGTCTAATAAGTTATCAAATTAAATGGTAACTTCATGGAATTTATTTTGCAGAGCATCCACACAGGTTTAAAATACATCTGCAACAAAAAGTATAATAGCAAGAAGATTTTGTATTATATGGTGGTATTAGTATTGCTAGTGTCAGTGATATTGTTGGAATATCATTATTTTTGAGTTCCAAAGCAATATTTTTGAATAGGAAAAAGTTCATAAGAATGCCAAATAAATCACGTTTATCTGAATTCTGGAAAACATCCTTGCATTGACACAAATGTGAATTTTAGCCTATTTAGCCTATGCAAAGCAAAGGTTCGTAAGTAGGGTGTTCTCTCAACTTATGATCTCTTCTGCCAAGTCAGGCTGATGAGTCAGTCAAGGTCAACCATCTTGTCAAGAACAAACAAGAAAATGGAGAAGAGCCTGCAAATACCACCTGGTTACATCTGTAGGGACAGATCTGACTTCTCTTATTTGGGATTAGAGTCCTCCTTGTTCCGCAACTGTGCTGGTGATGGGCAGGATAGGAAGCAGGGACCAAGAAAGAAAACTTTGAGTTTTTCTAACAGCACATCAATTTCATTCTTTTCAAAATTAAATATAATAATTGTCGTATTGCAGGTTAAAGAGCTGCCTCTAACTTCCATCTTGAGGCACTGGAGCTTTGATATGGCTTGAATTATAAATATTTGGGCAGGGAGTGGGTCAGCTATCTATAAGAGTACCTGTTTCTTTCAATAAAATGTAAAGCCTCTCTCTAACCCTGTCTCCTCCACACACACCCTCCACCCCCAGTATGCATGTAAAAGTCTGAAATTTATACAAAATCAATTTTTATTATAGAGCTTTAAGATTAAGTGATCTGAATAACAGGCACCCCTTAGAATTTTAAATAGAATTTTTTACATTTTACTTCTGAAAATATATTTTGTCATTATTGTTATTGGAAATAAATATTTCCAATTGGAAATATTGGAAAATCATTCACATCATCCTCAAATAATGTGTATGAAATTTTATCACTCCAGTTTACAGAGTTTTAAAAATTATTCACACACAGATGACAAAATTTTCTTTATATCGTTGCTCCCCTATTCAGAAAATGTCCTAGTTTGCAAGCCTGTTGAAAGTCACAATCAATTTGTGTTGGTGCACTAGCAATGTTATTATAAATGTAACTGTAAAATGAAAAACACAGAGATATCTTCTAAATTGACTTTAGGATGTCCTTAGAAGGAATAGTCTCTCAATTGCCAAATCATTCAATTGAGATGCCTTACTAGATTCAGGTACCATTATGGTAAATGGTACATTTTCTCTTGATTTATTAGCCAAAGGCAGAAAAAAATGCTTAAATTGTCTTCGAAAGACTAAAGACACATGTTTATCTTAGAAGGAAAAAGTCCCGAACAACGCTATTATATTTTATGAGCACAGATTCCTTAAATATCCTTCATACTATATGTTTTCCAACTTCTCACATCAGCACTATCAAATAAGCTATCAAATAGAAATATTTTAGGAAATTTAAAGACTGTTTGGAAAAGATGTGATAAAGGAGCAGGCTATCCCTAAGCAGACTGATTTTCAAGACTCAGATCTGACAGATCAGTGCTGCTATTTATGCATTAATCTAGATCAGGTTAAAATGCATAAATGACATTTAAGAATAGTCAGCTGTGGTGATTCCAAAGTTTTTCAGAATAATGTCCTTGAGAGTTTAAATCCAAACACCAGAGCTTCTCAGAATCTAATTCAAACAACTGAAATATTCTACACCATTAAAGCTCAGTTTTCCCACCTTATAAATACAGCGGTTTGTAATATATATCTTTCTTTCTCTAGTCTAAGGAAAAGTCTTTATTTTCCTTTGAAAAATCATTGAAATGTACTTTGACATCATTCTGAGAGAAATTAAATTACTTTTGTTAAATACCTGAGTACTTTTTTCTCTCTACCTCACTGTACTATGCTGGTGCTACTGTTAATTGTCTTTTTCAGTTAAATCAGTTATCTGTGGCTCAATTTAATTTAATTGTTGCTCAGTCAAATTTAATGATAAACATAGTAGAAGAAATAAAGGCATAAATTATAATGTTATCCAGATGTGTTTACACACATGTGTACCAGTCTTTATGTGGACATGCATGTATGGTCAGCTACTGCAGTTATTTCCCCAAAGAATCCTAATTCAGTGGTTGCTCACAGAGGGTGTGGAGACTTAGTTCCAATCAAAGTCAAATTCAGAGAATAAACCCTTTACTCTTTCCTTCTTTTCAATCTTTCTCCCTGAAAGCCAACTTTAAGTGACAGTGTTGCAAAATTGCCAGATATTATTCCCACAAATTACATTTCAGAGTATAAAAACTCCCTTGCAAAATGAAATTTAAGAAATTCTTTAAGGGCTGTCCAATAAACAAGTGCAATCAGAGTTGAATCAGCTACAGCGTGAAAACAACATGTATAAATTAGTGAAGTGCACAGCAGGTACTAAGCCATTGCTATCTAGTACTTCATCTTGATACCACTGGAGCAAGCTAGTGATGTCTAATCTACAGTAAATCTATGCCTTAGTCTCAATCAAGCATAAGACAGCATTGTTCAAATACAGTTGTTAGAAGAAATGCTGACTCTATTAATACATTTTTATTTCAGTTGGTCTGAAAGAGCCTCCTCCTTCAAACAGAGCCTTGCTCAAGCATGAGGAAAGAGATCAAAAGTTTATTCTGCCCTGCTCTGTTTCCTGCTCAGCCCTTCCCTGGGTACAAGCTGTGTGAGGCCTGGGGGATGTGGAGGGCAGGGGCTCCTCCAAAAACACTGACTCTCCCTCCAACCATTTCCTGCACCCCTCACAGGCTCTGCACACCATGAGGCACATGCAGTCCAGTACTGGCTGTGAGACCATCCCAAGACAATTTATTGTTACCAGGATCAAGGTCTTTGTGAGGAAGTTTCAATTTGGACTATGTAGTAAATTCCATCCACTAAATAATGTGATAGACATATATGGTGTAACCATAATCAGAATAAATTCACCAATACCTTTATTCGATTCCCATGTAGAAGAAAATGTTGAATGATAAAACAAAATTTAAAAATTGAGAGATTTAGATTAGTTATACAAAATAAACTGCTGACTTGCCTCTACTTTGACCTGTAAAGAGGGAATCATCTAAGGGCAAAGGTTTCCAGCAAGCCACATAGACATCTACAGTTAAAGAAACAAATTTTTTCAAATAAATTTTAAAGAAAAGAAATAGCAAATACTGATCAAATTTACAGATAAACAAATTTAGGGGAGGGGTAGAAAGCAAAGGAGGGTCATAATTGTAGAAAGATCTGGATTATTTGTTTTTCTGCACATGCGTTAATGTAGTTACACATGAAGCCATTTTTGTCTGCTCTGAAAAGTACTTGGACCTGCAAAGGACTTTCAAAGGGATTTGTTTGATATATCAGATGTCCGGCTGATGGTAACCCTCTGATCTGAGTCTTTGTTCATGGCCAACAAAACAGCAAAATATCAAGAAAAGACATTTCATTTTACCACTATATTTAGTAAAGTGAAGCCACTCCTGGTTTATTATAATCAAGACAAATGGAAGAAAGCTGTAATGCCCACCTCAGCAAACATTTTCATACCTCAAGCTACAGAAATCCAAAAATTATTAAATGTGCAATGATATTCTCATTTGAATGAATGCAAACTCAGTAAAATTTCAGCACAATGTATTTTTAATAATCAAGGTTCATTATGGGATTTTTCTTTGCATGGAGTGCTTCATTTCTACATAGTTGTATATAATATAAGGTGTTCAGTGGCAGGACCAATGGGAATGGCTCAAAACTGTATTAGACAAGCTTTAATATTATGGAACATTTCTTCACCGATGTGGTGGTCAAATACTGGAACAGTCTCCCAAGAAAGGTACCCAAACCAGTCAGTGTTTAAGAGACACTTGGACAATGCCTTTAGCAGCAACATGAATTAGCTGTTGGTAGCCCTGAAGTGGTCTAACAAATGGACTAGATGATCGCTGCAAGTTCTTTCCAAATGGACTATTCTGTTCTGTTATAATCAACTAGTCCCTTTATTCCCTTGGGAAACAATTTCTTCCTGTTGTCTTAATTATTATATTAATCAATAACAATATACAGACATTGCACTGTGCAAAAGAAAACAGCACACATATTTTTGCTAAATTTGTCCCTTCATTAAAAAATAAACTTTTTTTGCTTTATTATAAGAAATCAAAGTAAGAAAATATTGTGTTATTTATTCATAAGCTTAATTATCAATGCTACCAAAATGTTTGAATATTTAATGTAAATATAATTCTAGAAACCATTTTGCTATGGTACTTATACAATTTTTATGCTTTCAAAAGCATATGAAAAGCTGAAAAAACCTTTATGTCACTGTGTCCTGAAGCATCTGATGACATTGTAGAATCATAAAGTCATTCAAACTGGAAGATACCTCAGGCGGTCCCTGGTCCAACCTCCTGCTCACAGCGGGGTCAGCTCTTGGGTCAGAACAGGTTGGTCCAGTTGGGGCTTAAAAGCTCTCAAGTTCACAGACTGCAAAATGTGGGCAGCCTTTGCCACTGTCTGACTGTCCTCATGGGAAAAATCATCTCCATCCAGCCTGAGTGGAATTTTGAAATGACACAGTTTGTCGCCTGTCCTGGTACCATGCACTGCTCTAGAGTGCCTGGCTCCTTCTCCTTGACACCTCCTTGAAGTTTTGGTTCAGGGTGTTGTGTTGTATTGCAATAAAACATTCCTGTATTTTGCACATAAAAAATAGCCACTTTACTTAAATACGAGAGAGCCCTTCCATCAGCAACCATTTTAGCATTATATTCACTGATTTTCAGTATGGATTTTGGTGGCACCTATGCATAATATCTATAAAAAAATCACATCAGTTTAATACAAAACAGCTTCACAGCTAAGCATTGGAAGAGCTATCTGCATAGTTTAAAAGAGGAAAAGTTATGGCATGACCTGATATCAGGAGGACAAAATATGGATGTCTTCTTCGATCCAGTAGAGCACAACAAAAGCCCAGGGCTGAATGTTGAAACCATGTTAATTCATGCCAGAAATAAGGTGTACACTTTTAACACTGGAGATAAATAATATTTGCAATAACCTGCCTTAGGTCACAGCATCTTCTTCTGGAAATATTAAACAAGACTGAATTTTTTCTCCCTTAAAATATATACACTTCAAACAGGAATTAAATCAGGAGCATCCTGTAGCTTGCGTTAAGCAGGGGGTCAGACTAGATGATCACAATGGTCCCTTCTGGCCTTAACATCTATGAATCTAAATGGAACATAGCACCAGGAGAACTCAAATCCCCTCACAGATTTAATAAAAGCCAAGAGCACATGACTGACCCAGAGGCAATTTTGAGAGTTGCTGGCATGACCGACTGCTGATAATGTAGGGCTCTGCCAAGTGGCCAGACATGGGCACTGAAAGGACATATTTCAGAGCCTGACATCTGGGATTCCAGGTACTTCTGTGCATCACATGCAGCTCTAGTGAACAACTAGAGAAGACAAGGAGAGCATTAAGTCATCAGGAAATTGATTCCTTTAAATAAATACATAGAAGAAAATCTAGCTCACTTGAATTTTATCTCTCCCCAAATTAAATAAAAGGATTCATTAACTGAGAATTGAAGGGGTTTTTTGTTTGTTTGTTTTTGTATTTGTTTTTACTTATTTAATGGTTTAACCCCTGACACCAAATAAGCCCCATGAAGCCATTTTCTCACTCCCTTGGGTAGGATGGGGAGAGAACTGGAAGAGTAAAAGTGAATATAATTATGGCAGCATAATTCTAAATAAATATCTAGTAGTTATGAACAATACTTAAATTTATTTTTATTCTAATGCTGGTATTTGTTTTGAATTTTTAGCTGAAAACCTTATTAATAACTCTGCAGCAAAAACCATAAAGGAAAAAGACATAGCTACAGCTATGTGTCTGAGTGTCTGAGCCTGGATTTTTTCATTTCCATATCTCTGTACGCGATGCATGAGTCAATTTTATTGCTTAATAGTTACTTTTTATTTTTGGACCAACTCTATTCATTTCTTGCATGCTGGAAACTCTTCACCAATTTCCACATTTTATCTCTCATTTACAATGTGATAACTACCAGAAACAGAGGATGAGACTGATTTAATCTAAATTTAAAAGTACCCAGCATAAATGTCTGGTTTTTGGTTTACTCATCCTAGGCTCCCTCAGAAATCAGTAAAGAGAAATTAGCACTTTTGAAGTGTGATTTGTCTTATCTGCTGTAGATGTATATTTGAGGATGAGGATAATGTTTTAGATTAGTACTCTTCAGTCTGGAAAACTGGCAACAGGGAGAAAGGATGTGAAATGCAAAAGAGCTATAAAATCATGAATGGCCTGTAAAAAGGTGAAATGAGATAGTCTGTTTAGTGTTTCTAAAAAATTTCAAAAAATTAAAAGACATTAGAAGACATTAAATAAAGATGACTGTAGCTTCATTAAATAAATGGCACTGAAATGAACAAAAAGAAGTGGAATTAAAAAAATATCAGCAGACCTCGATGCTGAAAGACTGTGTGTCTGCTTAAAGAGTGTATGGGTGTTAAAAAAAGGTTGCACAAGTAGATGTAAAATAAATTTTTTTCAAATTGCTAAAATCTCAAAATTACATGCACAGAATGAAAACTCTTTGAGTTGAAACAGCCAGAGGCCAGAAAAGCAAACAGGACAAGGGCCATGTATATGCTTACTCTTCCCTGAGGTAGATGAACCGTTGGCCAGCCTAAATATGGTTGGTTCTGTTATAATCATACCCTGACTATAATGGGTGGGATGGAGAGAGTTTGAGGAGAAAGTTAAAATCTACACTGCAGATGACTGTATTTGATGAGATGAAATCCACAGAGTGATTTTGAAAACAAGATCAGCTCAGGTTTTAAAAAGGTCATATGCAAGAGAAAAAGAAAAATCCGCCAATAAGTTGCTGGATTTAGCATTTTTGTGGGCAAGCCAATTTCCCTCAATAGTTCTGCTGGTACCTGGTTGCTGCAGTCCATTGGTATAATCATAAGGCTATCAGCATTTCAAATACTTTGCCAGATCTTGAAATCTGAAATTGCATGGGTTTTCCCCCCACATGTTAAAAAGGACTGCTGAGGGATAGCCAGAACTGGCAGCTAAAACCCAGAAGGGTGAGGAGACAATCAGAAGGGCAAAAGTGAGAAAAATTATTTACATAGCCCACCAGAGGGACATGATTTTCTTTTATTTGCAAAAGGAGATTCAGAAGAATAGACACCTCTGTCTTATCCAAAACTAGATGAATTTCCACTTCATTCTTGTCCTTTTTGGTAAAGGTTAAAATTATTCTGTGTTAATATATTTTGGAGGGTAGGGAGTGTATATCTGTACACATCCATGCAGTCACTGAACAGAGAAACCAAGATTTATTTCTACTATCTTTCTGTCAAGATAATACTCTCCTCTACACCAGCATTAGATTTAAACAAAATGTAGTATGCTCATCTATGAACTTGAAAAAGCATCTCAGCAGATTAGGTCAATTACCATAAACCTTGACTGCCTTTTTCAGATACCTAATACTGCACACATAAAATCTCCATGTTGTCTCCACTTTCCTGTGACTCCTGGATGTCTACCTGAGTCCTGTCAGATCTTGTAAGCCAGCTTGACACATCCATGTCACCATGGTGTCTTTGGCCTTAACTGACTACCCTAACGGAAATCCTGGCAAGAAGCAACACAGCCTTTAAGAGCAGAATGAGAAAAAAAGTGTTCAAAGGGCTCTGGAGAATCCAGGGGTCTCCCCTTGGTCCATTCTCACAATGTTTCCTTGATTTCCTGATGGACCAGGAAAGAAATCTGAGCAATAACAGCAGCCATGTGTTGCTGCATGCTTTGCTTCCTTCTTACCTTTCTCTCCCCTCTCTGAAACTGGTGTCAGATATATAATGAAGCTCAGTATAGTGTGCAGGATGCAGAATAATGTATCCTATGTTTATACTGTGGTGATACTGCCCTACCAGCCAGGATAGAAGACACCTCATACATATAATGCATGAGATTTTTGAGCAGCTGAATTACAGCTTCCTTAAATCAAAAATTAAAAGGAAGCTAAAATGCGTAGCAACATTACTCAGATCAGATCTTCTGTATTGATCAAGTTGAATTTTTCATACCGGAGATTTGATAAATTTAACCACAGAAAAGCTTAAAGCAAGTGACAAAAACAATCTTCCAGACTTTCCATATGCTTTCAAACCAAATGTGAAATGAAAGAAAACAACCACCTTTATAACATATTTTGAAGGATAGATGACTATACTTCCTGTAACAAGATCCAGTGTGTTTCAAAAATGTTCAGCATGACAGAATATAAAGAAGTAAATAGATCTTCAGCTAAAAGCAGAGGAAGGAGGTATTTAAAATATTTGCTTTATGTATGTAGAGCAAATTCTTCTTTGACATTTTAGATTGAAATGGATATAGATCAACAGGAAGTTTTTTTGATAAAATGCCTACATCTATCAAACAGTTTTACGGAATACATGAGATGATCTTTGGAAAATTACAGCATGCTGTAGACTACATGGAAAAATATTCTGCTATAATAAATAGAACAACACTGTGAATTAATATGGTAGAAAATATCCTTCAGTAGTTTTTAGTGAGAACCAATCCAGTATAGGGCTTTTCTGTCTCTAATTCTGTTCATACCTTTTGAGTGTTTGATGATAAAGAAACTAACATAAGGATTTATGAGGAAATTACAATGCTGATTTTTCTAATGGAACAAACAGTCTCAGTTCTGTGTATTGATGGCAAACAGAAGACTGACCAAAGAGCAAGCAAAGCAAAAAAACCACAATTTGGTGGTTTTATCAATGAGAGGAAGGCAAAATATTGTTATTAATATCCCAAAAAGAACATAACTTCAGAAAAAGAAATACTAAAATAAATAATTCAGTTTTCTTATCAAGATTGTAGCATTGCAATGAACATGAAATTGTGGTAGAAATCCAGCAGAGATGATCAACTTATTCTACTTGCTTTTACAACCTTGAAAATATTTGGCAAAACAGCATGATTAGCATAGTCCCAAAAATGATTTTTCAAAACTTTATGAATCAATCTTTATTTAAGAAAGATTTCATAAAGATTTTAAGTTCTTGTTAGGGAAAAAAGTACTAAGTACTTTTTAAGTAATTCGAAAGCTTTGATTGAAAGGGTTTATGAAAACCAATTCAGAAGCTCATTTTACTGTAATTTCTAAGGTAAGAAACCAAAGTCATTAATCAACCATGAGGGAAGAATGAAGACCAGCATATTCAGGATAAGCTTTAAGAGTAATATCAAGATGACCTTTATGTCAAGCAGTAACATGAATGCCATTCAGAAGTAGAAGATGAATGAGAGCTAAGAAAACATAAAAGACAATAGGGAAAGAAGCCCAGTCCATCAACATGACACTAAAAACCCGAAGAGCATCATAAAAATAATGAAATAAATTGCAGAAGCCAAGGTCCAGCCCATGAACAGGATGGTGCAAAAAATAGACAAGGAAAAGAGAAAATAATCTTCTTCACCAAAGATACTATAAAAAATTTCAACTCTTCAAGGGGAGCTGAATAATCCTTTTAGGTTTTATGATTATTTTCTCACTGTTCAGAGTGCAACTCTGCCTGTAGTCCTTCCCCAGCATGTTGATTTTTCTCAAGAAATACTAATCAGCAAATTAGTTTTAAAAAAGCTAACTATCATATGAGGCACTGTGGGGTGACACAAGGGATTGCTTCATGACCCCCTACCAGTCAGGTTTAAGAAGCAGTGCAGAGTGTAATGAAGTGATGTTCTGAGTCAGCTTTTCCATATTTCCTTTATGTGCTTTGATCCAGCGGCAAAAAGTCTGCCTGCTGACATCTAGGAGCACAGCAAATGTGTCTTACCAGCAGAACTACATCGGAACAATGGTCCATGCTCTGTATGGAAGTATCCTCTTGCTGATACAAAATGCATCTATTTTTTATCCCACCATTTTCTAATAAATATATTCAAAGTATTGTCCAGAGCTAATGTTTTACTATTTTGTATTTGATTTTAATTTCAAGTAGTGTATTCAGTATTCTGTGTTTGCTCAACATCAATATTTGAATAGGCAGACAGAGATACATGCTAAAGCCATGGCCAATCAAGCCTGGCTGATGTTATACATCTATTTAAATCTGACCTTCAACTGCTCTCTCTGATCAACCTGCGTCTTCTTCAACTAATGGATTTTTAGAACCATATGTGAAGTGTGGAATGCACATCAGCATCTTTTATATTCACTCTCTTTAAAAGATAGAAAGAAAATCCCTGACTAAAAATGCCTAAATGGGTTCATACAAACACAGCCTATTCATGTGCATAGGGAGACTGAATAACAGAGCTAAGTTTAATGCGTCAGACTCCCCATCTTATTTAAAACTAATAAATATACTTATGAAAGGCAGCAGACATCCAGACATCCAGTTTGTTGTTTGAGGTTTTTTCTTACTGTAAATTCTGACCAGTGAAAGCGGGTTTAATCTTTATATTTGACTAGAAAGAGTCCCTTTTTGCAGACATTATTTTTATTGAACTTCTTTATATTTGCCACAAGTGTTTTGGGTGCTCCTTTAAAGCTCTCAAACAGATACAGAAAAATACATTGGGTATGAGGAGGAAGAAAATTCATTGTAAGGTTGCTACATCTCTCTTTAGTACCTTTGAAAGTAAGAGTATGGATTTCCAACAAAAAAATTCACATGATGTCATGTCTTCTTTATAACTTAATAGAAACATATTAATGTAATGTCATCTAATATCATACTAAGTAGAGGTACTTATATATTGCATTAGCTTTCATCTAAGCAACTAGAAACACTGTGGGGGAATCTCTACTCTCTGTATAGACTTCAAAGCATTTATTTTCCCCATGAATCTCTTTTCCTGCCTGCTGCCCATCTATTATCACTACAGATTAGTTTTAAACCTTTCTAGGAAATTTTTTACTTGTAATTTCAAGCGTTAAAAAAATCTTCCACAGTTCAGTAGCAAAATTCTTGTGTGCATTATATGAATGATTGGTGGCTGCAATGTTAGGCCACTGAAAATGAGAACCTGGCCACAATTCCTGGGCAACAAGTGAACACAAAGGCAAATGGACATGGGCAGCTAATGGTTAACTACTATTGGTAGTTGAAAGAAGTCTATTTTAAATGTGATGTGACGTGTTTGGGATCCTCTGTGAAATTCATAGTTTTTAATTATGACTACTGAGAAATCTTTGGGGGGTTTTATGGTTTTCTGTCTTTTTTGGCATGCAGTACCTTGTATTCACTTTCTGGAGCTTTATAGGTCAGAGTGCATGCCAAACCTTTAATTCAAATGTGTATGCCTAACAGGATTTGCAGTCATGCAAAACTCATGAAAATTTATGATAGGAACCAAATACCCCAAAATCAAGACACATAGAATTCAAGTCTAGTAACACCCTCATAGCAGCTAATGAAACATCTGTTATATAAATCACACAGTATAAGGACAAAAGGGCCTATTATGCAATCTATTTTGATCTCCTACATTACCCAGACTATAAATATTCACCCAGTAATTTTCTGATCTCTCGATGAGCTACTCTTCTAAATAGATTTTAATTTATTCAAACTTTAGTTCAAACTTTAGTGGCAGAACATCTCTCTGAACTCCTTGTAGTATTTGTAGTAGTTAATCACACTAATTGTCTCATAGATGTTGATGTCTGGCCTGAACTTACCTAGTGCTCTCTTGTCAGCCTTTGGATGCCAGTATGCCTTTGCTTTGCAAGATAGCTCTGCAGGGTAGTACCGTCATCATTTCATGACTACTAAATCTCTTCTTTGATAAATTAAATTGAATTAAATGGAGTTAGATGTCTTGTCCTACAAGGACTTATAAAAAATTGGGATTTTTTTCTACATTTGTTCTGACCTCCTTTAATAGGGGCCATTGAAGCATTGATTTAATCAGTTTATGTGGCATAGAAATTGGCCTAGTAATTCTGTACATAACATTCTCTTTCTATGCCAGCAATTACCTCAGCCACAACTGGGGAAAGTGCATACCAGACCTGTATGACCTATATTCTAGGTTACTGGGCATATGGACTTATATTTGGCTTAAAATGAGAAAAGCACATCAAGGGACTCTTAGGAACCGATTTTCACACACGATTATTCCTTTTCTCTCAACCAGCTTCATTCATCTGCAAATTTCATTACAGTTTTATGTTTGCTTCCAGTAAAGTACTTGATTAGCACTGGGCCAAAGAGAGATTCCTCCTGATTGTCATCCAAACTTTATCAGCTGAAGATGCCCATATCCTCCACCAGCTGTTACATGTAAATTAAAACCTGGAATGCTTATATTCTCCATGAATTTCTGCATTCAGATTTAACAGTCAAGCTTCAAGGATAGGATACCATACCAAACATCACATAGAACTTATATGGGCTACAGTATTAAACCCTGGATACAAAGGCAGCAATTTGTTCTTACAAAAAAATCTTTTAAAAAGAATTATTAGCCTGGTTATGACACTAAAGCTTACCATTCAAATAACCTGATTTTTACCTCTCTTTCTCCAAAACAATTTTGCCTAAATTGATGCAAACAGACTTACTTCTGTCCCCTCTTTCCCTGATACTATGCTCAGCCTTTCACTTCTGCAGCAGATGCTAAGCTTGATAAAAGTTTTTTTTGTCAAGAACTGGAGTGAGGGTGAGTCATCTCTAACCCAAGTTCTTACTGCACTTTTTAAAGAACTGTGATACTGATGTTGTCTTCATTTTTGATACTAAGTCAGCTTCAGGTAATTTTTTTATATTTTTTCAAAAATCACCTTAACTTGTTCTTTTTCTATTATCCCTAAATCCAGTTTTACGCAGTTCTGCAATTCCCCTTTAATAATCAGGGAATGAGCAATCATTTCTGACCCGCATTTAGAGCTCTGCGGCCTTTTCTATCATCTTGTGCTTATACTTTCAAGGCCTTATAATCCTGTGTTTTGAGTGCCCATTGAAATTTTTTTCAGCATCCTCCATGCTTGTCTCAATTCATACAACTAATGTTTTATTAGCTCAGCACAGTGCCACATACGTCCTTGTCCTAGAGCCATTAATAGCACATCTTACAAAAACAGCAAGGTGGACAATGTGCTCTGATAACTGCTGACTGTCAGTATCAATCAGTTACAGCAATAATACAGGTATGGTTTTTTAATTATATCATCCATAGCTGAAGTTGAGTCCTCTGGAACTTATAAAAAAACCTCTAACAGGGTTAGGAAAACATTTCTCTACAATCAACTACAAAATCTGAAGTAGCTACTGAGCTGAAATCTGTTGACTAACTTTACATCAATGCAAGTCAAAGAAGCATTTTATTCCAGGGAACTTGCTTAAACAAATTCTTTGGTAGAGAATTTTTTAATAAATTATAAAATAAGCAATACATCAAGTAGCAAACTTTTGAGATGCAAGTTATATCAAAATTTGTATTTTATGAATTTCTGAATACCACAAAACATCGGTAGTCTTATTAGATTTCAAACATAAACATTGCAACAAATACTTACGCTCATAAACCTGCAGTTGTTTTTGTTATCAGTTCAGTTCCTTTGATGCAGAAAATACAACTTTTAAGTTAGGAAATTGCGGACAATATATTTTGATGACTTAATATCTTAGTTCATTCATCCTAAAACCTTTGTTCTTTGCAATGCAATTACTTCAGATTACCTGACAGAACCTTCTTGACATAATGGCTCATTGGAGGTAATGAAAGAAAATTCACTCCTACAGATTTTCAATTGCTCTGGCAAAATTTCTGCCTGAAAGTGACTCAAGAGAATTAGTGGACTCTTTAACTGGACTAACTGAAGATATCTGATTGTTGGGTGGGCTCTATATTAGGTTTTTTTCTGGAAAGCAAAAACAACCAAAATTGTATGAGCTAGGTTGTTATTCTTGCTGTTGTCCTTCTACAGACTCAAAATGCACACATGACAGTAACACTAACAGTCTGAGACTGACTTGTCTGTCACAGGCTGGCCTTATCCTCTGATCACAGCACAATGCCTTCATGGCTGAGAGAGAAAGATTTCTTCAGAAAGATTATGAGTGCTATACTTTACTGAGACCCAAAACCCACTCTTGGTAAAGGTCTGCACAGGTAAATGGCCCTAATTCTTTGTGTAAATGCTACAGTGCTCACAAAAATCAATGAACAATGAAAATGACAGGAAATTTTGCCCTGTATGTTAACAATTGAATCTGATGTGTTATCTCAGGTAAATACCTTTAAAGACAAATTGTACGGCAGTTATATGTCTAGTTGCAGTTTCTGAAAAATACTTTCTAGTGTAGATGTGTGGCATGCACTCATTTTAAGTGCCCAACAACCTTTAGCAGAGAGCATGAAATTTTCTACAAAACACAATTAATGTAAAAAAGCTTTTTGTTTGTTTTTCTTAGGAGGAATTATCTTTGCTTTGATAACTACCTGCTGATGAAGAACATAACAAATTGGTAGTCTCTGCAAGATTTTCTAAGAATTTAGCAAGAAAAATTTAAAGAATCTTTAAATGAGTTTGTGAAAGACATAATTCACAGGAATTCACACACTGCATTCAAATTTGCCTTTCAAATGATCAAGAATAATTTGCAAAGGAAAAGATGGGTTTGACAGGGAGCTGACAAGGATTTCCAGCAAGGTTGACTCAATCTGTAAGTCTGTCATAGCTTTATTAGGCAACATTACTCATAGAGAAGCAATTAATTGGACCACACCTAGCTGTGAAGAAGAATAAATGTTAACAGAGATAAAGTCATTAAGTTGCCTTTAGAGTCAGTGGAGAGAAAAAGAGAGTTTTAGTGTGTGGTTTATATGATTTTTTGATACTTGGTTGATGTTGAGTAGAATTATAGCTCGGAGGTGCCCATTTTTCAGTCTTGATTTAAAAGGGACTCTGAAGTCATTGGCTTACAGGTGAATACCTACACCATGGAAAACTACGACTCCTTGAATAAACCCTGCCACTTTTGTATTTGTGCCTTGTTTCTGCCTATAAATTGAGGATAACTATGCTATTTTTACAGTTGTTTCCTTTTCTTAAACCTGTATGGACCACATGTTCCCAACATAAAGTCTTCTCTCATTTTCTATACATATCATGTTTTGACGTGGAACAGTTCAACCACTGCATTGGTACAAAAATGTTCAAATTTTTAATAAATAAACCACTAAATTAATTTTAATAAATTATTTTCTTGACCCATACTGATGTATCTTTATTTTTTGCTGATAATAACATAGTTTCTCTTTAGTGGCACATATACATGGAAGTTGCCATGGTGTCTCAGTGTCAAGACACACTCATCTCATTTTGCCAATTGCATCAACTAGAATCACACGTTAAAGCAAAAAATAATAATTTTCAGTAATTTCATCCTCCGCAAGAATGCAGGTACTGCACTTTGCTATTAGGTGCTGTTGCCATTGTAAAGAAGATGTATGTAAATTAGTACTAAGAAAAAGCACTTTAGTGATTTTAGACCCTGCATAATTTGCTGAGAATGTGTCTGCTCCTGATGAATACTTTCAGAAAGCAGGGAGAAGGTGGAGAATATCATAGAATCATAGAATACTTTAGCTCACCAGTAGCCAGAGAAGTAAATTTGGACACATAGCTCTCCGATTTTCAGTAATGCAGAGATTTTAAATTTTTGTTAGACTTTTTTTTTTTTAAACCTGGTATTTCTCAATTAGTAACATTTGAAAAATAATGCTAAAGGATAGGAAATGATGAAATAACACTAATTGTAAATCCCTCTAGTCTTAAATTATCTTCGTTGTTCAACCTAATGGGAACTTCCAAGGGTTTTCCAAAAGGTAGAGGGGTACGCAAGTACAACAAATCAAAGAGGAGCTTTCACCTTGCACAACAACACAACTGAAAATGAGCTACCAGACTACCATGTGGTGCTAGAAAATCATCTGGCTTGCTGTGAAGGAGGGCCTGACACTGCAAAGTTAAAATCTCCGAGTGACTCTTACATGAGGGGGCCTCAGTGTGGCTGAGTGGCTGATGTGTTGAGCAGGCTGGCTTGGCACAGAAGACGCAATTGCAGGAGGGTGTCCACCCACCAGAAAACATGAGTAACCACCCTAGTGCCTCAGCATGGCTGACTGCACGAGGGAAGTCATATGCCACGCTCAGGTTTTATTTTGCTCTTTCAGGAGGAGAGCCTTCATATGTGAACCAGTTTTCTGAAGGTATCTTTGGAACAAACACCCCTGTAATATCGTCCAGTGAAATATCTGAAATGTCAGATGGAAACTGAGAATGAAGTAGGAGTGAAAAAATGCCACCTAATTGCAATTAGGCAAAATATTTGCTCTAACATTTCAGGAACAATGCATTTTTTAAACACAACTTTATACCTAATTATTTAGATAATATTTTAATAATTCAAAACATTTCAACTTTAGAAATAATTAATTGCAATATGCTTATATACAGGGTTCCCACACACATTCTGTGGGCCTGGATATCTAAAATTTCCTACCACAAAGTAATGTGGACACTAGCAAGAGATGTGTCACAGCTACCAAACTAAAGATACTGGGTTTCTTTAAGTAATTCTACAGTTAATATCCCATGAAACGTCTGCCTCGCTGTTTCTACACTGAAGTAGGAGAACTGAGAGATTTTAACTAAAATATCACCTTTTTCCACACAAAAAAAACCACCCTCAAGTGCCTTGAGCTTGTTTTTTCAAGACAAAATTAAATACATTTTTACTTCTCAATTGAGTTTTAACATTTTAAATTAAAGCTATTACTTTTCTTTTTAATTCCTACAAAGTCAAAACTTTCTATAAATATTATACAGCTATTTGTGTTTTATTGTAGGCCAGAAAAACTTAAAATTTTTCAAACTTCTTTTCTTTATTGAAAGCTACTTGCAAAATTTGAGATAACTTTGAGAATAATTCCGTCTTTTCTCTGCAACAAGCTTGTTTTCTCTATAGATTCAACATGTTTTATTGTTATTAATTTAAAAAACTTTCAGAGACCTACAAATTAGTACCATGCAAATGCAAAAAGTAAATTAAATCACAGTCTCTTCTTGACAGATTCATCAATATTTATTCTTTAATTCATGTCTCAATTGAAATTTCTTCTTAATTATTAGCAGGCAAATAATGAGCTTCTTTTATCAGGCCATTATGTCATGATAGCTGAAGAGTTTTTGAAGATTTGCACTTCTCATAAGCTTTCTAGTACTTGCCTCATACTTCACCTGGTCTGCACTGAACTCTTACACATAGCTATTTTATCTGCCAAGTACTTTGCTTACAGATTCCAATCTTTAAAACAAAGCAAGCTCTCCTTCTAGTCACAGTCTCCTAGCAACAAAGCTTACTTCCCTCAATTCTGAATGCTGAAGAATTTATGGATACTTAAGCTTTTATGTCTTATTTCAAGCAGTCTGACTTTTTCTCAAGAAAGGTTTTGTTTCCTAAAATGCAATAAATCAATGCAAGATCACAAATAGGCAATTTTATACCTCTTTTGTTAAACAAAACAACACCTTAACATGTTAATCAAATTCAGTAGGGCCACACACATATTAAGCTTTTATACTCTGTGTATAATCAGTATCAGATAGCAATAGGAGAAAGTTCCCTACTTAAAAGTGTAGGAGGAGTTTGCAGTTAGTAGAGCAGCAAATTTCTCAAAGCTAAATTCCTTTCAACACACACAAAACAGATTTCTGTTTTTCACGGCTGGTCCTGCCATCTAAGCCACCCTAAAGCAGCAAACCTTTATTGATGAAATCATATTCACCACTCAGCATGAGAGATCTGGTTGAAGATTTGGTTTTTTTGTTCTGTAAGGCTATATATTGAAGATGAAACATGGAAAGCTCACAAACCACTTCCCTCCCATCCTGTGGCCTTTGCCCATGCTGCGTGCTCTCCAGTTCAGAACTTCAGTTCAGTGCTCCTTTCTGTTACTGGCCCTTGACACTGAGAGACCAGGCCAGTAATTCTCACCCATCTATCAGATCAACTGTGTAAGAGATTTGAATTCAATTCATCTGGTCATCATGAGGATACCAAATATGATTATACTCATGCTGTAAAATCCCTGTGCTATTGTACGGAAAGTGCATTTAACACATGCAGTCTCCCATGCTAAAAGTAGAAAGCTTCAAAATGTCTTTGTTTATTAAGCATGAGCTTCTAAGCAGATGCAGAAAGACTGTGAGTGCCATTCTACTACTATCTTTTCTTCTTTATGTTCCCTCAAGTATGATTCTTCCTTGGTTATTCTATTTTATTTCTTTTTTCTTCAGATTTGGCCAAAATTTGAAGAGGTAGAACTCTCAAAGATCTTAAGATGCAAAGGGGTGTTGAGAAGAGGAAACATCTTTCAGATACTAATCCTATATAATGTGTAAGATCACAGGAAAGAGAGAGAATACCAGGTTCCAAGTTTCATTAGTCCCAACATTTAGAGAAATACTAAATAATATTAGAAATCATCAGAGTCTGTACTCTACTCTCAGGTCAGTTTCCAGGCTCCCAAATAATTTTGGCAAGTTCATAGTATTTTAAGAGATTGGGTTTTTTTACCATTTTTTTGATGTTGTACCTTTTTGAGTTTTATTTCAGCTACTAAACAAAAACTACCATGATGTATTTTGCTCTTTGCCCAGATGTTTTCCTGTCTCCCCTCTGGGTCAGATCATAATCTGCGAATTGTGGCAATCTGTATACCAGTATTAGGCAAGATAACTTTTTTTCCTACTGAAGTGAACTTTCAGAAGGCACTTGATAATCTGATAGCCTTCCTACATCGTTTTGCTGAAAAAGAATTTAGTATGTTGCAGCATGGTTGTCTGAGCCAACTTTCTATCAACATTTTAATTATCGTTATGACCTTGTGTCTTGTAATGCAATATTTTTGTACTACACTTCTGTCTATGACTATGGCCTTGGAGTCCTCTGTTGCTCACATAATCCTTGTGATGCCTTATTCTGTGAACTATTGCTGCAGGAGATTTTCCTGTAGCAGCTTCAGAGAAATGAAAACCAGTGTACCCTTTCTGATTTGTGCCATCTGAACAGAAGCTGACTGACATGATTTCTGCTTTTCTATTATTTTATGTATATAATTCTGGAAAGATTTTTATTTTTCTATTTTTTTCAGTTTGCCAATGTTAGAATGAACTCTGAGGATAGTTACAGGCAGCTTATTACTTGAAAATTTAACTTTAGTCCTGTCTCTTTTTCAATTATGACCAGTGTTTGTGTTAAGCTCTTTAAAGAAAATATTTTCCATTGCACCTTGATAGTTCCTTGTTGAAATGATGAGGCAATCAATCTGACTGCAAATTCAGAACCTTTCACTCATGGAAGGTCCATTACCTTATTGCTTAAAAAAGTATGTTCTTACCGTGAAATCACAAGAGTCACCATCCTCTTTTTTTTGTCTTGTCACACAAAAAACACCTATTAACAAACTAAACAATTAAAGCAATCTCTGGAAGTGCTTGTCAGGGCCCCTCTCCTGAGGACACAGGGCAGGGCTTGGTAGTCCAGGTTGGTCCCACAGCCCCAGACAGGGACCAGGGCATCCAGGACAGCCAGGGCAGCCCCAGCCCCAGCTGAGGACATCCCTGGGGATAGGGATAGGGATCAGTCAAGGCCAAGCTAGGCTTGGCTCAGGTGAGAGCCCATGGGCAGGTGGGAGCTGGAGACCACTGTTGTGTTGTGTTTGTACAAGTTGGACTGTTCCGTTTCCCCTTTTCATGTAATGGTTCTGCCCTGGTTCTCTTCTCCCTCCCTTGTGCTGCCAGTTATCCCAACTCCTCCCCAGTTGCCTTGGAGACTAACGTATCCTTTCTCAAATCCCTCCCCACTGCTCTGTCCCTCACTTGGTGCTCCCACCCTTCTCTCTGGAACTCTCTAGAAACTTCCAGCTAGAGTGTCGAGTGATTGGCTCAGGGGCCGGGGCTCCACCCTCAATGCCCATTGGTGTTCTCCCTAAGTCAATCTTTTGTATCCCACTCCCCTCTAAAACTCTATTCGCCAGAGGACTGACTCCTTTCCTGTCTCCCTCCCTCTTTATAAGTTATTGCAACCTTCTTGACTGTTGTCTTTGGGTGTTGGTTCCCGTGGTGCTCAGGAAATTTGTATTCACCACAGCTGGAGAGCGCTCTCTTTTTCTGCTGACTGTAGCCATAAGCCAAGCCACGTCCTACCACAAAGTAGCGCTGCTGTGATAGCACAGAGTGTTTGCCTTAGGTGCTGTCCCAAACCATGGAGACTGGGGTAGTGCCGCCCTACTGCTAGCAGTGCTGGATAGCTAGCCGGGATGTCCGAAACAGACAATCCTTCTCCAGCTTGACCGCTTCAGACCACCTCTGTGGTCTTGCTGGGCAATGCCTGACATCATGCAGGAGCAGCCCAGGGGTCCTGGGCTGTGAGCAGAGTCAGGAGGAGGCCAGGCAGGGCTCTCAAGGTCACTGGTGCTCTCCAGACCCGGTGTCTGGCAACACCTGAGCTGGAGACTGCACCTGGCTCACCAACTTCAGTAGGCACAAATGGAGCCATTCTCCATGTATTCATCTAAGTCCTTTTTTCAACCAAAGCTGAAGCATTTTCAGCTTTTCAGTGCCTCTGGCAAGAATTTCTACATAATTCTGTGCATAATGAGGGCCTACAGGAGGACAGTAAGAGACACTTTATCAGGGAATGAAGCTACAGGTCAAGGAATAATGATTTTAAATAAGAATCTGGTAGAGTTAGATTAGATATTGGAAGAAATTCTTTACTGCTGAGGGTGGTGAGTCACAGGAACAGGTTTACCAGAAAATTTGTGCCATTCCTGGAAGTATTCAATGCCAAAATGGGACAGGGCTCTGAGTAACTTGGTCTGATAGAAAGCATCCTTGCCTCTAACAGGGGGGCTGAAGTAGATAATCTTGAAAGGTTCTTTCCAACCCAAACCATTCAACAATTCTATTATTGATGTGTTCATTTCTGGGTGGATTGCAGCTCACATTTGCTTTTCAGAAGATTGCATGAAGTCTATATTATATTTTGGGGGACAGTGTATGTTCTACCCCTCCTGTTGAAGCCAATCCACTGTGCAACATAATATATGGAAATGATGGCTCCAGAACTGCTACCAACAACTCTTGCATGTCCCCACCTCACATATGAGATGTATTCTGCATTGGACAGAGAGCAAACAGGTGGCAGACAACCTATGTATTTTGCATACCTTATCCAGCCGTTACCTGGAATTTCTGGATAGTATCTAGTGAGCCAAATCCCAAAGCAAGCGGGTGATAAAATGCCTCCTATAGAAGATTGGAGGATATGGTGCTCCAGCAGAAAGCAGCACCTGATTCAATGCACTAGGAATAAGTGGTTCAGCCAGGAAGGTGAAAAACCTGATATCCATTGTTTAATTTCCTAGGATTTATTTTATTCTTTTCCCCCTAGAGAAAGATTTCTGGAAGTGAACTGAATGCAGTGTCTATGCCATGATCTAGAGCAAACAGCTATAGCTAATTGTTACAATGGACTATAAAGTACTTCAGAATGAAGACGGTGAATTGAATGATTTTAGGTGCCTGAAATAAGAGTTTAGGATTGTTAGAAAATCGATTCACTCTTCAAAAATAGTTCCAAATTATGCAGAATGCAAGCAGCCTGGATACATAACCCTAATTCTCCTAGCTGCCCATGGCAGGAGGCTTGTAACTAGATGATTTTTGAGGTCCATTCAAACTCAAACCGTTCTATGATTTTATGATTCCATGACAACATCTCTTTCTTTCTTGAAATATCATCTGACCCTGGAAGAAGGTAAAGATCTCTCTCTATCTCCCTCCAGATCCATCATGTCCTTGCCTGCAGGGCCTCTTCTGTTTGGTGCTCTCAAAGCAAGCCTAAGAACTCTGCTCTGTCCAAAATGTGTCTGCACGCGTGCCCATCTGCCAGTTGCACTGCATCTAGGGCACTACAGATGTTAAGGGCATCTTAGATTCAGGTGGCTGCTTTGCTTGAAAGCTTCTTTTGCCCAGGCCTTTCATATTTTTTTTAATGTCTTCTTGTACATGAACTGTTTGGAATGTCAGGATAGGGTGAAAATAAATACATTCAGTTGCTGCTGTTGGAAATCTCTCTCTGCTTTGAATATCTAAATATCTTACCCAAGAGAAAATAAGAACATAACTAATTGTAATTAAGTGTTGGAACACATGAGGAGGAGGAAAAACTGAAATTTTGCCATTGTTTTATTATTTTAATTTTATAGTGAGTATTCAATAGGCAATGGCAGATAATTAGGCTTGCCTCTCTTTTCTAGGTGAGTTCTCTAATCAACACGTTCTAGACTTGTGGTTCATTTTCCCTCTCTCCACTCATTTCTGACACTCAGCTGTGCCCAGCTGAATAACAGTTTCACTGAAAGGGCCTAAGAATCTTCCCCTCACTTCATTCCTCAAGGGTTGGGTAGCATAGGATATCTAAATGTTTAGATCTTTCCTGTGTGATGAGTGGTATGGATTTTAACACTATTCATACTCTGCTATAAATGTAGGGGATTGCAGATTCCAATAAGAATTTTTGGAGTTCTCTGAGTATCAAAAATTTCCAAATTATTTTTTGGTACAGGCAAAAATTGAGGAAACAAAACAATCCAGGGTAATTAGGAACAATGCCGGTAGTCACCTGTAGGAGGGATTCACCTGCGTTCACCTTCTGCCATGCTGTGGCTCTTCCTCTTGTGTTCAACAGCTTCTGCTCCACAGGAGAGAGAAAAGATAGTCCCCTGAAGAGAAAAACAAAACATATCCACTATTTGTTATATGCATTTTCTCTCAGAAGTGCAGAAATTGCTTTTCCTCCAGTGCAAAGCCTGGAGGTGATATCACACCTTCAGCATCACAATCTGACCTTTTGCTGTCCTCTTCTGGCTCAGGCTTCTTCTGCCCGTGTTCTCTATGTCCCTTAATTCTACATAGCCCCTGTGTGTTCAGGAAATTTTCTGTTCTCTCTCCGTTTAAATGATACATTGGTGGGGCTGGAATTCTGCATGGTACAAACCTCTTATTAGTGGTGGGCCAAAATGACATTTTTGTGATTCTTGATTTCATCTTGACAGGGTGGACCATGAATCCATTGAATTTCATAGCAAGATTTTTATTCAGCCAAGACTTAACTGTTTATGAATGTTAGAGAGGTGAATGCAGCATATTTTGCTCTTGTACCTTTTTATTGATTTTCCACACATACACAGCATTATAGAAATCATAGTTTTGTGAACATGCCTTTAACTAGTAGCTGTGGTTCAGTCATCTTGCAACAATTTTACAACATCATTAAACCTGAATGATAGCTCAGATCTCATTAAATCACAGGCAACCTCGCTGATTTAAGAATATAACAATTATTTTCCATAAATTTAAAATGTATGAAAGAAGGATTTTCTTCTGTTCTATTAAATTTTATTATAAAAAAGATAATGCATTTAACAGACAGAAGTATTCTATCAAATGTTTTATTATGTCATTAAACCTTAAATATCTTCCTGCTTTCAAGAAATGAGATTATGCATTTAGGAGACCTCTTAAACAAAGCTTAAAATTCATTTAACAATTAAGAGACTAAAGAAAAAGCTTTTTTCATATATTTTTCCCATGGATTTTTTTTTTTTTTTGCACCCATTTACAGCTGAAATAATAGGTATAATTTTAAATGCACATAAATGGAAATGAACCTAACGTGGGCTTCACTATATAGGCTACAGTTCTTTCACAGATATTATTGTCGTTCATTATCCAAAAGTCAACACTGAAAAAAGCAGCTCTGGCTGTAAAGAACAGGAGACAGAAACAGCAAAACACAGTTACACCTACAACTACAGAATATAGCTGGGCAATACCCTGTCAAAGTTAACTGCAGAAAGTTACTGTGATGCATTATTTCTCATTTTATAAGAGCCATTTTTGAGTGTCTGTAAAATTCATCAGTGCAAAGTTCAGGAGCTTTTGAAATGCAGGTCCCTACTTTGTTGAGGAGATTAAGTAACTTTCAAAACTACTTTGAGTAATTTTTAATTAATTCATCTTCTCTCTGATGGCTACAGAAAGGGCTGTGAAGAGCAGGATGCAATTGGGGATCACCACCCGAGGCTTAAGTAAACAGATTCCTGGCTGAAAGCAGTCACCTCCGACAAGCAAGCTGCCCTCGCTGGGCTGAGTGCATGCGAGGAGCACACGGCTGCACCCAGGCACGGAGCACGGATAGAGCCCCCAATTCCACCTGGGATGGGGCCACACAGGATGGTCATCCTTGAACAGAAACAGTCACAATCAACTTCCTCTAGCTAGATAAAAAGTGAAATGCCTTTGGTTGTTGTTGTTGCTTTTGCAGAGGGTTTGATTCAGATAGGACAGTATTACCCATTTTTAGGATAAGAATATTCCAGTATGTTGTGAAAGACAGGAATGTTAAAAAGTGCAATATTAATATTGGCTGGATGGTCCCAGGATAAGTTATCAACTCAATGACTAATTGGGGAAATCTTGATTTTTTTTTTTTTAATTTAGATATGAAAATGTTGAAATCTGACTTCGGAAACCTGTTTCATTTTGCATGAAACCATGTGTAGCTGAGATGAAAAAGCTCCATTAAGATAGAAATTTGGGGATAAAGTGAGGGGACTTGTTTGTTGGAAATATTATTTCACTGCCTCAAGAAATTATTTTGGTCAAATTATTTTATTCAAAATACATGTCTTGCAAGAAGCAAAAACCAACATGATCTCTGTAACAGTCAAGCTTCCACACAAAATAAAATTAAGAGACCACAACATTTCATAACAGGGTACTATAAGGAGGTGGAAGGACTTAGTGAGGTGGCAGGACCTGAATGAGCTTAGGGTAGAGATAATGAATCAAGCTGGGGGTGAGGGAACCTGGAGAGCTGAACAATAAGTCCAAAATGCAGAGTCTAATGCCTGATAGGCTGGTAGCAATGAACATTTATTTTGAAAGATTGCATGCTCAGGTAAAGCAGATAAACTCCAAGGAATAGAATTGGAATTGAGCAAATTAATAGAGCTCTGGTTGTTTCCCTATCTGAATAAAACAGAAAAGTCAGGACTGAATATTTTGAGAATTGTAGTTCTAAAAGCAGAATAATTTGCAGAGATATCAGAAAGACAAACCAGTGAGTTTTCTGTGCAAATTGGCTTTCTTTAATCACTATGCAGTTCCAAAAGGAAAGCAAACAACTTTCAGAGACTTCACATCAAACAGATGTGAAGAATGAAGCTGCAGTGCTGAATGAAGATCCGGTATTTCTTTTTTAGTTAAATCAAAAGGAGGATTTTGTATCGTATGGACAATTCTCAGGCAAACAGTAAATGAAAGGTACGTATCTGAATAGAGAGATCGAGGTATTTCATTTGAAAAGACCTGTGAATGATTGCTTTATCTCCTTCATTATCATAGTGTGTTAGAACTCAGCTGCATATTTCAGATGTATCTGCCGGTTCGCTGCATACTAAGTACAAGGGGATATAGACTTAAAACACTAAGATTTAACTACTATACTGTGGGGAATGGTGGTAGTTTAAATTCCAGTGATAACCAGAGGACATTCCGACAGATGCTTAGTGTCTGTAATTAGTGTGGGAAGCAGACTCTAAGCAAGAGTCTTTAAAGTTTAAATCTCACAAGGGATAGATAAAGACTTAATATGAGGGAGAAGAAATGTAAAAAAGGAAGATCTGACCTGACATTTTTTTGGTTGTTAATTGTAATTCTGTCCTGGCTTCCAGTGTTCACAATGGGATTTTTGGTACCATAGTTTTCCTGAGGCAGACCTACATTTTTCATTCAGGCCGTGATTTCCTGTTGTATGATTGCATGTAGTGAGCTCTTGACAAAGGCATCATGCAGTGCCTGAAAAGTTGTGTTCCTATTGTTTTCATGTGCTTCAGACTTCATGTACAGCATACCCCAGGAGAGAAAGTTGTTATTATTCTATCTGGATGTAATTTTAAGAACACCAAAACCACTTTTACAGGTGCCTCTGATAACAGCCTCATCATTGAATAGAAATTGTTGATTATGAGGAATTTATTACTGCTGACTGAATCTGAAAACCCTTCACAATAAAGGGAGACCGTACAAGACTCAAATTGCTTTCCTGTAATATTTTCTATTTTTATTCTTCAGGGCAAACATCTGATAGGAAAGGACTTTGGTCGCAACTGCATTCCCCTCATTAGTTGGCTGGTATGGGCTTATTGTCCGGATGCAACTCAGTCATTGCTGCTGTGTTCCACCTGCTGGATTCCCCAGCTCTGCCAGGCTCCATGCCCTTGCCAGTGCCCTTGCTGTCTTCCTACTGGATATAATTTGAAATCCTGGCCTTTTTGTGGTTTTTTTAACACACTATTTCAGGTTAGATTTTAGACCATGCTATGCAGATCTGTAATAGCAGATAGTTGCTTGATCATGAGTCCCATCAATTAGCCATCTATCGTTCAAGAGGATTTGATTTAATTGAATACCATTAGTTTAGTATTTTGTAAGGATGGGAATATGATATTCATTTACTCTACTCTGGAAGAAAAATATGCTCTTTACCACTTTTTAACTCTCATTTTCAAGTAGCTTATCACAGATTTTGACCATGCTGCTGAGCTGTCAATTATTAAGTCCATTGCAGCAGATTATTTTTTCTTCTGCTGTTTTAGCAGTACCATTTGAAGGACTTTACATATTAATTGAGCTCAATGTGAAAGATATCACATTTTTTTAACATCGATCTAAGTATTTACATTGAAATGGATCTTGGAGTGAAAACCAGCAAAACTATATAAAAGAAATAAATGGTTTGTACAAGAAGTGAATGAAGACAAGAATGAAAAATGTGTCAAATCAAGATCCAGTATTTCCCTTTTACTCACTCTGACTCCCAAGATCTTCATCATTGATATGTGGTTTTGCTGCCCTTCTGAAATCTCTCCACAGAACCTCCACCATCTGCCACTAACTTTGTTTCCCTGAGGACCAGATTCCCAGCTGATGCAAAAAGTGCAACCTCAATGATTCCTTTACATGTGACCTGATTTTGATTCAGACTTTGCCTCGGGGTTGCTTTGTCTACTGCCATCACTCCTGTTGTCAGACCTGACACAGGCTGTTTCTCCCAGAGCCTTGGCAAGGAGTGACCTCAGCATCCTTGCAGAGTTCCATTAGCTTCAAACTAGGCTGCCCTGTAGGACCTGGTTGTAGTTATGGGACATGAGCTGAAAGCTCTTCAAGAAAAATATTTAATCGCATTTTGCTCTGAAATTTCATCTACAGAAGCCTAAAGGTGAAATGGAGGTTACAGTCACTCAGTAGTGCTCATTGATTGCTTGTTTCACACTTCAGTAATAATACCCTTTTTGTGACTACACTTCCAGAAAATATGTGTTATCCTAATCTTTAAGGAATGTTCGGGACAGTGGCATAATATTAACTACACCTTCAAATGGTCTTCTGATCTTTCAAGAAATGCATTTTCTCAGCAGAAATCCACCCTTTGATGACATTAGTTGACTGTAAACTGATAGACCCATAGTTATACCCATTTTTTAGCAAAATTACAGGTTTTCTTGTGAAATTTGCATCAACGGATGCATCTCCATGCTTTTTCATGCTGGTGTGCAAGTACTACTCTCTATAAATAGTATTTTCAAATATCTGTAAAGAGGAACTAAAATATTTCTGGAATTCTTTTTCTTTCATTAGTTTTTCATGGTCTCCCTCTACCTTTCGTTCTTCTCTTTCCATCCTGTTTTAAATTCTCTAAGCTGGAGTAGGAAATAAATCCCCTTCCATAGGTCTCCTATTTGTTTGCTTCTGACAGATTATGAAGGTCTTCCCTTCCCCCTGGACGGGGGGAAAGGGATACAACAGATGGTTTTCTCTCTTTTTGACTACTTATTTGGTGAGGTCTGCATTTTCCTTTTGGAACTACTTTCTGATGAGTTAGAAAAAAAAAAGCCTTATCTCTGCAGTATGTTTTACTTTCTGAAGTGGCTTTTCTCTGACAACCCCAGCTGTAGCACTCATACTACTTTTCTCCTTACTCAGTTTTTAAAAGAGAGAAATTTTTTGTGAAGTCAGCTTGGCAGCAGTGCTTATTCTCTCTTTCTTCATTTGCTGGCCATTTCTCATTACCTGTCTCTTTCTACACTACGGTGAAGGCATACACAGTACCCTATTTTAGTCAAAACACTGCAGAACTAATAAATATATCACTAGGCTGGAAAAATTCTCATACTAGCTTACATTAACAAGCAAATTAGACAAGTCACAGGATTCATGAATAAAAACCAAGATGCAATATAAAAAAATATAACAAGGCAGAATTATTACCTTTACCCTCCCAACCTCATAAACAGGCATTTGCTTAGTTCTGTTTGCAAAAAGCGTGAGAATATAGCAAGGATGGTAATTTTTATCCCTTTTTTCATGTTTCAATAACCATTGATATTGCAACTGTATGCTACCAGATAACTCAAAATACAAATTTTATCCAGACTGAGGGCAGGGAAGGGCAGGAAGGAATGCTTCCTGGCATTTCTTAAATGAGCACTGAAGCATACAATACAGTGTTTAAGCCCTTTTATTTTCAGGTATGTAGGAAGAGAGATAATGCATTGAAACTTATTCCTGGAGAAAGCCTGAGACTTCAAAGTCAGCACAGCAACATCTTTTGAGCAAAACTGACCATACAGAATGAGTTTAAATTGGCTTTTTACTTTGCTTCATGGGATTTTCTTTTGATCTCATACCAGAAAACCTAAAGACAGATTTATTCTATGATCACACTGGAGCCTAAATCTGTTGATTGAATAGTAAAGGAGCAGGGATGCTCCTTGATCCAAGTAAGCCCTTATCTCTTGAGAATAACATAAAGAATTAATTTTCTGGATTTTTTCTCAGGAGAGAACTCTTGCAAATTATCCTAGAGAGATTCTGGGTGTGCTGAGATATTCCTACTACTAACCATTTAGTATATTTTTCCTTCAGTATATCTTGCTTTCCTTTAGCCCCACCAAGTACCCAGGGGTCAATAGAATGTTCAATAGAAACCTTTGTCTTGTTATTTTTTTTTTATTTGATTTTACTCAATGAAAAGATTATTGACAAGTCACCTTTCTTTTGAAGAGAAATTTCTATAAAGTTTTGAAAGCAACCTGCATTCCAGCAGAAGAATGGTAAACTGTGAAAGAGTTGCAGCAATGTTTTTGCTAAAGAATATTTTTCCTCTGACTGTCAGAAAGAAAGGTTGTGCAGACAGCCTTTTCTTAGACACACAGATTTTGGTGATGTTAGCCAAAGAAATGTTTATGCCTTTCCAGGAAGGCTCTCTGATCACTGCTGAAGACACAGGGAGAGGTCAGGATGAAAATTGGAAGCAAAAATAAACCTTTCTACACCAATCATTTTTTTCCAGAAAAATGAGATTTTTTTCTCTCTCTCTCTGAGGTTGAACAATTGCATTTTAAAGTCTCAGAAATTGTCACAGGAGCTGTCATAGTCCAGTAATTTCTAACAATAGCTCCATTTACTAGGTAATCATGCAGTTTAGGCTCAATATCAAAAACAGAGGCCCAAAGATGATCCTGCTGTTGCAAACTGTCATGGGAACAATCAGTAGTGTCTTCAGCAAAAGTCTAAGGGACACATTTTTAGTGGAAGTCTGCAAATGACAAACCCAGAGGTGTCTGTTAAGAAAAAAACAACTGTAGTCAAAGACAATAAGTTTGTAAGGAGGTTTCAGAGTTTAAATTAATTAATAAATTATTTAGAGGTTTAAATAAATTATTTAGAGGTTTAAACCTTTAATTTTGACTTAGAGTTTTTAAACTTCAATTTTGCTTTTTTAAAAAGACATTATTGGTATAGTATTCCAATGGCTTAGCGAGAAAAAGGAAAAAATCCTGGCTCAATTATAACAAAAAGGAAAAAAATACCAAATATATTAATTTCTATTAATTTAAAAGTTTACTGTGTTGTTTGGGAAAGTAGCTCCAAGAAAGCTGATGAACAGAAGTACTCTTGAGCTCTAATTGCTCTAAGCATCTTCCTGTTCTCAGTTTGGTCTTTAATATGTTTCAGGGACAAGAGATCATCTTTCTTCCAGAGGAGATCTTCAGGGAGAATTTCTCAGCATGTTTTTATTTTTCATCTAAGAGTAGCCAGGCACTGTTTAAGCAGTAAAGGACCATCAACAGGACACTAGACACTTTTCACATTTCTCTGTGTATGAAGTGCAGAAATTGCATGCCTTCTAAATGCCACATAGTTTTTGGTAAAATGAAGGTAAGTTCTTTCCTCGAGTAGTAATTAATAAGGTTCTCAAGATTTTCCATCATAATTTTTTTTTTATTTTGAAAGCTGTTTTAATTGGTAAAATGTTGCTGTTAATTCCACTCAGAGCACCTCTCTTCTTTTGTCTCTCTTCGTTCAGCTTTTCTACTACGACCACCGTTCCTTTTGAAAACCTTTATTTCTGATTGTAGTTTTTCTTGCTTAGCTGTTATCTTGCTGTAGATTGAGCGCCCATCTCTTCATTCCAGAAATGTTCCTGCCTGAAACAACTACATACACCAGAGGAGGAGGGAATTTATTATGGGAACTTGGAATACTTCCACCATGTTCAGAATAGGGATTCCCACCTCATCTGTTAAAACATAATTACCTCATTGCAGACAATATGCCTCATTTTTGACTAGTTTGCTATCTATGCCTTTAAACATTTTATTAGAATGTCCCTGAGTAGGTTATTTTATTATCTTGCACTTTCTTTTTTCTTTATTTATTCAAGCATCTCGGAGCATGTTATTTTTACTGCCTTGCAGATTATTTTTGCTTTATTTACTATGGATTTTAAATTCTCATTTCAAGCACTAAGATGCATCACAGTTCAGAAGCATACCTTGTTTTAGGCATGCACAAGTTTATTGACAGAAGCCAGTTCAGGATCAGTGTTGTTCTCTTCCTGATTTTTCAGGGCAAGTTCCTTTTGTTTTATTTATGATATTATAAAAAATAGTATTGTCTCAGCTTATTATGCACCCAATCAATAGCTTAGAGACAAGAAAGGAGCTCAGCCAAAATGTCCCTCAACACTCTAAGCCTCTGTCCCCCAGTCTTTTTTGGAATACTTATTGATGTCTCTGCTCTGATGAATTTGTGTGGCCTCACAATAGTGAGGTCAGCAATCTCTAAGGGGAGAGATTTCTGGTAATACCAAGGAACTTCAGAGACTTGAGGGAAAAAAGAAACAAAATGGTATCTGTGATAGTGTTATTCACATAAAAATATGTGACAGGCCTTTGATAACTGATATTTTCTTTCTTTCTTCAGACTGCGTGGTGCACAGAAACAAATGAAGTACTTCTCCATGAGAACTGGACACAAATACCTGTAGTCTTTTACAAAAATTACCGTGCTACAAGCCTACCTCAAGTACTTCTACTCGCAGTTGTGCAATGTCCTCTCCTAGAAGGTCAGCTTCAGCTCCTGCTCCTAGGGGAGTTATTCTTGTCACATGAATGCTTATGCTTTGCTAACTTTTGTACTGACTGTTGAAAGGCAATTGCAGCCAGTGCAAAACAAAGCTCTGATTAACATAGTTGTTACAATTTGAGCCAAGAAGGCCTGCTGGAAATTTTCCCCTTTCATTTTTATTCACTTTTGGACTGTGTTCTTAGAAAAACAATCACCATTTCCAGTGAGTTTAGATGATACCTATATTTAACACTTCTGCCAAACTGCTATATTGAGATTTCGACTCACTTTAACTTTAACTGCTTATGTAAGACAAATTATTGGACGCTAAGCTGCAAGATAATGGGTCCTTTAAACAGACTAAAGCAATGCCCTCTAATTTTACTAAATAAAAACTCTGTAAAGCAGTGTTAATCAGCTAGCTCTAAATGTCTTGTGACTAATCTTGCCATGCACAACCACATCTGTAATATGCTTCATAAAAAATTATGAAGTTCAAAAGGAAATGATGGAAATTTTAAAAAGCCAAGTATTTTATACGAATTTTTCCTAAGAAAATGCCATTTATCTCCTTTCCAGAAATAGAAAGCCAAAATACTAGCCCCAGTCATCAGTAAGGGTATCAATCCAGCTCACTTGACAGTTTCTTAATTTTGAATGTGGTGAAAAGAGAATATAGAGGAGTATCAAAGAATGATTTATTTCATAAGAACAGGACTGAAATATTATATAGCGGTCTCAGCATCAATGTATTATTGCTATCATGTAGAGAACTGGACTAACAGATTAGATCTAAATAGAGTGGGTCAGAAGTGTTCTTCCAAGGTGAAATTCATGCTCCTCTCTGGATTCTCAAGGATTGGTCTTTAGAGATCTTGAACTGTACACCTTAGAGGAAGCTAAACTGGAAGAGGAGCTCCAGGAGAATGGCTGGTGCTCTCTATCAACCAATGATTACTCAATCCATGGGGCCACAGTAGAATTAGCCTGAACTAAAGAAAGAAAAAAAAAACAAAAAGCCCAAATAGACAGAAAAACAATACTCCAGACCTTCACTGCCAATTCTTTTCCTTACAGATGGTGCATTCTAGTTGCTCTGTCACTGTGTGCTAACTTAGGCACAGCCATGTGCTTCTCCTCTTGGAGGAACAAGGTGCAGACCCTTCACAAGAGCCTGAAGGTACTTAGTACATTGCTTCATATCTACATGGGATACATTTTAATCCATGCCTCAATGTTTCACAAACATTTTCTTTCATTATGCATGATGCCACAATTGACTTCATAAAGAAATTAACAGAAATGAAAAACAGTTTTAAGTCTAAATAAAAAAGTTTGCCCATGATGACCATGAAGCAGTGAGATTTCTGCACACCCTCTGCCTGTGCATTATTCAGGTAAGCACTATGCCTGAGCATCAGCAAAAGGGGTTTGAGTTTTTGTGGGTTTTCTTAGCTTTGACCTGGTAAAATTTAGTCATTATACTAAGAAATAAATGCATAAAATAATCAGAAAAGTTCTATACAGCTGCATATATACTTGGCCACTGATGGCCAACAGTTGAAACATGTTCTACACCCCAGGAATAAAGAAGAAAATCCCCCTCAATATTTTATACCCCAGGCAGCTTTTATTTTCAACTTTTGAACTCCTTTTTCATTGCTGCCTCTGAGGAAAACCTTGCCTCACAGCAATGTAAGGTAAAAAGGGAATGGCAGCTTGAAACAGGAGAGGATTGCCGCTTTTCATCATAAGTCTGCCAAGTTGACAGCCAGAAAACATTACCAGCTAGAAAAATTGCCCTTGGAGAGGTGTTTTGGTCTCCTTCACCTTGAGCACACCATGAGCACACATGCAAGCATTGTATTAGAATGAGTTAATTTATTTTTATTTTTTAATTTGTTGTATTTGTTTGAATTCAAGTGAAATTCATGGATTCAGTGTACATCTTAAGAAATATTATTTGTCTCTTCTGTCCTCCAGTCATTTTTATGAGTGACCTGCTCATGTCACAGACATTCTTAAAAAGCATTAAATTTTCCAGATGAAACCTCAAGTGAACTGTTCCCCTTATGGTTCAGTAAATGCCTCCCAGATTCTCCCACATAGAAGAAAGCTCATTTCCTCCTTTAGAGTTTATTACATTGTTTGCAAATGTTTTTTTTCTTTACCTACCATTCAAATCTTATTCTGCAGGTATAGTTCTTAAGCCAAGCAACTTCCTTAACAATAATGAAAAACTACTTAAGGAAAATTTTCATATTTTCAAGGGCATCTAGAGAAATATTGTGTCTTTATCCCACCAAGAGGAAAATTCTGTAGGCATGTACAATAGAGCAAAGGAATAAAATCAGCCAAATGAAAAACCAAACAAAAATTAACAAAAACAAACAAACAAGTCAGAAGGTAAGCAGCATTTTGTCAGGAATGTGATATAATTAGGTTCCTTGGAGAACACGTGCCTGGGTAGTTGTCTGAGTAAGGGGAACGCTCTCTCTCACACAGTCAGCATTTTCACATTCCACAGTGACCTGACTCACATGAAGTTTTGGGCCTGGCAAATCAGACTCAAAGTTTTATGTTTCAAGGTCATTTAAAGAAATAATATTTCTCTAGTATTTTCTCTTCTTGCAAAACTTATGCCTTAATGAAATTCATGAATCAAGAGAAGTTATTGTCCCTTTTTTATAAAAAATTAAATTTTGGTGTTTAAAATTTGGTGATAAATTCTGGTAGATATTAGCCATATGCAACATAAATTTCTCCCTCATCACTGTCTTTAATCTCTGACCTCAACACAGAGCTTGCTGTTGCATCACAGAGGATGAGCTATCCAGCAAATATTACAGAGGGCTGCATGCAATGTATATTTTGAGGAAGCATGCAAAAAAGAAAAAAATTTTTCCTGTTAGTTCCATTTGAATAATCAAATTCTGAATTGGAGCACTTAAATGGAAGTCAAGGAACTTGGAGTGTGATGGAGGAAGCAGCAATCAGTTTGAAAAGATGTTGAATCTCTGATGAGCGTTGAATATGTCAGATTAAGTTATGTCCTAGAAAGGGAGGTTCCCTGAACAACTGCTAGTCACTTTAAATTATTCTGCATTTCAAACAGGAAATCATCCAATTAGACTAACAGCTGCAGAGATTGGAATAAGCCTTGCATATTACAAAATTAAAGAAAATGCAGCTGAGTGCTATGGAAAGGAGCTAAGGTAAGTAATTTTCCCTCTTCTTTTCCGTAATAAAACTTAATTTCAAGGACTTTTAGGATAAGGAAATGACTGCAAATTTATTACATGTGATTAAAACAGGGAAAAAATTTACCAGTAATTATGCTGGATAATTTTTTTTTCCTATGTATGTTCTGTTTGTCCTGAAATATCTGCTGTTTCTTTCAAGGTAGGTGGAGACTTCTGTATTTCGTCTTGTCCCAGGTCCATTGCAATACCATCACTACTATTTCCAAATGTTTTCAAGAAGATAAGCAACAATTATATTGCAATTACTCTTTGGCTAAGAGTTATCTCCATTTGAAATTTTGTTCACAAAGATGGTCTGAGATTGCAAACTACAAACTGTATGTGAAAAAGGAAAACATAGGCGAGGTCAGGAAAAACAGTAACCGAGGAGATGGAAACGGATTTCTATATAGTTAAAAAACTCAAACTCAATAACAAATGGAATTCTGGTACCAGGGAAAATAGCACAATGAAAAAAAATAGTATTGAAAATACAGCATACTATTAAAACACCTTGAATATTCTACTGTGTCTGAGAAAATATATACAACCAATATAATTTTACCTAGACACCTCCATGTAGTTTCAGGATCAGAAAATGTAAGTTAACCTGTATGTCAAAATTATCTTTAACTTTTAATAACTGGACTAATATTAGAAATCAGTCTAAAAAAGCAATGTCATTAATTGTCAGCTACAAATTATAAATTCTTTTTTGTTTCATTTTCCTCTGTGAAGATTTGTGTTTTAAGCAAAAAAAAAAAAAAAAAAAAAAAAAAAAAAAAAAAATTAAAAATTCACATTATAAAGCTTTTTATTTCCATAAAATTACTCTTTTTCCATGCTCATCTCAGATGCTTACAGTTACCCTACTGCATCTTTTGGCAGTGTACATCCAATGTGTGTCCTTGCAGAGACACAACTCATTTCTGAAGAGGCTGTTCTGCAGGAATCTCCGGTTAGATAGGAAAAGGATTTTTTCAACCTGGCTGTGCACTGAATGTCAGGGCACATTCCCATGCTACATACACAATTCCTCCCACAGGATTTCCACCAAAGTATTTTGCCTGGGGTCTCTGTCCTTTTGGTACATATGCAACTTGTTCTAACTTAGCACAAGAGTTCACTGAAATCACAACTAAATCTCTAGCAGGCAGAAATACAGCCTTTAAGTGCTGTAATTCCTCTCAGCTTATTTTAAAATGCTTCATTCCCCTGATGCCTGTTAAATGAGCCTCAAACCATAATTAGGAAAAAGTCTAATAATTTTCCTTTATATGTAATTTCAGATTGCTTTCTTCTGAAGATCTTTAACTAATGTTAAAGCTTTGAAAGTCTTAATAGGATCAAAGACAAATTCATCAGGAAGAATATTGAGGAAAGTGACTAATTTCTTATACCAGTATACATTCACCTCACATCAAGATTTCACCAGCTCCAGAAGAATTAGATCTGAATTACCACTGAAAGGGATGTTCTTAGTTAAAATGTATAATTTCTGTAAGGAATTGGAATTAAAGAGAATCCAGGAGACACTCTCCTGCTTACAGATAAGCAGAGGATTCAAAGATAAAGCTTCCCAAAAGGAACAAAATTTCTTGTCCTGACAATGCAATCAGTTAGGGGAAAAAAATACCTTCAAGCCATAAATGTGTTCAAAAAAGTATCATTTAACTTTAAAAATGGATTAAAGAGTATGTTTCAATTGTTCATGGAATCAAAGTTTCAAATGGTTTGAGCAGAAAGCTTGTTGCTTTTAGGTCACACAGTACGGAAGATGCTTGTTCTTGGCAAAATTAAATTTTGCATTAAATTTATAGGTTTAGCATAAACCAATGTAATAGAGCAATTGTCTAATTTATTGGGACCAAAGAGTAGCAGAGCACTCCATTGGAATGCATCAGAGGGGCAAATGCATGAAATCACTCTGCCTGCTGGTGAAATGAGAAAATATGCGGAAAAATAGCTCTACGATTTTATCACTACAAAACCGTTGTGGCCAAATGTTCCAGCCCCAAACATTGGAAACTGTCATTGGGATACAGCTGCCGAAACACAACTGGTCAGTACACACAAGTCTTTGCAGCTTGTGCAAGGCCAGTGCTTGGCCTTGACTGACATTGATGAGTAAAACAGGCAGAGCCCAGAGCTGTCCAGCTGCCTGCAACACTGCTGCTCTCTACCAGAAATTTTAAAAAAATAGGTTTTCAATCACAGCCATAGAGTTGAGTTTACCCGGGGGACCTGTAAAAAGCTGTACTCACCTACTACCTCATTTTAAGCCTGTATTCAGTGTATCCTGCCATGGGAAAATCTGGAGAAGGAGTCATGGCACAGCACTTTTCACTTCCTCTCAAAGTCTGTTTCCTGTAAGGCTTAATAGGCATCACTTAAATTTTACTGTAATGCATTTAATGTATGAAAGCACATCTAATGTATGGTAAAATCATGATACAAGACCCATTGAAAATCAGCTGGGATATTTTTTATTTTTTCTAAAACTTCTCAGTTACCTGAAAGAGTCTTTTCCCCATGATCAATGGCTATTGATTTGAACCAGTAGTCATAGTTTGTATGCTCAGTGTGTCCTAGGGTGGGGGCATTTCGTCGCCTACTCAGAAATTTTAAAACTGTTTAATAGATTCTTCCATCAAAGCAGCTCTTCTTAACCTGATTCTTTTAAGCAAATGGAGAGTAACTGCAATCATCTAATCTAACCTCACATGTACCAGCAGCAAAGACTTCCAAAGGTGAGCTCCCAACTCCTAGTCATTGAATTTGAAAATTGTAATGATTCTTGTGCTGCTTCAGAAATTGAACATCTGGCTCTTAATAAGACGTTAATGTAATAAATGTTACTTCCCACATAGTTTTGAGAAATAGGTATTCCAAAACAGCTTCACTTCACTTTTGTGTGAAAATAGTTTATCTGGCAAATGCACAAGTCATAATGCACTAGAATTTTGTAATGCATTCTACATCACACCTTAGGGTTAAGAAACTTGAGCAACACAAAATTAGTGTGCTGCTTACCACTTACCACTTACCACTAGTTAAACAGCGTATTTAAAAAAATTGAGATCAATTTTATCAAAATGTCAAAATTATTTTTAGCTGTTAATAACTTATCAATTAGGTGATTAGTGGAGAGTCTAGGAAGGAAAAAAAGTAATCAGACTATAATTTCAAGATTTTGTCAGCTATTGTTGAAAAAACAAAATAATTGTCCATTAAAAAAAGGGGATTTTGCCATTCACAGTTAGCATCAAAGAGGAGTGTTTGGCTAGGAGGAGGTCAGAGAGATGCAGATAACCAAAAAAATTATCAACTTAATGTGCACATGTACATATGTGTAGACTTGAGTTTCAATTTGGCCAAATATTGGAATATCTCTCATAGCAGCACACAGAAGATTTTCATGGGAAAGCAGTGACACTTAAAAAGACTTAAAATGCTGGTGGATGATGTTCTGAAAGATGTGTGTCCACTCTGGTGGCACAGCCTAAACAGGTAATGTGATGCCTGCAGGTATTAATTCTGCTGTTGCTGGTGGCTGAGGGAATGGCATTTCTCAGAAGCTGGTGAACAGGAGGACTCAGAGAAGTGCAACAAGGCTTAATAAAGGGTTGAACAAAGCCTTGAAAGGAAAAACGTGAGGAGCTCCAACAAGAACAAGATAAATGAGTAATTAGACCACATTCTCTATGGGAAGAGACCCATGATAGTGGGCTTTTCACTCTAGCAGAAAATGTGAAGCTGAAAGTGTAAAAGCTGAAGATGGAAAAAATGAGATTGGAGTACGAGGGTATTTTGAGAGTGAACAATTGAGTGTTTTGATTGGAATATATGTACAGATGTTCATTCTCTGCAAATAATTGTAAATAATATACAAGACTTTAGACAGCTGTGTATTTGAGGGAGCTGGTAAATATTCTTAAGTAGTTCCCGATAATTATTCACATTTTTCTCTTTAGTCTCTATTTACCAGTCGACTAAGCCTATAATTATCTGTATGCCTGTGAAACTAGCTCCTGGTATGCACCAGAGGATGTGTTATTGGTTTCCACAGAAGCATAGTAAAATCATGAAGGCTCACAATAATCATCATTAATTTTAGGCCTGAATCAGTTCTTCGGTACCTTTAAAAACCCTAAAAAACAAGAGAGGACTACTCTAGAATTTGCTCACTTGCAATGTTATATTTTAAAGTAAAGAAAACAGTCAGTAATAATTTAGAGAAATTATTTTGCTGTTAATATTAAAAGAGAAAACAACTCCAGTATGTTTACATTTGCAGCTCCAATGTATTTTTAATTTTAAGTCTTAGTTTCTAGACCAGCTTGACCATTTGTCTCCTACTCTTTGTTCTGCTTTAGGTTTTTTTGGCTGACATCAGACTACTTCATCTTCTCTTTCAATAGTTAGAAGACTACTTTCAAGGCCAGAAAAACCATTTACTTCCACTTTGTCCTGGATTCAGAAAAATGTAAAAATGCATTGACATGCTGGTATGTTTCACCCTGATTAAATAGATTTAAACATAGTGATTTTAACACTCCAAGAGAATCCTCCAATCAGATTTCAGAAATACCAGACAAATTTTCATGCACACAGCAGCATGTATAGCCTTTATCAATGATTCCGAAGTCAATATACTGGCAAATAAGACTTTTTATCCCAGACTTTACTGCTGTAGATATTATTGTACTGACATGTTAATTTTCTGCTGAATTAATGGTCTTTATCTGCTCCATTTTTCTATACATGAACATAGTTTTTTATAAAAACTAGATGAGAAAATTAGTAGATAGAACCAATATAATTTATTTTTACATTGTTATCTGTTTACATGTATTTATCTATGGTATTCATTATTTTCCTCTGTTGTCAGCATTTTTAGATGAATGAAAACTTTTGCTTGTAAAATACATTTAATTGTGTTAGAGTATTTCTTGCTGAGATAATTACACATACTTTTGCTTGAGATACATTCAGTGGAACTTTATGCCATTATTAAAATTTTGTGTTGATTTCTGAAATAATTTAGAAAAAAAAATCAATTAATTTAATGTGAAGAGTTATTTTTTAATAATAAGTTTTCACATTCTTAACCAGAACTGACAAAATTCTGAAATTAAATGTTAAAATGAAAAGCTGTAAAATGCTGTTTTAAAAAGATCAAGATCAAAATGTGAGCTTTTCAAAACAATCTTTATTAAAAAGTCATTTCAAGAAATAGTGACATTTCAATGACCTCCGCACTGCACTTTTTAGTGAACTAACTATTCATTTCATTATTCATCTTTGTTTCCAGAGCCTATCCAGATAGATTGCTCATTCCTCTTGCATGGAAAAGAAATGACTTACTCATTTTTCCTGGCTGATGTTGCAATACATCTTTCCCTAAAAAAGGTTGCAGGACTGACAGGAGCAAAAAAGGAAAAGATTAAGTGTCGTGAAGCTATACATTAATGCTTGGTATACATGAGAAGAGAAATTAACGTTTCCCTCTTCCCTGTGGGTCTTAAAGTGGTTAGTATTAAACAAGGTTGCTCATAACTTGTTTTCCCCTATTATTTGTGTTTTGAAGAGGAACACACAAGGCACAGAACCTTGCTGTTTCACGAGACATGGTCTTGCACAAAACATATTTTCACTGGGTCAACTCACAGAAACCCCTTAAAATAGGATACTATCCTACAGAATTGCTATTCCTTTTTTTACCCTTCACCTTAATAGCCATTGGTGTTCCTTCCCACAGGTAGCAATGATGTGGCTCTGTTTCTCAGAAAATATTGTGTTCCATGCATTTTCTATCCAGATATTGTCTGAAGACCTCAATGTCACTTGGGTAACTGCAGCCCTAAAAGAAAGTATTACTTTGTCAATACCAAGAATATAATCAAGTAAATACACAAATCTATTTGTGTCCCACAGACTGGTTTGAAGGAACTCTCTAGTGGTCCAACTTACGTAATAGAATGGGTTGATTAGTAGAAGAGACATGGGAAACTGGTCATAGGAAAAGGAAAGGAGAAAATTTCACAGAGAAAGAGCATGATAAAAGACAAAAATAACTGCAGAGACAAAAATAGTAATAGTTATTTTCTTATACCCCTAATACTGTAATTAACATTAAAATTAAAATTGATGGGGAAAATTTACTATTACATATATTATGATCATATTCCCTATCAGAAATCCCAATGCAGAATATCTGTTGCAATACGGAACAATGTGGAAGAGACAGGGGTTGACTTTGGCTGGCTGCTGAGTGCAGACCAGCGTTCTCCATCACTCCTTTTCCTCAACAGGACAGGGGAGAAAATACAATCAAAAGTTCATGGGGACAACATAAATATAGGGAGCAGTCACCAACAAAAGACTTGAATATGGAAAGTTAATTAAATTTATTGACAGTAAATTAGAGTAAGATAATGAGAAAAATAGAGCAAAATGTAAAACTGCTTTCCTCCTCACTCCCATCTTCCCAAGCTCAACTTCCTTTATTCCTGACTGTTCTACCTCTTACCATAAGCTGTGCAAGGAGATAGAGCATGGGGCACATAGCCAGTCCATAACACTTTGTCTCTGCTGCTGCTTCCACCTCACACTCTTCCTCTGCTCCAGAATAGGATCCTTCCCACATGAGACAGTCCTCCACAAATTTCTCCAGTGTGATTCCTTTCCACAGACTACAGTTCTTCACAAACTGCTTCAACATGGGGCTCCCATGTGGTGCAATCCCGCAGGAAAATCTTCTCCAGCATGGGTCCCCACCATGGGATCCCTTAAGCTGTCAGAAAATCTACTCCAAAATGCACTCCTCGGCTTGGGTCCACCTGTCCTGCTCCAGCCTGCTTCAGCATGAGCTTCCCACAGGGTCACACTTTCCGCAAGGTACATCCACATGCTCCAGTGTGGAGTTCCCCAGAGACTGCGGGTGGATCTGTGCTCCCCCATGGGCTGCAGGGGCACAGCTGCCTCTCCATTGTTGGCACCATGGGCTGCAGGAAAACCTCTGCTCCAGCTCCTGGAGCACCTCCTCCTCTCCCTCCTTCTTCAGTGACATTGGTGTCTGCAGGGCTGTTTCTCTAACACATTCGCACTGCTCTCTCCCACCTGCTGTTGTGCAGTATTTTTTCCTTTCTTAAATCTCTTACCCCAGTGTTGGTCCCATCATCACCGATGGGCTCAGCCTTGGGCAGCGGAGGATCTGTCTTGGAGCCAGCTGGAATTGGGTCTGTCGGACACAGGAGCAGCTTCTCATAGAAAGTACCTCTACTGCGACCAGAACCTGTCCACACAAACCCAATACTACAATGCAGACAGATACAGTTATATTTAAATAGGTACATTTAAATATTTTAATTTTCCACTGAATCATATATTACAGTCCACAGCCCAGGATGTAGTATGTAATACAAGGTTGTCTAAAGCATTTCTCAAATGTTATTGAAGGTGAAGTTTAAAATTTCATCTACGGGGCAGAAAGACATTAATTTCATATCTCACAATAAGATGTTAGTGGAAGATGCAATTCCCATAGGTCTGGGGCTGTGAGAAGGGTTAATACAGGAGCAGATCAAGCATGTGGGAAGAATCACAAGTAGTATGAATTGGTGCCTGTGTGACACTGTCTGATCATCTGGACCACACAGTTCATCAGGAGTTCTGAGGGCATGTGGATGTATAAAAAATGCTTTCCACTAGCTAAGTCTTTATTAGCTACTCTGAGGCCTTCATTTCATTAGCAATAAACAAGGCATTTGCCTTCCAAAAATGCACTTCAACTGATCAAATACATATTCTGATTATGAATGAGTTGCATGCAGATATGTTTGAAGATAGATCTACAAGCATGCAGCTATAATAGCTTAGTGGCACTTGGGCAATATTGAATATAAATTATTATTTACATAATTACAGCATCCATGATTGTAGTCCCTCATTGCTGAAGAGAACTTTGGGGATTTTCTTAATAACACATATTCATTTTCTTTTGGCACTGAAATGCTGGGTATTCAAATAACATGCTGTCAGTACTGTAGATGCCATGCAGTTAATGCTGTGGGGGAAAAAATACATTTGGGTTGATGAAAACAAACTTTAACTGTCATTTGCTCCTTTGAGACAGAGGGAGACATGTAATTTAAAAAGTCATCAAATTCTACCTGACAGAATCATATGATTGAAAAATCTTTGTTTACTCATTCTCCAAGTCTTCTAAAAAAATTAATGCTGAACATTCAACTAATTTAAAATTAACCAAGATTTTTCACGGTTCTGCTCTTGGTTTTGGTATTCCTTTGTTCTTTCTTCTTTAGCTCATGTTTTGCATAATAATATTATATCAATGTACTGAAACAATAGTAAACAAAAAACTAGTACTATTAGCATTGAAGATGTCTTCAGTCTGGATCCCTTTGTACTAAGTTGAATTTTCTTCAAAGGATTTAAAAGCTGCAAGGAAAAGGTGTTCCTTGCCTTTCCCAGAGATGGGATATATTATTACAAAGATTAAGATCCAGAGAGAAGGCTTTAGCTCAGCAAATGGGATGAGTGTAAAATGTAGGACCTTAATTCCTGGGTAGTAATTCTTAAAATATCTCTACTTTGGATGCAGCTTTGTGACAATGATGTCTGCACTCTGTCCAGCTTCTTGCTCAGGAGATTACGGTGCCTCCTCACTGTGTTCTTCTGGTTAGCAACAATTACAGAGGAATTATATAATAGAAATATTACAAATATTAGTGTGTGTAAAAAAAACCACTACTGAAAACAACTGAGAGCACGATCAAGAAGGTGTGTCTGCCCTCTCACAGGCCAGCAGCACATGTCCTGGGCCTTAGAAACTTCCTCCCAGTGCCTATTTTTCAGATTCTGATTGTGTGTCCCTGTCCCCACAGGGTGAATGATGCCATCCCATATGGTGCTCCACAGCCTGGTGTCACTATGCTCTGTTGGTGTCAGGAATTAAAATCAAAACATTCCTGTGTTGCTTTTCCTGTCAGAATTCAAAGATCATGTATTGACACTTGCACCATTAGAAATGCCTTAAAAACATGGGATCATGGCCGAAACAGAGACAGCTTAACTTCATCTTATGGGAGGATTCTTGACAAACAAAATAGCCTCTCCACTGGTTTTGCCTTGGGAGGCATATTCAAGTTGAAAAAATATAACTTGTATACTTTTACTCATTGTTGCAAATGTATTATGTTAGGAAGCCACTAGATTTTGCTAGATATTTTCCAAAAAACATGGGTTGCTGTGTAAAAATTAAACTTAAAATACTATGTTTAATCATAAAAAAGGTGATTATTCTTTCCCAAAGGCTACAAATCTATTCTGTAGTACACATTGTGAAAATGGGCATTAACAAGGGATTCAAAAAAAGCATTTTTGCTAGTAAGACCAGTCTCAATATTTTTTATCCTCCCATACTAATTTTCTACTCTTTATTTTTGTTTTCCTTTTGAATTTTATTAGCATTTCCAATATTTTTTTCTTGATCTTTGAATAATAATTTTCTGTGGTTTGATATATACAGAGAGGAACAATATCTTGTTAGCATTATTTCTGTCATAGTTTGCATAATAGTTTACAAAATAAATATATAAATAAAGATATGTAAAAATCAAAAGATGCTTCATCTTGTTGGTCCTGGAAAGATGGAATTTTTAGAAGCTTGTATTTAGATTACTAGATAATGCTTCTATAAATTAAAAATTCCAGAGTGGGTGCTTTAATAAGCTTCACTTAACTTACACATACAAAAGAATTTGAATCTGTGAGAGATTGCAGAGGTTTTGTACTAAATGTTAATTTATTTTAATTTCTTGCTAATTTCAGTTGTTATTATTTTGTTAAATTTAGTTAACAAGTTTTTTCTATGTCTTCCAGATCCAAATCAATCAATCAACTTTCACAACAGAACGCAGTGATGAAGTTTGATGGCGGGTGTGTGGACAGAAGACATTGGATTTACCAAGATCTGTGAATTCAATCCCTGTATTTGATCGTGAAGTTCCTGTGTGACAAATTGTTGGAGAAAAGAGAACACAAAATCCTGAACCCATTTAAAATATTCTTTTATAATCATTATTTTAATCAATATCTTGATCATGTTTCTTAAACAATCTTTCATCCTATTAATGGCAGTCAATCTCAGAGTTTAATAATTTTCTTAGTTTTACCCTTTTTTTAAGATATTTTAAAATACCATTGCATATCAGATCTTGTTCTGCAAAGGTGATCCACAGCTAAGTGCTACTGGCCTGCTAAATAATTTCATCACTGCTCTTCTATAAGAATTAAAATTTATTACATGTCTTGCTTTAATAGACAGAAGAGAGGAAGAAAATTATAAATTGTCTGACACTTGCATGCCATTTAAATGTGTATGTAACTCAATACATCAATCTTGAACATTTTGGCTATTACTATTATGGAAAATGCTGGAAAATCTGAAGGGGGAAGGAAGAGCAGGACATCTTACACAGGCCAAATAAGTGTGTGTTTCAGAAGGGCAGCAGTTTGACCTGATTGTACTGTATATTGATACAAAGCAAGAATAAAGAACAGTTTTCTCATTAATTTGTGTTTTTTAACCTCAAAACGCTTGAAAAACTGTTGGCCAAAATTTGTGAATCTTTAACAAGAGCCAGAATTGCCATCGGGAGGCATGAGGAGATGACAGGTTAATGTCCTTCTACATGTACATTGCCATATGCTTGAGTGAAGTTTTTCAGAGCTTTGTCTTCTTAGAGTCTTATGTTCAATTAATTTACTTGGATGAACTTATGCCTGCTCACGTTTGTGCCGCTGACTGACTCATAACTGCTGCTTATATTAGTTGATAGCAAAATGGGGAAATCAGGGCCTAATTTCAATTAAAAGACAGAGAATGTTCTTTGAGAAAATGCATTTTAGTCTCTTTTAAAAATGCATTATGCCTTCTGTCTCATTTATAGCTGAATGGTCATTTTATACCAGACAGTTATAGCACTGTATCACTGATGTGTAGATAAGGAATTCAAGTCTCTGAGACTGCTGTTTCTTAGAGGGAATTTTTAATTTTACTCCTTAATTACAAATTTATAACTTCATTTCTAAATCTAGGTATTTCACCTTATAAAGACCGGCACTGGTTGAAGCCACTAGAAAGCACTAATTCAAATGCCACAGTGTTATTTCAAATCGCCAAGACCTTTAGTTGCCAGTTCTTCACAGAATGTGCAACTGCAGTACTGCACAAAGCAGAGATCAAACTCCTCTTTTTATTGAATTCAATGCTGAAAAGCCAGCTGATCTCAGCAGCAGGAGGTTGGGTATCATCTTTTCCCAGATGGAGGAAGCTGCATAGCTGGAAAGTCAGTCTCACACTCTCACATTTAAGAATTTTCTAATTACTTTAGTATTGCAATCAAACAAATTTTGTATGTTAAGATCTGCCTATTAGCATGTATACAATTATTTCTTTAAACTAGTATGTCACTATTTAATTTCTGCTTCTGGCTTCATGATTTACTGCTTTGATGTAGCTGAAAGCTGTACTTATTGCAGTACTGTGAAAACTGAAAAGCATGGCTTGTCACATTGTGCTGTCTCATTTCAGGTTTGTCTCATAGGTCAAACTGATGCACCTCTGCAAACAGGAGAGCATCAGTGCTCTTACCAAAAGCAAATGTTTTGTTCTGAGGGGTAAAAGGTAGGTACTGTAGGTACTCATAAGGAAGTATCTAATTTTGCTACAGTTTTATTTAGTTGTACCTAAAGGATCAAAATTTTACTGTATAGGATTCTAGAAAATTAGACCATCAATGTCAATTGTATTAATCAAAGGTATTAAACATGACAACTAAATGTGTCAAAATTCTTTGTTCCCAAATAAACTTGATTTCCAAAATACTGAAGATTAAAATACCTGCAACTAAGTGAAGATTCTCATCAAAACTTGCTTTTATGAGTCCAAGACGTAAACTTTGAGCCACTAAATTATTTGCAGTTCACCTTATTAGAGTATGAATGCCACCAGTTATTCACACACACCGTAAACAACTATGTCCCTTCTTTAATCTATAAAAATCTCAGAATTGTGACACATGTGCCTTCTTTTTTAAATTTCTTCTAGTTTTGTGGGCACATGTTTGTATTTCGTCTGTATTAGTGTGTGTTAAATGATATCTTTCACTTCCTGTCTTAAGCACTGTTGGAGTCAGTCCTGGGGGATATGAGTCAGGTGAAGAATAAAGCAAGGATGCTGAATTTTAGGAAAGCAGAACTCCAGTTCTTTGTAAAGCTGTTCAAGAGAACCCCCTGGGAAGCTGCCCTCAGGGACAAGGGAGCAGAATAGAGTGGGAGATCTTTAAGGACATCTTCCAGACTGGCTAAGAGCTTGTGACCTCCAGATCTCCTGATTGCTAGTAAATCAGGAAAGGAAGAAAAGACTGGCACGATGAGGCAGTTTGAGCACCCTTCTGGCCAAACTAAAGGGAGACAAAGAAAAGCACAGGCAGAGGAAACAGGGACAAGTGGCGTAGGAAGAGTATAGGGACACAGCAGTTGTGTGGGAATGGGATCAGGAAGGTTAAAGGTGGGACTGGAAGTGGCCTTGGCAAGGGACTCAGGGAATAATACGAATGGCTTCTGTACATACATCAGGCAAGATCTGCCTCATGGAGCCATGTGGTCTTGAATTGCCTGCCTATTCTCCAAGTGCCTTAGCCCATCTTCTAGGAGAAACTGCTCCATGATGTTTCCATGCACAAGGCAGGTAGTTCACAGGGTCCTCCTTCCTATCCTTTTTAAAAATGGATGCAGTGTGTCCTATTTTCCAGTCACTGCTGATTCCACGTGACTGCTGTGACTTTTCACTTATTCATCAATAACATAGACAGTATAAATGCACACTCTGCAAATTTGCAGATGACACCAAGCTGGATGATGCGGTTGACATGGCCAAAGGATGGGATGCCATTCAGAGGGACTTGGATAGCTCAGAAGGTGGGCTCATGAGGATCTCATGCTGTTCAACAAAGCAAAGTGCAAGGTCTTGCATGTAGGTTGGAGTAATCCCTGGTATTCACACAAAATGGGAGAGAGAAGAAGGGATTGAGACCAAGGCCTGACAAGGAGGGCCTGAGGTTCTGGACATGAACTGGGGATGTGCACTGGTGCCAAGAAAGCCAGCTGTACCTGGACTGCACCAAGAGTGGCCAGCTGGTCAAGGGAGCAGACTTCCTGGAGCAAGTCCTGAGCAGGTCCACAAAGATGACCAGAACACTGGGGCACCTCTCCCAAGGCAAAAGGTTGGAAGAGCTGGGGCTGTTCAGCCTGGAGAAGAACATGTTTGGGGAAGCCCTTCCAACAACCTTTCACTACCTAAATGGTGCTACAAGATAGATGGGGACCGGATATTTTAGGAGAGCCTGCTGCAACAGGGCATGGGGTAATGGCTTCAAACCAAAAGAGGATAGATTCAGACTAGCTGTAGAAAGATATTTTTTACAATAAAGTTGGTGAGACACTGGAAAAGGTTACCCTGAGAAGTAATGGATATTCTGTCCCCGAAAATATTCAAGGTCAGATTGGATGGAGCTTTGTGAGCAACGTGATCCAGCTGATGGTGGGGGGGTTGGACTATATGATTTTTAATGATCCCTTCCAATCCAAACTATTCTATGATTTACTTGAAAACTTTGAAGTACTGCTGGGTTTTATTAATACTTAGATACATTATGTATTTTAAAACTTGCTGCCCTCTGATATGACAGTGTTTCAATACCCTATAAAATCTTTTGAAAAAGGACTTTGTTGTAGTTCAAAGCATATTATCTATTAAGTATAAATGCAGTGAACTGAAAAGAAAGAACAAATATTTTCAATTAATTTTAATATCATTATGTAGAAGGGCTTAAAAAATTCCATCCTACTGAAAAAGTGGGTTTAAATTAAATTACTTCTGCATTTTTCCACCAGCATTACCATTCCTGTCTTGAAATGTCATTATCATTGATGCCAAGTTATTACAGTTCAGGAGTTATGTTTCTACAGATATCACTCCATTCAGTTTTAATGTTATGAGAATGCTTGGTACTCTCATAACTCACATCAACATTAGGGAGGTTCAATTAGCTCTATAGAAATCTATTATTGAAGTATATTTGGCAAGCGAATAATCTGAAGTTTGGATCTTTGGTTGAGTTGCATTTTGGTTTTCCATAAATAATGCAGATTTGAATTCAGCTGTGATCAGCACTCAGTGTCTTGAGAGTTTTTATTTCAGATGGCTTACCATGTCCAACTAAATGAAAATATAAGCAAGGAAACATGGCCCTTTCTCACACCACTTTCTCTGTAAAATACCTTTTAGCTGAATATTCACACCAATAACTTAAACCTGTTCATTGTCTTCCATAAGCTCTTTTCCAAAAATGAAAAAAGGAGTAAGAAATAAACAGAATTATCAGAATGATTACTATGAATATCCAACAAAATGGTTGATTCCTGTAAACACATTTTCAGAGTTATTTGAATGTGTCATACCTGCTGTTTGAACACATCAATCCACTGGACAAAGATTGGTCTAAGGGCACTTCAAATACTTACTTCCCTGTAATATCAGAGGAAACACTTGAGAAATACTATTGGAAACCATCTGGCAGCAAATAACTAGGAAAAATTAAAAAGCCTATTTTTGGTCCCAAGTCCCCTTCTAATGTCTGCTCTCTGCTCATGTTGTTCACCCAGCTGCCAAGTGGAACAAAATGTACTGCTGCTATTCTGGGGTTCCAAACAGCATGTTTAGGAGGACAGAAAACGTAATTCAAGATTCTGCAGCTGAAGGTTTTTGAAAATTTTAAGGCACATAACATTTTAACCTTGTAATAATCTCTCACAGTTTGATTAAAAAAATAAAAATATTGTTAGGCAAGCCAAAATATTCCTGTTTCTAAACAGAGTTCTGAACAGTTTAAAGTAATTTTAAGGTTGAAAATGAAAGGTTTAATCAGGAAGTTCAAAAGAAAAGACCTAGATAGCCCATTACAGCTTTAGAGAGGATTTAAAGGAGCAATGAGGTTTGTTACAGAACTAGTATCAGTTATTTTACAAGACATCAAACTTAAAGTGTAAGAAAATTTAGGAAAAGTGTGTTTTAGGGAAAGAGGTATCTCAGAAGCAGCCAGTGTACATTGTTTTGAAATACTGCAAAGTTTTGAAATACACAGTAATCTTCTAGATAATGAGCTATTATGAGATGTATTTTGAGCTATACGTCTTTGCAAGACAAGCTTCTCTTGTTCACCATACAGCTCTTGTACTAATCATCCCAAGAAACACCAAACATCAGTAAAACTCAGCCCTTCTATCTGCATTGCAAAATTCTCAATGAAGAGAAACTAATGAATGTGGATCTTGTTGAACGTTTCTGAGTTCTAACTGAATTATATTAGAACTATATATATGTTAGTAAACAGCATAGGCTGGGACCATTCTGGAGGCAAGTAGTGCAAGACAGAGGCTTTCATGATTAAAGTCTCTCCTGTCCTCTGAACAAGTTGGCTTTGTACTTAGTGCCCATCAGGAGTGGACTTTGGCTAGTGCTATCCAAAGTGGCCCCTTGGCTTTGTCTGTGTGTGAGGGTGAGGGGGCCCAAACCACACCAACATGTTAAAACAACATATCACTGTAGATAACCACCGTGCTTGGTTGGTTTTGTTTTCAAAGTATGGGCTGTGAGTTCCCCTGACTACAAGACAGTGGGAGAGCTCACAAAAGGGAAAAGACTAACCATACAATAGCTGGCAAGAAGCTTGCCAAGATCTGTAACATTTGCCTGAACTGACTAAGCTGCTTTCAGATGCAAGGGCCGTTTCAGTACAAGTCAAGTAAAAAGGCTAGGGAACATTCCCATGTACTGGAACTTGATCATTCACCCAGTCAATGAAAAATAATGTTATTTTTATGGACACAAGCTAGGCACCACACTTAGCCATTGCAGTTATCAGTCCCCAGCTGTCTTTCTTGAGCACCACCGGCACAGTCAAAAAATGGGCACAAATGCACAACATATTTCCCAATCTAATCAGGACTCCCAGACCTGAACTATATAGAGTTCCCTGCAGTGTGTGTGGACCTGTGGTGTTGCAGAGCTGTTACCTCAATGAATCACCAGTAAATTAGTAATGGTTCTGATTACGTTTTTTATTCATTTCAGTTTAATATAATAAAGGCATTATACAAGGCTTTAGGTGGTCTAATATTTAATTATACACTAACTATGACTAAATTAGATTTCATCATCATTTAAATCAGCTCCGAAATCAGGCAAACACCTATTCTCTCTGTATATCTCCTAACTGGATTCAGTTTTCTCCAGAGTAAAAATGAGGCTGTTGCAGAAAGAAATCTGAAGAAATCTGAGCATGCAGGAAATGCTGCAGACAATGTTCAGATAGGTGCATATTTTTCCTTTGTAAAGAGTGGAAAACAGGAGAACATTGCTACCACACATGTCTTTGGCAGTGAGAAAGCGATAATCTCTCAAGTGACTTGGTTCCAAGCCATGTAAGGTTTTACAGGCTATAGATAGTACCTTAAATTTCATCAGGTCATCAAATGCATCAGATTTCCACAGATCTCCTGCTGTGTGAGAGTATCCAAATCCTGAATTTCAATGTCTCTCATGCAAAGGATATTGTGCAATCCTGTTACGAAATCACTGAAGTAGGGCTAAAGGAAAATTGATTTGCCTCTGAGATTAAAATTCAGGAGAAAAAACTATACAAAAGAAAAGGACTTAATGGCAATTAAACTTGTGAGGGTACAGAATACATTAATGAGATCTCAAGTTTAGATGTAGTTGGGTTCTCTAGCACTTGATTTTGTCCTCTAGAAAATTTCAGTGTCAAATTGGAAGCATCAGACTATATGACAGTACTTTTGCTAACAGATTAAATGACTTAGAGTACTACATAGTGCGTAAATTTCATACTTTGGTTGTCTGATATTGGCTATAATTGATGCTGCCTTTAGATCTCTAATGAGAACAGGATTATTCTCATTAACGTACGGTATGTAGAAAAAATTTACAAAAGGAAAAATTTCTGGAAAATATTGGGACAAATTTTCTCAGAAGGAAAGTAGTCAAATACTGGAATACCTTACCCAGAGAAACTATGAATTTTCTTATAGAGCATTCCCCTGAGGAACTTTTTCTCATATGGCCTTACTCTGATAAAAGAAAGAGATCAAGTGGCCTCTAGAGGTCCATTCCAACTTAAAGTAGTCTATGAATCCATAATTTAATTTTTTTAAAGATATTGCTATTATTTTTATGTGATATGCTTTACTATTTATATGACATCTGCAGAAATTAAATATAAGTGGAAAATCACAATAAATCAGTAGAGGAAGATGAGCTATAGATACATAATTGTATCTATAAACTTTCTAATGACTTTATTTTGGAGTTACAGCTAGCTGTGAGACTATGTTAGACTGACTGGATCATTTGGCAAAGTGGAATCATGAATTATATGAAAGGACATGAATATAAAAGTAACAAATGTCACTCTCATAGGTTAATGAGGGTAGTGGTCTGTTTTTCTGGAAAGCACCCATGATAGCTAAACATGTGGTAAATAATTAGGTAATAATGAATTGACAGAAAAATGATACTCAGACATATAAACAATGAATTACTGAATGTAAGCACAGCTGCAGAAATGTAATTACTAATGAGATAATGCAATATGGAAGACATTTTTCAAGTAGGACTTGGACAAATTGTCAAGAATTTCAAACATGATTAAAAGCATGAGTAAACTAAAATTTTCAATCATTTTTGTGGGAAAGCTGAAAAATAAAAAAAAAAAAAAAATTTCTCCAAAAAATTATTGTAATCAGTTTTGCATCTAAAAATGGTTCTGCTTTACAGAACAACATGGTGGAGTGTTTTATGCTACAATCTATCATACTGCAATTGTCTGATTATATATAGTTTAAAGGTAGATAAATTCCAGTGTTTATACACGTCTCTGCAAAGGAACAAGGGCTGATTTTATACATGAAAATCTACCAAACTGCAGTAAGGACTTTTTCATTTATATGACTCATTGTCTTCTACTTGGTCAAGTTTTATATCAGTGTTCTGTGCTTAGGCAAAATTCTTTACATTCTAAAATATGTGATCAATTTGAGCAAAACAGAACAAAGCAAATGTTTCTGTAAGAGAAGACAATAATTTTGGTGTAACTATACCTTTTTTTTCTCTGTTTATAGAGACTGCTAAAATGGTTTCTCCTTATTCAGACACTGTACTACAGAATCTTTGAATTAAACATCTTTTAATGGGGGCAGCACCCATAAGAACAGCAATCAGGAGCAGCAAGTTTCTGTAAACACCTTCAGAACTTAGCTCACATATGATTTTAGCTTCCCTGTAGGATGGCAGAGCTGCAATGGTTTCATTAGTCAGGACATTGAAATCAGAGCCCATATTTACTTTATTATCTCTGTTTTCTCCACCTCCAGTCAGCATGTCATAAACACTTCATAAGCCCTCCTGGCTTGTGCAAATCCTTGAGACGCACATGACTGTCTCTATTACCATCCATAAATCCACTATCTGCCTGAACTTGAATTCATTAAACTCACACTTACAGCTAACCTGTGAGCCTTGCGCTGATCTTATTGATATTTAAACAACACTATGTGCCTTTACTTTTTCCCCTAGTGCTAGTAAAAGTTTTGATTTCAAGCACTGTGGCAGGTAAAATGTGAAAGCAGTCATTCCAGAGAATCTAAAAGTACTAGAAAATATTCCATTCCCTAATAGATTTCAAAGCAATGTTTTTCTTAAGTTTCAGCAAATCACTGAAAATTCTCAGTTGTGTGTAAATATATTTTAATCCAATTGCTGTTATAAGAATAAGCATATTTACTCAAATCATTTTACAGATGTTCTTAAAATACCCTTTTAAGGCAAACCATCTTAGGCTCAGAGCATTTTGCTTTTTTGATTGACAACCAGTAGAAGTCTCCCATAGCTGATTTTGCATAAAGCAAAAGAGCAAAAACTCTTGCCCTGTACTCCCTCTTCCCCACTTCAACTTCCCTTTCTTTTGCACTCTGAGGAGGTGATGGGCAGCACAGGAGTCTGGGTGCACACAGTGGTTTTGGCTGCCAGTACACAGCAGTTTTCTGTCGCTCTGTTTGTAACAGGGTTTGCTGCTTTATCCCTTTGTCTCTTTAACACAGTGGGTCTCCATGGCCACAGTCCCCCAGGGGCTGTTCCGACCTGTTTCAGCATGGAGTGGCTCCGTAAAAGTGTGTCTCTGTTCACGTGTGCTCCTCTGACCAACCAGGGTTTTGGTTCCCAATGGCCTCATTTCTCCACAGCTGCTTCTTTGCTGCACAATGATGCCAACATCCACCAAGAAACAGACAAACCACCTGCACACAATGCCACTCTTCTTTACCTGAAAGGAGTGACCATGGGTTTTGAAACAGATGCACCTGGCAAACCAACATCTGGCAATTGCTAGCAGGAAATAGAGATAAGCAATTTCCAGACAAGCCATTGCCCTCCTCAACGTTTCTTGGTCCTGAGGACACAGCAGATCTAACTGCAGAAGGAAAAATATGGTAAGCCACAGCTGCTCAGGTAGCTTCAGTTCATTAGTCCGTTTCAAATGAAACATTTAATTGCTTCATATTGAAGTTGCAAATTCTTGCTACTTTTAACAATTTTCAAAACTATATATTGAGTCGTTATAACAACAGAAACACTTTAGGGAAAAATGTGAATACACTATGTTAAGTTTTGAGCTATTTCTTCATTGCCCAAGTTATGGATCCTTTAATTCTGCTATAGATTCCTCTGAAACCAATCCATTATGTTAATAATTTCCTACCTTTGTTGCTGGCTGCTGTTAGCCAGATGCTGAGAAGCATCATCTGATATAGGAGTGTTTCCTTCTAGTAGTGTCATATAAGCAATATATTTATCAATTAAATGAAGTCAGATAAGTCCCTTATGAATTTTCCATTAAAAAAAAAAGTTCAGAATAGTATCATTGACATGAAAACCCAGAACAACAAAATCTGTCCTGGTGTCCAGGTGCATTTCTTTAGGTAAAATTTCAGGCAGTGGAACATGTTATTTCTTAAATCTTGAGGAAGTTATGTTGAGAAGAATAAATCAGAGAGAAAGCTGCCTCTTTATTTTGAGTAGTAAAATGTGATGTACAGAATAAATGGTCCAAAAGACATGTAAGACAGGAAACTCATGTCCTCTAAAACATCTGCCAAAAGATCTGTAAATATCTCAACAAATACAAGCCGATTCTGTATATGAAAAGAAAGCCACTGATCAGCATTTTGAACAAACTGGAGGGATTTTTCTTTCTCTAAAGGGGATGAATAAAAACGTACAGTGGTGACAGTCTTGACTCATGAAATCTGTTCCTTGGAAAGAGAATGTGGCTGAAATTATTAGAGATAAATCCAGTTATTAAACTGTAGATGTAGTCTAGTTATCTACCTTCAGCTTTTAGATCTGATGACTGTTGCTTGTACTCCCCTTTCCTTAGACTCTGATACATCAGTGTTATGCCTAAGGATCGTTTACACCACGTGGAAAAGAGAAAACTTCCAACAATTGAGAGAGTTGCTTACCCTGCTCAAAAAAGGGTAATACACAGAACCTAGCCACCTCTGCATCCTCTCCAACTTTTACCATTTAGAACTTCTCATTTAAAAGGGATCCAAATAGTAATCCCAAATCTATTATATTTATTGGGCCCGTCTGGTATAAAGGATTTGTGGCCCGCTATGATTGCGTTCCATATGGAAAGTAGGAGGCCTGTGTTGCATGGTCCTGTGCTCTGAGTTGCATGGTTCTATGCTTGCACACAACAGCGGGAATTTGGACTCTCCATCTTTCTGCTGGGATTAACCTTCAAGTAGCCTTCCATAATTGTATTATTTTCCTACTGTAGATGTTTAAACATAGGATTTTCTTTCCATAAATGCTCTCTAAAGTATTTTCAGACCTCTCTGTTCTGCTAGTGTTGTGAAAAGAGTTAAAAAAGGTTGCAAATATACATTATTAACCTGCTTAAGTATGGAATATGGACTGTGGACTGGAACTTGAAGAGATTGTACAGAATTGATCTCCCAGGGAATGAAGGTTATACATTTAAACAAGTCATCTAGTTTCCACTTCACTGAAATTCGTATTTCACCTGACTTTGCATGTCTATAATGTAGTTATCTCAACTGTGTAAAACATCATAACCTTCCAGTGTGCTTATATGGAAAGAAAAATTCATTCACCTTACTTGCATCTCTACTTTAGTGTTTGACGACTCGCTTGAGGAAACACCCATTTATCCCTTTTGAACTATACAGAAAGCCTAACTGAAATGTAGATATGTATATATAACAGCAGGATTTGCATTAGGAGAGATGAATCTTGTTTCTAATCTCCCTCCAAGTTCAGTAAAGACAATTACATGTATCCGGATGGCGATGCATGTAGATATACTTTTTCCATAGTAGAATGTATTCCCCTTACCCTCTGCCTTTCTCCATTACCTTTATAAATGATGTGAAAGTAGAGACAAAAACATATGGTTAAAGTAAAATGAGATGAAAACCACTTATGCAGTTATTTTCTAGTTCTCCTGGAACACATCCTCATCATATCCATGAGTGTGATGAACCTCAATATATTGTCCATATGCTTCCAAATCAATTTGAAATCCTTTTCTTAAAGCACCATCAGAAAGAGATTGAAGAAAATGCAATCCTTTTTCCAGACTGTGAGTAAATGGGTGTAAACTAGGAAGGACTAGAGTTTGACTTGATTGTGTGTATATGTCATCCCTCCAAGTAGAGACTCAAGGTAAATTTGCAAGGAAGAAGAATCCAGCACACCAAGTTAGAGGATCATAATAGTGAGATTATATGTTATACTTCTAAATCATGGTGGATTTTTATATTTGGATGCAGTATTCATAGCATTTTTTTTCCTTTTTTACTAAAGTTTCCAAGTGGTGACCACTGTAAAATTGACAAACCTTGAGAACAATTCCACTTTCTTTCACTCCCATCACAACCAGTAAGAAAGATCATACAGGCCAATTTTAGTTCTTGATGACAGCTGTGAAGTCTCACTGAATGCTCAGAAGTGTAACTATGGAAATCATTTGGCATGTAGGATCTTATTTTTTATTTTTAAACTCTTTTACACCTCCCTCTGAAATTGCCATCTCCAGGCTCCTGTTAGGCAGAGGATATGCAACTTTTCCAACCTATCATTTCATACCAGTAGTAATGATGATTGACATGAAAACAGCACAGCTTGTCTATCAGCACCAAACTGAATTTGCAAGGATGTCAGTAAGATTATATAGTTTTGCATCCACATGTATTCTAGGGAATACATATATGTTTAAAATAACATATCCAACATAAATCAATGTACTTAAGGTTTCTGTGCAATTTCAGTAAAAGCTCAGGATCAGAGGAGTGAATTTTGAAGCAGAAGTATTTTTTTCTACAAAGATCTCTCCTAACATCAGGCAGAGGATTTATCCTTATATCAAAATCATGGAATCATGGAATCATAGAATGCTCTGGGTTGAGATGCACATAAAAGATCATCCAGTTCCAACCCCCTGCCATGGACAGGAATATCTGCCACTAACCCAGGCTGCTCAAAGTCCTATCCAGCCTGGCCTTGAACACTCTCAGGGGTGAGGCATCCACAGGTTCTGTTCCAGTGCTTCACCACCCTTAGAGAAAAGAATTTTTCTGACTATTTAGTCTAACGTACTCTTGGTTTGAAACCATTCCCCTCTGTCCTTTCACTACATGCTTTTGTAAACAGTCTCTGTCTTCCTTTTTCTTTTTGCAGATACTGGAAGGCTGCAATCAGTTCCCCTGAACACACCTGCTAGCCTCTGTTAGCACTGCTTGTCTGTAGCAAGCATGGACAAGAGCACAGGAGAGGCTATAACTCAGTGGTTCTTTCCACCTGGGACCATTTACTGTGGAGGCTTTGAGCCAGAGGTAAAATATTTTCTTCGAACTAGTATCTCAGCCTTGATACTGTGCAAAAAAAAATCAAATTACAAGTTGCTAAACTCAGGATTTTTTGATGACAATTTCTGTTTATGAAGTGCTTCAAATTTTCATTTACATTACAGATTTTACATTACAGATGCTGTCTTTGATCCCCTGTAAGACTAGAGGTATGTAGGAGTCCAGCAGAACAGACTTGGGAGACATTCATCCTAGTAAACTTTTAATATTAAAGGGGATTAAATCATAGGGCTTAAATATGTATTTTTATTGAGGCTGGGGGGAGGGGGGGGAGTGTTTAAGAGGGTGAATATTAAAAAGCAACATTTATAAACTGCTAAAATAACCACAGAATGTTGTCTTGCCGACCTCCTTTCCCGCAATGGCAGAAGCTCTGTTGCTAAGTAATTAATAGAGCCAAAGAAAGAAAGAGGAAAAAAAAGAGAATCCTATTTCTAAATTCTCTTTAAGTAGCACTTATATGGGTATTAGATGGCAGCAGAAACAGTTATAATTCTTATAATAAAATATCACTCAGTCACACTGAAGAGAGCACCATGAAAGCGTTAAATTGTGCATTTCAGTCCATATGGATTTATCTCACAATATGATCTCTATTTTCCCCAGACTTTGTCTAATATTCACATTTTTCTAAAGGAGAAAATCACCTCCATGCTCCATGGTGATGTGGTATTTAGACTTGACCTCTGATTAGGCCTGAGAACTCCAGATTTCCTGCTCAGGTCATTGGAGAACCTCCTTTCAGCATCACAGTGGGATCCACCTCACTGCTTTGTCTACAGTTGCAGGGCAATTCAGTGATGAACTCTGGGATGAAATTCAGCCACTTCTAGCCCATTTGGACACTCTGGGCAGTTTCTCCTAACAAACTGCTTTAATTTGTAAGCAGAGACAAAACAGAAGCAAACGGCCAGTTTTTGCGGCTGCCTGCATTCAGAGATATATCAAAAAAATTATCCCAATAGCAAAGCCAGCATTTATTATTGCAAAGGAATAAGACATACTCTTCAGCATATAAAAGATATTTCACTACCAGCCTTGTTCAAGTCCTGCATTGAAAAACACCCATCCATCCTACTGTAAAATTGAATACATTATTTATTATTACTGTGGTGAAACTGTGAGATCTTTAATTTCATCAGAGTTACTAGATGGCAGATATCTGAATACTTAATGACCTTGTATTTACTGAGAAAAAAAGTCTGTTCCTTAAATGACAGAGATGTAATGGCAAGAATTCCTTGTGAATAACAGAGCTATAGAAGAGCTTACCATATAATGTAGGACTCAGATTTCACTGCTTTTTGGCATTCAATAGTAACATTGCTAAAATATCACTTAAAGAAATATCAATAGTTAATCACAAGAGATGTAATGTTATTAAAGGGGAAAAATCACCCTTTTTTATATGTTTTCCTTTAACCCTGCACAGGAAATAAGGAACAAAAAGATGTCAGTTAAAATGCACTGTTCTATCTCACTCAAAAGAAGTAGAGAGATATTAGCCAATGCTAAAGCATAATGGAGAAGAAGAAATGGAGAAGGAGAAGGAGAAGGAGAAGGAGAAGGAGAAGGAGAAGGAGAAGGAGAAAGAGAAGGAGAAGGAGAAGAGGAGGATGATAAGGATGAGGAGGATCGAGAGGAAGGAGAAGAAGAAGGAGGAGGAGTGGAACTGAATTTGCAATCAGAGTACCTTCCTTCTCCCACCTCCCTTAACTCCCTTAACTAGTTTACCTAGGGGCGTTATAAAAATCAGTTATATCAATTTATGTTAAATATAAAATATTTTAAATTTTTCTCTCTTTTAGGAGCAGATGACCTCCAAGATATTGGCTGTGCCAGATCTTACAAATTCTGAAAATCTCTATGTCTAATAAAGACTATGCAACATCAAATATGGAAAGTCAGAGCTTTACTGATCAATCCTTTATTTTCTGTTGAGAAGAAAAAATGTCCTATGTTCATTTATGCTTGCACAGATCTTCCCCTTGAAGAACAAAGCACATTAAAATTCAGTGCTGTAATGCTTGTGTTCGAAGTAAATGTCCTTAAACACCATGAGTGATGGGGAACAAAGGGGTTTCAAAAGATGCTCAGAGGTGCCATGGAAATCTATGGGTAATCCAGGGAGGAAATTCAGATCTACCCCCATTATATTTTGCTTGAAAGACCATAATTTATGTCCATTCCTACTTTCCTGCTCATCCAATTTGCTCTTCCTTTCAGAAGCTGAAAACAGAGAGTAAAAACTGAGGGAGCCCTGCTGTCCAATCTGTCAACCATCCTTCAGTAACTGACCATGAATGTCAACAGTTAAAGAAGCCTGTTCCAGGAGCAATTATTCATAAATTTCATTACCCTGAACAGAAATCTATTCATAAATCCCATTACCCTAACAGAAATTTAAAAAATAAGAAAAAAAAAAACCAACTAGCTACTGAGTTTAGCACTAGCCCAGGCAAGAAAGAGTATTTCCAGGCAAGAAAAATTATTTCCAGACAAGAAAGCTGTCCAGTATTACCAATTGTAAAGACAGCTTGTAGTGCAGACAAAACTTTTAAATACAGTTATGTGTGAAAAAATTATGCTTATGTTTTGTATGAGAAAAAGAATGAAGGAACAAAGATAAACTCTGAGACCTAAACAAGGGAAGGGAAGAAATTTTAGGTGCAAGCAATATGCAAAGTTCAGGTGTTATACTTGATACTGAGAAAATAAACATCAGTAAAGAAAGGGACAGTTTTTCAGGGAACACATAGTATTTCTTTTTCAGTATGAAGTCCAAAAATTTGACCCTATCAGCAATTATCAAAGGTACCAAATTCGAAACTGCAAGATATAGAAGCATTTTTCCTTTCCAACCCCAAACCAAAATTTATTGAAGTGAGTCCCTGGAAGCTGCTTCTTCTGTGGGCAAACATATTTTTTTTAATAGGAACAACTTCAGACAGGAAAAGGAGATTTATAAACCATGCAATATATGGGTGATATCCTACAGAAATAACTGGAGGACCAAATATGTTTTCTTTATATCATTTGGTATATTTTTATTTACAAATGCTTTTTGTTCAGTGTAGTTACAATAGGTTCACTTATACCATTGGTTCTTGGGCATTCAATCACCTGCACTGTTATTCTATCAATATGCTTTGAGCTTACTATCTTTCAATCTTGCAACCTGTTGAAAACATATTTAAGATCTATAGTTTATTGTCTCAGAGAAAGATTGCCAGTACTCATTTGAAACCATCTCTGGAAACATTATCAAGTACTGCTTTTCTTGATACTGTGGGAAATATCTCTAGGTGTCAATCTGGCCCTGTCTGCTGCCTGTTGATAAGCCAGATACCACATACACCTTGTCACTATGCCAGTATTTGCCACAAGCAAACTGAAGCTCATCCTCTGGCTCTTACAGATTGTAGTGTGAAGTGCAGAGCAGAGATAATAGTGGAAGGCATTCTACAAAGTGTTAAGGTCATTGACTCTGACTAAATATTAGCTCAGGCCCACTGGAATTTCATTTAATGTTTTTATAATTTTTTTCATTTCTTTTGGGATTTCAGATGTTCGTACACATGTGAATCATGTAATGTCAACTGAAAATAAAACTTACAGGTTTCAGACACAGAAATATATGACAAATTGGAAATACAAGCAAGCATTAAAAGGTGTAAATTATCAGGTTTTATCTATTTAAAGCATCATACTTGAAATTACAGCTGTGCTGGTACAGAAAGACATCTTGAACAACTTTTCCCTCCTTGGCTCTCCCCTGGAGAACAGCATTTTTCAGCAAAAGGTCAGGAAGGAAAATGCAGCCTTTAGCTTCCATCTTTTTTTCAATAAAGTAGAAATGGCATCTGCCCTAAATATGAAGTATACTCCAAAAGATATTCTTAACAAAGTAAAGGGGTGACTCTAGCTTCTTCTTCCTTTAAGTTAAAAGAGGGATCTGGTGATTAAAAGAAATGTTGCAGGCTGAAGCTGAGAGAGACGAATAAAAACTTAGAAACAAATGACAGTAGAAGCATACATTTGATGTTGTGTTTTGATTACTGAAGTTAGATATAAGAGTTTTTTCCTGCACTTTACCCTACATTCCTCATCACAGAAACGTCTGGAACAAATTGGAAAGAGATAAGAGATAATAAGTGCTTGGGCCTCTTAAGGACATGGTTGTGGTCATTGCACACACTCCCTCTCCCCACTAATCCATTTCCAACCTAGGCAGTCATCTTTAACTGCTTGATCCATGAGAAGAAATGTCTGAAAGAGAGAATTACAGACAGCTACACACAATTGATGCCAGTCAGTAGCAATTCCATTTCCCCCAGATATCTCTTGCCTTTATTTCATAGCCTGTCATGCATTAACCAGCATGTGCTAACTAGGTTATCTCACCTCCACCAGTCCTGGAATTAGAACCTTCCTGTCAAAAACTCCTCCTTTCTGTGCTTATATCAAGTTCCTGCTGCAATGGCTCTCTTACAGCAAATTCCTTTTGGGGCCTTGACACTGAGATGGGCAATGGTGCTCTTTAAGTCCTTACAACAGCTCCAGCCATGAGAAGCAGCAAGGTTCCCAGAACCTTGATCCCAGATCACCGTGCCTTGATCACTGGCCCTCAAATGCACAGACAGGCAAACACATAACATCATGAAACAAATGGATGTTTATGTGGAATAAAAGCTAGCCCAATAAAAAGTGCAGTGGATAAATCAGAGCAATATAACAACATATAAATTCAGAGGATGCAAGTTACAATAAGACGCTGAGATCTATTGCCAAAAAAAAGAATAAAGAAACAGCTACAATTCCTTTAAAATTTAGTAGTGAACCCTTAACATTATTACCAGTCCTGCAATAATAAAAATGTTTTTAAATGAAAGAGAAATTATCTTTGTTTTTCCTTAGCCAGGAAAAGGAAATATTTTTTAAAAAATAGAAAAATGTTCAACTGAGAAGAAAGTTGATGACCTCATAACCTCATTTGCTCCTCTAGGATTGCTGACTTGGAGTCTTCATTGAGAGTCAAAAGGATCATGTCCAGGCAACTCTATTTTCAGTCTACCATTGCCTCCTTCCCACCATTCTAAAAGAGTCTTACTCAAGTATAGAAAGTGTTTTAGCCTTGGCACTCATACAAAATAAAATACTTCCTCCTTCCAGGAAAAATAAAAATCTTAAGCAGCGACCTGAACATTTTCACCTCCCCTCTACAAGACAAATTTCTACAAGTGTAAAGCAGCTTGGGGCAGAAGATGTTCTAGCAGCCTGTCAGGATTTTCTAGGATGAGGCAGGGAGAGTCTGTGCATCAGATGGGAGCTATGATAAATATATATGAGACTGAAGAAAGGGTAGAAGGGAGTAAGAAGGTAAATCTCTTCCAGAGCACAAGACATTTGATTTTCAGGTTCTGTTGCACCTTTCAACTGCCACTGCTGACAGAGGCAATCCCTCCCTTACTGGCCAATTGAAGCTGATTTTCTGCTTCTTAGTTCAGTTTATTCAGATTTTTCCATCATTTATATCCATCTGTCCACAGCAGAGGTAGTCTTTATGGTAACTTACAAAGGATGGGCTCCAGAGCTTCCTTTTCCGGGCTTTCTCTCCTTTCAGTTTCTCTAAATCTATCCTCTTGGCAACCACAGAAGCTGTTCTCTGCCCTTGCACCTCACAGCTCTTGCACACACACAGCCCAGGAACACTGACAGTCTTTACTTGCTCTGAAATGAGACAGCTCTTCAATTTCCCCCAGCTGGCCCTCCCTCCATCCGAGCATGGAGACTCAGAGCAGATCCCTGCCAGGCACGCTGGTGCTGGGGCCTGAAACACTCTTGCTCACTGTGTGAAGGAAGTCTTCTGTCCTGCCATAAATATATCTCCCAAAGCAGAACTTAGTCTGTAATGTTGTGGATACATATAGTACATCTCCACTGTGTGTCCAGAAGTTCCCCTGGAATCAATAAAAAGAATCAATAAATTTATGGAATCAATAAAGGGAAGATTGGAAGTCAATGGCCAGATCTGCACATTAGGTTTTAGCAATCCTCAGATCTTACATTTTTTATTTAGTATTTTTTTATTTACAGCTATAAAACATGTTTCTTGAGGCTGGAGAAATAAAGTACTGTTCCACAGACTTCTCTGTCTCTCACATTAAGAGGACTGGGATCCAAACAAACATCTGCTGTGACAGGGAGGCACATTTCTCTGCCTTAACCACAACCTTGTCTGTAACTACGGTCTCTCAAGCATAAGCAGATTGAGGCAAGATTACTGCTCCAGAGTCCAAAAGAGAAAAATCTTTAAAGGTGAAGCTTCACATGCAATTTTACATATAACTTTATTTCAGCAGACATTACTGTTAAAATGTAGATAGCACCACCCAGAACTGGGCAGATATTTTATGCCCAAATCCTTCTGGTTTGCAACTATATCAATTCTCAATTTTACACAGAAGATCAGAGAAAAAGATTGGAAGAAAAAGATTGGAGAAAAAGATTGAACTGGTAATAAGAAACTATTCTGTTTATTTACAAATCCATAAATATGTGATCTTTTCTCCCTTCTGACCATATTTCAACTGGCAAGATGGAATAACAGTGTACCCTTTGGAGCCTTTCTTCACTCAAGTACACATAATCATTACTGTCAGCCCATCAAGCTCCAGGTGAAAATAGATTCTATATAAACTCTTTTAAGTCACATTTGATTAGACCCTTTTCTGTATGAGTTTGACATGTTTTATTATTTCTTATCATGGCTTCTGTGGTGGACTTCCCCAGAATAACTCCTGTACCATAACTGACAAACAAAATCTGACTTACGTTACGGAGAATGCAATGCTGAAAGTCTTCAAGTGTAAACAGTACAATTCTCTTATTTGAATAGAAACTTTATTTTGAGCATCAACCAAAACCAGGAACACTTGCCAGGCAGGAGGGGGTAGAAAGTAACCTCTGTCCTGGGTGGAGGAGGGATAGAGAACCTATGGCAAGATAGAGGAATATGATAACAGAAAGGAGCATAGCCAGTAATAAGTGAGGAGAAACGTATATAGATTTCACCACCTTTACAAAGCAGACTTTAATTAAAAGAAAAAATTAATTATAAAAAAGATAAAGCCAACTATAAAACCGTGGCTGAAACTTGTAAATGTTTATTTAAGAATGTCAATAACGGCAAAGCTTATGAGGCACAGCTGGAAGCTTTATGGGCCTTCTCTGTTGGAAATGTTTTTTGGAAAATTAATTGCATGACAGATTTTGCTTATTTCAGTGGATTTCTTGCCATCTTTCACTCTCCTCCTAAAATATATAAATATAGAGAGGTAGAAGACATCTTGTAATTCATAACTAAAGCACTATTTTGAGCAGCAAACTTATTTGTGATTTCTCTTTTAAGCTGTAAAATGACCAGAAAAAATGTGTCTTTTTTATTTCATTTTCCTCCTTCAGTGGCCTGAATAATATTTCTATATCTATCAAAGGCAGATTCTGCTGGCATGTGATCAAACACTGCTTCTTCTCATTGCCACATTGGGAGTGGTTCATTGGAAATTTTAGAAGTTTCTCCTGTTTCTGTTCACTTATCAAAATTTCAATAAAAAGCTATTTTAAACATATAAAACAACTTGAGTTATGTGGGGAACAATACAAGGGAAATGAAGATTTTGGGCTCTTCTCTGAGCCATATGAAGGAGTCCAGAGAAGAAGTTCAAGGTCTGATTAGTCCAATAGCTCCCACACATTCTGCACGTTTCTTGCCCTTGGAAATGTTTCAAGTTCACCAGTTTGTACATAAGTGTAACAAACAGGGCTGTGCACTGGAAAACCTCTGCATTTGATAGGGTCTTTCAAAAATTCGGCATTCACAACACCACCCTTGTATATGCTGCCCAGGTCCCTGCCCTGCCTCTGCAACCAAGAGCTTGCACAAAGGGCTGTCAACCAGATCAAAGAGGAGCTCTGTAGTATCCTCCTTCTCTGGAAGGATTGCCCATGCAGGCATGAATATACCCAGATCTGAAAACAATAATTGCCGGATTGACCAGAAGAGTTGTAAACGTGACTGCAAGCAGTAGCACATGTTATTGCTGTTAAACACTTGTCTTGAAAACTCACATTTCAGAAACCCCTTTGCAGAAAGCTTGTGTCTGAGGCTGCACTAGAAATTGATGTGTCTCTTCGGGGGGATGCTGAAAAACTCACCACCAACCAGAAAGTGATCAGTCTTTCACCCACAAGGATCTGACTGATGAGCCTGGAAGAGCAGCAATGAGGCTTTATTTCAACCTGTCAATAAGACATTCCACTGTTCATAAGCCAGACATTTCTGAGACAATTTATGAGACTGGGAAACAAAAAGAACATTATGTATGAGGAACAAACCAGGACACAGTGGGGGCCAGCTGCTCCCGAAGGGACAGGGAATCAGGAGCCAAGCACAACAGAAGCCATATCTGACAGGATAGGAGCTGGGGACTGGCAGCTGGAAACAGCCTGAAACATAGATCATCAGCTAAACCCATGAAGCCAAGCTGGAAATTCACAATCAGGATCAGGCCTGGTGATTATAACTAGGACCAGAGAGAGCTCAGCAGTAACCAGGCAAACCCACGGTGACAAGGCAGATTTGAGCTGAAGTTGGTAAATGGACCTGTGGGTCAGGGTTAGGGTCTGTATCAGCAAGTTCATGGTCAGGAATGGCAACCTGAATTCATCTCAGGCAGGAGCTGAAGGCTAGAGTCTTAGCTTAAAACCAGTTCCCATGGGAAGGAGGATCATCCACACTAAGACATCTCACTTTCTTCACAAACCAGTTTCACATCCAGAACCACCTGTTGTGCTTTTTGAGGCTGTACACGAGCTCAAGCAGTCAAAAGTTCTTGGGGAGGGTTGATGCACTCAGGGCCCTGAAAAAGAGACTGGTGGTCTCTGGAGGAGAAGCAACAAGTTGCAAAGCACCTTTCTGTGCACATATGAGCATCTGTGGTGGGTGACTCTGGCTGGACACCTCCCAAGAGGACAGATGGAGGAAAAGTAGAATAAAGGCTCCTTGCTTGAGACAAAAATGTGCAGGGATCACTCACCAGTTACCGTCAGACAATCTCAACTTGGGGAAATAAATTAGTTCAATTTATTGCCAATCATATCAAAGTAGCATGAGAAATAAAAATTAGTCATAAAAAAACCCCATTCCTCCACCCTTCTCTTCGTCCCAGGCTCAGGTTCACTCACAAATTCTCTGCCTTCTTCCCTCAGCTGTGCAGGGGGATGGGGAACAGAGGTTGCAGTCAGTTCATCACATGTTGTCTCTGACACTTCTTCCTCCTAAGCACAAGGACTCCTCACACTCTTCCTCTGCTCCAGCATGGAGTCCTTCCCATGGCAGACAGACCTCCATTAACTTCTCCAACATGGGTCCTTCCCATGAGATACAGTTCTTAGGGAACTGCTCCAGTGTGAATCCCTTCCGCGGGTGCAGTGCTTCAGGAACAGGCTGTTCCAGTACTGTCCCACCCCGGATCACAAGACTTGCCAGCAAACCTGCTCCAGTGTGGGCTCCTCTTTCCGTGGATCCACCAGTCCTGCAGGAGCCTGTTTGAGTCCTGGCTTCCCACAGGGTCACAGCCTCATTCAGGTATCCACCTGCTCTGGCATGGGGTCATCCACAGACCAGTAATATAAACAACCTTGTAAATTATGGCTTCTCTGGTTATTTCACAACATACCTATGCCAACGGTAAATTGATGAGGTGATAGTAATCTCTATACCCAAGAACTTTGTCTACTGTGAACATTTCTTCACAATAACACAAGTGAGGGTAGTACACAATTCCAGTGCTGTAAAGCATATTCAGGAAGGCATATCTAAGCTAGTACAGAACTTTGTAACACGATTATTAAAAACAAAAATGCATAGAACTATATAGCTTATAAGTCAAGTTTTCAATTTTATGGTTCTGCGCAATTATTTCCAGTAAACACACTTCCATGCAGGAGTTAGAGATATTTTAGAGATAAGTCTCTATGCTTTACAGCTAATTTATCAATTTGTTTCTGTGCTTGATCAAGCTAAAATTTTATTCTCTGGAGCTACAAATCAGTTTTGTTTAAACTTTCATAGCAGTTCACACATTATACCAGCTGTCATAGATTTTAAACTGTGGATCTGTAGCCCTCAACAAAATGATTATCCTCATTGGCTAATATTTAAGAGATGGTGGTGGCAACAGGTAAGTTGGATAATGATAACAAAACTAAAAGCAAGCAGTGTCAAAAAATGGGAGAACATGAAAACATTTCTATAATTTTGTTCTCATTTCAGTGTTATAAAGACTTTCTCAAAACCAGAGGAAATCCACAAAATTGCTCATTAAGTTGTGAGAGGAAATATTTTTTAGATACTCTGCAACTGGTGGCAATGGAATGCTGCTTATAAAATTGCAAGAGAAGATTCCTACAATCAGTCATCAAAGTCTTCAAAAGAAACTGAACACCCCAGAATAAGGGGGAAAGAAGAGGCATGGAGTGGAACTGCCAAGGGTGGGAAGGTGAATGTGCTCCTCAACCTTATCTACAAACAGTGAAGGCCTTGCTGGAGACTTAAAGCTGGGGGCAGCCTTAACTGCACGGACCATGAGATTGTATAGTTCAGTATTGTGCAAGTAGAACCCCATGGGGAGAGGTTCTGCAGGGTAGAGGAGTCTGAGAGCTGGTTGATAAGAATTACTTTATCCAATCTCAAAAACAATTCTCTTGAGCAAGAAATAAACAAAGGGAGAAAGAGATCCATTAGGGTGAATAAAGAACTCCTGTCATTACTCAAGGATAAGCAAGAAATATACAGGAGATGGAAGCAGGATCAGGCCACTTGAAATTAATATAGAGAGAAGCATTCACAGTAAGTAGAAATGAGTCAAGGAAGGCCAAGGTCTGTCTGTGATTAAATCTGGCCAATGATGTGAAGGACAAGAAGAAGGGCTTTTTGAAATATCTCAACAGCAAAAGGAAGACAAAGGGTAATGTGGGTCCATTGCTAAATGGAGAGGGATCCTGGTAACAGAGGGCACAGACAAGTCAGAGTGACTGAATGTCTTCTTTGTGTTGGTCTTCACTGACAAGGCCAGGCCTCAGAGATCTTTTACCCAGGAGTGCAGGGTAAAGGAATGTTGGAAGGAAGACTTTCCCTTGAACAGTGACAAAGAGTTTGAGGGGTCTGGAGCATCTCTCTTATGAGTACAGGCTAAGGGAGCTGGGCCAGTTCAGTCTCTAGAAGACACAGCTGAGAGAGACCTCATCAATGTAAACCCAAAGGGAGAGTGCCAAGAAGCAAGAGCCAGGCTCTGCTTGGTGGTGTCCAGCAATAGGACAAGATGAAATGGGCAAAAGTGGTGCACAGGAAGATCCACCTGAATATGAGGGATATCACCTTCCTAGCAATAGCATCTCATCCATGAAACTTCAGAGAGAAAGTGCTAACTGGTGAACTTCTGCACTTTAGCTCTATTTTTAGTCTTTTATTCCTGTCTTCTCAACTTAGTCAATTGACCTATTTAGATATGCTATTTAGGGTTAGATAAACTCCTTTCCTCTTTATTAAAGAGGGCACTTAGGTGGCTGGTTTAGCTGTCCACTCCACTGACAATCAAAGGGCTAGGCTGATTGTAACAAAGTTTCACTATCCATATATTTTCTAAATATTTACTGTACATTTTTATACATTTTAACCAAAAGACCATAAACAGCCAGCTTCACAGAAGGAGGTGTGTAGTATTTCTTTACCCCCAGCTGAGGTTATTCACCTTAGTAATTTAAGTACCTAAGTAATGAAATACTGCATCCCAGGTGCATAATAGATGTATCTTTGAATTATTTGCACTGCATTATTTTTTTCCCCTTGTAATTGGTTTTTTTTTTGTATAATTAAAGAAATTATCATGACACAAAACAACTGAAAATGTTTGTGTACCTTCAGTCATACAGTGATGCAGATTGTGTGAACTGGAATAATTAGCCCAAGAATACTTGACAGAATGTGATAAGTCAGTATAGTCATGTCATGTGATATCACTGGCCTGAAGTGAAGAAATGGTAGATTACTACATTGAAACCAACTGACTGGAGATGGTTTAGTGCCAGATCATTATTCTAAACAAGACATATGATGCACACAGAATAAGGTATACAGAATAAGTAAAGGCTCAGCAGGAGCACAATGCATTCAGATATTACCAGTCTCAAAAGGCATGAACTATGACTTTCTGTGCACAGGGAAGGGGAGTGAGGGATTAAAGCAATAACCTCTGTACAATCAGTACTCTGTTTTTACATCATTAGCAAAAGCAAAGTGACTGTTCTATTTGTAGAAGCCTACAAAATAAATGTTCTATTTGTAAAAGACTACAAATATTGAAAGAAACAGTGATGATATCATATCTGTTGGACTTGAACTGAGTTGAATAATTTTATCTGATTTGAGAGCTGTCTACACTGGATTTTCTGTTGCTAAAGTAACAGCTAATGTAGCTGTGAAATGAATGGACAAAATAATCCACAGGCACTCCAAAACATTATGTACATGTTCATTTTTACTGTATCCCATGCCCACAAACATATATTTGAGTTGAGTATGCAAAAATATATGTGTATATATATGTTGAGTATGCTTTGCCAAACTAACAGCAAACGCTTGTGCTGTGAATGCATATGTACAGTAATCATGACTCTGAAACACCTTTTTGCAAAATATATATTAAGTAATTGAATTTGTAGAATTAGAAGCTACTTTGAAACAATTGTGCTAACTCAACATAATTGCTATAGATGTGATCCTGAGGAGTAACCAGGGATTGAGCAATCCTATATTGTATCTGTAGAATGTTTTCCAATCTAGACAAAGCACAGAAGTTTTATTCCCACATAACAGTTCCATGTGAGGTAACAGACAGGTTATGACAAATGTTGTACATCAGGAGCAGGACTGTTCCTCCCACAGATCCACGCAGTCCAACTGGATAAAACAGGTGAGATTTCAGAGGAATGCTGGGAATGCCCATCCAGTAGAGTAACATATTAATGACTGAAACAGAAAAGAATACTGAATTAGTGGATGCCAGAAGTGTTTTTACTAGAACCAAGCACTTGAGGCTCTTTCATAACATGGAAAAACAGCTATCACTGTGAAGGATTGGGAATCAGTTCTGGGAATCAGGTCACCCTGTGGATTTAAGTAGATTTCCAGCCCTAAGGAAGGGAAGAGGTTAGACAGGCACTGCTTGGAAAGGGAGTGGCATCAGCTGGAACAGAGATGGAAGTGAACAAGGCTGACAAAGTAAAGGGAGCAAATTTATTTGAAGGGCTAGAAAGTACTTTTTCCATAGTCTCAAAAAGTTCCGTTTTCTGTTGCCTTTTGGTTGGATGGAATTGTATTGGCCTTCTGTTGGACTGCAAATAAAGTCTGAGATTTTGCATGACAAGGACATTGTTACTAACTGTCCTAAATAGCAGGTGGAAAGAGCAATCAAATGCTAACTCTGGTGTTATCATACTTCCCAATACTTCCCAGAACTTCATGTCTGGTCAGAGGAATTTATTTTCATTCTCAGTTTTCATTTACAGCTCATAAAGGCAAGAAAACCTTTGCCTTACTACTGAAGAGTAGTAAGGTATTATGTAACAGTCTGCTTTTTGATTTCCAGTCCTTTTGGATGAGATCTAATTCTTTTGTCTAATACTGATGAATTACTACCATTAGTGAGTCAATTTCAGTGAAGATATAAAAACAACCAATTATAATTTATAAATTGCATACTACTTATATATATATAAAATTTACAAACTGTGAAAAATAACACATATGAAATACAACACATAATGACACAAGCAGATAGAAGGTGATTTAAACTAATTAAAATTTGCCCATGTAACCCTCATTATGGTCCGTAATATATTCCTCTCTGTTAGACTATTTAATCTCTCAGGTCTGCTGAAACAAAGGAAAGAAAACTAATTAGGATTATTTAATACTTTTTCATTTATGTATGCAGGCTTTTTTCCTTTAAAAAATAGACCTTAATAGAAATAAACTAGGATACTTCACTCCTTGTCCACAAATTGTTACCTATGTTGCAACAGTAAATCTCTAGCATTTGTTGTTGTTTAATTTAAGAGACTATTCCGGCCACAAGAGCAGCCAAAATTTCATCAGTGAGTGAAAAAAGCTCTTCTGCATTCTTGAAATCCTTGGGATGTGTCCTAAGCAGGGTTCAAACTATTTCAATTTTTTAACATAAATCAAAATAATTCATAACAGCGCCAGTTTCTTTCCACAGTCTGTAAATGCAGCTTAGATTTATTGGCATAGGTGAATCCCTTCTTGATTCCTGTCTCCTGCCTATTGTCTCAATAGATGGTTGAGATATGAAAACATTTTTTCCTAGTGTGATAATCACCAATGAGAAGAACAGGAAGAAGTTTTATATGCTGAGAGTGGCAGAAACAATTTCAATTCTACTGAGTTTCCTGCTTCAGCACTTAGTGATGGTATCCAGTGAAATTTTAGGCCATTCTCTTAGAATCCAAGTCCAGTCTTTTGGGATGTGCAGTTTTACAGGACTGCAGAATCATAGAACCATTTAAGCTGGAAAAGACTCCAAGATCATTGAGTCCAAACTTTGATCCATCACCACCTTGGCAACTAAACACAGCACTGAGACGAGCCCCTCAATGTCTGCCTTGCAGTGATGGGCCCAAAACTGAGCACAGCATTCCAAGTTTGGTCTCACCAGCGCCAAGTATGGGCGGATGGTCTCTGCTCTGGTCCTGCTGGACACACTATTCTTGATATAATATTTTGATATTTTGGTACCCTACAAAATATTCCTAGAGAACCTTACACAGGAAAAATTAATTTTGAAAGTAATTTCTAACTCCATTACAGAAAAAGAAGCAGAGTATCTCTTTACCCTGGCAGCTTTCTTGTAGGGTCCCCTGTACACAATGGAAGCTGAAATTTCTGTGACGCACATGTATATCCCCATCAATTTAGTATTTATCATGCTTCTTAAGACAGCCATTTAAAGACTGTTAGAAAAAACTGACTTTTTAAGAAAATTCTCACAAAGGCATTATTCTTGCTTTTTCTATTTCTACATATTTTTGGTAAAACAAAACAAAATGAAAAACCACACATACAAATATACACACTGAAAATCCTCCAGCAACAACAAAAGACTAGTGGCTTGATAAAAAATGTATCAGCTTTCAGTCTTAAAGGTAAAATGATCACAGTGTTAATAAAAAATTTTTAGCCTCTTTAGAAAGTAGGGTACAAACTACATTCAGAATAAATGCAGTTTAATATTTTATAATCTAGTGCAGTTATTTAACATAAACAGGATAAACTTGGAGTCAATGATTTTTGTTACCTTGCTCTTACAAAAAAATTCAAGTGGTCACTTAAAAGGGAACGTGGCATATAAGAAACTAAACTATCAATAGCATTGGCATTATAGTAGAGCCCAAAGCCCAGAAGAAATCAAGATAAGGAAAGGTCAGTAAGTTAGTAAGGAAAAGTCAGTAGTTTGAAGAGTTTTCATGCAGAACTGAAAGCCCAGACTCTTCTGTAGAAGTGAACACATCTGAAATCCAGCTGGAGTGTGGGAGATTCACAGCAATACAGAGCAGCTGAGCTGGGGATGTACCTCTGGGGATCGTCAGTCAAACTCGTGCTGCAGGCAGGATCTAACAGCAGGCTCCCCAGGATCATCTCCAGTCAGACTTTCAACATCTCCAAAGTTTTTCTATACCAATCTTTAGTGTTTGACCACCCTCACAATAAAAAAAAAAGTTTATTTCTTACATTCAAATAGCATGTCTTGTACTTTAACTTGTGCCCGAAAAACAGCCTACAGATCTGCTCCAGCAGCTTCATTCCTTTTTCTAACTTGGTGGGGGAAGAAAGTGGGATTTTGTTGGCAGTCAGTTCACTAAGCTCACAAAAATACCAAAAGGAGGATGATACTGTCATGAAGTTGTATTAAAAAGACATAGGAGGCTGAATAATATGTCAGTGAGAGAGACTGTCTTTTACAACCTAAGTTAAAAGCTGGCAAGTGCCTGCTGTATGTGTCTGACCTCAGATGGGTTTCCTTCCCTTCTGTAGCCATTCCCAAAATTGAAAGCAGGAGCTTGCAATGATAATGAAAACCCTCAGGAAAGACAGGAAGAAGCCAGCTCTACACCAGCTCTAGTCCTGGTGCTAGAAAAGGAAGATGAGGAGCTAAATGAAGGCTATTCGCCTGATTTTTTTGAGGACTGGGCTTGTGGGGAGATCTAGAGAAAGGGGACATGCTTCCTTTGAGTTCACCTGACAGCAAAGTCTGTAGTGAGCTCTCAATCTGATAATTTCTCCAGCCATCAATCTATCGTTTCATGGCCTATATTTGCCTCTATCTGTATTTGCAAAGAAAATGTGCGTCTGTTCTTAGAAAATGTAAATGTCTCTGAAGAAAGTAAAGTCGATATGGGAGAAAATCCTGAACATGTGGAAAAAACTTTTTTCTGTGAGACTGACCAAGAAGTGACACAGGTTGGTGGAGAGATGGTGGACTCTTCATCCTTACAGATATTCAAAACACATCTGACGTGGTCCTGAGAAGCCTGCTCTAGGTGGCACTGCTTTAACAGGGGAGGTGGACCGAATGCCATGCAAAGGTTTCTGCCAACCTCAACCATTTTGTGGTTCTAAATTTTTATGAAAATAGTTATTCTCTCTATTTGAGAGAAGAATACTGTACTTACCCTCTTTCAAGGTTCCACATCTTACTCAGCAATGAGTTTCAGGCAATTCTGGAGTCTGAAGTCAATATTTTGAGAAGAAAAGACTCAATTCATGCCTTGAAAATGAACTCTTTTATAAAGCCTGCAGGCCTTTTTTACCTGTGCCCAACAGCCCAGGGTTTTAATATGACCATGCTCAAGGGCTGTGCCAGGCCCTGTGTTTTGCCCATGTCACAAGTAGTACCCCAAAACTTTTATCTTTCCCCAGGTGCTTGAAAACATGTGCTGGGGAATGGACAAATTTCTGGGAAGTTTTTTTTTCTCTGCACAGAAAGCTTCAAACTTCTGCTCTTTAGGTACTGTTGCTTTAACTCACATTTTTTTGCTGCTTGGTGGATTTGCAGATCTAAGGGTTGGTTGCTTTGTGAAGAGAAGGCCCACACACCATACGTGAGCTGTGGCGGGGGAGAGAAGAAGGCAGTCAGTGATGTTTGCTGCTTTCAGAGAGTGTACAGTAGAACATCTCTAATTTCCAGGGCTCCTCTTCCCTGTCTCTCTCCAACAGTGCCTGGCTATGGTTATGGAGAAGTGCTTTGCAGCAGAAACACAATAAATATGATAACGAGTCAGACTCAGCTCAAATGACCATAGTGGCACAACAAATTGGCAGAAGTTATCAAGACAGCACTGGGGAAACCCAAGAAAAAAAACTTATAAGAGGTTTTATGTTTACATTTTTGCAACCACCCACTTCCAAAGATAAATGTCATCCATTCCAGGCAGTGGGGATAGTGCCACTCACTTGAACTGCTGTCGCTGAGTGGCAGGAGCTGAAGATTTCCCCCATCACATTGACTTCTAGGCTGCAGACAGCAGAGGAAGAAGGGGAAGAAGAAACTGATAAAGTCTAATGAAGGACCGAACCTCTCAGATATTGCTAGAATTTCAAGTAATTTAACACTAAAGGCAGCACTAGTAATTTTAGACCTTGTTCTCCCCAGTTTCCCACTGGTTTTAAATATGATAGAGGCACTGTTTAGATTGCTTCCCTATAATTATTAGTAAATGTCTTATTTTCTATGTCTCGTATTAGAAGCAGAGCCTAAATACCTCAGTCTAATTATTACTCATTCATGAACGCCTGCTTCATTGTTCTAAATGAAAGCATGCTCTTAGAGAGGTAATAAAATTATCATTAGAATCTATTCATAACAAATTTAAGAGTGGATGCTCTAAGTAGTCAACACTGAAGTCATCCAGAGCATGTGCGAGTATGCAAGAACTGTTATATACAGTTCTGTATACACTACTTAATTGTTACAGTTGTATTTGATCTAGGAAAAGGACTTCTTGATATAAATGGTTTTGAACTTGGAAAACTCGTGCTCCACTACTTAGATTGCACAGATTCATAGACAGCAGAGAAGCAGTGTTGTTCAGTGCCAGATCTGGATCACAAAACTCAGCTATATTTCAGCTAAGTAGCACCACAAGAAACATAGCATTAAGACACAATCACCATGCTCAGGCACAGTCAGTCTCTATCATGCAGGCAAACTCCATTTCTCACAGCAAAACATTTACTAACATTCTGTCTGAGAAGAAAATTGCACTGTACATTTCATAACAGTTTTCCTAAAATTCATAAAATGAGTAATAGCCAAAACAGGCTTCTAACAGCTATAGTCATTTATGGTGTCAGTACAAGCAAAATCAAATACAACTCTTTTGAGTGTGCTTTTCCCTTCACTCTAGTTATATCCCATATTGTAATGAATATGTATTTCTAACCTATTAGCCAGCAAAAGAATCCACATTGAACTTAACCAAGAAAATTCTGTTTAAGATTCCAGATATTGTCCATAAGAAGCGATGTTTCATCACAAATGCAAGACAGACAGCTGGATATGAAAAAGCCAACCGAGCTGCTAAGACAGACAGATGCAAGTTCTGCTCTGCCTATTCAGCACTCCATAGGGAGCCACTGTAGTGAATGGAGGATGGATTGTGCTTACTGTTGTACAGAGGTGTGTTTCTCAGGTCTCTCCTAACAGCAATTTGCTCATTCTTATGGATCCATGCCCCTGCGGAGTTCATTGCTGCAGTTCTCTGTGTGTTAACCAGGAATTCAAGTCTGTGTTTCAAAGGCAGAAAGCTCCAACAGTTTCAAGAGCATCTTGTCACCTGGGAGACATGGCTCAAAGGACACCAGGAAAAAAAGTAATCTGAGGTAAACCTAATCTTGTCAAAATCTTCTCTGGAAATATTGAAAATATAAATGTTTTATATAGACAAGTGTCTATATGCAATACAGATGCAACTTCTGATTAACAGTCACCTAATCTATGGAAGATGGAGGTTTTTTTCCCACAGCAGGACACTAATGATTCTGTTGTGATTGACAGTTTTATTTTGCTCAGGTTCTGGCTCAACAGGACAATTTAATTCTTATGACACATTATCACTGACCTTATCAAAAAGCATAAGGATAGGATTTTTCTTCTGGTAGAAAACTAGACCATAGGAGTAGGTCTGCATCATATAAACATGCCTGTGATTGATACAAAATAACCCCTGTTCAATGTGTGCAACCCCAAAATTACAGTTGAAGAACAGTCAGCTTGATATGCTGCCTTTAATTCCCTGTGGTAAGCCATTCCATTACTCCCCAGTCATACTTGACATAATTCTGCTTACAATTTCAACTATTAACATTGTAGCAAGGAATACTAGCAAACTATAAACACATTTGGAACATAAAAGAAGACTTTATGATTTACATAAGCTCTACAGTACAATTTTCATCTCAGATCATAATGATTATTTCAGCGTTTACTGTGCTTGCTGAGGGTAATTTTAGGCTAGCTGATCTCTGCTGAAAGGGTATGTCCTTTAAATAAGAAAGGATAGATTAATGTCAGGAAAATATTATTGATTTAATGTGTTGAATAATTTTATGTATCCTGGTAGATACAATCTCATTTTTGCAAGCATTTTAAAAGCTAGTCTGGTTTCTGTGTTGTAATGCACTAACTCCCACTGGAATGGAGGATTTGTTACAGACTACTGACCTGAAACTTAATTCACAGAAGGAAGGAGAGCATGCTAGCTGAATCCTACACTTCCTTAAGTATATATTTCCACTTCCAGCTGCATCTTCATTTTCTGCCCTGCATTCTGAGAAGACAAAAAAAAAAAAAAAAAGAAAAACTAGCAATAATATTCTAGTGACATATCTTTGGTACTTCCAGGACATAATATCAATAGTGTAATGTAGCCAGGTCATTTTTCTTTCTACATTCCAGTACAGTGAAGGCCCTAAGGCACGTCTTGACTTTTTCCACTGTTGACTACACAAAGGCTTCCAGTTTTGATTTGCCAATTGCTAATCTTAGTTGGCTAAAACCACAGCCAAATTCTCCTGAGAAACAGTTAGATTGCATTACTCAATACATTAGTCATAGTTTATATGGCATTCACTTACTACACTGAACTGCAGCTAAACATTGCACCTGATATATTTTAAGGGATTTAAATGATGCTGGTTGGCAGTCATGTAACTTCATCAGCTGTGACACAGCTGCTATACACCTTTATGACCTCTTGGTACTTTATAATTTTTAATGTGTTCAGAGCTAGTCAACAGAAATGCAGTAATGTCATAATGCCATCTACAGGCCCTAAACAGTCCCAGTTTCTCTTGGCGACCCTGCCTTCCATATTCCACCACACAACTAAAAGAAAGGGCTGGTAGAAAAATAAATCCTTACAAACCCTTCAGACTGAGAGTCAAATCAATAGCAATTCAAACAAGTTTCTACTCTATGATTATTAATCATGAGTTTTCTCACCATCCTAGCAATTTCTGCCAGGAGCAATTAAATGATAGTTTTTTGTGTAGTAGTTATCAACTCAAACCATGGCCTCAGTTAAGAAGTAAGACAGTGTAAAAATAAGAGCAGTCCTAAGTATTGCATTGAAGTTGCATTATTTTCAGTCCTTAAAATCACTGAGAAGCTGTTGGTCTACAGTGGTTGGTATTCCTATAATAGAGATATGTCAGTCTTTCTGATCTCACACACCAGCCAGGAAACCTTCAAGGGCCACAGGATAGACATTGCATATTCAAGAGAGGTGAGGGAAGAAGAGAGCTCCAGTTGTGGTTCACAAAAGGTGAAGACCTGTCCCAAGGAGTTCCACTGCTTCACCAGGGTATTGCCAGTCTTAACACAGTCTACTGATGTGCTCCTTCAAGCTCAGAGATCCAGATTACCCAGAAGTTCCCAAGCCAGCTCAGCTTCCCTGTTAATCTTGTGGAACAATCTCACATGTGGCTTCAACTGCTGAAGGTCCATACACATCCTCAAACCCATCTTTGCCTTCCTGTTAGGCTTGCCAGCAGATATGATTTTGTGCAACCACAAAGGTTGCACTTGGTAAAGGTGACTGGTATTTTTGGCTGTGTTCTGTCAGGTTAAATGGGAAACAAATAATAAAAAAAAAAAAAAGGTCACCAAAACACATACAAACAAAAGGAAGAAAAAAAATATGGCTGAAAAACAGAATCCACAGGCCAAAGGGATGGGTCATCTGGCATGGGGTAACCCAGATTACAAAGAGAAAACCTCTGTCCTTGCATATTTCGCTTTTTTCATGTTTTAAAGGTAGAGAATCAGAAATAGAGAAACCTCTGGCTCTGTCTACATTTCAGCTACTTGTCTTTCCTTTATTTGAGGATCTGTGAACAGAGAATCCAACAATAATGAAAAATACACAGAGAAATTCAAGACTTAAAACAAACAGATCATTCAGATTTTGAATCTAAAACACTTTTCAGTGCCCTGCTTCTTCTCTCATCAGAATAATAAAAACCTGTTACACATTCTCCTGGTAAGCAGATGTCCATCTCTGTCTGTGAGTGCCTCCCACTAGGTTTTGTTTGTCTCCTCAAAATTACTTTTGTGTTCCTAAGAGAGGCCAGGAGCCACTGAAAGTACCTGAGTGTTATATTTATGGTATACATACATGTGACCACTTTAGCAACAATGCCTAATATGCCTCTTTCTTAGGTGAGTCCTAACACAGAAGGTGAAATGCCTCTTCTATTATTTGCATAGAATCGTCACATTTAGGAGAGGTCTATGTACAAGCAGTAATTAACAATCACAATTGTTGACTCTCTTCTAATTCAAACCTACAGACTACAAGAAGGAAGTGGAGCTGCATCCATAAGAAGAGCAATGTTTCAAGGTTTTATGAGGCATCATTTTTTTTCAGCTAATATTTTCAATTCCAAGGTTTTCTGTGCTGTTTAAATAAAAACACTCTTCTTTAAAAATCATATCTTAAATGCTTTTTTTCTCTATCTTTCATACAAAAATTAGAATAATGTCTCAGAAGAAGAGTCAGACTAACAGCTTGACAATAGACATCACAGTAGATTTAATTTTGCATGCATTCTTACTGCAGCCCCTGTCAGGCAGCAAAAAAGATAGCATATCTGAAGCTCTTGTACTTCACATTTGTTGCATGCAGCTATTATTTTACTTGGCTTTGATGTTTCACACAACTTTTAGAAGCAAAGAATCTGCTTTGACAACATGACATTTCCCATATGTCCCCTTAGTTGTATGAATGAGAAAACCTTGGCTAACCCTAATTAGCATTGGCACTGTTGTTTTTAATCCTTGCACTGTTTTCTATACAACATTGTTTTAGTAACTCAGAGTTATTAAAGGTTCTGTTTATTGTGCAGAGGACCAAGAGCACCATGCTGCTGAGGATACTTGACTTTAAGTTGCTGGGGAGAGAGGGTGGCTGAGTCCCTCACCTTGGCCACCTGTGCACCTTATAACTAGGTGGAGGTTATGGCAGGTAATGGTCTGGTTGCAGGCAGAAGGGGATTGCCTCCAGGTGAATTTCTCAATTCCACATGCTTTGCTTTATGGGCTGAAGGAGATTTTCAAAAAAGCTGCTCAATCAACAGATGGAGGAGAAGTGAATTACCTGAACTGGTTCACATTTTGCCTCTAGTCATAGAAGCTTCTTTACTGTTTTGGCTTAAAAGTCATTGCCAGTAACTAAAAGGAACTTAGTCTCCTACAGATCAGATGCAGTTAGCCCTATCTTTTGTAAGTATGACCTCTTCCCACTGAATAGACAAATATTCAATTTTTGCATATGATCTGGCATGTCAGAGAGCATGTCTGACATATTGTGTGAGAATAATCTGCTTCAGAGCTACCCAGGGAGAGTGTTGCACAGGGTGCTGCTTGTCACCTCAGGTGCCATCAGCTCCCTGAAATTCAGCATCTGGCATGATTTCAGAATGCAGCTCCCTGCTTTGGTTGCTGGGAGGAACAATACACGGGACGGTCGTGCTGCCTCCTAGAGGGACCTGGTCAGGCTGGAGAAAAGAGCAGGCAGAACCTCATGATGTCTAACAAGAGCAAGTGCAAATTCCTGCACATGAAAGGAGCAACCCCAGACACCAAGCTATGCTGGGGGCAGGATGCCATTTCCCTTCTTTACAGCAAGGACACATTGCTGGATCATGTTCAACTTGTCCACCATGACCCCTGGGTCCTTCACTGCAGAGCTGATTTCAAGCCAGCTGCCCCCGGCCTGTGCTGGAGCCTGGGCTTATTCCTCCCTAAGGGCAGGACTTGGCATCTCCCAATGTGGAATTTCATGGTGCCCTGCCTGCCCATTTATCCAGCTTCTTCATTGCCCTTTGAATGGCAGCATACCCAAGTGGTGTATTAGCCAGACATATTCCCTTCTGATAATGCTTCTTTTTCCTTTTCTTCACTTTCCAACTTATTTTTGTTTTGTTTTTTGAAAAAAAAAAAAAATCAGTCTCTCCTGCTTTAAGTATTTTGAAATCAAGTTACAACTTCCATGTTCTGGCATACACTTTCTTCTTTATTGTTTTAAACCATGGATAAGATATGCACTGCTTCCAAATATTCTAAGGTTTGAAATTCTCTGAGATTCTGGACAAGTACTGAGTAACTAAGCCTATTATTGCACATGTGGGGTTTGAGCCAAGTGCTTTATCATTAGAATTCAGAACTGCTTCAGTAATACAAAAACAGACCCACAAAATACATGGAGAAAAAGATAAAATGAGAACAGCAACAGAAAGAGCTCTTGCTGTTATTTTTTTCCCCTCTCTTGTCTTTATTCTTCAAATTTAACTTTAAAAATAGCAAATGACTGAACGGCTAAAAGAAAAATATTTTAACAATGACAAATAAAGGTCAAAAATTTAGGCAAAAACATTTCTTGATAGAATTGATAACTGTTATCTCCTCAATATCCAACCCTTTGGATATTCCTCTTTATCCACTTTTTGGCTTCTGGTTCACACATCTCTCCTCAGTTGAACATAAATGTCTTCACTTTCTTTTATTATATATTACCTTTCTAAAGATTGTGTTAGCAACTTAAGTAATATCTTTTCCTTTATCTATAAAGAATGCAGGTAGAGCAAGGTCAGTGTTATCAATTTTTTCTTTCTTTCCCTGGATGTAAAGCTTGCTCAGCAAAGATCTCTCTTTTCCCATATTTGGGCAAAAAATATTTAACAGACCACTAGTTTCATAACATTTATTTCTAATCCATGATACAATATTTTTATTGGAACAGGAGATTTGGAATGTATCCTGTGAATGTTCCTTTTTCAGTCAATTGGTCACTTGGTCATCAATTCATTCTTTTACAGATTCTTGTTTCCCTGTGTAGAAAAAATGCAGTTCTCACTACTATATTTAGATACACAAGCATAACAAGCACAGCAACTGCAGAAAGGTTTTTAAGGCCCTTTGCAACCATCTATTTCTAAAAGCAAAAGTATAGGATAAGTTAGTACCTGTGATTGAGGCTGAAAAACATCATTTGGTTCATTACTCCTAATTCACTAAGAGTAGTTCAGCAAGGCATCACTGCTACTAGGGTCCATACATGTATTTCATGAGATCTCCACAGTCCTTCTGGCTCTGTCATTATTTTGACCAATTTGTGAATCAATTAATCCCCTCCAATTATTTTTCTTTGAGATTAAAGTTATCCTCTGGAATCTCTTTCAAATGACTGTTTGATACTTCTATTTTCTCTTCTTTTTCCGAGTTATCTTTCATTCAGGATCAGTTAAGAAAACCTCCCTATTATTTCATGTGTATATGCTACATAGTAAGAGTATCTGAGGGAGTTTCAAGTCTGAAACACACCCTTCAGCCAAATTCAACTTAGTTGGTAAAGGCTTGAAATTGTAGTCATGCTCTCTAGCTCTAGGTCTAAAAGTAAAGTTAGTCTCCTTCAAGCAGTAATTCTTTGTTTTCTCCCATTTTCTATGTTCCTAAAAAAAGGTTTGACTAGCATAAAGCAGCTGTGTCCCAGTTAAAGGAAATAGAAGCAAGCATATTTGCAATTAGAAATATGTCCTTCTGAACAAGCAATCATTTTGGAGTCACATTCTTCTACCACTTTTGCTATTATACCTTTTGCTAACAATTCAAGACATGCTCCCATCCCACTATAACAGAGTTTGACATCTATTGCACTATATGGGGGAAAAAAATGAAGCTGAAATTATGTATTTGTTTCTGGAAACAGAGGGAAACATAAGGGCTGGCATTTTAAAAGGTTTGTACTTCCCAGATTTAAGTTCCTTACGTATGTTGTATTCTGGTAACAGTGTGTCCTACTATTTGTCTTCCTCCAAGTTTTCAACATGCTTTTGTTCCATCCAGAGCAATACTCCCATTTTTGTATTTAGGCTTCCAGCTTGCATGCAGAAAGTTGTGTATCAGCCCTTGAATTTCTTTCTAACCCTATTTGTATACGGAACTTCATTTATTCCATATATTCAACATTGCCTTGTAGCAATGTCTTTATCTGTCCTATTTTTTCCCTTTAGGATTGTAGAATTTTAGTGATTTCATCCATAGTGGATGGGTTCTAGAAAAATCTATGTCATTTCATACCTGTTTGCTTTCCTCTTTTTTGAAAGGTCACTCTTGACTTTGACTTCGCAGCAGCTTGGCCCCCTTCAAGCAAAGCCACAAAGGTAGTGCTCTGGAGAAGATTATTACAAACTCGATTCTCAGTCCCTCTTCCAGCACATGAGCACATCAGATGCAATTAAAAAAAAAAATAAAAGTACAAGAATATGTAATGTGTATATGGTGAATTCCTTGTCACCAGATATTACTGCTGCTAAGAGTTTACCTGTGCTCAGGAAGTGTTCAGACAAATTCATGAAATATTAACCTTTTGAAGTTTCCCATACACATGAAAAACATGTCCAGCTCAGGAATTCCCTGAATTACAAATATTTGGGGCTAGTAACCTACATGTTATGCTGGTGATAGTGTAATAGGAAGCAAACCTTTATACAAGCAGTAGGTGAACTTTTTCTGAATGTGACAGAGTGCTTTATTTGCCACTTTTAACCTAGGAGACTAATCTGTGTCACTCTCAGCATTTCATAGGTAACTCTTGAAGAAGGGAAACAAGGAGTGTCAGGGAGAATGAGCAAAAGGAATGAAACTCTGTGGTTCAGTTGTAGTGGTGTCAGCAGAAGAAAGGCACTCAAATTTGTAGAATCAATGGTAGCCCATGCCCTTAGGGGAGATTATTTTCCACCAGTACATGGAGTGAGGGGATCCTCTTCACTTCTCTTCCCCTGCACTCACAATTCTTCAATTCCTTTGCACATCTTACACAGTAAGGGTTCAGGAGGAAACAATGTCTGTGAGTTAGTAGCTGTAACACCATACTTAAGGAAAAAAGAAAAAAAAAACAAATAAAAAAACACCTGCTATTGAGGTTTATATCATATCAGATACACGAAGTCATTCACTCTGTCTGGAGGCAGACCTCAGCTATATTCAATTCAAGATATTGCCCTCCAGGATGGTCCAGAGAAGAGAGAAAATCCTGAACACAGGATTCAGAACATGGTCTATGTACAGCATGGAACAAACTGAAACAGTCTAAGGAAAAGATAACAACCGTGACCACCATGACCCCTGGGTCCTCCACTGCAGAGCTGATTTCTAGCCAGCTGCCCCTAGCCTGTCCTTTTGCCTGGGTTTATTCCTCCCTAAGGGCAGGACCTGGCATCTCCCTGTACTGAACTTCATGGTGCTTCAACTACATACATGGTTGGCACAAAGAGGAGTAAATGTTTTTTCTATAATCACAAGCGACAAGACATGAAAAGGTAAATTTATATTGCCATGAAGCACTTTTTGGTTAGGAAGTTAAGAAATCACTTTTAAATCTAAATGCAGTTAAAAGGTTGAATCAATTGTATAGGAAGGATAAGGAAGATTCATCAGAAACTTCTAATACAAACATGTCAGAAAAAAACACAGTCTTTTCAATAGAATACTTTAAGTGACCTCTTAAGACCTCTTTTAAACCTTTTTTTTCCTTTTTTATTGTTCTACTATATCCTGAAGACAGTGAAGTTTTCAGATATAATTATAGAAATGTTATGTAAAATAGATAAGTGGAGACTGCTTTTGAGAATATCACAACCGTCTCACAAATATATCACAATCATTCTACCAAAAGACCTATGTACTGGAAACCAGTGGTTTGAATGAAAACCAACCAAAGCACAGGATTAATCTTTAGCTACTCATATTCTGAATGTTTAAAAAAGGATAAATTATTCTGTCATTTACCTTAAATTTCACAGGACTGTGGTATATAGACTTAAATATGAAGATGGGATGAGATTATACTGATATTTTATTTTATAATGTGTCCACACTTCGTAGTTGAACAAAGACTTCATCATACCAGTAGTCCAACTCATGCAATAGAAAATCAGATCCTTATCAGTTCATATTAAAGTTTAATAATCATCATCATCATTATTATCATCATCATTATGATCATCATCAATGAGTTTCTTTTTAAATTGCAGCAAACTCTGACAGAAATTATCATGCCTAAAAATGATTTTCACATTTCAGTCCTGTTTTTCCTCCAACATTTGTTTTTGTGTTACTAAAATTGGTTCCTTAGTTACTGCACACCATCCTACAGTATCTTTTGTGATAAAATTACTTAACAGTTTTTTGCCATGAAGGACATGTGCCTAGGCTTGAAGACCAGTGCTTCCAGAAAGCAATACACTAATAATCTCCTGTATTGATTTTTCAATAAGTGCAAAATTTGAAAATTTTAACTGTGTGTGGTCCAGGTTTTTTCCTTTGTATGTTTCCCTTCTCTTATAAGGCTCTTTCCATAACTAAAGCCATGTAAGTTAAAAATTAATATTAAAAGAAGAATATAGTTGAAATAGAAAGAGTACCATTAAAACTAAAATATATGCTTTGGTCCAGGAAAGTGCTAGCACTTCTGATTTTATTGTGTATGTGACTGGAGCTCTATTGACTCACAGAGCAAGTATTCATAAATAAACTTTAAAATTTGCTGCTGTTCCATGTAGAAACAATTACAACAGAAGTTTTCAAATATGTATGTTGTATGTACCTGAATAATTCATATCTCTTAATCTAGTCTGTGTGCAAAAGTAACAAAGAGAGACAAAGAACAAAAGAGGGATCTTAATTTTGCTCAGCATTAAGATGCTGAGCAAACCAATGCAAGAGGTAGACAATTTTGACTACATCAAGGAGAGGAACCCAGTTCTACTTGAACTTACTCACTTTATCATTTCCAGAAGTAAAGCATTTGTCTTTTACATAGAGAGAAAATAAAATTCTTTGCTAGCTATTCAGTTAGCTTTAAAAAATATTCATCCTTCTTTAAGAATGAATGATCCTATGTGTGTACAGTATGGAACAGGAAGCAAATGTTTTTCCAGTATCAGAGATAAAGAAAACATCTATGAACCCTAAATCTTCTCTGTAAGTGTTAAGTATAAAAAGTTGTTTAGTACTAGGAAGTATTGAAGACATGGGAGTGAAATTCAAATATACCATGCCTTGTCAGCCTCCACTGTGCCTCCACAGCCTCCACTGTGCCTCCCACAGTCAATGGAAGGGTACATGCTGATCGTCCTTCAGCAAACTTAGCAGCTCCAGGATTTTATTCTTCAAAATATTTACATTTTACAAGTGAAGGTAGTCTTTGGATCTGCCCCTCACTGGAATATCTTGTGATATTTTATTGTGTCTGAGGATGACTATGGAGGTTGAGTTTTAGTGATTAACATTAGTGATGACTGGCCAGATTGCCTTGCTGTGTGCCCCCCATTACTCACAATCAACTTGTTGGCTTTGCATGATTAAGGTTTACTTTATTTTGTGTCTAGTGGTCATGATGACAAAACCAATGGTATTCAGACAGGTACCTGAGCCCACACCCTCTGCTGTCAGCTCTCTCAAGTGAGTTAGAGCTGTAATTGACTTGGGTATTATAGCAGATATACGCTTTGGCTTTTAAAATCACTTCATTCTAGCTCTGTGCAAACCAGGAGCAAAGTCATTTACAAAAACCCCTTATCGCAAAAATCCACAGCGCGTATTTATTCCTGCTTGGACATATCTGCTGGGGCAGAGATTTTCAATTCCTCATCATTCTGGAGGCAGTAATTCACTTCATTTTGCTTGACTTTATCTTCCTAAGGTGTATGTCCTTGGCTCAGGACACAGGAGCAAAGGCTGAGCTGCGTGCCTTCACACTTCATCCATCGAGCAATGACACTGCCTGGTCCCGTGCCACCCCACCTAATTGCTCACATGCAGACACAGACTCAGCTTTCCACTTCAAGCTGATAATAAGGTGTGTTCATAATTAGCATGGCTATAACTTCATATTTTAAGTATAGCAAAACACTTTATGATCTTCTCAGAATGCAAGCAGGCTGGGCATGTATCTGTCAACCTAATGTTAGAGGGGGCAGCTATAGATCTGTGCACCTGTAGCTCATTATACTTCTTGAGAATTAAACTTAATTGAGAACAGTACATCTACCCTGGTAAACAAAGTGAGGTGTTTATCTCTCACTCTTTCCTCTGCGTGATACAGTATTGTCTGTAATTGTGTGTATTCAGTATTGTCTGTAATTGTATACTCTCAAGAAACTGGAGCAAACATACGTCAGTTATTTTCTTTAATAAAAGAGAGGTTGAAACCCAGGAGTGATTTTCCATCTCTAAGTGCATTAGTATAGTTCCTGTTTGGAACCTCAGTGAGAAGTTGTTGCCTCTCATTTCAAGGGCAGTATGTTAGAAGGATTCTGGGCTTTTATTGATTGTTGTTGTCATAATTAGCCACTGTAATGGAATTAAGTGGGACCGTGTCTTGTTTGGACTTGTACATAGGGAAAATAATAAGGACAAAATCCAACAAAATAATCTCACAGTCAAAGGTTGCAAGAGAATTTTAGATTGTTTTGAGCCCTTTAGGGGAAGGGAAGGGAAGGGAAGGAAGCAAAGGCAGAAAAGATGTTATTGCAGTGTTGAATTGGTGTCCTTGGACATTTGTGAAAAGTGCATTGCAGGGGGTGGATTTGGATATGAGTGTTCATGATTGGTGACTCCAGAGACTTCATCTATATTATGAAAAAAGAAACATTTTAAATAATTTAATTTATATGGCTGGATCATTCAGTAACACAAGCATCAAAAATAATGGTAAAGGTTCAGTCTCATGAAAATGTGCCCTCATAAGTCTTATGCATCTGTTTGAGACTTTCACCAGGGGACTTCCAGTCATGTGAAAGCTGCGTGCATCTCTAGCCAAGTACCCCCCTGCTGACAGAGAGAGTTTGGAATATTTAGTGTGGTCATTAAGAATATTCTTGATATGAACCTCAAATCAAACTCGAGATTAATTCACTGGGATTATCCATATATTTTTCATAATTAGCAATTTTTGAGACAGTGTATGATGAAGGGGTTCCATTACATCTCCTGATATTACACTATGAAGAATTGAAGAAAGTAAAGAAAGTTACTGATCACAAGTACTAGCTTCAAAGACTTCTCTTTCTTTTTCTTTCTTTCTTTCTTTCTTTCTTTCTTTCTTTCTTTCTTTCTTTCTTTCTTTCTTTCTTTCTTTTCTCAAGAACTGGGTGTTATAAACTTAAATAATGCAGTTTATTCTAAAAGAATTCAAGTAAAAATGAACTATTGACATGGATCATGTTTACAGTAAGGTCTGACTGGTTGAATTTAAAGCTGTATTTTATTGACATGGAGAACAGCAGGTACATCCACTGATTTTATACCTATAAAATAAATTGAGCATAGGGAGTATTGTATGTATTGTAATTTTTTGTCTTAAATCTAGCAATGTCTTCCACCTTTTCTTACCAGAAGAAGTTATAATGTAAAGAACCTAAATGGTTAATGTTTGAAACATATCCATTTGAACTCTGTGAAATCAGCCCAAACCTCCTTCAGGAGTTTGAAGGAGGAATAAAATGCTATCTACATAGAGAATGCTTTTCCACATTTCCAGCCTTGGAAAATATTACAAGCAAAGGTGGCATACACGTGTGGCAATGTGTGTGTTTGAAGACATGCAGGATTTTGTGGGCTGTTCTATCCCTCTAATTTTTAAGAAGTTGGCAAAAAATAAGTGTAAAATGTCGCAGAGAAATTCAGTTTTATAAGACTTTCTATGATTCACTGCATCTACTCCACATACAGTGGGCTGGCTGGCAGCTGAGCAAAGGAAAAACATGAAGAACATTGTCTTGCAAGAGTTATATCTGTATTCTTAGATATATTAGAATGATCCTTTTATATTTTTCTCCTCTCTTTTTTTTTTCCTAGTGGCTACCTAGCTACTCTGAGAAGGGACAGGCAGCAATGTCATTCAGAGAAAATGAGTAAGCAACTGCAGAAATGCCAAGCAGGTATCTTTTGTAAAAATCAGTAGTGGGCCAAGAAAACAAGCAGTGGCGATATTTTGACAAAAATTATGATTTTTTTTTCCACTTACCCACCACATCACCACCTGCTTTGAAAGACAAGAACTAGTTTTGTGTCTTAATGTTAGTGCTCTGTCTGGATGCACACACAAAGCAACATTTTTGCAATCATTTCTGGATGCATGTTACCTTAGTCACTCACTTCTAAACCTGCTCATTAGTTTTAATGTTGCTGAATCTTTTCTCTAAAGCAGTGTGTCATGCACAGTTGACTAAAGGCCATAATTTCTCTTTGAAAACTCACTGGCATGAATGAAGATAATGATTTTAGTCTGGCACTTAAGCTCCAAGGTAAATGGAATAAAGGTTTTTATCTGATATTTGATGGCTTTGCATTTCAGATATTAATCTATTTTATGCTAATGAATTAGGGAATATTTTTGTGTAATGGAAAATTTCAAGGGTCATCTAAAAATTTCTAAAATATCTGTGCATAGTTTGTTTAAATCTCATGTATAATCATACTGACTGTGCAACTCACGTAACTGGCATCACAAGACTCCAGCTCCTGTGTCTGGGTCATCCAGTCTTAGGAATGAGAAAACTTAGAAACTTTCTTATTTCTTATAAAAGTTGTAATATAAGTTTTAAAAGTTACCCCCAAAAATATTCTCTCCTTCACAGGAGGCATAAAGAGTACAATGTTCCAGTTCATCTGTTCCCCTGGATCCTTGGGTCATGACATCTCTATTTCACTAGTGTCTCTATTAAAGTCGCTTTAGTGTGCCTCCTGCAGTGTTGTTAGCAGACCTTGACATTATTACAATGAGTATCATCCCCCAGTCTCCTCCATGGGCTTCATTCCTGAGGTGAGCAACTTTTCCCTTCATGTTTCAGCTGTGTTTGTGTAAGTCATTGTCTTGTTGTCAACCTTGGGTTTTGGTCAGGCTTTGAAGAAGTGTGTGAAATACAGACCAGGAGAAAGCACCGGCAGAGGAACAGCTACACAAAGAGCAGGGATGTCTATGGAGGCATCCACAGGGAGAGTCTGTGCCAAAAATAATTATTCTTATCAGGAGTAAAGACCCAAACAAGTAACTTCTTGCTACTGTGCTTCTCAGACAGCTGCTGCTGGGAAGTTGATGCTTCAGATCTAGAAATTGCTTGGAAGAAGCAGAAAGCAGGCTGAGGAGCAGCACTAAGTAAGGAGCTGTGGCCAAATCAATATACAGAAAAAAGAAATGTCTGAGATTAATCTGAAATGAGGAGTGTATCCTCACTGTACTAATCCTGGTCTTGATGATGAATCTCCTCAGCAGAAAGTTGAAAAGCATATTATGGACACCTTTCCCTCTGTCCTCCTTTTTTCCCTACCTGGCCATAATGCATTTCTAAGATGGCCTACTCCCTTCCAAGCTTTTCCCTCTCTGAAAGAAGATTGAAGAAATCCTGACTGGTTTTTGGGAACAGCTTTGGCATCATCAGTTAGAAGTCAGCACAACTCAGCCAATTTTACAGTCAGAAGGTGTTGAAAAATGGGTAAAATGAAAGAACTGGCAGCTTTCATGAAATTCTTCTGAAAACATAAATCAGTCCCGTCTGTTCACTGCAAGCAGTTAAATCCATTGCACTATACAAAGAAAGATGAAGCGATGTTCTGGTGGGCAAAGAAAAATCTGTTGTATAGACACTTTGCCTCCACCTCCATTTATTCAGAAAAAGATTTTGCTGCCCTCCAGAGCAGTCTCCTCCCATGAGCTAGCACTGTATTCACCCATGCTCTTGAAGCATCCCAAAACCATCTGGTTCCTGCTCCCACAGTTTGAGTGAGAGCGTTAGTCCCAGGCCACCACTGTAAGAGCAAATTGAAGGCAGTGAGCTGAAGCCTGTTAGAAGGGGACCTGCCCCTGCTGCACACATTTGTCAGACAGCACAGGGTGTAGTTGGACTTTTCCCCTGCTGAGACAACTTTATGACTGCCATCGGAGTAGGAACATCAGCCAATCTGAGTCTGATCTCCAACCATATGTAATGATACTGCAGACAGAACAGCCCAACAGGCAGACCTGCAGAGAACCCCTATGTGGTTCTTCTACCCAGGAAGTCACATAATTTGGTACATGCAGTCCTGAGCTAGGGTTCTTTCAGTCATAGAACCGCAGAATCATCTAGGTTTGAAAGCATCTTCCAGATCAAGTCCAACTAACCCAGCGCTGCCAAGACTGACACTAAATCCTGTCCCTAAGTGCTGTATCCACATGCCTTTTAAATACCTCTGATGATTGATGATGAACCCATCACTTCCCTGTGCAGCCTGTTACAATGCCTGATCATTGTTTCAGTGAAGAAATTTTTCCTAATATCCAATCTAAACATTTCCTGGCACAAGATGAAGCCATTTCCTCTCCTATGACCTGTTCTTGGGAGAAGAGACCTATGGTAAGTCAAATCTAGTTAGACTCAAAATGGTTCAACTCTTTTCAAACATTTTTTTTAAATATAAGGAGGTAAAGAGATCAAAGCAGAGCTAAGAACTTAGCCAAAAAAATTCCTTTTTGGAGGCAAAAGCCCCAGATGAATACACATGACCAAAGACTGGAGGAAAGGCTGTAAGTCTTAAAAGGGTTTCCATGACAAAATGAAAGCATGAAGATATTGTGATCCTCTAGAAAGGGTTTATAGTGTCTGACTTTTCATAATTCAGAATTTAGTCTGGTGAAGATAGAACTGTCTTGCAAAAGGTCTTCTTTCTCCAAGCTATTTTTGTGAGTTACGTAATGTCAAACAGAGCGAGAAAAAATAAAGCCCACTTTGTAATGGATTAGTGCTTAATTTATGCTGTTACCTTAACACATATCATCCAGGTGAAGCACTGTCAGCTGCAATGAGGTGTCCGTATAAAATAATAGTCTGAACCTTTTGTGAGTGAGTCAGTTGCTCTGTTTTCTTAGCTACAATGTGAGGGGAAAAAGAGGTAGATCATTAAATCATTATTTTCAAATGGTTCTTAATTACATTTAGTGCTGGAGAGAGGATAATTTTTTAAAATGGATAGTAAGGCTGCATGGTAACACAAAGAAAAAAAGGTGACTCTCAGCTCTCTGTTCTGAGGCAGGAACTTCTGAATGTCCCACATTTACTGAGAAGTTCACATATAATTTAATAATTCATTCATTTTGCTCATCTGTATAATTTTTATGGCATGAGAAGTAGTGGCATGTTTCCAGCATCTTCCTAAACAAATCCTGAAAATATAAGTCTGCAAACGAACATGCCAAGTAGAGATTTTAGAGGCAAAAACACAGCATATGTTCAGTTCTCAATATTTTTTTCTTTTACATTTTACAATTAGTTCCTTTAGCAGTGTTAGAATTTATAAGTAGATAATTTTCTTTTTATAGAAGTTTTCTAAGCAGATTTAATTGCAATAATTGCAAAAGGGATGTAACTGGAACAGGTTACTCAAATGGGCTGGAGATGCCTCATCCCTGGAAGCATTCAAGGTCGTGTTGTACGGGGCCCTACGGGGTCCTGATCTAGTTAAAAATGTCCTTACACATTGTAGGGGCTGTTAGGCTAGATGTCCCTTAAAGGTCCCTTCCAACCCAAACTGATCTATTATTTTATGATTATATGAAATTTCTGAGAGTATATTTCTTATCCCTGCTGTGGTGTGTTAAGCATCAGTGGAAATACTTTTCTGATAGTCTGTACTGTAAAAACAGAATACAACCTTGCAAGCAGAAGGAAAGATAGGCAGGCTGGTTTACACATTGTGTTTATTAATATCATAGCTATCTTCAGGCAAGACTTCAGGTCTAGCACTATTGGGAGACAGTGTTAAAAGTGGGAAGACATATATTGAGAACCATAGGAAAAAATACCTGTATAATTTTTCAATCTTTCAAGCCTGTAAGCTTATTTAGGTAGGCAAATTCTTATTACCAAATTAACTTATATCATGATAGCAGTATATATCCTGACTTGTGATTTTTATTTATGTAATTTTAAAGATTTTTAATCAAAACATGCTTGCCAATGTACTTATATTTATGGGCTGCAAAAAAAAAAAAAAAACATTTCAGTCCAAAAATTCTTCCTGAAATACAGGACTCTGTTCCACATAAAGCACTATGTCAGGTAGCCTGAGATATCTGTTTTGAAATGCAGCTTATATAAACCAAGACGAAAGCACGTTAAGTGTTTTATGTTTTGTGCATGACAGTACAGTTCCCAACTGCATTTTCCAGACAAAAAGGAGTCACAGGAGCTGCATGCCACTTCTGCTCACAGAGTGGGTAGCGACCTCTCTGCTGCATTACAGCATGGTGTCCAGATGGATGTGAGCCTAATAAGAGCTGGTAATTAAGCATGATTAATCAGGCACATGACCCCCCACTCTGGCCTCTGTGAAACTATAAACATACTGATGTTCTGTGTTATAACCGGGTCCTTGTGAAAATTCAGCTGTTTGGGTTTTGTTGGCGTGGCGGTTCCAACAGCCAAAAACTGGCATGTGGCTTGTGCCTGTTGTTCCTTTCTCTGTGCTGCCCAGATATCAGGGCACCTGGAGGTGGACCCCCAAAAGAAGAAATCCCACAGATTTACAACAATTCACACTTTGGCCACACAGATGCGTGCAGTTCTATAAGTGCAACGTACATAGCACATCCCATCCTTGACAAGGAACGGATGCTTTCACTTGACACTTTACAGGGTATAGATATATATGGTATAGATATCACCAGAATAATGGGAGGCAAAGTCAGGACTTGGATAGCCAAAGGGGCAAACACAGAATGGAGAATGGGAGAGAGACTCCACTGGACTGGTCAAACCTCAGAGAGATTTCAGCAGAAAGAAGCCGTGAATTACCAACAAGAAAAAAATGTTGTCACAGTGACTCCTAATGTGATTAGTGCTGCCACAGAAAAAACTTCACCAGAATTAAGCCTCACAAAGAATGTTCTCTGCAGCTATATAGTATTGCTTTTATTATAGCAAAGTACTTGTTACAATACTTATTTTTTCTGAGTGGAACACCATTAGGCTACACTGTAAATATATATTTGTCTTTCTATACAGAAAATATAAAGAAATACATTTTCTTTCCTGAAGATGATTATTCTCTTGAAATCTGATGACTGAAGTCTTGTAAACCAGGTCGTCAGACTAGGCTGCACAGTGAGCAGCAACTCTGAAAGTTCCTATCATGGTCAACCCTGTGCAACAACATGGAAGCCAGTGCTGCATCATATTTCTGGGTGGAGGATTTGAATAAATATTTCAATAGCATTTCTCCTATATCTTTACCATTTTTAAGCTTACAGTCCTTAGCCCAACACACATACACCTGGAAAGGTCACACCTCAGTTTGTTGAGAATGAGATCTGAGAGTACTTCAGGACTTAAAGAATGTACATTGGGATAATTTTGCCCTGAACCTGACTTGGGGACTACCTTGCACCCCAGTGCTGCTACAGCTAATGAAATGAGCCTTCCTGAGCCACTGACCTCTTATTCATCAAAACCTGAAAGGGCAGGTTTTGACAAATCAGCAAAAAATGTAATAGTAAACAAAGGCAAGGAATGGGTAAAAAGAAATCCTGATGTGCAGGCTAAAGGATTATGGAGGTAAATTTGGCAAAGGAAGTATGAGCAACATTAAGTTCTGTCACATATATTGCATTATATTAATATTATATTAACATATTTTTATATCATATGTTTTATATATTTCAAGCCAGACATAATTTTGTCTTCCTTGTTTTAATTATTTTCTCTAGGAAAAGTGGAGGGGTTTTGGTGGGTGGAGAGAAAAAAAGGTGCCAACTTTTTCATAGCATGAGAAATTTTTTCAGAAATTTTGCATCTTGTATTATAGTCATATACATAAGGCTGTGTAGACTTGGAGAAAGTTTAAAGTTTTTATATGTATAAATATCTGTATCTATATGGATATAAATTTGTATATATATAAAGTTGCAAATGATATGTAAAGAAATATATCACAATATGTAATTTTACATCTAAATGGCATCATTTCTTTGCATACAGACCTATAGAGACATGGATGATAGATGAAAGAGAGAGATACAGAGATACATATTTGTCTTGTTTAAAATTCCATACTCATAATCTTTAAAATATCATGTAAAATTAAGGCAAGTTGCTTTTAGGATAGCTATAGGACCAGTGTATAGACAAAAGCAACAATTCCTTCCTAAAGCTTTTCAGAATTCATCTTCAAAATGTCTTGCATCAATCACACTTAGAAGAAAATCTTAACACCTATCAAAACATAAAGTAACCAAAATATTTTATGTTTATATTTTATATTTAAGGGTCTTACTTTCTAGGTGCAATGTGCTCTCAAGCCAAAAGGATATTGCCACTAGCATAAGCCAGAAGGCATTCTTTGATCCTTAGTCCAGGGTACTCTGCATTATCTGTGGAACAGCAGCTATATCTCACTGAAGGGATTACTAACATTAATATAATCCAGATGCTTCTATTTGCTTTCCCTGCAATGGCATAGATTTTAACTGAATACCTTCAGCATATGTAGAACAAATTTATTTTGTCATTTTCCTTGATTACTATGCATTCTTATTTTTCAAAAGGGGAAAAAAAGTCCCCAACAGGAAAAACTGATGGTTCGTTTGACTAGAGATATGAGTTTTCTACTTTTAGCTAGACATGGAGACTAACACCTAATCATGGGGTTATTTTCATCTCTGTTTTCCCTTTGTGCACATTTGCAAGACAGATTCAAGTCTTCTCAAAATTCCCGAGAACACCATGAAATTTGAACAAGAGAAGTAAAACAGGGAGACACTCTTGATATTTCCTTTCTTTTTTCCCCAAAACTCCAAGTTGTCCAGAAGTTATTCTTTATATTAAAACAGGATGCAAAAAAGCACTATTTTGGGGTGGGGGGAGAGTGTGGTTAAGCAATACCAGAAATACCTTTAAGGAGAGGTTTTTGGTGGATAATCAGACTGTTTATTTGTTTTGTTTGTTCTGTCAGTACTGGGCTGCTTCTGGACAGTCTGATTTGAGTGCATTTGCAAGTTAAAAAACAAACGTGTCAGCTTTTGATGTCCTTCTGTGTCTTCAGATTTTATAGGACTCCCAGTGGAGTCTGATCTTGTAGACATAATTTAATTAATTGGACATGCTTCTGTCCTGCTTTGAAAGAAGGACATAGACCTGCTCATCAATTAGTTATGCATTATCTAAGAATAAAATTATCTGTTGTGTCACATCAAGCTCAAGAAATTCCAGTCCATTATTAACCACAGCTGCTGTGTAAAAGGGACCAATGGGAAAATAAAGAGATGAGACTGCAAAGAAGCCAATGTTGCAAACAGGAAGCTGGAAAGGTCCATAGCTTTTTGTAGGTTCGAGCCTCCAGTGAATTTACCTGTCAGGGAAGGGCCTTCTTTCCAGCAGGAAATTCAGTGAGCTCTAGCATTGTCAAAATTTTTGTTCCTATTCCCTGTGTGTGCAAGTGCACTTCTTACCTTTGCTCTTATTACATAACATAATGGATGTTTATTTCATAATTACCTACTCTGATAAAAGCTGAAGGAACACACCTCCTCAGTTTAGTGGAAACTTTCTAGGTTTTTCGAAAGGATTACACAATTATCGAGGCAGAGTGATTAGATAAGCTTTGCTTTTATTCTTTGCTTTTTTTTTTATTTTTTAAGGAAAAGAGAGAGATAAAAGAAGTGGATTCCCATCAGCTGATAGCAATGGATCACGTACTAAAGGGTTAGTTAGAATTGTAGACTCACTAAGTTTGGAACAATCTTCCAAGGTTACCAAGGTGATTCCCCCTTTTTCCTGGGCGGTGTATTCCAATGCCTGACCATCTCTTGGGTGAAGGAATTTTTCTTAATATATGATCTAAACCTTCTCTGGTGTTCCTTGAGGCCATCCCTTTAACTTGAGGTTAACAACTCTCTAACCGATGTCAAAAGCAGCAGCCCCTGGGACAAGGAAATGTGCTTTTCATACATGCAGCATTCCTTCAAAGGAGTGGCCCGAAATACAAACCAAGTGCTGTAAAAATCTGTGAGTGATGAAAGCACGAGCAGAGCTTCTGTAAGGAAGGAACAATCAATGCACACAGTCTGTTGTCATTCAGCCCATTGGACACTCTCCTACAAAACACATTTCAATACTGTTGCAGCAGAGAATGCAGCTCCTGTCAGCTGGAAGGACTACTGTCTTATGGAAAATAATAACTTTAAAAAGGAGTTATTATGAGCAGCATAATGAAGTGGTAAAATGGTTAAATGCAATCCTGGGATTTATAAATTCAAGCACATTACAGTGCTTTATAGAATGAGGGACAAAGAATAGCAGGAAACAATTGCTATAAATTGGAATAGAACTAGATAAAGTCAAAGCAGAAATTAGCAGTATATTTTTTATGGTGAGGTTGATTAACAACTGGAATAAAGTAGTTGAAACTTATGTTGACAAAACTTCTATAGCTGCAGGGAGATCTTTTTCTGGGATTAAGTTGTAATTCAATCAAAATTAATTATTAGATGGAATTCATAGTGTCTTTTGCAATGGCTGCATGTCTGTGTGAGCTGTAAAGATGATCCTACTCTTGCTGCGGTTCATTTCAAGGTGTTTTCATTATTTTTTGAGTAGGAATGAAATTTCTCTGCTTCTCTCCACAAAGTAAATCACTGACATGAAGAATGCAGTGGCAGAGCTCTGGTCTTATTAAATAAACATGGAACTCAGAAGGTGTTTCCAAAAAAATGCCATAGAAAAATGGGATCTTTAATGAACTCAGTAATGTGCAGGGCTGTCATAAAGGAGAGAAATGCTGCTGAAAAAGGCAAAATGGCAGCAGCTTACAGTGTCTGATGTAAACCAAAGACTGAGTATGAGCCAGAGAGCTCCTGTTTCTAAAACACTATGAGGCTGTCTTCAGGATTAAGAGGGATGATTTCAGGCATCAGCTTCTCACACTAAGAGGGATCATTTATTGAATTCCAGAGAATGGAAAGAAAATTACACCATGATTTTGAGGAAGACTCTGCATGGGTTGTTGGACTCTGCCTGGTGTTGGCAGTGGGATGCTAAAGGAATGACCTCTGTACAGAGACATCAGAGCTGCAAACATTTCTCCATGGCCCTGCCCACAAGGGAGTAGGGGAAGAGGCCACAATGGAGTAGGAGAAGGAGCAGCAGATAGATTCAGTTATAGGCTGATCACACAGCCATCCCCATCCCTCTTCCCACTGGAATAGGAGGTAAAGTCAGGAGCGAAGGAGTGAAATTGAGCCTGGAAGAAACACAGTGAGGGAGAGAGGCCTGTTTTAATATTTCCTTTTTTTCTTTCTGACCAAATCTATTTTAATTGGTGATAAATTAAATTCATTTTCCTCAAGCCCAATCTGTTTTGCCATGACAATGACAGGTAAATGACCTCCCTCTCTTCACCTTACCTTTCTGATTTTCTCCTTGTCCTGTGGAGGAGGAGTGAATAAGAAGCCGGCTTGGAGTTTGACCCATAACCAAGGTTAACATTACAGTTATTCTTTCTAAACAAAACAAATTCACATTTTTACAACTTTGCCTGAAAGAGCATTTCTCCCATGCTGAAGTAGGAGTTTAATGATTTCTAGAATCAAGCAAGTTTGGGATGTGAGCAGAAGCTGGAAAAAAGTACTTTTTTTTTCTTTTTTTTCCCTTAATTTTTAGAAGTGTACAGAGGCTGCAACTGAAATTCCCAAAATAAAGAGATACTTTGGTCCATCAGAAATGTAAATGAGAAAGGATTATAATGCAAAAGTTTAGCAATTACGCACATAAGAAATACTGTGTCAAATTTGCATTGCATTACCAATTTAATAAGGTTTTGTCTAATTTCATTGATATAGTGAAGATTAAAAAAAGGTGGTAGTAAAGAGTGACTGCAGAAAATTTGGTATTTTCAATATATCTGGAAATTCATGGGATCTGATTGTTTCTTGCCCTGGCACCAATGGCCGTCATAGCTTTTCACAAAATCCCTCAGGAACAAGCACCATTTGGCATTTAAATGCAGGGACATCAGAGCAATATGTTCATTTTACCTGAGTCACAGGAGTTATCTTACTATGGGTGACCTCTTCCTTTTAAGGAAAAGCAGTGACTACAGCTTGAAAACATGTTTATTGCAGCTGTAAAGCTGTGTAATTGTGTGTGTGTCTGTGTGTGTTGATATCAAAAACAGGCTAATCCACTTGTATATTTTATTCTCTGTAACCAATAATAATTCCTGCTTTAGAAAGTGACTGAAGATTACGTCTCTACCAACCATAAAAACTTCAGGCTGGCAAAAACCCATAGGACCAAAACCAGGGACAGGTGGAGGCTTCTCAGACTGCTTGAGCACAATCTGTGCATATATCCTTAGGATTTATAATGACACTTAAAAAAAATTGTATTTAATGTATTTAACTATTTCTTGCACTGTTCAGCATCATCTGTGAAATAAATATATTCAATACTTGGCAGACAGGATAAATAAACAATATGAGTATAGACAAAAGGGTTATTGGTAAGGTGCTAAGAATTACTCTACTAAAATAAATCTAAGTACAGTCAGAAAACCAAAACCAAGCAGACCTTAAACTAAAGAGCCTATATTCCTACAGGTCTAAATTCTCTTTCTCATGGCAGAGTCCACACCTAGGTATAGGCAACTCAAAATATCATTCCTTAAAATCTCACTTGCAAATATTTTCCTTTCTAGGAAATGCATGATTTTGCCTTCCTTAACTGGAAACTTCTGGGGTTTTAAATTTTTCTTTTTCTTTTTTATTCCCATGTGTAAACATTGAAATCTAATAGTTGAATACCAATATGCTTCAGACATTCCCTTATGGACATTTTTCTTGACTTATCCTATCATGCTTGATAAAGATGTCACACAAATCAATAAATGCACTTGAGAAATAAGTTTAACTAATGTAATAAAAGGGTAATCACAGAAAAGAAAGTCAAGTTGAAAAGAAAAGGGAGATCTAATCATGATGAAGGACTTCTGTACCTTGTATGATGGGCCTATAACTTAATGAACATCTGAAAGCAGAGCTTCACCTTAGCCCCAAAATCTCTGGAATATCAATACATCAATATGTAGCTTTTACAATCCAAGAGATTGTTTGGCTTGAGGCTTTTTGCAACATCTGACTAATCCAAACTTTTCTCTTCTCCTCTTGGGATTTCAGAAGAGTCATTAGGAGAAAATTGCAGTAGCTCTACATTGTAAGGGAATCATCTCATCAGTCCAGACTCTTCATAATGTCTTCTACTAAGCTCATTTGTTTGGGTAATAAACTGAGGAAAGAGGATATTTGACCATGGCAATAGAAATTAGTTTAAACTGAACTATCTCTTCAATCCCTTGGCTGTCCTTAGGTGAATTGCAAGAAATGACAGTATGGCAATTATATTCTGTTATTTTTCCAGATGTGTCCATTACTCTGAAACACTATTTTGCTCAGTTTCATAACCTGTGGTTCTCTAAATAAACCAGGAAGAACCAGTGTGGCTAGCCACTCTTTCTTCATTATTGAAAGAATTATTCCCATGTCACACTCTATATCAGCTACTGTACTTCTTGTGGCAAATTGTTTCTTTCATGCAGTAATGATAATTTTATTCAACTGTAAAAGATTTGACCGTAACTGCAAAAATATTATTTGGCACAGTACATATAAAAAAGCTTGAAAGCAGATGATTTGCAGTAATTGGCATGCTTCTTCTGCTCCTACTTAGGGAGGCTGATGGAAAAGTACTGAGCATCTTTGAACTAAAGGCAGTATCAGGACTGCCACTGTGACCCGGTCCATGTCATCACTTCAGTCATTTCCCATAAATCTTTAAGTGATACAAGCAGTGGAAACATACTTCCCATTACAGATCAGAGAATGGACCCATTATTCACTAGTCAGAATCAGTGCTAGCAGATGAAATGACACCAGTGTAAAAACATCACACAGGAAAAAACTATTTTGAACATTCTTAATGTGGCACAGACTGACTTAAGCAAAGAAGCTTTGAAGTAATCAAGAAAGATGGGAGAACAAAGGTAGTAAAGGGTCCTGTAATGTCTTCCTTTTCCTTTCCCCCGAATCAATGACAATTTTATGTGCTGATTTTGAAAGACTGTATGCCAAGAATATTCATCCTCATATCATGACATTTCAGAGCGCACAATAAGGGAGAAGTGCTGCAGTGCACCCTCCTTTGGATCCCTTTTCTTTCTTCTAATAAGTGAGCCATGGCATAATACTGGAAGTTGTGTGCTGAGATTTTATTTCATGGGCTTGGGGGTTTTTTCCTCCCCTTGTTTTTTCTTTTTCTTTTTCTTTTTCTTTTTTCTTTTTCTTTTTCTTTTTCTTTTTCTTTTTCTTTTTCTTTTTCTTTTTTCTTTTTCCTTTTTCTTTTTCTTTTTCTTTTTCTTTCTCTCTTTTAATTTTTCTTTTTCCTTTTTCTTTCTTTCTGTTTTCCCTATTCCACTTCCAGGCTTAAAGGTGGTAGCCCGGATAAGATGCATTGTTATTTTTCCCTCCAATGAAATCTGAGAAATTGTCTGTGCTTGCTTAGCAGAATTTTTGAAAACAAATTTTTGCTTAAATAACCATTAATTAAGTGGTCTCAGAGAAGCCTCAAAAATTTGTATTGACAAATGAAAGCTTCTGGGGGTAGAGGCCAAATGCTATCAATTTTTTTGATACTATGAGCCTAAGATCATTGTTTCCATGAATACTTTAAACAGTGAAGAGATATCCAGCTTCTCTGAAATCAGGCATGAGCTCTTTCACAGAACTGATGATGAAGTTAAGTCTGCTTTATTTTCTATGCTCAGGAAATAGAAGTCACTTCCCCACAACTCTCTTCATTTCTGGATGGTTGAGTTTGTTCAAACATGTAGCAATTAACCTACATGTTTATAAACCTGGGAATGTAAGAAAGGGATAACAAAAAATATTTCTGCACTTACCTATACCTATTAACCTTTTGAATATTCTTAGGAAAGCAAACAGGCTGTTCCCAATAGCACATGGAACTTGCTGCTACTGTAAATACCTCCTGCTTGTATGTTTTGGTACAAAATAAGTACAATCTACAATCTCCTACAAGCAGTATCGAAGTGTAGGGGAATATTTATGTAATAAACTGCCAAAGGCTTTCACATTTCACTGCAGCCTCAGTGAAGTATCATTTTCTATGGTGTTGAAATTAGTTGTCAGTAAACAGTTAGTTCTTTACTATGCCATCTAAATTCTGGACAATCATGTTGATTCTGAGATCAGTAACTTAATTGGTTACTTTCTAAAAAATTATTTACAATCAGAAGTAGTTGTGGTTGTATAAACTGTCTGACCATACAAAGATTTAACCATGCAGGAAGTTTTATGAACATCTTCATTTGAAGAATACAATGTGAAGACCTAGTCTTAAAAATCCCATTACTTTAATAACGTAAACAAATGTAATTTTCAGGAATCTTGTCATTCCATGCCTCATAATATGCAGTGGAATGCATATTATGACTTTGGAAAAGGGAAGGTTCGGGAAGGGAAGGTTCGGGAAGGGAAGGTTTGGGAAGGCTCGGGAAGGTTCGGGAAGGGAAGGTTCGGGAAGGGAAGGGAAGGGAAGGGAAGGGAAGGGAAGGGAAGGGAAGGGAAGGGAAGGGAAGGGAAGGGAAGGGAAGGAAAGGGAAGGGAAGGGAAGGTTCGAGAAAAGAAGAGAAAAGAAGAGGAAAGAAGACGAAAGAAGAGGAAAGAAAAAGGAAAGAAGAGAAAAAGAAAAAGAAAAAGAAAAAGGAGGGGACGGGAGGGGAGGGGAGGGGAGGGGAGGGGAGGGGAGGGGAGGGAAGGGAAGGGAAGTTCAGGGAAGGGAAGGGAAGTTCAGGGAAGTTCAGGGAAGGGAAGGGAAGGGAAGGGAAGGGAAGGGAAGGGAAGGGAAGGGAAGGAGTCATGCCTTCAGCAACACTGGAAACAGTAGCCTGACTGCTCTAGAGCCCTTTCACCATAATGAAAGACTGAATAGACTTTCATTGCCTACAAAAAAACAGTATACCAGAGAAAACAGCATTTCGCATATACAGTCAAAATTTTCCAAACACAAAGATCCTGGCCAGTATAAAAAGGTGTTATCAGTTATTTTTTGGTAGTGCCTACTTCTGCACCAGATGCTTGATGTGTAGGAAGGAGCTCATAGTAGCCTTGGAGTCTGTTTTATTAAATTCTATAAACATAGTGAAAGGTAGTCTGGAGAGCCATAGCATTCTTTGATAGATATTTATGTGCTCAACAGATAGATGATGCTAAATCATCCTAGAGGGGTGACTTATCTCTGCAGCTTTAAACCTTGACATTTAACAGGCCTGAACAAATGGCACATGTACCTCAAGTACACAGGAGTTATTGTTTTCATCTACCTTGGTGCCTGTTTTATGTGAGTCCTTATTAAAATATTACAGCAAACATCTAAAGCTTCAGTCCAAATTCCAGTGATATCATCTAGGGGCTTTAATATTTTCTAGCTAGAGATATCTTTCCTCTAGAGTTTTGCAATTCTAACCTGTCTGTTCTTTCTCTTGTGATGCACTTACCTTCTGCCTCCAGAAAGGGAATGCCAGTAAAAGAGTGAGCCATTATTTCTCTTTCAAAGGCAAGGCCCTGTGTTGGTAACATATTCAGACTCACCAGGGATACCTGAGGGGACTGCAAAACCCTATTGATTGCTTCTGAAATACTGACTGGTGGTATATTTCCCCAATAAAAAGACTGAGTACCAAGTGTATCATCATTCTAGAGCAGAAAGGCAGAAGGATGTCTTTTCCAGGTTAAGCCAAAGGTCTGATCGTCCAACAGGGCCTCAACTTTCCAGAGATAGCAAGGGAGCAATGCCCAGCAGCTCTTTGGTCTTGTGTTGAGCACTTAGGCTCTGTTTTTTCTGAATTCATTAAAAAATATTATTCACACTTCATGATTTTTTAATTAGTTTTCCCCATTCCCTTTGGTTCTCAGCTTTTTCTTTGAGGCATTCCATTTCAAGATGGGCTTGTTCTTTCCAAAACATTGAGCAGGGATCAAGGAGGTGTGAGGAAAAATGACTGGATATGGCGCCCAGTGTTGTTGTCTAGGTGACTGGGTGGTGATCAAAGATTGCACCTGACCTTAGAGGTTTTATTCAATGATTCTGTGAATCTGTTACATGAGAGGTCAAACCAACAGTGTTACTACCTCAGAATATTCTCCTCTATCCTCTAGCAGAAAAACTTCCTAGCCCAGAGACAGTACCACTGCATTTAACCTAGGGCAAGATTTTGTCGACTGAGTGCAGTTTGGGTAGAATCACCACCTATGGTGTCTGGGAAAAGGGTGGGAAGAGGTAACGAAAAAATCAGAAGTGGACTCCAAACTGGGAGAGAGATTCAGATCTGTTGTTAATCATTCCCAAACCAATATTTATTAATCTCATCCATACATTCTAATTACAATTAGAATTCTTACATTCCAATTACAATTTTTAGCTAGAAACCTGAACTTCCAGAGTTTTGAAAGTGACAAGGCAAAGAAAAGGTAACCACTTTTTCTTTCCAGTGACATATACCAATAAAATGGGATTGAATAGGATCGCTCTGATAAAATTGTTCTCTTCATAATTCAGTGATACAAGGAGCAAAAACTGCTGGACTCAATTTGATAAAAATAAAGAAAAAACATACATTATTTGGTAATTAAACTCTCCAACATGAGATTTTTGCACAAGAAGAACTCATTTAAATTCAAGAAAACATACAACAACAATTTGTTGTACTTAAGCAAGTATGTTGCTTTTTAGGTCTAAAAAGAGGTGGAAAAATCACCAAGGCTTGTAGTGACTTACTTTCTTTGTGTTACACCTGTAAATGAAATTAGGTCCCTCTTCCTGCACAGTTAGTTGCCGTTTTGTCTTCTATTGCAGTAAAGTGAAAAGATCAGCAGAAAACCCAAGAACTCCACATGCTTTTATGTGTTCTTCTCTTCCTGAGAAACAAGAATGTTTTCTTTTTGTTCAAGAACAGTAAAGTCGAAGTGGAGAAACTACTATCACAATTTGATTACCTTTGTACTGATGTTCATGTGAATGGCACACATGGGACCTTGTGCAATGCATAGAATTGGCATTATTAAACTATAAATACCTACACTGCTGTTGGCTACATCTGAGCTTGTCACTCTAAACTTTATTACTAATATAAAGAACCAGAAACACTTGACCTATTTCAGATACCTACATTAGACTGAGCTGTATTAAGTTTCAGGGGGATTACAAATCTTCTCCAAACTACAGAAAATGAATTTCTTAAGAGTTAACAGGCCATAAGAGTTTCAGCGATGAGTTTCCTATTCTTTGAAAGAATATAAGTAAGAGAAAAAACCAACAAAATCAAAAAACAGCATTTGTGAGAATAGCTGGAAAATATTTTGTCAGAATCAGTATCTTTATATACAGCAGGTAAGTTTCTGGAAAAGATTTTTTTTTATTATTAAGAAATACTGGGTGAATTGAACAAAAAATCTGTATGTAGACACTAGCATATACATGCATGCATAACCCCAGGACACCTCACTGATCCAGTGAAAAAAACTGGATGTCTGTTTTGATGGTTCTGAATAAAATGGTGTTACAACCAGAACCACCTTCCTACTCTATTAGACACAAATACCCAATACCTCCCGTTATAACTTCTTTGGAACCATTTCAGTTCCTTCCTTTAGGGTTTTGCTGCCTTAATAATTGATCCTAAATCTTATCTTCAGTGTGGATTAAACCTAGCGAGGTAATTTCTGTGAAATAGATTTGAAACACAGATGTCTTTTTCAGGTTCTGCTCATGTTTTGTCTCATTTGAAACTCACATTTCAAATCCAGTTATCTTGGTAGAAGGCACTTTTCTGGAATCTCAGATACTTGAGACCATAAGCATCCTTGTGTGATTTGCTTTTAAACGCCCTTTTCTCAATATCAAATTAGCAGTTTCCCTCTGGACCCTTCTCACACTGCAATCTTCTTTACAGGATTCCCTCTAAGGAGCTTGGTGGATTGTATGGAAACAATGCAGGAAAACTGTTCCCATAGCTTTACTTTTTCTTCAGAAAAACCACCCCAAACACATACAGGATTTGGAATGTTTTCAGGAGTAACTACAGAAAATAAATGCTGCTTCAAGCAATGGGGGAAGAAAACTTAGGCAATTGAATGTGTGAGGAATAGGTGTCTACCCAGCCTCAGGCATCCAGGCACTTAATGCTGCGAAAATGCCACACACCTTAGTGAAACAACCCCATATCTGTCATTTGATGAGTATTGCCACTGGTTTTTATACTTAAATGGAGTTTGCTTAACTTTCCACTCATTCTGTCTTTGCTGAAATCAACAAGAACAGTGGAGGTATTCTAAAGAGTTAAACCAAAATTGCCTAAGTTAGAAAATTAAAATTCAATGTTTTGCACCTCATCTCTCATTTTATTTTTAAATTGATGAAAAGGAACTCCTGAGACCACTTCTGAAATCAGAAGTCTAAATCTACCTGTTTGATGTCCGAGCTGGTGTTGAGCCTGACATCAGCAGCTTCTAATACACTAGAAGTTTAAATTTTACAGCATTCAGATGCAAGTTTCCCATTCCACTCTATAATCTACAATGAGTAAAATTTTTCAAGAATATCAGGCTGACAGCCTTGCAGTCCAATCCATGGTGCAGCAATTGTTCTCAATGAAGTGATGGAGGATCTAGCCCTTAAAACTGCATCTGTAGCCTCACAAGCTTTACCACAGTCTGCCTTTGATGTAGCTCAGCCCTGTGTTGGAGGCAGGCATTGGCCCTTCTGCCAATCCCAGTGTCCACACCGATGGTTCTGTGATGTGAACTCCTGTCCCTTTGTGAGCCAATCTGCAATATCCAATTCATCTCACGGAATGATCTACAAGCACTACTAAACACAGCTACTAAACACAGGATGCAAGCAGTGATCCAGAAATGAAAGGTTTGCTATCCTCTTACCAATAGCCTGAGGTGCCCTGCCCTTTCTGGTGATGTTTGTGTAAGTTAAGGTTGTGCATTCAGTACCACAGCTCTTTCACCCTATACCTCAGACCAGCTCACCGTGCCAAGTACAGTGCAGAATTTTACCTGCCGCAATACGACATCACTTTTAAGAAGCTTGGGTGTGTATCAAATCTGCTGTGTACTCCAGTCACCCACAAAGTAAAAGTTTCCTCTGAAAGCCAAGCAGATTATAATCTTATTTCTGGTTCATTTTATAGTAAATTTAGTGTTGTGGTTTTGTTTCTAATAAAAACTTGAGAAAATATACAAATCTAAAGTTTTATAGAACTTCCATACTGACACCACTTACAGCTAAAACAGTATATGGTTTATGGGTTTTTCTTTCTTGCATCTTGAATCACTGCAAATAGAAAAAACAGAACACAAACCAGAAAAATTTTAATGGCAGAAAGTCTCTGAAATTTCCTTGGTAATAATTATTCACTGGTAAATTTATGTCTGTGAGGTGAATACTGAACCTTCATTTTCCAGGAAAGCAGATAGCAGAGTGACCAAGAGGCTCTTCCACTTCTGAAGGCATGAAGGTTCCTTCACGTGACACTTCAGGACTCCAAGAAGAAACTGTGTAGCAGGAAATTCCAGGCGCAGAAAAGAGTTTTTTCAAGGTTGTATTTGGCATCTAACCCTAAGGGCTTATTCACAGATTTCATCCTTAATATTTCAGGTTTATTTTGTTAAAGCAAGTGCTGTACTGGTTTACCAGGAGGTGCTATAAGAATTCCTGAGATCTGTTCCAGGAATGAATTATTCCAAATGAATCTTTCATTGATTTTCTAGATTAAGTATAAATAGAGCATTTCATTCACTGCTTCGTACTGCTTCTCCATGGCATATAACTCATTATTCAGTGTAGAAAAACATGAAGAATCATGATTCTGATTTTCTTTAAGCAGAAAGATTCCTATAAGTGAAGCATTGTAGTCATATGACATTTAGAAATTGTTTTCATCTGCATCTAGTATTTTACATTTTACAAAAATCCGTGCATGGAGTCTTCAAAACAGAAATAAGTGAATTTGCTAATCATAATGATTAGGTGAATCACAGACACAAGCTGAGCTGAGTAGCAAAATAAACTAAAATTAGCAACAGCATGCCCCTGGCCTAGGGCAACATCCAGCTGATGAACAGAGACAGCAGGGACCTCATCCTTGCTCTACATTCTGCTACCAAAACAAATTTGTTGTGTCACTCCTATAATAGCAGGGACAACATCCACCTTCTGGAGCACCTGCACAGCAATTTCTATCTGGTTTTGCTTCTTTGTTGCCACAGTCCACCTGCCCCGATATATTTCTTGGGAGATAATACAAATATTGTGAGAAAGACAGTGGTGGAATAGCTGTTATTACATCTGTCAGTGATAATCCACCTAAAGCCCTTGCATTTGCTCTTCACAGGATCTATAAAGGCATTTCAAAAGATCTATATAGCCATGTTTTGATTCATCAGTTCCCTGCCAGCTTTTCATGTTTTCTTGCTTGCCACAGATTAACACTCTCCCTCACTTGGCTGTAAATGCTGCAACATAGCTTTTTATAAACTAATCAATATTTAATCATTGTAATACTTTGGAGGTTAAGAGAGGTTCAGACATGAAAATTATATTGCACTTCCCCAATATTGAAAAGATCTCACTTCAACTCTGTGGGATTAATAAATCATATTGTTCCCATTATAACAAGGAGTCCAAATTATGCATAGGCTATGTGCATTACCCAAGGTTATACAATGCATCAGTGGCAGAGCAAGGAATCAAACTAGTAAAAACCTCTCCGGCAGTGAATTAGAGCAGTTCTGTTGGTGAGAATGTTTCAAGAGATATAATATCAGATAGAAACTGTTACTGTGAGCTGGATATTCCTTTGCAGTCAACATTCACACCCATCTGCATTTTTCTCCATTTAATATGACCTAGTTCATCATATCAATTAAGATAAAGCACTGGAAGCACTCAGAGAAGTATGTTAATCTTGCTGTGCATGAACTAATCAAGTAATGCTGAGCAGCTGGTCAAATGACCAGAATTTGACTGACGCTACTGTCACCAAGTGTCTAATGATGAAGAAGCAGCATGGAGTCCTTAGAAGTAAAAATGAACATGTCAGTAGGAGAAAAACCCACCAGCCTGGCGGTTAGAAAATTCTTGCATTCCATGAAAATTATTTTCTTAAAGATTATACATGCAGATCATCCCTTTAACCTTGGAATGGTAGTTATAAAGTAATGTCTTTCAAGTTTGTTGGCTACAAAGCACACATGGAAATTTTACTTCTGCCTTGAATTTTCCTTGAGTTTCCATGAGGACCTCTATGGCAGCTGAAAATTAGAAGCCTAAACAGATATTAAGTACCTTTCTTTGTGGATGTCAGCCAATAACCAGAAGCTGGTTTACTGGTTCTTTCTGTGGCTTGGCTACAGCTGCATCAATCACCTGTTGACTTGAATCTCCAGAACAGGAAAAACCATTTTGGTCCTCCACCAAACCAAATGTCATTACTAACGCAAAAACTTATGTTTTTGTATGTTTAAAGCTAAGGGAGACCTCATGTATTGCATTTCATGGTTTTAAATAAATTAGGCATAAATTTAGCATGCATCTGCAATTCCTGTTCTTTTGAGTTGTTCTAAGACTAGATTCTTCTAGTGAGCACCTTACAAAAGAAATACCAAGAGATTCCTTTTGGAGACATATATTTCTTTTTCAAAGCTTGTCTAAAAACAAAAGTAAATAATTACCAGATAAATGAGCAAATCTGTTTGTATTTCTCCTTTTCATCTTGCCAAGAGTTCATGAAGAAATAGAAAAAAAATTTCTAGGAAATGCTTAAAGAATTGATTTTTAAAATTTATATGCAGATGCTGTAGCTGAAGCAGCAACAAACTGGGGGCTATATAGCTGTGGAGGTTCATTCAGAAATAAAATCTTTGTGAAAGCTTTCCTGAATAGCTATGTAAAATAAAATGCACATTCAGGAGACAAAAACCCCAAAACATTAAGACACAAATTCTCTTCAAGAATTTATTTCAATAGGTTTCTCTGCATCCTCCTCATTAGAAAATGTTGTACTATCTGAAATCTGCTGCTTCCCTCAAGCAACAGAATTTCAAAGTGATTATGCTGCAGGATGAAAGTATGTAACATGCTGGTTAGAGCACTCTCTTCCCTGCATTGATTTGAAATGGTGTGTGAATGCTACTACAAAACAGATTACCTGGGGTTATTTAGGATTAAGGGCACACAGTCTCTGAGGACAGTTATTAAATAACTAGTCAAAAAGACCCCACCACTTTTTTTGTCTTCTTTGATAAGTCTCATCTTTTTTTATAATGAGACCCCTTACCCTCTTTCTACTATCTGTGCGCACAGTTTGCCATCACTGCATAGGTTTTCTAACAGATTCAGCACTTTGCTCACTCTGTTTTCTCTCTAGCTTTTTTACCACTATGAAACCTATGTTGAAGGTCGTGAGAAGCCTTTTATGTCCATTATTTGGACTTTTAAAAAAGCACCATCAGCACTTTTATTGATCTTTTATTTCTCACAGAAATGTGTCTAATGGCTTAAAAGCAATCCAAATGTCCTACCAACTGGTACCTCCCTTAGTTTCCAAACAACTCAGAAAGTTTATTGCATTTTTATTGTACCTACACAATGCAGAAAACTTCCTTGATCAGTTTCTTTAAATCTTCCATGGGAGATTCATTTGAGCCTTTTAGAACAGCTTATTCTATGTGAAAAATTCACTGAATAAGAATTAGGAGGAATAGGAAATCCAGTGGAAGTAAGACCATCACTGAAAATAAATTAGATGAAGTATTTTTGATTTCTATTTTGCTCATGCCTTTGCAGCACACTTGCAACCACCCCACCATTTCCCAGAATTATTTTATCCAGAAAAAGGAAAGTGTTTAATGTACTGCATTTTGTGGATGCAGTCACTGAAAATCACTGAAAATGCTCAAACTCAATGTCAGTTCTGGTCCAACATTAGAAGCTGAACAGATTGGATGGGGCTTTGAGCAACTTGACCTAGTGAAACGTGTCCCCATCCATGGCAGGGGAGTTGGACAATCTGATCTTTAAAGGTGCCTTCCATCCCAAACCATTCAATTTCTGTGATTTCATAGTCCAAAACAAGACCTACAAAATTCATATAATGATAATCGTGACCATTCTCTGTTGTTGTGTCTTTTCCCAGTATGGACAAAAACAAGTTGAAGAGTAAAAAAACAAAAATACAGCTGCTAAAAAAAATTTAAATCTGCTAAATGCTTTGAATTTCATGGGCATTTATATTCCCTCTCCTTTGTGTCTTATTTTTCCTGAGGCAAGGGGTTGACTTTCCTCTGGTAACAGTGCCAATCTATTTTAAAATTGGTGGGGTTGTTCTCAAATCACAGATGCTGAAAATATTCTCTATATTTTTCCCATGTAGGGAACAAGAAAAAAAGCAGTACCATTTCTGAAAAGCTCTAGCATCTTGCACGTAGCTCTTTGCTATCCACATTGCTGTAGTCCGTCACAGATAAAAGTTATTTTGAAAAATACTGAATAATGTGGTTGCCTAGGCAGTGGGGACTGGATTGATTGATCTGGGAGGTCTTATTCAGTTTAATATCCCCCATTCCCATGAACAAGGAATACTAGTAATTGAGCACTAAGTTTTCATTGTTTGAGATTCAGAAGTGCTATTGGATCTCAGTACAGCAAAAAGCAAACAACTTACTGAAGCTTCCTGAGTTATAAAAAATACTGTAGCAGTTCATCTTGTTCCTTTAAACCTAGACCAGATGTTTATTGGGCTGAATGTCCTAGGGGAAAAAAATGAAATGACCCTTGGGAAAATGTGACAAGCTGAACTAAACTGCTGACTTTCTATTTCCAACTCTTTAGGAGGAGTTAATTAGTTCATGTTACTTAAGTTCATCAAGCTCAAAAAGCAGGCTATTCATGCAGAGTAATGAATCCATGAGATTTGTTAAGATATTCACTTTCAAGCAGATTTTTTTTTTCCTCACAGGGAAGAATAGGTGAGAAGACAGGCAGGATAAACTGAAAACTCATCTACACAAGCCATACAGCATTTTGTCTATTCAAATAGTGTAGGCAGAAAACATGAGAAATATTTATAATGTGTCTCAAACATGAATATTCATTCCAGAGCAACATCCTTTTTTGTTATAATTGCAACTTCCTTTATAGCTAATTAGTCAAATCCCAGCTTTCCAGACTTTCATAGTATGAATGCAAGTTTTCATCACTTACTTACATTCAGGAGAATGGTAAAAAAATTAATACAGCCAAAACAAAGCCATTTGTTTTCAACTAAATAATTTAGACCACATTTACAGAGTAAAGTAACCAACACAAAAATTGTTCTGAAAGAGATGAGAGGATCATAGTTGATAATTAAAATAATAGTGAGCCCTTTCACTGATGCACCAGCAAGAAAATCAATGAAATTAATCCCTAAAAAATTAAACAGGGTAGTAGTGAAAAGACATGGAGCAATAATTTCTTGTCTCCTCTCATCAATACTGAGACCATGCTAGGATGCTGTCTGAATTCTTACTCTTCAAAATGAAAAATTGGAGGGAATGTCTATGAAAATTATTTGAGGGCTAGTGGAAATTAATTACAGAACAAGGTATCAAACTCAATTAATTGATCTTATCAATAACAAGATATTACTGTTTTGGATAATTAATATGAGTATATTTGTGGAAATTTTACATTAGTACAGGATTTGTTACACTCTTCTCATATGATCTGTATTGTTCATATGATGGTGCAGAACAAGTCAGAATTATACAGATAGACAGGTTTATCATTTCACTGTTCTCTGAACACCAGCTTAAATTCCCTGTTTATTCCTCAGTACAAGTCATAGATTCACAGCACAAGCCTTTCCCTTTTAACATTTAATGGCACCAAAAAGAAGTATGATGGTCTACTGATTAATTTTGTATAATTTAACAAGAAATATCTGGAGTTCTGATCTCTGCTCCAGGGACTGTTTATGTATTTTATATTGTAGATTGTCCCTGGAAAAAAACAAAATAAACCTATAACCAGAATGAAAAAAATAAGAAATGTCTCTCACTGCTAAGGGGCCCTCTTTACACTCCTTGGTTCAGTCTTTCTCTCTCATCTTACAGTTCATGCTTTTCCAGGTTTACAGCAGTCCAGCTTCAACAAGAATTGTAAAGTGCCCTCATAGCACCTTGCAATTCATGGGAGGAAAAGGTTGCAGTGTGAGAGCTGTGGTAAGAGAGCCCTCAAGGCTAAAGGAGATTTTCCACTTCCTAAGTGAGTACTCTTCTAATCACAAACCATCATGTATCCTAAAATAAGAATGTTTCTCAGACACTTTTATTGTTGTTGATGATGTTGAACATAGCTGTGATTTGGCTCATAACAATCTTCAATTTGCTCCACTGTTTCTTGTTGCATTTAAAGAGATTCCTTGTGGCACATAAAGGAAGGCAGCAGACAATAGGAAACTTTTGAACTCTCTTTAGTTGTATGCAAAAGCCAAAATAATGAAGCCAAACTCAGATAAATAGTTGCTTGCATACAGCTGTACTCTAATAACTCTGAATTCTATTCCTAAGAATAATTACATTGTTTTAGAATTGTTTTGCTCAAATTACAAAGTGTCTTTGTCTCACAACAAGAAGAAAAAAACTACAATATATGCTTGAAATAAGATTGGCTGAATTGAATCTATGCACAGACCCCTCATCTGAAAGTTGCTCTTCAAGTCGGCAAATTCATAAGTTTGGTAGCAGAAGATTTCAAAATGCTCAGATGCTGGAGTGTACTGCAGAGGGCACCAGCAATGTTATTGGCAAAATATGGAGTCTGAGTTACTTCAGTTGTATTTGTCTCTCCCATTATTGATAGTAATCTGGTATCAGATATCACAGTTTTTCTTCTTTTTTTAAATTTTGAGGATAGATCAAATCAAGAACCTGTCCTGAAACAGGAAGGTCAATAAACAGAGACAATTCCCAGAGTAGACCAATTCATAGAACTAATCATAACATCTGGAAGATCCAGCCCTGCCCAAGACTTTATTACAACTGTGATATTGGTTATATCAGACATTTTAGGATATTGAATTTTATTTAAATTTTTTCAGCTTTGAAAGAGAAAATAAGAACATTAATAATGCATTGTCATTTACATACATAGGTTGTGCATTATGTCCAGAACTCAGCTTTCACTGTAGAACTTGGTAAGTTAGAAAGGAAAAATAATACAGCTGATAAAACAATTACCAAAAAAAAAAAAAAAATCCATCAAGCTGTCGAGGAAAAGGTAACATCATTCCTGCCCTGGTGACACTGTTTTAGGAAAAAGCAGTTATGTTTTCTTTCAGAAATTTGCATATAATTTTTACTTGTGGTAATATTTTCCCAAAATCCCACCTTTGCAAAGATATTTCATGACTAACATATGATTTAGACTTTTTTGAACAAAAATGAACGTTTTCATGAGGCTCAAGTCTAACTAAACTAGTCTAAAATTACCATATGAGTTTCAGGGTCTGGGATGATAGATTCTGAATCACTAATTAGGGAAAAATTCAGATTTACTTAAATTTTGTTCTCCACAGACTGCTCTGTGCTTCACTTTCTCATAACCTTATGTTGCCAGGGGACTGACAGCACAGTAACTATAAATATTGCCTAGAGGAGTGTTCCAATGAATAAAGTCTTTAATACTTACTGCTCTTATGTGTTTAAATTTTTTACAGAGTGTTTCCTAATAAACTCAGATAATGCAATGTGAGTAGACCAGATTTTGGTGAAACACAAATGCCTACAGCATGTACATATACATCCCAGCTAAACCCTCATCTCTCCAGAGAGAGATTATGGAATTTTTGGGCACAGTTCACACTGTCTCAAAGCAGAAATTTGAATTGGGTCAGCTTTATATCAAGGAATACCTGTTTTCCTCTCTTGAAGAGTCTAAGGATGACCAGTTTGAAGACAGACATGAACATTTTAGAGCTCTAGAATTAGATGAGACAAAGCCCACCCTTGGCACTTAATTTCTACAGGCTATACAAGTCTCTCCATTATATCTGTTATGTTCACATTAGCAGTTACTATGTAATTACTATGCTTATACTATTATTAAATCTTCAGCATGAAGCTGGGATAACAAAACACCCTGTATTAAACAATTCCGGGTTCCCAACCTTCATGTGTCAGCTAAACAGGAAATGACGCCCCTGGTTACCTATGATTTTTCTGAGCAAGGATGTACTGATAAATTAGTCATTTTTGCCAAGAAGCAAATCTCATAATTAATTAGGCTCTTCGGGAGTTTAAATTTTCCTTTGTGGATTTCTGCCAAAATAAAAAAAATCTTTGTATGAGCCATTGAATGAGCTTCATGAGTGTATCTTACTACAACCTGAGATAAATACTGGAATTCCTCAGGAGGAAACAAATTTCAGGTGTGCTTCAACTTTTATCACACTTATTCTGACTTAATATTCTGATTTATATCATAGTTTTGAATGCCATTTTCAATTCCTAAACCTTACTCATCTGCTCTATGGGGAGACGTGTGTCCCTAAATTTTCCCTCAGTTTTTTCTGGCTGTTTTGTTCTTTTGGGGGAGGTATTTAATTTTTGGTTTTTGTTTTTTTGTTTTATTTTGTTTATTAAAATCTAAGGAACAGTGTTTAAATTTAGGTTATGTAGTTGCCTATTGTGTGCTTTATGATACTATTACTTCCACTTTCCTTTTTTGGTTTTTTTGAGATATTGTGGTCTTAAATGTAATGAAGACTGTAAAGTGGTAGGCCCAAACTGATAATTAACAAAATTTAAAATTGACTAGAAACAAACGCAGGCATGGCACAGATGTGTGCTGAGAGTTTACTCAGGGCGGAGAGTCCAAAACCTAGCCAAGAGTGAATGATGTCTGCTGTGTTTTGGAGTAATAATGAACAATTCTTTTAAACTGTGTTGCTCACAGTATCAGTTTACCTTTGGCATTACCTACTGCTTTCTGCCTGGCCCATTCTTTTGCCACCCTTGAGACACAGACAATGGGCTGCAGTCTGCAACAGAGCAAGACAGTTTTTTCTCATTGTTTGTGAGTAAAGGTGGGATCTAATTCATCCTGACAGTGCATTGCCAAACATGTCAGGCAGCATTTCCAAAATCTATAATGACATTAGGTTTGCTCCTAAACAGGCATTTGCTACATATCAAATTTTATATTCATGAATATACCTATGGTATTTACTCCAATGTTGTCACAACAGAATCTCTTATATCAACACTAATAGCTGAGTTTATGTGTAATTTGCTGCACTTCATGGTTCTGAAATACAAGATTTTGAAGTAAAAATGATATAAAATGCATTCCTCTTTTTCCCATGCTGTCCTTTTGAAACATGCTTTTCTTTCTGCCCTTTCAATCCTACACACCTCAAACTACACTGCAGCAGATGTGGTGTCATTTTTTTTGTTAAACACCCTCTGAGATGCCTAAGAATGAAAGATGCTATATTAAATCAAGCATCACATCCGAAAATATTGAAAGAAATGAATGTAAGGATATTCCATCAGTCAGCCTAAGAAAAAAGAAAAATAAATAAGATTCCATTTCTTTAATTGCTACATTTTTCATTGTAAATTTGGGACAGTTAGTAAAAAAACAGGGTAGAATGTTTTAAAAATTAAGTCAAAAACAATGGGTAGTAATTAACCTAGTATATAGTAAAAGGTAACATTTAATTTCTTTCTGTTATTTTTAAGTGTGTTGCAGAACCACCCAGGAAAAGCCAGATCTGAGTTATCCTCCATTTGGGACAAGCTTTGCATATGCCTATAGAGAACTAGCACATTTGTGATGAATGGCTTTTTCACAAGCCTGAGCTCACAATGTATTGATGCTTAATGTGTTCCCCATAAAGTCAGTACAGTGACATTTCCCAATTCATCAGGGCATTACAGGGATAAAACCATATAAGACTGCAATCCACAAGTTAACAGCATGCATGTGAAATGCTCAAAATGAAAAATACAAGTGAAGGTACAGACATGGAAATGGTGAAATGAGATGGATACCTTCTATCAATAAATAAAAAGAAGTCTCCAGAGACAAATATTCTCTGCTATTGTCTACTAGAAAAAGCAGAAAGTAGAATTTTCCATTCATGGGCATTTTTCATTCCCCAACAGCAATCAATTTACACTCTGAGAGGTCTTTAGAGGGTATATAAAGTATAAACCAGCAGAGTGGAGGGTAATGAGAAAAGGGGAAAAAAAAAAAAAAAAGGAAGGGAGAACTGTTCTGGTTATGGGAACAAGTACATGCTTAGGAAAGCCTCCTCAAGGACCATCTCCACTGAGAACTTTCTATTAACCAACAGCACCAGAGATGACCTTGTAGTACGGTTTTCTTTATTGATATTGCAGAGCACAGGAGGAGAAGTTAGTGGCCCTGGGAAGAGAAATGTCCAATAGAGCCGGAGTCATTGCAGTTGAGTGAAATGATGGAAACTTAGGATCAGACTATCAATGTTTCACCTTAGGGCCTGAGGTTACCCTATCTTTCTATTCACATGTAATTTCAGGTGTTGCCTACTGGTGTGTACTGGGAATAGAGCTCTGTGGGAAGAAAATAGAAATGTTAAGTGATGTTTATTAGGCAGAGACAGAGGAATCCAGGGAACTGACTTAAAGATTGGTACCAAGCAAAGAGCATGGGCTGGAGGGGTTTATTAATTGCTCATTTCTGTAGGCAATAGATGTGCTTTACAGATTTCCAGCAAAATTCTCCTGACTCACAGCATATTTCCCCCTTGTTTGGAGTGTAACCTTATTACCAATAATCTAGGAGGTTTTCTATTTAAATTGTGTCTCCAGGATAGATGTAGTTTTTATATATGCATGGATAGTGCCTCGGGCTGAAGCTTTGTGTTAATTGGCAATGATTCATTTGATCTACACAACATGGAAAATGCATATGATTTTTATGGCAGTAACATATCGATGTTAAGATGGTCTGTACAGTATTTTTTAATTCATATTTTCTTCTCAGCTGTATCATGCATTTTTTGGGGGGGTGGGAGAAGGCTTACTCTGTATTTCCCTCTCTCCTTCCTCGGTTTTTTCTATCCCTTTTCATGCATGATGCAATAAGCCTCTAGCATGCAGAGGATCTATAGATGTTTTCTGGCTTTCACAGATGGTGTTTGTGTGCTAACTTTATTGCTTCCACCTTTCTTCCCTACCAGAAATTTCAAAGCATACACCCATCACACAGTGAAATATGGTAGAAACGTCCACCTTCCTGTAATCATTGGGTATGTCTAAGATACCTTAAATTGCCAGATACTACTGATAAGTTCAGTTCTCCTATGTGCATGTCTGTCTCCTCTCTGTTTGACATCCCTTTCCTATCCCAACATGCCTACCACAGCCAGTGCCAAGTGACATGGCAGAAGACAGCTGGTGTGGGAAGAGTCTTCCAAAAGAAAAAATAACCAGACTTTTAGTGTGCAGTGTAAAAGACAAAAATTGACTCAACTAAATTTTTTGAGAAATCATGAAATCTGAGATCTGAAAGTTGTATTACTGAAATAACTGGCTTCATCTCCTTGCTATCAGAAATGAGATCTGCTTTGAAGCAGCAATGGCTTTTGCAGTGTCTGTTGAGGACAACAGGTATATTTTGGGTCTGCAACACAGCAGAAGCTGAAATAAAAGACCTTTTGCAGCACATCTGCAAAGGCTGGCTCACACAAGAACTTAGCAGATGCTGACAGGATGTTGAAAGCATGTCATAACCTGAGTTTTACTCAGATGGAAAGGAAGAGAAGTACCTAGTGCTGGTAGCATCCAGCTTTCACTGCAGCTTATGCTCTTTTGAAAACTTTGCATGTATGCTTTTGTCCCTGGTGAGCTAAAAGAGGCTTGACTCTTCTTGGAGTTGCATGGGAAACTCAGCCAGCCAGCTCTTCTTCGCTCTAGCCTTTCACTTCTTGTAGTATGATGGCGCCACCCCAAAGCTGAAAGAGAGGGTAATAAAGAAATCAGAGCTCACAGGTAAAGGACAGATAATTGCAGGTGCCCAGAAATCAAGTGTTGGTCATAGACATATGTAGCCAGGTAAATCATAAACATAAGATTCAGATTGCATGATGATATTTACTTCAACTATTCTAAAAACAACATTTGAAATCTTTCTCCAAAAAATAAATTAAATGAAAGTGACAAACATGAATGTTATATTGGAGTTATATACTCTATCCATTTTATTTCATTGTTAAATGTACCCTTCAGATACTGTGCATCAGCAATTTGCAGCTTTGGTTTTTTGAGCACATTAATATTTGATCCCTCAGGCAAAAAACTCTGTCTGTTTAGAGTTTATTTATGTATATGTACTGTGTCCATAAACTTAATATTTACTTGAATATCTAGTACGTGTATTTGTATTAAAAATTATTTTGGTTAAATATAAAATATAAATCAAAATTAAACAAAGATTATGGAAATGGGAGATATACTAGGATATAGCTCCATCAATGTGGAAAGACAACAGAACAACCACTGAGATAATGAAGAAATTATTAGTGCCACCTATTGGTGGGCAATGCAAACTTTGCAAGCTATAAAGCAGAAAAATAATACAAAAATAATATGCTAATTGGTTTCCAAAATTGAAAATGCCTTTCAAAAAAAAAAAAAATTGCAGTTTTTTTTTTCCTGGCATTCTTTGCATGTTTTATCTTCCTCTGTGCAATTTGAAAAATATTTATAGGAGCAGCGACTTTTAAGTAGATAATGAAGATGGAAATGAAAAACAACATTTCAAGTTATAAATGCTACTAATTAAAGTGAGGAGCGTTATTCTAAAGATTCTCACTTAATTCTGAAATTTTTTGCTTCTTCATTCAGGAAGGAAAATGAACAATATTATTCGCATATCTAGCCAAATTGCATGGGGTAGAAAAGATGAAAAATAATCTATTCATAGTCTTTTTGGGTATAAAACTGTTCATTGTCAAAACCAACTGAAATATTAATAATTTTTTTACTTTTCAAAAATGCTCAAATTATTAAAGCTTATTTAATATTTTAAGGGGCTATGATAATTTTTAAAGAGAACTTTAAAAACAAGCCAATTTTTTAATGAAAGTTATGATTGATACGAAAGTAACAAACATTTCATAGGAAACCCAACATGGTTTTATCACCCTGTGCATTTAATACAGCCAAAGTGTGAGTATACTTATTTCTATGCTTAATATATACAAGGAAATATGCTCTGAACTACAGATAAATATGTGGATAGGAATACAAATGTCACAGATCTGGGAAGATCAACCAATTTGTTGTAGCCTATGGTTCTTCCAGCAGGTTTAGTATGTCAGTTTCTTCTCCTCAGTCTTGAAGGAAAATAAAAGAGCCCGAAACATTCACTACTTCACAGAATCATTCCGATTTGACATGAACTACTGGCAAGCAACTTATCAGGAAAGTGATTCAAGTCTTTCTGTGCCCACTTTCTATAGTTTTATTTGGAACAGACTTAATTGGTTTAATTGTGAGAATATTACAAGGCAGTGTTAAAAGCTATGTGTGACATCTGCTGCTTCTTTTCTATCCTCCACAGTTACTCTCTCACAGAAGGAAATTAGATTATTCTGATACAATTTTGTTTTGACAAATCCATATTGACAGTGACTAATTTCCTTGGGTTTTTTTTTTAGATGCTTACAAACAGTTTATTTGTTCTAGCATTCTTCCAGGAACTAAAGTATATCTAATTTCCTAAAATTGTTTCACATTCCTTGAAAAGATCACTATTGCATTCATTCTTGATCATTACCTATTGTCTTTGACTTTTAAAGCTACTTCTATGATCTTTGATATTTCATCAGCTTATTCTTCAAGTATCACAGCATCACAGCTAATTGAAAACATCTAACTCAATAATAGGTATTTAACCTGTTCCTTCCCACTTAGAGCCTTGGTCTTCAATTTTCTCCATTGTTACTTATTGCTATTATACTGAAATATCTCTCACCGTTATAAATAAGAGTGATTCAGAAAAAGTATTAAAAAACATGTCAATCATCTCTAGAGTGGGTTTTTTATTTTTTTTATTTTTTTAACTGCTATTTAATTTTGTTTTGTCAATGTGATGAAAGAATGATTTTTATCATCATCATGGCCTTTGGGACTGGAATCTATTGTGTGCCTTCATAATTTTTGTCTCTGTGGCATCACATTTATGCAATGCTTCCCTACCTTAAGGAAGTGACCCAGCTTCACTTTTCCAGATGCTCCTCGAAAAGGTCAAAATTTAGCAAATCTTATATTATCTGTTCTGGGTTAGTTTGGATTTATATCCTTAATATTGCTCCCTTAAGTAATTCCTACATTTCTTGAATTCTTGAATTTTTTACAGGACAATTCTTGTTTACTGAAGCCAATTTTCCTGAAATCTGACACCTTTATTTTGCTGTTCTTTTCTTTGCCTTTCATGTCTCATGAACAATTATTGCATGGCTTTCTCACTCACTCTTGCCTTTTATCTTTATGTTTTTGACCAATTCTTCCCTAGTCACTACAACAAGGAAAGAAGTCTTTCACTTGAGCTGTTTGCCATCTACATTCGTGACTGTCACAAGGTCATTGAAAGGACTTTGTGGACAGTTCACATCTTTTCCCAAAGGAAGTACACAAAGCTAAAATGCCTTCCTATCTTCAAATCCTGGCATGAGTATAATTTTGCCATTTGATCACAAATTGTTTGAATATTTATGATGATAATCTGTTGTTTGCCTGTCTCTTTTGACAATGCTCTTTTTAAAGTGTTTTCTAAAATTACTTTAAAGAGTCATATAAGTGTAGCAAAAAGACAGATAGAATTCATAACACGGACTACATCCCCAGCAATCAGACTAGGCCTAGCCAACACTGGAATAACTCGCTGAGAACATTGAAAATAGGCATATCTCTCTAAACTCTGAGTCAGAAACACTTGCCAAAAGACTCTTCACAAGCACTGCTCATTGCAACATTCTAGGCAGGATTTTTCAGTTTGCTGCAGTGAAAGTTGAGATACTTACCCGGTTGTTTGAAGAAGATTATCTTTTTGTTTTTAAAATCACCTTTTCTAAAGTACAATTAAAAAAAAATAAGAGGTAGTTATGACCAGAAAACAAAAAAGGACTTTCAAAGACTCTTTATATCAGTACATATAACAAATTAGGTAAAAATCAATAGAATCTATTCTCTAGTTATGTTTGTGAGATAGATATAGATTTCCATTTAAGAAAAATTAATTCCTTACCTTTTAGCTGTTCTGCAGCTTAATAACTGTCTTGAAAAGGTTTTATTTCTTGCTGTCAGAAGTCGGAGGGAATTTTGCTGCTAACTTCAATGGAGAAAGATTTCACCTGAAGCAGTTCAGTCTAATGATTTCTTAATAAAATACTGGAGATTAGTTTGAGCTTTATTACGTCAGACATCTGCATTCACATCTCTCTATTCCAAGGATCTTCTATTTATAAATGGATACTACTGAAAGGCTGCTGATTATCAAGGTGATGAAATCTATACTAGAGCAGACCCTTTCCTTTAAAGTATTTATGACTAGAGTTCCACAGGCTTTGTATTTTCATGAGGAGGAATTTTAAGCTGTACATCTTTCACTGCTGCTGGCAGATGTAATGTAGGGGACTGAAGTTCAGCAATCAGCTAATTGATTACAGCCTCTGGCTCAGTGCTTGCCACAATCTCCCTTTTTGCCTCTCTGATTTTCACAGTACCACTGGCTTCTTTATTCTGTCCCCCCCGTACAGCTATCTTGTGTTAGAACTAAACAAATACTATAAACTACAAAATGCAGGTCCTTCACTTCTTTGTTTTCTCTTTCAGCATTTCAATGGAAAAGGAGACCCTTAGGTGCTGTTGAGTAGTAGCATTATTTTGTTAGGGAACTAACAGCCAGCCTAGGGGGACTTTTCAGAAGTCATTGCAATGTCATATGGCTCCCCAGAGACACTGGACTGCATCACTTACCTCACACACAGCCGCCTGATGCTACTGAATCTGAGAAACAGCCATAAACATCGCAGTTATGGTGACCATTATCTCTCTCCTGAGGGATTTCACTCTTCCTTGAGAATCTCCAGAGTGATACAACACCAGCACTGCAGTACACCAGATAATGATCTCAGACACAGAGGTAGACAGGTAGGATGGGGGAGGATAAAAATAATTCTCAACTGCTTTTTTGTGGCATGGCATTTTATTTGGGTTGATAGAAGCACAATTCTCTGCTCATCTGATAAGTGCAAACTAAAGAGTCTTTGATAAGAAACAATTAAAAGTCCCCTGGCAAGTGGAACGCCTCTGTGTTTCGGGGCAAACCATGACACCTCAGGACTCAACATCTTAAAGAACAAATGTATCCTCCTACTGTCTTTGTCTCTCTTATGATTTTTGTTCTCTTTAAGAGATAATATAAAACTTTCTTGGTTCCAAAACTGGTAAAGCTCTTGACCACTACAAGCTGGAGAAAATGTCACTGAGCCTGCCTTCCTCATATAAACTTTCACTTCCTGTGTGGGATGGTTTCACACAGCAGACTGGATTTGAACTGACCTGGTGTGGAAGATCATACAATTTTATCTTGCTGCCAAGTTATTGACCAAAATATTGAATTTTGTACTGCCTGACATGCAGTGAGGCAGACTTAGTGCAATTTTTTTTAAAGATAACTCCATCGGGTAAACATTTTTGCTGAAAACCTTGAGCAGTTTGCTGAAAATACTGTAGATTAAAGTATTATCAGGATTTTCTCAGACTACTGCAATGAAGTGTCATTTCATTTTTGAGGAATGACGCATTAATGAATTAATCAGAAAATGTGTTAAAGTAATAGCCATAGCAAACTCAACTTTCTCTCACTTTAGTACACACTGCTCTTTCTAAATGCTGAAAAATCTTCTGCTTACATCTATAGAAGAAATCTCTAAGAGGACTCAATAAACTGTTAGTTAAGCCCTAATACCTTAGCATTAGGACTGAACATGTGGAACTTTATTTAAGAATATATTTTTCAGGTTGATATAAGAATAATTTCTTTTTCAATGTAACACAAAAAAGCCTTGTGAGCATGCAAATCCACACATCTATTCCTACTGCCCGAACAAAAAAAAAATCCCACATATTTGTTTTCTGAAATAGGATGTCCATGGTAGTGATATAAATGCTATTTATAAGCAGAAGGGTGCGCATGACAGTTTTTTAATGATTGAACACTGCTCACAGAAATAAAATATGTTTAATGAAAAGTCACTTATCTCAGGAGCTTTATGTTAGTAATAATCAAAACACCCTTTTTTTTTTGTGATGAACTTTGTATTTATGACAGAAAGTATTTAAGGAGAACTAAGGAAAAGATTGACTTCACAACACATAGAAATATTGGTGTATGAAGGTAAGTAGCAACTCACAGAAGTCTCATAAAGAATGTCTCAAGGAGTTCTTTGGAAGCTTTTCTCTGTTTAATGGAAAGCAAATACTAAACCAGAAGGTCAGCTCTAGTATACAATACCTGATTCAGTGCAGGTTACAAGTAAATCAATCTTCTCCCTCAGTTCCAGGAATTCTCTCAAAAAATAAAGAGGTTTCATTGCTTAAAGGAGCATTGTGTTATTAATTGAACTCCTCAGTGTGTTGAGAATTGTGTAGTACAGTTCTAGCATAGCATCCCTTAAAAGCTTCCTCTAAACAGGGCTTTGTTGAGCTTTGCATTTATTTTCTAAGGAAGAACTAGATGGGGATTGCAGGAAAGACATTCTTCATTTTAACCCTGGGCCACAGAAGAGTCTGCTAATGCAGACTCCTGTGTGATGGAGGTCCAAGGGGAGCTGTGAGGGACCAGTGGGTAAGTGATGGTTTAGATGCACAGCAGCTCATGGCCAAAGGAGTGCCTGAGCTCCACCGAGCTGGCGCTAAGCTGCTGCAGTGCTCGGCATCCCCACAGGAACAGAGTTAAGCAGCAGATTAGCTCCAGCCTCACGCAGTTACAGAGCACCACAGGACTGGTTCCTGAAGATAAGCTCAGCAGTGGGGAAGCTTCCTTCATACCAAATCCGGGAGACGTTACCAATGGGATGATGATAAAGGTGCAATGTTCATGAATATCAACAAAAGCCTGATCTTTGTTTTCTTGCCAATTGTCTGACACAGGACAGAGTCATGAAAAGCTAATCAGAGAACTACTCAGGAAATTGGAATTTCACTCATGGACACTTTTGTGAGGAAACAGAAAAATCTTTTAATTTTTCCCTGGTGGATACTTCACACCATTAAATGTACAACAAATTACTTCCTCACATCCCTTGACTGCCTTCCAGTTTAACTGTGTTAAAACAGTAGAGTGCTAAAATCGTTCTTTGGAGATGAAGTAGCATGGTCATGCTTTGAAGTGAATAAACATGTAATAGCAAAAGTGCTGCTTACCAGCATGAAACAAATTACTTTTAAAGGTAAGAGGTTATATCTTCTTTTTTTTTTTTTTTTAATTTAAATTTCCGAAGGGATAATAAAAAAGGAAGTAGAGAAGTTGCTTATTTTTCTATAATGCCCACTTCAAAACCTGAAATTGCATTTCAGTGAAGTCTTCTTTCCTAAAGTAATATGAACTAGAAATGATATTTTTTTTGGTAAAAAAAATATATTTTTGAAATAAGAACAAATTGCTGTTTGATATGCTTTGACTGGATGGACACTCTCTGTAGTTAAGGACATTGATATTATTGACTTACTATAAAAACCAATCCAATGAGAGAAAGCAGAGAGGAGAAATCTTTTGAAGCCTTAGACCAGGAATGTGCTTTACTTAAATTATAATGAGCAGAATAGAAGGGTAATGGTCAGATAGCACTACATGGAAAATCTAACTTTGGTCTGCAAGCTACAGTCTTATATTCTTTTACAGCCTTGTCTTGATCTAGAAAAGGACCAGAGTATACTGGATTTATAGGAGCAGTTCCTCAGTACTTTTCTAGTGCTTCAAAGATCTAGAGAAACTACTAGTAGTTGTGCAGGATACAATTTCATAGTCAATATCATCTCTGGACACACACATCAATGACAAATCTTGGCAGGAATGCAACATTGCAAGCTGCCGGTCAGAAAAATTAGAAAATTATTAAGGAAAAAAAATCAGAAAATTTTTTGTCTGGTTAGTCAAAACTTGTCACTGTAATGGGTAAATTAAAAAGCCAAAAAAAAGCATCAGAATTTAAAATAGAACAAAATACTATTAATTTAGAGATATTTGGAAACGTTAGTGAGGTATGACAAATCTTGATATTTTTCTCTATTTCGTTGCTTACACTCAGAAGAGTATTTTCCTGAACTGTTTTCAGACCAATACAGCCAAAAGTTCAGTTGAATGACAAATTTTAATTTTCATCTGGTCACTGGTGCCTCACAAGAAATCACTCTGTGCTGCTGGCATGTTTAAGAATAATGTTTGCCAAAAGCAAGGATCAAATTGGGTGTATGAACAGTTCCCTGAGTATACCTGTGGGATGGAGGTTGCAATGGAATCACATTGATATGACACATGTAGGAGAGGAGATCACACTGTGGCTGCACACACTCATGCTCTCTGCCTCACAAGCATGCAGGTCATTTCTAAGCACAGAAATGTTAGTTTCAGAAGCTCTGAAAAGCTTCAGTTACCTTAATTATCTCTGCAGGCAACATTTAGAAAAACAGAGGAATTTGTTGTTGTCAGCTGACTCCCCAAAACACATTCTTACACTACCTGGTGGCCATCTTTCCTTCTGATCACTGGCATTTCTTTCAGCAGACAATGACAGGAGAGGACCTGAAAGGACTGTAGTCCAAGACCTGAAACAGTGCTCTGAGAGGGAGCAGCAGTGGACACTGGATGCTTAAGGAAGTTACATAAGAACAAGACAAATTTGAAAGCTGTAAGTATCTGATAATTAGTAGTTTAAGTATTTCTTAAATCAAGCATGACTTCAGATATTTGTATTTAAGAGTCCCTGAGGGATTTTTATAGTCTTCCTGTAAATTTGTCTGAATCCATTTCTACCTTTGTTCTTGGTAATATCCTGTGGCAATGAGTTCCACATTTTAATTGCAATCATATTAGAAAAGTTCTTCACTTGTTTTAAACCTGCTGCTTGAAAAATATCACTTGACAACTTCTTGCTCTCTTTGAGAGCTAATGAATGATCATCATTCCTGATTTTATAAAATTTTACCATATCACATCTTTTCCAAATTGGAAGTCTTATTCTGTTTAATCTCACTTAAAAACAGAGCTGTTCCGCACTGTTGCTCATCCTTGTCACATTTGTTTCTGCTTTTCTATTTTTGCCTAACACTTTTCAGATGAGAATATTCAAATGCACTGTATTACTAAAAAATATGAATGTTGCTGTGATTTATATGCTCCCTTAATGATGTTTTCTGCTTCATTCTACCTTCCTTCCCTAACAACTTCTAGTATCACTTTTTGCCATTCTGAGCTTACTGGGCATTAAGCTCTCTTCAAAGAACCATCATAGTAATTTTGTGAGTCCTTCGATCGTAACAAATTTTGCAATCATATTTGTATCTGCATAGATATGATTACTTTTCCCATTGAGCAGTATTTCGTATTTCATTGACCATTTAATTGTAAGTCAATTACCAAGTGATGCTATCAGTCCCAGAATTCCTCTGCTTCTCCTCACAGGCAGGCTCCACAGACTGTTTTACAAGGCAGGCAGGATCATTCCTTAATATCCCAATCCTAAAGATGCAATATCAGTGATGTGTATGGGCCAAACAGGCTAAAATATATGTCCTAAGATTGCCTCGAAAGCAGTGTCAGTTGTAGGCATGGGCAAATGGACAGTTGGCAATGGTAATAACCTATTCAGATACTTTTGCTGTTTCTTCCCACTTTTTTTCCTCCCCTTTCCCAGCAAGTTCCAACAGGAAGCACAGTTCAGCTTCATTCCTTCATCCTTAGAACCAAAAATATCTGTTTTGTCTACTGTGACAAGGAGCCATGGATGTAAAATAGGTACACGTAGCTACTAGTTTACCATCAGTGACTGGAGCAACCTCTGTTTTTCTGAAGTCAGTCACAATAAATCCTCTGAGAATGCAGCCTTGAGCTTTCAAGGAAGAGAGGAGGCAACTCAATATTAGCTTGCTAGTTTACCAAACCTCATAAATCAATATTTTGTACTCCCTTCACACCACTCCTTGCAAAACATTTAAGAGGTGTACAAGGTCAGAAACAGAGACCTAGTTGTAATCTACATTTAGAGTGCAGTATGAATCCCTATATTTGTTGTAAAGAATTTGTGAGAAGTAGTTAGGGAAGTACCATGCACAACAAGAGTATCCTAAGGGGGAACAAGCCCAGCAGATGACCTCATTGTTTTCTATGCCAAATTTCTGTTTTCATAGTTTTTTATAATTGGTTGACAGTCTATCTCAGAAGCCTACTCAGCATCTGAAAGTCTAATCTACTTGAACTATGATCATATGCTGATTAATGCTGAGGGAAATTTCAAAACGTGTTTATCTCTATACATCTCTGTGGTGAAACACAATGCTAATATATATATCATCTCATGAAAACTTTGATTTTTCCCTCTGTGTGTGTTTATATATATATACACATTCATATATGTACAACATACATTTGTGTATATATGCTAGTATATGTGTATATATACACATATATATACACATATATATGTATATATACTATATATATATGTGTGTATATGTATATATATTAATATAACAAATCCTAATCCCCTTTATCCCAATTTTGTGACCCTAATTATTGGAACAAATACATGTGACTTCTATGTTATCACAGGACTCCTTCAGTACTGGATGGAAAGATTTTTTGGCATATAGTTTATAGCTTAGATGGCATTTGTTTTATGCCTCCCTGTGGAATTATAAGTCTGTGGAATAGAAGTTGTACTAAATGGTTCTGAAGGAAATCAAGCAGAAAACACTCTCTTGAAATGAAAAGACTAGAGAAATTTGTGTAAATTGAAAAAAAAAAGGGGGGAGGGGAAACATATGCAAAATAGTTTCTAAAACAACAATAAGTCACTAGGTTTGTTTTGTGATTATCAATTAAAAAGTGGCCTGGCTTCTGTACTTTTTCAAATAAAGAAGTTTTAGTCAGAACAATGTCCTGTCTGAATAAGATGCTGTCTTGGCTTGAAACCAAGTGCCACCTCACCCACAAAGCATTTGCAAAGAAACTGATTTCTCCAAAGCATGGCCAGTTGTATCAGTTGTATTGCACATTAGTGGGAAAAAAATATATATATATAAAAGTTCACTACTGTGGAAAATAATGGTCCAGAGATAACGGTAATCCATGCCTCTCCCCCTAAACGGAGTCAAGTCAGGACAGAATTGACCATAGTGACATAGTGAAATAGGTTTCCTCACTAACTCTGTGCGTGTGTATTTTTAATATATTAAACAAGATGAATCCTGTGAAATTTAATTATGACAGCACTTCTACAGTATTTCTAATGGAAAGTTACCATTTTGCAGCTAGAAGTGATACCCTAGTTTGTAAGTTATTCATACATTTCATTTTTACTTATTTTCAGTGCTAATTTGTTCCACCAAATGCTGTATTAATTATCCAGAGAAAAAGTGTATTCATCTCCATTGACAATACCTGAGGCCTAGAGCTATTAGTAGCCCAATTAGGGCTGCTACTTTTGCCCTCTATCCATAGCTAGTTCAAAAAATTTTTTAAAAAATAAGCATATATTTCTCTGAGTCTGCACAACCTTTGTTGGATTATAATGACACAAAAATCTGATTTTGGAATGAACGTGATGAGGGATGGATGTTTGATGGAGCCAGCAGAGTGACAAAGAGGACTCCAAAGCTAGATAAACTGCTGCAAGGTGGATTATAATCTTTTTCTCCACATAGGAAATATGCTTTGGGAGGATGCCAGCCCTTGGTGCTTGTTCCCTTCTGGGCTAGAACCATCCTTCCCACAGCCACTTTAAACCTGCACCACCTCTGTGTGGCCACGGTCTGTGAGCAGAGACCTCCAGTTAGAGGTCTGGGACACATGGCTGTGCCAAGGATGGAAAGGAAGTACATCAGGGGGGCTGAAGGAGCTCCTCAAAACACTAATAAAAATACAAAAATTCAGATTATTTTGATGTTTCAAAGGGAGCAAACTGGAAATTCTCTATTAAAAAGTGTGGGTAAGTGATGGAAATTAATTCAAAGAAGCTTTACTATGAAAAAAAGCTCTGTGTGTATGGAATATGAATCCCAATATTATCAGTTAGATGGTGCCTGGGCCAGTCTGACCCTCGCTGCTGGGCCAAAGGCAGCAACTGTGGTGTAAATCACCCCAGAGCTACCTTGGCTGCTGGAGATTGCAGCTGGGCACTGAGCAAGTCCAGGCTTGTCAGGAACTCCGTTCACCTCAGGAGAGAGAGCTTCTGGCGATGGTGAAGAGAAAAAGGAGAGGATTCCGCTAGAGGGTTTGATGTCCAGAAGTTTATTCCATGGTTACAGAGGTCTGGACGGGAGCAGCTGCTCCAGCAGAATAGCGAGCACATGGCCTGATCACCTTTTTAAGCTCCCGGGGCGGGGGGGGGGGGGGGGGGGGGGACGGGACAGTTGAGCACCAACCAGGTGAAGGGGGCGGGGTCTCAAGGGACGAGGGACACCTAGACATAGGCCAATGACCCCTGGGCATAGGGGCATCTTTTGAACTTGACCAATCACACGATGCCTTGCTGGAATGTTAAGCCTGATTGACACAACACACTAAGCAAGGGGGCGAGGGGGAAGGGAGAGGCATATAGGCACACCTGGGAAAGGGACCCAGAAGCTTAAGACACACCGCAACATGTGTGGTTTCAGGTTCACGTCACAAAATATATAAGGTTTTGATGTCTTTGCACTAGAAATGTTGCTCTTTAACTTTAGCTAGCATGAATCAACAGAGTCTTCAGCACAGTCACACTGATTTACATGAGCTGCAGACATGACCCATTGTATTTAATTTTAGGCATCTTATTAGAAGGATATTCACATATTGGAGGAAGATCTGAAGAAAGCTGCAAAAATGATTAGACTTCTGGAGTGATTGATGTATGAGGATTGATTGCAAGTGCTAAATATGCATAGTTTGTCTAAGAAATGACTAAAGGGGGACATGGTAACAATCTATAAATACTTGAAGAGTCTAAATGTCAAGGAGGAAAAGGCATTTTCAGGATACAGAAGAGATGCAGCAGGACAAAATTAGCAAAAGAAAACAGAAAATGAATTTCAAAAGAGCCCCCAAAGGAAGACCTTAGAGAGTGGAAAGGTGCTGTCTTTCCAAAAGAAAAAAAATAAATAGATACAGTTACGAATGCATGTGGGATTCCAGATCATTTCAAATGGCCTTGAAGGAGAGATTTTAAGGCCAGTTGTCTGCAAGTGATCAGACCAAAATCTTTATTCACATTGAAGTGTGGACTAATTTTTTTAAAGGTTTAGAAAACTATGATTCTACAAGGAACCCCAAAATTTGGAAAAAAAATGTGACTAAGTCCACTGTAACTGCAACTGATTTAAATTTAGAATACCACTTTCAGCCAAGCAGTACCACATCCACTTTGATGAAAATAAGGAGAGACAGAAGATCTCTATTTTCTCTGGGTTTATTGTGTCTGGAGCCAACGGTATGATTTAGGAAACAACAAAGGAAAAGATTGCTTCTGGACATGCCTTCCACATTTTTCTGTTCAACACAAAATATTTTCGGATATGAGTGGTGACTTTTGAAGCTCTCTGTATATAGCACTGACATGATCATTACAGTTATAGATTTATATCTGACTATTAATTTTATTAAGACCTAATTTCACGGTTCCAAGAAGTGACAAAAAGAAAATACTTGCAAGATGCCGACAACAAGAAAGGAGATTCAGAGAAGTGGGCCTGAAACTCATAAATTATTGTTCATCAAGAAAGACTGTTATGTTCCCAACTCCAAATGTGAGCATGATGATGAGAAGACATTTTGAGATTAAAAAGAGATGACAAAAGAATTGGACATAGGGAAGAACAGCTCCAAATTCAAAACGGAATTCCTGAGACATTATTTGTCTAAAGTTTTAAATTATGTCCAAAAGCAAAAAAATTTAGGTAGAATTCATATGTAAAATACATGTGGTTATCTGATTATATTTCATTATATCATAGATTTTACAGATACTAAAACCAAAAGAAATCCCAATATCACTCTTTTTTATCTCTGGCATAACACAGATTACAAAAAAATCATCTATCAATTTTTGTCAAGTTGAACTAAAAAGTATCTTTTGGAAAGATTTCCAGCCCAGATTTAAAGGCTCTAAATGATGGAGAATTCATATCATCCTTTTGTAATTCACTGTAGTGTATGACACTCCTCTACTAAAATAAATGTTTTTTATTTCAACCTTACGAGTTACTGATTTCATTTTCCAGCTACTGGCATCCTCTCTGAATAATTCCTACCATATTTCTTTGTCAGAAATCCATTTATGACCCCAACAAATGCTATTTTCATCTTTGGTTGGAGTTTACCCAGAATTTTTCCTTGACATCACATTTCAGAGACGTAGTAAATATATCTTTAAATAAATAGTTTTCTTATATGCATAATCTAATATCTCGATACAGATTCACAGTTATTCACTGAGATAAAAGATATATATCTATAATGACCTAAGAGACCACAATGGCATATAAAAGATTTTGCAGAAGCTTAACATAGACTGAATTGTTCTGGCAGGAAAAAATCTCGGCTCACTACCACTCATCATTGCAAATTACATCTAGGTAAACATCAACATCTGCTTCCTGTGCAAACAGAGTCTGTCATCACAGGACCCATTATATTATTATGAGTAGATGAGATGGTTTAATATTCATTACAGATATACAAGGTGCAAGAAACTGCTTCATAGCTAATGAGCAGTAAATATATGAAATGAATTGTACCAGTCTCCACAGGTAACTACAGCTTTGAAACTTTAACTCATTTAATGTGAAGTATTCCAGTAACATCAAAGACCGATTCAGCAGTAATAGGTGTGTTTAGGGAAAATATGTTGTAGAAACTCAAAATGACTAGCCTGTAAGGAAAAACTAGTGAGTGTGCTCTAGAGTACCAACAATACCCAGGTTACTACTTTTTTTCCATTTGGTAATAGTTTGTGGTACACTTTTTTGAAAAAACTACAATTCAATTATAATACTAACAAAGTGAGATGGTTAAAGACAAAATCTTATCTTGTGAAATTCCTGGGCACTTTTGCTGGATTTTTAGACTTGGGACATGGGAAAGAATAGTAGCATTACTGTTCTGCCAAGTCTACACTTTTCCTGCATGTATAAATTAATCAAGGAAGAGGCACAACAGATAGTAAGCAGGGCTTTTTGGTCACTTCTTACCCATAGTACTCACTGACAGAGCTACATCATCATGCAAATTAAGAAACAAAATCATAAAAATATAACAATTCTTTTAATTCTTGCCTTATGTAATTCACTGAATTTTGCTGTTGTCCTTTACATTTGGCTTAGTTTCTTCCTATCTAGAGGAGTTTAGTTCTGAGCTAAAGTCTTAGCTTGGATCAAACGCTGCTTTTCCAATAATCTGTGACTGTCAAAATATTTTCTGTGACATTATAAGGGTACCCATGTGGTGCAAAAGCAGAAGTTTGCATTTCATTTTCTTGCTTTATACAGAAGGATTTTTTCTGGATCCACCATATAATGGACCTATGAAGAAGATAAAATTTGTAGTGCTCTGATTCATATTCTTGTGAGCTTCTTAAATCCACATCTGAAGGATTAACAAGGAGGTCTGTAAAGATCATATTGCAGTATTAGAGCAATATCAGTCAAGAACAAACCTGAACAGAAATTTTGTCCCATCATGTCATAAGTTAACATAGAGACTTTTAGAATCTATAAGAAAATATGAGTGGTTATGTCCAGTCAAATCAGAGTTTCATCTAGTCCAGGAGCCTGTGTGATGTGAGCTAAAAAAAACCTAGATAAATAAAATAAGCATGAGGCAACCCTATTTGATAGTTCTCAGATAAACTCCCAGTCTGTGAATTAGGTCATTGCAGACTCAGATGTACTTTTTTGAATAGGTTTTAATGGGATTTTATTTTCTGAATTTCTTTTATTACTTTTTGAACTCATCAATGCCTCTGGCATTGCTAGTACCATGTGGCAGTAGGTTGGACAAGTTAATTATGAATATTGCACAAAATTAACTTATTTTGTTTGCTTGAAGCCTGCTACCCCATAATTTAATTTCATGTCTGTTAGTTCCTGTGCTGTGAAAAAAAAGTGAATAGTTGTTTCCTATTTTCCTTTACAGTGTCAATCATGACGCTGCTTTTCTGGATTTTCCAAAACTATAAGTACCTGAGGAATCTGTCCCAAGCCAGGATAAATGCTGGCTGACTTTCTCTGAAAGAGAACCATGTACAAATCCTGAGCAAGGGCTTGTATTTAAACGCCAAATAACTATGTTGACTATTTCTACACTACCCCTTACTACAGCCATAGACTCATAGAACTGCTGAAGGCTAAAATATACTAATAAAAGGAGTTCTTTTCTTTATTTTGCAATCTACTTTTTTTGAGCAAGCTCTTATAAGTATCATATCTTAAATCATCTCCAATAATTGTGACTCTATAAACAGCAGCTGCATTTTCTTTAACATGCAATTTCTTATTTCTTTTTCTGCTCAGAATGGCATTGAATACACTCTACACATCATGCTAGTGCTTAGCAACCAACTTCAAGATACTAAAATAGTATAGATTTCCTACCCCTTCACTCTTACCTGCTGCTCTCCACTGTTGTAGCAATGCCATTGATTCATTATCCATACCATCAACAGTGGCCAATTAAGTGACACTTCTAGGAGCTGGTATCAACCTATATGAAACAAAATACTCTCATTTCAGTTCTGACCTTCACTATGTTTAGCAGCAATCTATTCTCCAAGTCTGAAGGCAAATCTAGTATAGTAAGTATAATAGTCTTATTTCATCAGGAGTATTTCTCATTCATAGCATATTAGAAAATGGTCTCCAGTATTTCAACCTAGCAAAAAGACAATACATAATGTGCGGGTTTGGGAGATTCAGAAATGTTTGCAATTTTAATTTCTATAGTGAATATAGTATATACCATTTATAGAATTATTTTTAAAACATTAATTCTGTGAGCTATATTATGATGTTAACTTTGCAGAAAGGGATTGCAGTTATATTGGGTAGAAATGAGAATATGTAATGATTTGAAATCAGAGAAAGCTTTAGCATATATTTGATTTCTGTCTGTTTAGTAGTTTTAAATACTAGAAAGGCCCCCAGTCACCACAATAAAATTTAATAATTTTGTAAAAGCTTTATTTAGACCTAAAAACAGTAGCATGATTCAAAGTTATGCATTCCTAAACTCAAAGAACCTAAACCACCCTTTTGTTCAGCAGCAACTGAACATGCACTCTCATACATGCACAGATAAATACATGCCAGCTGTTTGCACAGAAAACACACCCTAAAGATACTCAGATGCTTCAGTCAAGTGTTGGTACAGCAAATTCCAAAGCCAGAGACGCTTCTTTGAGGAGACTAAATGCCTCTTTTTACAATAGGCCAACTTTTGCCCAAGTTGGTGGTTTGTCCACTGATCTAAAGCAAGGTGCTGCCTTGGAGTGAAAATGAGTTGTCTTCATAACTGAGAAAGCTCAAAGCTCAAAAGATCAGGCCCTGGAAATACTATGGACAGATTATCATGCTCAGTGGGGCAAAACCTACAATGTGCATGGATTTCACTCTGAAGTTGACATAAATTCAACACAGAATATGTAATATTGTCCCAGCGTGTATAGTAACCCTAGGGGGAAAAAGTTGTAAATTTTCTACATATACAGAATTTAATTACTTTGAAATCTCGTAAAATGCTGAGGTTTTAGCAATTTTTGTTGGAGGGCAAGGGGGCTGTGGTATTACAGTTTTTGTGACTGAGAAATTCTGTAAGTAAATGGGACAAAATGGGAGCTAATTTTCTCTGGAAGCAACCATTCAGAAGCTCTATCCATATGATGAAAAATAATGTTTTGATACTCCAAAAGTATCGGTCATTCCTGTTAAAAATTAGAAATAGCTAGTTTGTTACCACAAAGATTTAAGCAGAGGATAAAGATGTCTGCTGATCCTTTCCAAACCATTTAGCAGAGCTAATTAATATTTTATAAAAAACCCCAAACCATTCCAAATTTATAATGCACAACTTGTTAAGTATATGTACAAATTTCAGAATAAACTGTTTACAAATAATATTAAACTATCAACAAATTCAAGTGTCTTGTTTTCAGCTGAACATAAAAATTCCTCTTTTTAATTGGAATTGACTTGGCAGCAGTCTGATCGCATATTTCTGTAACATACTTTGATATGCTATTTTTAAATAGATGATTAAAGAACCTAAGGAAGATAGAAAACAGAAGAACACCATGCGTTAAAAAAGAAATTGATACATAATTGCCTCTATCCTGTGTGCTTATAGGCAAAACAATTGCACATGTCCTCTTAAACACATCCATTACCATATGCTTGTTTCACTTGGCTACCATGAGACTACTTGATGGGATTGAGACCAGGCACATGTTTAAGTGCTTTGCTGAATCAAAGCCTAGAAAAGTGAGCAGAAAAAGACTCACAACAAATTTTAATTAAAAGACATATCCAATATTTTTTAAAATGATTTGGCATGTCCTTCATATCTGTGTAGCTAACAGAAGACAAACTTTAATAACAAACCAACTCTTATAAGTTGGTCCTAATTCTGCTAACCTCATACAGACCAAACTTTCAAAATAGAAATGGAATAGCTCTGTGAATATGAACAAGCTCAAGTTCCACTCTGTGTTTTCCAAGAAACGAACTGATTTGTGTTTATAGTATATTGCACAAATGACTCACCCAGGCAGCATCTGTGCTAAGTACTGAGTGGGACAACATTTTATATCAAGTAAGATGACACATTTTGCTCTTTTTTGTTTGCAAATTTTGACCAGATTTCTCATCTCCATCCAGGCTGAATATTTTTTTCGGACTTCGGATCAGCTTTGACCTAGCTGTCACTGAGGCAGAAGCTAATGAGTGTCTCCCAAGATAAAAGGAATAAGGTGACTAAAGGTGAGGATTTTTATCGAGTCTAGTGTGTGTTTATGCCAGTGAAAAAACTTCAGCTGTAATAGTTTGCCTGAATTTCTTCTCTGAAGAAGCTGCTTGTAAAAGCACAGCCAATAACAGAGACCACAGAAAGGTTTTGTAATCTGCATTCTCATGAATACACATGGAAACAATTGCTAACTTTTTCTTTCTTTAGATCTGTCAGGGTTTTTTTGCACATCAGACAGTGGGCACCGTCAAAATAAAAACGAAAGTATTCTGTAGAAGTGATATTCTTGTACGAAACCATCATGGTAAGAATGGTAAGGCTCAGTTGGCTTTCACTGGTGAACAGCAATCTTGGCCAAAAAAACAGGTTTTTGCCAATAATTCTTAATTAAATAATTCAAATAAGTATTGCCAACAGCCCAGTTCTGTAATGGCAAAGAGCACGCTCCATTTTAAAAGTCAGTTTTTTGCATGGAAAATATTGCTGGAACAGCTGGACTAGCGACCTCTCCTGCAAATATAAATTCTTAAAATGTCTTTGTTCATAAATATTTTATCAAAGTATTTTCCAGTAGTATTATGCAAAATTAAAATACAGACTTAGGTGTAATTCAGTGCAAAATTTAACAACAAAGTCTGGTGCAAATGTTGGACACTGGAGGCATACAGAAAATATTAATTTTCTCCCAGTTTGCCGGCTACACCTTCCCAAGCTGAGTTTAGTTTAGAATGGAGTCGGACATTTGTTGTGCTTAGCTGGTATCTCCTTATTCCAGTATGCTTTTAATGAATGCTGAAGTCCATCTCTTGTCTGTTGAGCAAGAAAATATTGAAAACTTTTACTTCAAAGTATTGTTCTAAGTGCCATGATAGGCCTTATATTACCAAATCTAAGAGGGAAATGGGGCAAAATTATTTCACAATGGCCATTGTGACCAATTTTCTTATTAATTCAGTTTGGTAAGTCAAAAAAGGAACTTGAAATTTTCCTGTGTTGTCAGGTATAAACTCAGAATACTAAAGCAAACAAATGTCTGGGGGCACTGTAGAGAGTTCTCTGACAAATTTTCATCACATGGGCTGAATTGAGATAAATTAAGCTGTTACCATGACAAAACCCAGGAGGTTTGGAAAGTCTGTGGGAGACAACTAGAAATACAGAAGATGTATGAAAAAATAAGTCTTTTAAATACTGGTATAACACATTGAAGATTGACTGTATGACCAGAAATTTAATCATAAATGCCTTTCTTGCTTGGGTCCTTCCAGGAATACAGCAGCAGTATTTCCCTGTCTAATCATAACTCACATAAAAATCAATTTGACAAATCCGAGGTGCTTTTCTTTCTTCATGTTCATAAAGAATAATTTATAATATTAACAACTAACTGGTGGTTTATTAGCACAGAAACTGTGAAAGATATTCAAATACAAGTTGAGTGTAGGATAAAAGCTCTTACCAGTTGTCAGTACTTGTCTTCTTTCTCCCTTTTTGCTTTCTAAATATGTCTAAAATATTTACTAAGGCCATTTATATGGTTTGATCTTCTAGCATTTAAATATGAATCAACACCTCACTTCATATCTTAAATTTGTAAGCTACATTTAAAAATGGCACAATATCTTGTGTAAGCTAGTCAACAAGCCGCTACATGTGATTTTAAGAGAGTCATTTCAGGGTAACATAGAGCTTCAATGATAATTAATTGACATATCATATACAGGACTCAGAAAAGCAAATCCTGGCTTTGGATTCCATATATTTTAGTGAACAGGACAGTGCTTTGTCTGCTTTGTGGTCAACACGGTATATGTGGGCATTACTAGTATACAATTCATTAGTATGTAGTACTAATTCATTACTAGTATACAATTCATTAGTGTGTAGTACTAGCATGAAAAAGCATGCAAACTGGATAACTAATTTTCAAGTGAGAAACATCTTAAAGTTGTGAATTGCTTTGAATGAAAAATCACAGAATCAATGAATCATGGAATATGTTAGTTTGGAAAATAACTTTTAGATCACTAAGACCACTAAGACCAACTGTTAACCAATCACTGCCAAGCCCACTACTAAACCATGTCCCTGAGTACCCCATCCGCATGTATTTTAAGTAACTCCGGGTAGGGAGACTCCGCCATTTCCCTGGACAGCCTGTTTCAATGTGTGACAACTGTTTTGGGGAAGAAATATTTCCTAACATTCAACCTATTTTCCTAACATTCAATTCAATTTCATAGCACAAAAGGAAGCATGGCCAGCAGCAGTTCAAGGAAGGTGATTCTGCCTCTCTATTCTGCTTTCATGAGACTCTGCCTTGAGTACTGGATCCAGTTCTGTGGTTCCCAACATGGGCAGGACACTTACCTGTTGGAGCAAATCCAAAGGGCTACCAAGCTGATGAGAGGTATGAAACATCTCTCCTATAAGGAAAGGCTGAGAGGACTGGAATTGTTAACCTGGAAAAGAGAAGGCTTCAGGGTGCCTTAATTGCGATCTTTATTGAGGGGCCAAAAACCAAACACAGGATTGGAGCTGTGGCCTCAGCAGTGCTGGGTACAGGGGGACGGTCACTGCCCTGCTCCTTCTGGCCACAGCTGGCTGATCCAGGCCAGGATGCCTTCGGCCTTCTGGGCCACCTGGGCACACTCTGGATCATGTTCTGCTGCTGTCAACCAGCACCCCTAGGTCCTTTTCCACCAGGCAGCTTCCCAGCCACTGCCCCCAGCCTGCAGCACTGCCCGGGGTTGTTGTGACCCCAGGGCAGCACCTGACACTTGGCTTTGTTGAACCTCTTGCAGCTAACCTTGGCCCATTCATCCAGCCTGTCCAGATTCCCCTGCAGAGCCATCCTGCCCTGCAGCAGATTGACACTCCTAGTGTTGTCTGAACACTTGCTGAGGATGCATTTGATCCAACTCATCACTAAAGATATTAAACAGATCTGGACCCAAAACTGAGCTCTGGGGAATCCCACTTGTGACCCAGCTGGATATAACTCCATTCAGCACCACTCTTTGGGCTCAGCAATCCAGCCAGTTTTTTTTGCTCAGCAAATAGTGCACCTGGTCCAAGCCATAAGCAATCAGTTTCTCCAGGAGAATGCCTAGGGAAAACACGCCAAAGGCTTCACTGAACTCCAGGCAGACAACATCCACTGCCTTTCCCTTGTCTAAGTGGGTCAACTTGTCATAAAAAGAGATAAAGTTGCTTAAACCGGACTTGCCTTTCACCAGCCTGTGCTGGCTAGGCCTGATCACCTGGTTGTCCTGCACATAGCATGTGAGGTCACTTGGAATGATCTGCTCCAGGACATTCCTCAGCCCTGAGGTCAGGCTGACAGGCCTGTAGTTCCCTGGATCCACTCTCCAGCCCCACTAGTAGGTGGGCATCTCATTTACTAACTTTCAGTTGCCTGGGGCCTCCCTGATCAGCCAGGACTGCTGATAAATTAAGGAAAGTGTCAAGTGAACACTTCTGCCAGTTTTCTCAGGACCCTTCTGTGGATCCAATGTCATCAACTGTATGCAGCAAAACAACAAAAAGCATTGGATTTTTGCATTGAGGAGAAAGGAAAGGAGTTCATTAATGTTGCCAAGGCACTTGCTTCAGCTTCTTGGAAAATGATGGAAGACATCAGGGAACTGTGAAGGCCTCCCATGAATGTGCACCAGGATAAGGTCTGGTAAGGGGAATCAATGTCAAACAGCCCCAGGATGTTCATGGCCATGGGGACAGGACATCAGCTCGTGGATCAGCAGGGCTGTGGCCAGACCTGGGCAGAGCTGCCTTGTGGCAGAACCATCACCACAGCTATAGGTTGGACCTGGCCATAGCTCCCCCAATGTATAGTCAGGAGCTCCTCTTTGGGATGCAGACAGGGCCTCCTGGGTGAGGGGGACCTTTCAGGAATGAAGAACCACGGCTTGCCATATGTCTATATAACTGGGAAGAGACAATTTTCCTCAGAACAAGAGAGAGGTATATATGGATACCTGTTAGCCCCTTCTGGGAGTTGTTACAGCAGGTTGCAGTAGTGGGTTGAAATCTGGTAATTAGCATTCGGGTTCCATGTCTCTCATCAGGGAAAGGGCTGACCACTCAGCTGTGTGCGTGGGGGCTGTCAAATCCCACCTCCAGCTGCACCGCAGGCACAATTATCTTGTCCACCGCCTAGCTGTACATAAGGCTCAGGGACTCAGAAGCAGCTTGTGCACATCTGAGCCTGCTGCTCTTCACTTTGGACTTCATTACGCACACCGTCACACAATCCCAGGCGGGCCCATTGATCTCCTGTTCACTTGGCTTGCCCCTGAAGCTTGTGCTTTTACAAACCATTGGGGCCTTGATAAAATTTCATGTGAAAATTCAGCATCCAGCAGCAAAGTGCTTTCAAATATTATCTTCAGGGGTTTTTTGGTTTATTATGAATTCACAGAAAAATCTAGTAATGAACTTAAAAAAAAAAAAAAACAGCAAAATGCTGTTTCTGCAAATAATTTTTCCAAGAAGACTGTTCTTCCTGTTGGGAAAAAAAGATATGATCAGATCAACCAGAATGAGAAAAGTTTGGCATCTTTTGAAATTAATGGAATTATTTTAATTTGTAGTCTGCATTATCTTCAGTCTGGGCTTTGTTGCTGCAGCACCTCACAGAGGGTATAACTCAAGCACATCCTCTCCTTACTCTCTCAAACAGAAATAGCTCTGTGAATGGATTACATTTCCCATGACATATTACCACTTTTTCATATTTGAAATTGCAACACATGATGAAAATCAGAATATTATACCTTGAAAACAGATAATATGCAACAAAACTTATCCAGGAATAGTCATATGTCATCAGAATGATATTATAGGACCTGGGAGATGTCTATTAATCTCAGCACAAGCTGGTCTAATTTTCAAATATCCAAATATTTTAGTATTACTGCAAACACTATGATTTACCCATTTTTCTGAATTTTCTGTTTTATGATAACGTAAAAAAATTTAAAAAAGAAATCCAACAAACTTCTGCAAAACAAAAGTGTCAAACTTGCTATCCCAATCAGAAAAAAGTGTGAAAGGATTAGCAATTTTCACAAGAGAGATATTTCAATATTTAAACACTTTTCTCAGAGACAAAAAACTAGTTATACCACTACCCATAAAACTTAACCTGTCAGAATTTTTTCATTTGTTTTTGTAGTAACTATTTTGTTCAAGAGACCTGGTGTGCTGGTTTGACCGGAAAATGGGAATTCTGGGATTCTGTAGTCAAACCGATGGGTGCTCAGATTTTAATATTGGCACCTGATGTAGCCACTGAGGTTCGGACACACCTCTGAGAACACACAGGGGTTAAAAGCCAGAGCTGCACCTCTGGGAAGCTCTCTTGGGACTTCCAGGGAAGGAGGTTGGATCTCCCTCCCCCGTCCAGCTGCTGCTGTTGGGCAGGGGAGGGGCAGCCATGTGGTAGGCCTGGGGCTGGACAGAGATGGGGCGTGAGGAGGCCCTTGAGGATGGAAGGGTGGAAGAGCACCATGATACATCGGGCAGACATTCCCCCCCCCCAGGAGAGAGAGAGGGAGAGCTAGCATCTGAATTTGATAGCGGCCAGCCCAGGAGGAGAAGGGGGAGATGCGGCGAGAAGGTGCCGAGGTGCCCGGCAGGGCAGCGTGGGTTTTCCGGTGCTCTTGAACAGGCAGAGACTGAAATTTTTAACCCTTTTTTTGCATGATGGAGACCTTGCAAATGCTGATCCTCCTGGAGTTGAATGAGAAGAGAGATAAGAGATGAGATGAGATAAGAAGGGATAGGCCACAAGGGAAGTGGAGAAGACTCTTGTGTGGGGGGAGAGATGACGGAGTGGCCTTTTGGCTGGACTTTTCTTGTGTGGCCATAGACGGAACCATTTTTTTTCCTGTGACACAGAGACTGCATTTAGGGGAAGGCAGTGCCTCAGAACCAGGAGGGTTCAGTGTGGGTACCCCTCGGCCCCAGGGGGTGCAAAAATTTGGGGGGGACAGATGTCCCGAAGGAGAGACTGTGCCTTTTTGGAGTGAGACAAGGCATCCTTAAAAGACAACCCTAGAAGCAGCTCTGGTCCATGCACAGTGGTGAGAGCACTGGGCATGGAAGGAAGATGTCACAATGGCAAAGGACTTTCTGGGCGGTGCTGAGTGACATGGAAGCACACGAGGTTTCAGCGTGTTTCCAGGGGAAGCCTATGGTGCAAGAAGGACTCCTCTCCTCTTGATGAACTGAAGATTGAGTATTCTAAAGGGTGGTGCCAGACTGAGAGTTGGTGATTTGGGGGAATGTATTGCATTGGGAAATTTGGGGGGGGGGAGGAAGAAAATGCTTTTGTAAGGTTTTCATTTTCCTTGTGTTTTTTTTCTTCTTTTCTTGTAGTTTAGTTAATAAGGTTTCTTTATTTCTAAGCAGGAGCCTGCTTTGCTTATTCCTGGTCACATCTCACAGCAGACACCAGGGAGAGCGTATTCTTATGGGGGCACTGGCTTTGTGCCAGGGTCAAACCATGGCACCTGGGGACTACCATACTAAATCTGTAGCAGCTACAGATTAGGATGTAGATACTTTTCGTTTTCATAGATAGAATTACTAAATCGGAAAACACACCAACTGTGTATACATATACATGTATAAATATATTTATGTCTCTTCATATGTACACAAATGTTTATATATCTAAATATTGTCCCAGGAAATTCTACCAGAAGCAAGTCTATTATGAGTTGAAATTCAAGATGAAGTAGTGGTTCTCATTTGGAATTCAGCAGCTCATTTGTGACTGTGTTAGACAATTTGTAAAAATCATAGAAGTCATCAAGTCTGATTACATGTCCTAAACTGTACTAATACTGAATATTTCTATATGTTGTTTCAGAAAATGCGAGCTGATTTCATAGCAGTGGCAAAAGACACATTTCTTAATATCTGGAAAATACTTGGCAGTGTGATATGATCCATGTTTTCAAGGACAGATCTTAAACTACACTTTCAAAAGGCACAGACATAAATCAATGGCAAGATGTTCTTGTAAACTGGATACAACAGGTTTTCTGTCTCTTCCTTCTCTTTTAATTTTATATGCTTTTCAAGTACCAAATGGAAATGTTGATGTGAGTAAAGTTTTCTAAAGCTTAACTTTCAAGGCAATAGAAAGAATAATAGCACACCTGGCTGACTTTCTATTAACATATTGATGAAACTATAAACCATCAGAAATGTTTCTTCAACAAACTTCCATTTAATGCAAATATAGTTGTATTCCTATCAAAATATTCTTTCATAATCCAAATTCATTACTAATGAACTAATAAGGAAATACTACACATTTTCAATTTTTTCATTGCTGTTTTACTAATCTAGAAAAAGTTCATGTTATTCCAGGGAGTTCTGATCTTTGTTTGTGAACACCAGACCTTCTGCCTGTATATGTGGCCATGTTGTTCATGAAATTGTCTGCAGGTTTTAAATGTTCTCACTGAAGAGGGCAAAAGAAAATTTTTTAGAGAACACACTTGAACAGAGTCTAAACTCTTTTTATGAAATTATCCTCCCCTCCTTCTGCCCTCTCCTAATCTTGTCACCATGGTATCATCCAGCATATGGGAAATTTTATGCAGATTATGAGTATAGCTAATTTTCCTATAGTATCATATTTTTATATAACTTCAGGAAAATCATGAGATTAAAAACCCCATATTTGTTTCTGAGCATCACCATGTTAGGGCACTGTTTCTGGTATCATATCAGAAATTCAACTCAGCAGAAAACACTTTATTAAAATAATACAGTAAAATATCCACCATTTTTCCATAGCCATAGTTTTTAAAACTGGTTTACAGTCTTGCAATTGCAAATTATCATCTAGCCCTGGAATTGGGTATAAATGCAGAAGATAGAGATGGATAATAAAGTATGATCTACCTTCTGTGTTTCTCTACAGAAATTTACAGATCCAAACTTAACAGGTTTTGACATCCTCAAGAATTTTTTATGCCATTTAACTCATCGGGATATGTAACTGCCTGATTACACTTAAAAGGTAAATATTGAGTCTCTGCAATACCATGTTGCACTGACATAGTACTAGAATAATTCTCTGGTGAATCAGTGAATCCATTACTCTACATAAATTGTCTCCAGAATTACTTGTTCTTATATTACTGCAGGTGTAAAATGAAAATCTAAATAAGGTCATCAAAGCTAGTGAGTTTCAAATCTATATACAAATCTCTTTGACTTTGATTTTACAAGTCTGTATCTTCCCATTTCTAATGACCAAAATATTACCATATATTCAAAATCTCTATTCTGTAAGTTGGTTTATTGAAGTTCAATGGGTTTTTTTAGGTATTTGGGTTTTGGTTTTGTTTTGCTGGGACTTTTTAAATAAAAAGATTCCTGGTATAGTTAAAATTTCTAAATGACATATGTAACCTTTACCTGGGAAAGCATTTAGATATCAAAGACCTTACAACTTATTTTAGCAATCAGGTCCACCAATCCAACAGTAATAGAATCAAACAAAATATGTCTGACCACTTGTAAATATCTCTTTACTGGAATAATATTCAGCTGTGTCTTTTTTTTGTGCATATAGATAAGGAATTAAACAATTTCAAAATTTGGTTCATAGCAATTGTAGGAGTATTACATATTTCACCATTGCAGCTTGCAGACTTTAATTAATCCACTGTGAGATATGAGCACTGCTTCTGTAATTTCAGAAAAAATACTATAAAATAGTCATTAGCTATTAGTACTTTCTGCTTCTTTCTTTAATAATTCTTGTTACATGATACAGTCATTTCAGTCCAGGTCAGTTGGCTCAGTATCAAATCTTGGAGCAAGTATAAAAGTCAGAAAGCATTACATGAGCTTTTCTCAGGTATATGTGAAGATATTCAGATCAGGGAGGTCCTAATTCTCATGCCTGTCTTATGTCCAGTGAAAATAGTGAAGAGGTTCCTGCTACTATTTCACTCTAATTCCATTTGGATCTCTTCAGCTTTACACAAGAGTGAGTGTTAAACTGAAGACAGAATGTAGGAAACAAACCTGACCTGAAGTTCATGGAGGGTCCTCATTTCTAAGAGTGGTTGACATCAAGTTCATCACAGGAAGCTATAAAAATTCTGTGGCAGTAAGGTAGATAAATAATTGGGTTATCATGGATGCACACAGCTGATTTGAAAGGACTTTCTGTGTCCGTTGGTCTCTGGTTGCAGAGAAGTAATAACAGCTCGTACTGCAGATTGGTTTAATGCAACTGGCAATTAATTAGGAAACATTATGTGCGTATTTATTTTTTAAGCTTTATAAATTCCATAATATTAAATTTTAATTTATTACACTCTAATGATTATTGTGTGTATCCCATTAATCATCAGGAATGTGCAGATTGCAATACAAAGCACAATATGAGACATGTTGCTCTATATTGCTAAAGATAGGGCTTCCTGGGAGGGCAGTAGAGGAACTAAAAAGTTCAGAGGGAGATTTGGCTTTGCATAAAGAAATGCAAATCAGGTTTTTGCAGCCATAATCAGAGTTACTTTGTTTTATTATAAGACAGTACATTAACTCTGGGTTCATTTAAAATACAAAAAATGTAGTCCATGAGATCATTCCATACAAATCATGACTGTAGGTAGCATTTCAGACTGATGAAGGTTTTTCTTGTTAATGACATTTTAATTCTTTAGAAAAGGCACTGAAAAAGCAACAAAGCAGTAAAACAAAACCAGGAACTGAAAATTTCTCTGGGGATTCGATCAGAAAGGTTTTTCTTTCTCAAAGGCAAATACCAGGTTTATTTTATAGGAAAAGATAATAGCTGCACTATCTGTAAAAATATTTTATACATAAAAATGAATACATGCAACATCTTTGTGAAATGAGAAAATATTGCAGTCTTTACGGACTGGTAGGCTCACAAAAATATGAAATGGTAATGATTTGCACAGAATTGTAGAGGTAAATCAGTCTGAGAGACTGTTGAAGCATCTGACTTTAATTCTCATGCTTCAATGAAATGCACTGCCTTTTCCCTCTTGCTGTTTCATTTCTCAAATGGCAAATACAAGACTGTATATATTTGCAGTATGGAGCAGATAACAATGCAATAGGAACTGGAAAATTCCATGAATATCAGCTTGTTCATATCTGAATTGCATTCTCTGAATGTTAAGGCATTACTGCCCTTTCCAGCTCCTTGTTCATTCTTGTAAACAAATGGAGCTCTGAAATGCTTACCAGTTTCCACGACTACTTCAGCATATGCCACCTTTTGATTTTCTCTATTATCTTATCCTAAATTTTGCTCATTATTTTCATCTCATAATAAAATTGCAAATCACGTTCAGAGACCATCTCAGCCATTAATGAAAAGATACCAGATTACCAATATAAATTTGATTGGAATAGGTGATCAGTTCTTTTTCATTTCTATAACCTTACCTATTCAAGTTGCTTATTCCCACCACACTTGGCTTCCATTTTCGTCATTCATTTTGAGAAAACTGTAGCATTTCATTGTCAGAGAGGAATGATGCCACAAAATTAAAGAGATGTGAAAAATACCTGTCTTGGCAGCATTGTCTGATAAAGCACAAGTTTCCCTGATCAACTATAAAATCCTACAACCTCATTCTCTCTGATTCATAATTTCTGCATAAATACTTTACAGTATTACAAGTGACATAAAACTGTGTGTGACTTGGCGTCAATATGTATTGAGAACGAGAGACTATTAAGAAATGTGTTGTGAGCATAGGTCTATTTCTGTAAAACAAACTGTTCAAACAAAAAAAAGCAGACATGTTAGCAACAAGATGAAGCCTGTATGTTGCTAACAGTGAGAGCTTCAAAGCATTAAAAGAAATAATCACCGCTTTGTACTCACTTTTTTCTTTCAGTGCCTACATGACAAACACCCACGTTTTATAAGGAGCTTCTCTATCTATGGTAAAGACAGAGATGGAGGATTTTTAAATCCTTTTCAAAATCATGTGTTTGTCTTTTCCTCTAAATTCTAAAATTGCATCAGACAAAAAGATGAATTTAATCAGGTCTATAATGTATTCAAGCATCCATGGAGCTATTCAATTAAAAAGGAGTGAAACAAACACCAACAATATTGAGACATTACATATCAGAAGCAGCTGACACCTTCTCTCATTGTAATCACTGTAAATAAGATTTTGGAATCAGTGAATTTTTTATAGATGTAAAAGCTACAAAGAGTAAAAGCAAGAAGAAGCCCAGTTGAAGAGTCCTATTCGTTCTTTCTGCAGCTGCATAGCCTCTCTACATTCTGCAGCAATGTATTAAATAACTTAGGCCTTTTTCACTCAAATATAAAAGTGCACATTGCACATTTCATTGAGCAGCCTTACCTGAGGCACTAGAAACCTGGAGGCCTAGATTCAGAATATAAGAGCATTTCTTAACTATAGAAGACCTATGTGCAAACTCTGTAAATGACCATGCATTATCTGCATGATATATGTGCCCAAACTATTCTGCTAAGGCATATGCATGGAAAGAGTGTCTTTAAAATGTCATATTTTTGGAATTACTTAGCCACCTGGATTCTCTCATTCTAACTTGTGACATTGCTCTGCACTGGAAAACAGGACTGCTTAGCCATGGGGTCATTCATCATCACTGAACCGTGAATGTCCTGCCACAGGAAGAAATTGTTATCAGCAGATATCCATCAGAACACTGCTTAGGCACTGAATGAAAATGGTCCACGCAAATGCTTTATAGATGCTCCTGAAAAAATAAGGCTGGTTTATCTAAACTGAAGTTATTCATAGGAGCATTGTGGTTTCAGATAGTTTTTGGTCAATTTGTTGGCAGCTACACTGTAATATTGTAGCTACATTCTTTTTCAGTACTTTTGAATATTTTTTTTCCTTAAAAATATATTTTCATCCTGATGAAAATAAATGAAATGAAAAATAAAAAGTTAAAAATTAAGGTTTAGATTAAAGCATATCCCTTTATGGAAATCTCTGGTGGATTATTCCTTCCAAAGGGACTGTGAGAAAAGAATGACATCGCAAAAAGATTACAGAACAAGAAAAGTACTAGGCTTTGACCAATGTCCTTAGCAGCTGTTCATTTTCTTGCCTTGTATACTGAAAATGGAGATATTCAAATCTCTTAACTTTGGTGCCTCATGACCTTGTACATGGGACATCCACATAGTCCTGAAAATTATGCCTCAAGACCACAAAGTCCCATTATCTTTTCATGGTGTGGTTGGTGAGTGGCTAAGCTACATAAGCATAGGTGTCCTGTGACACTGTAGATGCCCTAGGGTCTTGTCCAGCCCCAAGATGGGTGTGCTGGCCAGCAGTGGCAGAATATGAGCCAGCAGAGTATCTGTGTAGTCATCTGAGGTTATATCAGCCAGGTGTGGCCAGCAGGAGCAGGGCAGGGACCGTCCCCCTGTACCCAGCACTGCTGAGGCCACAGCTCCAATCCTGTGCTCAGTTCTGGGCCCCTCAGTGCCAGAGAGACATTGAGGGGCTGGAGCGTGTCCAGGGAAGGGCAACGGAGCTGGGGAAGGGTCTGGAGCACAAGTGCTGTGAGGGGCAGCTGAGGGAGCTGGGGGTGTTCAGCCTGGAGAGAAGGAGGCTCAGGGGGACCTCAGCACTCTCTGCAGCTGCCTGAAGGGAGGGTGCAGCCAGGTGGGGGTTGGTCTCTTCTGCCAGGTAACAAATGACAGAACAAGAGATAATGGCCTCACGTTACACCTGGGCAGGTTTAGTTTGGATGTTAGGAAATATTTCTTCATGGAAAGAATTGTCAAACATTGGAACAGACTGTCCAGGAGGGTCGTTGTGTGATCATCCCTGGAGGTATTTAAAAGTGTAGGGTTTAGTGTGGACTTGGCAGTGCTGGGTTGGTGGGTGGACTTCATGGTCTTAGATCTAAGTAAAAATTCTTTGACTATATGATGTTTAACAGTTTCCTTTTGTGAAGAACTGACTTGAAATACCATGCTTTAATCTGAAAAAGGGACATTTCTTATTTCTAATTTTATGGCATTTATTATTGGCATACACAAATTGCCAATCTGTTTATACCTTCTTGTTACTGGCTGCATTTGTCTAAAATCTATATATTTACATATATACATATATATATGGTCTGATCCTGCACTATTTTGAATGAACTCTGTCCTTTTGAAGAATTTAGAAACATACAGCTTTCCAGAAAAGGCAAATATTGTGTCATAACACTAAAGAGATCTGTCATCTGCCTCAGAGAGCTTGTGACCTCTTGTCACAAATGTTGGTTCTAAAGGAAATTAGTATTAATAGCATAAATGGAATACAGATCTATAGAAATAAATGCAGTGGATAACTGAGCAGCATCTAGAGGACAGCATCCCATTGAAAAGAGAAGAGCGTGAACAGACTCTATTTTACACCTGCCTACCAGCTATCCAAGGAACTACAAACCAGTGGATAAAGATGTGTGTTAGAGCCTGTTGGTTAACTATAGAACAAGTGGTGTGAGAAGGATGGGATAGATTCATCAAAATAAAAGATGTTCTTCCCTCTGGAAAGATAAACCACATTGCGAAGTGCTGAGAATGAGCAGAACTGAAGACCCTTCAATGCACTGAAATATTTAACAGCATTTTATCTACAGCACAAAAATATTGGGTTGGACTCTGTTTGCCTTTGATGAATTACCAATTTACTTGCTCTTGCTTGATGATGGTAGAGTTTTGCCAATTAGTATCAACTACAAGGCTGGTGCAAGAAGTCAAACTATTCTTTTTGTAGAAAATTAAGAACTCAACAGAAGATGTGTATGCCTTCATTTGAGAGCTGTTTTCAACTTCATTGTTTTGCAGGGTGATGTACTTTTTGCAGCAAATGATAATAACACAAATCTGTATTAAAAATTTCTATTCCAGTTTTTTAAAATTTCCTGTTGTATTTTTTTGAGTATCTATTTCCCTCCTTCTGCATAGGAGATGTGCATTTGGATTATCAGCTATTTTCTGAATATTAAAAATTTTAATTTGAATTTCATTATAAAAGACATTAAGTTCAGTGCCACAGAGGGCAATGAAGCAAATCCAATACAACACACTTCTGAAATTTTACTTTTATGTCAGGGATTTTAGACTATCTTACAAGACTGTTCTTAGATCTTCTTCTAGCTGCCTAAAAAATCTTCTAAACTATTAAGGATATGAAAATAAAATTACCTATTCTTAATGTATGCAAGTGTGTTTAGTAACTAATATCGACTATGTTAGTTTGTGTACTCAGCCATTGTTCTAAAAAGATATAAAGAACTGTTTGCTAGAAAGGCCACCATCCCTTCTGTTGAGAAGCCTCTGATGGATGCACTACTAGTAGTAATAATTATTTGAATGATTTAGTGCTTTCCATCATCCATATCTCATTAAGTCACTGTTGTGAAAGCTCTTCTGAGATAAATAAACATTTTAGTAAATGTTGTCACAAGATTAAACAAATTAACCACACACATTAAATTCCTTTAGAAATTGCAGGGTTTGCATCTACCCTTTGTCTTCCTTTGAAAACTGCTCTGGATCTGTGTTTCCTGACTTGCTAGCATGGGAAGGCTCACTGACTATTGGCATCAGTCATAATGTATGAGGACAAGGATATACATAAAGAAAAGTGAGTTATCATTAAGAAACATTTAATATAATGAGTGCAAAAAAGCCATATGGATTTCACAATTATCAGCATCACGGCCAACAATTATCTGCAAACTGTAGCAATCATTTCAGTTTAGGTTACTTTACATTGTTTATTCACTTTTAGGGAATACAACTGTCAACAAAGTAGATGATGAACCTGGGTTTATTTATGTTACAGCTGTATGTAGAAGTTCTAATGAGAATCAGGAGACCCCACAGAATAAGAAAAGTACTGGACACTGTCGCCTATTCAACGAAAAATGTCTCAACCTTAGTCTGAAAGAGGGTTCATGGGTCAATGTGACATGCATGACAAAGGATAAAGGACACTACACAGTCAGATATGACTCTTTTTTTGTTCTTGCCTTAGAAATCTTGCTATTCACACTTTTAAGGTTTAGTGTTGTTTTCTAGAATCCTTACCTCATTAATCCTTGGATATATTTTTTTTTATTGCTTTCTAGGCACCCAGTAAAGAAGCTAAAACTCCTTTTCTCTCTTCATAAGGCTTCAAATCACTGTAAGTGATACAAATTTGATATTTTGGTTTCTAACCATGCATACACACATGGTAAACTCTTTGCCCACTGGACACTGAGCAAGTCCGAGACTGGCAGCATATTTACTGGGAGCAACAACTGTTTCTTTCCTTGAATATCTCTGTGTCTAACACTTAGAAATTTGTTGCTCACATGCTAGCCTCCCTTGCTGTATTCATGAATATCTGCTGGTAAAATGCGTTTTATAAGTTTCACTCAAAACATACTAAATGACACTTTAAAAATCCTTTCACTGGGCTTTGTTTCTGGGTTTATCTATGAGATTAGAAAGTCCACACTGAAAATTAAACATGAACATTTAAGAGAAAATCATCGTCTAATTTTAAGATGGTCTGCTTTCATAGAAAGGTACTAATTTAGCTTCTCAGTAATATGCTCTATTCAAATGCTGCTGAGGGAGAAAAACTGAATATCTCATTATGTAAAAATGGCTAATTATGTTTGTTTTCTTTAAGTACATTCACTAGAGCTGAAGAAATTATCTCAGCATTAGGTCATTTCTCTCACTTTCCCTCACTGGAGAGAAAAAAGGGATAAAAACCTTGCCAGAATGACTTTGTCAAGTGCGTAACAAGGGCAGAAGGACAGCTGAACTTCTGCAAATTTCTTTTCAGCAAGAGAAGTCTGTATTTCAACTCTCACACATATTGAGGTTGCAAGGACTGTGCCTTGCAAAATTAAAAGTGAAAACTGCTCTGATGATCAGTTTCCCAAACAAGCTCTGCTTTGCTCCACCAACCTTCACTGAAGTAAGGACTACTGACGAACATGGTTTACAGACTCTATACTACCAAGAGCATTGCTGACCTTTTAGAAACATACTATGAGGTATTGTGGGCCTCTAGAGCCAGTCTCATAATATCAATAGAGAAGGAGAATCACCATGACAACACAGTCAGCAATGAGGTACCAATTTCTAGATGTGTGACTTGAACATTCTGTAAATCCCAAGGGACATTTGAGTTGGAGTTCGGGACTCATAGCATTTTATTTGCACAAAGCAACTTTGTTTTCTCCCTGGGAACAACAACATGATACTATAAGAGGCTATTTTCAAATTATGCCTTTGTTGCGTTGGCCTTCACCAAGACCAGTCCCAGGAGTCTCTTACCCAGGAGAGAGGTAAAGAACATTGGAAGGAAGACTTTTGCTTGGCCATGGTGTATTGGGTCAGAGACTTAACATCAGCAAGTCCATGGGCTCTGACAAGATACATCCATGAGTGCTGAGAGCTGATAGATACCATAAATAGGGCACTCACAATCATCTTTGAAAGGCTGTGGTGATCAGGAGAGATACCTGAGGGCTGGAAGAAAGCAAATATCATCCCAGCCTTCCAAAAGAGCAAGAATATCCCCACAGATAAACCCAGGGGTGTGATAAGGATAGGCAGACAGTGAAGTGGATTGAGAACTGGCTGAACAGCAGATCCCAGAGGCTCACAGGCAGTGACACAGGGTCTAATTGGAGGCCTGTTGCCAGTAGTATCCCTCAAAGTTCAGTACTGTTTAACTGAAATAATTTTGCATCAGGCAGTGGTTTCATTAGGGCAACTTCTAGTTCAATATAAAACAGGCAAAGCATTTGTCTGAACTACAGAAACACAGATAGAATATCTGAGGATGGCATAAGGATCCGTGACATATGGCCCTTATAACACTTGTAGTCTGCTGGGACGATTTGCATCTCACTGAACTTCACTCTTTCATGTTTATTGCTGATCTGCACTCAAGACTCACTTGATTTTAATTAGAAAAAAATCTCCACAAAACAACCACCTTGTAAGATATAAAACCATTTGATCCTAAGTCTGTGTCTGAAGCAGGTCAAATGCCTGGTCTCTAAAAGCAGGCATTTCCCTGTAGTGGCTAAACAGGAAGCTGATTTCAGAAGGTGAGAAATTTACATCATTTGCAGCAAAAAGAGGTTAGCTGATTCTCCCCTCTTACAACAGTTTGGTCCATTTTGTTCTGGTTAACCAATACTTCTAACAAATGCATAATGCAATAAATTTCATTTCAGTAGCGCAACACACAGAAATGAACGTTTGGACTCTGTTTGGACTCTTGTATGCTAGGTCATACAAGATGAGGTCTTTTACAAAACTGGAATGTTTTGTAAAATCTTCAGAATTTATCATTTAATTGTCAGTGGCCTGTGAAGAAGACCTACAGACCTCTTGAAGCACTTAATACAATAGTAAGATACATCAACACTGGTCAGCAGTAAAGAAAAACATGTTCAGATGTCATGCAATAACTGCAAAATCCCAACTTGGTACCACTGAAATACAAGACATTAATTTTGCAGACCATACAGGATAATTAAAATTGAGTGATGAGGCATTTTTTATGTGATTAGGCAACCTAATTTAATGGGATTTAAGAGGTAATTGAGTTGAGTCAAATATGAGTTGTTTTGGTACCTTATGCATCACCAGGGCAGTAAATCATCATGCATGAGGGGTACCTTAACAGTGACTTGCATGGAATTTGAGTTGGAGTTCAGCTTTGGGGAAGGACTTTGTTTCAATGTGAACTCAAACTCTTTTGCCCTCTTTTTGTCCTTGGATGATACAGTGGGGAAAGACAACCTTCCATTTAGCATAGACCAGCCTAATCCACTGAGCCTGACACTGGACCTGTCCTAGAGTTACTTCAACACCTCCAAGTGGTGGATTGCAACATAATTAATATTTTTCATGACTGATCTTTTTAGCTTTTATTGCACTCCTTCTAACTTGTGCCAGGATCTTTTCTCAACACTTTGAATGTCATGAGGGTGTCATATTAGGTGTCAAAGAGGACTATTATGCAGTTCATTCTATGCATTGACATTTCTCAGAGTGGTATGGCTTGAAGAATCAGATAGCACCACAGGTAAACACCACAGATGTTAAATCCCAAATGAATTTAGAGCTCTTAGTCTCCTTTACACATTAGCGTCCTCCTATATTAGTTGCTTCATATTAATTAGTTAGCAATCTCATTGACTCAAATAATAACAAAAAGTATTGTACATAGGCACCAATCCACTAGAGTCCACTAAAAAGGAATTAAGATTCCTGTGACTGCTCTCATGTCATATTCTAATGTGTAGATATATCTGAATCATTGAAACTTGCTTATATACTTGGCTAAGCTGAGATTCTCACATGATTTGGAGAACTAATCAAGATATAATTAAGATAGCAGTATTGTCATATTGTCATTGATTTATATTTATAGATTTCTGAGAATTGGAGGATTTTTGAATAAAATCCTTATAATGAAGTATTGGAGAAATTCTTTAGTAAAGTCTTTCCTGGGTTTGATGCGAAATATAAAAATATTTCAATCAAAAATAATTAATATGAAAAATATTTGTCTTTATGGGAAGCCATAGAGAATTCAATGGCTAATGGATATTTTGTAGGAGAAAATAGGAAAAAAGTGATATGCTTTCCTTCGATGATGAAAATTCTTAGATTGGGTGCAGAACATCCCAGCTGTGCTTTTCAAAACAAATTACTCCATCCTGAGGTCTGCATGGAGCCCATGTGCCACAGGCTGAACTCTGCCTCCTGCCTAATCTGATTGATCCATGGCTGTTGGCTCACACTTCATGTTTTCATACGGCTCTGTAATGGCCTGGATTTTGGGATTTGAAAATGTCACACCAAAAGATCTGAGATCAGCCTCTAAATGACTCTCCATTTCCTTCCCATGAGGAGGAAGGATATGCATACATATATACACACACATGTATTTATATATATTAATATCTACATATATCTATATTTTTACCAGTAAATATACATAAAGATCTTCAATATAATGAGGACAATAAGGAAAAGGCCCAGGGTGTTTCCCCCATAAGACCACACAAAACAAAAGAACTAGCCAATTGTTCACAAATCAGAAAATTTAATTTCCAGGTCAGCTTTATACAGATGAGGCAGGTAATGGCGAGCTTTCCTGGTCCACAACTGCAAGAAGCCTCCAGCTGCTTGTGGAAAAATGGCACAGTACAGTGTGTGTGCTTCTTCACCCTTATATTAGCAGCATTGATGAAGGTCAGTGCAGTATCTCAGGTGTACAGAATGGTCTCACAGCACTCTCAGGTCTCACAGAATGGAAATGCTAATTTATTTTAAAATACCACTGATTCAGCCCCTAATACTCACATTTTAGCACACACTAGAATGCATGGAATTAGTCTGTCAAGTATCTGGTGAGGCTGTCCAGGATGGCCTGCAATGACAAGCAGCACCAGCTTTCCAGTCGATCCCCCTGCTTGCAGGGTTCGTATTGCAGGAGGGTATTTGTTGTGGATGAGGGTCAGGGATGTACCAGGAGCCAACCATGCTGCCTTTGTGAGTCAACAGGATGTGCTCACCATCTCTGATCCTGCTTGTCCTGAGGAACTGAAGCAGGCGTGTGGCAGGCTCCTGATGTCCTGCTCCTGTAGGTGTCAGCCAGCTGTATAGTTCTCATCCTGTTGGTATTTACTACACTTGTGTTTATATTGCCTATCAATTGATACTGGTAGAAATATTTTTTCCATTTTCCACATCACTAGAAGATTCCTGGACATATGTTTTCTAATATATTGCAGGCATTTCTGTATGGGCTAGTTAAAATAAAAGAAAGAAAAAGGTCAAAAAAAAGCCAGCTGTATTTTTGATTCAGAAGTTTTGTTCTCAACAGTCTTCTAAACTTCTAATGTTGTCTTTCAGTATTTCAATGATAATGAATTATCATAAAATATTTCACTGTCCTTCCATAGAATTAGAAATTAATTTCTAATTAGAAATTAGAACTAGATTACCATTTAGTTTCTTCTGTGCGGTCATTTGATCTATGAGTTCTAATCTGATCCAATCTTTATATTCTGTTTATTTTACAAGATACAGATGGTGTGACTGTCAGTGAATCAACCCAGGACCAGGCAATAAGTTACATAACACTGATCATTATTTTTATTAAGAAACCCATTGCTTTTTTTATACCTTACTTCCCTACAGGTAGATTTGATTGGTCCTTTACTTAAAACACCATCACCATGATGTTGGCTTATTAAGGAACCACCCTTTGGTAAACAAATCTCCATAACATACTCCACATGTTCACTATACCAGGTGTAGCAAGTTAAGATAAGAATTGTTTCTCATTATTTTTTCTGATCTTCTCATAACCTTTCCCAGAACGATGCTTGAGAAAGTTGTCTGTTTCTCTCTGAGGCAAGAGAGCTGCTGCTACAGTGTGCTTTTTCAACTTCTTATTTTTTGTTACTCCCTTTACATAATCTCTTTTCAATCAAAGGGAACTCTTCAACCAAACTGGAAAAAGGTGTGATAGAAAGGGAGAGACTTGCCACTGACTGGACAGAGAGAAAGAACTCTGCCAAGTAATGGGAAAAGTATTTATTTTACTTTTTACATTATTTTTGAATGCTGTTCTGGGGATTGTCATGCAGCATTTATGCTTCAGAGTGGCAGCTGCATCTCTCCTGAGAGTAGTGACACAGTGAGAATTAGTGAGAAGTTTAGTTCCACATATCCTCTTTATGAGAAAATCAGGTTGTTTAATATCAAAGTGAGCTGTGCAAAAATAAGGCAGGCATTTTTGCAGAGTTCATAGGAAGTTAATAGAAGAAACATTTTCTGCACAATTACATTGGACAGCATTTTTCATACAATGTTAAACACTGAAATATACAAAAAACCAGACAAGACTTCAGTTTTGCATTTTTACCAAGAGCAGAAGAAAAAATACTGCATGACAGGAAGAAAAAAAAAGGCTATTAAATATTTTATTATTAGATAATTAAGAAAATCTGAAAAGTTGTTTCAGAACCATTACAACAATCATGAAAACCTGTCAATACATATAAGAACGTTAGCTTTCAGAGACAGCATAAATTATGAGGCATCTCTTCAAGATTTTCTCTTGGTCTGATTATTATCTTCTGCAGAAGCCCTAACATGACATCCCGTTTCAAATCCTAAGGTTCACACAAAACAAAAGAATATTATTTTAACAAGCACTATTAATGATTCCACAATACAGTGCCTGTCACCAGAATTTTCCACAATGAGGATTCAGTTGACCTAAACTGGTATATTTCAAATGCACCACCCCATCCTGCTACAACAGCATGTACATTAACCAGATAACATCTCTCTCTGAAATAAAGACTTGAAGGAATTTTAAAAAGTTGCATAATAGATCAATTCGTATTTTTGTATGGAACAAACCTATTCAGCTGGCAACACCAGCAGGTATAAATCTTCAGACAATGAACTAAATTACTCCCTGGAGACCTTGTTCTCTCTTACATTCTGTTTGCAAATGACCTGTCACCCAAACTGCTGATTCTCTGCATTTGTAAGCATTATAGTATCATTTTGCAGCTTCCATATAATAACTTCTTTACAGCAGGTTCTCAGCAGATTTTGCAGTTGTTAAGTATTTTAGCTTTGCAAAAATGATTTACTGCAAAGTGGAGAAGCCTTAAGAGTCTTCATTTTTTAAAGGTGAAACCTGAGGTGCAAACAGGCTAACCATAGCCTTTTCATGGAAAAGCTGAACATCTGCACCTTTGAAAACAAGAGCAATCTAAGCTCAGCAAATTCTATGGTTGGGGCAATGATGAAGGAATGAAGAAGAGAGACAACCATCATTAGAAGATTTGGAGAATATTGGGTGGGTGCTTTTGGAGCATTCAATTCCCATGTTACTCTAGATCAATGTTGCTTTAATAGTTATGTAATATGTAACAAAAGCTGTTCCAAGTGAAACCTGAAATATGCAAATAAGGCTGCTCTGATAAGGACTTAGACTTGTTAAGAAACAAATATACTTCTACATAATAACTTACATTTTGCTACAAGATGCTCATTACTTAAGTGCATGCCTGTTCTTTTCCTATTTGGGTTAAACCCTGACAAGTGGGTGAAGTTTTGTGCGCCCTGGGTAGCATCTCTTTAGCATTCTAAAGAGAGAAGTTCAGACTGATTGAGTGATTTGTAGAAGGCTAAGTTTTTCATATGGGTCTCTTCACAAACAGAAGTACATATTGTCCCATTGAAAACTTTTTCAAGTGAAAATTTTATAGTGACTTCTAGAGCAAAGTAGAATATCACCCAAAGGGGTTTTGATGATATTTTACTGAGAATGATAACCAACAAAGCAGCAGAGTGAATTCACACCAAGAGAGCAGAATGCAACTTCAGGACATACAGTGGGTCATGGAAAGAGGTATCCTTGCTCTAAGGAAAGAAGCAAAACAATTTTATTGCTAGGAGAACATATGGAGATGAAGGGCATTATGAAAAGCTGGAAAACAATTTCAAGCAGAGAAGACCTAATGCATAATATTCTCATGTTAGAATGAGAAATAGTTAAGTACATCAAGGACTGCAATTAAAAAAAGAAAAAAAAAAGGATGATAAAATAAGCTGCTCCCATTTTTTTAAGTGCTTAGCTGTGTTTTATCCAGAATAATTATGTTAATAATGTCATGCTTATGTGTTGGTCTTGTAATGAACTGTGTGTGTTTGTGGAAATGGAGCTACTGTAATGATTGTATCTATTATTATCTGGAAATGAAGAATGAGATTCATTTCATTTAGCTTTATAAGAGTTGGGCATAAAGTCTAAGTTCATTATATGGACTCCCTTTGGAGTCAGTTGTCAGAGAAGCATTTCCCAATGGAAAGTGTCTAATGCAGTCAAGACTAATAGCCTTAGGACTTGCCTGTCCATTGCCATTGATTACAGAAAAAAAGCAGACTATCTTATTAGATACAGAACACTGACATGTTAGGTGATACTAATTTTACTTTAATAATATTTTCTCACATTAAATCTTCTTGAGATTAAGTCTTTGAAGTCTCTAACCACTCTTACGTTTACTTACAAATACTCACTTCAATGATTTTCAAATCTCAACTAAGCATTTATCCAGAAGAAAATTTGAGCAGAGAGTTACCATTTCCTTGCTTCAAGAATTAATTTGTAAATAGTTCATTTTGTTCGAGTAGCAATTAGCAAAGCACTTTAACTACCTAAGATTGCCAGAGTAAACCTTTAATTAAACTGGATAAAGAGATTTTGTCAGACAAGTGGAGTTTTCCGAGAGAAGAGTAATGGGTACTGCCGGCATCTAGAACAAATGTTGCATTCCTGACTGATGTACCACTTGGCAAAACTTTTATGAAATAACTGAATGTCATCTGCATAGCATTTACAGAAAATAGAAGTTTAATCAAAAAGCTTTCCTTTTCAACAATACATCTAGATATTGTCAGTTCCAGTGGTCCTTAAATCTATGTCAGTCCCAGAACACAAGGTCGCATGGATCCATTGTTCCATGACAAGATTTTCCTTTAACTCTGTAATACTAGTTGCTGCAGCACCCAGAGTGTGAAGAGAAATGTCTGTAGAAACAGAGATGATAAATTGTGCTAAATACACAATAATTTTGCTGCAGTTGAGGTTTCCTTTGGCCAAGATGCTGAAGAGTAAACATGATACACTAAATCCATTTACAAAGCTTTTGGAATTAAAAAAAAAAAAGCTAAGACTATCCAACTGCTGGGCTTCCTACATCCATTGGGAAAAGGTTGATAATTTTGTTATAATTTGTATTTCCCCTCTAACCCACTCTGGTTATACTACCTTTTGACAAGGCAATTATATATATGCCCATGTTACTCATCGCTTCTGACTTTTTTACCTCCACTATCACACTGGGAGAAGCAGTTTGGGTATTTATATCTTTTGTTGACGTGCAGAACTGAAATGGTCCCAACTTTCAGAAATTTCACATAAATGCTGTCAGAGCCTGAAAAGTAGGAGACTCAGATTCTTTGCTTCACCTCTGGGCATCCCTCTCCCCTTTTTTGTCCCCTGATTTCTTCTTATGGTGAAGGAAAAGTGCAAGAAAAAGGACAACAGCTTTAAGAAACAAGGTCACAATTTATCATCTTCTTAGGAGGTGAGGAGCAGGACCTATCTGTAATGTTCCTCTGATTCTTAGAAACATGGATGTGAAGAACATCACTTACTTTTTTGGGTCCAAGTAACGTATAAGGGCCAGGGGTGAGAGCTAGATTTAACATTTTGTCTTCACTGCTGTTAGATATGTCACTGTCCAAGAGACCCCTATTCCAGCAGCCAGCACATTGCTGTAAGAAAGAGATGATAACTTTATTTACAAGATGATTTTTTTGCTGTGACCTGTTCCCAAGGAATGTGTGCTGGTGAGAATGTTTTGGCTGTTTGAACAGCAGCAAACACAAAGAAAAGACTGCCTGCCTGGGCCAACACTTGCTCTGAGAAAGAAGTACAATAAAAATAATTGACAATTTTTATTGGATAATATAATCCAGCAACAGTGGAAAAAAAAAATTCCTCATTTAAATTTACTTTCTCCCCAGGAAATCAGAATAGCTGACCACTTACCAATGTGTGCCAGAAGGGTTGCTTGACTATTGCCCATGGCCAGAAAACAGTTTGGCAAGTTCTTGTGCCATTCTACAGCTTTGTTGGCCCTGCTCTTTCAGGGCACTCTGAGTGCTTTGACACACAGATGATGTGTGCAGGAAAAAGACATGGTGTAGGGTTCACTGCCTTTTACTGCTTCTTTTTCCTCTTTTTAAGGCAAATTGTTATCACGGCAGCAGCCACTTCCTCTCCTCAGCTCAGCATCCAAGAAACCATCGCCCTGAGCAAGCATGAGGTACAGCAGCAACGACAAAATTGTATTTGTGGGAAGCTCTGCTGGGTGGATCTGGTCTGCATGATGATTTGTTTTTACCCAGTAGCTTAGGCTGGTCTCTGTGCTAAGAGATGAGCTCAGGTGCTTTTCTTGACTGGTCTCAGCATGTTCTGCTTTGCAATAACCTCCTTCATTCTTTCTCCATTTTTCTCATTTCTGAAATTGTGCATTTGCAATTTTGCTTGTTCTGCTGCTTTGCAGGACAAGCAAAATTGCAAATGCACAATTTTGTAAACCTTTTTCCAAATTTAACTCACAGTTTTTAGCAGACTCATGTACCTTCCCGTTACTTCAGGTCACCTCCAAGTACTTGATCCCATGAATCACAGAAAATGAAACTTTTATGTTTCTTCAAGGAAAAAAAAAAGTTTTCTTCAAACTGCTCCACCAGTTTGCAGAATTCATGAATCTGAATTTTTATTTTAAAGTAAGAGTATGAAATATAAAATCAATAGAAAATCTGTAGTCCAGGGCACTTCTGTACTAATTTGACATACAAAATAAAGGGGAAAAGAAGGAAAAATGCAGCCCCTAAAAGCAACATAGCTGTTCATGTAAACTTTTATATCCTGCATCATCTACTTTTCAAAAGATGGTACAGGATGAAGGAAAAAACTGTGAGAGCTTTACATGCTCTGATTCTTTGCCATGATGGTCCAGGGTACGGAATTGGGATCAAACTACCAGATGTAAGGGTGTAAAAAATAGGAGGAGTCGCTCCTTTCCAAAAGTCTCTAAGCAAGGACTTGCTTCTTTTAAGCAACAGAAATGGAGAATAACTTTATTGTGCTGTCTCTTATCTTTCTGCTCTTCATCAAGAAGCTGCAGAAGCAGAGCCAGACCCTAAACAGTCCAGCTATTTAAAATAGATAAAAAAGCCTATCCTAGGAACATGTACATGTTGTTGCTGCAGATGTTTCATGGACGTTATGAAAATGTGAAAAAAAATGAGTCTCTTAAGATTAGACTCCATTTGGGAATACTGTTTTATAAGCTAAGGAACACAAAGCCCATTTAATTTTATAGTTAGGTTGAACAATGTGATATCTTTCTTTTACTTGTGCTATACTTACTAATGAAATCTCTCCAGCAAATAAGTCTGAATTACTTGATTGCTTAATATTTTGCTATATTTGGCTAATATTGTAATATTTCTAGCCTACCAATTTTTCCATAGTATTTTGCTGATTTTGTTACTTTCTTAACAGAAAATCAATGCATTAAGTTCTCAAGAGTTATAATTTTTTTTCTTCCTTAGGGAAGCATATAAAAATTAAAATTATTATTTGAGAGAGGGATGAAGCTAGTAAAATTTTTTGGTTTATATTTTTAATAGCAAAGAAAGAAATAAGTTTGATCTAGAGGCCAGAATAACTCTTATACGTGTGGTACAGTATCTATTTAGTACCATAATAGTGGTAGATGACAGACAATAAAAATTCCCATGCATTTTTAAATAGCCATAAGAAAAAAAAAAAACACACACAGAAAAGCACTTAAGTACAGTCTTTTGCTCTAAAATACTGAAGATTTTTAGAAAACTTTGAGGTTTCTTAATTAAATTAAATATGAGCACTCAAAAAATGAAAGATATAATTAGATAAAAGTCATTTGAGGTGTTATTAATCTCTTTTTTTTAGACAAGAGTTTGAAATAATGTTATTAAATTAAAACTATCGTAATTTTGTACAGTTTTGGGCTCTCAGTTCTTAAGCTTCAGTTTAAGGCAAGACAATCAGCTGCATGTAAGTTTTCTTGAAGTGTCATTTGATTAGGATTCTTTGGGATGCTTTTCAGGGATCATTATTTCTAGGAAAAATCCATATTTGATTTCCAGGAAAGTTAAAATTCTTTTTAAAAATAGCTGTGAAAAATAATAAAGTATTTTCTTGTTTTTGCAATGAAAAAAATATTTCAAGAAAATTAAGTGGAAGAAATTATTTGAATATTTAAACAAATGCATGGGATCAATCCATAGTGTAAGTGTTCATAAGCCTGCAATGATTAAATCTATGCAGCATAAAGTTCTTGAGGAAATGTGAAGTTTTTGTCATAAAAATGTAACTGCAAAGACACATCTTCTGAAGAGATATCAGTTTTTTAGTGATCAATGTTAAGAGATGACATAGAGTAATTGTCTATTTATTTTCCAATAAAGATGACTACTTCATGTGTAGATATCATCATATGAACTGATGAATTTTGGACTTTAATAAAAGATAAATTAGTACAAGAAAAAATTAAAGACTTTTAAGAATTTTTACATTTACAATGTTTGAGAATTTCAGGAGAGAAACTGATATGATCAAAGTATGTCCATATAGATTTGACATTGCATGTAATCTTAAAAACTATCATAAATGTTCCATTCATATTTTTTTACCAAAACTTTATAATTTACATTTTCATCTTGGAGATATGACTGAAATTCTCTCTCACTAAATAACCACATGATCATTAATTAAGTTGACTGCATCTGAAATAAACAGAGTCATGTATATATGTATATTTCTGTTTATTTATGTGTCCATATATTTTTCAGTGTGTGCTACTTGAATGAGCACTCATTCTTCAACTCATTTCTTCTCAAAAGAGAGTGACTATACTCTACTGTCTCTAACTTAGAACAACTTTCAAATTTAGCACTTCTGCTAAATGAGTGAATTCTTTTCATATCACATGTTTGTCATTCCCAATTCATTTTAACACATTTCTGGAAACAAATATGCAACACATTCCTCAGCTTGAAAACTTTTTTTTTGACAGATTCAATGTCAGTGAACTGTTTTAAAGATGCTTACTATTGTTAATGTTTCAAAGAACATAATCTCAAAAAAAATAAAGCACATCTTCATGGGACTAAAAAGTCATTTTTTGCTTTTGTTCAAACATGTTATTAACTATAACTCTCTGCTCAGGCCTTTTTTAAAGATTCTATGCCGGTTACTCAAGGACAAATTATACATCTTAAAATTGGCAGATAAATAGGTATGCCCCTGAGTATCCCTTCTAAAATTAATTAGAAAATTAGAAGGCAATTAAAGCTGAGAAAAACATCATAAATTAGATATTTAATAACTTCTTAGACATATTTGCATTTCTTCTTAAGTAACAGTGCTTTTGAGAGGTGTGATTCTTTAATTCATCATTACAAAACACTTAACAGTGTAGCTTGGACATCCTTAAATATCTTGTATCTTTTGCCTACTGAATTCAATTAAGCTGCTACTCAATAATCAGAAGAATAACAGAACATGGGATTTAATATTTACATGCTGCAAATCAAGATAAATAATGCATGATGTGTATTTTATTTATGACGATGTTCTACTCTATCTATGTATACCCAATAGGGCAGAGGTTATTAAGTTTCACAAGTTTATCTGATTTAAATGGAAGGACCGTGGCTCACTGAATATCTCATTTTATATGATTCCATAATCCAATGAATGACCTCCAGCACCACTGATTTTTATAAACCTTGGACATGTTCAGCATTTCCTGGGTTTGCCAACTCTTTGCAAGATGGAACCAGGAGTAAAAGCTCACAAAAGACAATTAGTAATTGTTAGCAGTTTCACAGACCCAGCTTCTCAGAACAATTCAAGGAGGTCACCATGCCTCTAGGGTGCTGAAAATCCCTTTGGGTATCATGAAAACAAAGAATTAAATAACAAATCCAATCGCAGACCAACACATGCAAAACCAAACCCAACTCCATCCTACAGCAAGCTGAAGGTACACTTGTTAACACTTTCTTCAGCTTTTGCCAAAATGACAGGAAAGTTAGCAAAACATTTAACTCCTCAAATTAAGACAATCAAAGGCTTAAATTACAAGGCGGCTCCTACAGACAGTGATTTCAGAGGAGCAGTACAGAAAGCTACAATTTTTAAGACAGAAAACTTGGCAGTATCTACACTGGTGAAGACACAGGCTGAAGGGCCAGATCCCTTTCACCCATATCCTCTCACTGCTTGGCTTGGTTTTTGATGTTGATACTTTCTGTAAAAACATATTTCATTTATACTGAGATATTAATAACTTTGCCATTTCTCAACCAGCCATATAATTAACCTATTAGTCCTGTAAAATGACCAATAAAGCAAGCGCAGGAGGAAATTTGCTTGTTTCTAACATTAATTGCTATGTGTTATAATGTTATATCACACTTCTAAAACTCTGCAAAATTGGCAGCTGTCTTTAATTTACAGTTAGTTGGTTGGTTACACTTACAGTGAAGCCTGAAACAATGATTGCTTTCATAAACTCTCAACTCATATGCTTATGCATGTTTCAGTAGTTTAACACTGCTAAATGTTGGCACCATGCTTCAAAAAATACAAAAGCAAGCTTCAGCTCTTACTGATTTTTAATGTTTAGGGATTAGCATCTTTACTCATCAAAATTAGAGGTTTTTTTAGAGAATAATGATAAATTGCCAAAACATAGCAAGCCTAGGATATATTATGAGAGGTAGGTTTGCTTACACAGTATCTGAGGCATTGACATATGATTTTAATGCATGGAGTAAGATGTTAGCTTTAGAAATCTTCACTAGTTTCCCATATTCATGATGAAAATTCATCTCTCTAGTTATGTCCAAAAAGAAAAGTGATATCATTATACTAAATGTCACATTCATTACATGCAGGAAGGAAGGTACTGAAAAAGGTCAATTCATCTGCAGGGTTCCACTTTTACTCTATATACCAAATTGTCATAATGTATAACAACTGCCTTTTTTACAAATTGTCAAACAACTTTTGTTCCCATCACACATTAAACATGAACTGTGTTCAGGATGGGCTGCATACAAAACACTGTTTTCACTGTCAAGATGTGATTAAGAAGGTATAAAACCTCTCAGATTTATTAGAACAGTCAAAGTTGTGTGCATACTGCTTTTCCAATACTTTTACAATAACAACTGCATCCAATCATATGAAAGAGAGGGGTGTACCTTCTTAGTTATATTAGCACCACTTATGTTCTTTACCAAAATATTTTCTCCTGAGTTTTGTTTCTGTTAGCCCAGCAATAGAAGAATTGTTTCTGAAGCTCTTTCACTCTGAAAAAATGACTTTCTGAATTCAGTCAATGATGTGAGTTTCTTTCATGGAGATTGTTTAAAATATGCTACTAACTAGTTGATACTTATGGTATATGCATATTCAGCAGTGCTATACAATTCTATTTTGGCTCACTGATTGGATGACTAGAATTTTTATAAATAAAGGATGGGGAAATCAGAGAGTTCTGAAGATAGCACATAGAATGGCATTTGTGAAATCACAAATATAGACATCAGCAGTACAGATATTTTCATGTTAGCTAGTTGTCAAGACTTTTTCACAGTGAGTGGAGTAAAATTGGCACTTTCAAAGCATGAGTCATCTCATCTTAAAATAGATGATTAAAATAGGTCAGATGAATCACTATGTATTGCTCTCTATTGACCTTGAAGAGAGCATTGGGTTACTAGCTAGTGTGTACACATATAAACTGCAGAACACATGAAGCTGGGTGAGAGGGAAACAACCCAGGATGTCTCTGGAAACAATATTTTCACTACCAGATTTATGAGCAGGTATGAGAATGGTAGACTAATACTTTCTAAGGGGAAAAAAAAAAACCCAAAAGAACGATTGCTTGCATGTTATGGTAAGTAAGCTAAAAGAAAGTATATGTGATTTAAAGGGATGCCCTATATTTCTGTGTAAAGCATTTGGATATAAAAGTATTTTCCTGGCTCTAGAAGGTACATAAATTCTTTGAAATACTATTATAGTGTTTCAGTACATCATAAGCATATATATTGAAATCAAATGCCCTTTGAGCTTCAACACCAAGAACTAGTACAGTAAATTGTTCATTTGAGAAAAGAAAACTAATAGATTTGAAATACACTTTGAAAATTGTGATTAGGTGATAAATAGCTTTGCAGTAATCTGCAAATTCTTCTAGTGGAATTAAAATGTAAACTGTACACATGTTCTGAGGTTTGGACTGACGAATGTCATAACTGACCCTTAAAGTGTAACTACAAAATTCTTACATAGAATGCCTTAGCCTCTTCAAGCATCTCCTTCCATTAATTTACTCTTGTGCAAACTCCCACAAGGGCACTTTGTTGAAATCAAAATCCAAAAATCATTCATCCTGACATATCTGCACGACTTTATCCCCAGACTACCAGAATAGAAACAGAAAGAGTAAAGGCAGCATTATACGTCTGTGCTGTGCCTTTTTTCATCTTCTCTCTATATGACCTTCAGGTAGACTCGAAGCCTGCATTCAATATAGATTGAGATTTTTCTTGCTTTACTTCACCTTCAATTTACTTGTCATGATGTACTACATTGTTAACAGTATTTGCTGCTTTGCTACAAGTGAAGACCAAACTATTTCAAATCTGCCTGACTATAATAGATCTCCTCAACTCAGATTTAAACAAAACTGTACTAAATCTGATTTTCCTAAGACAAGCAATATGCTGTCAGTTTTTTAAGTCAAAAGGTGTTAAATCCACTCATTACCTTTGAAACATGTTCCTAAGGAGTCTAAAACAGATTGAGGCAAGCAGTGTTATTAATTTTTCAGTGGCTCTTTACTTCCAGGAATTGTATAACTATGGCAAATTCTACAAGACTTCTGAGCTTGTGTATACATTAAAAAGATAAGTAGTCTACCTTTGTAACTACTCAGGAAAAACACTTGTCAGAAACATGGAATTTCTAGGTGTTTTGGTTTGTCCATGTTAAAGTAAATTTTCTTTCTAGTATCCTGTACCCCCTGGTACAGGACTGTGGATATAGGGTTTATTACTAGAATAGTGTTGATAACACCCTTATATTTTAGTTGTTGCTAAGTAGTGCTTAGTCTAAGTGAGGACTTTCCAGTTTCCCACGCTCTGCCAGTGAGGAGGGCACAAGAAGCAGGGAGGCAGCATGGCCAGGCCAGCTGACCCGAACTGGCCAGAGGGATATTTCACACCAGAGAGCATCCTGCTCAGTGTATGAACTGGGGGACGGGCTGGGCATCAGTCACTGGGTGGTGAACAACTGCACTGTGCATCTCTTGTCTCTCCTGGGTTTTGTTCCTTCCTCTGTCTTTTGCTGTCTATCTTTTCATCATCACCATAACCATACCATTATTGTTATAGTACTTTATTTCAATTGTTAAACTGCTCTTATTTCAATCCATTAGATTCACCTTTTCTTTTTTTTCCCAGATTCTTCTCACCATCCTACTGTGAAGAGGGGAGTGAGCAAGGAACTGCATGGTACTTAGTTTCCAGCTGGATTTAAACCATGACACTAGGTTTACATGCTTACAAATTGGAATAAAATTTTCCAAATACATGTGAAGTTGAGAGAAAGGGAAAACATTTGATCTCCATATTTTCAGCTATTTTCTGGCTGAAAATAAAAAGAAAAAAATGAATATGTAATCAGAAATGGTATTTCAGTTCCTAGAATTTCAGAAATCAGTTTTTTGAAAAGGAGTTAAAATAAAAAAAAAAATTTAAAAGCCTCTTCTTACAGTAATTATTGTCCTTAGTCCATCCTAGTTAGCTGTTTTGGTAATACAGACTTTAAAAAGACAAGCATAAGAGCTAGATATAGGAACACAGACTCATATTTGATCATAAGAACCTGAGTTAAAACTTTACCATATGTCCAGCATATCATCTTTCCAATGCATAACTCGAGTGCAGTTTGAATAGTATTGTTGGATGCTGAAAGTTTCTACAGCATAGTATATCAAATACTAATTCCTTATGTTAAGCCAGGCTGTTTGCTGATAGTTTTGGAATGAATGGTTGGGAAGAAAATAAATGTGTCAAAACAAGGGAGTAATCTATAAAAAGGAAAAATGAAGAATTTTCATGTAATTTATTTTGGCAAGCAAACTGAAAAAATTAATATCTTTCTAGGGTCTGGATATCTTTATCATAGAAATTCAAAGTCCACTAGAATCAAAGGCACTTTTCCCACAAGCTCACCAAGTTTTTCATTGAAATATTGGTGTGCCATTCTATGGCATTTTGATAACAGGAGGGATTTGAGCAATCTAGAAATAAAATGAAAGAAAGAACGAATATAATGATTTATCTAAGGAAATAGGCAAGATATCTTTGACAGAAAAAATCCTGACATACCCTCAAAGATTTATATGTCAGTGGGAAAAGTGGGCAATTTGAAATTAAAGAGACAAATAGAGCTATTTTTGGTCAAAAAACTACAAGAAGTGGTTGAAATATATAATCCTGCAAACTGTACCTGTCAATTAAAAATAACAACATCATATTCTATTGCAGAAGTATTTCATAGCAAAAGAAATTCAAACCTCAATATTTCCATGTATCCTTCTTAACTAACTGCTATGTGAACAATAGCAATTAATTTATTCTCTTTTCTTGTTGTCTTTTTTTTCCTTGCTGTTGTTGTTGTTGTTTGTAACAAAGGAGCTAGCGTTTTGAAAGGAAGGCAAAAAATTAGAACCAGCTCTGGAGGGTTCACAGAATATTATTTTAAAAACAGATGCACTTTAGTATCCACCTGGACTAAGCAGCAGTCACTGTAATTTAGGTTAAACGTCAATGAAAATTACAAGGTGTTAAAAGTTTCATCACAGTTTCTGTGTTTAATGTTTTAAACAGCAGCTCATTCGAATCTAAATAACAGTTTATCTATGCATATTTTAATATAGAGGGAATGTAAAACACACACCTAAAAGCCTTAGTTTTGACCTTGTGCAAAATCATTTCTGAGCTCAGTGGAAATGCTGGCATTGAGATCTGGACATCAAAAATGAGGTCAGTAAGGAATCCCTACACCCCCACAGGTAGTATTGTCAGAGAAATGCAAAGAAACACTAAAGAGAAGAAATAATTGCACACAGTTAGCACTTTTCAAAGCTTTCCATTCCTAGAACTAACTTTGCATTACTTGACTCATCATCACATGTCTGCCATTGAAGGAAATAATACCCACGGAACTACAGGAGGCATTTAGTGATTCAAAGGTAATAGAAATATCCATGTAAAATCTCTAGTTTTTAGAGTCATGCAAGAGTGTTTTGCATTGTGGGGTTTTTTTAGCTCCTTCCCCCAAAGCAATTAAGTCTGACATCAAAGCAATTTTTTTCAGAAATACGCAGTCTTAGCCAGAGGAGCAAGTAGATTCAGCCACAGCACTGATCTCTCTGGATGAGTAGATGTTTTTCTCTATAACAACATAGTCTATTCCAGAAAAATATATTCTCATGATGGAAATAAATTCTCCCTTTCTGGCCTCTTTTCACCTGCTCTCTCACTAAATCTCTCCTTCTCTCTGTAGCTCACCAGCTCCCTAATTTACCTCTCATTGTGCCATAGTTGATTGAGAAAAACACTTAAACTGATGCATTTCAACCGTAGTCCTGCTTCTACACCCATCAGCAAGCTCAGTAAATCAGTCAGCCTGCCCTCATCTTCTGGAACCACTTCAGTTCAGCTCCATACAAAATAGTTATCCCCCAGCTCCCACCACTTTCCCCTGCAATCTCTTCAGAGAACCTAAAGAATTCCTTTTTTGTAATAAATCCAGAGAATAAACAAACAAATCACTTCATGGCATCAAATAGTTTTTGTCCTTGCTACCTAGATAAACAATTCACACCTCCAAAGATTTTCCCCCTCTGTTTCTAGGATCTATTTCTACCTTTGGATCCACAGGGCTTAACAAAGACAGCAGACAGAGCTTTCCCAGTTGGAGTACAAAGTGGTTTTATAGGCAATACCTAGTGAGTTTTTACTCTTTGGAACACATAAATTTAAGATCTCTACTATCATCTGTTCTAAGATAGTAATATCCCGGTTTTGGCCTGTCAGGTATACACACTGGAGGGAGAGAATAATGAAGTTATCATTGTGCATTTCATGCTGTCTTAATACAAAAAAAAATTGTAATTATTTGGCCAGAACAATTTCTGCTACTATGGCTGTTTTAATTCCAGCTCAATGAAAAATATTTCTAAGAGAATTTCACTTTGCAGTTATTTAATCATCCAAAATACAGCCTTTCCAAGGACCTTGATGCACTGTTGTGTAAATATACAATAATATTGATCCTGCTCCAGGCAGGGAAATACACAGTGGGAAAGGAAGGCTTAGAACCAGGTGTTGTGGATTCCCATCACATCCTGTCTTCTCCCTCTCTGTACAAATGCATTCATCTGTGAGAGTGGCAGCAAGCCTTTCCCAAAAAGGGATATATCAATTTTTTTTTTAATATGCTTGGCTGGCAAGTAGAGTGTGTAAATAAGGAAGGTTACATGCAGCTTTAAATATAGCAAATGATAGGAAGAGGCTGAGGTTAAGATCATTATAGAGATTATAATAACATGATAAGCTTGATATTTACAGTACTACAAGGAAGTGCTTGGGCTGGCTGGTGTGTAGTTCAACTCTGCAGCTTGTGTGACCAGACAAATTCTGGATCTCCAGAGCAATGCTCATTTACTTGGTTTGTATAGCCCAAGATCTTACCATGGAGGCTTCCTCCCACTCACAATCAATGAAGCTGCTTTGCTGCTTTTCATGCATTTCACACATAGAGAAGGAAAATAGAGAAAAAGGTATGAGGAATCACCAAGAATAACTGTTTTGGAAACAGAGATAAATACAGCCTCTTAGAAGTGATGCAGGAGCAGGTGTTGATTGTTGTACATGCATTAAGCATCAAAAGTGATTGCTGAAAACTTTATAGAAAAGATTTTTTTTAGGCCTGAGAACATTGGTTTCCATAAGCTGGTTCAAGACTGGTCTCCTGTATGTTTCTTACAGAAGTTTAAATTTCTTTATTATATATAGAAAAATGAAAAAAAAAAATGAAATGTGTAAATGTTTACAAAATCAGGTCCTAAAAATATCTGTCTAGATCTTTCGTCATAAATACTCTACTGAAGAAGTAGATACACCAATTTTATAAATAATAGAAATATTAGGTTCCAAACTTATACAATGTGATGTGCACATAGGTCTTGTTGAAATTACAGAAAATTATGTCACTAACTTCAGTTTCCAAATAACTGCATGCTTAAAATATCAAATATATGCTCTTATTGAGCAGAGAAGAGTGAAGGAACATAAAAAACCTGAAATACATATTTTTTTAAAAACAGTTGGCAAAGACGAGAGACAAAATACCTGTCAAAACACAAGAAAGAAGGAAGAGAATCCATTCACAACTTTAAATCAAGGCAAAGGTTTTTTTTGATCATGAATTCCAAAGAAGTTCATAAAATTTCTTTGATTCTAATTTGTCTTTTGACATGTGCGGATTTGGCAGTTATTATTTGATTTCAAAGGCTGATACTGTTTTCCTAGGAAAATAATCTTTTTTCCTTATACCAGAAAAGCATATTCCTAAAAAATTTCTTCCATCTTTTTCAATTGTTGCACCATAGGTGTCCTATATGATCCATCACTTACTCAGACCTTGCAAGAGGAATAATTTATTCTACACTCATCCAGAGCCTTTTAATTGTTTTGACTGTATAACATCATGTGATTAAGATGAATAAAATGCAAATGTTGCAAAAAATGTCTGAAAGGATACCTTTAATGTCTATATCCAAACCATGTTATGCTAAGAAGGATTGCAGATATCTTTACAAATCCATTTTTTGCTACAGCTAAGATTTTTATGATCACTACCTTTTAAATATAAAAGGTTGCACTGATTTTTTTTTTTAATTTAATTAATTTAATTTGAAGGTCTAAGTGAAATTTAGGAATGGTAGATATTCCATTATTCCCTTTTAAAAAATGAGAAATTGCCTCTGAAAAATGGCAAAGGTGACAAAAGAACATTTGCACTGTGTGGTGTCAGATGTTAGCTTGTCCTGAATCAAGCCATACCACATGAACCACCCCACTGGTTCTCTGTCATTATCTTGTGCTGATGTCACCTGCAATCCAAGAATCATTTTCAAAGAAAAGATGAGATTTGTCTCTCCTATTTTTACATACCCACAAGTCCGATGTTGGAGTGAATCACTCCAAGATGAATAAAGAAAATGGGGGGAAAGGTAAAATATATACATATGTTAAGGAGAGGTTCATTTACCTATTTTATACCTTAAGATATTTCTCCTTTCAGTCTACTTGCTGGAAAGTAAGAAGCACACAGGAGAGGTGCAAAGAGTCTAGGAACTTAGGCACTCCAGCTAGGAATTTAAAATTGTGGCAGGGTTGCTGGTGGGTCTCTGAGCTTCCCCAAAGCTGGGGAAATTTCAAGTACTTCCAGATTTCAGGGAAGTTTCAAATAAGTGAAAAAGTAGGAAAAGTATATCTCTCAAATGATTGGAAACCCCTGAAGATGTGGGAAGGTCTGAACTAAGCTGGTTGGTAAGCAGAGGTACCATGAGCTGTAACACCTCTCTGCTCCCAACCCTATCCAAGGACCTCTGGGGCAGGAATCCTCCTCACTCTGCACTTATTGATGGTTTAAAACAGCACATGTAGTTCATGACCAATATACAAACAGCTATGATAAATAACCCTAATTTTAATCTACCTAGAGTTATTTTGTAATGTTTATACTTTTGATGCAATTTTGCTTATAACTGAGGACTACATTAATACTGTTATTGTTCCACAGATGTACACATATGCTGCATTGGATGTCTCCTTCAGACATAAGAAACTGGGAAGAGTGTTGGGGTGAGACCCATCACTAGAGTAAGATCTCATTTTATTAGCATGAGAGAAGGACATTTTAGGCTTAAATTTTTAAACATAACTATAAAATAAAAGCTGTGAACTCAGCATCTTTCATACTCTCTAAGTTTAAAATGACTTTACTTTCCAGAATGGTATAAAGAAACTTGCACAATTCAGAACAGTTTTAAGGGTGTGATCAGTTTGATGTGCTTCCTACAATCTTGACCTTTGAAGTGGCTGGTTGCATGCTTTGTAACATTTTTCAGTGTTGCACATCTTATGACAATACAATTATATTTGCAAGGGTTTCATTAAACTTCTTTGTGGGAAAAAAAAAAAAAAAACAGGGAAAGCAAAACTTCTAATTTTCTATTTTTCAGAATCCTCCATCCAGAAAAGCAAACCACTATCAACTCTACTTTTTTCATTTTTGGAGAAATTTCCAAAGCAAAAGAAAATATCTTGTACCTTTTATAAATTCCGTAAATTGCATACTTTGAAAATGCAATTCAACTATTTACTTTTTAAATCCTTATTTAGCACTACCTCATGGATGGCATGTAATGAAAGCAGTGAAACAGGCAAAGAACAGCATGTCAAATTGCCTGTATGCAACACAGCTCTGAAACTCAAGCCAGCTATCATCTTCTTTCAGTGTAGAAGCCTTCTTTTCAGTAGTAACTATTGAAATACCTGCTGTAAGCGTTCTGTTACTCTTCTCAGTAAGGTAAAACATCCACTCCATTCTCAAATTTACTTCCAAAAATAAGTCATCTATTCTGGGAAAGACTATCCATATCATACATTTCCACACTGTCACAATATAGTGTATTGACCGTGACTGTTCATTTAGCATATTTTTCATTCTCTGAATTGCTTTTTTGGCCATCTCACAGCTCTGTGAGAGTTTTTCTGAGTTGACACAGTACTCAAACTGGTAAATCTCAGTAATATTCTTCTGAGTAAATATGTCCATCAGATTAGACTCGGTCATTAACAGTCAGCAACTTTGGCAGCCTGCAAGCTAGTTTCATGGCAGTAATCACTGCTTCTAATTTGTGTTTGGTACAGTTTCCAGACTGTAAATTAACTTGTCAGATTCAAATCCCTCCCTAGTCTTTGTGACCCTTTCTGATACACTTTGAGAAATTGTTTCCATGTCTGCTATCTCTTCTGACAGCAAGTTGAAGCAAGTTCCTCTTTCTACACACAATGTGTCCCTTTTTTTTTTCACACATTTCTTGCCACAGTTAATTTACTGCTGTAGATTTCATTGAGCATGAAAATGGTTTATAAAAGTGCTTTCTGTGATCCTATTTTTGGTAAACTACTTTGATAAACCCAAGATCAAATTTTCAGCAATGGTGGTCTTCTGCAGGTGTTTGTGACTTCAAGCTCACCTGCATACAAATGAAATGCAGCCATCCTTCCTTCACCCCATTATTATTTTTTTTACCTTTTTCCCCACCGCAGTGTTGTTACAGGCGATGTTTCTAATAATACTTAAAAAAAAAAACAACCATGATTTCTGAGTGCCAGACTTATGCCACCTTGAGACCCCAAAATTTATGCTGCATTTTAAAATTTTGGCCCAAATATAACAGGCATAAAAAACTAAAAGCATCAGAATAACCAATCCATATTGTAAGCATTGCCAGAGTTACTTCTTGCTCTGCAGCATCACAAGTGGACTGTGAAAAGAAAGTCAGAGGCTCAGTCAAATCACACAGAGCTCTTTGCCAGCATCACAGAAGCAAAGATGGATAGAGGTAAAAAAACAGAGAAGGTTTAACTTAGCTTTTTCACAGCATAGAAGAGTGTTTTACCATGTGGTGCTTGGTGTGATGCAGGATGCAGTCAGACAAGACAGATCTAACCAGTCTAATAGCTTGATGCTTCTGAAAGGCCAATGCTCTGAGCCAGCTCTGGTGCTCATTCTGCCCCTCAGTGTCCAAATTCCATCCCCTAATCCAGCAAAAAAAAGGAAACAAGACAGACATTTCCCTTGTATTGGTGAGTTGTATTTTCTCACAGAAAAAAATATGATCAAGACTACCTAGGTATGCCAAGGGAGTGAGTACATAGATAGATCAGGGATGGATGGAGGAGGTGGGGGAAGAAGTCTTTCCCTCCTTTTATCTGAGAACTGCTATGCCAGTTCACCAGTTTCACTTGTATGCCCTTTCAAAGGATGCTGACAGACCACATTTGTACTATCTGTGCTGAGAGCATTTATGAAACACCCAGGAACTATGGATGGAATACAATGATGGCATAAATTAGATGAGACAGATTAATTATCTTAATCTCTAAACTGAATTTTTGAAAATCATGGGAGTTACAACTCAGTGAAAATAACACAATGCATAAGTGAGTCCAAAAGTTGGAAAAAGTGATTTTATTTATTTATTACAAGTTTCATCTCAACATCACTGGTATTTTTAACCTCCTTGGCAAGTTTAACTGCGTTTTATGCTAAAGATAGAGGTTCAGGACTACCAAGAGCAGAGCAATGTTCCCCATTCTGTGCCATGCTATTCCCTACCCTGAACAGTACCCAATGGCACAGCTGCATCTGATGTATGTGGAGTTTATCCCCAGCACTGAAGAGACACCGTGGTGACCAGCACTATCCCAGGGAAAGCAAACATTTTTGGGCTCCCAGGAGCCACACAGGAGAGCTGTGAACAGTCCAAGTACACCATATTTGAAACAGTGGTGACTCAGCCTGATGAAATGTGTATTCTGATTCATCTCATCCAAAAGCAAACAACTGAATTAGGTCACACAAACAGCCCTTAAAGTGCCTGTTTCTCTCCAGTACTAGAAGGAAGCAAAGGTTGCCTAGTTCAGATGCATCCTAAACATCTAATCTGTAGAAATCTAGAAACAGATTAAATGAATCCTACCTTGGGCAATAGTTTGGTGAAAGAACTACAGTAAAAATTGAACATAAAGAAGTGTATGTGGTTTCCTATGAAGTGGTCACATTGTTGTTTAAAGGAGAATACAACTTCCCATTTATCTACATGTCAAGAAGAGCAAGCATTGTCCTATAACTTCTTCAGGCAGCCCAGTGGCAAAGTTCAGAAACAGGCCTGTAAACTAGTAAAGAAATAGGAGTTCTGCTTAATAACCAGAAGAGAAAACAAACTCTTTAGAAAAAGAAAAAAACAACATATATTTCATGTGATTTTTTGGGGTTTTCTGAGTGTTTTACAACTTCCAGAGACATTAGCATTATATTAATTTTCCCAGATGGAATTCTGCCTTCTACATTCAGGTTAATTTAAAACAAATTAATTTTGTCAAGGTAATGTGCCCCCTAATGTATTGTACAAATGTATATTAACTATTGTGTGTAAGAAATAATTCAGAAAATAAAAAGAAAATTGAGAAAAATATCTGTGATTATATGAATTAAAGAAAAACTTATCAAGCTTCAAAATTATTTTTTCCCCCATATTACGATGGTTAGGACATTTCAGAGAATAAATAAAAACTGTTATGAAGAGACACCCATCTAAATATCTGGTCCATAAATACATTGCTTCAGTAAAATTTCTTGAGTTATTTTCACATTGAATTCAGCCACTGTCATGACAATTTCTCCTCCTCTGCTCCTATCTTTCCAATTCAAGATAATACAATACTGGGTGAGAAGGAATTGGGACATCCTGTTCTCTTTAGAATCAGAGGAGGCAATGAGACATGGGGAGTTTCTTACCTCCATGCAAATCAGATGCCACAAGAGAGAAGTAGGTAACCCAGACAGACTTCCTGTATAGAGCAGGTCATTACCTTTCTCTTCAGAGATTCAAATTAAACAAATTTTGAGAACTATCACTGTCTCTGCCACTCATACCTGTAAGATTTCTTTGATCATGACGAAATGACAGCAGAGACTTGCAATTCTGAAAATAAACCACCTTATTTTAGTTTCAAAATAATCTGACAAGTGGTACCTGCGCTTGGTTCCTGTGGTACACCCCATCATAGCAGATCAGCTTTGTTGCTCAGCAGCAGTGAAATATTCAGTCAATGCAGTACTGAAAGGGCAGCTGTTGGAAATTTCTCATTTACCATCTCATTGAAGGTCATGACTTCCTTACTTTTAATATAAACTATTGGCAGACTTATATAAGAAAACTACCACACTGATTCAAATTCGAGTTGTACTTTGAGGATTATTTCACTTTTCAATTATGAGTTTTCTCAGGAAGAAAGCAATGCACGACCAATGGCATTGAACCCACACTGTGTTAGACCTGTTAAAAGCAAACAAGACAAACCCAAAAATGTGGTGGTTTTCTTTTCGCTTGAAATTATTAATGAAATTTCCAAAACAAGACTGCTAGACTTCTATTCTGACCCTCTACAAAATGATGATGGTAGCATGAACCACAAGCAGGCAGGTAAAAATCCTGGGTGTATCCATACTGAAGTGTCCATATCCCATCCCCTCTTCTCACTGACATACATTTACAAATTCAAGTAACAGAAAAGGTAAAATTAAGGCTTGGTTGAGGAGCTCTTTGAGATTATCTTGTCTGGTTGTCAATGAATGCACATAAAAAGTGTCTCAACTCATATCCATGTAAAAAGTTTTGCAGTAAATGGTGAATAGGCCAATATCGCTTTAAATGAATAGAACACCATGACCTGTCCTAAATTCTTTTTTCTAAGAACCATAATTGTAGCCTTTCCATCCATTACTGATAGTAGTTTTGTCAGGCTGCAAGCAATAAAAAAATGTTAAAGAAAATACTCAGAAAAATAACACTATCTCAGAAAACCGTAAATTTTATCTGCCTTTCACAGAAACAAAGAATTATTATATGTGGCAAAAGCTAATGATATAAAAACTGGTGGCAAAATAAACTGTTCTTGTTTAAAATTGTAAACTGAGGTATGACCATTCTGAAAAGACAAATGAATATACTGTTTGAATATATTACAAAACAGTGAGGAATGAAGACATGAATAAACAAGAGGAGACTAAAAGCCAATTCAAGGGCAGAGAAAGAAGAACACAAACAATGATCTGCATTTCTGCTGTGTCTCTGAGCAACAGCACTCAGAAAAAGCAGGTCAGCTCACCAGGTGGTAGACTGTGCAACTGTTTGATGCTGAACCCTCCTGAGGATGCTCTTTCTGTGTAACAGACATGTCCAAGGAAGAGTACTGTCTTAAAGCAGGTAAACATCACAAAAATTTTTTTTTCCTTAATAAGAGGACAAAATGAGCCAATCTTTCTGGGACATTTTCTCAAAAAATCAATTCCTGTTACGCCACAAAACACTAAAAAATTGAGCCATCTCTGAACATATATTCCTGTGAACATGTCCACTGCTTTTTCACTGGACATGTGAAGAACTTCCCTCAGCACTTCACCTCAAACCTTTTCAAACAGCATATAAAAAACCAGCATCTGAGCCTCTGAAAACTTTGCAGAGGTTTTTCCTCCATCACTTACTTTGGTGCCCTATCTTCTAAGATTTCTACATTAAGACCCCTATAATTTACACTCTCTTTATCTTAATTCCATAGTCTGGGTATTCTTTTGAGAGTGCTTAATATTATGACAAAATTCTTTGAGGTATTTAACCTCCAAAACTCACCACGGACTATATTCTAGTTGGGCTGTATCATTTCTAGACTAGAATTACAGATTCCTTTACCATCTTCTCCCTCAAAAGTCCTCATAACTCATTAACATTACTCATAAAAAGTTAATACTACAGAGGAAAATATGCCAAAACCACAAACCAAGAAAAACAACACAAACTCCAATTGGACAGAGAGGTTTTTATATTCTTTATAGAATAAAACCCAAATTATGGAACCATAAGGGTATATTTCTAGCCTATCTTGTTGTCAGTTTTAATCTATCTTTCTGTGCTTTGGCTAAGTCAACAAAATCGGTTTGAGCTTAGGAACAGAATTTGAACAATTTAATTCACAACTTTACCTAAATATTATAGGTATAATGCTTAGATATACTTTTTCTAAAGCACCATTTATGTTATTTCAGGGTAGTAAGTGTTTCTACTCCTCAAAATCCCTAACTCCAACTATTGTGTAAATGCAGAGTTGGTCTGTCTTTTGCATCTCTGTTTAAATAATCCCAGATGACCTCCAGTTTTACTGCAAATTAAATATTTATACTTGCAGGCATTTACACATTCACATGAAATAAGAAACAGAGAACTGGAGTAAAATTCCTGTGACAGTCTTATAGAAGGCAATCTTATCACGCTGTGCTGTGCTGTGCTATGCTGTAAAATAATAAATGTAAAAAACATAATGTAATATAAACAATTTCCAAAAGTTGCATTATTGAACACCAGAGCATTTTGCCCTCATTTCCTTTCCAGTTTAAATTTATTCATGGATAGTTTGTTCCCACTTGTTCCTGAGCCAATACTATTCTTTAACCTAAACACTTCCTTCCTGTCTCTGGCTTTACCATCCTGATGTATTTAAAGACAGCAATCTTATCCCTGCTCTGCTTTTGTTCTGCTAAAATTCTAAGCTCTTTCAGCGTCCTTTCATGAAATAGACTCTTCCTTCCCCTGAGAATCATAACAGCCTGTTTCTTGCACTTTTTTAAATTCATTTCTCCTGACTATGAATGAGGAATTGAACAATATTCCAGATCAGGTCTCATCCAAGCCTGCCACAGTCGCATTAATATTCTCTCTCCCTCCACTGGAAATGTCTCCCCTGACATATCCCAGTCTTTTACTAGCTTTTTTCACCATCACTTCACAATGGCAGCACACAAATTATCCTGTGATTGATGAATGCGCTCAGATACATTTCCTTCCCATGGCATTCCATTGATAAGCACTAAGATTATTACAAGGGATTTGTTTTACTTCATTTATTAGCCTTTAATAATTACAGTCTTTTGTACTTCACAATTTTATATGCTATTCTATTTATGTTACATCAATCCTAATGCCATGTATCTCTGAGTAACGTACTTTAACTACTCCACATTAACAACACCTGCCATTTTCAAATATTTAACACATATCATTAGAATATTTCTACTTTTTGAGTGAAGTTTATTAATCACAACAACAAAGGATGTGCATCTTGAAAATGACACTTTAATATTTTCACTCTTAACACTTAAGCTGAAGAGTTTGGGGTTCAGCATTGCCCATTTTTTTTTTCCTGTTAGCTGTACTCACTTTAAGCCTTTTATATTTATCTCAATTTTCCCTAGCCAATCTCCATGTGGAATAATTGTGAGCTTTATTAAAAAGTGAATTATGTCATGATTCAGATCGATTAGACCTTTTAAGATCTTTTTGTTACAAAGCCCAATTATCTTTTGAAATAGATCATTTCAGTCCAGCCTAATGTCTTTTTTTTCTGAAACCTGTTTTTTATTATCCCATTTCATGTTTTTCTCATTTTTTCCTTCAAAGCTTCTAGTTGTTCAAATCAGTCCACTACCTATTCCACAATCCTAACATGTATTCACTTACCATACAATATTTTTCTCCTGCACCCTTCAACTCCCCCTCTCCCGCTTTCTGATTTTACTAGTGTCCCAAATCCTTACCCCAGATTTATGACTTAGAGCCATTTATTTAAAAATTATCTGTCCCCAGGACAATTATATCTGGAAATCAGTTGAATTTTATTCCATTTCTACTGTCTTATTTCTCACAGCATGCAGGCAGTGTCACCACTGCAAAAAAAAACTTTTGACCAGCCATTCACTTTATATTGAGATTTATTAGATTTGCTCTGTTCCTTCCCTGTCCTTATCACACATCACAAACCTACTTCTACCTTCATTCTCCTCCTCTTTATTTGGTTTTTTTTCCTCCTGTAGAAGGTTATCACAGCACTTAGTATGTATATTTTGCTATATATAAAAGATACAAGGAATTTCTGCAACAGAACAAATTTGTAGCCAAATGAAACTTATCCTTCGACATGAATTTTGCAGTCCTTGCTGCTGACTCTGACTGCAAGAGATAAACTGAGCACTCAGATGTATTGTCCATAATCTAAATTCATGCTCTGTGTAAGATGTGAAGAACGCTAGTATCGCATACGTCTGTAATTGCTAAAAAGTGTAACACAGAGGATTTTCAAGGTGATTTTCACATAAGAGTTTTTCAGACCAAGCTGTTCCCCACTCCCTACCTAATGGAGCAGTGGAATGAGCTCAGCAATGCAGTCAACAGGACTTGGAATCCATACTTCACTACTAAAAAACACTTGTTGGTTTCCATCCTATAACAGTGTTCAGATAGTTTGCTTCAATTAACTCTGTATTGCTCAGATTAAGAAACATAAAAATAATTAACTCTTTTCTCTCCTTCATGGACAGAAGGTGGGGGGAGAGGGGATGGAGCTGGGTGGAGAAGCCAAAACTGCCTAGATATAATTTTTTCATTTCAGGTACGACTCCATCTGATCATCCCCAGTGTGACAGATGGCTGATGCTAGGCTTGCTTCTGGATTTCTTGTGGAAGGTTTGAGCAGATACACAACACCCCTAAGCTCCACAAATTAATAGAAAGTTCTTTTTGTGCTGTTCCAATGGGGAACACTGTTCAAATACTACAGTCCTCTGAGACAAGTTCTAGTTACAGAAGTCTGTGGAACTGCTGAGAGTGCCACTGTTTAAAAATTTACACCATCCTCCACTTATACCTCAGCAAACACACATTTTAGAAATGAATGAAAAAAATAATAAAGGCTCCAGTTTTCCTATGTCAGCCTTGAGGGCCATATATATTAATAGATGCTACACCCTTTTTAAAATTATTTCTTTTTCTGTGAGATGCTGAATTATTTGGACATGCTGTAAAGCTATCTGGCACTTTGTGACCTAATAGAAAAGCAAACATTAAGAATTTACTATTATACAACAGTAACCTGGAGAGATAAATATTGTGCTGAGAGGGAAATGTAAGCTGCAGAAAATTAATAATAGCCATTGCTGTATGAAAGAAGAGTGACCTACTCACAGCTAAAATTTCTTTCTCTCTTGTCTAGCATTTCACAGTCTCCCTTATCTCCTTCCAGCATGGAGCTACATATTTCTGCTTTCCCAGCTTGTATGCAGAGGCCTTAAAGCCTTTAAATGTGGCGTAACCAAAGAGACCAGAATGGGGTCTTTTGGAAAAAATGATATCTTCTCTCAAGCCAATAGATGGAATGGTGCATTTCCTTTTTTTTCTCTATTCTCTTGCTCTCTTGATCTTAAAATTGATGTATATTGTAAGTACATCTGTAGGGAGGATGGTAAAACAACTATGAGACATAATTATGTGTGTAGGAAGAAATATGGCATAGACACGTGGAATGCCACAAAAGACAGAAAAGTGAAGAAAGAGAAAATACTTCATTACATTTAGAGCCTTTGGTGTACAAAAAATTTGGTTTGGGAGGTCACAATTTTGTGTCTGGCCTAGATAGGCCAGATCAAGGTATAAACTAGTTCTTTATGGTAATGAATACCTTTTAAAATTTTTTAATTTTTTTTTCTTTTTTTCAGCAAAAATATTTAAATATCTATCAGTGTTCACAGATAGATTTTTAGAAAATCACAGACATCATGTACTGATTCTGCAGCAGGATAACCAAAAGCAAGATATTTTCAAAAAGATTGCTATGCCTGATACCATTATCACTTATAAAGAAAATAAAAATGAAGCAAAAAAAGGTAGAGTGTCAACCCACTTTTCTTCCTTTGTCTCTCCTGCTGATTGTTTCTTTTCAGTATCTTGCCACTTCATCTTGGGTCATGTGCATTACCACTCTCATCCAAATGCTGTGCAAAGCCAGAGGCAATACAAGGGGAATGGCAGAGGTCCATCTTTTATTTTTTTTTATTTTGTCTTCATGGAACAGCATCATCCTGACACAGCCTGCAGTAAGGAGATCAGCAGTGCACGTAGAACCCACTTGGGCCCTCCCCTCCTTTTGTCAGCGTCTCACTGGCTGGGGACTGGTGTCGCAGGAGTCAGTCACAGCAGATGGTTTCCCACCGCTGAGCACTATGATGTCCTCAATGAGGTGTGACCTGATCAGCTTGGGATAATGCAGTCATAAATGCAAAAGAGAGATGGAAATGCATGAAAATGTTTTTTATTGCAGTTTACCAGAGCTCTGACGGTAAAGTTATCTTGTACGTGAGCACATGATTTAGACATTCCCTAGGATCAGTAATCTTGAGCAGAAGTTTGCCTGCAGCTTCAGTGATCCTCCTGTGATCCTGATGATAAGTCACAGATTAGTGATTACTGAGCTCTTGCTCTTCCTGGGTGACAAGTTCATTTGATATTATCTTGTGAAACATAGTTCTTACATACATTTGTTCTTATTATTCCCCTTTCTATCAAAATGAGTATAATTATTTAGTTCATCACTGTAGCATTGTGAGACTAAGACTGAAGATCTGAGGTGTTTGGGTAAGATCTAGATGTGAAAGATCCTAAGATATGACACTAGAAAAATAAATCTAGCCATTAAAATGCAAAAATTGAGAAGTTTCTGTTTCAGTAGAAGTGCACATGAAAATGGAGGATGTGTCCACATCGAGAAAGAACATCAAGCTACAGTCTGAGGTTATGGCAGTCTGTCCTCAGCCACACTTTCTGGAAGATATGGGAAAAGGTTATAGATATGCAGATACTTCATTAAAGACATACTCATGAAAAAAATTTAGAAGACCTTTTGTTGTTCTTTAAAACTTGGACACAAGGTGAAATCTCATCTTTACAGAAAATAATCAAAGCTTCTAATGATTAAAAAAAAAGCAGGAACTAAATCTTCGGGGGTAAAACTATGAGGTTAATAGGCGTCATCTCCATGAAAACACACACTTCTGTAGTTCTGTACTTTCAGAATCAAATCTGATGTTTGAAAGATATACAAAAGAGATAATAAAGTCATCTATTTCAAGTCTAAGTAAGAAGAATTTAACTTCAAAGAAGTCTGAAGAATGCTTTGGAGGATCAGGTGAAAGGTCAAAGTTATCTTATGATTTGCCACACTTAATATGGATAAGACAGAGAGTTAAAAATGATCATAATGTCCAGCTGCACTTTCTCTCTAGTGTTAATGGGGCCATTGATCCTTAAAATAATTGAACTGGACTTCACAGAAATCAGAAATATTGTCATGTGGGTCAGTAGCGGTACTCTTAGCTTTTATTCTGAATGTCACAGTGTTTATAAATCAGTATCTGTGAGTTCTTGCCTCACGTGGAGATGTGCAGTTAGTTGAAAATGGATAAAAAAAAGTGGAAAATCATCTTCTTTATGTGAGATAGTCATAGCTTTATGCTAGCAAGCAGAGATTTCTGGCATTACAAACAGATTATTTATTTCATCTGACATGCCCTAGTGAGGATTTAGTAATAGGCAGGTTGACACACACCCCAGATATTTTGGAAGCCACAGTGGATGGGAAGATCCGTGGGAGATCAGAGTACATATTTGCTCAATGAATGGCAGGTGTGCTCCCAACAAAACTGCATTCACAAAGGCACCCCTCGGAAAGAAAATTTGCTTCAGACTCATGTTTTTACTTCCTTGTGGAAAGCAAGCAGGACATGAGAATAGCTGTGAATGGATCTTCACTGTGTGATTTTGTTTTGAATTAACACTGCTTTTCTCTCTGTATTCAGCCAGCCACAGCAGGTGGGGAAGTTGGTTTCTTTTATTTAGTTCAGAACTGAAAAAGTAGATTTAATTTTTTTTCTGGGTAATTTTGCTGCAGAGAAGACTTCTTTGGTTAAAGATAAAACATCAAGAGGGAGGGCAGAATGCCATTGTGTAAGATCTATAAATACACATTGGGTTTATATATATATCACAAATGCAATTAGACTAGGAAGTGCTGTGCTACTCTTATCTTCATGGAACAAATGTTACTAAAAATTTCTCTGATGTATCCCCTATCAGATGCCACAGCATCTATTTTTCTGAAGTAAAAAACCAGCTTTAAAAGCTGGTTACAAAAATTTCAATTTTCTGGTGAACGTCCTTAGCTACAACTACAGCTTGCAGTGGCTCCAATCAAAAATGAAATTAATCCATCCAGGGAGGATGGACAGGTTTTTCTTGATGTCAAAAGGTGTGAAAAACACTGTTTTGAGGAAATTTGTTTAACAAAATCTACATTGGGTTTGACAGGCTCCCAATGGCATTTGGTTTCCAATGATCTTCAGAGATCCTCTGTGCCTGTGCAGGTCCTGTATCTGTTTCATTCTGTGAGGAATCAGTTACCAATAACCTGCTTTTGAAACACAGCCATCCCATCCCACCACATCACATCATGTGATGTGTTACATAACAGCTATTGACCTACTCTTAGCTTGATCCTCTTTCCAAGGATCCACCCCAACCACCTCTCTGATGACTTGCCTAATCACAATGGCAATAGTCTGAAAACTAACATGACTCACTGAATTAAATAATCCCTGAGAACGCACCAGACATAATACACCAAGGCATTTTACGTGCATTAAGAACACACTGAGCCCTTAGTGTTACAAATTAAATGAACTGAATTGAATTACTATGAATGCGGGATAAAATCTTAACTTGCTAAACCTAAAAATTGATGCACCAGGATCAAACAATTAGAGCAATTGATGGCAATATTATGTAAATAGGGTAGCAAAGATTGACTGCTGGAACAGTCCATGGAGCTCAGCATTCTAGCACGGAGTGGCTTTATTTATTCCAATCCAGGAAATCAAAAAGGCAAGAAAACATAAACCAAAATACAATATCCAGCCAAAAAATAGGCTGCTAAAGAGAAGGGAAGAGTGCTATGAGAACAAACAACAACAAAAAAAATAGTTTTTCTTGCAAATTAGCACTTCTGGTTTTGATACACTGCATTTTCCCAAAAATTCAACCTGTAGCAATGAGAAAATATCTGTGCACTCTAAAAAAAATATAATTCTTTTTGTAGACAACACTTTTATTTTTTTACTCATAAATTCCATCTCTACGGAAGGTTATTCCCTAAAAAAACATGTCTTTCTTGATCTGGGTAGGAATCAGTTGCAGTGTCCATAACCTGACATTTTCAAGGACTCTTTCCTAATCCTGATTCCTTTAAATTGAGTGATAAAATTGTCTCTACTTTAGCAAAAACATAATTAAGACAATACTGTGTGGAAGTTTTCTCTTATATATGTTTTTCCTTTTGATTTACCTATTTCTTGTTTGTCTCAGATTCCACCACTTTTGGCTTAGAAACAGCTTGATGAATAATAATAACAGAGGCATCTGCATATAGACAAGGAAAATAACACCTTCATTTCATGAAAATACAGTAAAATAAAACTTCCACATAATGGGGTGTTTCTCTTATTTAAGGTTGTTTTCTGTGTAATCAAATATGGATTTGTGTGACATGTCATAAAGCAAATATTTTTTTACTAATGCATAGCACTCTGATTCTATATGAAGTCCATCTGCAAAACAAGTAAAAGTAAAATCTTGCTGGTAGTGGCTGTTCCAGTCACTTGAATTGAAAGATCGAAACTTCACTTTCAGAGGGGCAATACCAGTTACTTATAGGTAGCATTTTTTCTGTTTCTGCTTAAAAATAATTTATACAAATTTCAAAGTTATCCAAAGCTCCCACTTTGGGGACAGGGCTTTCAGTAGGATTGGTCCAAACCACAAACGCTCAGTGAGTGAACAAACCTCTGTTGGAGTGAACATTAGTGCAGCTTGAGAGCCTGATGCACCACCCCAAAGTGACCCATAGGGCCAAGATGAAGAGTTTTGAGTATCCTGGCAAAAGAACTGCAAGATTTATTTGTATTTCAGACACTCAAGGCAAATATACCCTCCAAATTCTTCTATCATATCTGCTATCTTGAAATTATTATTATTTATAAAAGATCTGGGGTTTATCCTTTTGCTGTAGTGGGATATTTGAGAAATCTCTTTTATTACTTCTTGCAGAGGAAAAAGAAAAGTATTTCTTCCCATTTGTGCACCAGAACATGTCCCTTTTATTTTTCAATTATCTTTTCATCAGGTGTTTTCTGATACTTGATTCCATATTAAAAGAGAGTTGAATTCTATCTCTTCTGGTGGTGGCATTCTGCTCTATGCTTGTTTTTATTTAGCCTAGAGCACCACAATCAGTACTTTCACCTATGTGATATACACAGCAGACAACCATTTCTGTGATGAACTAAATAAACAAGATGTTCCTGGGAAGACAGCTGTAGGACTTGTCTGGACTGTTTTGATCACTTTGCAGCTGCTTAGTTTGTTTGAGCTAAAGTTTTCCATTACTGGGTTTATTTGACAAATAAGAAATAAATTTAGTAACATGATATTATAGCATAACAGTCTTTCTGGAGCCTGTGAAGAATCATATACCTTTCAGTGACCTTTAGATCATAAAACATTTTCTGTTAGTGCAGTGCGATTTCAATGGGCTGGGCTTGACTTACCCTTAAGGTTTGAACGCTGCAATTTCTGCATGTGACAGCATATGAAATTTAACCTGGGCAGTCTTGAGAGTTGGGCAGAGGGCAAGCTAATGCAGTTCAACAAAGGCAAATGCAGGGTTCTGCACCTGGAGAGAATAACCCCATAAACCAGCACAGGCTGGACCTGACCTGCTGGAGAGCAGCTCTGCAGAGAGGGACCTGGGGGGCCTGGTGGACAGCAAGCTGTCCCTGAGCCAGCAGTGTCCTTGTGGCTGAGAAGGCCAGTGGGATCATGAGGTGCATCAGGAAGAGCAGTGCCAGCAGGTCAGAGGAGGAGATCCTGCTCCTCTACTCAGCCCTGATGAGGCACATCTGGGGTGCTATGTCCCGGGCTGGGCCCTGCAGGACAAGAGAGACACAGAGCTCCTGGAGCGTGTCTAGCAGAGGGTTACAAAGATGATGAAGGCACTGGAGCATCTCAGTTATAAGGACAGGCAGAGAGAGCTGGGCCTGCTCAGCCTCAAGAAGACATGAAAGGGATCAATTGTATACATCAATGTACACAAGTGTCCAAATGGTGGGTGCAGACAGGATGGACCAGGCTCTTCTCAATAGGACAAGAGGCAACAGGCAGGAACTGATGCACAGCAGTTCCACCTGAACGAGGGGAAGAACTTCTGTACTCTGAGCCCTAGAGGAGTTTGACCAGAGAGGTTGTAGAGTCTCCCTCACTGGAGATAATCGATAATCATCTGGACACAATCCTATGCCATGTGCTTAAGGATGGCACTGCTTGAGCAGGGAGGTTGGATCAGATGACCCAATGTGGTCCCTTCCAACTTGATTCATTCTGTTATTCTCTGAGCTTACTTGTCCAATACCTGTATTGATCAGGAGACCCAACAGGTCCTGAACTGTAACTCCCAACAGAGCCTTTACTCTCTCCCAGTCTTCTTTTGTTCAAGCTAGAGACAAAATTAAATTGAAAAGGCTGGAGATAACCTAGCAAGGAAAGCAAACTAAATGTAACACTTTGTTTTATAGAACATATGCAGGCACTTTTTCAGTCTTCTATTATCAAAAATATATATATAGAAACAGATACTACATGGTTCACAGGACAGGATAGATGTATCTTCCGGTATCTGCACCTGGAAAAGGAAATACATATTCAACATCCATTAGCACTTTTCTGCAGGCTTTCCATACCATTTGAGCAGGAAAGAAACCCCAAAACCCCAAAACAAATAAGCAAAAAAACCCAAGCCAATCAAGCAAATAACCCCAACAACATCAACACACAAACACCACCACCACAAAAAAAAAAAAAAAAAAAAAAAAAAAAAAAAAAAAAAGGATAGAATAATATCCTGGGGATTTTTATGGTAAACTTCACTAGCCTCACTCAGAAGAGTTAAATGTAAAGCATGGTAAAAAATATTTTCAAATACTAGGATTTTTTCTCTTGCAGAGAATATTTAGAAGAAGTGAGAGAGACCTAACAGTGACAAAATTTGCCATCAATGGAGAATTTTTCTTCTCAGACATCTCTGATCCTTATTTCTTACTGACTGACTGCTCTGCACTCCCAAAAATCATTTTCTATGACTGCCACTCAAAAGCTAGCTAATTCATATCAAATGTTAGGACTAAATATATCTTTCACAATGCATCAAACTACATTTTCTCTCCTTCTTGGAGTGATTTTTAACATAGTGCCTGCAATTTAGCACATATAGACTCGGTCTGCCCCCATACACCTGTAAGTACTATTCCCTTCATCAGAAACACATAAAGTGTTCCATCAAAAAGCTTCTATCAGAATGAAAAGCATTAATTTATTCACCTTCAAAAATTCTTTTTTCATTGCTAATAATGCATTATTACAGGTGGTGGTCACCTTAGATGGATATATTTTGCAGCCTTCTTTTGTAATGTTTCATCCACCATACAGAGAGACTGCTTTTTGATTCTGAGATGTTTTCCTTAATATGCTAGCAACAGCAATCCATCCCTCTAGAGGTTCTGGGAAACTTTTGCCATCAATTTGTTCTATTCCTCTTTCTGCAAACTGTGAAAACCCTGTGACTGAATAAAATGAAAAAATAGTATTTGTGATGCTGCATCCACATACTCAGCTATCCTTCTATAAATGTGACAGCTAAATTATTCCATTTATTGTAAACATATCTCATACTTGGTTCTAAATTTTCACCAAGCAGTTTTCATTCTCAAGAAAATGGGCAAACCTACTCACTGGTATCTGACAAACAGAGGGAGAAATTCAAGCAGGTGTGTAAATAGTGTGTAAAAGTAGTATGTCTTGCTTCTAACCTGCCTCTTCATTAAGCTATTGCTATTTTCAATAATTTACTTACTAGTACTATAATCATTCTTTTGTAATTTGCCTGCTTTCAAGAGACAGAATATCTGCACACATTGATTTTCTAGAGTCTTCCAGTTCCGCGGTAGACCCACATTTCTGATCTCAGTAGATACAATAACTACTCAGCAGATGTTTCAGCATTTTTGACATTTAAAGAAAAAATACTTTTTTCCTGTAATGTACACCACCTCTTTCCAAAGTTGTATTAGGCAAAATCAATCCCTTCTTTGAGAGGAAAGGCTCAGAGCTCTTGTGGTGGGTTGACCTTTGCTGGCTGTCAGGTGCCCACTAAACCACTCCCTTGCTCCCCCTTCTCAATAGAAAAAGGGGAGAAAATTATATTAAAAAGCTTATGGGCTGAAATAACAACACACATCACCCACTAATTATCATCAAAGGCAAAGTAGACTCAGCTTGGAAAAGATTAAATTAATCTATTGCCAATTATAAACAGAGAATGATAGTGAGGAAAAAAGAACAAACAAAAAAACCTCAACCCCCAACCAACCAATCAAAAAAACAACCAAAAAACCAATCAAAAAAACCCCACCCCAAAACTAAACAAATGCAAAAAACCCCTACACCCCAAAACCCAGAAATAAAAGCCCCAAACCCTTCCACTCCCTCTTCTTCTCAGGCCCAACTTCACTCCTTCATTTCTGACACTCCCAGCTCTTCCCCACCACTGCAGGTCCCTTTGGGCATCTCCGCCTGGAGACTCTGAAGGAGTAGATTCCCTCTCATTCAATTTCTATTAATATATGGAATTTTGGAATTTGCTTCCCGAAAAGCATTTGATTTTGCACAAAAAAGAAAGACTACTGTGTTTTTAAGTGCTTGTGCTTTAAATAGAATAGAATAGAATAGAATAGAATAGAATAGAATAGGGGATGTAACTAAAACTATATTTAAAATATATGTCTTCACCTCTTTATGCTTACTTTTGCTGAAGACTTGACACAGATATTTTTCATTTGTTTTTCTCACAGTTGCTTCTTCATTAATATCTTCCCAATAACTGCTTTGATCTTTCAACCCAATGTGTGTTCATATGTCTGTTTAACCAAGGTCTTTTCAGAATTTGTATTACAAACAATTATTTTCTTCCTGTTTATTTTATTGTGCGAGTATTTCAAAGGTACTATCCAATTCAGCTTCACAGAATACCTGTGAGTTTAGATTGTAGGATCAACTTCATTTCCTAGCTGAAGAACAAAACTGCCCAAAGCCTATGCTAAATCTATTTTCATCTATTGTGAATGCTTTGATTTTGAAGGTAGATATCAGGAATCCTCTTTTTCAGCTACTTGACCAATTCACTTAGTTTAATAGAAAAACAAGTGCACTGCACCCTTGGAATTCAGAGCAATGTCTGTAAGCAACCTCAGAAGAGATCACACAAAGCAAAGCCTTTCCCTTCCTGAACTCCATGTGCTTAGTGCCTCAAGCATTCAGACATTTCTCTGCAGACTATGGCTCAGTATATTTCAGTCAACATCTTCTTCTGTAGACTCTGAGCTCTACAAGCCCATCTTTGAAGCTCTGTTATCTCCAGAATGGCAGTATTTCCTTCAATGTATTAATCCGCTGTTTCCTTGCCACATTTTGTCTTCAGATCTGTGTTTTCTCCTCATGAGTCTTGTCCTATGGTATTAGGCTGTTCAGTACAGCTAAGCCCTGGTGTATTTATAAAGGTTTTAGGAAAAGGTTTGGACAGGAATGATTAGGAGTTTGGGAATAAAGAGGTTACAAGGGAAACTGAAATATGCAATTACAACATATTTGAGGACACGCTAGGCAAAATGTACTTCCTGGGGTACTTTCAAGTCAAAAAGCTTTTTACCACACGTTCCTATATCATGCTCACTTCACAGCAACAGAGCTGGAATTATTCCTTTATTCTGCTTACTCCCAGCTACCAGGTACAGATGGATTTCCTGCTTTAATTCAACTTGGATGACTTTTCTGTGACATTAATACCTCTGCTATTCATTATCCTTTCCAAGTTTCACTTACTGTCCCTCTTCAGAAAGGGAATATTGCTATTTCAGTATAAGTTTCCTCTTCTCTGTGGTAATCAATACATAACCTTAAAATCTTGTAAGGTGCCATATATTATTAAAAGAATGTGAAAAAAACTGTACATCAGGTAATTTAATTCTAAAATCTCCAATACAGCCCATGTTTCTTAACCAAACCAATTTCAGACATAAAAATAAAACTATGTCCAAACAAGCCACTGAAAACTTCGTCCTGTCTGATCTTTTCCCCTCACTCTTCAGACACATATTTTTGGACATGATAAATGGAACCTCTATTCAGTCCAGAAGATGAAACATCTTTATCAAAGAACTGAGAGAGATGGTGTGTTTTGTCTTACATTTCACAGTTGTGAATGCTATATGAAACCTGGTCATATTCTCTTTCATGCTTTACCCTCCTTGGCTCTGAGGAGAAACTTCTGCAGAAATTCCTTCAGGTGTTCAATTCATGCTGGAAGGATAAAAATATTACTCAGTGTAAACTGGTTTCAGGGACCCCTTGCAATATTTAAAGAAACCTCTATTCCCATCTGTCTCAGAAGGAACTTTTGAAAGAATTTTTTTATTTTTAGTCTTAAATATTTCTTATGCTGGTAATCTACCCAGAGTAATCCTCAACCAAATAAGGCTCCATCTAATATAACAGATTTCAAGTTTAAGGTGCAAAACTGCAGCAGTTCTTAAAAATAGTAGTTCTGATTTTTTAAAACCTAATAAAAAATACTGCTTTTCTTTTCTCCCACTTGTTTTTATTTAAAGTAACTCTCCAGTGGTGTTACCTGACATTTAAGGAAGATACAAATCTATATGGCCTAAAGCTACTGTCATGGTGTAGAAAATTCCAGTCCAAGTGATTAAAATTTCAACACAAATGACAAAAGATAATGGGAAGTGTCTGGTAAGCTAGCTAAATATATGTCTAATTACAGACAGTGATGATGACTTTTCTTGTAATATGCCCACATTTTTCACTAAAAGAGTAGATTTTTTTGCTTCATTCCTTTTCAGCTTTTGCTGTGTCTTATCACATCTACTTTTTTGTAAGCTTTTTTTTCCCTTCAGTTTCATTACCCCAGTCTTTGATGATCTTATGGCTCGACCTGAGTTCCTGTATGGTGAATTCCTTATTGATAGTGATGTGGTCATGATATACACCAAAGAATAAAAGAATGTTTAACGGTTACGCCTTCATTCATTTTTTCAGTTAAATATCCAAACAACATCTTTGTTGCCTTCTGGTATAAGGCAAGGCGACCTGGTTCTGAAAAAACAACACAGCAACCCACTCTCCAAAATTGCTCAAGCCAAAAAACACGCAAACACCAATGTAATAAACAATCGAAAAACCTTTATTATCTCATCTCGTAAAGTTTTATAATCTAAAAAGTCTTCTACATCAGAGTAAGTCTGTCTTTACTATCTATAGTTAATAAAAAATAAAAAGTTACTGAGTAAAAAATAAAAAATTACTAATATTCAATTTAAAAAAACTACATTCCTGTATTAATTTCTTATCTAAAAAAACCAAAAAAATCTTACCTTTCTATCACATCGCAAAATCTTCCAATCACCTGTCCCTATCTACCACACATCTTATTAATGACAAAAAAAAAAAGTTCTTCAAAGTTCTTCACAAAATGCTTGCCTGGATGAAGCTTCACTTTTCTTCAAGCTGTATTGAGGCCAGAAAATAAGGAAGACATTTAATAATATAGAAAAGCTGTTGACAAATATGACAAAAAATTCTCATAGATTTTTCAGCCAGATAATTTTCTCTCATTTCAATAGCAACAAACTTACAGTGTCAGTCTCATGAAGAACGGAAGGCAGTTCTGTTTTCACAATTATTGCATAGTTTTATATCTCTCTGGACATTAATTCCTACTTGCTGAAATGCAATTCAAATGTAATGAATCAATTTTAACCTTCTTTGCTAGGAAATTTTTCTCTTTCCACATTTCATTATCAAAGTGTACTCTTCATCCCTTTTTGAATCTTCAGAGTTTTGAAAGCTCCATTCACAGACAACTCACATTCAACTTTCTCATTGCTTTTCATCTTTCCAGTAAGTTCATACTGAAAAGGACTTGTTATAAAGCCTGTCTTGTACAAAGGATTATGTTTGCTATATCCAAACATTTTGGCCAGCTATGTTATCTAACCTCTCTTTCTGTTTAGTTCTTTTTTTGTCTGGCTGAGCTGAATTCTATTATACTCAGTTAATGTGCACTGTCAAAGAAAAAGTTCTCTATGACTCGATATCACACATTTGATTCTAAAAGCTAAATATTTCTCCTCCTCTCAGAAATATTTTTCCCATTTTCAGTCAAAATCTCTCCTACCAAATATTCCATAAGTCAACAGTGTGTGCTAGCATATAGGCTTTTGTTGCAAGGGGCCATGTAATTGTCATTCTCTGAATTTTTGCCTTTCAGAGAAACTGGTATTCTGTAACCGGCCTCAGGAATGTGTATTAGAGTGGTCAGCTTTTGAAGCCACTTAAGGTAGTTCACATGCTGAAATTCTATACATAATATAGACAGACTTGGCCCACCAAGTAGCCTACAGAGGTCTTAAAAACATTTTACTTGTAAAAAAATATGTTGAGATGCTTATGAATTTGCTCATCATTAATTAGATTTATTAGAGTAATTTAGCAACATTGGAAAATGTTACACTATTTTCTATAAATAAAACGAAGAAAAAAAATGAAGAAACAGCTTGCAGAGAAATTTGCTGTAGTGCCAGAAAAGGGAATAACATCTCCTACCACAGAAAAATTTCGTTTGTCACCTAACAGGGCATGTAAAAATTTAAGGCATATTTAAAAGTTAACTCCATATGCATTATTTTGCCTAGAATAAGTAAAGCCCCGATGCTCATGCAAGGCCAAATACGTCCTGACAGTATTATGTCTGAGAAGAAATTAAAGCTTCCTTCACATATGATGGGTTGATCATATTGCTATTTCATTCTGAACCAAATTGATCTTGCATTTTTTCAGAGTGTTAGGAATTTTTTCCTTCACTCTCCCTATATGATTTTTGTTTTTACTGGGTGCAAATTTAAGAATACCTGTATTAAGGGAAAGGCAATGATACCACAGTTCTAGAGAAGTGTTCAATTCCTCTGAGGTGGATTCTGCTGTCAAGTTCAGGAGCTACCACACACTACAGCCCAGACACAGTCATGTAAAAATACCAAAAACTGGAATGATTAGAAGAAAATCTCTTTACATTCTGACAACTCAAAAAAACCTCTGACCAAATATTTTTCCAATCAGACTCTACTCTGCATACATAGCAGCTACAGCCACTATTTCTCTAAATAACATTCAAGGGACATATTCCAGAATACAATTTGGACTTTCTTTGTGTTTTTTTAGTTCTCATACAGGCAACCTGTGAAATTACATATTTTCAGATATTTGTCTTTCAAGATCAGTCTGATGTGAATTGAACTGCTCTTTAATCACACCTCAAAATTTCATAGGTGAATACTGGAATAAAATACTGGAATGACGACCCCAGATCACCACAGCAATGACTGCAACTACTATATTTATGACAAAGTATTAGTTTATATGTCTCTGTGTTGAATTTGGATCTTCTTTTTCATTTATTAAGTTGGGGTTTTTTTTTCCTCTTTCCCCCACAACAATTTTTTAAAGACATAGGACATATTCTTCAAAGACATCCTTATAAAGACAGCACCATGCTGGTCAAAAAAGGGCAAAAAATGAATAGAAAATATTCTTTTCTGCCAACTTATTTCTGGTCCAGGAAACAATCCAGGCTACTTGCGCAGTTCTATAGAGATCCTTCTGTGTTATGCATTACACAAAAACAAACAAAAAGATAGTTCCTCTGAGACTGCTTTTATTGTACTTCTAAGATGAAAAAGCTACATATGAATCATAAATAAACCAGAAGATTCATTCAAAATTCACTATAATCACTTATGTGTGGCCACAAGATTTCCTTTTTTTAATTTTTGAGAGTTTTAACATTGTGAGTAAACAGTTGTTTCCAAGAAAAAACTTGCAGGTGGAAAATTTAACTGACCAATATTTGTAATGATCCACCAAGTAGCCTCACTAGCCACAATTTTCAAAAAGTTGAAAACTGTAAATTGCTTTCTCCAAAGTTCAGAAATATTGCAGAAGGTTTTCATTAACATCATTAATAGAAGATATCAAATAGCATGTTTAGGGATGACAAGCTAGAAGAAGAATTCCTTGAGACCAGCCTTGGGACTTGAGGGCACCAGCGGCTGACAGCCTGGACACGAGATGTCAATGTGCACTCATATCCCAGAGAGCCAAACGTGTCCTGGGCTGCATCCAGTGTGGGCAGCAGGGCCAGGGAGGGGATTCTGCCCCTCTGCTCTGCTCAGAGCCACCTGCAGGGCTGCATCAGCTCTGGGGCACCAGCACAGGGAGGACAGGGACCTGCTGGAGTCTGCTATGAGACTTCTATGAAGACAGGTTGAGACAGGTGGGATTGTTCAGCACGGAGGGAAGAATGCTCCAGGAACACCTGATTGTGGCCTGGAGGGTAGTGAGATACTGGATCAGGTTGCCCAGAGAAGTCGTGGAGGCCTCATCCCTGGCAGGATTCAAGTCAAGGCTGGCTGAGTCTTTGAGCAACCTGGTCTAATGGAGGGTGTCCCTGTCCATAGCAGTGGGTTTGGGACACGTTATTTTAGGTCTCTTCCAACCCAAGCCACTCCATGATTCTGTGATCTTTTCTGAGGAACACTGTGCAGTCAGCAATGCTCAGTTCTTCAGCCTTGCCATGGCAAGAACAGGATTCATATTGGACAGACTCCAGCCTTGATCTTTCTTGCGTTTAGTTCCCTTAAAATGAAATCCCTGGTCTGCTAGGGTTAGGATAGTGTAAGGTTCTAAAAACAATGGTGATTTAAATGTTAAATGTAGCAATAGATTTTGAGACTTATTTCTTTTCAAGTTAGGTAAATACATTCTTTGTACATAACATATATTAAATAAAGGAAGAAATACTTTATGCAACTTACAATCATTAAATCACACTGCTATGGCTGTATAAAATGAAATGTATGCATTTATATGTCTCAGTCTTCAATAATTTTTAATTTAAAGTCATAAAAGCACATTTTATATACAATAAAATTCTGCTTTATTACACCAGAAAGTGTAGTAAGATTCTGACTTTCTTCTCCGTTTTCCTTTTTGTATACTGTTGCAGTCTACACAGTCTATATAAAAATATTTACACTTTTCTTTATGAGTCATTGCATAAATTGAATTATATTTGGTGTAATAAATATTTTGCCATCAAAATAGCTGCCTCATTTCAATTTATTATGAATATTATTTTTATTAAGGCCGATGGCATCCTGGCCTGGATCAGCCAGGTGTGGCCAGCAGGAGCAGGGCAGGGACCGTCCCCCTGTACCCAGCACTGCTGAGGCCACAGCTCCAATCCTGTGCTCAGTTCTGGGCCCCTCAGTGCCAGAGAGACATTGAGGGGCTGGAGCGTGTCCAGGGAAGGGCAACGGAGCTGGGGAAGGGTCTGGAGCACAAGTGCTGTGAGGAGCAGCTGAGGGAGCTGGGGGTGTTCAGCCATGGAAGGAGATGAAAGGAGGACCTTATGCTTCTGCAAGTACCTGAAAGGAGGTCATAGACATGTGGAATCAGTCTTTTGTCACAAGTAGCAAGCAATAGGATGACAGGAAATGGCTTCAAGTTGCACCTTGGGATATTTAAATAAGGTAAGAGGAAAACTTTTTTCACACAAAGGGTTGTCAAGCATTGGAACAGACTGCATAGGACAGTGGTGGATTTACCACTCCTGGAAGTGTTCAAAAAAGACGTGGATGTGACACTTGAGGACATGGTTTAGTGGAGAACATGGTGGTACTGCTCAGTTAATGGTTGAACTTCATGATCTTAAAAGTCTTTTCCTGCCTAAATGATTCTACAGTTCTACAATTCTGTTTCTAATGTACTATAATGCTGACTACTGTTTATACAGTCCCTGTAAAAAGTTTGTAGATTTTATTATGTGGAGAGTAACCTTCACAGTTATATTGCAACAAGATTTAAATATGCAATAGTAAGATTTGTAAACTGATTTGTATTTCCTGAAGGGTAGCCACAGGAGAGAAGTAAAAACATTAAATGAACACACGCAAAAAGAAGCAAGTCAACTCAAAATACAGAGAGAAATGACGAAACCAAGGATTAAGCATATCACTAACATTCTCAAGTAATGTGAGATGCATTTCATTGATACGACTAATAGAACATTATTAAACTTTACAGTATGGCCTAAGCACCGATGGAATTGGACATAACACAAATGGCAACAAAAGATAGATGCTACAATCTCTTTCACCCAAGAGATACAACATTAAATTAAAGAAAAATTGTACAGTGGCAGACTGTATCAATAAAAGTATTTGCAGAGGCTTAGGAAATATTAATGCCATTGTATAAGGTACTCATGAGATTTCATCTGGAAAATCTATAAAGTTCTAGCTATCCTCGAAAAGAGAAAAGGAGTTAAAATTGCAAAAGCAAGAGAGAAAATTTCCTAGCATGAACAGGGAAATGAGAAAGGTTGTCTTCATAGACAGCACACAAAGACACGACTTGCTCATTTTACCAAAATGAAGGCTGTGATGTGGAAAGGAATTACAAGTCACTTTTTTACAGAACGAAGGAATGAAGGAAGGTGTAGGAAGATGAAGTAGGATGGTGTCAGATGGAAAGAGAATCAGTGTGGAGGTAGAAGAATCACATAAACTGCAAGAGAGACTAACACAAAAAATATGCAAACTAGACAGAAATAAATTCAGGTTGAAAATTATGATTCTGTTATGAGAGTAGTGAGCTTCTGGAACAAGTTTTTGGTTTACATGTTGGAAATAGGGGAATCCATACATAAATTTTATATGGCCCTGATCAGGTCAGCTTACTGATAGCAGGGAGCTTGGGTTTAAAGACCAGGGCTTTCTTGCAGCTGCCACACTTCATATTGGTTCAAGGAGTTCATTGAGTTTCATAGCAATGAATCTTGATAAAATGAAAGATTGAAAAAAAAAATATCCCTTATCTCCAGCACTGCATTATAAATCTTCCAGAAATTACTGTAATTGTTGGAGTTTCTGTTCAGCTCTTGGTCTCTACTGTCAAACTCTAGTGACACTCAAGACAGCTAACATGGTAGATTGAGTTCAGACATGCAAAGAAAATCCAGTACTTATGTGCCTTATTGTGTGTCTTTTATTTTCTATAATGATTTTCCCAAGGTATACTGCAGAGTGTGTTTGCTCTTAATCCCCGAAATTTGACAGGGTATAGATTTTTATAGATACAATCACCATGGTATCCCAACACTTTCTATATTGGGGCACTTCAGCACTTGACTTGATCAGAAACACTCTTTTAATGGATTTCCAGAAGAGTGTCAATACTTTTATGCTAATTTTACTGTGTAAATTGGATTTTAAAAAAACCCAAACCAACTCAACTAGAAAAATACAATATTATCATAATTCAAGTGACACATCTTCTACACTTTCTCTGATCCTGGAATTGAAAGAATTGATCCAGACAAGACATTCAACTGTATATTCCAGAACATCTGCTAAATTTTTAAGTACAAGCTCAGAAGAAAACACAGTCAGCATCTTCCACTGGCTTTTTTATTCTTACTATTACCAAGTGAAAGTAATCTAAGGTCAAAAATTATTCCAAATAAAATGCAAAAGCTGTGGAAGATAAATCTAAACTGAAGAAAATAATCTTATTAACTATCTAAATATGTTAGTTGTGGTCCTTAATCTTGAAGAAAAAGTCATCTGCTAGATTCTGTTCTGTTAATAGCTGTGGGATGACTCAGAATAAACTGGGGGGAAAAAATAAAGCAGAAAGTGTAGTAGGTCTGGGAGCTGTGTGTATAGAACTGTTCATAGGGAGAGACCTGCATTGCACAATACAAATATAGAGGGTGCACCCACTTCCTGAGTGCTGCAACATCCCACGGCACTGCAGACACCCAGGAACACTGGAGAAATGGGGCTGGGTGCAACACCAGGGACCAGACCCGTCACCCTGTTCTTCTAAGTTCTTCTAAGCCTTCTGATGTTTACATGTTTGTAATGGAGTTTCTCACACACGCTTTCATGTAAATAATGATTGTTTTGCATCATGGAGGAGGAGAAAATTGGTGGACTGCTGGTTTGACCAGTGTCATTGGAGAGGTGGCAATTTTTTCCTCCAATCCAGGCTTACTTTTCAAATTCTATATATATTGAGGTCAAGAAAAAACTTCCCTTCTTTTTTACATTGGAGTTTCCAGCTTGAGTGTTGTTTTATTTCATATCCTATTGTGACACAGACCCACCTGCAGGTGCACTGCCTCTTGTGCTAAGGGGAAAGTGGTTCATCTTTTGAAACTACCTATTCCCCCCCTTGGAGATGCTGATGAAGGCAAGGCTTTGTGGACAGTGAGGAATAAACAGAAATAAATTAAAACATGTACCATAACACCTCAAAAGGCCATCCCAAACTATTCAAATGTATAGATTTTCCTAAATGAGATCATTTTTCTTTACAAGACATAGACCAAGTGTTAATTTCCTGGAGATTTCTGAGGAACCTCTATAAGTTTAGGTCAGGGGGAAAAAAGAAATCAGAATAAAATCCTGCCAATTTCTTAGTTATTTTAATGTGTTTCCCCAGGAAAAGGATCTCTGCTACAAACAGAAATATTCATGCAAGTCTTTGTTGCAGAAAATGTCTAGCCTAATTCAGCAGATATTTTATTGAAAGGTCAGCTACAGGAGTGCTAGGAAAACCTCTATTTCACACAACATGATGCTTCTAGAAAAGTGCCAGATATATTCTTAAATCTCTCTCTTCCAGCCTTGCTCCAGCAGTGTAGTAACTTACTTCATAAATAGCCTGTGTCTGCATGACATTTGCATTTTTTTTTGTGAAGACAAGCCATGATTCTTTTATTGAATGCAGTAATCCAGAAACTGCTGCATGGTTTGCATGTTGCAATGACTTGCCTAATCTGCTGCCTGAAATGGAAAAAAACCCTATTATCTGTATTACCCATGCACCTAACTTCCCTCTTTCCCTCCCAAAGTAACAGCAACCTTAGATTGCAGATGTTTAGGAGTTATACATGCACGTTATATAAAGGCATAACTGATATAGTGGAAAGATGATGATGAGAGAAGTCCTATAAGTTTAAAAATAATTAAATTATTGCAAAAGGAAATTTCAAAACTGAAAAAATCATTAATTGCTGTATGAACAGGAGAATATGTTCAAAAAATCTACTTCAGCATTTCACTGATACACACAGTAAATAAATTTAGGGTAAGGGAAACAGTACAACTGGATATTTATAGATAAACCAGAATTTTCAGAGATGCAAATTTTGTTTCAGTCTTGTAATTCATAATAAAATAAATCTCAAGTGTGTGACAAAGCATCAGTGAGAGATGAAAAGGGAAGATAAAATTAAGACTGACTTCTTGAGCACCCCTCCTTGTCTTCTCCCTGGTGGGGTCGAGTGAGGGGCAGAAAAGGCCTTGACTCTGTGCAAACCCTGCTCAGCAGTGACTAAAACATCCCTGTGGTATCAACACTGTTTCCAGCACAAATGATTGTATTCAATAGTATTTTTCCTTGGTTTCTTTTGAGTATCTTCTGTGCATTAGGTTACTGGAGGGAAGAAAAATTACCTTCTTGTCTGTCTAATGCAGATATAACTCAAAAATACATCTCTTTTATTATGGAACCCTCAATTTCACCTGATTACTATTATTTTTAAGTTTCAATTAAGTGATTTACATATTTCCATATTCTTCGCTGGACCCTGTGAAAATGTCAGCTGCTTATAATCTCTTGCTACAGACCTAGTTTTTTAAACTGGGGAGTTCCTTCTCTTTTTCCTCATGCTGAATGCTTGAAATGTCCAGAAAAATGTAAATGGAAACAGCTTTCAGTGCAGAAGGTAATTCTAGCAAGGTTAGTCCTTTGTGAAAACATTTTCACTGTTTTGTTTTGTTTTTTAATTGGGGGGGTGGGGGTGGTATTCACAAAAGGAAGAAAACATGACAGAAAGAACATTAATTAAATCTTTGAAAATAATTAAATCATTATTCCTTTCTTATAGTTTCATTTATTTAATCTGCCTGTAGACTAGTGCAGTGGTTAGATTCAAATACAAGCCCTGTTTGCCTGCTATTTCAGGCAAACAATCTGAATTTTTTAGAGCCACTTACTGCCCTGATAAGCCAGGACCCACAGATTTGTGCAAAGAGACAAGGTTACATCAGAATTTAAGGACCTGCCTCTGGGAACTGCTGTGAAAAACTTTCAGCATTTCCTTCTCCAATACAGGGTTCTTGTACACGTCTGTGGATATTTTTGCAGCAGTGTGATTATTTCTGGCAAGGACACCTCAAAACACTTCTCCAAAACTTCCTTGGTCCTATGACGGCTGCTGACCTAGTGACAATTTCTGACAATGGCTTAAGCACAAAACTATCACTGCAAGGTAAGAATCACTTGAAAAGTCATTGGTTGATGGCCATTTTTTTTCCAGCTACAATAAATAATTGTTGTTGGTAGTGTTGTTGCTGTTATATTCTGTTTAGCAAACCTCAGCAACCAAGTGATAAAATGGCTATTGAAATTCAACAGCAAAGTGAGAAGTAATTCAAGAAGGAAAAAATACCTTTATTGATGGATGCTGAGGACTCCGTGTCAACCACCCTGACTAAGAAAAAACTATGAGAACTTCTGCAGATGGTTCTCTGAAAATGTCAGGAAAACACTCAATCAGGAATTCAGGTAGCAACTGGATGTTGAGGGTCATTTCAGAACAAATTGAGAACAACATACAAGAAATCACTGCATCACTTTTTGAACTCACAGTTTCCATTGGAAAATTTCATAAAGGTCTCGACAAGCCATTGCAAAAAAAGTATCCCAGAAGATGAACAGAATCGTAGAATATTTTGTATATTACAGGAAATTAATTGATTTCAGCATGGAAAAGAAATACTTAATGACATTAAAAAGGAAGGAAGGAAAATATGTCATTACATATCATAGAAAGATAACTGTGTGGAAATAGGAAATAATAGGAAATAATAGGAAATAATAGGAAATAATAGGGCCGTTAGTGTAGATCAGTCATGAAACTAAAATAAAATAAAAAATAAAATAAAATACAACTGTAAAATTCATGAATGTAGGATGCCAGGAAATGTTAAAATACAGGGGAGAGTTCCAGATAGGTCAGACATACTTATGAGGTGTGTTCTGCAGTTTAGCCATTTATTTTTTTTTGCTAACTGGCCCAAACTAGCTCTTGATTATCATGACTCCATTTTCCAGATTATTATTATTTGAACTGTCATATTAGGAAATAACTCAGCTGGATTCATGTCTTTGACCTACAAAATAATCAATTATTTACACAATGGTGCACTGCCATCAGGATACATCAGTGTTTCCCACATTAGAGTACCCAGCACATATTAGACATTCTTCTATGTTATGAAAAGTACAGAAACAAATCCCATCAGTTTGCAGAAAAGAATCCTGCCTACTGCCCACAGTAGGAAGGAAGGGAGAGAGCATTTTCTAATCTTCAACACAATCTTCTTTAGGCATCTAAAGTACTCTGGCCTAATTTACTGAAAAGAAACTGCTTGGTGAGTTCAATAGTGCTTCTGAACTTTCAGGTCCTTTCCTCTGCCTTCAAATCTCTCTGTGATTTAGCAACATGATTTCTGCAGATTAGTAAGTGCCCATTAAATGGAGGTTGGGATAATCACAAATTCCAGAGCAGCAATACATTTTCAGTGCTACTATAAGCAGCAGGACTTGAAAAAAAGCAAAATCCACGTGCTTGCAGAGAATCTTGTGTAGGAATCTCTTTTTAACAGGTTTTCAAAATATGGCACAGAGTGAGAAGCTGCCTGCTTGTCACAAGCCACACATTGCTAATGCCACGTGTAAAGGGTTCGAGCAACAGCAGTGAGCAGTGTCTGCTTGAAGCGGATTCTGCTTGGAGCTGCATCCTCCCCAGAGCCCCAAAGCTCTGCAGCCTTGCAGTACACACACACAGCTACTCCAAAAGCTCTGGTAACACCAAACATTCATTTAATGGGGTGAATGCAGCTCATCACAAAGATCAGGGATAGCTCCAGGTGAGGCGAGCCAGGGGCCACAGTCCCACACCTGAGGGGTGCAGTGACACAGGGAAGGGCAGGGAAGGGCAGGGGGGTGACAGCACAGGGTCCTGCCAACAGCCCAGGGGTCATCAGGCAATGGAAAGGCAGCAAGTCAGCAGCAAAGTCAAGCTAGGGAATCCATGCCATTTTTTAGGAATAAGAGCAGAGGCAGACACTTCTACAACACGGTTCGGACTGGGACTCAGTGGTCCTGGACTAGGCTTAAATGGAACCCTCACTCAGAGCAGTGGAGAGGTCCTAGGAGAGCCTTGTTAAGGCCTTCAAGGACTATCCATGCCCTCAGGACCCCTACATCTGTATGGAAGGTAAACTCTACTGCACCCAACAATCACGTGCAAGAATACTTGTCATTCGAGCTGAGATGCGCACCTCAGAAATGGAAAATGGAAAGTACTGGGCTGTAAAATCACAGCATACTGCCCTTTGCAAGCTTAGCTCACTGTAAAAAAGTTATTTTCACATTTCCAGTGAAACTCTGACATAGCTAAATTGATTTACAAAAGCATTTAAAATAGAAATGTGCGGGGTTTAAAAAAACCTGCTGATTTTATAGTAATCTCACAAAACGGAGGTTGTGTGCACCCTTATTACAACAACAAGCAATTCATCAAAACAATTGTGCTGCTATAATGTGAGCTGTTGGTAGTACTGTGCAGAAAACATAGAGCAGAACCAGGTGCCTGAGCCTTAAGGTAAAACCAGCAATAGTGTTTCCATCCTGTTCTGCATCTGCAGACTACATTACCCCATTAACTGCTGCTAGCTGCAGTGGCAGCACAGGTGAGACACTGATGCTGTCCCTGACTATAATTCTCACCCACCCAGTCTGTACTGGGAATTTACATCAGCATCCACCCTCTTTCCTTCTTGTCTCACTGGTTGTCTGCTTTCAGTATGCAGTTATCTCATTTTTCTATAGCAGGGCTCAATAAATTCATTTCCCTAAGACAAGACTAAGGAGTCCTGGCATTTTAACAGCATTTGAAGACATCATCACAGTGTGACATTTTCAAAGACTGTTGTTGAGGGTGAATGCATGATCCAGCTTCAAAGACTGACACTTGCCACAGAAACTGCTCGGGTTACCTATAGCTTATCATGTCTTGTTCTTGTTGCTCTGCTTGTGAATCAGTATATATGTAAAACCAACATGTATGGAAACCTTTCTATTCCCCACCATTCACTGAAAAGGTTTCTCTTTACTTTTTAAAATTATTTGGGACCATTTTGCATCAGTCAATTTTAGCATCCTGGAATAATCAAAACCGCTTTAAAAAACAATAAACTTGTTTGGAAATTTATCAGTTTACTAATGGAATTTGCTGATAATGATTGCCTGTTCAAAGCTTTTATTACTTTCCAGTCCATTTTCTAATAAAATTTACATCTGCAATATATCAATAGGCACATGATCAAGTTTGTTTATAAAAAGAACATGTACTAGAGGGAAAAAAAATCAATACACTAACTTTGTATCCTAACAGCTAATTTATGGTAGCATTTGACATTAACTTCAAATAGTTGCTTCATCATTTTCAGGCAGTGTTTATGAGAGGGGGAAAAATTCTACAGTGTTCAGGCAACAGTAACTACACAGAAAAGCTTCTGTAACTGATATGACTTGATGAAAAATATAAGTCTAATAACCTCTACCGTACAGGGTGTGTGCAGCCAGGTTTTGGTAGTAGCGGGGCTACAGGGTCGGGGCTGCTTTGAGAAGCAGCCTGAAGCTTCCCCCGTGTTTGACAGAGCCAATCCATCTGGAGCTGGATGCACAACGGGTTGAACCTGATCCCATCAGTGATAATGGGAGTGCCTGGATAACATAGTTAAGAAGGGGGAAAAAATATTGTGCAGAAATAGCTGTGGCCAGAGAAGCAAGGAGTGAGAATCTGTGAGAAGAGCAACCAACAGCAAAGAAGGAGGGGCAGGAGGTGCAGCAGGCACCACAGCAGAAATGCCCTGCAGCCCTCAGTGCAGCCCACGGTGAGGCAGCTGTGCCCCTGCAGCCCATGGAGATACCCACACCCCACGCCAGAGCACAGGGATGCCCAAAGAGGGCTGTGACCCTGTGGGAAGCCGATCCTGGAGCAGGGTCCTGGCCAGACCTGTGGCTTCTTGGAGAGAGAAGCCCGTGCTGGAACAGGTTTGCTGGCAGGACTTGTGACCCTGTGGTCACGAAAATAAATTCTCAGGCCTAAAGACAAAGTAATATACAGGAAATAATTATCTTTTTAAAAAGTACCATCCAGCAGTCATTTTCTAGTATTATTCTAGAAATGAGCTTATCTTTTTCTCTCATGATAAAGGTGATTTTTCATTACTCAGATTCATATGCCTTACTTTCTTAGAGGTTTTCCAAATTATAGTAACTCTGTGTATTACAGTGTTCAGACCCAACAACAAAATAAGTGCTAATGACTAAAAGAACCCCTAACCTATATTTCTGAAATTTTAGTAATCCCACAAAACATCATGGTTGCTGACTAAAATGCTTTGACTTTGAAATGATCTACATGAGTCAATTACTCTATTTTAGGCTAGAAGAAAAATCCAGCAGCATGGAAAAAAAAAGAGCAATCAGAGGACATGCCAGATTATGTGATGCTTTTATGTCAGTCAGAGACCCAAATATCAGTGTACTTCTGCTTCAATTTCAATTTTGTTGTGTTATCAAGCATAACATCATTTCACAAGAACAATATCATCAACACGAAATCTACCATATGTGGCAAGCCTACATTTATAATAATTATAACATATCCATATTTACCTGGGAATATCTAGGTATAAATCAAAATTCTGAATGTTTAATTTTCTATCTGTATGTCCTCAACAAGATTTTTATAGGTAAAAAAGACATTTAGAGTTGAAGAAAGTCAAATTATGCCTGAATGTTTTGCAGTACAAGAAGAAAAAGAAGACTGTGTTTTTTGCAGATACATCTCTTTCTCAAAAAGTCTGCTCACTTCTAGAGGATCTTCCCCACTGTCAAAGAATCTGCATGCTGAAGTTCTGAAAAGCTGGTGACATGGCAGTAAATATTCAGTAGAGAATTTAATTTCATACTCATTAACTTTCTGAAAACAATGCTTTTGAGCAGGAAGTTGGTATTCCTTTTCTACAAATCTAAGTTATGATCCTGAACTGAAACAAGAGCCATGTTCTCAAGACAGAAGTTAGAGAAGAGAGACAGTGTTGTGCATCATGAAAAGAGGTTTTTAAATAATACACAATAAATAGAAATGGAGTTTTTTTTCAAAGTCTGGCTCTACATCTGTGCTCAAAAAGCATGAACCATGAGCCACATGATGAATGTCTGTGAATGTTCACTGAGACTGAGAGTAAAGGTCAAAGCATATAATATCAGTCAGTCAATCAGTCCAGCATCTGTTTGCATTGATTTTCACAGACTGTTTTGTGAATGCACGGGTGTGGCATTTAAACCATTTGCTGCTGCAAGTGTTAAGAAGCAGCACAATGGTCCTTCCCCATACTTCAGCCCTCTACCTCACATGTCATCTTACTATCTCATGTTTGCAACATGGTAAATCATTCTCCATTGCTTTAACTTTGAATAATTCCTCAGAAGTAGTAGGACTATTTCAATGTTAACTTATATGTGTAAAGAATTTTATAGGATCAAGACTACACTGTGTAAATATTTGGGTCATGTACTGTGTCTGAGGTATATTTGAATTGTATGGTTGAACATGATTTATTTTTGAAGATAATACACAGTTAAACTTTTGAAGTTCAAATATTATAATCTTTTAAATTCCTATTAACAATAATTGATGGGGTTTTTTTTAGATATGCTGACACTTTGGGATTCATCTTGTGTTGAGGAGAAAACCCTAAAGCAACTGCACTAAGTCTTGACCACTTGGAAATAATTTTATCATGTCTTAACCTCTGTCAGCTATCACTGTTTTTAATATTACCTGACATCCTTCTCATCCAGCTCCTACTTCTCTATTTGGCTGAGGTTTGTTTCCTATTCATAACATTTTTGGTCAGCCATCCGAAGCAGTACACTTTATTTCTTCATGTGCATAGTACCTGAAGGAATCTCAGAACACTTCAGCACTAAAAACAAGAGCAACTTCCAATATCTTGGAATACATACCACTAGATTTCTACAAGGTTTCTTTCTTCCTCTGCCTGAGAAAACAGGCCTAAACTCTTGAAAGGCATTTTTACTAAAAAATTCACCAACTCAATGTAAGCTTAAGAGCAAAAGACTAACTATGAAAAATTATACTCTTTGAGGGAAAAAGTGGCAGCTGATTTCCATGAAATTTTATCAGAAAACCAGTCTGCTTTTCAATTTTTTATGATTTTCAGTAGTTTTGAATATATGAAGATAGCTAAACACTAACATTCCCTTCCCCTCTGCAATCACTGAACCTTTCTAGAGCTACCAAGGAGGAAACACAGCAATCCTGATTTCATGCAAAACAGCTGATACCTTTCCAGATCACCTTCTGTTGTTTTTCTTTTATGTTTGTCACATTGCAAGACTTTTTTTTTTTTTTGCAATTTGACAATGCCTTTAGATTCAGAATTAACTGGGTGTATTTGTTTCTTCACTGTAACCACAATATATGTCAGTGTTTTCACTTGCATGGATCAAGTGCTCTCAAACCGTGAGATGAGCTTTCCTGATGAGACTTAGATCTCTTCCAGAGCAAGATGTACCAAGTCCAGAGAAAAAACCAAAATCAGCATTCTTTTTCTCTTAATTTTCCCCATTTTGGATAACACAATCCTAGAATTTCTGAACTTATGATTAATAGATAAGGTGATTCTGTTTTTTGATATCTTCCAAGCAGAAGTGAGCAGGCAAAGCAAGAAGTAACACCAGGACTGTACACCCAGATGTTGTAAACTTTCACAACTATGTGATATTTACAGAGGTCTATTAGAAAGAAGTTAATCTGCAGGGATTTCCATTTTTATTTATCTCAGCAGTGGAAACATATTAGGTTGTTTTTGTTTTGCAAGTTTTTGGTTTTTTCCCCAGAATCTAATGGTACTTTATCAATAAGCCTTTAAGCAAACTTTCCAAAGGTATTTGGTTGTCTGTTAGGGAAGAAATAGTGAGGAAGAAGGTTGATACAGTGTTTCTGGAAGAGCTAGATTCTCCTCAAATTTGAAATCACACATTTTGAACTGGACACTCATGACAGGTGTGCAGGTATTCAGATATGGAGTGACAACTTCGTGTTAAGAACTGAAGCTTGGAAATAAATCACTCAATATGATTTCTTCCTCACAGTGGTGGGCCACACAGTAAGGATGAGACAAGATTAGGAAAAGAACAGATTACAATAATGTATCAGTCTGCCTGTTAAAACAATTTGTCATTTATTATGCAATATCTACTGCTCGATCTGATCTTGTTTTAAGCTCTTCCAAATTAAGAACATATTTGTTCCCTTAGATCAAGATCCCTAGCTCCCAATTCCCATGTCAATGACATCTTCAGCTAGTGCCAATGGCAAATCTCGAGTCACAGATAACAGATATTTCACTAATAAAAAGCTAAATATGCCTAATATTTCCCCATTTGCTAAATCTCCGCTGTATTTTTTAATGCGCACTTTGTAAAAATATTCTGCATTTAGGTGGAATAGCTGTATGCTTAGATCTGGATAAACTTGCTCAGTATTACCGGTTTTCACATTTTTGATTATTTCTTCCTCTGCTCTACAGAAACTCCCCCTATTTCCCACAGTAAGTGATACTGCTTCCTTACTCAGACTGCATCCCAAAAAATCTCATTCATTAGTTAAGTCAGGACTCTCCCTGTCCTAAAAAGCAGAGTTTCTGAGCATTTGCATAAGTTTCTGTTAGCAGAGTAAATTTCACCTTCAGTTAAAAGCTTCCACACTTTTTGGGGGGAGAACCTCTTAATTCATGAGCTTGCTCTTGCTAGAGACTGAGAGTTTTCAAGAAATTTTCTGTAGAAGCCCATTTGTTCATGCTAAAAAGAGAAAGTCTATTATTATATTAGCTTTCATGCTTCAAGATAAGCCTGCTAAAAATTTAGAAGTTCATAAATTTCCTGGCTCCATTAGAGTTCCAGAATTTTTTTTGGGTCTAAGTTTAATCATTTTACTGGGTTTACATAATAGTGAAAGATCTATTTTTCCATATAGGTAGATATAAATCTATTCAAAAGACACTGAACATCAAGATGAAAATTTAAGAAAAGACAAGCACAGTGTCCAATATAATTTTGAAGAATGCAACAATGAAGCCTGAGAAACAAATTTTTCTCATTTTTAATTCAGTAATTACCCTGTTGGAGAAGCTTTTTTACTTCCTTCTTAAAGTTATGCTACAGAAGAAGAAAAGCCCTACAAGATATGCAGCTAAAGTAGGAAAATCAAGCAGTTAGAACTGTGAAAATCAAGGCGTTGGAGCTGCATTTGTGATTTTAAATTTGTTCATTTTAAGACATAATTTAAACTGTCATTACTATAAACTGTCATTACACAATTACTTTGAATATTTTTCCACATAATTCTGACTCGGTATGTAGTCATTATTCAAGTGAGTAAATATTTAGTGGAAAAAAATCAACCCATCTTTATCTACAATCACAGAATCATAGAGTGGTTTAGGTTGGAAAAGACCTACGGGAGCCTTCATGGGGAGATCTGATAAATGTGCTACAATGATGAATTGGCCAATAATATTAGCAAACACTGAATCTGACATATTTTTCCTCATTAAGCTTGCTTGAATATATGTAACATTCATTTACAAGACTGAACTAGCACCATTTTTCTAAGGATGCCATTTCTTCTTCTGGGACTATGCTGTGCCAAAAATCCTAAAAATGTAAAAATATGTTTAATGTAGAAATCCCCACTGCCTGTTCCTCCTGGTAGCCTGCAGTACTGTGAGGCAGTCTATAAAAGATGGAAATGAGGAGACATTTCACCTTGTACACATGAAATGGCAGTAATTGTTCAGAATAAATGCAAAGACATTTTCACTGAGAATCAGTGTCCTCCAAGAAACAGTTTGTTCCGTATAACTTCAAAAAATATACAAAAAAACCTTTTAAAAGGGTAAAAAGCCTACTGAATGTAATGATCAAGATATGAGAGGGATTTGTTGCAGACATTTTTTCACAGAAATCCTTTCTTTGGGATTTGTTCATCTTCTGGGAAGCTGAGGCCCCAGAAGAAGAATGTAAACAATTGTTATTGGCTGGTGTGGAATGTAACAGGTGCAGCGGTGATTGGGCTTCTGTGAGTGTTTTGATTTTCTGACCACTTACAGGAGAGTTTGTCCTTGCTTTCTGCTGGACACAGAACTTTGTTATTCATTCTTTTCTATGCTATTCTTAGCTTAGCAGCCTCTGCAACTTCTCTCCTTATTCTTTTTAGTATAGTTATAATGTATTATATATCATATATCAATAAATCCAGCCTTCTGATCATCAACTAAGATTCTCGTCCACTTCTCTCACCCTGACAACCTCATCAGGTTGCTGTAATAGGGATCCAGACATTTTGTTGGTTGGAGAATTAGCACAACCTACTCACAGACAGACAAAAGTCCTTAATTTGAAAATGAAAGAAGGGCTTCACAAAATTCTCCCCAAGACCCTTTCAAGTAAGTAAGATAAAAAACCAGATTCTTGTATTAATAAGATAATTTATGTATTGCTTCACAAAGCTGTTAAAGGTGTTCAGGGAATATTCAGTCTTGTGCCAAAGCGCGCATCGCTTCACGAGCCGTATGCTGAGTCTCCTTTTGAACACCCTCTGCACATCATTAAGTGACCAGCTGAAAGCCAGCAAGCTGTCACAGACAGACACACAGACATGCACACAGGGACTACAGACACCTGCTTCCAGGATGTCCCTGCTCCTGGGGCTCCTGTCAAGGACTGAGGCAGGAACCCCGGCTGGGAAAGTGTGTGCTGATGCAATGGTCACTGGAACACGAGCAGGAGGCAGTGCCCCAGGTGCCAGAGCAGATCAGAGCTTCCCCTGTAGTGACCACAGCAGAGGGGACCCCACACCCATGGATGACCCCATGTCCCAGTAGGTGGGTAGTTCCTGAAGAAAGCTGTCACCATGAAGAGCCCACTCTGGAGCAGGGGAGAAGTGTGGACTGACCACAATGCTCAACCCCCATTATTGTACAATAAAAAATTCTAAGTAGTCCGTCTTTATGAATTTTCCTACTCTCAAGTTAAATAGACCAATATTTTTTATTATATTTGATAAAGAAAAATAAAATAATACACTGCACATAGACTTTTCCAAGAACATTTTCTTTCTATTAGGTGCCAAAATTTCCCTCTGGTGCCAAATAACAGTTAAGTCTGATTTTCCTTCCATGAAACCTGTTAGCTCAGGCAAAGAAATCCTTCAAATATTAAATACATGTAAAGTTTGTCATGCATCATCAGAAACCATGTATATTTTTTCAATTAGTGAGGTTTAATTAAATCTTTCCAGAAACATCTGATCAGGGATCAAATCATCATTTGTGGAAGTTAAAGAGAAATTTCCAAACTCTCAGCTATTGAGTAGTAGGTAATCGCCAGTGAAACCTAAGAAAATATTTTTAAGCCTATTAGCACTGTCCAGTGTTTCTTGAGTAACTTTAAAGTTGCAATTACCAAGGAAACCATATATGTGTTGATTTGCCCACACTTCCTTCCTAGAAACTGCTGATCTGCTACAGAGAATGACTCTTGGCAGCTTTGGCTTAGGAAGTCCTGCTTATCCTAAGTTCCAGGCTTCATGCTTCAGCACAGCTATCTGGCTACTTGTATTTCAAGTGCATATTTTAACACTAACTTTACATCTCCAAACTACATTAGCATCACAGAAACAACTGCCACCTAGACCTACTCACAGATTATTTGGTTGCATATGACTTGACAGTTGCTGTTGATTCTGTCTTAATACCATTAACCTATGAAAATTCATTCAACATAACTGCAGCCTTCCACGCTGAACTTCATAAAGTAGTTCAAATCATTGTTTGCTGCAGGTCATTAAGAAACTAGTAAACAGACTATTTAACAATGATGCTAATGTAAATTTTCCATGACAGCAGTCACTGGTATCCTGCTGACAAATGATAATGTCCTCACAACGTGTCCTCAGAGCTCAGTAATTACTTCAGTATTCATGAGTGCATTTGGTTGGAGGTTTACCTGATCTGAATGCAAAATCTCTCTGCAAAGTTTGCATGTGCTAAGTGCATCAGGTACATGTACAACATGAATATGTTCAAAGTATCTCTAAAAGAAATAATCTGTTAACTTCAGGCATGACACAATCTTTTTCCCACCATTGAAGATTCTTCCCAAAATACAGCTTTATTGAACTATTGCTTTAGCTCCTCACCTTACTCTTGTAACACAATAAGAAAACATTTCAAGGAACAAAAAATAAAATGCTCCAAAAGAACTGCAAGAATAAAAGCTTTAAAGGTGTGTTGGCTACTTGTGTAAAACAGGCTTTTGATATTTCAAACACCACTAGCATAGTTTGAAGCACGGTTTTATGATGATGTTTCCTTCAAGCTGCTTTTAAGCCTTCTAAACTATTTGAAGGACAAAATCTGAATTTCAATAGTTAAGACAGAACAGCTAATTTTTTTAATGAGGTTTTTTATTTTAAAGTGTCCACTAGTTGATTAAATTTACCTCCAAATGCATAAAGAAATAAACAATACTGTATTTGAGGCATCAGTGATTACATGTGAGAAATCATATTAGAGAGGGAGAGTCTCAGAAAATGAGAAAATGGGTATCATTAAAAGAGGGATAATAGGGAATCTAAAGAAAAAGGGACACCTCACCTAACTACAGACTGCATTAACATGGAAAAGATGTGTACACAGAAAACTTGGAAACACCTGAAGAATAATAAAATCAAACAATGTGTATTTTTCAAAAATTAACTGTGTCAAGCCAAGCTAATCTCCTGGGGTGGGATAACTATATTACTGGGTGAGCTGATTTTGGCTGGTGTCATTTCCTTCACAGTAGCTGGTCTGGGGCTGTGTTCTGGATTTGTGCTGCATGCAGTGTCAGTAACACAGAGTTAATATTTTATATTAATATTAAATATTACACAGATATTTTACACAGAGTTAAGGCCTCTCCTGCCTCTCACCCCACCCTACAAGCAAGTAGCTCAGTGTGCACAAGGAGCTGGGAGGGGACACAGCTGGGACAGCTGACCCCAGCTGATCCAAGGGACATTCCAGACCGTACAGGACCGTGCTCAGTGTGGAAAGCTGGAGGGAAAGAAGGAAGGCAGGATGTTCAGAGTGACAGTGTTTGTGTTCCCATGGCACTGGTACACTTGATGGTGGATCCCTGCTTTCTTGAAGATGGTTGAACACTGGGCTGCCCATGGGAAATGGAGAAGGAATTCTTTGCTTTTCTCGTGTGTGTGTGTCTTTTTCTTTCCTTATTAAACTGTCTTTATCCCGTAAGTTTTCTCATTTTTACCATCCTGGTTCCCCAGTTATGCTGCAGGGGGAGAGACCAAATGGCTGTGTGGTGCTGAGTTGCCAGCTGGGTTTAAACCATGACACAGGGAAGAAGAATTACGTTGAAGTATCTTGAGTACAGTAAGAAATTTAATTTTTTTCATATTAAATTCTTGTAGGAAAAGAAGGGAAATGTCTTCTGCATGAAAAAACATATAGAGACTGTGTGTGACTTCTTGGAAAGCTCTTCTCAAAGAATAACTATCAGTATCAAATGGGGATTTTCTTTCAGACTGCAACCCTTAGAGATTTCAGGCACAACTCTGTTCACTGCTTTCATTAAAAGTATGGATTAAAAAGTTAAAAAATATTGTAGATGAAATAGGATATGTGAGGATTACAGAAGTCTGGAGACTTCTGAACTGTCCTAATAAATACATAATTTAGAATTAAACAGAAAATAATAAAAAAGAAACAAAGTTCACAACAAACTAGTAAAGAGAAATGAATACTGAAAATGCCAAATGAGGAAAGAAGGACCTGGAAGTTTAAGAGTATTAGAAAAGACCTGTGAGTCAACAGTGCAGTATTGCTGCAAAAAAAGGAAAGGGAAAATCTTTTGTCAAGCATTTTGAAGGTAAGATATGGGTCAGAATAATTTCCTTCTACTTGTTTACAGAGAGAATGCAGCTGAAGGAATGCCAGTGGCTTTCAGTGCCGTACTCCAAAACACACATAGTCACCCTGGAAAGGATACAGAAGAAAACAGCAGGAAAGAGAAGAGGGCTCAGAAAGTATTAAGAGTGAAGGAAGACTGCAAAAAGAAGGGTTTCTTTTAGTCTAGGCAGACAAAGACTTGACAGATCTTTTAGGACATGGCAGATTGTTAATAGGAAAGACAATGATCAATTGTTACGAATTGTCCATGTGAAGGAAAGACAAAAAGTACCCAGTACAACTTGCAGAAAAGACTATATAGGTCATATATTAATAAAAAAATTGAGAGGAGAAAGCTTGAACAGGACACCCTTGGAGAGTCTTTTAGCAGAAATTCTAAAAAAAAGTAGCAGATAAAAATCTCTGTAGGAAGCTGTGGTGTATTTGTTCCTTCCCCAGAGGCAGAGGACTGGACGATATAACCTTTGGATTCTATTCCATCCCTGTATTTCTAATTCAATGACCACATGATGTGCTTTAGTAAGTACCACTTACGGGTTTTTTAAAAGAGTGCTCCAAGTGACATAAGTTTAGATAATTTCACCCTTTTGCAAAGTAGCGTTTTCTTCCCCTAAAGGCACCCCTGCTTGCCTTGCACTTACTTGCAGATTACAGTGCTATTTAGCACAGCAGAAGACTGAGAAAGTTAACATAAAATGCATTTTGGATAATTTTTATAAGTATGTATACATCAATTATTATGACAAAATCTGACCTGTTATAAAAGATGCTCAATGAAAAAACTTTATGCCAATAATCCCTAGTCCTTAGAGTATGAATCATTGTGTATCAACTGTTAAATAAACCAACAGCTTATAAATTAATTTATTTTCAGGGACATTAGTGCTAGATGGGACCATTACAGCACTAAATTGCTTCATAAACTTTACTTAATAATGCAACAGATAAACCCACTTTCTATCTTCGCTATGTATTTTTGAAGAAGAAATAACTGAATGAAAACTGGTATGTCTTGACTATCAGAGTACTAGTAAGAACTTATAGCATTTAAGGCATCAAATATTGTCTGATTTTCTAGGGAAACAGATTCTGGTTCTGCAAAAATAGCACATGGCTATAGCTGAATGACAGCAATTATCTGGTCTGCAGCTTTTGTGGTGTGGGGAAGGGGGCTGGAAGCCAGCTAGAGCTGAGCCAAAGAGACAGATTTATTTAAGATAAACTTTAACCCTGCCATGGAGAGAATAATACAATTTTGAATACAGAAAGGCCAAAACTGTGGGCTGAAAATGCATCTTCAAATCCAGGCAATATTTTATGGGCTCTAATTAATGTGAAATATAGCAGAAAATAGAGAGAGTGTGTGTCATTTGAGAAAAGCATTGCAATATTTGATTGTATGTTTTTTTCTGAAGCTGAGAAACAGCTCAATATAAGTAAGGAGTACTTTGGTACAAAAGTGGGATATTTATCTCTCAGACAGGCAGATACAGGTCTGTTAGGGACTGGGAAATGCAAGACAAGATCACAGGATGTAAGTGAAAAGTATCATTTTTATTGGCAATAAACCTCACTAAAATTAATTTTTATGAGCAATTAGTGTATCAAACTGCAGTTAAATTCTACAAGTATGATTCTGCAGAAAGAGCATTTAAGGTTTCCTGGTTATCATGCTTGAAATATTTTTTATCAAATTTGTTTCACTTCATGTGTTAAAAAGACAGGACAGAGGCTTCTTCTCAGCAATTTCACCATTCCCTTTCTCCCTCTGGATCTGGAATCATCCTTTTTGCTCATCCAGCATCATCAGCACTGAGACTTGTGCAGCTTGATCTGGTGAGGTGATTCTCTGGTAGTGGTGAAACCAGCACCACAGAAACCAGCTCACTCCTTCTTGTGGGTGAAAGCACTTGGGAGGTGAACAAGAGAAATGAGCTAAAAACCACTGCCTACAAACAAAGGTGAGCTTTGGGGTGTTTTTTCACAAGAAGTGACAATTAGGTCAATACAGCAAAATGCTATAGGTAGTGAACAGAGGCTATATTTTATACAGTTCTGACATCTTCCTTACTCTGCTGAGTAGATTATGTCCCAGAGCTTATGGGAAAACATTTTAATGAGAACTGGTAAGAAAATGAAAAATATTTTCCATTAACTTTTGGCAAAAAAACCCCCCAAATTACAAAAATATTTAGGGGAAAAATATTATTTGTCATGAAATTAGTGTGATGTTTTAATATGTCTTTGTGGTTTTGGTTTTTGGTTTTGTTTCAGTTAGTTGGGTTAATATAGCCCAAAGAAACAGTCTTTTTTATTTAGGAAAAGAAAATTTTTATTCACAAGAATTCACATTCCAAATATCTGTAATTACCTAAATGGAGTTTCTGTCTCCTGATTTTTTTCTGGTTCCTTCCCATCTCATTCCACACTGAATTCAGTTTCACTACAAAGTGTTCACCTGCAGGGTGTTGTCTTTGTTACTGTGACTGCTCTTTGCTTAGGAGATGTAGAACCAATGTCCTGATCCCAGATAAAAAAGGGAATTTTTAAGTACTGCATGATTCAGAAGAGCCATGTGCATGTCTCCTGTCCCCAGCAGAGGGAATGTGGGTGATTGACCTTTCTCCACTTGTGCCCTCCCTTTCAGGTAGCAACCTGACTTTTTGGTGTGGGTGATTACCAACTAGACTCCTCAGATATACCCAGAGGAACTCTTCCTTTGCTACTTCAGAAAAGTACTCAGATGAGTAAGTATAGAAAATGAGAGTGAAATACACTTATTTTAAACCCTATTTCATGAAAGTTTACAAACAGTTGGTCTCACCTGCCCAGTACCTAGAAGATTAGCAATAACTTATTTTGAATTCAGGAATTATTATAAGTGATGGGCAGAAACCAGAATTAGCAAGAGTTGATCTTTTTTCCCTGTATAAGCAAGACCAGATGGGCTCAGGTGGAATGCTTTTAAGTTGCTGCATTTCCCCCACGAGCACACCTGCAATTGATGAGGAAATTACCTCATCCTTCAGAATTGCCAGGCATTTACTACTGCAATAAACTGTACTTAGGAAAGAAACATTACTTCAAACTTTTGTATTTTCTAAGGTACACCTCATGATGCAGCCCAGGTTATAAATATGGACTGAAAAAAACCTATTAAGCCATAACAAATGTAATGAATATGAGATCAAATTTAAAGGGAATAGATTCTGATTTTGTGATTTTATCAAATTCCCAGGGACTGAAGCTGTCTGGAAAGTATTGCAGAAAAATTTCACCGTACTAATTGATTGAAAAATAAAATAGCAAATGAAATTCTGTATAAAAAAAAAAATTACAAAGCAGTGTACATGAGAAAAAACCCCTTAACTATGCATGCACAATGATAGGCTCTAAATTAGCTATTACCACCCAGGAAAGAGATATGTAAGCCTTTGTGGATAGTTTCCTGAAAACATCGTCTGCGTGCTCAGAAGAAAGTGATGTTTTAGGAATGATTAGGAAGAAAATGAATTAAGCAGAAACCAGTTTTACACCTGAAAAAAATGTGTTGTATTTCATGTGTCCTGTTTTTCAGAAAGACATAAGAGGCAGCAGAAAGAATAGTGACCAGGAGGATTGATATGTAGTACAGACTATAAGATATGGGAAGACAGAAAGTGGTGACTGAAAGGTGACATTATAACAATATATAAAGCTATGAATGATATTGCAAGATAAACAATTTTTTTATTATTACTACCTTTCAGAATTTGCAGGAAAAGGTCAATACAATGTAAGATTTAAATCAAAGTAAATAAACTGCTTTCTCAGTATGGGGTTATAGAGTCATTTGCATAGAATGCTGCTGGACATGGAAGTAAACATAAGGCAACAACACTGTGGGCAACTCTTCAACACAAAGACCTCCAGAAAATCTTTAGTTTAAAAGCCCCAAAGCCCTGACTGTCAGAAGGTCAGAGGACTCAGAAATAACCTCCCCGAAGCCCCTTAAATTTTAAAGGAAAAGCTGCTCAGCTCTCCTACTCTTTCCTAATAAACCTCTATCAGTTAATGTTACGCATAAGATACTGTTAAAAATGGACATTGAGTCTAACTTAATAAGGCAGTTCTTAATTATAGCAGTGTTACCACATTTTCCTCAGGTTGAAAAAACTCCCTGCCTGATTATCAGCACAATTTAAATTATAATCAGGATTTTTCCCATTCCACAACAACTTCTCCTTTCATGGTCATGGTGTCTTATAGTATCCCATTAATTTCCTCAGGTCATTAGGTTTGTAAAGAATGATGTTAATGTGCATCACAGTAGAAAGGAGTAGGACTGGTGGATGAACATATTCAAAACTAGATGCATTGTACTACAGTTTTTCCAGTATCAAAATAAACCTTTTAATGAGAAGCATTATTAAAAATAATTAACTGTTCTCTCTACCCCAGAATTTAAATTAATGAAAAATAGTAAGAATGAAAATAGGAGGAAAAGATCTTGCAAAATGGAAGAAATTGCTGTAAAGCTATTTCCTGAAAAGGAGATCTGCTACTGAAAGAAAACTGTATCTTCTTTTTGTGTGATGTTTATCTATTCAGTACAAAAGGTCACATGAGACCATGCCAAAGGGTGGAGTGCACCCAAAAAAAGTGCATAGAAAAATTCTATGATTATACTTTGTATTTTATTTACTTTTTATTGCCTAGCACTTCACAAAAGACATAGCCTTGTCCCAGAGTTTACAGTCTAAGGGATCTATTTGACAGATGTGTGAGCTACAGCATTTCATAAGGCAAGAAAGGACTAAGAACGTACAACTGGTTTTGCCACCATTTATTTATTGCTGAAGCATTTCCAGTGGCCACACAGTGAGAGCTGCAATGAAAATTTGTATTTGAAGCAAGACTAATCTGAATGAAGGAGTCTCTTTTTGGGATGGATCTCTGTACCCAGATGGTTGTGCCATGGGGAGCCATTGTGGCACAGACATTTGCCTGCTCTGGAAGGAATCATTAGGAGCCCTGGCACACAGTCCAGGGGCATGGTGCTGTCTGTTTTAAAGCTGCCTCTGTGCACCTGCAACCTGCTAGGAAAGGGTGATGGTGGATCTTTATTTTTGTGTCTTTTGATAGTGAAATTGTCATTCTTTCCTCTTCTCTGTGCTCCTGATTGTTACAACCTATCCTTGAAAATTGGCACAGCCTTTACATTCCCCCTTTCTCACTCAAGACCTCCCTCAAAAAGTTACATGTCTCCAGACACATAATGACATGCCTTTTTAATAGATGGTGTAGCTGGAATTTGCATTTTGGGTGCAAGAACATATAAATAAGAGTCAAAGTTGCTACTTCAGCATGTGGTTATTTATCTACTACATATGTAACACGAACTCTGTCCATGGTGCTAGATATCTGTCTCCTCCATATCCTGCTTTTCCTCTGGGATTTCCATAAGATGAATGCCTCTGATATCTTCTCTGCAGTTTTATTCCTCCTAGCTAACATACAGCCTTCATCTCTTCTTTAGAGTAAATCTTCTCATATTATTCAAGTTCCTGCAGGGTCTTTTCATACAGGCATTTTGTTCAAGCACAAGACTATCTGATCAAGGAAATAGCCAAGGGTTTCCAAACCTTGCCAGAGGGTGGGGGGGAAAGTCATATTCCTGCATCTTCTGCAGCAGGAGTCATTCATGTGCTCAGCCTCAGCTGATTCTCTACAGAGTGAGTCTTCTCTCTAGTGGTGGCCTCCAGCCAAGGCCAAGAGGAGCTGTTTGTGCCCAAAGGCAGAGCAAGCCCTCACCACGGACTGTCAGCACTCCCCAGACAGACCCCCTCTAGTCTATTCCTCCCATACAACTGATGCATTCAACAAAACTTCTTTCACTAATTTCTAAATTTCTCTGATATTTCATTGTGGAATTCTGAGGCCTGTCCCTCGTTCCCTCAATCACCAAACACAACTTTCCTAGGCTGCCTGAGGGGAAGTAAGGGAATCCTGGGACCTCAGCTCAGGAGTGGCTTCAGCACAGCACCAGGAAAACACACAGGCTCTTCCTTCTGGTCTCCTCTTGCCTGGCAGGCCACAGCTAAACTGGTCTGTGTGGCCAGGCTGGGCTGGGAGGGTGTGCTGCAGGCTTGGCCTCTGTCACAGAACACCACAAGCTCCCAAAAGGAGCCAGTTTCATCCTGTTCCAAAACAGACCCATGGCTGCCCAAATCTGAGGACATCAGTGATGCTTGGTGGCACCTCCGTACTGCTCAGGAGGAGGAGAGAGAAAAGTCATGGAAGAAGGAGTGAAGTTGAGCCTGGTAAGAGAGGTGTGTGTGGGGTGTGTTTATAGTTTTGTCTTTGTTTCTTACCATCCTCTTCTACCCCTTACTGGCAATAAATTAAATTACCTTTACTCAATTTGAGTCTGTTTTGCCTGTGATAGTAACTGGTCAGTGATCTCCTCATCTTTACCATGACCCATCAGTTTTTTCCCCTTATTTTTCACCCCCTTCCTTTTGGGATTGAGAGAGCAGCTTCGTAGGGACCTGGCAATCAGACAAAGTTAACTCACCAGAGCAGTAGAGAGTCTAAAATCTTATCTCACCTTTCCTCCCCTCCAGCCTTAAGTCTGATTACATCCCTGTTACCTTTCCTGTACCAGTTCTTCTGTAAGATAAACATTGTCATCAATCACTTCACCATCTGCCATTCACTTCTCAAAACTTACTGAAATAGGATTTTCCCCCTTTGATACTGCAATTCTTTATTTTTTTTCCCCCTTGTGTCTTTTAAACAAAATTTCTACAGTATAGCCTCATCCCCTTTCTTTCCTCTGCTTTCCACAGCTGCCAAAATGATCCTGAGCAGTCTGGGCAAGGGAGGGTCAAGTGGAGGACGGGATTATTTCCAGGAATAGTACTGAGTGATACCATTACAGGAATACTGGGTTCATCTCTGACAGTGAACATTAGAAACCAAAGCTAGAAAAATGCTGGTTTTAACAAATGAGAGTAGATATCAACTTGAACAACTTACCCTGGGAAGTGATGGATTTCCTGTCCCTTGAAGTCTTTAAATCAAGATTGGATGTTTCTCTAAAATATATTGTCCAACTCCAAGAGAAATTACAGATTTGATGGAGGAACCTCTGGGTGAGACTCTTGGTCAGATCAGGTTAGACCACTGTGTGTTCCTTGTGCACGCTCAAATTAAATTTAAATTAGCATGCTACCATTGTGTTTGAAAAAGACCAAAGCATATGCCTCAGCTCAGTTAGCAGGCAGTACCTTGCTGATCACTATCATGGATAAAGGTCTAAAATCTTAATATTTAATACTTATTTTGCATGAATTCACATGCATATGTGCCAGCAAAATAACTAAATGTTTTTCCAAGTTCACTTGCTCTTAGTGACAAAGAACCAGACAGCCATGGAAATACTATTTTCATTGCTTTTTATCTGGGTTTACAAAGTCAAAAAGTTAAATGATGAAGAATGGAGGAAAAGAGGAACCAAAATTTGGGGAGAAATTAGGGAGACAAAGGAGGCAAAGCAAGGAAGAAGAAAAGAAAATCAAACAAGAGCGAAAGCAGAGGTTACAAAAAGAGATGGGTAAATAATGTGAAGAACAAGCCTGCCATTTCAGAGAGAAGACTGGAAAACGTGAAGGGAAAGTAAACAGAAGTAGAAGATTTACTGAAACATAAAGGAATGAGTATTCTGAAATGCAGGTTAAGTCTGTTTGCCATTGACCTGCAAAGAAATCTTTCAAAAAGTAATTAATTTACAGGAATTTCGCCGTCTCCCAAACACACACACACACACACACACACACACAGAGTCACGCGCACAGCTGGACACATCCACACTGATGAGTCTGTCTGTCTATACATCTCTGCTTTCAATGTTCACTGCTTACTCTCCCATGTGGTAGATGCTAGGAGCCCACAATCATTCTTCACAAATCACTGTCACCCTCTGCAGCAAATAGAGGGGTTGTATTTCACCCTGCAACAGGAGAGTTTGAGGACACAAGGTGCAGTAAAAAACTAAGAAAGTAAACTTGAGTGAAAGGAGGCAAAACTCTGATCTTGGAGCAAATGTGTGTGTTTCAAAGCAGAGCCATAAAGTTCACCTTAAAAAAATCACTATTCTTTCATATTGCCAATTAACATTTTAAAATTATGCTATTGCAACTCCAGTCATTCCCTGTGACTGACAGAAATATCTTGTAAAGCCACATGTGAAGCTAGAAGCTCCCTCCTCTGACATACAGCTATTGTTGGATGATTTCATTACCTATCATTTATTATATATATCTTTTAATTATTAACTGCAATAGACCCAGACTTCTAGCAGCTCCTCTGGGAAACTTCCAAGGCTTGAAGAGAAAAATTCAAAGGCACCAGAAAAAGACTAGACAGTAAAAGAGCTCCCTTTTTTTCCTCCCACTTAAAAATATTAAGAAATAAAAAAAAAAAAAAAAAAAAAAAAAAAGAAAATAGAAAATAGCGAAAAGGAGGTGGCGTTGAAGTTTTCCTTTGCATTCGCTCTCCTCCCTTTGGCACGAGTGGCACAGCGCTGAGCGCTGCCCTGCTCGCTCCATCCTCTGCCGCAAAGCGCGGCCGGCAGCGCGGAGCGCTCCCGCGGCTCCCGGCGGAGCGGAGCGGAGCGCCCCCGCGGGGAGGGGGCTCGCCTGCCCCGCTCCGCAGCCGCTCAGCGCCCGCACACCCGCCCGGCCACCCTCACTAATAACAGCGCGTACTTCACAGCAGCAGCCCCAGGGATGGGCTGCGGAGGACGAGCCTCCCGCGCCCAGCCCGGGGCACTGTCCTTGCCGGCCCGACTCCCGCTGCACAAAGTTCAGCGATGCTGCGCGCCCGCGGATAGGGGAGCGGCACGAAAAAGGCGGGGTGAGGGGGGCGAATAAAAATTTTAAAAAACCACTAGTACCAACAACAACAACAAAAAAAAAAGCCCCCCCAGAAATTAAAAATAAAGGCAAACGCGGCGCCTGCGGCCGGCGCGGCGGCTCCGCGGCTCGGGGCGGAGCGGGGCGCGCTCGGCGGCCGCTCCCGCCCGCGGCGGTGCGGGCGGCGGGGGGGGCGCACGGCGCATGTCCGCCCGCGCCGCGCCGCGCCTCCGCCAGACGCTGCCCCCCGCCGCCAAACTCACCACCATCTTCTGCATGTGCAACATTTGCAGCCGGACACACTCCGCTCCCCGGCGATGGAGACTGCGGGAAAAATCCGCCGCGGCGGCATGGCTTGCTGAAGCGGCAGCCGGGAGAGAGGCAGGGCGCGAGCGGGAGAGGATAGCGAACAAATTCTAAAACCAAACCCCACCCGAAAAAAAAAAAAAAAGAAAAGAGAAAAAAGAAAAAGAAAAAGGAGGAAACCTCTCTTTTTCTCCCCCTTCCCTTTTTTTTTTTTTTTTTTTTTTTTTTTTAATTCCTGGTTTTGTGTGTATCCTCCTCGCCCTCGATGCCTCTTTAAGCAGCATCCAGCGAGCGAGCGGGAGAAGGCGAGACAGAGAGGCAGAAGAGAAGATGAGGATAATTTGCAGACAGCTTGTCTTGTTGTTTTCTGGCTTTTGGGGACTAGCAATGGGAGCTTTTCCTAGCAGCGTGCAAATAGGTAAGCGCTGCATTGGGCTGCGTGCTTGTGTCCAGGGGTTCAATCCTTTGCGAAGTGAGTTGGAAAGGAGGCTCTGAAGGCAGCTTTTGCAGATTTCTCCTCCAGCACCATCCCATTTCCGTGCCTGCACGAATCATCCTCGTGTTTCTGTGTATGTGCCTCCGTGTGTCTGTGTGTGTGTAAATATTTCTGTGTGCGTTCGCGTGCGGGAAGGAGGATGCTTGTCTTGTGCAGAACTCCTTCCAGCCCCGGGGGTGCGGTGTCGGCAGGGCACGAAGGGGCTCGGGGCTGGTGCCCCTTGGCTGCTTTAGCCTCCTCCGACTCCCCTTGCTCTTGCCTGACTCTCGAAGGAATGGCGAGTCCTGAGCAGCGGAGGTTGCGGTAGCCGGCAGGGATGGGGGGGCAAAAGGCTACATCGTCCTTCGTTCCTCTCTGTAGTTGGAAAGTTTAGGGTTTTCTAAGTGTGTCCCTCTAGTCCTGTGCCCCATCCTCGCCCCTTTCCCACCGCCTCCTGCTTCCCTCCTTTCGGACGTGTTTGGGATGGGACGCAGCTATCTGAATTCTTTCCAGCTCAGCTCCATCACTGCATCATTTCTTGTGGACTTGTAAAAATGCTGCTAATAAGGCTGAGCTGCTCCCTGCCTGCACATGGCTGCAGAGGAGCAAAGTTCATTATCTTCCTCTTCAGTGCAGATTATCCTATGCTGAGTTGGTATTCCCTTTTTTAATCCAGAAAGCATCGTTCCGCTTAATCAGCCCGCCACTTAATGTGAGAGGCTGTTGAGCAGCTGATTTACCAGTGTGTTCAGTATCAGGGAGATGGAGGCTAAACACTTTAAAAGGTCACTGTAGTCATGACAAATCTGGGTATTTATGTATGAAAGGCTGAAAACCGAGAAGTCAGAAAAGAAGCATGAATGCATCAGGGAGGTTAAAATCGATTGAGGACGGTGATTTAAAGGCAGTGGTTGTGATTATGAATACGATTAGTTCCTTATCCATTAAAGTCTTAGGACTTGCCTTACTGTGCAGCTTTGGGAGAGACAGTTGTTTGGTTTTACAAGACAGTAAGTGGCTTGCAAATGATTTACCCAGCTGCTTTTGCTTTTTGCTTTTTTTTTTTTTTTCTGTTTTTTGTAGGTGGTCTCTTCATCAGGAACACAGATCAGGAATACACTGCTTTTCGATTAGCAATCTTTCTTCATAACACCAGCCCCAATGCATCCGAAGCACCTTTTAATTTGGTTCCTCATGTAGACAACATTGAAACAGCCAACAGCTTCGCTGTAACAAATGCCTGTAAGTAAACATGCCACTGATCCGACCACCTTACGCATAAATAGCAGTGGAAAGAACAGGAAACCACATAGTTATCTTGCATTGTAAATGTGTCGGGAAGTCTGTCTTCGGTACAGATAGCCTTTGCAGAACAGCAAAAGGGGCAGCAGTCCTCGTTAGTTCCTTAGTGGAGCAAAATCCCCTCTCCTGCCTTCTGCTGACTAACCTGATGTGACATTTACTTTGGTAAAAAGTAAACTGCAGTATTACTGTAGTTTCTTGCTTCTTTGTTTCTATGGAGATGAATTTTGTTGTTGTAAAGAAAAATTGTGAATGTGTCAATAAGTGCATAAACCCCACACTTTTGTTTGCTTCTGTGCATGCTGTGCCTTGCGTGCATTTGAAAATATATGATAATGTTTGTGCTCCCAGATGCTTTTCTAATGGCTGGAAAGGAGACAGGGAAGCAGTGGTGTGCAGGATAATATATCTGAGTTGCTTGACGCTGCAGTTGATCTGGTGATGTCACTTGAGGCAGCCCTGCTCTTATATTCTAGGTTGTAAATGTCTCTTACCATTTCGTAATGCATACATCCTGTGGATATGTCTCTGTGCATCCATACATTGGTGCCAAATCAAGTTAGTATCTGAGCTACTTGGTTTCACAGACCACCTCAACTGGAACAAATATTCTCGTCCTACTATATATTTTATAAACACACACACACCCACATACACACAGATGCACATACACAATGAGAGGAAGACAGAGCAAGAAATGCCCTTAACAAATGAGGTAACATTTATTTTCTTTAATTTCTATTTTGATAAAAGTGATGTATAATTAGCTGAACTTGCTACATTTCAGTCACCCCAGGAACCTTACCAGTGGTTAAAACATGTACTAGATATGCCTAATCTCTGAGAGGGGGACAGCATTATTTGTATTTATTTTCGTGTGTGTCTTGCTTCTTAAAAGGAATTCATGTTATTATGTAAGACACTGGTGTACAGTGGGGCAGAGCTGAATACTGTAGTAGCGTTACTACTTTGATATTCATATTTCAGGACTCTATAGGTTTTCCTCTGTAGCTCTTAAGTTTTCCAGTCCCTCCTCTCCATTCAAGAGTGAATTGCCTCTGGAAGTAGATGCTCTAAGCGACATTGCTGAGCGAGTTTAAAATAGAAGCATACTGGAGAATGTCTTAGTGTTCATGGTGCCTTTAAAATATGTGCTGTGTTTCTCTTCACTTTCTCACTGCCATCTCTGTGGCACTTTTTAATATGTAAACATACAATATGCTGTGCAGTTCTCATGAATAATTTATTGCATGATTACTAAATTTATTTATCCAAGTCTTTGCTACTTCAAGTTTCAGATGACCTTGCCACCTTGTTTAAGAGGAAAAGCTTCTGAGCTGCCAAAATGGCTCCATTCATTTTATGCAGCAAAGGGTGATGTCCCGTAAAGCGTGAATTCTATATTAAGCAATGTATTAGTTGTATTTAGTGTGGAAATCAGTATCGAATTCCTTAAGGCAAAAACATTTCAAAAGATGCTTTGAAACTGGAAGGAATCAGGTCTGTGCAGGTGTAGTACATTGAGAAAATACTACAGTTCATGTCAACTTTTGCAAGCACTGATAATATTTATTCCATGAAGACCAATGGCACACTAGCGTTTTTAAACTTAAATTTTTAGCAGATGGGATGGGACTAAAATTTTTGTGTACTAAAATCAGTAATTTTAAGTTAAGTCAATTATTCTAGATTCTGCCTAGGCATCTACTTTTGTCAATTTCTCAAGCTATTGCTACATTTTGGATTAAGGATATTGCTTAGTCTTTCCATTTGAATGTTAGTAAATTACTTCTGATTTGGACACATTTAAAATTGTCTAAAATAGCACCACTTTACTGTGTAAAACTAAACACATTAAATTTAAAAAAGTGTTTGGCCAAACCTTTTGCTCATTTACACTATTTGCAGCAGATTCTTCTCTCATTCCAACCACCTAATGCTATTTTTGCCTTATATTTAACTGAGGAACACCTCTCCCATTATGTTTGCTGTCATTTATAGAAATAGTGATTCATAACCTGATCCTTTTTTTTCCTCTTTAAGCTGAACCCAGTTTTGGTTCCAAAGTATTTAATAGCTTTAGAAATGACGAATCCTTGTAGTATGGGGAGGTGGCAGAGAAGAAAGGGTAAATTAAATGTATATGCTTATGTGTGTGTATGCTCATAAAATTCTGTACATTTTTATTAAATAGAAGTAATCCTAAAGGCCTCATTTTATGTTTCTGCTTGCCACCTAAATGCACATGTATATTTGCATTAGTCCAAGTTATCATTTATTTCATGTTTTGCACTCTTGTGCCAATAATCTGATTACTTCCTTTTAAAAACATTTTACTACTGAAGAATATATTTTAAACAACAGATATTCTCCTAATGAAATGTAGGCAAACCAACTGACAACTGAATGAACATATCTCATGTTCCTTAAGCTAAATGTGAGCAGAGTCTGCAAAAATCAATTGTCTGATAGCTGGAGGACACTGGCTTCCATGTGATTGAATTTCCTGGCTTGACAGAGGCTTCTAAAGCACACATGTGTGAGTTTTTCTAACCTAATTAAAGAAACCCCCACCATCAGCTCTGAATTAAGTGATTTCATATGTTTTAATATGAACTGAAAGCTCTTTGCTGAACCGCTGTGAAACAGTGGGTTTGGACCTTGCTGTTTGTGTGGAAATTACTCGGAGCACACGTCCCCAAACATACAGTACAAAAGCCTGAGAGCTGCTGGACCGAGATGAATATTCATGTGAGTTCAAGCATAAAGCTCTGAGACATTACCAGTTTCCTCCACTTCTGTTTCCATTTGCTGCAGAGTTTACTTGTGCAGATTCAGGGCCTGACCCTTTGCATGTGTCAGAGACAGTAGACAGATTATTTCAAAGGATTATGGATGGCATACTAGCAGGTAACTCGCTGCAACACTGGATAAACTTTAATGGTTTTTTTTGTTTTCACTAGGTTAAAAACATCCATCAAAATGTTCACCCAGGATACTTTTGTAACTGGAAAATTTTGTGTGTTCAATGTCACAGCTAATTTCCAATGGTTATTTTATGCATTTTTGTTTTCATCAAACAGACCCTAGAACATTAGTATTTTTATTTTAAATCTTGAATGCATATGAAACAGGTTGCCTTAACAGATAAAATCTGTTGTGAGTTATCAAAAATGATGTGATCTATATCACTTTGGAGATTTCAGTCCTTTTTCTTTTCCCTTCACATTTGTGTGTTTTATTTAAACTCTGTTCATTTCTTTTGCACTACATACATTATTCAGAGAATCCCTCTTACTGACAGAGCTGAAATTATTCAAAAACATGAATAGTACAAGATTCTTACTCATCAGAACACAATACACCAGAGCTGAAACATTTGTCTATTGGCATACATTGGTTTGCCACTTATAAGCAGGAAATTCTGCTCATGATTAGAAATCTACCTGTATTCAGTTTGATTTCAGATGTTGGAGCAATACATTGATTTTTGGAGGGGATTGTATATATTTATTCTTTAGCTGAATGCAAAATAATTTTCCTCCCTCCGTGCACCATCTATATAGTACATTAGTATATCTCAGCAACGCAGTCAACATTAAACATGCTTGAGTAGTTAGGAGAGGTAGTGCTATTGTTTTACAAAGAACTATTTGCCTTTCAGCTCTTGTGGTTGAGAATTTTTCTCAAGCTGAAGTTTGAACAATCCTTAATCTGTAGCAGCTTGCAGTTCTTGCACAGAATTAAGCTAAAGGGAATGAACAGAGATTGATTCCAGTCTTTCATTAGTGTTTTATAGTAAAAGTAAAGCTTTTCTCTTTCAGTCTGTTTGACTTAATGTGTATTCTGAGATGAATATATACCTAATAAATGTAATTTAGGGAAAATGAGACCCTTCCTTCCTCTTCTGCACAGTTCCATTCTTACTAGATTTTAATCCCAGTAGAGGCAAACCTCCCAAAGCGTAATCTTGTTTATGGGCCACATGAATGAGAAAAAAAGCCTACTGAAATAAAAAAATTTGTATCTCGGAATAACTTTCCTCTTTCTCCAAGAGTTAGTGCCTTGGGCTCTTGTGACCTCTAGATTTCTGTGGGGTTGATGACCTGAAACTGGAGGGCCTGATTCTGCCTCACTAGTGGGAATGCAGTTTCTGGGGAAGATCTACTGAGGTCAGAGGCAGCACTGAGGTCAGACAGGAGCCTCCCTTGTCACTCTCACCTCTCTGTATGTTTGTCTCTGGGTTTGTACATGCTCCTGAGGGGAGCAGCAATATCATTTTGGAGTTAACTTCCTGCTGAGAACTCCAGAAAGCTGAGGAAATAGACTCACACATAGTATTGCCCTTATATTGTGACTATCTGTCATTTTACTTACAGGAGTTTTCAACTTTGATTTCCTCAGCTGCATCATAATGGGATTTTCATTAAATTTGGTTATTAATTCTGCTTTATAATTACAACTCAATTTAGCAATAGAAGCGTAACCTTGGTTGAATAATCAGTGTCATTTAAAAACATGATGTTCTTTATTTAGAAAGTGAGGTTTCATACAGCTGAATGGTGTTTTGCTATCAAGAGCAGTGCAGTATTCCCAAGGATGCAGTTTGGAGTGTGTTGGGAGTTATCATACAGTCAGGTTTTAACTGCAAAAGCAAATAGTGTACCAGTTAGCTAGAAAGATGGAACTGGATTAAATTTTACCCTTCTAAGACAAATTCAATTACAAAAATCCTTTTGAAGTGAGTGTTTTGCTTTAATATGTGGAATTTATCTCAAGCTAGACTCCAATTATTTTTAACAATTTCTCTTAACATTTTTTATTATTATCAGTTGCTGATGGAATCAAAGAACGTGTGTGTACTTGGGTGTCATCTACCATAAGAAGGATTCTGTATATTTTTTAGAAATAAGAACATCCATATTCAAAGAGTTTCATAGCTCTAAATGTGATATTTGTAAATAACCATACAACAGAGAGATCAACTCAATATCTCCAGTCCATCAGAGTCTGGTTTTAATTTTCAGGGTTATTGTTGGGAAAATAAATGATGGGCCTTCGCTGACCTACAGTCAGATTTCTACCCGGGAAATCCAGAACATTTATTTCCCTCGCATTTGTCCTAGCATGTTACTGGACTGACTAAAACTTTAAACTCAAAAGCTTTATAGGAGCCTATAGAAATAATTTAATGTTCATTTCAGAGGATTAATAAGAAAGGCTGTGTTCCTTCATTCCTTTTGCAGAAGGCAAAGCAGTGCAGTACTTTTTGTGTAGGACAAAGACTTTAACAAGTAAATTAAATTGATTAACTTCAGCTTTATCATTGTGATCTAAGTTTGTATGCTAGTCAAAATAAGTCATGCATTTCATTTCTAGGTCTTGATTGTTTTGAGACTTGCTTGTTCATGAGAGGGGAAGACGTCTGCTTTGATTTCTTAACAGTTTTAGATCCCACAATGAATTTTGCAATTCCAGATTGTGAGCAGGTGAAGTTCTTTGGATTTAAACACGTTGGACCAAATAATCATTTCTCATAGTTCCTATTCCTTAATATATGACTGATTTAAGGGTATGAAATCTGTACTAGTGCAAAAGTGAAGATGTCTTTGTGATTGCACCAGTGTAATTACAGGGAGAATTGGCCTGTTCTCTTGATTTCCATTCCTCTGGGCACTTAGCTTGAGGCAAAGATTTTGGACTAGTACAGCACCAAGTCTGCTTCTGCAACTGAGGTGGGCACACCAAAGTTATGTGGTAGGACACAAAGTCAATCTAGATAATTTATTGCTGTGTCAATCAAAAATTGTTCTAAATTTTGGAAAATAAATTTACTCAAAAAGTATCTGATCACAGTGTCTTGTTTTGAAATTTCATCATTGCTTTACTTTTAAAACTTTTCTCAGATGTTTTAACATCTTCCTCAGTCTAGTATAGGTTCTTACATAGATTTTTGGTTGTTACTATGGCTTACAAAGATTCCTACTGGCATTTATCAAAGTTGATGTGAATTCATTTGTTTCTCAATGCAGTTATATCTTGAGTTATCTCAAAAATTCTATATTAGTGCTGCCTGCTTTCAGGCACCCAAGTTCAAATAGGAAGGCTACCCTACATTTTGTTACTCAGAGATATTCTAGTATTTTCCAGAGTCCTTAGCAGCCCCTGCCTTCCTCTTGGGAAGTGCTTATGGCTGAGCACTTGGGAAAACCTGTCCTCCTCTGTGCAATAATGCATGGGGCAAGTGTCTTCTGTCGGTGCTGCTCCTTCCTTGTGAGGACTGAGTTTCTTCCCTGTTTTTCCCATAGTCTAGACGAAGTCTTCCTGACTTGTACAAGTAATTGCAGGTTCCATGTGGTGAGAAGATGCCACCAGAGTGACACATACCCATCACCCTTGTCCTGACAACACATTGGAAAGACCCATATCACCCTTCCTCTTCAGCAGTTCCTCCAGAGCTGACTATAGCTAAGGTTTATGTTGGACTCAACTGGAAATACCCGGATACTTACAACAAAGCTACTGTAATGGCTGGATTTTGACCAGCTATGCTAGCATTAGCAAACTCCCATGCAAACACTGGCCCTTGTCCTGCAGGTTTTTTTTCCCCCAGAAAGAGCAGTTTGTGATTTAAATAGGGGCTCTACCTGAGCAGTGATTGCAGTTTGGAACCTCTTAAAAAGAAGGAGTAGTCGGAATCCAGTTTATTTGCAAGGGGGATGTGTTCGCATTTTTCATCTCGTAACTCAAATTATCTTTCATCTAATAATCTCAAATTTTTAAACTTACTAAATTGCTTAACTCCTATTAGTTTTAAAAACCAAAATGTTTGGCAGTTGGACCCCTGGTACATAATTGCCTGTTTACAAAGAAAGTCAGTTGGGCTACTGTTTTCTTGTGTTCCACAGGCTACTTCAATGTTGTATTTGTATGCAGCAATTGCTCCTGAAGGATGCAGGCTTGTGCAGTACCTTTCACTATATTCATGACCAACATGCAGTTGTTTTTTCCTGCAAATACAAATACAGCCCAAGAGCAAGAAAAAGTACTTAACAGTTTTCACTAGATTATTTATTAGACTGTTTGTGGGGAAAAGCTTTAAACACATTTTGAAGATGTATTAAAATACATTTTTTAACTACTCATAGCAGCTCTCTGTTTCTTGCTTTCAGACCCTCTGTGGGGTAGATTTCTGCATGCACGCTCTTCCAGTAGCTTCTGTGGTGTATTTTTATAATGAACTTAAACCCATGAAAATGCAACTTCATTTTTTATTTGCTTCATTTTTACATTTTTTATTTTATGTTTTTGACGTAAAGTTCAGATCCACCTAGTGAATATCCGTCAAATTTTAGGGAAGTTCACAATACAGAAAGTTAATTGCTGAAAAGAATTGAAATCTTTATGCTTTGCTTGCCACAGATTTCAAGGATATGGAATTTACATCTTCACATTGTGGCGTAAAAGATGATCCATATGTTAGTGTTAGAAATTATCACTCAAAATAGTTAAGAATTATTATTAAAATAATTTTTTGTTAATTTCTTTATCAGATATGCATTACACTTAATTTTTTTTATTATTGTCAAGGTCCCCTTCCAACCCAAATCATTCCACAATTTCTTTTTGTTAGAGATTTCACTGATGTCACCATGTCAGGGTCAGATCTGTTTTCCCAGTGGGAAAAGCAATTCATGTAATAGATATTCAAGGTAAAAACAGCAGCAAGAAAGGAAATTCTTGTAGAAAAGAAAGTATGAAATGTAGCATATTATTTGTCCCCAAAAGCTTCCTGTGCTATTTTAATATTCCTGATGTTCAGTAGAGGTGTTTCATGCTACTGGTTAATGTGAGATATGGATCTGGATGATGCTGTGTTAAGGTCTGGAAAACATTGAATATAAGGGAGAAAGATTTTATCAAACACAGATACATTCATGTAACATTCAGGAGAGAAAGTTATAATAATTTTTAAGTAGTATGTGGCTATCAATAAACGGAGCACTCTGTTTTCTCACCTAAGCTGATGGGGAGACAAGGGAAGAGGCTTTTACAGGCCCTCAGTCTCAACAGAGTAGTGTAGGATCGTCTTTCAATGATTTCCTCCAGGTTTTCTGTATGGATCTGTCCTGGAGAGGTTTGCTGATAAGAGGTTTGCCTCTTCACCCTTGGTAATTTCCTTTCATTTAAATGGAGAAGAGTGTTTAAGAGTGGACTTTTCAAAAACACTTCAGCTGGAAGGATAATTTCCTTCAAAAATCAATAGTCATGGGCTCTTGGCTGACTCAGGAGTTTTTCTCACTTCTCCTCCAGGTAGAAAGCACAAGCCAAGTAAACCGCTGGGTTTTGGGGCTGTTTCCATACCCTGTTAACACTGTCTCTGTATCTAGCTGTTTTTGTGTCCTCCAACTGAGAGCTGGTCAGGAGTTTTTCTTTCTCAGGTCCTTTGTTTAAAAATCAGTATCTTTGGTCAGCTTCTCACAGGTAAAAGCAGCAGAGTAATACTGTATGACATGTTATTATATAGATCAATTAATAATTAGAGTTGCTGTCTGGAGGCACAAACAAAGATCCAACCTCAAGATGAAAGATTCAAGAAGAAGAGCATAAGAAGTGTATTGGGACAACTTTCATTGGCATTTGCTGCAGGATTACATAGATCCCATCAAAGTGTGTGTCTGGAAGGTCAGGTGTGGTGCTGAATGGAAGTGATCCAAGTTAGAAGTCCTTGCAGATGATGAGGAAGGATGTGAGAGCAGTCTGAGGGAGGAAATGTTGACTGATGGCTACGAGCATCATTGCTTCAACAAAGAAACAGTAAAGATCACCAAGTGAATGGGAGTATGGATAGTATGCAATCATGTCCACAGATAAAGGCTTGGTGGGACCATTTTGGTCACTCACTGGGAGCATCAAGATGCCTGTCAGACAGCCTCAATACCTTTATCCAACCTGTAATTTTTTTCCCAAATAAATCCAGTCTTGAAGACAAAAAAAAAAATCTCAGGTAAATTGTCATGTCATCAACACTTCGTTGGGATATGTCACCCAGCATCTTTGTGTTGAATGTGGGAGCTGTAAAGAGTAGGAAAGGAAGAGGTCTACTGGGTTTATTGTTGGCTTTTACTTTGGAGGGATAACATAATCAGCATGATTTTTCAGAGTTGTGCACCTCCCAGAGCCCCTGAGGTTTGTTCTGTATGGTTGCAACTCTGTCTTGCCAGCACAGAAAGGTGGCTTGGGACACCTTTAGTAGCATGGTTTAGGTATGGCAAGACATGTAAGGACTTACTGAGGCCTTTTTCAAGGTCTCTTGAAAATGCTTAGGGTGGACACAAATGGTAGGGCTTTTTCCATCATTAAAAAAAAAAAAAAAAAATCTCCTAACCCCAGCGGGGACTGTGGCTTGAAGCAGCAGTGATATAAGCTTGCTAAATGTGTTCCAAGACCAAATTAAGCAAATTTTTGCTAACAAATGTGTGCTAATCCCCATTATTGGTATTCACAGACTCATCTACCTTCAAATACAACTTAATGGTCATATGTGTTACACATATTTCACTTTCTATGAGCCACAGAGGATGTGAATCTATTACTGCTTTCTCCTGGAGGCTTTGGGCTGTTAGCTTAAGATATCAAGAGTTATGAATTTAGCTTTGGAAATCCCTAGTTTCATCTGCTTTGTGTGTCAGACGAGATTGCAGACTGAACACAAACATGATGATGAATGAGATTTAAAACACAAGAATATTTGCAGAAAGCAAAAGACTGAATAAAGGAATACAAGAAGTGCTCCCATAGCTGTCTTTGATGATCTGTCGCAGTGTTCTGAATAGCAGATGTATATGGAAAGAATAACAAAGGACAAACCCTTTCTTTCCTGATACTATTAAGTCTCTAAAACAGGGACAAGTAGTAACAAAAGACCTCAGCAATTAATTATTGTTGTAGTAATAGCTGTATTTACAATGTTCTGTTTACTCCATCCATTAACTGCTTTGCTTAAATTATTTATTATTCAGTTATTATTGAAATCAGCTGGAAAATGTAAAGGTCTTTTCAGATAACTCAGAAAAAGAACGGGCGCAGTTAATGCAAATGCATGTGTGCAGCAGGTAAATGACACGGTTTCGGCAGGGGCTGCCTGAGATGATTTGGAGCCCAGCTGGGAGGTGGATCTGCCCTGGTTCTTCAGGCACATTTGCAGACTCAGAAATGAGAGATTACCCAGAGTGAGGAATTTAATTTAGAGTTTGAGATCTTGCCCCTGAAGTTGCTCTTTGCCCTCCGTGGATGCCCAGCTGGGTGGGAGAAGGCTCCAAGATCCATCAGGAGCTATGTATTAAGGAAACATCATTATTTGGTGTTGGAGAAAGAGGATTCAGAGTGCAGAGAACGGACTCACATGGAGCATGAAGCACCTCTTGCTGCATGGGGAATTTTCTGCTTCTGGAAACACCTGGAAGTGTGGCTGGTGCTTGTGAACCAGGCATTATAGCGGGTGCAAGCTGACATGACTTTGTAAAGATTTAAGGTGAACATTTGGTTATGCCAAGCTGAAAATGTAGTACAGAGAGGGAGTAGGACCTAGACCAGACATCCAGTGAAGCACAGGAGGAGTTATGGAATAGCACAAGATTAAAATATACTCTTTCCAAGAGACACAGAGGAAATTCCGTTCGCTTCTATCAGCTATCCGCTTCTCTCTTCTCGTCTTCTGGTTTTTGTTGTTACATGCCCCAGCTTTACATGACAAAATGAGAGCAGTATTCAAGAAGCACCACCAGTGGAAGCAGTTGATGTGGTGCTTCCCATGCTCTGCACCACTGAAGAGGATCCAGGCATCCCAGAACCAAATTCATCATGTCCCAGTCCTACCCCACAGCTAGGGACAGGCTGTTGTCCTTCTGGTTCAGCGCCAGAAGCCACAGCAGCTGATTAGCTCCTGTAATGTATTGATTGCAGATAACTGTCAGCTTAACTACTGCAGGGAAAGGAAGGAAAGGGAAAGAGCATAAAACATTTGATTCTTGGTCACAAATAAAAAAGAAATTGCATCCTTATATGACCTCAGAAGAACTCTGCCTGTTTCCATCTCTGTCTTACTCCCCCAGGTCAGACTTGGACTTCAACATGGTCAACACTTTGAGGGAGTGGTGATGCTGTACCACAAAAACAGTTCATGCAGATGAATTGGATTGCTTCCCTCCGTTCTGTTCTGGGTCTCTAACAGATGTTGAAGGACTACTGTTTTTTTAATTTCCTGATGAAAGGACCAGAAAGGCCATCATTCTTTTGGTTACTGTTTATGATGGGAATCTCTTGCTCTTCAAAACAGCTGGCAGGAACCAGAGATTCACAACTTAATCACGTTTTCTTTGTCAGCCTTTCACATACTCCGCTAAATGGGAGACTAGCAGAAAATCCTTTGAGCAATTACAATAATAGGATAATAATAATTTTTGCAGTTCCTTGCCCTTATGTAGTGTCTGTGAAATTAAAATGAGATCCAGCATAATGTTACCCATTTGAAAAGGCGTGGATATCCACTTTCAGGAGCATCACCTTGAGAAACTGCTCTCCAGGGCCTTACCTTCCTGCTACCTTTTATTTTAAAGCAGGGCTGTACTGCCACCTTCCTATTCACGTCTGTGAGCAATTGACTGCACAAATGAAGTCACGAAAGAGAATGTGAATGAGGAGAATCGGCACCATGAAGAAGTTTTTTTTCCTCTTGTGCCTATAAAAGAAGTGTTTTTTTCCTCTTGTGCCCATAAAAGACAGGAGAACATTAAAGGATAATCTCTCCAGTTCAGAGGGAGCGTGCTTACATAAGATATTTTCCTTTCTTGACTGCATATCATGTAGGTCTTAGAAGTACTAGTTAAGAGAGTGAAGTGAGTGCCACCAAAAATGTAACCCACAGGTATGGCTTTAAGCCTGCTGATTTCTTAAAAGATGTGCATTACAACAATGTACTGCCTTCCTGTCTGGGAAAGTATTGTCTGCAAACTGTTGGATTATTGGCACAGTAAGTTAGTAGTTTCTAACTACTGAAATAAAATCCCTCAGGGCCTTTGCTTGGCCTCAAAAAAAGTGTTTCACATTTAACTAAAATTATAAGGTTCAGTGTCAAGCTTTCAAAACTTTGTACCTATTGTTAGTGCTGTAATGATGGTAAGTTCCTTACGGTATATGAAGGAATAAAGGGGTGCTATAGTTTTTCCACTGAGACAAAAATAGAAAACTCATTAAAATCCTAGCGTTCGGGATTTTTATTTTACTTGTTGATAAAGACTTTCCACACTGAGAATAATGTGCAGTTTTGGATTTTAGTGGGAACTTGCCCCTTTTTCCACCTCTCAGCAGACAGAGATGGAAGCATTCAAAACCAGCCAGGAACAAAGCAGACTATCTCCCTGCATCTGTAGCATGGGTGACTGAAAGAATTGTTTGTCACTTGCATTAATGTGTCTGTCCTGATGCTTGACTTCAAGAGAGAAAATAAGGCCTCAGACTTCCTAAAATCCAGGATGTACCACAGTTCTGCTCCCTGTATAGCAAGTTGTTACCCATAGTGGAACTCCATCGAGGGCAGCTTGGATGTGGCCATTCCTGGTGCTGCACTGGATGAAACGCTTTTACCACTGGTCATCACCATTGCATGGAAGGCAGTGTCAGATATTATACAGTAATACTTCTCACTCTCTTTTCATCCTTACCAAACAGATGTTTTGGTCCCTGATGTCTGTTTGGCTGTAATCCCCTGGAATTTGTAAACACCCTACAGGGGTCCCAAAGGATTGTAGCAGAGGTTTGCTGGAATATCTCATTTCCACCATGCCTGTGTTTACCCAGATAATTCTGTCTCCATTTGGCTTTGTGAAGGACATGAGGAGAGCAGACGATGGTGACCCTGTCCTTATTTGCGCTTTTTACTCTCGCATCTACATTTCATCCAGTACAGCCTCTACCAAGATTAGTTTTTGGAGCTTGGACTTTTTTCTTAGGATTGTTACTTGTGTTCCAAATGATACACTTGGTTGACAGTGTTTGTACCCAAGAAAGGAGGTTTGGGATAATAGGAGCAAATCACTGAGGCTACACTACAGCATTTTGGGATAGTGTCTTAGGTTGAGCTGCAGATACAAGCAAAAACATCTTACTTGGTTTTTTCCATCTGTATGTAGAGAAAGCTCTATAAAACATTTAAATTCCTTTAAAATGCTGTATTTTGGCTTTATGTGGAGAATTGCAAACCTTTAGGAGATGCTTTTCAGGAAGAGACTTTAGGGTACTTTAAGCATTGCACATCCCGGCAGGGTAAATTCCAATATCCTGTTGGAAGCCTGGATGGGAGTTATTTTACTTAGACCAAGTTGTTAATTTCTGTTTGAAACTGTTGCCCAGAAGCCTGTGTAAATGTGTATAGCTGACAGACAGCTGTCCTTCTGTGCATATATTTTTGTACTACTTTCATCCACTTCAATGGTTGAAATACTAAATCTAGCACTCAGACAGCTTTTGAATTTATGCCAGTCCCTGAAGGACTTTGGCTTACAGTTATTCATATAGGTAGTTTTGAAAATTTATGACAGAAATAATAACTCTGTGGTAATATTCATCCAGTTGCTTATTTAGAGCACCCAGTGTGAGATCAAAAAATGAGCAGCTAGAAATTCCTGGGGCAAAGCTTTGGCTCGGTGCTCTGCTGTCCCTCTCAGGAGGGGGACGCCAGAGACATTGCAGAGACTTGAGGCAGTTTTCAGAATTTGTAGAGATGTGAAACCAAAGTGAAATTTCTCCCGGCAACTAGTATATTTAACTGTATTTTAGGTGCTTATCTCTTTCAGCCTAATCATTGTTTTCTAATATTCAGGAATGTGCACATGCGTTGTAGAAGCATTTAGTGAGTGACCTCTGTCCCACTCCATGTGCTGCTCGGGGCATGATAGTGATTTTCAGCAGCTTGTTCTGCCCCTCTTGCCCCTCTGTCATTGTCTGTGGTGTTGCACACAGCACACTCTGGGTCTCAAGAGGCTGTGGCAGATCTCTCGGGTCTAGGCAGTAAGAAGGGCACCCTGAAAAAGCAAGAACAGGCAGGAGGAGATGAGTGGAGTCAAGTCCCAGTGAGCTGCCTGATGTGGTGCTGCCCTTCCTTCTTTCTTCCCTCTTGGGCCATCACATCCACCAAGCTTCATGAAAGGAACAATATATTTCTAACAATATATTTCTTTTTTTTTGTTGTACCTGCCATCTGTGTTTTCTGCATTCTTTACAACTGTGACCTGAAGAAAAGTCCCTTTGCAGAGAGGGCAGCACATATCCTTCTAACATGTATGTCTTTGTAAGAAGAGGGTTAGTGATGTGATCAAGCGTGAGCAAGAGATGTGAACATTTGGGTGTGATCTTTCAGATATGCTTGGGATGATAGTTTAGCTTTGATGTTTATTTTTGTTTGGTTTTTTGGAGGTTGTTTTGTTTTATCTCAAATTCAAAACTAATAATAAAGACTCACCTGCATAAACCTTAAAAAAAAATAGAAAAAAAGAAGAAAAACTCCAGAGTGGGTGAATGTGGGCAGAAACTTTCTATTTCAGCAAGGCACACCAGGGCAGGTGTGTTGGATTGGACTTTTTAATAAAAATAACTGGTGCTTTTTTATATACCTTGAAATTATGTGGGTTTTCTTCTTGCTCTTCAGGGTTAATATACTGTGGCCATGCCATAAGAGTGTGTCTGCTAAGTGTTTCTAGCAAGAAAATGAAATGCTGCCAGAGACCTGGAGATCTGCATACCTTGCTTTTAACACAGAGCGACAGCTTTGAATCACACATTGTGCTGCTGCACAGCCAGGACTGTAAATACTGAATTTTAATTATCAGGTGTATTCATAATTCATTAATAGCAGGTAGACAAATAGACTGGGCTGGCTTTGCAGTGCAAGAAAGATAAATGGAAGATGGTACATAGGTAATAGATGCTGGAGTAGAGCGTGTAGAATTTTTCTTTCCTCCATTTTGTCTTGCTGCAGCTATTTGTCTTGAACTCTCAAAGTCATTCCAGGAAGAGAGGCTGGAAATAGGACAAATGTACATTCATCACAAATGTTCAGAATTCTGAAACAAAGCTTTAAATATGGTGTGAGCAGTTAAATGCAAAAGCTACAGGATCAGCCATGATGTTATGTATGCTCTGTGGCAAATATTTCTCTATTTATCTAAGAGCAATCACTGAAACTTCAGATGTAATAAATTTAAAAAAAATTCTTCACCATGTCCATTGCATTTGTTCTTGAATGTATAAATCTAACTGATTAATGATAAATATTCTAGGAATTACTTATCAGTTTGGGTGGTATGATAGATGATATGTCAGTGATTTAATGACATAAAACCATGTTTAGGTAATGAACTTTTCACAGTCTTTCTCTTGTTAACATACAATCACCAGCTTCAACAGGTTTTTTTCAGGCTAAATTAAAATTAGCATGTGAGACGTGATATATATTCAGTATATCAAATACTCAGCTGTAACTTGAGCCTAGATAGCAAAGCACACGATTGCCTAACCATCAGGCTGGGTTTGGAGAAGTAATCAGCTATAAGAAAATGATGAGCACATAATTTTAGATCATTAGAGGTAATTATTATAACTAGGAATGCTTTTAACCTGAAGGTGAATAAATGGCACCTCTGCAGTATATATGTCCGTGGCTTGGAATACCATTTGAAATGAAAGACGTAGTGGGAGATAGAAAATGGAAGTTCTTTGTTTGTTCGTAATATCCTTTTTTCTTGTGGAGGTGCCTTGGGAGGCTTAGGATGGAAATGACATTTAATACAATGTACTATTTGTGTGGAGGCTTAGTGTCAGATAAATGTTACTTGCTCCTAAATGGGGAAGTTCTTTGACTCTGTGGGTCAGCACTTGGCTGGGAGGCTCCATGGCCTCTACTAATCTCCACACTTGGGTGTCGGGGGAGTCTAGGGAAGCACAAAACTTCGGGGCCAATAACCTGTTTTACTCTGATGCAGTTCATTTGGGAACATAATTCATGCATTTTGAATGAAAAAGGCACTTGTAATTTTTTAAAAGTCAAAAAACGCCAGATACCCCATTGCCTACTGTGAAAACACCTGCTTATAAAATGATATGCAGAAGCGTACTTAAGAAGTCATGGCAGGCAGGTGAAGTTCCCACTGCTGGAAAATGGGAAACATAACTTCCATTTTTAAGAAGGGGAAAAAGGAAGACACAGGGAACTGGAGACCAGCGAGTCTCACCTTGGTGAGTCTCACCTTGGTGGCTGGCAGAGTCATGCAGCAGGTCCTCCTGGAAGCTATGCTAAGATTTAGATTAGATATTAGGAAGAAATTCTTTCCTTGAGGGTGGTGAGGCACTGGCACAGCTTGCCCAGAGAAGCTGTGGATGCCTCAGCTCTGGCAATGTTCAAGGCCAGGTTGGATGGGGCTTTCAGCAACCCGGTCGAGTGGAAAATCAGTTTGGAATGAGACAGATTTGCAGGCTTCTTCCAATTCCACCCTCTCTATGACTCTTGCATTTTCTACTGGTCAGGCATTTGGTGTCTTATTTCCGAGAGTGGTGTGCTGACGACACACACTGTTCCATCAGCCAGAAAGCTAATGGGAGATGTTGTTCTCACTTTTCTGAAAAATAGGGCTGAATTCTTCTCCCAGCTGAATCACCAAATGTCAAAGGCAGTTTATTTTGTCTGGAAAAAAAAGGTCAGTAGGGTTTCTGCTGAAGCACATAAATGGTTTCACCCAATTACGGAGTCAGTGGTTTGGTGAACTGACTTTAACTTCTGGTTCCATTTTTGGTTGTAAAATAAGTAAAATCAGCCAAAATCAACTTATTTTCCAATTTCCAGGACAGCTGCAAATTTTAGAAAGATTCAATGCTCAGCTATGTATGCTGTGTGTGCAATAGTATCTGCTAGGGAAATATAATGGCAAAATGACTCAAGGTCCAATCTCCAACACTTTATTCCTGTATGTGCCAAACAGAGAAAATTTGTTTTAATTAGATGTTCTCAACAGCAGTGATCTGCTATTTATAGACTGAAAATACACAAAAAAGTTTAAGAGAAGGAAATCAGTGGCATAATCATGTCAGGTTTGGTCCTGTTCCCCATGTCTGAGGGTTTAAGGGGGCACTTTTATACTTCAGAAAGAGATTACACCCTATCAGTTACAAGTGAAAATAATCATTACTTTATGATCCATCCAATATGCTTTTAGCAATTCAACTTTAAAACAAAAGTTACAGATGTTCTTCAAGGCTCATCTCAAAAAAAAAAAGTTTTTGTGCTTTTTTAAGAAAAACTATTATTAAAGAAAAGAAGAAAATCTATTATTAAAGCCTTTGCAACTATGCGTATGTCTAAAGTTAAGCACACTTACTTCAAAATACTTAGCTGAACAAGGCATTCAGGACATTTTATTGTTCTTTAGGCCAAAGCACAAATATTTTACAAATGGGGAAAACAAAGTGAAGTATTTGCTTGAGGCTAAGGAACCAGTTGCTAGCCGGTTTGGAAGGGACTAAATTCCTTCACTAGCTTCTTGACAGGTAGAGCACAGTCTGAGAGCCATTTACTTATTTAGATATAGGTGTAAGAAACTTCATGATGGGTGTGCTTTATGGTTGTCTTCATTTTCTGTAAATGCTCTGTCTGAAAAATAGGATTTTTTAAAAGAGCAAATAACCTATTACACGGCAATCTGCTATTATGAAAATAAATTAACAGTTGTGCATACTTTCTTGTTTTTTATCTTACAGTGTTGTCATGACCAAGTTTATAGCCTTAGCAGTATGTTTTATTTTCCCTAGAAACATTAAAGCTGTCATTTAATTTCAGTGGGATAAACAATTGCTAGTTGGTTTATCATCAGATTTAAAGGGTATATTCCCGGAGCATGGAGCACAGTGTTTCCCAGGAAAATTAATTCCCTGATTGTAAATGTCAAGAACAGTTGCTGGACTATTGTTTTACTATTCTGTTTTTAACTTTCGTTTTAATAATATATTAAATATGTAGTGTAAGCTTCTCACACAATAATGTTTGCCTGAAAAAAAAAATCTGAAAATAATCTGTTTATTGTTGGGTTGTTTTAAAGGAAAATTTATGTCCTTTCTGACTTTCTAATGACATTTGAAGTATGGAAACAATTGTTTCCAGAGAGTTGAATGAACTTTTGGAGTTTAAGTAATAATGGTGTAAATTAAAACTATTTATTTCATATATTTTTTCTGTATTATCTCAACAAAGTTTTTAAGCAGCAGATTCAAAACAAACAAACAAATAACAAAACAAGAAACAGATGTGGTTTTGCAGGAGAAGTGGTAGTCCTATGGGAAAAATGGAGATGCAAACAGTTTGCATGGATTCAGGTTCATATTAGCTGTGCAACGGCAGAGATCCATGAGTCCAAACCACTCAGAAGCTGTAATCAGGAGTTGTAAATGCAGATAGTTTCATGCTGGGAGAATATTCATGGGAATTACTGATATCTGGTCACTAGTGGAGATAGGTGGGTCCTTTACCTGAGGTAAAATTGCCATTCTTACTCTGGGGCATGCTCCCAATCCTGTTACAATCACAGGCTCTTCTGTGTGCCACTGTGCTAGTATAAGGACTGGCTAGACATGATGGCAAACCAACCAACCTCTTTGGGCTGCTGGGACTGACCTGAGGTGTCTGTGGTGAGCTGGGTGTTGTTTCTGGGAAGCAAGGACCACCTGGGAGTGCTGCTCATGCTACTGAGCATCAGCTCTTGTGGCTGCAGGTAATGGCACGAGATGGAAGGATGGGAGAGGCACAGAGCCAGGGAAGCAATTTTGTGCCCAATGCAAACACCAGCACTAATGAAAGCCTCACAGGTATTTTCAGAGGAGAATGTACCCTTTCTATGCATAAACATCAAAGGATTTGTAGGGTTACTGATTAGGAACTGCAGCTTCTTTCAGTTAAAGAAGGCATGGTTAATTAATGATTTTGCGTTCTGATTAGAAAATTAACATTGCTAATGCTGTTATTAGATAACTGAGTTTCAGTATTATACAAGCCTTTTGAAATGCAATTTGACAGAGCATATATCAGATGAAATTGGATTGATTATGGGAGTTTTGAAGTTGTTGATTTCTTTGAGAGCTCTGTTAACGAAGCATTATATTGTAACAGAATCCATTAATAGCTCTGTTCTCCTCAGCTAACGGCCTATTACCCTTGGTAGGTAATGAGGTGCAGACGTGAGACACGCTAGCAAGCGGGGTAGGACGGAGTTACTCCACTGTGGCCACTGCAGATCTTGGTGCACAGTTCTAGTTTTGTAGAGCTGGGGGGTCCTGTTCTCACTGTCAGCTTGGGTTGGTGACACTGAGTCCCACAGAGCACTGTCATGAAGGAAGGCCATGGTTTGGCATTGTCCATTAGCATCAGAGGACTGGTGTGGTAATACCACGTGTCAGGATGGTGCAGTGACAGTGTGCTGTCTGTTCCAGGAACTGCTGAAAGGAATTGGCACACTGGGACACGTGACCCTCCCAGAATGGCAATACTACCTGCATACCCTCACCTCCCTAAACCTTTTGTTTTGCACTCTACATATGCCAAGGCAATTTCCTCAGACTTGCTGATGTGCTAGATACCTAAGTGGACAAGACAGTGTTATGGGTTTCCCCCTCCCAAGTGGGGGTAGGACTCTTCTGCCACAGAACTAGTGAACTGATTTATTTAACTGATATCTCTGTGTAAAACAGACCTTTCTAAAAGGTGTAAGAGTACCTACCCAAAGACGTTTACTGCGCATTTAGGGATATAATTAAGTTGCTAGTGCAGAGTGGTTTAGCTGATGACCCTAAGAGTACTGGTACTTTTTTCTTTTTATTTGGATGTTTGTCACATTCTTTTTTTTTTTCAAGACAAAAAAAAAAAAGGAGACCTTGTCACTTCCAGCATAAAAAAATTCTGTTATTTTATGATTCTATGTAGTTTCTTTCAGGTGAAGTATTTTTCTCCCTAGAGGCCAAAGCAACTGTAATACACTCTGCAGTACCATGCAAGAAACAAAAATATGCATTGAATATTAAAATAAGAAAGGCAGCCTGAGAACTAATAGAAACTAGAGGCTTTGGCTGAATACCAGAAGCTCTTTTCAATTCTTTTACAAACTTCCCTGCACTGGATCTTGGCCAAAACCTTATCTTGGCCAAACGCTATATCTTCAAAAGTTTGGAGAGAAAAAGCCTTGGTGTCTCATCTCCTTGGTGTCTCATCTCTGAGTGTTAGTGCTGCATCTTTGCTACTTTCCCATCCATTACTGTAATGGTCCCATTGAAGCCAATGGTCAATACCACTGTACAAGTCAAGAGTATAATCCAAAGTCCTGTGGTGCACAGATACACCAAAAAGTTATTTTTCATCTTCTGAGCTTTTTTATCACAGTGATGATGCATGAAAAGATATTTTCACAGCTGGCGGCTGAAAACTGGACCTTTTGAGGTCAGGAATATAAGAGGTCAAAAAATAAAATCCATGGTGTTATCTATTGTTATCTTTTGCAGTAAAATTGCCTTTAATGTAGATGTTGCGAAGTCCACAGTTACATCCTGTGGTTGTCTGAGAGCCCAGAAAAAGAAGCAGCCTGCAAAGGAAACAACCAATAGAGAAATAAATACATTAAACAGCAGTTCTGTTGCCATCCTGGCATGCAATTTCTGTTTTTCTATGCTTAGGAGATAAAGCAAAACTTTTACTTTCTTCAGTGAGGAGATTTTTTAAGGGTGGCAAAAAAATTGAGGATGTGAGAAACTATGTACTTTCTGAAGGTTTCTATTAAATTACATGCCCCAAGTATCCCTGAATGATTTTGACTGTAAGGGGTGAAATCTGGGCTCGGTATAGGTTAATAGGTCCCAGAGCAATAACCCAAGAATACCTAAATGCACCTGTCAAAGACTGATAAGAGCTGAGGTCTGTCAGCTGCATTTCTGTAGTTCCGGAATTGTGTGAGCCCAGTTTCCTCTCTATTTTATTACTTTCCAGTGACACAAAATTCTTAGGTTGTCTGATGCCTTGCAACCCCTAAAACATAATTCAAATTATTTGCCATCAAAACTACACTCACAGACCCAGAATACTAAAATTCTGCCTGCATTACAGGGTAGAGGCAGTAGCTAATTTATTTTTTTTAAAGCCTCAACAAAACAAAAAAGCGAGACATGACACTGTTGGCCTTTGATGTTAGATTCTTCTTTGCCAGACTTTTTTTTTTTTTTAATGAAAGTTAATTAGATTGAGTTTATTGACATTTATCTGAATTACCATTGGTTCCTAACACTTTTATCAAATTTTTGTTTTCAGTAGTTTGGGTTTCATTTTGGAAAGTATTCTCCACACCCAGAGTTGGAGACTTGTGAAGCGGTCTTGTTGCTAATGTGGTCTCTTTCAGTCAAGATAACAAAACAGAGTAAGAAGCAGATGGAAAAGAGGAAAAGATTTACTGCCATGAGACAAATAGGAAAGTAAGAAAAGCAATTCCAGGGAACTGGAACATGAGAATGGTTGCACTGTGACCCATGACACTTCTGCTAGGAAGTAGAGATTTCTGGAAGCAAAGTGCTTATCCAGGCCATGGTGACTTATTCAATCAGTTTATCTATCCTTCAGGAATTTGTCTAATCCCTTTCTGAATTTGTGTATCCTCCTGAAATTCTCAACATCCTGGTGTGGGAAGGGAGCTGGGGACACATCATATGCATCACCTACAGCATCCTTCCTGTTTTGAGTTATTAAATGAGTGGGAAGGAGTCAGATCTTCACCTACTGGCAGTTGCTTTTCGGGAGTTTATGCAGAAAGCTGCATCAAGCTTTGATTAAACCAGACAAAATGTTTCTTCCAAAATATCTTTTAGCCAAACATACAGATCTGTTGCTATTGATATATTTCATTAATCCATTTATATTTTGTGAGTATGTCTGACAGCATGTTCTCTCCCTGTCTCTCTCATCTCCTTCACATTAAATATACTTAAATAACAATTTCTAGGTTTAGTATTTGACATTTTAGTTTGGACAAGTACTTTGAATTGAGTGTAGAACAATGAAATCACATAATTATTTTTTTTACTTTCAGATATGTTCCTGACTGTTTTACTATCAAGGAAAAAAAAATGCTCTTCCGCATAAGATGTTGATTTCATTTGCAGAATTTCAAACAAACTGAAAAAAAAAATGCAGACAGTTTTCCTCATGTATCTTTGGAAAATTGATGTTTATTTTAGAAGCTTCAGATGACAATAATTTGTACTTTAGTACTCACTGGTGTACTCTAGTCTTGCAAATAATAAAAGAACATGTATGCCATTGGTACATTACATGGAGTATCCCAAAATAAACTATTAACTATGAAAAATTAGTCCCTTTATGCAGCTCCAAAGTTGGTACAGTACTCTCTGTCCCCTTAAGATTCTTGTGACTGTTCAGTCAATCAAAATCCAAGTGGAACAACTAGCTCTTGAGGACACTGAATTTGTCAAAGTCCTTTGAAGATGTGGCATTTGATTAAAAAGATCAAAATGACAGTAAAATTGTCTGTAATATCTGTGACTTCTTTTCCTGAAACCACTGCACTAAAATTTTTAAACATAGAAAGTGTTTGAAGACTTCATTTTGGAAATTGCACTTTTATGATAAGTAACTGCAGAACAGTTTTAAAGGATATTACAATGCCTGTATGAATGATCAAAAATTGCAAATTATTCAATAAGTGGGCACAATTTTTTATGCCATGCCAGTGAAGAAAGACAGTGAAGCACAGCAAACAGGGACAGAGCTGAGATGTAGAAGTCTAATTCTATAATATTGCAGGTAGCTGCTCTCTACCAGAGTTATTAAAACTCTGTGTCCCTTGAGAAATAGTTGAAATTCCTTTGCCTGCTTTATTCTCAACTCTTTACACCACATAATAGATAACAAGATATAGTCCTTGTGAAAAATCACTGTAAGTAGATAATTTAGATTTTATTTTCCCTCTATTTTTTCCCTCTCTGTATTTTATCACCCTGCCTAATTAGGAAAATATTCATGATAGGTGAGAAAATTGCTTAAATATTGGAGGCCTTTTGTTGGCTTATTTTGAACCAGCAGAAAGCAACTAGAATCACCAAAAGTGTTCAGATTCAATTCTAAATATTGACCTAATAAATTTTTAACAGAAATTTATTTTGTAAGAGCCATTAAAAACCTCAGACTTTTTAATGCAAGCTAAAATATAAGTTGGGAAGAGGATTCATGTTATTCTCCTATTGTGAGTGGTATCAGAAAATCTACTAGGATATGCATTTTTTTTCTCCTTTTTTTCCCTTATTTTTTTACTGTGAAAAACCAGCTATACATGTCCCTTTGTGGAGTTTTAGTTTTCATCATTACATGTGGTAATCTGTTAAATAAAGGCATTGGATAACTATTGCAGATTAAAAATACAGCACAATAGGCTACACGCATCTTCTCCTCATTTCCACCTAGGATGTTTGATAAGAAGAACAAGATTTATTTTTTTTTCCCAGTTGGACAGGCTTCTGGTTGTGCAGACAGTGAATGAGACCTATTTAACATCAATATTCTCAGCAAAATTAGACAGATGTATCAGTAATCTTGCTCCAGTCTGTGTGCTGACAAGCAGTGCATGAGTAATGGGGAGGTCTTTCCAATGTGACCCTCCTGCAGAGCGCTAATGAACAGGGATGTGCATTATTAGTTGGTAGTACATACCACAATTAGAACAAAGAAATGCAGTTTAGGGTGCTGCTTAACTACCTAGAGTTCAGGTGGCTTTACTTTAGGGAACAGAAGAGAAGTGGGATTTCTGTGCTGGACATGGACAAGTGATGTTTTTCTTGTTTTTTAAGGAATTAATGCTTCTTCAAGAAGAATGTAGAAAGTTTCAAGAAATTACTGTTCCTGTCTTTACAGTCAAAAAAGCAGGCTATCTGACTTGTAAAAATATTTCCATTTAAATTGCAGTATGGGTGAACAGATAAATACTTTTGAAATGAAAAGTCATGTTCAGTTAAAGGTAATGAACACTTGGCTTAAAAATGGAAATACATTTTTTTAGGTTTTGACATCCACTCTTACCTCAGAACTGGCAGTCGAACAAATACCGTTTTCTGGCTTTTTCTCTAACATATGCTGACAGAACTTATATTTTGCTGATTTGGTGACAATGGGCAACGATTTTTATGACAAAATTAATTTTTGTATACTTCAGAGTGCAGATTAGCTCTTCGTGTCTTTTGAAATTGTTCAGTTTCATATCAAGAGAGAAAGTAAGATATCATGGAATATAATTTAGTCTCAGAAACACTGCAATCCATAGGTGCTCATTCAAATGAGGAGATAGCCATGGGGAGTTGTCAGAGGTCCAAGGATTCAAGTGAGAATAGCACATTGCTCCAGTTTGGCATTACTGACACATGGACGTTGCTGAAACCCACAAAACATTCATGCACTGGACAAAGGCAGGTACTCACCCCCCAACACAGAAATGATCTTTTGGTGCAGTAGTGTGGATGTGGAGATGATTTTTCTGCTCCTTCAGACTTGCAGCTATGTGTACAGAGGTAGTAGAAAGGAGATATGTGACGAGTTACTGGCTGGAAGCAGAGTGTGGAAGGAAAATAGCAACTGGCACTGAGTTCAGTCAAGGAGTCTTTGGTCCTTGGAGGAAAGATACTCAGAGAAACCTCCAAATACATCAAAAAAGATTGCAAAGTATTCCATAAACCATGCTACTGTGGAGAAAAAGTTCACCTCTCTCAACTTTGAAATTACAGATGGATGAGAATCGTACTATAAAGGATGTTTTTCATTGTTATTGAATATTATATGTTCAGAATAAGGAACACCTAGTTATTATCAGAGCATGAAATCATCAATCCATTTCAGCTGACCAGCTAATTTGAGGAAACATCTGGTCTGTGGTCTGCATGTCCCACAGATGACTGAGGAAGCCAAAAAAAAGTGCTTGGAAGCTAAGCAGTCTTCCAACTTCAGTACAGTGCAAAATGATCTGTTTTATTTCACTGAAAATGGTAAAGGCTGCTGGTGTACCAGACAACCTTGGAAGTGTTTTTGTTCAGGTTACACAGCTGTGTGAGAAAGCTCAAGGCCTTTAATTGGAAGCAAAGAAAATGTGACTCTAATCCTCATGTTAAAAGTAGTCTTTCAAAATGTTTTGGCTTTCTTAAAGCTAAAAGTTGGACCCTAATCTGTAGTGTGAATCCTGTAAAGTTGTGGAAATAGTGGAGGAAAGTAAGTAATTTGTTTTGGAAGTCATTCTTCTATTAGTTTTGCTTAGATTGGTTTCAATGAGAATTTGCTTGATGATTTGTAGGTATAACAGGTGAAAAAGCAGCTAGCCCAACCAAACTGAGTAACATATTTTGCCAGTTCAGCAGTGAATCTTCCAGCTGAAGTCTCTCTCCATGTATTGGAGATCAGCTGAATTATTGTTCTTTGTGGTGGACCTTTGTTTGCAAAAGTAATGTCATTTTAGTACGTCTATCTACTAAAGGATTTTACAAAGCAAGTACATAAATTTTAGAGCAGGGAAATGCAAGAGACCTAATTTTGGTTTTTTTTTTTGTTTGGTTTTTTTTTATATTAGATATTTTAGAATATGTGTGTTTTGTTTCTGTTTACCTATTTTACCTATTAATTTTTACCTATTTTCCTCTAGGAAAAAAATCCTTATAATTACAGCAACATATGCATATATATATATATATATATGTGTGTGTGTGTGTGTGTGTGTGTGTGTGTGTGTACAGATGCATCGGTGTATGTTAGACTTTCCCTAAGCCTAGTTGCTGGTTCTGATGCAAGTTTGCAAGTTAGTGAAGTCACTGTAAATACCTTGGGAAAATAAGATTTTAAGGTTAGTAAAGGATGTGTGAAAGTTGTGCTCCTTTGGTTTTTGCTTGCAAAGATTAACATGTTTCTGGGAATGTTTACACCAACCAAATGAGCCAGGCATGAGATTTGTCTGCCTTTAAACCATTTGCTGGATGCCATGTATGTTCTCTAGGACTGGCATGGAGTGCTGTGGGACTGTAGGTCCAGTTGTGGGCACTGGAGGGAAGAATCCATGATTTGAACCTGACTGCAAAGATAGAACAGGAGAGAGAACAAAGTGTCCCCATTTCTCTGAATGGTTTCTCCCCTTCAGATACATCACCGTACACCACATGAAGTTATTTTCCTTCCCAGAAGTGTGAATGAACATTAAAGCACTTTATCCCCGAGCTCCCCATCTCGTAGAAAGGCCAGGGCGAGGGAGCCTGTGGGAAGCAAAAGCCCTTGGCTAAAATTAAGATAGCTACAAAGAGTAGTGGAAGTTTTTCTCTCTGGAAAATTGGCTTTTGACCAAGTATAACCTTAAGGCTTTCCCGATGGGAAATTTAGCATACCTGTTACTGTGACCCTGCCCTAGTAACCCCTTGCACCCGTAGCAGCTCAGTGAGCTGGCAGTCCTGCTGTTTTTACAAGACGTATTCATGAGCTTAAAGCAGTTCAGGGTCATGAAATAAGTTTGTAAACCTTATGTTTTCACAGTAAAAAAATAATGCAAATCTGTTTTGCATTATTATTACACAATGCCTTGTGTTCTAGTTTAACAGGCAATTTGTGTATTTTTTTTGCTGTGGGACTGTAATATGTGATTTACCTATATAAATATTTTAACAACAATCTGAACAACTGATCTCTTTAATTAGTAACCATTGCTTTAAAAGAACAACTAAAATATTAAATTAAACTTAAAAGTATCCTATATATTCATTTTTCTGACTGATAAACATAGACATGTCTTTTAAACCTTTTAAGGAAACTTTCCTGTCTGAGGAATGAATTGGTCAAGGGGACCACTGAGGTTTGTGTTTGCTGACTGTTCACAAGTTCCAGAGTGCTCTGCTTTCCCACATGCTGAGTTTACCATTATGCACCATGAATTTTGTAGAAAGAGAATTATAAAGCTTTACCTGATGTTTTGTTAGTGTCACAGTGGTTGTACACTGAAGATTTGTCATGCCTGACAAATCAAATAATAGATTCTCATGTACTGGGACGGGTGCCCATCAGTACACTCCAAATTAAGCCATGAGAGGCATACTTAATCATATTGATTAGATGAGGAGAGTTAAAGATGTAGAGAAAGAATTTCAAATTGAGTAAAACTCACAGGAAAAAAACAAAACCCAAGAAAAGGCAGGGCTGAACTGAAAATATCATCATACCTGGTAAATCCCTGTGCCAAGCTCTCATGCCCTGCTTGCAGAAGAGGCAGGGGAAGGAGACAAAGTGGAGCCACATGTCTGCCTTTGTCCCAGCACAGCCCAGCTTCATGGCAGTGAACCTTGTGGGTGCAGTGCCTGTGGCTGCTGTGGCTCCTGTCAGTGTACTAGAGACAGTGCTAAGCAGGGCTGGAAATTAAGAGAATTACCCTGTAACTCATAGGGGGCCTTTCTAGAAGGCGGTTGTCATACCCTATTAAACATTGCATCTCTTTGTGCTCTATTGACTAAAAATTATAATTTAAACCTTTAAAATATGTATCACAGTGCCTGTTTACTGTAACATTAATCAGGTTGTACTGTTCCAGGTTGACTGACAAGATAATATATATTTAAATAAAAAAAATGACAGTGGGGCTCCACAAGATTTCCCTGGGATTCAAGCAGCAATTAAGCATTACTCAGTCTTCTTTGTACCACGAAATAATAAAGAGATAGAACAATCAGAGGGGAAGCTTACAGCCGGAAAATACCATTTACGTAAAGTGATCATTTATAGGAAGTCAATATTTACTACACTGCAAATACACAGTCTGTCCTTTTGTAAAAATTAACCACAGGCCCATGGTACATATTTTTACAGAGATGACTGGCGTAGCTGCAAACAGCTATCAAGTAAATATACTGCCAAGTGCTATTACCACTTGTTCTTGCCATAGAAATAAGAAAAGCTTACATACAGTTCTTAAATGAGGGCAGTGTAAGTAGCTCTGGGCAGTAATTCAGAATGTCCAGTTGTGTCACTTTTACAAGAGCACTGTGACTAACAATAGCTCTCTAGTACGAGGAATAGAGAGACTAGCATGTGCAGATTCAGGTTATTGTTCATCCGAGTGCTGCTAACTCAGGCCCAGACCTTGTGGACTTTTTGAAAGGAATCTGTTATTTCAAGGTATGGGGTTAGATTTGCAATACGAGGTAAAAGCGCAGCAGTGTTAACCATTGGAGCTGACAGTAAGTGTGGTGTTGCCACTGAATAACAGCAGGAATTCACTGCTGAAGAGAAGTCATACCTCAAAATTATAATTGATTAGGGACTTAAAAAGCATAAAATCAGCTAGAGTGAATAAAATAATAGCTTAACTGACAGTATTTAAGGAAAAAAACCCAAAATGTTCGTTTCTGTTAATGCACTGAAACAGGGACAAAATCTCAGTAACGTGAACTGTAACAACATTTATTCAGGGAGGAACTGCTTGACAGCATGTTTCCTCAGCTCAGGAAAACTGTGGTGAGCTTGACAAGGGATAAACGATGTAAATCACTGTCTAACCCTAAATTCATTATAGTATTGCAGTGATAACCTGCACTTAAGGTTGCACTGCCAAATTTAGTCTCATAAAATATTGTCATAGCTGGGTAATAATAATGAAACGTCAGTCATGTTTTTATTCAGGCAATGTTCAAATAATTAATAGACAGATTCCTAACCATTAATATTACAATTAATAGTAAATGTTTTATTACTTCAAATGCCCTAGCACTTGCCTTAACTGAAAGTGACTCGTCTTTGAAGGTAAAATAAACTCTCAACAACCTTGAGATTTCCAAGTGTCTGAACAGTGGAGTTTCTTCGCTTAGGATAATGGATGGAAATGTATTTTTACACTTATGTGTAAGAGAGTAGAATTTAAAGCCCTTATGTTTAAGTTGCATAGTATATTCTTGAAAGATGAAATATGTTCTCTGTCTCACTTGAAGATTATTTTTATTAATACAAGTGCTGTTTAAACCAGATGGAAGTCAAAATGTGATCTGTGAATTTAGGACTATAGTCAGGGTTCTAGCATTGCTGCTGAATTTAAGAAGTGTTTGTGTGTTCCAAATTTGAAAAAATTTACATTTATATAATTAGCTTTGAGATAGAATTTTTAAAGTAGAATAATCCGGGTGTTTATATGTCCCAATCATAGTAAGGTTTGGGGGTTTTTTTGTACTACAGATTTCTATGAAAGGGAGGTATTTTTCCAGAGACATAAGTTTTTACAATAGACTTGGAAAAAAATGTGGCTTTTTTTCTCCAAAGGATTTCTGTAGATTGTTTAAAAAATGAGCAAAATTAAAATCTTCAAATAAAACTGATGATTTATTACTTTGGATTAAGAAATGTTTATGCTTTTATTTTCATCCTTTGGAGTTAGGCAATTGAAAGTTTTAGTTTGGCCTGTTTTAAAATACTATTTCAAAGGAAGATGGGAAATGAAATTATTGCTTCTTCACTGGACAAAGTAAAGCATTCTTCCAAAAAATTTTGCAAAAATATCTGCTATTTCCAAACATACTTTATGCTGTATGTTTCTTAGTAGTGAGAAACACATTAAGATATCACAGCTACATTCTTTAACTGACAGCTTTCTGAGTATCAGGATGAATATTGTGTTATGCTAAAGAAAGTCAATTGTATTTGCAATAAAAAGAAAGCATTACGAGAGAAAATGCCTTTGAGTTGTGTAAAACCAAGTTACTATTTAATTTACCTTGCCTTTTGAAATTTCTATTATATATTCTCTCTAAAAATATAATCTTACATACCTGTACATGCTATTCAATTATATGCATTGGTTTTTAAGTGTCTTCTCTGCTCTTCTGTACTTTGAATAGATATGCTGTATTATTTAGTGTTAGGAAGCCACCACTATTTCGTTACAAAACCTCTTTTTATAATATTAAAAATGGAATATTATCTCCTCATAAGAATTTAGTATAAAAGTTAGACCAGGCTGTAGTTTTGGAGGAAGGATATAGAACAGATGACCTTTGTGTCCAGTATTGATTTGATTTAATCTAATTAAAAGCCCCATGAAATGGTCCCTGATGAAGTGCTGCTAAGCAAGAACCTAATATTTCAGCTGTACATTTCTTTGCCAGCAGTGCCTTTCTCAGCAGTTAGGAGCATTATGAAATCCTTTTAATACCTGAGATGCTCCCAGGTTTCCTCCTAGGAACCACTTATAACATGGTTGCAGGCACCAGCCCCAAGCCTTGCCAGGGTGGGCTGTCTGGCTGCAGTGCAAGCCAGAAATGTACTTTCCCAGCTGAAGACCTAAAATATCCTGATGTGCCGTCTTGGCTTGTCACCTCAGATCCTCATCAGGCTGTGCTGCTTCTCACTGCCGAGCAGGGACGTGAAGGACGAGCTCCTGCCCTACTTTGTACAAGGTGGCTCTGAAGCACTCTCAGAGCCACATCAGTGGCACCCAGCTCTTTCTGATGTCATTTTGGAGAGGTGTTTTGCCAGATGTGGCTGCCTGTAGGAAACACAATGCAGGGGAATGTCAGGGACTACGAGGGGAGCAGGGTTCTTTCCGTTTTAACAGAGAAAAAAGAGCTGGCTCTGGTAGAATGAGTTCATGTGGTTCAAATTGTTAGATAATAATTTCTAGGATGATTAGTTATCTTTATTGCAGTAGTAGCCAGATGCTATCAACACTTACTCTGTATGCAGCAGGAAAGGTTGTCTTGTGGAGGCTTGGTAGACATGGGGGAACTGACACTTTGGTTTTTGGTGGTTATTTTTCTTTTTTATTGCTAGATCCAAATAGATTCTTTGGAGCTAAAGGATTAATCCAGACGAGGACTATACTTTTTATACTGAAATTTCTGTTTTGTTTGTAGCAGTTTATGAGTATGGCTGAGGCAATACCTCGTAGTCCTTGGTTTATAAGTGCTTTGGAGTTTGGGTAGCATGGGTACACCATGTAAATTTTCTTTAAAAAAAAAGTAATGCATCTGAAGAGACTTTGCTTCTCCATAATCTGGCTGCTTTGTGTATTTTTCTCTTTGGGCACTGAGGTACTGAAATCATCACATAGATTTATGACTTTCCTAGAGAACTTACAGCAGCTCAACAAGTTTTTTATGTGCCCATTTGTCATCTATTTTAAGCAGACTTGGTGGATACTTTTTATACCTGAATCAGTGTATGAGTCCCTGAATATTATTCATGCATAAATTTTCTTTTGAAGGCATAACATTTTTCATGCATTTAACTTTTCAGTCAAACAGAAGTGTAATGGTAAGTGTTGATTTCATATAAAAATATTGAATGTTGAGTATATGAAAGGCTGAATTTAGAATGTAAAGTTTGCAGAAAAGCAGATAGCTGAGAGTTGCCTGTGTGAGTGTTCAATGAAAGTTTAGACTGCAAGGTGTCGTACTAGTAATGTGTCACACTCTGATTGTCTAGTTCAATTGTTCACTACCAAAAGCCAGTCTAATGGAAACATTTCATTTCAAGCAGTTACAGATTGTGGTCACCATGTGTACTGTATATTAGTGTTGGCTGTGGTTATAATTTGAAGGTGGTAAGATCTAAAATAATGCTGTGGTAGGTGCGATAGCAGCCTAAGGAATCAGTCCCTGCCCACGGGGCAGGAAATGATCAGTGCAGACAGTAGGAGTATACCCTCCCTCCCAAAAATAATCAGCAGTGCTCATATGGGCAGGTGTTGATAAGGTAGTGGTGGTACCAAACTCTGGAATATTTATGGATTAATCATGTTGATGGAGAAAGGAAGAAAACAGATATTTTAGCCTAAATTTTCTTTCTTTTCTAGACACTACAGGAGTCTAATACCAAGGATTAAGTGCTTGAGAGGTGTGAGAATATTTTACCATTCCCACTGAAATTAACTGGTGTAGAGGCCTGAGGGCAGCTCTCTCAATCAGGCCTGAATCTGAGTTTTGAGGTGTTTGCCTTTATATCCCCCTCATGTCTAAGTGTGTCCCTTTACAGTTTGCATCCAGAAATTTCTTGTAAAGGTTGTTTATTTAGTACATAATTAGAATTCTAGCGATTTCTCTGTTTTCTAAGAGAGAAAGGCAGAACTGGAGTAATAAAATCATACAGGAGAGGCCTGCCTGTATTCACAAACAAATGTTAAACAGCACAAATTTTTCAGGATCATAGATATGTAAAAACCCTACACAAAGACATGCAACAGATTCTGTTATTTTCTTCCTACTCAAGGGCTTCTAGGAAATGAACTCAAGGGTTTTCTGGTATTTCTAGTGTTACAGTCTTCAGGACTTGATGGTCACAAAAATGAAATCTTGGAGGCTGTCCATTTTCCTGAAGGATGCACTGGGAATTGCCCTTTAGCACCTACGAAGAAAAAAAATCATGAAAGACATAAGTATTCTTCAATAGAAATTGTTTTCAGTACTGTTAGAAAAGCTGCACTGTTCTCATTTTCTGTGTCCCTTTCTGCCTCTCCTTTCTTTCCTGCATTTATTAAATATTAATTATATGGTAATGCACTCTATTAAATTACAGGAAAAATCCATGTGATTTTATGCTTTGAATTTTGCAAACTCAGTAAGGAAATACATTAAAACACCAGTAGAGATGTAGTGGAGTTGCATTCACTTCTGCCATGTAAGTCTGTACTAAATTTGCCTTATTGACATAAAACCTCTAGAAAATAGACATTTTTACACAGATGCCATAACAATAGAATCATAACAAAATTAAAGCACTTGCTCTTTCTGCCTTCTTACTTAAGTCACCTTTGGATAGTATCTCAGTAATGGAAAGGTAAATGTAAACAATAATATTAATGAACAATGTGTCAAGGATATGTTTGCAGGTCTAATCTAACCTTATTCACCTAATGAGTGCCTGCAGGGTCTGAGAAGGGTGCTGCATGCCCATGCTGAATTAGGGAAAGGCAGAAAGTGACAGAGAGCTTCAATTGGCGGTAGTTGTTCTACCCTGGGCTTTGTCATCAGCCTCTTGAAAAGAAGGTTTTGGCAAGTTGTCTACACTGGAACTTGATGAAAAACAGCTGAAGAAGCTTTACATGTGCTATTGCTGAGTCCATGTTCCAGCATTGTTCCAGAATCTCCTTAGGAGGCTTCTTATGCTGTGGCTGCAGTTTGTGCCACCGGCAGTGACTGTGCCAGGGTTGATGGACATGGAGGTGTTTCTTGGTTCCGAGGTCTGTCTGTATATCCCACCTGTGCTTCAAATCCATGCTCCAACACAGACTTGTTTGTGAAATTGTATGCTCATTGTTCTTGAATTCATTCCATTTCTAACCCTAACTGCAGATAAGATACAAGGCAGCTAAACAGATAAAGCTCAATCAGTAAAAATAGTGAGATACTGAAACTGAAACATGTTGGGAATTTTGCATGCTCCTTAGAAAGTTTTTGCTAACAGCAGCAAAAACTGTTGGTTTTTGGTACATCAGTTAGTGAGACTGGGATTCAGTACAGGATTCTTCCAGGGTGTTTTCTGTGCACCATATCTTTCCCCATTCCAGTGCCCTGAGATCATCTCAACTTCCTGCCTTGTTTGGGTATGTGCTTCCTTGGGTTGTTCTCCACCCAGGAAAGTCCTTTCTACTGCATCTCCTTGCTTCTCAGTTTGAAAATTTTCAGTTTGTAAGGTCCTTCATTTCTTACAGCTACTATGTCTTCATGTATTCCACTAATCTCTCCTATCCTCTTCACCTGCATCACTAGACCTTCCCCATCACAAGCAGCGTTTGCATCATTCGTGGCATTAAGAGATTCTAGCAGATCTTGCCAGCCTTGCTGGGCTGGCATCCTGTAACTTGTGTGTCAGAAGATATTCCTATGAAGGCAGCTGCAGGAATGTACCTCATATTCAGATAGTTCATAACATATTTAGGAAAGAGCCCTTACAGTATGAAACTACCTATATTTTCACTTGCTGTGGAACTGTTTACTGTTTTATTCGTTGGTAATTTAGACAATGCTTGCCATAAAACCTATGCTTGTTTGAACCGTAAGCGCCTGTAATTTGTTTGCACTGTTGCAACATCCCTTTCCATCACATATAGAAGTTACTGAAAATGTTAGTTCGGTTTTAAATTACTCTTTGTGCAACTGCTGAAGCAAAAGCTTTGTCATAATCCTTTCTACACAAGTATCTGGCTTAGAAGAGATCTATTAACAGGTATCATTAAGATGAAAAACAAAAATAAAGTGTCAATTTTAAACTGCCTTAATTATAAATTCTGAATATAGACCCCACTTCCTGCGCTCAATTGCATAGCCTTACATAAAGACATTTTCTTTTTTATGCAGCTTTTTTTCTTTCTTATTTTTAGAGTGTGCAATTGAAAGGAAAAAAATGACATCCTGCACTCATAAGCTGAATCCGCTACATAACCAGGGAGCAATAGTTCTGCAGTAGAGAGAAGTACTGTCAAGTTATGTGGAATGTATCCTACGTGAAATTAGTGGGCATGTGAACTGATCTGATGTTAATTTTTCTCTCAGTTGTCACCAGATGGGTCACCAGATTTACCTAGTACCAGTCACTGGCTTATCTCTATTTTGTATTATCCACCATGAAGTAAAAAGCTCCAGGTAAACAGCAGAACAATTCAATACCGTGTGCTTATGAACACTTGCAATACAGCTATGAAATCAGAAGCAACTGCAGTGCAGAAGAAAGAAGTGTGATTTTTGGGCACACCAGCAAAGCTGGAAATGTAGAACCAGTTTGTGGTAAATGTGCTGTGGAGCCCTTTCCTAGGAGAGGATTTTAGTGTCTAATTAATGGCGCTGTGTCTTGCTCGCATTTGAACTGCTAACATGAACCACACAGTGTGCTGCAGACTTGCCTGAGGGAGCAGAGGGGGCTCTAGTCACAGTTCACCTGCGTGACCTTTACATTGCTCTGAAGGATTGTGCAGAGTCTGTTTCCCCTCCTGCCTTCTGTAGGGGGGAGGTGTGGAGTATCTCCTGCTTATCGTGCACGTGCACGCACTTAACTCGTGTTAATCCTTCTGGGAGCGCCACTGTGTATCAAAGCAGGTATATACTTTTAATCTCTAAAGCAGCCCTCTAAGAGGTAACTGGAATTTATAAGTCTTATCAATTTGCAGCAGTGCAGGTGAATAAAGAGAGCCTTTAAAATAAAGCAACTGCTGACTCAGCTTACATAGAGGCTTGGGAGTAAAACTGAAAATTCAGCAGTGCTGGTCCCTCTTCAGCCATCAGCTGATTGAAAGTATTACCCTTTTTTGTGCTAATCCTCTGAGACTGGTGCAATGTAAAGTACTGGAGATATGGGTGTCTAAATAACAGTAGATCACTCGTGTTTGGAGACCCTTTAAAGGGTAGCTCCTCAGGGTATCCTTCCACAGCAGGCGGGGAGAAACTCAAAATATTAAGGTTTGCTTTATGTCTTAAAGCTAACAAAACTGCTTAAGTAAGTTCAGGAAATTCACTAACATGGGGACAGTTCAGATGGATTTACTTTGCTATGAAAAGGTGGTAGGAGCATCTGCTTTTGATCACTTCCTATATTTTGGTTTCCTGAGACAAGTAAGGTTCGATAGTCATGCTAACTGGCATAACAACTGTCCAAATAGCTCACTGCCAATACATGTTGAATAACAGTATCATTCTGTAATGTCAAGTTTATGTAATACAGTATTTGTAATATAGAAATGCAAGTTTGTTATATGGTGCTGGGATGAGCGCATTTGGGATCCACATTTGTGAGCCAGGCTCAATTAAATAAAAGATCACTTTAACCCATAATCAACTGTGTTGCCCTTCCAATCTAGTCCTATTGGCTCAAATGTCTGTTCAATGTTTGCAGATATGTTGAAAAATGGAGCTGAACAAATAGTTCATGAATAAAGAGCAGTCAGAGATGCTGTTCCTGCTGCTAATTTTTTCAGACACTTATGTTTATCTCCTTAGATACTGGTGATATGATGAGTAATAGGAAAAAGTACAGTGGAATAAGAAGTCTTGTACATAGATAAAAAATATTATTTAGTGCAAGTAATAAAACATAGCAGTGGTGTCTTGAAAAGCTTAAAAATTTCTGTGGGGGTCCTGATATTCTTCTGTTAGATAATTTCTGATATCTGTTGTTTGACAAATAATTTCTGTAAAATAATGGCCTTATATTTGTATCACTTAATGTTTTTTTCTTTCTGACTGTATAAAACCATTGTGCATGGCAGTCATTGCCCAGGGTGCTTTAAGAGCCAGAACGTTGTTCTTAGGTGTCAGAAAAGGGTTTTTTCTGGTACTATTCACAGATGCTACTGCCTGAAAGAAACTACATTCAGTTTCATATGGCCATATTGCAGCCAACTTCTGAGTTTTAGAATGATAAATAACACTGAATTCTATCTCTTAAGGATGCAGAAATTGCAGGTTTTTTGAGTCTTGTTCTCATTACCCATTGCACGCTGATTTTGAATTAAATGTTCACCTACCTACTAAATGCCTCCTTCACAATGCACAATAAGAGAAACAAGTACTGTGAACAAAATTCCATAAAGTAAATATTGCTTATACTTGTAGAGATGGAGCTTTTTGAAATCTCAAATGCAGTGAAGAAAAATGGAAATAAAAAAAACTACTGTGCTTGCAGATACTTACAGAGAAATTTCCTGGACCATTAAATGCTTCTTTTCATTCATAATATGGAAGCATAGAAAGATGCATCTGGTATTTCTGTTGAAAGAAATCACTTCCAATTTTTTCAACTTCCTGAAGCTTAAGACATTCATGATCTGAATAACAGATTTTACAAGAAAAAGATTTATGGGTTAATTCTAAAGCTGATGACATGAGACAAAATATCAGAACACTAAATTATATGCATAAATCTAGGTATTGAGGGCATGGGGCAAGGCTGCAGAAAACTTTATGAACCTGGGACATATTTTAATTACTGTTCCATATAGAGAAAATAGTTCTCTAAAAATTCATGGTATTTGCAGTTAAGTTACAAAGAAGATAACATTATACAAAATGAAGAAACATAAATTTGGAGTTTATGTTCATGACTTCCAAGTCTAGGGATCTGCATATCATCTCAGAAATGAAACAAAATCTGAACCATAAATCAGCTGGTGTTCATTATAATTTACATACATGTATGTAATTAGAAGTGAATGGAACAGTAGAAAAATACCATCATTTACTATATTTTCTTAAGAATTGTCTGTAAACATTTTGTGTATTAACTGTAAGCTAAGTCACAGCTGTAAGTTGATGTCTTTCAAAGACGAGAAACTGCAAAGCGGGTCCCGTCATGGATGCAGAGACTCCACTAGAACATTGCTCATTGGGATATTTCAGCCTGAGACTGCTGTTCAGTGGATCCCTTGGCAATGGCAGCTGTTCTTTGCTGGAGCTAGCTGCTGATGTTTTAAATGCTGGTAACCCAGCTCCTGTAACTCCGTGTTGTTACTGCTGTTGTACAGCTCAGTGTGTGTGTGGCTGCTGCCTTCCCTATTCCCTTGACCTTTTCCTTGTTTGAGCATGGAGTCAAGCATGTTAGATTGAAATGCCTTCACTGTTGATTTAAGATTTTAAAAAAAAAAAAAAAAAAAAAAAGACTTTTCATTGGGGCATTGAAACTAGGAAGCAGTCGTGGGTGCCATTTAGTTTGCTTTGCTGTTGTCATGGTGAACTCCAACATGGAAGTGGAAAAAAATGGCCTGAGGTACTAACATTTGCAGCTCTTCCAGCTGCCTGCAAAGTAATATGTATCTGTGACCTTAAATTCTAGGATGTAGTGTCATAGTATGTGGTGAATTTCTGTCCCTAAAATAAATGTCAATTTTAAACATGAGCCCTTTGAAAAATATATTTATTTAAGTCTATAGGATCACACGTTAATAATATGGATTGTAACTACATGTTGTTGCTTTGAGGATGTACGTCTTGGTGCTTGGCTTTCCCAAGGCACACTCTTAAGGTTCTGTAATCCTCCCTGGTCCAATGGTAGAGACAGTCTTGTAAACATGAGAGTGTTCTCCATAAAGCTGTTCTTGCAAATTATATCTGTGCAATTAGCTCTGTGTCACTCTGTTCAGTGCTTGCTCCTTCAAATACAATCTCCCACTATTCAATGGGTCTAATTTAGATTAAGTCTTCAGATCAGGGTGGCAATTTCTGTCTGTTTACATCTGTGGTGCTATTTAAAGATGTCATATTCTTGACCAAAATCATAACTTACCAGACATATTTTTATCCAGTAGTGTTTGGTGAGGCTATCTGGTTACAAGGTGAATGGGGAGAAAAAAGTGCATTTCTGTAGGGGCCGGAGAGCTTCTTTTGGTTTTTGCATTTCTGAGGTGCTATGTGAGGGAGCTGTGAATGGGGAAAAAAAGGTGCATTTCTGGAGGGGCTGGAGAGCTTCTTTCAGTCTTTGCCTTTTCTGAGGTGCTATGTGAGGGAGCTGTGAATGAAAAAGGAATTGTGCAGTGTGTCCAAGGCCTCCAGTTTCTTTTGCAGTGACTCAAAGGAGTAGGAAGAAAATGGAACATTTCCTAAGATTTCTTCTGTTTGAAAGCCATGCTCAAGGCCATGTGAAGAATGTTTTATTGCTACCCAGGTACCAAGACAAGAAGGGACTCTTTGGCAGGCCCAGATTTCCTTTGGGCCCCCTTATGTTGTTAATTTGGGCACGTGAAGTGACCTGAGGATGGGCATAGCTAACAAGATGACTTGTGGCAATGTCCATTGGGATCTGGGATCACATCTGTCACTGCACATTGCACTGCCTTATCTCTCTGCAGCTCAAAAAAGTCTCCTCCTGCAGCTCAGAATAATCCTTCCTTTAGGTGATGTTTCTGTCTTTATCTAGCTCTTCTTACATGACTTCACTTTCTTTAAACCATGAAATATATTCCTTCAGCACTGGAAGAAGACCTGCAAATATATCTGTCATTGGCCTCAATTCAGGCTGTAGGAATGCATCAGGCTGGCTGCTGCAGAGCTGTCCCAGTAGTTAAATCTGTATCTGTCAAAGCTGATGTTTCATTTCTCTATACATCTCACTACTCACATCCCCAAAGTCAGAAGCTGGGTCTTGGAATTATTTGAGTCTGTGTACACAATTTTTGTACTTGGACCTGAAAGCTTAGGACAATTCTGGACTATTCAGGGCTTTTCACCTTGGCCAAGCTGTATCCCATCTCAGAAGCAAGTTCTAGCTGGTGGTCACTGAACATTTGTGTAGACAACCTGGTGCACAGCTTGATCTAGTAGGTTTTAGCCGTATTCATATCAGAGTGATCTGATATTTTATCACTGGATGTACGAGCTGAGCCAGCCCAAATCACTGGCAGAGAAGTGATACACAAGGGGGGATAGAACCAAGCTTCTGTCTCTGGATTTGAATGTTAGATGGACATGCTCTGTATGCACCATGTTGACATGGGAAAGATGGAGGTTTAACAAGTGCAGTGTGGAAGATTTCGTGCCAGGAGATGTTCCTGAGGTTCTCCTGAAAGGTTTCCCATAGGGCATGTGAGTGTGTAACTGGCCAGATATTCTATGAATCAGTGTCAGTAGACATAGCTCAAAGAGGTAAAAAGTTAATGGAAGTGCTTTAGGGCAAAGCAAAAGGAAAGGGATTTAATTAAGGCATATAGCTCCGGGTGCCTTACAGGCATGTAAATTTGTTCCTGAAAACTGCACTGAGCAGTTTTGGAATTTCTGTCATTTGATTGAGAAAACCATGAAGTGTCTGTGGACTTCTAGGACTTGAACTCACACAGGAGGACTAGAGGGCAGAGTCAGACAGATGCTTGGTATGCATTTACAAGTTCAGTTTCATTCTGATATTAAAATAAAGTTGTAGCTAGGAGCTAGGTGCACTTAACAATGCATCAGTACCTCTGTGGGTAGCAAATGGGATAACAGAGGTCTGTATTTAAATTCTTTTTTTTTCTTCAAACCCTTCTTGGGCAAAGCATTGTATTTGAATTACCTGCTGATGTTATATTTTTGCTAGGAAAATTGTTAAAGCGGAGAGGAGAAAGGCTTTATGTTCACATGTCCTGGATAGAAGTGAATCATTAACCAATTTAAATGTTTAGTTCATTATTAGAATTGATGCAAACATATAAGAAAGGGGGGAGGGGTGCGTTCCACTATTTTTTTATTACTTGGTAGTTATGAAACAAGTATTATTGATGATGGCTTTAAAGCTGGAATGTATAGTAGTTATTTAGCGTCCTTGCTTTTTATTTAAGATGCCTTAAGCTACTAGAAAAATCATTTACTATGTCACAAAATTTCGTGCCTTATTAGTTAAAAGAAAATATTTCCCTACAGATATTTTCACATGTAATGCTATTTTCCATATTTCACAAGCTGTTTGCAGTTTAAACTTAATCATATTTGTCTCTCTGTCACTGAGGCTCTTTAGAATTACCTTAGAGATCTAGATATTATTTGGATATTTATAGCATAATTAGATTTGACGTATCATACTTTGTTTATCTCAGTTAATGCCTAAAGGCTTGATTCTGATCTGAGATCTGCAGAAGCATAGCACCAAATTTGGAATGAACTCTGTATTGGAAATGCTAATAGCAGTCTCTGTCCAAAATAGTTACCCTGCTCTCCTCCTGTCTCCTAAAATGTGTTAGATTGGAAGGATGCATTTGTATTTTTTTTTTTTAAGAATGAGGTAATGGCAGGAAGTGCAGCCAGTCTGCAGTATTTTAGTCTTCTCTCACGGTACTCTCTGTAGATATTATTGTGTAGCTAACACAAGAATACATTTTATTTTTTCAAATCACTATACATTTGATCCTTCACATATACCCTCCTGCAAAGAGACAAAATCACCTGTACTGTTGTTTTGTATTTTTTCTCTCCATTTTATTAAAACAGAGATCCAGACATAAAATTCAGCATTCCTGGAAAGTCAGTTTGGGCTGATGATGCTCCCCAGAGATCTCTGTTCTCATTAATCAATGAATTAATCATCACCCAGAATCTGTAGTTTATCCTCAGTAAATGAAAAATATTTTTGGTTATCTTTTTTCATATGCATTTGCCAAGGATAACTGTAGGGTTCTGACTGCTGTAAAGTCACATCTTTCCTTGCTTTGAAAAAGTTCCTGCCACACCAGAGATACTCCCCATAGCACTACAGCAAATGCTGCACCAGTAGAAACAGGTGCAGTGTGTGTTGGCTGGTGATGCAACAGATTTTAGCGCTGAGAACTTGTGTTTGGAGCACACTGGATTGCAACACAGAAATTTATATCCTTCCTTGCCTTGCATGTGTTGGCAAAATGCTGTCAGCATCCTTCCCCCAGATGCATATTTTGATTGTATATCTGCTATCATCATCTTTAACTAAGCTGGTTTATGATGTGAATCTTGAAGGCTGATGATGTTTGAAGGCAGGAGCACTTGTCAGGCCCACATTGAAAGTGTGGGGAACCCTCCTGTGTCCAGCTCTGAAAACAGTGTAGCACAGGAAAACCCTGGTGTAAACTGCTTCATTTCTGCACTGCTTTTGGTTGAACCCCTCAAAAATTTGTGCAAAAAAATAGATCTGGCGCTGCTTAGCTCATCCCTGATTTAGGTGTTGGGTAATGCAGCCCATGGACTGACTCTGTTAAGAAATCCTTCATAACTCTCTTTTTGTCATTTGAACTCCGACTCAGGGTCAATGAAATTCAGTGGTCATAGTCATGCTTTGTGACTGCTACCCCTCCTGTGAAAGGAGCCCTGTAGGTAAGACACACAAAATATTTATGTATTGGCAGTTTCCTCAAGACATGGAAAGCATTTGTGGATTTCCTGAAAGAGATGAAGTAGGGGAGAGGTGTTTTTGAATTACCTGTTTTAACAGACTGAAAATACGCGCTTGTGTCTTGAAGGTTGTTTATAGTGTTGTGTTTTTATGGAAAAACAATATGCTAAATTAAAGTTTGCTGACATACAGTGCAGGTTTAGCTACACTTAAAAAAAACAATGCACATAAAATACTGTGCAATTCTCATAAAAATACAGGCAGAGAGACTGATTTTTTTCTGGTTTAACCTTTAGATGAAGAATGCTGTTTAGTATTCATAAGACAGAGGGTAAAGTCTTGCTTTTTGAATTCTGGTGCTCTGTGGAAAAATGGCTAGTGCTGAAAATCACTATTTCTATAGAATTTAATTTCTCGTTGGACTGTTTGTGTCATTTTAGAGAAATATGGCTTTATTAAAGGAAAGACAAATGAATATCCTTAACTCATTAGTAAGAGATTCTGTATACACTAATTAGCACTATGTTATTTCTCAGATATTCAAATTATAGTGTACAAATAAATTTTAATTGCTAATGATTTGTACAAAAGTTATCAATTTCATTATTACTGAATGTTGATACTGTGGAAAATTATTAATGCATTAAGCATTTTAGACAAGAGCAGGGCCATAATTATTGCTACTATTAGTATTCTAGTGTTTTCCAGAATTTACTGAGTTCTTTAGAAATGCAGAAGACAGCAGAGCCTGCATCTAAAAAAATGCATGAAATAGCGAGAACAGATGTAATATTCAGAGTGTCAGATTGATGGTAGGCAAATGCATTATTATTTACAGGTTTTCTCCTGTCTGAGTCCAGATTTAACACATTTGTGGTATTTAAGCCGTTGCTGTCTACACGGATCCATCTGAGTCAGGAGTGACCAGCCTGTGGCACTTGAGTAGGTGACACGTGGCCCCTGCTGTGGCTGTGAGCAGAGCCACCGTGGGGCTGTTCATCAGGGGCATCTCTGCAGAAATAAACCACAGCCACGGGAGCTGGAGGATGCTGCCGAGGCCACAGAGGCCCTGCGGGGCCTTGGGGCTTGGCTGGCCTGGGAAACACTCCCATGTCCTTCTTTGTGTGTGAAATGCTTGAGAGCTTTGGACGTGCTTCCCTGCTCCACTGCCTCCTAGCCCCATTCGGGGATGGGCTGTCTCTTCCTTTCATTCCCATGAAGTGTGATGATGCAGCACACACTGTAGCAGCAGCTGGAATTTGGGCTGCTTCTAGCCTTTTCCTGCAACAGTTCTGGCTAGGTGAATGTAGGCTTTGTACCTATGGGCCCTACAATGCATATCTGAGAGCTGCCATAGGGAAGAAGAGTGACTCAAGGAAACACCTGGCAGGGAGTGGGAAGCTTTTCCAAACATTTCAGAGCAGGTGATCCCACTGGAGTTGAACCATGGAGAGAAGTGAGGGCATAACTGTGAGAAATGTAACAAATGAGCTGTGAATAATGCCTTCATGACTATTTGCTTTCAATTTGCTGCAGCTGGAGATCTCAGAAGTAATGCTGGTGAGAGCTCAGAGGTGATGCTGTGATGAGAAGCAGCAAGAGAGACCCTGTCAGAGATGACTCTTACACAGACCAGAAAGTAACAAGTGTGGTTTCTGTCAGGCCAGCAGGCAGGCATTGCTGTGAGTTGAGCTGGTGAGGGTGTAATAGGAGAACAAAGAAAAGAAGATGTCTTCCATGCAGTGTGAGAAAAAAGTATTAGACACCACTTGCCGGAGGGAGGAAGATGAGGAGAAAGGGTAACGTTTTGTTGGGCTATATCAGAACTACACAGTGAAGCAATTCCTGGAGAAAACAGAAGAGCTCTCTTTTGCCATGGTGAGTTGGGCAGATAGTATGAAATCATGAGTTAGAGTGATTTATAGAACTGAATAAATTGAGACAGGCCATCACTGAAGAAGCAGCTTTGCTGTGAGTCACCTATGCAAGACTATTACCTAACAGTGTGTGAACATGCAAAATTGGGGGAAAAAAACAGAAAAGAGAGGCAACTTCAAGAGAAATCAGTGAATGTGGGTAGACAACAGCATTTGACTGAGCAAAAAAAAAATTAAAGAGTGTTCTCACTGTTTTCCAGTTTCTCAGCTCGTGGTAAATTAACATGTCAATCGGTTTGAATTTACAACAACTGAAAATCAGACCTTCAATACTGAAACAGAGTAGCATACATAAAATGGGCAGAAAGAAAGGCCCAATAAATAACTTATTTGACCTTTATATATTATTTATAAAGGGCTATGCATGCAAAGCACTAAGCATATTCCATTTTCAATAACCAGCCTGCAGCAGATACCATAAAAGCATTGCTTCAGTCTCACATGGAAGGAAGCCAGGTTTATCAGGGAGTTTACCTCAGGCAGTGGGATGTGATGACTTCTGCTGCCCTATTGACATGAACCAGCTGTGTAGTGATACCCAAAAGAAGGTTTTAAATAAATAAATGCAAAAAGTATGCCTGCATGGCACTGGTGACAAAACAATGACAAAAAAACGCAAAGGATTGAAGTTCTCTAATAGAAATTAATTTAAATATGGTTTGTGTTTAAGACTTTCTAAGATTAAAGAAAAATGAAAACCATAACCTTAAGTCAGATGAATGTGAAGTTGTGATTTATACAGCGGTGCTAGTGAAGAATGAACCTGCTAGGAAAATTATTGTGGGTCAAACAATTATTTATGAAATGTACCACATTTATACCAACAAGCAAGAGCAAGTGGAAGCTGTTGCAGTTGTGAAGTTCCTCACATGAAAAGAGTTTACAGTCACAGTCAGGATTTGCAAGACTCTGCAGTGGCTTATTTAGGTACAGATTCCCCAGTGCTTAATGGGCTGAGATCTGAGACTGCTTTGGGTCAATCAGAAGTCTGGTGCCAGCAGCTACGACTCTAGCACATGTAATTTTAAATGAAGGCTTGGAAACCAGAAAGAACTTCATAGTTTTGTAGCCCATTCCTTCCCTTAATTTGCAAATATACCTGCTTGCATTTCTCAGATCTGATCAGGCTTTTTGTTAAAAAAAACAAACCAACAAAAACCAAACCAAAACAAAAAAGTTAACTTTCAAAAATCTGTAAAAAAGTCATCAAAGCTTTAATTAATCAATTTAAATAGAGCAAACAAATTAGTCTAGTTTATATCATGAGGGTGCCTAGACAAGATTTTAGTGTGGTGTCTTCTGAACTAAAAATCTGTGTGTCCAGGGTGTTATGGCAGATTGGTTGATTGCAAAGGCTCTTACTTGTAAAAATTAGGTGGGTTAACAGTAGCTCCTCTCTTAGATGAGATGACAGAAATTTCTACTGGTGGAAGAAGGCATTATTCAGCTACAGTCTGTATTTGGCCTTCTTGAGAGTGGCAGAGAATTAATTGCTCATACTTTAAGCTTTGGTAATGCAGAAAATTGTGCACATTGGGGATAAGCTGGATTTCCTACAGGACTGTGTTTCTTGTACAAATTACTTAAAGGTGTGCCTTTTTTCTTTCAAATATTGAAGTGGTTTTTGTCTTCATGAATTCTATATCTGCTGCAATAGCTCAGTTTAGCTGCTCTGAGAAATCAGTCTTTTACAATGCACAGATTGGATCTTCCAGTGTATTTTGGAAGGTTGAACTTGATGATCTTGGACATCTTTTCCAACCTTAATCATTCTATGATGTTCTGTTGGTGTTGGCTTCCCCCCACCTCATGAAACTTTCTGTGTGTTCAGCATGAAGTTCAGTGTGTCTGAGGCAGCAGAGCTTCTGCCTTTGGGGCAGTTCATCTACACATTGGAATAGCTGGATTGATTCTTCATACTTATCTTAAGTCATGCATTACATTCATTCTGTCCTGCTTGAGTGCAAGTTGTGCAAGCCAAAGTATCTTTTCTATGTTTTTTTTATTTGGAGACTATTACTTTTCTATCCTTTAGGAATGTTTCTTCTGATCTCTTTGAGGAAGCAAATTTAAAATTATTTTTTCCTTGGAATCCTCTTTCTTCCCTTTGCTTCTCACTTGTATGTCTTTGTATTGTTTGAGTTTTTTTTTTTTTTTTTAAAGAATTAAAAGCCTCTCATAAAGAGTGTCATTGGCTGACCTTGGTTAAGGGCCACCTTAACAATTACTGCTGTGGGCAATGCAGACGTGATTGTGGGAAAATTCATTAAGCAGATTTTCCCAGGGTCAACTGCTGTCCTTCCCTCCTGAGTCCTTCACCTTGGCTGCAGGGCTCAGCCATGGTGTGTGGTGGGGCCCTCGGAGGCAGCCCTGGCCTCCCTCACTGTGCGGCCCTCCTGGCCACTGCCTGGGTGCTGACACGCACACAAAGAGACACAATTCAGTGAAAACATCCAAAGAAAAGCTCTTCCCAATCCCAAGTACATTTTCTCCATTCTGTTTTCTAATACTTTTGGGCTAAAGCTTTTTTCTGGTGTGGATATGTGCATGAAAGCTTACTGTCTTATTTTATATATATAAATTTTATAATTTTCAAATTATACTATTTAATTCCTAAGATGCTGCTGCTTCTTGCATAAGTTTATCTCCCCCCCCTCCCTGCCCTGCTGGTTGTTAGCTCAATTATTTTCCCCTCCCACAATCAACTGTTAATTGGGGTTTACTGCTCTGTACTTATCAGCATTACTCTGCCTTTTGGTGGCTTGCCAGAGCTTCCCCATAGTTGCTGTTTAGTATCAGAGGGCGGTATGTGGCACTGGGCCCTTTCACTTCTTCCTCTTCCGATGTGCTTTGGGCATGAACCTGGTTGATGCCTTAATCCTTGCCCAAACATTGCCTCTTTTACCCTTTTGGACAGCATTACCAATTCCAGCTTGCTTGTTCAATGCTTGTCCACTGCTTTCAGGAGTAAATGTGCTTTTCTTCTTAATTTTCTTTTATTGTTTTCCATGGGCAAAATTGTTTCCATAAGCCTCTGACATTTGGTTGTACACTGGCACAGCCATACTACCTTTACCTAAGCTTACTTTACATTTTCCACTTCTGTTAGGTGTATATTGATATCTCAGAGTTTTTTCCATACATATACATGTAGCATTTATTACATGTATTATGTACATTAATATGGTATATTATAATTTCCTCTCCTTAACATTTAGCCACCATTATAAATGGTTTAATATCTTTGCCAGACTCTCACTGTACTCTTGATTGAAAATTATGTTTTTCTTACTATTTTAGCTATCCTATATCATGATGATATCAAACTTCTCATCTTTCACAGCTACAGATGACTTCATTATTGGAGTCTTCTGTTGATAAAATAACTGAGATTGAACATGGGAATATTTAGACTCTGAAGCTGAGGTTTTTAGAGGAGCTATTTAAACATTTGTGATCTGAGAAAAGCTTAACATTATAAATGATGCTAAAATATATTTGTCAAATTCATCTCTGGACAGCATTTAAGCTGAACACTGAGCTGTGTGCATGTGGTTTTAGCTTAGTGAAATGTTATCTTCTAAAGTATAAAAAATATAACCACTGCAGGGCTGTGAAATGTTATCTAAAGTATAAAAAATATAACCACTCAGGTTTAACAAAATCTGAGTCACTGAAGCTTAATTGCAGAACAACTGGTATTTTGTGAAATCCAAGTCAACTGTTTTTGTCTTACAAAATTATGACTTCCTGTCCTTTTAAAACTACTACCTGTTTTGATGTGCTTGTTTCAACTCTTGGCAGTGATGAAGGTGTATGTATTATTCATGATCCTTGAATGTCAGGTGTATTTGCAGTTGCTCTCAAAGTTAGACTGCTCATTTCATGACAGGTTTTTTTGGGTAGCATTAGTGTCAGGTATGACCAAGCCATGTGTTAAAAAATCCTCCTTCTGCTTTGCTCTTAGACATTTATAGAAATAATGAAGATAAAATAGCTGTATTATATGGCATATACTTACATATCTTTGGAATAGATTAAGATGGAAAATCAAAACCACTGTACCTCCACTGCTCCTTCTTCCCTCTGCCCTAGCAGCAGCTCTTGTAATCATCCTGTTTAGAAGGCCAGGGGAAATGTTTTGTTCCATTATGAGAATTGTGGTCTGACCAGAGTGCTTCGTTTCAAGTGAGAGTGAAAAATTTTCTGAAAAAGGAAATGAATAAGGATGGAGAGTTCTGAAACAAAATCTTCTGAGTCAGTTTAAAGAAACGAATTCTTTTAATCTTATTTGAAATATATTTATTTGTTTATATTTTACTGGTGAAAGAGTCTTCAGGTAGTTGTGAGTAGATGTCAAAGACCTCTAAATTTATAGGAATTGTATTTTCCTAATAATATTCCTATTTAGATGTCAGAAAAAAAGTTTCTTTGATCTCACTCTACACCGTGATATTACTCTTGTGGCACTTTTACTGAAATTAGAACCATTAGTTCTCATTAGATATTTTTATTGTTTTGAAATTATTTGGTAGTCCTTGGTTTTTGACATGTGGGATCTCAAGAGATGAACAGATGAAAATTAGAGAAAGGTCAGTAAGTAATCATCTCTGCAATTAAAAATACTTCATGCTGTCTATGAAATCCAACCCAGAAAAATGTCACAATTTCTAATAACTTTTCTCTTGTTTTAAATACAAAACCCAAAAGTAATTATGGCAAAAAATAATTTGGCTGTTTGCATACACGCATGTAACTACCTTTTTACTTCATTGTTTGCATAGTGTATCATTCTGTTTTGTCCCTATTATAAATCTAAAAAAATGTGCATCATGTAGTAGATGTAATTTAAAGACAATAGCCTTGCAAAAATAATATGTTTTATCATTGCCTATGTGATGCAGTACAGCAAGGAGAAAAATTGGCAGCATTTTGGATAAGAGAGAGCCCTCTATCAGAGACTGCTTACGGCATATCTCACTAGCTGCTGGATTTCCTGATTGCTCAGCATTTTGCAGAAGATTGGAGTTACACTAAAAGCAAAGTTATGTGGTTTTGACAAATTATTCACTATTTCTTTGCTGCAAGGCTAGTGCAGAAAACAACTTGCACTTTCCTCATTTGGCACAGAGGAGCTTTTAGGTGAAGCCAGGCGATAACCTCGCTTCACCCGGCCAGACGAGCGTAAACCAAAACACTGCTCAGTGCTGAGTGTCACAGCGCTCAGTGCCAGGCAGAATGCAAGCAGCAGGAGGAGGCCGAAATGCTGGTGTTTCCCTCAGCAGCCATCAGCTCGTTGCTTTATCTCTAAGGAGAAGCATCCCTGTCCATCACATGCTCTGGGTTGAGGTGCTCAGTGCTGTGACTGCCTCCCCTTCCCAGGTGCCTGCGTAATGGGAGTGAGGCGGCTGTGCAAGTGGGATGGAACAGCAATGAGGATGATGCTTCATCCAGCTTGGAGGTGTCAGCAAGGTTAACCCACCCTGCACCAAAACCACTTCCATAAGAAAAAGGTGTCTCACTGCCATAGGAGACGGCCTCCTGAAATGAGCACAAGGCCTAACATGTGGACTGGAACCACTCCCTAGGGAAGCCTGCTGCCTCCCTGGGGATCAGGTTAAAGATAGAAGAGAAAGCCTCCTAACCTGGATATGGCTCTCTGATTCTCAGATAATTATTGATTTGTCAGGTAGGCAGTGTTGAAGTTGCACCAAGAAGTCCAATGGCAATCAAGACTTTATGGCCTTGGGATGACAGGTCAGGGGATGAGAAGCACAAGCCATATTCTCTATCCATCCACTTGCAGAGAATGATGATGGAAAAAATGGGAAGAGCCAACAGATTCTCTTAATTGTGTGTATTGATTTAAGGAATATCTTTGTATGAATTGTGTGCATTGATAAGGAATATCACTGTTTGATATTCCTTAAATGCTAAATTGAAATATATTTCAAAGACCTGTATCGATTTTTTTCACAATCTTTCCACTATTTTCAGGCTATAGATCACTTATAAATTTTGTCCTCTGTCTACATAGCCTCCTAATTTTGTTAATAAGTTGGATCTCCTATGCCTGTGTAGGAACTGATTTCCTGTGTAGGAACTCTGTTACAGCTATGGTCTGCCACTTACTTCCTTGAGGTAATGCGAAAAGTTAGGACAGTAAATGGAGAATAGTAGAGCAGGATGAAATATGACCTCTAAAGAGCAAGGCCTTTGCACTATTCTGACATGTCTAGACCTATGCCTTAGGCTGTGTACAGTGTCAAATAATCAAATTGTGTTGTTTAAAATACTCATTGATATATGTTGTTTTATTTTCTGATGCTGTGGGATGACTTCAGGCTAGATTTTGCCCTTGTGTGTGCAGAAGCAGTTTTTACTGACTTTGAGGCAAGGTGACTCCACACAGAAGAGGGATATTGTCTCTCAGCCTTTATGGCAATGCAATTATTTAATCAATTGGAGCTGTATTTTTGCGACACCTCATAGTGCACCAAATCCATAATAAATGATCAGTCTGGATTTCTGGAGTTAGTAAGTGATTTGGAATAAAACATGTTTCTCAGTGCGGTAATAACATTTTGTCATGGGCTTGTGCACGCATGAATGGGTGTGATTTTCTTTATGTTTCTACAGTTGCCTTACTCATGGTCCAAATTTGTATTGGGATAGAGCAATATGATTATTTAGTGCAAATATGATTATGTTTTAAATGTGTATTTTCAGACACATATGTACATTTGTGTTCATTGACATTACCATTGGTTGTTAAGGTTTTAGACTGGGGTTTTTTTAGTAGCTGTGCTGACTTTGATCATAGTAGTTACTTACTGCTTGCAATATGCAATGAAAATGGTGACATTTTCAGGTAAAATTTATAAGAGGGCCTGTTAACCAATACATTATCCTGAGCTGTGTGAAAAGGGCCAGAGACAGTAGATCAGAGTATTACTCACCTTTAGCACCAGCCGTGTGAGGAGAGGCTGGGGGCCCCGGTCTTGTTCAGTCTGGAGCAGAGATGGCTTTGGGGAGGACCTGAGAACAGTCCCAGTGCCTGTGGGAGACCATCTAGGAGATGGACCTGGGCTCAGTGAGGTGAGGCTGGGTGAGAAGCTGAGATAGTGAAAGTAAAGTTAATCAAGAGAGGTTCAGACTGAATATTTTTTTAGGATGCCCCTGTGAAGGCAGGCAGTGGAACAGAACAAGCAGATACATTGTGCTGGTTTTGTCTTTTGGGATTTTCAGCCTTTGCTAGGTGAAGCCCTGAGAATATGGGCTGACCCCAGAGCTGGCCTCCTGTGAGCAGGAGGATGGACCAGAGACCGTCTGAGGTCGCTCCCAGTCTGAACTATCCTGTGATCCTGTTCCTGCCCTCCAGACAGGTTGCTTGAAACCTGTCTATCTCTATTTGCTTTTTCTGAGTTTTGATCTCAGTTAAGCTCAAGGATAAAAAGTACCATGGTAAGGAAATCCTGTGAGATTGTGCTGAGTTTGAAAGTACTGAGGTCAGAACATTATGACAGGGAACATGATGCTGGAGGAGATTCCTTTGAGTCTCCAGTATGGTCCTCTCTATTCTCACAGGCCACCAGCTGGCAGGACATCCCTCTTCTTCAGTCCAGGATAAAGGAGAGAAGAAAATTAGGCAGCTGGTTTGGTTAAACTATCTCTTGATCATAACATAGGAAGAATTAGCCAGCAAGTCTGGCTCTGAAGTAGATGATCCAAGCATTGAAAACCAAGATTGTACAAGGATTTTTTTTTAAAATCTCCTCAGTGTGATTTTCACAAGACATACCTTAAACCCAGCTGAACCTGGAAGAAAGTTAAATGACCCTACCTAGATTATGTTTCATTTTAAGCAAAAGAGAAACTAATGCATCTCTTTCTTTTGTGAGTAAGTACAGAAGCCTAACTACTGTGGAAATACTAAAAAATAGGCTAAGAAAGAGACTGTAGAGAAAATCAAGTTAATCAAGTTTTAAAAGAACAAGATTTCTGTGCTTCTGTGTATTATGCCTTTTTCACAACAACCCTTTTACTTCAAATCAAGCTGTGCAAAATATTCTGTATTTTTTTCTGAAGCTTGAGGAGCATCAATGTTCCTTTGTGTACCCATAAGCAAAACAAATTAATCAGGCAAAGAGTAGTTAGATTTTGCATAGCTGTGTAAGAGAAAAAAATGCTTTTCTCTGTACATTTTTCCTGACTGATTGTGTTGAGATATATGTCAGCATTTGTTTTAAATCTTTGGTTGATTGAAAAGTCATAATCATTCTGATCAGCATTTTCTAGACTTGAAGAAGTTGATTTTGACCAGTAATTTCATATCTGTGTAATAAAATCGTTGTGGTACCTAGTGACTGAGTCTGTATGTTCGAAATGTAAAAATCACAAAACATTTTCAAGACAAATGTAATGGGACTTTTTTAAAAAAATACATGCTGTGGTAGCTGTGAGCTACCAGAAATTCATAGTTTTTAATGACAGAGGTACTTATATTTGTTAGCATATATGCATTAAGAAATTACAATCTTTGTTCAGGGAAAACTTCTATTTCTGTAATTGAAATTTTGCCTGAAACAGAAGAGTAAGCAAGATAAGTCTCAGAGTGCAAGGAAAAACTTGCTTTATTAGAACTGTTTTGAGTACATCTTTCTGGAACTAATAAAACTGTGAAAAGCCTTTCATTTTTTCAAAACCTAATTTCATAACTAAGAAAAAAAAACATTGAACCTGTTTTTTTCAAATACTCTACTTGTATTGGTTTCTTTTTCCCCAGTGTGGCTGTAGGCAGTGCCAATCCATTATCCTAAGGCAGCGGTTTGATCCTGCAGAGCACTGTGGAGAAAAGCAGCGTGCACAGAAGCATTTCTGCACTTGCTGTTTTGTGTGATTGCTTTGGTTCCACATTACCACAGTCACATTTCATCCACCAACTCTTCGGCCACTGTTAATATTTTTTCTCGTTTCTCTTTTCTGTGTATAGCAACAGATTGACTGGGAATTATGAATGAATATATGCTAATTAAGACAATAAAGTAGTTTAAAGATACACAAATGTTAATAGGATTTGAAATAAGAGGTAGCTTGAGGCCACTGCTGTAACTAACTGGCCATTTAAAAATTATTAGCATCAGGCCCAGTGGACCAGTAGTAAAGTACAGCTGCCTTTTTAGTAGAGTATCAGAGCTAGCAGCCCCTAGACCCTGAGCTTTACTCCAGTGATCACAGCTGTGAACTGTGCTGAATTAATTTTGCTTATTCCTGCAAATGCCAGCATAGAAGCTACTTGCCTTACATAATGCCTAAGGTGATATATATAATATTTCATTATTCTTAAAGCAGTCTTTACAGCAAATTGATTTCAATACATCAACAAAGACATGTTCTTGCATAACAACCTGTTAAATATTTTATTAAATTTCAGTTGTCTGTTTTTATGTACAAAAGAACAGAGTATATTGCTCATTTTGTTGACCAAACAGTTCAGTGAAGTGATGGACTCTGCTCTGCTGAAGTCCAAAAATAAATAGAAAAAAAACATAGGTTTCAATTGAGAAGGCTGCTGTTGGAACAGCAAAAGAAGTTTACATAAGGTGATAGCTATTTTAAATCTCTTGTGATAAACATAATTTTAAAAAGCATTTGTAATGGCAAAGCCTGCTTGACAATGTGCCTCTTTTTTCCCCAGACCCCACAGCACACCCTCCTTTGGTCCATTCACAGAGATAACAGGGTGCCAGCCAAACAATCTCAGCTCCCTTCTTATCTGTTTTCTTTTCTAAACTATCACCAGCACATTTGCCAGCTCTGTAGAAATCCCAATTATAGATAGTATATTTCAAAATGTCTTTGGATGAAGCCCCATTCCTGCCAAAGATATGAGAGAACAAAATGAGAGGGCTCATGCTCCTGTTTTAAATTAGTGAAGTTGTGGAAATACTTAAGATGGTGCCTGAAAACCAGGCATAGAGAAGACAGAATTAGCTGAAAACTCAGAAAGAAATGGAGAGAACTGAACACATACTGTTTTGTCACTGTTTTTTTTTTTTTTTCCCAGAAGATGTATTTTTTGTAAAATGAAGAAAACTCATTGCACGTAGAAAGATGTGAATTGGTGCATAAAACTGAATATTGACAGCTGCTTTAGGCTTGGACCAGCAATGCTCTCTCACTTAAATGGCTTTAAATACGTTTTGCCATCTTTTTGTCGTGCTTTTCAGACTGTTATTCTCATTTATAACCCCACAACCTTACCATGTCATAGGAAGAGAGATGGAAACAGCATTTTTGATTGTTGTGCCAAAAGCAGGATGGGAGCCGAGGTATCTGAATTACATTGTGCCTAAGGAGAGCAATGGGGAGATAGTTTTTGAGAAGCAGTTTGATTTCTTCAGATTTATGATTTTAAGTCAGTAGGTAGCACTGACATCTTTTTGTGTGGTTGCAAGAAAGATTCTGGTATTACTGTAGTGTAAGATTGTAATAATTAAATTTAGTAACATCAATTGATTTTAATGCAAGTTAGCAGTTTTGCTCTTAGAGGAGAATACAAGGTATGCTAAGCAAATTCTGCCTACGAAGGGCTGTGTTGGGTTTCAGAGTGGCTACCTGAGTCAAGGGCAGGTAGGTCATGCCAAGCATTCAAAACCTTTACCTCTGTTCTACAGTCTGCTTTTAGTTTGGAATCCCTCAAGAGCTTCGTTTTTGGGTAAAGACACTATTTTGTTTAATGTTTTACAAGCACAGAGTTACAAAAGAGGGGTTCATTCATAACAGAAGTCAGTGGTTTATTGTAGAAGTTAATTATTTCGTGTGAAAAATTGTTTTGTGTGTGGTAACAATGCTTTATGAGACATCATAAACATTCTCCTCTCATCAACTGCTAGGCCCCTAGACAATAATACATTCATTTCCATAAGGATCTCCTGCTCCAGAACTGAAATGAAATAAACTCTCCATGTAAACTAAACATGGAGAAATATGTAAGACAAATATGTTAGACACAAAGTGATGTACTTTATTAGGCTTATCTGCATACTTCTTTTAGAGACATCTAAGCTAGTATCTATCTCTTGATTTATGTGTTTGAAACAAGCATCAGAATAGAAAAATGCAGAATAGAAAAATTTATGATCCCCAGAAACGGAGAACATGCATACATATTATGATATGTAGACAGGTGTGCTTGGGCATGTATTAAACTTCTTTTCTTAGGTCTTGCTTTAGCTGGAAAGAGTTCTTTAGAAAGCATAACCCATTCATGGCATTTGGCTCTGAAAACTGCCTTTCATATCAAACAGTTGGAGCTTGGAGTCATTAAACAGAGTGCATGGCCAGAATATATTTTGCACTCAGATCTGATGAGACTGGCCTTCCATTTAGAAGGTGAATGACTTTCACTGTAAATACCCTTGGTCAAAGGATTCATCCATATTCTATTTTTAGAAAATTAATTCCTTCTTCTCATTACTTTAGTTATTATGTGAGACCTTTAGCTGTTGAAAAATGTATTTTATACATAAAATAAGTTGAAATATTTGTTTTTTTAGAGAAATTAAAATCAGCTTGGTGGCAAAAATGGAACATGCATTTCCAATCATTCATACCAAGCATTTGATTTTAAAATCACCCATTTGTCCTGTGTCTGATTTCCACTGGCATAATAATGAGAGGCTAAGAAGAATCTCTCATCTAATGAGTAGAGGAGAAACTGCAAGGCACAGTGGGAGAAAATGGGCAGAGGGTGGGGGGCTAGCTTGGGGTTTCTTAAATTTTGGACTTCTGGCCCTCCACAGACGGTAATTCCTTAATGTCATTTTGATCAGATGTGTCCATAGTAGGCGGAGTGTACATCTAAAAAATTCCTTAGCTGTGATTACTGCATTATCTGTGGGAAACAGGGAAGCTACAAGACGCTGGAAAAACATCAATGCTCTGAGATGGTTGAAACAACAAGGTAACATGAAGGACCAAGTACAAGTACAGAAAACACACTCTGCATGTGCAGCATCAGATGTCTGAAGTAACCGTGATTCCCAGATGTGTATAGTCACCCAGGCAGGCTAAGATCCAAATTTCTAGAGAGGAAATCTCTTGGTATGGTTTTGGTTATGTGAAGAGTAAAATGCCCATGATTTTTGAGGGAGGGCTGTAGTATAAAGTATAGAATGATGAAAGAAATCTCAGAGAATCCTTGCTGAGCAGGCCAGTGATGGATAAAAAGGAAATCTACAGTCATCTTACTGATTCTTTGAAAATATTTTGTTCTTTACTTCAATTATATTAAGAACTTAAATGTTAGCATTTTGGTTTTCAGAAAACTGGATTTTAGAAAACTCAGAATGGCTAATTGAAATGTCTATTGGAAATTGAAATAGGACCTTGAGTGAAAATTTACAAACTCCTTGACTTTCACTTCTCTATCCTTCAAGGTACCATTAAGACAGTTCATTACATCAAGGCAAGGAAAAGCAGTGAAAACAGAAAGATAGTACCATTTATGGTACTATCTTCTGGGCTGTTGTATATCTTGCTGCTTGATATATCTTTATCTTGAAATGACAGCTTAGAAGATCCTCCTTGACTGGTGAGAAGCTTCAGAAGAGCCTTGTACACTTTGTCAACAACTGCTGTCCTGCCTATACCTGGTCACAGGCTGCAGAAGGCAGATGTAGAGTTTTTCTAGATCCTCTGAAGTTCTGTCTCTCTGATCAAGTTGTATGTAATCTCTATGAGATAGCACGTTCCATTTATCCAAAAGTAACACTGGTTTCAAGTGGTGCTTCCTACCATCAAGAGGAAGGAAGTAAGGGAAAGATAAACAGATTTTTTTCCAAAAGCATTCAGAAGCTTTTTGTATGTAAATCCAAGTTACGAGGACTAAAAATATTACTGAAAATGCTTTTTTTTAAGTCAAAGTATATGAAATTAGATACTAGTGGTTATTAACCCATGGGAAATTGGGGGAAAAAAACAGGTAAGATTTTCGTCACACTTGTCCTCTTAACATGAAAATTGTTTTCAGAAATTAAAAACCATGTTTTCTGGATCTTTAAATGATACTCAGATTTAAGAGTGTCCAAGGAAGCAGTATTTTATTTAATGTTATTTAATCAACATCATGTGATGAATGTCTGTTAATCTTATTGGGGCCAAAAGGAATCCATGGCTTCACTGATTCTAAATAGTAAATAGAAAAGTGGGAGAAATTAATTAAGATTATGTCTTTGCACAATAGCATGAGTCAAAGTCAGCAATGATTTAAGTTGCTAGTGAGGGAACTCCTGATGATGTGAAATCAGTTACCGAGGAGAGAAAGTAGAACCTCAGCAGCCCCATCTGGGCCAACAGAGTCAATGCCTGGACTGGACAGAGATCATTGCACTTCAGGGGACAAACTGCGGTGGCTGGAAGATTAAGGTGGAAGAATAAGAATTTGAGAAACAGACTCACCAGCAAAAAACAATAGAGTTCTAGTGATGGATCAAATGACACCACTCCCCTAAAGACAGACTTTATTTCTTAATATAAATCTACAAATCAGACAAAAAATAACATCTTTGGTCAAGTTTGAATGAAAATTATGGTGGAATGACTCCTCATGCTGGACATCTTTCATGATTACCTGCCTTCTGCATCTTCCTTTGCCAAATTTTTCAGTGATCTGGGAAGATATTTCCTAAGCCAGAAGGAGCAGTTAAATGTCCAGTCCCCTTTTAAAGTCACATGGAATTGTTGTACCAAGCTTCCCCAATACTTTAAAAAATGCTGTACTTAAGCTTCCTCAAATTAAAGCAGCCTTGATTTTTTTTCCGGTTCAGTAAAATTAGAACACAAAATTTGACATAAAGAAGCAACATTGGTTTAAAATGTGAGTTACAGACTCACAGCTGGAAAGACCTCTAAGACCAGAAGTCTAACCTTCTCTGAAGAAATATGGAAACCAGTGCATTAGGAAAATGTGCTTTAAAGAGAAAATGCAGGCTATGATGTAGGATGCTCTGGCATGTGCTCTCATTAGAAGATGCTGGAAAACATTGGAGCCCTCCCCGCCCCCATGGCCCCCAGTTTAATGAAATTATAGAATCATATGAATCATAAAAAGACCTCTAAGATCCTGAACAGAACACGCCATGTCCACTTCTAAACATGTCCCAGAAGTGCCACATCTGCATGTTTTCTGAACACTTTCAGGTATGGTGATTTAACCACTTTGTGGTCAGCCTGTGCCAATGCTTGACCCTCTTTTTAGTAAATAATTTTTTCTAATCTCCAATCTCAACCTCCCCTGGTACAACTTTATATTTCCTCTTGTCCCATCACTTGTTGCCTGGCAGAAGAGGCTGACCCCACCTGGCTGCACCCTCCTGTCAGGCAGCTGCAGAGAGTGCTGAGGGCCCCCTGAGCCTCCTTCTCTCCAGGCTGAACACCCCCAGCTCCCTCAGCTGCCCCTCACAGCACTTGTGCTCCAGACCCTTCCCCAGCTCCGTTGCCCTTCCCTGGACATGCTCCAGCCCCTCAATGTCTCTCTTGCAGCGGAGCCCCAAACTGAAAACAGTATTTGAGGTAAAAATTATGGTAAAGCCTTCATCAAAACAATTTAGGTTAAGAGCCAAGTTGTATGGCTTCACCTCACATCTCAAATGAAATACAGTTAAGTCCTGTCAATAACTTTTTTTTTCTGGCAGGAGTACTTCAGAATTAACGTTTACTTCTCCAAAAAGAAGAAAAAAAATGCAGTTCTTTTTTTCTGTAAAGGATAAATATTTCTTCTTATGTGTAAGAAAAACCTGTGATTACATAGCTATGAATAAAAAGCTGGTTTTATGTCATTAACTGCATAAGCTACCCTCTTATTTAAAACTGATGAAACTGATTCTTTTTTTATTCAGCTCTTTTTCTTCTGGAAAGAAAAATTTCTTTTTAAATATGCCTATTTTTTCCTTTTTCAAGATAAATAATAATAATTTAAAAAAGAGGCTAGCATTACAGAGAAGTGGGCCATCAGAAGATTACTTCTTAAAACAAAACTTTTATTTTTCTTTGCTCTATTTCATTAAAATAGAATATGGGGCAAGGTTTTATAAAGTATTAGATTTTGGGGGAAAAACAAGCTGCAAGGTAATTTGTTTTTCCTACAAAGAAATGTTTGGATGAAGTCCAAATTTGAACTGAAAGAAGTAATATGTCTTGAAGAAAATAAATCAATCCAAGAAAGAGAGAAAATGTTTAATCAGAGAAGCAAAAAATGTTTAATCACACAGGCAATCTAGATAAGTTATCAAACATGATTTCTCTAGATATTCATTTAATGAGGATGAGTTTTCCCTCAGCTGGCAAACTGAAAAGGTGATAGGATTTTGCAAGAAGATCTCTAACCACCAGGAGTATCAGAGGTGAAATGTTCACCCCAGTTAAGCAACTGGGAATTTTACGATTGATTCCATAAACCAGTTTTTTACTGTAGTCCAATCTAATTTCCATGCAATCTGTTATGCCTCTCTAAGCTTTTATCCTGAAGCAGGAAAAAAATTCAAAGATGGCTGTATAGACTTTGTCCTTGAGAAAACCTGCCAGTGCCACAGGAACTTCCCACCACGTTTAACTTTCTAAAAAACTTCTGTAGTTCTGAAAAGCTTGGAACTCTCACATGTTACTGGTATTTTTATCAGCTTTTAAAAACAGCCAAAAAAGAACTTCTGTACCAATGTGGATTCTCATTCATGTGACGATGAAAGGTAAATGCTGCATGTGGATTCTCTATGGGGGAGCTTTCAAAAAGAAAGTTTTGGCAGAGTTAGGGATATGCACGTGTATGTGCATTGCCAGGCAGCTATAAATACCACATCCATGGAGTGCACAGGACAGGAGGACAAAGGCACAAAGACTGGATGATTTACTGTAGAGCTGTAAAGGGCTTTTAAAAATGAGAGAAGATTTGTTAGTGTTCAGCACATGTGAAATTCATGAGGGGCTTTCTATTAAATAAATTAGCCAAGGCACAGAGGAAAAGCGAATTTTGTAAATAAACCCAATGGAAATTTTTTTCTTGTTCTGTAAAAACATTCCATTGGATTTAAATTATGTGGAATTATATATTAATGAAAATACTTTAGTGGTGCCCAAGTTTTCAGATGGAGGTATTTAAAGATTAAAGCATTTTCCCTCTCAGAAATTTATAAATTGCCAAGCTACTTTGTGTTCTTTATCAAGAAATGAGAGTTGTGAGCACTTTTAAGGAAAATAGAGATGCATGATCTCTGTGTGAGAAATACCTGGAGCCCCTGGCTGCAAGGGATCTGTGTCAGTCATGTGAGATGAGCTTCAGAGAAGGGCAGCTCCAAATCACATTGAATTTAGGGATGGAAAGGGAATTAAAAATAAAGAGGTATTTTTTCTAAAGTGAGATTGTGTGAAGAGTTTATAATCTCTCTATCTATCTGTCTATCTGTCTATCTATCTATCCATCTATCTATCTGTCTATCTATCTATATTGTGTCATTTAATTTTGTAGTTAAAAAGAGAAAGATACCTCTAGTGGATAAATTGGTACACACAATTTATTGCCCATTTTAACATCTGTCTTTGGAATCTATTTTTTTTTTCTATTTGAGAGACACAAAAAAAAAAAGCCCCAGAAATTAAAACCCTTGACTTTTGGGTGGTAAGAACCAGGTGAGACAGACTCCCCCACTCTCCATGTGCCCCTATACATACAAAGACACACATGCTTGTTTCACAGCTTCTGCAATTGGCTTGGAGGAAACTTTAATCAGTGTATTAATTTGTGGAGAGAAAATCTTGCCTCCATATGAAGCATGGAGAAGAGTTGGGCAGTTGGACTTACAAGCCAGTCTTGCCTGGTCTCAATGGTCTTTTATTTTGGGCATCTCTCAGGATAACCTTCTAAAGTTAAAGTTCTGTAGCTTTACGTGATATAAGACATTGTACACAAAATACTATATTAAAAAGTTTAAATTTATTTTAAAAGAAGAAAATACCATGCATGTTAGTTAAGCTCATTCAATTCCATTTTTCCATTCAATAGGCAAGCAATGCACTATCGTTTTCTGATATTGTTTCAGGAATTGTCTTTGAGCAGAAATAGTCTTTTAGAGACAATTCACAAAAATGATTTCTGGAAATGTGGCAATTAATTAAAAATGTTGTAAGTTTGTATCTTGTTTTGCAATATGTTCTCACATCTGCAGCTGAACAAACAGAATTGCGTTTCCCAAAGTACCATTTGATCTACCACATTAAACCAAGGCTTTCATTGTACTTAGGAGAGTATTTTTAAATGAGCTGGTAAGTTGCTTAGAAGTGAGTACTAGAAGGAATCCACTGCTGTGAGTAGAAAACACTCATGAATTTTCTGTGTTTGGTTTATCTGGTGTTGAACTCCAGTTAAAAGCTCCTGCACACGTTTTAGTAAGTGCTTCATCTTACGCATACAGTCAAACACAATGACCTTTGGGACACACGCTTACGTAGTTTTAGGGTTTCAGAATTTACTGTGGAACTGCAAGAGACGGGTTATACCCACACGATATAACATTCATACACATTGGGGTAGCACACAGAAGCCACATTGAGACAGCTGGACCATTGTGCCAAACTTTTTACAAATATCTCACAAGAGACTGGCCTTCCTGTCAAGTGCTTATAGTCCTCGATAGAACAGACAGTTTAAACCTTGAAAACTGAGACATGGGAATGCAAAGTGACTTGCTCCCGGGGATGAATTTAGTTTCAGAGATTCAGTACCCAACATGCCAGACTTCTCATTATGCAATGTCTTATTATAGGAGGACAAATGTTTGAGAGGAATAAATACTCAAGAGAGTAATATTTGTGATTCATTGGGGTTTCTTTTGGTTTTTTGGGGTTTTCTTAAAGCTGGAAAGATCATAATGTAGTCTCTTTTTGTTCACCTCAACCAATAACACGGTGTTAAATTTTGGAGCAATAAGCTGGGTTGGTTAAAGTGTGATATTATTTAACCAAATATTATTATTATTTGGTTAAATAATTATTGGTTAATGATGTGATATTATTTCTGGTTATAACACTTCAGATATGTTGCTATGTGACATGTGATATATGCCTCCTAAATGCAAGATAATTAATTTGTTTGAAGGAGTTTGTGATCAAAAGACAGAGTTAGATGATGATTTAGAAGGTGCAGGGTCTATAAATAGAACACGAATAGGGTTTTGCTGGATGTTGTTGGATGTATTAGCTATATAATTTGTTAAAAACTCCTTGCTTCCCTTTTGTTAACTCCTTGTTAACTGTATTTAGAGGTAAACTATTCTACTCCAAACAATTTTTAAGATAGTAGTAAACTGGTCCTAGTACATCTATAATATTTTTCATCTACCCACTTTATGTAACACTGCTTTCTTTTTTATAATCCTGTCTGTCATCTTATATCAGTGATTTAGTTCCGCTCATTAAGTTTGTCTCAGTGTTGGGAATTATTCTTAATGCAAGAGCATAAATTAGTATTAAATCAGCAGTCTCAAACCCAACTGAGGAAGACCATATGTGTTTCAAATCTGTACTGGGTGTGGGTGCAAGGTAGTTTAAAACTACAGAGGGATGAATTTAGATCATTTGTCTTTTAGTTCCAGAGCTCTAACTAACCCTGTGTCCTCTTCCAGAAAGCGGAGGTCAGTGGAGTGATCAGGAGGTGCATCAGAGAGCAGAGAGGAGAAAGAGACTATTGGGATGATCTGTGCAAAATGAACAGAAAGATCATTGGACATTTTAACAGGAAACACCAATCTCAAAGTTATTTTAGAAATAGTGCTTAATCTCATCTCCAACGTCACAGTTCTTACGAATATAAGTTTATAAATCATTAGATCTTCAGAGGTGGTTCATACTTAGATTAAATGATTCTCCCTTCTATGCTTAATCTCACATGTAGAGGTTGCATCTCCATATGAGTAGGCTGTTCCTCTTGGAAAGAGTTCTTCAGGTCAGAAAAATTTGCTCAGTATTTTTTACATCGGTGCTGGCAGGTGCACAGCAGCTGAATAGTGTATGTGACTGTGACCCATGAAGTCATGGGCCACTGATGGCATTTCAGACACCTCAAATGAAATTTTTCATGGTGGCACAAGGAAATGTGACTCCCTAAATATGCTTTTTAAATGTGTTGCTCTCTGGAGTTTACCAGATCAAAGAAGAGTAGAATAAGCTATGTTGGAAGTGACCCTGAAAGATAATCAAGTCCAACTCCTGGCTCTGCACAGGACCATCCTCAAGAGTCACACCATGTGCCTGAGAGCATTTTCCAAGTGCTCCTTGAACTCTCCTTAGGCTTGCTGCTATTACCACTTCCCTGGGGAGCCTGTTCCAGACCCAAGCCACCCTTTAGGTGAAGAACCTTTTGCTAATATCCAGCCTAGACCTCTCCTGACCCAAATTAGGCTGTTCTGTCAGGTCCTGTCACTGGGCACCACAGAGAAGAGATCAGTGCCTGCCCTTCTTTGGCTGGGGGGAGGGGAATAGAGGGACAGCTTCTCTGAGAAGATGCCGGGGGCCACTCCTGTGTCAGACAGAGTTTTCAGCCAGCTGAGCTTGTCAGTGATGCTGTGGTACCTCTGGGATAACACATTCAGTAAAGGATGAAAGCCACTGCTTAGGAGCAGTGAGAGAGAGGAGTGAGAATATGTGAGGGGAACAGCCTGCAGACCCCCAGGTCAGTGCAGAAGGAGGAGCAGGAGGTGCTCCAGGTGCCAGAGATTCCCCCACAGCCCATGGCACACAGCCCATGGGGAGGCAGCTGCGCCCCTGCAGCCCATGGAGATCCATGGGGATGCAGAGATCCACCTGCAGCCTGTGGAGGATCCCATGCCAGCAGGTGGAAGTGCCCTGAATGAAGCTGCAGCCCATGGAGAGTCCACACTGGAGCTGGCTCCTGGCAGGAGCTGTGCTCCAATGGAGAGAGGAGCCCATGCTGGAGCGAGTTTTCTAACAGGAATTGTGGCCTGTGGGGGACCCATGTTGAGGCAGTCTTTTCCTGAAGGACTACTTGGAGTGTGCTGACAATGTAGCAGTTCTTGAAGATCTGCAGCCCATGGCAAGGGCCCATGCTGAAGAAGTTTGCAAAGGACAGTATCTCCTGGGGAGATCCAGGAGATCTGGATCCAGGACACCTGGGTTAGGTGAGCAGCTTGAGGAGGAGGGAGAGTCAGACACAAGTTGTCATTGACCAATCACAGTCCCTAAGCCCCATCTGGATGTCCAGAGCATGGGAGAAAGGGAAGAGACAGCAATGAAAGACTGTCCTCGTATCTGAAAATTTCCACAATGTAAACTAGTCTGGAGTCTTTCAATTTTTGTGGTCCCACAAAAGTTTGTGTTTTTATGACAGATCAGTGTGTCTGTCAACATATCTGTAATAGCTAACCGTGCCAGGGCTTCCCACACAAGAGTTGAAAATGTAGGGGAAGGCTTTTATAATGCTCATTCCAGAAGCTGTGTCCTGGAACACTCAGGGCCAGTGAGTCATGACTGATGAAGGTTCATATTACTTTAGTGTTAGGCTGCAGGTCTTCCAGGTTCCTACACCTGGTGCCTGTTTGCTGCTGAGCAAAACTAACATTGTTGGCAGACCAGCTGTACCCTACTTTCTCTCTGTAAACATATTGTTTAGAGGATTTAAACTATTTGGGCATAACTTGGGAATAAGAAGTTGTTGGAATTTTTTTATTTTTGTTTTTCAAGGTAAGATTTGTGTTTTAAGTGAGGAACTTGTCTTTAGAGCTGTAGCAGGAACTTTGGAAAGTATTTCCCTTACAGAGAAAGAAGACCACGTGACTTTTCCGTGTGTCTCAGTAAACCCCTCAGTATATGCAGTTTTTGCCATTTTGGCTTTATGATGTCATTTCTTAACTGAAGGTCCTGAGGGTCACCTATTCTTTTAAAGTGATTATACTATCATGTAGTATACAAACAGCTAGAACAGAACACATCTAATTCATATTACAACTACTGCAATAATGCTACCTTGGCAATTTAGGTACCATGCAATGTTTTTTCTGGAGTCTATTCCAAGGGGAACAGGCTGGGTAGAGAAAGGATCAAGAGTGGCCCTGGGGGAAAGCCTTGGAGGTGTTGGTGGATGAGAAGCTCAGCCTGTCTCAGGAATGAGTGCTCACAGCTCAGAAAACCATTGGTATCCTGGCCTGCATCTAAAGCAGTGTGGAAAGCTGGGCCAGGGAGGGGATTCTGCCCCTCTGCTCTGCTCAGAGCCCACCTGGAATTCTACATCCAGGCCTGGGGTCCCCAGCACAACAAGGAGCCAGTTGGAGCCAGTCCAGAGGTGGGACCCTTTTTCCCAGGGCTGTTTCACCATTCCTGGGAACACAGACTGAAAGAACCAGGTTTCAGGCATAACTGCAGCCTTCCAGTACCTGAAGGGAGCCTACAAGGTAGATGGAGAGAGTCTGTTTACAAGAGCATGTAGTGACAGGACAAGGGGGAATGGCATTAAACTTCAAGAAGGTTGGTTTAGATTAGATATTAGGAGGAAATTCTTCTCTGTGACAGTGGTGAGGCACTGGAAAAGTTTGCCCAGAGGGTTTGTGGGCTCCCCATCCCTGGAGATGTTCAAGACTGGGCAGAATAGGGCCCTGAGCAACCTGATCTAGTGGCAGGTGCCCATGACAGGGAATATTGGAACTAGATGATCTGTAATGTCACTTTCAACCCAAATCAGGCTGTGATTCTATGAGTCTGACCTCCACATTCATCTCTTCTTTGGTGAGACCAATGGCATCGCAAAATCTGCAGGAGAAAGTAGTATGTGTAATACAGACAATAAATTGTCAACTATGAAGAGGTATCTGGTTTAAAGACAAAGTATTGTTCAATATTTTTCAAAATATGCTCATAAAAGTGTATTTGTCACTGCTTTGTATTTATGAGGCAAAAAGTCGTGAACAAAATTTTCTTAGAATGCTAGTATGCAAGTGTTTTACCAGGCATAATTTAGTTAATTTTTAATAAGTAAAATGCCTTCAGAAGTGTAAGAGAACTGGAAAAAGAATTGGCAAATTCAGGTAGTCATGTTTGCCGGGAGGCATTTTCTGAGAATGGTAGTGAGTTGGAATGCAAATCCTCGTGGCTTTGCTGATTTTGTGGTCGCTGATGATTACTGTAAAATTGATTCAGGAGTGTTGCAGCATGTCTGCATATGTTTAAGCTTCATCTCCATAGTGTCACAGGCATTTTTCCTCTCTGTGGGTTTTGTACTGAGTAAGAAAAAAGTCTCATAACCCTCATCTTAGCATTTTTTCTTATCAAGGAGCAAAGAAGGACACTCTTCAGTGATTTTCCAGTCTTGATCTCAAGTATAATAGCACGAGTTTTCTTGGATTGGCTATTTCGGGACTTTAATGGTATTCAGATAATATTTTATCGTATTTGGATTTAGACTGGGGCAAAGATAGTTTGCTTTGAACATGAAGAATTATTATTCTGATACTCTAAGTACTTCAGGGTCGTATTATGTTATTTAATGAAATTTCAAGTTTGACTTTTTTCTCCATCCTGAGAATGAATTTGAGCTTTAACTCCACTAAGTGTACCATTTCACAGCTTGTCATTGATTTCTTGAATTTTTCATCATGTGGATTCCTACTGTAAGGACCATGAGTTACAAAAAGTACTCTGTGCCCCGTAAAACTGCAAAGATGTACAACAGCAGTGAGCCTTAGGAAGAATTTCGTCTAAACAAGAAATACATAAAGTAACTATCTCTTACATGAGGGTTGTGTTCAATTATTTCAGTTGTCAGAGTTAATTGAACTGTGTTTAAAAATAGAGAAGGCCTGCCCTATTTTCACAGAAATCCTTGTAAAATATGAAGAAATCCCTTTGCAGAGGAAAGTAACATACAGGATGGGACTCAATGAATGATTATAGAAGCAAGATACAAGAAACAAGTGTTTGGAAAGTATTATAATTAAGAAAGACTGTGTTTAAAATAAGTGATGTAAAGGGCATTTGCTGCAGAAATGAAAGCTTCAGTTAGAGCTTCTGTTGAAAAATGAAACTTTTAAAGAACATTAAAACAAAATGTTTTAGAAGTTTGTTTACATATTTTAATAAAAATACAGGAAATAGAAAAATAAGCTAAGTTGTTCGATATTGGTGATGTAACAGAAAAGCAGGAAAATCTAGTTGGAGATTTAAAACTAATAGATATTTCACATTGATTTTCACTCAAGGAGAATGTTGATCTTGAAAGAGGTGTGATGACTAATGGGAACAGAGAAGTCAAATCTTTATTCCCTGGTTCTTCAAGAACTGGTTTACTGAAGGGCAGATGCAATAACAAGTGCCTCTTACTAGAGCTGTAATATGTATGATCAGTGAAGTTATAGAACAGATTTTGATGGAAAGAAAGCTTTAAAATATAGATATAGATTGAAAATGGCATAAAATGCAACCAGAAGTTTCTAAGGTAGACAGTATAGGATTGATCCCTATCTTCCAGTTGCCAAGAGAATGTAATAAAATAGACATGGTCTTAAGAGAAGTGATTTCTGGAAATGGAGACAAACAGAGTCAAAAGGCAAGCATGAAACTGTGGAGAAGTTGGCAACAAATTTTGGTTCAAGGGGAGATACCAGGCTGGAGAAGCACAATTACAGGAGAAGGATCTTAACTCTCTAATTTTACACAGAGATGAAAAGTCAGGGTACCAATATGGAATTTGCTGGAGAGGCTGAAAAGTGCATCAAGGAGCAGACTAATACTGTAAGCAGAGAAGTAAATAATTTTAAAGGAGTTCAGAACTATGTGGGGCATGATAGAAAACAAATAACAGTGCCTGATGAAAACACTCTGCTATAAGCAGAAACTCATCATTTGCAAATGGCCCAGAAGGAAGAAGGGGCAGACTTTTGATCCCAACATGATCATCAGCCATCACTGAGGTTCAGATTTTAGAAAAGCACAGTGTCATCTTAGGATATGTCAGAAAAGATATTGTATGGTTGAGATGGGGAAATAATGTAAAAAAAAAAAAGCAGGATAACCTTTAACTGAAGTTCTCAACATGTCAGTCATCTGTGTTCAAGCCAGATGAGATGGAGCTGGGAAAGCAGAGAGCAGTGTTCCCTGTGATGATTAGCGTGATGATTAATGACAAGCCAATCATTTGAGGGGTCTGTGGAATCTGTTTTGGGTGGTCCAGCAAAGAAAATACAAAGAGGGTTTGTAGGAGATGTGTATATTGAAGGTGAACTGAAGGAAGAAAGCTTTTGAAAAAGCTCTATTGATATAAAATCTGACTTTAAAAATCATTAGGATGGGAGCCATAACAGTGGAGGAGAACATAAAATCACAAAACTGCCCTCAAGTCACTTACTCCAGTTCTGGCATCAGAACTGGGTAAATCACCCAAGTCTCGGGAGAATAATGCACAATTCCTATTTTCAGCTCTTTGTGCAATAAATGTAATATGAAAATGTTAAAGCTGGAGTGCTTTAAATTTGGTAAGGGTGTACATTGTTCCGTGAGTGTGCTGCATGTGCAGAATGACTGTGAACTCCCAGCTAGTGGGAGGGTGCCTTAAGTTTTCCCATGTTTAGGCAACATGTAAGAATGGACTCTGAGAAGAGAGCATCTGGAACAGGACAGCATGGGAAATTGTGAGAGGAAAGCATAGAAAATATGATGATCTCCTAACTGACTGTTCCTTTCTCCATTTTCTGTGTCTCTGGGAGAGGTAACGCTATTAATGATCGCACAATTTCTATTAACTAGGTTTGTGCTTCAAAAAAATAGGATGTTTTTTATTAGACTCTTTATGAATTGATTAGAATGCAGTAGATGCTCAATACCCATATGCTTGCTTTTCTGTGCAGAGATCAGTGAAGTCCATACCTAGTACGATGAAATCAATAGAAGTCTCTCCTTATGTGTTCAGTGAGTCCAAGAGCAAATCAAAACTGAGAATATATGTTCAGGTCATTTGTTTTCTGGTTTCCTGTTAGCACAGAGTAGAAATAAAAGGGTTGGGGCAAAAGTCAGATCGCATTGACTTACTACATTTTACTTAAACTGCCCTCTTAAAGTCAAGGAGATTATTCATGAAGTAGGTTTTACTCAATGTCTCTAGAAGTGTTTTAATGTACCACAAGAGCTTCCTGTTTAAAAGGGAGCAAAGGTTCTACATCGTTACAATTCAAAATGTCCAAATTTCACTTACAAGGTCAGTAACATTTTTGATAATTTTCACATTTTAGAATGTGAACATTTTTCTGTTCAAGGTAATGGAAATGCTCAATGCCTGATACTATGCAGAGCTATGGCTAAAACAGTATACGTTGATTTTTTTAACTGGTATACAAAAATATATGTTATTTATTTTACATTTTATTTTAGAGTAAAACCACTATGGATACTTTAGTGTTCTATGAATAGGGTCAGAAAGTCACAAAATGTTATTTAGCTATTTATTTATTGGTTTCCAGAATAAAACACATGAAAAATGAACGTATATGTACAGGCAGAATTGCAAATCGTCAAATCAGAAATTTGAGGATGTTGGAATGTGTAAGCACATGTCTACAGATTTTTGTCACTACTTAAAAGCCTCTTTGTTTGCTTGTTTGTCTCTTTCAGTTTGCTCCCAGTATTCTAGAGGAGTTTTTGCCATTTTTGGACTGTATGATAAGAGATCAGTACATACCTTGACCTCATTCTGCAGCGCCTTGCACATCTCGCTGATCACGCCGAGTTTCCCCACGGAGGGCGAGAGCCAGTTCGTGCTGCAGCTGCGGCCGTCCCTGCGGGGAGCCCTCCTGAGCTTGCTGGATCACTACGAGTGGAACCGCTTCGTTTTCCTCTACGACACAGACCGAGGTAGGCTGGGACACAGCTTTCTTATCTGCATCCTTCTAATCCCTTTTGCAAGAGCTTTTGGAAGAACTTTTATGTCCCATTGAGAGCTTGGGTAGCCAAAGTTTAGAGGGCCTTCGAGGTGAAATACCTCTAACTGAGTAGCTGTGTGGCTGAAGGAAGAACGCCTTAGTCTGCAAAAATTTGGTATTGGATTCACATAGGATGTAATCGACCAGCCAAAGCCTGGGCTTTAAGTCTAGAATACTAAAATCTTTAAATCAATGGTAGTGAAAAAAAATACAGTTCAATAAGCAGAATGTTACAGCTCTATTCTCTCTTCAGTTCACTTTGTAAGTGACAGCAGTGCAAAGTAGAGAGAAATAGCCTCTTTTCTGCATCGGCACTGCTGTAAGCTGAGATGAGAGCGAGCCTGTGGGGCTTCCAAGCTTTGGAAGGTCAAGGCAGAGAAAGGCTCTGCCCTCAGGCTGTGCCAGAGGAGTGGAGGTGAGAGGCAATGCTTGCAAGGCACAAGGTGTCCACAGGCAGAGGGGGGGAGTGCTGCCGCAGCCCATCTTCTGCTCTTTTTAGCTGGGGTTGCCTCTGTGATGGACTGCACTTTCACAAAATATATAGTTAATTGCAGAAAAGGGCGTATTTTCTATCCACAGTCTCGATTCCACATCCCAATGCATCTCAGAACTGTTTAAGTGCTAAAAAACTGCAAGTGCATCACTGCATCACCTCTCAGTGAGGAACTGAGAGGTAAAAGCTGTTCTCTGAGTTGTGTGCTCATTCTGCTGGCAAAGTCTTTGTTTGTGGAAGAGGACTGAGCCAGCATTGCTGAGCTTCTGCGAGAGAGGCAAGATTTTTATGTTGGTGCCTTGCTTTCAGGGAGGAGTGAACAGCATAGCTGTAGTCAAATAATTATTTTACTACAGCTGTTTCAATATAGTTCCCCATGTAGACAGTCTATTCCAGAATTAAAGTGGCTTTATTCCAGTATAATTACTCTACAGAAAAAATAGGGAATTACACAGACCCAACTAAATCTGTTTAATTACTTGATTATGGCTATAGATGTTAATTTCCTCCTATATACAAGCACTACATTTTAGTGAGTTTTTACCTTGATATGCTGCCTAAACACCTGAATTTGAATCAAAATGAAGAATGGAAGAAAATGAAAGAATTTTTATTGTTTCATAATGGTTTGTTTGTTTTTTTAACTAAATATTTTTTTAATGTTTGCTGGACCCATAGAAGTTGTTCTGGGAAGCATTACAGAATGTATTAGGTAATGGGAAAGAGAAAAATTTAGCAGAATTTTAAAGTCTTCTAAGAATTTTAAAGTATTTCTACTCAACATATAGTTATGGATAACAAGAAAACAAGTACATAATTACAGATGTGGTCTTACAAGTTCAACAGTTTATTAAGTAAAGTGCACAACCTGTAGTTACCTTTCTCATCTAAATTCACACACTTAATTAGGTTGAGACATCATTTTTAAGCAGGTGATATCACACCAAGGACAGTTTCAGAACAGTCTATAACAGCATGGTTAATAATTAATTCTTATGGCACTGAACTCTGCCACTCTGAACTCATCAGCACATCTTTGATAAAGACATGACATTTTCCAGCTTGGATTCAGGGGATGCTACATTGGGTAGTCTCTCAAATTCTGAATAGGTCTTGTGATGCAGTTTCATGCAAGGGAAAAATAAGATTCAATGTGTCTTTTGTTATTAAGAGTACTGTAAAGACACACAATTGTTGAGTAAGTTTTCACCATCTTTGCACAAGACAAAATTTCAGTGTGGACCTCAGATATGCTATAAAAAAAGTAAGCATCACCTTACTATCAGAATAAGTGTAGAAAGAAAAAAAAAATTAATGTTAAGTCATAGACTCTCTCAGTGAGGCCAGAAATTAAACTTGTCTAGATTTTTGTCAGAGATTTCACATGCCAGATGTCTCCCTATTTCTCTGAGCAGCCTCATCAAAGCAAACTAAAGAAATGGGAACCCTCTCAGCATTTTGTTGTGGGGCTTGCAAGTTGATCTTTGCAGCTTAAGTGGGAAGCTATGAAAAAGCTCTTAGGGGGAAGGTAAGCAATAAGTCTAAATTCCAGCCTGACACTAGCTATCTGGGAAGAGGGCAGTATTTAGCAGCTGTCAGTATTGCAAAAGGCAGAAGTACTTCACAAAAGATAGCATGACAAAGTACACTTCAGCAGCAGTGGTGGACAAATGAATGTTGTTTCCAGACCTGCTTTCGAGCCTTTCTGTCCTGCTTGCTTCTTGGTTCTGCTGCATGTGACTCAGTTGCTGCTCACTCTTGTGGGCTGAACAATTAAATCCTATTATCCAGGAAGGTTTCTCTGTTGTATCATTCCATTCATGTCTTTGACAGCCCCTAAGCTCCCTGCAGAACCCCAGGCTTTAATGCTGGAGCCACCTATGTTAACATTTCAGTTTAGGCTAGGAATGTACTTTCGTTGCATCTCTGTATGTCATTCCCACATTCCACACTTTGGGTTAGATAGACCCTGTAGCAGTCTTCGACCACACAAACTATGATGAGGTGGTGGCTTCAGCTATTTTGTTAAATCTCCCTTTCTGATGTTCTGCCAAACTCACAGTCTGGAAAATCACTGTCCTGTGACAGTATGAAGATACTGGGACGAATGGCAAAAATGCAAAATTAATTGGATCTAGCAGGGGGCATTATGGAGAAGGAGAGCAGGTTTTGCAAGAGGCATTTGACCTAAGAAAAAGATGAAGGAAAATTCAGCTCATTATTTAACAGGGGAAAGTCAGCAAGTAAGGAATGACACAGATGGCTAAAGCCTGAAGGGTCCTTTTGTTTCAATACATTCCTCTTTCTCTTATCCTCCTTCCAGGTTTAAAAAGGTTTAATTATGACCTTGTTTCTGATACAATTAATAATAACAGCAGAGTCCCCGGAACACAGACAGGACAAAGAAAAAAGAGGCTGAAGAACATTTATTTGAGTTATGCAAAGCATAGTAGGAAAGGGCTGAAACAAAAACCATGCCTCTTTGAGACACCCATAGGAAAGGGAAGTCCAGCAGGGAAAAAGAGCTCAGGTAATATTTGATGTCATCTCTAAAGGGAATTAAGTGAAAAAAACAAAATGAGTAGAGAGAAAGAACATTCAGCTTATATTTGTTGTTTTGTTGTGACTGAGAGTTATTTAATTTAAAAAGAGATGTATAATCAAGTGGAGCTGTGTATCTGTAAATTCATAGGATTTTTTACCTAGCACAAGCATGCCTGTAGTGTGATTCCACTAGTTGGTGACAGCATTTTCTGGCACAAGAAAGAAAAGTTTGGACTCTGAAACCACAGAAGAAGGCAGGAGGAGTTTGTGTGACATAAGAGAAGCTGTTTAAGAATAAAATCATAGAATAATTTAGGTTGAAAAAGACCCTTAAGGTTAAGTCCAACCATCCACCTAGCACTTTCAATATCCAATATAGAGTTGAGCAGGGCAAGAATTGAACCTGCGAGAGGCCAGTGTTATATTTTTGCACCATGTGCAGCCTTAGTGCGAGCTGGAGCGGCTGAAGTTGCTAGTTAAACTCCAGGGATTACCCAGAGCTGAGAGGTCCCAGGATGGAGAGTGGCAGAGGGGCTGTAGAGCAGCATGGGGACACACAGGACACCAGGGAGGATGGCAGCCAGCAAGCTGGAAACTGCTTTCACAAAATGTTGGCATCCGTTTGAACTCAGCTGTGTTTCCCAGGAAGTTTCTGTCCCTAACTGTGACTAAAGTGGGGAGCACAAAGGGTGGAGCTACCAGCTGGCCTAGCAGTTGGTTCACCAGGGGCAAGGACTGTAAAATACTTACATTCTGCAGAAATAAGGTGTCACGTGTGAGCCTGCTTATGTACCTTGCTAATGCTTTTTTTCCCCTCCACTCCTTTTAATTACATGTTCATAAAACCAACTCAACTATGGCTGCAGATGAGGAAAATTAGCTCACAGTGCACAAAGTAAATTCAATTTTCCCACATTTCTGGATAGTGTTTTAATAGCAACTCCTTTAAAGTTGAAACTGTTCTGTGACAATCTAAACCTGGCAGAAGGTCTATACAAGTAGTGGTGGCCTGTTAGAGTTAATCCTACAGTATACAGAGTAACAATATCTAGGATTTTGTCTCTAAGAACTTGGGGAGGATAAGTCTCAGAAGAGAACAGAAGATGTCTGGAGAAGACAAATAGTGGTGTAGGAAATGTAAAGCTTTCTCACTTATTTTGAGGGAGATTATGGATTTTATTTACAATCAGTTTATCAGGCTAATTTAATTTCCAGCTTTGGCAGAGCTTCTGTCTCAGCAGTAACCATTAGGTTTGGTGTATCCATGATCAGTACCTCCAGTGGTACTGCCTCAGGCCTGACTTTTTCACAGAAAAAAAATAGAAAATAGAGGTTCGGCTATAGCATGGTAATTTGAAAACTAGAAACCAAAACCCCAAATTTTTTTGCTAATAACATATTTTAAAAGAGCAGGTATGAGGTGAGGTGCAAGGGATTTCTATTTGAATTTGCATGACAGCACAAAGAAAGGCTTTGGTGGGTTTATGAGCCTGGCCAAGGTATGAGTGGTACAAAAAGGGTTCAGGGTCCAGAGTGATCTGTCAAATAAACAGTTCAAGAAGGTGAAATATGATAAGGTGTTATAAAGGCTAAACGTAGGAGGGAAGAATCATAGATACAAAGTGCAGAGTAAGTGTCTCAGAGTTAATATCGTGGAATATATTTCAGGAGTTGTGGTGAGCCGTAAGTATGATGTAAGTACAAAAAGCCATACTGAGTCCAATAAAGTAGAGGTTATTTTGAAATTTCAGAAAAGAATGTTGCATGTGAGATGTTGCTGAATATTGCAGATGAAAGCTGAATATTGCTCTCACCCAGCTGGCCATGCTGCTGTGTCGTATGTTGAGATTTCCACTGCAAAAAAAAAATAACAGCAAAAAATTTTCAAAACAATTTTTCCTTGCCTTTTTGAAGCACTGCACACTGTTTTCAGCTATAACAAGGGCCTTCAGTATAAATGTATACAAGGATTCATTGCTGGCGTGGCATTGACCACCACATACAGATATAAGTTTCAAGGGTCCACTGAAGAGAAAGAATATTTAAAAAAAAAATAAAAAAAGAAGACATGACCAATGAGAAAAAAACCTTGACAAATGGAGATTTTATTTTACTTTTTTTTAGTTGTAGGACTGGTAAGGAGCAAAGATCAATTGTTTGTACCTGATGAGATGTCGGCAAGATAGAATTATGTCGTCAGATTTGAAGTGCTACTAGGAAAAAATATTTCAATTATGGTTGTAATAAGTTGACGAGGTTCTTACCACTAGGGTAAGATTGTTACCACTTCAGATGTTTTAAACAGGTTAGTAAATATCTGCAGTGGTGATGGGCTTTGTTATATTCACCTCAGATGATCTCTTAAGTCCCCTCAGGATTATTTATGTAGTTGTCATGATTTCTCTAGGAAACAGGGAATTGCTTCTTCACAGTACTTAGGACACTGAAAAGATAATTTTCTTAATTTTCTACTCTGGAGGAACTTTCAATAATATATTATTTCTATTCAATTATATATATAGCCTTTGTAAAACATTTAGTGTGTTCTATTATTCAAAAATCAGATCAAAAATATTCTAAGTGATCTAGATAAAAACACTGTAAAATCAGGTTGAAGGACTATCATTAGAATATGGTACTCAACAAGTTATCATTAGCTGGGCATTTAGGTGCTGAAAGAATTTGCCCTACATCAACCTTCACTCAATATTTTTACTGCACTTCTGAACAAATTTTTGGATGTCTCTCTAGTGAAAATAGTGGTAATATCATAGCAAGTTATAAAGTTATTTCCATACCTCAACTGAAAGAGCTAAACTTACTAAAGTTTAACTTATAGTAGTGATATAAATATATAATTTACATTTTTATGTGCATAAAAACACTGAGACAAAGCTCTTATTTGTGAAATAGGTGAAAAGGATCAGGTGTTGCTATAAAAAGCAAATTGCAGGTGACCTTACAACACAATACTGAAGAAAATGGTTTTGACACCAAGTGCGCTGTATTTATTGTTTTCTACATAACACTGTTAAGCCCAAATCTACATCACTCTTGCCTTAAACTTCTAGAATAATATCACAGGTAAGCCTGAAAAAACAAGTTATGTCTAGGATTGTAAAAAACATTATTTTGGGAATCTGACTTTGTTCAATTGCAGTCATCCACTTGGTCTTGGACCCTTTTTGCATTACTATTACCAGGAAGAATTTGGTAGGATTTTCACAATATGAATTTTTCGTCTTACTGATCTTTGGCAAAATGTTGGGCAATAAAAAAAAACATAAGTTCATTAATGGGTCCACTAAAAATGGGAGATTCTTACTTATATCATGCAGTTTTGCACCAAACTTTTGTGAAATAAAGATCAGTGTTGTCATGACATTGAAGAAATATTGATAAAAGAAATAGCAAATAATACTTGCTCTCATAGTCCTTAGACTGCTCTAACATCATGGTCTGCAGGTTTGAACTTTTCCATATGCCTCAGTAGATCTGATAAAAAGCTGTTTGTCTTCAGCAAACACACTTACGTGGGCAGTGAATCATGTCACAGACACTCAGATCCAGCTACCACTGTGTTTGTTTTTTACCAAATTTATATTGTAATTTAATCAGACCTATCTGAAACCATACACAAAACATAGAAAAAATGTTTTGTCAAATGTCAGTGAAAACTGCAGTAATTTTGTCATATGATCTACTGTTGTCTGTACTCAGTAAATTCCGTGTTTTTAGTGAAATGGGGCAACGTGCTTTATCCATCAATAATTGGCTTGCAGCAGATTTTGTTTTGCCAGTGCTAGCTCATTAATAATTATACCAGCAAAATGCCAGCTCATCCTCAGCTTCTCAGCAGGTGGTAGCAGCTTGAAAATACAGGTAATAAATGCACACGTGAAACTAAAACGCAGCTGGTTCCTAAAATCAGCATTAGAAATGATATTGTGACTTTCCATCATTCCCTTCTTACCACTAAAGAGGAGCAATACTGGTAAATCAACAGGGTCACCATTTAATTTACTACATGTGAAAAATCTTCCAAGAGCTTTCAAAATGCTTCATTTAACGAAAGTGCTCCTCTTGTTGACTGAAATGATTGAACATTAAATCAAGGTTGAAATTAACAGAAAATGCAGATATTGGAATCAAAAGCTGATAATCAAGTACAGATGAGCCCTCTGACTTTGGTATTCCATGTAAGATGTGGCTCAAACTATGCTGCATAAGAGCTTTTCTGTGTGTTTGGTCATCTGGCTAAACACTCAGAAAATGGAGCACAGCCTAATATGCAAATGCCATAGAAATATATAAATCCTAACACATTAAATAAATGGCTGCTTCTTATATTCCTAGTCTGAAGAATTTGCTGTCCTTTATTCTGACTTAGTGGGTGCCATGGAGAAGACAAGAGACTCATGATAATTTAAAATATTGCTTTTTAAGTTGCCATGCCAGTGAATCATCTCTGCCCTTTCTAATGATTTGTTTGTGACAGTGTTGTAGAATCCTTAGAGCTAAGTTCTTTTCTCAGTAGCATTTATCTCAGTTTTGCACATGTGTAATACAAGATTATGCCTGTAACTTTTATATGCTTTTATATTCCAACATCCGAATGTAAATAACATTGCAACTTCCAATGGCTTGTTCTAACGATATCAGAGAATTAGAGAATAGTTAATTTGTTGTTACCTGCATATGTAATACATTCCTTTAAATGAAGGCTTGTCATTTTTATCTGGTTTTTACACACATTCTGTATTTACTTGAGAGCAGGGACAGTATGGTCTGTAATTCTGAATGTCTGTTTTCATTTGCTTAAGAGCTTTTCCACACAAGGCTGCAGTTAAGAAAAAAAGTGACTGCATACCATTTTTTTCTGAAAAAAAAGCTCATGTCTTGGCATTTTTGTTCTAGATTTTCTGAATAGCAGAATTAAGTTCAGCTGCTTTTATGAGTTTCAAATAGCAACTCTGAGCACATTTCTGATTTTATTATTATTCGATCTCAAACGAGAGGAGGTGTTTTACATACGTAATTATTGGACTTGGGTTCATCTTTTCTGCGGATCAAACCAATTGCTGTCAGAGAGCAAAGTGTTAAGCAGGAACCTGTGTTATGGTTCATTAGTATTTAGCTGTGATATTAATATTTAGGGTAGGCCTTGCCCTTCTTTATATATATCTGTATCAGTGGTTTGACAAACCCTGCAAAAAACTACCTTCAGTGAAGGCAGCCTTGCACCAGCCTATCCAAGAGCATCCTTTCTGAGTGTGAGGCCGTGCTATGCCACCACAGCCCAGGGCCAGCAGTAACACTGCAGACAGTTGAAGGATCCAGGGCCCAGCAGCGTGGGCCGCCAAAGAGGGCCTTGAAAGGCCTCAGACGAGGAAGCCAGCCGCACATCCAAATGCTTGTGCTTTAGAAATTCCTTTCAGTATGGACATCCGAGTCCTGCAGCTGCTGAACGGAGCCTTTTATATGGCCACAGGTGTTGGCTTCAGGGCTGGAGCACGGAGTGGTAGCAAACAAAGGGCAGTATAGTCAATGCTGCCAGAGACCAGACGTGGTGCCAGTTTAATGCTGAATGTAAAACAAATACTTGTGCCAAGTTGTTTCTAAATGCATTTTTAGTTAGAAAAATTAGCTTGTCTTTTGAGAGTATTATCCATGTGTAGATGAATGTTCCAAGTTTTAATAGAGTACAAAGCAGGCTTTTTAAAAATAAGAATAAATAAACAAGACATAGACTTACAAATATCAAGACATACTATTCCATTTTTTATGCACCTATTGTTTAAAAAATAATCAAAATTTAAAAAGATAATTTAATTCTTCATGATCCCTCCTTTTGAGACATTTATCCCTTATGTAGTGTGAGTTACTTCTCCAGAGCTGGAGCAGGCGGTAAAGGTAATTCCACTTTAGTGTAAATCTGTGTTTGTACATAAGGGTATTTCTGGAGTTGCACATTCTTAGTCCAGCTGATTGAACAGTCTATCATCTATGCAGTCTGTGATTTCAGGGCTACGTTTTCTGCTTCTGTAAAGAAGCATATTCCAATGTATTTAGATATTCACTATTCTGAGATGCATTTTCCCTGTAAATGGAATATATTTTAGGTGATTCCCTCATAAATTACCGCTGAATCCTATTTGCATACATATTTATACAAATAATTTGTCTTTGGTCAATTCCAAAAGGGGTGGTTGAAGTGTAGGCATCCTTTTAAAATGATTGACTGCTTATCGCAGTTCTACAGATGCTATTTCTGCCTCTGTACAGGGAATTTCCTGCACTAGTATTTACAGATAACAGCATTAGCAGCTGCTTCTGTTACCAAAATTGCAATGCATGTTTGAGGTATTTAGCATTTTGCAATTGGAAAGAGAGTTACCAAAGGGTCCGTTAATCCTGGGGTCTCAAAATCCCCTTTTTGTACTACTACCTTGGTGGGTTTTAATATTAATGCACACCTGGATGCTGCAGGACATTTTCCTTTGGACAAGGGGCATACATTGTGTTCCAGTGTGACTTCGGCTGCAAATGGCAAGCAGAACATTTAATATGGCTCTGAAGATTTGGGCATAATAAATGATGGAAGTGTCACCAAAGAGAATGGTTGTGAATACAAAACTGGTTGCTAGTGTAGGTCCCTGGAACAAATACACATTTTATGTTAACCTCTCACTGTGAAAAAAAAACCAAGGAAACTGTCCTGGGAGTAAGGACTTGTGTCCTAGATCATCCCTCTCCTAAGGGTGAGTTCAGTCAGCATGGGACAGTGAGCTTGGGAAGGTCCTAAATACATACTTTTATTTCATAAAAGGTATTGGAGCCAAATTTCCTCTGTAGTGAGTTCATAATAAGAAAACTAAATAAAAAATATCAAGTGTACATAACATAATAAATAAGTATTAAACACAGAAAAATAATAAGCAACATTTTTTAAGTATGCTATTCAGAGAAGTCTCTCATAACAGAGAAATGTGTTTGCAGATGCCTCTTATAAAATGATTTGATATGTATGGATGAATCAAGTGGAAAGAAAACAGTTTACTATGTTAGTGAACTTGATAAAAGTAAGGCGTTGTGATATCTCTGACTTCAGTTATATCCTTCCTGTAGAAAACAAAGTATTCTCCTTTATATAATGGGATAAAGAGAGTTTCAAATAGGTCTAAAATATTCAAAACCCTTTTAACTAATGGTAGTGAAACTAAGGCAGCTTTGCCAAATTTACATTATAAACAGTTTACATTTAGAGTGCAAAACAGGACATGAACCTGACCCTATCATTAATTTCTGTGTGGAATTTACTTTTGAGGGTGTGGATGAATTTTTCTTCATATATATCTATATATATCTACATATATCTATATATATCTATGTATATCTATACATCTATATCTATATCTGTATCTGTATCTATATCTATATGCCTTATATTAATTCTATCTCCTAGCTTTGTCTGGATGCAGAGCTGAAGTAATGTAAATATCAAAAATCTTCATATCTTACAAATTCAAATCATGCTACTGAAAAATATTCTAGCAGTAAATAATTTTAGATTATATTTTCTTTTTAATTTGTGTTTTCATTCTCATTAAGCATTAGATTAAAACCAAACTTTTTTTACAACCTTCAACTAGTATGGCTCAACATCTCCATTATTTTATTTTAAAACTATTAAAAATAAGAAACTCATTTAAAATAGCCTTTTCCATGTAAAGCGTTTCAATGCTTTTTTTTCAAGGAAAGAGTCGGGGAAAAAAGGTCCCAGCTAATACTATCATATAATTGTTCTACTGAGAAAAAAATATCCTTCTTCTGAAGTGTTTAATAAATGTGTTTTAAAAGACCAGTATATAGACCATTGTATATATCTTTTCATTTGTGCCTTTTGCTAGGTTGATTTCACATCCAATTCCTCCTCAAATAAGCAAAGCATTCTGCCAGGTATTTCCTAATGCAGCTACATGCTCTTGATCTTGAGGCAGAATGAAAATCTCTGTTCTGAAGCCAAGGGTGACGTTCACAGTGTGCCTTTCTGCACAGGACTTCTATTATTCTGTGACACATCCCCTAGACCCCCCCACTGGATGCATCCTTCTCTTTCGTGATCTCTTCATTACTCCTTGTGGGAAGAGGAGCTTCCTTTCTCCTCTGTGTCAGAATATCTCCTTGCAGGTTCTGAATCTGTGGACTGTGGGTAGAACTGCAGCGACTTCATCTTCTGTTCCTTCAGAAACTCTGTTTGGTAGGGCCTCCCAAAACTCAGCTGTTTTGTTGCTCACATTTCCACTGCTTCAGGGAGGTTTAATTAATTTCAATTGCATTATCTTGTGAATCACCTCAGGATCTACCTCTGCATTCCTGCTTTCACATATTTGCTCAGATTTATTGGCTTGATTCTGCTTTTCTTTTCCTCCTTGATAAGTTATATTGGCTTTTTTCCCACACTTTCTTCTAATCCTTTTGCCATGTTTTCCAGTTCTGTCAGTACATTCCAGTAAGCTTGATTTTCATTTCTCATTTTCATTTCTCATACCTTATTTCAGAGACTGGGAGCATCCCACTGTCATTTATTTCTATTTCTGCTATTTACAATTACCACAGATCATGGTTTTTAGCTTGAAAAATGAAACATGTAATAAGACTTAAAATTAGTCCGTGGCTGTCATAGTGAAAAACCTGCAGTTTTGTCTCAGGGAGAACAAATAGTTATCAATATATTTTAATGCATCAGCATTCCAGTTGAATGAAATGAAAGACATAAAACAAAATAGAAAACAAAACCTGAAACCAGATATCAATTAATTTTGGTTTTACTCTAAGTCATTTTAGAATGAGAAAGAATTCCAGTTTTTATTTGCTTCCTTTATTTCTGCTAAAAATGTTCATGGTTTTCATGTGCATGAATCAGCAAACAGCAAAAGGAGAAGTTCACCAAGTGCTTTATTTTGTCATCTCAAATGCACTTCCAAGCTTCCAAACAAGTGATAATGGGAAATGCATAGAAGTGCAGTATTTAATCTGAACCAAAAGATGAATTCACAAGTAGTCTAAACACAAAATTACATAATTTCTCCTCCTGCAAGTCAGGCACGTTGTGGTGGCCACCGCACAGCTGCTGGCCTGGGCGACATCCAGGCAGACACAGTCACAATTGTCTCTTTTCATCTGGGTCATTCTGAATTCCTTCAACAGGAAATGGAGCACAAGCAGAAAAGTTTTAAAAACATCCCAGACATGAATCAACAAAAACCCCAAACATCTGCTCATCAAAGCTCATCAGAAAACAGTGTATTTTATTTACACTACTCTTCTGGGTGTACTGAGAATGCCTAATGAGGCTAGAGATCACTGGAAAATATTGCTGGTATGAAGTGTCCATTTCATTTTCAGAATAACTGGCCTAATCTACCCAAAATGTGTGAAATACAGTGTATTTCTCTGCCATTTTGTTATTTATTTTAGCATAAAGTGCTACAGTTTTATTCAGAAACGCTGTTCACTTCGAATCCAAGCTGGCTAAATGAAGGGACAACACCTTAAAAATTATTTTAATTTGTTTTGAACATAAAATGGTTCTAGTAAATGCAGAAATGAGGATAATAGAAAATGTCGTTAGTGTAAATGCATTCATTAGAGATGTGGGAACATTTTCACAAGGAAATGCAGGGTCAGATCCTCAGAGCAGCTCAGCATAACCTACTGACTGCATCCTGCACCAAGAAGGAATTGGGCCACTGGGTTTAAGCATCTAATGTCATATAGATTTTCTGTTCCACGGGACCAATCCCATACTTAGTGTTCATGCAGGATTTATGAATCCATGTGTCCTTACAAGAGGTCTTGTTACTGGGGCAGGTCTAATTCCAGCTTTGTCCATAGTAAGAGCTCAGATACCCTTTTCTTCAGCAGCTGGTGTTTTTATGGAGCTGCATTCAAGCTATTCTATGAGGAGGTAGTTGACTAAAAGGTGGTTACTGACCTGAGCTCCTTCAGTTATTTCAGCAAGGGGTTCACCTCAGCTACAGTGAGAAAATTGTCTTTGACTTTGTCCTTGCACACATCCTCACACTCTGTTCACATCAGAAGAGAAATAAAATTTTCTTTTGTTGAAGTAAAATTTGTCAGGGAGCAAAGAGATTGTTTCAATTTGTACTTGTACACTGATCCTTGCCTTTTTCAGGCTCTTTCAACAGTTCTTATCATCTTAGCATCAAAACAGCACATAATATTTCTTCTGAGGCTTTTCTGTTTGTGCTCATAGGGAAGCATCTTCCTTGGTTTTTAAGTGAGCCAGTAGAAACCTATGTAACTCTCTTATGGACACAACTTGGAGGTTTTGTTTTTCTTAGTAAATTCCAGAAGCAGCAATACTTTGATAGTGTTGGTTTGGAGAAGGAGGACATCAGCTATGAATGACTGGAGCAGCTGTAAGTCGCATAAGGGGAAATTATTCTTTTCAAGTGTGGAAAGGAATCTTATTCTGCGTGTCTGCTGCGTAGCTACAAAATATTGCTGTCGATGCCAAAAAGGATAAACACCTGCTGAAAGAACTGTGAAGAAAATTATCTCTCTTTCCTACAGATACAGTTACGAAACGTGTACTACACACTGGACCATCTCCAGGTTTTTTCTCTTTCTCTCAGCATTTTTCTAGCCATCAAATCAGTTGTTCACCCTCTCTGCTTGACCTGTGGAAAGGACTTCTGCTATGGAGAGAGGCCAAATATCAACATATGACATGCTTAAATTTTGTGGTGCCACCCTTGTAGGATAGAGTACTTGTTTTTCATTTGACCGGCTTTTGAGTTTTGCCACATGATTTTGTCATTGGGATGTGGGGCCAGTACTCTTTTCTGCTTCTTATGCTTTTTTGCAAGGCTGGAAAGAGCTTCTTGCTGACTTCTCACTACCTGTGCAGCTGTTACAATGCTCTGCCAGAAATGCTAATGCTCCTTTGCCAGTTTTTAAACATTCTGCCAAGTAGAGAGAATTAATAACAAGATCTGAATCATCTCTAAAGTAACCCCTGTGTCCTATTCCTCCGGTATGATGTCATTTTTCAGCTCCTTTCCGGGACAATAAGAAGGATCTCTTATACCCCCAGAGCTGAGAAGTGTGTCAGGGCAGGCCTCACCATTATTTCAGCCTACCCTTTCGCCTTTGCAGCGCTAAATGTTTAAAAACCTTCAGGCCAGATTTTACAGTCCATGTCGTGCTGCTCAGCTGGTGCAAAGTGGATGGACTGCAGCCAAAGCTGGCAAGTGGCCACAGCCTTCCCCTCGTGCCCGTGAAGACAGCTAGGACAGGGCAGTGTCCCCATGGCTCCTCCGTGGTGTCCCATCCATGCAGCCCAGGCCAGACCCCCACCCTTGGAGGGGAGCCCCTGGCTGGGCTCAGCCCTGTGCATGGCATGGGCAGCCCATCGTGCCATGGCTCACATTGGCCCCTCTGAGGACTTCCAGGTTTTAGAGCACAGCTTTTGGTTTTTAGACTAAAAACCTGAAGAGTTGAAACGATTGAATGGTTTGAGTGGAGGTTAAACCAATAGGGAAAAAACTACCAAACCTGAAACATAGCTGATAATATCTACAATATTCATGCCTACTGTATCTCCAGCAGTCACTTTCTGCTGCAATGTGGGCTTAACTTGTTTCTCTTTTCTTCCATCTTGTTTCATCCTTTTTGCTCCATTTGCAAGCAAAAGGAAAGATCTTAAATAGTCGAGATGAACTGTCAAAAGTCAATAGGGGAAGATGCTTTGGGATAGCCGTGCTCAGTTAGTGCCACATCTTCAAGGAGTGCTAGAAAGCACTCCTTTTAGGTTTGGAAGTGTTTAGTCTTTTGTATCAAGAGAAAAACTTGGTCTTTAGTCTCCAGAGACCTCTACAAACGGCATGAATGTGTACAGAGCAGGAGCAAAGGAGTGGATCATGCTCCAGTGAACTGTGGTGCCTCCTTCTGCTCCCGGCACCTTTCACTCCTGTTGCAGCTATCAATGGATTGCTTTGGCTGGGCTTTGAGTTTTCCTTCCCCAGTGATCTGGAGAACAAACATGAGCTGGTACACTCTGAACTTCTTCCCTCTCTTCTCTCTTGTCTTCTACCACACATCAGCCATGAACTTTATTTCATATTTGCATGGTATCCTTTGCTTGTCACCAGTGCTCTGCAGCGCTTTTGGTTTTTCATTGGGCATGAAGACTTTGAGGCAACAGTTCTGCAGCTCACTGCTCCTATTTCTGCAGCCTACATCTGCTGTTTGGGAAGCAACAACTCTGATTGCTTGCAATGGCATCCCTAAATACCAGTGTAGCAGTTCTGAGACTGTAGTGTGGTAAAAGGCAAATCTCTTTGTAGAAATGCCAACAGGCTCCCAATACTTTGACATTCACCTGTCAGTGGCTGTGCCTTGGCCTTGTCCTGCCCTGAGTGTGTGAGTTGCATATAAATACCACATCACATCCCCTTTGGCCACTGCTTTTATTAGCAAGGTGTTATACCACATTGGCTGTGATAATAACAGAGTACCTTAATTGATATGTCTGAAAGAGCAGTCTGGCACAAGACACTAAGTTCTTTCTGGGTCTCTGCTCCATTTGTAGTAAAGAGGCAGTTTCTGAAGGCCTAAAAAGTTATCTGGCTTGTAAAGAAAAATCCACTCTCTGGCAGAGACTGAAGTTATAAAATTTGATCTACTTAACTGAAAATCCTATTAGGTGGATTTACACATGGCTCTCTGACATCAGGCTGTCCAATGTGAAGAATAGGACCTGAGGTCTTTTAATGGGTCCTGAAGCCTTAAAGCTGTTTAATGCTGTCAGGTTACTTTTCCATGTTTCCTTCTGATTCTGGTGCTAAGAACAATGCAAGCTGGTGTCTGATCCATAAAGACTTTGCAGTTTGGAATACAATTGTGTCAAATTACTAAATATGTTACATTAGAATTTCATAAACAGCATTGCTGTAATAAAAAAAATAAAATGCCACAACTAGCTACATGGCATAGCAAGATGCATCTCCTTTGAAGTTGTTTTGAGCTCTAAAATAGTCAATTCTCATTTTAGCTAGCTGTTTTAAATCCATATTTTCTTGGCTTCATAGCACTTCAAATCACCCCATTCAGCAAAACCATGTGACTTAATTTCAAAGCTAATAGTATTTAGTGTTTTCTTCCTTGAGTACCTTGCTTGGAGAGCCAGGCAGTTTTGTGAAGCTCTCAGCACTCATTTCTGTTCAAAAAGAAAACATGTAAAAGTAAATTTCTGTCCTCCTCTATTGTGTAAAAGAGTTTGTGACCCCAAACACTGCACTGGCTCAGAAATCAGGTGTCAAAACATTTACCTTTAAATCCCTTTATTTTTATTAGTCTTGTAATTTTTATTTTATTTTTTTTTAGTATCAAGCAATTGCTTTGGAAGTTTTTTTGCTTAGTTAAACTTTAGTTAACAAGATCCTACCAAAAAAATCCCCAACAAATGAACCCCCAAAGTCAACACAGTGCTAGAGATCCTATGAAATCCATAATCACTGGCAGTTTCGTTAATTGGGATTATTGCCTAGTCCCATATTCTCTTTGATTTCTTCTTATCTTCTAGATAATAATGTTGCTGTAAGGGAGAGAGATGTTTCCCAGCATCTTGGTACCATCTTTTCCATAGCTGTCAGAATTTTCATAATGTGAGCAGGAAAAGAAAATGCATATACCAGCCTGGAATAACTAGAAAATTTGCTTTCTGCATTTCCAGGAACTCAGGGAACTCAGAGTCACCCTTTGCAAAACTTGGTGAGATGTTTTTTCCCCTAAAGTGCTTGGGATGGTGTTTCTGGGCCCTGAGCAAACACCTTTTCCTCCAGCACCCTACAATCTAAGCACAAGGAGAGGACATTACTGTGTTGGGCACGCTGAGCTCTTACTCAGTGTGAGCAATATTGGTACAGGTGTTCTGCAAGACAGAGTAGCTTACTTTCTAGATAAAATAATATTACTTTTAGGTGAAATATTATTTGTCTAAATTAAAACACACTACACCAAGTTTGCATTTAGTTGCCATAAATGATCATGAAAATGCAAGGCCTTATATATTGATTCCTCCCTCTTCAGGTCATTGAAGTTTACTGTACATTTGGCAAGTGAATATTGACCTGCACTTTGATTATGGTCAATGTTGTCTCCTAAAACATTAAAATCATAGTCTCATCTAAACAGAAGTATATATCTTCTTACTACCTCTCCTTTTTTCCACATGGATTATTGTATTATAAACGACAACCCATGAATTTGGCTTGGCCTTACTTTGAATCATACATATGCTTGAATTTTCAAATAGGGTGTTTGAAATTAAAATAATGTATTAAAGAACTCTGGTGAGACATAGTGGATTTATAAAAATAGAAAACTGCAAGTACAACACATGAATATTAATGGTGAATTTTCTTATCCCTGTTTATATTTTATGTAGTATAATATTTCCATCATAGTCTTAGGTTTGGTCTCCCACTGGTTTGTGTGAAAAGAAATTTAGAGCAGCTCACATCAATCAAAATAAATCACAGTGTGCAAAGAGTTAATATCAGCTCTACAAATGCGAAAGCTTTTCAATGCATGACTAATTTTTGTGCATGTCTTGTCCTTCTGAATTAAAAGGACCATTGGGGGCTGAAAATTAAATCCTAGATGAACTGGTCTTCAATTAATGAAACAAGGGATACAAAGCTTTTAAAATACTTTGTGATTCATAGATGCACTTCATAAAGTGCACATAGCTGTGGCTGTTTCTTCAGCCTGATTCAGCCTTCACTGACAGTGGTGAAAATCAGCAGTAACTCCAGCAAAGGCTGTGGAGCTACCTGGGATAAGATGAGAACAAAATGAGGAATTTATTGTCACAGCTGTGAAGAAAATATACTGCAGTGATGGATTATTTCTTTATGGATTATGACACAGCTTGAAGGAAGGAAAAATAGTAGTGGCCTATGAGCAATTGATTTTTTTTTTCCATTGCTGAATAAAAGTAGAGCCATTGTTAGCCACTGCTCTTATGCAGAGAAACAACTGAAAAAGTACAAAGAAGTTGTATTAGATGTGAAGATCTTTTGCAAAGATATTTTCACTTTAAGATTGGAACACAATATTTTGCCTTTTTATAAAGGAAAATTTATATCTCTGAAAGTGGTGACAAGGTCTGCCCAGTAGCAGGCAACTTGGAGAAATATATGGCAGAGACTGCCTGAAATATTCTTTATTTTCAGATTAGGACATTTTAATGTATGTAATTTTGAACTATTGCAATCTTCTGTTAAATTCTTTAGTTAATAAATAATGGATGACTTTTGGTTAAGCAGATCAGTGAAGACTTTAACTTCCAGAGTTTTTTACAAACTGCTTTAATCCCTCTCAACTTTCCATGCATACAGGTTAGTATAATGCCTAGAGTTGGTTAACAGTGAACACTGCAAGTCTCTATGTGTTGCTAGTAAAACTTAATAAGCCATTCTATTTATCTGTTTCTTGCTATGCCTTGTCCTTTTCAAATTAGATCCAACACTTCGTTTTGATCTTTAGCAACAAAGCACCACTATATTCTTCTTCTAATGAATCAAAGTGCAAACTGACACCTAAGTCTAACTGCTTAAAATGCAGAGGGCAGAGGATTCACTCAGTGACAGAATTTTAATAGCCAACAAGACTTCATAAATTTAGTGAACGGAAAGCAAAATAAGGATATCAAACTCTTATTTTTGCTTGGTAAGATTACAAAAGAGCTACTAAGATGGGGGATTTAAGCATCAAAAACTTACATGGAAAATTTCTTGGAACACTATTTTAAAGTAACCAAAGAAAACCTTTAAAAGCAGAGTCCTAGGCTCAGAAAATGCATAGTGAGATGAATTCAGATGCTGGGAAATGTAAAATCTTGTAACTACAGGACCATCACTAAAGGGAAAGGAAGCTTATAATTCAACTTTAGGCACAGATAGCTGTACATTTTATTCATTGCCTTTGAAATTAGTCAGAGGAAATACAGAAGCTAATAAAGAGAATAAAGCTATTGTTACAAAAGACCAGTTCTCTTTCTCCATTTGAGTGCTTATGAACAAAGATATGGTAGATTTATAGATCTATAGATATTCTAGATTGAAATGGCCATGGAAAGGAGGCCATTTCAAAACTCTTGAATTTTGTATACAGTTCTGAAGTATACCACAATCTGAAGTATACCACAAAAATGACACTTACAGGATATTGCTGAAGGTATAAATACCTCAATTACCAATTGGAGACTGTGATGAGTAACAATATCTCCAGTTATGCTTTTGAGTAGAGCCAAAGGAGAGCTATTACAAGGAAGACAACTCATGGCAGATTTCAAGTCAGTATCTGAATGTAAGGGAGCCTGACAAAACTGATAGAGAGTATAAAACATAGCAACTGCCTTTTGGCCTTCTTGTGAAGCAGCTGGTGTTGCATAGTATAAGAGGTAGGATTCTGGATGGATTTTGCTTTAGTGTCAAATATTACAGGCTGCAAAGTGAAAAATATGGCGATGACTCTCAAATACAGTGATATAAAACCTGTCTATAAAAATTCTCTGGCCCAAATTTCTCTTGGATAGTTTGTCCAGTTGCATTCAATGTGGTAGGACTGTGGTAATTTATCCTAGGTGACAGTAGGTCTTAGAGTTTTAAGATAAGCTACATAAGAGAAGAGACTTCAGCAAAAAAACCACTGAGAAGTAATAAATCTTTTAACTCCTGATTGAAGAACTCCCACAAAGCTAACAAATTGTTTTTAAAACTAATGACAACATAAAGTGAAAATCTAGTTTTTGTGGGGAAGTAGCATTTCATTCTGATTTTCGAGTCAAATCACGTAGCTTCCTCACAGGAAGCAGCTCCCATGTTTTCTGTTGCTAACTGGTAAAACTCACCATCAGGTGATGCCATTGAGGTGGTACAGCTGGCTAATGTTTGCGTGGAAAATCAGAACATTCAAATGCTAAAAACTAAATATCAAGCTACTTTTTGAACAGCTAATATTATTGGGTTTGGGAGTAATAAAATTGTAAATGTAGATGATGAAAGAATAGAAAAAAAGATGTGTGTGTTCCTGAATCATTTGGTATTATGTTGCATAAGCAGTGTGAAAGATACTAATATATCTGGTGCTATGACAGTCAAAGTTACTGCAAACTCTTTAATCACAGAGTGAACAACTTATTCAGATATATAGAACAAGAAAACAAAAAGAGAGAGCCCATATCCTAGAAAATGTTAAGGCTTCTTCCATAATCAGTCTTTAGGACAGCCATCAACCCACAAAAAAATAGAATCTTACTTTCTGAACTAGAGGAGTAAAAGTTCTGTGAATACTGTAGCAACTAATTAGTGTCTAATGAAAATTAGACAGGCAGACAAATTCCTCTGTTTTCTGGTAGCTTCAAAATGTCATGGTTCAAATTTAACAAGGTACGCGTATATGTAAAAAGAGAAATGAGTCTAAAAAACTAAAACCACCTTCAGTGAAGTTTCAAACCAAGTTTTTCATAGATCTTTGGTGTTTTTATCAGGTCTTACACATCTACATTGCTTAGCAAAGAGTATGTGTGTGTATTCATAGCACTCATCTAAAAGTGATGCTTGTGATAAACCAGGAATTACCAAGCTGCTTTGAGAAAAATTGTCTCACTTGGTCTTTCTTCACTGGTTTCCAATTCTGTCTTATCCGTTTTGTCTGTTTTCTTTGTTATCCTTAATGGTTACTTCAGCTAAGTGACCAGCCACTGACCACTGTGATTTGTGGTTACAGCATCAGGCACCTGCACTTCACCTCTACCTGTTCTGCTCTACATTACACTTTTATTCTGACTATGGGCTGCTCACCCTGTGGTGAATGACTATGTTATCACTATCCACTAATTAGGAATAGGTGCTGCTCCTATCACTATGCACAGCTGAACTCCAGCTGAATTATTTAGACAACAGTCAAGCGACTGCCAGATCTTGTCTGAAAGAAGCTAAAACCTGTGTACATGGTGTGGCAGGTGTGGCTGACTCTTTCTCCTTGTGTTATGGGGACTTCACTCTTCTCCCCATCTGTGTCTTCCAGCTCAGGGAATGCAGAGATACCTGGCATACAACTGATCTTACTAATCAAGACTGAGGCAAAAAGGTAGTTAATACTAAGTACCTCAGCCTTTGTCATTATGTTTTCCCCTTCATCTAGTAAAGGATGGACGTTCTCCCTCAGCCCTCATTTTCTTGCTAATGCATTTATAGAAACATCTTTTAGTCTTTTCCAGTAGCTAGATTAGGTTGTAGTTGGGCTTTGGCCCTTCTAATTTTCTCCTTTCATAACCACACAACGTCCTTTTAGCCCCTCTGAGTTGTCTGCCCCTTCTTAAAGTCTCCTTTTTACCCTGAGTTCTGGCCAGATCTCTGCTCAGCCAGGTGGGTCTTCCTGCCAGCTCATCTTTCAGCTCATTTGGACCATCTCCTGTGTCTTTATGATTTCCTTTTTGGAAAATGTGCAACCTTCTTGGACTCCTTTGCCCTTCAGGGCTGCCTCCCAAGGGATTCTGTCAACAGAACTGCTAAACAGGCCAAAATCTGCCCTCTGGAACTTTTTTTTTCCCATAGTATATATGTATTTGCAGATTTTCAAGGTCACAACAAAGTGCTTGATAGCAACATCCTAATAATGAATAATGCAATTATAAATAATCAGAACAGCCCAAGCACTAGTTCACATTGAGAGCCTGTGAAAATAAAAAAAAAATGTGTTTCTTGTTAATGAGTGAAAGAATATTAACTAGAAAGCTGATGCTCTAAAATATTCCTAGTAATTTTTTACTAGAAACAGAAATTCGTTGGGAAACAGCTCATGTCCAAATTACATTATGAGAGCTCATCAAAGAACATGTAGTTAAATTAAAGGAAATACAATTTTCCTTTTGGCTGATTCTTAACCTGATAGGGGTCTGCCCTAGTTGCAGTTTTAAAATGAAAAATTGGGGAATCCCCTTTAAAGGATTAATCTGGCTGCTAAAATTAAAAAATAAAAAACAAACAAACAAACAAAAAATGAATTAACAAAAAGCCCTGTTTAGTTGCTATTAGAATTCATTTTAAGCCTTGAGTTAGTATATGAGAAAAACTTCTGTCTTCTTCACTGAGAAAATACCACAGGTACTACGATTTTGATGAACATCCCTGCTTAATCTTGGATGTTTTGTTCATCTTGGATTACATTTATGTATTCTCTCTTTATATGGGTTTCATACTTCGGTAGACTTGATGCAGTGTTAAAAATGGGAGCACAGATGAAAAGAGGATGAGAGATTGTCTTGTTAGACATGGGCAGAATTTCTAACATTACATTCTTTATGTCTAGTTTCTTCTTTCTTTTCTTTGAATTGTAAATCATCATGTTTCTGATGGACTCCACATAAATGGTGAAGAAATGCAGCACCTCTTACTGCTCCCATCAGTCTGACTTAATGAGAACTGAGGGGTTCTAGAGATGAGTTACTGGACTGTGGTCATCACCTGGGCATTTTGCCATATGTGGGACAACAGTTCTCTGCAAGCTGCTGCACTGTGAGTCCATCCTGCAGGCCAGAGTGCTCCCCAGGCTGCTGCTCCTTAGGCCACAGGGTCAGTGCTTCAAGGGCAGGCTGCTCCAGCATGGGTCACAATCCTACCAGGAAACCTGCTCCAGTGTGGGCTCCTCTCTCCACGGGTCTGCAGGTCCCTGCCAGGAGCCTGTTCCAGCACGGGCCTCCCGTGGGCTCACAGCCCTCTGTCAGGCATCCCCCTGCTATGGTGTGGATCTGCTCCATGGGCTCCAGGAGTATTTCTGCATCCCATGGTGCTCTATGGGCTGCAGGGGCACAGCTGCCTGCCCGTGGTTTGTGCCATGCAGGGGAATCTCAGCTCAATGCCTGGAGCCCCTCCAGCCCTTCTGCCCTGCCCTTGGTGTCTGCAGGGCCGCTCCTCTCACGAGTTCTCACTGCGCTCTCCTCTGGCTGCAGTTACATCCGTGCAGTAACTTTCTCCTTCTTTTACTTGAATATGTTATCACAGAGGCTTTGCCATCACTTCTGGTGGGCCCTTGGCTGGCAGCACGTTCATCTTGGAGCCAGCTGGCATTGACCCTGCTGGACAGGGGGAAAGCTTCTGGCAGCTTCTCACAGAAGTCACCCTTGTAGCTCTCTCTGCCACCAAAACCTGGCCATGCAAACCCAATGGAAACACACGTCTGAGTTGACGGCAAAACAGACAGATGTCCCTGCTAAAATCACAGAATCACAGAATAATTTTTGTTGGAAGAGACCTCTGGATTTCATGTGAAAATTTTCCCACCCCAATATATGGGCAAAATTCAGTATTAGAAAGGTTGCTCAAAACCTTCTCTAATCAGTTTTTAGTGTCTCCAATGATAAGGATCTCAGATCTCTGAGAAATCTCTCCTTTTGATTACCTTCATTATGGGAATTGAAAATTCTGGGTCTGGAGCCTGCATCTATTGGGCCTGTCTTTCTTTTACTGTGCATAGCTATTCAAAATGAATAAAGAACCTTATTTGGAGTCACTTACAACAGTAATAGCCTTTTTCAATCTTAGTTATGGTGTCAGTAGTATAATTTTATAATTTGACAATTTTTTTTTCTCTGCCTTGAGGTAAAACTAACAGCAGAGACAGAAACTGCACATTGTGTTAGACTTTGCTGGTTATACACCCTGTTGGCAGGGGCAAAAACAAGCTGTGGCACTGCTCCATTCTGTACTCTGTAGATTATCATCTCCCCTCCACCTCAGCCCATCCTTTTCTGAGACACCCGATGCAGCAACAGTTCTTGAAAAAGCAGTGAGTGTCAGGATTGTTGTTCTGGCTTCAGTGAGTACTGTGTAAGAAATTGGTAGCGCAAGGAGTAGGGATAATCTAATGGCATGCAAATGTCCCACTTCTTAGATATGCAAACACACAATGCTGAGGGCTGAATTTTTTTGCTTCAGTGCCTTTGTAGATGGGGGCTGTTTCCCCAGCGTGCTGCACCTATGTGAGCTAACGGAGGAAGTGCAAAGGAGGCAGCAGTGAGAGGCATTCTGTGTCTCTGAGCTCTCTCCTCGCAGCAGCTGGGCTGGCAGGAGGGCATCTCAGTACACCTGGTGCACGCCTGGCTCCGGCTGCTCTGCTGCAAGGGACTGAAATGTGACTTTCTGGGTCACCATGCACACCCAAATCTGCCCCTGAGCTATGCAATTACACATTTTCCTTATTCAGGGATCATGCTGACTATGTGATCTAAATAAATTTCAGAGGCTTCTTTTCATGTGGCTGTGATTAGATAAGTTGGCACAATGGCTGTTTTATAGAACTGCAGTGCACTCTGTCTATGTAGAGTGTAATGAAATGCTGAAAAGAAAATTCTGAAATAATTCTTTCTTCAACTGAAATTTGGTTTTCAAGTTATAACTAAAGGGCATTTTTGAAGATTTAACTGGATATTTTTCTCTCCTGGGAGATGTGTGCGAAGCTCTCTACCCTGTAGATAAGGCAATGACAAAGCTAAATTGATGCACTAAATGTCATGCTTCTGCCTTTTCTGGTGGGTGTACCTTGGAATGATGTTTACAACATGAATCAGCATAATTGCTCCTGATAGGTTGCTTGTAACAATTTAACTTTCTTCCAACAAAGACAACTCTTTATTTATTTTCTTTGAAAAGTTGAGCACCTCTTATACAGCTTAAGGCTTCATAACTGAATTTAATGCTTTTATGAACATCAGCAGAAGTACCTTTTATTGTGTTTTTCCTGATGGAATTACTATGCAGGAAGAAAATTTTTTGTCTTAGTATAGCTTCTCCAAACCACAAATATACTAATGCAGAACATCCAACACCAGACAATTATAAGTGTCCGTATGCCAGAAAATTTGAACTATTGTTCTCACAGATTGTAATTTCTTTTTGCTGTATATATGCAGAACTTAGCATTTCTCACTACTGCTTTATTGTACTTAATTATCATTTCCTAGCTACATTATGTGGGATTTATTTTACTGAAAGCTGTTCATTCAGATTTTCATTGTTTTATGTGTTCATACAGTAAATTTCTCCAGTGTTGTATGTGTTATGGGTCCTGATTTGGGGGTGAAAGGAGGATCAAAGTCAGGAAAGGAGGGGGCATAATTAGGCAGATAGCAGTGTACATTCCTGAATGATACTGTGTGATTATGTCAGAAGTCTCTCCCTGAACTGATGCTTCTTTCAGGCCCTGTGCTTTAACTGAGACAACATCTGATCTGGATGCATTTGTGTTGTGACTTTGCAAAAATGCAGGATATGATGAGATAGTATAATGAGAAGCAGAAGCACTTGTAGCCACTGAAGTCACTACTTGTCGCTGCTTGTGTGCAGCTGTTGTAGGTAAAGGCTGACAATTCTGCGAACTCGGGATGAAAGCACTAGAGGGAAGGAAAAAAACAACTACATTTATTCAATACTACATTGTCAACAACAGCCAGGCTGCAATTTTAAAATGGATGCATTTTTTCTAGATCTGATTTTGAGTCATTGTGCCATGATAAAGTTAAAAACTGAAAGTGAGGGAGATTAGGTAATAGCATCATCCTCCTTTTTGGAAACAGGCTATCTCACATGTATACTGAAATATGTCAATCTGGTGTAGAAGAGTGACATGCATACTTTGGAAATGGAAACAGCAATGCTGCATCATCAGAATGGAATCAATATTATTAAAGTACTAAAAATAGGAAAATTAATGAGGATCTTGGTGATGAAAATGAAAAAAAAAAATCCAGCAATAAGTTTGCATGGGTTTGAGAAAAAAGAAGCCACAAAGTATGAGCAGAAAAAACTATTACGTTTCTGAAGTGGTTTATACAAAATTTTCCTTCAGCATTTTTTTAACAGTGATCAAATTATACCTATTCCATGAAAGGGGACATATTTGTGATCAGTCATTGAAACCCTTCATAGTCTTCACAGAATCACAGTAATATAATTTGTCCCATATAGTTCAATAATGACATGGCCAAGTTTATTTATCAGTTTTTAGTCATTAATTTTATTTATTAACAATTCCCTTCTGTTTTGAAAAACAGAATGATGTTGCCTTATAACATGCCAGTATTCTGCAAATGGCTACATTATACCTACCCTGGGTCCACTGAAATACGTAATCTCCAAGTACCGGGCCTTGGCATACAGCTACATATTAAAAACATTAATATTCCATGAAGTGAATAGGGGCTGTCCAAGTTCTTTGTCTGTAAAATGGGGTTAATACCTGGTCTCTTTTGCAAAAACATGCACAGTTTTTGCGATGCTGAAATACAGGAATGCTAGAAGCTATTAAGCCTATGGAAAGGAAATCTGAACGTTATAAAAGAAGTGATAATATAAAACAGAGAGTTTATTCCTCGTTTCTTCTATTTTGTGATTTGTCAAATCACATGGCAAATGACTTTGTTTGTGGAGAGAATAAAGTCTATACGTCTTCTGTCACATCCCTGGAGCAGGCAAGAAGCCAGTTTATGACATAAACTGATGCCTTTTTTTTTTTTTGCCTTTTTGAGCTATTCATTATGCTAAAAGAGTTCAAATTTTTATTTAAACCTCTCGCCCCCTGAATTCTTAAAGTGATGTCAGCTACATGTAGAAGGCCAAAATAACCAACAGTAGATGATTCCTCTTCAATATCTGTCAGATACAATTTTCCAAAGCGTGAAAACTGCAGCTTGCTCGATAGCACTCCTCTTATGAAATACATTCCATGGATTACATGTAGAAAGACAGAGAGAGGAGCACACTGAGGCATCCTGCTTTGTTTTTTCTTGCAGCTGTAATTTGACTTTCTGGCTTCTTGTCCACTTATAAAAAATACAGCTACTGGTTGTACTGCATTGTCACTGTTACCTGGTAAACCCTGTGCATTAGCAAATGAGCAGAAGTGGATTTATTTCTCTTTTCCTTTTATACTCCTTTCTTTTGTTTCTCAATGTACTCTGGCATATAGCTTTTAGCTTCATATGGATCTGAAGATGTTTGAGGGACTCTTGGCAAAACTGGAGAAGGTGGCAGCAACAAGGCCCAGATACAAATGGCTGAGGACCATTGCGCAGTGCTCTGATTTCTCTGCTCTATAGAAGAGCATTCAATCCCAAAGATTCGCTTACAGATGGCAGAGTTGCTGAAAGGAATTAATGTGGGAGTGTGGCGCAGTCATGACTATTTTTTGCCTCTGGTAGGACGGAATAGCTGCTAACAAAATATCCAGGTGATTGTTTCATCTAGTATTATTCAAAGCCTTTGTTTTTAAGATTCCAGCTTTTCAGATACAGGATTCTTGGTATGCATAGATAGCTGACAAGCCATTCATTAAACATAATAAGAAATGAGTCAAGACAATGTGGGCTATGCCTACTCTTCATGTTATACTTTGACTGGGAGCTTGCTTTTCTTGACCATTTTTTGTCATATTGCATGGAGGTTTCCTGACTGCTCAAGAAACATTCCAAAAATGGGTCTTCTTCAAAAACCTTAATGGATTGATAGCACGACAATTTTAGAATGGAATTAACAGCAGAACTACACAAAGGCAAACTACCAAGAAAATGGAAGTAGTATGTTCATATGAGTATTTGTTGGTATCATTGTAGCATTTGAGAACTGTGGTAAATTACACATAGGAGTACAAAAAGACATCACCATTGCTTAAAGTGATTACATCTAGGCATTAAACAGGACAGAGAGAGCAAAAGATGGGAGAATTCAGTCATACAGGGAGGCATGAAAAGTATTCTCACCATCATGGCAGCCTGCTCATTGTCAAGCTTTCTTGCAGGTGGCATGGAAAAGCAGTATTTGAGGGAGGGTAACAAGGTGCCTAAGCAAATGCTCACAGGGATTCTGCTCAGCCTCATGGATTCTGCAGAGCTACAAAGGAGAAAGCTGAGTTAAAAGCTGGAAAATTTAGTGAGTGGATGTGGGATTAGCATCTCCAATCATCATCATCTCTAAAAAAAATGATAATATGGTAGAGCTCATCAGAAAAGGTCCTTGAAAGTGGAGAGAAATATTTAAGTTTGATGCCATAAGGAAAGAAGAGCAGAATAACAGGAATACAAAGAAAATGATATTATCACCATAACAATAAGCTAAGATACATTGAGCAATATTATGGATAGATATGAGTGAGGAAAAAATTATGCATTTCAGAAATTAATAAATAATGTTGAAGTAGATGAGAAAAGGGATGGAAGCTATGGTGAGTTTGGACTGCAGGCTGGATACAATATGCAAATATTAATGAATTTAAACTGCAAAGATAATATTGTACCATTAGCATGTTTAATGTGATAAATTATCAGAGTTCTGATGTGTAGGTTAAGAGCCTGCTTTATAAATAAGATATGTCGTTTATGTTATCATGCTATTTAAGTCAATAGGCAGGTCAAAAAGGAAAATTATTCATGCTGATCCTGAGTTCATGAGGAAAGAGTAGAATGTCAGAGGACAATTTTCATCTATCAAAAGTGCAGGCTAGACTTACAAGTGCACAGGTTTATACATTTGACAATGGTTAAATATCTAGGAAAGTAGGGACAGAATACAGATTTAAATGCTTAAGCAGAAACTTTAGCTGATGCAGACAGGTAGGTAGGTGGGAAAGCAGACAAGATGATCTGAGAGGGACCTAGCAGACAAATATGCTTAAAGGGAATGTAAGCAGTGGATTCAGAAAGCTTAGAAAGAAAGGAGATTAAAGTAGTAATTGTAAAGGCAAATGGATGTAGGGTTAGTGCAAATTCAAGTTCTGATTGGGAGGAAAGGATGATACCTAGTGTGTATGAAGAGCATATACCTGTTTATTCATACTTATAAGCTTATAAAATAAATACTCCAAAGGACCACACAATCTTTTTTTTTCTTTCACTGTAGCCTCATTGCCACTTTATTTTTATATTAAGTGTGTGGGTTGGGAATTCAGCAATTCCTTGAGTGTAAAAAGGGCATAACACTGACTTAATGTGTGAAGGGTCTGTATTAAATTGTTCTATTAAGAGCTTTGTTCCACTAATTATATAGGTAGGTGCTAATATAACTGGTTTATATTACATTTAGAGTACAATATGCAAAAGGAGGGATGTTGCTTTTCCAAACCTCCTTTGCTGCAGAAAAAGATAATGAGAGCTATATAGAGTCCTGAAATCATAGCCAATTTATCAGGCCTGCTATCTGAGCTAATGCAAGGCTGGAGACATACTGCATCGACTGCTGATTGTTTTATACCACTTTTAATGCCTAGAAATGAAAAGAAAGAAATTAATGGGGAAATAAAGAGAGAAAATGGAATATATGTAATGTATTTTTGACAAGTTGAATCTCACCCTATTATTGGTCTTTTTATATGGAAAAAAAATCCAATCCAATCAGACAAGTATTCAGATTTTCAGCTTTAACTCATATACAGGGATTTTAGAGGATACTCCAAGAAGTGCTGCAAAATAATATATTTCTGATAAGGATCTAAAGCGAACAATGAATAGGAACTAATACAAATATAGTTTCCTTAGCAGTGATGATTCATGATACCATAATTATTTGTTGTTTATACTACAACAGTAAATATTCTTTTATAAAACTATTACTAGAAGTCTACAATTTGCTTTTGAGGCCTTTCTTTCATCTAAGAATTTACTTTAAAATGTAAGCTAAATCAGCTCATTTAAAGTAAAGGAAGGCGGAAAAAGATAATAAGGAGCAATAGTAATAATTTGAGGCACATTTATGTTCTGATAACATTAAAATTAATTTGATTCCTAGTCTGAATTGTCACATTTAGACCTAAAAATCAAAATTATCTGCATATCTTTATTTAGGAATGTATCAGAGCTCTTGAAGGGGGATTGGGAAGCCATGAGAAAGCAGGCTATGGGAAAGCACCAGGGCAACAGAGTAGTGGGAGAGGCTCTCATGTTCTCACCTGGTGAAAGAATTGTGGCTGCAGTCCCACCCCAGTTGTCTGTGCCTGAATTCAGAGATCATATGGGACAAGCAAGAGGGATGAGGCGTCTCTGTGTGGCCACCCATGTGGTGGGTTACAGAAAGTGCAGTGACTAAGAGGATGGGAGGGTTACAGGGCACGGAGGAGATGGACAGGATCCAGTGCTGTGCTCTGTGCAAAGGGGTTACTGCACTTCCAGGAAATTCCCTATGTGGCAAATCGCCTGGAGCATGGGGGTGAGGAGCAAAAGACAGATAAGCAGGTGTGATGGTACCTCTGCTAAATGCAGTCAAGAAGTGGAAGTGGAGGAAACCTTTAGGCAGCTGGAGGAAGCCTCAAAACTGCAGGTTCTGATACTCACAGGGAACTGCAGCTGCCCTGATAAGTGGTCAAGATGCAATAAGGTAGAACGCAAGCAAAATAGGAGATTTCTGAAGTACATCCAGATGATTTCTTGAAACGGGCAGTGAAGGTTATAACCAGGGTAGACCTGTTAAACCTGCAGCTACAAGCAAGGAAGGGTAAGGCTGGAGCTGGGCAAGGCAATGGCAGCCTTATAAACAGCAACTCTGTGTTTATGAAGTTAACAAAAAGAGGTATCAGAAGAGTCAGAGCCCTGGCTTAAAGGAGAGCAGCTCATTTAGGGATCTTCTTGGCATGGTCCAACAGATTTCTACCCTGTAGAGGAAGGGATATGGGAATCCAGTTTATCTTCCAGGACATTTTCCTCAAAGCACTGAAATTATCCTTTTTGATATGCAGCAAGTCAAGCAAGCATGGCAGGTGCATGAATGAGGAACTCCTGACGGAGCTCAAATGTAGATCCACTGAAGATGGAAGTAAGGACAGGCTCTCTGAAGGACTACTGTACATGACCTCAAGCATGGACCTGTGGAGTAGAACAAGAGTCAACAAAGGGGTGTAAACTGAGTCTGAAAGTGTATTGGCAGAAGAAGAAGGATTAAAAAAACCCATGTGAGCCCACTGTCCAATGAGCAGTGGAAGAGTAGACAAGTACAGCAGAATCTCAATGCCTTTTTATCCTGAGTTTTACAGGGAAGATCTGCCCTCAGGCCCTCCAAATCAAAAAGCAAAGTGGCAGAATTGGAATGAAGAAGGATTGTGTCTGAGACCTTTTAAGCCAATTGTTTTTATTCAGACCCATGGTGCTAGATGGTTTCTATCCAAGGATATTGAAGAAACCAGTTGACATAATTTAAAGCCTGTTCTCCACAGTCTTAGAAAGATCTTGTTTTTCAAGAGGAGGTTCATGGCTCTGCCAAAGCAGACTTTGGCTCAGGCTGCTAAAGAGTTATGGAGTACCTGTTCTGCATGTATGAAAGACTGGGAGGTGACTTGGAATAGCCAGCATGGATTTACCAGAGTAAGACTGTGCCTGAATAATTTGATTGCTTTCTGTGATCAAAATATTGACTCCATGGACAAGGGTGAAACCAGTACAGTTGTGAGTAGATGTGTTTAGTTGGACTTCAGCTGGGCTTTTGGCATTATCCTCCATGCTATCAACAACTGGGATATGGTTTGGGTGCATGAGTGCTAAGGTGGGTGTACTGTGGGCTGCATTAATTATGCTGAAAGGGTTGTGATTATCTGTACAAACCCCAGTTTGCAGCCAAGTATTGGTGCTGGGTGGTTTTACTCCAGCCAGAAAATACGTACCATGCAGCTGCTCACTCACTGCCCACCACCCCACCCCACAGTGGGGAGGAAAATCAGAAAGAAAAAGTAAATCTTGTGAATTGAGATAACTAGATTCTAATACTTGAATCAAAACAAAATATAAGAATACTGATGATATTAACAATAATTATAGTAATGAAACAAGAGGGAGAATACAACTCAAGAGTAACAAGTGATCCGCAATACAGTTGCTCACCACCTGTAGGCTGATGCCCAGCCCAACCCCCAGCAACATGGTCAACATGTAAGACTAGGTCTGCAAAAGCACTTCAACACGTAATTCCCACTGTTTTCTGTAGGATTTTTTTAATATTTTGTGGTGGTGGTCTTTACGTTTTAGGAGATCCTTTTGAGAAATAAATATTCTTTCTTTCTCTAGGGGATCTTGTAGCCTATAATTTAAATACTTCTATTTTCATAAAATCATAGCATGGTTGGGGTTGAAAAAGACTAATAAAGATCATCTAGTCCAACCTCTCTGTCATGGGCAGGGACATCTTTCTCTGCATCAGATTGCTCAGAGTCCCCTCCAACCTGGCATTTGAACGGTCGCAGTGATGGGACATCCACAGCTTCTTTGGGCAACATCTCCCAGTGCCTCACCAGCCTCACTGGAAAGGATTCCTTCACTGTAAAGAATCTCTCTCTTATATCCAACCTAAATCTACCCTTTTTCATTTTAAAACCATTGTCCTTTGTCCTGCCACTACAGGCCCTGGCAAAAAGTCTCTCCATCTTTCTTATAAGCCCACTTTATATATTGAAAGATGTGATAAGGTCTCCCCAGATGTAATAAGGTCTCTCTTGTCTTGTCTAGACTTAGCAACCCCAGCTCTCTCCATCTCTGACTGTTCCAGCCCTCTGACCATTTTTGTGGCAATCCTCTTGACTTGTTCTAACATATCCATTCTTTCTTGTACTGGGTCTCAGAGCAGGACATCTACTCCAGGTGAGATCTCAGGGAAGCACAGAGTAGATGGGGAAAATCATCTCCCTTGACATGCTGGCCACGCTGCTTTTGGTACAGCTGAGGATATGGTTGGCTTTCTGAGCTGCAAGGACACATTGCCACATCATGTCCAATTTTTCCTCCACCAGTACTGCCAAGTCTTTCTTGTCAGGGCTGCCCTCAATCCATTCATCCCCCCTGTTTGTACTGATACTGAGATTGCCCTGACCCAAGTGCAGGACCATGCGCTTGGCCTTGATGAACTCCTTGAGTTTTTCATGGGTTCACTTCTCAAGTCTTTAAAGTTCCTCTGGATGGCACCGTATCCATCCACCAAATCAGCTGGACTGCTCAGCTTGGTGTGATGTGCAAACTTGCTGAGCAGGCATTTAGTCCCATTGCCTGTGTCATTAGTGAAGATGTTAAATGTTGTTGGTCCCAACATGAAGCCGTGAGCAACACTGCTCATTATTGGTGTCCATTTGGGCATTGAACCCTTGGCAATAAATCTTTGTCCAATGCAGACAGACAGACATTTCCTTATCCTTCTGCCAGTTCAGGCATCAAACATGCATCTCTCAAATTTAGAGGTCAGAATATTGGGGAGGATGATAGCAAAGGATTTGGAGAATTTAATATAATTTTTACCTTTTTTAGCATTTAGAATTTAGGATGCAGAGAAAGAGACACATTAAGTACTGGTAATGATATTGTGTACTATAAGCATTACTGTTTTTATTCCTCTTCCCTAGAGAGCTGTGTTAGAAAGACTGGAATAGTGTATATTAAGGCATTTAAAATATTTTTGTGTCTTTTAATTATTCTCTAAATTTACATATGTGTGCATTTTTCTTTTAAAGTCTCCTAAGAATTTCTTTTACATTTTACTCTCCTTTTCATGCCTTCTGTTGTTTTTTTCCTCAAAATATGAATGAAGGAGTAATTTTTTTGGCAATTATAGGTTCATTTTGAACCTGTATAAATCTTACCACATCTGTATACATTACTAAGAGGAGGGAAAAAATTGTATTTCTTCATCTTCAATGTTTGCAATGTATATCATAATGGTTTCTTAAAGAGCAATACTGAAGACGTGACAGGCATGTGAAAGTATTTCTCATGCATGAGTTGTGCCTTTCCCTACCCCCACCAGAAGCCTGCCTAAATAGATTTTTTTAACCACTCATCTTTATTAGTACACATTCCAAAGAGTAGCAGATTACTGTGCGTAACTCACGATGTTCATTGATTCATTGGAAACCACTGTTCTGCTCTCTGAGCTCCATATTTCATCTGCTGCCTTCTTAAGTGTCAGGGGGGTTTTGCATATTACAGATTTCTCAAACAGCCCTGAGACAAGTGTCAGAGAAATTAGACTATCATACCTCTAGAGAACTGAATTTACTTGGATACCACTCTTCAAGGTGCTGTAGTATTCAATTATCTCCTGAGATTTCATGCTGAGTTATGTTAAATAGTCTATCTGCTTCCTAGCACTTCTTACTTTTTTTTTTTTTTATTTCTTTCCAAACTCAAATAAATAGTTTGTGCTTTGAAAGGATGATTTTTAGCATTCATGTGCATAATGCTGATCAGGGTGAATTTTTTTTTATTATTATTTAGTGCTGAAGACTTTTAGCCAGTTAATTCTTGTAGCTTCTCTTGGAGAAAGAGGGATTGTGAGAAGAACTGCTAGGGTGATCATCACTATGCACCATCTGTGTCATGAAAGAAAGAGGCTTGTCTGTAGTTGAAAAATTACTGGGCTTCATCAATATATTAGGAGAATAAAAGTAATGGAAGAAATAAAACTTCTTAAACTAAAGAACAGCGTTGAGTCAAGCAGAGTAATGTAGAAATGGACAAAAAAGCTAATCTATATTGGAAATAAAATTATCTAGTAAAAATGGAAAGAAGGTTGTGCAAGAAGCACCACATGAGCTTTATAGAGGAAAGACTGTGAAGTGTTTTTAAAAGATAAAATTATGATTCTTGTCGTAAGGTTGGATTTTGTCCAGGTGTTTTGTCACAGAATGACTTTTAATATTTGAGAAACGAAATGTGTGTTGTTCGAATATCATGTGCTTCTAGTAGAGTGTTTCTGTACCAACTTTTGAAAATGCATACACTTTTGGGGAAGATACCACATTCAGCAGTGCAGAGATAGGGAGCAAGGATATTTAATAATTTCTAAGTAATAGTGGTAGTTTGTATGGATAAAACCCACCTTTCAGATTCAAACATACAGTAATGATAAATACTGCAGAAGACTTTGGAAATACTAGATGCAGTATAAATCAACCATTATCAATAACCAATCAATGAACCTATAATACAAAATAAGAAATTCTCGTGCTTTACTTTCTGTAAAATTGTGTTCCCCAGTCCTGGGCTTTGTATTGCCTTACTTTTGCAAATGTCCATGTCATTAGGAAAAATCAACATTATCTGAATAATCCAAGAAGAGCCCAAAATAAATAGAAAGTGATCCCATTCAAATTCTCCATAAAATCTAGGATTTAGTTTTGTAAACTAAGGGTCAGAAATATTGTCTGTCTAGAAACATCACTATGGTAAAAGAAAGATCAAGCTTCTGAGAAGATAAAAAACCAAGAACTGTCAGGATTTTATTTACTTGTCAAGAAAAAGTAAGTTTCTGAAAATGAGATGCCTGACCCTTTCATAGACTTTGCTTCTCTGTTTCTTATTGCGTCTCAGTGTCTGGAGGGGAGTTCTTCTTCTGACTGTTTGGGTCAAGTAACTCCTCTCTTTTATTAGATACACTGGTCTTTGGCAGGGCTTTTAGGAAATTAATTCACTTCCTTTTGGACTTCATCCTATGCCAAATACCTAAGCGATATTTTCAGGAAGACCTTTTCTCCTCTTGCTGTTCTCTGAAGTGTTATGTCTACTTGTCAGAGTAAAAAAAAACCCCTCAGATTTTGACCAGTCAGATGAAACAGCCTCTTGAATAAAAAAAAAAGGAAAACAAAAATAAAAACAAAATAAAACAAACCGCCAACAGCACAAAACCAAAAACCAAAAAAATAACCCCCCAAAACAAACAAACAAACAAACAAAACTGTTAATTGGCAAAAGCCCCTTTGAAAAGCATTTTTTATCTTGCTGACTGTATTTTGCCTGTATTGACATCTAATGGACTCTGTAATTACTGGAAGGACTTCAGGTTTCACAGAGACTGTACATTCACAGACACAAATTAATCTGGTTTTAGGTTCATTTTTTTCTTCCATGGTGTGTAGAAGATACATACATCCTGTTGGAATATTGAGTTGGTACAAAGTCCTGCTTATGGGGAAAGAAGAGGATTCAGCAGGCTTCCAGGATTGGGCCCAGCTGCTTCCTGATGCCAGGAACAAGCTCTCTGTGTTTTATCAGATTGCAAGCAAAAGCACCAGATGAAATTCTCAATTGAATTTTTAGAGGTGAGGTGGGACTAAATAGCATAGCAAGGTTTAATTCCCTTTTCCTGATTCAGCATATTTGAGTGTGGGCAAGAGTAACAGTAATGAACGCTCCAGAGAACTGGAGGAGGTTTAACTCAAGGTAATATACTCGTGCTAGGTAATGAGGAACAGTCATGGGTTTCATCTGATTATCACCAGTATCTTTGAACTTGATTACTTCAGTCTGTCACTAATCTTTAATTTCAGCCTTGAAGTGGCTGGACACTAAGAGTAGCTTGTCACTCTGCTTTCTAAAAAATGAGGAATAAGTTACTGAATGTGATTTTATTGCACTGAAATGGAATGTCGGGTTGTTTCCCAGGCTGTTGGGCACTTCCCACAGGCTTTTTACCCTTTTCAGGTGAATACATTACATTTGTGGATTAAGTCTTTGTATTTGTTGAAAAGAAGCATTTATATTAAAAAAGCACCATAAAACAGATACTCAGATCCCACACAAATCTGTGGATCTGGACTTTTGTAAATTCACTCAGGTGCCTATAAACCCCTTTAAGTGCAATGAAGTACTGTAGTGAAGCATGGATTTAATCTTCAGGGATAGTCCTACCTGAAGATAGCTCACAAATCCAGAAGAGACCAGTATTGGGAGCAGTACCAGGAAAAGAAAATCCCAGTGTGCTAATTTATCAGATGTGCCCATTTTATTGTCTGCTCTTTCAGATGCCTGATTTCCTGTAAAATTATTTCCTTCCTCTTTGTTGGAAAATCAAAACATTTTGCAAACTGACAAAGAGCCAATCCAGTATAAAATTTGTTTTTTAAGTGTATTTTGCAATCCCAAGTGACTGACAGTACATTCTAGGTTCAGTCTTTCTTAAATCACTCTTCATAAATTTATCCCATGCATGTAGTTTGTACTGCAAGTTGTATTACTTTCACATTTGGCCTGTGACATTTATGAGAACTTTTTGTTTTGATGTGTTACTGTTATTCGTGTTACTGTATAAAAGCAGATTCTCAGGTGCCTTTTCAAAACATATATGGAATTTCCCAAGAATAAGGTTAGGCATTGGCACAGGCCTTCCTAATCTGGGAAAGTGGTATTTTGCCATGTTTTAATCATGTATCTTAAAAGCATCAAGTCAGAATATATGTGTAGTTTTTTTAAATCTGAATTGTAATAAACCTGCAGGATAGAAAAGCCTTGGAGTGCCAGAGTGTAATGGGAAAGTGTGGCTTTTAGGTGAGAATGTGCAAGAAGATATGATGAGGTACCTAAAGACAAGGCAGATTTCAGATTTGAATATTACTGTGTTGCAGCTCAAAGGCCTTTTCTGGTACCAGTTTTGAGTGGCATGAGACCACAAGTTCAGTTCCTCGTGGGTTTCAGTTGACATGCAAGCCTGGAGCATGCCTGGAGCAAGTTACTGTGCCAACAATGGAATTTGCTTTTCAAACTGAATGGTGAAACACCAGTTTGCTGCAATTTACCTCCCTGTCCTGTAAATGTTCTGTAGCATATTAGTTTTAGCATGGGAGGCTGGGGTTTTTTTAAAGTTTCTTTCTTAGCCAGCTATTAAGTAACCTGAGTGTTAAGTGGCTGAGTACATTCCAGGGTAGAAGGCTACTTTGGCTATTGCAATCCACTGAATATTTCATACACTTCACCTGCATAGTTCTCCTCAGCCAGGAAACAGCTAATATTGACATATTGGCATGCTGATAATGAACTGTCAAAAATGTCATGAATCCTAAAGAAAACAACTATGCTTATCTATGGTAGACATGTTTGACCCTGTTTTAAGTTTTCAGTTTCCAAATAAGGCATGTAATTTAAAAATCAGAACCTGTCACTTTATATCTTTTTGAGACAATCAGAAAACATATACAGCAGCTTTTTAAACCGTGTGGCAAAATTGTGCCACATATGTTGTGACCACCCTGAAGTTGTAAAACTGTATGTGTATGGAGGGTAAATTACAGCAAGTTGCACAGAACAGGTGGACATTGTCTAAAAAGTGAATAACCTATTTCTTGGGAAAAAAGTATATCAAGGCAATATTTAACATAAGAATAAAACATCAGTTCCAGTCCAGACCATGATTTTTCATGTTTACCCAAATTAATCTATAATATTTTATGTGTTTTGTGATAAGACAGCAGTTTTGGTGTCCAGTCCTAGTCCTTCAAAGGAGGGTCCCCTTCCTGCCTGCCTTCCTTCCAGATGTAAAGTTTTGCCAGCATACTGGGATTTCATTTTCATATCTGGTTCTTTGTTATCTTTAACTTCTTATTTTCAGTTGCATTTTCACCTGGCACAGAATTAGTTGCTATACAGTTAAAACTCAGTGAATGTATTACATGGGTTTTGGAATTAAATGCTCTCAAATTTTAATTATATCAGATTTCAAATATTGAACCAGCTTCTTCTCCCGTGAGTAGTTCCAGCTAAAGTCAATACGAATATTTTATGAGTTATGCAACGGGATTTGTCCTGCCTTTTATAAGTAATCCTAACACCCACACACAGAGTATTTCTCTAGTTCTTACTCTGTGAAAATGCAAGTTAGAATATGGACTGTGTAGTGACTTATCTCTTTTGCTGAAAAAGAATGATAGAAAGGAAAATGCAAGTAAATTATTTAAACTATTTGCTCCTAAGCATATTTCAAAAGAAACAAATATAAATAAAAATAAGAACTTATGTATATCCAATATATGTCTAATTTGTATTGCATATTTTGATCATCCTACTTTTAAATCAGTTGTTGACTATCCATTTAAAAGCAAGTTGTTTTATTTATTTTCAGACTGATAAGGATGAAAAATGCCTCTGAAATGTCTTGTTCACCTAGGAATAAACAACTTGTCCTACCTCCTAGTCTATTTGGTTTCCAAAGTGCTCTTTTTGGAGACCTTTTCTTTGCACATGTACTTGACACAGCACCTGGAACAATGAGGCCTTTGAGCACAACATTACTTATGTAAATACAATTATTCCTATCAACATGCCTAAAATTTTATCCACATTCTTCACTACAGGCTCTATTGTACAGGCCTGTATTTCATATAGTTGTCTCAGGATCAGAATAACCTTTTTAATCATAAAAATGCATTAACACCAGACTCTTTCACTGGAAAAGGACTTGTTCATTTTACCTGCCATAGAGATGAAAGCTAAATGGTGAATATTAACAATCTTAGGCAGAGATAAAACCTTAAATAAATATTTGTAAAGTAATTATAACTCTTTTTCATACACAAATACCTTCCTAAATGAAGACATTAAGGGGTTTTTTAAGACTTCATTTAGAGGTACACAAGTCAAGATGACATCATCAATAGAATGCTAAATGTATGCTGAAACTGGTATCTTGTATTCTTCCATGAGCAGATGCTTTATGTTTTCTTCATTATATTAAGGAGAAATCTCTCCTTTGTGTCTGTCATGAGCAACCCCAGAGGACACAACATGATGCTTCAGAGTAGCTCCGGGCCATGGAAGCAGCCTGGCTCCAGGACAGAAGTCCTTGGAGGGGACGTGGGGAACAACACCGCAGAGGATAACTTTGCAAATGTGCACAGTCCTCCCAACTGCAGCAAGGTTGTTTGGTGTAAATGTCCTGCAGTGTGTCAGTATTGAGATTTTTGTCCTCCTATCATCTCCAGTGTTAACAGCTCAGCAGGGAAGCGCCTGCTGCTGCTGCTTGTATCTGTGCAAATTGTCCCCTATGAAACAATCTCACAAGGGATATAGGCAAATGTCCAGTTTCTGTAATGGTGATGTTTGTTTATTTGCAATTAATTAGCCCGAGATTTGGCTCAATGATTTGGAACCTGAGTTAACAGGTAACTTTAGCAGGAGGAATGAGGTCACCCTGTCTTTTGTACTTTGGGGCATTGTACCACGCACATCCCAGCCTGGAGTCACGGCACAAAGCTGCCATGTGAGAGCTCCTTCAGGCTGCCACTGGGCATAATTCGATATCACAAGCAAAACATAATGTGCTTAAGGAATTTAGTGAAATTTTATAGCTGTAACCTGGTCTCTTGGTGACACTTTGGGATCCCCAGCAAGGGAGCCAGGGGTGATGCCCACTTCCTTCCACTCTGCTTCCAGAGAAAATGCCCTCAAGGAATAATTGTGGCCCACTGCTCTTTTTGGAATAATGCTTCAGGGCTCAGGTTGAAAAGGTTGGATGTCACTGCTTTAAGCAAATTGGAAAATTCAATTCTACATTGTATCTCTTAAGGAAAATAAGACAGTTGAGGTAATTTATAGCATTTAAGATACTATACTGTGAAATAATATCTTGTCAATCACATTGAAAAGGGCAATGGAAGCACAAGCCAAAATACACAAAGAGCTGTTAGTGGGCAGCAGGTTTTCCTACAGTGGTTTCTGAGCAATAAGCATAGATAGTGTAGTTCCTGGCAGCAGCGTGTAAAGAAAATTAAATAATACTGGTTTCTAAATGTTCTGTAGATTTTTAGAAATAGATTTTCATTTCCAATAAATAGTTTTTAATTTCCAAGTACAGAAGTGGGGACATCAAAAAAATGGTTAAAGTGGGATTATTCTGTTTTTGCACTAGTACAACTGAAATTCAGCCTTATTTACTATTTTATTTTCAACTGAAATTAAAATCTAAAATGCCAAATACATATTCTAGGACTTTAAAAGTATCTTATATCTACTGAACAGTTCCTTGGTTCCCACTTCTCATTCCTCTTAGACACAGAAAGTCCCTCTGTAATGTCTTATTTTTTAGCTCTCTAAGTTTTTTCAGCAATTCCCACATCTTCCACAGCTTTTTCAGATACTCTTTTATAGCTAATAACTAATTAGCCACGGAAGATAAGACTGCATTAAATGTTTCCCACCTTTCTGATAAACATTCTTTGTACCATGCTGCAGAGTAATTTTCTCTGTCTTTTTCTGCCTTGGTGACTATTTTAGCCTTGTTTTCATACTGTGGGTTTGCTGGAGAGGTTTAGCCTAATCCACCCAGGATGTGCTCACTCCTAATGATCATGACACAGTGTACTCAGGGGCATTCAGTGACACTTGCAGAATTCCATGCTTTCTTGACCAGGAATACTGAGCAGATGTCTTGCTGCCACTGCTGGTAACAGTTAGGCAAAAACCAAATTGTGCCTATTGTTTCTATTCCTGGAGATGCCCTAAATGGAAATATTTAAGCAACATCCATTTTTATTAAAGAGATGTTTCCTTTCCACTCTTTTGAAACCTAAGTAATTTTTTCTCCTGGCAAGTCCAAGGCAGAAATGCTCACTTCTGCCCATTAAGACTTGGGATTACACCAGAGTGTGCTTTTCTGCAAATAAACAGCTGTTCAGGGGAAGGAAAATACCCAGCTCTAAAATGAACAAAGTTCTTAAGATCATTTGCTTTCAAAATGGTCAATGCAAGTGCCATTATATAATGAAACGTCACAGGCACTTAACTTTTATGGAGCAGTTATTGACTGGTCACTGTTCATTTGCAGACATTAATGCCAAGGTCAGTTAAAACCAACCAAAGTCCAGATCAACATATATTTCATACTAGAAACTTTGCTAGGATTTTATTCACTATTTTCTTCCCTAGTCTGTTTTCAGACAGGCCACTCAGAGCTTTCAATGCCTGTATTCTTTTTTACCTGTTAATTTTTCATTATACCTTGCCCATTTCCATGTTTCCCACTAAATGTCACTTCCTACAGCTGAAATTTAATTTGAATTGTTAAATATATTCATTCTACCAGAGCTTTGGACATGAGTTTATGATTACTTCTTGGCATATAGCTTGCCTTAGTGGGATGTAATAAATTAGTCTAATCATATGGTGAGTACTTACTTCATTCTGTGTTTGCTCCTGCTAGGAACTGAAATTGTCTCTGTAATTGTATGCAAATCCCTTCACCAGAATAATCAAAGGAAACCTATGTGTAACTGTCCATCCTCCATAAGAGAAGCAAAAAAGTCACCTAACTTTTAATTCCACTTAAATGAAATGTTGTATCTTCTTCTGTGAAATGTAGATACAAAATAGAAGAAAAAAATTAAAATCATGTCAGTAGCAGATACTGTGATAATATTGCTGGTTGCTTTTAGTACTGTGCTTTACATATGCATAACATTATTTTCATAGTGTTCAATGTTCTCATTGAACCTGAGAAATAATAATGTTGTGATTTTTCATTTAAACATGGTGGAGTCTCTTCTCCTCCGAGAAGTACATGAGACTTATGATGGAGGATTTTATGAGTTTCCTTCAAGAAGGTGCCTGTTTCCTTCTGCTGCATGATGAGGGATACTGGATGAACTAGCTCAGAATTATCCAAATTCAAATTAGTCAAAATTTTAGTTGAGAAAAATTCTCCCATAATTCTCTTGCTCTAAGGCATTTTTTATATATTGGCCTCAAATCATCTTGATTTGCTTCTTTGACCTCTCAAATATTTTAGCATTAATTTTTTATATGTGGACACCAAAGGGAGATTCAGCCAAGTAGAAGTAGCCCAGTGTTTTCTGTGAAGATCATATCATTATCCTCCCTGTTTCTCTGTGTAAGAACCTAGATGCTACATTAGCTGTCTTACAGCATTGCTGGAAAGATCAGTTCTGTGTATCAGTGACTGTGATAGCAGTGTTAGTGGAGACACTCACATGAGGCAAGGTTACTAAGTGCCTTCTGCTCTGCCCACTCTTTTCAGAGCAGTATTAAAAAGAGTTAGAAGACAGGCGGAAGCCGAAGCAATCAACAGTCTCTGCTCATTTCTCTTCTTTGAAATTTTTGTTATTTCTTTGCATGCTGGTTTGCACAGGTTCATATAAAGTAGTTACAGATATGCATACATACAGATGTATTTACTTACTATGGACATGTATATGTGCACTTGAAATATTAAAAAGAACTTATTAAAATGTTTTCTCACTTTTTTGGGTTTTTTTTTTTCTTTTTTAATTGTAGGATTTGGGGTTTTTTAAGACACAAGATTCTGAGCCCTTTTCAGGGTTTAGTTGAGAGTGATGTTTTCAGTCCCTAAGATGAAGTGCCTGGCAGGTGCATTATTCAACATCATAGAATCATTTAGGTTGGAAAAAGTTAAGATCAAGTCCAAACATTAACCCAGCACTGTTGTGCTCACCCTTAAGCCATGTACCCCACTGCCACTCTAAATGTCTTTTAAATGCCTTCCAGGTTAGTGACTCAACTCCTTCCCTGGGCAGCCTGTACAAGGGCTTGACAACCCTTCTTATGAGGGAATGTTTCCTAATATCCATTCTAAATCTCCCCTGGTGCAACTTGAGGCTGTTTCCTCCTGTCCTGTCACTTGTTTCCTGGGAGAAGAGGCTGACCCCACCTGGCTGCACCCTCCCTTCAGGCAGCTGCAGAGAGTGATGAGGTCCCCCTGAGCCTCCTTCTCTCCAGGCTGAACACCCCCAGCTCCCTCAGCTGCCCCTCACAGCACTTGTGCTCCAGAGCCTTCCCCAGCTCCAGACATGCTGCAGCCCCTCAATGTCTTTCTTGCAGTGAGGGACCCAAAACTGAATTTGAAGTCAGGTAAGGGGAATGATCATTGTCATTACACTGCAATAAAAGCCACTATATGAAATCTTCAGATGTTTCACTAGTTGCTGCTCCAGTTCAAAAAGAAGGAGCCTTATATTAATGCTGGTCTACATGAGAAAAGCACTGAATAAATTTTAGGGACTCGAAGAAAATCATAGATCTTTAGGATTATCTCCAAATTGTTTTTCTGTTGGGAGAGTAATTAACTTCTAATAAATTTGTTGTCCATGTGTCAGTTTAAAAGATATAGTAAGACTTATTTCAAACTCTCTTCAGACATGTGGTAACCATAATTTTAGAACTCAGATTTTAAGTCTTGTTTTCCTGGGGCTTATTACATTTTTCTGAAAAAGGTAAATACTTCAAGATACAGATTTCAAAACATTTTAAATTAAATTTAAAATCAGAAATAATGTGCCTGGGATCTACAAATAGAACTTATTGGAGAAGTAAGGTCCTAAATATTATCTGCTGTGTAGCTGCCAGTAAATATGGACATGGCCACAAATGCATAGAGATAGAATTAAGGTTGTGACTTCCTTCAAAAGAATGCTTATTAATGTGAATGTCTGTTGTTTCAGTCTGAAAACTGTTCTTTCTATTTTCTATCAGGCAGGAATTAAAAATGACACAGCCAATAGGCAGAGACTTCTAGGTATTTTATAGTAAAACACTACTTTTCTAACAAATCCCTATAGAAAGGAGGCAGAAGAGCTGGCATCAAGATCTTCATTTAGTGCCCAGAGTCACTGTCCTAGGGTACAGGTACCTTATTGTGGCAGATGCCTTATGGGGAAAAGTAGTACGTGACAATATAAAGACAGCAGCACAATATATTAACCAGAATACATTAAGGTACTGCTAATTTGAAGTTATACCAGCTCTTAGAGTGAGCTTTAGCTCACAGTGCTAATATCCTTAGACATGGTTCCTTAGGATGTTATTTACACAAACCTCTTGTACATTTGTGTACCATCGCAGGGCAAAAGTAAATCCTGTTAAATTGAGACTAGAGGGGTAGATTGTTGGCAAGCTAGCAACTTCTGAAAAATAGCTAAGCCTGAATGAAGATACTGTGCAAGAAGGATAATTTATTAGTATCAATCTTACAAACTGTAGATTTTAGCGAAAGTAAGAATTTTGGCAAAAGGTAATAAGGCAAATATTTGAACTTATTTTCTTCCATATGGATTAATTTCTTCCAATTAATTAATTTTTTCCTCTTTTCTGCCCCTTCATTAAAAATACTGATACACATTAGCCCTAATGATTGTCCCAAGATGGCTTATCAGATAATTGGTTATTTATAGAGACTACATAGACGGTCTGAGAGAGGGTAAGCATAACACATGCTTCTTTTTCCTCCCCTCTTTTGTTCCACTTGTTTGCTCAGTTGCTGGGGTTTTTTAGGTGATAGTTTGTAAACTATTGCCTAAAAAGTCATTTGGTTTTGGTGTTTATCTGTACCTTTGGATGTTTTCATCTCCATGCATGCTTGTCATAAGAAATATTGTGGGCCTGCAATGTTATTTTGAAGGCATGTAGTGAAATGGGAAGAGTAATGGTATCTGAAAACTGTGAAAGCCCAACCAAAACTATAAAATTGACTTTAAAACCAGGGCTTTTCTTCAGTTCCTCTCAAGTTCCCAGTTATCTCTGTCACTTGGCACTTTGATGAGACACCTTTACAGCGTTTTTCATATGAAGGCTGCAGAGTCTGAAATGCAAAGAAGGGGAAAAATCTTGCTGCTGAGTGGGCGTAGCATTAATGGGACCTGACATAGCTTGAATCTTTGATCATGAATTCCCATTGTGGTGTAAGCTAAACCTCCTCCCATATGCTCCCTGACAGCACATTTCTTAGGCTATGTTGTTCCACTTAAGACTTTAAAAAAAAAAAAAAGAAGAAGAAATAAGGGTTGTAATATATTGACAGCATTTTCTTGTACCTTTGTGTTGTCCTCAGGAAAGAAGGATTATCAAATACTGCAGATGTAGCTGCACAGGTACCAGTCTCAAAAGGATTAAGAGAGAGAGTGATAGAAAGTCTGACCATACACTATTGCAGGATCTTGTTTTGAAGGTGTCTCAAACACCAAGAAAATATTCAAGGTCATAGTTGTCAAAGAGGCAAGAAATATGATCTCAAAGGCAGTTTTCTTTATCATTAAATATTCCAAAGTATTTGAAACAAAAACACAATAGAAGAAATAGCTAAATTGGATCCATTATTTCCTCAGTTTAGGTTCAGAACCATGTGCAGTAAAATTGTCCTGATCATTGATGGTATAGGTGGCTTAATTGACAATCTACATCATAGTCGATCTCTTTGAAAGTGGACAGAATTTGAAAAGCTAAGTAAGCCCAGACATGGATTTTTCAAAAACAGATTATGTGAGCTAAAGCAATTTTCATTCTATTACAAAATGATTTTGTTTTCTAGACGCTGGAAAAAAAATGTGTATCTCATTCTAAGGCAAGTTTTTGCATTTCCATGAAATTTCGCTAGATCAATGCACTAGGTTTTCGTGGCAGGGGTTTGGTAGTGGGGATCTACAGGGATGGCTTCTGTGAGAAGCTGCCAGAGGTTTGCCCCATGTCTGATAGAGCCAAAGCCAGTTGGCTGAAGATAAACCTGCCACAGGCCAAAGCCAAGCCCATCCCCGATGGTGGCAGCATCTCTAGGATAATGTGTTAAGAAAGAGAAAAAGAGATAGACATGAGAACATGGGAGAGAAAGAGCTCTGCAGACACCAGTGTCAATGCAGAAGAAGGGGTGGGATGCTCTCCATGCCCCAGAGCTGAGGTTCCCCTGCAGCCCTTGGTGCAGACCATGGTGAGGCAGCTGTGTCCCTGCAGCCAAGGAGGTCCACAGTGGAGGAGATTATAGAATTGTAGATGGTTTGGGTTGGAAGAGACCTTAAATGTTACTTAGTTCAAACACCCCTGCCACAAACAGGGAACTTTCCACTAGGCCAGGTTGCTCAGAGCCCTGTCCAGCCTGGCCTTGAACACTGCCAGGGATGGGACATCCACAGCTTCTCTGGAAGCTTCTCTGGGCAAGAATGCCCTTCTACAGACATATACATAGTTGAAGAAAGGGGAGATGGAGAGAAAATATTAGAGATTTTTCCCCACATTATCCTACTCTGATTTGATTGGCAATAAATTAATTTTCCCCAGTTGAGACTGTTTTGCCCACAACAGTAACTGCTGATTGATGTCTCCCTTTCTTTGTCTTGACCCACGTTTTCCCTCATCCCATCCAGTTGAGGAGCAAGAGCGATAGAAAGCTTGGTGAGCACCCAGCATCCAGCCAAGGTCAACCCATGGCAACGAGCTAAAGAATTTTTTTCTTGATGAAATTTCTAGAAGACCTATCAAACACTGATCACACTCAAACTCAGAAAGAATTATATGAGATTCACTGTCAAATAAAGAGGTATTAAGTATTGATCCATTCTGGTTACGGGGGTTTTTTTCCAGTGTCTTTATTAATGATTTGTATGAAGAAATACAAAATGCATTTGTTAAGCTTGCAGAGGATAAAAATTTAAGAGGACTGTGTGTACTCTGGAATACATTTTTTAAATACATCACATTTTCACCAATGTACTTCAGGAACAACTTGGATCAATTGCAACATATCCAGAGGAAAGCAAGGAAAATTGTCAGAATTGAGGCTAAAACATTTTCCACAAGGAAAAACCGAGAGAATCATGTTTCAGAAACAGAAGTGGAGATAAAAAAGAAATGTAGCAACAGTCTTCAGTTACATAAAGGATTGCTTTAAGGAAGAAGGGAACAAACTGTTCTCCAGGCCTACTCTAGAGATAGGACAAGAACGAGTGGCTTTAAATTGTGCCAGGGGAGACTTCGGTTAGACTTTAGAAAACATCTCCTAATGATAAGGATAATTAACCAATGAATATGTTACCTAGGATGTGAATCCTCTTTAGAGATTTTTAAGGACAAAGAAAGATATCTGTCTAGAATTTTTAAAATATACTTTATATATTATATTTATATTATATATATAATATATAAGTATATACCTAAATATAATTTTTTTTTGGGGGGGATGGAGGGTTAGAGAGGAATAGATGGAACTACTTCTTGAGTTCCCTGTGTTACTTTCCAATCCCTGTGTCATTTCTGTGAATCAGACCCAAGAAGAACTCATAACACACCTGTAGTTCTAGCTTCCACTCTGTCAGAGGAATTGGCCAGTTTGCATGTGCTTTTTGTTGAAAGTTCTGTCTCCAGCTCACACTGTAGAAAAAATCAGGGGTGCAAGTTTGTTTAAGTTCTGGAAGTTCTATGCTGACCAAAATTTGAAACAAAACTGTGTGCTAATAAAAAGGTAATAAACACAAGGAAAAATGAAATATGCATGAGTTAGAGTGCTTGTAGTTATTGGTGGAATGTATGGTCATGCATCGCTCATACTGTAAATTTCTTCTATGGTTTTCATTACTGTATTTCCTGGATTCATCTCAACAAGATTTGGCCAGATAAAATAAATGGTAGTTATTTTCACTAAACCTCATGTCCAAACTTCTCCAGTATTCATTGAAAAAAACCACCTTTGAGATAGATATATAAGACCAAAAAAATGGGGTTTTTTATGGGTCACATGTGTCTCCTTTGCAAGCTTGGATGATTAACTTAGACAACTACTCTATAAACAGCTAGAATTAAGCAACATTAATCCAGTCCTGAATTTTAAATATATTGGCTTATCCTTACCAAATGATTTATTGGTCTTCTTCACTTCTATGTGAAGAATCCAACTGTGTGCTGGATTTATAGAAAAATTACTATAATACTAATTCCTGTAGTTGGAAGTAGCTTTCATAAAGTAGCTCCACCAGTGTATGGGGCTTTTGAAATCATAGTAAACTTTGCGAATGGGATTTATTCCTATTTGAAAATTAACTGGCCCTGAAAGAGAAGCAAATGAATTTGCATTTCAGTAACATGCAGCATATGAGCCCATATAAGCCCATCTTTGGAAAAGATCCATGTTTGTCAGAGATGTTTTCTATGCCTGTGGTCATAACAAATATATTGCATATGCTGTTTCCAAGTTTATTAACCTCTTAACTTACTAATTCAGTATTGTTAGTCTGCTAACAATAGTAAAATACAGTCATAATATGTAAATATTGTATCCCCTTCATTGCAGAAAATTAGTAATAGGTTGCTGGACAAAAGTTCCAAAATAAGAATTATTACTGGGGTGCTGCTGTTTGGAGCAAACAGCCACTTCACTGTCTGTGTCCTGGCAAGCCCATCAGGAATGATTGCTTGTGCTTAGAGGGTTGGGGAAATGGTTTCCCAGAAAGAAAAGGCTGCTGTAAGATGAAAGTTATTGAAATTTATTATATCACTGTAATTGATCACTGAACTATTTTCTCATGAAAGCAAGCTAGCAGGAAAAAGAAAAAAAAGAAAGAAAGAAAGAAAGAAAGAAAGAAAGAAAGAAAGAAAGAAAGAAAGAAAGAAAGAAAGAAAGAAAAAGAAAGAAAGAAAGAAAGAAAGAAAGAAAGAAAGAAAGAAAGAGAAAGAAAAAGAAAAAGGAACAAAAAAGGAGAAAAAAAAAAGAAATATCTACATCCCAGCAGAAAAAATAAGTCAAGATGGTAATCCTGTATCTCTTCAGTTTATTCTGAACATGCTGAAGAGATATAGATATCAAATTTTACTTTTTATTTAATCTGAAATAAATGAAATCAAATCATTTCCTGCTGAAATGAAATTGGTTAAGGAAAAGCCTAGCTGAAGACAAAAAAGTCTAAAAGGTAACTTAAATTTTAAAATCAAAAGCATTTCTCATGATTTCAGCTACTTGGATGGAGGAAGGTTGTGTATAGGCTCCAATTACAGGAATGTTGCAGCGAGTAGGAGGAATCCTAGGCTACGAAATTGCCCATTTTACACACTTTGGCCTCCAGAAGATATCTGACTCTGAACAAGTACTAATATCTCTACAGCACCAGCTGCACATATGCTATTATTTTTCTATGGCTGATCCATTTTTTGATGAAAAAATGCCAGTGGGTTATGGAATGAGGGAAGAAGGCTTAAAAAATCTGAGATTTTGTTTGTAATGTATCTAAATGTAGTATCGACCCCAATGCATGGATTTCTTACAGAAGGCATCTCTAGCTTTCATTTTACAGGAAACCAATAGAGTAATGTTAAATTTTCATGAGGGGGAAAGGTGGGGTGCATGGGGTCATGGGTATTTTTCCCAGCATTATGACTGTTATCTTTTGGGACAAAAAAAAAAAAAAAAGAAGAAAATAGCAGTATGGCATGTCATCACAATTCTACCTGACCAGAGAACAGAAAATAAGGAGAGAAGGGCTCAAGAAAACAAAATCTTTACCCTTTTGCTGTTTTGGTTCCAGTATATTGAGGTGGAATTGGTATTACTAGTCCTTAAGCAATTGGTAATAGTATCTACATTTAAGCAATGACCTATAAAAGTCAGTTGGCAGACTTCTCATCACAGGTCATTTGAGGAAAGTTCCCCAGAATACAGTCCCATAAAGAGGAAAAAGAAGTCCTGCTTGCATATAATGTCCTTGCATTTGGGAAGGACTTCAGTTGAGCTTTCAGGAAGTTCTGTTGGTGTTTTATTTAATTCATAGATTTTTTAATTGAAAAAAAAAGAGAAAAAAAAAAGGCCAGCTCTGTAAAGGACCAGGAATTCTTGATACACATTTCCAGGCTTCAAAGTTATGCTTGGGCACAACCATTTGTCTTTTTTAATAAATGAGTTGTCTGCATTTCAAGGTCGAATTAGTTGATGAGGAAGGGTTGCTATAAAAATTTGTGAAAGAATTTAGCTTACTTTTATATATTGGCATAGTCCTAAACATTTTGTTAAATAATAGTGTTTAGAAAAAATATGGATTTTGCAGCTCAGCTGATACGAGCTAGCCTAGGGATTATTTTGTTTGCTTGTATGCAACAAATAGTGTTTCACAATAAATGGGAGGGATATATTCCAGAAAATGAATCATTCATCTGTCTGTAGCATAACTGAGGATAAACAGCAGGTAAACAGACAATAAATACCTTTTATTGAAGAGAGCTATAATATTCATGTCTGCTGTCTTTACTTGTGCAAACATCTTTCTAAAGATTAGGAATTTTGCTTGAATAGAAGTACAGCATTCAGCTTCTGAGAATTTTCCCAGGTTAGTTTCAGAGGTTTTTGCCTTATAAAATGTTTGCAGAAATCAACTTTATTTCCTTGTCAGCTGTAACCAATTATTTTAGACAAATAAGCATTCTCCGCAGCATGTCTAATTTTTATCCAACTGAGCCTGTGAATGCCTTTATTCATTCTGTGTAAACTTCATCCTTGCCAGTCTGTTACATTAAAAATTGTTCCTGCACACTGAATAGATGACCATGCCACTGGCACTTGCGCAGGGATTCTGAACTCTTCTGATGGAGAATGCTGCACCATATCCCCTTGGTGCTGTTTAGCTGTGTTGTGCCTACTTGTGAAAACCCCCATCTGAGTGACAGCTACCAACAAGAAGCTGCAGAAGCTTCAAATGCATAAATGAAGGCAGTTGCTAATGAAATGTGGCAAGTGAAACCTTGATCCAAGATAGAAGAAAAGGCTTTCTATGTGTTTGTCTGATATTTGTCATGCTTTGTGCTGGGATAAATTGCCAGTTTGATCCAAACACACCTTAGTGAAGTTGTCCAAATAAAATAAGAAAGGAAGGAGGGAATGTCAATTGCTGTTTCAAACACCATTCATTCTGAATCAAAGAAAATGTTAATTAGTGTCAGGAAGCTGAATTAAGTAAATGTTGACTGCCTTGGTAGCACAGATCAAGTCAAAGTTACAGTGTTAAGTGAAGTAGGGACCCCTGTAACATTGGAGTGGTTTTAATATATGTCTATACGTGGAAATGAATAGGAAATGAAGCAAGAAATACAATGCTTGGGAAAGAATCTTGCCATGATTTGCAGAGATAATTACAGGCAAAAAGGAGATTGAATATAGCAACAGGAAAAGCAGAATAATTATGCAGCAATTAACAGGAAAGCTGATGGTTCTTTGAAAAAAAATAACAGTCATCGGGTTAAAAATATATGCTGAGTGCAGAAATGTTTTAATACTTGATACATTGAGTATTTGAATTCATTTCCTGCAATAAAATTCTGTTTCATAAAATAAATGTCTCATTTTTCTTTAAAAATATGTCCTTCATTTTATGGATTTATTTTAAATGTTATCTAAAATATCATCTGAATTGGGGGAAAAAACCCAATAAATGTTCATTTTGGAGTGCTGGTACATAATGTCGTAAAGATAAGAAAATTTGTATTTTAAGTTAATATTTAAAAGACTGCATATGTTATAGGGGCCAGTAGAAAAATAGCTACTCCCAATTTGCAAGAAGATTCGCTTCTCATGTGTCAGAAAAAGTCACATTCTAATAACACTGTCATCTAGTTTTATTTGACAAATTCAGATTTCCACTGTGTTGTAGGTCTTCTCCTAATTTGTTAGTTAGCAACCACACACTCAAAAGTGCTCGTTCTGAAATGTAACTTACTAAGATTTTTCTTGAAATCTCTGAGATATCTCATAGTTCTTCTACAGGGAACCTGCCATGCAGTGGCATCTTTAAGAGCATTAAAGTGACACCTGAGGGTCACTGCATTCATGCATGGGACTCTCTTGCTGAAGAGAGAAAGAGGCTACCACTGGGTGACCACATCACTAAGGACGATTTTTAAGAGGTGAAATCTTTAATTTAAAGCTGGTGGGGGGAATTCTGCCAGCTCATGAGTTAAAAACCATAATCCTGTTGTGGTTCTAGACAGGAGGAGTTTTTTCTGAATTGTGTCATTTTTATGAACGTGTTATTGAGAAACATATCTGTCCTTCTGTTCTTTTTGTCTTTTTTAAACATCAACTCTGGGTGTGAGGTGGACAATCTTCATTGCTTTAAAAAATTCCCTGCTTATTCTGGATGAAGAATAGAATAATACATTATTCCTGCTTCTTGGGTTGGTTGAGCAAGTCAAGATAAGGTTTGCAAGCAGTCCTAAGTCATGTCATAATCTCCCCTGCTGCCTCTGTACTGCACATCCCCAGTGGAAAAAGAAAAAAAGAGCAGGAAAGAGGTGAAGGGCTGGTGGTCCAGGGCAGCCTGAGACTTCTCTGCAGGTTCAGGGGGAGACCTCTGACAGGACACTGCCTTTCCCATCTGTGAATGGCCTCAAGGACAACAGGGAGGCATCAAATACTGGTACTGATAAAGAGCAGTAGTCCTGCCAGTAGTAACTGCAGTTAATGCTTCTCTGGTGCCCTTCATTCAGTGACCTCTAATCTCTTTGCATACATTGATTCAAGCTGTATGGAAGCTCTGAAATAGTTCAATATAATTTCTATTTATACATCTATACTGGCATATAATTTATATGTATAATTAAATTAAACAAAGAATTCTCACTAGAAAGCATTACAAGCTGCTTGGATTAAGTGGTGTTATTATAAAAAGAAACCCAAACCAAAGCATTTGAATGCTTTTGTGGTATGCAAATACTTCTGCTGAATGAGGAGGCTCAGATTTTTCCTTTGCTGTGTCCGGATACAGAAATTGTATAAAACTAATCTGAGAAGCTGAATGCTTGAGTGGAAGAGTTTGTGTGTATGAATCATATGAAGATTATCCATAATGCTCAGTATTCTGATCACTTCCAGCAATTGTAAATTTTGTTAATTGCATACTGTATGCTGATCATGACAAGCAGCATAGGTAGGATTCAAATATTCTCTTATTCCCTTCCCTGTAGGAGCATATGTTAAGAGACATAATATTGATTAAGGACAATTCCTGTTCAAAAAACGCAATGATTGTGTTAGTAGTGTATTGTATCCTTCTCTTTTAGGTTATTCAATACTTCAAGCAATTATGGAAAAAGCAGGACAAAATAGCTGGCAAGTCAGTGCCATCTGTGTGGAGAATTTTAATGATGCCAGCTACAGACGGCTTTTAGAAGATCTGGACCGAAGGCAAGAAAAGAAATTTGTAATAGACTGTGAAATAGAGAGGCTTCAGAATCTCTTAGAACAGGTAACACCTGCTTTTAATGTTGCTGTAAACGTGTTACTGAAACTCCAGATGAGATTGTGTTTTGTTTATTTTGTCAATGGAAATGAAATTGATTCTTTTAATTTTTTTTTTTTTTTTTACTTGATCAGCCTATATTTGTAAGTCCACTTGCCTGTTCTGCTCTCTTTTCATTTACAATACTTGTCTTAGCAGCTGGCATGTCAGGGCACGGAGCCTCTCCTTTCCCCCTCAGGACCTTGGTGGTAAAAGGTGCCCGCAGTCAGGGCAGCTGCACATTTGGTCCCACTTCCAGCACCTCCCTGCCTGATGCCTCCTGCATCAGGGTCAGAGGGCTGCTGGAACAACATGGTGTTGTTGAATTGCCACTGTGTTCTTAGTCTGTACCTTCATGGAGGTAAAGCTCTGCTTTGTTTGAGGGGGGAAAAAAGTCTATTTTAAATCCATTACTCTTTCTGCTTGCCAAATAGCAGAGGTCGTGTATGTCTAGCCATAAAAAGTTTTAAAATTATTGTTTCAAATATTTAAACTAATAGTTTTATCACCTTAGCAGGGTATTTAGGAACACAAAGAGCAGTGAATAAAAGTGCTGTTGAACTGGGAAGAGAGGTCAGGTTCTTCCATCAGTTATCCATGGAAACATGCTGCTGGGGAAAAAAAATACTGGGTCAGACAGACTGGCTTCCACTGGGTAACATCTATACCAGTGTGCAGAGCAAATATCAAATGCTGCTCTGATATGTCAAATCTGTCTCTATGCAGTGTTTATGTGTAAACTGTTTCTTAAATAATGGAAAAAACAAATGATGCTTTAAAAGAAAAATTTTGCCAAATGACAAAAAAATAACTTACGGTTAACTATCTGCATCTCTTATGATCACTCATATTACATTGCTGTGGTGCAAGCTCACTGTTGCTGCTGCAGGAATTGCAGGGAATGAATGCCATCTGCTGGTGCTGGCCTCTCTGCCACCACTCTCCTTCTCTTGGTTAATGTGTTAGAGAATTTTGAAGATTTTGTTGCAAAACCATTCGTGATGCCTCTGCCTCTGAAGTCACTGAAAAATGAAATGTCATTTTTCATACAGAAATTCATAAAATAGCACTCAAAATGCATAAAATAGTACTCAATGTCATATATACATCAATTTTGCTTTCACTGGCAGGAGGTAAAGAGAGAAACTGAGAATTAATAGTGTGGCTGATATAAAAAGAAATTTTCTATGACTATTGCCAAGAAAAGAACAGACAATGCCATATTGCTACAGATACTCATTTGACCATTGTATTTTTCTTTATTCTGAATGTCATTTTGTTTTAACATATACCTTCTACAGCTTGTAATGAAATCCTCCCCCAGTTCAGCCTACATCGTAGTAAAACAGAACACCCATGTGAGGGTCTCCTAAATTACATTCAGAAAAACAATTTTTCCCTCACTTCTGTGCATGCACATGATGTTACCTGATTTCTTTTACATGGCATGCAAATGTGATATAGAAAAAGTATGTTCTGTTACCACAACTCTTGAAGTACACCCACCATCCTGTGTAGGTGTTCCTAGTGACTATCCACTCAGTTGCAAAGGAAAATGAAGTCACTGAGTACGTTTGGATCTCACTGATCTCACGTGTACATGTTATTTTGATCCAGGAGCTGCTACTTATTTTCCTTCTAAATCGGCAGCTGCATAGTCAGTTCATACAGGTCTGGATTTTGCATGCCTAAAATCGGTAGCTAATGCAAGCATGTTAAGAAATAAAAATGGGGTTTGTGGCCACAACAGGCTGAATCAGACATGGTGAGTTTGTCTCACACCTCCACAGGACAAGCCTTAAAGCTAATTGAGTTTTTTCATTAACTGCACAGGGAGAGTTGAGGGTAGGAGTTAACACCTTACATGCAGCATACTTGTATCACTTTTAGGAAGTGATTTATCTGGCTACTGGCTAATTTTGGGTGGGATAAATTTTACCTAGGAAGTGAGCTTTTTTTTTACTTGTACTTATGTTATTTGCTCCTAAGTGTAAAATCTGTGCCCTAAATCCATGCTGCTGAACTGAAACTGGATTGTTAGCTTAGAGATTTTTTGTTCACTCAGTAGTCACCGTCTATACATATCTAACATATACATATCTATATTTGCATGACCTAATTAAATTGGAAGTCATGTATATGCCTGGAGATTCTTTCCATCCTTCTAAAGTACCATCACTGTAAAAGCAGGAATAGCATTAGAGCCAGGCTAGAGAAAATGTGCATAAGAGTTGCAGCTTTACTCTCCCCTGTGAAGGTTCTGGTCTTCCTAGACAGGCTGACCTACAAATGAGCCTGAGGTGCTGGGTTGGGGTTCCAATATGGCCCTCAAAGACCAAATGCTGCCTTGAGGATGGGCAGTCAGAAGCAGTCTCAGAAACAAAGCATTTAGTTTTCAAAAAATGGGAATGAAGAAATTAGCAAAAATAAATTAGCCCAGTGTAGAAAATGCAAAATAACAGCCATTTTCAAATATCAGCCATCGACTTTTTCCCTTTGCTTGGGGGCTTTAATAACCTGTAGCAGACAGGTAAGGTGGCTTCACAGATGGACTAAAAGTTGGCGTGTTCTTCCCTGCATACACGGAGGAATTGATTAAGCTTCAGTGAGTCTAATTAACTCAACTTCTTTCCTGCCTAGTTCTCCTGTAATTGAGAGCCTAAGTTGTGACTATACTGTAATACTTTGCAATGTACAAGTAAATGTTCTGCAGAACATTTAGGAAAAGTAATTAAATCTCAGTAATGAGACCATAACTCAAAGTGCTTTGCCCTTAAATCTGCGCTAATGAAGGGAGGGAAACTGGCTTGTGGGCTTGTGGGTTTCTTCTCAACTGACTGCCCATGTACATACACATTCACACTTCTCATGACTGTGTATCTCAAGCAGTGAAGACTGGAGGCTTTTCCACTGGCTGTGTTGTCAAAGTGAGCTAATGTGCTCCTCCCCAGCCCATGCCTGCTGCCCACTTAGCTGACCTGGTGTTTTCTTCTCGCTGCCCTCTTCACCTGCCAGCAGACAAAACAGCACCTTGCTGTTTCCTCACTTCTTGAACAACTTTATTGTCACCATTTCTTATTTCCTTTGGTCCCCATATTTCTTAGTTCATTAGTCTTTCTCATATATTTTCTCCTCTCTGTGTACGTCAGTGTGTGTGTGTGTGTAGAAGCTACCCCTCCACACACTCTGTATCTGGGACTTGTCTTCACAGAAAAGTTCTCTCCTGCAGCCCAGTGATGTGTCTGAATTCCGGAATTCCAGACTCCCCCCATGCACAACCACAGGATATGCTCTTTTTATCATGAAATCTTCCTTTTAGGTTTTATGTAGCTGTGATATTTTGGACAGGGCCAAGTCTGTATTGCTTTTTGTGGTGAAATACAGAGAAATGGGGTTTGATTTTTAGATTTCCATTCTAGAAAAGGATAGTAGGGCTGCCATTACATTAAATCCAGAAGATGGATTCAGCTTGCACTCAAGGGTTTGTGTCTGAGTTGTTTGGATTGCTCCCTCTTGTCTTCATCTCAGCAAAGGTTTCACATTTTATCACTGAAGGATATTCTGAGACTGTGATGGGTTTCTTAATAAAGCTGTGCTGTGCTGTCTTCTTTGGTCTTGTTCACCCACACAAGACTGACTTGGAGATATTTGGGAATATTTTGCTTGGTTTTGGTGTTAGTGTCCATGGCTCAGCCTAAAGTCAGCTTTAAATATAACACTGAAGCAAGACATCCATTTCTGCACACATGAAAGAGTTGTTGCCTCTGTGATCAGTAAGAGAGACAGTGTCTTCAGCCTGAGTCAGCAGATCTCCACCTACACTTGATCATCTGCTGTAACTTAAGCCTACCAAGATAATTTTAGATCCTTTTCATCCTTTATTCTCAGGATCGTGAAAGAACACCTTATCTTCTTAACAGCTTAGAACAACCATAACCAGGAAGACCTTTTTGTTACCTGGAAGTGAAACTCATTCTTTACACTCCTCTGGCAGATCTTACCATCCTGCATCCTGGGCTCTGAGAGACACCACACAAACACCAAGACTATTGCCAGAAGTGTTTTGTTTACTTGCCCCCTTTAAGTGATGCACATGATTTGCCTTTGCGAAGGGCAAGCAGGCCTGCAGACATTTTATTGACCAGTGTGGTCCTGGTGTGTGGCTGGGGGTGGTGTGGGTCTAGTCTGGGGCTGTTCCCTGCCCGTGGCCTCTCAGGGCAGCCTTGGCAGTGCTGGTGCTTAGGGCAGACTCACAGTCTGTAGCACGAGGGAATTCAGTGCTTGACATGACCACTGCTGCTCACCTGCAGGAATAACCTCAGACTGGTGTGTTTCACTGCTCAGCAGGAGCGCCCAGAGCAGTAAAATAAGATGGAAAGGAGGGAGCAGGGGGGTTGGAACTCAGTAATCTTTAAGGTCCCTTCCGAATCCAACCATTCTAGGATTCTGTGATCTTACAAAGATCTATTCCATGTCAACTTTCCACATAGCTTTCAGAAAGTGTGTTTCCATTTTGGAGAAAGCACATCTGTACTTAATGGTTATAGGAAATTTCTTATGCTTAACAGAATGTGTTCTAGAACCTTGTAAGTGATGTCACTAAATCTGATTCCCAGTTAATTTACCTAGTCCTTTGTTTCATCTGTTCATACACAGCCATAAAAAAAAGTGCAACAAATTTTTAATTCAAAACATAAACCAGGATAGTCCTTTATTTGTGTTGCATAAGTGACTAGAAACAGAGGCAAAGCCTCATTTTCCTACAGGCATGAAATTTGGGGTCTTTTTACCATTACCTTTACAGATTACTAGGACAAGACAGAGAAACGGAGCTAAAACAAAGACGCAGAAAGATAAAATGATATCTTCACAGTTTTATGTAACAGCTATAGCTTATATAGCAGAATGCATTTCTAGTGATTCATTTTCTGTCAAGGACCGTTGTGTCCTTGTTTACTGACATCCCTTTTTCCATGGCACTTTCAGCAGGTGGTCTTTTAAAAGCACAAAAATATTGTTTGAATGAAAGGATGAAAGTCAGTGAAAGGGATGGAAAATTCTTTGCTTCTGTGCCTCTTCTTTACAAGCAGTGTTTCTAAAATGCTCCCATGAATTTAATACAAACAACTTTCTGCTTAAGATGAAATGAATGCTTGAAGCCCATTGTAAGATGATTTCCAGCTCCTTCCAACTAATCCACTAACACTGGCAGCAAGCTGTACAGCATCTGAGCAGCCCAGGCCAAAGGAGTCATTTGCCACATACAGCACAGCAAGAAACACACAACTGTTCATTGAGAGTTTTCCTTCCTTTCTTAGCCCTTCTTTTCATTTCATTTTTCTTCCTGCCTTTTAAAGAGAGTGTATCTGTTTGCATTTTTGCTCATTTGGTGAAAATCAGAAGTCAAGTCATCCTAGGGCTGAAGGGTATTTCTACTAAAATTAGAAAATTATTACTTTAAACTTACATGCATTTATTGAATTTCTATTGGAAATGTAGAATCCAGGCTTCAAAATAAATATGCTAACAAAAGCAATGTGGGTTTATTTATTACTGAGAAAGCTCAAACAAAACTAATACCACACATCTATTTAAGCTGAAGTTATGAAACCCCAAGTCAGGCATCCCAGTCTAACAAAGTCATTATTTTTAATTTTTTCCCACTGAATTTTATTAATATTAATATTTATTTATCACTTAATTTGTACAAGTCAAATCTGAAACAATACAGAAACTAATTATAGCAGGTGGAAATGGTGTTCAGAAGTACTAAAACAAGTGATCTCCCTCTGGTTTTTTATGGACTTTGTTTTTCTCCTAGTCTACCTCTTCCACAAGCACCATAAAAATTTTTTTCCCAAATGTGTACTTACTGAGCAAGAAAGAAAAGGCAATGGCCATAGCTAATCAAGGAATGGGTGGAAGGTGTCAGTACCCATGTGCTGGCTGGTAGCTGTCAGACAGGAGCTGTAGTGTCCAGGTGCTTCCTGTCCCTTTGGTGGCTAAAACAGATGGGTCTCTGTTCTCCACCCAGCAGCCAGGATTAATAAGAACTGTACAGACTTAATGCCTTACATGTGTCTTAGAGATATTGTCTTCCTTTCAAATATAGCTGAAGTTGCCACATGTGTTAAAAAATATTTTACTGGAAAATTGATAAACAGACCCAGAGACAGCTCAGTGGCAGAAAAGTGATTTCCTTAGGAATGATGACAGAAAATATATAGCTAAAACCACACATTTAAGGAAATGCCATGGTGCTCTCTCCTGTGTCGTATGTGCATTTAATTAGTTGGGATACTTTACCTTCAGTAAATATACATTGTAGATTTTTTCCATTATTTCTTTGTTTACTGTTTTGCAAGCAATGCTGAAGTGTGATAAAACAATGCGATCAGATTTGAAGACTATCACAGAAAATAATTTTGAAGATTTCAATGAAAACATATTTTATTTGTTCAACCACTGTATTTTTTCTTTTACTTCTTCAGAGACTAATAACCCTTATTACTGGAGAGGCAAACTGTCATTTGCTCAGCCACAGCTGATATCACAGCTATTTCTTATACTTTGTTCAGTAGTCAGAAATGTGTTCAGGTATACAATGCAGTCAGTTCTCCAAACAGATCTGATAGTTACACTGAAAAATGTAAGCTAGGAGTCATTTAGGTCATGAGGAATAATGTTATTAACTGTAAATATTTTAGCCCTTTTCTTCTGGTCTTTCAATATTTTTCTCTTGTTGCTGTTAATCTATACCAAAAAGACATGTAAAACAATGTAAGGAAGATTTCAAAAGTATGAAGCACTGAAATTGGAAGTTAACAGTTTTGTTCACCTGTCCCTTTTTCTGACAGAATTCTTGTTGTCATTGCATATTAAGCATTGCAGAGAAAATAAGATTCCAGAAGCAAAAAAAAAAAAACCTGTACTCTTAAATTGGTGGTGTTTGTTTGCATACAGATTTTGGAGCTGGTTTTGAAATTCAGACTGTGAAATACTGACATGAGCAGTTCTGTTTCACAAACTAAGAGAATAATTGGGATTGAAGGTCACCTCTAAAGATTACTCCTGGTGCTCAAGGGGGCAACCTTAGATCAGGTTACTCATGTGGCTTAATTTTGAATGCATCCAAGGATGGAGATCCCATAACACTCTTATTTCCTGCTTCACTACTTGACTACCTCATAGAAAAAAAATAAATTCCTCATGTCTGGCTGGAATTTCTTGTGTTGAAACCCGTGTCCCTTGCCTGTCGTCCCATCGTTGTACACCTCAAGGGAGAGTCAGGGACCCTCTTCCCTTCACCATCCCATTGGGTATTTATAAATAATTGCTAAGATCTGCCTGAGGTATTTGTTCTCCAGGCTGCTCCAGTCACAACTCTCTCAGCTTCCCCTCATATGACAGAAGCTTCAGTACCTTTTGGTGTTTCTCTGGACTGTTCCAGTGTGTGCATGTCTCTTTTGTGCTGGGGGCCCAGCAGCGGGCACACCATTGCCTATGTGCCTCAGCAGAGCTGAGCCCAGGGGCAGGATCATTGCCGCGATGGCACTGCAGTTCAAGAGGCTGTTGGCATTGTCTGCCATGAGGGTGCATGAGTGGCCCATGGGAAGCTCAAACCAGAAGCCCAGGAGCCTTCTGGCAAGGCCTCTTCCTCTCCAGTGTGTACCCAGCCTGTCCTGCTGTGCTTCGTGAGTCAGGCTGAGAGTCAGGCCATGAAATAAGGCACAGATGTACACAGATGAGCTCCTTTGATTCATAGTACTCTTTTTACACACCTATAGACATCTCTCGAGGTAGAAATACCTTATAAGTGAGTGAACTGTGTGTCATCTTGTACTGAACCTTGCAAACCCGTAATGTGCTTGCATGAGAAACAGCCAGAAGGGATACCGGGGTGATCGGATCAACCTATGTCCTGTATTGTGTGACTGCATCTTAAAAAGTCCTTCAATAAACAGATGCCTCTCCAGCATTTTGGTTCCTCATTCTCTGCTACTGAGTAATCTGCTTCTTCTTCCTTATTTCTGATAGCCCTCTCAGACTTTTACCAGAAATTCAATTTAATTGTGTCTCCATAACGACCTTCATGCAAAATTCAGCAAAGCAAGCTGAAAACACAAGCTAACTGTAATTGCATTTACCTACCTTTATGTTTACTTCTTTCTGAAAGAGAATATTGCTACTCCTCATTTCTGTGTTCTAGGGCTTTTCATATGCAGTAACGTGTCAGTGTTTGTTTCTATATTTATATAAACAGATATGGCCATAAACACATCCACATGATGAGGACTATATTCAGAAAAGAAATGTTTCTCCTTTCTGCATGAATGGCAATGGATTTCCTTTCTTCTTCCATCTGTAGCAGCTTCGTCCTCTCCCACTGTCTCCATCTGACAAAGTTGAAACCTCAGCATTCTTTGTGTTCAGAGCCTTCCAGTGTCCACTGTGAACAGCATTTTCTTCTGATTTTTGCAAAGTGAATCAGTTTTGCTGTCAGAGATCATCAGTCTAGCTCCTGATGTACCAAACAGGCTGATTCCAGACAGTTTTTCCTTCATCCTGTTCTCCCCAGACCATAAGAATTAAATAGGATGTTTCCCAGTAGATGAGCACTTTTCTCAGCTCTGTCAGTGTTTTGTATCATCAAGATCAAGCCTCATTGCTCATCCAGGGCTTATTTGCCTTTAAACACAGAGGTGAAAACTGTTATGGAGCATCTGCCACAGATTTAATGCTTCAGTGTATACAGCTGAACTGATACATAATAGTAAAAAGAATTACCATCGCCCTGTGTAGTATTAAAATTTACACATGGATGTAAAATGGCCACAAAGTACTAGTATCATTAATTGTGTAAAAACTGCAAGCCAATAAACTCTAATTAATAATAGCCAACAATTGTTATTAACAAGCAAAATAGGGAAGTAGCTGCCCAGTGTCTGGAATGCTGTTCACAGCTGTCTAACTAAATCAGTTGTTCTATGTGTTGCTTGACACCATTGATTCCTCAGCCTTAGAGAGCCTTAAGGTATGTTGCTGAGAAATATCATGTTATGTGTTTGCACTGGAAACCAAATCTCTCTGATAGGTAAAATGGAGCAGATTGTCACAGCAAGAATTAGTAGTAGAAGTAGTAGAAGAATAATTAGTAGGACTAGTAATAGCAGCAGTAGTAATAGTAGTAGTAGTATTATGGTCAAAATGAAAGCAAATAAATGTATGTGTGGAGAAAAGTACAGAAGCCAAGATATTCCCCTCCTTCTCCATCTCCTCTCAATTTGTCTCAGGAGTGCTAAACTTGAAAAAGTAATGTTTGACTGCGGAATTTCTCTAAATTGATGGAGTTGTCAATTTGGCTGGTTTTAAAAACATTTTTTTTCTCGTCTTAGTTTCCAGTGTGTCTACTAACTGAAGATAGCACTTGTCACTTCTGCAATTAATTTAGGTTAATAATAAATTAAAACATGATACTTTGCAATAAATTGCAACATAATACAGGAAGACAAAAATTAACCAGACACATGAGTTACACAGAGTACTAGCTCCAACATTCCTGTTTCCCTGTTTTTCATGAGCACGGAGATGTGTTGGCACAAAGGATCACTACCACAACACAGATCAGTATTTATCAAGACACAGCATGGCTTTTACATGTAGTTTATTGGCATAATGTAGATTTCTTTATCTCTTGCTTGAAAAACAGCATGGACTGTCTGTATTTTTCCCCAGCGTCTATTAGATTTGCATGAATAAAATGCAGCTTTAGTTGTGCTCTCACAGAACCACAGGAGCAAATCATTAGCCAAAAAATTTGGCATGTGCACTGCACACAGTAGTATGGGCTAGTAGCAGCATTGTTGGACTTCATAGCACTTCAGGGATGTAGTAGCAGCTCTCTGCATATCTCTGTCCCAGAGGGAATGGAAGATTCATAAAGTGCCTTTTCTTCTTCATTCTTTATTCTCCATGCCTTTTTTTTTCTTTCCCTAGAGGTCTGTGGAGTTGCTTCTAAGCAACACTGGCATGTCAATGCAAACTGATAGTTCTCCTTGAAGGAGCCAGCCGCCAGCACTGCCACCAGCAGTTTCCTCACCCTGCAGAGCCAGGAGGAGCTCTGCACAGGCTCCTTTCTGTGAAGCAGCTGGGATTTTGCACACATTCCCACACTGCACAGTAATAAGAATGCATTTTGTTACTGCAGCGCACAATTGATGAGGTTTAGACATGAGAAATACGTTATTTCAGTCACTGAAAGAGCAAACAGGCATTAGGAGACAAAGGATGAATATGAATGATTTAAAGGATTTGTGATGTGACCTTCTTCTTACACCCTTCATCTCTTTCCTCATTTCCTTTTTCCTTGCAAGTCTCCACATCCTGTTTAGGATAGGAGTAGGCACAACTTCAGCAGCAGAAGGAAGCAAATAGCTATGCGCAGGGCACTGGTTAATGACCTTTGAGCCACCTCTCCAGGTCTTCTTCCCCTGTAGCTTCCTGCACTGAGCAGGGCTGTCTGCTTTGCCAGCTGCTGATAAGCCTGGGTTCTGTGTGGGAAGCATCGTTCTCTGCCCAGCCATGAGAGGGGCGGGTGTGCACAGCCCTGTTCCAGCTCAGCACCTGCCTTTGCAAGAGAAACAGAGCCACATCTGCTTTGTTTTCTGCCTTTTTAGCATCCTCTCTAATGGCTGTCCACCCTTTCTCCAATAAGAATGCCCTTTTCTGGGCACTAGTTGTTAAAATTAGGCTTGTTTCTCAATTGCTGTTTTTATGGCTTTGTGGAAGATTTATCGTAGGTTGAGATATTGCGTAAAATCCCACTTCAGTTGTGGTTTACATCATCACCATTTCTGCTGCAATATTTCAGGTCAGGTCTCAATCTTCTGTCTTTAACAAGTCTCCACTCTTTTTATATTGCATTAGACAGCCTTCATTTTATTGCAGGTGTTCTTTTTCTTAAGGCAGTGTATTGTGACACAATACCAAAGAGGAAAACCTTTGTTAAAGTCCGATTGGTAATGCACAGCTATCACCCTTTGAAGAGATTTAACTGAAAATAAGTCCTTTTCACTCCAGCTGTACTGACCTCCATCTTCTGTAAATCATAACAAGGGACATTTCATGCTACAGAAGCTAAGCATTATTTTAAAATGAGTTATGTGCAATATCCATTTCACAGTAGTAGAGAACAGAAGATGACCTGGGGCCAGATTCTCTGTTCAGATGCTGATGCAAGTTTGCAAATGGTTTTATCAAAGTCAGTGACCTTGCCACACACAGGAAAAAAAAAAAGAAAATAATCAAAGCAGACACTGGTAGCCCTTCTTCCCAAGAGTGGAACAGTTTCTGTATTTCCTAGACCAGGCTATTGATCAGCTAAATTGAAAGAACAGTGAAGAACAGTGAACTTCTTTGAAGTTCACGTTTCTGCAGAAACTTACATAAACAGTAATATTTGGGGGGAAAAACCAGCCAAAAAAATTGTGTTAGATTCTGAAATAAACTTGATAGCCTAATGGCCTTAATATCTCACTTTTTTATTTATTCTATTCTGTTTCATTTACAGAAATGAGATATTCACCAATAGTGTGACTACATGGTAATATATGGAATGACTCTTGTCTTCCTTGTTAATAGCAATTTGGGAAGCAGATTATATTTTCTTACTCATTCTTCTTAACACTGATGATTATTTAATAATTTCTTCAATTTTACAAATAAAAGTATAAAAAAGCTCCAATTGTAGTTACTAGTCACCTTGGTCATTGAACTAAAACCTGAAAAATCAATGTCCAAAAGCCACTGCAGCGTCCTGCTTACAGCTGCTCTCAGCCTTTCCCAAAGAAGCAAGGTTTACCCTTCCCAGCAGTTTCTTCCTAAAATCTCCCTGAGCAAGCTGAGGTCACCCTAAACTCCCACTGTGACAAAAGCCAGGTGCACTATGTTTGTGTGGTGTTTAAGAAGCCAGAGTGGGAGTATAGAGTGAAACCAAATGTTTAGAATGTGTAAGTGAGGAGGTACTGTATAGCCCATAAGTATTGTTGTGCATAACGCGTAAATACTGCATACTGCCCCGGATTGCTGGCACTGGGACAGCTGTGAATCAGAGCATCCTGAAGCAGGGAAGAGCACAGTTACACGTGCAGAGGGTTCCTCCTGACCTACCATGACCCTGCCCCACAGTATCTGCAGTTTCCTGGTGTTTCACTGCTTGTGTGACAGGCACAGCCCAGCTCCGATGCCTCAGCCCTGCTAGGTTTCACAGCTGCCCACAGTGTGAAAGCTGTGTGAAGCTCGCTGACAGAGCCACCAAAGGTCCCTGTGGCAGCACTGCCCTCTCTTCCAGGACCTTGCTTTTGAAATGAAGGAGTTCTGACTGCTCAGCCATGTGCTGCATGAATCTGTCACCTGCTTCACAGATGCTCAGGGTCTCTCTAAGAAAGTGCAGCCCACAGGAACACAAAATATCTCAGCTGGAACATGCTTTTTTTTGCAGTCATTCTCCTGGTTCCTGAGTTTCACATTAAGATAATGGGCTTGGACTCAAAATACATGAACTGGTTTTTATTTGGATGATGCTAAACAAGATGTGCCCTGAAGTGTAGTGTGAGTTCAGTCTGGTGACCAGGTTAGATGGAGTCCATTGTAAATCCCTGAAATGTATGCAAGGGATGCCAGCTCCTTAGCAGCAACACTTGCTGCACAATCTTATCCCACCAGCTGCCCTATTTGCTAATGTAGATGTTAGACAATGCCACTTTGCCTTCCCTCTGGGCTGTGATTGAACTTGGCCTGTTGGTCTGAATTGACACATGCACAAGGAAGTACCTGGGTTTTTTAAGTGCCCCCAGACTTAATGAACTTCTGTAGCAAAGGCTTTCTGGAACACTGTCACCTGACAAAAATCTCAGGCCTGTTTTGGCTTCTGGGTAATATCTAGTCTTACATTAATGGAATGTTGAGGTCTCATCTCAAAACTTTAGCCACTCTTAACAAGTTAAAGCACAGAGAAGGAAAGTGAGAGGCTTCACATTCCAGACTGAATAGCCGTCAAGCTCCACTTGAGTTCATTGCCTCAATGTCCCTCAGGGCAGAAATGCAGTGAAGTAAAAGGGGGTGATTCAGGTAGCAAGAATTTATATCTTGGTTTGTAGATCCTACTCTGCATCTTTGAGTATTTGAGAAAGAAAGGTGACAGCATGTCTAGTTTGGATATTCAAAACTATGACATGTTCACAGAAAACTGTTTCACTAACCAGGCACTTTTTCCCAGGACTATAACCAATTCCCAGTTTTCAAAATCTGTGTGATCAATAGCTGTAATACTTTCCAAATTCAAAGTCAGAATTGTACCCAATCTTGATTGAAAATAGAAGCCATTACTTTTCTTTTCTGTCAACATAATCAACATTTTTTGGGTGAAATTCATCTCAGTTAACATTCGGGAAATAAAATGTAGGTGTCTGCATCAAAGCTAATCCCCATCAACTCTTTCTAGTCAATGCAGAAAAATACACACTTTCAGGGCACAAGCTGTCTAATTAGTTTTACACATGTGCTTTAGAATAAGCTGAATCATTTCCTCAAAGTGGCTGCTCTTTCCACTGACTGTAAGGGAAGTTAAGACATCTCTGCGATACATAACTGTGTACTTGTGTCACTCAACCAAAGAAACAAGTTTTGAGATAATACAATTAAAATATCAAATTTCAGGTTTTTCAGAAATGGTATGTATTATTCACATCAAATCCAAGAATTCTGCAGTAGTATCTACATGCATTTCCTAGGAACAAGCACAGAAATAAATCTCAAAAGGAGATTTGCCCAAGATGAAGGTGAATACATTAAGAACAGATCCGAGGAGAAAGAATTGGGAGATGTTGGAACTAGATGATCTGTAAGGTCTTTTCAAACCATTCTGTGATTCTATGATTTTATATTATGTCAGTCCACTTAATAACTCTCAGGTTGTGATGTGGTATTTATTTTAAAATGTAATTTTTTTACCCTATATGAGTTTCCCTCTAATGAGGAGGCAAATATTATATTACCGTGCACTGCTGAATGAGTACAGATGTGTGAGCTTTACTGGGATCACAGATCATAATCCTGATTGGGATCAGGGATCATAATTCTTTTGAAGCCAGTTTCAAGCCAGGACTTGAAAATTTTTATTATATGGGAAAATTCATTACTTGAGAGTATCCTCCTCGCATGTACTGAGCTTACAATAGGCGAAGTTGTGACTTCTCCATCTCTACCATGCCCAATAAAATGTCAGCAGTGGTAATAAATCACTGATCTAGGAGTTTTATTAAGTCTAAAATTCATTTATACCAAGGGTAACAATCTGGTCAGGGCTTGGGTGTCTAGTGTCTTTTGCTATTTTTTAGGCTTATGTTTTGGTTTTTAAATACAAGCACTTTAATTGTAGACTATTGTCCCGGTTTCAGGCAAATTTAGGAAGGAAGTCTCCAACGGGGTCCCTCTAGAAAGCAAATTCAAGCAGCCCCTCCCCCTCCTCTTTGGAAACATAAACCTCTTTCAAAAGAAGTGGAAGAAAACCATTTATTTAACAAAGTATTCACAAACATGAGAAAATTAATATTAAACAATGGAACCTCTCACTGTTCTGAAGAGATGGCAAATTCAGAGTCCTTTTTATAGGCTGCAGCTCAGATCGCTCAGTCTCTTATCAGAGCCCTCACTTTATTCATAAATTCTGCACTTATTTTAAATAAAAAAGTAAATCAGGGGGTAGGCTTTCTATCTAGTGTGACATCTCCTCCTTTTGAGTTTGTATCCCATAGATAATTGCTCTATTTGGTAAAATAGTATATACTACAGTAACATTTTCAATAAGAAGGCACTCAGATTACCAGTTCATTACTTTACTCACTGTAATTTTAGCTTTTTCCCATTATTAAGCCCCTGGAAAGTTATAGTTACATTATTGCAAAAAGACTCCCAGCCTAATATTACCAGTGCTATATATTTCAGTTTATATCTAGACTTCTATGAAAGCACCTTTATAGAGAAAACAGTATGACATTGTTTTTCCTTTTTGGTCTTATTTCTCTCCCACAGATTGTGAGCGTGGGAAAGCATGTTAAAGGATACCATTATATTGTTGCCAACCTGGTAAGATACTTTTCTAGAATTATACCCCTACTCGGTAAGTGAAACACTCAGTTTTCCTTTGAAGTTATAGCACTTCACACAGCATTTCCCATTTGTCTCTAATATGTACTTGTACATAATACATTCTTTATGATGTGTAAAAGAACTTGGGTTTCTTATTGCAGCTATCTAGATATGAAGGGCACAGTAATATAGTAAGTAGTACTCCTAAATTTTATCAAAATCAAGGTAGGAGAAAGAACTGATACATGTATCTTGGAGCTGAATTAATCTAGAACTATAATGATTTTTGACTTATCTTTTTATTATTACTGTCACAAGAATTCTAGAGATAACTTTTATACATTCCCCAGGGAACATGTATTTTCTAGTAAGATCAGCTATTTCCAGTCAAATTACTACTTCAGTATTTTTACTTTAAGGCTAAACTGGACATTCACACAGCTAATTTTCAGAAGAGGGCAAAGAAAGAGCAAATGCAGTATTTTATTATTTAAATGACTCATTCTTTAAGCCAAAATACCTGCCTGGCAAAGCACAGTGAATGTAGGACAGAGTATAATGCATGCTTTAAACTGTTTGCTTTCTACTCACCCTCAAGGAATTTTAGTTGACGTGAAATATTTTGTTGTGCTTTGCTGCACTTGAACCTTCACTTAGTACCACTTCAGATTATATTTAAAGGCTCAGGTGTTGCAAATGAGACATCTGTACTCTTAGATCTTATAAATTAGATTTTTCGACATTACAATTTTATAGTTCCCCAAGTAATTTTTCTCATGTAAAATAGTTGCTGTAAACAAGGAACTGGATGTTGCAGTAATCTGCTAGTGAGGTATGCAGTGGAGACAGGCACATCTGATCTACTTCAGCAGGGCCACACTTTGTTATCTACTGTCTGTTCAATTATGTGGGTAATACAACGTCCTGATGCGTCACCTTTTATAGCTACTGTCAGTAACCCTTGGGACATGAATCAAATCTCTGTCCTTAACAAGTGCTTTTCCCCTGGGATATTGGGCCCTTTCCCCAGTACCGCACAATTTTTTTTTCCTAAATATTTCTAGATTTTCACTTGTATTTTCACTGATAAGTATCAATCAAAGGAATTTAAGAAAATTAAAATAAGATGCTTCTGAGCTAACCTTAGACATAGCAGCCAGGAAAGGAGAAAGATTTATGCTTGCTTCTTAGTGCTTGAACAGTTTGTGTTATGCAGTTTGTTGAAGTTCAGTTCTGTCTCTAAAGGCAAATTCTAGTAAAGAATTGTGCTGAACAGATTAGCCAGAGAAACCAATAGGTCAGGAGATGTATGTGCTTTATCTTCTCTTTCAGTGTTGGGATTCACTCTAGGTTTTCAATATATAACAGATCTAAGAGCTATCACAATCCTTTTTAACAGAAGTGTTATTTTGGTGTTGTTTTCCTTGCACTAACAGTGAGATCCTCATGTGCTGTCTCTGCCTTCTAATGTCTAATATATTATCTCATTTTCAGTCTAAACAAGGAAGACTGGAGTAAATGTATTTACAGAGTAGGGTTGTTCATTTTTTAACATGCAAAAAAAAAAGGGATGCATTTTTTAAAGCATTAGTACAGTGCTTATTCCAGTCTGACAACTTTAATGGAAATTGGATTAAGCCTTTAATATTCTGCAGACATTTTTCAGTTTATTTGCCAAAGGCACTTCTTCAAAAACTGTCTGCCATTCCCAACAATGTGTTGCTTAGCTGTCAAGACCACCCTAGCAATAATGTGGCAAATCTATTTCTTTGCTTTTTTTTCTTTATTGCACAAATGGAAGTTATGAATGAAGGTTCAACATTATTTCCTGGTTTAAAATTTTGCCTTCTAATGGAATCCTGCTGTTGTGCATTCTTTATGCTGCCATGCTGACCTAGAACAGATTGGACCCACAGTGGCGTAGGAGGGAAAAAAAAATCTTAAATTGATTTTCTAGGGATTCAAAGATATTTCTCTGGAGAGATTTATGCATGGGGGAGCCAATGTGACTGGATTTCAGCTAGTGGATTTCAGTACCCCAATGGTAACTAAGCTGATGCAGCGCTGGAAGAAACTGGACCAGAGAGAATACCCAGGATCTGAGACCCCACCAAAGGTACTCCCCGATCTGAAGCACTACCAAAGATATCACTCCAGTGTTCTAATTTCTTATTAACATTGTTGAATACATGAATGAAGACTTTAATATTTAGGCAGAGGAGAAGGCAGTTGATCTTACTATTACTGGCCATTAATCATGCCTATCCTTACATTTGTATGGTGGAAATGAAAACTGCAACACATTTTGCTGATGTACTTAAATGTCTGTTGTCATTTATTCTCCAACTTCACCCCATTACCGACAGCAGATAAAGGTCAAATGCTTAACTGACAACTTAATTTCAATAAAATTTACATTAATTAGTCTAATTATCTAGGTTTCTTTGGAGTGCAGATCTTTCCTGACAGATGAATTCTTCTGGATGAGATATTACTTTAACTGTAAATTTGCTACCTTTAAATTTTCGTATGGGGTTTCCTCTGGAAATTTTCCACCTCAAATCCTCATGTAGAAATCACAAGCAGGCATGATTTTAAAGTTAAATCTCATCCCAGAGTTCCTCTTTCCTAATCCTTCACAGAGTGATAAAAAATATTTTTTTAACATGTAATTTTCCTGGCAGGCAAATCACAGCACAGCTGTAAATATGAGTTCAACAAAGTAGTTCTGTTATTATATGCACTAATGCATGCCAGACATGCTTGAAAATGGGCCCCTTTGTGCTGGGCACTATGCAAAGATAAGCAACCAGCCCTCCCTTGGCTGGGACATTGGTACTTTGGTAAAGTCTAGAGAGAGCATCAACATGGGTATTACAAGACATAGCTACAGAATTCAGTGGCACTTCAAAAATGTATGTTAAAAAAAACCCCAAAAAACAAAAAGAAACAAACCAATACCAAGGGCTTGGAATGAAGACTCCCCAGTTACTGGTGACAGAAAAAATTCTACCTATAGGACACCTTGTTACAAAAGCAGGATTATTCTGTCTGCTTCTGAGAAGTCAGCATGATTAATTGGAATCACACATAATTCATCTCAGGATAACCAAAATATGAAGCTATAAAGATAAATCATGTCTCAAAGACCTTATAATCTCAAGACAAAGGAAAGGAAGGAAATTAGATTTGAATAATGGAATTTGAATTTTGGAAGTTAGCATGCCTATCAGCAGCAGCCCTGAGCATGTGAACAACATTTCCTGATGCATTATTTTTATCAGAGGACCATACTGAGAAAGCACCCCTTTGTTTATGTGGCTCCAGGCTAACATCTGCCCAAGACTTGTTCTAAATGTTTCGTTTGGCATGCTATCTACCTAGAGCAGTTGCTGTAGTTAGTGTAGAAACACAGACTGCTCAGGGTACCTATCAGGTAGAGATCCAACACAGGTTTTCCAATAGGAGCAATCTACTCTTGATCATTCCTAACAGTTCCAGTAGCCTGAATGCCTGCTCATCAGCTGCGCATTTTTTCAGGTTTTTTTTTTCTCAGTGAGTTACTGTTTGCTTTTTTTTTTGAGTAGGTTGGGTGGATGGGGTTATTCCCTATTGTGTAAGACAAGTGGAAAAAAAAAAGGAAAAATACTTGAATATTTCAAGTTTAATTTTTTTTTTCTTTTTAATTAATTCTTAAGATGCAGATTTTTCTACCCTTAGGAAATACAATTTTAAAGCTGTACCTACTGGAATGTCCTACATTTGTCCCTTAGACAAAATTGCTTTTGATTTTGAGGAGAGCTGTTTTCTAAATGAAGGTATAGAAACGGCTGCATAATGAATCAAACTAGAATTATCTTGAAACAGCACTTTTTTTTTTTTTTGTCAACTCTGAAGGGCTGTGTTTGTCTATCTATTTAGTATACATCTGCATTGACATATGATGGAGTACTTGTGATGGCTGAAACTTTCCGTAATCTTAGAAGACAGAAAATTGATATTTCAAGGAGAGGAAATGCTGGTGATTGTCTTGCCAACCCTGCAGCCCCATGGGGTCAAGGAATTGATATGGAGAGGACATTAAAACAGGTAAGGGGAGGCTTTGTTCTAGTGATCTTTTAGAATTTTGGATACCAGTTGCACGCTATTATGACTTGCAGAACAGTATACACTACGGTAGTAATAGGAGAGGGAAAATTATTTTTTGCTTGGAAATTGCAAGCAGGTTGGACTGTTCAGGTTGTTCTGATTTGTAACTTGGAATGAAGGCAAAGAGGAACTACTACTATTTGAAGGTACTGTTAGATCTTTTGAGATAGTTGGAACTTCCTCCACTGTACTGCTGAGTTCATTTGTTACTATTGCAAATAACCTGGCTGTACAGATATTGTCATTTAAGAAAAAAGGTATAACCACATAATATAACCTTTCAAATATGTTTCTGTCATCTTCAATAAAAGTAGACTTCTCCCAAGGAAATCACATAGGTAGTTTCAGGCGTTTTTCTTTAAAAAGAAATAACCCAGAGCTATGGGTTATTTCAGGATTTTGAATTCCTGATGAATATGGATGCCTAGAAAGTTCCAGATCTCTGTCAAGATGATTTAGCCTTTCCTTTGAATGGGACAGTAACAAAAATAAAAATCCTGCAGTAGAATTTAAATCATTGCAAATGAGGAGACTCCACTCAGGAGAAACTGTTGAGGAGAAGTGACTGCTGACAGAGCTGGCAGCTCTGTGCCTGGAAGCCAAGGATTCAGTCCTGGAGAAAAATCAGTAGATAGAAATGGACAGAGGGAAAGAGTGATTTCAAGCCACATCCTGACTCTTAGGGAGAGAAATAAAGCATTTTGTATGCTTCACATATTCTGTGCAGATGCACAGATCTGTAACAATGGAGAAAAACATTAAGTCATACTTCTGTGTTCAGGCAGACGGCATGAGACTTCAAATTCTGCCAGAGAGGTTTTCATGGCCAGATCCTGGTAAAATCAAAGCCATCAGCAATATGGCCACGACTTCTTTGGGACAAGGACCACTGCTTGGGTATCCTTCAGTGACACAACTAAGTGCTGAAAGAAAGAAAAAGTGTTCTGGTTTCAGCTGAGGCACTGGTGGTGGGAAACTGCCACAGCCAATTTTAAGGCTTCACAACTGGCCTTCTTCATTCTAATGCTTTGAAAACACCCTTTTCAAGGTCTATCCATATCAGCCCTGTATTATCTTCCCTGATAGTAAACTGCTTTGCTGGGGCTAAGGTTGTTGTCAAGAGGGAGTGGGAGCTAAAAAGACACGTGAGCTCAGGCCAGACTTCCTTTAGGCTTTTTTCATATGAACCCAGGAGTGATGAGAATAGTAAAAAATGTATTTCTCTTTAGAACCTGCAGCTGGAAGGTGTTGATCTGCGCAGCAGGAAAGAAGGGAAGGTCCACTTTTTGTCTTTGTTAGCAGTTAGATACTGACATATCTAAGCCTGTTTTGAGCATGGTTTGACAGGAAAAAAGAATATAAAGAAAGCAGCCAACTTTATTTCTTTGAACTGTTCTACAGTAGGGTTCTTATGGTAATCTAAGGATGCAGCCAGGATAACTTGTACTGCTCTGTGACATTTGAAGTAAAAAGCATAAGACTGGATCTTCACAATGGTTTTTCTTCTATTTGTAGGTTCGAATACAAGGTTTGACTGGAAATGTTCAGTTCGACCACTACGGTCGCAGGGTCAACTACACCATGGATGTCTTTGAGCTGAAAAACACTGGCCCTCGGAAGGTATGTGCTGACATTGCTATCCTCATACCATATAAATGAGTTGTGTATGATGAAATAGTTATGCAGACTTACATTAAAGTGGACTCTGCAGCTGGAATAGGTATAATACACTGAGTACATGGATACTTCTGGTGAAAGCAGTTTTTACCTGCATTTTCTACTAGATGCTATGATTCAGTGCCTCAAATTGGGGAACACAAAAACAAGTGTGCGTCTTGGACTGGTGGGATGTCAGTCAGTCAAGCATACTAATGAATATCAGTTGGATGACATGTTGCTAGGCTGCTGGGTGCAAATGGTCAGAATTCTGAATAGTAGATATTTCTTGTATCTTATCCCAAGATTTCTGTCTTGAAAATTACTTGCATTTTTAAGCAAGTTGATTTATATATTCTGTGCAAACATGAACCATAGGCTGTAACTAACACTGGGCTTTTAAGGGTGAAAGGACAGAAGAGGAGAGAGGAGGAAGAGAGAATGACCTGAATACCATTTTCTGAAATTTATTGCAGTATCTAATCCTGTGTGCTTGATTGGCTTGGTTGCTTGCAAGCAAATGCACATTAATACATGTCTAAGCAGATCCTTCATGACTGAATGCTGATTATCACTCAGCCCAATCACTTTGAAAATATAAGCTTGGGTACTTTGCTGATCCTTTCTCTTCTGTGCTGAAATTTTTCCATTTATCATAGAATAAAACAAATAAAAGCAGAAAACGTACTCAAGCTCAAGGATTTTCTCTTTTTCTTTTGAGTCATTTTGATCTATTTTGCTTATGAGGTCATCAGAACAAGAAAAGGGGGGAGGTGATGATGAATAGGATACTCATGGCTGCTTGAGTAGGGCCAAAGCAATCAAAATTGTGTTAAGCAGTCCTCTGCTGTTGGCCAGAGGTGACAAGTGCAGTAAATACTACCAGGTGAACTGTGTGTCCCTGGAGACAGTTACCTGCCACAGAGCTGAGGAGGCAGAGTGCTAAACTGCAGACCCAGAGCAGAATTACACATTTGGATGAAAAAATTGCCACTATATCACAGTGTAGAGCCGCAGACCAAAGCAAGGCATGTGCCTGCATATAAGGCCTGTTGGTGCAGTTGTCTTTTGAAAGTGTGACGGATGGCTGAAGGATAAATTGGAAAAGGTGAGTTTGTCTTTCCTCTCTTGGGAAGTCTGCTGTCTTGTGCCAAAAAATGTGTCTGATCTTGCTACCAGCCCTGCTTCCTTCCAGTCTCCATGCCACACCATTGCCAGCCAGGAGGATATATGGGTGCTTAGGGTACACTGGAGGAAACAGTGAATTATGCCCTTTCCATCCCCTGTTCCCTCTTGTACTGGAGGAATGACAAGGTGCAAATAGATGGGTTTAATTAGGTCACAACTTCAGTAACTCATTAGGGAATTTACTTGTCAGCAAACTTTTGTAAAGGGTTGATGTTTCAAGCTGTGTCACCTGTTACGGGAGGGGTGTTGGTCTGGCACCACTGCAGGGATGTCTCCTTCCTCTCTTCTTGCCTGCAGTTTAAGGGGAGGGTGATTGCAAACAGAGGAGCTATGTCTGAGCTGTGCTAGAGGCCCAAGGAGCTTTTCTTACCTTTCAGTCATGCCTCTCTGCTACTCCTAAGTCTTTACCTGTATTTGACATAACAAGTCATAACAGCTTTGACAGATCTGGCTACTCACAAGAAATAATTTCTCATGTATTGGATAGTGCTTTATATATGATCATTGGACCAGTTCTGTAGTCCGGCCTGACAAATCCTATATAATATGTGAGAAATGACTGTACTTAATTGAACTAAGAGGCCTTCACTATTAATGTCTTCTTCTCATGTCCAACATAACATGACTTATGAGTCACCCAGCTGCCTTTCCAGTCAGAGTAATGCATGGATCTAATCTTTAGAAAAGTGATTTTTGTTGCCCACAGCTTTAAATATGTGACGAGACCATTAAAAAATGGCACTGCTAGACAGAGGCAGACTTCCACATGGTTTAGTAAAACAGGAAATATTAGCTTATGCTCACATTAGTTTCATTTATGCATCACTTCTTACTTGGTTCTTCTCTGCAGAGCAGTAACAAAACCTGCTGGTGAGGGGAAAGGGTGGGAGGACAAGGATCACAGAGATGTAATGGAATGGCTCCTGTGACTGGAGGGTTGTGATCAAGTGATACAGGCTTTACACGGGTGCCCAGGCACTGGACCAGAGCCGATGAGCACAAACTGAAACACAGGAGGTTCCTTCTGAACATTAGGAAATACTTTTTCATACTCTGAGAGTGACCAAGCACTGCCACAGGTTGTGCAGGGAGGTTGTGAAGTCTTTATCCTTGGAGACATTCAGAAGCCATCCAGACACAGTCCTGGGCAACTGGCTTTAGGCTGAACAAAGGGGTATGACCAAATGACTTTCAGGTCCCTTCCCAGCTCAATAATTCTGGAATTGTGTCATTCACCATGCATCCTATCACCAGATAGGATGCATGGTGAATGATAAGGCACCTCTGGAAGTCATTTGTGAATGATAAAGGACCTCTGGAAGTCTAATGTAGGTAATAAAATGAAAAAAAAAAATGGAAAAGAAAAAGTAGACAAAGTATATACATTACATTGCATGCATTAGACAGTCTAAGATTTGGATTCTGAATTCCAACTTGGCAACATGAAAATTAGTTATCAAAATGTTTCCGTATTTTCGTGCTCTCAGTGGCTTGTGAGCTCCAACAGGATTACTTCAGTGGTTACTACAAGGTGCACAGGCCTTCAGAAAGGACACTGTTCATTCAAATCCAAACCGTTATGGCAAATTTACTTTGAGGCAAATATTTTTGCAGTATTTTTTCCCTAAAAGATAAATTCAGCCTCTGTATAAGTGGATACAACTGCTATGAAGTTCAGTTGCAACCCAAATAGAATTGGAGGTATTTTTATAGCTAAATTCAATCCTGTCCTTTGAGAATTTTTTTTTTCCTTGTGAAGATGAGGTATTTATGGGAAAGCATACTGTTATTTAGTGCTCTCAGAGTGACTGTGTATCTCTATACTTTTATACAGGTGCCGTGACCTATCTTTCATATTTATTCAGTAATCTAGTTTCAGAGTTACTTTAGTGCAGGTTAGCACTAAATACATACAAGCTCACACCAATGCACAAAAGCTAAAATTCCTTTAAAAGATGCCTGTCATTTCTCAAATAATGCCTTTATTTCTGTCTGAATTTTCATATGGTACTTACTTCTGTAGCACAGTATATCATTCATTTTCTGCTTTCCTTTTGAACTTTATAGCAGTGAAGAATTGCACAATGAAAAATCATCATTCACTATCATAATAGTTCCCCACACTGCCAGATTTTGGTGTACATATTTTGCCTTTAGCTGGTCACATTTTTTTGACAAGAACTCCACATTTTCAATAATCAATTTTATCTGTGGCTGTCTGGCTGTCTGGCTGAAAAAGAGTATTTGTTAGAAGTGCATACTACCAGGAAGAAAACCTTCCTCCTCACTAGATCAGCACTGCTGACACTTCCTGTTAGCTGCAGACACCTAAATCAAAGCTCCAGTGCACTAAGAGCAATCTCAAAAAGAAAAGGAACATTTCAACTAAATATACCAGAACTTTTGTATATATAGTTTGTGCATGTTTGCTTCACATTGAAGTTCTGCCCGGAGCCCACTTTCCATTAAAATCCTGTTCCTTTTCTAGTAAGATAAACAAGGCATTCCTCTCTTCCAACTCTTGGTCTCCTGAACTCCTGATTAATCAAGGAAGGGAGCAAGGGGCAGTTGCTGCTGACTTGTCCCCAGGTGCTCCCAGAAACTGAGCCGTGCCTGCTTCAATTGCATCTCTTTGGTAGAAACCTTTTAGATCATGTGTCTGTTAAATCATGCTAGGCAGAAAGATCAGCCTCCCAGTTCATTAAGTTCTCAGCAAGCATGGGAGCCCCTTGAGGTGGGATTTGAACACTGTGCTACTGACAGGTTTGTGTTCACGTTGTCCATTTGACATGGAGCTGTCAGTGCTGGGTCAGGAAAAAAGCCCCAGCAGCCTTGTCAGTGGATGCACAGACAGCCATGATCTATCTGTAGAAAAGAGAATGGGGAAGAAGGGGGGAAGAATAGGATTGGGGATTTTCTTCCATGGGGTTACAAGGACAACTGATTAAAATCTGACTCTAGAGAATTCATTGCCAGCAATGAACAAGGGCAGCTGTTTTACCTTAAAGCTGCTCAGGGAAGGGTTATGGCAGCCTAAATGCAGCCAAGGAGAGAAAAACCCAATTTGTTCCACCTCCCTGTAGGCACTTCCCAGAGATATCTTTAGGAAGGATTCAGTCTCACCATGCTTTGCAGTCAGTGGGAAAAGCAAGCACCTTTCTAGGAGGGATGCTTATCCTGCATGAGCCGAGTCACTGCCTGCTGGTACTGTCTATCCTGTGAGTGTTAAAAAAGCACAAATAACAGGATTTCTAATGTAGGTAATAAAAGGTCAGTGCTAGCAGTTAAGTGGAACAAGCCTGGTATAAATCCCAGAGCTGGGGTCTCCTGGGAAGCCCATGATGGAGCAAGGAATTGAGATCAGCCATAGGATTGCAAAACTGTCATCCAGATGTCTTTCATTCCTCTGTCTAAAAGCAAAAGATCTGGAGGACTAACAAACAAAAATATTCTTGTGGGTAGAAAAAATTCTTACATCTCTTTTATGCCCCAGGAAGGCTTCAAGGTAATGAAAATGGGGTTTACCCCGTGTCTCTGGTTGAAGTAAGTAGCTCAGATCATTCAGGACAAGCAAAGTGGAGGTGGCACCAGGTCTGTCTCTGTGCAGCAGGGGTGCAAGGGGGTACACCCAAAGTGATGGATGCATACTCCCATATCTAACCTGACAGCACTTCCTTTGGACAAAACCATCTTTGGATCACTCTTATTCTTACAGGAGTTTATATTTGTTGTTGTGCAGAATGTAGACCTTACTGCAAATTATATACATTTTATTTTGCAGGTTGGTTACTGGAATGACATGGATAAATTAGTTTTGATTCAGCATGAACCTACACTTGGAAATGACACTGCAGCCATTGAGAATAGAACAGTAGTTGTCACTACAATTTTGGTAAGGTGTTTCTTTTTTTTAATGCTTATACTGGTGTGTGGCACAATCTCATTTCTAGTTATGATCTAATTTAGTCTGCCAGTTCCTAGGTTGGTGGGAGGATGAGAGCCATATATCTTAATTATACTGACTGTCATGTCTGCACAGACTTTTTTTTGGTATGCATTTAATATAATGATTCACTTGAAATCAGGTTTTAAAAATTGAGTTGTGGTAACTTTTTCTTTAATTCAGTCTTTTCCATTTTTTGCTAAAATAAGTCTCAGAGATATGAGTTCTTACAACCTCTAATTGATAAATCTTGACTCACAGAACAGTGGAAGAAAAACCCAAAACCTTTAAATGACAGAATAGAACAGAGGGTATAAAATGAGATTACTGTAATACCAGTGTCCCTTTTCCTTGGTAAATTATAAACTCAATAATTGACTTTAGTAAAAGCTAAAGCTCTTAAGTGGTATGGTTCAGTCAACCAGTCAAAACTGGATTATCTATTCTTAATTGTGGATGAAAACATGAATTTAGTAGATGCATTCTTAATGTTCATTCAGCATTGCAGTAAAATTTCCATTTTAATAAAATCAATATAGATTTGGAATTTGATTTTGCAGGATTATTGTGTTTTTGAAGAGTGGTTGCATGGGAGAATGAGTTGCTTGATTAATTTACATTTTTAATTCACAATTTTTCAAAACAATTGTTTCTTACAAATCTGTATTTTAAAAAAAAATATTTAACTTTTTTTTTCCCTCTGAAGTCAGACTTGCCCTTTCTAGCTGATGTTTATCAAAGCCAACTGGCAAAGGGTGACCTTTATGTGACCGCTTTTAAGATTTTACATCTCAGTTCACTGCCCTTTTCACCTGCCTCATTTAGACAAGACATGTTAACCCAATAAACTGTGTCTCAAATGGGAAGGAATATTCTGTAGGTGTTAAAAAAAATATTTTTTTCTAACTCCATACAGAGTTTAAAGTAATCCAAAGGAAAGCATCAAGCAATGTTCTATCTAAAAATACAGTTAATTACCAGATTTTCAGCAGTCTGTATCAGCACTTATGCGTTAATTATGTCTTAACAAATCTCCCGTTGAAGGTTGTCATTCCAGGATACAAAACAACCAAACTACCATACAGGAATTCAGAATGTAACTCCTAACCAAATTGTGTAACTTTTAATTTTATTTTTGCATGGGAAATTTTAAATATATGTATCTTTTTCCTAAAAAAAAAAAAAAAAAAAAAAAGACTCGATGATGGAAAAAAATATACTTCAGTACAGTCCTCCTCTTTTCAGCCTCTGATGAAGAATCCTATTTTAAGAAATTGATCAAGGAAGAAAAGAGTCCCAAGATGCTGCGAACATTCCTAACTAAGGCTCAAGTATTAACCACCAGTCTAGTAACATTGAGCTAATTTTTCCATATGGATTACTGTTCCTCTGACTGGATGACCAGGCACTGAACCACCAGGAAAAGTTCTGTGACTAATCTGAAATGTCTAGAACAGATGATGTTAACCTTCAACTTTGCCAAGCTGAGAAGAGAACGATGTGAATTACAAGCTTTCAGTCGAAATTTTCCTCTCAAACCAATCCTGATACCTTTGACTGAAGCTCTCACACATGAATACTGTAATTTCCATAAATAGCTCCAAGCTTAGGAGAAGCGAGTAAAATATAATAAGGAAAAGTAATAGAAAAGGTTTCTGTTCACCAGAAAGGAAAAAAAATGAAAACAAGAAAGCTTTTAAAATGTGTTATCTTGCCTGTCCTGTTTGCATTGAAGCATTTTGATGTGCATAATAAATGTTATCTTCAAAAGAACTTTTCCAATCCCTGCATTGAAGGGACTGATGGGATCGTTTGCAAAACCAAAAAGCTGAATTAGTATTCCAAAGCATGCCCTGTGTTAATGCAGCATGTCATTTTTGGATAAATGCAATTAATTGAAAGCAGCACAGCTTCTTGACCAAAAACTATCCCCTTTCCATGTTTCAAAATCACAGTGCAAGAGAAATATATTGGAATTTGGTTTGAATAAGAATATATGGTGAATTCTGCCTTATCATGCTCATCTCCCATGTACTCCTCTGGGAGCTGCATACATGATGCTGAAGGCAGAATAGAACCATGATTCTTAATATTGGCTTGCTAGGACAATGTATTTAGCATATGCAAGATCACACACACAAAGAAAAGAAATATTTAACTAGAATAACTTTCAGACTCCTGTTATTTTTCTCTTCTTTGTTATGTTGCAAATGCCACAGAGACTTTTTCACCTCTTCATTGCCCTCTTCATGTTGAAGTGAAGTTGAACCATTGTTGATGACACATTTAATTCTGGTTGCATGCATAGTTTCCAACATTAAACTGAAAAGCTTCTGCAAGCAGTGCTGTCAGACTTTTCAGTCTTCAAAGACAGATGTCATGGCAGCATAGGAAAAGCTTACAGGTTTTCAGCATGGCTCACTTTAATTTTTGCCTAAAGCCAAATAGCACAAGTTGATTTGTCCTCTGTTTCTTCAGCTTTTATGTGTCTATGCTTACTTTGCTGTAGTGTGGCTGTATGCCTGTTGCATAGAAACTGCATTATAATGATCAGCTCTGCACCCAAAGAACTTAGTATAGTGTTTTCTATTTGGCAGAATGTTTTCTTCATTTGTAACACAGTGAGAGCACGTAGAAGCTATTTTACAAATTTGGTTTAGGCTCTTAGCCTATCCCCATTAGCTGTGTGGTGCAGTAGCAGCCCAGAGAGAGGAGGCAGCAGGGGGCAGCTGATGTTCTTTACCAACTGCAATTTATAGCTCCTATTCTGCACCTCATATGATGCACAGCCTCCTGCACTCTGGAAAGGACAGATTTCCTGTCTGTGCAGAGGCATTCCCTTTGGGGTGGGATGGTAACACCTCCAAATGCACAGTAGGCTCATTGCATGACTGGAGAAGGGATGCTCTTTGCAGCCCTGCTCTAACACTAGGGTAAAGCAAGGGACTTGTTCAGCTAAGGAGAATGAACATCTCTAATTCTGCAGGTTCAGAAATATGGTCCCAACTTGTTGAGGAAGAATCTAGGGAAGTTGGCTCAGAAGACTAATCCAAACTCTCAATACATTTCATGATAGGGCCAACTGTGCACTCAACTCTGAGACTGCAAACCTTAAAAATCACAAAATACCTTTAAAACCAAAGCTTGATGGTGACCTGCATCTGCATTGTGCTTACAGTACAATATCTGAATGAGATATCCTTGGTGTTGGCAGATTAAGTTCCAAGGGCAGGATTCAGTTCACAGCCAAGTCACCTAGATGTGGATGGCTTTACAAAGGGTATTGTATTCAGTTGCATTCAGTGACATTCAAGATGCCCTAGGATGCACAGCCTGTCCCCCATTTCTTACACTGGAAGGGTCACCATTGCCTGTCTCAGGCTGTATATGTGACCTCTTCTTCTGGATGTTTTAGCTGGTGTATGCACTTTTCCAGGCATGTGGGATAAGTTTTGCCCCAAGATTGTAATTCCACAAAAATTTTGAAATTGATTCAGTGGCCTATAGGTGGATACCTTATGCTGAGGGTATCAGACCTATCTGTAACGGGCAAGCACAAAACACCTGCAGAACAGCACCTTGGGGTCAAGCAGGTCACCTTAGAGCATCTAAGATGATAGGCAACTTTCATTAGATGACTGAGAATCACCATCACTTTTTTGACTGATAGTCTTGATAGAGTCTTACCTCAGAAATTCTAATTATAGGCTTTTTTCGCATAATAGAAAGATATTTTTTCATTAGAAACTTTATTAATTAAATTCCTCAGTAGACTGGAGAAAAAAATGAAGTTTGTTGCATGAAAATAATAAAGACTTCAAACCGAATCCTGGACACTTTATTCAGAAAAAAAAAAAGTAAAAGAAAAAAAAACTCACCAAAAAAACCTTCCATTGACATTTACAGAAGTTTCTTTCAGAATAAAGTGTGATAATGTGTCCCACACCTGTTCTAAAAATTAGAAATTTCCTTGCACAGATATTTGCCACTTTTACAAATTATTTTTGCAATGGTGAATATTTTGAAATTCACTTTGGAATAGGAGAACCAAGTTTAAATCTGTTTGTTATTTGGGTTAGTTACTTTGTCCGACTTCCCTTATAGTATGAATCATCAGTTGTGAGCATTTAACTGTACACATGAATTTGTGGCAATGTGGTGGAATGATCTGTTTACATCTATAAAGGTAATTGTTGCAGACATCAACTTGTATTTGCAAATGTTAAGTATTGTTATGAAATTGTGAATTATATAAGTAAAGCTTGCACCATTTCAAATATCTGTTCCGTGCTAGTCATTGGTCATTTCAATGTGGACTTTTCCTTGATTCAGTACTCCATAGAACATTCTTAAGCAGCTGAAATCTTGCAAATATTGCAATATAAAACCTCATTCATCAGTAAGTTAGAGATGTGTTTTATATCAGTAGATTAAAAGCCCATAGTCCAAAAATATAGTAAGCACAAAGATGGTGGGCAGAGATAATCTTTCTATTAGACAAGATGCTAAAACTGGAAACAATTAAAAAGTAGGCCTATGTTTTCAGCTATTTCAGCTGATTTAATAGAAGATAATACCTCTCCACAGACGACTTGCATTTGCAGCTCTTGCATTTTTAGACTACCATGATTACACCATTACTACTAACTTCGAAAATACTATTGCAAGGGATCATACAAAAGAAAAAAGTCTTTTTCAGTGCCACAGATGGAAAAGAGCATCAAGATATGGCTAAGTACATGCTATTGATCAATTCAGGTATTTCATGACTTCACAGTGTGACCTTGAAAGTTTATCCATGTAAGTTACTTGTTAGCAAAACTTGCCTTGCAGTGTCTTTTTTTTATAACAACTGAACACCTCATCAGTTTGAGACATCCTCAAAGTCTGAAATGGACAGGATTTAAAACTAGGGCTACTATTTGATTTCTTTCTTTTTAAAAACAATCTTTATCAGATACTCACATGCAATCCCACCCACATTCCCCCATTAAATTCTATCTTGAAAATAGATATCTGATTACTTGGCAGGTAAAGTAGGCACAAGAATTAAAGAATAAAATAGGTTAGGAGGGAAAGATCAACATAGTAAGCAAATGATAGCAGGTGTTGCAGTTATCTTTAATTGTGCCATTCCACACTGGCAGATCATACTCAGTTGCTGCTTCTTTGAAAGCAGTCACAGCAAGGCATGCTACCTTACTCTGTAAGCTAATTGCATTATGAAAAACACTCTCTGCTCTGTTTTGCTCTAAATCAGTGAGATCAGTGTAAGAAAGGGAGGTGGATGGGCAAGAGAACCAATGCAGTTCCTCCAGGTACCCAGCAGATCCCTGTCAGATCTTAGTGGTCACTCGACTGCATGGGATCACCTCTCCGTGTACCTACCAAGGACAGAACTGGGCCACTCCACTTCCCTTCTCACTGTTCCCTCACAGAACTCCTGGCTAGGAGGGCTGAAGTGCACTTAACTTTTAACAGAAAACTTGAGGCACCTGTCACTTGGCTTTGCTGTACAAAAACAGTTAAAATGCTTTTTTTGCATCAGCCCTGCCAGTGGTGGGGTGCAGGAAGGAGCATAATGTCTGGGTTTTGGAGGAAGGAGTAAGCTGATCTGGCCTACACTGGGCCTGTCTTTGAGTCCATCGCCAGAATTATCTCCTGGTGTGACTGTAGTTGCATGCCTTTGGCTGGGGATTTATGGCTGAATCAGAAGAGCTGGAAACCACTGACTCTGGCCTTTGGAAAGCAAAATTGCTTTTGAGGTAGAGCAAGCAATGGAGCTGAAGCTTGTAAGGAGAATTCACAAATGTAGGACAGTGGACAGACTTTGTTGCCCTTCTAGCAAGCAGTTGGCTAAATCACAGACAGGACAGAGTTTTTTTCACCTCTGTTTATTTTAAACTTTGTGGTGGCAATAACATATGTGGAAAGGCACAGATTTTGGCTCTTCCTCTTATATGAACAAAAAGTCTTTGTGAGGGAAGAACATTTTATACACATGGCCAAAATATTTCCAAAAATCAAGAACTTCTGCAGAGGTCAAGATCTCCCTGCTTTTCTCCCTCTCTCCCTCTAGAAGACCAGTGGTTGAGATCAACGTGATTTAAGTAGGGATAGGAATATAAGAAAAAGTGCAGGCTGCTGGTAATACTCTGCAATTTTCCTTTGAAAATTCAAACTCTATACAGGCAAAGGCACTCATTGGACTGCACTCATGTAATACCACCTATCCTCCCTTGTTAGACACCTAATAGAGGTTAAAAATTGTTGTTGCTTACAGATGATGTTCTTGTAGTTTCAGAGGAGCTGGCATTGCTGCACTACATATTTAAATTTATTTTTATTCTTGTGCTAATTATATCTGTAGGAAAGATGGGAATGGGGCAGAATACTACCAAGGATAGTGTCAAAAGACCAACATTTTCCAGGGATAGCACAGAGAAAATTTAAGTTGCCAGTATTTTGTGATGTAAATTCAAACAAAGGGTGACCTAAATTACCTTTTATATTAGACAAATATTTCATCTGGAACTGGCTCTGAATATGAATTAGGGAAGTAATTTAAAATACCATCAGAAAGTATAGTTTTACTTAATAATTTCTAAAGTCTGAATTCACATAGAGCTAAAAAGAAAAATACTTTGATATCCCAGTTGCATAATGTTCACTATTGTAATAGCATGGTTAATACAGGGAATGCAAGATCCGCTCTTCAAGACAGGTTTTACTCGTTCTCAATGGCACTCACTGTCCCAAAATATTTGGTACTTCTTTTTCATACAACATGTAAAGTCACTGTCAACTTAATACCATTCTTGTCCATGCATATCACTGAAGTTCATCCTAAAAAACCTTGCAGAATCTGTACTGTTTATTTTAAAGGAAAGATGCATATTTCCTTGGGAGTGTATTTCTGTGTTCTCACTAAAATGTATGTAGCCTCTTGGGAAGTATGCATTCTAAACCTCAAGAAATGAAGCCACTCAGGCTCTGCATCTGAAATTAAATAGGCAGTCACCCCACTATGTTAGAGGATATGCTTACTCACTGAAGTCAGAAGTCTACATTGTACCTTCATGATCTCACAGCCCTTTGCACTGTATGGGCCCAACCTCTATTCATACTTTAAATTTAGCATATACTGCACTAAGGTCTGTCATTTAAAACAAAGTAAGGTCGGTAATTCTTGTGAAATGTATAACCCAAATCAGTGTGAAGAGTATATCTTGCCAGAAGGATTTCTGTTCATGCATTTTAATTTAAACCTGCTAATACTGTCCATGAACTTTTTATAAATTGTGTGTTGTTCAGTCAGCTCATGACATGTTTGGTTTTTTTCAGACTATATTTGGTACACTTCTCCTTTACAGTTCTACTTCTTTCATTATAGGAAGCCCCATATGTTATGTTCAAGAAAAACCATGATACGTTTGAAGGGAATGACAAGTTTGAAGGATACTGTGTAGATCTGGCATCAGAAATTGCAAAACATATTGGTATCAAGTACAAAATTGCCATTGTTCCTGATGGAAAATATGGAGCAAGGGATCCAGAGACAAAAATCTGGAATGGGATGGTGGGAGAACTTGTTTATGGGGTAAGCATACCAATTTTTGAAGCAGGATTTAATTTTTCATAGTATAAGTCATAAAATAGGAAGTATATGTGCATTTTATTTAATCTTGGGGTCACAGAAAAGAAACATAATCTTGTTTCAGGTCTGTGAGTTATCACTTATTTTCAAATTTTAATAGTTTCATGCAAGTTCTACAATTTATTCAATTAGTACCATGAAACATTAGAACATCCATAGTTTGTATATCCCTTAAAAATTCATTAATGTTAGAGACCATCTATTCTTGACACACCGTAAAACTTGGTTGGGAAGAATATCACTCATTAATTAATTTTCATGGAATGGTGGACAGATCTTTTTAAAAAGATGGGATTCTTGGTCTAGTTTGATAAATGAAAAATCCACCATCATATATATTAAACATAGGTATTAAACCACTACAGACAAGTACTTAATTAGGCAATTCACAATGAAGACAGACTTTTAAGATGACCATCAATTATAAAATTTAAGATCAAACCTGGTAAGTTTAACAACTGAGAACATAATGTTATAGAGTGCTCTGGGGAAGGATTCTTCAGAATACCATAATAGTTAGCAATTCTGTTGACACATAAAGTTCCAATATTTAAAATAAAATAGCTCCAACAGACCTAAATGAATATTTTCAGTATCTGGTGTTACCAAAAGTAGGAAAACTCAGAGCTGAGCTTGCTGATGACTACAGTTGCTAGTATCTGCACTGAGAACAGTTCAGAATTCTTAGAGAAATCTTTAATTTCAGTGTTGGAACAATAAAAAAAAATCCTCAAAGTATTCAGATGTCAATATTTCCACCCATTAATTCATAACATGCCTCAACCTCCTCATAAAAAATTTCTGCATACCAGTTGAACCATCCCCATTTTCACAATTCCATTGGCAGGTCAGGCCATACATTGCAAAGGCCTCGTGGCTTTTGTAGCAGCTCCATTTCAGTTCCCTTCTGCTAGTTTAGCATAGCTGATAAATTCTCCATTAGCATCAGTTAAAGGGACTCCGTCTCTGTACTGTAGGAGTGTGGGAAATGTTGCCCCAGAATTTCAGTGATCTCCCTTCCCCACTGGAATGGAAAGGTTATATCACGTTCCCAAAATTCTCCATGTTCTTTGAAGTTCGTGAAGGAGCCAACTTCAATTTTGTCTTTAAAGAATAGGAACACCGAATGTCACCAAGCATGTATATCTACTTCAGTGTCTTGAAAGCAGCTCAATTCTTAAGATAGTAAAAGACAAAGATTTTCCAGAATTATTTTATCAAGTATGGAGGTTATTCCTTTTCTGGCTTTTAATTGCAAGAGCAAACCCATGGACATCAATGGCCAAGCAATATTTCATACTAGAATGTTTTTTTTTTATTATCCAAGAAATGTTACTATTTAGGAGAAATCTCTTTTGTTCATATGTACTGTTTCAGTGGCCTATCATCTAGTTGAAAATTATAGAGGAAACTTGATATTACACTTTCATTTTCTGTTTGTATGGGGTATTCTTTCCCTTGTTTTATCTTAAAAAAATTTACCTCATCAATCCTAAATTGCCCTAGAACTAGACTGAAATAAAAAGTGTTGTAAGGAAGCTCACACAGATGTGCCAACACCTACAGCTTTTAACAGAGCTGAAAGCAGTACAGTTCACAGGCATGAGGAACCTGTTGCAAATTACCCACAGGAAGAAGGCCAACCCAGAATACTAGGCCAACATTTCATTTTTTGTAATGGAAAAGAGTGAGGAGGATGCTTTTTCCAGCTATCTGTTTAGGATGTCCACAGTCTTTGCAATTCTGGGACTAGGCCCTGGGAATGAGCTGCAGCAAAGCTCTTGGAGCTGCTTTTTTACTGAAGTCAGCTGCTGCCCAGGACATTTGCTGCACTGTCATAAGGTTCCCTGAGGCTGTATCGATCCTGATGTATCAGTGGCACCAGGGAATGTCCCTTTGCTTCAGAATTCGCCTGATTAATCTGCTAAATTTCAAGCATGGTCAACAGTACATTTTTGGCCCATAATTACTGTCCAAAACAATTCCTGAGCCCAGCTGGACCCTGGGATAGAGCAGACACCTTTCCCTACATGCAGCTCGAACGAGGCCATGCAGGTTGAGAGGTCGGGTGACTTTGATGGCGGCGACACGGCCTGTCCAGTGCCGCTGGGCCTTAAGGCCAAGAGCTACACCAGGCATGCTTAGTGTACTTCTATATGTGTAGCTTTAAAGGAAATTGTTCTTTCTGCTACTTTCAAAGTTTTCTGCTAAGGATTTCTACAGGGAATCCATCAAGACCATCCTCCCTGCAAATTCCTTGACTCCTTGCCAGACAATTTACAGAGCATCAGGTTCCCAGGCCTGGGAGAAAACAGAAAAATCAGTCAGGCAGAGACTTTGCTGCAAAGCTCTGCTAGAAGAAGAGTATGTTCATCTTCTCTGATAGATCCCCTAATCATAAACACAAATAGTCTGAGTAGTTGGCTGTATTTCAAGCAAGGCTTTTTATTTGCAGCCAGGACTGGGAGGGAATTTGCAACTGAATTGACGAGATGATCTGTTTGGGAAACATTTTACAGCTTTTAATTCCCAGCCATGTTAATGGATTAACAGACAGTTTTGCTCTGGCTGGTGAGATTGGACTCTTTCTGGACAACACAAAAGATTCCTCTGCTCTCTTGCTCTTACCATCATACCCCAAAGCCCCTGAGCCCTATCCTTACTACTGAGAATGGACATGTGAAAATTTTATCCCATGTTCCTTTAAGACTTGTATGCACCAGGGGTTGTTCTGCTACCTGGACACTCAGGTACTACACAGAGCAGGGTAGTAATTTCCTGAGCCCCATGGCTGATTTTTCCATCATGTCCCAGAGGAAACATCATATAAAATGCTGTGGGGTACAGTTTTGCTAAGATTGTGCAGAATATCACGGTGGGGATGGTTAATTTTTTTCCTCTTCTGATTTTAGCACATTATTAAAAACAATGAGGAAATTTTGGTCATTTGTCCCTGATGAATCCACATGCATTTAGTGGTCTATGGGGATTCTGTTTGCCTTCATATCTAGCTCACAGAAGAAATGCTGGCTGGGGATGAAATGCCATTAAGCACATGTAACAGGTGTTTCCAAATTCACTAGCAGTCAGCTCCAATTAAATATTCATTCTCCTGACACAGAATGCTTTTCTTTCACTGCTTAACACAAAAGGTCACAACTCATTTCTGTTTGAAATCTCAGAAGCCAAGAGATTCTGAGATTCAAATCTGTTTCTGCATGATTATTTCTCAGATAGCATTACTACCTTCACAATACGTGTACCAAGCATAAATTTTATTCTCAACATTATAATAATTATATATTCTGGAAAAAAAAATGTCTCTCTCCATCAGAATCGATCTTGTCTCTTTCTATAATATTGGAAGGATCCAGAATGCATCTGTACTTGGTAATGGTGGAGCCTTGATTGAAATGCTGTTACAGACGCAGTTATTTAACTGTGAAGTATCATTAGTCTTTGTCAAAACAGATTTCAATGGCAACAAAGTCATTAATTGTTTTTGCACCATAGTTATATTGTTAATCATTTAAATCCATAATTATATGGTGTATGTTAACTGGGCAAAGCACATAATTATCATGCACAGCTATTTTCATTATTTAGCTTTTGCAATAAAGAGTTTATGTAGGCTTTACAAGGCACACAATAGTCATACAAAAATAATAATATGATCAGTCTGGGGCACTGTCGTTTCTCCAGTTTTTTGTCATTTAATTATGACCTAGCTATATATTTTCCTTTTAGATTTCTTGGCATAAAACAGATCTATCTAAATTATGAATTATCTGATACTAGATCACTATTGTAAAAAAATGGGTTAAGTTCCTATTTCTCCTCTTTAACTCCTTCAAGTACTGTAGGCAGCAGTTTTGATCATGTTCAAGTCCTCCATACCCTATTTGAGCGTTTAAATTTCGAATTATAAATCCTCTCCAGTATTTCACATATAATATGCAATGTACTAAGTAGGTATCCAAAACCTCCTCAATTCACACTAACTTGGGGAAGTCACTTTTCCAGCTCACACTGTGAAAACCAACAACCCCCAGGAATCTGTGTTTTAACCCCAGTAGAAATCTGCAGACACAAAAAAAAACCCTGTTATCCAACACCTTTGAAGACCAGTGACTAGCTCTGTCATTTACACTGTGTTAATGAAGATACCACTATATGACAAACACAGAGAGAATTGGCAGGAATAGATTACAGTTGCCATGAGTCTTTTGCTTAATCAAATGCCACATTAGGCATTCTCAATAATTAAAATTTAGAAATACAAAAGATGTTGACTTTAAAGAAGGAAACCATTCTTCTGGAGAAAAGCTACTTATGAGTAAGAGGAAAAAAAAAATATGCAGAAAAGCCAGTAGCTCAAACCATCCTGCAGTCTTTAGACTACAGAAATTAAGTTTACTTTCTAATTTTCAGGCTAGTTGAAATACTGATATTGATATTTTTATATTTTAGACATGTTACCCTTCTCAAAGAATAGCTCTTTTCATAAAACATCTGTTTCAGCCTGATTTAGATAATCACAAGAGATTAAGAAGCCAAATTTTTAAAAAATGCCTTGTATAACAAAATTTAAATTGAAATTCAGAGAATTAGCAGTGTTATCATAATGTTTACCTGAGACATTAGCACCAGAGGTAATTTCTGATACCTTTGCAAAATTATGATTTCAGATGCATTGCTTAAAATGTAATATATTTATTTAAAATTTTGGAAAGTGTTTACATCACAGCTATTTCAGAATGACAGATATAATCTGATGATTAATATACAGCCATCTTAATACAAATGTGCATTGTGCATTTTTGGCCCATTGAATGAGTCAATTCTTTTGAATTATTTACAATTGTAAAGCTCTCGAAATAGGTTTAATTTTTAACCACCCAATATTGGTTGAAAATAAAACTTATATGGCTCAATATGAATTAGCAGATAAAATAGAAACCACAAATTAATTTAAATGCGTTTACCTGTTTCAAAGTTGTAACATGACAAATAAGCTCCTTTTCTTTGGCACACGAGCTATTTACATAACACTGGATTAAACTATTTGAGCACATCCTTATTTTTCAGCATGTTTTAACCTCATTGAAACCACAAAGTGTTCACAAAATACAGTTACTCTCCTGAGCCCATAAGCTGTATAGAAGTCCACACTGGTCACAGAGAAGGCTCTGCTCTGTGGCTGTACCTAGGCACAGCACTATGGTGATGAGCAGGACACAGGTTTCAGCAGCTCTTGCATCTGTTCCCCTCTCAGGGATGCATCCTTTGCCCCAGAGTCCCCACACAATTCCTATCTGAAGCACTGCTGCAGTGACAGCTTTAGTGTAAAAGGCAAGGCTAGGCAAGGAACAAATCCTAATGTAGTGTAGCATCCCTAAAGAGAAGAGCAATGCATTAGTTTAGCTCCAATATTTTATGGTGCATACAGACATCATTGTTAGCAGCCATAATCACCTCCATCAATAATGATTCATTCAAGATTGGCATCGTCATCCAAAAAACATGTTAGAAATACATTTTAAAAATATTCTTACACTAGTGGGAATGGATTCAGCACACATTTTATCCTTTTAGCTCATAATTTTGCACACCTATTTCCTGTATACTTGCCATTTTTTGCTGTTTAAAATCTAATTCAATCTTATTAGGCTATTTGTCCCTTGAGACAGCTCTGTGCAGTTTGGTGAAATCACAGCAACAGTTAACCACTTTAGCAGCCTCATGCCATTTGGAGCTTTTTTGAGTCTATGAACTGCTTTACCTCAAAATATTATTATGTCTTACCAAAATACAGCAATTAAAAAGTCTCTACACATTCAGTGACAATAAGGTCATTCTCATTTTCCATTCTTTCTTGAATTCCTTTATTTAAATCTAAATTAATGCCTAAAATGATCTTCCTATACTGCTGCTCACCTCTATAAGATTTGCAGAAAAATTAAGTATTTGTATAATTCTGTAAAATAAAAACCTGCAATGTGTATGTTTTACTGAAATCATATTGAGTAAATGCAGTGTGATAGAAAGAAAGAGAAAAATGCTACAAAGAGCATTTAAGCCATGGTGTCCTGCTGATGTTAATAACATACCTTTGGAATTAGCTGCTTACTAAGTGTATAAGCACACATCAATTAATCTATACATCTATATTTCTTTTTTCTTTATAGAAAGCAGAGATTGCTGTTGCGCCTCTGACCATCACTTTGGTACGAGAAGAGGTCATTGATTTTTCTAAGCCTTTTATGAGTTTGGGGATATCCATTATGATCAAAAAGCCCCAGAAATCTAAACCAGGAGTGTTTTCCTTCTTGGACCCTTTGGCGTATGAGATCTGGATGTGCATAGTCTTTGCCTACATTGGTGTCAGTGTGGTCCTGTTCCTAGTTAGCAGGTTTAGTCCATATGAGTGGCACACAGAAGAACCAGAGGATGGGAAAGAAGGACCCAGTGACCAGCCTCCCAATGAGTTTGGCATATTCAACAGCCTCTGGTTTTCCCTGGGTGCCTTTATGCAACAAGGATGTGATATTTCCCCAAGGTTTGTGTCAAATCTTTTTACATTTGCATTTTGTCTTCAACACTGAAGCATAAAACCTTCTTTCATTAATTTTCCTGGCAGTGTTTTGAAGTTCATTCTTCAACCTTTTCTTTTTCTTTTTTTTTTCTTTCTTTTTTTTAATAGCCATGATAAGAGCAACAGATAGTCTACTTGAAATTTCAGTCATTACTATTATTTTCCCAGTGTCAATGTGCATAAACCCCAAACAGCTGTCAGAAACAGCAGGTTCACACAGGGGAAATTCCACTGGGTTGACTTTTGAAGAACTGTGTTGTTGTTAGATTAGTTCCATTGTGTTGCAACCATGAAATGCATGCACACAGTTGTGCTGAATATCTGCCTTGCATCAAGGAATGTCCCACTTCTGTTTCATGTTCTACAGTGCTGCTTCACAAATACTGCTGTCTGTGAGAGAAAATATTTGACTGTTTCTGAGAAGCCACTCTGTGTTGCTTTTACAGCAGCAGAAGACATGCCTCAGATCTACTACATGTTTAGTTCTATAGTGCATGATTAGTCCTATAATATATGATAATCTAGTAAATGATTAGTGTAATACATGCAGTCCTGAATTTCTCAACATTTTATGAAGTTAGTGGGCAGTAACTAAAAATTTTTAATTAAATATTATGACCCAGTCTTTCAAACTTAAAGGCTTCATTTTAGCCATTTGCAGTGAAATTTTGAATGTTCAGCATTGGCCTAATCCTTCTATTATTTAAGTTAGTAATAAAACTGGTGCTTAAGAGTGGATGTGCCTTGCTCCTCAACAACCTTCTCATCAAATTGCAGGTATTGAAAAGGAAAATACAAGTTTTTATTTAACAGAAATGTCTTTTCTATCAAAAAATTCTTGCTTCCTAAAGAAGAAAAATGCGAATATTCAATGAATGATTGCAGTGGCTTGTGGAATTTTTGAGAAGTTTGGGTGACAGGAATATGTTAATCCTAAAACCAACATAATCCATATGCAAAGCCTTTTGCATTTTTTTTAAAGAGGAAACAGAGAAAGCTACTGATTTTCAGCTACCATGCTTTACTTTTGTCTCCAAAAAGAGATTACCAACCCAGTATCTTTTGACACTTTTTCCCTATTTTTAGGCATGTCCTGAAATAATAGGAACACTGAGATTACTGTCCAAGAGGATTTAAGCTTCTGTGTGTGTGTGATACACATTGGTACAGTGGACTACACTGTAGACATTAAGTTTCTAGAGTAGAAGCATCTATTAATATTTAAAATGCAAATGATCTTCCTCCCATTGATTGTTGCTTAATGACAAATGTTCAGCAATAATGGTGCCTTCACTCTCTCTCTCTGTCTCTCTCTCACTTTTTGTGGCTCAAGAGACAGGAAAATGTGCATTATCTTATTCATGTTTAGATCCCTCTCAGGTCGCATTGTTGGAGGTGTCTGGTGGTTCTTCACGCTCATCATTATTTCATCCTACACTGCTAACCTCGCTGCTTTCTTGACTGTTGAGAGAATGGTCTCCCCCATAGAGAGTGCAGAAGACCTTGCCAAACAAACCGAAATTGCTTACGGGACACTGGACTCAGGGTCAACCAAAGAGTTCTTCAGAGTAAGTTGGCACGTCCATTAGAGCAGCTATCCCTACCAACCACTCTTTTAAGATGCTTGGAAATGTGAAATAATGTGACTTTGCAATTATATGCAGTATGGTTTTGTAACTCCTGAAATGCTTTAGCTACATTTTTACCCCCACAAGACCATTTGTTGGAGTTTTCAGTTTTTTAATCTGTGGAAAGGTTATTGATCCTGTCAAAAAAAAAAAAAAAAGGAGATGCAAAAGAGATGCCTGAGGGGATACTGAAGCAAGTGATAATTAAAGCAGCATTACACTATTGATTCATGTGAGGCTACAGTACTGAAGTGATGTGCAGCATTGAAAGCCTATGATGGTAAAGTGGAGTCTGGCAGGTTTTGTTTCTGCTTATGGATTTGGCTGTGTGCATTTTGCTTTAGGGTCTTGGGTGGTGGGCAGGAAATGCATTTTTTAATTTGCTGACTTTCAGATGGATAATAAAGAGAAAATTTAACTCGAGGGGATGTGGTTGGAGCATTAGGAAACAGGATAAATAGCCATTCATATGCCTGTGCTGTCTCTATTGATTACTTCATTGTCATTTGCTTTCCTGCATTAGTGTGGTTGGTATGTAATCCTCATCATTTGCCAGCTGGAAAGCAGGGAGCTTGGACACATCACAGACAGCACATAATAAACAGTCCTTCCTGCTTTATTTCATGACTCCAGCAGATGAAAGTTAAGCTCAGCTGACCGAAGTGAGTTTAGCATTTAAACACAGCTCTGAATAAATGCTGCGAGCCAGTAACCCTTCCTTGAAAATTTCACAGCTTATTAGGTCATTATTTAGCTGAAATGTGAAGATTAAAGGATTTTTAGAGGTCAGGAAGATGGAATGAAAATTTCTTCTAATTACCTAACTGAAAGGAATTCTGTTAGGTACTCACACGCACCTTCACTGTTTTCAATTTGGCCAAACTGAACTCAGTAAACCATTAAGAAAATTTTCAGTGCCATTTGGAAACTGTAGACAATATCCATTCAAAGACAGTGTCTCAAGTGAAATAACCTTTTTATTGCAACAACTATCCCCATAGAAGTGCTTGTAAATCTGTTCTATTAGCTGCAGAAAGATGATTTATAAGATATAGATTTCACTTAACAAACGCAGTGATTGGACTTTCACATCATGAAACTGCTCAAGGAGTTCAGTTTAACTCAGTTTTCTAGATTTCTTCTGTAGACACTGGAGAAAGAAAAGCAGCCCTGTGCATCCTGTGTGAGATGTGTGTGTTATGACGAAATAAAGCACACATTTAAGTACCTGCCTCTTTACTTGAACTCTAGAAGGATCCAGCTGAAATGGCTATGGTGCTTGGTACCTTGACTGTTCACTAAAAGGTTTCTAACTACCCCTGTCTTACTGTTTTTTTAATGAGTACAGTCCCTCCAGCCAATTGTTTATATTCACCTCTGTTTCACCCATAAACACATTTTTAGTTCTTTTTGTAGAAAGTTACATATTTTATTCTTGAAACTCGAGTTTCAGTCCATCCTAAGTTGAGGTGGTAACCACAATATATGGGTACAAATAGATCTTTCTACTAGAATGAAACTGTGATGATACTTAAAAACATGGTGCTGATGGTCAGCCAGATTTATGTAACTTTGCATTTATTAATTTGATGCATTTTTAAGAGTATCTAGTGCTTGCAAATTTGTTAGGTGATGGTATGCAAAAATTAATTCCCAAAGAAATAGTAAAGAATGAAGTACTGGAATTGTTTTCTTAAGACTTTCAAAATACATATACAAGCCATTGTATTGAAGCAATGAGATCAGGTATTTTGATGTAGAAACACTATTGGTCATAAAAATTTCATCATTCTTTTAAATCATTGTGTAAACACAAAAACTCTTTCAATATTTTATGCAAGTTCTCTTTTTAAAGAGAAGATACTACGATGGAGTGAAGTGTCTAAGGTGACAGCCCTTTTTTCACTTGTCTTAAAGGGCTAAGAGAAAAAAGAAGGAAAATCAATGTTGCTCTTTTTATTTCTTCTTTTCTTTCAAAGTACAGAGGGAAACTTTAACTACAAATACTAAATACTATTGCATATGCAAAATGTGAAGCTTAATGAAAATTTAAACTGTGTTGATCATTTTCTTTAAAATGGTGCAGTTGAGGCCCTGCTTTCAAATTATTTCTCTCTCACAATATAGTGATTCTTAATGATACTTTATGTACCAGTTCTAAAGATATTTTTCACAAAACAGGGAGAAAGATAAAATATCGACAAACAATATTTACATTAAAGCTGTTTTCAAAATACATAAATTAAGACCTAGCCTGAAACAATAGTACAAGAAGATTGTGTGCCAAGTCGAACATTTTGTGGGTTTGGAAGCAATTCACTTCTTGGTATTAGAATCACGTGTAACTTTTCTGTCAGTGGTGATTATCTGGCTGAAGATGAGCCTTCAAGGCATTTTCTCATCATTTTGTCATTTCTGATCAAAATGTCAGAAACACCTCTTCAGCCTGTTTTAAATCTGAATTGAAAGCAGAAAAGGGAAAATCATTTTAAAGCCAACATAAAGAAAAAGAGGAACTTTGATACTGTTAGCTGTTATATACTCCTGTTTTCTGGTTTACATGCAGTCAGAGTTCTATTTTCCAGGCAGACTGCTCAAGAGGGAAAGTAGTTAGCTTTAGCAGTTCTACTCAGAAAAGCCCAAAATTAAATTATCCCAGCTTGGCTGACTGCAGGAAAAGCTGTAATGTTTTCTCATATGATAATAAAAAATACTTATTAGTTCATTCTTCAGTTTTAACTCTGAGTTGACATGTAAAAATTGAATGCAGGCAAATGAAAGTTTGGGAGAAGAAAATGTTAGAGACCAGATACCATGTTAGACTTTCCATATTTTTCTATTTTCATAGGCAAAGGAGACTAGATGCTCAAAGAAAAAAATAATTAAATGCAGCCTTTTCCAATTGATGTAGAGCAGTGTTTCCTGTTACTAATCAAGCTGTTTTATGTGCTGCATAAAGTTATAAATGAAAGTGACCTATTATATGGTTCCTTTATAAAGAAATAGGTGTAATGGATGTTAAGATGAGAGAAATGTTTGGAAGTGAAGGCAGACAAAGGCAAGAAAATACTCTTGAAATTGTGACTGATTTATTACTACACTCTTCCATTTTTTTCTTTCTGTAAATTTAAATCCATGTAATTACATCAGTGTAAAGCAAAAATAATGCATTGGTGGCTTGGTTTATGCTCTGCTCCCAGCCACTATTATGTAAATATAAAATAGCTGTGACTGTAGTGAAAAGAAAGGGTGACAAGTCAGGATGTGATTATGGGCATACACAGCTGTTGTTGATTCAAATGTTATTATATTTGACAGAAAGATAAAATTATGCATACAGACAAACTAAAAAAGGAAAGCATAATTTTTGATGTTCTACTATATGGCATTTTTATTGAACAGTTTTAGTTAAATGCCACTTATTTCCAGGATAGGTCCCTTGCAAATTATTTTCTAAGTAATAGTACAGTCATTCAGTAATTGGTAAAAAGAAGTGCTTCAGGGAAATTACTCTCAGATATAAAAAAGGCTCAGTTCCAGGCTTCTTAAAGCCATTTTTCATTTATATAATACTAAGATTATAGGATTTAGTATTTGTTTAAACAATCTAAGGCCCTTTGTTTTGGGGCTTTTGAATAATGAATATTTTCCTGGAGTGCTCAGCACAGTGTAGGAACAGGCTCATAGACCAAATCTTGCTTAGCTAGAAACTCCTCTTCACTCAAATAAAAGCTGACTTGAGCATTAGGGTAAAAAGTCCTTTTTGCAGCATACATAGGGGAAGACAAGTGCCATCTGTTATTATAAAAACAGTGTGTAGTGTTCAGCTGACACACTGCTGGTTTGCATGTATGTATTCCTGTTGCTGGAGGAAGCAAAGGAGTTGTTGGATGAATTTAATGAGCATGGGAAACTTCTCAGCCTGACATCATTTCCTTCCTTTCTTTTAGTGAAATTTTTTATTTGCTTTAATTTTTTATGAAGAAGTTTTATTTTTTGCTTAAGTATTTACCTGTTACTCCATGCATTCTCGGACAGGAAAATTTCCAACTAATGCACTCTAAGCCATGAATTGTGTGCATTCTTTGAGAAAGTACATTTCTTACTCAGTTATTGGCAGGATGAGAGTCTTTAAAATAAATCCACTGATACTGCAGTTCTAAAATCATACCTAATTCTTTAAGAAAGATCCTTATGGCATTTTACTTCCTTTAGTATATGCTCCAACTTGCTGTTTCCATCTTTTACTGTGAACCATGTCTTTCAATATTGTATAGCATTTCTGAATATAGATCAGGTCAGTTCTGAATCACGAAAGCAGAAATCCTTCTTAAGCTACTCTGGTTTTGATGGTAGAAGAAGTAGGTGTTAGAGAAATGCTTTAAGACTCAGCTGAGTATTTATGGGGAGATGATTTTACTGTTTCTCTTAAGAGTACAGGCTTATTGTAGACATCTATTTCATATATCATTCCCTAAAACACATTGACTGTGTGAACTTCCTCTATCTAACAGTAAATTCAGCTTTACAGGTTTCTTTTTTGACTGCTAGAGCGTAGCCAAACTCAAAAATTGTATCTGCTACTATAGTATTGATAATTTTCTTTTTTGTCTCTTCTAAAATAATGGAATTCAGATGAAACTCTTCTCCAAGATTTTCCCAACCTCAAATGTCTGAAAAATTAAGTATGGTTGATTTTATTTGAGCAGTGCCATTCTGAAACGTTGCAACATTCTTTTGTTCTAACTTGTTTTTGATTTTCCCCAGAGATCAAAAATAGCAGTGTATGAAAAGATGTGGACCTACATGAAATCAGCTGAGCCATCAGTGTTCACTAGGACTACTGCAGAGGGAGTAGCTCGTGTCCGCAAATCCAAGGGCAAGTTTGCCTTCCTGCTGGAGTCCACCATGAATGAATACATTGAGCAACGAAAGCCATGTGACACCATGAAAGTGGGAGGAAATCTGGATTCCAAAGGCTATGGCGTAGCCACACCGAAGGGTTCTCCATTAAGGTGGGTGGAATAGTATAACAATATAAAATGTGTTGTTATAGTATTCCACCTTCCCTGATGTCCCTGATATAGCTCTTTTTGTTTTGTGTGTGAACATGGTATGTTATTTTTATTTTCTTCCATTTCATTTTTTTTTTGATCAACAAAGGTAACCATTTCTAATTGCAATATGGATTGAGCAGCTATAGTTGGCATATGTTTCAAGGCCATATAAAAACCAAACTGGTTGAACACTAGCTACTTGAAGTCAGTCTCAATAGAATTAACACTGGTTATTCTATTTCATCAGCTTTTTTTCACAGAATTCAACCCTTTATAGCAGTATTATGCTTACATTATCTACATCAGTATCTGCATCAATAATATGCCTATATTTTATGTTTTGTTTATTGATCTCGGCTACTAATTTCTGAGTAAGAAGCTGCTTGTAGCATCTTTTTTCAAATGTTATCCCTTGGAGGTAATTAGTCCTTCATTACTTTTTTACGAAAGCACCTTCTTATTTAGAAAAAATGTTTGTGTTTGTAGCATTATGCATTTCAGTACTGCCTTCAAACTCACCAGTATTTTCTTTTTCATGGTATCAGATACATTCAGTAAAGTAGAAGAGTTTTTGATTCACAGGCAGAACATCATTTGCATTTCATTTAAATTGTCAGGGAACAAAAGTCAGCTTTGTGTTAAAATTGGCGGTGTTTACCATTCTGTTTCCTTAATGTTTAACGCAAACAAAACTTTCATTTTCTAGTGTAGATTTGCCAATTTTCTTGAAAACAAAGTAGCAACCAGGAGCTGAAGGGAGTCTGACAGTGATAAGGTGCACATGGGTGGGGGAAAGGGAATGCTCCACAGAGTGCTCTGCACCCCATTTTTTACGTCTGTGCTCATGAGAAGGAATTACAATGTGAAATAAAGGGGAAGAAGTAGGTGTAAGGGAAGAGTTGCAAGTGCAGATGTAGCCATATGTCTGTGGATGAGGTAACCAAGGACCTATTTGTCTACATCTGTGACTGCAGAGGAGACATCATTGCCACTATGCAGATAACTTGACTCACTCATAACTCATCAGTTTAACCTGCACAGAATGCCATAAACATCAGTAGCTGTTACTGCATTACAGGGATGGTAAAAGGAATATCATTAGAATCATCTGCATCCACAGCAAAATAAGATTTGTATGTGCAGGGGAAAATCAGGACAGCTATTTCAGTGACTGGATATGAATTTTTGGTCCTTAACATTCAGTACCTATCAGATTTAAAAATTGCCACTTTCACTGCTGGGCAAAGTAGAGAGAACATTAAGGAGGTGAGAAAGGGAAAATGACAATAAAAATGTTAATTCTATAGAAAAACACATCCAGAACTCATAGAGTAGTTAAAGGTGGTAGTTAAACGTAGTAGTTAAAGCTAATAGGAAAGGCTGCTCTATTATCTGGATATATTTTCAAAACACTTGGTTTTTATTTTATATTTACGATAAATTAATATCTCCTTTTCAGTGTTTCAGACAACCTAAGAGTGGTAGGCAGCACTGCAGTTTAGGGTAGTAAGGAAATGCTCACTGCTGACAGTCATGCTGTACTGAGTCAAAGCTAGGACATACATTTTAGGAGTACTTTGGCTGCTGTCATATATGTCCTAGCAGTGGGCTCTTTGCTTTAAGTGTGTTTTATGGTGTTCTTTAGTCCCTTTCCCTTTCTTCTTCAGAGTATTCAATACCAACAAGAGACAGCCTGTTATAATGAGCACTGATAGCCTGTGGAAATTGATTTGTGTCAAATTTGGGCTTATTTCAGGTTTGTTCAGTTGGCTAGACAAAAATACCTAGGAGTAATGGGGATGAGACATAAAGAAGTTAGAAGTAAGAGGGCCTAGTAAGACTAATAAGAGCAGAGAGGAAGAGCACAGCCCCAATTGTAAGGATCCAGTGTGAACTCCTGGTTATATCCCAGCTAAAGCTCCCAGACAGTTCAGTGAGGCCATAGTTTCATCTAACTGGGGGTCAGCAGCTGTCATTAGGGTGATGTGATCAAAACCCTGTCATTTTTCACATCCTACCTTCAAACATTTTTCAAAAAGCAGAATAGGGAAAATCCTGCCGGACTTGAAAATTGGACCAAATCTTCTTTCAAGCTGTCTTGACTGGCTGTCCGTGTCCATGCCTTTCCTGAGCCTTTCTTTCATGTGTGCTAAGCTGCTTGTTCTCCTGCTGCACCCCATTCCCTCTCCAGCCCCGGTGACAAACCATCAGTGCTGCTTACCTACTAAAAACATTAAGCAACACACTTAATGTTCTGGATAAAAATAAAGAACAAGCAATACCTCACATTTTTACCACCTCTTTCATGTATATCTATGGAGAGTAGCACTTACAGAAGAGGGGAAAATCTTCCTCTCCCTGTGTTTTTGAACAGAAAAGAGTCAGCTGTAAATTTTATCTGCATGTTTCAGTATTTTCTGAATATTTTAAGATTTAGATTATGCTGCTTTTGCTATTTTGACTTCATCCCACATGGTAGTGTTTCTGTCACTGATCAGATGACTTATGTAACTGCTGTCTGCACAGATAATTGCAAATATTGAACATGCAGTTTGAAATCCATGAAGGGCAGGCTAGCTGAGCTCATTACATAAATTAGTCAAAAGACATAATTTGATATGGGAATTCCAAATTTTGCTTTATTTAATAATCCTAATTTCCTATTTGAGTTATATGTAGACCACAAATTACTTGATGTAGTTCACAAATAATTTCAAATAGCATATAAAATTTAAACATTCAAATGCTGTCTTTGGTTTGTTCAGGACTAGGGTAAAAAAACAACTTTTCCAAATGAATTATTCATATCAAATTAATCACTGAACTGTTTGAACACCTATTCCGTTAGAAGTATTTTTGTCTTAATCCTCTTCCTACTTACTCAGTGATATAAATCAGGAGTTTTTTCCCTGAAAATATAGTAGCATCTGAATAAAATTGATGTGAGTCTGTGGAGAACCAGATCACATATTCTCACACATCTAACTGACAGAAAGTGGTTCTTCCTGTAGCATAGGATTAGGGATGGTTCCCTGCTATCACATCACCAGGCTCATGTTCATTATAGAGCACATACCCATCACTTGGTTCATGCAGATGAAATCCACTTGTCAGAGAGATCCAAGGACTGGTCTCTCTGTTGCTCATGACCATACACATGAGCAGGGTAGTGGATTTTAATTCAAAACTCTTCCTTGTTGGGTTTCATGCTACACTCCTGCAGTGTTCAACCAGTACCTATTGGCTAATTGGAATGATTTGTTCTCAGTGCTGGTGCAGTATTACAAATAATGCATATCACTGAATGGAGGAGAATGGGAAATGCCTGATGTGTGTTTCTTTTATGCCCAATGGGCGGTACCACATCACATATCATGTGTGTCTCCTTCCTTCCTTCCTTTTCAGTGATATTCATTTCTATACGATGTTGTAAAAGACTGTCGTGTTTGAGAAGGAATGTGGGATTGAGGGCAAAGGCTCTCATCACAGCAAAGATTGAGTTTCTCTCATGGCACTACCCAACTGTTCTTAACTGTTTCTCCTCCTACAACGGTAGGTATCCTTCCAAAGCCACTGTGTGGTACTCAGTGTGAATTAATGAGTTTTTTTCTTCAAAGGTGGTGCTTTCAAAGGTGGTTAAGAGAGTGCTGCTTGTCTGCTTAGCAAGACCTACCTCTGTAAAAGTGTTGTCATTAGAAGATGTTCTTGTGGCCAGACTTCTGGCCCTTGTGGATCACCCCTGGGTCATCTCCCTTGCCACTTGCAGTAACTGTGTTATCAGAGGGCAACACCTGAAGATCTTGTACTTCTCAAGTCCTGTGCCTTGCATGCCTCTGCTTTTCTGTTTTAGATATGTAGGCATGATAAACAAGTTTGAATAGTGAAGAACATGAAAGAGTTCTCCACCCTAAGAGGTAATGATAAAGAAGCTAAGGGCAGTATTTTCTCAAAAGTACACTAAAAGCTTTTTCAGCTTTTTGTACCTTGAAGCTGTTTTATGTTAAGGGGAATGAGAGGTTGGGCTAAAAAATGAGTTGTTATCATTTCTTCTCTTACTGTTTCAACTAAGGACATTTGTCCTGTCCTGTAGCCAAAAGTATGCAGCATGCATGAGTGAAACCTGCAAGGTCATGAGTGTCTGGTGAGACACTTTGAGCCCAGGCAGATGAGAATGGCAGCATTAGATTTAGACAAATAATAGAAAACTTTGATTAGATGCATCGATGTATTTTAGAGACTGGTGATGTTTGTTCACCAACCTCATGAAATCCAGAGCTCTAATAAGTTCCTGCTATCGGAATTACAGTTAATGTTTATATATATATATGAACCTGGGATTCCATATTCCATTATTCAAGCCTCTATTCTTTTTATGTAGTAAAGGATTAAGTCAGTTTCACTTTAGGAAGAATTCTTTCTGTTCTGAAGAGGAAGGCAAAAAGGTCCACCTGGTGATATCTGCTGGTTTTTGCAGTGTGACATCTTGTGACATGAACTGACTCTTTGCACTTTATCCATTCTTCACCATGTTTAACACAAGATGTGCAGTGTGGGCAGTGAATCAGGGATGCTAGTGTTGCGGATGTAATTTTGCCATCATTTTAGCAACTTATATGGAGGGAAAAGTGTAATGTAATTGAAGCTAAAGATTTTAGTTTCCATCCCCTGCAAGGGAAGAGCTCCCTGAAGGTTGCTTGGGGTGCAAAAGGCATCCAAATTGTCCTATAACAGTGTATGGATTCTCCTGTTTTATATAATGTAATGTGCAATACCAGAAAGAGATTTACCCTAAAAGTGAGAGTTCTGTGGTGGAAGGATGTTTTTCTTGAAGAAAAATGAATCTGTGGGAATAAGATAAAGATCTGTTACGAGGGGAGTCTTTGTGTGCATGGGGTCTGTAATCTACCACCTTGATCTCAATAACTTCATCTTCTTGTTTTCCTGAGGTGAATCTCTAGAACTGACATTCCTTCATTGCTTCATTTCAATGTGGTACTACAACTGGCAGTTACCTTGGCGTTTCACAGATATATGTAGTACGGTTCATTAGAAATCTAGTGTTGGAAGAAAAGTTATTTTAGTAACTCATGCTCATTCATAAAAAAATTTGGCAGACCTTACATAGGATGGAATATTTCCCCCCCACCCTTTTTTTTTCTGGTAAGTGATGTTTCCTTTTATTTTTTTTCATTGACCTGAAAATAGCATTATGATACCATGGTTTCTTCCAGTGGGACTATTTAATTTTTTATCAAATGTTGTCCTGAATGTTTTTGTAGACCAGAGCTTACTGTGGAAGGAATTCCAAGCTCATCATTCACTGCCAAAGCTGTTTATTGTGAATTTAATATAATATTCTGAGATATACACCAGTTCTCATTTTACCCTGGATTTGTTGGTCAGTGAGCTGGTAATTCACACCAGGCTCTGTAGGAAAACCATCAGAGTCATTATGCAGTAGTGAACTGTAAGGACAGGTAAAAACATTTCCCCCCAAACATATTACACTCTCTGGTTTCTTATGCTTTCTATAATATTGGATTTGTGTGTGCAAAAGAATAGGTATGATATTCACAGACTTCCTATGAGTAAGAGAAGAACTAGGAAAATTATTTGAGCTGGCCACGCAAATTTTTTACACAGTCAACATTTGTTTACTACAGAGGACTTCTTCCACTTTTGTTTTTCAGTGGTTTTGTACTGCAGAAATCCATGAATCTTTAGAAAAATAGACTTTTCCCATCAATGAAGCTTCCTTGCACAAACTGTGTTGTATCATAAAGGAAGCATTTCCCTAGACCACTCTTCAGTGTACCCTATATTGTTCAGTTTCCAAAGGTCTTTATAGATTTTTTTTAACCAATATTGTTGGTGTAACTATTCTATTTTGGTGTTTCTGTGGATCTGGGCTGCATTCTTCAATCAGTGGCATGTCCCTGTTTCTAGAAAGGTACCAAAATAGGTAAAAGTAATGTGTGGTTGGGTCATCCTGATAACATCTGAGGCCCATGTGCCTCTGAGCATATTCTGGCACTTCAGAGAGAAGAATGGGTATTTCTTTTGCTGGTTAGCTGTCTTCTGGTTGGCAACACTGGCACATAAAGGCCTCCCCAGATCATTCTGAAGACAAGCAACCGTCACAGTGAGGAAAGATGCAGAGGAAGCAGGTTTGATTTTTTTTCACATTTCCCTTCTCCTGCCAGAATGCCTGGTCTTGCCCTTAATCAGTGTGTTATTCACAGAGTTGTTTCAGCAAAGCACTGTAGGACCTCAAAACTGATGTTATTTATATACAGTGTTGAGAAGATATAGCAAGATCTGGTGAATAATTGAGGTTTGATTATTAAAATGAGTGATGTGAAAATACTGAGTTTGACCTCTACACTTTTGAAGCAAGGGCCACTGGAGAAAGCAAAAACCCCTCCATAGTTATGGGTCAGTCTGTTGATGCTTGAAAGAACAGGATTTTAGTCAACTTATCAGAATTTTTCAGGATCATTTCTTTCTGTGATGCAAAATTATATGAAAACTAGAAGGTGATCTGTAGCATTTTATACATATATAATCATTATCCTGTTTGTTGGTGTAGATCATACTGTATGACTTTGCATAATATTCTTCCCTTCACTGTAGGCATAACTTCCCTTCACTGCAGGCATAGCAAGGCTTGAATTACCACATCATTACCATTCAGTGTCAAAGCTTATAGCTGAGATATTTCTCAAGCAGGTCAGATCCTTCAGAGCTTGTTGAGTTTTCTATCAACTGAAAATAACACTTACTAGGTAAAAAGGCAGAGAATGGGCCACTGCTTAAGAAGGAATATAAAAGTCAGGGGTCAAAAAAAGATCAGTGAAGAGAACCTGACAATGAATGTTAGCAAGTTGTTCTTTCAGCTGAGCCTGGGAGGCATACTTAATTTTGGTTACCTGGGTTATTTCTGTCTAAAAAACAGAGTATCTATTTGAAAAGTAAATATAAAGCCTTGGGAACAGAGATTTGAGTCCCAACTTGCTCTGTTCCCCAGTGATGCCTGCTGGATTAAGTTCATAATTTTCAATCAAGATAAGGGTCTTCCCTGTGCAGAAATATTGCAGTAAAAAAAGGGAAAATTTCATGATGACTAATAATATTCACTGCAAGATGTACAATCAAATGTATTGAGGCAAAATCTTCTACTTGAAATAGTTTTACCCATTCTTGCAATTTTTACTTACAGAGGAAGGAAATTGTAATAATTCTGATTTAAGTCACCAAATGGCAGTAAAGAGCATTGCTATTGAGATAATTTCTGATACTTATCTCTTTGAAAGAAAACAAGTCATTAATGTCCATGATGCTGCATTTGCTGAATTTTCTCTGACCTGGGGGAGAAAAAAATCACTCCATCTTTCAAGTACTTCAAAGAGCCATCTCTGACCTGCCTTGCCTCACAGAGCCTGTTTCTTCATTGCCACTAGCAGGAAGTTTTCACTCTCAGACTTCAAGGATGATTCATAATTGAACAAAGCTCTCTGTGGTTTGGAGGAGAAATCAAAAGTCACAGGAATTTGTTCTGCTGCCATTTCTGTTTTCCTACACTACAAATAACAGTAGAAGCAACTGATGGAAGGCAAAGCTCTTCCAAGAAGCTTAGCTCCCATCTTGATCACACTGTCAGGTTCTGGTGCCTCTCTGCTAGTGTCATCCTGCTCCTTACTCCAAGGAAAGTCTTGGGATTTTAGTGAGAAAATGAAGTGTTTCTGAGCAGGAGTGAAAGAACAGGGCATGGAAACAGCAGTAAAACTATTTCATAGAAAGGCTGCGGGGTTTTTTTGGTTTCTTTTTTTAATTTAAACATTTCAGTGGCAATAGGTATTTTAAAATTAGCAGTATAATCAGTGTAAAAGGTGAAGCTACCATTCTGTATCTTCTGCTTTAGCATTTGCTTAAAAGCACTACTAGGCTTTTTTAAAAAATATTTTTACAAACTATACAAGAGGTTTATCATTCGGATATTTAGTGATTACTAAAAATTTCTTTACTGTCTTACAGAAGCATTGGGCCAGTCTGAGGTAGTAAGCACCAGGAAAAGTTCAATAACAGGCTTGTTTTCTACAGACAGAAAGAAATCAAGGCAGCAAAAAGATCAGAGTTCTTTTCTTGTTTGTCTGTTTCAGAATTGTTTGAATGCAAACAGGATAGGAGCTTCACAAAACCACATCTATCTAAATGAAATTTGTCAGACTGTTGAATTCTCTGACAGGTAAAGAGGGGCTTATATTCAAGTCTAACCAATGAACTTACCTCAGACTATCAGCAAAGGCCATAATGTCTCAAAAATACTGATACCATTGCTGTGCACACATCCTACTGATTTTCTGGACTTTTACAAACCTTTGATAAGCATTAATCCCCACTGTATGCCAGTGGGATACAAAAGGTTATGGTTGTTTCCAGTCTATAGATCCCCTGAGAAATAAATGCTGCCTCTTGCCACTTCAGAAATAATTTTCTCCTGCCCTTTTCCCTGCCATTTTCCCAATCTCTTGTAAAGCATCTCAGCAGAGGGCAAGATGCAGCCCTTTATATTTTAACAATGCTGCTCATTATTATTTCTCTCTTTTCTTTTTATTACAAGTCTCTGGCTGTTTAGGTGTCAAGTCCCAGGAACTGCCCTTTGAAGTTGATGGTACAGTTCCCAACAACTGAAAGGCCTATCCCACTAAGATAATAATTGTTCAGGTAAATTGTAGGTAGACTGAAGCAAAGGAGCAGGCTGCTGAAAGGCATCTCAGCAGCTTCTAACAATACCTCTCTGTGGAAATGACATTTGGGGTACAAATAGCACCTGAAAAACAGTTTGTGATTAATCTGTGTGATAGTTGCAAAACTGCCCACTTACAATTGACAGTAAGTACAAGATGGACTCCACAAGACATAAAATGGCTATTTAGTCTTTGTGCAGCCTTGATTCTTGTGAGAAATCTCCAACCAAAAGTAGGGAGAAAAGTTTGTTTTCTTTCTGTTGGTTGCTTTGAACTGAGAATAGAATCTCAGACTGGCACAGTGTGTGACAGAGTAGGCATTATGGACTGAACATCCCAGCATGAAAGGTAGAAAGGTGTTGACAGCACAAAACAAGATTCAGAAGTCTTAATGTATAATTTAAGCTACTGTGTGTCTTGACACAGCAGCTCTAAAATGCAACTCTTTCCCATCATCAGAATGCTCCCAATGAGCTCAGGCTCCAAATAAAAATGGCCATATGTGGATCTCACTGAACAGTACAAGTTTAAAATATTGTTTGATTAAATAGTGACTTGTGGATGATCAATAATTTTTCCTCCTAACTGGTCTGCTTTGTGTGTGGTAAGAGGTAGAATAAAAACTAGAGCTCTTTTTCTCAACTGTCTCTAGTTATCCTTAGCTCAAGTCTCTGCACTTCCATAACTTGATGCCTTACTCCCGTTTTCTGCTTTCCTTCCTCTGCTTCCTATTCCAAACAAGTCACCAAGTGAAAGCTTAAATCAAGCCTGAAAAAGGATTTAGCTCCTATTTAACCATATCTTTTAGCAAATCACATTATGCTAAGCAGTTCTGTGTGTTCTTTTGTTGTGACTCTCTTTTAACAGTTTTTGGCAGGATTGGCAGTTTTCTATAGTCAAAGTTTGACTAAAATTTTCCCTGCAGTTTTTTAAAGCCAAAAGTCAACTGAATAAAAGGGATCCGAGGGATCCTGATGCAGAGACCTATTTTATTTTTACACTTCAAGTCCTTCTTTCTACTCTAAAAGAACACATGAAAATAATAATCTGCCTCCAGCATGCAAAGAAAATATAACTTTTTTAGTTTTTTTTTTTCTCCTGTCTTGTTCAGGAATAGCATCTCTGTGCAGGAAGATCCAGATCCCTTGCTAGCTTCCAGATCTTCCAATACTAGCAGCGGGGATGAATGAGGTCTGCAGGTGAGAGCAGCCCCAACATCTGGCGGCCCATCTGTTACCTCCAGAATATGTACAGCTTTCTCTGAACATAATTACACATCAGGCTCTTTCCAATCTGTTGCTGATATTGTTCCATTTAGTGGGCCCTGGATTCGTAACTATGTCTTTAAGAGGATTTTATATGCAGAATTAGATGTTTGGATTCTTTGGTATGGATTCAGGCACCTGATTTCACACATCTTATGCTATGTTGTTTGTGTGATTTAGGTCTATTTTGGATCTTAAAACTCTTAAGCCAACAGAAAAATTCATGAGATCTAGTAATGTCCTACAGAAAATCTCAGCTTTTTCTAGAAAACCCAAGTTTTCCATATTTCATATGCCTTAATGTAAACATTACTAGACAATTCTTCACATTTTTACATTTTCAACAAAAATGTTGAATTTTAAGGTTTCCACAGGAGCCTTTTATTGCTTGCAACACAAAATATGACAAGACAGGTTTTAGAAATGTGCTCATTTCTTCATTGGTTTTAAATAAAAAGAAAATGCCTTCTATCCAAAGCTAGAGGACTCACCCACATTCAAATGCTCTGCATTTACTAAGATCCAGCTCCTCAGATTTTAATCAGTATATGATACTATTCTGATTATATTCTATACCTGCTGATAATATTTTTTGGTTTAAAACCACATGAACACTTGACAATTAGTTTTGACTTTTCAGTTTAAATAATGCAAGCTCAGTCTATGAAAGTGTAGTTGAAAGTGAACAGAAAGTCATCACAGTTTCTTGAGGATTTAGGATTTTTTTCCTTTCACAATTAAATAAGCAGGCTGCTATTTTTGGCATCTCTTTTAGATAGTGGGCAATTATCCAAAGCAGTTTCCAATTAGAGTGCTTTTAGTTCATCCAATTTGTAGGCCACAAGAGAAGATACTGTTGCATTAGATAAAATAATTCCAAACATTAGGACTGCATGTAGAACACAACATCCTTTTTTTTGCCCTCCTCACTTAAGAAAAACATCAATAAATTGAACCTAATTCATGGAAGATGATCAAGATAGAGCTGGATATGGATCTGGATCTTCTCTGATGAGGAGAATCTGGGAGAGCTGGACTTGTTTAGACTGGAGCAGAGATGGTTTTGGGGCATCTTAGGAGCATCCCAGAGTGTCTGTGTGGGGGTCTTCGAGGATATGGAGCCAGACTCTTCACAGCAGAGTAGGGCAGGAAGGTTGCTGACCACGAACATAAAATGAAAGGGGAGAAGTTCAGACTGGATGTAGGGGGGAACTATTTCCCCTGACTGCCTGAGGGCAGTCTGACAGTGACACACTGCTCAGAGAGGCTGTGCAGGCTTCATCCTTGGAAGTGTACAAATGTGACTGGTTGAAGCCCTGAGCAGTTTGGTCTGACCTCAGGACCAACCCTTGTCTGGGCAGGAGGTTGGACCAGACAACTCCTTAGGCACTTTCCAGACTACACTGTACAATGATCCTTTTCAAAAATTATGGCTATGATAAGGATATCTTCATCGCATTGAATCTCCTGGAGCTACAGGAGTATTTGGAAAGTTGTAGTAGCTTATGGAAAGTGATGTTTATGTTTTCTGCTTTGTAGAAGGTCTTCTCCTGACCATTAGGCTTTAGTTACAATTTCTGTGAATTAAATGTCAAGCAGATCATTCCCATCTGAATAAAACTTTCTTGCTGGAAAAGCAAAATAGAGTGAGAGAATTTGAAGTCAGTGAAGTAAGTGACAGTGCTTCGTACCTTTTCTTTGCCAGGGAAAAAGGAGCAGTTAACTTCCTAAGCAGCTTTATTTAGCTGCTGAGTGATTGATAGCATGGATTTTTTTGGGACTTATGAGTGGGTCAAAATGTGGAAGGTTCTATTATGGGAGTCAAGTCACTCAGGTTGGCTGTCTCCCACTTTTGGCAGGAAAAATTAGGAGTATGTTGTGGTTAAGGACTGAATCGAGGAAACATCCATCTCTGGGAAAACAGGAGGATAAATTCTCCATGAATGGTTGCCTGAAAAGACACAGATTTCTGAGAAGCAATGAAGTTTGGTTGCCTGAAGTCATGTCATACTGGTGAGCTTAGTTAATGACCCTGCCCAGATTTCCTGGGAGTCTTGAAGGAGAACTGTACTTGAGATTCACCTTTGCAAATTGAGGGTAATGACAATTGCCCATCAGCCTCAGAGGAATAGTGAAGATTAATAGCATTGTGTTTATTGTGCTGTGGATAGTTGAAGCCCATTCCCACTCCAGATGTTTCTGTGATTATTTCAAATCCATGGAGGTGTGTGTGTCAGGATAAACATGGTGGTAGATTTCTCAGTGTCTTTGGTCAAAGAAACTGAGCAGGAAAGAAAATGACTGGGAAATTGTAACTTCAGCTAATGGTTTCTGAAACAGTTTGTGGTCTATGACCACATGTTTTGTGTTCCATTTAGGAAGCAATGGCAGAAATCTCCATCACCACTGGACCCTACTCTGTATGGCTTTTTTAATTAAAATTGGCACATGGACATGTGTTCAGGACAACAGTAATTACATTATTTGTATCTCCATATCCACTGTGGAGATCTATTAGTACTTTTAGTACTGTGTTTTCTCTGTAGCCTGGCTGCTTGTATTTGAAACATTACAAGCCGGTGTTCCTGTATCAATGTGATTGTGCTTGGTCCAGCTGGTCTGAGAGCTGCTATATTTGCATTTCAGAGAGTGGTTTGGGTTGGAAGGAACCTTAAAGATCATCTGTTTCCAAGCCCCTGCCATGGGCAGGGACACCTCCACTACTGGACCAGGTGGTGTAGTGGATGAGAATGAGTGGGACATAGTAAAGTCGTGGCAGAATCATTGTACTGAGCTAACTGTGGCCTTTCCTTCACCACCACCAGTGGCAGTATAGGGACACACAGCTGTGCAAAAGTGAAGGTGCTCTGTGCTTAAGCGGAATCTGTTTCCATGCTGGAGGAAGGTGGAGAGTTTGCTGCTGTGTGCATGGATGTATTGATGGCGACATCATATAGCTGGTTGCCAGAGGGATTGGATTGCCCTTGTGATCATTTCACCTGATCTTGGGCTGCTGTTCAGCTGGCTTCAGGGCATTTTAATTATCAGCACACTGGCTATTGGACCAACCATCTCATCTGGTTGCTGGCACTGATTATGTTTGTCTAAGCATATCAGATATTCCTCATTAACTTCTGCAATAATATTCAGACAGAAAGTCCTAGGAACTCTTCCAGCTAATCCCCATTTTGGCTGCTGACCAAATAAGGCTTTATATGGCACAACTGTAATTGCTTCATTTGTATGGTATTGATCTGCCATTAGGCAAAACACAAGCCAGCATTTCACTAGGCCACAAGTTATGCAGTGTTCTTTATTCTTTGCATTGCAGTTGCAGCTCCAGTTCCCACCTGGGAAATAGCTCCCCTGTTTTTGTCTTTCAGTCTCTCCTTCTAATTAAAGTAATGAACTTCAAAGTGCTTGCACCATAATTGGACTAAAGCTTAAGAAAACGCGTCTTAGCTGGAATCTTTCCATTTATTGCCTTTATGAAAAAACTCAGTATGGAGGCACAAAGAAGCATGAATGTAATGTTACAGAAATCCCTCATGCCTCTTCTCAGTCTAAGTTTAGACCTGCCAAAAATTGTATGAACTGTACAAATCTCATGAATTAGTGATCTGTTTCTGGGGGCCATAAAAGTCAAGAATCCATCCTGATTTCTGTGCTGCCAATTGCTTTTGGCATAGTGGCAACGTTTCATTAATAACTTCATGGACATTGATGTCAGTGGATGAATTCCCTCTGAAGCAAACAGCAGTTTTGCCCTACAGCTTTCCCATGTGGAGTAAGCTTTTCTTACTAGGAAAAAGTTATTGAAGAGCTTGCTTGTATTGCAGCCCTTTTAGTACTGCAAATATATATTTGATTGACTTTGCAGTCATATCATGCTTCATTCTCATTAAGGTGAGATTAGGGCTTGGTGGCTGAAAGGTCTAACAAGACAAGGCAAAAAGTTAGGAACGATACCTTAGGAACAGAACAAGCATGGGCTTGTTCCTAAAGTAAAGATATAGACATAAATAGAACCACAAAATCATAGAGTCACAGAATAGTTTGGGTTTGAAGAAACACTTAGGGGTCATCTAGTCCAGCACTACTGCACTGCTCAGAGCTCAGTCCAGCCTGATCTGGAATGTTTCCAGGAATGAGACACCTCTCTGGACAACCTAGTCCAATGTTCTACCATCCTTTTTCTAAGAAATCTATTCCTTATACGTAGTCTAAGTTTACCTTCTTTTAGTCTAAATCTGACTTCCTTTAGCTGAAAACCACTGCTCCTTGTTTTGTTTTAGCAGGCCCACTCAAAAGCTTTGTTCTCATCTTTCTTATTAACTCCCTTAAAGTATTGAAAGGCCTTAATAAGGTCTCCCTGGAGCCTAGTTTTCTTCAAGCTGAACAATGGCAACTCTCTCAGCCGGTTCTGATGGGAGGGCTGCTCTGTGCTTCTGATCATTTTTTGGCTCTCCTCTGAACCCATTCTAACAGATCCCTGTCCTTCCTGTGCTGGAGTCCCTAGAGCTGGATGGAGGTAGTCACAGGAGTGGAGTAGAGGGGTAGAATCACCTCCTTTGACTTGTTAGCCGTGCTTCTTTTTATGAATTCAACTGAATGTGGCTACTCCATTAATTCCTGGGAACAGCAGTAGTACTTTTTTTTTTTTTCCTCCCAAATGCAGCTTTGGGAAGATGGCAGAAGTTGGGTTTCTTTCTTTCACTGTAGCTCTTGCCACAGGTACCTGTATCTGTCACCCTGAAAGTGGTTAAATGCAACTCCTTTTGTAAGACTCTTCTCTGAGGACATCTCAGAAATATTAGCTAGGATAGAGGATTTTTATCACTTTTTATGGAGAATCATAAGCTGATGATAAGGTAGTTCATGGAAAAGGCATGCAGAGATGCTCAGTTGAGCACTTTTACTTGTAGAAGTCACTCCACTGTGACTTCTGATGTTTTTCTGCCATATCTGAGTCTTAAAGACATCTTACACTAATCAGGTGCTCTTGTGAGATCCTGATGCTTGCAAGAAGGAAAATACATCAACATATCATAAGGAGTAGAAAACAGGCAAAGACCATTTCAGATGTAGCTCCTCTCAGCCATTATTGTGTATTCATAAATGGTAGATTTAACCTTACAGTAATGAAAAATTGGAGAATTCTGAGAGTGAAATCTTTTCAAATATTGCCGGATTTGAACCAAATCTGCAAAAATACCAGATATGCTCAATACTGCACTAAAATCTTGCGTTTGTTATTATCCCCTGCTACCCACTAAATAGAACATACATTTATATAGCACATTGAGATATGGGGCTGGTTAGGAACCAGAAGACCTAATATTTGCAGTTAGTCCAGCAGGATATTTAATCTTCCACGATTTGTAGCAAGATTCAGCAATAAGTTCTGACTCCTTTTGGATGTCACAGTAACATCTCTTCTGGGTAGGTGATTCAACCTAGGACTGGGTCTTCCTGCAGAGGAAAGCTGTGAAATGCTCAGTCAAAGGTACAATATTTCTGCCACTGCTGGGACATGTTGAATGGAGTGAAAAATTAGAAGCTGCTGCAACAGCTGCCACCTGCTTTGCTCTGGAAGATTTTGATGTAGTAAAATCTTCCTCTGCATCAGGTAACCAGAGTCAGTGATCTTAATAAGCTCTCTAGTAATCCATCAGTGATATCACATGGATTGAGGTGGATGTAAAGAAGGAACAGCTTCCTAAGTTACAAGGAACCACACCATATTTCTATTCAATAAGCACTGAATTGCATCCAAAAGAGATATGTTTTCCTAGCCTCATTCTGGGTGAAAATAGTCCTTCTGTGGCATTCAGAAACATATATTTTAAAGGCCTTACAAATATTATTAAGATACTATAAAAAGGAAAATTTAAATCCTCTGGCCAAGATCAGTAATCGTTAATAAAGTTTTCAGTCCTGTTAAATCATCCATTTGCAAAACAATAAGATCAGCTGTGCAGCATTTGGCTTTTTCTTGAAATGGAGAGACATAAGGAGTCTCAACATATGCCTGGGTAACAAAACAGAATGTCATTGCAAGAGGCTTACACTAATGCAGTCTAAGTGGGAGAGGAGCAGGACAGCATGAGGCATGATAGATCTTCACTGCTGTGACCCTCACCTCAAGCTGCTGCTCCCTGCTTTCAGCAGTGCCTATGCAACACAGATGGAACGTGTGCCTGGCACTGAACCACATGCTGTGCTCTGCCATGGAGCCCCGACCTGTCTGTGCCAATACCGTCATTTTCTTTCAGCTGGGGGACCCTAAACTTAAGAGTTACTGGAGAGGCAGGTGAAACAGTATCCAAACATCTTGCTGCAACCAAACTATGAATTGATATCTGCTTCACCTAAGGCATAAAAAGCAAAAAGCTTTCTGCCAGCCACGCCAGAGGTGAAAGCATTATGTGTTGGTGGGGGAGAGGGATGCACTTATACATGCTCACTTTACACATATCAATTTTTAAAATATTACTGTAAATTCTTTCCACAGTTTCAACTATGTAAAAACCATAAATGGATTTTACTTCCTTTAGCTCAGGGTTGCTAATGTTTCTGAGGTGAAAGAGAGTTTTGAGGTTCTTGGCAGTGCGCTAAGCTTATATTGAGAGTGGTTCTGCAGCATGGAGTCAGTGCTACACTGGTGCTCAGACACTTTTGAAAAATGTCACACAAGTGAGGGATTTGTTGAGGGTGGTGAGACACTGGCACAGGTTACCCAGCATTGTTGTGGATACTCCATCCCTGTAAGTGTTCAAGGCTGGATTGGATGGGGCTTTGAGAACCCTGGTCTAGTGGAAGGTATCCCTGCCTGTGGCAGGGGAGTTGGAACTAGATGATCTTTAAAGTCCCTTCCAACTCAAACTATTCTATGTCTCTATAATTCTACACCTTTAAAACATGTATTCTGACTTGCAGGTGTTGGAGTCCAGCAGCCTATTCACATAATCCTGCTTATGCTGGAACCAGCAATAAAAATTGTGCTTTAAAAAAAAAAATGCACTGCTCAATGACAACAGGAGTAGGTAGTCGTTAGCAAAAATTAAAATAGCTCAGAGTTGGGAGAAACTAGCATTTCTGCTGCTGCTAAAGACTGTGTACTGAACCAATATGAACAGTTTCTCTAGGGACAATTTTATGTGTTTTTTATTTACAGTAAAGCTTTGTGTACAACGCAGAAACAAGCTGAGTTGCAATCCCAGGTCAACTGCTGTTGTTTTTACACAGGCAAAATATATATTTGATTGCTTGTGCCAAGAAGTGTTTGCATACTGTAATTGGAATATCTTGCTGCAAAACAGCTTTCAATCTATATAAACATTTCAAAGTACAGTCATCAGACCTCTACCTGGTGTAAATTGTCAGAACCTCTTTGAATTCAAAGTAGCTGTGGCAATTTTTAGCAGCAGTGGGTCTCCCATTAATTGGAACTCCTGCTGATCCTCAAGGTGTCAGTTTGGCTCATATTTGTTTACAAAGCTCGGCTCGAGGAACTAAACGTGTACTATAATTGGGATATCCATAGAAGCTGTAAATATTCACTGCCCCTGGAAATTAACCATCTTATTTGGATGGCTAAATGAAGAGTGCTAAACTTATTTTAATTAGCAATAATTGAAAAGTATCTGAGCACTGCTGTAAATTTCCCATCTCTAAATAGATAGGAATAAACATACATTCTTGTAAAAAATACTTTATTCTTATTGTTTGACTAATATTTTGATATATTTTTCTTTAAGAGGTGTTTTAAGTGCACTAGGACAGGGGATTTTAAAATAATGTTTTTAAAAGGCTTCAGCTTCTAATGCAGCACAGAACCTGCCCAGAGCTTTCTTGCAACACTTTGGCTTTTTACAGTCCAGTCAATTCTTCAGGGCAGGGGTATGTGAATTTTGCAAGATGGAATTCAGGAGGCATTCGCTGTTCTGGTAGGTCCTGAGCTGGACCTGAGCATTCTGATGAGATGGCTGATCACGTCCTTTCTTTGATAAGCATGAATATAAAAATGGAGGAGCTTAGCAGAAAAGCCTGAGAGACCCACTGGAGAAGAGCTAGTATATTATGAAGACTCACAACAAGAATACTAGCAGTTCTTTATTTAATATAAATGCTGGCCAAGTTGTGACAGCAAGTGCCAAGGACACTATTTTGTGTGAACTAACATGTGAAAATGATTTGTTGACTCCTATGATTCAGTATTTGAATACAGGTTTTTTCATACAAGTAATGTGACAGCATGCAAACCTTTATAAATCCCAGTAAAAATATTTCCCCTGTAAGATCTTAAATGGGTTTAAGAGGACATGCTTTCAAAGCAGGCAGGTCTTTTGTCTTTAAAGTTTAGATCATTTTTCTTGTAAAAATGTTCAGGCATTAGCTCTTCTTTTTAATATTTATATTATTGATCTTTCAAGCCTTCTGAGTACACAGTGATGTAGGCTTTGGCTACATCTTCCTCATTAACAGAGTGCTTGTTTCATTCCTAATTTATTAAACATATTCAGCAGTGCCATGCAGCTTTGCACTTAATTTCTCTTGATGAATTGTCAAACACCCTTAAACCACACTGCATTAGTGTCGTGTTACAATCTGCCATCAGTGCTTTTCAAAAGGGATGAAATAAACAGCTCAAAAGATGTGCAGGTCTTAATTTTTTGCTTGGTAAGGTTGCATTTTAATTTTTCCTGTTAAAAATTATTTGAATGGATGATATACACAAGCTGTAAAAATGCACCCACTTGTGTTTTGCTAAGCACTTTTAAGACAGATCCTCAGCTGCATGCAGGAAGCGCTAGGCTGGGGGTGAGGAGAGGCTCCTGGCAGCTGTGGCCTCCTCTTCCCAAGCCACCTGGGCTGGAAACAGATTAGATCACGAGAGAATAACTGAATTCACATCACTGAAATGAGGTCACTGACCTTGGCTTCACCAAGCACCCTCTCTGCCTTGTCCTGTGGGAGGGAGCCCTCCAGGAGTGCCCAGGGGCCACTCTGCATGATGGCTGCGCCAGCTGCAGGGTAGCTGCAGGGAAGGACATCCACAGTGCAAGGAAGAAAACGAGCTTGGGGTTGCTTGGGACACATCATCACTTGCCAACACTGGCTGTGATACTGCAGTCCCAGGAAAGCTTTTCCTTCAGTGGTGATGCACCACTGTGTGCATCTGTTGTTTTACTTCCCATGTTTGCTGTTACCTCCTTCTTTACAGGCAGCAGTTACATAGGAGTATATGAGCAACAATTATAGGACAATGTGGTCATATATTTTATCCTAGTAGAAAGGAAGCCTCTGTACTTTGCCAGTTGGTCCATACCTCACATATGGAGCTTTGTTCATATAACGTTCATATAACTTTGTTATATGTTCAGACAGCCTGAGGTTAACCAGAGATGCCATCTTTCTGCACCATGTGACTTCTAAGTGACTGAGTGTTTCTGAGACTTTGAAATCCCTTGTGGGAATGATTTGTGAAAAGCCTTTTGGAGGGTTGGGGTCTCTGCTGTGCTTTTGACTCAGCTGCAGCGGTGGCCCCAGCCTTTCTGGGACAATGGGCTGTACAGTATGGCTGCAATTTAAACAAGGCTCTTTTTGTGTATGTAGGGTCTCATTAGTGAGTCATGTTATTTTTGCACATCTTGTTCATTCACTATTGCAAGTGAACAACATCCCGAGCTCTGGCAGTGAAACAACAGTGCCGCCGCCTGTGATGATAACTGCAGAACTGTGCTAAGGATCTGCCCAGGATGCAGGGAAGTATTTTTGCTATCTAACACGCCAGTTACACAGGATTTATGAGACTAAGTGCAGGAAAGGGATTCAGGAAAATGTCAAAGCTGTTTAAATAGCTAAGACATTTAAGTTTTCCTGGCAAAGCTCTACTGGCTGCTAAAATATTGTTATTAAATGCCTACAGCAGAGATCCTGCCTTGGTTGTAATGAGTGCTTAGGTACCTGTCTGTGCCTTTATGCCAGTATTCAGTATTTAGTATTCAAAAGTGGATATTCTGAGACTGTACTTCATGGAGGCAGTCTCCATGAACCAGGCCAAGGCTGAGTCCTTGGAATTGCATTTGGGAATGATGCTGAATGGTGCGGATGGGTGGTGCTTTCTACCCATCCTGTGAACCATGGTGCATCCAGATATTTTGGGAACTGAATTACTTAAATGAAAAGCAGCTGTGGCTGAGAGTATACATATTTGTATTCAAGCGTACATACATCTGGATAGATATTCAGCCTAACTAGGCTGGAGAGAGCCTTTTTTATGTGTTGTGTGTATTCAAGCTCTGGGCATTAGTTGATCTTACTGAGCAGAATGCATTTCATGTTTTAGTTCCTGTTTTCTAAGGGGTGATGAGTTCCTGTGCTGAAATTGATGTTGAAAGTTTTGCAGTAGGCAAAATTTTGTGTCCCTTTTCATGATGTACTGCTATGACTGTCTCAGATTTCCAGCAGTGCTTGTGATGTTGGCTGTGGTGGTCCCTAGCCTGGACCTCTATCTCATTCCCTTGTGGTGCAGGAACCTTTGTGTGTCTTTATCAGCTGTGGAAATGCCCCTCCTGTGGTTGACCATGTACATGAGCTGGGTACCACAGTGTGGTGCACCATGCTGTTTGGGTCATTTGTTGCATGCCTCCCTCACTGCTTCTTACAGACTGAAGTGCAACAGATGGGTCAACTGCTAACCACTGATGTGATCCAAACTCCCTGGAAGTCAAAGCAAACCTCTCTGCTGGCTTCCCTGGGCTTTGGGCAAACATCCTGCTGCAATTTTTTTGGGTAACAAATGAGGTATCTGTTTGAAATCACTGAGGTTATTTTGCAAGGGACTGGATAGTCCCCTTGTCATCTGTCTGTGTAATTTCATCTTTTGATAACTGTGAAAGGTGTATCTAAGCACAGATGGGCTCTTCTGAAAAAGAGAAGGGATACTTATTAATGTATTAAACTTCTCACTGCTGTTTATTTATAAGGAGATGGACAGTGATTTCAAATGAGTGAAAGTTATTTCATTCTCATCACATTTTTCATACTGTAATTCTAAAGACTCGTTTAAAATACCTGTGATAGATGCATTGAAATCACTGTCCATGCACCCAAGTACTTGTGAAGTGAGGGCTGCAGTTTGTCTGAACTGGCTTGACTACTGCATGCGAAGACTCTGTTTTCTTCAGAGTAACGGTAGAGGCAGGACTGTGCAGTGACACCAAGGATTAAGAGTCAAATATTAAAGGCCTTGCCTGCTTTCTACTATTAAACCCTGACTCTTGTAAAGATGCCCGTTCCTTTATTGAGGAATACGCTGTCTTTAGTGGGAGTTTGGGCTAAGTGTGCTATTGCGGATACAGTCCTACTTTTTAAGATGAAAGAAAAGTTTCTGCCATGGAGACTCAGGTTTCCAAATGCCTTCCTCTGTGGCAGAACAAAGCACTGTCTAGGATGAGTGTGGGTGATCCAGCCTGGCTCTGAGGTCTGGGTGTATAATTTTCTATGCAGTCACCATTGCACGTTTTAGGCTCTCAGTTATAACCTACCTGGGAGGTACAGCAGAGTTGAGCAAAGGTTCTCTGTATTTTGCTGACCAGAGGGAAATTATTTATTTCCACATGTTGAGGTGCACCTGGATAACAAAGCAACAGAGAAAGCAGTGTGAAACTAACCTGGTTTTACATGGCCTACTAGACGTGATGAGGACAATAATGTGTTACATTTATAAACAATACAGTTTAATTTCAGAGTGATAATTGCAGCTTAAATCCACATTTACTTCTTCATCCTTTTTATTTTCATTTCTCTATTGTGCTGTGAAACTGTCTATGGATATGGCTAATAACCCAGCTAAATAACCCTCTCATGAATGGGTTTCATTCATTTATTTATTACTCTAGGATTACTATCAACCAGCTGCAGCTTCTCTAAATGATTGTGGGAAAATTTTCCTTGATAATCTTTAATGCTTCGAAAGATAAATTTAAACATTTGGCAAGTGAGAAAGCTCTTTCCCTTAAACATGAAAATTAAACATGAAAACTTATGTTAGTTGTCAAAGACATCACTTAGTTGCTTTTAATTCAACTTGGAATCAAAGTGAAAGGTGTAAGTAGGCTAACTGGAAAAAGAAGTTGGAAATTATCAAGTAACATCTTCACCCAAAATAAGATAAAGATTGAAAAGAAAAACCCTTTCTAAGAACATTAGCATAAGGAATTTGTCCAGTTTGGTGAGCTTTAATGTTCACACTTGAGAGACTATAGCTCAGAGGAAATAGTTTGAAGATTATTTTTTTCAGATAGACAGATTGATAGGGCTTCCCATCTGCTTTAAAATCAGACTGAGATTAAGTGGCTTGTTGAATTGAGAGTTAGTGATATTCCTTGAGATACATTTCATTTTTCATGGGAGTGATCACTCCTGCCTGCATCTGTGGAACTGTCAAAGCAGCTGCTTGTGTTATTGCTGCCCACTGTGACAATTCAACATAGCAGCATTAAATTAGACCTTGGCTTGGATCCTGTTGAAGCGAGAAGGAGTTTTGACATTGACTTTGTAGACAGCAGGCTCCAGATATATATCTAAGCAATTTTCAGAATAAGTAATGTTGTTCAGCATCAAAGAAATGTGTTTCCAGGATCATCTTTCATGTATGGCCCAGTCCCCATGTCCTTAAAAAGGTAACATTTATATTTAGTGTACTGGAAATCTCTCTGTTAAGTGGCAAGGCTGGCCACACAGTTACCTTTCTGAAGGGACAAACAGACTGAAAGCACAGGCTTTGTAATGAAAAGCTGAGTATGAAAAGTCTTTAGTAAACATGACTGATTCAAAAGCAATTGCTTCCAAGAACAAAAGGGACAAATGAACAATTTCATTCCAATTTTGCAATTGCTTTTCTCCCTCTGGAGTGTGAACCATAATTAGAGCACTTACACAAAATCACATTTGTCAGCCTGGCTGCTAAATTCCCCTTAAAGTTTTATCCACCAAGAGCAGTCTGTTATCACTCCCACTACAGCCTGCAGTTCTCACTTTCAGGGACAGACAAGCAATTCCTTTATATCTGTTGAAAATCTCATGTAAGTCTAACTGCAGCGAAGTTAAGGAACATCAGATCTACACACAAGTAGTTTGCAAACTTCATGACCAACCAGCAAGGACCTGTCTTTCATCCAGGAGGAGCTTTATAAAAAGCTGTTACCAGAAGACAGTAAAAGTTTGCCCTGAAGCTGACATTTGTCCCACGGATGGGCCAGAGTACTAAAGGGCTCTCCATAAGCTGTGAAGTACCATTATCTGTACCTGGCTGCCAGGAAGATACCTCTCTTAATAAGAGAAAAAATTTACATTCCAAGACCAGAAAAGACCCCCAGAGATGAGAGATCAGCCACCTCTAGAGAGGCCGAATCACAAACCCAGTGTCTTCTAGTGCCATATGATTTGATAGAACCCTGCTGCCAGAGGATCACTTCCTGGCCCTTCTCTGAGTGCTTTGAAGGTGTTGCATCCCCTCGTTGTTGAAGTGAGAATGTTATTGACAGTCATAGTTCTTGTCATATCCCACTCAGTCCTGACAGGCAGCTCTTGAGAGCATTAAACAAATTCAGAGAGAGAAACTCCATCTTTCTCAACCCCATATCATCCCCAAAGAGCAGTAGGTAAGCTACTGACACCTCTCAAATACTTTGGAGATGAACTGTGCCACTGCTCCACGTGCCTCTGCAGAGCCGCACAAGAGCCTGGGCAGACACCCATCAGAGAGAGTGTACATTTCTCAAAGGCATGGATGCACTAGGAACATGGACATAAACATGGAACTGGACATAAAAATAGGAAGATACAATTTTACTGATACTGATGCAGTTGTGTATCATTAGGGTATATGACTCTTTCGGGTCTTAGTAATAATACAGATAGGAAGCTGTACATTTAAACAAGGGCAAAGTTTCCTTTGGAGATGATGAAGGCTGCATAAATACCTTGGCAGATTAGTTATCAATTGATTTTAAAATGTTATATAATGGCTATAGTCACTATCATAAATCCAAATACCTTACATTCAGGTTTGTATGGTGGTCTATACTGTCCAACTGCTGCCATCCAGTCCTGATGCTCTGGACACATAAAGGGACACCTGTGAGCACAGAAGAAACTGCATCCTAGGACCAGCTGTGTCCTAGTTCGTGGCTGAATTCCAGTACAATTCCAGCAGCCTTGAATTCCTACAGAAGCAGTGGTTCTGTGCTTTAACCTTCATGTTGGCAGTGTGCCTCTGCCTGCACAGATCCAAAGTCTCTCTCATCTGAAAAAAAGAGCATTTAAACTTGATATGGAGGACACCAGGCTCACAGAACCCCTTTCAGTCTGTTGTGCCCCTGCCACTGTGTTGCTAGCAAAGCAGGATTTGTCTTTCATCCAGTGGTAGCATAACATGTATAAACTCTCCAGAGAAAAGTTCTCAGGATGTCCAAAAAATCTCTTTGTATCTTGGGTCCTCAGGATGTCCAAAAAACCTTCTTATCTCTCAGCACTTAACTAACTGGCTGGCTTTTCTCTTCCAGCAGTGCTTGAACTTCAGTTTGGCCACCTTTCCCTAGCATAGACACCCTTCATCAACACCTTCCTTCTCATTCCTCAGGTGCTCTCCCAGAAGAGCAAGGCAGTCCCTAGAGTCATGGCATTAAGCTAGACCCCAGGTCCTGCCTTTCAGTCAAGCCTCTAATATGCAAAGGGAGCAGGACCCTAGAACTTGCATCCCATATGCCAAGCAGCAGGGCTTGGCATATGTGCCAAGATGTGCCAGCAGCAGGGCTTCAGACAGACAGACAGACAGACAGACAGACCCCTGGGCGCTTTTGTACAGTGCTTTCTATTGACTGGCTGTGGACAGCATCTTTGTCAGTGTGTGAGCTGTTAGTCCTCTTCCTCCCACAGCCTGTTCCTGGAGCCCTAATCCTCAGCTCATGCAGGATCAGTCAGAAGTGCTACATGTCAGAACTGTAGTGACACAGCATCTAGCACAGGCAGTCTGGATCTTGCCTCTTTAGTACATGGGGATACATTTTCTCATCTGCTTGAAAAAACAGCCTAGGCCCACACTTTAAATATAGATTCAAATAAATCTGTGTAAATCGTTTTTAATTCCAGACAGAGTTTTATCATCATTTTGCAAAAATAGTTTGGGTTGGTTGATAGAATTTTTGCATTAAAATCCAAGCTGTTCTGAAAATCGTTTCTAGAACTGGAAACACATTTTTCACATTTGGAAGTAACCACAATTATTTGTGCTGCCAAGGGCTTTGAAATATGGAAATGAGAGGTTTATTTAGTGTGTGGATCAAGCTTATAAACAGCTTAAGTCCTCATTCCTTCTAACATCTTAACAGCTGTGCAGTTTCTTACAAAATATGTTTTATCGTTTCAAGAAATGCTGTTAACCTCGCAGTTTTAAAACTGAATGAACAAGGCCTCTTGGACAAATTGAAAAACAAATGGTGGTACGACAAAGGAGAATGTGGCAGCGGGGGAGGTGACTCCAAGGTTAGCCTCAATGTCACCAAAAGCGGGTAAACAGTATGTGAAGTAATTGGTGCATCTGCTGGGGTCTCACCTGCCACCAAACAGCTTCACCAGTAGCGCAGCACTGCTGGTTCTGCAGCTGAAACCGAGGTGTATGCAATTACTGTCAAAGCAAAAATATTTGCATTTGTTTAAGCACCCCAAGGGAAACTCATATATGGTCTCTGGGGTGAGATCCATCACCAATTTTCAGAAATATGTATCTTCTGAAATTGTGGTGAGCCTTTTCCAAGCTTGTTAAATACCTTCTGAAGCCTGCTCACCAGCTAAGACTTTTTTCCTATTATATGATACTACTAAAAATATTTTTTCAGTGACATTAGAGGAAAAGGAGAAAAAAATCACTGTGACTATCTCTGAGGGGTAATTTAATGTATGGTCCAGGCTGAGGGATCCATTGTTGACACAAACAATACTGGTACAAACTACAATTTTCACAAGTATCCAAAATAGGAAGACAAATTTCAGATCAAATATCTTCATACTGACATTTTCTGATATCTTTCCAGTAAACTGAAATCTATAGTGGTTCCCTAGGCATAATTTGCCAGAATTTATCGGACAGGAATTTTAGGCTGCATGCTAGGCTGAGGTGTTAACAGCTTCATATTCTTACTGCATTCCCCTGTCTTCCATATGGCCAGCACAAGTTCTTCCTTGCTGCCTCACAGCTTTGTTTGAGAAACTGCCTGGTGCTGAAAAGAAGCAAAAATGTGGAAGACAGTGAAGTGGGGGAAAATTGAGGTATTAAAAATACCCCTTCTGTTCCAGGCAGCATATAATAATATTTATTTATGTGCTTGTGTGTGAACAATATATTAGAGAATGCTTCACAGGTAGTTGTGCAGGCACAGAGCTAGTCAGATACAGATGATTAAATTTGACTGATTTGTCATACATAGCTTATGTAGCTTTCTTTACAGTTGCCTACATATATTTTTTCTTACTATTTTCTCTCCCTCTTTAGTCCTTTTGCTCTTTTGTGCTGTGTCCTGGCCTCAGGGACCATCCCTTGGGCTGTTCTGCACTCACCCAGAACTGGTCTCCTAATCCTCTTCACTTTGCCTGCAATCCTGCTGCTCTACCTATTTTTCCCCACACCGCTCTGCTTGCCAGCAGTCACAGTTTCAAAAATGGTCTCTATTTTCTCTTCCAAAATGTTCAGATATATTAGACCAAATAGAACTTACCTCTACTCAAGCCTGAGCTTTTGTATTACTGGGGGAGGAGTATTTATTTACTTATTATGTTTTAATATCACAGGCAGAGGATAAAATCAATAAAATACTTAAATTTTCTTAGAATATCCTCCTCATAAACCTGCAGTAGTTGCAAAGTGAGATGAAAGTTAGATAGAAAACTAAGGATGTTTTTTAACTTACTTTCCCTAATGACCAGCCACAGGTGCTGGGAGTCATGAAGCAGGGAAAAGGGAGCAGCTCATGGTGGAGGGACACACAGGGCTTCACCAGGGAAATGTCTGGAAGTGCTGAAGGAGCAAGTTTGGTGTGGTAGAAAGTGACAGAAAAAGGAGTTGGGGGGGAAAAGTAGAAAAGAAGGGCAAGGAGTGTGGTTCATGGAGAAACAGAGGAGCTGTGAATGCAGGAGGAAGGAAGGAAGGAACACATTGCCAGTGGAAATAAGCAGCAGGTGACACAGACAGTTCAGGATGCAGTGTGGTGGGCAGGACAGTGTTAGCAAAGGATGGAGAACATGATGGAGCTCAACCCATGGTTCTGGGACTACACACAGCCTGCCAGGAGCATTTATCTGGCCTTGGGCCTGTTTCTTGCCACAGTTTTTCCCAGGCACAGCTGGGTGAGTAGGCAGTACCAGTGGTCCTGGGAAGCTCCAGGTCTATCATATGCCCACACTGCCCACATTTGGTGGAACCAAGCACATGAAATCGTGCAGGTGAGCAGGCATCCCACGCTTCTCAAAGTCTGCATTGCAGCTGCATCTGATCCTGGGTTATAAACTGCAGCCAGGCTGATTCCCCAAAGGGTAACTTAGCCATTTATCATCTGTACAATTCATTTCCTTGCTCAGAAACACTCTTGATCAATTGAAGTCAAAACCCTTTCTACTGAATTAATGGAGCTCTATGTATTTCATTTCTTTTCTGCTAGCAAATTATCATTACTGGAGTAACCAGGACACTATGCATTACCTTAGTAAACCTGATAACTGCCAACAAGTCCTGAACTAAGTTCTTACCTTCTTAAGAAGGTTAAGAATACTTCTTTTATTGTACAAATTTAAAAAGAAGCTTTTTTTAGCAGCTCCAGTTTAAATTGCAGGGTTTTGTCGCCTCATGACTGAGAATACGAAACTCCTCTTCTCTTGAAAGAAATACAGCACCTGAAGCTAAACTGATAACTGTGCTGTTACCACAGAAATGAGGGAGCTTCCAGAGAGTTCAGCTGTTCTCCACAGGTCTGTATTGCTCTGTAAAACAGGATGTCTCCTACCTCCGTTCTCTGCTGTTAAAAGGTCATCTCTAGCCTCCCCATTTATTGTTCCCTTTAGGGGACAATCTTCCAAAATTCAGAAAGGCAGTTCAGAAAGCTGCCCTGTGTGAGCCACCTGTGGTTTAGTGATCTGATTAATTGGTTCATGATTGAAGATAAAAGTGAGTTCCTCAAGTCATTTGAGTGGTTTTTTAACGTATTACCTCAGATCCTAACTGTATGCCATCATCTCATGTGGTGCACAGGAAGGTACTGAAACACAGTTTCTGCCACTTTGCTCCATTGTTTGTATAAAGTGTGAGTGGACAGAAGCTGTGCTGATGGAGATTCTTCCCAGTCTCCGCTGGCAGCCTGCAGGAGAACACGGTGGCCCATGTTTTTTTCATTCAGCTATGAGTCTGACCTTACACTTAATGGCTCAGCCATGAGTGGCTAATGAAAATGCTCCTAAAATATATCCATGATTGCATTTTTAAAATCCTTGTCTCTCAGAATTCTATATTTGTTTCAGAATCACTTAGTATTGTGATTTAAATGTTATAATTGCGCATTTTTTGTCCTGAACACAGCTAGCTCAGGACTTCATTAATACCATTTTAAAGCACTCTGATTTTGCTGATGTTGCTGGCTCAAGATCCAGCCTGAGGCTCTTGAAAAACGGCCCTTTCAACAGCAAGTGATTGATGACAGGATAGGAGGAAATGAGTAAGAAGCCAAGAGAGGAGGTAGAAGGGCTGAGAACATGATGAGAAGTTAGAAAACCAGTGTCCCTGTGCCCAGGTCAGGCTGTGCCAACACTGACTGTGGCACATGGGTGAAGAGCAGGGTTTCCTGTGTTGTCACACAGCAGTTTTCCTCTATGGCTATGTGGGGCAATTTCTTCTCCATAGATAAACGGTAATTTTAATTATTATTTCTCACATATTATCTTTACATGAACTTGAGGTAGCTGGATTCTCTTTATATACAACAACAGAGATTCTCAGCAGCTGTACATTGGAAAAAAACTAGACTTGATTTTCACAAACTGTGCTACTGTACTTTATCTGAAGACTTAGCCCAACATTAGTAATTCAGGAATCACTAAGCAATTGAACAAGACCCAAATCTATAGTCACTTTCCACTGCCATAATAAGAATACAATACTGAATTTAATGGGAGATTTAATTATAAATCCTGAATTTATCCCCTTTACGTGACTTCAGTACATTCCTCTTGTTCACATACAGCAAACCATACCAATTTTTTTTTTGTTTCTGTCCCCTTTAATATCAGTGGGACTATTCACCAACTGATTGTGCAAGCAATCTAGTAAGAAATTGTAGTCTCTGAGTTTGTGACTGACATGGTCAAAATAAGTGACTTGGCCCACGAGCCAAGGTGATCTGGACATGCATCTCCCTGTTGAAAATCTCCTACTGAAAATGAAACAAAGAAACAAAATAAAAACCTAAAATACATTAAAAATCACAACACCTGCAATTAATTACTGTGATTGCAAAGAGGTGTATATATGCTGTGACTCTGAAAAATATAAGCAAAACATCTTCCTTTTCCACTCTGCAGCCCCTTAGTCTGGGCTTCTTATATTGGACCATGCACATTTCCTATCTCAGCTGACTGATTTAAATTAGGACAGAAATCCTGTTTTGAAGGTGTAAAATATTTTAAAATATTGTAATATATAATTTTAAGTTTTTTTCTTAGAATGCTTCTCCCTCATCACACCTGTGACTGTCTGAGGGCAGATATGAAGGAAATGTCACAGAGCCTTGTTCAGGCAGGCAACGAGGAGAGGGGCCAAGGGCAGGCTTTCTTGAGCTTCAGCAGGGCCTGCATTCAGAAAGTTTTCCACCAAAATTCACGGAAAGGAGAAACAAGGGCCTGGCATCAGTCACATCACTGCTGCATCCCAGTGAAAATGGAAACTTCCTCTGCTGGTCATTGCCATTGAGGTCGCTTAGAAACTGAGGACAGCATGGCAATTTAAAGTGTGAAATTGATTGTTTTTCCCAAAGGAAAACCTGAGAACTTCCTTGCAGAGACAATGCAGAAAGGATGACATTAAAGGAACTACAGTTGGAAAAAAGAAAAAATCCCCAGCCTATTTCAGCTTTTAAATGCCTAAAGTGTTAGTCCTGGGGAAAAAAAAAAGCAGCATAGGACATGGAGGCATCTGCTTTCTAACTTGTTCCCACCTTGCTGGTGGCCTTGATGGTTCATATCTATTCCTAGTTATCAGTTTGATCAGTTTAATCTGCAGCAACTCCATAGGCTTCTGATTTTCCAGTGGAGAACAGTACCTATATGTCCCCTTACCTTTGTCATAACCAGCCCTGTTCCCCTGACAGAATTCAGGAGCATGGGAATGTGGCTCAGTGCCAGAGCATGACATGTTACAGATGATGGCTATTCAAATAATATTAACTATTTTGTGCTTGTACTAGAAGCCAGCAGAGGATCATGTTGACAAGCAACTTGCCAGCACCGCAAGCCCACTCATTTCACAGCTGTGGGACTCTCATGTTCCACTGTCAACCTGCACAGCCTGCTGCCAGAAGCCTTAAGGCAAAATTTAAGTTTGAATACTGGAAAAGAGCAAAAAAATGGGCATTTTTGTTTCTAGAAGTAGTGTATTGCATATGAATTAAATGTGTGGGATTTGGAAAGTGGATGAAGGTTTTCCTTTACTTAGAGTAATCACTTGAGAGTTCCTGGGAAATCCTCTCACTCAACGGTGGCTGTCAAAAATTTCTCCAAGGCACCAAGGCTTCCTCAGCAGTAAGTGAAGAGGCAGGCATCTCAACATCATCCTTTGTTAATATTGGTATCAATGCCCACCATTTGCAGGTACCTACCTTTTCCCATTAACTGCAGGGAGGTCTGGACAGACAGATGAAGCTTGTGGCATAATTTAGGGGTGCAAATATTGAGGTGAGGTGAATTCCCCCATTTTAGGTACATATAGAAAGAGTGATTAGAATGTATGGAGAGGCAGGGTCCCTAGAGTTAAGAATAGCATACAAGGCTCAGAAGCTGTTACTTGTGTATTAAATAGCTATATGCAAACCTGCACAAATATATTAATACATAAGCATTTGGGAATTTCCAGTTAAACCAGTTATAGAGTGCAATAAGCCCCTTGCCTCTTAAATGCAAACTATTTTAGTAGGTTCAGTTACACTAGACTAATTAATGTTTGCACTGGTTATTTATTTATTAAGCCTCGAATCCGTAAGTTAATGTTTAAGTAATGAATGAATTATGGCATGTTATGGGAGATAAATTTTCCCATAGAAATCTGCTGGCATAGACAGGATCATGTCATTTAACATCACCAGAAGGCTATCTATCACATGCCATTTCTGTTTATTTCCCTGCTTCTCTGATATATATTGTATTTGCATGCACACCTGCACATAAATAGATATCCATATGCCTACCACATAATTCCATTAAGAATTGGCCAACAATTTGAAGTGAAAAGTACATAAAATAAGTCTGTTAATAATTTAATACATTTTTAAAACATATAGTGATAGATCTGGATGAAGTGGGGCATTACCATAATACCCTGAGATTATTCAATGAGTTTAAGCAACTTCACTGTAAACCTATAGCATTTCATGATTCTGAAGCTATGGATTAGGTTTCATTTCAATATTAAACTCTGTTACATCACCCACAGCAAATACCACCAGTAAAAATAGCTGTTCCATATAGAAATTTAAAACCAGCCTGGGACCCTTGAAATATTGACATGAATATGTGAGATTTAAGGAAAAAATTTGAATTTTAAAATAATGTTGAAATGGGAAATGAAAATGGAAGACTCGCTGTCCTTCTTAGCCGAGGATAAGGGGATCTTTGCAGCTCTCCCCCCAAGTTATTTGCGTGCAGACCTCCTATTACAGGCCTGTGCCAAATGTTTATGGGCAGCACACTGCAGGAAGCATCTTCTTTTCTTGCCAGGATAATTTTGAGGGCAGTAAATGAAATATCTGTGGCCAAATCATATTATTAGTTTTTATGCACCCAAACTAAAAATAGATTGAAAGCAAGAAACACAAATTAACGTCTCTTAAGTCACTTATACAGTTGTCTTACGTATATCTCTGAAGGGTGTGTTGTTAATGTGTGTAAGCCAATAGTTTTGGGTTCACAGTAATTGCATACTATTTATTTACAAATCTTCCCCAGCAGTATGTGCCTGTTACCTAAAGCGATGGAGCAGGTCCCGGTCTTATGTCTGTCTCTAAACCTGGGCCAACAGTACATGACATAGCACCCACTGTGGCCTCTGCTCTGTCACTTTGCAATGCGATTCTATGTAGTTTTACTTGAATAACATAAAATAACATATATAATGTTATTTATGTTATTTTCCACGTGAAGAACTCCTGTAAACCTTGCCGTTTTGAAACTCAGTGAGGCAGGCGTCTTAGACAAGCTGAAAAACAAATGGTGGTACGATAAAGGTGAATGTGGACCCAAGGACTCTGGAAGTAAGGTCAGTCGCTACAGTTCGGGACCTAACTATCGTGTTCACAAAGCAGTAGAGGAAGTAATAAACAAAATGACATAGAAATAAAATAAGCAGCTGTAGACACAGAATGAATCAACTTTGGCCCATCTTGATGGCGGTCACGCTTTAATTTAAGGAAGCACTATTGCATTGTAAAGTCTTCAGTAATACAAATCACCAAACATCATCTCACATATTCAGAGCATCTCTTGAAGAAATACAAAGCAGATTTTTGGGTTTGGAAGAGGCAGCCTGGATTAGCTGTTTCCTTCCTGCTTGGAGGGTATGGACTTTTCCCATTGACTGCTTAGGAAATGCTCTTTACACCTTCTTTAGGAGCTGGCCTACCTCAGCAGTGTTCTGAGAAGAAGAAATGCTAGCTGGAAGGATTGCCTTCCATTGCTGGCTAGGAAGGTGGTGTCTTGCACATTTGGGGATGTCCCTGGCTCCTCGGGGGCCAAGGAAAACTTAACTTGAGCTTTGAAGTGAAAGGCTTTGGCAATTAATAGTTTCTACAGCTTCCAGTGTTTATCTTAGTCCATACCCAAACAGGAATCCTGGCAGCTCCAGAGAGCTGACAGCTCCTTCTCTTTATGGGGACAGACCCAGAACTGGGTATTTTCTGATGGCTGGAAAACACCACAGTCAGTGCCAGCCCTGTATTTGAGGAGGCTGACATTCCTTCACATTACCTGACTCCATGCCAGCCTCTGCAGCCACAGCTAAAATGAAAGAATGACAGGCACTGACTGCTTGCTGCCTGCATGTCTCGAGACTTACCTTGATAAAATTAGTGTGGGAAAGAAGCTTTCAACACATTTCACTTTTTTTGGCAAGTGCTTTGAAAAAAAGGAGTGAAAACCATTTAAGAGGATGACAAAGTATCTGTAAATAACAGCTGAGAAAGCCTCAACCCACCACCTACATCAGGGCAGGTCTTTCTCAGTCCTGCCTCCTCGTTGTTTGCAAGCACCATGTTAGCAATTTCCACCAGAGGGACAGTCATCTCCAAGATACTTAGGCTCTTCCTAGCCATCTAAAAAGGCAAAAAGCAGAACCCAGGTATAGGCCCCAATCACCTCTGTACACCCATGGGAACCTTTACTGTGCTAATCTACTGATTACACAATGAATAGTGCCTCTTTAAATTAAACATCCAAATTTTTTGCAGTCTACATAAGTTAAAATTTCATAGAGATTAAAATCAGAAGTTAAATACTCTCCTTACTTTAGCTAAAGATTATATAGTCTGCATAAGAATAAAGCTTTATAAGTATTTTAAGGCACACGATGTAGCATATGAAGTCAATCCTGAGAGAGTTCCTTGAGAACTATGCTGAAAAAGGACATGGATTTCAAGTCCAAAAAATGTGATTCATAACTAAGCAGTGAAGTGTAGAGAAATGTAGAATAGTTATTTACTACAATACACCCAAGAAGGTGATTGTAAAATGATGAATATTTAATACTTTGCTAAAGAAAATCCTTCGTTTTATCTAAATTATGAAAAATGTGTTAAATTGCATAAATTGATATTTAGAAGTATACTGTTACTGAGCTTAGTAGTCCATGGGCATGTTCCAGAACTGTATCCATAGTAAAATAAAAACAAAATACAAGAATAGGTAAGAGGCAAATATATCACAATGTGTGTGGTACAGTGTGCACTTTCAAAGGAAGTGTTTGTTCAAAGAAAGAACTTAAGCCTCACATGTTATTTTTGCCTGTCATTTAAGTATCAGAAGCTCAGTCTGGATCTTTTAAATTAACAGCAATGCCTATCACAAGTAAAATAACTGGTTTTTGTAAAGATCAAGCAGAGTCTTGTCTGATATAAAATGGATTTCTGTATTCCCAGGCTTCTGAAGAGCTTTACATAAATGCAGTTTCGTATCAGTGCTGAAATGTCCCCTAAATAGAGCTAGACATGTCATTGTTCAATTCTCCATGTAATGGAGGTAATGCTTTGCAGTAGGCAAGCAATGACATCCTGATATGTTGGCAATATACTTAGAATAATTTTTTATGCCAACCAGGAAAACTAATTGTTTAAAATATATTTTATAGATCCAGATAGGTCAAATTTTGCTAAAGTGTGTAAACAACTGTCATTAAATTTCAGCTAAACATTGTTACTTGTCTATTTTTAATGTTTTAATGTGTGTTTTGTGCTTCTTGGAATCCATTTTCCAGGGTTAACTGTGTCACTTCTGTTTTCCCAGGACAAGACGAGTGCCTTGAGTCTCAGCAACGTTGCTGGAGTCTTCTACATTCTGGTTGGAGGCTTGGGCTTGGCAATGCTGGTGGCTTTGATAGAGTTCTGTTACAAGTCCAGGGCAGAGGCGAAACGAATGAAGGTGGCAAAGAGTGCACAGACTTTTAACCCAACTTCCTCGCAGAATACCCAGAATTTAGCAACTTATAGAGAAGGTTACAACGTATATGGAACCGAAAGTATTAAAATTTAGGGGTAGGACTTAGGGCCTACTACAGCGAGTGGGTGATGCATCTTGTAACGCAGTGTTGTGACATGTCTGTCTAGTGGTGCTTGCTTCTGAACAGAGCTTTATATTTTGGAAAACTTCAGTGCAAAGTGGTTCAGTTCTTTTGGCTGCAGATGTACAGTATATTATTCTATGTTGCTAATAGACATCTGCATTGCAAGGAATTTTTAACATGAAAAATTCATTTTGAACAATTCAAAGTTGTCAAATCAGTTGAGAAATGACAACTATTTTAAATAAGGAAGTAAATATCCAGAGGGCCACTTTTTACGTACTTGATTGGAAAGTCTGTTTTCCGAAAGGTTTGCACTCTACTAGAGAAAAACTGCTGCAAGCCTGTATTATTCAATGTTGGCCCTATCTGTAACCAAGATTTAGGATAGGCAACATCACTGAACCATAGTTAACCTAATGAAAGAAAAGGCACTGTTACAAGAAGTCTAAATGTTGTTTTACCTTCTCTCCATCCTCCCCTCCCTGTGCCTTCACCCTCCCTTTGATACATGTTTTATGCTAATTGTGTGGCTTTTTTTTTTTTTTTCTCCTCACAATATCCTGCTTCAGGTCAAGTTTTGCCCACTGTAATAGTCTGAGAGTCACTAACCAGGGGATAGACCTTGATTATCACCCTCAGCTTTCAGTAACAAACCCCGTTACTTAGGTCAAGATTAGTGTATTTTAGACATTCATGCAGTGATTTTGGAGGCTGAAGTGCTGATGCTGCCGAGCTGCATCCTGCACAGCTCCCCTGAGTAGGTGTGCAGGGATGGTTTACTAATGTACTTGCTCTCATCCGTACAGTGAGTATCTTGCCAACTAATCATTAGACAAATCAACTCCATGACCTTTGGAAATGGCATGCAGCAGCAAATTGAGCTTCTAAATATAACTTTTACATAGCTCCCAAGCTATGCTGGCTGCTGTATAAGTGAACGTGCAGCTAGCACCCTACCCTGTCATCCTTGAGCTCCCTTGCCTTTGCAAACAGCAAGCCACATGTCTTCTCTGTTAACAACTATCTTCAGCTACGTTTTCCTGAGCCATCCCTATATAGTGGAAGTAAACACAAATTTAGGGAAATGACATGAATAATATAATACTTATGTTGCCACTTAGGGAAAAAAAAAAGCTTGTAGGAAACAACTGGAGATGCACTTATTATTTTTTATTTATTATTTGTATAGCGCTGGAGTAGGCGGCGCTGTACAGTAGGTGAAGTGTGCCAGACACACAACAGGTCCCTGTCCCGAGGAGCTTACAGCCTAAAGGCACAGCCCGTTCAGTACCGCACCATTCAGTACAGAGCAAACACAGAGTGAGCAGAGAATGCTGTGTGAGCATGGTAGCTGGAGCGCTGCGAGGAATAGGTGGGTTCTCGGGGCGCGAGGGAGGGGGCTGCCTGGGAAACTGTCCCCTGCACACTCTTCTCTGGGCTTTTCTTTTCTTCCTTGTTCTACAAAGAGTCATGACCCTGGGTGTATTTCTAATTGCAGCAGAGCTGCCAATTTCCCCATGTTAAAAAAAAAAAGAAAGTGTTAGCTATGCGCTTTGTTCACTAGAGAAAATGTGAGGCATGCTATGTGCCAAGGGGACTCCAAGAGTATAGACCATTGTTCATTACTGTGAACTGCAACACAGGACTTCCAGATGCTAATATTAATCTCCCAAGTCCACTCCCTTCTGTCAGTAATAAGGGTCTTGAAAAGAAGTAAGCCTGTGCTCGTCATTGTGCCAAATGCAGGTGAAGGGTGTTTTTTTCCTTTAAATTATTTAGTGACATCCTCACTGAAAGTGTCCCCAGGCTGGCATAAAAGTAAGAATCCCATAAAACATATTCCTTATCAAGTTTACAGAGTGCAATGCATTCAAAATACAGTCTTAAAAAAAGCAAACAAAAAAATTAAGCTTTCTTTCAAATACTGACCTTACCCCAATTGGCTGGCATGCTAAACATGGCAAGACTTGAAAATCCCCACAGTTGCCACCCAGTTCTGTTATTTCATTGCAACAGACACTGATTATAGTCGCAGAATTTTTTTAGTCTTAGTGTTTTCTTTTAATTAAAAAAGTAGAGCTAACTGAGTTTTGTATTTAAAAAAAAGATCATAAGTACCATACTCTAAAATCTGGATTTCTGTGGGACTTGTATCACAAAGATGAATTCCTACTGGATAAAATATACTTTAAACAGTACAAAAAAGATACAAAAATGTTGCATTTTATTTAACTGAAAATTCATTTTTGGGTCAGTCAAAACTTCTGATAATTAACATTTTAGGGCACAGACTTTTAAAATTCACAAAAAAATTACTATGATTTTGAACAAATATTTACAGACTTCTGAAATTCTTCTTTCTGCTTATTTGGCATAATATTTACATGAAATTGAGAAATTTCAAGTGAAGTTCTTATAAAAATGTTTATAGTGATATGTGGGAGACTGCCAAGGCCCAGTCATCCTCTCCTGGCCACACTACACAGGGGGACTATGCCATCTGTTCGTGCACATGCTAGTCACAAACCCCTATTTAGCTGGCAGCATTACAGAGCCCACGATGATGGCTGCACATATTTCTGTAGAAATATGTCTGTCTTACACATTTTGAAAACTTTTATATGGTTTTTTGGGTTTTTTTATCCAAGGAGGAAAGAGATCGTATTGGAACTAAAACTCACTAATATGGAAAGATGCCTGGTGGTCTAACCTGCATGAGTAACCAACATATCTGACTTTTTAAGCTAACATCAAATAGTTTTAATGGTATATGTTTTAAACTAATATAAAATAACTTAAATAACCCTCCTGAAAATTAATATTCATTACCCTGATTTTTAGTTTAGTTTCATACAGTTAAACGTGAGTTACCTCAGGGAAATTCACCTTTCCTGCAAGGCAGCTGAAAATGAAAATGAAGGGCTAGTCTGTATATGTGGACTGGCCTATATAGTAATGGGTTAGTCTATATCTGTGGGATAAAGACATTCAGAAGCACTGGCAGACAGTTGCATCTGCTGAAGAGAGGGAAGAAAGTTTGCTTTAAGGGGGGAACAATCCTTTCCTCCTCCTCCGGGCAGCAGTTTTTCCATTAGTATTAAGCCCTTAGTGTACATGTAGAGCTGATAGCGAGAGCAGAGAGGAGCTTAACATCCTTCTGTCCATCTGCTCTAAGGCAAAGCCCTGCTGAGTTCCTCACCCCAAACCCACAGGCTTTGGAAGGGGTTGTTCCAGTATCCAGCCAGCCTCCACCACCACCTCTCCATGGCCTTCTTAGAGTGCCATGAAGCTCAGGAACCAGCTTCCAGCTCAGCTGCCTTCTCTTGCTCGCCCATCCCATGCTGTTGTTTATAACTAATGAATGAAACTAATTGCAAAACAACAAAAAGCAATGGAACATTACAAATAACTACAAAAAAAGGTGAAGTGTTACAGGATGGCTCAGTAAGTATGTAATGTACTTATTTTGCATACTTCCAATTTCATAGTCAAGAGAGAAAGATACATTAAAAGTTCATCTTAGGTATTTGTGCCAAAGCCACCTCCATGTGACCCAAGTACTAGAGGAGGATAAACAACAAAAGAGCCGACACAGGCTAGGATATTTGTATTACACAGACTGAGGATATCATCTTCCAAAATTCCCATTTCCCCTCTAGGAACAGGGCAGTCAGTGTTTTCACATGATTAATTTCACAACTAATCTAATCAAAACTAATGGCAAATTATAAAATACATTATCACTATTAATTGCATACACTTACTGAAAGGAGACTTTCACGGTTTGCATAATATTCACAGTAAATACCGAGACTTTTCCCTCTTATCCCAGCCACTCCTGAAACTGTTTCTGCATCCAGGCCAGAAATGTGAAGTTGTAGCAGCACAGTCAAGCAGAGTACTAGCCTGGCTTGTTACCTATAGCATAGTTTAAAACACAGAGCAGACACCTACCTGGTTACTTGGCTTTATGGCACTGTCCCAAGTACAAGTTTGACCTGCTCCTCCTGGCTTTGTGTCTGAGTTGTCCTGTGGTGTGTTGCTGAGCTGTTGTTAGTCTTGCACTGAGGACAAGAGTTATTTCCTTGCAGCTTTTCTGTTCTTTTGTGGAAGGCTGCTGAGAAAATGTTGTTCTCCATTTTTTTTAATCGTTTTTATTTATCCCGGATCCCTTTTATTGTGTTTTTGTCCTGAGTGTGTTGTCAATAGCCAGAAAGTTATTTAGACTGAGCTAGCACAGTTACATAGAACTTGTATATCCCATACAAATCTGAGTGCTCTGACTCAGATTTCCCAGTGGGAAGCTCTGAATGGCCATGAACAGATAGCTGATGGGTGTGCTGGAGGGACTCTGGTAGACAGTTGTGACTTTCTGGGAAATTTAACCTATCTGGAGCAAGATGTCCCTTTTCCACCCAAGTTTGCTTTCTAATCTGGTTTGGACTCTCATCCCTCTCCCACACTAAGGCACCTTTAGTTTTTCTGTTGCCATTGATCAGAACATGTTCTCTGCACTTCTGCAGTTACCAGTATCCATTTGCAGTGGGACTCAGGACATGCACCATGTGGATCTGTACCACACTGCATTGTGTCTGTGCTTTGCAAATGCAGAGATTCTTATTTGCTGCTGGGAAGTAGTTGGAAGTTCTTGGTAATGTATAGGCCCAGTTCCCCACTTCTTCATCACCTCTGCCACACATTTTGTATCTGGGTGTTGTTTTAGATGAAGATACGTTTGGTAACAGTCCCTGTCACAAAGTACAGTGGTGGCAGGGAAAGGTTTCAAAGGATGTCCTTTACCAAAGCCAGGGTTTTCCAGAATAAGGGGGATGCCATAATGCCCTCTGAAAGCTGAGGCCTTTTCCTGAATTTGGGTGCTTTTGAGGGCTGAAGTGTTTAGAGTAATTGGTTTGGAAAGCTGCTTTTAAATCCAAGCTCTGACTGTGCCACAAACAGCCGCTGTATTTTTGACAACTTTTTGAAGCAGCTCCTGATAACAATGCAATATTAGACTGGTGCATTTCCACAGAAGTGCACCAGAAGCAGTGGAAATGTTCTGGAATTTAAGGGCTCATCCTCATCCCTGTATGCTCATATATAAAATAAACTCCACATATCAAACAGCAGCTCAGGATTTCAGTGCTACCTCAGAAGGAGAAACTGGGCTCAGAGGGATAAAGTTCAAAATGCAGAGATTAGTAAAAAAGCAAACAAAATGACTTTATGGTGTTTGTTATCCTTTTGCTCCTATGTGAATGCTCCTATCTGCCTTTCTTCCCAATTAGTATTTCAGACTGCATCCCTGCATTTACATAACTTCTCCTGACTAGAAATCAGATTTCCCCACTAATTAATATCTTAACATGATTATCTCTGAAATCTCTTTTAATGTACTATAGTTTGGATGCTTTGTTGCATTTTTTTACCTTAGACACTTACCCTAATTTTAGTAATCTAGAAATCATTTACTTTAAACTAGTCATCTTGGCTTTTTTTTTATAATCACTTGAGAGAGCCTTATTGGATTTTTATATTTAGCTACTGAGTTTTTGATGACTAAAGTTAGATGGCATAACTATAAATCCTTTAACAAATCCAGATTTTTTGCTTGAGTAATTTAGTTCCTAAACAAGATATTTCATTCTGATTTAGCTGAAACGAAATATTTGTAAGGAACAAAAATGCAAACCTTCCTATGGGAAATTTATACATAATGTAGAAAACTGTATAAAACTGCATTTTCTCTCAATAAATTACATTTTCTTTGAAAGTTATCACCTTCTCTAATTGTAGGGGAAAATATATATATATATGAAAGAGATTTGAGAACAGTTCTCAGATTTCCTGATACTAAATATTTCCATTGTGAAAATAAGTGATAATTTCTTTAGATTTGAATGACAGAATTGCCAGATAGCTGGTACAGTTATTGCAATTTATGCACAATTTTCAGTAGTTATGTTTAATCCTGGCATTCCTAGTTGAAGGTCAAAGCCTATAAACACCTGTGCATGACTTCATTCACAGATGCTAATGCTTTCAGGTTCCAAAAGGTCTTCTCACTGTATTTAAATTTAGTTTGAAGCAGTTTAGATGAAGGTATTACCTCTTCAGTTGATTTCATTATCAAGTTCAGATTTTATATTTAAATCAGTATCAATTTATTGTAATGAAATTTATCCTCAGAATTGCTAGTCTTTTTTCCCCAGTAGACTTAAGTGCTATGTATTATATTTATGATGATTACTATTTCTATATTTAACGTTAACATGAAAAAATGCAGATGTCTAAAATTTAATATTTTGGTGTTTGCTGTGTCCTGGCTGGTTGAAGGACAGAAACATTATAACACTCTCCTCTCTTCTGCTTTTCCTTCAAACCCAGCTTACCTTTTCTGAAGCCATAAGAAACAAAGCCAGATTATCCATCACGGGGAGCGTGGGAGAGAACGGGCGCGTGTTGACTCCCGACTGCCCGAAGGCCGTGCACACCGGAACTGCAATTAGACAAAGTTCAGGATTGGCTGTAATTGCATCGGACCTACCATAAAAACCAAAAAATTAATTGAGTGCCTTAATCAAACTGTGTTGGTGACTGATGGGAACACAGCACAGACTGTAACGACATGGGAGTGTCATTGATGAACTGATAATTTGGCTGAGAAAGGGAAGTACGTCCAAATGCGCCAGACATCATCAGCAACAATGTGTGCATGAGCTCAGCTCGGAAACCCAAACTCAGATTTTATATCAGGAAAATTCATAATTTAGTTTTGTTGGGGGGAGGGGGCTGGGAAGGGTGTATTAACAGCAACAAATTTCACTTGAGTGGACTTAAAACTAATAAGACTTGCCAATTTAGCGCATTAAACTGTGAAGAACTTGCTCAGAAAGGACACCATTTTGGTCTTTGTCTTGACAAAGAGAGAAAAATAGCTATAGAAGTCAATGAACATGCTAACCTGTGTCTCCAGAACATCAATATATACAATGGAAGAATACTCAGCTGTTCAGCTGTAGAAATGAATCACTAAACTGTGATAAAAATAATAAATGTGTAAATCCTGTGAAAAAAAATAAAGAAATTATTTACATTTTCTTTGGAAAAAGAGAAATATTGAAACATGCTTGCTTTTTAACTGATGTAAATTCAGTAGAGGACAACACAATTCTTTTTTCTAACCATCTTAGGGAAAAATCATTGCAATAATTGATATAAAATGCCATCACTGTAATAAAATTCAGAGAATTTTTTTTTATAAAAGTTGTTGGTCATCCTCTTGTTTGCTGTTACCTTCATTCTGTTCCATCATTCCGTGTTCCACAGATTTGCATCTGTCTAATGCAAGAAACAAAATGATAAAATGTTTAGAGTACTTCATCAGTCTGCAGTGTAGAATCAAAAGAGACTACGGGTCACTCATGTTACAGATATTATTTATAATCTTGTTCTGTGTAAGAAACTGTGGTTTTTGTACCCACCAAAAAGAATAAAACAACAATTGTTCTTATAATATTGACAGAGCTTGAGTTGTTTTCTGATCATTAGGGATGCCACCTGGAAAATAGAAAAGGGCCGTTCATTTCTTACAACAGGATTCAGAATCTTGTCAGAGTCAGTCTGAGTCCCTGCACATTTCTAAAGTGCTTTCAAGGGACTTAAATTGGGATGAAGGACTCTGAGCAGCTAAAGAATTGTCCTGGTTATTCATAATGTATTTTAGTACTAGTCACTAAACACCTTCCTGAAGTGTTAGGGAACCATTTAGCGATAGTGTTTGTCCTCTGGGTAGGTCAGGGACAGAGATGCCAGGGAGCAAGGAAGTACAAATGACAGTCCTTGAGACTGATGTGATAGGTGATAGCTGCAGCCTGCTGGGTGTCCAGGAGCCCAGTTTTCATCCCCCAGCCTGTCAAGTGGCATGCCTGGGAAAGACCATTTGAATAAAAGCCAGATGTGAACAGGAGCAGGCGTGTCTGTAGGTGCAAAGTTGCAGCGAATCTGTTCTGTGATGGTCATTCTCCTGGGCCTCACAAGGCCTGGCATTGGTGTCCAAATCCAGAGTGTGGCCAGCACAGTAACAGCCACATGCCAGAGCCCAGACTGCAAGTGAATTCAGACTTGGAGTGATCACAGCTCCTGAGTTTCCCAGGCCCATGAGGGGCCATGTTGCAATGGCTTACTTATCCCCAGAGCCTGGTGCTGGGGCTTCTCTCAGCCCCCAGGGCTCTCATGGGGAGGAGAGCGGGCCCTGGGTGGAGTCCAAAGCTTCCCAGCAAGGACCAAGCCCCAGCTGCTACCAAAAACAGCAACCAGACACTGCTGAGCTGATGCTCCTGCTGTCGGCACAGACAATCACAGAGTTGCAAAGCAGGGCTCAGTTTCGTTCCAGATAGCAACAATATAAATATGAGTTTCTTGCCCCAAATGCTCTATAGAGACCCTTTATAGCTACTGGGGAGAAATAGAGAATGAGAGTGAATGACTTCCTCTGAAAGTAGACCTTAAAATATCAGATGGCCAAACCACAGCAACAAAAACCTAAATCCTTCCAGTAACCTTAACATAGGCTGATGGAGACCAGTTCTTATAGAGAGCTTGACAGAGCAGCAAACATGAAAATAAGGTGATGCTTTCCCCTCAGGCAGAAAAGCTACAGTGTGTGCAGGGTTCTTAGAGAAAAAAGACTGATAACACTACTATGAATCACTGTGACTAAAGTTACTTTGTATCCATGTTTTACTGGCATGTTTAGCACATTCATGATTTACTGTGAATTGTTCTGTGTTTCTCTGGCTAGGTTAGGTGAGTTGTCTGGTTTTTCTCTTTTTTGAGTAAACCTGGTAGCTCCCTTCTTTTTACAGCTGTATTTAAAAAAACAACTTCTGGATGGGTTGGTTCTGAGTTTGTCTTTTTTTTAAAGAAAAAAATGTTTGCCTCCATTTTTCACAAGGTAAGACATTAGAGGCTGAACAGATTGAGAGACTGAGGATGAAGAATGCTGTCTGTTTTGTTTTACTGTGTCTGTCTGTTTTTCCAGGAGCTTGTCTTCATCCTTTCTTTGTCCATGACTGTGAGCAGTACCAGGGCTGTCTTGGGATATTCACTGTCTTCCAGTGTTACTCCTCTTATACACTCCCCTGTCTCTTTAACACATTATATTCATTTTTCCCTGTCAGTAAACAGCCCATCACTGCTGTTAGGAATGTTGCTCCATGGAGCTCATTGTTACTTCCCTAAGTCAGTTTCCACTTGGCAATGAGGCACGCGAGCCCTTTGAGAAGGCCAGTGTCAGTAACCATGCACCGGGAAGGGTTCAGAACTGAGCAGCACGAGCAGTGCAGCCACTGAGCTGTGTGGCCCTGGAGTGCTGTGACCCACCAAGGGCCAGCACGTGGCCAGCAGCCACAGGGGGGGATCACCACATCCTCCTACCACTTCCAAGCCTTGTCCTTGCCAAGGGAATGCTTTGCTAAAAGGAAACCTGGTCAGCTGAGGTAAAGAGGATACTCTCACTTTGCTGATGTCTGTCATAAGCAGATAAAATATTTGAAGAAAAAAAAAAGAAAAAAATCTGGATAGGAAAATGCTACAGCAGGAAGAGTTGTGCTACAGCTCAAGTGGTTGAGAAAGCAATCTTGGGGGATTAGTCTGCTGTCTCCACAGTGACTTACTCTTTTGTCTTACTCCAAGAGGGTAGCTGCTGCACAACTGCTGTGACCATGAGAGCAGCCCTGGGGACAAGGACAGGGGGTTGCTGGTGGATGACAAGCTTGACATCTCAGCAATGTGCTCTCCCAGCCCAGAGAGCCAAACGTGTCCTGGGCTGCATCCAGTGTGGGCAGCAGGGCCAGGGAGGGGATTCTGCCCCTCTGCTCTGCTCAGAGCCACCTGCAGGGCTGCATCAGCTCTGGGGCACCAGCACAGGGAGGACAGGCACCTGCTGGAGCTGGCACAGAGGAGAGCTTCTAAGTGTATCACAGGTGTCTGGAACATCCCTCCTGTGAAGACAGACTGAGAGAGTTGGGGTTCAGTCTGGAGAAGAGAAGGGACCCCTGTGCAGGTGTCTCAGATGGCCCAAGGCATCTCCAATACTACTTGTGGGAGAGTAAATTAATTGTGTCCCAGCCTCTAGAGATGAGTTCTTTCCAAGCCTCCATTGACTAGATCTCCATGGAGTATGAAAAGACTTCAGACACGTAATTTTCCTACAGATTTCTAAATTTAGCTGTCTTAATGATGAATTGAATAATAACAGCATTTATCTGCTTCTAAAATAATTTCAGTTTCAACGTAATCAAGAGCAATTATTAACATTAACACTCACAATAATATTACTCTCTGCAAAATAAGTTTTCTGAGCTGATGAGAATCATAATGTGGGACCAGCCTGCTTTGACATTCACTGTTATATTAGTAGCTTCTTGTCCTCCACATTAAACCCTCCCACATTGGTTGTGTATTCTATTAAACACCTATTAAATTTAAAATCAGTACAGACTTGCTGGGTTGTCTGAGAGCCTCACATGCAGAATTAGCTTTATGCAACCACTTGTTATTGCTGAATTTCACCTAGGGACTATTCTGGGAAGTGAATGTACATGTTCTGAATTGAATTTGCCTGGGTGCAATTGAGAACAGAGCCTGGGGAAAGGAGAATAGCTTTATACAACTGGTTGTAATCATTGAATGTGGTAAAGGAGGGCAGCGGCACTTTTCACCACTGTTGCTTAATAATTCTGTAACAACAACCCTGATAGGATGTCAGAATGAAGAACAAATATTCTTTAATATTCAATGTAAGTATACTTTTATCCATGATTAGGAAATTACAGCAAAAGGGACCTCCTAAAGCTCTCAACCTGCAGATTTTACATACCACACTAATGCTGAAAACAAGAAAAGAAAGGCAGCCTGCAAGGAGCTGCAGAGATTTATTGTAGACATGGATTAATTAACACTGTTACCACAAAATGTGTAATTGGTATGCAACAGCAAGTTTAGCTTCAGATAAAATGTCGAAGGGTAAGAAGTCACCAGTGGAATTATAAATAGAAATTTAGAGCCATTTCCTTTTCTAAGTGAGAGGAGTGCCACAGATTGCAAATTACTTACTGATTTCATAATGGTTGCATTAAATGTAAGGTCAGGCAAGCTGAAACTAGTAAATAGGAAACACGAAATTATCTAGACTGGAAGGGATTTCTGGAGGTCAGATCCTTCAAATATCCATTTAAAGTAGGTTCAGCTTTGAAGTTAGATCCAATTTTAAAGCTTAAGAGGTTTCTCAATGTTATTCTATCATAATTTTAGCATCTCCAGTGTTGAAATTGCATAACCGCTCTGGGCAACCTCTTCAAAAGTTCTGACCACCCTCAATATTTTCCTAAGGGCAAAATTTTCTTAAATTTTTTGTTGCTACTCTGATTTGAAAGCTGCAACACATACCCCAAGCTGCTTACCCAAATATGTGCATTATCTTTTGTGTTGCTGAGCTCAGAATCTGGACCTATCTGTGAGGGGACTAAGGCATGTTATCATCACACTTCAGAGGAGTGTGCCCTGCTGTCAGTCTTTCCTTACAGCTAAAGCAAAGATTCATGCCCATAGCTCGCCAATCCATCGTCTTCTACTAGCACCAAATACTATAAAGTTCTGAAGGCCAGACCCTGATTGTCTTTTGAGATGGTTCTATCTCTAAGAGCCTCAAAGACCTTCAACAAGGCTAAACTGTTGAAGTGAACTTTCAAGTGCTGCAAGATAAATTACACTTTTTCCTAAGTCCTGGAAAAAACAATTATATTACTTTCAAAGGTTTTGTGTATTTTAGCTGTTCCTGTAAGGATTCCAGTGCTAATGCCCTGATTCTACCCAGCCATTGCCTGATACTAATTGTTCAAATCCATGCATAATGTTGTCAAAATGTAACCACTAGTGTGGAAGGAAAGAGCTGATCTGGTGGGACTTTTAAATGTATTTTGGTGTAGCTGTGTACAAGATGTGGAGAATTTGGAAGTCATAAGACTGCAGCAGTTTAAATCCAGTAATTCTATTAAAAGAATCTTTCTAAACACTACAGTAGTCATGAAGTGCATAAATACATAACAGAGGTTGTGTTTTGCCTTCTTCCCCTTTATATTCCAGCTACCTGCAGTATTGTCAATTGCTGGAAGTTCCCTGACATTTCTAAAACAACTTTAGGGGAAAAAAAGCCTTTTTGGCTAAAGGACAGAAGCAATATTCTACAAAAAATATCATCGGTTAAAAGCTCCATCACAAGGATTAAGAAACAACTGCTGGAAAGCCTATAGAAAATGCAATGGCATTCTAAGAGCATCTGATACTCCGGGTGACACTCACTGGCTTTAAACATCTCCAGTTTCACCGTCTAGAAACTTGTAGGATGCAATATAAAAAACTGATTTTAGACGACTGTTTGTGGGTGGGATAGTGATGCCCTAACAATCTTTTCTGAGTGTTGTTGGTGAAGACAACCAAGAATGACTCATTCAACAGTTGACATTTACGGAGCAGGTGCCCACACTTGGGCAGATGACTCCTCCTCGTGGGGACCCAAGGCCAGCCAGCACACTGTGAAATGGAGTGATTCTGGCTCGTTTGCAGCATCAGGGACACGAGCTCTGGTCACAGTGCCACTGACATAGGGACACAAGGATGGAGTTGCTGCCATCACTTCCAAACTGAATGCTCACTACCTTCACCTGCACAGTACCTGATGCCAGGGGTTACTTGCTAGCCATTCTGTGTAAACAAACAACTTTGGATCCCTGCTGCTGTCACAGCTGCTACTGAACACCACCAGCCTCTAGCAATGTCTGCTTTCGCCTCTAGCAAAGTCTGCTTTCCCCCAGCTCCAAAAGATTAGGTTCCTTGGTACCCGTTGTGTTCAAATGGCCATTTAATTAATGTAAGCCACTGGTAAGCTCTTGAGAACCCTGGTTACAGCAGCAGCTGGATACCCCAAAATCTGAATTCTCAAAGAAGAGGTGAGAGGAGGTGGGGAGATAATTCCTAGTGGCAAGTGTACCTTCAGCAAACCTCAGGAATGACATTTTGGATCAAGAGGGTTGGAGGCAGGTCAGTGCAACCTGAGGCACTCTCCCTGTGCATTTCACTGGGTACATTTTCATTACAGCTGGAATGTGAGCCTGTATTTCCTACAGCTCAAGTGAGTTAACTACTGGCAATATAGAAATTTCCATTTTCATGTTAGTCTATTAATGCTTATTTCTTCACAGCAAGTGGAATGTGTCCAGAAGAAACCCAAGCCAGGGGCAGACTGGTTTTCATCCTCACCACAGGAGCTATTCCATGAATCAGATCTCAGATGATAATAAAGAAATTGAAAATACATGAAAAGGACATCATTTATATAAAGACTAGATGTAAGACTTCATTTCTTCATTTAGGGAGTATTTTAAACTAATTCCAACACAAAGCAAAAAAATGAAGTCACTGTATGAAATACTGAATTGCATCATTCCCACAGAAAATGCAAAGAGGTGCTTCCTTTTAAAACAAGCAATTATCACTCTGAATGATGTTGGGAAGAAATGCCTGCTCTTTCCCCACAGACGTTTCTGAGTACAGGGAGGAGCCCTGAGGAAGGAGGCTGTCAAACAGGTTGAGTTACACTGATAACCATGTCAGGTTCAGTTAGGTTTGATATTTTCCAAGTGTGTGATCAGCCGCTGAAGGCTTTGAAGTGGCAAGCGTGATGCAATTGAGTCTGAAATTCCTGCAGAGTTCCTGAACAGAAGGGGAGGTTTCTTTTTAAGCATGTGGGCACAACTTCTAACCTGTCTCCTCGTTCTCCCCATCAAACAGAATCTGTTTCAGGGGAGAGAGTGCAGTTAAGGTCACTGCTTTCAGACAGGTTCCTCAGCGCTTGGGAGGCAGGAAGGTGATGTGGAAATGCTTCTGCATCCTTTTTTCCCATTTTATTTGGTCACGGGGGCATGCAAATCCTGAGAGAAGGCTGTGAGGCATCAAAGCCATTAGCAAGCACAACTGATAAGATTTGGTCCATCATCATGCTGATATATTTTCCATGCATTCAGACCTGTCCACCTGATTATCACATCCTCTGTTAGGAACTGAAAACCAGGAGTCACTGTGACATTAAATTTACCTAGGAAAAAAGAAGTGACAAGCATGAATCCATTCTTCCTACTTTTGGCAAAGTCTGTAGGATGTTTCTACAGATAAATCACAGGAGTCCTGACCCAAAGAGGAAATTGGCTTTCACTCAGCATTGTTGTAACCATGCTGTTTTCTGAAGATGGTGGAGCTCTTTGGGACTGTGTGTGGTCACAGAGCACTAGCAATTTGTGGTCAACCTGAAAAAAGCTCTTGGGAGATTTTATTCCCACAAGGCAACACAGGCTTTTGACTTTCCATCAGCATGAAGTTCACCCAAACCAGTCATACTGTCTCATCTTGTTATGAGTCCCAGTAATAGTCACAATTCACAGTGCAGGGACATGTCACTTTGTGGGATACTCATCTGGTCGCTTGTGGATCAGCAAACAAGAGGAGCAGAAAGATCTCTTCTGAGGTGCTCTGTTTCAGGTCCTGCTTCTGGTCCCATCCTTTCTTCTCTTCCTTCCCTGCTGGGCCATTTTGGCCCTTTTCCCTGTTTCTGAGATTCTAGGCTAGAATTCTGCCTTGTCAGGCATTAGTGGGCTAGAGCTGGTGAGGAGGAAAGGGATTGATGGAAATTTGAATGAGTGAGTTGTGAACCTGCTCTACTGGTTGCTGTTTTGCTGCCTTTCCTCTTTACAGCTCCCTTGCTCTCTCCCACACTCTCTTAGATCTCTTTCCTTATTTCAAGCCCCCTGCAGCTCTGGTCTCCAGCATGTTCCGGCCAGAGCTCCTTCTGCCAAAGCGTGGCTCATCACTTGGTTATGAATTTCTTTCATGCCCTGAGGTTTTCCACTTTTGTTCACCTACATCAAGCCCCAAGTCTTTCTCCCACCCACTGGAGTTTCTCCCACTCTCGCAGCTATTCTTTGCGCCAGGGTGATAAAGGTTGGGATCTTGTCACCACGCAGGCCCCCCTTGCAAGGCAACGTCATACCTACAGCTCTGCATGACAGCTAACCTTAGACTAACTCCTAAACCTCAGACTGCTTACACTGGCGTCCCTGGGGTTCTTTCCAACTGAACCAAATCAATCGCAAAGCCCGATTCGAAAGCCTCCAATTCCAGTCTGATGAGTGGTCACAATAAAAGCAGGAAGATTCCTTCCCATGCTCATTGCAGGCAAAATCACTATTTATTTTTTTTTTATCTGCAGGAGTAGGAGGGTGTTGGTGCATTTTCTTCCCGACTTTTTGCAGTAAAGCTACAAAGCCACTCAGCCTTCATCCTGCATTTCTGACGTGGATTACTCCTACTTAAGTGTACAGTTTTACATTTGTCCATCTTAAATTGCATTCAATTTTTCTAAACTAATTATCAACACCTTAGTTTCATATAAAACTTTTCAACATTTCATATGAAATAGAAAATAACAAGGGAGAACAAATTGGAAAAGTATGTTTTAATAGTGAGAAACATGATTTTATTATCACAAATTGCCAGTGCTATTAATATTTAATAAAATAAGTCTTCATTCTAAAGTTTTCTCATTAAAATGGTGATTTTCTGCAAAACATTGCAGAAAGACTGCATTTAAAGTAATCACTTCAGAGTTATTTTGAAAATGATGGTCATGAAATTATTTTGAGGCATTAGCAACAGATGATATTAAGTTGTTATAGGGACAGAAGTGATATGGTGACTTTGTGGAACTGAGTGACATTATGGTGATAGTTTGGAAACAGCTCCTTTGTTTATGAGCTTGGCTTTGAAGAAGAAGGAGAGATGAAGCTTTGCAAACTTAAAGCTTCTCTGTATATAAAATGCCAAGTATCCTAACTACTCTGACCAAATTTACAGCTGAAAGAAGACAAATATTTCAACAGTACTTCTTCAGGCCCATTTACTTTAATATCCCTTAGGAAAATAAGATTTATACCCATACAGTAACCTTGTACAAAGCGATAAATACCACATGTTAGTAAATTTGATATATTTAAAGGGTTTCCCAGTAGTTAGAAAACAGAAATCATTTCTAGGCAGAATAATATTTTTTTCTTTCATGGTATGAAGTCATCAATCAGAAAACTTTATCTTCTGTTTTTTAATTAGCTCTCTGATAAATGCCAAAAAAACCCCACTTGTTCTGTAAAATGATCTTAAGACAAAGAAATGTCCCTTTCTAGAACATCCTTTCTTATGTTCTTTGTTAGAAGAAAGAAGAGGAAAGAAAAAGATTTGTACATTTTCCAACCGTGGTATTGAAATTTTTATAGGGAATCAGCACAAGCCACTTAGCAACATTTCAGTCAATGGGAAGACCAGTGTCAGCCTACAAAAAAAAAAAAAAAAGAAAAGAAAAAAATGCCAAACTCCACAGTTCCAGCTACCATTAATGTCAAACAGAGAATGTGCAATTGAAACAAAAACAAAGGAAGAATTCTAACAGTATTCTCAAAACTGGACAGTACTTGGAGAAAGTCCTTGAAATGAGTCACAGAAAAGCTAAATCTTTTGTACTGAGCTGGTCCTAGTAGTCAAGCAGAAATCAAAACATCTTGTTAGAACAAATCCAGTGGGAGATTGATCCAAGGAAAGCGAGAGCATCTCCGGAAACGCCAAGTTAAGAGTTGTGTACAAAGGATTGAAGGGGACACACAGGCAGAGAAAGGACATGGCACAGTGGAGAGAAGTAACAACAGCAGAAATCAAAGTTAGACAATTGTAAACAACATTTTTACAGAAAGGTAAAAATGGTCAAACATGGAGACAGGCTGCTAAGAGGGACTGTGGAGGCTCCACTCTCAGGGGTAATTAAAAGCTGCTGAGTGTGGGTCTGAGCAACCTGATCCAACACTATGTCCCAGCTCTCAGTGGGGGCTGGTACAGAAACTTGCAATGGCCTTGACCTTCTTGCAAGTTAAATGATATTCTCTAAACATTTTTCAGTGGAGGACTGTTTCCTTCCTGTCACTGGCTCTTCAACATGGAGCAGCATCGTTCCTTGACTGGACAATCTAGAGAGAGATAGAAACAGTGCTGTTGTGGCCAAGCAGATCCCACGTACTGAACTAAAGAGAAAAAGGCAGCAGAACTGGCTGACATGAGACTGTGGAGTCATTCTTAAAAGTATATTGCATAAGTGGGATTTTCTGACTTTTAAACCCTTTGCAACCAATGTGGCAGCAATGAGTCGCAAAGATGAGGGAAGCAACAAGTTTCCTGGGACAGAAGGAACAGATTGCTGAGCAGGAGGTTTATGCTTAGCATGTGATGCAGCACCGTGTGCTGGGAGATGATGTGGAGGGTGCAATTTAAGGTGCTGATTATACACAAAATTTAGGAGCCAACAGCACACCCACAGATCTTGATTTGTCCATCCCAGTGGGGAACTGGCATTCTTCACCAAGGATTTTTCATATCTAGTAAATGATTATTTTTAAAAGGATGAGACCATATATTAAACAGTTGCTCCTTATAATGCCCAGCTTCCCCACAGCTCCTTTGCTCTCTCAGCTCCTTTCATGAGCATATATTTCCCAAATCTCTCTCACTAAGAGAACTCCAACTTTGCAAGATCCATGTGTAGTTGCCTGGACGTCTACTGTCCTTTGGCACACAGTTCCCTATACACAGGAAAGAGAAATAGTTTCATCTCTAAAGACATTTAAGGAAAAGCACAGAGACAAAAGAACAGGGAGAGCAGCTATTGCAAAGTCCCAGCAGAGAAAAAGAGACATGTGATAGATGCAGTGCTAAGGTGGTTATCATTGCTGAAGGGAACAAACAGTTGTAGCAGAGTAAATGCAAACTGTTGCAAATTAATCACAGAATCATTTAGGCTGGAAAAGACCTGCAAGATCGGTGAGTCCAACTGCAAACCTGACACTTCCACTTAACACGAGTCCACCACTAAAATATAAAGCTTAAGATGTTGCTGGTTTCTGGTGCCTATTTTGGAAAAAGACTTCATAATGGCAGGATTGCAAGGACATAAGGAGTATCTGCCAGCACACGAGATAATTTATACCATATAAAGATAAGAGGGAAGAAACATTGGGGTGTAGGCTGGTCACTTGGTTTCACAAGCTAATTTTTTGTGTGGTACCTGCTGACTCCATCTCATGATACCCACCCACCACCTGGGGTGTTTATCTTCTTGAGGCACTTCGACCTTGATCGTTTATTAGCACGGACAATTTGGGCATTCTCAAATTGCTCTTTTCAAAGACTCACAGGGCTACAGTGGAGAGGGGAAAATTACAAGCATCTCACTGGAGGGCACATTTGTCACAGCCCACAGCACCTCCTGTGCTGGTGCTGGGCTTCCAAATGCCACTCAGAACTGACTTAAGCCCTAACTTTTTTCAAGGTTAAATATGGCTACTTACTGTATCCAGGAATTTGATTGTGTTGTTTTGCCTTTATGTGCTAGAATACCCTACCTTCTGAAATCTCCCACGTAGATATTTCTAGACCTTAATCAAGTTATGTTGTCAAGATATGTTCTCTCAAATAAATTAAATTGATCTATTATTTAAATAGCTGATTGTACAGCATTTTTTTTCAACCTGGAGCAGCTCTTGATCCATGCACCCTCAGGCTGTGTCAGCACAATGCTTCAATCAGCCATATTTCATACTCCTAAAAGCTTTGTCAAACAGAGACCACTTTGGCAGGAGGAAGGGAAACCTCTCTGCAGCCATGAGAGACCCATCCAGACGTGTGCAGGTGAAGACAGAAAGCTCTGCCTTGCCTGGCTTTAGCTGTAGGTCTGCCTGACCTCTCTTCAGGGACGTGGCAGGTTTGCTATCCCAGAAATGACACCAATGAAGAGACTCTCCTCCCTGCTGCCACCCCTCCCTCCAAAAGCAGCCAAAGAGTGCAGTGCCCAGACCCCACCACAGCCACCAGCCTTGGATGGACACTCAGGGAAGAGAAGAATGAAGCCAAGCTCCCATGCAGGACCCCTAGGACACGGTTACCCCTCCAGAGCTGATCCTGGAGCAACTGGCCAAATCCCAAGGCAGCCACAGACTGTCGGAGGGAGGACAAGGTGGGATGGGAGCCCAACCACACTCAGCAGTGAGCTATTATCACATGCTGCAGTGAACATGTGGTGGCTTTTTCCCTGCCTACTCCTTGCGGGCCGACAACCTTGCTCTGGTAATTTCAGTGGGAAAAGTGATGAGTAGGTGAATATGTCCCCTGAATTGGTATTTCAGGCAGAAAAGATTAATTTATGTATATTTGATAATTGGTGATGCATTTCTTAGTTTGATTTTTTTGGATGATTTCCTATGTACCCACACATACACAAAATAAAGGACAAAAAGTTTTTTGGCTGCTGTATTTCACATATATTAGTAGCATGGTTGGTGGGTAGGAGGGGTTTTTTTGCAAAATACATAGACACTGCTAAAATTTACCAAATAGACTCTGTCTGAAACTGAAATTTATTGTATAGTCCTGGGAAAAATATTCCACAGGCGCTAACAGTGTTGGCTGCCCCCAGACCACACCAGTAAATCTTGACATCAGCCTTTATTTAAAGGGAAAACCACACCTCAGTTACTCTTTGTTTTGCTTCTGGAGATGAACTGCCCAGTGTTATGGTGACAAAGCTGTCTGTCCATCTGTAACCCTCTTGCATCACTTGGGGATGTTGTCAAACTTGGGTGCTGAGGTATGGGAAACCACTGTAGGGGGACACCTGAGAATTGATTTGGGCCATTCTTTCTGCTGCTGGCATAAATATGCTCTGCTCTTGCAAGCCTGTTTGTCCCTGAAGATTCTCACCACCTAAGAAACAGCATCTCAGGGCTGCAGAGGTTGATAGTAGTTATTAACACTGGAGGTCAAATTTCAATAAGGAACAAGACAAAAATGTTAACTATAAAAACTTTGTTGGTGTCTGGGTTTTGTTCTCAAAAATACCTTGTTGGAATTTCCTTTAGTACTTGTTTAAAACAAGTTCCTACCTTTGCTCAGTCCCTATTATTTTCCTTCCTTCTCCAGTATAAAAAAAAACCAAAACTGTACATTGGGTGAAAGTTTTCCAGCTAGCCATTGTACCCAGGATTTGGGAAATCTAAACAGGACACTTCAGTTTTACCACCCACCTCACTATACTGGTTTCAAAAATAATTTAAAATTTCAATTTGAACTCCAGGTTGAATATGACAAAGGAACAGAGATAAGTCTAGAAGAAATATTTCTAATAAAAATACAGGATTAATAAGATCACTGTGGAATTTACATTGGAAAAACAAAGACACTGCAGAAAAGCAGCTTGATGGGAAGATATTGGTTCACCTGAAAATATAGTCTCAAAGTTCCCTGTTTGTTTATTTTCTGGTATTTATTTTTAGCTTTCAAATTAAAATTAAGTCTAAAAAATGCCATTGTGTCACATAAACTGTATCTGTCACAACTCTGGACCTACTCACTCTTCTCAGACACTCATCCAAGGACACTTCCATAGCCCAGGCCTTTGACAAGAAATATTCCATCAGAAAAATCTGCTTTGCAACTAACCTGAGCAATTCTATTCTGTCCTTCCAGTTTTATGATTTCCTTTTCCTTGGATGCACCACTAAACTTCTGAAGGTCTCACCACAGAAGTTCATCATTGTTTTTGGAGGAATGATTTCAGACCAAAATCCATTTATCTCAGTATCATAGAATCATTTTGCATACCCAGTATAGTCACTTCTTAACAATGGGACTTCCTTCTTCCTTTCTCTTTTCATTCTCAAAGAGGCACTTTTGTTTTTTCCTCAGTAGACTTTGGATCTGAGCCAATGATGTTCTCCTGGTCATTTGATAGGGAAAGTGCTTTAAATTTCCTTAGGAATTACTAGTGTTAATTAGATCTCTTCCTGATAGTATCTCTGAATTCTCTGACTGTGGTGGCTCTCCATCCTTTTGTTCTTTGCTGGTTCCACTTACAGAAACACAGCAATGGTGGGGAGGCTGTGAAGCAGATGGAAAGCCTGCCACAGGATCCAGAATGCTTGTGCCATGCTGGACAAGACTAATAAAGGAAAACAATGACTTCCTCCCCTCCTTTAGTGAATGAGTGTTGTAAATTGCTTAAAGAATCACCAGCAAAAGTATCAGCAAAAACAAGTTAATTATAAATAAAAGTGACAGCATGACAAAGTTCATTGGCAAGGTTCACTCTGCTGCTTACTAGGTGGTTAAGCACAGTGAGAAAAAACAGCAAGAAGAAATCCAGAGTCAATCAATCCAAACCAAAATGAACCAAAATAACCCCAAAACCATCTTTGTGGAGATGGGGGAAAGGCAGGGAGGTACAGGAAGAGAGTAAAGCATTCATATGGGATTTACAATAACAACAGTAACATACTTACAGGCCTAACTTACTTACAAATCTAAAGTACTTAAGAATCCAGGAGAGCAGCAGGAAAAATCCAATTTTTCTCACTTTGGCTATAGCACATACACACTTGTATGCACACAGACACTGTGGTCCAGGAGAGTTCAAAGGGTCTCATTTTGGACTGCTGTGAATAGGGCCTCAAGAGAGTGGGCTCTAGCCATAAGGATCATCCTGGCCACACTTCAGGTCGGCACCCTTTCTTTGAAAGTTTGAGAACAAAAATGTCATTCCACTTGGGTTGGCACTCAGGCAAAAAAATGTTCCTAAAGCTGTCCATTACAAAAGAAACAAGGGCGGGAGGTTGTTAGGCATCAGAAGATCCTGAGAACAGATGGTGTTTCTGACAAGGTCAAGAGGAGCTCTTTCCAAGTGCTGTTTGTCACAGGCTGAGGCCTCACGAGCATCTCCCAGACCATAGTACGGCCTGGGAGGAAAGGAGGGATGCACCACCTCACCTCTCACCCATGAAAACCACCCAACAAAAATGTCACAGGTGTCAGATCTGTAGTGCGCACCTGGGTAGGAGTACACCAACACCTGGGATGAGCGTTCAACTGCATCACCCGTGGGATGAGGGGCAGCTCTTACCTTGGGTCTATGGGGTCTCTCTCCATCAGAACCTATATTCTCCTAAACCTCCTTTGGTTTGTGTGCACACATAGACCTACACATTCCTGTCCATGTCTCCATCAACTGAAGAGCAGTAGAGATGCTGCTGAGCCTTCCAAGCTTCCCTTGGTGCAGGCAGTGGTGGGGATGCCAGCACAGTGCTCATCAGGAGAAGGACCACGGCCCTGATACCATCTGGGCCATGCAGAAGGTTCTGCTGACACCAAGGGAAGCTGGCAGATAAAGTCTGGAGGTTGTTCCCTCCCTTTGACAGAGCAGGTTCAGGAGAAGCTTTTCAAAGCCTGCTCCACTTACACTGGTTTTGTTTTTCCCCTAAACTCTTTCTGAACTCTTGTATAAAAAGCTGTCAACTGAAGTTCACAGAGCTTGATTTCTCTCTCAAAAGACTTTTCTTCTACAGGAAATAACTCTTTTCTAAAAAAGAATAAACATATGAACTAAGACTCAAAAATGCTCATGTATCAAAAGGGAGAGTATGAAGAGGGCACAAGGGATTTAATTTCTGAATGGATTTGCTCATCCTGAATAAAAGCTGGCATCTTTTAATAGACTGAATTTTCTTTTCTGGCAAACAGTCCAGCTAAACTGACAAGCTTCTGAGTACAGCCTCCTAAATAAACAGCCCTTTCTCCATCTTGCAGAAACATTGCAACTATTATAAACACTGCAGATGAAAAAACAATCTGAAGGAAGGGAAGCTGGCAGGCTCCAGGAAGAAGGAGGAGCTGGCACGTGCACTTCGATTCACAGGGACGGTCCTCTTGTTATAAAAATGAAGTAGTTCACGTGTTTGTGTTCACTCCTGCCTCTGAAAGAACTGTTTCCAGAAAATATTTTGTTATCAAGATGATCTAGGACAAAAAAAAAAAATTAGATTATCTACATCTTTTATATGAGGTCAACTATAAATCAGTACCTTATGTGACAATGCCTATTTGGCATGACAGAAATGCTTTTTCTTGTGTGTGAGACAGTTAGAGGCTGGCAATAACCTTAGCTTGTCCTTTAGAGCCAAGAGCTCTCCTGCAAACCATTCTGGATTAGCCCACCCTTTTTGCTCTATATTTCTGAGCCAAAAGGTCTCTCCAGGTCCAACCTGTAAGAGAAACAGTGTTAGTTCTTTTAACTGTAGTCTGCTCTGAGTGATTTAGAGAGCCACCAGTGCACCAGCCACTATCCCTGGAGCAGACCACGTGCCAGTGCTCTGGGAGGTCTCTGCAGGGAGACCTGCACACATCTAAAAGCAGCTGTACTCTTGCCCAAGCCCTCCACAGATCTTGAAAAGTAGCGCCCACACAGCCACACAACAAAAACTTTTTTTTTTTTAATGTTTTCATTAGACTGGTCTATTTTTGTCCCTTGCCCTCAGCTCTGAGATTTTATTGTGTATTAAAACCAATATGAAAGAATAGTAACACTTACCTATGTTTCCTTTCCTTTCTGTATTTTTTGCAATTCCTTAAGCTTGGGGGCAGTTAGAAGAGGACAACCACAGTTCAGTAGGATGCTGAACCTCTCCTCCCCCAGCTGCTCAGAATTGGCACAGGCTGACCCCTGGGATCCCTAGGGACAATCACACTCCCCAGGGGCCTGTGCTGATATTGCCCACCATCTTAGTTTCACCTCCTGAGTTCTCAGGTGCTCTCCAGAAATCTTGAGGCTTATTCCCCAAGGAGGGATCACCAAGCAGGTCTCGGTTCTGCAAGAGCTCAAAGCACTAGTGTTGCTCTTGCTGAGCACATCTGAACCCAGGCATGGTAAAAGTAGTAATTCATCTCTTTACCTCTGCATATTCAATTTCCCCACTTTTTCTGCTGTGTTTTTACTTTCTTAATTGCTATCTTGATGCAATAGTGATGCATAAGATGCATACCAAAAGTGAAGCGACTAAACAAATGATCTGTCTTCACAGGACTTCTCCAAAATTCTCTTGGGTGGAGCAGTTTGCTGATCTCAGAAACCACTTGAAGTCCTTCAACTAAAAAACTTTTGGATTAGTAGGATGTATACAAAATAGTAGCAATGTTTCCATTTCAAAGTCAGTTGAATACCTGAATCAATAGAAAAGCATATTGATCCTACAGAGCCAAAAAGAGATGTGAGATGCTATCCATTCTGTAGCGGCCATCATTCTTGGCCTTCACCCATGCCCCTGGAATTCACTGACTGACTCTACCTCTGTAATCCAATTCCAGATGTGGTCCTTCTGTGCTGTTCTTTTGTCATTACAGCTGGCCTTGCCATGTTGGTTTTGCTCATCTGCCATGTAGGGGATGCTGGAAGGAGCCGCTCTAATGCAAAATCCAAAGCAATGCTGTATTGTTTCTTCTTGAGAAAGGGGAGGAGGCAATGGAAAGCAGGCTCTGCCCACCCAGAATGCTCTGTCTGATGCCTCCTTTCCCACTTCCTTGTCTCTCCACTTGTTAAGTATCACAGTTAAATCCTTTCAGCTGCCTTAATATCCACTGTCAGAGCAGAGTGTGTCCTACCTGCTTCACCAGTGTAGTCCTCCTGCTGCCCCTTCTCCTTTGAACTACCTCTAACTGAATTCTGAACCTCAGACCTTGCCCAAAGTTTTGGATACAAAATGACCTTGACATAATTTGAGACACAGCCACCTTGCTTTGGTGAGATGACAAAATCCCCATTAGGGCACCAGACCTTGGCTTTCTGTGGGGTTTTTAAGTTTGTTATTTCTCACTAGTGGGATCTTGCTGGTATTCCTTGGGAGAAGGATTATATACAAAAAGTATGGCAGATAGGATGTAAAATGGAAAAGTCTGAGATGCAGCTCCAAGCAAAAGTCAAAGAACAATGAAGACCAGAGAATTTTATAACATAAATAGGAAAAATTTGTATTCATGTTCAAAACTAGGAATAGGTTGTGACCTCCTATCTATAAGATAGTAAAGAACAAGTTTTGCTTTATTTAACCAAAGCAAAAGTCTGTCTGGACAGAAATTCTGTCTGTGTCTCCTAGCAGGTCCTTTTCAGAAAAGTGTACACATATCCCACTAGGATCAGGCTTTCCTCTGCTGTAATCTCAGGGCACTAGGATGTCATTTGTCCCTAAAGGCCACAGCTCTCTCCACCTTTACTCCATCGGCGTGGCTGTCCTGCTGTCCCTGCAACAACCCATGCTACACTCTTGCACCCCATACTTGCAACTCCTTCCTTGTTAGAAAAAGGCACTCCCTATATCCTGTGACTGTTTGAACATTGCCAGCACTTCAGAAAATTGTTTTACTCACAAACACCTCTATGACAGAGGAAAAAAAAACCTTTGGAAATCTTTTTTTCACAGGCCTAGCACTGAGCAATAATAGTAGTAAGATGATGAGCTCATTTCACATAACCCTTAGAATAGTTATAAGAAGCAGGTAATGATTTTCTCCAGTACATTAAACAGGTGACTAGAAGATTGGCAATCCATTAACAGAATAACACACAATAGCTTTCTGTGGAAGAACATTTAATTTTTATCTTTCCTGGTTTGCAAACCAAAACTTTATAAAATGCTTTTCAAACTTCAATTTTCTCTTTTAAGTTCTCATTTCTGTAATCTCTACAGTAAGATAAATATTGGTCTGCAAAGAAGTATTCAAGTAGCTAAATTGACAGAGGAGCAAAATTAAAAATTTGCTTCTTACTTTAACTCTTATACGCTTTGTGATGGGGCTATCCATCACAAGTGAGCTATCTCAGGATTGATCACAAGTCTGGCACAATGTAATTACTGAACCAAAAGCATTGTATTATACAGCATGAAATGAAATAGCAACTTTGCCTTCCACATTATGAACCCGTTGACTAATGATGGAGTGTTGCAATTAGAAAGTATGGAAGTAACAAGACAAGGTATTTCACAGTCTACTAATGTATAGAATAAAACTACAGATAGAGTGAAGCAGGGAAATTAAAACAAATAAAACTGGAACAGAAAATAACAATGGCATTCTTAATAATCTGTAAAAGGAGAGGATGGAAGTGTCCTCTAAAGCAGGTCAAGTTTACAAGGATTATGCGCAGCATCTGAAAAGGGCTTCTTCTGGTCCTCTGTCAGGTGACTTTTTTTTTTTCCTAGTATGTTTTGTGATGGCTGAGAACTCTTGAATTCATTGGCACAATGTGACATAGCATCAGGAGATTTTGCTTTAAGAGACTAGAGAGAAAAACCCAATGAGGCGTGGGCAAGAGCTCCCATTGTCCAGAGCTCCCTCCCCAGCTCCCATTTGATGCTGTCTGAAAGGCAAAAGCTGATCACTGTGTCACTGCTAGATCACCTGGGGCACAAACCAAGAGCACAAGTGGCATAGCTGGTGCTTTGGAAATCATGGGTTTGGTACAAATTGGCACACAAAAAACAAAATCCAAACCAAAACAAAATAAACCCCCCCCCCGAAAAAAAAACAAACCCAAAAAAAAAAAAAGAAAAGATTAAGCACTAGAAGTTGACCCAAGCCCATACTAAAGGTGTTCTTCGCTCCTTGTATTTGCATCTTCAATTAAACTGATTATCTGGAAACAAAAAACCAGGTGGGAATTCATTAAAAAATGCAATCATTTTTCTTTTCTTCTCTTTTTTTCCTTTTTTTTTTAACTTGGATTAAAATCTTTCCATAGTCCTAATACCAACCAGAAACATTCTGAGCCCCTGATGCAAAACAAACCCATTATCCTACAGAATAATCCAGCCCACCTAAATTTCATCTTAATGTTAGCTGCAAACTTCAACAGTGTCTGAGTGATGCAGGTATTCAGACTTACAGCAATACACAAGAAAGAAAATGAAAAAGAGAAAGAGAAAAAATTCAAAGCAAAAGGAAAAAGGATAAAATAAAGGAGGAAAAATATAAAAGAAAAGAGAAAAAAGGTGAATACTATTGCATGTGGTGACATTTTCTGACACAGTCTGGCTTAAATTCACTAATAATTTCAGCAACAACAGAGAAAAATTAGTCTTTCCTCCTCTCTCTTCTCCCACCTATCACTTCTGTCAAGGCTCCTGACTGACAGAGAGTGGGATTTTTGAGGGTATTTTTGTGTTTGTAAAATATCAGCCCTAGGTCTGACTCCATCTCCTTGGAGCACTCCGTGCCTTTCTGCAGGGAACTTTTGGGGGTGAATGAGCCAGAGAGCATACTCATCACTGATGCTCTTTTGTGGTAACTGCATGAACAGTTCTGTGAAAAGGTGAAGAAATATAAATTATGGGCTTCTGTTCCCACTTGCCAGGGGGCTTTTAGAAACTCCTCCTCGCTGGCTGATAATTCCCTGGGTAGTAAAAATACCTTGAGGTGATAAGGATACAAATGCTTATGAAATCCTAACCATATCTTGTTCATCTTAATAAACAAATATTTTATGCCTTTTGTATATTGCTTGCAGCATCTCTTTTCGTGCAATGAAAGTTGCTTAAAATGTCCTAGAAATAACATAAGACCACCGACTCAAGGAAAGGCAGTTGTCTTTGAATCCCACTGTGCTTTGTCAGCTGTGTCTGTTGGGACACTGCTCATCCTGGGCTGTTCTTGGGGACTGCATTTACCTTCACCTTTACCCCATGATCAATGTTGGTAGAACAATGAGTTCATGTGTATGTCCTAACCTGGGGGACATTTACAGGGTCAAAACCTTGACCTTAGGCTTCACCATCAGGATCACAGGTTGGTATATCAAGCAATTAAAGTTTAAGGGATTGGAGATTAGTATTTAAATATATGACATTTTAATTCAATTATCACAAAATGACTGCATTTTCATTATGAAAAAAGCAAGCTATAGACATATTAAACTCTGTAATTTTCTCTAAATTTTATATTGAAACTGTATTTTCAATGATTTATTTCAATACTTAGTTTCATCATTCAATATTTTCGAAGACACTTTCTATAACCAAAAGATGTATCATTTCCCTAGGAGGCTGAACAGTTGTTAGGAAAAGTAATTGCTTACACAAAGCTCTATTAACATTTGGAAGTGTTCAAATTTCTGAAACAATTAAGAATTCAGAGATGGTTCAGATTTATCTACCTATTTTTCCCTAAAACCTTTCATGCTCTTGGGGTACACTTCTGAAGTCATTAAATGTAAAATACAAATCATTATCCTAATGGATAAATGGAGTAATTCATGAAGACGGAGGTGGTGGGATCAAGCAGCAGCTCAACTACCTGTCAAAACAGGAGCCAGAATCCACATCTGCTCTGCCCTGTCAAGACATGTATTCCAGGTAAGATTGTAGGATGTTCTTTCTCCTGGTTTGGTCCTTCTGGTCACTACCTCTTGCAGAGCTGGCAATGTTGCTCCTTGTTCCTACTCTGACCCTGTTTGGCAGCCAGAATAGTTATCTAGAAAGTTGGTCCCCTCAGGGCACACAATCATAAAATCCATGCTATCCCACTATCTTGGTCAATTTTGTATGCACTAGACACCTGACTAACTCCGTGAATTCTGCCTCTTTCATGCTTTAAAAGGAAAAGATTTTCTCCAAATCACAGAAAATTATTTTTAATATCAATTTGCGTGATGCATACGAGGGAGCTGCCAATTTGTCCCTTTGTTTTGGTATATTGGATTTGTGAGGTAATGTCTTGGTAGAAGGAGGGGCTACAGGGGTGGTTTCTGAGAAAAGCTGCCAAAAGTTGTCCACATGTCCAACAGAGCCAATCCCTGGGGGTTTCAAGATGGACTTGCCCCTGGCCATGGCCAAGTCCATCAATGATGGACAAGGTGCTAGTGACACCGGGATAATGTATTTAACAAGAGGAAAATGCACAGAAGCCAATGCAGCCAAAGAATGACAATATCCAAGCAAAAAAGCCCCAGACAGCAAGGTCAATGCACAAGGAGGGGCAGGAGGTGCCCCGGGTGCTGGAGCTGAGGTTCCTCTGCAGCCCATGGTGCGGCAGCTGTGCCCCTGCAGCCCATGGGGGAGCAGAGATCCACCTGCAGCTCGTGGAGGAGCCACGCTGAAGCACATGGAAACATCTGAAGGAACAGGCTCCCTGCAGGACCTGTGGAGAGAGGAGCTCACACTGGAGCAGATTCGCTAGCAGGACTTGAGACTCCACAGGGCACCCACATTGGAGCAGCCTGTCCCTCAAGGACTGCACCCTGTAGGAACCACACCAGAACACTCCAGTGAGAACTGCTGCCTGTGGGAAGGACTCTTGTTACAAAAATCCATGGAGGACTGTCTCCCACTGAAGAACCCCATGCTGGAGCAGGGGAAGAGTGTGAGGACTCCTCCCCTTGAGGAAGGAGATTAAGAGACAGCATGCGCTGAAGTGACTGCAATCCCCATTCCCCATCCTCCTGCACCCCTTGCAGGGAGAGGCAGAGAAAACCAGGAGCGAAGTTAAGCCTGGGAAAAGAGAATGCTGTGCGAAAGGTGGTTAAAGATTTGGTTTTATTTCTCATTACTCTACTCTTAACTGATTGATAGCAAACTAATTTCCCCAAGTCGAGCCAGTTTTGCCCATGGCCACAATTGCTGAGTGATCTCTCCCTGCTCTTATCTCCACCCATGAATCTTTTGTTATATTGTCTCTCTCGTCCAGCTGAAGAGTGATGGGGCAATATTGGTGTGCACCTGGCGTCCCACTGAGGTCATTTAGAAAGAAAAAACTCAGGGAAACTTTCCTCAGGGCATTTTTATCTAACTGGTTGGTATCTCCTTCCTTCATCCTTTCTCAACTAAGTCCCAGGTGATTTAAGTCCAGCTCTGAGGTGCCTCATCTTTCTGACTGACTACACAGGGAATACAGGCACCAGCAACTCTGGGGTGCTGCAGGGTTCAGCATCCAGGTTTCTCTTCAGATGTAGCCTAGCTTCTCTGTGAAGAAAGCCTCAAGAGCCATTTTGGAGTGTAGTAGTCAAATTTATTTCCACTGTAGAATCACACTTGTTTCAGTAATAAAAAAATAATCTTTGCAGAATAAAAGTAAACCTGTAGTGATATAAATATTATTTACTTGCACACAAATTCACCTAAGTCACTCAACATACGTTTAGACTTAGTATTCCCACAGTTCTACATTTCCAATGGAATTAACATGACAGTTACTTGCAGAAAGATGAGAAAGGTGAAGTCTGGCTCAGTTGGTATTTAAACATATATGAAATAATAGAAAGCTTCCTTCCTTGGCTTTTTTTTTGTTATATGACTACATTGCCTATGAAAAATACTAACAGCCTTCAGCACTGGCCATTTCTGTTTGTCTAATTAAAATACATTACATAGAGAGCAACAGAAGCCTCTTCTGGCTGCCTTGCAGATGTGACTTTGGCACTGGCCAGGCAGAACCAGCAATGAGTGCAGAAGTGTTCAAGCTCAGAGGTTCTTAGGCTGAGCTCAGTCTCCATTTCTGAGATTCCTATCACTAGCTACTGCCTTCCAAGAACAAACAAGGTCTAGCAATTTCCTACAGAGGGTCATCACAGACTCATTAGCATGTCTGATCCATCAGTAAATCCCTGTGCTATCCTAACACAGGTGCTTTACTCCACACAGCATTACTAATGGCGGGCTGAAACCAACAGGCCAGCTCATAGTATGTATGGCTGATGTGTAACTGCCTAAAATGAATATGTCAACCAAAAAAAAAACCACCATAAAAACTCAAACCTATCTTCTGCACTCCCATTCAGTTCAAGCCATGGAACAACTGTAAACAACTGCAACGAATTTAACTTGCACTTTAACTTCTAGATAACTCTTCAACTGTTTTTCCCAATTATGGGGGTGGAGAAAAAAAAGGGCGGAGGGAATAACATTTAATGAATTGCTCTCGTAATGACTCTGTATTCCTGTGTTCTGTCAAAATTATACTTCTTTACCATATAGGCTATTGTCAGTACCATGTCCTCACAGCAAGCTGATTTATTCTGATCCTTCCTTCCTGTTAGTACGGTGACAAAAGTACAAGGTTCAGCCTGGACTCTTCTCAAGGCCTCTGTGAGAGGAGGACACTGAACTAATACAGCACAATACTGAAGACAAGAGAACGTAACACTTAAGTTCTGATACACTGAAAAGCAATTTCACACGTAAGATCATTTATGTAGGCACACTGACATATTGAGCACCATTTTTTTTTTTCAATTTAACATCAACATTCAACTCTGAACAGAAGAATGTTAAGCCTCTAGGACACTTTCAGCATCAAGGAAAGAACTACTTCTAATTTAGAAACATCGAAACACTAACGTTGACACCTTAGCTGAGATGTTCACTGCAAGTGACCCTCTCTCTGAATTCGAAGGCGCTCCTTCTCCACTTGCAAGCGCTCCTTCTCAATCTGCAGCTTCTCTGACTCAAACTTTAGGAACTGCAGCCTCTCTTTCTCTAGCTGCAAACGTTCTTTCTCAAGTTTTAGCTTTTCAGTTTCTAGATCCAGAGGCTGCATGATGGGTTTTTCAGTTTGGGTGAGGTCACTTTCCAGGGCAGGTTTTTCAGCATGCAGAGTCTCTAGCCTGAGTTTCTCCCACTCTATCTGAAGTCGCTCCTTCTCAATCTGCAGGCGCTCACGCTCCAAGTCAACGTGGCGCAGCCGCTCCTTCTCAATCTGCAGGCGCTCCTTCTCCACTTGCAACCTTTCAGCCTCGATGTCCAGTCGCTGCTTCTCCAGCTCCACCTTTTGCTTCTCCAGGTTTATAAGCAAGTGAGAATCTTCATATGCTAGCCTAGCTTGAGCAGAGCTCAGGTTTCCAAACTCTTCAATGTGGGGGAAGTCTGGTAGGTCATTTTCCTTTTTTGAATCTGGTAGAACTGATGACAATATTTCTTCTTCTTCCTCAATAGGAAACTGCAGAGAGGAATGCGACAGACAAGAATTACATTCCAGTCTTTATGCCAGAACAAATTTGTTAGATACAACTTGACTGAAAAGAACATAGTGCATTTTTTTCATCATCTTTAAAGCAATTCAGAAGTGTTTAACTTGTATGTTGCAAAATAACCATGCTACGTCAGAAGATTTTTTTATCATTACAGAAGAGAAACAGGCTTTATCTGCAAGTTAATATCTGGTAATGAAAAATGGAAAATCTTGTCAGTGAACATACAAAAACATCCAGAAAATATAGCAGAGTAGTTATTACAGATAATTCAGAACAACTGATAAAAAACTGGATCTAGAAGACCATATGTTGTTCGTACCTTTCACAGTGACATTTATGTAAGCCACCAGGCATTTGTTGTGACTAATTATTTATCAGAGCAGATGGATCCATAGGGTATGTGTTATGTAAGCTAGCCTAACTTCAATAACTTGGGCTATTCCATTCCTAAAAAACATTTTACACTGACATTTTTCACATGCTCCTAACTCTCCCAACTCTATTAAGTGGGTTAATAAGCAGGACTTGTTTAACCATTTTGTTTTATCACATTTGCTGTAAAGCTATTTGTGGCACATGATGAGGTGGTGAAGACCACTGCTTTCAGCAGACTGTAACATTTTGTGCATTATCACAGCCCTTACAAATTCATAGTACAAAAGAGATAAACTGTCTCCCAATATGCATGCTGCAAGAGAAAGGCAAACTGAGGAAGGCAAGTGTTCAGAAAAACTTTAGGACTAGGAGAGCCACTGCCAGTCTTCTAGCATTAGAGAAGACACACACAGTTCCTTCAGCACTGTCTGACAGCAGTTCTCACTACCACCTAACAGCTTACACTGGTTTTCTCCCAGCATACATATCAAAGAAGTTAAGACAGGAGTTGCCTCCCCACTCTTCCCACTCAAAAAAAAAACCAACCCAACAAAAAATCTCCCCCCAAAAAAACCCAAAGCAATAAAATACCCCACACAAAATTGTTTGAGTACTCCTTTTGGAAAAGGGAACTATGTGTTTTAAGAGGAACAGCAAAACTATCCCAACATCTGACTGTACTCTAGCTGGTTGCTATCCCAAGACAGTCACAGTACTACTAGGAGTATCAACTTGTCTACAGAATCCACTACTGCTTGCCAAATTCACACTAAAATTCTGACAGAGAGGAAAGATTGACCGACTAATTCAAGTAACATTTTTATCTCCTGTAGGTTCATTTCAAGAAATGCAAGCAGTATCCTATTTCTTTCTGTATTCTATTTCTTTCTGTACCTGCAGGTAACATTTACTTCCATTTGTTAAAGATGAACACTTCTCTGGTTATCCATCGAGGCATTCTGAATACTAAAATGACCAGTTTCCTTCAACAGAGTATTTTCCTTGCATTGACTCAACTAATTCTTATCTGTGGCACATGCGAATGGAAAATACACAAAGACATACTCGAAGTTTAGGGATCTCAAATCAGTAATCAACACCAAGACCTTACAGACAATTCCAAGTTGCTAGATTTGAATACCATGTCTCTGAACTATATTTATTTTTACAGTTTAATTCACACACTCAGAAAAAAAACAGAAACAGATGCTATGAAGAAAGACAATAAAACGCCTTATGCTGAAATGAAGCAAAGGCCATATTGCACACAGCTCAAGTACATCAGTCACTCACTTCAAAATTCTGCGGGTCTTCCTCTTCCTCTTCTACTTTGATTTCTGTTAACGATCCCCCGGCTTCTCTGAAGTCAGTGATATTTTGCCACTCAAAACTAGATTCAATTGCAAATCCCATTTTCTCATCCATGTCTTCATTGAGAGAGTCATCTAAATTGGATGAAGGAAGGTGAAACCCAGCACCTACTACTTTGATGTTTGCATTCAGACGTTTTCTCTTCATGAGTGCTCTCCAGTCAAGGTATCGCCTTTTCACTTCTGTCCCTGTTCTCTGCTCTCCTTCACCTACAGCATTGACACACTCTGCTATTTCCTCCCAAGCTTTCCGTTTCATCTCATTAATTGTTGTATTAAGTTGCTTCGAAAAGAGAACTTCTCTCCTTTTTCTGATTTCCTTAAGGAGAGTTTGAGTTTCCTGAACACTAAAATTGCTTTTTCTTTTTCTTTTTAACTGTTTCATTTTTTCCAGGCTTAACCTAGTAATTTCACCAAGCAGACCACAGAGATGATCTGACACTAATCAGCTACTAATACAAATAAATTTAAAAGCAAATGAAAGCAGAGCTCAGTTCTCATGAAGTAAATTTTCTCTTCACTTTGTTGTATTTTTCTATTTGTCAGGCTTCCTAAGAGAAAAAGAGCAAACAAGATAAATCTCCAAGGTACACACCAGATATTTTCATTTAACAACTTGACTCCTATGTCATCATTTAAGGAATGCATATTTTGAACTAACTGTTTATTTGATAAAGGAAAACCATTTTGCTAAACTTTCAATACAAAGTAGTCATAGATACTTCCTCTAATCTCCTATAAATCATAAAACCATGGATATATTAATATATCCATGTCACAAACTGTTAAGGCTGATTTGGTATTTCCATTACAAAACTACAGATATTTTCCTTCAGCTCTTAAGAGTTCTGTCAGTTGGGATTTCCTTAAGACTGAAATTTGACACACGCATTTCAGTTTGAACGCTCAACTACTTACAAAAGAAGCTGAAATTGTTATATCATTACTTCAAAAATATGAAATGTTTAGGGTACTGACAATTTTTAACACATTTTAAATAAGAAAACATTTTCATAAAAAAAAAGTAAATTAACATGAAAAGTTAACATTTTCGAGGTTCTTCTAACTTAACATAAACATAAATAAAAGAACTGGAGCAATCCTGTTGAATGTCACAAAATAACTACTAGTTAAAACAAATGTCACTCATTAGAGACATTTTAACAGGAAATAGATTTTAGTCACTATATGCCCATGGTAAAACCCTCCTGCATCCTTCTCATGCTGCTGAACATCTCCTGTCAGAAACCAGGGCAGCTTTACAGTTCAGCCAGTGCTCTACCCTCAGCACCAGCTGGGGCTGTGCCTGATGGTGAGGAGAACACAACCCCCTCTAATTCACCTGACAGACTGCGTGCAACTCTGCAGAGAAGCGGAGACTGAGGGGACTATTAACACAGTAATGAATATTATCACTGCATTAATAACAGATTATATTAAAAAAAAAAAAAAAAAACCAAAACAACCCACCAAATTGTGGAAGAAAAGACTAGGAATCAAAAATGGCTCTTGCTCACAGACTACTTGGCAATATGTTCAATTTAGGATTGTTTTGAACAGACTTTTCTACCATGTTACCTACCACTGCAGGTAGGTTTAAAAGGCTTTAAGTCAAGTGGGCCATGGACTCACTATACACTTCTAGCTGCTGCTTGTTCACTGTCCATGCAGTAGAGACATAGGTCCACCTGAAGGGAAATGGCTTCCAGATTATAGATTCAATTGTTCCTAACTAAAGGACTTAATTCTTAAATAACTCCCTCCCACCTATACAGGATTCTTAAATTACTAAGTATTTTTCCTCCTATTGTTCTCCATAAACTTGATTAAAGCACACACATCAGCACACTGCACTACAACTCCCCACCTGGGGAATAAGGTCTCATAGTTTAGACATTGTTCTTCATCTCTGATACACTACTGACTGTAAGTAAGTGGCTCACTTGCAGTTTTCCACATCCATGTTTTCTTTCATAGCCAACAAACACAGAAAAGCAAACAAAAAATGAACTGGATTTCCAGATTTTCATCATCTTCCACATACAATTGTACATCAACATGGAAAATGCTGACAGGTAAGCCTTCTCCTTAGCTCTAGAGAGGGCTGAGAGTTAAAACATGCAAATGTTTTAAATGACCCTGTGGGCCAGCCCCCTGCATCACTTGACTGATCTCCCCAGCCATGCTTTGTTAAATGTCTATTCTGTTTTGGATTTTATGCCATAAGCCAAGGACATGACCTTTAAGAACTACAATACTATCTTGGAAACTACTGGCATCCAATTCCTTTACTAGGTGAAGTTTTCTTTTAGACTTTTATTTAAAACTTTTACTAGAACACATCCAATACAAAGTCCTGACTTTCCCAGTGAAACATCAGCAAAACATATATTTTTTAAAACTCATGACTATCAACTTCCAATTGGTAAGGACATCCTGCCTCTTTAACTCTTTCCTTTCTGAAAGCATATTGCTTTGTTAAGGACAATTCCTTTCTAACTAATATAAGTTGAGTTACTGAATTGTCTTAACAGTATATTTACTCCCAAAGATGGTTCTGTGTATCTATCTGATATATTAACTAAAAAACATTATTATCTAACAAAAGCTGAGGTTTGGGATATTCAGTTCTTAGCCACGGCCAGATGGTCTCCAGACTATTACTCTTTAATAAGGAAAAATGAGCTGTTACATACTCAAAGTACCTAACAGATGAGATTGTAAATAAGCTAGGATTTGTACACCTTCTAGATAGCTACAGGAAAAAAACCCACCAATATTCCAAACCTCAGCAGCTGGGACAGCATTACTGCTCATCCTAGTGGCTGGGACAACGCTGTGTTGTGGACCAGTGTGCCAATAATGCTGGCAGCACACCAACGTGTTGGTTGTGCTTAGGCAGTGCTTACTTTAAACCAAGGGCTTTTCAGTTTCCCATGCTCTGCCAGTGAGGAGGTGCACAAGAAGCTTGGGAGAACTGCAATGCAAAATGCACACTCTGACAGTTAGGGTAGAAACGTGAAGTGCTGGCTAAAAAACCCCAATTCTGAGGACAACATGAAGACTTCAATGTCTTCCAGAAAAGATGGCAGGATGGAGCTTTGACTTTGGGCCCATCAGGCCAAAAGCAACCTGTGATCAAGAAGGCTCTCATAATTGCACAAAAGAAATACAAACTGTTGGGGTTGAAAAGAAACAAGTACTGTAAAACTAAGCTGGAAACTCCACAAACAGACAGAATATGCATACACTGAGTACCTTTGGCATAGTTAAAGACAAAAGCATCCTCATTCTGCCTCTATATTTTCTGTCTCTTTTGTTCACACTTTTATTGTCCAACCACATGTTGGACAAACAAAATAAAAATTAGCAAAGGCACCAAAAAACAATGAGGCAAACAAAAAAATTCATGCATTCACCAGGAGTGGAAGACTGTTGCTAGCATCAAACTTGAATTTTATGAAAATCATTACTTTTTACAACAGATGATGTCTTGACTAAAAAAAAAAAAACTTTTAGGGCTTATGCTTGAATTAAAAAAAAAAAATCAAATTACAAGGACCTAGTATCGCTAAGTTTTCTTAAACAAAATTAGGGTCTTGAATATCTTCTGCCTAAGGCTTTCTAGAAAACTTTTTTGTGATTCCTAAGAGATGGCTACACTGGCTCGGAGCAACTTATGCTTTTGTACAAAGGTTTTTACTACAGGAGGATCTGGACGCTGCACAACACATCACCCAACACAGCCCTGGAAGAAGCCTGCGGTTTACTCAAACGAAAAAGCAGGCACAGCAGGGAACCAACAGCACCTAAAAGAACAATTCAACGAAGCAAGGAGAACGCGCGGAAGATGGGAAGCAGCTGAGGATCGAGGCAATTGAAGGCACAGACTTATCAGGCCGCAGCTCGCGCTCCCCGGGACGAGCCACGGCCCTGCAGGGGAACGGGAGGCCCGGTCCCTGCGCGGAGGAGCCCCGGGAGGCTCAGGGCGGGCTCGGCCGCGACCCCGGGCTCAGCGCGCTCCCACCCGGCGCGCTGCAGGCAAAACAGGGCGGCAACAAAGGGAGGCGGGGGCACGGCCGGCTGCCCGGCCAGCACAGCCCGAGGCCCCGGGAGCAGATGGGCCCCTGGGCCCTGTCGCAAACCAGGGCCTCTCCGGCCGGCGGGGCCCTGCGACTCTCCCGGGAGAAGGAGAAATAGGAACGGGACCTCCCCGTGGGGAGATAAGACGGCGGGCAATCGCCTCATCCCCCCCAGAGGCTGAGGGCGACGGAGCCCCACGGCTGTACCCCCCGAGGGCGGCGGGGGCTGCCCACACGCCGCGGGGGGAGCGGCCGTCCCATCCCCGGGCCGGTGCCGCCGCCCGCCCCGCCCGGTCCCCGGGGGCCGCGCGCGCGACTCACCTGCGCCCGGCGCTCCCCTCCGGGCCGCCGGCCCTTTAACGGCCACCGCCCTCCCATTGGGCGAGCTGCCTGCCTGTCACTCTTCTCCGCACGCCTATTGGTGCTCCATTTCCGCCCCTTCCCCCGCCCCGCCCTGCCGCGCCAGGCGGGCCGGAATCCCCAACGCGCCTCCGCCGGCGGGGCCGCGCCGCGCGCAGCCGCCGGGCAGCCATTGGCTGCAACCGCCGCTTGTCTTCCCCAGGCGTGCCGATGATTGGCTGCGGCCTGTGGCGGCCCGCCCCCCACTCAGCCAGGGACCCTCCGCGGGGTGGGTGTGGTGCTGCCGCTTCGCCGCAGGGCGCGGCCCGGGGTGGAGCCCGGTGCCTCTGGGCGGCGGCCTGTGTGGAAAGGAGGAGGAAAGGAGGGAGGGAGGTCGGTAGGAACAGGGGTGGCCCGAGCATGCGGCTTAGCCGTGCGTATGCCACCGTTGTGGCCGCCCGGTTTATGATGCTGCTGCCCAGAGCGAGCGCGCGGCAACCGACTTTTCGTCCTGAACTGCGCGGTTTGTGATTAAAATGGAGAAATGACGATTATCACATCCTGTAATGAAAGAAATAAAAGTATCTTTCGGGAAGCGCTGCACCACGCCATTGATGTGGGTGAATATACACATAAATCGCTTTCCTGGAGCTGTCGGGCTCGGGGCTCCTCGTCCCCTCCACCACACAAGATGTGTCTGGTCCTTGTGTTCTGTGTTAGGTCCTGGCGCCTTAGTGATGTAACTCTACTTTTTCCAAGTTTGGTACCTCTAGTCTGCCGACCCCGATGTGTGCATTTAGTACTTCACTTATTGATTAACAGTTACTTGCTCAGTCTTTCCAAGTTCTTTCACTGTATGGGTAGTTATTTGACTAATACGGCTTTAAAAGATCATAACTGTGATGAAATTGCAAATCTCCCTAAAACGGTATTTTCCAGTTTCAGCCAACTATTCATTTACCAGTTTGCTAACAGGTAGTGATAGTGTTGCTGCCATACTTGCCCACTGTGTACTGAAAATCCAGTTAAAAAGGAAAATGGTGAGGAGTAGTGGAGCAAGACCATGCCACATTACTGACAAATATAACACTGGGGTATTTCTTACTGAAACCCATACATGAACTTGGCTTCCCTTTACATTATTACCAGTATATGGTGCTTGACAGCTCGCCTGCAAACAAAGCTGAGTTACTAGAAGAAATAACAATTGATTATTTTCGAGTGTATCCATAGCAAGGAAGAAGACAAGGCCATCAGCATGGGAACAGATTAGAAAAGATACATGAACATTTTTGTAAGTTAGACTACGTGCATTAGTAAATGTGTATACATGCCTCATTAAATTTCTGTAAAACTTTTGCCAATTACATTGATGCTAATTGCTTTCCACCAATTAATATAATACGTTATTGTGATGTAGTTAATGACTTAAGATCATGATTTGTTAAGAGTATATAAACTGGAGAATACGCAGAATAAAAACTTTTTTTCTTGGACCCTGATCACGTGTGTGTATGTCATGTCTGACCTAACGGTGACACCAGTATTTTAACTTGTAATTTTCTGGTGCTCAGAAATCAAATTCAAGCACTCTGTAAAGGTCTTGCAAGGTAGTTCAAAGTAGATTCAGGACAAGTAGGTGGATAAATGATGGAAAGGGGAGGTCATTAACAGTCTGATCCTCTGCTAGTCTGCAAAAATAATTAGTCCTAATTATACCTTGTTGAATATCCTTCTTTTATTGTGAAAGACAAACCCACTAAATATGATTAGTATTCCTAGAATAATTTTAACTAGGAATCATATTATTTCCTAGAGTAGCTGCGCACATAAACCTAAATAGCTCTACTTTCTCCCAGAATTGTTACTCTACTTTTATGGAGGCTGCTAATCACTGGTGAAAAATCCTGGTGTATAACAGATTCCTCCAAAAAAAATCCTTGGACCTCCTTCGCTTATGTGAACCAACTTGATTTTTTGCGTAATTTATGTGTATTTTAATAATTAAATCCAGATTCTTTCTTCTTTGCTTTCGATGGCAGGAAGAAAATCCCTACCATATGGTCTTCTTCAGACACAAACTGTTTAAGTCCATGGTGAATTCCCTGGATCTGTAGAACATACAAATACAGTTTCCTTTTGATTGTGCACAGGGTTATGCAACTTAAGCTCTCAGATTTGGTCTGTGAATCCCTTCATTGTTCAATATAAGCTTTTAATATTGTGAATGCTGCTGGAATGCTTTGCACATGTCTCCAAAAGGCTTTTGCTAGCTGAAAGGCTATTGGCGCAAAGGCCTTGGAGTGTTGGAAAGTTAATTTGTATTGCTGCAACTCTAATCTATCTATAGAGGAGTCTCGGGGTTACAGAATTTTCAGTTTTGGAAGGATATAAGACAACACTGGGCTCCATCCCTTTGTATTAATGCCATTTCTGCAAATCTTGGCATGCAAATTTTGGACTCTGTAGCTTTTTTTCTCCTTCCATATAAAGCTCCTTCTACAAGTATAGAAGGTCCATTTCAGTAACAATAAACACCCAATCATTTGCAATACTTAAACTGTTAAAAAAAACCTGTATATCAATCTGATCTAATTTTAAAAAATTATACCAATTTAAATGAGTGCATTACAATGGTAAACTTAAAAACTTTTCAGCAGACAGTTAAAATTAGCATGGGAACAGTAATTCAGTATGCAAAGGAAATACAAATACAAGGTCTAAGGATAATTATAAACCCCCCTCACTGCAGTTTCATCCATGCTAACTGCACTCTTGGTTATGGCATTCAAAATGTTCTCTAACTGAAGGGAAAAAAACAAACCAACAAATCCCAAAAGAGATTACCTGCATTAGAAACACTCTAGAATCTCTGCAGTTTGAAACTCACTGGGAAAAAAAAAAAAAAAAGAAAAAAAGAGAGAGACCCAAGAAGGATTCAGTTGCTCAGTGCTTTATTTCACAAAAGAATGAACATCTCAGCAAATGTGTAGTATCATACTTTCCACATATCAGCAGAACCCAGGCAGCAGCGAAATGTTACTGTTCTCTATGCTTTACTGGCTGTTAGAAGGAAAAAAGTAAATTGAGTATAATGCTCAACTATAAATATTGTCAAATACATCCCTGTTTTCAGTCTGTTTTAATTAAAAGAAATCTTATGCTGCCTCCTGTTGGTCAGGTACAAACAGAAACATCTAAAATTAATCTCCACATTAGGAACTGCAGTCAGCACATTCTGTAGCCTATACCTTACCTACTACCCTTTACTAACCAGAGGAAGTAAACAGTTTTCTTCACAGAGTAATAAATAAATCTGACCCAGAAAATCTACTCAATTTTGTGAATATAACGAATTTTTAACAGCAGTAAACTGACTTACTACAGATGTATTTAGAATATAGAAAAAAGAGTCATTAGTCCTTAAATAATAATCATCAGGTCTGTGCAAACATAATCAATAAAACACCTGAATAATTGATATCTATTATAACAACTAAACCAGTATGATAACATTATCAAAGTGCCATAACGTTTTGATAGCATTCTTTAAAAATTAAGATCATCCAATATAATCATCATTGGATATTAAAATCCCACATACAATATATATTATCTTCGTGTATATTATACTGGTCATGCTTATAATGTATTCTGTGACATAAAATAGAATACTATTAGAAATGTTTTGGTTACATCATTTAAGTGCAAATAGTGGATTATAATTTTACATGCATTTTGTATGTTTAAATATCACTCTATTTCAGTGAGAACATACATAGTCGTTAATCTAGTTACTATTTTTAGAGGAAGGTACTTTTTCATAAAGCTTTGATTCAAAGAGCTTTGAAAAGTCATAAAAGATTTTTAAAAACTCACTTTGCATTAATTTTGTGACTTTTGTTTTTATATGCATAAATGCTCTGTAGACTGAAAAATCAGTTTGATCCAGACTACAACAGTTACTCAAGGAAATTTTTTGTGTGTGTGTGTGTAGTTCACTGAGATTTCTTACATCTTTAGCAATTAATCACAGGGTTTGGATCATAGGTCCTTTCTTCTATGATAAAGCCTTGTTTTTAAACATGACTTCCTAACACTTCTGCTTCTTCTGCATTCTATTCTGCTACCAGATTTAATACTTTGTATGTGAAAATGTGGCAAATGATCCTTTTTCCTTCTGTGAGAGTGTAGTACAGGTTGACGTGCCTAACTGCAGAAAATCAGTACCATTTCACAGTAACTTTTCTGTAAGCAATACTAGAAAGTAACTGACATTACTACATTATTTCCTGATCACTGAGTAAGAGCTCACCTCCCTGTGAAATCCATGAATGATTTTTCAGACTGGGAACTGACATTAGTTCCTGCACAAGTATAGTGTAGAATATTAAAGAAGCATGTCTATTTTCCCAATTCAGCTACAGTCAGTTTTCACTGTCTATAATTCCTCTGTACTGAGGAATTTCTCACATACGTCATTGCTCTATCCGATGTCAGATGCCAGAGTCTTACAGCAAGTAGCTGGGTGGAAGACTGCCAAAAAGATCTGCTGTAGGCAAAAACTTAGAGGAAAGAGCACCACCTGAATGACTCACTCACTTGCTGTTTATGTGACCCAGCAATCTGGTCATGACAGTGGCAATTAAAACACCCTTGCAATTCTCTAGTCTCTTTCAATTTGCATAGCTATTTATACCCATGTACTACGGGCATATTATGTCACTTTTCTCAATGCATAAATTGTCTACTCATATTACTCAGGAATAAACACAACACAAATACATAAGCGAAGGTGAATTGGGTGTTTTATTCCAATGATGTGACAAGTTGCAATAATTAATGGTTAATGAAGTCACTATGCTACCCTGAGTAGCTTCATTAAAACTAAAACTACCATTTTCCTATGTGTTTGGTTTTTTCCTATTGTTTCAGTAAGTAGGAATAGTATTCTTCCTCTCTCTACTCAATACATTTGCTTTGCACTAACAAAAAGTAGTTGTGTCCCAATATAAAAATACTTGCATTTCTGCAAGGTGATTGTAGAGGTTACCTAGCTACGTTTAGTTAAAATATGGAGACTTATTATGAAAAAAAAAACCAAAATAAATGGGGAAGTTGCCTGAAATACTGTAGCAAGCTACTTACTTCTACAGAACTGACACACATATTAATATACAGAAATTACTGAGTGGAAGGGTCCTGCTCTATTCCAAATATACATAATTTTATTTTACATGCTTATAAAAATTGCTATGATGAATGTTATCTAAATTTGTAAGGGTATCTCATAACAAATTACAGAGTCAGTCACAGAATCAGAACCTTCCATTGTTTACTGTTTAAAACAGAAGCCTGTTCTAGGCAATATTAAGCTTTAAGCATTAATATTCAGCTTGGATTTTACAAAAAGTACATGCAGTAGTGATGTGATAATGAACTTACCACAATTGTCTCAAGACATATAAAAGATGTCTCTGATGCCTCACTAAATTTTATTCATTATTTAAACTTCTTGAAAAGATGTGATTAAATGTTTAGAATCATGATTTCTGTCTGGCAGAAGACAACCTTACTGCTTTCACAACACTTATAGGGAACATAAGGGCTCTCAGTGTCTTATCTGGATACCTGGTAAGAAAGGAAATTCTCAGGCTGTGGAAGAATCCAAATTAATTTATGAAACCTAGCTAATTTCAGTGTCCTCCTGTCAGAAAGAAGACTGACTTTGCAAGCATGAGATCAAATTTACTTCAGAATATATAGCTAGACTAATAGTAGCACTAAAAGTCCATTACAATTTTAACATTATCATAGCTGACTACCTAAAGTTTATCAAGCAATATATTGTGAAGTGTTAACTGTGTAATATTTTTTCATCTAAAAAATACAATGAAGTTCAAGATAAAGTGTTTTAATTAATTTAAACCACAAGAGATGATTTCTCACCTCAGAAATACTATTTACTATTGCCTTTTAATATGGGGGTGTAGTTTGTAACTTTATATTTGATGTATGACAAGATACAACCTTTTCCCATAGTTAACGGAAGCAACAGCTACGGTTCAGTTTACAGCTTGCTGCTATAAGCAGCCTAGTGACTGCTTAGTAGGTAGCACTGAAGACTTCAGAGATGAAGACTTCTGACAGAAAACATCCTGAAGTCTTCTTTCTTTAGTTAGCAACATGACTGAAGCAAAGGTATTCACATGAATCATCTGTCCTGTAGAAATCTTACCTACCCTGCAGTATGTTATTGAAGTTTACTTTGCCACAGTTAATGGCATGGAAACAGAAAATAAAGCTACTACTAAGGCACAAGGATGGAGAAAAACTGGCAAAACTGAAGAGCTGAAGTAAGATGCCAGGAATTATCAGTCTCTTCAAGTTAAATACCTGGTTTTAATACTGTGAAGGTCACTTTGGCTCTTGTCCTTGCTAAGGTTATTGTGATAAGATAAAGCTGACAATGTATTCCTCTTACAGGTTTATGAACATAGAAAATCTGAATCGCACTAATGAAAATGTCTTTTAAACTTCAGTTACATAGGGAAAACAGTATCACAGTCAGTTTTCTCATTTAGCAATTTGTCTATTGGGACAACAGTGAATATTACAGAAATAATGACACATATTACACAACTAATTCCTCATGAATATTCTTTTTGGAAAATTAATATAATTTTTAAAATTATTCTAATAATTACAGAGAAGAGTTGTATATAAAATTAAGTATATAATACTGTCTGTATAATGACTAGCATGAATGACATTTTAACGGAGTCTTCCAAAAGCAATCCTACAGCATTTAATCGAAACTGAAAATTTAAACAAATAAGTACATATTTCTCCATCTCTAAACTAATACTTAAAAACTATTCTACAACTTGTGCATTTAAATAGACTCTTTTAATTTGGGAGTTTCAAAATTCTCCAGAGCAAATTGTCAGTACAGGTGACCAGGGGTCCCTATATTTATTAAACTGAATGACCTGACAGTAAAACTCAGTTAAGGCTCTTGGCATTGGTGAAACTTCTTCCCACTCAGACCTACTACTGTGGTAGACTTGAACTTCATCTGTGATTTCTTCTGGAGCATAATCACCACCTAGTATATAAATTTTGTCTTCTGTCCCAACTGCCCCTGCATTAAAGCCAGCGCATTCAAAAGATCCTTCCCCTTTCCAAACACAGGTTTCTGGGCAAAAACTGTAAACCTTGTAGGTGGAGAGATCACATATGTACAATGTGCAGTTCACTGGAACAGCTTTGATCAGAGTTGCATGGAAAAACTGCCCAAATTCTGCTACAAGCTCAGACCACTGATCAGTCATAGCGTTATACTTAAAGAAACAGTCAAGGGACGGATTAAAGGCATCAGTAATCTCTACTTCTGAGCCAAGGACATAAATTATATTCTGGCATGCACTTGCTTCTGGATAGTAGATACCTCTTGGTAACTGGCTTACAGATTTCCAGTCTTTGGAAAGAGGGTTATAGGATTCTACATCCAAAAGACTCCGAGTTTCTTGAGCTCCTCTGGTCTTTCCACCTATCACAAAGAGCTGATTTAAGGTTACAACAGATGTGTGCATTGTCCTTGGTTTTTTCATAGCTGACACTATGGAGAATTCATTGCTGACTGGGCAGTAGCACCAGGTTTGGTCAGTGGCATCATGAAATGGTTCAGCAATATGAAGCCTGACAGTCCTATAACAATTACCCTTGCATCCTCCAGTTATAAATATTTTTTCTCCATAGCTAGACAAACTTGACCCTGGCAGATCAATCATGTGCGTATGTGGTAGTTCTTTCCATTTATCTGTTTTGATGTTGTAGCAGAATGTATGTCTGTTTTCTCCATCTTCATCAGTTTTATGAACAAATATGTATTTTTCTGTTGTTGAAGGACGTGCATCTGGAAACAATCCACTGAAGTTCTGCACACTTTTAACTGCATCATTGATTATTACTGAGCAATTAGCACTCTTAAGTAAGTGCTCTTCAGAATGCAGAAAGTCCTGCAAAGTCTTTTCAGGTAACTGGTGTAATCTCACTTTTTTAATCAAATTAGGCAGGTATTTCTGCCGTGTTTCTAAGTTGTGTTTGGTCCATTGGAGGACAGCTTTCAACACTGATTCTTCCTCAGGGACATCTAGTTCATCAGCCTCGAGGCATTTTTGTAATATCTCAAAATTCATCTCCAAGAAGTCACTCGATCTGAGCAGCAATGAAAAGTGGTGTTGTACAAAATCTAGCGCATGATCAAACAAGCGGACAGACCCATAACTTTCTGATAGAGAAAGCAACTGTAAGCAATTCACAAGATCAATACTTTTTATTAGGAAGTCACTGCAAGCTTTGGAAAGGAGTGAAACTTGAAGAAATGATGACAGTTGGAACAGCATTTCCACATTATCATTGGTTATCTCTGTTTTTCCCGTGTAAGCATAATCAAGAAAAGCTTTCACTGCCTTAGGTGATAGGTTACTAATAGTAACATTGCCATCATCCCGTTCTTTCATATTAACTTCAAACATGGCTCTGTGAATAGAATACAGAAGATATACACACAAATTAAAGATTCAGCAAACAGATGAGAACACTGATGTGGAAGGAGACAATTAGGGGCACTTAATAATGTGGGCTGGCCTAAAATTGGTCTAAATTGTGGAAGTTCTTATATGAACAATGAAATTACTTGGTGTGTTTGAAAAAAAAATATTGGTGATAAGAACATATTCAGTGTGATGGCTTAACAAAATCATTGCAGCACCTGTGTTTTGTATGCATTTTCACAAATGGTGATGAAGTCTGTAGCTCTCAGCATGAGAGAATATGTGAAATATTTCAGGACAGCATCAGTTTCAACTTTGGGAAAGAAAGCCTGATTTAAAAAAATACATAGTAAAAAAGCCCTATGAGTTAGGTCATGCAATGTGGATGAGTACATAAAATTATGTGGAAAAAAAACCCCTTCCAAATTGCAGGCTGAGCAAATGGCCAGACAGATGATGGGTGTAGTCCTCAGAAATAAAAGTAGGTAAGGGGTAAATGAGGAGAAAAAACACAAGGAAACTTAATTCTTGCTTTAGAGTTGACAGAGAGATGTATGAGTACAGGCCAATGTCAGAGAGAAAATGAGATTTTGATATGATTGCATGACATAAAGAAACTGTGCACAAAGTAGATTGTGACTGAATACAAAGATGATGGTTGAAATTGTGGAATGAACTGTTGACCAGGAGATTTGTGGAAATTTTATTACAACTTTAACTGCTTTATTCTAACTATGTAATAACATTTAACTCTTTCACATAATCTAACATGGCAAGATAAAATAATTAAATTTTTACAAGCAAGTAAGTGCTAGCAACAGAACAGTGCTGCAATATCCCTTGCCCTACCCTCCCAGAGACTAAGCCTCAAGCTAGGATAGCAGTGGCTTCTGAATATGACACAAGATAATAAGGGAGGAAGAGTTTGATAAATCATCAAATGCAAAGCAGAGAATCTGGATATTAATATATCATAGTTAATTCATACTAAAAAAATTGTAATATCATAGTTCAGTTATACACTTAGTATCTCTGTTGTATGGGATTTTTGAAATCTCATTTTTTTCTGAAGCCAAAGAGGAAAAAAAAACCATCCCTGTGTATAGCACATACTCTTTGGGATGTGAACACCTGGTAAAGGAGGAACTTGTCTGACTTCCTGAACAAGAACACAAAATTACAGTAAGACAACTGTGTCCCAAAGACCTCTTTGCATACTAAGTGATGACCCTTATAATCCTTTGCTCATTAACCCACGAGCTATGAAAGCTCTAATTTGGCAGTAAAACAGCAACTGAACAATACTAATAGAAGAAGAGCAATGTAGGCAAAGGCTTTGACTCTTAAAGCTAACAAGTGAGGATAAAAATGTTGCTGATGATTCGGTTTACACAATGAAGCCAAAACTAAGAGAAGTCCAAAGGCCAAGGAAGACAAAAGGTGTTCCGTTTCAAAATGTTTGTAGGGACCTAGGTACTTTTTATTCTTTGAAGGTAAAAAATGGACCTTGCATTGCAGGACGACTTATGAATCTGATGGCTGCTATTATCTACCATATCAACCATTAGGAGCAGGGAGAGATCTCTCCTGGCAGTTTTTAATCTGAAAGTCTGTAGGTAATGAAAATGACACACGCGTTTCCATGTGCTTAACTTCAGTTCTAAAAATTACCACTGGAAGTTATTTCATCCTAGTATTTCTTTCTACCAGATCATCTTGGTGCTGTCAAGCAGTTAAAGACAAATGAAAGTAGTCTTGTGCGTCAGAGAAAAAAACAAATCTGCTCCTACAGTGGAGAAAGTGCTCATTTCATCCGCATTTCTTCTTTTTTTCAGTAATTCTTAGAACACATCTAGCTATCTTCTGTCATACATGGCAAACTCACTTAGACCATGGGATGTTCCAGGACATTTGAAAATAACACTCACCTATGAATGGGCAACCGAATTGAGGCTATTAACTCATTCCCAAGAGTCCATTTTTTCATTGTTAGAGTCTGAGCTTTGTTTTTAGTAAATTCTATTCAGAAACACTTTCAGTGTGGAACTGCAAGTTTGAACCTTTCTAATAAAAAGGTTAGCAAGGCTTATTTATAAATTAATATTCTGTATGTGAATGAAGACTGTCCCTTAAGAATACACAGCTTTAAGCACAAGAAGGAAGATCCATTTCATGCTGAAAAGATGAAATCTGTAGTTTAGGAAAAGTATGCATATCTATTTAAATACCTCTGAAGACAATTTCTACAATACCGACCACTCTTCTTGGACAAACAAAAACCAGTTCCATTCCAAAGTTATGTACAATTTATCCACAATTGCTCAGTACAAGATTACAAGATGTATTTGTAATCAATCGTTTCACAACATGAATGTGTCAAAGTACATAGACTATCATATAAAAATTGATATAAAAACTGAAACAATATCCTTGCAGACCTTCAAGTACTGATACAGGCAACAGGTAACTCTTAAACATACATAACCTGTGTCAGTTCAACCTAACAGCAGAACTATATATTTATGATTTGAAACTTGTATTACAGAGTTTCAACTGCTGTTGGAATCTGATTCATAAAGTCCTCATGGCTTTCTGTAAATACAAAGAGCTGTATCTCGCATACCCCTAAAAGGATGTTTGAATGCTGTGCTCAAAACTCTGCAGATATATGTGAATTGTGATAATTTTTTTAACTTTTGGTTTTGTTTTGTTTTGTTTTTAAATTCTATTCCCTCCCTCCTTCCCTCCCAGAGAACTTACAATCTATTTCCTGCAAACTCACACCAAAATTAGGTTTACCTGAAAAAATCACTGCATGCTGCCAGTACGCAACGATGACAGGGAATTATTTCATCTTTCACACGAATTTTAAAATCAAAAAATATATTTTGTTCTCTGAACTTTTGTAGTACTTTCAGAATTTGTTGTCCATGACCTTCAGCCACTAAGGAATTGATTTTATTTTCAGGAACAGAAATTCCATTGCAAATAGGTCTGCTAATGTAATCCCGTTGATTGGCCATGTTTTCTTCAATCTATTCCTGAAATGGAAAAATAAGTAATTGATTCTACAGTCTTATTATTAAAAAAAACAAACGAAATCAATACACCATAAAACAAACAAAGAAGTTCCCAGCATTGAATTTAGTTTGTGTATCATATGCACAGTTAGAAATTTGTGTTACAAGTGACTTTGATAATACTACTACTTTGTAAAATATATTCATATGGCAAATTTTGTAAAGTAGATTATCTGCCATATATCAAAGAACAATTCTACAGATAATACCCACCTGTAAGAATTTTTTTAATAAAAGTCCACAGGAAGCACATCAAGGAGTGTGTTTAATTGTCAGTTAAGAGAAAGACTAGTCCTAGGCTTACCCTCAAAAAACCCCACATTTTTACAATTTTATGTAAAATTAAGATGGAAAAAGAAAACTTAGTTACATATTTTACATTCCAAAAGGCTGATCACTCTACATCTTGTAGTGGAAGGGAGACAGAGGCTATTAGACTGCATCCTAAGTGGATTCCCCTGAGGCACTCTGGACTGCAATAATGGCATACAAACAACACCAAGAGCCTGACTGAATAACAGGATTGCTGGGATTTACCAAACAGGGTCATTTAGAGACAGTTTTTTGACAGTACACCTTTGAGTGCTTAGTCAATTGAAACGGATTTTGTCATGTACCTCTAGTCGTGTTAGGAAGCTTTGTGTTTGCCCACTCTAAGTTTCATTTACAGTGGCACGAATTAACTGGCTTTAGAACACATTTAAATTTCAGACCATCTCCCTTTCAGCAGCCAAGTTTTTCTCTGGGGAAAATCCCTACACTGAAGTGTGTTTTTTTCTATGGTAAATTGGTTTGAACTGTTTTTTACAATGAAAATATTTTATACCACTTTGTCAATATAAAGAAACTTCAAACATGATTATATTTTATTCACACATATTTAAAGAGCTATTTATTTATTGCAGATGCATAAATTGCCCTTACTGAAAATCTGAGTCAAGACTGCCTATTTTAAAGCTTAAAGAAACATTCTATTTTTTTTTTATTCCAGGATTTTGCTTCCACAATTCCAGTTAAAATCAGTAACAGATAATGGCCCACCTGAATTGACAGGGGACAAAACATTCCAAACAAAACCCAGAAACAAGAAAATACTGGTTTTGGTTTTTAATTTTCTGAAAAGGCTCATCTGATAACAAGATATATTCAGCGGAAACTAAACCATCAGGCAGTCTTCTTCATGTGAGGTACTTTCACAGCAGACTGATCTATACTTTATCTAGTCAGGTGGCTCCAACCACAAATAGACCTCCATGTCTCCTGGAAGAGAAGAGATCCAGTGATCTTGCTGCCAGCACTGGCACCCTTGGAGCAGGCATCTTCTCCTTCCCATGGCCAGACAATCTCAACGTATTCACTCTTTCCATTCTAAGCCTGAGGAACTAGGAAAATACAGAAGAACAAGACCACCATTTATTCTGATAATGTATGGCCTCATAAACCCCAACTTCCATAAATCATGAAACTTTTTCCTATGTCAGAATTCTCTAGAATACCCTTTTCTTATGAATTTAAAAGCCTGCTCCTCAAAAGGCTGAATCTTCAAAAGCAGAGTTGCTTCAATAACATTAGTTTCCCACATTTGAATGAAACTTTTTTATAAAAGAAAGTGAATTTCAAAGTTTATTTGGCATCACATCAAATAACACTTCTTCTAAAAGAAACATAAACCTTTCTGCAAAATTCTGGAACTGACAATTGATACTAGACATCTTTCTCCACTTACATGTCATTTCTATAGCAAGCTCCAACCTACAATATGCTTTCTGATGATAAAATTACCAATTTCAGTAATATTTCTATTTGTATTATGAAGATGGAAATATCTACTGTAATCAAGTTGAACTATGCTATTTTAGACAAGACATCATATGATCACTTTCATACAAGCAATCAATGTTTCAGAAAGTTTTCTTTTACCACACTATTACCACAAAGACTCTATTCCAGTACATTGGTGTAGAGACTGTAAACCTCTTAATTACACATCAATTTATTAATGCTTACATATATTTGTTCTTCTGTTAAAATTGTTATTTGACATCATTTTCTTTTGTATATTTATTCATTCTTACAATTATCAAGAGTGTTGATATCCTCTCTCAACTTTCATTAGAATGAATAATTGTCAAACTTTCCAAGGTCCACTTATAAGGCCGAGTTTCTGGTTTTCCTTATTATTGCTTGCAGTTTTCTCTATACTCTGGTTTGATCCTAAATTTCTTTCACTGATACAAGATTTGTCGTACAACATTATGGTTCAGACCTCATCACTGTCTCACTAGACCAATTTCCAAGTCATCTAGTGCATCCTAATCCTAATCTCCAATAGCAGTATCTCATTCTTAAAAGCAAAATTCAGCAGTGTATCTTTAATGTTTTTGTCCACAATTAAGGAATGTAGTAATGAACACTGTGCGATGACTTAGCCTAATTTACCCTTCTCTCTATTAAAAAAATACATATTAATAAATTCAATTTCTAGCTGTCTTGTAGCCAATTCCTGACTTACTTTATAATTTTGGTATTAATGTACCACTTCACTGAATCTGCTGATGATTTTAGAGCCCTTCAAACTCTCTTAACAATTCAGCTAAAACTTGGTATGTTAAACAAGGCATTTATAATTATTTCATGCATTCTTCTACAAAGCCATATTAATTATCAGTAGGGGATTTTATAAATATTTGATCAGTAGGGGTTTTTATAAATATTTGATAAAAGGGCAAGAAACGTAGGGGGTGCAGATATACGTGGAAGAGGTCTGCAGCTCAGGAATGCTGGGGAACACCCCTCCTTTTATTTGCTCCATAAACTCCCCCAGGATTCCTATTACAAAGCCCGTCTTATTGTGGATTACCAAGAACCAAGCTCCAGTAAATGGTTCATTAGATCTGGGATCTCTTACTTTTCCTTTTTAAGACACATCTGTGTGTTGTTCAGCAACCGGCCTTGCAGCCTCCCCTGGAATATGACACAAGTACTTCTGTACGTGATCTAATCTCTCACCACCTGGCAAAACCTCCCTGCTCCTCCTGGACCTTTACAGTCTTACACTGGCAAATGCCCCCTTAGCTATTAGCCTGCTTTTCTGAAAAAAAACCAACAAACCAACAACTGGTTGACAAAGACAACTGAAAACGATTCCAAAACTAAACTCCCCTAAAGTTAAAATTGAAACATTTTCCCTGGCTTATTTTTATTGGATAACATCTGAAACACAAGGCCAGTTGGCTGCTACAGTGAAAACTGATACAAACTTCAGTTATTAAGGTCAACCCTATATAACACATGTGAAGGGGACATATATGTACCTCTCAAAACTATCTGTACAGGTGTCCAGCTGAGGGGCCAGATTCTGCATGCCTGACAGTCAAGTGGCAAGCAATGGCCAGTCTGTGTAGGGCCACAGAGCAGCGAGCAGTTGAACAGAAGGCTGGGGATATGCCAGGACCCAGGATATCCCTCTGGCTGTCCTGAGCAGCCAAACCCCTGCCAGAGGTCTCAGAGACCCTGGCACAGAGCCCAAAATGACTGTGGTTTTGATTATAACCCATGGAGCAAGTTACCAACCTTAGATGAAGATCTGCAAGCCATGACAAATTAAGTAGAATGATAGTGAATTTATCACAAGGTGAAAAAGCAGATTTTGGGGTTTTTAGAATGGAGGTCCAGGGGGCAAGATGAAGGGATCTGGACATGTCCAGCCTTTCTCCTTCTTCTTCTTCTTGGCCTCCATCTTCTGCTGTGATGCTGGCACTTTTAGATTGGTTTAGAGAAGAAGCTCACTGTCTAACATAGGTGATAGGTATTGGAAAGTAATTGTAAACATTGTACACGTAGTTTTTAGTATAAAGACATAAAATAAAATTCTTTCTCCTGTCCTGCTGGGGTCCCCCGTGACAGGGGACCTCAGCAGGACAGGAGAAAACTTTTATAGATAAGATACAATAAACAACCTTGAGACCGAGAAATGAAGAGCCCTGACTCTTTCTTCAAGTGCCGGCTGGGAAAAGGGACTTCCAAACTCTTCTCGGGGTCAGTCTGACAAGCTAGAGACCCCGACAGAGATAGTAAACTACTTTTGGTCATAATGGTGGATGAAATAAGGGACAGCCTGAGAGCTCAGAGCGTAAGAGCATTTTTATGATCTGTCACAGAGTCCAGTAATAAGGGCCCAGACCTCATTAGCTGTGCTGTTTATGAGAGCCCTCTGTCATAGAAGCATAGAGTGGTTTGGTTGGAAGGGCCATGAGGGATCACCTGGTTACAAGCCTTTGCCAGATTTAACACTGTCCTTTTCCCAGGACACTAAGGGACGGAGAAATCTAGAACATAAAGAGCTCATTGACCCAGATGCCAGGTAACCACACTGAGAACTCTGATAAGACCATAGTCAAAATATGATATATACACACATTCCTCATAGTATCTAAGCATTTGTAAAAGCTACAAGAAAGTGTTTAACTGATCTTGATTCCAGGCAAACAGCTGCCAAAATCTCACTAAATTTCTAGTGGAACTTTTCACTTCACCAATGCTAATGCTCCCTTTCCAAAGATATATGGAGGATGCAACATATTTATGATTGTTTTTTAGTTAGCACCATCAACAATCCTTCTTAAGTGTTCTTATAATTCTGTACCTAGAAGACACTGAAATGCATTAATTTATTTTTTTATACTTTTCCTTTGGGAAGTTCAAATGACCTTTTAGACATGAATTTAATAACCTGGATATATGTTGAATCCTAGATATTACACTAGGAGACAATAAACACAGCATACTGTTAAACTCATAAAGAAGACCAAAAACATCAGGACAGACATTTTCAGAACATTCAGGCATACACTAAAATCATAACCACTGCAACAGATGTCCTAGAAATGACTTTCACATCCATTCCACCAGATCAGAAACAGTAAAGGAAACAGAACTGTGAAGTGACCTTTGAGCAGAGAAGAACTTTTGTTTGTGCAGAATCTGTTGTAGTTCCTACCAAAGCACTGATGGGAACATACTCACATAATGTGCGTATATTAATAAACACTTCTGCTGAAAAGATTTTGCTAAACCAACAGTCCAAATAGCCTTAGCTGCTACAACTGATAAACAAAATGGTTAGATGAGTTTAAATATGCTGATGAAGTTGAGAATGGTGGAAGATGTGCAATTATTTCTTGGTGAATAACCAAGGAAAATATGTCAGACTAGGGAGAGGATGTGTAATAACAGTGAAGCATGAACACCCAAATGAGGGTCCAGAAAGACAGTGGCAAAGACACCAAACTGTTTGATCACTTTATAATAGTGAGATAAAAATATACATATAAATATGTGTGACTTTGAAATAGCCTAGGGAATTCTGCTTTGTGGAAGCACTGAGCACACATAAATATTTCACATAGCTCAGCTCCTACTTTGCTAGGAAAAGCCCCTTAGGGCTGTGTCTGCCTGGCAATAAACAGGACCAAACCCTTGGAACGGGGCTGAGGCTCCAGACTGTACCAGCACAAGGGAGTGGCCATTCAGAAAGTACAAGTAACACTGTGCAGGTAGACCTACATGCATGGAAGAGCTCTCTCCTCTTCCAACACAGCTGGCAAAACCAGTCAAAACTCAACCCTGATTTGGTACTTTATTAGTTACAACCAATTGTAAAACAATCTATCTGCTTTTACCTGAAAACACAATACAGGTGTGCTACAGCACTCACCAATTAAAAAAAACTTAAATATTTGTACTTCATAGCAGGTAACTTATGAGAAATAAATTGTTCTTCAATGGAACATTGTGTTTATTACATGGCCTTCTCCCAGCTTGGACAGTATGTCTTACTAAGGAGTAGGATTTTTAAAAAGGGAAATCTTAAGACCTGGTATTTTACAGAACATTTTATGTACCCAGGATGAAAGAATTAAGCACAGTGAAGATGAAGTAATTGTATAGATTTCTCTAGAGAACTTTCAGGGGGTCTTTTCTATACAAAATTTAAGGGTGCATTAATACATGTTTTGAAAAGGTCAAGATCACCATTCTAAGATCTAATATTAAAAGTATTATAGTATTGAGTCTACTGTATACCCAATCAAGATGATTTGCTATTTTCATTCCTTGTCCATTCAAAAGGAGAGAAATTAATGACTCGTTAATAAGTTTTAAAAACACCACTCTACACTCTGCATCTAATTTAACATTCACTAAGATGAGTATGAGCGGAACACATATCTGTAGGATTTGGTGACACTTCTAATGAACTAAAAAGACTGACTACTAAAAAGCCAAGAGTCGCTTAAAATGTAATTAAACTATAAATACTGAGTACAAGTTCTGTGCTTTTATATTCCATTAATGTGTTGATTGTCACTGATTGCCTGAGATTGAAAACACTAAGGGAATTCCAAGTTCCTGCCTAGAAATTTCAATGCAACTGAGTCTCACACGTTTTTCATAAATAACTGAACTTCAAAGAAAAATAATATTCAGTCAATCATTTTAGCAAGCAAAAAAAAAAGAGGACAGGACCTTTTGCGACATTTAACCCACAAAAATGACATTTATCAATTATAAATGTTGGGATAATATTCTCAGATTGAAAGGTGACACAGAGACTTTAAAGCTTTGTGTTCTTTAGAAGTGATGAAAAAAAATCAACTTGGAAAAAAAACCTAGCATGGTATCAGTAGGAAGTAAGGAAATTGCAGTAATTCCTGAAGGCATTTCCAGAGTGGAAGATTCCCACTCTGCAAGCAGTGATTATTAAGTGCATGCTCCCTGATAAACACACGAACCCATTAAGATAAAGTAGTAATCACTTAAAAGAAGTAAAACTGGCTGGATTTTCTCCTAAAATTAAATTTCTCTAATTCACCAAGTTATTTTGCAAATTATTTCCTTAGCCAAAAAAGATCAAGAACTGTAATTTTAATTTTCAGGAAAAAAGGAATTAAAATGACACACTGTACTTCTAATTCTGCTGAAAATAACGGCAAATTCTGTAAAAGAAAATGACAGATTTTAATGGCTTCTGTAGTCTGTCACTTTGGCATGTGATTAAAATGCGGGTTTTTTCAAAACACGCATGAAATATTGAGCATCTTTAGAGGTTAATTTAGCATACCTTATTATAATAGCATGTTTTACTTAAAAATGTGTGTTTATATTGAATACATCCATAATTATATTACATATTATACAATGCACCTTAAGCTTCAGATTGCACTTACACATGAAGCTCATTTACAAAAAAAAAAATTCATCCACTAGTGAAAAAAAGTGCTACATGTTTAAATCTCTTAAGTAGAGAACATGGACAAGCCAAATCTATCAATCAAACCAGAGGGGGGTTTTTTTGGAACTAGGTAAGATTCACAATTCATTAGTATTATAATCTATCAATAACTAAATATACAAACTGCCACAATTTTCTCTTCAAAGTGCACAGAATACAACGTTTGAAATGTAAGCCTCAGCTACAGTTTGATATTAGCGAAAAGCATTTTCCTGGGATATTTTTCTTGATGGTGTTAAATCCTCCTCTGCTGTCAGTTAACTTTGTCTATGGGTTTGGATAATGCAAAAGATTATGCCATTCCTTGCTTCATTAAATCACGGAGAAAAATAGGAACAATATTTTGAAATAAGTCAAATACCCAATTGATTCCTTGATTAAACATTTTTTTTATTCAAGTTACTTCTGTGTTTAAAATATTTTGTGAAGACCAATCTATACTAAGCTATAACTGAGACTTATTCTGGACAGAAAGACCTTCTGGCCTGTGCAGAAACAGCAGTCTTCCATATTAACAGTGAGCCAGCAATGGTGAACAACAACAAAAAAGGAGGATGGTAAGAAATACCTGCAATAAACAATTTTCAGCATTTTTGCATCATTTGTACATGGTCAGTAGGGGATGGATGAAGTGCAAGTATTTCTAAAGGTAAGCAACAGAAAGACAGGTTGTAAATTTTCAAATAGGCCCCAGATTTTAGCTATGGTTCAACTCCAGAACCAAAGGGCAAACAAATTTATTACCTTTTGAGGATTTACAGAAATCCTATAATTGAGGAAAAATGGGAATCCAGTTGACAACCACTGGAATTCTTAACAGAACAAAGAGCACGGGATACAAGAGCCTTTTGTTTGCACAGATCCTTAGGAGCCAGAACCCCGCTCGGGTGATGCGGCGCGCTGCATCTGCTCGCGGGACAATCAGCTCCTCTTTATGGTCAATAAAAGGTACACAGAGCCCAGCCCGCTGCGACAGCGACAGCTCTGCCAGGGCCCCGGAGGGCTCTCCAGCGGGATGGATGCGCTGACGGCGACACCTCAGCAGGATGCGCTGCTGGCACAGACGGGCCGCGCATCACCTGTCCGCAACGGGGCGCGCTGCCACTAACAACCACCTCCCCCGGACCCCCTCGAGGGCAGAACCACCTTCCAGTGCCGCACAGGGCCGAGGGAAGCGGAATTTAGCGGGCAGCTACGCTCCTTGTGCCACAGCCAGGGTTATCTGCCACCCTCAGCCCTGCAGCAGCACCGGCCGCCATCGCCCCCGTCCCGCCCGCCGCGGGAGGGCAGCGCCGGCAGCACCCCCACTGCGCATGCTCATCCGCCCGCGCCTGCGCCCCGCGGCGGCTCCGTTCATTCTAAGGGAGGACTAATTCTGACAGGACGGGCGGGATGGGGCAAAGGGATCCCCTTCCCTCACAGCGCGGCCCGGCCGCGGCATGCGGCGCTCCCCGCCACTGCCGCCTCTCCGCAGGCGGCGAGGCGCCGGTCCCCCCTGAGCGCTCCCTCCGAGCAGCGCACACCCACCTGCAGCCAACACCCGCAGCTCACCGACCGCTCTGGCCCACCCTCCGCAGCAGCCACGCCGGCAGATTGGCTCCTTCCGGCGTCATTCTCCCGCTCCTTGCACTCGGAATGGCTCCGCCGGCCGCCACTCCAGGTGAGGGCCCACCCACCTGTCCTCGCTGACGACACCGCGGGTGCTGCTCCGCCGCAGGCACCGCCTTTCCCCTGATAGGTCGCTACCTGGCGCATTGCGCTGTCACTCACAGGGCGCTCTGACATTTGGTTGGGTATTGCTCTCAGGGGCGGGGCCCTCCGCGCTTCCCGCACGCCGATTGGCTGCCGCCAGGCCCGGGGGGCGGGCGCAGCAAGCGCGGTCGGGCGGTGGCGGTGGGGCCGGCCATGGGCAGCGTGCGCTGGGCCTTCCCGTGCGGCGCATGGCGGCCCCGCCGCCGCGAGTGGCTGCTGGCCGCGCAGCTGGTGCAGCCCGAGGAGAAGGAGCGCATCGGCAAGTTTGTGTTTGCCCGCGATGCCAAAGCCGCCTTGGTACATGGGGAGCCGGGGCGCGGTTGTCTCTCTGCACAGTCAGCGGTGCCCAAGTTCCTGATTTGCCGTGGGAAAACGTGCCGTGTGAGGGCATTTCAGGGGTGTAACGCTAAAGGATAAGGCTTGTATAAAAGTATGAAAGCAGGAGGGACGGCAGGCTGCTGTCAGTAGTTACTCTGAAAGACTTCACAACTTCTAAGTCGCGATACCAAGTCAGGAGACAAAATCAGCGTACCCTGAGGGATTCTACATGGGACACCGGGGTAACGACTGGGAGAATAAAACTGATTTACAAGATCCAGGGTTTAAATCTCGCCTAATAGCATAGTAGTACACGCTTGCTAATGAGTCTGAAAGGAGTTACTCATCACTTTTAGCTGTTGAGAATTTCATTTAGCACCTAGGTAGTAAATGGATGTAATGAAAGGAAGTCTATTGAGTAATTTTACCGTTCAGGGTGGTGTAAAAAGTATTTATTTGTGCCACAAAATATCGCAAATAAGTTACTAATGTAGAGAAACGAACTACTGCGATATGTCTAGGCTGGGACTTAGGTTAATTGTGCTAATAGTGCCCGTGTGCTTGATGCTCTGATGGACTCTTCTGCTTAAACTTACTTGACACAGGTTTTATAAAAGGGAGAAATTTTAATTATTTGGCTAAAATACGCAAAGTGATATCAAGAGTAATAAACTAACATTTTTTAGGTGGGTGGTTTTTTAGCAACTATGTAGCACAATAGTTCTGTATGAATTACTTCCATTTTTTTTCACAGGCTGGTCGCCTGCTGATGCGGAAATTAATTGCAGAGGAGCTGTGCATACCTTGGAACGAAGTCCACTTGCAAAGGACACCAAAAGGAAAACCTTTCCTGACCAGTAACTTAGTTGGTATCAACTCAAATTACAGCTTCAATGTCTCTCATCAAGGAGATTATGCAGTCCTTGCAGCTGAGCCTGAGCTTCAAGTTGGCATTGATATTATGAAGACTGATTTACCAGGTAATTCATTATGGTGACTGAAGCAGATTCTGCAGCGTTTGAGTACTGAACATTTTCCTATTTCCCAAAGAACCAATCTGTGTCCTAGAAATGTAGTGTAATTAACAGAAGGTGTGTGAATGTTTTGTGTATTTGGGATTTCTAGCTGTTAAATGCACTCCTTGTTGTTTATTTTGGGGTGCATTATAGGACAGATACAGATATATTTCTCTTTCAGCGAAACAGAACTCTGGGAAAATAAGATCATGAATCTTTTTATCATATGGGCAGCATCTGCAGATACTTTAATTGTGGATTTGCTGTGTGTGAGGCAGAAGGAGGAACATCTTTCCAAATAGGGACAATGGGATCCATCCCTATGAGAACCTGATAGACTGTGTTACTCAGTTGTCCCATATGTATGGACATTTTGTTTGTCAGCAGCACAGATTAGCTGTGAATGTGCAGTAATCCTCAGTGAGAAGGGATCATGAGGTGGTCTTGGGAAAAGACTAGACTTTACAAACTTTAGCTATTGGCCTATTTATTAGTATGAAATGACTGTATAGGTTAGTGAACTTCAGGATCCAAATTAGGATTGTAGCCAAGTGTATTTTTAAATACAGTTTTATGGAGGTGATTTAGCTTGCAGATGTTCATCAATGCATAGTCATGGGTTAAAGGAGAAACATACTGGGATTTATGATTCACTGGAATTCTTTTTTTTTTTTTTAGAATCTTCCTTAAACATTTAACCAGATATGACAGTAGTAGTTGTGTTCTTAGAGGATCTTTCTTCTAATTTTTTGGAATTGCCCGGCATTTTATGCTGCAAAATATGTTGTATTGTAAGGAAGAGGTTCAGGTAAACCCTGACTGGATAACTTTCTATCTGATCACTTTACTCCTCTTTAATGACAATTACAAGAGTATAGTTTTGCACTGTCACATTCAGCCAGGATTCACAGAAGCTTTGCTGCAATCTGAAGTTCATTGCTGTGACTCACACCTGCTGTAGACCCTCACTCTGAGCACAGGTTCAGCATGTGAGGCCACAGCACAGCCTTTGGAGAGTCCTCCAGCAGAGCTGTTGTGTGTTTGGTGACAGGAGCTGTGTCCAGTGGGTAAGGCTGCTTTGGTACAGGGCCACACCTGACAGGACTGCAGGAACACAGGGCTCAAATAACCAGATTAAACTTGAGGCTGGTGCTTCCGTCATAGCTCTCTCAGGCAAAGCAAGCAAGGTGATGTCCCAGCTGTGTCTCCTCACAGCATCTTGCACATCCTCAGCCTCTTCACTGGGGGAGCAGAGTGACAGAGAGGGCCTTGATGCTGTGCAAACACTGCTGATACCGGTGTGGTATCAACACTGGGTTAGGCATAGACATAAAACACAGCACTCCCCAGGCTGCCATGGCAAAGGTAACCCCTGGACCCAGTACCCTTGGAAACACCCTGGTTGGGCTGCCACTGGCCTTACCACAGAACTCGCTAATTTTAATTCCTCATTCCAAAAAGTTTCTAGTTTCAATAGGTAAATAGTGAAAATCAAAACATTCAAGCACTTGTATTTGAAGCTTTTCTTGGGAACTGCAAAATTCAAATTTATACAGAAAAATAAAAAAATTTATATATGGAAGTAGGGATATCTTACATCCTCTACTGGTATTTTATGCAGGGGTAAATGTAGCTGGCATTTTAAAGGCATGTTGTCAGTGTCCAGCTGACAAGTTTTATGAAGGGTGTTAAACTTTATTTCTGAAGTCTAAAGACTAAGTAACACTTTGAGATCTGATACAGACAGACTTTAGTGTTTTTGGGAGATGCTGGTGATTTCAAAAACTGAACAGTGAAAGATGACTCATATGTCTTCCTTTTTGTAATTATAATTTCTATTTTTGAAAAAGAAATAAGATACTAATGGAAATGCAGTAATTGTATGTCGAAAAGAGAGCCAGTAAATAAGTAATATTAAGGTTAGAACTTCATATTCCAGAGACTATAATTTAAAGCTGGCCATCTTTTCACCTGAAATTATTCTGAGAAAGATTTTTGTCTTAGAATTGCCTTCAGCTCTTTTTTGTTGCTGGGATATGAATAAGTAGCACTGACTTTACCAGTATTATTTTCTCTGATAGTTCCACTGAGTGGTGCTCTTGTCCTGCACTTGCTAAGTACATTCTCTTTCTGAAGGTGCATCCACTATAAATCTCTTTCCTTGAAACAGCTACAAGGACAAAGAGTTCCCTATGAACAAAGTACATTTCAGTAGGTTTGTTTGTTTTCTTCAGACACTTGTTTAAATACAAAGTTCTTCATCTTATGGTGTTATCCAACAGCATCTTGATTGAGGTCTGTAGTATTGTAGCTCTTATGTTCCTTTATTGTTCAACCAGAGAGCATACAGAATCTGCAGTGCAGTAATACAAGAGCATTGTGCAGCTGAAAGTTTTGAGAAATCTGCTGTTTGTGTGCTACTGTGTAACAAGGAGTCCTGGTGCACATAAACATTTTATGTCACTTCTTAATCCATCCTATGTATTTTTGTTTTACTTCTTGTTCATAAGAAATTGCTTCTTTCCATATTACTTGTGCTTCCTTGTTAAAATCTGAGAAATGCAACTACTGCAAGACATAGCCTTCTTCAAAGGTGAAGGCTGGCCACACTAGAAGCTATTCTTACCACTGCAAAAAGCAGCAGTTCTACAAAAGTTCCACAGGTGTGCAAGGGTTTATCACCTTTTTTCCTCTATTCAGAAATTGCAGTAAATACTGTAGTGATGGTAGAAAAGGAAAATATCCTCTTCAGGTATTGTGTGTTGCTACCTTTTGGTTTTCTGGCAGGTTATTGTAGATTTAAATAAGTCTTTCAATTTAATTGTTTTTGAAGAATTACTGAGATCAATGGTTATTTTTCTTCTCTTTAGATCAATTTAAGATGAACTCTTGAGTCATTTGGAAAAATGCACACTGTCCTGTAAATTTGTTTGTAGAAGTGTCTATGTACATTATTTGGCCAGGTAATGTGTGTGAGTTTATTTTAAGCCTTTCAAAAAAAGAAATGAGAAGGATTCTCACAGTACTGTTAACTCCTGGGGAAAAAACTGAGCTTGTGCTTGATTTTTTCGCTTATGGAAAAGAAATTCTGCAACAAGTGTCAACTTGGTTTGAGTGGTGTGTGGGATGTTGATTGACCAGTCACTTAAGCTCTGTAAAGCAGAACGTTTTCAGAGACTTAGGAAATAATTACAGCTTAATAAAGATTGCCTTGAGCATTTGAAAAAAGTTTAGATCTTAGGCTCAAGAGCTTTCCTGCTGTGCAAGTGAATTTCTTTTCACTAATGCTGTTTTTTAGCTTAGATGGATTTGCAAAGATAAATAAATTAACAGTTCATTCCATATCTTTGAAAATCAGCCTTCAATCTTTCTTACATATCCCACTATATTTACTTTGAACCAGATGTCTCCAATATCAGTTTCATTCCAGAATTAAATATTTGACATGCAGTAGAATTAGCTTTTCTCATTAATATTTTGATTTTATGCTAGGCTTGCTTGTTAAAAGACACAAAAGGGTAAATTATCTGCATGTGAATTTCACAGAAAAATTAATTTGATCTAAAAATACTCAAATAAATGCTTTTTAAAGAAAGTAGGCTATTATGTGCAAACACCTAATTATTTGAAACAGGTTTTCTCTGAGGCAAGAAAATATAAAAAAAGAACTTGACTCATTTTTCTCTTTTTATTCTCATTATCACATTATTGGGGTGACATAATGCAAGAGATGATAGAGTTCTTCAAATCAGAGACAGGTCAAATGTGTATATAAGTCCCACATTAAGAAGCTAAATACCATACTTCAGTCTAGCTAGTGGAGGAAAGCTCTCTCTCCAGACAGTTTTAAACTTTGTGCTGTTAATTTTGGTGTATTCCTAAGCCTAGTTGAGTTAGGCTCACCTACATCATAGTTCAGATATTTGGCATGTCTTTTATCTAGCAGCCATGTTCAGTTTTTTAAATTGCAATGCTTCTTTAATTGCTGCATTTCAGCTTTTCAATAAGAATTTCCTGACCTAGAAATAAATTTCAAATCAGATTGTTCTTTAGAGTGCTTTTGTCCTTGAAGTGATTTACCTTAAACAAGTTTTAACTGTTCCTGGTTTTATTGTTGTATTTCAGTAAATCTTATAGCAGCAATCAGTATCTAATCTTTTACTGCTAGAGATAAACACCAAATTGTTAGCTAATGTTACAGCTTTAGGTGTGTAGGTGCACTGCTTGGAATGAAGAAATTAACAAAGGGTTTGATTTAAATGTTCCTTCTTACAGATCAAAGAAGTCATAATTTATCAATACTTCTGTAAGCACATAATTTTTAGATGTGAAGGATGTTAAAATGCCTGATATCCTTGCTGAGCTAAAGAATCAGTGATGTTATGCACTTACACTGAGTAAACAGGGAGACATTTCTTTGTTCTTGTTCTGTTTGCAACTGGGAAGAAACAGCCATCTTAAATGTATTCTTAAAGGATGTATAATATGTAACAATTTCATTGCTGTGCTTTATTCACATTTCTAACACAGTTTTAATTGGAAATGAGACAATTCTGTAATTGATAAAGCACCAATGCTTGATAAACTGTGAAAGAGAGTTGATCTTGTGATTAAATCTCCTCTTTAAAGGAAAATTTCTTTTTTTTCCAAAGAAACATTCTTAATTCTTTATGATTATTTCTTTAATAGAAAAATGTAAAACAATTTGGATTAAAATATAAACTGATGGCAAAATGCAAAACTATAAAATTAAGCTGTAAAGAATATATAATTAAAATGAGGAATAAACTAGTGATTGGGAAAAGAAATATCCTAAACTAGGAGCTTTTATTAAAAATAAGAGTTGGAATAAAGAGTAACTATAAAAATGCTTGTCAGATTGTTTTGGTGTTGTGGTTTTTTTCATTCTGCACAATAATCACAATTTATTACTAAATTGGTATTTTGGGAAATTAAGTTGTACAGTCACAATGAGCAGCTGAATAGAACTGATTTTTTTAACAAAACTAAAAGTGCTTCTCAGCCTTTGACAGTTAGCTTTGGCTTTCCAAATTAAGAAAGTGTAGCAGAAGAATCTGATCCAAGGACTAAGGTTATGTAATTACTATGTAGGTGTTAAAAAATTACCCTTTGAGGAGTTTCTTGCTAACACTGCCCAGTTCCGATAGCTTCAGCCCTACAGATACTTGTATTTGTTGCAAGACTGCAACATAGAAGCTGACTTTGCTTTGGGTTGTCACAAGCTTATGTAGATAGTGACTGTTCAGGTATTACAGTTTGGTGCCCTTACTGGTTTCAAGGTTGTGAGGCAGCCTTTTAGAGACAGACTTGCAGATTTTTTTTTTTATACTGACTTATGAAATGCTAGAAACTTATCTTGAAAATTTCACAACTCTTCTCAGTAAATATAAGAAAAAATAGCCTCAGCTGTATTTGCCTGATATATTTCCTTTCTAAGAGAAATTCTTATTTTCAACAAGGCAAATATTTTTGTATTTCCTAAATAAAGATGACAGGTTGCTTATGTTATGTCAGGTTTTCAGGAGCGTTTAGGATTGGGAGACATTTGCTAGTTCCATAGGTAGATGTTTTCTTTCCATTTATTGGGTTGGTGCTGGGAATTCTGAGCATTCATAGCTATTATGTGCTGTGTTGTATTTTGATAGAAAATCCAATTTTGTAGTGTATTAAAAAGTTATTACTTGCCCTGCACAGTTTTCTGGTTTGTTCATCAGATTTGTTGGGTTCTGTGTTAAGCATGTATATCTTCCTTTTTCTTTCCTAGTAAAAAGAAATTTAATAAAAGCAAAGCAAACATTTGGAGATGATATCTACAAGAGTAGCTACAGCTGATACAGGTGAATAGACCATTGAAGTTCATCAGTTTTTCATCTGTGGGCCTCTGCTTTTTCATCTGTTTTTTCCATGTTGCAGCACATTTATCTTACACTTGCATCTTTCCTTGTATATTTTGGCTGGATAAAAGACAGCTCCTGTAGTGGCAAAATTTAATTTGTGTGATGTGAAAGGGAAGGATGTGGGGGGACAACGTGCCAATGACTAGCTGACTGCTGTCTCTTCTCTGTGAGAAGACCAAACAAAGCAAAACATGCTGGATTTTAGCTGTCAGGTGGGACAAACAGTCTTGCATCTGCTGGCAAGCCAAACAAATGGCTTTATAAGGTTTTGGTTTTTGGATTTTTGTTCATTTGTTTTTAAAGAACGTCCTTATGTAGGAGAGATTGATTCCCAAATTTGAAACACTAATACTACTTCTCTCATCATGTGGATTTTTTAAGACTTCATTATGAAGGAGGGAAGGATGGAGTACAGACAGAAGTGGGAAAGTTTTAGGTGTGAAAAGAAGGGATATTTTTACTGCATTCAGCTATGCAATTCATGTTCTGGGACAGCTTTTGTGCCGTGTCCTGACTTCTGCCATTAAAGAGCAACTCTCATCAGACCCGTTCAGGGAAACCAGCTCAGTTTGAATCAGCTTCTGCTTTCTAAGGTCGCAGAGCTTCCCAGGAAAAATTTGCATTAGTCAGATGAAGGAGGTGTTAGAAAGTATGAATCATGTAGTGAAATTCATGTGGAAGATGAGGATGACTTGGGTACTGAGAATTTGCTCCCCGCCACCCCTTTTATACAGTATAGTATTTTATATACCAAATATCAACTGGATTCCAGTGCAGACCAAGGTTCTGCAGTGGTGTTAGCTTCTTAAAGATGGGCCTACTTTCCCTATAATTACATTGTTGCTAAATACCTAACTTTTTCTGCTTGATAAACTGTGAAAGGGAGATCATAAAATGTAATAAAACTTTTCAGAGATCTGGTGGCTTGGTAGTACTAGGTAGTGTAAGGCTGAAGGTGGTCAGACACCATCTAGACTTTCTGTTTACATCTGTAGTTGTGTCCTCATGACTTGCTTTATAAAGGAAAATATATTTTTATGTTTATTTATATTTTTGGGGTTGTGTTTTAGTGTGATGTAGCATAACTTCCTAACTGTTGAAAGGAAGTAGAGTTCCTGCTATTCTGGCAATGCAGTGATTGCTGTAACTGTTTGATATATGTTCTATAATGAGAAACTGATTAAAATGTCTTTTTTGTGGAGTAATTTTTGTTTTTGCTGAAATATTATGGCTACCTAGAGCTCTGTTAGCTGTGGTCATGCAACTTCTTGTAAAGAGCTTAAGCAAGTAAAAGGTATAAGAGTTGGCAAGCACAAGTTAGGAAACTTCTTATTTTATTACTGCTCGTTTTCTTATTTGCTATCAATTATTTAGTTGTATGTGCATTTTCCTCAAGGAGTTTGAGGTCCCTGAATCATCTTAGTGATTAAGATCTTTTGTATTTTACATGTTTTTATTTTCTCCACTCAGAAGTAAGCCAAAACCGTGAGCTTGCATCTGGGTAAGTTTGTCTGCAAGCTCTTCAATAGCAAGTGTATATTCCAGCTGAATGTTTGGCATGATAAGAACATGCAGAAATATTCTGGAGTCTGGACAAAATTTGAGAGGATCTGGAATTTCTTTTTCAATTTTAAGAATAAATGACAAAAAGCACGAATCCGTTGCAGACAGTGTGCTACTTGTCTTTAAATTGATCAGCTCTGCGATGTGCTGTTAATAGCTTTTAATTTTATTTCAAGTTTTTTTAACCAAGTCATAGCTGTTGTTTTTCCAGCAGTTTTAGAGTTAGAGCTATCTAAGCCATTATGACTCTTTACTTCCTTTTGTTTTACATTGACTGTCAAGGCAGCTTGCTTAAATTTTCATCACTGCTGTTAGACCCAACCACATTAATGCAATTGAAACCTTAGCAGTTTCTCTAATATTGCAGAGACTTAATGATGCTATCTGCAGAGAAAATATCAAACATTATCAAATTATTTCAGTCTCTTTATGGCTGAATTTTTCCAGATTGACATTTTTATAATCTGGAAGATGTTGGGTAATTCAAAGGAGGCAATGTCAAATTTTCAGGCATTTTAGAGTTAGTGCTTCTCTGGGGTATGCCAAGATAAAACACATGGAAGTTAACATGATGAGAATAGATGTTTAGCATACATATAATTGGGAGAATTGTGGGATACCAACAGGAAGTGTGGAGGTCAGAGAATCTAAATCCAATTTCCAATTCACACGAAAGCTGTGTGAGCTGGTAGATTGAGAAAACGTGAATTGTTAATGTTCTATCTGGTTCTTGTAAGTTACTCATTTATCTCACTAATTATTTGCCTTGTGTTGTTTCTAAATGTCTGTACAAGGGTTAGTTGGTATTAATAAACAATTAGGGCTTGGGCATCTGTTGCAGCAGAAATGTTTTCTCTGTATCAGGTTTCTTTGGTTTCCTTTAGAGATGGTAAAATGTGATCAAATATGGTCGTACACCAAAAGGATTGTCAGCCCAAGCATCCAAGACTTGAACCATCCATCCAATACAGTTGGTTAGTTTAGAAGCTTCATAGCTATCTTGTGTTTCACATTTTAGGTTCACATTTAGGTTTCACATTTTAGGTTCACATTTAGGTTTCACATTTTAGACTGAGCTGTTCACGCTTCAGTTGTTTGTTTTGCGGTGTAGGAGGTGTCACACTGCCACTTTGCCTGTTTTCCGTCTGAAAGTGAACTGATCGTATTGATTAGATATTACTTCTGAATCACTGACCTCTTTCTTTTATGCAGTTCAGGTTGGTGAGGAGTGTGTTTGCATTCTGGGATTTCTGTCATATTTTTGATTTGGGTGTTTGTTTGGGTTTGGTTTTGTTTGTTTGTTGTGTTTTTTCAGGAGATTAGTTGATCAATGAGCTGGCAGTAGTAGCTTTATAAGCTAGTTTGTGTGGATCTGACCAAACCAAGTTGAGGACTGTAAACTCATAAAACCTGAAGTGAAGATGATCGGTCATCTACTCTTCTCATTGTTTTTGAGAATGCATGGCATGGTTTTAATAATTTTGATGCAAGTTTGTACCCTGCCTTTGTGAAGTATACACTGTGTTAACCAAAGCTGACTTAAGATTAACCTGATGTTTGTAAAAATGTAAAAAATTTCTATATTAGCTTTATAGATTGTAATTTTCATTATTAATAGCATCAGAGTTTATATGGATCTTGATTCTGATTGCCTTTATTTTCCTACAAATGTAGCTTGTTGGGATTCTTTAGCAGGAAGAAAAATGGGGGTAAATTATAGTGTATTTATGTGCTATTTCTACAGTGCATTTGCAAACAGGACTAGAGAATATAGTCTGTTTTCTTATTTTTCACTCCTGCCTCTTTTTTAATTCAGTCTTTTATATCTGGTCTGTGGCATTTCTGTTCTACAGGGAAAATGCAAAGCATATTTTTGTCAAGTCTTTAAAAAAGTGTAACAAAAACTCAGTTGTCATTGCAGTGGAAAACATGGCATTATGTATTAATGTAAACAGCTCATGCAAAAAATCCAAAATGCAGACACACATGCACACATAGGAACACACACACTTACCTGTATATAGCATGTTTACTTTACAGGCTTAACATTGGAGTCTTTTTTCCAGTATCACTCACTATTTCCTCTCATCACTCTTTCTGAAATTTCCAGGGTGTTGTGTGCTTTTAATTTAATGAAGAAACTTAACTTTGGGTTTAGGGTTTACTTATAATGACTAGAATGCAATTTTTGAAAGATTACTCAGTTTATATTCTTAAGGAGCTGATGTACTTAAAAGTTGATTAACAAGGCATGTATTTTAAAATCAGAGACAGCAGTATGATTAATGCTCAGCTTTAAAAGGAGTTAGTTTGTTATTTTGAAGAACTCTATTTCCTGACACAGGCAAGTAAGAAGTACTTACTTAAGAAGTCAGTTTATTTCTGAAACAAGTTGACAAGGGGGAGCTACTTTAGAAATGCAAATTTAAAACCAAATAATTAATTGCTATATGGACTCGTTCCAGTTCTTTCAAATGAAGTTTTTTATAAGTTGTGGCAAATAGTTGGCCATAACTTGAGGCTGTTTTTCTAAATCAAACTAAAAGCAAAAAACATAGCATTTAAACATAAACTTTCTGCTGCTTCTAGTTTTATCCCCTTCGTATCTCCTATGTCATGAGAGACAATGGGAAAATTGAAGGGGATTTAGCAAAGGGCCACCAAGGTGGTTAGAGGGTTGGGGAGCTTGACTGATGTAGCAATGCTGATGGAGCTGTGTTTGTTGAACCTGAAAAGGTGAAAGTTCTGAAGAGGGGAACCTAATCACAGCCTCCCTGAAACGTGCAGAGAGGATGTTCATAGTTGTGTTCATGAGGGTGCACAGGAACAGGGCAAAAGGCAGCAGGCTCAGGTTGCTTCAGGGGGAGTTCTGTCTCTGTAGAACAAGTCTGCGCCATGAGAACAGCAGAATACTGGACTAGGTTCCCCAGAGAAGGGGTGAAATACTCTGCTTGACAGAGCCCTGGGTAACCCAACATAAGGCTCTGTTTTTCAACAGAAGGTTAGACCAGGTGGTCTCCAAAGGTCCTTTTCAACCTACATATTCCCCATGGTTCTGTGAATCTGTCTTTCTCTGATACTGAGGCACATATGGAGAAAGGACTAGGCAGGCTGTGGAACTGCAGGTAGCTTGTGGAGAATAGGAGTCCTAAGTCTCCTGATCCACTCCTCAGAGCAAAGCAACTGTACTGCCTTAGCAAACAAGGAGTAAGTGCACTTAAGGACAAAGGGATGCCCGAGCTTCTCAAAGGAGCAACGTGACAGACGGTGGAAATGGAGGGGAAAGTGCTGTGTGAATTTGAACTTGAGTGTTGAGAAGGGTAGCTGAACAGTTGAAGAAACCTAGGACAGGAAAAGGGGTGAACAATGAGGAAGAAAGTAGTAGCATATGGGTTTGATATGCACTTGTTGTACTCAATGGTTTAAGCATCAAGTATATTCATCACATGTGTTAAAGCTGGGGTGGCAGGACTGATGAAGCTGGAGCCTTTATATACATCTGCATGCTGAAGGTAGTGTAGTGTAGTGTGAATAGTCTTGGGTGGTTTTCTCTGGTAGTCCTGGGTTATTGAAAGGAGGAGAGCTCTCTGAAAGTAATAGGGGAGGAAAGGTACACCAGGACATTCTGGAATGTTTTGTAGTTTGAATCACAAGAACAAGCTGGAACCTCACCACTGTTGTCTTAAATATTCAAGAAAAGAGAGAAGGGGAAGAAAAAAGTGGATTAGAGCAGATGTTAATGTAATTATTTGATTTTAAATTGGGCCATACAAACACAGAGGCGAAAGAAAATACCCTTGTCCAAGTTCAACAATTTTTTTTCTTTTTTTTCAGGGAAGTTGGGTTGTGTAAGTAGATGGATATGGAATTTTGCCTCGGTACTTCATCAAGGCTTAACATTGTGGTTGCTTTTTTCTTCTACTTTGTTTTCTCCATAGGGAAGGTAGTCCTATCTTTAGACTGTTCTGGATCATTTCATTCATAGCTTAGTGCTTCAACTGTCAACAAAATTCTGTCTTAAGGTGTTCGCTTTAAAATGCAATTGAGGGCATCTCTGAAATGTCACTGCCGCATCTTGTGGAATGTGTATGTCAGACTTTGCAGTATGGTTTGGAAATTGTGAGAAAACTTGAACGTGTACTTTAGTGTTACATTGGTTTGTTCAGATCAGTTATTACTGCTGCCATTACCTGTTTTAATTTACTGACAACCACTTTATAGAGAAGGCTTGATGCCTTTACCCATGGTTGAGGATGGGGAACATAAGCACAGAAAAGGAAAGTACCTTGCCCAATCAACTCAAAAAAATTACTGGCACAACTAGTTAGAATCTGCATCTCAAGCAATTATTTAGTGAGTGAGTTCTTCAGAGTAGTGTGGTATTGGGAGGGGGAAAATGTTTTGGATTAAATATGACTACTGTTATATTTTTGGTAAGAACATTGAGTAACCTGTCAAAGAACTTGACTCGATAGGTGGAATTGTCTCTATCCAGATTTTTATTATCCCTACTAGAGAAAAGAGATTGTTTTCTGCCATTGTCTCTTTAGCCACCTGTAAGTCCAGTTGGACTTGGATGCTTGCATGGGTTACTGATTAACACAGGCTATGGGTAGCCAAGCTTGTAACAAGGTTCACAGATTTCAATGTACTATAGAAATGCCATTGATCAATATAGCTACACACTGTAGTGTCTTGTAGAAGGCAAACTTAGACTAGTGGGGAAAAGAGCTGCTGCAGTGCCACTCAGCTGTGATTATTTTTAGAGGTATCTTAAATTTGATCTAAGGATTTGAAGGTTTGGTAGTTTAAGGCTGGATTTTTTGGAGGATTTTTTTTTCCATTGGTATATTTCTTACTGTTATTATGGGCACCTCTCTATCTCCATTTTCTTCCAGAATAAATCCAATCCAAATAGCTAAATGTGTGTGATAAATTCAGAAGACTGTGCTTTTACAAGTGCTTAAAAAAGTGTTTCTTCTGTATCTCACCGTCCAAGGGTGGGAGGTAGAATAGCTTGATAAATTTTGACAAACAGCATGCTATTTTATAAAATGTTACTAGATCAAGCTGTCAGGTGCCAGAGACTGTATATCCTACTTTTGTAGTTGAATATAAATTTTTTATGTTTATATAAAATTATCATTGGTTAAATACTTTGTCATTTAGAGAATGCTGGAAATACTACATCCTGTACAACCATCAGCTCACTGCTTTGAGGCTGTATAAATTCAAATTGTGGAGCAGAGTTGGTTAATATTTTTTTTTCTCATGAGTTTTTTTCTAGAGCAATAATGTGAGGTAATTCATTTGCTTATTATTACTACTCTGTTAAAATTTCTGTAAATATCTCTGTCTGATTTATAGGTAGTAGCTCAATTCCAAATTTCTTTCACTTAATGAAGCGACAGTTTACTGAAACAGAGTGGGATGTAATCAAGTCCATGAGTAATGAATGGATGCAGCTGGATATGTTTTATCGGCACTGGGTAATACTTCTTTTCCTATTTAAAGTCTGCAAATGTTCACATTCTTTTCTGATGTAATTTTTTATTTTCATTATAGTAAAAATGTAATCCTTTTGTATTTGTGCAGAATCATAGAATGGTTTAGATTGGAAAAGACATCTAAGATCATCAAATCCACCACTAAACTATGTCCCTAAGCACCACCTCTACCCATATTTTAAAGAATTTCAGGGTCACTCAATCACTTCCCTGGGCAGCTTGTTTCAGTGCTTGAAATGCCATTTGATGAAAAAGTTTCTCCTGTTATCCAGTCTAAACCCCCTGGTGCTACCTGGTACCATTTCCATGTGAAGATATTTGTGGACTTTATATTTCAGTGATTATTTTAATATCAGAATAGCTTTGAGAAGCATGGTACAGCTGACATTTCCAATGGGATTTATTAGTAGTTTTAAACACATAGCCAGAACAAGATAAAGCACTTCTATCTCTATGCACCACTGAATAATTTCAGTTGCATATTTATTTTAATGCAGCAGGTTAGGCTGGGTATAAACTATGCTGATGACTTTTTCTCTTGATAATTTCATCAGTCTACCCTCACATTTACAGTAGTGTAAGTCTTTATTTTATCTGCAATGTGTGCTCAGAATTAATGTTTATAGAGCAGTAAATAGCAGTTTAAAAAACAGCTTGTAGTCAGTATAAATAAAATACATTTTTGTCTTTTAGGCCTTAAAAGAAAGCTTCTTAAAGGCCATTGGAGTTGGAATTGGCTTTAACTTGCAAAGAATTGAATTTAATGTGTCTCCATTGCAACTGGAAATAGGAAAGGTGTATAAGGAGACAAAGATGTTTCTGGATGGAGAAAAAGAAGAGGAGTGGACATTTGAGGTAAAGAAAATGTTTTCACTAGTGATAAGCAGTCTCAGCTCCTTATCGTTGCATTGCATGTTTGTTCCATGTTTGTTTTTTTAATTGCAGCTTTGCCTCTTTCCTCTGTAGAACCCCATTGAGCTTATATTAATCAAAACTTAGAATATAAATCTGCAGCATTTTAAAGATTTTTTTTAGATTGCAAAGACACCTCGTAGATGGATTAGTCATAATGTCTTTTTGTTTTTTTCTGTGTCTGGAATATACTTCCTGCACTCTGGGAAGAACATTCCTATGCAGGAAGTTCACAGAAATATATTCAGGCCTGATTTCTTGAACAGTCTAAGATTCTAAAGTTCTTCATCAGAAGGTGTAGAATTGTTGGTCTCAATAGTCTAACTGAGTCTTAGGGTTTAGGCTTTTGTTTTCCTCCTTTAGAGTTACTGGGGCTTATCACTAAAATATCTATCCTTTCAGATTTGGTAAGAAATTATCAGTATCATCTCGGGTAGCTTAAAGGATACATAGGGAAAAATCGGATAGGGACATGTTTACTGATGGACCTGGCAGTGCTGGGTTAACAGTTGGACTTGCTGGCATTGAAGGTGTTTTCCAGCTGAGATGATTCCGATTCATAATGTTCTCAAATTATTTAATTACCTAAAAAACAAGCTTTGAAAACAAAATAAATGACAATCCCATATCTCTACGCCTCAGAGGCATGTTTGTTCAACCACTTTAAACAAAGCAAAAAATGGCACAAACTGTCAAGTTCACTTTTCAGTAAGATTATTCCGTTTCAAATTCATATTCGCATTTTGAAAATACCTATATTGTTGTAGACAGCTGTTCCAGTAGAGCTTTTTTAATGAGAAATTTCTGCTGTATGTTTATTTTCTTTAGTATACAAACTACATGTACCCTGTGCATGTGGTCTGAAAGAATGAATGTTCCAGTAATGTTTAATTTCAGAGTATAAGTTTTTTCTTCACAGTTCATTCCTTCATTCAGCACTCCTGTCCATTTTTGGTTTTATGTTACAAGTGTATGCATACTAACTCAGTCCCCTTTCTCAATTTGTATTAGTATAACAATATTAGTATGTCATGGAATTCACTAGTTGGAATTACACTGGCAAAGGAGGTTATTGGGAAAGCCTGTGGTAGGTCTTGTACCAGAATGCTTTCTGTGTTACTGCAGTGTCCCATGGCCAAGAGAACGTCTGCCTGTCTTCATTGAATTCTGGAACTCCTAATTTTGGTCCTCGATGTGCCTGTGGTTCATTGACAGAAATAGCCTGAAGATGATGATGCAGATAGCTCCCTGTAATACTTAAATGCTTTCTAATTGTTTGGATTTTTTCCTATTACTTAGTAATTACTGCTAGAACGTTCATGCAGTTTTTGTCTGAGGAATGTCTCCACTTCCAAGCTTGCCCACCTGCTTCCCACAAGTACAGTATTATAATGAGGCAGATTCTTGTATTTCAAAGAAAGGGCTTAATATCAAGTTTCATTTAAATACAAGCTCAATTGGGATATAATTTCATTTAAATATCAACATTCATTGAAATTAAATAAATAAAATGTTTTTCAGTTACCAAGTTCTGGAGAGCAAAAAATTAAGCACTGCTTTACTTTTTTGTCTCTTCCCAAGTTTTTTTTTTCAATTTTGTGTCTGTTTTCTTACTTAGAAAAGTCTTTTTTTGTCTCATCAGATTTTTGAAATAACTTTTTAGTTGAAGACACTAATTTTGAGAAATCTGAAAGTGTCACTTGTAAGACTATATATTACTGATACAGGCTTTTCCTTAGGTTCCCTGTTGTGCCAGTTTTACTTTAGGGAGCTTTTTCTATCAAATAAAAAAATATAATGACCTCACTTCTACATTTCAGAACTGCCTATATCTTAGTGAAAGGAAATGATCAAAGAGAGCACGACTCTTTAAAATTCAGTTATCACATATTTTTGATTGATTTATTTCAGTTTTTAAGAGAAAGATTTTAAAGCTTCTCTTTAAAGAGAAGCTAATTTACTAAAAATGGAAGGGAGAAATAAAGGGGATTTTATCCATTTAAGTTACACAAAATATTCTGAAATCTCCTTCAGAAAGTACCATGTAATATGAAAAAGATAACTTTAAATTCATAAAGACCAAGAAAAGATCCTCCACCTTATACTTGTCATGACTAAAAGGTCAAGAGAAATACTAATGAATCAGAACAAATCAAAGTTGACACTATTTAGACACCCTGTGACTGTTCACAGTCAGAGCAAAGCAAATTCAAATTGGAGATAGAATTTTCTGTGAACAGTGCAGAAAGGTTTCTCTTATTTCATTGTAAATACCAAATTAACTACTATGTAGTTAATAGTTGACTGTGTGTGGTTCTCTTACCAAGGGCTTAGTTTTTCTAGAAGTATCTTTGCCCTCATTCACACCCCACATTTTTTGGCTTCAATGGAAGGCAGTTGATCAGAAAAAGGCTCTTCTTGTTTGGTCTTGATGGAAGGATTTAGCTTTAGGGTCTTGGTTTTGTATATTACTCTAGAGATTGCTACGCAGGTTTCCTTCAGCTGTTTTGGAAGGAGTTGGAGGAAAAAAAGCTTTGTTTAAAAGCATCAATTTCATTTCAAGATATGACTGCTATACGTGTTGAATATGCTTTATTCATATAGACAGTACATGCTTTCCTCATTTTAAAAAGGTGACTTTAGCTGTTGCTAAGCAAAGGACAGCTAGCCCAGTGGAGAGTGATAACAGTATTTTGTCAGGGTGTTGATTTAGGATGGAGTCATTATGATGATGGTGATGATGATTATTATTATGGGTAATTCTGTATGCTCCGTTTACTTCCTTTGAAGAAAATAAACTTGGAAAATTATACTATCTCTGTATATTATCTCTGGTACAGTTAATTTTCTTCTTAGCAGCTGGTGTCGTGCTGTGTTTTGAATTCAGGATGAGAGTAGTGCTGTTAACACACTGAAACAAAGTCAAGGACTCCAGTTTCTCATAGTACCCTCCTGTGTGGTATGAGCTGCCTACTACTATGACAAGAATGAAGAAATAGTTAATTCTAGTAAAAACAAAAGAAGTTGATTGAAAGCAGCTATGACAAGTTCTATAATTTAAAGAGATCAATGCAAGTTTATAAGATAGACAGATTTGTAGCAGATCTTAAATATGGAAATATATATTGGCACAGGAAAAGGTTTCCCAGAGAACTTATGGATGCCCCATCCCTGGAAGTGTGTAAGGCTAGATTGGATGGGGCCCTGAGCAACCTGGTCTAGTGGAAAGTATTCCTGTCCAAGGCAGGGGTGTTGGAATGAGATAATCTTTGAGGTCCCTTCCAATGTAAGCCATTCTATGAGATTATGAAAAATAAATTCCTAGTCAGTGATTTGAAAAATGTTAAATATATTCGTGACCTTTTCCCTATTAGTCCCAGTTGTGTACAATTGATCAGGAAGAATAACTGGATAGTACTTACTGGAATCGATGTTAAAGAAGAATTTTAAATGAGACATAACACTTATTTTTGTACCTACCTCAACTTTGGATGCAATTATTTTATACAGGAAGTACATGATTTATCATAAACTTTGCTCTGGGATTAAGAATCACCTGGCAGGACTGCTGTTGCACAGATAACATTTTGCATTTTTTCACAACAAATATTTGCTTGTTCTGTTTATATGCAAATAAATTACTTCCAGAATATGAATTTGAAAGAGAGATTACCTGGGTCAATTTGAAACATATTTAGTAATTGCTGGTGTGCAACTGTAGTTGGCATCTTTCACCCTCTGTAAGAGAAGTTAATCCTGTTGCATTGTCAGGAATAAATAAGAATAGAAACTTTCATTTCTAAGACTAGCTAATCCAACTGAATTCACTCATCAATCAGTTCTACTGGCTGGGAAGGTACAGATTTATCATAAGCTGTCTGTTGTTGAGTGAATTCACAATGATTTGAATTCCAGACACATCATTCTGCCAAGTCTTTGAAATGAGATCATTGTAAATCTCTCTGTGCTCTAGTAACACTTTTGTTCTGTGCAGACAAAAACAAATTTTGTTCCATTATATGACTTCTGGTTTATAGAGAAGAGTCTCAACAGAACAATCTCTCTACCCTGAAGGAATTCTATAGGATTGTCCTCCTTTTGTTAATTATCTATTTCCATTTAAGATACTAATTTTATAAGCTGGTATAGCAATATCTCCAGGGAAACAAGCTGATCCACTGTTTTTTATAGTTTCAGTATGTTTCATTAATTTCATTTCTTAAGGTTTTTGCTGGCCGCTAGTAAAGGCCAGGAAGGATGTTCCCTTCTGTATTTCATCTGGATTTACATTGCCCTGAAACAGCAAAGATAGATGAAGGGCATAGTTTATGTTTTATTGTAAGATGCTGAAAACTCTCTTGTGACCACAGAGGATACATGAAATAAATGAAATGGAACCTTTTTCATTTACTGTTCATTGGGCAGGGTCTCTGCAGGGAAGGTCTATCTAAACAATCACTGCCTGTTAAATGCAACTTTGAACTGAAAACACCATTATTTAGCTAACAATATGTGAAATAGCATCTGTAATATGTTTTTAGTTGAACAAACAAGAAGTAATATAAGTTGACCTCTTAGCTGATAAAAAGAAAATTCTGTGCTTAAAGCTGTTTGCAGATTTCTGATTACAGGTGTAAGCCACTGCTGAATGTGCTGTACTGTGCTCTCTGTTCTGACCTGTCTTTGACTTCTTGGACATGCAAAAAAAAATGAAGAAGTGTGGAAAATGAAGCAATTAAAAAGAGGATACAGTAATTTTTCCATCTAGAAGAACACAAAACACTGCCACCTCAGAACTATAGAAATGGTTTAGCAACACCTGATCAAGCATCTAGTATTCAGTCTTTCTTATTTTTGAGGAAGTTACAGAAATGTTCACACTGACTACAAGTGGTTACCTCTGAGATAGCATTCTTTATGCTTGACTTACTTTCAATTTTGTATCCTAGTAAAGGAGTGGAAAACCCAGTAAAATACCCCATAGGAAGTACATTTATAGCTCTTGCAGTTATATAAAGTACTGCTTATTCTGTAGGTTTATTAGTTTTTCTTATATGAAATACTTTTCTTAATCTAGACAAAATTGAAATATTCATTTTCTTACTAGCACTTTGCAGAAGGGTATGACAACATGAGCTTGATGGGGTTTTTTTTTCAGTAGGTGAGGTTTCTAAAGTTCACTGCTAAAGCTGTCAAATGGGCACAGTTTTGGTGCTGAAGAGATCAAAGTAAAAACATAGTTCTATTTCCTCCCCAGCACCTCTCAGCCAAGGCACCACGTTTGCCAGAAACATTCCCCAACCTTACAGTTGTCCTAGTGCTCCACATGACTGGATGCAGCTCCAGTGCTGCCTTGGCTGGACTGGGATGAGTAGATTTGAGCTGAGCAGCTTGGCTTTTTATTTATATATATATATGTTTATATATATGTATGCACAGGGCTGTTTTGGAATCACAGGAATGGTATCCTGGCAACTGAAGCCTTTGAAAATTTTGTATATTAGATGAACTGTAGAAAAGCCTGATGCCCACTGACACCATTCTAAAACACATTTTGCTTAGATTAAAGGGGGAGAAAAATAAGGCAACCAACCACATGTCAGAGGAAATAGGAGGAAATCATGGTGCTTTTTTTATATTATAATATAGTGCAGTTAAAATATTTCCCAAGGAAGCCAAAACTGGAGATTCAGTCTTAAGTCCCAGGAGAATATCCCAATGACTTTCTAATTTTCAGATGAATGGCAGTATCGAAACAGATCACCTTCCTAGGTAAAATTCTTCTTATTCTTGATCTCTAGTTTAGAAAGTGTGCAGAAAATACATGAAAGCTTTTGAATAAATAAGCATGGAAAATTTTATTTTGTCCCCTTAGATATATATATTTTTAAAATCAATGGAATTATGGCTTGGCTATGGATTAAGCATTATTCAGAAGTAGTAAATGTCTTTGGGGTTCTTTATCCTGAAATTGTTTAGGATGAATTTTTAGTCTTTCTAGAATAAAACACTTTCAAACCAAACTGTTAAATAGATAAAACACTGCATTACTAAATATATAGTTATACATCTAAAAATTGTTGATTAGTACTTACACATAGCAATACACAGACTGTGTCTGGAATTCAAAGCTGTGCTCCTACATGCTGTCTGAAGCCAAGAGGGAAAGAGTCATTGGTTTAAGTTTACACTGACATAACTGTTTTTCAGAATACCTTCTTGAGGTTCACAGTTCATCTCACTGGAAAAGGATAACTAAGATGGGTTATATGGTTTGGGAGTTAGAAGGGACTGGTAAAGGAATGCTTAGGTCACAAACTTGAATACAAATATTTACAAATGGATAAGATGGTGGTAACCTGTAGTAATCTGTTCTCAGCCCTGTGAACATTTAATGTGCCTGCATCATTGAACTCTTTAGGAAAACTGCTAAAAAGTACTGTTGCTTTTTGAATGTCATTATTTTAAAGTGTTTTAAATGGTCTTGTGCTATTGTTCTGAACCATACTCTAAACACTTATGTACTCTGTAGTCTGGAAACCGATAAAAGAAAATGCATTTACATTGCCATTTTTGATCTTTACTAGGAAACCCGCTTGGATGACAATCATCATGTTGCAGTGGCACTTGGGAAACAGGAGGGATTTGCACAGAAGGATTCTGATGTAAGGAACTGGGAAGTAGTTCTATCTCTTGGTGATCACTTGAATATAAACTTAGAGTGTAGCTAAAAGTGTGTCATCTCATAAACAGGGCCAAGAAGAAGGCTTATCTTAGGCATGGTATTAACCAGAACCAAGCAGTGTTACTGGTGTTTTCTCTAGTTCTGTTGTGCCTATTTCAGGAAAAGTCTGTGAAGGAGAAATGGTTTCAGAGGACAGCAACAGATAATGTCAAGTCTGTAATGCATGTGTTTAATGTGTTCATTCAAGAGAAGATTAAGTGATTTTTGTCACAGCCTGCTAGTACTCATGTGGGAAAGATGGTTTTCACAGAGGGAAATGGAAACAGTGAACCAATCTGGACTGCTAAACTTGTGTGACACCTCACCAAGTTGATTATAGTGGGGGACTGTCAGTGCGTGTATCCCAGAGCAGATCCATCGCTCAAACACCATTGTGACAAGATAACCCTTGAGACAAGCAGCAACAACCAACAGATGGGAAGAACAGCAGTGCTAGTCTACATTCCATGTGGTGTCTCTGTAGAGAGAAAGAGAAAAGCTACTTAAAAGCTTTTCATGATTTTCTGTGTAATTTAACAAAGACCTCAGTCCTGAAAATAGCAATAAAAGTCAAATTTAAGGGACAGGCAGATTGGCAAGTTGTAGCCAAAACAGCCAGACAGTCAGCAAACGAGAGTGTGACAAATTGCCCTATTTTCTCTGTTGTTCTGGTTTCTCACATGAAAATTGGTTAGTTGTTTTCTGTTATTTAGATACAAAGATTCTACCAGGAACTAGAAAGAAAAAAGAAAATTAGTATAGGAATGGATAAAAGCATGGGAGTGGTAACGCACACCATCTATCATGGTAACAAAGTCAATATTCATGGATAGCAAAGGGATGCAGACCTTTTAACTCATATTGGTTAGATTGAGAAAAAGAGGTACCTTTTTTTTACCAAATACCTTTGAGGATTTAATGTGATAAATCAGTGGACAAATATTTTTTAAGAAATTATGTGCATTTTTTTTTGGCAGGACATACTAAAGTTAATTACCCACGTATTCTACAGGAATCCAGGATTTTTAAGTATTGACTTTCACCATCATGGTCACTTAGCTTAAACGTACCATAGAAAAAATAGTCATGATATCAGAGGTTATGATGAAAAGTCTTTGAATCAAGAGTCTCAGAGGCTTACTTGTCCATTGACTAAATTTATGACGGGCCTAAATTTCATTATTTCAGTTCTATGAAGAAAGGTCACTTTAAGCAGAACAAGAGCGCATTCTGTGACTCCCCAGTAAGGAAATTAAGTGAAAATTTATGTACTATTGCATTGTGCCTTTTTAGGCCTCCTTCTAACAGGAACATGGAGGAAATGGATGTTACCTTCTCTCTTTTTAAAAGAACCATAAAAATTATTATATTTATTGCTAGATGTGTTGAAAGAAAAAGTTGTTCATTCTAGCTTAACATATGGGTAAATGTTACCCAGTTGTTTTAGGATGTCAGTGTTTGTGTCAGTTCCCTCTCTGCAATCACAGGAGTAATTCATTATGGTCTGCTTGCAGAACATCTATTTTCAGCTTTCTTCACAAAATGATGGCATGTACCTACAATTCCCAGGAAAGATCAATTGTTATGTCAATGTACTGTAATTAAAAATCTCTAGTGTCAAGAGTCTTATCAAAATGCTAGTGACTGCTATATGCTTGAGGGAACAGAGTGTTTATCTATGCTCTTAACCTAGATCTAGACATTTATCTAAGGCTAGTCTCAATAAAAGATGTCTGAGTTTAAAATTCTTTATAAATCCTGTGTAGGATATAAAGGATAGACAGTGTCTTCTGTCTGTCTCTTGCTGTACTTCACTAGAGTTGTGATGCATTCCGTCCAGACACGTTTCCTTCAGACAAGCACGTGCTGAGGTTCAAACTACATCTGTTAACAACTTCTTAGCTCAGAGGCTTGGTTCATGTTTGGTATGCATCTGCAATGTCACTTGCATGGCTCTAGGCACCATTCCTGCAGCTTTACCTCATCTCCAGAATGTCAGATGAGCAGAAATGTCTCAACACCATGTCACTTGTGTAAGGACGTAAAGGGAGAGGCAGCTCAATCTTTTTCACTTTCAGTCTGCATTGACAGCTAAGAGTTCTTCTGTGCTGTTACAACAAGCACAAACCATATTGTTGTCTCTGCATTTATTCTTGATAGTAGCCTATTGCTCAAATACTGACGTGGAGAATTTTTGCTTTTTGCCTATTTACTGACCTACCTTCCCTGATGTGACAGAAAGGAATAACAAAATCCTCAAATTTGACCTTGGACCAAGTCACCTCCAGCACTTGGATGTAAGGAAGGAAGGGTCTACAGGGCACAATTATGAACAAATTCCCCAAATCTTCTCCTGAAAGTCAATGTGCTGGAGTGCTTCTGAAGTGCCTGTACACCAGTGCACTCAGGATGAGGAATAAACATGATGAGTCACAGATCTGTCTGTGGCTGCAGGGTTCCAACAGCACGAGATGCTGGAGTTCAGGGTCCTAGGGCAGTGAGGAGGACTCACAACCCTTAACATGAGGAGAGCAAACTTTCTCCTCCTCAAAGGACAGAGAGGGGTCCTGTGGGATAGGGCCTCAGAGGAAAGCTGAGGCCAAGAAAGCTGCTTTTGATTCAAAGATCATCTCCACTCTCAAGAGAGTTCCATCTCATTGCATATGAAGTCAGGCAAAAAGGCCAGGAGGTCTGCATGGATGAACAGGGAGGTCCTAGCCAAACTTGGACATAGAAAGGGAAGCATACAGAGGGTGGGAGCAAGAATGGGTAACATGAGAAGAATACAGAAATATCTGAGCATCCAGGGATGAAGTTTAAAAAGCTAAAGCTCAAATAGAATTTAATCTGACCAGGGATATTCAAAGCAACAAGAAGCACTTCTGTAAGTGCAAAGAAGCCAGAGTGAAGGGTTTTACTCAACAAGACAAATGTTGAAAGAGGCTGAGGTGCTGAATACCCCTTTTGCATCAGTATTTGTTAGCAAGACTGGATGTCAGGAATCCCAGGTTGCAGGGATGAAAGAAGGAGCAAGGAAGATGTGCCCTTGGAGGAAGAGGATTAGGCCAGGGAATGCTTGAGCAAACTGGATGAGTGTAAGTCAGTAATATTTATGGGATACAGCTGGCATTGCAAGGCCCCTCTCAATAATCCAAAGATTATTGAGTCCCCAAATATCACGGGGACTGGCAGAAGTGCCCGAAGACTGCAAGAAAGCATGGGAGAAGTAGGACTCAGGCAATTACAGATCTGACAGTTTCACCATGACTGCTGGAAAGGTAGTAGAGCAGCTGGTCTTGAGCACCATTTCCAGGCGCAGCAATGACAAAGAAATAACCAAGACTGGTCAGCCTAGCTTTGCCAAGAGAAAATCATGCTCTACCAACCTGGTCAATTTGTGTCATGAAATGACTGGCCTGGTAGATGAGGTTAGAGCAGTGGGTAGTTGTCTGCCTGTATTTCAGTACCTTCTGTCTCTTGCACTGTCTCTCATAAGATCCTCCTAGAAAAATGCTGAGAGCTGGGTAAGCAAACGGTGATGTATATTGGATACTGGCTGAATGTTTGAGCACAGGGTGTGGTGATAGAGGTACAAAGTCTGGTTGGAGGCCAGTTACCAGTGCTGTGCCCCAGGGGTCATACTGGTTCAGTCCTGTGTCACATCTTCACTAATGAACTGGATGATGGTGCAGTGCACCCTCAGCAGGTTTGCTGGTGACGCCAAATTGGGAGGAGTGACTGATGCACCAGAGGCTGTAGTGCCACACAGAGAGACTCTGGCAAGCTCATCAAAAATGAGTCAGTTTGTCTGATGTACTGAGTAACACCACTGCAGAGGAGCCCTACTGAATTTTATGAAATATTAAACATTAAGAATAGGTTGCTCCTGCAAATGCCTATTTAGAAGAATCAGCTATATTTATGTTTGATTTGTGCAGGCTGTACTATCTGCCCTGCTGTCTCCAAACAATTACATCAATTACATTTGAAGATGGCATACAGCAGGCTGCACAGTAGTGTGCTCAAAAAACAAAAAAAAACCCCAAATCTTTTTCTTCTTTGAAATGCAATTTTTTTTTTCTTGGAGTGATGAACCTAACATGGAGACTGTGACACCATCATCTCTAATATTCTCAGTCCACATTTAATTGGTTTTAACATGGGGAATTGCAGGTTGATTGTGACCACTTCAGTTTTTAAGTAGCACTTGAGTCTGAGAGAAGCATGCAAAACATCAGTGACTACTGTATTAAAATGAGTACAGATAGGCACACCTAGTGGAATAAATGCTCACACAATTGACTCAAATAATCTTATCCACTGAAGAATGAAGTACAATTTGTTTATGGTGGTCTTTCTCTTTACTGGACTTAAATAGTCATTCTGTCATACTTGCAGCATTCTGTAGCCCTTATTCCATCAGTTTTGTGAACTGTGTTTGAACAAAAAGCTCAATTTTTCTGTGTGGCCTGTTACATGCTTCTAATAGTGACTGCATAGCCTAAATGAGGGGAAGGGACATTAGTCTCAAATATAGACTGTCTTCTTTCTTCTTCAGTTAGCAATGTGTAGTTTAAATGTGACAGAGAATTTTACAGGAAGAAAATGGATATTTATTGATCATGTTGTGCTAATATGTTTTCTCTTTAGGTCCATTCCATGGAGCCTAACCAACCACAATTTACATTATTGACTTTTGAAGACTTAGTTGCATCTGGTATTCCTGTTGCACCTGAGGATTCTGCATATTGGGACAATTTCTGTTCAAAGCAGGAGGGTCCAGTGAGACAGAGTTCACATTCAAGATAAGACTGTGTAAAAGAAAAAGAAACTTGACAAAGTTCTTACGCTGTTATCCTGTTTAATTTGAAGTACGTGAATAAGTGCACATATGTAAATGAAATGTATCCTTCTCTATTTAAGCTGACAACCTGATTTTCATGACACTTCATTGGGATTCTAAGGAAGACATTTTTCCTTTCGTAAGGAATTCTGAATCAGAAGCCTAAACCAACATGCCTTTTTGCATCTCCTTGCCTGTGGTTCTTACACTTCAGTTATTATCCAGGCTAGGAACAGAAAGCAGCTGTACAATAATGTTGTTTATAATGAACAAGTGTTTAGTATATAAAAATGTGTTTCCATACTAATTTATGCTGAAACTTAAATTATGATACTGCTTTTTCTCTTACAAAAATTATTAATTTATTCTCAGATGGACGAATAAAAAAAATGCTACAAATTCTTATGCTGTAAAACACTTGGTGTTTGTGTAATGCCAGGCTGTAAAGGTCTGTAGTAGTCTTGAAGCTACATATGTGGATGGGAATTAGCTTACAAATATTTCATAGTCTTTTCACTTCTTATCTTTGTTTATTAAAGCTTCCTGTACACAACTTAGTATTTGTCTTTTAACAGTTCTTTTTTGTATTTTTTTTCCTGAGCAATAGATGCAAGCCAAGCAGCAATTCAATTTTCCTAGGCTTGCATTTGCATCAGTCGTGTGGGGAAGGAAGCTCAAAGAAAAAAAAAGCTATTTACTTTTTTCCAAATAGTCTTGTAATGTCTGATGACAGAACAGTTTTACTGTCCTAACATCAAATGAAGATTTCTGGAGATCTATAGATCTTGGGTACACATCTAGCATATTTTGTCTCCTTTTTCAAAATAAATCCTGTTTTGTGCCATTACTTCTCACTCTTCTTTCTAGAAATCATAGATACAATGAGATCCATCTAAATTTGAGAAAACAGAATGATCTTTGCACAAAAATAATTACCTTCTGTCCTGCGGTTAAACACAGATCTTCATTGAATTTGGGGTTGTGTACAACTAGGCTTCACCCTGTATTCTGGTGTACACCGTGAAAAGGAGAATCTACTTGCAGTGTAACCACTGAATCTATCCCATATTACAAAGATGAAGAAAATTTTGTGAGAGAGGATGATTTTTACAACTATTGAACAAGCATTTGGAGTTCTGAACTCCATTGAATAATTCTGAATTCAACATGCTGCTAAACTCTCCTGCTTCCAGTGCTGATTAATTTTTTTTTCCATTTCTATGAGTCTCTCATCCTGCATGCTAATCATAGTTTTTAATGTTTTGCTTTTTTTCCCCTCCAAAACTGCAAATCAGTGAAGCAATGGCTCTTCCCTTCAGTCTCCACAGGGGCAAAATTAGACGTTCAGTAACTTCAAATCTCAAGTTTAAAAAAATACAGATTACCTTATATACAAATTCTAAGTCATGTATTCCAGAGTCTTTGTCTTTCAGAAAAATGAAATTCAATTTGCAATAAATAATTTGCAATCCACAGAGGTCCAGTATATGCCAATCAGTCACTGGACCCATCAGTTGCAACTTTGCCAGACAGTTTGAAGTTGCCAACTTTTTTGCTAGGCCAATGAATCAAACTGCAAATATGGGATGAACTGAATAAAAAAAATTCCAATCTAGATTTCTGGGGATAAGAGAATTAATTTCATATTAGAGATTAGTTATTTTTGCATGAAAGCAATGTCTCAAACCAGAAATTTTCTTTCATGAGAAAGAGTTTTAAAAGTATTAGTGAATTATTTATAATATTGTGCTTGCATGTAAGTAGAGGACAAGCCAATTTTATTAAATTAGAAAATTGTGCTTGGTTTTCTTGCAAGATATATGATCGTTTTCAAGTTTGTATCTAATTAGAAAGAGTTTGTTTTGGTTAGTTTTCCATTACGTAAAATCTTACTTTAGAGTGGTTCATAAAGAATTTTCTAGAAGACTGCAGTTTCTCAGGGTGTGATTTTTTTCTGTGTCTTTTAATTTACACTGAAGTGTTTGAAAAATCAAGTTAATCTCATTTTTAGTTTTAATAGCAATTAGGTTAGGTGATGGTAATGCCTTTTGAAGAACCACTTGAGTCAGGTTGCTTTATGTCATTGCAAATGGACACAATTGTTGTACTTGCTTTTACCTCAGTGGGAAAGAGCAGCTAGATCATTATGGAATTTTTGGCTAAAAGCATGCTGCTAAAAGGCCAGCAGGACATTCTGACTCCTTAGAAATGTGAATGATCCTTCTTAAAATCAGAAGGAAGTTTTTCTGCATATCTGTGCTGTGGAGGCACGTACTGAAATAAGTGTTGTTAGTGTGTACAAATAAATTAATGTTATTTCACAGTTCTAAGATAAATTTCTTTTTAAATTCACTGTCACACTTTTTGCTGGTAAGAAGATAATTGAGCCTTTTCTCCACACAAGGCCACAACACTAACTTACTTGCATTTCCACAGAATACAGAGCCAATGGCCTCAGAGCCTCTCTGCCATTTGAGAGCAGCTCCAGCTTCCCTTGCTAGGTCAAGCTGTCGGCCCAGTCCAGGCTAGGTGAACTGACCTTTGCTGTCTCCCATCATTCTTCTGTCCCATTTACATCTAAAAGCCTCAGCGCCTTTTGATTCCTTCTCCAGAGCTCCCTTCCTTCATCTGTTTTGTTTTCTACACAGTGTCCTTGACATAACTGTGCCACATGCCTATGAGAGTAAGAAGCTGTAAAAACACAAGCTCTGCTCCACATGAGCCTTTTCCAGCAGTGGCTGCAGCTAGGTAGACTTTTTCCCTATGGAACAGCATTGACCCATCCTCCCATTTCTCAAATTCTCAGATTTCGGTCTTAGATTGGATCCTATGTTTTCCTAGGTAGCAAATCAACACAGTGTTTCTGAGAAGTATATCTTAAGTCTCTGATCAAAAAATAAATTTCAAAATTTTTGGTCTGCAGTGAAAAGATGATTAAAAGTGAATGGACGTGTTTTAGTTTGGACTTGTTCAAAACTTTTTGTATTTTACATCAAAAACAGTTGAGCGGATTAGGAACTTCAGGGGGTAAAACTGGGTTCAAGGCAGTTAGCAACTGTGTGACAAGAGACAGGTGCCATTTGATGTGAAAATCTGTAACTGAAAAGTGGATCATGAGAGTTCACTCAGCCTTCTACGGAGTCTGTAAACTTACACAAGATGTAGATTGTTACTATCTTACGGGATCAAGTCCACTGATGTTAATCAAGTATGCTCATCTTAGACAGGAAATCAGAGGTGCATCAACAGAAGAAATGTGTATATGGTCATTGTATGTGTGCTCTGGGAAACATCTGGGGAACAGCTCAACTTTAAACTACCATCTCTACCCAAGACACTGCAATAAGGAGATGATTTGTGAAAAAGTTGAAAAGATGGTTATGCAAGTCAGCATAGACTGGCCTTTGTTGGAGCTTTACACGATTATAGTGCTACATTCTACAAAGATAAGTGGTTCTTGGCAAAATTGAAACCATGTCTAAAACAGCAATTGAGACTGTCAGCCTTAACTGCTGCCTAATTCTGCAGGTGTGCTTCATTATCCTCCAGAATTCAGTTAGTTTTGATTACTTCGCTCTTTGTAGAAAATGTAAGCATGAAAATAAATTCTGAATTTTCAAGGGAGACAGCATTTGAAATAAGGTTTTTTTCTTCAAAAAGTCATTTTTTGCAATATGTTATTTTCTTGCTCTGCACAGGCAAATTATTATTATGAATCCTCTTTCTTCTAAGATTGGGTATAATTTCTTTACTGCAATAAAATGTGGACTATTTTGTATTTGAGTTGTTTGTTTGTGGTTATTATTTTATCTTGCTATTACTTAGATTAAGACAGAGGTAAGATTATTGAAACACTTGTCTAGCACTCCTTTGCAATTTTGGAAACAAATTATGGGACCATTAAACTGTACATTCTTAATGGCACCCTTTGGATGAGTCATGCAGCCAAGGTCTGGACCAGTTCTCCACTACTTAGCTTTCAATTTTAATTTTGTAACATGCAACCCAGTTTCTGACGAATAGGATGTAATATTGGTGCATTCTGTGCTGGAGTGTATCTCATCTTGTGGTCGAAACTGGCATAGTGTGAAGTTTAACACTCTTAGGAGGATGAACATTTTCAGATATTAGACTACGGTGTTGCCCAGTGTTGCTTCAAATGAAATTTCTGAAGATCTGTTTTTTAATTAGGACATGAACACAAAGGTTTTTTAGGCTGTAGTAGGAGCTTCTTCACACAGAAAAAGCTCTTTTACTTGCACAAGACTTTCTTTAAAATATGTGAAAACCTGTTTGTATTTATAAGTGAGTTAAACAGTAAGGAAGCGGGTATTTCAATTGAAATGCATCTTCTGTTTTCCAAAACCTCTTGGAGTACTTCAGAGGTTTGCCAGGATGCTTGCCAGATATGTCCTAAGGATTTAGTGATGCCTTTTGACATTTGGAGCAGGGACACCAAGATTCCCAGCATTATCAAGATGCAATGCCAGACCAATAGGCAATGCCAGAACTTGGAAGGACTTTAAGAGCTTTGATAAATGGTAACGCTATAGTTATAAATGGCAAAGCTCTGAAGGGGTTGTATAAGAGTTTTCTTCAGGTTCATACTTTTAAAAGTTGTATAAAATTCTCACTTTGGACTTAAACACAGGCATTTAAGTCTAGCCAGATATTCTGCAAAAACACTGAGATTTTCATTTTATACTTGCCCCTTTTTGTTGTAACACCTGAGTAGACAGGTACCTCATTTCTGTCCTGTTTCTCTGTGTGTTGGTGTGCCTTGTGCTGTGCCCTTGGTACCATAGGACCTCTAACACACCCACCTGAGGTACTTTTGCTGCAACAACTTTCAGTGGGGCTAGTCCCAGCATGCTGACAATTTCTGCTAGCAAAGTTGTCTTTGAGCTGAGAAGAAAATGTATTGGTACTATTACCAAATTCTAGTGGATTAATGGAAAATATGAGTAAAGAAATTACATGTAAAGACTTTAATGCTGTAAAGCAAATGATGAAAAGTAAATATAAAAGAAAAGGTATACTAATGCTAGCTTTTAACTCACAGAAGTTCTTAGTTTTGCTTTGTTCTAAGTTTTCAGAGCAGCTGAACTTGCTTCAGTGCTATTATTTGGGTTTCTGGGGTTTTTTCCCCCTCAAGGTTAAATAGCATCTGTGTTACAGCTTCAAAGTCCCAGTTAAGATTTCCCAACTGTGAGTTTCTCTTGTCCCTGTAGCTTAATGTTTCCAGACTTGGTTCAGTCTTCTAAAAAATTGCTTTCCTTTAATCATGAAATAGGCTGAAGTTCACCCAAGTAGCCAGTCACATCCACTTAATCCCTGGGAATCTTTGTCCAGAGGCAGAAGTCAGGAGCTTGGTGTGCCCTGCTTCAGCAGCCTGGTGCTGCTTGAGCAGGCAGTGATGGCTCAGCTGTTGGGTGTGACACTGGCTTGCTCAGAGGGGGAGAGGACATGCTCCTACTACAGGGGCTCTAAAGCTGCCTCCTGGTTTCTGGAATTACCTCGCTCTGCTGAGTGATACTGCTGCATTATGCACCGAATATCAAACTCTCCGTGGCATGACTGTTTTGATTTTTTGTTTTGCAGTGTTGGAGTTCTGCCCCATGAATTTGCTACCACTTGTTGTCACCACTGTTTTCAGTTTTTGCCTTTGCATGAATATACCGCTGGCTTTGGCTTTAAGGCATCATAGATGGCAATCTTAATAACTAGTGCAGAAGGGAAATGCAATAAGAATAGCAAAAAAAAAAACTTAATAAAAATGATTGCAGATTTTATATGCATGTTATATGTAGTAAGCTGTATATGTAGTATTTTACAACAATAATTTAATACATGTATTCTATGTTTATAAATGTGGACTTCTATATAAATGCACACACTGCTTATCTTATCTTTCAATTAGGCACAGGTCTGTGTTTTCCTCTGCAAATAAGTACACAAATATCTGTACGTAGTTGAAATACTCATTTGTTATTTTTCATCATAGGGGTGTTTTGATATATTTAAATGATTCCCTATTGAAATTACTTGGGGTTTGCATTTAAAACAGCACACAGGCAAAAATCAAAAAATACCTCCTTGAAAATATTTTCTCTTTAAAATGAATACCCTGTGTTTTCTCAGCTTCAGTAGCAAAGTTTTCAGTAATTTATCACAGCTGCCGTCAGGTGAGTGGATTCTCAATCCACTCAGTTTCTGTATCTGTTGTACAATGTGCTCCTCATCCTCATTGAGAGCTTTTGTGAAAGGCACAGTGAAATGCTTATTCAGTGAGGTCACTGGTCTCTTTGTTAGAGAAATGGAATTTTCCTGCAGTTATTAAGTTCATACACTGTTTACTGAATAGAATAATATTCTCAGCAAGCAGTGTTTACTACCTGCATAAAAGCATTTTGTTAATCTTGTGACAATTATGTGGTCTACAATTAATTAGCTGCCTGTACAACATTAGGAAAATGTATTAGATTAATTTTGTATAGTAAAACTGTGTGGGTAGAGGTTGTACTCTGGTTTTGTATTTCCACATATCACAATTACTGTTCTCATGTGAGTGAAAACAGTGTATTACAAAGAGACTGATCTTTCTGATATCATTGTTTCTGCCTAATTGCTTGTTAGGATCTTTAGATTATTTGCTTTGTTAATTTAGAATGTTTTCCCTAGAGTGCAGTAGGATATTTATTTGCATTTCAAGTCTAGCAGTCAGACTTCTCCTATTTGCAGAAATCATTGTTATCTCTTGGTCACCTTTTGGGATAAAACCAGAAAGTAAGAAATTGCTGATTGCAGTGGAAGCACATTAGTTTCAGTTGGATTGGATAAAGTCAGATGTTCTGGCCATAGGGCTATAGAGCACTGCTTGTGTAAATGCCTTTAAGAAATCAGAAGATACTTTTATTCTCTGAGGTGAGCCTTCAGTGGAAGGAAGGGGCAGAAGGAAGGGGCGGAAGGAAGGAAGGGGCGGAAGGAAGGGGCAGAAGGAAGGGGCGGAAGGAAGGGGCGGAAGGAAGGAAGGGGCAGAAGGAAGGGGCGGAAGGAAGGGGCGGAAGGAAGGAAGGGGCGGAAGGAAGGAAGGGGCGGAAGGAAGGGGCGGAAGGAAGGGGCGGAAGGAAGGAAGGAAGGAAGGAAGGAAGGAAGGAAGGAAGGAAGGAAGGAAGGAAGGAAGGAAGGAAGGAAGGAAGGCAATAATTTCTCCTAAAGGACTGCTGAAAGAGTGAAGATCTGAATGTAGTAGGAATTCTAAAACACGTATGATTTATTTATAGATGCCAATTTGGGGACTTCAGAAGTCTTCTAATAGAATGATTATGGTTTTGGTTTTGGTGGGGTTTTGTTTGAGTGACAGCACTTTGAGTGCAGCATTGATTGGATTGCGTTTTTTAGTTTGTATACACAGGCTTTTAAAAGGCAAATGAAAATTCAGTTGCATTAGAATTTAAATGTGTTGATGCAAGTATCTGTTTGCTACGTTGATACAGATATGTAGAGTGCACACATATACGTACGCATATATATACACATAATAAGCCTTACAAGAACTAGAAACCAACCCCATCTTTATTACCTCTGTAACCAAGAAGTGTCAGAGAAGTGCTTCAAGAGTTGGTAATACAAATGGTATGAATAACTTGGGCTGATGCAAGAGAAAATTTAAGATCCAGCACCTGAGAAATAAAAAACAGTGCCTTGAACAAATAGGAGAAGGAGCAGATTAAGATATAATTTTTTTATCTGTTGGAAGTTTTTGTTAAAAATACATGAGTTAAAATACTATGAAAATGAGTGAATATAGTAGGTAAATATCTATTTTCTTTATCATTTAAGGATTGGTACTTTGAATGAAGGAAGTCAACGGGAACTGAAGCAACTGCACTGAATTCATTTTGCTTTAGTCCATTGCTCTTAAGGGCTTTCCTAGTTCAGCATCCAGTAGGACACAGGAAAAATCCATGGTACCTTTACAGGACATGCTTGCAGTTTTTTTAAAAAAGAGAGACCAGATGCAACTGTTTCAGAAAACAAATGCTTCTGAGAAAGAGAAGCTCATGGTGGCTTGGCAGGTAGAAGAACACCTATTAATTAGAAAAACAAGTGGGCACATCACAGTCAAATAACTACAGTGTCCTGCTTTGAAAGGGTGGTTTCATTGTGCTGGTGTAAGGCAGGGTATCAGAAATGCTGCCTACATGTTCTTTGTGCAGTACAGGTCCTTAGGACTTAGACAAACGTGCTCTTGGTGTCTGTAAAATTATTGATAAAAGAGTAATCAAGAGCATAAGTGTTAATGGAAATCTGAATCTCAACTCTTGTGGATTCTTCAGTCTTGAGCTTCTGAGAATGGACACCTGTTTTCTGTTGTGTGTAATGATTCCCCAGCTCTAAAGTATCCCATTTCTACCATAGGACACTGAATCAGATGTTTTTCCATTACAGCATGCAGGGCTTCCCTCCTGGACCCACGAGGTTCTCTGAGAATTCACATAGGTTGGGGAACTTTGATGAGAAAAATGAATCAGGCCAAGCACTGCGAACCAGTCTAGCACCTGAGCTGACATCAAACAAGACTTTGGAAGAAGAAGCTTTAATTCTTAAGGTAAGTACAAAAGCAGCTAAAACTGGAATCTCTAGCGTGCAATGTGTGGTGAAAACTACTGTTCCAGGATTTACAGAATCTAAGATAAGAGCCCCAGTCTGTCAGTTTTTCATTTATGTACATCAAAGCATGCACTTTCAATTACAAATAATACAGGACAATAGCACAGTGGGGAGATAAGAATTAAGGAGCTTCCAATTCTGGTGATAAAATATTTTTCTCCATTCTTTTAGCTTCCAAAGTTTAATATTTCTGCATGTCTAACATACATTTTCTTGTTATTGTGATATATGAGTTTTTGTTTATTTTATTGGTCTAAAATTGCCTTTCTTCTATTTTAACTATTGAAGGGTATGTAGTTATGTTTTTACTGGATGTCTGCTAATATAAAAGTGTCATTTTAGAATTAGTGTCTGCCTGCTGCCTGTATTTCTGTGCAACCATAATAAAATCTCTTCTTGTTGCCTCTGTTTTCCCTCTGTCTGTGTATCATCAGCTGAAACTGCAATCCCCTTTTGAGAAAAAAAACTGTCTCCCAGTAAAATGGAGGCTTTGTCCCAACTGGAGCCCCTTTGGATTACTCTTACATAAATACTGCAGGAATAATTGAATCCCACCAATAGTAAACTTAATAATCCAACTGCAGCTCCTTCGAGCTCTGATGATGATGTTGTTGTGCATGGGGATCATCCTGAGCTGCTGTGCTGATACAAGAATGACTTGATGTTTGTCTGCTAATACACTAAAGATGTGAGCAGAGACCTTGGGTGGCTCCTGTGAGTGAAGACATTGCTGCCATCCTGGCACATTGCATTTCTCTGTCTGAAGCAGAGGTGGGTTTCAGATGAAATTTCCAGCTGGTTTCATGCCTGCCTGCTCCTCCATTTGAATTAGTAAGTCTGTAATGGAATTATAGAATGTCTGTGCCAGTAATGTTTATACAGCAGGCAGTATGCCAAAGGCTCGACAATATCATAACTTAATTAAATGTGAGTGTATGTATGAACAAAAAGATAATTCAGTTGTGCTTAGGGTATATAGCCTCTGCTTGTCAGGCTTTCCTGCTTAACCTACAACTTCTTGGACAGGATATTTTTATCTTCTGCGGGCCAAGGTCTCTTTTGTGATGCTGCTTGCATCCCAAGCCAGTTCACAAACACTTTGTAATCACAGCACATTACCAGCACTCTCTTCCTCCTGCTCCTATTCTTTTACCCATTTCAGCTTAATTTCCCTCTATGGGGGACTGAGTCCCCTCCTTGCAGTGGAGATTTTCCTTCCCTTGACTGCAAAGGTGTTCTGAGCAATAGGCTCCCATTTTGTACAAGTGAAATTGAATATCTGCAGTGTGAGTCTGGATATTTTCTTTCCCAATTTTATAATTTCCCTTTTTATTTCTCAATTCCTTTTTATTTCTCTGGATATGTTTTCCTCTTCTTCAATCTAAAGCTACTTCTATTTTTTCCTCATAGAACATATCCACATTTTACTTCCCAGTTTGCTCCCTCTTCACAGCCTGAAGGTCTCACACTGCTGTGTTCTGGCTACAGAGGTGGGGAAGGTGCATTGAGTTAGACTGACTCAATCTGCCCTGTGACACTGTTTCCAGGCAGGAGTAGAGTCTTCCAGGTTCTGGCATAAATGATGTTCACTCTTTTTGAAGAGCAGTCAGACTAAGGTTATGTTGATTCAATAAATATTTTTTATTTTATCTTTTTGGGGCAGGACCTGAATTTATAATGAGGCAAGGAAAGTGTAAAGGTTTGTACCACATGGGTCTCGGTGGCCTTGTTTTCCTCTTCACATGGGACCTGCATCAAGTTATCAATGCATTTGCTTCCTCACGTGTAAAATGGACTGAGACACTTTTATTACCCAGTGGTTTGATTTGTTTAGTGCCTCAGAGCCCTTGGATTCAAGCTTTTAAAGAGATGAAAATGTCCTAAAAAATTGTTATTCTGGTTGGGTCTATGGGTTTTGGAAAGACAACAATGGATTTTAGAGGCTTTGGTAGCTGCGCTCAAGCAGAAATCAGCATAATCCACTGTGAAGGTTTCTGAGTGCATCCACACACACTACCAGCAGAATAAAGTTTTAGACTATACCTGAATGGATTTAGGTGACAGCCTACCAATTTCTTTACCTCTAGCAGTGCAGGCAGAGCCAAAAAAGCCAACTACACAGCCACTGTCAACCCTCTGGGATGCACTATATGAGCTCTCTGGGATCCACTGAGTCTCTGCTGCTTCTTTGCACCTCCCAGGCTGGTCCAGTCTGGCATTGAGTCAATTAAACAAAAATGTTCAAATTATCGGTTTGATGGAAAGGGTGAAATCACCCACAAAATAGTTAAGTCTCCTCACTGAGGTGGCTGATGCTAGCCAAAAGACTGCAAAAAGCAGATAACCCCACCCTAAGACTTCAAAAACAAGTACCCCAACAGTGTGGCAAGTCAAAAGAGAACACTGGTTTCCTGTGGTTTGTGTGAGCAGTCTGAGTGCAACTGGAATTTTTGATGAGATCATTTGCATAAAGGGCATATAAAGTTTCATTTTAAGTCTTAAGGTACTTAGAAGTTTATAAGGATAAAATTATTTCTCAGAGGTATCAAAATGTAGTAGATAGCTGGAGGTCACACAGCTAAGCTGTAGGAATTGGATAAATGTTCATTTAATGTGACAAATGAATAATTTTATGTTAGCCTAATGTTTTCAAAAGCTTGGGTTTTATTTTAATTGCTTATCAATGATTTATGTTGTGCACCACAGGAACAGAAACAGTGACTAGCTTAATTATGCATAAAAAGTAAAATGCTTATGAGTTTATTAGTTTCTGCAGTACATAATAAGTTTTCTATTGTTTCCCCATGAGAGAAATATGAATATTTCAGTATATTTGAATATATTATCAAATAAATATATTCTCTTCAATCTTTGTCCAACAGACTTATGAGGTCCAAATCACTCATTATGTCATCTGTGGTAGAGAATCTGTATCTGGGCATTGACCTTCTGGCTGCTGACTTGTATTGGACAGTGAACAAAGCTGTAATCAAAGCAGCATTTAAACTTGACATATAACTATTTTGCTGCTTCTCTTCCACTGGATATATAAGCCATAAGAAATGAAGATTGTCATTGTGGGAGTAGCATGAAGCAATCTAGAAAAGATACCTTTGAGGTTTTAAAATACCAGCTGTTTTGATAGGTCTTAAACATTCTGGGGCAGCTTCCAATGAGGATCTCGGGAGCAGCCATGTCCAAAAGGCATGTATGAGCTGATGAAGAGAATCTACAACCTAGAAGCCTTTAAATAGCATTCTCAATAGAAGAGATTTTGGACACAGATGTATATAAACTGTGAAAGAGGAAGCAATATCTTCTGATTCCTGGAGGACGGACAACAGGTCAATGTATGAGATGGAATTCCATCATTGTAGGTGACAAAGGTCAAGAGGCAGAGACCCCAGACCTTTTATGCCTACAACCATTTGAGAAATAAGAGCAGTAGAGACAAGACAGAACATCTCATGCCCCTCTGGGCACTCAATTAATTTCATAAACTGTTACAGGTTACAGGATGATGGGTTTGAAATTCTGTATTGTGTTAATTTAGTATTATGTTAATTTTTTAGTTCTTAATATTATGTCTGACTAGGGCAGGAAAATGCAATAAGCTCTGACTTACTGAACTCTGGTAAGAGCTGGGTGGTGCCATAAAGTGGTAGCTCACAAGAAGCAGACCTCAGACTCTTCAAAAGGTACAGCCCTGTACAGCAATGGAGGCAAAATCAAATTTTGCCACAAAGAGGATGAAAGCAAAATCATGAGAATGCACTGTCTGGGGTAGAAAATGTATCATTGCCATACTGAGAAGGTGAGGTTAAGAGAATATGGTTACCCTGTGCTTCCCTCCCTTTATTCTGCTCTATGCCTAATGTAAAGACATTCCTCTATTGTGACCTTCTGTCACTGTCATATTTTCTGGAAAAATCCCCTTGCCCAGGATTCTTCTTCTGGGAAGCTGAGAAGCCTCAGAGAAAAAGGAAAACAATATTATCCCATTTGCTTTTTCTGTGTTTTGCTGCTTTGGAATGTGGTTTGGAGATTGTTTATCCAGCCGGTCATTGTTTGATTGGTTTCATGTGAATTGTTTGGACTTAATGACCAATCACCGTCCAGCTGTGTCGGGACTCTGGCGAGAGTCACGGGTTTTTCATTAGTATCTTGTTAAGCCTTCTGTAAGTATCCTTTCTCTATTCTTTAGTATAGTTTTAGTATAGCATAATATAATGTAATGTAATGTAATGTAATGTAATGTAATATAATACAATACAATACAATATAATATAATATAATATAATGTAATATAATAATAAATTACTTTTCTAAGAACACGGAGTCAGATTCATCATTTCCTTCCTGCCATGAGGAACCCTGAAAATACCACATTCTCCCTCTATTTCAGGGGTGGCCCATGGACAGTCACAGGGTGAGGACTGAGCTGGATGTGCAGCATGGTGGCCCAGCTGTCACTGGCACTGGGGAGGTCCTTAGATGGAGTCACACAGGAGTGGTGCCTACCCCTGCCTCTTTGTTTGCAATGAATTCCTGACTCTGCCTGAAGGCAGCTGGGACTTGTGTGATCACTGAGCAGTGCTGCAGCCAGGAAAACTTGACATGTACATGGGATCAAGAGCTTGTGCTGGCTATTGGTGCTGGACCTTTTCTGCAAGTTCCTTATTGTCCCACATTTACAGGATCAGCATCCAGCTTAGCCTATAGTTAGTCCTACCTGGATGCAGCAGAGGAGAGTGTTAGAGGCAGCAGAGCAATGTGAAACAAGAGGAGTGTTTGCACTGGTGCATATGGGCGATTGTCCTGCAGGCACTGACTGACAGATGGGCCAGGAGAGAGTCAGACCCCTGTGTGTGAGCTGCACTGCCATGTGGGAGCGAATGAGACTTTCTCCTCCTTGATTCCAGGCACTGGAAATCTCCAGAAAGAATCAGAAAGCAAAGTTCACTCATCAGCTTCTTTCTTTACCCTCTCTGTGACTTGTCTCAGCAGTTGCAAAAAGGAGAAAACATCTCAAAATTTTACTTAGGCTTCTGCTCTAGTTTTTGGCTAGTACTCACAGGTTTATCGTCTCCCTCAAGTCAGAAGTAATCATAAAAATGTAGAGAAGTTCAAATAGTGTTTTGGAATGCTTTCTGGAGAAAAGCCTTTCCTGGTTTCTCTTCTCTATTCCATATACTAGGCTTCTGATTACTTTTAAATTTGTTTTTTTATCCATGAATTTTTGTTTATAAAAATTGTGTCCTTTAAGTTTGACCAGACCAAGTCTCTTCTCCAACTTTCCTTACTTCAATACAACATATTTTATTGTTGAAACAACTTAAAAAATATGATGAATGAATAAGAAGAGCTGTTCATATAAATCACCCTTTGCTGAATGGCCAATATAAATTTACCTTTAAATTATTTCTATAAAGTAATTATTATTTAAATTATTGCAAGAGAACACATTTCTGGTGCTAAGACCAGACAGCTTTTGATGGATGTAAATGTAGATGAGTTTACCCTGAATCAGCAAAGGCAGATATGTGGGCAGACCTCTCTGCCGCTGAAGTGTGTCAGGCTCAGAGGCTTCCAGTGGAAACACTGGGTTGGAATTTCCAAAGGACCTGGAGCTATGCCTAGGAAGAGCAGGGGCTGTATCCACTCAGTCTAGTTAGGTGGGTGCTGTATTTAATTTTTTGTTTCAAATTTATTTTCTAGTCGCACCATTTGTACAATTGTCTCAAAGTCCTCCAACCTATTTCTATCAGATTATAGTTTGGCCCAATATTCTGGAAATAATGATCCCATTCAAAATCCACACCCTGCCTGATGTTTTCAAGGCTGGCCTTGGTTTGAATGAAGAAGTACAGGGTATCTAATACAAATCTAATGATGCATAGAAAGTAACTATTTCAGCTAAGTGGAGCATAGCATTTACAACTAGAAGCCATTTAAGTATTCTCAGTATCACTACTACTTAAGCTATGTTTATAATGTTTATCTAAATGCAAATGAGAACACTGCTGTTCATATTTATGTTTGTCATTTTGTCTCAGTTTGTCAGAAAAAGAGCTTTGATAAACTTTCTGAAAAGAATTCTTGCAACTTTGTAAAATAAAACTTTGGTGCAAGAAACAGATGCGGAAGTTTTTAAGTTATAACTCGTTGCCTAAAAAATACAGCTGACCTTTTAAGTAAATGTTTTCTGTATTAGGTGTTTAGAACAGGTCCTGTAGCTTGGTATATTGCAAAATAATAAGTAAAGATAAATCAATAGATGTTCATCCAGTTTGCCTCCCATTCCTGTAAAACACCTCCTTCATCCTATTCATGATTCACATGCTTAGGCTACTGTCCCCTCTTCACTTCTGCAATCCATCAAGCAAAAGGTTGAATTTGTCACAATGCTGAAGAGCTGAAGTGCAGTGAGATGCTGCCTCTAAAAGGTGCAGCTTGACAGCACAAGTGAAACACACAGCATATGTTGTGTAGGTGTCCTCTAGAGAAGCCCGTGGATTTCTGAGGGCACAGTTTTCAGCTGGCTCAATTCCCTTCACTGGCCTGCCCACCATGGCCTCAGCACTGGTACCTGGGAGGGGAGATTGAGTGGCAGAGGACAGGGCACATGGAACAGTCTCAATCACAGCCTCTAACTGCTTCATAATTTATCTTGTGCATGTTTCCATATGACATAAAGGCCCATTTTTAAAGGTCACCCTTTGTTCCAGCATGAAACAGTGGTGAGATATCCCTGCCTCTTACCTCATCACTTACATCTTTTCACATTGTAAAAAGAACACTGGTGGAGACTAAGGGTTCATGTTGAAGCCCCACGGTCAGTCCTGTGGAGCAGGAGTTGATGTCTTGCTCTCCACATGGATGACAAAAATTTTGCCTGAATTCTGGCGTCTGGGGGATGCTCCTTATGGGGAGCAGAGTCTGTGTAGCTGCTCAGCCCAGGAGTGTGTGGTGACTGCAGTGCCCTCAGCCTGCTCTGTGGCTTGTAGGACACAGCCAACCACAACCAAAGCTGAAGGACTAAACCCATGCTTCACCTTTTACAAGGTACTTTTCTAGCAGTGGATTTGGCTTTTCTTGGTGCTGGGGCACAGGCTCCAGAGAGAAGGAAAATTTGAAATGTCAGTGAGGTACTTTATATTCAGCAGTGCTGAGCACATGGGTGTCTTTGGGGAAAGACATACATCATTAAATGGAGTCTGTTGGTGCCCAGCACTGGGGGGCCTAAGTGCTCTGCTGGGCTTTGAATGCTGTAATTTGTGCTGTCCAACATGAAGAGTGGCTGTAATTTGCTGCCTGCTTCCCTCATAGATGGTGAAAGAAGCCTAATTATTTGGCCAGACTTATTGGTATTTGGGGCTTTATGAATTTTATCATGCAACTTGATTAGTTTCCCAAAGAGGTGCTCCAAGTTATGTTTCCTCAGGGGACAAACAATTTGTGGGAGCTCCTTCTGCGTATCTCCCATTCCCCATCCACCACTCCCCACCCCAAAATCACACACTATCTCTTAGCACTCAGTTGTTGATCAGCCTGGGAGCAGCACCACCTCCCAGGTTACTCTGCCTTTCATGCATCTCAATTTCTAACCACATCAATGTGCAATGTGCTTTCTGGGCAAAGGCCCTTCTCATTTCTTGGAGACACTTAGCTGCTTTTCAGTTTTACTCTGAGTGAAAGGTGAATGCTGATGTTCTTGGCTTTGGGAGGCTTTATCCATCCTCCTGGTTAAAAATTTTAATAGTGACTTACCTAAACAAGGTGGTACCTTCTGAGCAATTAATGATTAAGAGCTTGCACAAGATGTGGAATGTGTAAAAGCCTTAACATCAGCAATGAAGTAGGAAAACAGTAATTTCAAAATTATTTTTAAATTAAAGTATTTAAGTGACTTGCAGTACATTAAAATCTATCATATTGTATTATACATGATTAAAAACTCCCCTAAGAAACACAACAGATGTAAGATTACTGTATCATCACTGTAATTTTAAGAAGCATTATTATGCTTTGTGCTTTGCACAATGCTGCATTGGTGACAGCTCAGAGAATTTCTTCAAGAATGCATTTTCATTTGTGTCAGACATTAGTTTGGTGAGTGTGTACTGACTTCAGTGAGAATGGCAAATTAAATCCAGCCTAAGGTGGAGTCAGCAGTGGTGCTGGGGTAGGGAACAGGTGTTTATTTTGCAGTCTATCGCAGTGCAGATGGCTTTAGGAGGCAGGAATGCTTTCTGCACTGCTGGTCTGAGGTGTCTGCAAATGAGGAGTCTTCCTCAGAGACTAAATAGTATTTTCTTTCTTTATTTCTGTAACCTATTTCAGAACTCTATCTAAAAATGGCAGAAAGCAGAAGAGTAACTTGACTTGTCTCAGACTGGCACTCTCCAGGAGAAGAGAAATACGAGACTAATTACTAATTTTTCCTGCAAAACTGCTTGACTAAATAGCTGTAGTCATTGTAAGTTACTATTAAACCCCATGACCAAGTGCTGCTGAGGAAAAAGCATTTCTTAAAAATCTTGCTTAGCTGTTTTCCATTCATGTTTAAACAATCATCTGTGATTACTTCAATTTTCAAGATGCAATGTACAGAGGGAGCTCTGAAACTCATTGCTTTTCGCTGTTCAAACCTTTTTTAGCTAAACCTGTTAGAATAAAACCAAATAAGAATGTACAAAGTAGATAAGGGGGGATTTTTTCTTTCTGATAGAAGTAGAGGAATTTTTAGTAAACCACTTCAATTCAGCATTTGTAGGTGAAATTGCAGAGGTTAATATGTGCTGCTAAGATAGAGCTTCTGAAAAAATTGTTTCTTGGTAGTTATATGGAAGCTATTAGCTACAATCTGAACCATCAAAAATATAACAGTTACTGCTTGCAGTATGAGTTTTCCATTTCTTGAACATTATTGACAACTTCTAAAAAGTGGTCCAAAAGAGAAAATTTTGAGAGAGTCAGCAGTAGAAGCCAAAAAAGAAGGATGAAGACAGTCCAGAGATTTACATGTTTCTCAGAGATAATTGCTCTCCTCTTTTCAAGCAAACGTCACTTCAAAAAGTATGAGATATTGCAAAAAGAGAATTTTAAAAAGAAATTAAAAACAGGTGTGAAATCTTTTGGAAAATTGTATAAGATGGAAACCAACTGAATTTGCTGAGTTATAAACAACTTCTCCAACTGGCTGTATGACAAATGAATGGCTGTGCCGCTTAAATCAGCATGGAAATTCTGCAGCACTGCATGCCAGATCTGAAATGGGGCAGACTGCTTGTTATCTCTGCAGCATTTCAAAACTGTAGAAAATAAATGAAATTACCTATCCAAAATAAATCCCCAATACAAAAATGTTTTGCACTTGGATGTGAATTTTCCCATCTGGAGAAGAATGACTGTCAATAGTGAGATGATGCTTAAAAGACAAGCCAGAGGATGAAATCTGGCTGCTCCTTTGAGTACAGGGGCCATCAGAAAGTGAATGAGTGACCCAAGGGCAGCATCCAGGTTACAAAGTTTTTGCAACTTTTCATGAAAAAGACTGTTTATACTAATTAATGTAAATATTAAAATAAACACTATAAGCATATAGAGAAAAAAGACCACCTCTCTGTAGAAACACTTATGGTCCAGCATTGAACCAAGCACATAAAGTGGAAAAGGGCAAAGGGATGAAAATGAAGATTTTCTTCTAATTCATTCATCAACTTCTGACGGGAGCATCAGCACAGCAAATGCATGGTCTCACTTTGATGTGTCCAAGGGGAAAAAACAAGGAATGATGAACCCTTTGTGTGCTGGTGGTTCTTCACCCAGAGCTAGTGTCCAGGCTCCTGCTCCACAGGACTGACCGGCTCATCCCTTGGCTGCTGAGAGGGGCCCCAGACACTGCCTGGGAAGAGCACTGCAGAATGAAATAAGTGTAAGAGGTTGAATAAGTTGAGTAAGCCGAAACCATTGTATCCTTTTTATTTTTATTCTTCTTTTTAACAGCAGAATATGTGATTTCTAATTGGTGGCAACTGCAGCAAATCCCAAAGACTTTAAGCCTGAATGAAGGATTAGCATTTGTTGGTTTTTACCCAAATCCTACTGAGAGGTATGGTCCTTTATCAAATACACTGTGCCTAAGACATTCAGATAGAGTTTGTATTCTGGCATTAGTGTTATTAGGAAATACTCTAAACTGGTTTTTTCTCCTAAGACACTGGGAAATAATTTCATATCTTAGAATAACAGTGAATAGCATAGATGGTCTGAGCTCTGTGTGTTAATGTAGATATTTTGTGAATTATTTTTAATTTGACTGTCTATAAATTCTCTTATGGGTTCTTCTCATAACCAAAATTTCCAAGGAAATCCATTTGGTTAAAGCAGGAATTAAACCTTCCAGAAACTGCATACAAACAAACAATTCCCTCTAGCAACAGTTTGCAGATAAAAGTTTTAAAAGCAGTTGCAGGTGTGAAGATGATGCATGGAGTTTCTCCTTTTTGGAATGTCTCTGGTTTGTACTGTGGTCACACTAGCGACAGTGACTCAGCTGTGTGGTCAACCTTCCACCCATGTATCCTTTGGGAAAGGCAATATTTGTCTGCTGCAGTCCTGAAAAGATCTGTATCTGCAGAATTGGCTTTTCAGTCCACTTTGTTGGATGTGATGTGCTGTCTCATCCCCTTATCCATAACTGCTGTTTTTTGAGGATTAAAATCTGAACAAACAGTGACTATTTATATTAAAGATTTTAAAATCTACTGTTTATTCTAACTTCCATTTACTCTCAAATCTGCTGCGAACAGTAATTAAACAATATTTGAAATGTCACTACAAAATATAATTATAGAAATAGCTGATTTTCATGAAAAATTAGCAGAAGAGATAAAACCATGAGTTTGAAGAAATCCACTTTAGCAAACCTAGATTAAATATTTTAAAATTTACTTCATGAAATCATGAGCTATAGTTAGTGTTCTGTGCATTTCTTAACATTTTCCTTAAGTTTTCCACAATGCTTAGTTTTCAACTTTCAGAACAGAATAACTTGGGCAGGTTTTGCTGTGGATTCAAGACAGGAAATAGATCTTTCTTAGCCTTGAAAGCAGTTGTCACTTCCCTGTTGGGGAAGTTCTCTCCATGTACAGAGTTGCAAACATCTCCGACACAAACACAGATATTTGCAGCCTCCAACATTTGCTCAGAGAATTAGAGCAGAGGCAGCTGTGCAAACTTTGTATCTGAAATTCTTTACATGGACTGGGCACTGACTGAAAATTATGGTTTTTAAAGTGATCTGACCCTGTGACCAAATATGCAATATTTGAATGGAGGGAGAATAAAAAATATAATTGCAATAGAGTTGAACTCTGCAAAAGCACATTTAAATATGCTGGGTCAGTGAAAGATTTTCTAACTTACAGTTCCCTCTGGGATATACAGTGATGTAAACTGTTTGTACCAGCCTGAGGAGCACAACCTCTCCAGCACATGATAGAGGTTTAATGGTGGTGTCTCAGTTCTATGACCTCATGCAAAGCCTTTTAGTTTTGTCTCACAAAGGCAGAATGATCATCCAGGCCCTTCTCCCATCAATATTTTCTCTGGAACTCAAATTTTTCTTTTAAGTTGGGGTGGAGACTGTTACTGTGTACAGCAAGTGTTTAAAAATCCCCGTGTTTGGTCTGAATTGTCATCTTCTCTCCATCCTAGAAGAGGTCTTCACCCTCAGGTCTGTCTGCTGTGGCACAGCCCGTAAGGGAGCCCCATGGCAACACTCCAAAATGTTGCACTTTCTGATTTCATTAACAGCAGAATTCATGTGCCAGTCGTGAGGTACAGGAATTCTCCTTTCATTTCTCTCCCAGCTCCCCTTCTCTTCGGACCCTGCAGGCAGCCAGGGAATGTAGCACACCTTCTTTCTCTGCCCTTAGCAACCTGATGCTGTCCTTGCATGCAGGATAGACGGATAAGAAAGAAAATCCCAGTCCCAAGTGTTCTCTCCCTCCTTATGAGCACAGACAGCTTTTAAACCTCTGTATGTGCCTTTCCTAATGCAAATACATTCACAGTCCTAGATTAAAATAATAATAGATTAAAAATTTTAAAAGAAGTTTGGAATGGAATTGCCAACCTGAATTTGCTTTTGTAAGTGTGTTGCATAGCCTAGATGACAAGTTCCTTTTAAGACCATGTTTTAATTGAAGATTCTTTTTAGTGCATCATACAAAGCATACAGGTTTGATTTCTTTGTAATATTTTTGCTTGCTTATCAGTTTCTGTATGATCACATCCATTCTTGGAAGGAACACTGCAGCACAGAGTATTTGTTTGCATTAGGTTGTCAGAAATGTGGTTCAGTCTGAGATTAAAAAAAGAAAGAGAATGAATTACAAGTCTCTTGAGATATGATAACTCTGTTCAGCACTTCAGTTTTATATAAGGAGAACAAGAGAATAAATTAAAACTACACAGATAGTCTTATTCTTCTTAATTCTTGAATTCAAGTGCTTTATCCTCCTGAGATAGTTCCTTCAACCTATATTGTTTTGTGCATAATATATGTAAGTATTTATATATAGCCTGCCTCTTCACCTACTGTTTCGAAAATTTCAGGTGATAAGAGGAGACATTTTAAAAGCCTGACATAAAATTGGTGCAGTGCAGGGGAATGGTAAATAGGAAAGAGAAGCAGCAGTATAGTGCTATTGACAGTCAAAGCCTGTACCGCATAACCTTTGGGCTGCAGCTTGGCATGCACAGCCAGTCTGGCATTAGCATTGCCTCGAGGGAGGCCTCGGTCTCTCTGACCTTGAGAGTCTTTGAATGAGCAGAAAATGGGATAATACTTAGGTAATACCTTCTATCTTGAGGGATGTGCCATTTATTAGCAGCTTTTACACGTTGCTATTTTGTTTATCATGGAAAATAGCCTCAGAAAGAGCAGGTTGCCTCAGTTCCCTGAACACAATTATGTGTTAAGGGACTGTGGGAACATCGAGTTAGGAGAAGCAGACCACAAAAATAAAGGAGAGAGTTGCATTAAAGGCACATCTGACACAATATCTGAGCAGAAATTCTCCAAACATACCACAGTGAAGTGTAGGAGTCCTGATATATCCCAGCCACAAACATCCTGCTCTCCTGCCCAAGCAGGTCAGCATCTCTGGGCAGGTTCATCCACTCTCCCAGGGTCAGAGACCCTCAAGGGTTTTCTGGTTAAACAGTTCACTGTTGGAAAGAGCTGCCTCAGTGAGGCTGAAATGTGTACTCAATTGTGACACAATTCAGCTTTGAAACAAGCTTTGGTTTTACTTTGAAAAGAAACCTGTTGGTTTTGAAGGTGACAAATAAAACATTTCTTCAGTGGTGCTTTGCTTTACCACTTCTGAATTATTTTTATTTTTATAGTGCTTTCTGGCTTCCAATTTGTTGTCTGAGAGTTGCATGTATAAATAAATCAGACATGAAATACAGTCAGTGATAATTTTAAAATAATATTTAACATGAATTTTCACAAATTTGCCCTTAATTTTGAGGAGAAATCATTGTAATTGTCTAGAGCCCAATTCCAGCATGATATGCTTCAGATTTTCCTCTGTACATTTCAGTTTTAACTCCAGTGGTCGGAATAGGAATCCACTCTTAGTACAACACCATTACACATCTGTACAGCTACTGCTGAGTTCTCTGGAAAACAGTGCTTAGATGTGCATTTTTCATTGAAAAACCAAAAATGGGAGTGATGCATGACCATTCTGCTCAGCTAATACAAACTGCACTCTTACAATATCAACTACAAATTCATTGGAACACTATGAACTCCAGAGAAGCACATAAGAAAATTAAAGAAGCAGCATCTGTAATATAATAAGTAGACATAAGGTGGGCAGGTACTCCAAAACTACAGCCGTCCAGTCTCCCAATAAATTTATGCAGAAATGAAAATTTTGATGATACAGTGCATCTAACTAGGTTATACCACCATTAAGGGATGTTCTGAGTACATTGGTACAGTAATTTACCATAAAGAAGCAAGCAATCTGTTTTCCTTACAGGAAAAAATCGAGTATGACAACACCAGTCAGACAGATTTAGAAAGGGCTTTTATCAAAGGAGTTTGACAGATAGCCATCCATTTTCCAATTATAATCTAATTGAGGGTCTGATTTTCTCTGGTTTGTATCAAAATCGCAGAAAAAAAATGTACTTGTTTTCATCATATAAGTGTATATTTGAGTAAAACATTATTTGCTTGGCTATAGCATATTTCCCCAAAAAACATCAATATCTTCACCTGAAGGCAATAGAAATCTTCAGCTGAGGACACCAAAGGGTGAAAAAAATCCCCCACCTTCTCAGGTGCCTTCTTAATAGCCATTGCTCATATCACATTTTTCATGGTACGTATGATTTCATTATTGTTCACATCATTGCTCACATCAGGCTTCACCATTCCTCATCTACATGTTTTCCCTCCTGGACATCTGATACCTAATTTGAGATTATGGATTAAAAACATTCAAAATTGATGGTCTTTGTTTTGATTCCTGTGAGTGTCTAACAGGCATGCTTATACACCACAAGCAGTTTAGGCATGAAGTCACCACAAGGTGATCTTGCTCATCATATTCTTTCATTCAAACAATATTTTTTCTGTTTTCTAATTTTGTTGTGATGCTGTCTTGGAAAAGCAAAGTACATTCTTTTTGCTCCATCAGTTCAAGGTGTTTTTCAACATTTATATAAAGACATACTGTTTACATAGATGTTCATTATTCATTTTTACTCTGAAGTTTTGAGATCACACTACCCAGAAATATCACGTCTGAGGCAATAGCTATTTCCCAACACTGATCAAAAAATTTTTTTAAATTGGTGTTTACATTAGATTTACCCTCTTACTATAGGCATGTAAAACTAGTAATAACAGAAAAAAAAGACTGGGCATGTTTATAATTTTGAGAGCAAGAGGTCTATGAACCTGTTCTAAGACTTCCCAAGTATGGATTAAACACATCCACAGTGTCAGTAGACCTTTATACCAGCTCCAGTTCAGAAAAGAATCACAAAATGTCTAACATTACTCACAGCAAGTTTTGAAAATGCTAAAAAAATATGATGTCCTGATGTTGAATTTTGCTCTTCAACAGCTGGATTTCAAAGCTTGGTTCCAGTTTGTCAAAACTGCTCAGAATTGCCATTTCTCTGAGGAACATACTCCCACACACGAGCAGCCTTGGGTGTCATGGTGTCATTTGGGTGCCAAGCAAACTTTGGACAGAGTGATATGGGTATGTTTTAAATTGACAGGTCCCAAAATAGCAAGCTAAAATTCCAACTGGAGAGGTGTTGGATTGAAAAGGATTTCAAGTGCAGCCAGCAGGTAAAAAAGCTGGGAAACAAGCTACTAGCCATATTGTCACAGGTGCACAATAATGCAATATTGATTTTAAGCTTGAGCAGTTTCGGCATGTAGAACAGTCATGAAGAAAATGTGTGTCTGCTTATTAGACCTAATTCAGACGAAAATGGATTTGATGCAAATCTTTGCATCAAACTGATAAACAGACTTGAAAGGCAGATATGCTACTGGCAGCCCATGGAGTAATGCTCATTTTTCAGTTTTAGAAAGAAAATGCAGGAACAATAAAAATACTAATTTCTGAATGCTTTATGTACTTGAAATTAAAAATCCTCTACAGACTTTGAAACTGTTTGGACTATCTGCTTGTCAGAGAGCAGCAGCTGCAGGCTGCTTCATGGAAGAGGGTGGTTTGGGAGCCAAGGGTGACAGCCACAGTGGCACGGCTGTCCCCATTCCGCCAAGGTGCCATGCCCCATGGCACCCAGACAGCAAGGCCAGAGCAGGTGCTGTGTCCATAACCACGGCCAGTGATTGCCAGACATGTCTGCAGTGGCCAGGCAGGACCATGGCCAGGCCAGGAATTCAGGTCACCAGGCTGGGGCAGGGGAAGTGTGGGACAATGCTGGATGCAGAAAACTCTGCAATGAAGCTCAGGCAAGGACTGAGGTCATTAACTCAGCTCCTCAGTGAGAAGTGACGCCCCAAAGTCTTCCAGCTCTTGTGCTGCATGTCTGAGCCAAGGTTACGCAGCCGTGCTGTATCAGGGCAGGCTTGGAACACAGGCAGCCAAATCCATGGGAGAGGGGAAGGACTTGCAGAGCCTCTCCGTGCAGTCAGAGCCCTCACACTGCTCACCTTTGGGTAACACAGTTGAAGTCCTGGGCTAACAGAATTTAAAAACTTTCAGAGACCTGGAAACTTTCAAAGATCCTTGCCAGCCTGTGGTTACTGCCCTATTAAGAAAATGCTGTGAGTCAAATTATTTTCTGGTACTCCTCTGTTGGTAGGTTTTGAACATTGAAATATTCTACTGGAGCAAGTCATACTCCAGCAGATATGACAGAACTGGAAAACATTTGGATAACCAGTCCATCTAGGTTTTAGTGAAGAAATAACAATGACAAACAAGTTATAATGTGCTATTTAGCAAATCTAAGAGCCATCTGAGCTGTACAGAATCCACAGACCTGATTTTTCTCACTGGTGCTTCAGAGAAACAAAAGCAGAATTTTACAAAAACAAAAGCTTCTGCAGTGTTGTTAATTCAAAACAAGCAGTTTTGGCAATACCCAGCAAGAAAATGGAAAGTCAACATTATCTTAGGGCACTCTGTTCTTCTATTCACATTAACCTTCTGCACCTTGATTAGCCACTGTCCTTTTACTCATAGATCATCAAAACAGTGAAGACATGCCTTAGTCTGCCAACATGGTCTGCTTTCAATTCTGACAGGAGAAGGATGGTTGAATGTTTCATAAAACAGGTTCTGTTCTAATGAGTCCAACAAAATGACTGTCAATAACTTTCTGCTTGTGGTGAGTGTGCAAACATTTAAATACCATTGCAAAGTGTAGCTTGCATCTGGTCTTCTTTGGTGTGAAGCTAGCCCAAGTGTTAGACTTTTAGGAGCGGATGTCAAAAATAATCCTTGTAATGTGCCTTTGCACTAACTAGCTGGCTCAGCCCGATTGCACATGCTCATATACTTCCCCAATCTGCAACTCAGAACTCTCTTCATCTCTGTTGTCACAGAGAGCTGATTGATGTGTGGTTCTGTTTCACTCTGTTTAAAATGAAAATGTTTCTATCTTCACAGTTGCTGGTGTTAAGCATATGTGTTCATCACAGGGATGCAACTCATTAGCTACTAAGGAAGTTCCAAGCTATCATTTGTCTTCCGTTTGTAGTCTTTGAAATAATCCCCGTGGTGTAGGACTGAACACAGATAATCTGGAGTCAGTTCAGTGAGTCATATGTTCCTCATCAGGATCAAGAGAAAGATTCAGCAGTCCTACAGTCTGGAATGAAGATTCTTCAGTGGCACCAGCTGAATTGTTTACAAACTGGCCAGCTTGCAATCAGTTTATAACCCAGGGGTGGTCACTTTATTTGCAGAAATAAATAAAGAGCAGTGAATAAAGAAGACAGCAGACTTCTCTTAGGAGTGGAGGCATTCCTCAACATGACTAAGCACACAGGGAGCTGATGATGGACTTGACAAGGGGAATGTATTTGTTGAATGGCGAGGCTCCCTAGAAGACACAGTTTTGCAATTCTTTGTCTGTAACTGTTCATTCTTGCAAAGCTTTTGAAGTTGCCACCATGATGGACAATTCTGCCTCCATCATTACCTGTGTGACCATAACACGAGGGTTACTAACACGCCTTCTGCCTTGGATGGATCCCAATGGGATCAGGACTTAATTGTATGTACAGCCCCAAGGACTACTTGTTGGTAAACACTGCCAGTTAAAAAAGTTCCAAACTTCTGAAGCTTGACCATTTTTTGAAGTTAATACACCTGAGCTGACTTTAGAGATTTTCCAGTTTGGAGAAAGGGAGTCTCACTGGCAACCTCATCTCGCTCCACAACTTCCTGAGGAGAGGAAGTGAAGAGGGAGGTGCTGAGCTCTTCTCCCTGGTATCCAGTGTCAGGCTGTGTGGGAATAGTTCAGCTCTGTAGTAGGGGAAGTTCAGGCAGGAAATTAAGAAATATTTCTTTACCTAGATGGAATATTTCTTTACCAGTTGTCAAACACTGGAGCAGGCTTCCTGGAAAGGTGGTCAGTGCCCAAGTCTGGCAGTGCTTAAGAGACAATGCCCTTAATACAATGGGACTGGAAGTCTTCCAGGAATGGTGAGTTCATTTTAAGGGCAACTCAGTAACAGAGACATGCTTGCACGGAGGTATTGTGTAGCGCATGAGCTATAAGTTTATTGCTGCCTGGTAGTGATGGATCTACTATTTTTTCAGGTGGCCACTGATTTAATGCATTTAAAATATTTTTTATGGATGTGGTATGTTCTGGTAACAAAAGGCTATCAGGGAATTTGCATTTTAAAAATTAAGTTGATCATTGTGTGTCTATAATTCAATAATTTTATATAGTTTATGAATAATAATCTGATCAAAAGGTACAACATTCACTATTAAAACTGTTCACTGTATTCCAGTCTGAATTTTATTTACTTCAAACTCAAGCCATTTTACATTGTTATGTTCTTAACTGCCAGATTAGAGTCCACTAATATATTTGTGTACTGCATTAGAAAAGGAGCTGGAGAACCAATTTGAAGAGATATAGACAGATATAGCTGCTTAATTCAACCATTTGGATTTATCATTAAAACATATGTTGCTTTGGTCTAGACACTGAAGTTTTAATCACTGTTGATTTTCAGGTCTCAGAATTAAATTTGATCAGGATTTTCCATTATAGGAAAGGATTTCTTATTTAGAATAAACTCAAGATCAGAAGTCCTATGGCTATATTTTGCAAGAAGCATCTGTATATGTTTGTTTTCAAGAACAAAAAAACCCTCTAGGCTGTACTGTAAGAACTTTCTTATGCAGAAAAGATAGTTGCTTACAAATAATGCTTCAGGGCAGCCTGTGAAGACTTGTAGCACTGAGAGTCAATCCCTACACTAAAAAATCCCTTATCACTCCTTTAGAAGCTTAATAGCAGCACGTCACATAACACTGTCAGAGTTAATGGCTGGAACTGTTATTTTTTGACTCCACTGAGCATGCCAGTGAGGTAATACATGGCCACAAAAATCAAATGATGGGGAAAAAATCCAGCACTATCAAATCAGACTCCAGGTAGTTTCAGAAGTTCAGTCAGGCAATTGAATTAATTGTTATTTGTGCCAATCCCCTCCACCTGAGTGCGTTAAAATGTGCTACCTTTGATTGCATGGGAAGAAATATTTCCCTACTTTCTGGTGACCATGACAAGCACAGCTGATACAATCACTGAAAACATCAAAGGCTCTGGCTTGTTCTGCTCCATGCCAATATGTAAGAGGCTGAAGCACAAGCACAGACACAGTGTCTTGGCACTGGTGGACAAAGGGCACCTTCACCCACCTGGATGTGGTTACCGATCAAGCCAAAAGCACATGGGTTAATCATGTTCCTACATCTGTGCAGCCTTAAAATCAACAAATATTGCAAGATTAATGAAGAACATAAGGAGCTACAGCCCTGAATTATTTTTTTGGAAGTCTAAATGTTAAGCCTCCAGTTTTAACAAGTAGTTATATCAAAGCAGCAATCAAAGCCAGATTCCCCATTTGTAAAGGGCTCAGCACAGACTGCTGGGTTGTAAATATGGCCTCCTGAGGTAAATTTGGATAATGTCTGCTCTAATCTGCTGGCACAGTTTGAAAGGCAAGTCTGACCTGCCAGAGTAGGCTGCAATGCATATGCTTGTCCAGCATGGCCATGGGGATCACTGCCTTGGGCTCACATAGGCCCCTTGGCTTCCCCTGGGAGCAGCACGGTGCAAGCTATCCTGCCACCTGCACAGTGCCAGATGTGCAGCTTTTAACCTCGTTGTAGAGGCTTGCAGGCCCCTGCAAGGCTGAGGAGGGCTGACTTGAGAAGATGCAACCATACTGTCCACAGTTGTTTCCATTAGGATTTGTAACTCAATGTTTCATATTTTCCCAGGAGCATCCTCTCTGGGAGCCACATAATAATATGGAATTCAGCACTGAAAAAGCTGAGTATAATGAGATTTAAGGGTATCTTTCCCAAACAATTACACAAGGAAATCTCCTTCCTTCATGTATTGAACAATGTAAGCATTTTGATCATGACTTAGGGAAATATGAGAGTAAGTTCCTATAGATCCTAATTTCAAAAGCAATCACTGCACTGCCTCCAACTCTGCTTTGCATTCCTCTCTGCATCAGGACATGTGTGTGACAGAAAATGGGGCTGCTCTGTGCTGTATCTTCTGGTAGCATCAAGTAGCAGACCTCCAAGGACTTCTGCATGGCTCTGCTGACTTTGAAACACCCCTCATGATGAATAAGACAAGGGATCTGGTAACAACTGTTATGGTTTCAACAACTTTTTGGCATCAGTTTTCACTGGCAATTGCACTTCCCACATCTCTTGAGTCCCTGAATCTCCAAAAAGGAAATAAGTGTTCAGTGAATATTCCACTGAAATGTAGGCAAAGCAATAGACAAGGCTTCTTGATCAGGATAATGCCCTTATGTGTATCAGAGATGATAACACGGTGGAAAGCAGAAGAACATAAAATTAACATGATTTTAGTAGTAACTTCAGCAACTTCCTACAAAAGTTTTCTTTCCTCCAGGCATCTGAATAGCAACAGACATTCCCAGAAGCACCTTGCTTCTCTAAAAGCATAAGTCATCAAAACACACAATGAGAAGGAAAGAAAGCAAGAAAAACAATAGAAGAGGGAGCAGGTGAGAGGCAAACCTCAGAACCAACTTCCTTTTCTCTAATCCCCAACTTCAAAGAACAAAAAAGACCTCAGGGCAAAAGAAGCCCAAGTGAGACCTAGAGATTTGAAGGGCTGTATGGGAAACCTAGGAAAAGCACTCCTGCTTGTTTCAAGAGGAGGCACTTTTTTCACTGCATCAAGAACAGAAGTAAAATTTTTTTGTAAATGACAAATTCATCATCTGTCTCTTTGGTTTCCAAATATGGGCAGAGTTGTTGTACCTTCATCTTCCCCATGAGCAACACTCAAAGCTGCCAGGGGGAGGAAGCAAAGAAGAAGCAGCAGGAAAGTTAGCTAACACAAATAAAGGTTTTAGAACTTATATTATCATGATGTCCCTTTGTTCCTGATACCTTCAGGCTAAAGAAGCAAGAGGAGTCTTCTAGCAACAACAACAATGGGCAGCAATGGGCAAGCAGAGCAGAGTGTGCACAGGGAAAGCCTTCCCTGCCACATGGTCCTGGATCCCAGTTGCGCCCCAAGTTTGGTGCAAACTGCAGTCTTGCTGAGGGGGGAATTATGTCTCCTCCTTTAGATAACTGATAGGCGTGTGTTATTCTCCTTGTTCTTGGCCTCCAGGAGTACAGCCCATTAAACACTGCACTCCACCTGTCAAAAGCATCTGCTGGTCCACCTTCCAGACCATCATGTCCTCAGGTGCATCCAAAGATATTGTGGGAGGCACTGCTCTCTTTCATCCAGAAACACAATCATTTTGTTAAAGAAAGCCACTCAGTCAGCTGTGTCCTCTCTCTCCACACTTACCTTATAGACTCAAACTGGGTCTTGGAGTTTTAAGGGGTCTGTCAATCAAACACTCCCTATTCATAATGCTAGCTATGGAGCTGGCATCGGACCTGTAGGATCTACCACCTTCTCCTCCAGCCCTTCCCTCTCAGACAGGATCAGGCAGAAACCAAGTGGGACAGCAGGATCATGACTATGGTCCTGACAGAGCCCTGGAGATCTGGTCTCTGTGCTTTCTGAGATCCTAACTCTAGGTGTAACCCTAACCCTAGGAAGAGAATGCAGCCTTGGCCTCAGAGTGGTCCCAAGGGAAAAGCTGTGGAGGAAGCAGGGATATGACAGTTTCGAATTCCCCTTGGGGCGCCCTTGGCAGCAGTAGTGTGCCTGGAGCTCTGGGCTCTATGGTTTTTATGATGCTACCCCTAGGTGTAACCCTAACCCTAACCCTTGGTAGATAATGCAGCCTTGGCTTCAGGGTGGTCTCAAGGAAAAGCCGTGCAGGCAGCCATGTTTTTGCAGTTTTGCATTCCCCTTGGGATGCCTTTGGCAACTGCAGTGTGCCTGGTGCTCTGGGCTCTGTGCTTTTTGAGATGCTAAACCTAGGTTTAATCCTAATCCTAGGCATTTAATCCAAGTATGGCTGCTGGGTGATCCCAAGGAAAATCCTAAATGCAGCCATGTTGAGGCAGTTTTTCACTCCCCTTGGAATGACTTTCACAGCTGCAGTGTGCCTGGAGCTCTGGACTTCCTGGTTTAAAAAACCCTAACCCTAGGCATGACCCTAACCCCTACCGTAGGCAGGCAATCTGGCCTAGGGTTAAGGATAGTACCAAGGAAAAAGCTCTGGAGGCAGCCGTGTTGTGGCAGTTTTGCGCTCCCCTTGGGATGCCTTTGGCAGTTGCAGTGTGCCTGAGGCTCTGGGCTCTGTGGTTTTTGAGATGCTAAACCTAGGTGTAACCCTTATCCTTGGCATTTAATCCAACCATATCCTCAGGCTGATCCCAAGGACAATCCCATGGTGGCAGCCATGTTGTGGCAGTTTTGGTTTCCTCTTGGGAGTCCTTTCACAGCTGCAGTGTGCCTGGAGATCTGGGCTTCCTGCTTTAAAAAACCCTAACCCTAGGCGTAACCCTAACCCTAACTCTAGGCTGTAAATCATCCTAGGGTTACGGATGGTCCCAAGGAAAAAGCTCTAGAGACAGCCATGTTGTGGCAGTTTTTCCTTTCCCGTGGTATGCCTTTTGTGGCTGCCGTGTGCCTGGAGCTCTGGGCTGTGTGGTTTTTGAAATGCTTACCCTAGGTGTAACCCTAACCCTAGTAATTAAAAGCAGCCTTATACTCTGAGTTGTCCCATGGAAAAAGCCATGGAGGCAGCCATGTTGTGGCAGTGTTTCGTTCCCCTTGGGATGCCTTTAGCAGCTGTGGTGTCCCTGGAGCTCTGGGCTTTGTGCTTTTTGAGATGCCGACCCTAGGTGTAAACCTCACCCTGACCCTATGCAGTAAAAACAGCCTTGGCCTCACGGTGGTCCCAAGGAAAAAGCCATGGAGGCGGCCATGTTGTGGCAGTTTTGCGCTCCCCTTGAGATACCCTTCACTGCTGAGGTGTGCCTGGAGATCTGGGCTCTGTTGTTTCTGAGACACTAACCCGAGGTGTTACCCTAACCATAACCCTAGGAAGATAATGCAACCTTAGACTCTGAGTGGTCCCAAGGAAAAATCCGTGCAGACAGCCATGTTGTGGCAGTTTTGTGTTCCCCTTGGTATGCCTTTAGCAGGTGCAGTGTGCCTGGAGCTCTCGGCTCTGTGGTTTTAGAGATGCTAACCCTAGGTGTAACCCAAACCCTAACCTTTGGCAGTAAAAGCAGACTGGGGCTAAGGCTGGTGCCAAGAAAAAAGCCATTAAGGCAGCCATGTTGTGGCAGTTTTGTGTTCCCCTTGGGACGCCTTTTGCAGCTGTGGTGTCCCTGGAGCTCTGGGCTCTGTGCTTTTTGAGATGCTCATGCTAGGCGAAACCGAAGCCCTAGCCCTAGGCAGCCTTAGCCGCACGGTGGTCCCAAGGAAAAAGCCATGGAGGCAGCCATGTTGTGGCAGTTTTGCCTTCCCCTTGGGATGCTCTTGGCAGCTGCAGTTTTCCTGGAGCTCTGGGCTCTGTCATTTTTGAGACCCTAACCCTACGTGTAACCCTTACCCTAACCCTAGGAATTAAAAGCAGCCTTGGCCTCAGGGTAGTCCCAAGGAAAAAGCCATGCTGGCAGCCATATTGTGTCAGTTTTGCATTCTCCTTGGGATGCCTTTCACTGCTGAGGTGTGCCTGGAGATCTGGGCTCTGTGGCTTTTTGCATGCTAACCCTAGGTGTAACTCTTACCCTAGCCCTAGGAATATAATGCAACCTTGGACTCTGGGTGGTCCCAAAGAAAAAGCCGTGCCAGCGCTCCCCTTGGGATCCCTTTAGCAGCTGTGGTGTCCCTGGAGATCTGGACTATGTGGTTTTTTGAGATGCTAACCCTAGGTTTAACCCTAACCCTAACCCTAGGCAGTAAAAGCAGCTTTGGCCTCAGGGTGGTCCCAAGGAAAATGTTGTGCCGGCAGCCATGTTGTGGCAGTTATGCGTTCCACTTGGGATGCCTTTTGCTAATGTGGTGTGCCTGGGGCTCTGAGCTCTGTGCTTTTTGAGATGCTAACCCTAGGTGTAACCCTAACCCTAGGCAGTAAAAGCAGATGGGGCCTAAAGCTGGTGCCAAGGAAAAAGTCTTGAAGGCAGCCATGTTGTGGCAGGTTTTCATTCCCCTTGGGATGCCTTTTGCAACCCTGGTGTTCCTGGAGCTCATGGCTCTGTGTTTTTTGAGACACTAACCCTAGGTTTAACCCTAACCCTAACCCTAGGCAGTGAAAGCAGCCTTGGCCTGCAGCTGGTTCCAAGGAAAACCTGTTGTGGGAGTTTTGCGTTCCCCTTGGGATGTCTTTAGCCGGTGTGGTGTCCCCGGAGCTCTGGGGTCTTTGGTCTTTGAGATGCTAACCATAGGTGTAACCCTTACCCTAATCCTAGGCAGATTACGCAACCTTGGACTCAGGGTGGTCTCGAGGAAAAAGTCATGGAGGCAGCCATGTTTTTGCAGTTTTGCGTTCCACTTGGGATGCCTTTGGCAGCTGCAGTGTGCCTGGAGCTCTGGGCTCTGTCATTTTTGAGACCCTAACCCTAACCCTAGGCAGTAAATGCAGCCTTGGCCTCAGGGTGGTCCCAAGGAAAAAGCCATGCTGGCAGCCATGTTGTTGCAGTTTTGCGTTCTACTTAGGATGCCTTTCACTGATGTGGTGTCCCTGGAGCTCTGGGCTCTGTGCTCTTTGAGATACTATCCCTAGGTGTAACCCTAACCCTAATCCTATCCAGTAAAAGCAGATTGGGGCTATGGCTGGTGCCAAGGATAAAGCCATGGAGGCAGCCATGTTTTTGCAGTTTTGCGTTCCCCTTGGGATGCCTTTGGCAGGTGCGGTGTGCCAGGAGCTCTGGTCTCTGTGGTTTTTGAGACACTAACTCTAGGTGTACCCCTAACCCTAGGCAGTAAATGCAGCTGTGGCCTCAGTGTGGTCCCAAGGGAAAAGCCGTGGAGGCAGCCATATTGTGGAAGTTTTGCATTCCCCTTGGGATGCCTTTGGCAGCTGCAGTGGTCACTCCAAGACACTCCAGCTCTTCCAGGCCATATTATTTGTTCCCATTTGGAGGAGCACTCTGGGTTATCATCCAAGGATTGCATGAACCTCAGCAGTCTTTTTCCTGGCCTGTTCACCTTAGCTAAGCCCCTTTCCTTTTTTTTTACCTGGGATAATTTTGACATTGCCTTTTTCCTCCAACAAAAATACTGTAAAATAGCCATCTGCATAATGCCACTTCTTTCCTACGAATCACAGGAAATTCATACAGCTCTGCATGGGAGAGCACTGCATCATTTGCTCTGCGTTCTGATCTAACTCATGGATTGGTCAGTCAGCTTTTCTTCTAGAGTGAGTTGTGCTGCCTTGTCCCAGTGTCTCCAGGAATTTGCCGCAGTCGGATTTCAGTCAGATTAGTTAGAGAAAATCATCTTTTATCCCTAAGGAAATATCTTCTGTTCTTCACCAGCTGCAAAATTTTCTTCATTAAGTCATGTCAATAGCAGAAGGAGATTATTTCTTACCTGCATGAGAAACGCACCCTGGTGCCCTCATTATGCTTTTTAATTTGTGGTAGGGAAGGAATTTTTTTTTCTTTTTTCCTCCTTCTTTTAAATTACCTTAATACTGAAAGTTGCCTAGCTTTTCTTTTGGGAAAGCCACCCCTAAGGCACAGAGACCATACACCAGGTGTCAGTTCACTTCTCATCAATTGAAAAACACTCAGAGTTTTCTGTAGGGCAAATTTATCAGCTGAGGATATGGTCTGAGGATCAGACTGAGACTGGTGTTAGTGAGGGCAAATGGGCTCTTTCTCCCTTGTCTGGGCATGTGGGGGCAGTTTTGTTTCTGGAAGGACTTGAGTCAGTTTTAAGAATTCATGTCTCTCAGTTGTGCTCAGACTCCTACTAAGACACTGCAGGACTGTGGGCCCACCAGGACAGAATAATCCTAAGCAATTTCTGCTCCTACTCCACTTCTGAAAACAGAGCTCCGCTTCTCAAAACAGAAGCATCAATTCATCTTTGAATTTGCAAGAATTGCCTGAACATGGAGCAGATGCCCCTATACTGGATGGGAAAGATAAATTTAGTCTCCAAATCCCTTTGCAGATCTAGCTCTTTTTACCTTACTGCCTGTTTCTGTCTTCATTAGAGCTAATGAAGACAACACAAGAGCATATGAAATTTAGTATGTGAGTTGTAAATAATTGCAATGGCCATTAAGCATGCTAAACAAAATGTGAATATTTAAATGGAACTCTTTCAGGTGAGTGTGAGCCCGACAGAAAAGTGCATGTTCTTACATAGCCAGCTGGAAAAGCTTGACAGTGAGGAAAGATAGCATCTGAAAAGTATTTCTCAGACAGGGTCCTCATTACAAAATTCTGTGTGAGGAGCCATAAAACTCAGATATCTTTTTTGGCTGTTTTTTACCTATGTTCATTTTGTCTGTGTAAGAGGGAAGGTAATCTCATGGAACAAGAAGCCACCTTGGCATACATTCAACAAGGTCTTGTTTCAGGTTCTAGCTCTAGCTTTACACCATTTATAGTATTACTCTGTTCATAACTCCACTGGGAATATTACAGGATGAAATCAAGATGTCAGAGCATGTCAGAGCAAGCTCACTGACTGCTTATTATCATGTACTTTATTTGTAATTTTTTAATACTACTTAAAGCTCAGAAATCTTTGCAGGGACTGACATAGGCCCAAGATACTTCCATAAACAAAGCCCTCGAGCAATTTCTGAAGCCCCTCCTGCTTCCCAGGTTGCTCAGCTCACTTGGAGAAGAGTCATTGTTTTACATTGGTTTCATTTTTGGCTGGTTGCTTTGGTACAACTTCTAGGTGTTTTCTCTGAGCATATCAGCATTTTCATTGCACAAAAGTTGATCTGCAAATGAAGAAGTTCTTATTTTGCTTTGTGTTTTGTTGCCACAGAAGGATTTCTCTAGTACTGAGTCAACAGAACCAACACCCATGTTTAGAGCGGATGAGATGAAATGGAAGGGCTGGGTCACAGAAAGCCAAAAAAAGGGCTTGATAACAACACTTCAAGGGGGTAAGAGTTTTCTCTTCAGGAGGGAAAAGCTTTAAAATTCCCACCTTTAAAATGCTGACCTTTAAGCATCTTTGAACAATATTATTAAGAATAATCTGTCATTCTTTACCTTTTATGCTTCAGAAGAGCATTTTTGACAGAAAGCATTTTCAATACAGTCTTCATTTTCAATCCAGTCTACAGTGTCTACATTTTCAAACTTCAGTGGCACATTAACTTTTACAGAAAGTTTTAATCAAAGTTTGAATGCCAAAATCACTGTGGGATTAATTAATTAGTATTTTGAAAGCACTTTGTAGAAGAAAAGTGCAAAAGGAAAATATATTTTCTTATTTTTGATGAAAATTACATTTCCATAGTGCAGATTTTCCATTCAACTTAATGCCAAAAAGGTCCCAATACAGGACTCAGTTCAGTTATGTTTTCGCATCCAAACTGTTGAATAGAATGCTAAAAAACAGTTCAATACTGTCCTGAATTAGGACCACGTTATAAAAAGAGAACAGCATGCAGAAATTGTCCTCCTGGACCAGTAAAGCCAACGACAATAGAATAAGAGATGCCAGACTTTCACTATGAAACATTCATAAATGCATTGCCTTGTCCCTTAGTACCCTGATAACGATTGCCAAATGCAACAGAGTGACTCTGTCTCCAGACTTAAAGAAGTTTTCTGCATGAAATAAACTGACTTAGATGAAATGCAAAAAGGTAGCAAAAACTAAAAATACCTGGAAGGAATCACAGTTCCATATTTGCCCTGGCTAATTTGGATGGGCTGATGAAAATTTCCTTTCAAAGCCCTGAGGATGGCAGTGAGGGACCAGACTGCATTAGGGGATAGTAAATAGCTCTGAAACTGAGGATTAACAGAACAGAAATGTTTACTCTTTGTGTTGAAAGCTTTTCACCTAAATATGTGTTCTTTGCCTTGGGTGTCTTGTTCACCAGCTCTGTGAGAGCGGAGGACCAGCACCCACACCATACCTACTGGGGGATCACAGTAAGGGACAGGAGGAAGAAAAAGTGTCTGGGATGAGGAGAAGAGCACAGGATCCATCCCAGAGGGGTCAGAGCTAGAGGAGCAGCACTTGTGCTGAGTGGTTTCAGAAAGATTTAAAGGAAGAGGTTGCCATTTCCATTTTAACTTCAACTTGGCTTGTGACAAGAGCTCTTGAATCTAGCAAAAGAAGCACTAGAAACCATAGTGATTGAAAACTGGAATTAGATAAATTCAGGTTAAAAATAAAGTTCTGTTCCCCAGAGGGAGCGTAGCCACCAGCCAGGCAGCTGGCCAGTATGCCTGGTGCAGTCTCCATCACCAGTATAATGGTCTGCTGGGAAGCTGTGAAGTGAATTCAGAGCAGATTTCTCTTCTACAGGGTGTCACACTAAAGGATGTGTCCTTTTTCCCATGAACTTTTTAACAATAGTGTAATAAATTTGACTGAAAAGGAAGCAGTGGTGTAGACCACTAGGATATTTAAGCTTTTGATCTCTATGCCTCTTATCAAGATTTGCGATGGCTTGTTCTGCACCTTCTTAGGCCAGACTGCAGTCTCCATCTGTGCTCTTATTAAACTCATCTTCTTGTTTAATTGTGGATAAAGCTTATGCCCAATCTGATTCAGTTCAAGCAACACAGATAAGAGTTGTCAGGTGTCTCAGATCTGGATCTGTCATTCATAAGCATCTCTCACGTGTTTTTTTTCTGCCTGTACCCCCTGCAACCTTCAGACGCATGGGGAAGTAGCATGCTGCTGCTCAGCTCTGCCACTCTGGCTCCTAAAATCTGACCTTGAAAGGGAAAGAAAAGGAAAACTAAAAATTCCACCAAAATATCCCAGTCACCAATACTGAGATAAATTGAGACAAAAGAAGAAGACATGAGAGAGTACAATGCATATGGACTTGCCAGCAGAGTTCAAATTTAAAAAAGAATGAGGGCCAAAAGTTGACAAAAACCATGTAGACAGTAATTCTAAAACATGTGCCTCTGCTCTGTATGCAGCATGTGATGTAGAGGTATATAAAAATCCTATGAATTGTCCCCAGACATCCATCAAAAATCTAATCTTTATGTGTTGAAAAAGAATTGCTTAAAAATAGATTTAAGTAGAGAAAATAATAAAATCCTTGGAAATTTATTTAATGAGACAGTTTCTGATGTACAGCACAAAACAAAGATTATATAATGGATGTCAAGATAATAAATTGTACTCAAATTCGTCTCACGCTTCTGAGTCATTTAGCCTGCTGTCCTTTTGAGCTGTCACTTGAACAAAGCAGCTGAAATGAACTAATTTGATAGCTTATCTCATTTGTCTTTCTTTGGGAAGCATTCCTTTTCTCCAGAAGTCTCTAAAAGCAGGCTAAAAGGAGACACAAATATAAATGAAAATGCCAGTAGGAAAGACAGTTAGGTCTTTTCATTAGCTGAAAATTTGAGATATCTATTCTAGGCACATTTGGTGTGTGTACCACATATCTCTCTAAAGAAATGCCATGGAAATTCTCTCACTTACTGGAGAGTCTTTGAGAATCCAACACCACAGCTACAGCACAACTGCAACATCGTGAAAGAGCACCCAGACTGGCCTGGCTATCAGAAACCATACAGCTGCCTTAGCAGGACTCCCCCCGAGCACATGGACAAATTGCAGAGCCAGTTGTTCCATCTTAGGGTGCCTGCCCACAAATAATGTAATTATTTGTGCTCCTCTGACCACTGGACATGTGGTGAGGCCACCAGTATGTTCTTGCTGAGGCTCCTGGTGCTATGCAGCAGAAATAGATAATAATACAACTAACAGGCCTGATGAGAGATCTCTTTGAAGGCACAGGGAGGATGCCAGGCTCACCCACCCCATGTGCCTGTCTGAACAAATGTGTGCCTCTTAAACCCACCTGGCAGGTTATCTTTTTCTTGCACTCCTAGAGAATCCATGGTCATATCTCATTTTTCAAACAATTATTTGCTGTTCTTTTCTTAGCAATCACCTGGATTAAGACAGACACTTAAAGGGAATTTAGTAAGGCTTGCTTCATTACCCAGGCTGTGTACACTCATGCTTCCAGCATTCTGAAAAGGTTTAAGAGATTGAGGCATGTATGAAAACTGCATGAAGCCCTATACTTCAATGGGATTTTTCAGAGGGAATGTCAATGTGTCAAACTCGCTGGCAGACAAGTGGACCTGGAGCTCGACAGAATAGATTTACTTTGGAATAAAACTGAAAACAGGGTTATGTGTGGGGAAGTATCTAGCAGCTGGACCAGGGTGCTCTGAAATGTAGTATGCCTTAAACCAATCAAAATGAGATGAGTGGAGAATTTAGGAACTCACAGAAATATATAGAGGATTATTTGACAGAATTATCATCCACAGAAAGAGATAGGGAAAACTAAGTAACAATATTCTCAAACATTGTTACCATCACTCAGTATTTTAACATGAAACAAGAAATTTAATTCTTTAGCTTTGGTGTTCATGCTATTCTGTAGCACCTCCACTGCTTTATCTCTCCCTCTTTTTCTTTTTGGCATTTATGAATATTTCACATTTTCCATATGGCTGGGGAGAAAAATCATTGGATTGTAATTCTCTAAGACTTAAAAAGCACAAGGCAAATAGATCTTTAAACTTTTTTTTTTTAATTAATCCCTTTCAATTTAAATAGAAACTGTTTGATTTTTTGAGCCAGGATAATGATTTTTGAATACTTACAATACTTTTTATGGATTTTTTGTAATTTTGACAGAAACTATAGAGTGCTGGACTGCAGCACAAATGTACTAAACCACTCAGGTCTATTTGCACACAAACAATTAAAACATGGATGAACAAAAATGAAAATTAGTCAAAGCAGAGAAAAAGGGAAAAACTAGTAGGAACACAGATACATTAATACATGTGTTAATATTAGGGATTGATCCATTTTATTTTAACAATGAATGTGGGTGAATTACAACTACTTGAATAGCAATAAATAGAGGAATTATATGATAGGTAGGAGAGACACCTAATACAAAGGAATTTAATAGACAGCCAAGATAGTAAAAATAAATTTTAAAAAGTTAATCTGATGACAAACTAGACATTATAAAAAGGAAAATCAATCTTCTAAGGTGGGATTAATCTTGCCTAATTTAAAGCATTTGAAATGTTAACTGTTTAAGCATCTCATTTCATCATAATTGTCTAGTTTCTTGTGTAGTCAGTGGAAAGAAATATGTTACAGCCAAATTTAATTCATCTCACCTATTTTGAACAATGCTTTAGGGTGGCTACCTTGAGAAGATCTGGGCTCTCTTTTAACTGTGAGGGAATTTGGAACCTCTGCCTTTGGAACTGCACGCTGGATAAATAACTAATTAGGCCAGTAATCAAAATTAGTTGAGGTGAATTTCACTCTTACATGGGGAAAATCTGTAGGGGGAAAAAAAAAGCCAATACAGGTTTAAGAATGATGAAAAGAAGAAAAACAAGTCAAAGATATAAAATTACATAAAATATTTTCTTACAATTTTTAAATAGTATTTGAATATTTTTAGCCTGTTTTTTAATTAATACCCTAGTAATGCAGACAAGCTTGTCCTCTGAAGAATTTCTAAAATATCTGCTTTTTTCCTCTGCATGTGGAGAATTTACCCATTTTTAGGAGAACTAATTTATTAAAATTTGGAAGGCCAACTCAGGTGTTTAAATTTGAAGAATGAATTTGATTGCACAGCTTTGAAACAAATTTTGATAGAAAAAAATTACAAAAGACACAGGGATAAATAAATAAATAAATAAATAAATGCAATATGGTTTTGTCGAAGTTCTGTCAAAATATTATTAATTTTCTTTAAAAGCTAAAATTATTTTTAATTTAAATATAATAGGCATTTTATATTAAAAAAATCATAATGAGCCTGAAGAACAAGAGAGTTAATTGTAATGTGGATAATGTATTAGTGTAACTACTTTATGGTGGGTAGGGAAGTGCACAAAGAGCAAATGAAAATGGTGTTGTCCAGAGGGTAAGTCACCAGGGAAAGGCAACAGTGAGGATCCTCAAAAATTGCTTGTGAGATTCATCTACTATTATTTTCATTAATGATCATATCCAAAAGCAAATATGTGATGATAGAACTCTCTGCTATCATGACTTTCCCAGCAGAGAGGCAGGCCAGGAAGAAGAGCATGATGTTGGAGTTTGCATGATGGAAATGGAATTAAATTTAATGGTGCATAAAATGAAAGACCATGTGCTTAAGAATTTCTGCAGTAATAAGGAATTCCTCAGCTGAATGAGGCAGAGAAATGGTGTTATGTGAGCACAGGTATCTTCTGAGGGACCATGGGGACGTGGACATGAAAAGTAAGAGCGTTCCTCAGAGGAATGTGTTGAGATAGGTGTTTCCAGCAGAGGCTGCTTGTCTGTTTCACCTGCGTGGCAGACTGAAGCTCAGTGCAGGCAAAAACATAAAAATGGCTCTTGTGAGAAGTAGTAATGTTTTTTGTGAGACTTCCTCTGCCGTTCTGCAAACCCATGTTCTCCCCTGTGTGCACTCCTTTGCAATTCCAAAGGAAAATGTGGCATATAATAAGTGACAAACCCACTACATGACCAGATATTTAAGCCAAAGCACATTATTACTGCAGAAGGGAGAAGGGAAAAATACCATCCTTAAAAACAACCCTTAGTAAACTTCCAAATGGATATATACTGAACAGGAATGCATTTAGGCTCAAAATAATAAAAAATAAAATATTTCCTTATCATCATTACATACTATTAATGATACTTTCCATGGAAGGCTTTTAAGTAGTTTCATGATAGAGTTCAATTGTCTTCTGGTAAAAATCATACAGTAACGATGCAATTCAAGCAGGGGACTGGACTCTCTGATTAAAGAGCTTCCTTCCAGTTTTCTGTCACAAACATGCGGAGTACTGACAGTAAACAGTGAAGAACAACTAGTACAGGAGTAACAGGCTCTTTTTAGAACATTTTATTACAAGATTTTAAAGGATTATACAAGGAAGAGTATCTTTATTTCCATTTGTGGAGGAATAAAATGAGGCATATGAAGGTAAAGTGTCTTTCCTTAGTTGCAGGCTTGTGGTAGATAGAATAAGGTTCCTTAATTCCCATGTAACTTCCTACTTCTGAAAATGAGCGTGAAATGAGGGGAGTTTTTCTGTTACAAATAGCTATTTGTAAGCAACAAGCTTATAATTAGAGTACACAGCATGGAAATTTTCCTTTTGGTGGTGGTATAAAAGAGTAGGGTTCTTTCCTAGGAAACAGTGCATTTTTGCATTTGGGTGTGGCTCCAGGTGTGAAAAAGAGTGTTGTTTGGAGGGTAATAAATTAGAAGACCTCTAAGCTCCTCAATTCCCACAGGAAAGTGTAGTCTTGCTCACTTTCAGACTTTCAGACTTGGGTTGTGTTTAGTGTGCTCCTGCCCATGCACAAACCAAGGAACTTTGTGTCTTGGTAGGTGTGGTACCAGGGGGCAGGTCTGGTGCCTGCCTTGGTAGGTCTGCCCTGGGAGCCCCCAGATGTGCAGGTCTGCAGACAGCAGGGGTGGGGCTGTATGTAAAAACAACCTTAAAATAATCTGAGACCACAATGACACTTTATCAACCTGACTTTGACACTTTTTGCAAGATGAATTTGGATAATTCAAACAATCTGTGCTAATTTTTCAAAAGTTTGCTTTAGCATGCTAGGCTGACAATGAAGAAAGGAAATATCAGGCACAAGATGAACAGAAGTTATTTACTCTGAATTTGTTGTGTAGATGTGCTGTCTATTCAGATTAGCTGAAATGTAATTAGAGGTATTTCCATTTCATCTCTGTTTTCAAAGTGGTGTTCATTCCAATAGACCTTTTCTTCATTTGCAGTGACAGACTTATATAACACTAGTTCTGTTTACCAAACAAAAGGAACCTTGTAATAAATTACTTTAATACATTTTTAGAAAGAAGATGCCAGAGAATTATTCAGTAGGGTATGTATATATTAGATACTGCTCATTGGCTCTCACACTTGATAGATTTACAGATTTAGGAAATAATGCCTTTTACTGAATAAAAGAAAAATATTTACATATACAACAAAACACTGATCTGCAGCCTGAGAATTTTAAATTATCTTTACGGTTCTGGGACATGAAATATATAGTATGTATATTAATGGCACAGGAAGGTTGGATTAGATAATGAAAAATCCTGTATTTTTAACTCATTAATTCTTTTCTATGAATAAACCATACAAACTACTAACAAAGTAATTTCAATAATGTTGTTGCTTTATCCTTCAACAGTCTTACCTGGACAATTCCTGCATTTTCAGTTGCATTAATTATCCATTTATTTGGCTTTGTAACAGCATTGAAGAGGCACTCCATACCATGGCACTCACACTAGGAATTTATTCATCCTGTGCAAGGGTTATGGAAGGTCCAGGCAAGTGTCAGACTGTGGGACTCAGAATGACTCACTGAGAGAAAACAGCCTGAGTCATTCTCTCTCTCTTTCACTGTTATATGATCTTTTCCAATGCCCATGGTCCTCTGGCTTCAGAGCATATAGGAGTAGTGTCAGGCAGTTCTGGTTGAGAAATCTCCTCTAGGGAGTTAGTGCATTGCCTATCCCATCCCTCATTGACTGGAAAGAGCTGAGGCTGTTGTAAAACACCATGGAATAGCAGTTAAAAAGAGAAATTCCTTGAAAATCTGAATAATATCTTTAATCCACTGTTCTCCTAGCCCTTTAACCTCCCTATGAACTTAAATGTATTGCACATTTGTGACTTACCATCCAGATTTTGCGTCCAGTTTTTTTCCTTGCTTTCTCTTAATATTAGCTTAAATGTTTGATCACATCTAAATTGCAGCATAACTAATATTAATACACAGCACAAAGTCATTAATTTTGTTTTCAAAATTTGATCAGAAACTGTAAATTGCACAGAGGATAATTTGTGGTAGAAATTGTCAGCCAAGATTAAAATGCATTTGAATGAAGAATAGGGACATGCAATCAAGTATGTTCTTAAGGAATACACAAATATCTTGAATTTTGTATGCAAATGCTGTCACAATTCTGAGCCTTTTTTATAAATATACAATTATAATTGTGACAGTGAACATCTTGCATTTCACTGTTATTCCCAAACGCAAAATCTCGGCGCTCAGGAAAACTGTTATGAATTTATAACTCTGCCTAAAAAACTTCAAGTCTGTGAATAAATAAATGGAGCTTTTTAAAGAATCCATAATTTTGCAAAAGGATTTTTCTTAAAAAGTAGATTTTTATGCATTTCTACCAGGTACCTTCAAGCAGAGAATGAGCCTTCTTATTTCTTTGACAGTAAAAATTTGTAGCCTTCCACTTGGTGTCACAGACCCACCAAAACTCACAAATAATCTTTATGGAGCTATTTATCCTTCATTGTTGTACCTTGTAGTGATTTTCACTCCATCTCACAGTCAGTCCCTGAGCAGCAGAGTTCCTGTATGTGTCCCAGGACATAGGAGGACCCTAATATAAGGGGCATCCCAAAAATAAACATCATAGTTTATTGGTGGTTAGATTACTATTTCATACTTATACAAACAGCTATAAGTCCAAATCTACCCAAACCCAGCAAGCAATAGAAAATTTTTCTTCATTCCTAAGTGCTCTGTTTAGTAATAAATGTATTGGTAAGATTATGAGTGGCTTATTGAATATTTGTGTCTGTCGTATTTTGGCTAGATTGTTTGAAATCCAGAATTACAGCTGAACAGTCTTCCTCTGCGTTTGAGACAGCTCCTGTACTCCTTTTGCATGAAGATAAAGGGTGTTTTAGGCTGTTTACTTGCCTGTATGACCCTGGGCTTTGTCACACTGTCTCAGAAAAGACAGCTCTTCTGTAAGCAGTAAAAAAGTGTATTTTCCCCAGCAGTGTGTTGTTCATGACCACAATAAAGTCATCTCTGTGGGATCACATCAGTGGGATCATATGGAAGTGCCTGTCTCTCATCCTCACCTTCACCCCCTGGTCATGGCTGATGGCTGATTCATCAGCCATCTAGATATGGCTCTGCCCTCAGTTCTTCAAGAAGGGTGTGTTGGAGTCTGGCCAGCAGGTCTGGCTGCCCTGTGCTCCGCTGCCGTGCCAAGTAATTCCCATATCATCACGGGCTCGTACAGGTTTGCGTTGTTCCTTGTCTGCTGAGAAAAACTGAACTGAAGTGGCTCATGTCTCATAAAACTGGTGTAATGGAGTAGCTAAGCAGGTTGGTCAACTCCCAGAGATCTTGTGTGACTAAACAACTCTTTACAAACAATCATTCCAGAAAAACTTCACAGCACAGTGACAAGAGCAAATGGAGGTATCTGGAGAAAATGGTACTGAGGGCAGTTTACTCCAGAAGATGAAATGAGAAGTATGGTCTCTACCAGGAATTATTTCCAGGGGACTGTGAGCAGCACTGAGACCCAGACAGGGAATGTGAAGCAAAACCTCTCTTAGTAGAGATTAACCACCTCAGGAAAGCATGGCAGTGAATAAATACCTCATCTCCATGACAGGGACTCGGGTATATGAAATGCGACATTTAAATTTGACATTTTGGTCAAATAGAAATGGTCAATATAAGTTGACATGCTCGGAAACATTTGAGGAAATCTGAGGAAAGAGGTAACAGCACTTTTGGCTGGGCTGTGCCTGGTTGCGCCTGTTTTGAGGACAGAAATCACCACTCAGCCCCTCTGGGCAGGGACTGGGGCAACATGCTGAGAGGAGTCCAGGAGAAGACTGTGACACAGACACCAGCAACGGGGTGCAACAGGGGTGAGGGTTGGGTCAGGCACGTTCTGCCAGGGCCACTGCTGGAATATTGTGTTTGTTTTGTAGCCTATAAAAGTCACTGTTCTCTCTTGCTCTTCACCTACAAAATGAGGTAAAAAAGAGCACTAAGGGTCAACTATTGATTTTCCTGTCACTGAAAATTGCCTCTATTCTAGGGCTTTGCCTAGATGTCTAAAGACAATCTGTGAAATTAAGAGTTGAAGCATTCTTCAGCAACAGGACAAATAGGAAGCATAAATACAAAATCTCATTTCTGCACACAAAGAGCACTGTTCCATATTTTCCACTTTAGAACTTGTATTTTTTAAGACTTACTTTTAAAAGAAGTATTTTAAATGTATTACTTTTTTTTATAAGTAAGTTATATTTAATTTATATAATCACCTAAATGTAATTGATGGGAAACTGCAAATTTTCATTAAAATAATGGGAAACTTTTAATGAAGAAACAGAATTTCTATTATTTTCATAATATTTGAACTTAAACTTGTTATACTTTGATTAATATAATAACAAAATTTCTGTTATTTGTTTAACTTTAACATAAAACTGAATGTGCAAAGAATGGTTGGGCTTTTTTACTTTTTTTAGACCATACTGCAGTCAAGTATCATTTTCTTGAAAGCCGGTTCATTTAATTCCACCATTTTTTCTATCACATCTAGGTACCTTTCCAAGTATTCTTCTTAGCAACTTTGTCAAACAATGTTTCCCACAACTTTAAATTTAAACATTGTATGCTTTTAGACATTGGTTTCTCAACAGTTTTCTGCAAATTTGTCTCGTTCTTCTGCAGTCTCTGGTTTCTTCTACACAGATATATTGTAATTATTTTTCTCAGTGAAACCCATTAGCACTTTTTTTTTCTTTTTGTTTTTCATTCTCCCTAATCAGTTCTTTCTCTTAGTTCTGAGCAGGTAAAAACAGGATGAGCAGAAAATATTGAGCTCTGTTTGCTCAGAATTTGCTATCTCAGAGCTTTAACAGAATTAATTCACCTGTGTATTCCTTGAGGGAATTAACATCCCCTTAGCTATGCTCTCTCACTTGCACTGTAACTGGACCTGTTTCATAATTCATAAATGACTCAATATTAACTGGTCTAGAAGCTGACTACAGTGTCAGTTCTCATGGCATAACTTCTGACAGAGCAATTGCTGCTAGACCCCACATTCACAGAGCTTATGTTGCGGTGGCTTTGGGTACCCTCACTGCAAGGGGGTTGGGCTGGATGAGCTTTGAAGGTCCCTTCCAACCCAAGCTATTCCATGACTCAATGATAATGCTGATCCATCTGAAATTTCTACTGTTTTGTGCGGAAGGGTCACGTAAAACTACACTCTGTTGTCAGTTTCTGCTACTCAAGATCTAAACAGTGAAGCTGCCTCTGGTATTCCAAAGGGCAGGCTGGTGATTCTGACTTTAGTTCTGGGATTTTTTAGAAGAATATAGTTTTAGGTATTCTCACCACCAAAAGTGCTTTTGAATGTGCTCATTAAGGAAAGGAACACAAGGCCCCAGATGCTTCTTAGGACAATATTTGAGAGCATAATGTGTCTCTCCTGCACTGCCTGCTCTCAGTATCTGATCTCAATAACAGAAACAGGAGATCTCAGTATCCCTATAACAGAAACAAGAACGCATGAAAACACAGATGGTGCATATTTAAAATAGCCATTACTCCTGACGCAGTCATTCCAATGTGTGCTCAGATATGGAACATTATAACACTATTGATGCATCCAGATGCATTTTACCTTGGCTTTGAAGGAGCTTTTCCCCACATCCCTGAACAACTATAATGCTTTGAGAGCTCCAAAGCTCAGCTAATAATGAGATTACCCAAGATTTTTTTTTAATTGTCTGCCCTCCCAGACATGTCAGGGTGGGTATAAGCCCGTGTGTGAGAGGCAATCCATACCCAAGCATCCATGAGGGTGATGGGTCTGAGGTGATGGCACAGGCACTGGCTGATGCTGTCTGCTGTGAGACAATCTGCACAACAGTGGAAGCACTGAGCTGTGGCTCCCCAAAAACTGCTTCACATGCCCTGCTCCTGTTCCTCTTCCTGTGCAGAGAAATGAAAAATGGGTAGGCACTTCTTCAAGAAGAGAAGTCAAGAACACCCATGTGAACTTCACTGAATACCTCAGACACCATGAAAGACAAGCAGTGAAGGCTGTACAGATGCAAAGCATTTCACCAGAATCAGTGGGGCTCTAGTTAGTGCAGTGATGTGGGCCAGCAATATAAACTGCAGGCTCAGCACCTTGCTTAGGCAATATTACCATGGATTTGTCCATGCTACCGCAGGTTTTCAAAGCAGGTGATGAATGAATCTGTTCAGCAGGGCTCAAAAATTAGCAAAATGAAGCCTAATTAAGATATGGGACACATTTTCGCAGGAAAACATGAACGCTGTAAGTTTAGTTGGGAAATGTGATTATCCAGGATTATAAAAAGCAAAAAATAACATCTCTAGTTTAGGAAGTCCCAAAGCTTCAGATTGTTCAAATGTGGATGCTTTCACTAGTCCTGGTAGCTGTTAGCTGTGCTGATAGCTGTTAGCTGTGCTGATAGCTGTTCTTAGAGCAGGAGATTTGCTGAGATGTATCTTTGGTTTGAGCCAATACAAATGTCCTAATGTGTATATGCAGAATATACCGAAATGCAGCATATACAGAAATATGCAAAAAGTTAATCAAAGAATAAAAGTAAAATTCTGTTTTTCAAGACATTACTATCCAAGACAAAGGGCAGATGGAAAGAGGCAGATGGAAACAAAAAGGAATCAGTAACACAACATCAGTCAAGATGAGTGTCATTAGATCATTGCAGCAGCAGTTTTGCCACTGTAAGTTTGTTCCTGGCAATAGGGCAAGAAATGTTTTGAGAGGAGGTTTGGAGAAGATAATGAGGCATTTCTACCAGTGTTTACAAAAAAGCCCTCCAGAATGTGAAGATTAAAATCCTCATTTTCTCTAAATTAGGAGTTAGGGATTTCACTTTATATTTTCATATTTTAAATTCCTGACAAAAATTCCAATTACTTTCCATTATCAGTGTTCTATTAGTCAAGATTATGAAAAAATCTAAGTAAATGCCTTTTCCTCGCCATTACAACTGTGTATATTTACAGGTCTGAAGGCCTTTCAAAGCCTTGCATGCTTTAGTGTATATTCTATGACATGTGGGCTCCAGAAAAATTTGGTGTGACAGTTTCCAGCCTGGGAATCAGGGACAAAGATGCATCTCTAATAGTTACTTAATGCACTATTAAAATATGCTTGAGAGAGTTGAAAACTAAAAATCCAATGCAACAGAAGAGGGAACAGATGATATAACAGTCAAAACCACAGGAGGTGAGAAAGAAGAGTTGATGTGGCAAAGCCTTCACTGGACTCAGGGATTCCTGAGTCCCTGTCTCAGGGGACCTTGAGACAGGGACTGTCCTGTCCTTGCCCACTTGCTTTTCCAGAGTGGCTTGTGAGGAGATTTACATCTCCCCTCCAGTGAGTCTTCTGTGTGTCTGTCTTGGTTTGGAAAGATGGGTGCCTGCTAAGGGAGGCAGGAGCCTCCCCTGAAATGGGGAATGTTAACTCTCTCCCTCTGCATTGCTATAAATTTGAAATTAAGGGGCTCTCAGGCAAAAAATATGGGAGCAGGAATAACAGTTCTTTATTAGGGAAGAAAAAAAAAAGATAAAATAAACAATGCAGTAAACCAAAACAACACTGACAGAGTCAGAACATGACCTGACACCCTGTGGATCAGGGTGTTGGCAGCAGTCCAATTGGAACTGTGGCTGCAGCCCTCCTGGAGTGTCAGGTCTGGTTCTGTTGGATCAGGGATCCTGTAGAAGGGTGCAGTTTTCCTCTGAAGATCCAGTGGAAGAAAACAGATGTTCCTCTGGGGAATCCAGTGGAGAAAGTCATGCTGGTGTTCCAGAAACTCAAGATTATAACTGGGTAGGAATGCTTGGCTCCTCCCTCCGGGCAGAGCATCTCACAATGGGATGCTGTAGTTCTGATCAGTCATGCAGTGACATTCAACAGCCTGTTATCAACAGATGTCTCCTCAGAGGGAGAAGTGGTTGTGCAAGAGATAAGGAAAACTGCCCACTTAACAGAAGACAACTGCCGTACAGATGGCAAATAGAATACCGTTTGCTTGGCAAACCAGGATAGTATCACATGGAGATTAGATTGCTCCCCAGACAGTGACCTCAGCTGGGTACCTGCAGTGGCCCACCACCTGCAAACAAAGTCCTATTTTACTCTTCTAATGTCTGTATGCTGGAGGGTAGTGGAGAAACAGTGGCCTGTGTGACCGGTACATAGGCAAGCAGGACTCCTCTGTCATCTTCCTGGACTCAGGAAAGCTGAAAGAGGTGGGGAAAGCAATTCAGAAATACCTCACCTTCAGCACTCAAGGATCCCACTCCCACCCACGGCTGCAGAGGAGACTCAGCCAGGCTTTGCTGTACTTTCCATCTGTACTCTCCACACGCAGCTTTCCAACCTCTGCTGCTTCCTCCCCAAGTCCACAGTAGGCTTAGCTCTGTGTACAAAGTGTACTTCTATTTCTGGTTCATCTTCCAAATATCCTCATTAGCAGATTAAGAATCATCTCATTCTAACTTGCTCTTTATGAAAGTGAATCGCTACTTTAGCTGGATGTTATTCATACTGGAATCAAGTTTATGTCTTTTTAAAGGGAAAAGTTCTAGCCACCCACTGAGTTACCATATTTCATGCCTAGAGGATTCATCAAACACCTGGTGATTTTTCAGAAAGGGAATGAAACCTATGTGCATTTTCATCAATTTGGAAGGAAAAAATCCTAACCCCAAACAGTTGAAAATCTGAGTGCCAAGAAAAAAAAAGTCTCAAACCATGAGGAAGTTCTTAAAATACATGTTTTTGCAAGATTCTGGTTTTAGACTTCTGAAAAAATTTTAGAGACATATTCCAAATATTTCTCCTAACTTGAAAGGTAAGAAATCCTAACCCATTTCACCTTGTAAGTGAATTCACACCTTTGCTTGTGTTACTAATGTTACTATTTAACAGTATTAATGTGACCTTCCAGGAAGCAGGTGTACACTTGCTTCACTTAGAAGAAAGAAACAGAATAAAACCCATCTTGCTTTATTTCACTCCTTCAGTTTTACAGCCAGGATATTATGCAGCCCAGTAGTCTATGATCTGACCAGTAGTGAAATTCAGAGCTAAAACCCACCAGTTATACCCAGAGAGACTTTTGGGGGCTGTTCTGTCCCATTAAGCAGGATGCTTTAGCAGAGCTTCTCTTCACACCTGAAAGCTGTCCAAGCCTCCATGCTTCAGTCCCTGCATGGAGCTGTCACTCACTGCTGGCAACAGATCCAACAGGGCACATTGCATGGATAAAGCTTCTTGATATTTCTCCTTGATCTGGCAACAGATCCAACAGGGCACATTGGATAAAGCCTCTTGATATTTCTACTTGGTCCCATGAACCTTTCTCATGTGGTTTGTAGAGTCCGTTTTCTTTTCCTGTCTCATGATGAACGGCAGCAGTGATTGTGATCTGTGATCCCTTAATGATCTGAATTTATGTTGACTGCCTCTTACAGACAGGAGGGTTTTCTGTGAATGTAAAGATACTTTATGAGTAATATTTGAAAGTATCTTGTTACTTCATTTTTACTCCAGTGTTTCCCACAAGTTAAACATTAGATAAACTCCACCTTGTTATGTGCTAACTCATCAGCAAATTAATGCCTCTCCAGTGGTTGACAGGGTTTATCAGTCATCTTTTCCTATGATTTGTGGTTTTGAATGTCAGAAATGATTGATTTTGGTGCTTTTCCATTAAGGTGTTCCAAACATTTTGCATATTAATTAGGACAGGTAATCTTGAGAAAGATGGAGTCACTCCTCTTTTAAATGACTTTAATGGACAACTGAAAAACAACTGGACAATCCACTGCACTTCTACATAGTGGCTCCAGTCATTAGTAATCCTCCCTGTTAAAGATGTGTATCTCATTTTGACTCCAAATGCATTTGCTACAGCACCTAGCTATTTCATTTCATAATATGGGCAAGACTGGAACCCTCACAACCCTTAGCTCCTATTTTGCCTGCTAAGGTATTTAGAGATAAGGCTTAGTCGCAATCTCTTTTCCCTGTTTGATAACCAAAATTTACATTTCTTAATTTACATTCTAATGCAGCTTAAGGTCAAAAAGTTGAGGCAGCAGGAAAGGCTCTAAGCTGCAGGGAGTCATTTTCCCCTCAGGCCAAGAAAGGGAACAGGTCCATCTCATTTTGCCTAATGGCTGTGCAGGTCTATCTATTTCACAGGGAAGATAACCATTGCAGTGCTGCCCTCAGTTCGGAAGAGGATGGGATGGATCACAAAGCAAATACTTGGGATTCTAAAGGCACAGTGGTGCTACTGAGTTTTTACTATTATGACAGCAAATGATAAGAAGGGCAAGAAATTATTTTATTCTGGCATAGTATTAGCAGTATTAAGGAAAAAAGTTAACTGACAGTAGTATTAACTTTCCCTTTTCACATCAGGGAAATAACAAGAAGAAGCATCTTGGGACTGAGGTCATCACACTCAACCTTTAAATTAGCTGTAATTTTCTATCAGTAAACTTCCAGTTGCAGAGATTATGTAAAAAGTGCAATGTTTTCCATTGCACTGAAGTCTTTAAAATGAGATTAGGTGTCTGGAAAAGAACACAGAATTCTTTAATTTGACTTCTGTGAAAAAAATACATACACAGATTACATGTAGAGGAAATGAGATAAGATATTTGGAACAATAACTTGGTGTCAGACTCAAGAAGTACAAATAAGTCATTCCACGGCATTTACAATTTTTTAAGAAGTCAGGAGCATGGTAAAGGATGTGGTACTGTAAGCAGCATCCAAGAGACAGTCCAGCAGTGTGGAGGAAGCAGTGCTTGGAGCTGTTAAGATATCTTTATTTATTCTTAATTCAGATTGCAGTGATGTTGGAGATATCTGTACAAAAAAAATTTGTTTTGACTTTAGTGCTTGTGATACCATAAAAGACTCAACTACTTTTTAAAGAAAAATACCGTAATTATTATTTACAATTCATTTTCCTTGTTATTACTTTAGATGATATACTTAGATTCCTCTAATTGCTCAAATTCATACACATTATTATGCTAAATTTTACATTAAAAAATAATCACTGCTTAGGAAAATTACTGTATTCTTGACTCCTGTCATATACCTGACATTACTGGTACATATTCTCAACTTCTTAAGGGTTTTTTCCTGCACTGGTTTCTTTTTCTCGGTTACATCTTATGGCAGACATACAGTAAGAGTAGGCTGTGAAAATTTCTGTATCTGATCTAGTAGTTTTCATTTCAAATAAATAAAATATAGAATAAACATTGTTGTGGTGCAGTTCTTGGTATTCAGAACTGATCCATGAAGGCAGTGCAGTCAAATTTTAATTGCTATTTAAGAAGAAAACAGAACAGTTGCTCTGTTTCAGGAGTCTAATTCCAGGGCCTAATTAGTAGTCAGTTAGTTTGCCCAAGTCCCACTGAAATGCAATTTCTCTTTTACAAATCCATTGTCCTCCTCAGTTAATGTCAGAGGCATGGAAGCCCTTCTTGCTTCTCAGTGATCCCTAAATAACAATGTTCTGTGTAAGAAAAAATAAATCTGTCTCAGTTCCCTAAATTTCATGTTAAGCTTTTTAATTTCTCTCTTTTCCCCCTCTTTACTCAGAAGTGCACTGTGGCCTGTGCTTGATCTACAAGTTAAAGATTCAAATCCCTCAAAGTTTCTTTTGCCTCTTGAAAACCAGACATCCAGTCTTTGGCAGAATCATCTGTCTGCAAGGTAAAACATCTTCAGCAAGCCCTCAATTTTCAAAATACTATACAGCCTTTTAAACATAGCATATCCATTAAAATAAATTCCTGAACCAAAAACATGCTCTTATTGTCAGGAAACCTATCTCCTTGAGTGATTATTCTGCTACACCAACCTGCTACTCTAATTCTGCTATTTGATGCATCAGAATCACCTGTAAATGATAATGCACTCACTGAATGTATTATTTTCCTGTCTCCTTTCTGTCAACACAAAGTGTTTCTTACTTAGTTTCATCTATGCCTTTTAAGACTGCTGCTAATATTTGATACTATTTTGTTATGCATTATAAATAAATTAAAAATATACGGTGGTAAAAATCACACACACACATACTCAGATACGTGCATGCCAAAATGTGACCTGAATTAAAAACCAAAAGGCTAACTCTCCTGGCCTGTGACTGCTTAAGGGCTTTGGGTGCTCAGTGCAACACTTGTTTGGAGAAACCTTGGTGTTTAGTGCCTGCTGTGCCAGCACTGAAATTTAACACTCCAAAATGTCAGATCCTGCACGTAGAACAGAGTAACACTGGGTTCATGTGGAGCTGGGAGAGGAGTGTCTGGAGAGCCCTTTGGAGAGGGGCTGGGGGTGCTGGGGGGCAGCAGCTCAGTGTGAGCCAGCAGGGAGCCCTGGCAGCCCGGAGGGCACAGCCCAGCCTGGGGCACAGCCCAGCAGCAGGCACAGCATGTCCGGCCATGGGACAGTCCCAGAGGATGGGATTGTCCCCCTGTGCTCAGCACTGCTGTGGCCTCACCTCCAGGACCATGTGCAGCTCCGTGCCCACAATTTCAGGATGTGAGAGCCCCTGGATGCCTCTGAAGGGGGGCAACAAGGCAGGTGAGAGGGCTGCAAGGAATGGCCTGTCAGGAGCAGCTCACCTGGGGCTTGTCTAGTTGGAGAAAAGGGCTCTGAGAGGAAACCTCATTGCTCTCCACAGCTTCCTGAGGAGGGGACTTGGAGAGGGAGGTGCTGAGCTCCTCTCCCTGATATACAGTGGAAGGATGTGTGGGAATGGTTCAAAGCTGCAGCAAGGGAGGTTCAGGACAGACGTTAGTGAGAATTTCTGTACCAAGAGGATGGTCAAATACCAGAACAGATTTTCTGGAGGTTGAGTCCCTAAACCTGTCAGTGTTTAAAAGGTATTTGGACAATGCCCTTTATGCCTTAATGCTTTATTGTTTGGTCATCCCTGAAGTGTTGAGGCAGTTGGATTAGAAGTTGTAGGTCACTTCCAATCTCCTCTCCTCTCCTCTCCTCTCCCTCTCCCTCTCCCTCTCCCTCTCCCTCTCCCTCTCCCTCTCCCTCTCCTGTAACATGTTGTCATGTAACCAGTGTGAGGTCTGCATCCTGCACTGTCCCTATGGACACTTTTTCTCCCTGTGACTTTCCTGTGGGACACTTTGCCACATTCACTTGAGGTAAACCTGCCATAGGAGGAGACATGGCCATAAAGGGTGTGACAGAAGCATCACTGATGTTCAGGCAGAAAATTCAGCAGCAATATTTGCTAGGCACTGACTTACTGTAACAAGCGAGACAATCCTCTATCCTGAATTTGTATTATCAAGCTCAGCCTTTTTTTACTGTTCAGAAAATCCAAGCACTTTGATGATGTCACTCCCACCTTCCAGATCATGACAGCAATTAAGAGAAATTCCATGACATGAGACCCACTTCTCCCTTAGGGCATATGAGGGCACCTGGTGTGCAGGTGAAAGTGAGGCGGGAATTTAAAGACTAATAAGAATGTAGAATCTTACAGACTGTAAGAATGCCATCCTTCACCTGCATTGGCCAAAGCCTGAAATTAAAAGAGCATTGAAAATGAAAATGCTGAAAGGAATAAATTTGCTTTTTGTGTTTTGCCAGGCACAGGCTCAAAGCAAAATGAATGCACACTTGTGAAAGAACAATTGCTAAAATCAACAGCAAGACTCTGATTGTCTTCATTGAGCCCCCAGTAATGCCCTTTCTGCTTAAAGATTTGTTATAAAAATAAGATCTCTGCAAATGCATACAAATAAGGTACTTGCATTGTATTGACTTAAAGCTGTCTCAGAAAGATTTTCTTTTGAATCTGAGTCCTGATTATAATTACACTATACTTTCACACTGCATTTATTTCTGGTATAGCATCATTGTCATGACAACCCCAAATTATGTCAATATATATGCATGTTTAAGCTAATTCTTTATTAATGAATAAAAAAGAGGAAAAAATTAATCAAGAACAGGGCTAGAGAGCACTGTCTATGCCATATACACAACAGAACATTTGTACAAATCTCAGGGCATTTTTTCCCAAAGTTGCAATAAAGGGGGAAAAAAATCATTATTTTTCTTTTTTTTATTCAGTCTTCTTGTTTGATTTATCTGTAGTCCTAGAAGGAAGCTTGGCTGATGTCAGCTGTTTTACAGCAGGTCTGGACTTCACTCATGGGGAACATAATTTTTCCTTTACACTGAGCAATCAAATTTGCTCCATTTGTCTCCTGCAGCCAGACTTGACCAAGTGCCCTTGCTGCAGTGCCCTTGGTCAGGAAGAGGTACAGAAAGACAAGGTCCGAACTCAGCATTTATGGCTCAGCAGAGATCCAGGAGCTGTCACAAGGAGATGAGAAGGAGCCCCCTTTCACCTTTTTGTTCATGTCTTGCTCCCCTCCACCACCAAGGAGGCGCTTCTGTCCCCAGAGATGTCCACAATTCTCCACTGTAAGCATTGAGACTGACAGACCTTCCCTGCCTCTTTGTGCTGATTAGATGAGATGTTATTGACCATCAATGCCCTTAAGAGCACTCTAGAAAATGAAATGGTATCACCATTCAACTCCTTGTAGGACTAGCTGTGAGAAGGGCCCTTCTGCAAAACTGGATGAAGCAAAATTTTAATCTTGGTGTAGGTTTCTGGGGGCTATCTAGCAGTCTTGCAGACCTTTCTGACTCTTAACAGAACAGAGAAAAACATATATTTCATTATTATGATTATTATAGTGATAATAAATAATAGCAGTTAATAATAATGATGCAGTCAAAATATTATAAAAGTTGCTTTTATTGATTTGTGAAAATTAAAACATTGACCATTTACCCAGTCCGATTTTGTAAAAGCCAGTTTTATTTGCCTCAATAAAGTGGCTAAAACAGCAAGTAGGGGATAGTAACTACAAAAAACTGGGAGGAAAAATCAAATGTCAGATAAGAATTGCCTGAGCAAAAGAATGTAAAACCATCTTTTAAGTCGTGGAAAGAGTCAAAGTAAGGTTACAAAGGAAATCTTAACATTAATTTTCCTATTTTTGTTGGTTTTTGATTATGAACTAAGCCTCCTCATTGCGTCAAAATCAATGGGAATTTTGAGTCCTACCAATTAGTCTGTGGGTTTTCTCTTCTTTTTTCTTTGTCTCTGTTCATTTGTCATATGATACAATAGAATGTGAGCATACTTTTCTGAACATCATTTATGCCTAATAGAGGGAAAAGGATAAGGCTAAAGCAAAAAGACCTCTCAACAGTTATTTAAGGGTAGAGAAGCTCATAAAATAGGGAAGCATGACAGCCTTTCTCTACGGCTCTGAATAACACCCTTGCCAAGATAAACCCATATGGATTGGACTGATTGCAGATAGCTGGCTTTTCAGCACCATCTGCATGCTGCGGCAGTCTATGGTTCTAATTATTTAGGGCTGTTATTCAGGCTGATAAATTGTATGAAGGATTTTGTTTTCCATCAAGTCATTCTTCCTTCAGCACTGATAGCATCATAATTAAGTAGCAGTCAGTGGCTCTGAATGTGGATAATTCATATTAATTATTTCTAATGAACAAAACACATAGAAGGTGTTAAAAATCATCCTTAAAACAGAATCTTTTGCTCTGTGTGCTGCATCCACTCCCTCTGACACACCCTAATCAGACAAAAAGCGGAGAAGGTTTTGCATGTTTCAGCTTTCCTGCTCTGTGAGCTTTGAGCCTGTACTCTCTTAACAAAGTTAAGTGTTCCAGGAGCACATGGACAGAAGAAAACCTGGACAGAAGGAAACAAAGACGTGTCAGGGCCGTAAACCAGCAGTACTTACTAAGTAGTCAATTTATCATGAACTGCACCATGCACTGAAAATCAGCATTTACTTTGTGATAGAGTACTTACTGCAAAAATTATTAGGTTATTCAATGCCAAATACACAGAGGACTATTAGTTCCATTCAGCCTTCAAGGGCACAACACAATAAAGAACTGGGAAGTCCAGAGCTGACCAGTTGCCATCTCCCAGTCATGAAAGTACCAGGCATGAGGAGTTTAAAGCTATAAAAGACTTTCCACATGCATCATGTCACAATAATTTCACTCAGCTTTCAAGGGCCATTTAACAATCCTTCCTTATGAGGTAAATATTGGTGTTTTCTTCAAACCTAAACAGACAGACACTATGAGATGTCACAAAAGGGTCTGTTTGGCCTATAGGATCTATGAACTCTAGAACTGGATGGTAACATTTTTCTGCAGGGGGGTTGTTTATACAAAATTGCACTTTAGGAGCAATATGTGCAAGATTGCCTTTTAGGAACTTTATAGAAATAGTGGATTTACTGACTTTTTCAATCTCGAATAATTCCTGGTTTTAAAATCTATCACTCACTAAGAAGAAGACAATATGCCTTTGGAGAATGTATGGCCTAGGCTCCTGTACCCTTTTAGTCTAAGTAAACATAATGCTTCTAAATTTTGCTCTGCTTATAAGTATTCGACTCAGAAGAACATATGCATAGGCTGTTTCTGTCCCTGATTCAATCTAGAAAGCAGCTCAGGGCAGTGAGTTGTATCCATATTTGTCATATTTACATTTATTCAGTTAATTCCACTGGAGAAAATGTTGTCTGTATTTAGCCCTTCTATTTAAATTTGATCAAACTGAATAATGCTGGATATTATGTGGTTATATGGGCTCATACTCTAAGGCCATTAAATATAATGTATTAGATTACTGAACAACTGCAGCAAACAGATTTGAAGCTTACCATTGTAAATTGTGTACAGTTTTTTTTCTACATTGTATTGAATGACAGTACCTTCTTTCTTTATGTAGGTGTGAATCTTGTGTTTCTGCTATTTTTGTACCTGATGCTTATCTTATCCCCTGCCCTGACTGAAAAAAAAAAAAAAGGAGTTTAATTTCTTTCTTATTTGTATCTTTTCCTCCACACAGGTAGTTTGGGACTTTAAACCACAGACTGTGTCATCAACTAACCTTCATCTCATTAAGCACGTTCCCAAAGGATTGCTTTGTTCTGCAAAACACATTCCATTTTCCACCTTCATTAGCAAGCTGCTAAATATTCTACTTTATCACAAGACTGGAATGTATAAACAGATGCATCTTCCTTTCTTCCTGACTGTCTCTTCCAAACCTGTTCTGGTACTCCTCAAGAAAAAGATGGATTTCATCCATTTGTTGCTGATGGTTGGCAGAGATATAAGACAATAAGAAAAATAGAAAATGAATTCTTTTAAAGCAAGAGCTTGTATGTGTGTAAATATTGCATCTAGGGCAGTGGGAAAAAGCAAACCACAGTGGCAGTTCACCATGACTGTAGTAGTGTCAGAGGTCTGCAAGAGTTTCTCTGAATCATCATGCAGAAGGTTTCTCTTCTTCCTGCGGGACATTCAACATATTCTCCTGCACTGTGACACTTTCCCCTGCAGTACATAACATCCCCTGACAAGTTTCAGTACTGCAGGTAAACAAAAGTTGTGCCAGACTTACTTTACATAGGAAATGAAGTGATGAAAAAAGCCCGGTCATCTTCCATTTTTAAGTTAAGGGAAGCACTTCCATTTATTTTTAATGGAATATAGATCAGACTTCTTTTTTTTTTAAAACAAAAAGATTTTTCCTCTCATTGAAAGTCAAAATTACCGTATCTATTGTGATTAATGCTAAAGTCTGTGTCTGCTGGAAGGAATTCGATGTCTGACAAAGCATAGTACTTGACTGAAGGATAGATCTTTGCTGATGGGTTTGGGTGGATGATGTGTTCCATCTCCCAGTTCACAGGCAGGACCCACTATCAACTCCTGGTCTGGTGGCACTGGGAAAAGGGCAGCACTTAAAGGATGCCATTTTAAACAAAGAATTGTTGAATATAATAAAATAATAAGAAAAATATCTTGTTTGCATTGTTCAGTAACCCTCCAAATCTTGTGGCCTGAGAGACAACTTGAAGGATCTGTAAAATAAAGATGGCACTTATGCCTTTTGATCTTTTCCTTATACTTTTTTTTATAGCCTAAGTTTCTCATAGCCCTATGTCCTTTGGATGCACATCACTCACATTGCACATCTAACTGCACATTGCCCTGCACTTGCAATTATTGCCCAATAACCTCTGTAGATGAAACTCCTGACACTTAGAACGGACAGAAGCAAGGCTTGATCCTTATCTCTCTCTTCTTGCTTAACTAGAAGGTTACTGAAGCTTCTCCTGGACATCTGATGAACAGAGGTGGTTTCTGGTCTTGCAGCCCAAACAGCTTGTATGTCTGTGAGCAGCCTGCCTGGACAAAGGGGTGCTGGACACTATCACTCACTCCACTGGGGGACTGGAAGGCATCACTAAGGGTCCCAAGCACAAACAGAGTTAACCACAGAAGATAAGGAGAATGAGCTGTGTGAAGTATAATAAATGTTTCCATTTATTCCTTTATTAAGAAAGCTCTTGGGAAATTCTTTTTGATTGCTTGAGGCTGCCACTTGATTCAAGGAAGCCCACTGAGCCTTTTGCTATCAGGTTCATTTTAAAAAGCATTTTGCTTCAACAGTACTTCAAATGCTTTATTATCCATTTGCATTAAGCATTACAATGAGAAGGTAAAGCTGATTACGCCTCTCCCGTGCACTGCAGATTGGCTTGGCCTTGTGCATTTTAATGGGCTCATTGTGCTGGCCTCCCGTGGTGGCCACAGCTCCACCAGCGAGGGGAGCAGGGGTCTGCAAGTTTTCCTTCTATTTGCAGATTAATCTGTCTTGTTACCAAAAACTGGGAAAATGCTTGCTGGGAAAAGGAGACATCATTCAGGAGATGGGTATCTAAGTACAAGCAAAATTTGTTAAGTCTCAGGCTACCATCCTGACAGCAGGGGATATGAAATATTACTGCCTGTGAGTTAAAAAACAGTGGGGCTGGCTCTCCACTGATAGTCATAGCACTTGTGACCCTCCGGATAAAACATGCTTTTACTGCAAGGAGAACCCACCCCACAGTCACATCATGTGCCCCCTTATTCCATCAGTTTCAAAGCAATGAAAGCCAAAAACCAAAAGAACCTTCAGTGAATGTGTTTAATACTTGGAATAACTTTCTCAATAGTGAGTTTTGACAAGTTTTATCTTCAAATCCTGCCTCTTTTTGTCCGCCATAGATGATCTGCAAATGGTCAAACCAAGAGATTTGGGGATTTCCTAGCTGCAGCCCAGGCATATTTAATGGGAAGCTGACCTTCTCAGGCTGCAGGGAAAGGGATCTCAGGTCTGTCTGCAAGGGCCTTATGTGTGTGTAGCTGCACTGCAGCCTGCAATGCAGCTCAGAGGAGGGGAGATTTGGTAAAATTTGTGAACAGGAAAATATCCTCTGTGAGTGCAGAAAGAATGCACACAGCTATTACACAGGCTGCACTGATTGCTGTGCTAACAGTGTACCAAACTTTCTTCATCTCCTTTTTTATTTAGAAATAAAATTGCTGCATTCATGACTACAAGATTGTAATTTCTCAAAGCAATCACAAGAGGGTTTTTTTCTTTTGTTTCTGCATTTTCTGTAGCTGCTAATACAGTTCTTTTTTCTTAGGTAAACTCATATATCCTTTGCAATGTTAAAAAAATATTTTCAAAAAGCTTTTTGATCAGAATCAAGTGAATGAGGTAGTATCTTTTCACCATATTGCTCATTGTTCTTTGGTGCAATGTGATTGGATCAAATTTTTGTAATAAATCATAGTCTTAGTTCACCACATTTAGTCTTCATTTGCATGCATTCTCTGAGACTTTTCTTCTCAAAAGACCAGAATTTTTTCCCATAAGTATCTTAATAGTTTATAGATGTGACATACCTGATAGGCCTTCATGTTACACTTGTTCCTTTGTATCCATCAGAGAGTATTTTCTTCCCTTCTGTGAAATTTGCCTTAGCTCATACCACTCTCTTCACCTGCTGAATGATGTCAGTGTTTCACTGCCACACACTCAGACCAGTATTTATCATCTCTAATTTGGTATTCCCTCCTTCCATACAGTATGACTGCTCCCATTTCACCATGACATCTCATTTAATTTTGTGTATTCAATTTATCAAATGCCATTTGATTTTAATCACATTTTGTGCTCCAGTCTAATACATTCTGATTTCTTTTTATCTGCTGTTCAAAAACCAATTTTGAATATATTTTGTTTCAAAACATTGTGTGCTATACAATGTCTTGCATGTAGTGCTTTCATATTTTTTCAGAAAATTCAATATAAAGCAATGTGTTTTAAAACACAGTCTCTCAAGTTCTCTTTAACTGTGTCTGAGTGCAGATGTCTTTTGAAATTAAACATGCAGTATGAGCTAAAAGGCTAAACAAATATCTCATATTCTAACACCAGACATTTTCCTATTGTTTTAGTAAGAAACAGAGGAGGAGAGTATATTCCAGTGTGTCTGACTTTGTTGGGGGGGATAATAGTACTGGGAACATAATGAGACCTGGTGACCAGTAGTAGGGGAATATCTACTGCTCTTGTTGGCTTCTGTTCACACCACTGTGGTCAGAGTCTTCTCACCTGTGAGTAGTACAGGAAAGAAAAAACAAAATTTTCTGTTCCAATCTGTAGTTTGCTGGCAGCATCTTAACACATAAGCTAAATTATTCTTATTATTTCTTCTGCTATGTGAGCTGGGGTTCAACTTTGGTTAATCTGAAGTAATTTTGGTCTTTCTTTTCACAGAGAACCATAATAGAGTTGCAGTTGCTCACACACCTGGAGCCATCAGCTGAAGCCATTCAGCTCTCCCTCTGCTCTGCCATGCACCCTGAGGCCAGTCCTTGCTGCCAGGTTTTGGAAAGCACTCAGGTGCAGCGAGGTGTGGTCTTAGGTTGAGAGTCCAGCCAGCAGGAGGGGCAACCAACAGCCCACTGCAACAGAACGAGCACCCCTTGGCGTCAGTGGCCTCGGGCTGTGCTCACAGCGGACGGAATCGCTGCTATGCCGACAAGATAGAAGAGTCTGGACACTCGCTGGGGACTGTCAGATTTACTGTAGAAACCAAGTGTCAACCAGGGAGTGACCCCAAACAAGGGGCGTAACAGGGTTATAAAGGGGGGAGGTATTCAAGGGAGGGGTTTACAGAGGACCAATAGGGGAAGGTAAGGGAGTGAACCTAAAATAATAGACATTAAGGGAAAACCAATAGATACAATCTAAGGGAGGGGCCCCGGAGCCCTAGCCAATCATGCCTCCCCGAGAAGAGAAGATTCTGGTAAACTAGGAGGAGTGAGGAGTGATTGACTGGGTCCAGGGAGGAGAAACAAGTCTGCTTAAAAGGGAATGAGGGGAGGGGAAATTATATAACTTAAGGGATTGACAGTAACAGTGGTGGGAGTTACTAGGGCAACCGAATAACTGACAACATAATGGCGGGAAAAACTGGTGAGGGCAGAACCATTACAGAAAATGGGGGAATAATACAGAAAATAGGGGAGCAATTAAACAAACTAAAAGAACACACTACAACACTCAGGGTAGGCAGCTCACACTTATTCAAGTAAGTCTAGCACTGGAGGACTCCAAATATGTTCAACTTGCGATGTATACTAAAGTGCTTTTCCTTGAAACTTTGGACATCTGTTATTCTTGGTGGAAGGACCTAGGTTAGGATATGTGCTGAACAGAATTAGTTTTTTTCCAAAGCTAGGTTTATAGGAAAAAAATATACTAAGAGTAAATTTCCATAATATTTTCAGGTAAAAGAGCTGAAACAAAAATTTTCTTGAATTATGGTGAAATTTCACCTGAGGCACAATGAAGAAGCAGAATTGAGAAGAGGGAGTCTGAACAATAGGAAAATATAATCTATCAAAAGTGCGGAACAATCTGTCAGGAAAACATTAGTCCTGGTACATCCATTATGGAAATGAAATTTGACAAATAATCATTAGAACTACACTGTGTAGATCAATCCTTCTCTGGCCTTGTGGGATGTGGTAAACCTCAGACCACGGGTAAGTTCTGTTTTCAATTCTCCTTTATTGCCTTCCTTCTAACTTAGCATGAGGGATGTGGGGAGAGATGGATTCTTTTGCTGTTTGGTATTTCCCTCAAACCCTTTCATTTTGTGAACAGTTCACATTGAGGTGGGAAACAGTAATGTTATTTTACATTGACACAATACTTTCTAAACTGAAGAATGTTTCAAGCTTTGAATAGCCATGCACCACAGTTCTATCTCAACAAGATGCAGTAACCTTGAGCACTACTGATGTGGGAAGCCACATACAAAAGGTTTCCTCTAATATTCTGCACAGCAATAAGAGATAGAAAGTTACTGCAGCCTGTGACAAAAGGACAGTTCATAGCTATTGGGGCAGTCTTGTGGCTAGGTACAATCCCTTCAAAGTTTAAAAGGACACTCATGTATGAATGTCTTCAGTCTTTAAGACAGACACATTACTGTGGTACATGCTAATCCATTTCTCCATTCTGCAACTCATTTCTCTGCTTTGTTATCTCATATATAATTTAGTTGGGGTTGTTTTTTTTTTTTTTTAACTCGTTATTGAAAGACCAGTGGAGTTAATATATGACAACAAAAACCTTTCAGAAAGGTCATATCTTTCCTCTACAATATTAGTCTTGTTAAAGGGGCAGGGAAGCATCTAGATGAAAGATGGCCTTTCCCACAGAGCTTAAAAACAATTATGATAAACACCATATAGGTATTGGATTTTGTAAATACTTATTCAAACGGAAGCTTTTACTTAGGGTAAGGCATGAACGAAAGGGCCGCGTTAGGACCTTACCTAGCTGTGCAGTAGAGTGTGTAGTCGAGACAGAGGAAAGGAGGAGTCTGAGAAGCCAAAGGAAACTCCAGGGACTTTCAGTGTCGCCAAGATCGGGTAGGATAGATGCCCCCTCTAGTGGATTTCACTTTAGAAGAGAGGAAATCTGTCTTCTGGAGGCATGGTGCAGGGACAACAGGAATGCTTCATGAGTTATAAAGGGGAAAAAGCATCTGAGAAAAATAAGTTGTTCTTGGACATACCTGAGTAATATAGAAAGGGAAAATACATTTTGAGTGAATCAAAAAATAAAACTCCAAGCTCCCAAACTCTGCCTCTTCTGTAACTTGGCTGTTGTCCTGAAGTGTTTAGCAGCACATGGATGAAACAAATGGGGAACAACTGGGAAATACTTGGTCTGTTGCAAGGCTAGAGAGATTTCCAGAAGGCCTGAATGTGACTTTGTTGTGCTGTTGAGGGAGGTGTTAGTAAATCACCTTTCCAGCAGTTTCCCCTCCTCTCAGGCTGAAAAGATAACTGCATTAAGTAGCCTAATCCTGCCTCTGTAGAAATCCCATTTTAGCCAGGTTCTCTATGTGTATTCTTACAGTCAAAGGAAAGGATGTGGGATAGGAACCATCCTGCATCTGTTCCCCTCATATGTTTGCTGAAGGGCTGGAGAATATGGGAACATTGTCACTGAATGGCAGAGGCTAAGCTGGGCACTGGACAGGTCAGTCTGTGGAGACCTAGCAGTAAAGTCATAAACTTTTCCTAGAGCTGTCCCAAAAGATAAGGAAGCAACAGTCAGCAGCTGAGAATAAAATTCTTTAGTTCTTAACTCATCTCCAAGTACTTGCCTTATCCTCAGGCTTCATCCTTGTCAGTCTCCATTAGACTCCTCTCTCAGTCTTTGGATTCTCCTTGAGTCTCCAAAGGACCTCACCTTTCCTTCCCCAGCTATTTCTGGCTTTCAGTCCAATCATTCTATCCATCACAGATCTGCTGTGTGACCAGTTCCTCTTTCCAGCAGCACAGTTTCCTGATGCCTTTATCCACCTTTAATATCCCCTTTTCAACTCCTAAGTTTCTTAACCAAAATTCAAATACCAGTTTATCTCTTCTTTTTATTAGATCCCACTTCTTCCTCCCTTTTCCCAGTGCCTGGGCAGTCTCCATTTCAGTCTCCCCAACACCACAAAACCAGAACCAGTTTTCTTACCACTTCTCCTACAGATATTGATAAGCTTTCTGCTGCATACACCCCATTTATACAAAATGTCTGAAGAGTTTAGAAACCAGCTCTAGGTTTCATCAGCTGAGAAGATGCATATTGCAGGCTTGAAAAGTGCAGAGTATGGCCAAATGTGAGTTGATACTGGCAGCACAGAGTGAAGCACTTAGCTGAACAAGGCAGGTCTGCTTCAAACTGCAAGTTGAGAGAATTTCAAAGTCAAGCTCATCTGATGTATTTCTGTTGATTTCAGGTAAGCTTCAATGACAGGCAGAAGCCTCCTTCAAAATTTCAGCTCCAGTGGTTGAAGGGTTGAAAAACTCCATGTACTAGAAAACGCAGCAAAGAAGTAATGTGAAGAGTTGCAAGCCTTGAAGTAGAATCTCTGAAGAGGAGCTGCTATCCCAGGCTGCTTGATCTCACAGGACAGGAAATATGAACACCTCTCTTGACATGTGGAAGTTTTTACACTAAGTCATGCAATGCCACAGAAAGCATCATGCAAGTCACTTCCACTCCAACCAGTCTGGAAAATCTATTTAGTGTGCTTTTTCCTAAAGTCCAGGCATTGAGACTGTCAGGCCACATGCTAGTTGATAAAATTCTGCCTTTTACTATGTTTTTTAAAAAAAGGTAGAAAATGTTAGATGATAAATAGAACTTTTTGACACACGAGGAAGGTCACCTCTTCATACTCTGAAAATGTTTATTGATCTGTTGATTTACTGATATTGCATGTTGGCAAATACATTTTGTTTTGAACTGTGTTTTTCTGATATTTTTTCTGTATTTAACCTGTCACACATACACATTACTTGAAAACATCAAATGCAATTTCAGATTGAATGTAATTTTGATTGATTCCAGGTAATCAATCATTTCTGGCCTGGTAAGTTTTATTTAGGAATAAGTTTATCCCTCTAAGGAAGATGAAAACATTGAGGAGAAAGAGGTGAAGAGTCTGAAAACTGGACTGGTTTAAAGGCCAGCATTTCCCATGCTTCCCATCCCTCAGTGAGAGTAGGCAGGAAGCAGGAAAAAGGGTCAGTATATTGCCTCTGGATGCAGCTGGAGAGGGCAGTGGTGGAGCTCTTTTGGCACCAAAGTTCTCTTTGCAGCCACTTTGGCTCAGCAAGAGCCCCATCTTCTGGCTCCAGATCAGGGATTCTGCCTGATTTCACCACTTCTCTGCTTCCCCTGTCACATGTGAACTTGCAAGCCCCAAGCAGCTACACTGATCAAAGACCATTTTCCTTGGGTATCAAACCAAAACTCACATTCTAAGATTATTGTCGCCCTGGTTTTTTAAGATTTTCCAAGCCTTCCGATGTTGACATTCTTGTAGCGAACTTTCTCACACACTTTCTGTAAATAACTCATTGTTTTGCGTTCCTTTATGGAAGAAGAGAAAGTTGATAGACTGTTGGACTGTCCAGTGTCATTGGAGATGTGGCACTGTCACCCTCCAATCCACTGTCACTCTTAGAAAACTGTAATGTTAGAGTCAGAAAATAAACTTCCTTTTTTTTCTTCACCTTGAGAACAGCAGTGTGTGCTTGTGTTCTTTCGTGTCCTGTAGCACAGATTATTATATCTGTTATTTTTGAAAACTGTAGATCAGATCCTTCAGCCCATCTGTTAACCTTCCAAACTGTGAGCTACATTAATGCATTTCTTTGACTTTGAAGAACTCCACAATAATCATCCACTGTGAAGGCTGAGCACTGCTGGCCCCTGAGTTCTTCGTCTCCCTGTGCGGAGGATGGGAAGGATTGGGAACTGAAGATTGGTGCTCTCAGGAGCTGCCAAGCAGGAAGGGTCTGTAAGGGTATTGTCCAGAAATGCCACAGGCAGCAGATCTGCAATGATTATCTTAATGACAGGCTCTGTTATCCAATTATCCTTCAGCTCAAAGGGGAATTAATTCCTCAAATTTTTAAGGTTTCTCTCACAGGCAGAACAAAACATGAATTATATCTGTCTGGACTCCCACACAATGAGCCACATTGCTCCAGACTCAGGACAAAATATCATTAGGCTGCCAATTAGACAAAAATACTTTTTATGTGGTTACTCCAAACCTCCTTGGACAGTTCAGTCAGAAGCCACTGGCTAACTCCTAAATAACCATGAGTCCCAAAGGGCAAATCCAAGACAGACATCCCTCGTGAGGCCATTCCCCCTCAGAGGGGCTCTGACAAGACTGAAGCCCTGCTGTTCCCAGCCTGGCTTGCCTCACAGGCTCATGGCTCTTTTGTCACCCCTCTCCTGACTGCCTCAACAAGTGCCCTGCTAACCTGGATCATCCTTTGGCCTTCTTGTCAACCTGATGCTTAATGCAGGGTCCATAAGGCAGGTCTGAGAGAATCCAGCCCTTTGTAACTCTTTTCCAGATGTGTTGTCTTTCCACATCAGCCAGGAGAAGTTATTTCAACTAGTATTCTTCATCCCCTACTGCATTTCAGAAAACTGAGTGCCAGGTAATGGGGAGGAAAGCGAGAAAATTGAGATGCTTGGGTTTTGTTCATGGAATTAAGCTTCTGCAGAGGGACTAGAGTGAGTGGTTTTTAAGGAAAAGAAAAGAAAATGTCTCTAGAGCTCACCTCACACTGAACTGCTTTTCTAAGGCTGACTTTGCTCTCTCCCGAGGGATGATTTTTCGCACTAGATAGCCAGTCATGCTTTTTCTTGATGTGCATTGCTAGCAATGGCTTCCAAAAACACTTTCTGAGGCATCAGAAAAAGCTTTTTTTTATGGCTGTAGTAGACCAGTTATTCAGTGGACTCTCTTTAGCTCCTCCAGAGAGCAGGCATCTGCTGCATGCTAAAAGCAGTGTACAGATATTGGGAATGAACAGAGAACAAGAAGTCCCAGTAAAGACACTCAAAGAGAAACCTGTCACAGACTCGTGGGTATGGCTGCCACTGTGTCTTACCATCTCCAGGTGGAAAATATTTCCCCCCCAGGCAATGAAAGGCCCAGAAACAGAAGTGGTCATACTGCTGATGCTCTTCTATATGTAGCTGTGGATACCATTCACAGGTTTTGTATCAAATGAATCTGCAGTGGCAAGAAAAAAAATTCAGATGCTGGCAGAAAAAGTCCGTAAACAACTTGTCTAATAAATCACAGCTGAAATGCTGCTCTCCAGGGGTGTAGCCATGGTCCCAATAAAGGATCTTGCCTCATGCAACCCTTTGAAGGAAACTTTTTCTTTCCAGAAACTTTTCTCACTAGAAGCTCAGTTCAGAGTTAAAGGAATGTTTCCTCAATTTTCCACAAATTATCAGGGAATCTTTGCTGTCTTTCATCAGCACAGCATAAGTAGTTTTTTCCCTTTTTGTTCCCTATTGCTCTCTATTGCATAGGGGAAATAGAGAAGCACACCAGTTTCTCTGGAATTCTTGAAATATTTCACAAAGTTCCACAAAAACAACAGAACAGGAATGTCAGTCTATTATTGCTCTGTATATCAAAACATCACACAGTTTATCAATGCATGAAGACATATATATATATGAAAAATATAAGTGTAAAATATATAAAAAAGGACCTTTGAATTTCCACTCTAAAATCCATTGGTTTTACTTTCCTAATTTAATGATAATGAGTTTCTATTCAAGACAGTTGTAGTTGGAAGCTTAGAAAATTCAGGATCTAGCTACATTTTGCAAACAAAATATGTGACGAGAAAAGAAAAAAAAAGGCAAAACAAAATACCACCTCCTCCAAAAAAACCCCAAATGACTTAAAGCTAAGGATTTTTTATAAATTGTCTTACTTTTTTTTTTCCTCAGAAAATATTCTGTAAATATAAAACTGAGCTGATTCCTTCTGATCCCTTTCTAGTTATCTGCCCAGCCATGGAGTTACTCTACTATTGTCTGCTCAGATGAAAATATTCTCTGCAGCTGCCTGTTTGTGCTTTGTTGGCTGTACTATGTCTAAGGAAAACCCACAGTACCCAGGGTTAGAAAATGCAGGACAGTTATCTCCTTCTGCCCTCTGGCCACTTATGTTACCCTTTTTCAGGGGAAAAAAGTCCAATCTCATGATTTGGCTAATTTGAGTTCCCTTTAAATGGTTCAGTCTCTAATGACTGAATGACACCTGCCTGCCAGTGTGCTGAGTGAGGAGCACCAAAAGCCAGGAGTCCTTTCCCTAAGGCAAATAAATGACCCCCAAATACAAATGGGCTTCTCACAATTCCCTCAAGCTGCCATACTTGCAGCAGAAGAGGAGGACCTTTCCACATCCCTGTACACCTTCTTTGTGCAGAAAAGCCACACCTGCTCTGTGCCAGGGCAGACTTGGGTGAAATTGCTTCCACACCCATGATGCATATCCTTCATGGGTTCAGATGCTGAGAACCCCCAAAACCCATTAGGCTTCAGCATTCTGTGCAGCCTGCCTCTAAGAGGGGCTGAGATTCCGTAGTGTGAGTGGGGATAGCACTGTAAATTCTTCACTCTGTGAAGAAACAACACTCCCTTGAGGGAATTAGTAGGATTTTCTGTTGTTAATAATGTGCTCTTTACTTGCGTTTGTACTTTGGTACGAACTACAGAAAGCACAGCTCTGCTTTTACATTTTTACAGAAAGAGTTTGGGCAATATCCACCTGCCTCCCACCATCTAAGTTTTTATAAGTTTTTAATAAGGAACTTCGGCAAAACTCTTTCTTGTCAAAAATCTCACTTTGCCTGGATCAGCAGGTGAAATATAATATAATTTCTACAGCCTCATGGTGTGTTGCATCCCCCACCACCACACCTCACACCTCCCCCTTCCCAACCACACTATGTTCTCAGGAATGCTTGTTAGGACTCAACTTTTATTAATTGATGAAACCTGGGCAGCTCCCTTTGAGCAGAAACACTGTTGCCAGAACTTCTTTTGCCTAATGAGCTTCTTTTCTAATAATTGCCTTGAGACTTTTTATTTTTCTGTCTGAACAACAGAGTAAGATAACTTCATTATTGAGCTTTTTGAGAAAAAACTCAGTAGTTACTGACCCAGATTGTGGCCAGGATGGAAATTTACTGACAACTCAAGCATCTTGAGACCCTACAAAGAGTGGTCCTAAGTGAGGCCCTTTAACCTGAACCACTGTGGGTACCATACTCCGAGTGGGCTCCTCCTGGAGCTCACCAAATCTCCAGTTTGCTACATGCAGATGACTGCTGCTGAAAGCTGATGATGAAGCCTGAGCCCAAGTCTCCACTCCGTGGGGTCAACTCTGCCCGTCGAGAAGATGCAAAGGCTTCCAACATAAGAATTTCACTGAGCTCAAGGGGAATTTTTCATAGGTACCTTTGTACACACTTCTTTATGTCTGTGTGCATGCACATTAAGAATGTTGCATTTTTAGATTAATAATTAAATTTATAAGTAAATATTAAAAACTGTGTTAAACTTATGGTTAAGTTAGATTTATGGTTAAATTACTGTTACACTTATAGAAAAATCTATTGAATCATTTCGCAAGTGGTAGATTATTTAATTGATTAAGTGCTGCTGTTATGGTGTGGATTGGATATTGTTATGATTTAGTGTTGTTGAATCCTTTAGACCTAAACTGCTGATCCAGTCTAAGTTTGGTAGGGGGGGTCTATTCTAAACCTTGTGACTCAATGGAAGAGCCTCCCTTATTCTTTTCTTTCCTTACCCTTTTTATTTCTGGTGTCCACATAAACCATTGTAGACTGGTTTTAATCTGGTTTCTCTTTGTGTGCTTTATCTACACAGTAAGCAATAGAGTGAACCTTGCCATTGAAGTTCCTCAAATTTGTATTAAACTTGCTTTTGCTGATACCCCACCAGTAATACTTTTAAAGTGACCTAAACCACTCATTTGCAGCTTCTCACCTCCAGACTCTCATGTCCCCCCAAGGCTAAAGGAGAGCTCTGTAGAGGCCTGGGGACATGGACACGAATAAATTTACACAGGGGTTTGTAAACAGATTCTCCTGGCTGGTCAGTAAGCATTGAAGCCACCCCTGACTTGCAAGGCCTTCTTTCAATGAGAAAAACTCAAAATCTTCCCTTAGATCTCGGTCTTATTTTTATAATAGATTCTTGAACTGGGATAATCAACCCTCAAAGAAGTTCTCAAGTGAACAAATTTTCTTCAAAGCTGTTCTTTCTTAAACATGGCACATACTCCAGCTCTTTGGACTGGAACACTCCAGTTCTTGGGGCTGGTTTCAAGGAGAACTGAAGCTGTCTTTTGTTCCAACTCTGCATGGGAATATCTCAGCTCTGTGACCTCCTTAGTCATCAGTCCGATCCCCATAAATTTTTTGTTTGTCCTATTTATATGATCTGGTTTTCATTGGTGTACTTTGTCTGCCTTTTCAAACTTTGCACATCCACAGCATACGTGTCAACATAATGCTGGCTTTCAGATAGGTTATAATGTGTTATTTTCAGCCCATGGGAGACTTCACTGGTGGAAAACCCAGTCTAGGTTAACTGCTGCAGCACGTTTTGTCTTCTCTATTTCTCTGCAGTTCTGAGCAGACTAATGTGACAGTCTACAGGTAAGCACAGGACAAGTAACCAAAGTTTCTTGATGGGACAGAAGAACTGGGAATTTAGAAAATTTAGTCAATTTTGGACCTTGCAGAGGATTTGCAGATAAGGTCTGACAGGACACCAAAAATGGTATGATTTTTAAAAGCTGGCAGCAACTTGAGTGTACAGACTGTATTTCTGTCAGGCCTCATAAGCCCTGTCCAAGAAGATGACAACACCTTCAGTCCTGAGTTCCTATCTGAAAGCCAGCTCCAACGCTATCTGTGAAGGTTTTTTTGGGTTTATTTTGGTTTCAAAACTGATTGTGTTTTCACACAAGTAGCAGCTCCTGGTGTACTTATGTTATCTGACAGTTTTTCATCTTTCTTTTCACTGGTAAAAAGTAAGTCTTAGCCTTTCAAGGTAACAGCTGCAAGTTTAAAACTAATGGAGCCAGAAGGTCAATACAATGATCAATTATTTATAGGTTCTTTGAGTTTATCAAACTGGAAGGTTACATCAATGAGTTTTAGTTTATGACCAACATTTTTATTTTCTCTGAACACTTTTGTTCCACCCTTTTTATACTGAAGCTATGAAAGCTGTATCAAAAATCACATCACTTTAGGAAATAATTTTATGGGATTATTTCATTCTTGTGCAGGGTCCATTCCACGTTTTTATAAAAATGCTGGCTTTGAAACAGTAAGGAGAAATACTTAATTACTTTAAAATACTTTGTTACTTTTCTGGAAACAGCTTTCTTTTATCCCCTGAGGGTAGTGCTTTGAGAAAGGAGGAACTTGTAGGGCGATTTAAGCTAACAAAGTCTTCTTATCCTTTCCAATAATGCAGGCAGAAGAGGGACTTTTGTTGCCACTGTTGTTCCTTTGGAGGAAAAAAAGGCGCACAGAAAATGAAGAGTAAACATCCAGATTCTCTGCACTGTAGATAAAAATGAATTCATCAATCCGTTCATCAAAGAGCTCTGACTCCACATTTGAAGGAAATCAGCCTTGCTCCCTAGCAATTACCCAGAAAGTGACACAGTGACATTTTCTTCCAGCAATGACATCCTCCATTACTGTGTAATGCATGCAGTGTGGGGCTGGATTTGCATATCATCAAACATTCCAAGAGGAAGAGTGTTATCTGCCACGCTGTCACAGTTGCCTGTGTTTTGAGGCATTCAGAGGCTATCTTTTTTTTGAGGTCCTAATCATGGACTAAATATGGGAATATTCCCTCATGGTTATTGTCTAAATGTTCCAAGACAAGCATAAATAAATGCATCTTCTGGACCAAACATCAGGCCTTACACATTTTGTGATCTAAAAAAAAAAGCCATAGCGGACATTCCTGGAGCCTGCAGTACAAGGTTTAAAAACTGAGATTAAGCTTAAAATAAACAATTAAAATATTTTCCATATGAATTTCTTACTCTTATATCAAGTACTAAAGTTTTAAGAAGTACTGCCAAACTCTGTGAACATTTAAAAACTAGAATTCTACTTTCAAGTCAAATTACAGGAAAAAATTTAGTGAGCTTTGGTGACAGCTCCACTGCAATGATAGCTGTTCCCAGTATGGTGTTATAAGAGCTACTCACCAAATTTTGTTGCTGTTGACAAACCCAAATTTCGGCAGCAATTTTCCTAAAGCTCCCTCATCTCTTCACAAAAACATCAATGTCAGTAAGATAGCTAATAATTTCACCAGTCCTTACACGTTTTTATACCCAACAGCAACACTCTCTGAGTTATATTCCACATATCTTCATGTAGAGTAAAAAAGCAGGAAGACAGAGGAGAATGAGAGAATATTTATTGATGGTGTGTACACAACAACAACAACACCCTCTGAGTTACTTTCCAGTCAACCAGTGAAGGAGAAACATCTTTCCAACTCTTTATCTAGACTTGCAAGAGCTGCTCATTCCTGCACCTCACTCTGCTGTGTGTTCTCCCTGAGATGACCTCTATCACACCCCCTCCCACCCACTCTTCCAATCTCATTTAAAAGCTATTTAGCTATGTCTCTGCCTAGTTACTCAAGTCTCTTTCCATTATCTGCAACTACATGACATCTGCTGCCCCCTGGGCTGCTTGCCTGAAAGGCAAGCTAATGAAATACATAGCTTTTAAGGGTCAGCAAACATTTTTTGTCATAATAAGCCAATTTATTTAATGGAAGTTGATGAATCCATCCATACATTGAGCAGCCCCTGCAAGGTTTTGTAGGGAAAATACCATCTTTCAACACAATGTTAATAAGTGACACTTCCATCAAGTATTAAAACTACATTTGCTGAGACTACTCTACATGTCATAGTCAGTGAAAGCAGTGTTTGTTCTTAGATTTTTCATATTGTTCCTGCTTTCAGCCTATTGTAAAAAAATCCCCATCACATTCTCTGGTTTTTGCATCTCTGTATTGATCAGTATTCTGTTATTTGACATTATCTACTATGCACTTACTGCCATTATGTGTCTGCCAGCAATGACACCATGCTTATCTAAAATGTTACTTGCAATCTGGATTAATGACAGTTCTAGCATCAAAACTGACTGAAAATTATTTTCAAGAATGCCTTTTATATCTTGGGTCCCTCATTTAGAGGTGTTTGAAATTCAATGTCCGTGGTGTAGGTCCCACTGTGTTCGCTTGCCTAGTGCCGACAGCTGTGTTCAGGTTGGGCAGCAGGAAGGTGAGACTGCTTTTCATCTGCTTCCACTTCAGCATCTGTGAGTTGGACATGTTAGTCAGAAAATGCTGCTCTAGGAAAAACACAGGTACCAACAGGAGGATGCCTGAACAAGTGAATAGGCACATAATGAGCTGTACTCTTGTACTCCTTGTTCTTTCTCCAGCTGTGGTGGTGGTTTTGCACCAGTAAAGTGAATAGAGGTAGAATGTGGGTGTGAGCACTAGCCTGTTGTCATCCATATGACTTAATTACTACTGCAGTACCTGAAATTAATTTTTGCATTTATGGAAAGAAGAGGGAATAGTGACTGATAGGAAATTGATAGGGAGAGAAGGCATGAAATATGACAATAAGGAAATACATGATTTTGTTAAATGTGTAAGGACAACTACAAAGTTCTCTTTTCTCTAAAGGCCTTAAGCACTTCTACACAGTGCTCTATATTTATGACAATAAAATAATTTTTAGAAGAAGCATTAGAAACGTCACCTATCTCCCTGTATATGCAGATATTTACACTGAATAGTCCTTAGATTATTTTTTGAAGATTTGTCAGTAGTTTTTAACAGTGGATAGAAGCCCACTGGAGTTCTGTCCTTTGAAGATAATCTGAAAATAAAATTTGTATTTTTCGTGTTTTGCCTTTTAAGTAGAAAAAATTACTCTTAGCTCCCTGAGTTCTTATCCATATTTTAGTGCCTTAGCTGCCTCATCTCTGCAGTTTTGCAAAAATAATTTTAGCAACAGCTGGACCCAAGATCTCACCGGAGTTGTCTCTTTTAGAGGAGATATCCCACTCTCTTCTCCCAGGCCTGCCAATACATGTTACCAGTTACTAGTGTCACTTGCCAGAGTGCCAGTGATCAGGGTCAGGGTAAAAAGCAAGCTTAATTTGTTGCCTCTGAGTTGATATCTGAAAGAGAGTAGGAAACAGCCCATGTCCTTGAAGTGTAACTTCCTCACTACAAGGTGTGCAAAAAGCTCAGTGCTATCACACGTGCCAACATGTCCATTGCAGGCACTCACAGCTATATGAGCTGAATCCCAGCATGACTGATTTGTGGATCTGCTATTGTTAGCTGTCAACAGAGGCCCAAGTATGTTATCTCAAAATATTTTCCTTATGCCAAGATCGCGAAATGTACTGCATTCTGCCAATATTCAAAATTAATTTTGCTTCTGGGAAACTTGAGCATATGAGATGCTTACCAATTAAATTGGTTTTTTCCTCTTTGGAGGTTCCCATGAAATCTGGAGCTGTTTAGATTTGACACTAATTCTAGCACCTGAGACATTCCTGCCTGTGAAGTCGAATTAGATGGTGTTTATAATTCATCACTGTCTTCCTGAAGATGGAATCTCATAAACATTTGATGGTAGTCTTGGAAGTCACCAGGTATATATGACTAGCATAACAGGAGTGGAGAAATCAGGCTTCTGAAATCACTTAGCATTACTATCTTTATCTAAAACAAAAGCAAACTTTGAAGAAGTAATGGATGAGATTCCAAGTACTTCTGGGCAAGAACTATGCTTTTTTAACCGTTACTATGAGATGAGAACATCATTGTAAAAGTTTTGGTTCTTTTATCACGGTGGGCAGCCAGGATCTAATGGGAGATCCAGGACTGTGTTTGACACCATTCAAGTGCATAAACAGAAATGATTCACAGAGACTAAGCTGCCTGTCATTTAGTATATTTTAGGCATAATTCTGTTGCCATATAAGACTACACCATAGAATTTCAAATATGATTAATTTAATAGGTTGCCTTGTGACATTTGTATGTTGTTTGAGAAGGTATTATTCCCCTGTTTTGGTGAGCTGGCCAGCCAGTGTTTCTACCCTTGAATGCTTCTTACTGCGACCTTTGAAAATCTGCAATCAGGGCTGTAATGGGAGATGATCACTTGGCAGGGAGCAAGAAAGGTACTGATGAAATGCTAGAGGATTTAAGGTCAAAGAGAACAACCAGTTTCTTCCAAAAGTGGAACAAGAGGAAATGCAAAGATCTATAGGCCAGTTAATTATGCAATTAATAGACAGATACAAAGAGAGAAGAGCCTGAACACTTAACATTAGTCGTTAAACAAAACCAGAGAAACTGCTGTAATTGTTGCTCAGATAAAAACTCTGCTTGGTGATGGGGACATAATGGCAATTTCCATTACATGTGAAAGGTCAGTAATAGCAACCAAGGGCCAAATTCCACAGTGCTCTATATTTATCATTGCCCTTTTTGTTCCTGCAATACGAGTGAATTTTGCATAAATTTGTCTCATTACTCTAGACCCCATTAGGAAGAAACTCAGCTTTGGTTAGAATAATAGAAGGGGATATTTAGATTTGATTGCCACCTTTTAGAGTCACTGCAAACTGGTAGGTATCCATTTAAGCTGAGAGAGGGTAAAAGCCATTTATTTGCTTGCTCAGTCCTGCACTTTGGGTTAGAAACAAAGCCATTGTATTGGGGTTGATTGACTCAGATTCAGAGAAGGCTTGCAGAGGGCTCTCCAGGAGATAACTCCAAATTCAGCAATACTTCCTATCCTTTGGAACAAACCTAGGAAAAAAACCCAAAAAACCCCCATTCATTGATCAGAACTGAAATGAAGAATATTCTCAAAGACATTAAATTAAGGGATGAAATACATTATAAAACTGGGACCTGGTCTTACTTTCTCCAGGAATTTAACAAGCTAAGGCCAATACTGAGGATAAATGTACTGAAACTGTCCCTTTCCCTGTTGTCAAGTTGCTGTCATACAACAGCAGCCAAAAAATCCAATTTAATGAGCTTATGGGAGAAAACTAACCCTTATCTAAATTTTTTATTTGGACACTCTCCTGCCTCCCCCCATTCATTTCTGGACGTCTTTCAAATTTATGAGTCACTTTGTTATCTGTGGCACAGTAACTATCATGAGAACATCTTTTTGGGGCTTAATATCATCAGGAATGTTGATGTGACATTTGGAGTTTTTTTCAGACCATCCAATCTACTATGATTAATAGTCTTGCAACTGCCTTTATTCAGGACTTTTTTCCCCTGGGTTTTTTGTTCAGTTTGCTTGTTTTTTTCTTTTAAATAGAAGGTACTCCTTCAACTAATATAAGCTTCAGATGTTTAAGTGTTTCAACCCACCCTGATGCCTGATGTTCTTCCTCCTCAGGTGAGGAGGAATAACTCAAGAAGTTCTTGTCATTTCCCTTTGTTGAACTTCTTGAGGACTCATGTCTTCAGGAACACGGTTTTCAAATCAACAGGTCCCACACCTTGTGCAAAATGGAGTATAGAAGTATCCCCAAAACTGCTTAGGAAAGCAAGTGGCTGCTGAGCAACAGGGAACATAGTCCAGTTCATAAACTGGGTAAACTATTTCTGGAGAATCAGGGATCTTCAGAGGGAGGATATGGCCAGCCAAGACTTGGGCCATAGGAAGTGTCTGGTGCTGCTGAGACTGGGAGTAAGGGTGTCCTACCTGCTGGGAGCACACTGTGGCTGAGGAGCTGACTAGCCACCTGCAGCAGCTGCCAGAGGAGATGAGCAGGTTTAGCTGCATCCAGGAGGATTAACAGGATCTGTACAGAGACCCCAGAGAGGCAAGAGGCTGAACCTGCATCGCACCACAGGAGGGATGTCCAGAAGCTCTGAAGGTTCAGGAGTGGATGACAGAGATAGAGGAGGGTGGAGATATGAGACTTGGAAACAGAGGAAGGCTCCTACTCCATGTGCAGACTGGCAAGGACAGGTTCAGTGTCCTGGGAAGTGACAGAGAGCCCCTTCAGCATGAGGGGCTTCAGATTTGGCCAGACTTGAACCAAGCATTTGCACTAGGAAGCAGCAACAGGTGAGAGTGGTTGGAGATTTCCTTTTGAGGAGGACAGAAGCATTCATCTACCATCCACATATATGTGATCTATGGGTGATCATAGATCAACGCAGCACAACAAAACCCCTGATCAGCAGAGGAGCAAGAGTTTGCATAGAAGAATTTTAGAGGAAACAGGCAGCAGTGATGTCTTAGGCACCTAAGCAGTCTAGGGGCTGTGTCTGTAGACTGTAGAATAAGGAATCTGTGTTTTACTGAGGTGAGTTTCATGCAGCTGGTATCCATTTAAACACCCAGCAGCACAGGTCGCAGTATGCTGTCCTTCAGATGCCTTTTTCCCATGTGTCATCAAAGTAAGTGGTCATGCCTGTGGTGTGGGCTGTGCAGCCACGCTTCCTGGAAGGAGCTGTGGGCTTCTCCAACACACAAATTTAAAGATGTTCTCAGAATAAGAAGGCTATATGCTAAAGGTCACATCATGTCCTCTTTCTTGGCTCTCCAATGCACACCAGACAAATCTCACAAAACAGCACAATGTATTTTTTGGATTTTTAGAGCTGAGGAATGTGACTTGGTTATCAGTGCAGCCACAAGCAGAATGTACAAAAGCCCTGGGAACATCTTGGAGAAATTAATTTATCAAGGGAATATTGAAGTCATAACAGCTCCCAAGGGACTACCAGTCAACATTTAAGACTTTATACTGTGATTAGCTGGTAGTGAGGATGGAGTTTAAGCTTTTGCTCTTCCATCCAAAGTGCACAGCCCTTTTAAGCAAAATTGGTCTTCATATATGTCACAGGAGTATTTTCTTTAACTTACTTTTTTTAACTTTCCATTCTTTCTTGGAATGGTGCACGTTGCATAGTTTCTCTGTAACCATGTTAGCTTTGTTCACTTGAAATTGATAAGGAAAATTGCTCAGATGGTTTATCCCTTCCTGGCAAATACCTTTCACAGGATGACGCTAAATAGTAAAAACTGATTGATTCCTCTTCTACCCTATCTGGGTAGGGTATTCCTCTCCCAACCTATTCACATTTCTGTGAAGTGCCTGGAAAGATTCCCATCATTTTTCAGGGAACCTGGGCTCCTAAAGAGCTGTAAGGAAGGGGAATCGCTTTCAGACTTCTCCTGTTCTCATAGCTAATGCAGAGACAGATTTCTACAGCTGCTGAACACACTGCGCAGAGTCTGTGAGCCTCATCGAGTCCATTGCTATTTATAATAGCTGTTGATTATACTCCATGTTTCTCCCTCAAGGTCCCAGAGGACATTGCAAACATCTGGTTGAACAACAATCCCTAGATCAGTGACTGTTTCAATCCAGCTGCTACCAAGCTGAGGCATGACAACTGCTTAGTGCTTGGAGGCAGGGAAAAATGGCATCTTTAATGCTCAGGAGGAGACCTGCTGCTGTCTCCTGCGCATTTTGAAAAATCTGCAATATATTTTCCAGGATTCCATATAGCAAATACTTCAGATGGAAGAGCATTTCTTAAAATCAAAGTGTTCATAAATCATAGAAGAATGACTGAAGTCTATCAAGAACCTGAAATAAGGCACCTACACTACCCATGGGCAGTGAATTCATGACTGATTATCTGTTCACCTGTGACATTCTAGTGAGAAAGCACTGACCCTGAAGTATGCACTCAGATGAACCTGCCTAAGTATGCACTCAGATGAACCTGCCTCTCCTTGTTGGGGTGGCCTTGTATGCAACACTAAAACTCTCATCTTTTACATGGCTCAGGATTCTATCCAGTAACTCCTATATTCTTCTTAGAGTCCTTGGTTGAGGTCTTACTTTTCGAAAGTTCTCTTGTGCCACTTTCAAGTTTTCCAGTAACAAAAACCACCCCACTGCAGCTGATGCATTGTCCCAATAATTTATTGCACTACCTTTACAAGGCATAGTTCATTCTTGCACTAAATTTGGTTAATGTCTCAGCCATGAGTGCACTGAGTATGCAATTTTGAGACACTGCATTTATGTGCATAAATTTGTTCCAATAATAAACTTTTTGTATCTGGCTTGCTTTATCTAGGGAAGATATTACAAATCTGGTTTTTTTTGTTCTAATTTATAATGTGTTCTTGGAGTCCTGGTGTTTAATGAATGTAACACTTTGAAAGAAAATCTTTCCTAGATAATGTGATTTGTCTAGATTAACTTGTGTCCATGACTAAAGCTCCTTCCTTTCCTAACATATTTGAACAGATTTATGGCAAGTTTACTATGTCTTTATAAGTAAACTGACGAGAGTCCAACCTTGGTCTCAAGCACATTGCATGACCATGTGTGCTGTTAAATATTTAGCACTCTCAATGGCGTGAGTTTGGCGTGAGCAAATTGGTCCCCTGCCACTGCCCCTCAAAAAAAAAAAAAATCAGGGAATATTGATATTTCAGAAATCTGAGGGTGGGCAGGCAGGAGTGGGATGCCCACAGTGCATATTTGTTTTCAAAGTCCCTGAGATGCACTCAGTGAGGCCTCCCTAGCTGGGTGTGCAGTGTCAGCTGTGTGAGGACAGGCAATGCCTTGTTGTTTCATTCGCAGACTGTAAACACAGCTTCTATGGAAGCCTAAGTAGGCATTATGGAAGAAGTCATTAGGAAGATATTCTTCACTGTGAAGGCACTGGAGGAGGTTGCCCAGAGAAGCCATGGATGGCCCATCCCTGGAAGTGTCCAAGGCCCAGCTGGGTGGGGCTTTGAGCAGCTTGGTCAAGTGGAAGCTGTCCATGCCCATGGTGGGAAGGGTTGAACTAGAGTGACAACTAGGGTCTCTTCCAACACAAATCCTTCTACAGTCCTGTGATTATGGCAGATGACAGATGTTTATTCACAAAACTATTAGGTTTGTTCAGAAGGAAGGGGAAGGTCCTGACATCCTCAAGGGGCTGAGTACCTGCAGGCGATCCAGAAGAGCTGGGGAACACCTGTCTGGAGCTGTTGGGTGGCTGGTACGGAGCTGTAGATGCATAGATTATTTGTCCACTGAATGAGCAGTTGTCATATGCCTAGAGGACAGCTCCAGCTCCCTCCCTGTGTGCTCAGAGTGCCTCACATGCTCTCAGTGGCTGGGGAATCCCAGCTGTGTACGCAGCAGCCACAGGGACACGTGCGATTCTTGCCCTCTATAATGCATGTTGACAGGATGAGTCAAAACACCCATTCTGCTTCAGCGCTGTGCTTTATATATAACACCCCATCAGCTGTGTGCAGGAGACATATCCACAGAGGTATGTAGGTGCCTCACCATTTTTAGAAGCCAGACTCCCCCAGTTTCACAGGGAATACATATCTAAATGTCTTTGTAATATGAGTAAAAAGGTCTGGAGAGAAAGTGGCTAATATTTTAAAACTCTTCCTACTCTCTCGTTGTTCTTTCTCTCCTTATTTCTATTGCATTTTTCTTACATTACACAACATTATTTTTTTCTGAATTTGAATGAGTGTATATATTATGTTACTGTTTTATAATATTATTGCTAGAGGGATTATTTTGGCAAATGAAATTGTCCCCTACGTACCAAGATGAAAATATAGCACATTTTAGAATTCATCTGAGTCAGATTTAATTTCTTGACAAGTTGTATGTTTAAAAAAAGTTATTTCATAAAAATTAAACATAGTGCTTATTCAATCATCTGTTGCAACCATCTGCTGCTCATATATTATTTTGATTTATCATCCCAAGCCTGATAGGACCCCATCCTGTCCCCAGAGAAGTCAACTGCAATTTTATTATTCCCTTCACTCAAAGCAGGATAGAATCTTCATTTAACTTACTACTCAAGGTGAATTATAATGTAATCTTCTTTCACTACTCCGTGGTTAAGAGATTATAGATTCTACAGTAGTGGCATTGTCATACTGGAATTTTTCACAAGTTCTCTTCAAACATAGCATCCCTGTCACAAACATTTTTGCAATTGCCTATAGGTTAATAATATCTTAAAATTCACAAGAAAATGTAGCATTTATGTACAAAGATTTTGAAGTGTACTGAGTTACAGCCACTGATCCCCTTAAGATGCTACTTATTTGGCACATCAGCCACCAGACTAATTAATGTTTCTTGAATAGGTATAGTTGGTTTGCATTACATTCAGTTTCCCTGAAGTATATTATCTTTCCTATTCTTATATCAAATAAACCAACTACATATGACATAGTAATAGGAGTTTCTAGCTGCTGCCTTAAAAATTTATCTCTAATGTCTATACAAACTATTTTCCTTAAATCCTGTTATTGCCGGCTGCACTCTAAAATTAGAAATGAACACCTTGTGCTTGCAAGTGCAACCTGTTCAAATATTTCAGATAAGACACTTCAAGACTAGCTGCTGATTTTCCTAATAAAACAGCAGCAGGATGTTTTCTATTTATAATTTTTTTTAAAACTCTCAGTCATATGTACATATGGTCTTTCTATACAAAGAAGGATTCTTTTTGAAACGAATGAAGCAGTACTTCAACTATCCTTTGTATGTATGAAATACAACCATGTTACAGACATACATACACACACTCCTGCCTGAACAGATGTGACAATTTGATGTCCATATAAATATTTTTATTTTGACAGCTGTACAACATACTTTTCCATGAAGCACAAATATTTGGCATTTCCTGCATTGTGAGACAGCTTTTTGAGGAAACAAGGCACTTTTAATCGCAAATATAGTTTCAGCCATGAATTCTTAACAGCTAGAGGAGCTTGATTATTCACAGAAATATTTATGGAAGTGACCAAGGTTAACTGTGAAGAGGCAACTTTTAAAGCACTGGGCCTAGATAAAATCAAAGATAAGTATATAAAAAAATGAACACATTAAAGCACTTCTATGCCCCTTAAGATATTAAAAATTACTCAGACATCGGTACTTTGTACCTTCCTACAGCTGGAAAAATGAAGTTGACAGCTCTGTATAAATTAATGGCTATTCAAAAAGTTATTGCAAAGTACACACAGACAGGTTGTGGTTAATGCTCTGAAGTCTAAGGGTATGTGGCTAAAGCTGATGTGGTGTCAAGTGAAATTCTGTTTATCTACCCTAGGGCAGATAACACTAATAATTGTCATCAAGTGGTTGTGACCAAATTATGGATCTCATCTTGAATGACAGGAGCTGAATTCAGCAGGTTGCATATAGTATTTGTAAAATCCTCAGAAAGAAGATAGCCTAAAACAAAGCAGATGCATCCCAGTTAGGAGAAGGAGAGTCATTATCTAACAGTGTGGTTTGGGGATCCCATGGAACCAGCTCAGTAGCTGCATTTATCATGCTCAATCAGATATTCCATCTGCATTTCCAACTCCCTGACCTCTCCCTGGGCAAACTGTATCTATAAGTGAAGTAATTGAAAATTAAATGAAAAAGAACTCAAATGGAAGTAAAAATCATAATGATTTCTGAGTTTGTTGACAAATCCAGACAAAGGTCACTGGGCAGAGAAAGGGGGAACTTTTTCATTCTATACAAGTCTTTGATCCTTTATGGCCTCTATCTAAAAAAAGAGAGTTTTATTTACTGTTCCAAGCAAGCACTTTAAAATAAAAAAATCTTTTGAAAAAAAACCCAACACAATCAAAGCAAACAAGCTTGTTCCTCCTACTTAGGATCCTGCTTCTCATCATTGAATGTAAAGAGAAGACTGATGATTGGAAGTCTCTGGACCTGCAAAGTGAGGCATCTACATCTTCACAGAGCACAAAATTAAAGGTTGACACTTTCATAGGTTGTTGGAGATGCTACCTGTTTAATTAGGTTGGAATTAGAGGTATTAATGGGAGATAATGTACTTTATTGTTCCCTAATACAAAGATACCAATTTCGATTCAGTAAGCCTCTACCCTGAAGTGTGCTGGAAATAGGGAATGCATACTGCAAAGGTAGTTAAGACTCCCTGCATTCCCAGCTCTGCATGTTTCCCTGAGCACAAGTTTTTATGCCCTTGAAGCACATTTCTGACAACAGAGAGGAAAGGAAAGTGACTGAGAGAGCATGTGTTTGCCAAGATAAATCATGTCAGACCAACCTGGTTGTCTTCTACAGTAACGTGGCTGCGTTTGTGAGCAAGGAGAGAGCAGGAATACCAATCACATCAACCTTGGCAAGAGTTTCAGAAACATCACCCCCAGTGTTCCAGCATTCATGTTTGGACACCACAGCCAAGCTAGGTGGGTAACTATATGGGTAAGAAACTGGATAGGCAAGCTAATCAAAAGAAACATAAATACACACTGCAACAAAAGCTAGGGCTGTTTTTAACTCAAAAATAGTGTTTTTTTCTTCAGGTCTTCCCTTTTTTTTCTACTGGGACATGAAGGTGTGTCTGAAGCAGTATTTTTCTGAGGAGAGGTTGAGGGAGCTGGACTTCTACAGCTTGGAGCTATAGATGGCTATGGGGGGAATTTAACATCAGGCACAGTACCTATGTGGAGACCATGAAGGATATGTAGCTGGGCTCATCCCAGCCGTGCAGGGTGGGAGGACAAGGGACAGCAGCAGTAACTGAAGCAGGAAAGGCTTGCCCTCAATATAAGGAGAAACTTTTCCCATGAGAGGGCAGTCAGGCAAAGGCACAGGTGTTGCAGCCTTTGTCCTTGGAGGTGTGCAAGCACTGGCTAGGAGAAGCTCTGAGCAGCTTGGACTGGCCCCAGAGCTGAGCCAGCTGCAAGCAGGAGGTTGGACCAGGGACCTCCTGAGGCATTATCCCTGCTGGAATTATCCAGTGATACCATCATCCTCCACTGTTTGACATACAGAGCAAGGCTAAAAGGACTTTTTCTCTGATGTGGTATCACCATTCCACTATTCTTCACTAACAAATTATTAAGAAATATAAGGATAAAGGTGTTTTTTTAAAGTATTTTCTTCTCTTCCTTGGTTACCCAATCCATGTATCTTATTCCATATCTTTCTACCAAAATGCAGAAAAATATAGCAATTAAATGTATTTTGCATCAATCACTTTTCTAGGCAATCCCAAAACAAAAGTTAGTTGTTGTAATGCGGTTTTCTTACACATCCTGCCAGGTGCTTGCTATTTACCCTAAGAAACTGTGTTAATAAGAATACGTATAGAATATTGAGAATATGTTTTTATTTCTATCAAGAAAATAATTATATGCATTGCTACCAAACTATTTGAGTAGCAACAGGTATACATAAAAGGCCAGAATAAAGTGTCTGATGGTACCATGCTACCAATGGCTGAGAATTAGATACAAGCAACACATTCTTCTGATACCTTTACTCAAAAGTTTTAAGCTTTTTGAGATCTCCTTACTCCATCTTTAAAAAACCAACCAAACAAAAAAACCCACCAACAAACAACAACACAGAAAACAAAACAAAAAACTGAAAGGAAAAATCCTTCAGGCAAGAGAGTCACTGGCCTGCTGCTTGCTTTAAAAAAGCGTAATTAGAATTTAGCAACTGTGAATGAAGAAAGAATTGAAGCCTCAAATTGCTATTCAAATGTCAAGAAAGGCTGGGTGAATCTGAACTTTGGGCACATTAGGTAAATGAGACCTGGGGGTTGTTTAATCTAGGACAGTGGGAGCTATAATCATTTCTGTGTAAGTGGATGCAACTTCATTTCCATAAATGAAGCCAGAGCTATGCTCCTCCCAATCACCCTCTACATTACAGCCTATGTTAAATTGATGTGCTGCTTTTTATTTCCTGTTTTCTCTATGGTCTTGGAGAAAGATTTCATTTTTATGGGTGACACACATTTCACCTAATTTTGTCTTTTAAAAGTTGGGCATCTGTCATAAAATGCATTCATTTTATAGACAACAGAGATTATAAATAGAGCAATTACTTTTTTCCTCCTGCAGTGTAATGTAATTGTGGGACTGTTGGGGAGCAGCAAGGACTCAAGCAAGCTGCTGTGGACCCTCCAGTCTGACCTCCTTCCACCAGACACTCCCACTACAGTTCTTGGGTGACCTGGCCTCACTGTCAGTTGTTCCCAACATTGATTTTCCAGCTCTCAGCAAGAAAGCTGTGCACTAAAAATTAAATTTTTTTCCAGCTTTTTCTGTCTCAGCCCACAGAAGATGTTTTAACAGCTTTCCCATCACCTTTCCAGATGGATTCTCCTGCTCTTAGTGCCCAAACTCCAGATTTTCCTTTCCAAAAGGGTTATCTTACTCCAGACACTTTTAGAGATAGGTTTAAATTTCAAAACATCATGTCAATCAGATTTTTTTGCTTTCACTTCAGCAAAAAATCATAGAATTAAAAAATAGTTTGGGTTAGAAGGGAACTTTAAGGTCATCTAGTCCAACCTTCCTGCCATGAGAACACCTTCAACTAGATCAGGTTATCCTGAGCCTTATCCAACCCAACCTTGACTATTTCCAGGGATGGGCATCTTAACTGCTCTCTTGGACACTGTTTTAGGGCTCCACCACCCTCATTGTAAAAAATTTTCTCCTCTTATGCAAACTAAATCAACTGTCCTTCAGTTTAAAGCCATTGCCCTTTGTCCTGTAGCAACAGGCCCTGCTAAAAGGTCTGTCCCCATCTTTCTTGTAAGTCCCCTTTACATATATGCTATTCCTAATTTAATGGGAAAACGTGTCTGAAGTGCATCAAAACTCTCACAGAATAAATATTTATCAGGCCTGGCCACTGATCCTTCAGATTTCTCTCCCTTCCTCTGTATTAGACATTAACAAAGGAGAAAAATTTATGTCCTCCTTTTCCTGCTGAGAACCTGACAGTCCTCAACAGAAGGCAAAGAAACACTGGGGACAATCTGTTGGGAATCTATTACAGAGTCCCTCATATAAAGAATGAAGTGGATGAAGCTTTTCCATGAGCCACTTGGAGAAGTTTCCCAGTGCCAGGCTCTGTTCCTCAGGGTGGAGTTCAACAACACGGACATCTACAAGTGAGAAAATGCAGGACTGTGCAAGCAGCACAGGAGACATCTATTACTTCCTTATGCAAATCCCAGAGGGAACAGTCAGGATAATGGTCTACCTGACCCCTGCTCCTAAGCAAGGGATAGCAGCTGAGCCTGGTGGTGGCCAATGGCACAGCATGAAACTGAACTGGAGAAATGCACTAACAAGGCTGAAGTCTGGCTTGGAAAAGACACAGAGTTGGTTCCTACCAGCCACTTCAAAGTGGAACCACTTTTCCAGGATTAGTCAGTGCATGAGATACTCCAAGGCAGTCATGTCACTGAAAATCACTGCATGTTTTCCACCAGCAGGCATTTATCCAGGCTAAGTGGCACTGGCCTGTCTCTGAGTTGGGTGCAGTACTTTTCTCCTTGCTGTGTGAGGCAGCCATGCAGGGGTGCAGTTATTAATGTCACAAACATTTCTCTGAGGCACAGACTGCCTTTCTCTCCATGATTGTACCATCACTAGCCAGATAATAATATTGTCGGGCACCAGCTTGTTTGCACCTAAGGAACATCAGAGATGTGTGCTACATATATGTACCATGCCATGTCAAACAGTTATCCCTCTAAAGCTTTTTTAAAAAAACCTTTTCAAGCATTTTTTTCTTTCATGATATTTTTATAAATCTATATCTAGATAGATATCTAGATATATTTAAAAGCAGCATACCATTAGGCCATTACCTTTTGTGCATCACAATTTTCTCCTCTTAAGTGTACTTTCACAGTGATTGAAGTTAATGATTGAATCTTCTGCTTTAATTACATGTGTCAGAAGTAATTTATCAACAGAGAAGTAATTAATCTGAGCTTTAATAAGCAATAGCTCATGTGATCTGTAAAGGAATTTTTAATCTGCTTTTCTGGCCCTTGGAATTCCCAAGGATATTTTAGACGAGATTGAATGAGAGCCATATTTTCTTAAGTTATTCATTACAAGTTGGTTTTTTTTGATGTAGCTTATTAAAAGTGGTAATAAATTAAGATATTTGCATAAAACTCAGATATAGATACTTTTTCTCAAAACACACTTACTCACACAAAGTGTTTTAGACTGCTGAACACCTATCAACTGAAAAACTTTTCAGCAGAACAATTTTACCTGCAAAACAACCAACAATACTGCTTAGTGTTATAGTAATTTTTATTTGCAGAAGTGAAATAAGAAAGTCATCCCTTCAAATTTGAGATAGCTATTCCAAGCTGTAAGGTGGTCTGATTCACTAATAAAGTTAATGATAACATTGCAATGAAGACACAAGGCATTCAAAGAAAGCCAATAAAATGACAAAGTTTAGCAGGATTACAGCTTTGTTTCACCAAAAACAAATAGGGCTTTTGGATTGTAAAAGACTAATAAATCAAGTGTCGCTATAACTCACATATGCCTTTAAAATAAATGTCATCCTGCTAGGAAATTCAATAAATTTATAATAAATTTATTGAATTTCCTATATTCAATAAATAAATAAGTGCAATGAATATAACAGGGATAATTAGTAATGCTTTGCCAGTGAGTAGATGCATTTCTTAGAACAGTGGCCTACGTGTTTAAACATTTCAGTGTCACCTTAAAGTAAAACCTTAGATTTGGCTGAAGGAGTATTTTGACAAAGAATTTCTAACACTCAGCCAAACTATAGAACATAGTTTTATATCGGTTGTTTGCTAAAAACACTTATAAAACATGCCTTCCTTGAAACTGCTTGTCAAAATATGATATTGAAATTAAAAGGACACCCACTCTATGGAAATATATGAAAGAAAGATGATGATGGAAAACATAATTTTGTAAACGTGCTCTTCAAATTTATGGAATACCCATTTAGATTAAATCAGACATTACAAATGTAGTTGTTCTAATGTCCTCTTAAGTGGGACATTAGAGCATAGAACTCAGCATACTGAGTTCTATACATAGTTTTTCATGGTGTAATAATATCTTTTTTTTTCTGCATGGTCAGATGACAATGAACTAGTTGATAATTGCTTGCATAACTACTAAACATTTAATGAAGCTTAACATTAACAGTTATTTACACTGAGATAGGGCTGTAAGTAATTCACTGTTTTCCATACACTAGTCTCATCTTTTAAAAATGCCAGTCACCAACCATAAGCAGACATTCCATGCAATTCAGAAAGCAAAACACAGTGAGTAGACAGCAAGTAGTCACTATTTCTACAGAAGTGGAAAAAGCAAAAAATTAAAGGAAATTTATCTGTGAATAAGAAAATCAAATATGAAAGAATGACCAGACCCTCCCTCAGAGAAAACTACCGCAGGTGAGAAGGGGGTAAAATCAGATTGCAGTGCAGAAATGCAGAAAATACTGGGGTGCAAATCCAGGCTCAGCAGGGTGGTGAGTTCTGCTGTGAGAGCAGGCTTGACTGCTGTAGGATTTGTCCCATGCATTCCAGCCTATCCTCATGTTATGGCAGATCACACCACATCGTGTCTCCTTGTCAAAATATCACCTGATGTTTATAGCAGACACTGTTGTGACAAACTCCTGTGCACAGTTTGCTGCATAACCATCCTTGCCTTTTTATTACGCGCTGCCATGTGTTGTGGCATGCATGGCCCAGGCTGTTCCCTCATCATGGAGACCACTCTAACCAAGACTGAAGAGTCAGGGAAAGCACTTTCACCACATGTGGGGTTTTAAACAGGATTCAGAGATCCACAGCATGCTCAGTTTGGCTTCTAGAGCAAGTTGCTTCTTGGGAAAGGACAGAGGAAAAATTGTTTCCCTCTGAGGAATCTAACATTGGGATTGTTCCTCTCTTCTGCTTTTGCCGGCCAGGCTGTGCCACATGCAGCCACCAAATTTTAGAATAAACAAGTTGATTGTCCTCCACAGCAGAGTTGAAACTGTATTCTGCACAGACACATCAGTCATTCCTATTGCTTAAACACTGAGTCTGACTGCCTTCAAAACAAAAGATGGATGTCCAGAGGAAGCATGGTCTGTCAGAAACTTCAATTGATTCCTTCATGATGCAAGGCAGCCTTTGTCTAGCCTGCCCCAGCCCTGTCTGTGCACGCCCTCACACAGATAACAAGGCAGCATTTGACTCTGGGTTTCTCCCAATTTGTAGACACTGAGGCTGTATCTCCTCAGATACTCCTCAAATCCTACCCAACACCCTCATTTGCTCCAGGATTTTCCTTTCTTGTCACACAGAAGCACTGAAATCAACGACTTCTTGAAGCATTGGCAAATATCACCCATTATGAAACCTTGCTGAAAGATCCAAGGATTTCAATGTCCTTTTAAGGTTGTCTTGAAACAACCTTATCTTAATCTAAGGACAGTCCTGGCCAGGGGGGTGAACCATACAATAGCCAGGTTCCTTTGGACACAGATTTTCCTTTGGTCCTGTCAAGACCAGTTTTCCTAGCAGTCCTCAATATCATTTTCATGTGTATTTCTCTGCTATTTTAGCCTCTTCTCCTCTGTGATATTTCACTAGGATTTTCAAAAACATGCACAATATATTTGCCTTCACGGCCTTTTATTGTGCCTGGATGGGGTGGAAAGGGAAAGCTCAGAACTCATTTCATTTAAAAATTCAAGCCAAGAGAAATGGCAACATACCGTGGAAGGTGCTGAAACGGAGGATACTTTCTGCTCAAGTTTACACATTTCTAATATTTAATGCTATTCTTCAGTAGTTTAGCAGGACATTTTAATGTGTTCACTGCCTAAATTGGGGTATTATTTAGATGCCTGAAGAATGCTGCTGTTCAGCTTGGTGCCAGGTGGCAAAAGTACTTTATTATTATAATACCAATAATATGCTTCAGTTTTTCACACTTATGCATTGAAAAAGAAAGAACACGTAAGATGAAAAACAATATAAAACTTCACACATATTTAAGATAAAGCAAACAGTGCTTGGTTAAACTGCCTTTTCCCACTTACTGCCTATGACTTTAGTACCACAAGACTGCAAATTGCTGCTTTGGGAGAAGATGATGTCATTCAAATCTGTACAAATACATGTATATATATATATATATATATATATATATATACAAACGGACCATCTTTCAAAAATCTTGTTATCTTGTTGATTTTTTTCCCTTTATCTCTTTTTCTTTCCACCATATTTTGATGGACTACACATCTTCAGCCATCCCCTCTTGATGAAACTATCTGAGAATACTACTCAGAGGAAAGATGTCTCCTTTTCTAGACCATTAGGAATTTTAAAAAATGCTGGAAGGAGGAAAGAGATTGTACTGTCACAGGCAGAGTAGGGATAATGAAAATAGAAAGAGAAGTAGAGGACAAGGGGTTCTGGGATCATGAATGGAAAGAGAGATTAGGAAGAAATGAAATTTTAAAAATGTCAGGAAAATTGGATTTTAATTGTCAGTTCAGATAAAAATAGGCTTTGGGGTAAAGGCAACTCAAGCGAATAAGTTAGATGGAAAAGGGGTAAAAGTTAAATTTTCTGTCCTGAGAAGAAAGGAAGGAATAGGGCAAGGGAGAAGGTTTGCCATGTTGAAAACAGGGAGGATAACTAGAAAAGGAATAGACAAGAAGGTGGAACTTGAGTAAGAATCCTGAGATGGTGAAGGGACCAGGAAACACTTTGGACAGGGGGAAAGGGTAGGGGTACAATGGTAGGGGAGCTGCATAGCAAAAGTGATGAGCTGGGAAGAGGTATGGAGGTGAAAAGAGCAATATACTGACAATGTCAGCCAGAAGAGGGGGGATCAAGACTGGCTGACAAGGCAGCCATAGACATCTGTTTAATTAATGCACATTGCAGTCCTGTCCCTTACACACAGGGTATGTTTGGATATTCTGGATGCTGCTTTTTTTGGTGCCAGTGGTCTCACTTGTCTTTATTTCTTTTCATGGTAGTTAAAATAAATTTGTAATTTCACATAATTAATGAGAGAAAATAGATCTGTGGTTTACAAGACACAATGTTTTCTAAAAATAGAAAGAATATAAATAAAGACTATCTCTCTTGCTTAGACATTGTTCTGTAATTCAGAGCTGGTTGCTCTGGTAACTTCCAAAGATACTTTTTCCTCCTGAGCTGAGAAATGAGCTGACTTGTAAAGCCACACAGCCAAATAGTTCAAACAGATGGTGAGTGACCTCAGAAAACAGGGAAAGAGAAGGGATTACCAAAATTGTCCCATATTAGGGTAACAGCATCTGTCTTCCAAGGGAAATTTCTGAAATACTTCTTTTACACAATCCACTTAACACTTTTTCTCCTAAGTCTCTTATTTAGGTCGGGGAAAAAAGGATCCTTCAACATCTTGAAATGGTCTGATCTCAAACATCTGACACAGTCATATTGCAATTTCCTTGCACAGTACAAACTATAGTTATTTTCACATTTGTGAATAGAAATTTTTTGGAGAGGAGAGGAGAGGAGAGGAGAGGAGAGGAGAGGAGAGGAGAGGAGAGGAGAGGAGAGGAGAGGAAAGGAGAATTTAAATGTACTTTGAAGAAGATAGAAGACAAAATGATTCCTCATGTAGCTCCAGTGAGTTCATGAGAGATATATCAAGGAAGAAAGATAATATGCAGTTCATTTTATTCTCATGTTAATGAACACTGCAATCCCATAAAAGATAAAAATTATAAAAATATTTTTGTTTACTGTAATGGAATTGGAAAATTACAAAAAATTACACAATATTTATATGGTACTTATTTATTAAAACTGCAGAAAATTAGAAAAGTATGCATATTCAGCTTTGGAAGACGGTCATGTTTCCCTCATAATTTTGTATTTGGGGTAGAAGTAATTACAGTTAAGTCTAAGACTTCTCCCTTCTATAAAGATTTTATAGGAATAAGAAAAAGTAACAAGATGCTAAATCAAAATTAAGACTTATCTTTGGGTAGGGCAACCACATCATGAAAACTGCAGAGAATTCTGATGGATAGGAAGTTAATTTATACCAGTGTGTGCATGCATATATAGGTACTTGCATATAAATACATACCTATTTATAGCTACAACTTATCAGTTCATCCAGAGCCTTGTAATGTGCATGAACTTCTCAGTTTGCACAATCCAAGGATGTGTCCTTTGCCAAGGTTGAATTTTGTCTGTTCTCAGTCACCACTCTTGGTGATTTTCCTTCTCTTTCTATTCTTCTCTGTCTCCACAGACAGAGTTCAATCTGTGGCTGAACACGGCTACCCCATGACTATTCAATGTCCTTAAGAGTCTCTTTCGGGGCTTTTGATTTTTCTTTTTTCTGTGTTTAAATAAAGTGTGAGCTTAAACAACTTACAATGGTTCACTCCAGACATTGGGCAGAATAAATTGGCAGAGTAATTCCATGGACTAGCTTCTGTTCTAGAAGTCATTCTGACTTGGCTCCATCCCCAAAAGATCTAAGAGTCTTCCATTCTTGTGTTTAATGTAATCTAAGATTCTATCAACAAGGCTGAAGAACCTTTATAATTGATTGGTACAATTGCCAGTCTGGCTACTGATTCCATTTAATGTTGGAGGAAGTCAGAGGTCTCACACCTTGTGAGGTCCCAGCTGTTCCAATCCTTAGGAAAGCCATGCTTAAACTTCGCAAAAGCATCTCTTCTCCTTTCCATTTGGTGACCTGGAGAAGGGCTGAGTTTTTACAGAAAATCCCATCTGTCCCTGTCCAGTGAGATAGAGAAAAATATCTTGCTCAAACTGAAAGCCATTTGTTCTTAAAAAACATATGAAGTCATGCTTTTGGTAACTCTGTGATTGTTGTTTCATTTTTCATAAACTTCCATCTTTTGCAGCTTTCTAATTATTTCTGAATAATTAATTTCTGAACATTTAATACCTGGTTCATGATAACAAGCATTTTTAGAATCTTGCATTATGTCAACAAAAACTCCAGTGAGTTTGCTATATTTGCTGAGGTTTTACTGACTAAAACTGAAAATACAGAAAAAAACAGGTAAACAGTTTGCTCAACAGGACTTGTTTTCTGTAATTCCATGCCTTATTTTCCCCATACAGGAGATGAAGTTTATTGAAAACCTTATCACAGTTTTTCATTACTTCCATTACTTTGGAAGTAGCTCCAGCTAGCAGAAGAATCAGAGAGTATTTCAGGCTTGTGACTGTGGATGTGAAAGAAATAGCATTGCCCACATCAGATGATTGCAATGGATTAAGCATGTTAGATTTAATTTCTCCCACAGCTAATGGCTCAACTGCAATGGAAGCACTATCAAGAGCCCTTGTATGAAAATGGACTACACAGCAAGGACTGTGTCAAGTCAACTGAATCTATTAAATTATTATGAGTTTTTAAGGCCATGGAGAACAAGAGACCACCTGAAATGGCAATTTTACATGAACTGCTCTTGAAACCTGAGAGTAGATGGAAACTGGAAAGATGATAAAGGCTAATTCAGAAAAGCTGGACACTGATCAATCTTGCTGTACCCATTTAAGCTGTATTGGTTCTGGCTGATATGGACTGTATTTTCCCCAAAGCAGCCCCCCACAGTGCTGTGCTGTGCACTGGTGCTAGAAAGGTGCTGACACCAATGCTCTGGCTGCTGCTGAGCAGTGCTGGCACAGCATCAGGGCTGTCTCTACATCATCCCCCCTCACCAGTACACCTGGGAGAGTCAAGATCTTAGGAGGGGACATGGCTGGGAATGCTGACCAGAATGGATTGAAGGGAAATTCTATATCATATTACATCTGTTCAGCAATAACAGCAAGGATAATGGGGGGATTTGTTGTTATATTTCTCTCCTGGAGCAAGCCCTATGTGTACTGAAGCCCCACTTCCAGGGAAGTGGCTGGACATCACATGCTGATGGGGAGTAGAGGATAAACCTTTTGTTTTCCTCTTTTTCTGCACACAGCCTTAGCTTTTGCTTTATTAGACTGCCTTTTTCTTGACCCATGAAGTAGTTTTTCATTTTATTTTCTCCCTCACCATCCAGCTGAGGAGGTGAGTGATAGAGCAGTGTGGTGAGTACCTGGCATCCTCCAGCCTGGGTCAACCTACCACAACAGCCAAAAGATCAGTAAAGCAGAAGAGGGGAAATTCTTCTTTATATATTTTCCCAGCCTGTCACTGGATCCTTTTCTTCCTCACCACCAAACCAACACCTCTTCTGTCCCAAGCATTCAAAAGCACACCAGGTATATCCCTACAAGTGGGGGATAGTTATGGCACCTTGATAGCCACAAGAATTAAAGGGATGTTCCTTTTAGGAGCATCTGAGGCCCTCTGGATCAGGAGCAGCCTATCAACCTCCAGAAATGTGCAGTACTTTATTTGACCGACTAAATACTTCCCTGCAGAGAATGACCGTTTTATTAATTCTTCCTCACTATAGGGAGTTGCAATATTTTTCTGGTGTTTACTTAAACCTCAGGCAGTTTATTAACATTCAGCTTTCTGGCATCTGACTTATTATAGCTTTTGAGTTTATTCACAGGATTTCATTTATGTCTCAAATATGCATTGGCTATAAAAGTTGAAAAATTGAAAAAATATAAAATTGAAAGCACACTCTGTTTTCTTGAAGAATATTACTCTGACTAGATAGCTCCACAGATTATTGATGGTGAGTAATATTTCCCTTGAAAAGAAGGGAAAAAAGAAGGGTAAAATGCCTGTTTCTCACCATTGTCTAAATTTCTCCTAGCTTGCAGTCACAGCTGGCATATGTATCTGATGATATTAGATACTATTCACATTTAACTGTCTCACCAGAAATGCTTCAAAGTGATCTGATGGTCTCAGAATGGTAGTTAGTTTACTTCTAGGTTACCCCAGTGGACTCTGAAATACTATGTAACTTTAAGTGCCTGTAGTTTGGATCAAAAGTGTGGTTTGGAGGCAAATAGCTCCATGTGGTGACCTCACAGAACATAAATGGGTTGTTCTAGATGAAGCTAAACGTGAAGAGGACCCCACTGTGGTGCTCTGGCCAGTGGTGTGCCCTGAACTCAAAGGGTTCTAACTAACAAGATCCAGTTAGTCCAGCTGAAACTGCCTTGGGAGTAGAGACTTTGGGTCCTCAAATCTGTTTGTTTCTCCAAATGGTTGCCATTATGCTACACTACTTTATAGTCTCAGTTTGACATTTGACAACTTCCAGATCCTTAAAAAGCTTGAAGGAATACTCTTCTTGGAAGGCAGGGGAAGAAAAGTTTAAAACCAAGGGGAGTAGATTGCCGAGAGAGACTTATTTTAGTTTTGTCGCTTAGGCATTGTCAGGCTCAGTTCTCTAAAGGCTAACTAAAGTCTGAGAGGGCATGGAGCAACTCCCATCTCTCTGTGACTGTGTGCCTTGGTGACAGCCATCACTCATGTCACTGGGAGGCTTAGATGTGCCCTGCCAGGCAGAAGGGTAGCAGCAGTGCACTCACACACGCCACCCTGTTTGTTTGCCTGGGTGCACCACCACAGTGGGACACACACAGCCTTCAGACACACTGTCAGAAAGACACAGCCTCTAGAGGACATGTGTACATTTCCCACTGACACCAGCATATTAACATTTCACTACAGTCAGCTTGATGGGACACCCAAGTGTGAATGTGCTGTCAGTGGTGATTAACCACATCTTGCGAGCAGGCATTTGGCTTCTTGTTAAGTACCAGCAGCAGTTCCACTGAAGGGATTCAAGCACTGCCAATGTTATTGGTGCTGCTCTGATGTCAGTGAGAACAGGCAGCTCACCCTTAAATGAATTGTACCCCCAAGGAGCCCTTGAAGGTTTTTGTAGTGTAGTGCAATCTCAGCCCAATGTGACCTAACCATGGCCGTGTGACTCTTCCACAGACAGGGCCAACCTCCTGCACACCTATCCTAGGGAATTATCTCCTCCTTGCAGAGGTTTGTGCTGTTCTCTGGATATTCCTGTTTGGGCTTTGTTGGCAAGAAAAATAATGGTTGTTATGTTGTCAACTAAAAGGTCAATATTCATAAGTGCTGTAAATTATACTGCTGTAAATCAGTCCAAAAGAGTGTCAGATGTGTTTTGATAGAAATTGCATGTTAGAGAAGCAAAATGGCAGGACTGAAGAAGAAAAGGAATTGAGCCAAGTAAGATAAGGGAGCTGTCATCCTAGAGAAGATCAGGGTGTAAAGACTACCACATGTAGTCAGTGAATTATATGTGTCCTATCCAATCACTTGATTATTAATAAAAAAATAGGTGATCTTTATTAAGTTAGATCTTTCTCCCATCCAACTTTTCTTTGTCTTCTTCAAGGAACAACTTTCAACTAATTAACATATTCCATATAAAATTCCTTATTTACCTCAACTGACCTCTCTTTATTCAATATTAATTTTCTAATGTCCTTATAAAGCACATACTGGCTCATGTCTACATTGCAATGTAGCATTTTCCTTTACAGAAGAGAATAATAAAATTAATTTTTCTACAAAATGTATGAAGACAGGAGTATCTGGTATAGGCAGTTTTCCTCTGAAGAGTTTGTTCTGAGCTAATATTTATCCCACCCCATCAATAGCATCAAATTAAAAGAGACTGTGAGAGCTATTTGTATGTACCTTCCTCATTGTATAGAATAAAGAAAGGAAAAGAGAACTTGGGGTGTCTCATTAGACTGAAGAGTCAAATCCAAACATTCATCACAGCCTTGCCTTTTTTTCTCTGCATCTTCTGAGTGAGAACAAGTGCACTTTGGAGTGGACTAATTAAAATTTCAGAGCCACATGTGTGCACATTTGGATATGTCACATAGAAACTCAGCTGCTGGCACACAGTACCCAGGGTTTCCAGCAATGTTTGTTGGTACTTTGAAGGGAAAAAAATAATCCTCTCTTTAGCACCTCACAACATATATTTAGCTTAGCTCAGTACCCCAGACCTGGCAGCCCTGGTTGCTGGTTTCCTCCAATGCAATTCTGTCAAATTCTGGTTAGCAGAAAAAGTGAAATCCTGACAAAAAAGCATCAAAAAACTCTGAGTTAATATTTTACAGAATTCATAAATATTATTTTCAACAGTGAGAGCTCATCGCAAGATTATTTTATGCACAGAGACAAAGCAGATCTTAATCAATGAGCTTCATTTCCTATTCTAGATGATACAGACTATTTCTCTCTTCAATGTAAACAGGAAAGCTGGACACTACACAGGTTTACAGTTTTTAATCAAGTAAAAATGGAAGGAATAAATCTTATTTAAATGTTATTACATTTGTTGCATAAATTATATTATACATAGTTAATTCTTGTTAATTAACATTTGTAACTAAAATAGATGTCTATGATTATGTTTAGCTGTACACTTTTAAGAAGGAAAGTTGTTAGTCGTTTGCAAGTGCCTTTCCTAAGGATTTCCTGGCTTCAGAAGGCATTTTATCAATACCAAATGTAACACTGTGCAGGGAATTTCCATACAAAGATTTCTTTGTTGATCTCATTTATATTGGTAAGGGTGTCTTATGTATACAGGGTGTCTTATTTATTGATCTTGTCAAGAATCATGACAAGCAGAATTTTATGCTATTGTACTAATCCATGTCTGAGAAGTTGGGTTTGTTAATATGCCTGCCGGCACGTCAATTTAAACTCATGTAGCGGTTATGCTTCCAAAATTTTCCTGCAAACAAACAAAAAAAGACGCAGCATATTTTGTCTCCAGACTGTACAGGCACTTTTGAATCCCAGGCTTCATTAAAGCTGCCCAAAGTCCAGATGATTCTTTCATTTTACCTGTGAAGGGGCAGATAAATGTTTGATCACCTATCTTGACTTGATCTCTTTCCTGTAATGTTGTTAGACAAGCTTACTTTAATGTTTTAACCATGACATATGGACAGAAGGGGATGAATCTTATATTGCCTTTCAATTCCTTTTGACTTTCAGAAACTAGATGAACAAACACAAATGCCTGGTCAGAAAATTCTTCCATGTCAGATGTGACTGAGGACATGGCAGAGGAGTTTGTCATTCCTTTAGTCTGGCAATTGCTTCATCAGGGAGCAGCAGAAACCTGGAGATGAGCTGAGCTTTGGGGTTATGTCTGGGATACTTCTGTGCATGAGACTGTGGGCTGTTTGGGTCACCTTTATTTTTATTTCTCGTCACACCTAGCCAGTTCAAGTGGCCACAAATAGAGTTTTCAAACCAGCAGGTGATGAGTGTTATACTGCAATGTACCAGAGTGGGGAGAAATTGCTCTAAAATTTGCTTTGAAGTTGCCATGGAAACCATCTGCCTCCTATCATCTTGGTTCAGTGTAGTAAATACAGTTTTAATTGCCAGATGTCTATATGAGAAACTTCTCAGTGTCAAGAGAAGAACAGAAGAGAAAGAAGAAAAGGTTTATCTACCACCACCATCTAAATGATAACTGTTCCTGGGTGACTTAAAAGTTTAAGTTGGTGTGTACATCACCAGGCTCTACTCTTGGATTAGACACATATCTATTGCTTGACCCATGCTTTTAGTTCCAGCTCACCTGAAAATATTCATGAACTGGAAGCCTGGAAGGTTCTTTGGTTGCTTTTTAGTCTCTTCCAGGCCTGCAAGGAGCTTTCTGTTTCAAAACACAATAAATGTTCATCGGTTTAGAGTTTCACTTCTGTGAGTTTCACTTCTGCAAGTTTCTGCCTGAATTTGGCAACTGGAGATGACAGGGTAATTTCCACAGTCCCTTCAGTTTCTCTACAGGACAAGTGCAGAGAAATAGAAAAGGACAATCAAAGGAGAGTCATCTCAGGCTCTTCTAATAATCTACAGACTTATTCTAGCTGAAGAGCTGGATCCTTTCAGAAGTACCTATGTTAGCTATAAAAAAAGCAGGCTTTTAGGAACTCACCAGAAAAGCTGAGAACTGGAAAAGTCAGATTTCTTTTTAGATGGGAGTAAAAGAGAATGCAAAGCCAAAGGCCTGCTTGCTGTTAAAAAACATTTCTTCTGGAAGTTGACCTCGATACCAGTGAATGTGCAAAATAATTTCATGACCCATAAAAGACAGGAGAAAATCCAAACCTAGAATGAGATACAGAAAGCTAGAAGCATGGCTCTGAGCAGAGCCCTGGGGCTGCATTGCACCCTCAGAGAAGCATAGGTCCTGCAATGTTCACTTTCCAGGTATCACATGCCATCTCCTAGCTGTCACATGCTGACCCCCCTGCCCTGGCAATACTGATCAGATTCAGGAAAGTGTAATTAGTTCTTTAGCAGACCTGCCTGGCACATTCATAACACTGCGATCCAGGAGGGAAGAAGAATTCATGTGATGAATTTGTCCTATGAAAAACATATCTCTATATCTGAACAGCAGTGAAAAAATCCACCAGATTTAGACTTGTTGTTTATGTATTGGCCCAACAAATATTCAGAGCCTTTTTTTCCCCCTCACACTTGAATGCCTGTATCTCCACATTGTAGCTTGTCAGGGCATGAAGTGTTTAGTTCAGTGACTGGCCAAAATGAAATACTACTACTATTCAAGATTCCAACCTTTTATAAATAATGCATTACTCTTTCTATTTTTAGTGGTAGCTAGGAATTTTTAACAATGGCTACTGTACTAGACAAACAAGAGCTACTTGACTAGACACCAGGGGAAAAAAGCCACAGTGAGTCCTGCTCTCTATGCTGCTGGAAGGTGGTAAGGTCAGGCAGCAAGAAACAGATAAATGCTGGACAGAAGGTGGGAAGACTTGCATGTATCAGTTCCAACACAGAGTACAGAAGACATGTTCTACAAATATCACACTGCTTTCCTCTAGGAAATCCTACCTCTTCACACTGGTGAGTCTCCTCCTTTGGTGGTACCATTTGGCCTGTAGGATCAAGGAAATGCTAGAAGAAACTGCTTCTTATTTCACAAACTGTGTAGTTGTGAGGAGTCTTCATTCATTAGAAATACGCTGGCTTTCCTCCCTCCTTCTATTCCACTCTCCTACACAAATTATTTTCATTTCTGCAGTGTGGAAGTACAAAGTTGACTCCATGCAAGGAAAGATGCAAGCATTTTGCCAAGGCCATTTTTGCTGCAAAGCTGACAAAAGAAACAAAGAAATGCAAATGAGCAAGTATATACAGAAATGTCCCCCGAGGCTTCTGATCTCCTTTCCTGAAATCAAAGCAAAAAAAGCTTTGCTGATTATTAGAAAAATTGCAGTTTTGATTAAGTGAAAACAAAGCCCCAGGCTGGCCAAAAAATTTTAAACAAACCTTGCCAAATCAGTACACACCCTCTGACCTATTATTAGTAATAGCAGTACTATATTAGTAAGCCATGGGAGTAGAGATGAGAAAATTATGCTGTGACTTCAGGGTGGGTCTCTGAGCCTTTATTCATTTGGCATTTCAGATAATTCCACTGCTCTCTATTTCACCTGTTAATTCTCCAGCTGTTTTTTTCCATTGATCCAATTGTTTGGGGTTTTTACTTTCATGGCATTGAACACATGTACAGATATAAAAGGAATACCTGAATAATAGAAGAGTTTTTGAAGTGGGAACAAAATAATCCATTGCCAATGAAAGAGTTGCAATGGGAAAGAATTCTTCTGCAGAGGTTTAAATTTTAGAATAATTTCTTTCATATTAGGTCCCACTGAAAACCATATTAAAGTGAAAATGGAGTAATGGGTCATGTAGAAAGATCTAAGGGGAAAATATAATAGAATTAAGGACAAATTGGTTGGTCCAGTTTTGATGAACACACAGACTTAATGTGATCAGCAAAGATCAGGGGCTTAATTCAGTGCTTTCATTTGAGAATTAGAGAAAGGCTTCAAGCTGCTTTACACATAAGTCAATCCCATCTGCTTATAGGAAAAAGAAGTTATCCCGTTATGACCATTTCCCTGAAGGAATCAAAAATGTTTAGATTATGTGTACATCTGAATCATAAGACTCAAGAAATGGGAAATGAAGATAAGCAATTTACCTGGGTTTAGGTTAGGTATGTTAGTTTATATGAGGTGGAAGAAGAGAGGATGAGTAGAAAAGTTTTGTTTCTGCTTCCAAGCCTTTGCTGGAGAGATGAGAGCTCAGTCTCTTGTGGGTGTGTGAGGAGGCACTATGAAGAGCAGCAGATCTACTGGGCATAGACAATGGCAATTTGCTCCTCAGCTGCTGTTCCTAGCACTGACTGATCATCAACTCAGGTTGCAATGCTTTCTACTCCCAAAAATACCAAACAAAAACCAAAACCAAAACAAACAAACAAAACCACAAAAAAAAACAAAATAAAAAAAAAACCACAAAAAAACAAAACAAAAAAGTGGTAGTCAAGCTATACCAGCATACTTAGAATTCAGCACAAAAGAACTCAAGCACTTTCTATTATTAAAAAAAAAACAAAACAACCAAAGCAAAAAAAAAAAAATCAAAAACCAGCAAACAAAACATAGATGTGCTCCAACAAGTGTTTCCTAATAGACAAGATCTTCATTAGCTTCCTCCTTATTTCAGCTGCCATTTGTCAAAAAAAATCATCAGAATCTCTGTTTCATTATCACTGACGGAGCAGGCTTTCCTGTTATCTTGTCACATCACAGAACCATTTTATTTTGGCAATCCTTGAATGGTTTGGGTTGGAAAGGACCTCCAAGACCATTTAGTTCCAATCCCCACTACCAGGTGCAAGGGCACCTTCCACTAGACCAAGTTGCTCAGGGCTCCATCCAAACTGGTCTTGGACACTTCCAGGCATGAAGCATCCGCAGCTGGTTCAAGACCTGTTCCAGTGTCTTGCCATCCTCACAGTCAGACTGGTTATCCTTGGCAAATCAATGCTGACTGTTCCCAGTATCTCCTTGTCCTCCATGTGCCCAGCAGTGCCTTCCAGGAGGAATCACTGTGATTTTCCCACAGACTGAAACAAGGCAGAACAACCTGTAGTTCCTGAGGGTGATCTGTTGGCCCATTCTGAATAGGAGTGCAATGTACACTTTCCTCTGGTCATTGGAAACCCTTCTCCTACAGGTATGATTTTTAGGGATGATAGAGAGCAGACTTGCAAGGACTTTATTCACTCTCTAAGCACCCTTGGATGCAGCCAGAGTCAAATTAACCCATGCAGGCCAAGTCCTTGCAAGCATTTCCAGTGTTCATGGGTGTGTGAACAGTGTTTACTGCTGGTCATACCCGTCCTCCTTGAACCCCTTCACAGGAGAACTCGAACAAACTAAGGGAAAGAAAACAATGAGTGCTTCAGATTTAAAATGTTGGTTAAACATCTCCTGTAAGGATGTCGTGTGCTCCACTCCTGATAGTTGTGAAAACACTCAGGAAATCTTCAGTAAACATCATCTTTTCAAGACAAACAACTTTGCATGACATTAGTTCAGCATACAAATCATAATAGATCTCTCAGTGCCTAAGCAGTGAGACTGGCAGGAGAATAAATAATGAATTTGAAAGAAGCATTGCAAGGTGCAGGCGCATCTGTCCTGTGATTGAATAAAATTAATCTTCTTTCAAAATCCACCTTTTCACCTATTATGAAATGACATAGACAAGTAAATTTAAGCATATAAGACATGAATCCTACCAATGGTAAATTTTCTTTCATAGCACCAAAGTCAAAAATGAAACAGAAAACAGACTTCTCTGCTTTGAAAAAATGAAACAAATTTCTCTGCTTTGAAAAGAGCGATTTCTAGTATTCTTCTTTGCTTTGCTATGCTTTGCTTATCCTGTCTGCTGATGAAAACTGTATTTATGGTATTCATTCCATATAGGAACACAATATCTCCACTCCACTTGTAACCTCTAAACCTGTTGGTTAACTTCAACTACTGTTAAACTGGGAATGCACCACATGAGACCCCAGAGCCAACAAGCCTTGTGAAAATCAACAAATGGTTAAAAATTATGAAAAGGAAAGTAGAATTGAATGCTTATCTATTTTGAGAGTTGATATGACCTGACACGAGTACCAGATGACCAGTCAGTGCACTTGTAATTCCTCTAGCTACAGGACTTGTTTTTTTCTTGCCTTGAAAACATAAAACATACAGGGAACACAGTAGCTAGGGAATGATTTGGGAGTAGGGGAAGCAAGAGAGATATTGGACATGAGATAATCTAGATAGTTTCATGGGAATTCAGGAAGCACAGAGAACCTGGGGATGCTGCAGAGAGAGCAAATGGGGGATGGATATAAAATATAATCTACTAGAAGTGAGTTTCGGTAGCTCTTAATCCACACAGTACCTCATACAGTCAGGAACTGGAATGCAATTGGACAGCAAATGCCCTAACAGCCAGTTTCTGCCCTCAGTTATAGAGCTATAAAACTAGGATAACACCCCCATTTATTTTGTTCCTAGTTATCACAAGGTGACCCATCTGTTTATATTTTCCGATACAATGCATAGTGATGGCAAATTGAAATTCCCATTAAATGACAATATTTTGCATATACTTAGCAGCATCTAAGAAACCAAGAGCTTCACAATGTCATATCCTGACTTGTCAAATAGAAAACTACCATCTGACTAACATTTTAAGTGTCAGAGTTTCTTGGATGACACATTTACCAAGACACAAAATAACTTCAGCCATATGCTTTAAAATACGACAAGAGAGTAAAGAGAACTAAGCATAAGCAGAAGCCCAATCCATGGCCCAGGCTAAAATGATGACAGCCTACATTTAGGCTCTGAAAAGTCTAACTAATCATTTTCTCAAATGAGTCAGTTTTCAAAAGAGCTGGCAAATCCAAACTACTCCAGATCCTCATGTCTGCAAACTTAATGCAAGGAAAGCAATCTGATTTGGGACCAGAAACCTTCCTTGAGATAATTTGGCAGGTGTTGACACATTCAACTCAAGTGTCACCCCTTTGCTTTTCATCAGGTGAGAGAGAAAAGTCTTAGAACTTTTACTAGCCCGTGAAGGAAGTGGGAACACATCCAGTGAGAAGTGCATAAGGCAAATTCTGTTCCCTAAATGCCCAAAACTATCTGCTCCATATATACCACAGACTCAGTTGGTCCGTGAGGATGTTATGGTAAAGAGCAAAAGCCTTGCTAATGTCAAAGCCATGTCCAATTTTTTCCCCTCTTGTACTAAGGTACTAATTTCATTGTAGCAGATGACGGTGCTCCTAGGGCCCAATCTATCCTGTGTCTCCATGATGACTACTCCCAACCACCTTCCTGTCTTTCATAAGCCTGGAAACGGTTTCCAAGAATGTCCCGGGATTGAGGAGAGACTGGCCAGTCTGCAGTTCCCAGGATAGTCTTTCTTGCCTTTCTTGAATGTCAGAGTGGTATTTGCTTTCTGCCCGTTCCAAAAACCCTCCTGTGATAATACAATCTTTCAAAGGTAGTTGAGAGCAGCCTCACATTGGCCAGCTCCCACAGCACTTTTGAGCGTATCCCACCAGATCCCAATAACTCACATATGTCGGATTTGGTTTAAATCTTCCCCAACTTAATTTCTTGCTTCAGACTTCCCCACTGATTTCAGGGGTCTGGGATTCTCGAAGGCAAATACTACCAATAAAGGCCAAAGCAAACAAGGCATTGAGTGTCTTGGCATTTTCCATGTGCTGTGGCATCAGGCCTTCTGCTCCTTTCAACATCAGGCTCATATTTTACCTCATCTTCCTTTTGCTACTGAGGTACTTGTAGAAACTTTTCTCATAAATCTTCACACTTTCATTGTGCCTTGCAGTTTCAGTTCCAGGTGGGCTTGGGCTTTCCTAACTGCACACTTTTGACCAGCGCCTCTATATCCCTTTTGGGTCAACTCTTCCTGCTTCCAAATCTTTCATACTTTTTTTTTTGTGTTCGAGTTTTGCCAAGAGACTCCCTGCTCCTGTGGGCAGAGCTGCTGCTGTCTTTGCTTGACTTTGTGCACATTGGGATGGAGACACTGCATCCAAGATTCCTAAGATAGCTTGTCTAGCTTGATGCCCACTGTAACATCATTCCCCTCCACCTCTATTCTGCTAGAGAAGGGCACAGTGATACAATCATTCTTCCCTGTGTTACAGCTGGAGCAGCTGAGCAAAAACCTGAATGCAGGGAGCCACAATTTCCTAGGTTTTTTGCAATCCAGTCATGTACAATCAGGTTTATTGAGCTCTTTGAAAAACAAATACATAAATCTCACCATGTACTAGTGTAATACCCAGGAAAATGTTCTGGTGTTTCAGGGTAAGTCAGATAGCATATTTTAGAATGTTATTTCTGCAGATGTGTAATACAATGTGCTTCTCAGGCATTGGAGCAATAATATCCTTTACAGTGTTCTTCAGATTTTTAAAAGGCTGCAATTTTTCTTTTTGTTGTCATGTATTTAAGCATCCTTAAATATCACGGACATGTTGTATCATATTACCAACATTTCACATTAATACTTAATAAGAAGCCAAAAGAGAAATGTCAGCAGGATGATTATACTTTCACTTTTCACTGTACCAGTGAGGAACAATTACACTGCAACCCAATAGAAAAGAGGTGCTACAATGTGGAGTTGAAAATAAAAGGTGACAGCCTAGAGGAAAAAAAACCTCTGTATTGTCTTTATGCAGATAGCACCATGAAAATTTCTAGTTCTCTTTAAAAAAATAAATTAGATGTATCATAAATCTGAAAGAGAAAGTTAAATTGATGAGCAAAATTGGAATTCAAACTGATGGGCCTCTGCTTTTTGGAGAATCAAAGTGAGTCTTGTGAATAGATGGGGAAAAAAAGAGACCAAGGGACACACTAGTAAGGATTAGATTAAAAAGGAAGCAAAAAATGCTCTACAACTGGAAGGGAGAAAGGATGAAAATAAGAAATGAGCAAGTAAAGACATAATTTATTCACGTGTGGAAGAAGAATTCCAGGGGAAGAACAGATGCAAAGCAGGATATTGCTACAAATATACATGGTCCCAGCTTTTAAAAGTATCAAGACAGTAGACTGTTCACATAAATGCAAGTGTAAAGAATTAATAAAATCTTGCAAGTGTGAAAAAAATATTTAATATTTGTTCCACTCATCCACTTCCTTTTTTTTTGTTTCCATTTGTTCCTTCCTTGGCTTTTCATATATAAAGACCTACTTATATCTCAGGTTTATGTAAGTGATAGCTGCTTGAGACTGGGACTCTTCTCTAAGTTTACAGACATTTCCGAGCACAATAGCCATTCTCTGCCTGGGACTTTCCTCTGCTACTACCTCCTTAGCTTTTGCTCAGAAAAAAATGGTGCACACTGCAGGGAAAAGTGATTTTTAGAGTGATTTATGTCAGCATTGTGTAAATAAATGTCAGACACACTGCAGGTTACCAGATTCAGACAGTGTATCTGAAGATTTAGGCACTTACATGTAGGTGTCTCTTCGAGCTGGAAATTTAACCTTTGCTGGTAGCCAGTGGGGATCTGGCTGGTGCAGATATGGACTCTGGAGAGCCATTTGTCTCCTCTAAAAGCAAACACCTACATTTGCACAGGTAAATAGCTCTCTGCACTCCATTGGCTGACTTGACTAAATCTCCCTTGATTTTAATGGCAGCTTAAATGCCTGGCTCAGAAGTTAAAGGAGTGTTTGCATTATAATTAGAGGGCAGCATTCATATGTGGCAGAACTGGAAAATCCTCAATTGCTTTGATGGCTTTTCTAAAATAGTCTGGCATTGTGTTAGATATCTGTAGATGTCAGAACTTTTATCTAAATCCTACCCTTAAATCCAGAATGCTCAGCACTCTGTTAAAAAAGAATTATTTAAGACTTTCAAAAATAAATCAAAGCCACATCTCCAATTCATTATGGCCAAAACTAGCAGTGTAGACTTCTGGAGAAAGGAATAGCGGAAAGGGAAAATGAACTGTGAAAAAAAAAGACCTTCCTAGATCCAAAGTTATTATCAGTACTGGTGAGGCAAAAGCATTCTTCTGTGTGGATTTTGGGGGAAGAAGGTGTGTTGATTCTCCAGTTTCATCCATTTTCGTATGTCTCAATTGACTATGATGCTGATATGATGCTGTCAATACTACAAGATTCTAGTACCTGGCACCATTTTGTTGATTAGCCACAGGTTTGCTATTTACACAGTTTGAATAGTGCTCAAGAAAATCATACTTTAGTTAGACACAAAAACCACAGACTCTTTAGCTCAGCCACAGATCACTTCAGAAGAACTAATAAAGAAATTCAGAACAGTCCATTTTTACCTTGCTGTAGTGCCTCCTTCCCTCATTGTCATGCAAAGACTGCAGTGAATTTCTTTCAAGTTACTCTGAGTCAACCGGAAGACTTTTTGAAAGCAATCTATGCTTTAAAGAACCTTCAATAAGTTGCTGTAATTATTTTTCTAGCTGAAACAATTAGTAAATAATTGAATTTCTTTTTTTTGTTGTTGGTGCCTTTCATAATTTAAATTATAAACTCATAAGTGCATTGTTAGTTCTGGCAGCTCATGATTTTTTTTGCCCTGAAAGGGTTAGTGCTCCAGTAGGCACTGCATGTTAACTAGGTGTGGGCAATCGAGAATATTAATTTGTCAAAAAGAGAATATATGAGAGCGGTGAGCTACGAGTGTTAATGAGTGGTGTAGAAACACAAGGATCTGAGTGTCGCTCTCCTCCCTGGCCCATCACAAACTGGGTGCTGTTTGAGCCAGGCCCAGTTTCACCAGAAGACCTGCTGGTCACTGGGGCATTGTCACAGAGAGAAAAGTGACCAGGCATGGGAATGAAACCCCATGATGGGATACCACGGCAAGGTGACACATGGTATATCACAGCTGTGACATACTGACAGGGGAAATGTTATCTGAGGGAAAGGACCTCCTGGTATGTCAAGTTGAATAGTGTCAAGTTATTTTCACTAACCAGAATACTTTTCTTCTTTGCAGTTCCATACATAACCTAAGAAGATTCAGAAACTATTTCTAATATTTTTTTTGACATACAGGATAGGTACGTGATGAGGCAGCCACTCATCTCGGAAGCAAGTTTTCATTCATAGTTAAAGAACCCCAAAAAGTCATCCCTTTACACCCTGAAAAAGCATTTTAAACTCAGTCTTGAAACAGAACTGTAGTGACTCAGCAAATTATTTATTGATTTAAGGTATTTGTTTTAATAAGAAGACAGTGAGATCAAGGTCCAGCTTTCATACCAAAGGTTTGAAAGTCAGTATTGTGGCAGAACTATCTCTGCTCAGAAATAAATCTGCCTACTGTATTTTATGGTTTATTCCATAAGAGCCAGTATCCATAAATTAGTCCCTGAAAGGGGTTTCTTTCCTGGTTTCATGCAGCAAACTAGAATCATAGCGGATTTCAGAAATATTTAGCCTTCCTGATTGATACTTCTGGATATAAGGATACCCTACATTGAAATTCAAAGGAAATACTTCAGAGAAAATCCCTATTAAGAATTGAATTGCAAGCATAACTGTTATAATGAAAACTCAGTTCAAAGGGGATTTTACTGTTTTACTTTATATGTCTGTCTTCTGTGCTCTCTCAGTTATGGAAGAACTCTCATAAATAAAGAAAAAGCTTTCACGTAATTGTCAAGTAAGACAGAAAAGAATATACTTGGAAACAAAGGGAAAAAAGGCCTCTCAGTTCAGCAGATCCATAAGTTTCAAACCATTGGAGTAATCGCTGAGAAGACATCAACATCCAAACCCAAATGGATAAGGTTCCTCACCTCCATGTTACTGAGCCATTGGCATATTTATTTATTTTATTTTCACAGCCTCCTAATCCAGCCTAAGTAAGGCCAATATCAACACCCAACTTAGCTTGAAGTAACACTTTCAGAGAAAAATCAGGTAAATTAACTAAAAATGCTTCATTATTGAAGAAAAATTGATTTCTCAGCTGGTGTAGGTGGACCTCTGTCTCCCAATGTCCTTTCCACAGCAGAGGTTTTGCCACTTTCCAAACAATCCATTCACATTATTCTGGGGTAACCTCAGTGTCTGGTCAGCTGGCGTTTCCCTCTCAGTAAACCCTCAGCCAAGCAGCCTCACAAGTGTGCAGCTCATGTCTCCAGTGGGTGAGGTACAGAGACAGCAGCTCTGTCTGGTAGCCAACTCAAAAGATTCCAAAAGTATGACTCATTAGTTCCTCTTTCCAATTTTTAGGGAAAAAAATCTCCAACTTTTTTGGTTGCCTTTCCATATGTAAAAACGAGTATCTTCCAATCCATGCTGCGAACATTTCCACAGGTTGCTTGTTTGGTAGGGAGTCTTAGGAGGAAATCAGAAGTATCTGAAGAGCAAAGAATTACAACAAAATGGGCTGCAACTTCCTTAATAGCTATAAAAGAGGTTTTCACTGATTCTCTGCTGTTTACAAGGTTTCCAAGAGAAAATAGGGCATAGCGGGGCACCAGAGAGAGACCAGTTCAGAAGGCATCCTCAGAAGGCATTGGAGAGAGGTGTCCACTGGTGCCTGCAGTAACTTCTACCCTGACCCAAGGAAAAGAGTCTTGAGGGCTCACAGAGGGAGCACCTTGCAGAGCAGTACAGTGCTGATGGACACAGCTTGTTGTGAGGGCCATGCCTCTGGTGGGAAGGCTGTCCTTGTCAGCTCCACTCTGGCTGGTGCCTGCTCCTCCTTGGAAATTCTGCCGCATTGTGGAGAGCAGGCACGGTGCCACCCAACAGATGGACATGCATGTAGGCATGTTGGAAACCTGGTAGGTACAGATCTAAAGCCAGATTTCTCCTCCAAATAGGAAAAACGTGTAGAGCTTCTGCATGCTTTGTTGCCTGAAGTTGTCTCTACTTTTAGTACTCCCAGATACTTTCCAGCATGGTGAGAGTGGCTTTTGGTCTCTAGTACAGAAAGATAAATTATGCCTGAGGGTGAGGAAAGGGATTGCGAGGGATGTGTCTGTGCAACAAAATTGATCTCTACAAAATGTAGGGTGTTGAGTTGAAAATGAATGGGTTTAAAGCCCCTCCAGAGGATAAGTATACCTAGAGTGGATAAAAAGATATATTCTTCACATGTGGGAAACGTCTCAATTATCTCCAGGTTTCGTCCCTGCTGTTATTATAGATTCCAAGTCTCCTTCTTGCTATAAAATATGGCAGGAGGCTTGCTCCTCTCAGATTGAATATGATATTAAACAGGATTTTGCTTCTCATGGCTCAGTAGCTGGAATCTAATTTATGCAATGCACGCAAAAGAGAAAAAATAATGTTATTTTCCAGAGACAACCCAATAAAATCTACACACCAGGTTTTTTTCAATACAAACAGCCATTGCAGGGCAATTCATATATCTGTTCCACTGTTTAACATTTCACTTAGAAAGATATATTTTCTAGGAAACTAAACTAAACTAAATTAAACTCTTTCCTTCTTTCCTTGGCCTTGCTTTCAGTTTTTCCTCAGCAACTCATAGCAGAGAAAGTGATTTTCCTGTTCATTGCTTACTGCCATCAGCCTTAGCTGTTTTGTTGCTCTTTTTACCTCCTTATCTGAGTACCAGTATAACATAGCTGCTTCAAAAGCAATCCCAGTCCTACATGCCTGTTTTGTCTTCAGCTGGAATTCCCTTTTTGTTCTGTTAGCTCTCTGTGCTTCGCAGTACATATTGCCTCTTCCTCACAGGATCTCTGTGATTTTATTCCCTCTGCTTTACTCCTCTTCTTTGAAACTGGTCTAATCTAACGTCAGGTTCTCTTGGTGCTGAATAAATTCTGTCAGGCTGCTTTCAAGAGGTTTTGAGGAAACTGATATGAGCAAAAATTGCAGTAGGGAAAGTCAGGACCTCCAAATATTTGGATCCTAAATTGCTGTTTCATATCATTTTAAGGCAAAAGAAATGGAGCCTCTGCTTCTAATAGGAGAATCAAGACCCCATACTCCAGTTTTAATATTTGTTACTGAAAGTATGCTTTCAGCTTGGTCAGCTTATCTACATAAATGAGAACAAGGCAAAGACACTCTTCTGTATTCCTTGATCACCATTTCCAGTTCCCTGACCTGTTCAGTACCTGGAGCTTCTAAACAGTTTGAACATGGTGAGAAAAACAAGAACAAAACAAACACACAAAAAAACACAAAACAAAACCCAACCAACCAAAAACAAACAAAACCCAAACAAACATAAAAATACATTAAACCAACCCAAAAACTCAAACAAACAAACCAACAAAAAACTGTTTTAAAAGTGTACTTACAGAAGGTGTTAAAAATCCTAAACTGAGTAGCTGCAAGTGGGTCTAGGAGCAGCCAATTTCAGTGGTATTTCATCTACCTGAACAGCTAAAGAAAATTTCTTCCATCATTTTTATATTAAAAGAGTCATATCCAGGGTCCTTGGAAGTTAAGTTTCTTTCAGAGCGACTAATGGGCTCAATCATCCAGTCCCTCTGCTTCTGTTATTTGGGTTAGCAATTTCTGGTACAATTGCAACTTCAAAACAGAAATGGCTGCACAGCTGCACATGACACACCAGTGGTGTCAAAAGACAAAGTCCTTTTCCCTCCTGCAGTGTAGCCATGATAGAAACATTTCAGAATATCTCTACAGAAAGACCTGTGCTAGCCAACACCAAGTATAGGCATGAAGATGCAAAGTACAATATAGGGAAGATTATTCCTTTAGTTGTGGAAAAATGATGATTTTTCATTTGAATATAATAATGAAGTTGGTAGGTCTGCTTACTTAGGGAGAAATAGAATGTCCCCAACAAAAGAAAACCAAAAATTGAAATTTCACATTGCGCAAGAAAAAAGCATCATGACAGAACAAGAAGAATGGTCAGAACTCTACCTACAAAATCTGTCCACAAAATATGAAACCTGATAAAGTTATTTATTCTATTCAGAACATGACAATAGGACAAAGAACTTTAGAATGCAAGACAGACTATATAAGCAAGTGAAATGTGAAGTTGGTAAGTACAAAAAATCCCCCTAAACTATTTGTTCTTCAACAGCTGAATTATACATCTGTTGATTTTGCCACTTGAGGAAATAAATATATATACCATCACAGGTAAATCACTGGAACACCTACTTAATGCATCACTGTGACAGAAAAAAGCAAATTATGTCAGAATGCACACAAAAATGGGCTGAGGAGAATAGTGCAAAACTAATGCAATTATGTTGCTAGTTATACAACCCCAGCCACCATTTCCTGAGAAAAATTGGGCAGAATAATAGAGGGCTTGAGAGAAGGGCATAATTATTAAGGATATAGAAAAACACTTAAGGGGAGATTGAAAAGAGTGTAATTGTTTCCTTTAGAAATGAGATTAATAGGAGGAGATGAGAAATAACCATACTAAATAAAAGAATGTGATAGAAAAGATAGATGGAGAATTTCTGTTCCCTCTGTCTTGTGATGCAAGAATATGGAGATATGCTAGCAAATGTGAAAGCTGGCAGAATGAAAACTGATAAAATCCATTCCCTACAGGAGATAATTCTCAGTGTGGTATGAATGCATTGATAGAGGTGCAATTGAGGTCAAAGATTCTGCAAGGTTGAATGCCAGAAATAATATCAGAAAGAAGATAAAGCCTCAGTTTTCAGACCTAACCAAGTGTCTAACTTCTAGGAACAGGTAGAAGGCTGTCAGTACCGGGCTTCTTTATGTTTCATATAAACTGCATTTCTCACTGCTATTAGTAAAATTCCCACAGTATGGCCAATGGAATTTCTCACATCAGTCTATTTTACAGTGTTGTTCCGATTGCATTTTGCATCTGCTCACAGTAACATGACAGCATTGCAGATGGTGTAAAAGCCTGTCTTCAGAAAACAATTCAGTCATCACATCCATTTTCAAAACCCAGAGATGAGTCATTCCCCTCCCACAGGTAAATGTATTTGTATGAACATCAAGCTCTAAAAACTTGTATGTATGTCCTCACAGTGGGTAAAAAAAATTACAGCAGAGTCCTTCTCTGTATTGATAAAAGGCAGGTTTCAGCCCACCCTTTAACACTCTCCAATTTAGCAAGTGCTCTTCAAGCAAATGTAATTCAAAGTACCCAAATGGATACAGCAGTGACACACTGGACTGTGGCAAAGGCAGTGTAAAAAGTACAGGTTGTTAAGTGGAGGAGTGTGAAAAGTGTTCTTGGAGAGAGCAGGAATGCAGTGGTCAGCCACAGTTCTTAGAAGACCACAGAATCACAAGATGATTCAATAACTTCCCTAATGATGGGGCAAAATGTGCCACCAGCAAGTTTCTGGTGACACAAAGGTGGGAGAATTTGCTGATATGCCAGAGGGTTTTGCTGTCTTGGAGAGAGACCTCAACAGGCTGAAGGAATGGGGGATCCTTCCCCTTTTATTCAGCACAGGTGAGGCTGTATCTGTAGAACTGGACTTTTTGGTACAAGAGAGATGTGGATGTACTTGAGAGAGTCCAATGAAGGGCTTCTAAGATGATAAAGAAAGTGGAGTATCTGAAATATGGGGAAAGTCTGAGAGAGGTGGGAATGTTCAGCCTGGAGAAGAGAAGGCGCAGGAGGATCTCATCGTTATTTGTCAGGGTCACCTGCCTTGGAGATACTCCAAATCCATCTGGATATGGTCATGGGCCATTGGCTCTGGGTGGCCCTGCTTGCTCATGAGGGTTTGACCAAATGACCCTCAGAGGTCCCTTGGACCTCAACCATTGAGTGTTTCTGTGGCTTGTTACTGGCTCATGTCCTGCATTACTGCAGCAGACTCTTCCTGCTCTGGAGCATGGATGACATTTGGCTTTGATGCATTTCATGGGGATCCCACTGTCCTCTTCCTCTAGGCTGTCCATGATCCTCTGAATAGAAGCCCTGACCTCATGCAAACTGTCTTGTCCCCCAGTTTGGTGATATCAGCAAACTTGATGAGATTTCACCATCTGAAGGAAATAACTACACGGATTCCATTAGTAGTAGCATGTTATCTGTCACTTACTGAGGATCTGTTGTGAATGAGGGGAATCTCCACTTTGCATAAAGCAGGACCTCTCATACTCAGGTAAGGAATCTTAAACCTTGAGATTTTCATCCTAATTAGCAAACAGACAGCTCTCCATCTACATTCACTCAATAGAAAATAGGAAAGACCCTGAATTAACAAAATTAATCCTCACTTGTAGAGAAATGGTTAATCATTACTGTAGCTAAACCCCATACTTCTGCATTTACAGCTAATTCTGCATGGTCCTGCTCTGTTGATCCCTGAGGTTTCTTTATTTTGTTTGTGCAACAATAGGTATCTCTGTCAAGTTGAGGAATATGTTGGATAGCAAGTGTCCTTAGTACCACAATGTTTTGAAACCCACACAGATTTCACAGCAGCAAAGATGACTGTCAAGACAAGAACCAGGAATAGGAAAATTCAAATATCCTTTTCTGTTGTTTGAGCTGTCAGAAACCTGTGATGCACTTCCAACTCTGGCTCTCCTGGTTAATCTGGTCATTGACTGCCCATAAGTACGTCCTTTGTGGGTGGCTTTTCCAAACCTGTGTTCCTGTGCATGCTTTGCTCAGATGAGGACAAGAACACAGGCTGTCTTCCCACTCCAGGCTGCACCATCAAGCTGTACCTATGCCATACCTGCAGGTGGGAGAGACTGAAAAGGCTGTGCCCGCTGCTTGTGTGCAGAAGTGGTTTTCAATAACCGCATTGTAGAGAGAATAAAATGAGAGAAAGGACAAGACAAGCTGCAACATGGTGCTTTGTGTGAAGTAGAGTGGTGGATTTGGCATGTCACCCAAGCAGCAAGAGGGGGTAGGTGAAGGGCAGTGTCACTAGTCCCTCACACACCTCTCACATTCCCCACTGCCACTGCACCTGTGTCACACACAGCCTCTCCCTGGGTGGTGCATCAAGCACTGGATTATTTGACCACAAGAAGAGTGCTGTATCAAAACACTTGGGCTGGGAGCAATACACAGAAAACCTGTGTGCATGCACAAAAGGGCAAGTCAAATACCCAGATCCCAAGTTCTAGAATGCAGATTTTCTCTCATCACCTGAAATATCAGTATAACTCACCAAAATGTGCCAGAAAAAAACCCCAAAACAACAGTGTCCATTATTAAAGTCTTTTCAATGACTATGTCGCCAACAGTCAGTACCAGTGATTCAAGCTTGCTCACAGACTGATGATTTCAAAGTGTCATAGAGTTGCAGAATGGTTTATGTTGGAAGGAACCTTAAACATCATCTAGTTCCACGCTGCTGTGAGCAGGGACACCTTCTTCTAGACTATTTGGCTCAAAGCTGCACCCAACCATTGGCCTTGGACTATTTGAGAAAAATCACATATTTTTTACCTAGCCAACATAGGAAGGGTCTCCCTTTCTGTAATGCTTTTCCTCAGGCTACAGATTTGACCCACAGGACACTGATCAGCCACGCTGTTTGAGGTCATCAGGTTAGGGCAGGGAATTGGGGTGAAGTTAGTGTAGGTTTGGCTAAATAGTATTTTGTCTTAACATGATATTACAGGAATTTTCTTATTGATTGGGAAGCCTCTGAGGCAACTGAAATGCAATGGTGACTCTGTAAATAAAAGGCTGACTTGGTAACCAACCTTATATTTCTCACCAAGCCACAAGAAGCTGTGAGAGAAACAGAAGAAAGCTGACAGTAAACTCAAAACTTTAAAGAAAAATTTAAAGAAGCTTTGGATGTCCTTTCTTGAAGACATTAAAGTTCATTGAAATTCCCAACAAACTCCACAGCAGCTGTGGATAACCTGGACTAACAGGTGAGAGAGGTGTCTCCAGTTCTCCCTCTCAGCCGAGGCAGTGGCAGCACAGCACTATGGGCTGTTGTGGGTTCTTTTTCACAGAAAACACCTGAAAAGCTTCTTCAAATCTATCAGGTTGTCCATACATTAAAATTATGCAGATAAGAAAATTTTCACATTGATTCTCTGCCAATTTTCTCTCTTTCATTTCCTTCTTCTTCCAAATTGAAAGCTATATGATTGTGTATTTTTAAATCCTTTAGCATTGTTCCAGCTGGTGAGATTCTAGGACACTGGTGCAGTATGCCAACCTTTATTGCTAATACAGAACTAAACAAAGCCAATTTACATCTATGGCACAACTGCTAACATCTCTGATACTATTTTCATACATACTCATTTTGTCCATTATGGTCAATCTCCCTTTCTTCAGCTGGAAGGGAGATAAATTTCATAGTAGCAGTCTCCTGGGAGCTGAGCTTATGAATTTCACCCCAACTTTATGAGAAATACTGTGACATTTAATGTGGGAAGAAAATATAAAGAAGTATCATTAATAGTTGGACTTAATAAGGAACTGTCTTCACCATTGCTTAAGAGCCTGTGGGGAAGTAAACCATCTTCTGTTGTTCACCAAGGCTTTTAAATAAGTTATTTTAAGTTTATTACTGTGTTTCTGAGAGATACCAGTTATTTTATATTTATTTATAATGGTTTCATTTGTTTTCTAAATGTGAAGATAAGGCTTCTGCCATAGTAGTGCAGACAATGACGGAGAATTTTTTTTCAGATAGACTGATTTGTGGAGATCTCTTCATAGGATAATACCCAGAAGGGAAATGGAATGTCTCAGAAAGACGACAAGTTGCTGTCTGGTTGGTGATGGACTCTGTGAGGATCATTGCAGCAGCACCCTTCTAAGGGGGATTTTTTCATATCCAGATGAACCCATGGTCCTACACAACAACACCCACAGAAGCAAGGTCCACTGACACTGATTTTCTTCAGCTGTGCAAAAGCTTTTCCTATCTCCAGTAGGTACAAAGCACTTTCCTATGTGACCATTCCTGCACCTGCAGAATCAGTTTCTACTGCCCCTACAGGTGCCCTGTTTGTGTTCAGTTTGTCAATTCTGCTGCAGGAACGGCCTCAGGACATCTTTGGCACTGCAGCACTGCCTGTCCATTGTCTGTGCTCAGCAGCAGCTGCCCAGGAGAGCCTGCAGGGCTGCTCAAACTCCCTGGAGAGCAGCTGTCAAAACTGGTCAAATGCTTCCTAGTGAAGCCAGTGGCTCAGCTGAGCGCTGTGTCACATATTAGAGCACTGAACCAAACCAGTCCTGTGCCTCCTGGATGCTGGGGAGTCCCTGGAGTCCCCAGGGAACAGTGACTAAGCTCACTGGGTGTGCACGCAGGCAAATCATTGCCATCACTCAACTACTGTGCAAGATTCACTTTCGTTTTTTTAATCAGGCTTACAAGTTAAATCTCATAACTCTTGCCAGGGTAGATATATTTGGTAACCAGAACTTCAGAATAAGGACTGAGATTCGTATTTTGAGTCTTTTGTCAGACAGAGCCTACTAAATTTCTGATGCAAAAGAAAATCAAATAAATATTTCAGTGTTTTAATGATAATGTAAAATGCCATTTATTTCCCTGTATAGTAAAGTGCTGCTTCTTCCCCCTTCAATTTTATTTGCCGGGTTTCTTTTGTTATGTAGTTCATGCATAATTTCACACCTGCAAAATTTCTGAAGAGCTAGGATTTTGCTTATCAATTTAAACAATAAAGGCAGACCACTCTGAGAAACATGCAGACAACCATTTCACAGGCTGAACCAAAGGTGCCTGGGCTGCTTATGCCAGTGGAAATTTTAATTTTTGCAGCCAGCAGAGAAGCCTTGTGCTCTTAATATAATGTTAAACTACTCACAAAGCAAAAATCAAATGTTTAAAACCCCATGCTAAGAGGAGGAGTACAAACACTGTAGTTTGCTACAGAAGCACACACTGTGACCATGTTCTGTGGTGAATAACAGGCAGTTTCAAGCAAATGGCTCTTCTTAGAAATCCTCCAAGGGCAAGTGTGATGTCTTCTCTAGCCAGGTCTGCGCACTCTACAGAGGTGGTGCCCAGTCAGGCACAGCATGGGTTGCATCCAAACCTTCCTGATCAAATCCTGCCAAGAAGTTCTTCAGGTAGGCAGCCAAAAGATATGGGAAAACAAGCTCTCTCTGTGTTTCATGCCAGTGGCAAGTAAGTCCTGGGAGGCACTCAGTGACACTGGTAGGACATAGATAGTTGTCAGAGTGGAGACTGAAAGGAGACAGATCACTAACAGAGAATGATCAAGACAGCCCTGCCATCTCTCTGAAGACTGAATACTACAGAGATAGAAAGGCAGACAGATATGTGCCGTTACCCATCTTATCAGAAACAAAGATTATGTTGCTTAGAACCAGGCTTTGCTCCAGACTGGATACAGGGTACATCTGTGTGTCTCAGCTCTGGAAAATGGTGTTGCTGCTGGTCCTTGGTGACAAGGGATCTGAAGAAGGAGAGTTACACTAGGAAGAAGGAAGAAAGGATGCTGCAAAAAGCAGTTATGCTTCCAGAGATTAGCTAACCTGACATTTGTCTAACAGCTTGTTGATATTATGCATTGTGTGCAAGACAGTTTCCAGCTGAGTATGTTTGATGCAGTGCTGGTTCTCCAAGGGTTTGTGCCATCTCAAAGAACTGCTTTTACTCCCCCACATTCAGGGCTACTGCCAAAAGGTGTTAAATATCCAAGCAGCTTTGGACAGAAAAGTGCAGCCTTCATGATACTTTTCTGTCTATCAATCTTGTAAAGCTGTCTAGACTGTCCCAGGAGAGGGGGTGGAAGTGCAAATCAGATATATGTGCAAACCTAGAAGTGTAAATCAGATTCTATAAGCATGCCTTTTCAACAGGGTGTAGGGAAAAAAATTGCCCAACATTCTCAAGATGAATACCCAAGGACACTCTTGAAGCACTGGTAATAAATTAATCTTTTCTTCTCTGGAATTAAGTGAATGGCCAAAATCCTCTAGGAGCTGTGCTCAACAACTCCACGTCTCTGATACAGTGCAGCTAATAACCTGCTGAAATGGGATCATGACATACCATAGCAGCAGAGCACACCACATGGGCGTGGGTCACAGTGCTGCAAAATAATTTATGTGAGCAGATGCACTGGCTGGTACCATGGAGGTAATTATGTTTATTATCTGTGAGCCCATGGTGACAGCAAATGTGCCCAGCAGTAGCTGTATCTCACCAACACAGTAGTCACCCACACTGCTAATGTAGTCATGGTCATTTTACGAATTACAACAAGGTAATATCTGCAGAAAGTTATTAAACCTGCTAATGTAACAGTGCCTGGTACATGGTTTTAATATCCACTATTTATTATTTTAGTTCTTTGCAATAAAAAGCCTGAAATATCATTTCCCTTCCAGGGTTTCTGGCTGTGCCTGGGTTTACTCTGGTCCCACAGGGAAGGACAATTAAATGTTCCAGTTTGAACAGCTGACAAACCTGAGTTCTGTACCCTGTCCTGAGACCACAGACTTGCCACATTTTTTGTGTTTGTTTTGTTGTTTTGGTATTTTCTCAAAGATCCAGTGTCATCTTGCAGTTAAGTTGATGCAGAAAATATCCAGCAGAGCTACAGGTCTTGTGTTTATACATCTTCTTTCTAGAGAAATTATCTTGACCCTGCAGACGCCTTTGCTAGTGGCTTTCAATGAAACCAGTGCGTTTTCTGTAAGACCTTTTCTACTGAGAGAGAAATGAGGTGTGGATGATAAATTATTATATAAATTTTTTTTTATATATAAAAGGAAGGCCAGACTCAGTGATATGGATTCTCTTGGGCAAGAACCAAAGAGGATGTCAAAGCATGTCTTTGGGTTGTGTTCAAATCACCTGCTGCTGCAGCCACCCACCCACCCAGCCAGGGCTGCTGCTCTCGCTCCTGGTGATGAGCAAGCAATGAACAGTCAGGGGAAGGAATTGCAAAAAACCCAGATATGTTTCTACCACAGCCAAATTCCCTGCTGGTCTACAGGCAAAGCTAGAGGGAAAAACAAGTCTGTTCCCAAGGCACTAAAATTTCTGACACTTCTTGCTATATGTTAGCAAGTCAATTTGTATTTTGGACCTTATTTTGCTAAAGATAATTTGCCATTAGGCAAATCAAGTCTTCGGACAAGGCTTGATGAAATGCTGCACTAAATTCTACAAATTGCATGCAAAGCCTTTAAACCGATTTCCTCCTTGGCACTTCCCAACTTGCAATGCCATTTTGAAAGCAGCCAGTTTTGATGGGAATTCTCTTGTCTTTGTTATCTCTTTACATACAGATGTGGTTTGTTCCTCAGTGCTTTATTGTCCACGAGGGCTCTTGGCATACTACAGCGATATCTCTCACTGGTTGAAGCCATATCTGTTTGAATCTTATTCTCTACTTCTTCTTTTTTCACTTCACCCAAGTAATTCCCCACAATTTTCTCAGTTCCTGGGGATGCCAAGAAATGAATCTTTGTATTTTCACCACAGTGAAAGTGAATTATGTACAGCATTCTTCATAGCAAATGTGCAAAACTGAAAAAAAATGCAGTTATGAGTCATGTTCAGCAAATAATCAGGAAGCAAACATTTAAATAAAAATAATTTATATATATTTGATGGGTGTTGCTACAAAGAAATTCGAAGAAAATTCAGCTCAACCAAATCAGGACTACATAGAGAAAAGCAAAGCTAAATTATGAACAGCAGTTTTCTTTTTGAAATGGCAAATGAAGCTGAATTAAAAAATAATAAGCCTGTACAAAAGATAAAAGCATGTTTCACCAGGAGGACAGCATTCCCTGTCTTTGTGTCATCCTCCCTACCAATTTTCCTCAGTCTGATGAGACTATGGAAAAGTCTTTCTGCAGAATAGGCTTTTCCTGACTTGCTGTCTGTACTTGTCCTTTTCACCTGCCTGCTTTCTTAACCTCTGGAGCAGATGCTATTAAAATAGCTCTGAACAGTTCTGTGTACTTTAACTTTGGTTAATTTGAGCCTTCTCTCTTCTTTTTCAGAACTGGGTTTTTGGGTTTTTTTCCCTAGCCTATACATTAATATTTCCTTCCTACCACATTTCTTTTTCTAAGACCATTTTCTTCTAGGTCCGTTTCTTCATTTACACCACACCATCTACTGGGGCGTGTGGGGAGGGAGTAGGAATTCACAAGTATGCCTAAAGTGAGTCACTTCACTCAACTATTCACTCCTGAGCGAGATGCCACATTTTTCAAAATTGACTACATCGGAGCCTAATTAAGGAATTAAGTCCTAAAGGTACAGAGTGACACTGCTGCACAGAGATTAAAGGAGAATTGCATTTTAATGGCATTAATTATTTACATAAGGGAGGAAAGTGAGCAGGGTCACTGCTATGAGTCAGGCAGAGAAGTTCTCGTGGGGCAGTGACCTGGGCAGTGAGCTGAGCTGCCTGCACTCTCTAACAGAAGTTGTAAAGAATATCTTGCACTTTTCATGCATGCATAGTAGAGAAATCCACCACAGTATTTTGGCCTCTGAGAAGTAGTTCTTCAAACAAATTCTATAGCATTAGCCATTTATTAGAGAGGAAGGACAGTGGAATGAGAAGAGGCATTCAGGAAGAAGAGTTTTGGCTTTATCTCAGTGTTTATTTTAAGTGACTGCTTTTGTACCCTGGAGGAGCCCCACAGCAGAGACCTGCCTAGGAGCAGGTGAGCCACCAGGCTGCCTCTGCTCCTCCTGCATTGCTCCTGTTGGTGACTGGGTACTTTTAAGATTCAACAAGCATTTTCTCTTGCAGGCATTGTCCTGCAAGGAAGTTGTGCTGTCCTCAGGGATGGAGATCAGCGCTGCCAGGTGTTGCAAAGCCAGAATAGCCTTGGCATCCATCACCTGTGCTGGGAAAGGCAACGTGGCACCACAGCAGCACTTCAGCACAGTGACCCGTGGTCTGAACAGCACCCATGACACCGTCTCCACCAGGAATGCCCTGGGTACAGGAGTACTATGGGAAGGCCTCAGTTGATTTTGGAGTTTCTTAATGACTTGTAGACAATGAATTTACTGATTAACTAGTCAAGCTCTCTTAACTAAAACTAAGTATAACATCCTTCTCTGACTACTATATATTTGCCTCAAGAAAATGCAATTAAGACAATATTGATTTACCACACTCTTCCAGTGTCACTGATCAGTTATGCCACTGACATTTACACAAGCTCCTTTTGACCTGGAGCACACGGCAAATACTCAGTCAAGTAGTAATTTGTATTACACTTCCTGGATGTAATAATTGGCTATACATAATTAAAATTGATTAGCTCTTGATTTTCCCGAGTATCTGAGAAATTCATAGCTTTTTCTGAGACAGAAGAGAATTTTCCTTGATTCTAATACATAATAAATCTGAACCTAAAGTGAAGAGTAAGCCTACTTTTTTTCTAACAGTAATCTTCCCCTTACTGCAAGAAAAAATTGTCTTCCTCCCTTGGATGCCACACAGACATTAAGAATTAATTCTTTTCTCCTTATAAACTACACTCTTCAATGTTCAAACTAATTTTAAACTCACGCTTATAGTGAAATTCAAGATTACTGGTATTACAGTTATTGATGGGTTTTCAGCAGTAGACTTAGATAATATAATGGTCTGCAAAATTATTATTTCATGACTTAAACAGAAGCTCAGCATCCCCTCATAATAGATTTCTGAAGTTTTCTACTGGCGACAGCATAATCTCTTTTCTTCTTTTGCCCTTAGCAAGTCCTACCCAGCTTATAGTACATCTTCTTCTACCTTCCATTTTTCCCCAGACTATTTCAGATGGTACTCATTTCAATATTTGAGCTCTGTTCTAGATTCTAATTTAACTCTGATTTCATGCATGTCAGGAAGTTCTCTTACTCTCACTCCAGGAACCTCCTGGTCAGTTTCCTCTTGGATGTGCTGTATTTCCAGCAGATGAGAGGAAGATATGGCTCTCACTCCAAACTAGGCACTCATGCCTCATTTGTCTGTGTTTCTGCTGTTGGACAATCATAGAATCATAGAATATTCACAAGGATCACTGAGTCCCACACAGGACATCCCCAAGACTCACACCATGGGCCTGGGCACATCTTTTAATGCTTCTATGTGTTGGTAAGAGAGCAAGAGAAATTCTGTGTCCATTTGGAGGAAGGACCCATTAAGATCTTGGATATCTAGCACAAGATGGCTTATTAGAATTCTGATAACAAAGTGCTTTGAAATGTACATGAAAAATCAAAATAATTTCTCTGACACTCTGATGTCTTCAGACCTGAAAGGACTGGAAGGGTCAGAAACTGTATATGCATCTGGACACAAAGGGAGGTGAAAAGTGAAGCTAAGCATTTTGTCATATTTCATTATCCAGGACAGCATTTCCCAAGGCAGGTACCTGAAAGGAAACGAAGATTGAAGAAAGGAATGTATAACAGTCAGTCCTTAAACTGGGAAGTTTTCATAGGCGTATTTGAACAAGGAATTTATATCAGTAACAAGCTGTATGACCTGCCCTGTAATGACTCACGTGTGTGACCACAGGTCTCTCTCTTACCTGACTCACCACCAGGCCGCTGTCACTGTGGAGGGACCATCTGGGGTCTATAAACCCAGAGCTGAGCAGCCCCATCCTGCCAGCCATGGGACTTTGTGACAGGGAATTGTAGATTGCCAGTTACACAATCAGGAGTCCTTTCGGGTGAAGAGCAATGCACTCAGCTTCCCATAGTGTGCAAAGTTCTCAATACCATCATTTTCATGTGCAGCATTATAACCTGTCAGCTCCAGACAGACAACTGAAATAAAAGTGGTATTTGTTCTTTCACACCACCATAGGACAAGCAGTCTAGCTGGATTTGTGCACTGTAGGATTATATTGATTTTTCTGAAAGCAATTACAATAAAGCATATTATACAAGACATAGCAGCCAGACCAAAGAAGGTCTATTTGCAGAAATAACAATGGGAGGAAAAATGCAAATTATACAATACTATGTCTATTTCCATGGATGTAAAGAGATGTCTTAAGGGACAAATTAAATAAATCATATCACAGTTATGTTTCACTTGCTTGTTAAAGCATTCAGATCATTAAGTTACCATGTTAGGAGTATTGTTTAACCCTCTTTTAATATATTCTGGCCTATATGCAAAGCTTTGTTTCATCATTTGTGAATGTACTCCACTAAAAGTAATCACATACACTGATAGATGAATGACCTGTGATCTTCGTCTGGCTAGCTAGTTTTTCCTTCAAGCAGTGTGATGTTTTTATTTAGGAAATAAATTATAAAAACTCAGCACCATGTAATTAATTTAGCTGTCTGAATACATTGCTATTTTATGGCACCTAAGAGGCCAATGTGGCAGTGGTGAATATGGCCCAGGACATTCAAAAGGCCTTCAGCCATGTAGAAGCTACATAGAAAGCAAGGTGAATGAGGGCATTTCAAGTGCAGGAGAGATCTGTGTTTAGGAAGCTGACCAAGATGCCTTGCAGAAAAATTGCTATTTAACTTTCTTGCTCACATTTTTAAGCAAAGTCAGGAGCGCAGGCAATGGCTGAAAACCCTTCACCTGTTCATTCCAGCCCCACATAAAACAAGAAAAACTGCTTTAAAGACCACAACTTAGACCCGTCAAGAAATACACCAGATGGTAACTCAGCCACCTCTATTTCTTGGCTATTTTATCAAGCTATCACTTTGTACCTCCTTAGCCTACTGAACAGGAAGAAATGTGAGTATTTTGAACATTTTTGATGCCACATTCTCTACCTAAAGACATACAAATATATCAGGCACACTTTATGGGTAGGCCCTTTAAAAGATGCATGGTTTACTCAAAAAGAAACCAGCTAATTAAATAATTATACTTCCCTTGGGCTTTATGTTGCTGCCAGTCACAAAAATACCCTGAATTTGAATAACCAGAGTTACACACAGTATTCCAGATATGATCACATAAGTACCTTATGCAACATCACTGATATCTCCTGGTATCTATCAGAAACAGTTCTCTCTCTTTTTCACATGACTTTAGTGGGTATAATCATACACTTCTCCCTCAGTACCCTTCCATCTCTTTTTCTTCTACTGTCACTTCTAAATTACAAGTTTCCAGTTATTACACAAATACCTGCAATTAATCCTGGCAGACATTACTTATCCTTTCAGCCTACCTCTATTTTATGTGGTCTGGAGGCTGCTCTATTCTTCCCTTCTTTCATTTGGCTCTTGTTGTGCTGCTAACAGAACAGCTCCCTGTTTTGTGCCATCAACAGATGTAATTTCTTCTCCTCTGTGCTAAGATCTTCAATGAAACTCCTGAATCAAAGTGGTCCTCAACTTCAGTTTCTGTTCTCCTTAGCCAGTGCATCTCACCCATGCCCACAAAACAGATTTAAAGTCTGTGATCTGCTCATACATAAGGGGTGTGCAGACCTACAGGAATAGCTTCTTTATTTGGTATATTTATCAATTGTCTCTCCCTCTGTACTGAAATTAAGGAGGAATATTACATGTGAGGAAACTTAAGCAGTCCTTTCCACTCAAAGCTGTTACTCAGATTTCATCCTACAAGGTCTGTGCCCCAGGTACTCACGTAGAGTCAACACACAAGAATGTTTTTCCTATCAAGAGAATGACAACTCTCCAAGTCTTTCTTGCAAAACTGATCTTGGCTCATTGCTGGGTATTTTTTTATTGCCTTGGTCCATATTTTTGGGGCTTTTTCCCAGGCATAGGGAAAGTGCTGTGAAAGATCACAGGTAACTTGTTTGTGCTGAGTCATTTCAGCAAAAATCTAATCTTCTTTTCTGATTTGTCTCCCAATGAAAATCACCTCTTTTCCCCCAGACCAGCGTTGATGTCCAGACTGCACATTAGCAGCAAGTTCCCAGTGCATTATACTACCTCCAGATGCTGGTATGGCTTCCAAATTCCCTTCCCCCCATTCTTCCCCCAGCCTGCAGATCATCTTGGACTCTCTTCATCCGGTCTTTCCCATATCAAAATACAAATCCAGGGTTTTTCTTGAAAGCTCCATCTCTCCAGAAAATTTTCTGGAATGATATCCACAGGGAATGGTATGCAAAGAGGAGATAAAAAAGTATTACAAGACCTCTGGCTGGGATACTGTCCCAGGTTCCTGCAACAAAGGATTAGTGGCTTTCTGAGCTGACAATAGCATGCAGTTCAACATGTTTGAAATCAGTTGATGAATCTACCCTCCATCAGCTTTTCTAATTGCTTCTATTTTAGTCTTTTAAATGTTCTGTTGGCACTGAGAGCCAGAATTTGATTAAACACTCTAAGGAAAAAAAAAGTGCTTTCTCTTGCATTACTTGTTTTTAATCTGCTGCCTGTAACCTCATTTAATGCCCTCTAATTCTTCCATTATAAGAAACAGAGAATAATAATTTTCTATCCCTTTTCAACAGAGAATTCAGAGATTTTTATCAGTCATATCTTTTCAAACCTGAGAAATTCTTTCCTGTATCATTTCTGGAATATAAACAATAGCTTTCATAAGTGCTGTTGTCCTTGTCTACACAAATTTTTATTCCTATTATATACTTCTCTCCTGGAATTATCTTTAATGCACATGGGTGTTAAGCTGAATGCACTTCTTATATTCCTTGCATTTATACAGTCACACAAAAGGACTTTATTGGAGTAAGTGAAATCTCAAAATGTAGTGTTATATTCATAAGAGACTAACACTCACGGTAAGTCTCTGATAATTGTCTTTATCATAATTTCCTGGCTAACACACATGATGCTCAAATATGAGGACAAGAACTGACTTCCATATACTGGAGTTATTAAACTTCCCATCTAAAAATTTCAGAATAATTTTCTGAAGTAATTTTCAAGACAGGAATAGGCAAATTATCAGTCTGCTTCCTAGAAAATATTCACTACACTTTAAGCCAGCAAAAGCCCTGAAATTTCAGGACAGGTTAGACCTTCCTTAGCTTTAGCTTTAGCCATGTAAGAGCGAAGCACATTTAGAACAAAAATGTCAGAATCAACTCCCCAACAACACATAGAATTGATTGAAATTCCATTTTCTCCCAGTAGCACATTCCTGAAGAAAAATATTGCAACCAATTCTAGTTAATGGTCTTCTGTAAAAAATAGCAGAGCAGAATGAGTCATTTTCTCACTTGGGGATATAGGAAAGATTAAGAAGGAATGAAAAAGTGGGCAACATGAGCAGCATTTGACAAGCTCATGGCACTAGAGCATGCCAGCTCCCTTTGCTCCTGCACTGGCAGCAAGGAGCTGGTACTGGGGTTCCCCTGCCATGTCACCTGTTCTCTCACTCTGCTCTCCAGGAAGGAAATCTGATCTGCTCTGTTGCTCTACAGAACCAAGAACTGAACAATCACTGAAATCAGCTGTTGTAGCATCACCCACACCAGACTTTTTTTTTTCCAACAATCTGTTAAATTTCCTGAGAAGCTCTGCCTCAAAATGCCAGAAGTTCAGTTGAGAACAAAGGCTTTAATAAGGTTTTAGCATGGCCATGGCCATGAAAACCAAAGATTACATATCAAGGAAAATACACAAAATATATTCAAGCGTTTAGCATTTTGTTATAACATATTTTACAGGTTTATTGTTTGAAAATAAATTTGGATTTGGGCTAAAAGGTGAGGTTTGAGGAAAAAAAGTTCTTTTCCACAAATACCTTCACTGACTTCTTGGACTGTTCTCACTGAATTGGATTTTAGTATATTTAAATTCTGCTCTCCATAGGTAAACCATAAACAGAAAAAAAAAGAAAATTTCAATGATTCTTCATGACTTTTAATAGACTTTTGCATGATTTATTGATGTAAATATACTTCAAATTACTGGTTGGACATTAAAAGGCAAATAAAATGTTTTTTCTTTAACAGACATCTTGGAAATGAACAGTAAAAATAGAACATAGTCATCACCACTTTATTTTATGTCATTTCAATCTACTATCAATTTCTTTTCATATACAAACTTTTTTGTAGTCTTGAATACCTAGAAAACTTGCATAATGAAACATGTTATTTACACTGTGTATGAGTCACAAATAATTACAAATAAAAAGAATACAAAATGATTAAAATGTATTATTACATGAAAAGCAAGGAAGATATAATAGATGTTCTGATTAACTATAAATGCTTACATATTTGTACATACATTTCTAATCTGAAATTGCTAGATGATATATCTGATGATTTTAATCAGGAATACTAGTTCTTATGCTTGCACTACTGGAGAGGAAGCAATCTTTTCAGACATAATGAGCCACTTAAGAAACATTTCTGGAACTGCATAGGATGAAATGTATCCATTTTAAAAAACAAAAATAAAATATTTGACATTGCAAAATATAAGCATTTTCACTCATGCCATTGAGATAAATTGTATATTAAATCAATACTGTATTATGGCATCGCAAATAAATCATAACAGAGCTATATAACATTTTAAAAATAAGCAAATCACATGGCATTTGTATAATAAAATAGGAGATGTACAGTATTATTTACAGTGCAAACCAAGAGAGAATAACCCCATGAAACTGCAGCAAACGAACTGTTCAAAACATTGATCACAGACCTGATTCATAAAATCCGCAGGCATGTGTGTAGGATGTGTGTAAAACTGGTCCTGGACGTGTGTTGTGAAGGCTTGGGACCACCCCTGGTCAGTCCTGATTCACAAGAACATTCAAAGTTCCTGCCACAAAACCTTGCTGGAAACTGAATTCCACTTGCCAAGACCCAGCAGGGTATTTGGGTATTGAGCACTCCAGCAACCAATCTCTACCCAATCTTTTAGTGGTTATTGAAAAGCCAAACACCTCCTGCCCGTGGCAGTATTAAAGCTGCTCAGTATGAAATTTACATATAGAAACTGAGATGGAACTCCTATGAGATGGCTGATCAGCATTGACCACTGAATTTGAATGGTTTTAGTTCCACCTCTGGAACGTGAAATTTGATAAATGAGCTCTGCCTCACAATTGCCCTCATTTGTTTCTTTTTTCTTTCCTACTTATTTTCCTATATTTCTAGATAGTTTCCATGACACAAGAGAGAGCAGGTGGTACAAATCATGTACTCCTGCCAACATCTGAAATTCCAATTGCTGCAAATTCCATTTTCTCAGGATTTGCCATGCTGAACTGCATTGACCATGTGGCTGCATGGCTGTGTCTGCATGTGCCTTTACACATCAGCTCTAGAGCATAAGGTGAGCCCAATGAACTTGGAAAGTTGGTCTGCCCCTAGCAATAAACCTAAAATATCCTTACAAAACTTCTCACCTGAGATACAGAATTGTTCTGCGTATGTTTAGCATGACCTTTCATCCAGGATTTCCAGGCATTGAGGAGCCCAAAAAAAGTTACTGACATGGTTGAAGAGATGTCAAAAAATTCCTGACAGGGAAACAAAAAAAGTAGCACAAAAGAGATAAACCATCTTCTCTGTCATAGGAAAGCAAGTCTGCAATGTACTATCAGATGCAGTCGGCACATATGAGAACTCGAGTAATCCAGAGACACAGACCTAAGCTTTTTTCTCCTTTTTTTTTCCTCCTTTCCAAGCAATGGGAGAAGAATAATAAATACAGTCTGGGTGGAATCTTGAGCAGCCAACAATGTAAGTGAACTGGTGCCTTTCATACTGTGTCATTACAGTGTTCATAAGAACAAGCTCTGTCAATGATTTCCGGTGAATTAGCTGCCTTGGGGACTACTAAAGTCTGGATGGATTTGGTGTCTGGATTGCATTTGCTACGTAATTTGTACAAAGTCACCAGGTAACTTTTTTGCTTTGGAAATCTTTTGATTGCAAAAGAAAGACAGTGAAGGAAGAAATAAATATTTTATGAGCAGCTGTAATGTGTATAAGCAAATTTGAATGAGGAAAAAAATCAACTCAATTTCTTCTCCATCATATCACTTTTTTTAACCATATACACAAAAATTTCTTGATTTTTCCTAATATTCTGTCTTCTTTGACCACCTCTTCAGTGACTGAACTCTGAAATAAAGGCATCCTGGTCACAATCAGGATCAAAATATTTTTGAGTGAGGTTTCACTGCAGAAACATTTTTATGGACACTGTACTACTATTATGACAAGAATTAATTAAAGTGAGCTACCTACCAGAGGATGAGGTCAAATAAAGCAAGAAATAACTGGAAGCAGAAATTAGAACAGCTTCTGTGAAGATGCCAGTGTTATGGCAAAGGCTTCATCAAATATATCCATTACAACGACTCAAAAACCTGCAAAACTCAATAAGCAATACAAGAACTTCAGAATTTCCTCAGCTGAACTTAAAAGGATTTTTGTTGTTTTGTTGATCTCTAGTAACTCATAAATGAAATTTTGGATCTATTTATCTTTATGAATCAGGTACTGAGCAAAGGTCATGCACTGAAATAGCCCATTACTTTTCCCTTTCAAATGCATTAATGGGGAATCAGTAGGATGGAGCCCATCACAAGAAAACTAGAAGCATGAGAAAAGAGTATTTGTTGAATAGAAATGTTACTGTTAGTATTAAGACAAGGCAAAACTTTGCTTGGTCCTGTGAAGAATGAGAAAAACCTGTATTTTGATTATAAACACTGATATGAATACTAGGCTAAAACTGGAGGCATTGAAATAGAAGATGTATAGTATATTGTATATTGCTTTTCTTATAGAGTGTACATTATGTTTCTAATATGGTGACAAACAAGTAAAATCTTTTCGGACAAACTAAAAGGATCTCATTGCAACAAACACCATTAATAGCAGGTCACACTATGAAAGCGAGATGTCAATTCACAGCACAGTGCAGGCATGCTGCTAAAAGATAGTCTGGGCTACTCTGAGAAGGCTGTTTATCCTTCTGCTATCTGTTAACAACATACCTGCATGAGCTTTGTAAAGTTTCTTCTTCTTGTTTGAGGCCTTCAGTGGCTTTGAAAAAAGAGGGGTAAAAAAGGCAAACTGTCCTCAGTTACGCTTTGGAAGAATTGTATCACCAAAGCCTACTCAAAAGGAGGCAAAAAGATTAAAATAAGAAGCATCTATAGAAGTGGAACAGAAAAAGGCTGTTTTGTTTCCTCTAAAGAAGGCCCAGGCTATTGGCACTGTTTGCATTTGCCAGTAAATAGAAGTGGCTTATCAGGAGGAGATTCAGGAAAGGCATTCACTGATCTCTCTAAGCCTGCAAGATTTACAAATAGCATCTGCTTTTCCATTTCCCAGCAACATACAGAGAAAGACCCTTTGCTGTATGCAGGTCTGTGTAAACAGTTAGACACAAAACAGTAATTTTAAGACAAGAAGAATAAACTTTAGATTACATTTTTTTTCATAAGCTCATAGGATCAACAGCTATCAAGACATACATTCTGTTATAGGAAGAGCCATACAAATGTTAAAGCTTTTAAGACCGTGTATAGTTCACTGCACACACAATTTTCCCATGGCCTACACATATGGCACATCAAGTCTTTTTACATAGACTCATGGTCCCAAGGAGGGATTAATACTGAATTCTAAATGTGTTATACTGGTGCTGCAGCCCTGAATAACTTGTTCAATGCCACAGCACAGGCCTGGTTAGTACATACATCATGCACTTCAACTGCTCACAGTCAAAGACACAAATGACAGAACCAAATTTACTGTTTTGTTTTTGTTTTTTTTCTTCAAGTAGGTAAGTCTTTGGTTAGTAATAAATTCAGTTGGTTTGGGGAAGGAATCATAACTGAAATAGCAACTTTCAACCAGAGGTACTTACTGGAACTTAAAGACCACTAAGTCTGCCAAACAAATCCCAATAAAAAAATTTAAATGCAGCATGTGATAGTTTGTATGGAGTCTGCTTCTGTTGGCAGGTGGATTCCTTTGCTGAACAGCTAGTTACAGGACAAGTAATCAGATGCAATTTTGCAATTAATCCCTTGATTTCAGTGTGGGAAGATCCCGGCTTATATGTTTTCTGAGATTTTCTGTTCATGCCCTCTGACAGCAAAACTCTAACCAGCCCCATCCCCTCCCAATTGATCGCAGGCTGATGTTTCAAAATAATGTTCAAATTTACAGAGTACTAAAATTAATCTCTTCATCATTAAGTTGACAGAAGTCTCTAGGGACACTGCCTTACCTCCTCTGTGTGTTACTAAACTGGAAATACTGTCATTAATTAGATAATTCTTTGTCTGTAAGAAATTTCATACAAACAGGTTCAGGTCCACAAACATCTCAGTGCGCTAAACCCTGACAGAACTCCAGTACTCTTTAATGGCATCCAAGATTCTTTTAACGCTAAGCAACCATTGTTGATAGTGCAAGGTTGTAATCTTATTAGTGCAGAATGCTTGTACAAGTCTCTTCAAATAAGCTCTGTAAGACAACACTAAAATAGTACTACAGAACTACGCAAAAAGCATTTGCACCCAGGGGATGGACATTTGTCCATTTCCACAGGAGTGCAGGCTTGGAGGTGGTCACTCTTCACATTTTAGGAGGACCAAATACTTTTATCCAGCATCCAGAACAGAGAAGATTGAAACAAGACAAGCAGCAATGCTCAGCATTCATACAGCTGAAACTGAAACTGTACTCCACTGAACAGTTCTGTCCCTTTGGTCTGCTCTCAGTAATTGACACACCAGCAATGGTGGTTCATAACCCTTCCTAAAATTCCCACTCCCAGAACTGAGCATCATGAACTCAAGTGAAATCCATCTTTCTACAATTATCCAAGTCATCTTCACAAATGTCTGGTTCTGCTACTACAGATGTTTGTGACCATCTTAGATAGGAATTAGCCCTCAGATTTTACTTTGGCAACACAGAAATTAACGGGAAAAGTTGAAAGATACAACTCTAAGGCAGCAAAGTTAATTGTCCTCTAGCATTCCTTTCAGAGGAAATGAAGATGAGCCTGAATGAATCACCAGTTAAATCACCAATTTCACCTGGTTGCTGGAAAAATTGTTCAACAAAGTACCATCAATTACTTTCCATTCTCACTTTCTTGAATTTCTTGACTCCTGATTAGAAGGGAGAGTCAGTATCACAGTCCCAGACAACTGGAAAACTGTTATCTCTTCTTCTAGGCGAGATACTGCAAAGTTCAATTTGTTCTCAAAGGTTTTGGGAAGAGACTGAACTATGACTTGGTAGGCCCAGGCTGTGAATTTCATGCCAATAATACAAGCTTGTTTTGCAAAAGTTTCTGCTTATTGCAAACTAATCCCACTGAAATATATAAATATAAACCAGTAGATTATTTTTAGTAGCATTCAGTTCCTTCTCTAAGGTTGGCCATAGAGGCAGAGCAAAGTGGCAAAGAGAGTTAGAGGATTATTTGTGGCTGTGAAATAATTGGTTGGACTCTGCAGGATGGTGATCTGAGGACACCTTAATATTTATGTGTTGCACCTGTGACTTGCACAAACAGAATACACACAGCCTCCTCAAAACACCATGGGATCCTGCAAAGAAGAACTTTAGCAAATTTTAGTAAACTGGGAAAGGTCAAGCTTATATCCAGCAGGAATGTAGTCAGTGCTAGCAGTGGAGGACATCATATTCAGGGGGGAATAAAACCAACAAAAAACCCCCAGTTACTGTTCTCTTGTAATACTTTGCTGGAAAATAATTGAGTCATTGATCTCTGGGCTTTAAAGAAACTGAAGTTTAAAAAGTAAAGGGATGAAGATGGCCAAGCTTTTCACTGAAGTAAGGATGGATGCTAAAGGTGCATGATTTGGTTTAGAGTAATCCCAAGGGTAGGTGACACTATATCCATAATATCTCAAGACAGCTATCAGACAATGTCCACATATTTGTATTATTTATCTCTAACTATATTTCTGCAAATTTAAGCAGTCACATCATGTTCTATAAAATTCAAAGTATGCCATGGAATGCCTAGATAATGTGTAGGACATGCGATGCAGATAACTGCTCGTGCTGCTTGTCCTGACATTTCTGTTCCACCACTGAACCTCATCACCCTGATAATAATGGGACACACTGAATGCCAGATAAACTGCAGTGATGCTAATTAATTCCCAAAATCAAGATTACTCTTGACCTCTTATACAATGAGGACTTGTGCAAGAACAAAAATTTGCAAAGAGAACTTCAGCTGATAAGATATCCAAAAGACAATGAGCAGAAATACTTTACAAATATTTTTTACAGTGATTTGCTTCACTGACATAAGTTATTATTTATACCCTGTACTTGTCAGTGCCCCAGATCTGAAATGCAGAGATTTTATAACAGGTGTGCAGGAAAGACACATACTACAGGAAGAGTTTGTAAAGAAAGTGGTGAAGGTTATTCCTGAGCCATGCATAGGTCAGCTTTTGAATATATAATAAAAAGAATTACTTAAGTCATAGTAGAAACAGCATGCAACTCCTGCCAGCCCTGTCTTAGCTGAGTCCCAGCCTGTTCCTTTAAGAATTTTTCACCTTGACTAAACAGGTTGAGGTTCTCTGTCTGCAGTGGATTGCTGCTCCTTCAGGGTCATACACAGTATGGTGGAATTGCCCTGCTGCAGAAAATAGGTAATTGAAGAAGAATTAAGAATAAGTAAGTGGTTTGTTTTGTTTAGTTTGTTAAATCCAAGCAAGAAGCAATATGAACTTGCAAAATTATGGCACAGAAGAGAATTCTTTAAAATGTGAATGTTTGAGGCAATGAAAAATAATTACCGCCTTTTTAGTAAAGATTTGCTGAGGTTTGGAAATTTTCTTTCACTATAGCTCTGTTATTAGATTTGGGTTTTGGGAGTTTAGCTTTTATTTTTCAGTTGAATAAATTTAGCAATAAATTATCTTCTCCTCCCTCCTGCGAAGAAGATGGAAATGTCAAGCCAAAAACTTATTTTCAGTATTCAAATAATGGCTTTAACATGACTTTCAGTGCTTAACTTGTGGTACTTAACTTTGGAGGGACTGTGGCCAAACTGATTCAGCAGATAAAACAGAAACTGCAAGCAGATTTAGAAGGTGAATAAGAATTAAAAGCAAACCATGTCATTCTCCTTCTTTATGATTACAATTCTTTGTAATGTAATTTTATGGCTAACTTGATTTCAGTTGAGCATTTTTGATGCTTTTTCTCCAGATGCTATGATATTTTGATGGACCTTCACCTCTGTCACTGATTTCACCCCTCCCTGGCAAGCTCATAGTGTCCATTTTTAGCTCCATGAGCTACTAATCCAGTTTCTCTGACAACTGCAATTTGTTGGAAGAAATGACTAGTGTTACGTTGTCTCAGAGCTATGAGCCCATTTGAGAAATCAGCTTTTTAGCTGACCTTTAAAGCAAGTGAGAATAATGTGTCTGCAATTCCACAGGGTTTGGATTTCATTATCACAGCAGTGTGTATGAGATGGGCTGGCCCTGCTGCACAGCTCTGCCTCTCTGTTTTGTTTTCATGGTAATTATAGAAACTGTTTACTGTACATGGAAAATCTGCGAGTTTTCTCAGCTCTTGAGGACAATACTATTTCTAATCCTTTTCTCTGGAGAGCAACAGTTCACAGTGTGGAGGAGTACATACTATTGATTCCTCTCAAGAAGAACTTTCCCACGGACCATGACAGCAATGAAAATCACCACAGATGTCTAAGGATCAGAATGGCAACTGCACACAGAAGAGAGACGTATGGGAGCAGTGTAGCAGAGGGGCAGCTCTGGTTCTTCCCACTCCTCTCTGGCTCAGAGCCTGACACATGTTCCTGACTCCTGAGAATCTGGGTACTCCAAGTTCCAAGTGCATCACAACACAAGTGTGACTCAGAAGGGTCAGATAGAAGCTTCAGTAACTATGATCAGTGTGAGAGAACATCCAGCCAGCACCTCACCCTCAGTTCTCCTTTCTTTCCCAAGTGACTGCAGACACTGACCTGTATACAATATTGCAGTGTCTGCAATTTTTTTTCAAGAAAACAAAACAGAGAAAAAATTGATGAGGAAAATTTATATTTCAGTGGTAAAAAAAATATACATTTCTGGGATGGATGGATGGATGGATGGATGGATGGATGGATGAATGGATGGATAGATTTATTAAGTAACTATTTCCAGACAGAATCGAGCAGTAAAGATGATGGTTTGGAGAGAGGGCTCTTGGTGAATACATCAGATAATACACTAATGCTATCTTAGAGCAAAATTGGGGAGTTAACAACAATCACAGATTGTTAGTTTTAAACTGAAATGAATTTACTTATAACTAGAATAAACTCCTAGTCAGACTTCTAAAATCTTATATATTAATAATTTTACTGTCATGTCCCTTTGAATCTCTGGCTGAAGCCTAGCCCTTGCCCCAGTGTTTTTGTCTCCATATGTATTTGATGTTCTATTTTTTTCACCTTCTTATTCTTAACAGCAGTGGGATTTATCTCACCTACAGCATGGCAGCTTATCTGAACCAGTCCTCCACAGTGGTCACTGGGGAGGAAAGGGAAGAGCATAGCTAAGGCAGTGGTTTATCTCATCCCTAAGACTTTCTCCAGGACAGCTCAATCTTTAAAATGCCAGGATGCCTGCACTGACTGTGGAGGGAACTGACCTGACTAGCTCTAGACCAGACATAAGTTTTAGATGCTTAAATGCAGATCAGCTGAATTTCACTCATATTTACAGCAACTCCCCAAAACCTTGGTTCTCTAGAGGACCCCAGTGCAACTTGGGCACAGTGAGACATAGGAATAATAAGGAATATTCTCACATCAAAGACATTAATGTCTGCAACTTAGTGAAGCCCTAATTTTCAGCAAGGCAGTATAAATGTCACGTGTTAGGATGGGAGTTTTGTCTAGAATGGGTTTTGTTTAGACTTCAGTAAAGGGCACAATGCTGTCCTGACGGTGAGCATATTTAAAGCTTGGTTTTGGGATGCTCTGTATCTCTTACTAAACTCTAAACAACGGAATTAAATTTTGGCCTTACTCAACATAATCTGCATGATATTTCTGCAGAAGCTACTGGGTAAAATACCACTTCCTTGGAAATTTACTACAGACAACTCTTGGTTGAATGTGCATTTGAAAACTCAATATATTCCTGTTTCTAAAGGAAAGGGTGTCAACTGCAGATTATCTCACAGATTATCTCACAAATTTGTACCTTTTTATTATGATACAAGAATATTTAAAGCTTTCTTTCTGTTTAGATATTTATAAACAATATTTACTTACAGAGCAAAGCAGTCTCCATTTTTTAAAAAAGTGTCAACATTTATCCCTATATACTTTTTAAAAGACATTCTTACTACCACCTCCAAATTTCCAGTTGGCAAAGTATCTCGCTTGCCCTGTTTCACATCTAGTGTTGCATTCAGTATTGAAACTCATGGAGGAATTCTTAGTCCTACCTGCAGAAAAGCCAAATAATACAAAACAGCAGGACACTCTTTGCATTTTGCATTTAGGCTTTCTAGATTTTCTTTTACCCCCACAATTTTTCTCTGTAAGTAGAGATTCAACTCTTGCTCAAAATAAAAAACTCCAACATCATGCATTTCTCATGCAATTCCACTTAAAATTTAAGGATTATAGACTCTAAAATTCAACTACCCTCAGAGTTCATGACACTATGTGCAATACTTTCTTGCACTTTGTATGAACAATTTCTGTGTCATCCAGCTTCCAAATAGATAAAAGCTAACATCAGCACCACATCTACATACAGCTGCCCTCTCCTACACATAGACTTCACTTTCTTCAGATGCTTCTTATTTATATACTTGCAGGACCTACAAGAAGTTTCCAGAGAAGAATGTTTGTACACTTGAACACTGACAAGCACATGGGAATTAATTTAGAGGGGGGATTTCCAACCCACATTTCCAAAACTTATTTAGGCATCCAGAACGTCAGGGTCACTCAGCAAAGATTCAACTTTCAGAAAAATGTTGCATTCAAGCAGAGAAAATGGGATTGAGAACTATGACCCTTAATGTGAATTTAAAAATTACCTTCTTCTTCTTAGGAAATGCAAATAATCTGAATTGAGACGCCAGGCTTTCAGTGTACAGTTTCAGAATTATTTCAATCAACCAGAAGTGCCATAGAAACTTCTAAAATAAATATATCTGTCAGTACCTCCTTTTTCTTTTCCATGTGATCTGTTCTCTCATGCAATGGCTCACATCTAAAAAAATCTCTCCTTGATGTTTATTTATTCCTAAGCTTGTTTTTTGCAGTAAGTTCAGAAACTCTGATATTGATTTAACAGTATGTTCCAATCTCATTAAGAAAGGAAAAAATAATACCTTAGGGATGTACTGGTAATAGACAAATGCTACAATGGATTAAACAGTATTTTCCCTCTGTGGGTATTAATCGGTTTAAGCATCTATTTACTCTTGTGTATAAAACAGAAACAATCCATTGTATATACCTGCCTGGTTTACTACTCCTATTTATCATTCCTGGGTGTGTCTTACATCTATTACCCCTATTGTTTATCTAGAATGTGAGACTAGTCTTACTTAGTAGACAGTCTTTTAAAATACTTTTTACATCCAAAACTCTTTTCTAATTCTGGTCCATAGTTCTGATTTTGCTCTTAATTATTTAAGTGAGTAGCAACATATACTTTCAGAAAACTAAAAAAAAAAAAACCACCATTTTAATGTCCTGCTGAAAAGTGGTTTGTTAAGGTGATAGGTGTTGCACAGGAGCCTACACAGAAGAGATTAACATGGCTTTACTTATTGCTTCAAGAGTAGTCATTAGAGAGTATTGCTAAGGAATAATTACCTAGAAAACAAGAAGCTCAGTGTGACACCTTCTGCTAATAGAAAGTTAATTTTGGGCCAACAAATTCACAAAAGCACAAAAAAATGTATGTTAATGATAACCTGGAAGCTATCCCTCTGTTCTTTAGAATCTGTGTGTGTTATTATCATCAGGCTAAGGTTTACACAGGCATTCTGGAATACAGTTCAGATGAATGTGGCACACAGGTTTTGCATAACTGGGCTAGGGACTCAAAGCTCAAAACCTGTTGTAAACCACACTCCTAATGGCATGCCAGAGTTGTGCTGGCAGTGCTGGCACCACGCGCAAAGGGCTCAGACACTAGGAGGGATCTGCACAAGTGCAGTAGCCCATGTTCGCAACAGTCACCATGGCTACAGTGGTAACACTTCACTTATCTTGGAATATGCTTGTCTATCCCTCTGACACTTAGTTCGATTCTATTTATTCTGGCCAGTGCAAGATGCTGAAAAGCAGCACAACAGAAGATCAGAGACACAGCACTTGGGCTGAAAAGAATGTAATTCAGTGGGATCAGTCTCCCTTATCTTGGTCATCTTAAAAAACAGATGTCTAGTCCAAGTTTTCCATCTGTGGTCACTGAGAAAGTTAAGCACACTCAAGGATTTAGGCAGCCTCATACTCTTTCTAAAGCAGAGGGGACAAGTGCCTGACAGGAAAAGCGCCTGTCCTCCAGTTTTCAAAAGAAACTTTGATTGTTGGAATGCCAAAGAGGGCCAGACACTGAAGGCACTGCTGCAGCCAAGATAATCAGCATGTCCCTCTTGATTCATGTAATTCCACTGCCTCCTTGCTAGCCAAGGAAGACACTTGTTTCTCTGAAATCCTCTCTTTTCTTTTTCTCCGAATTAAAACACATTCAGCCTCACTCTGCCTTTGGAAACTAAAATCCCTGGAGCAAACAGCTGGTTTAACATCTGCTTCCACTGATTCTTTTGTTAAGGCTGCCAGCAAAGTTGCCACTTTGCATCACATGTTGTATTGGGCTCTCTAATGTGAACCCTAGCCCAGAGGGAAGCAGACTGAGATGCCTCATGCTGTTTTCAGAGGCCATTCTGTTGCTACAGTGACACAGTGACACTAACCTGGACCACAGACAACTGGAGGTCAACCTTTCTAAGCCACAGGAGCAAGGTAGCAACTGCAGAGGTGAATGATCTGTTGCCTGTGACTGAATTGCTGCATTCCTCAGTTTCACTGTCTCTCTTGCTTTCAAGCAAGATTAACAGCCAAGCCACAAAAGATCAATCATGTGTATGAGGTTAAACACTTCGCAGATTTTTGTTGTAAGCCTGCTCATGCATTGCAAACGAATAACATCGTTAAGGAGTAACTCCTATCTGCACAGATAAATTTGGTGCTTGTGAAAGCTAAAAAACATGCCATGGGCTGTTCATGCAATGACTTCACCCAAATCCACCAGTGGAAACTTGCACTGCATTCTTTTTCCTCTCTAAGGATGTGAGTGCCTGCTGTGCCACCGTAGCAGTTTTGTCTCTGCTGCCAGAAGAGTAAGATCAGCCCTTTAACACCAGTTATTCTTTAGATGTAAGCAGCCATGTCAACAATATATGCTAATTAGAACAACAAGAGGGATTATTCACTATGTCACATACAGTGTGCTAAGGGAAGGTAAGTGGAAATCTTTTGGAGAGCAGAACCCTGACAAGAGCAGGACACAGCATGCAAGAAGATGGAATTATTAACAGTAGCACAAGCCAATCAACTCCTACTTGTTGAGTCTACTGCACACTCAGCATCTTTAATTCATCCATAGCCTCTCCTGTCACTGGCACCCTCAATCCTGTACAGCATTATGAATAATGTATCACCTCAAGGGAAAGGAACCAACTGTCTCTGAGTTTGACAAGCTTTTTTTAGCTTCTTGTTTTGTTGCTAATTTAAGCACGCTGCTATTTCCAATACTACACATGCACAATTTTGCAAAAGATCGCCAGAATCCAGAAAGGAAGCCAGAAGCTCTGAGACTGCATTAGAACAGGGAATTAGCTCTCCTCAGTGAGCTCTGTGCACTCAGCAGAGGTGAAATAGCGGCCTCAGACTAGAAGAGGAAAACTCACATGTCCCTGCTGCTGGATTACAGATTCCTTGACAGGACTGTCTGCATGAAGCACGTACATGTGACAGCTTGTGGCAGCTCAAGAACCAGAAAGTTGTCCAGCAATTCAGCTTGCCCCAACAACCAATGCAGCTCTCAGACTCATTTGCAATGCAACATAGCAGTTTTGGGTGCTATTTTTTTTTCCATTCATTTTTAAATTGCCTGAGAGAAGGATCAATTCAGAGCAAGAAATATACAATACGAAACTGGTTACCAGAGATTACATCTTAGTGCAGTGCTGATACTTTTAAATGCATGCAGCATGTCATGGTTTTGCACTGCTTGCTTTATATAGGAAAAATGTAAGATGGATGTTAAATATGCCCAATCCTGCTGTTGGGCTTGGTAGGGAACACTGTAAGCACAAGAGGAGACAGCACTGTGAAATGGCATGTGCACACACATGAACTGCCATGGACTGTTAATGACTCAATCACAAGCATTTCTTCAAAACAGGCAATTCCCATACAAGATTTCCAAGGTTTTAAGAGCTTTGGTTTTCTGTTTGCAGAGGCATGTTTCCAGGCTTCAAAACAGACTCAGATCTGAAACAGAATGTGGGAATGAGCAGAGAAGCCAAAACCACAATCACAGTTAATGACTATTGGCTCTCTGAAATTAAAACTGAAATATCCTTTGGGATCCTGCAAGAAAACCACAATTTGAGAGTCCTGGCTTAGTAGCAATTCTCCCATGCAGAGGCTTTTTTCTTTGAATGGCAAATTTTACCAGAGGGATGCAAAACAAAATTTATCCACCACCCTACCACTTCATCACTATTTCCCTTTTGCCCTGAGTTCATGATCTCTATGAACTGCATCACAGAAAGGCCTGTGTGATGGAGAGCTTCAAACAGATGGAAGAATCTGACACAAGATCTGTAAAAAGTGATCTGGGGAAATGGCTGTGGACTCTCTTTACTTTGGCCTTTGTACAAGCAACTGGCCACAAAGAGATTGATGAACCCAGTAGGGGGATCCTCACATCACCTTCCCTTCGAATTGTACATGCAATACAAAATAGATCTCCGCCTTCTCTTTTCAGAGAGGGGAGATTTGCTCTGCACAGAAACTCAAGAGAGCAGATGTGGCTTCTTGCAGCTACGTGAAGAAACACAAGAATGCAAATTCTTACTCAGAGGAGCCAAAGATCCTCTGTTTCATAGGAAGTAAAAAGTTGAAAGAAAATTCCAACTAGAGTATATTATTTCTGTAACCATTTCAGCACCTCTAACCTCTTCACCTCATCATCTCAAGGTACAGAATTCTGAGAACCTTTCTATTTATAAGACAATGCCAGGAAAATGAGAGCCTTTTCTCTATCACTAAAAGTAAGCGTTGTTGGAGAAATGCTGAGGCTGACTACCACCTAATTGACATGACAACATCAATCTTGATAAAAAGGTTCATTTCACTTTGTAAAGGTATCCAAAAAAATAAGCTTGCAACCGAATGTGAAAGGCAGCAGATGAAACTACTAATTTATAAAGTGCTGAGAGTTTGTTTTACACCTTCCTCATATTGACATAGAAAAATGTCCCCAGAGAGCCCACACTTTTTTCATTAGCATCCCTCATCATAACACAAATAACGTAATACCTAGCATCTGCAGTTCCAGATATGTTACCTTTACATAAGCTTATGAAAAACAAAGACTGCATATTTTTATACAGTCAGTGTAGTCTCATTTGGGGAGCTAGATGATTTATTTGCAAACGCTATCAATGGTGGTACCAGTTCTCACACAGATCTCTCTGATTTTAAGTCTCCTTATACAACAAAAAGTCTCTGAGAGGATGAGGATGGTGATACAAACTGGTTTTGATTGCTTCTCCAATTTGTCAGTAAAACTAGCATTTATCCATCATTTGCTATGAAAATGTTTCCATTATCAAGATCAGGTGCAGAATTAACCTAGACATTTCTTACTAACAACTGTAAGAGACAAGATATTGAACTACAAGCTTTTGGTCTAAACCTCTAAATCTGTACTCTTCACATAGGAGTGTGGGTGGGGAGAAGAGAAAAAGAGAGCTTGGCTAGATAGGTTGGGACTCTGACACCAGCAACTACTGAACAATGAAGAGGTGCCAGAGAAGTCAGACTGAAATCTAAATCTACTAATGACTATTTGAAAAAAAAAATCACTCTAGGGAGCTAAGTAATGACATCAGAACTATGGATTTATTAGCTGGGACATAGGATCCTCTTTCAGTGGTGAAACATGAACTTTGATCCATTTCTGATTCTTACACATCTCACTGGTGTTCCCAGGGTAAAAAAATGCATGCTACATCCTGTCTATGTGCAAACTAATGGCTATAGGCTAAAACTTGTCATCCTGTGCAGGAAATTCTCAGATCTGTAATTTGGATGGAAATTTCACAATCTCAAATTGAACAGTTTTCTAAAGTAATTTTTTAGATAGACCACAAAACTCCATATGCTGTTTATCAAGGTAGATGAAAAAATAACAACTCTAATCCCAACAATGCTCTAATACCAATGGAAGAAATCTTTAACATCAGTATCCCACTAGAAAGTGAGGAAATTTGCATTAAAATAGATTTTGGGGCTAATTCCCATGCATCTACCCTCCTTACACAAGGAAGAACTCACCCCTGCACAATAAGTTCAGACATTGTCTGTCTGCTGAAGTCGGTGACGGTTCAAGACAGTCCTTTCTCATCCAGAAAGGCTTCATGGAAAAGGATCTTGAAACATTCTCAGCACAGGCTAGCAGTGCCATGCTGACTCACAGGGGCTACTGGTCAAAGGGGAGAAATAGAGAACTGTCATTCCCTTCACAGAAAGATCCAGCTGGACAATCTTGAAATGTGGTGAAAGTTATTTACTTATTTTCAAGAGGTGTCTCATGTTGTGACTACTAAATCCATAAGCAAACTAATTTCTGTTCTGAATTAGAGAAATGCAGAGTATCTTATGCCTCCTAGTTGCTGCTGAGTCTTATCTTTGATTGAAGTGATTAAAGGCCCACGTGCAGCTAAGCCACTTTGGAACCATGGCACAGATTTTAACTAACAATCTGCAAGCTCACAACAACATCACCCACCCCAGCAGGATCCAAAGGCAGCACACCCACACAGGAAAACTGACCACCACTACTTGTGAAAAAGAAACCCTGAGAAATAAAAAATGCCTGAAAATGTTCCAGATACACATCTTGCTTGAACTGGATTAATTGAAGACAATAATACTGTATTAATTTTCAACAGCAAAGAATTGGCCTTTTTTTGATTTTTTTTTTGTTTGGTTTTGGTTTTGTTTGTTTTTTGGTTTTGTTTTCTTTTTTTTTTTTTAATTGTCTTGGACTAACAAAAATCTTGAACTGCCATTTGCATTAAACCTGGAAAAGTACTGCCTTTCCCTTTTTGAAGTTCTTTTGATCTCAGCTAGATAAAGTAGGGGACTTTCAGCCAATCCAACAATAGAGGAAGTTTCCAAATGAACAATCATTATCAACAGAATGGATTTTCAATTATCAATCTGGACTAGGAGCACAAGTCCTATTAAAAAAATGTGGAAAACCATCCAGAGATCTTCCAGTGTCCTCTGGAATTCCTCAGAATAAGTTTTCACAAGATCAAAATTTTAGAGAAGTTCAGGGCTTCTGCTGAAGATCAGTTTGGCTAATAATTTAGAGGGAAAACAAGAGAACTTTTCTGTTTGTCCATATATTGATCTTCTGAACTTTGTTTACATTGTCCTGGAAGGGCTGGACATACAACACTGTAGGACAAATACTGAACATTATTCTATATAAGAAGACAGTGCTCATCTAAAGCTTTAGCATAAAAACCAGATAAAGTGATCTATCAAAGTGGGGGTTTTATTCTGTAAATATTGATTCTTTTTTTTTGTTGCCAAAAAAGTCAAGAAATGCCTTCTTCCCACTTGTATAACAATAAGGTTTGATAGGTAGAATGTATGAAATATACAGTAACTTCTTCTGAAAAGCTATCTAAGCTCACTCAGCTTACAGTATGTGGAATGTAATTATCCAGAAAGTGAAATATGTATAAAAATAGGTAAAATTCCTACAATATTTGTATTGAGTCATAATTCCTCCTGCCAGGAAGGTTACAATAGCTCTACAGTATATGTATGAAATGCTTGTTCATAAAGTTAAAAAACATCATTACCTTACTGAAGAACACATTAAATATAGGAATGCATAATCAGAACTGACTCTCAATTCTGCTTAGCTGGTGCAAATCTACAGAGAACCATCATCCTTTCTGCACAAAACAAGACCAACCTCTAATTTGAGAGTTGGGGTTTTGTTTCGTTGTTTTGTTTGCCATAGAGGGGCCAGACTGAAGTTTATGAAAGAAATTCCTCTGGAAGTGGAAGTACATTGTTTAATATTTTTCCCTATCTCCATTTTGTTTCCCGACAGCAGTTACCCACCTTTTAAAATGATTATTGCCTGACATTACATGGAGCTTTTACTGCCTGTTCAGAAGAAGGCAGCGAAACACAAAGAACCTCCAACTCCCCTGTCATGACCCAGTTCTGGGCTTGTGCTTTTTTGACAAGTCTTTGATCTGCAGCAGGCCTCATAGGCTGGTCTCCCGGAGGAACATGGTGCCGATGTTGTAAGACACCTTTCTCACTCTGGCAGATGGGATGGAAGGTTTTGGCGGCTTCTGACCACTTCTGACCTCCAGGAAGTAACAGATCCCAGGAATTTCCTTTGGAAAGTTTTCTGGAAGCTCTTCACGGGAACGAGGGATAAAAATAAAATTTTCTTCCTTTTTCAAAAGCCTGGAGAAAAACAAAACACAGGGATATAAAACACTGTAAAACACGTTCCAGAAATGCCTCTTTGGAAAAGGTGGATCCTATGTGCAACCTAGTAAAAAATATGTTTACACTGTTGTGTAGCATATAAAGAAATTGTAAATCAGGATCCTCAGCTGATCTGTATGAACTTATCATCATTAACTTCAAAGCTTCAAGGAGCTCTGTTGACTGAGATCAGCTGAAGGGATGGCTCAAAAAAACATTGTCTGAAAATCAGTGTCAGCATTCAGAAAATAATGTACCAGAAAGAGAACCAAATTCATAATGAAAGTTGTTCAGAACACATCATTTGGCTTAATTAAAACACGTTGGTCTGGCAGAAATTAACATTTCAGAGCAATGGCTACCACCAGGTTTCCCACTGGAAGGCTGGTATGAAGGTAGCAGTGCTTGAGAGCTCTCCCAGATAAAAGCAGGGAGGTCAGTTTGTGCATTTACACTCAGTAGTACCTTCTTCATAAACTGGGTTCAAATACAGCAAATCCAACTTCAACAGCAGAACTAAATCTGACACTATTCATCAACAGTACCCATGGGTTTAATCTAGGCTATTTGGTTGGGTCAGAAAGGGATCCAGGTTCCCTGGATCCACAAAGCCCTCTCCTGGCGTGCCTGCTCAGCTGGTACAACACCACAGACCCCACTATGCTGCCTTCTGCCATTTCCCACCTTAGAAATCTCTGTCTGGTTAGACCTGAAAATTTAGGGCATCTTTATCAAGTATCTTCCCCAGGACTAGCTGGATTTGTAAAATAAAGGAAGTAACTCTAGACATTTTCTTTTTGTTTCCAAAGTAAATTAAGTTAGTGGTATTCAATCCCTTGCAGCATTGAAAAGAGAAGTTTTGAGACAATGGCAAATTCAGAGCACAGTTGGATATATAAAAGCATTCTTCCTCTTTTCCCTTCAACATTTATTATTTCTCTCAATCAGTTTGATCCTCAAAAACATAATTGGGAAGAATGTTATAAGTTTCCATGGAATTTTGTAATAGGTAGATTACTTAATGCCTGTAAAGTTGATTTCTGGAAAGCAAATGAATTAATGAATCCTCTTGCCAGGAGAATTTTGCAGGATTATCAGTATATGCAATGGCACTTCCTTTACAGAGTATTTTTTCATGAGTTTTGCTTGAGACAAAAGTGGGTAAGCTCATTGACATATAAAGGCAATTTCTTTCCAGCTTTTAAGTAATCACTTGGTTATAAATCCAACAAAGTTTGAGCCTTTGGACTTCTGTGGAGAACTCTATTTAGCATGTGGTTTGAAAGTCCACATTGTGGATTTTATGATCAAAATACTGAATCTTTTCTAAACTGCATGAATGTTTGTGGAGGCCTCTACAGAGAAGCTTCTCTTTTAATCTCTGCAATGTTTGCAGTAAATATTTTGTGTGCCCAAACTACAGGCTTAATATACTGAAATAAGTCTTCACAGCTTCCCAAATTAGATTTCTGCATGTAACAGCTGAAATCTTAGAACTCTCTGAGCTAAATCTGTAAGCTTGCACTGTAGCCACTCTTCCTCACACTGACTATTCGCCATGGAGCATCCAGCCTTCCTAAAAATCAATGGTTTCTTCATCAGAGTATAACATCAGGTAATTTTAATGACAGTTACACAAATCCAAAACTGTAAAGGTCAAGGCCAAGACTAAGATTAGTTGATATTTTATACTATTTCCTCATAGAAAAAAAGAAGTACAATATATTAATTACCCATCTTATTTTCACTTGTTTTGTGAATTGTAACTTGGTGACAATTAAATGCTCCAGGACTGATAGACAATTAGTCTTTTGAAGATTCCTCCACTGCTGGGGCTTGTGATAGGCTCCACATCCTGTATTAGATGCTTGAATCAGCCTCTAAACCTCAGAAATTGTCCAGCTGGCCTTCATTGGGTTTACATTTCAGCTCTCAAGCAAGCATGGCAGGAAACCTTTGTTACCAAATGTTAATGGAAGTTACTTATGATGACATTCTATCTTACTTACTTTACACTGCCAAGAGTAAAAAAAAAAAATAGAAAAAAGAAAAGAAAATTCTGGCTCATGGAATAATCCTATTAAAAAGATTTTCATCATGAAGAAAATGACCTCTTGTTAGCTTTCTCCTAAAGAACAGGTTCTTCAAATTCCTTAAAAATATGGACATATTATGTTGGTCCTGATACTTGGCTTCCCAATCTGAGAGTAAGATCAAAATTCAGAAATTACCTCTGATTTCTTAAATCTTTTTGCATATACTAAAGAAACAAGTTATCTGCAAATTCTCAGTGCATATCAGCAAAGATATTTTTCTGCAAAATCTTCCCTCTTACTTTTAGGCCCCCTGTGATGTTAAAAAGAAATCAATAGCAGTTGATTACCATGGCCATTTCTAAGTTTACTGAATTCCTTTTTATGGGAAAAATGAACCCCAAAAGATCCTTGTGCCAAGCAGGTGAATGAGTAGTGCACATCCTTAGGGATGTGTGCTGAACTGCACTGTGGTGGGCTGACCTTGGCGGGACACCAAGCCACTCTGTTCCATGCAATCCATTTTTTGCACTTCCTCTCTGGTTCAGGAGAAGATCCAGTGTAAACCCTTCTGCTCTGGAACATTTCCTGGGTGCTGGCACCAGTTCAGGTTGGTTGCCTCACCTCACAGACTGCTCTCAGAGCACCCCTTTGTGAATAGGACAGGCTGCCAGCTGTGAAAAGAACAATCTACCCTGAGAGCACAATCTTCTCCTTCACCTTCAGGAAATTATGCTGCAGCTTTAACTGTATAAAAAATGTCCCCAGATTGTCCCATATTCTGAGAGCTTAAGCTGAAGTTACACAACCTCCGCAGTTCAGGAATATTCATATAACAACCAGGCTGAAAATATCCCGAAGCATTTATCTTAGCTGTATTTTCTGAATCACTTCTGTGAATTTCCCTGCAGGGCACTATTGCAAAGGATATCTTTATAGCAGGTTTTTCACAGGTTCAAAATTCTGGGTTCCACTCAAGTAGCTGGATACACAATTTACAATTCAGAGCTCAAATTGTGAGGGTCAAGGTACTCAGGCATTCCTATAAATTGCCTGGAATTAGGTCTGCCCTCAGCTTGTCTTCTTCAATGATGTTTCAGGGGAGGAAGAATTTCTTAAACAGTGATTTGCAGTTGATTAACTTTGACACCTTCTCCTCCTAACCTGAAATCTTTCAGAGCTTTTAAAATTCTTGTTCTGTCCCTTCCTTGCTGGGAATGCTCTTGCTTTCAGACAAAAAGAGAGAGTATCTGAGAATTATCCTATTTTTTTTTCTCTTCTGCTCATTCATTTAAGAAAAAAAATCAGGATGTCCGTGTGTGAATGAAAATTGGGATCGTACTTAGGGGGAATCTTGCAGAAGCTTTTAAAAGCTGCAGCTCTTTCTTCACATAGATGAAATGATACAGTAATTATATTTCAAACTATCTTGGCAAGAAACAGTCACATCTTCATCATGGTTTCTATATTCAGAAAACCATAGAATCACTGAATATGCTGAGTTGGAAGAGACCCATGATGAATATGAAGTCCAACTCTGGCTCTGCACAGGACCATCCCCAAGCTTCTCACCATGAGCCTGAGTGTGCTGTTCAAACTTCTTGAACTCTCTCAGGCTCAGTGCTGCAATCACTTCCCTGAGGAGCCTGTTCCAGTCCCCAGCCACCCTATGGGTGTAGCACCTTTCCCTGATATCCAGACTAAACCTCTCCCAACACAGCTTTGTGCCTTTTTCTTGACTTCAGTCACAAGACTGAGGAGATCAGTGCCTGTCCCTCTGCTTCCCCTCATGAGGAAGTTGCACACTGCAATGAGGTCTCCCCTCAGTCTCCTCTTCTCCAGGTGGAACAAACTAAGTGACCTCAGCCACTCCTCATACAGCTTCCCCTCCAGACCCTTCACCCTCCTTTGGACCGTCTCCCACAGTTTAATGTCTTTTTTATGTTGTGGCACCCAGAACTGCCCCCAGCACTGGAGGTGAGGCTGCCCCAGAGCAGAGCAGAGCAGAACAATCCTCTCCCTTGCCCAGCTGGCCATGCTGTGCCTGATGCCCCCACAGCTCCTGGCTGCCAGGGCACTGCTGGCTCATGTCCAACTTGGCACAGACCAGGACCCCTAGGTCCCTTTCCACAGTGCTTTTCTGCAGCCTCTCACTCCCCAGTCTACACAAGCAGGGTTGCCAGGTCCCATGTGCAGAATCTGGCACTTTCCCTTATTAAACTTCATTTGGTTCTTATGGCCTAGCCCTCCAATTTGAAGTAAGAAATGGTGATTGCTCATCTCTCCCATTTGAACTAACAGAGACTTGCTATTGGAGAATTATTTGTTACAAAGCTCTCTATACTGAGTGCATGTTGCCCATGAAGATTCTTAACTCCCTCCATGCCCACAGTTTTCCCCTCTGTCTCTCAGAGATGTCAGGCTTTTGTATTTTTTACTGGATTGCTGAATCAGAGCACGAAAGCACCCACTCAGAACTAAACTTCAATGTGAATTTTTCTTTAGGAAAATTGGTCTGTATAGACCAAAACTGAACAAAAGTCCTAAGAGAAATAAAGTGCTCTACAACAAAGGAAACTATGCTCTGCACTCCTAAACACAGTATGCACCATTGGCCAGGTCAATCTTCCATAAATCCTATCTATCACAGGGAGAGAAACAACAAAAGAAAAAGATTCTTTCTGCCTTAACTCTAAAAGTACTGTAAAACCTTTAGTAAACCTTGTTCACATCTGCCCATTAACTGTTATAATTAGGAAAACCTAATTTTAATGGCTTTCCAAACAGGCTATGAGAAGACTGTCTCCTGTTGGACTGCTGCTCCCTTCCTCAGTGGCAACAAGTTTCTTCCTTCACCAACCAGGTATCTTCTTGATAACATAAAACAGCTCATTTGTTTCCATATGAATACAGATAATCAATTATTACAGCACTCACTAGAAATTTTGGAAGGCTGCTCTTAAAATACTCTGTATTCGCTCTTGTAATGCTAAAAAATCAGTGCACTTGGTTCTAAACTTTAGCAGGTTTGAATTTCTCCCTCAGTTTCAGTGCATGCTACAAACATAGCAAGAATGGAAAAAAAACCCCTGATTACATCTCTACCTAATTAATATCACATTGCATTTATTATTTTTTAAACTATGGAAGTTAGTGTACTGATGTCCCTTCTTCAGACAGGTAAACTCTGGAAAGGTTATCAAAGGGCCAGTCATGATTTTTAATGGAATATATATATATAAAATGGAATATATATAAACCACATGCAGCTAAGCATGGTGATTGTTCATCTCTGACCTTAAACACTTTTTTCCTCACTCACCTAAGCAAAAAGAATATTGGTTTTCTGCTCTCTGTTTGGGACATCAGAGGCTCAGTGCACAGGTTTGCTACTAAAAGGCCTCAGGCTTTACGCTGATGGAACAGTGCTGGCCTCAGGACCTGCCTGGATTTTTGCAGGCCTGACTTTTTGTAGTTTCAACAGCTGTGTAGCCAACAGATGACTTTTTCCTAAAGATGTTTTAGCTTTAGATCAGCTGTGTGAAACTGTGGGGTAACATACGCAGTTAACTACTGAACAGTGATCTAGCACAGCTATTCTGTGTAGAGAGAACCTTGAACAAAAATACAGTGTCACAAAGCACAGCACAGACAGACACCAGAGGCCCAAGGACCAGCATCACAAAACACAGTGATCGCGGAGGTGCAGCCTCACAGAAGCAGGTGACACTAGGAGTAGAAACCCAAGAAAAAACAGTGTGTTTTGACTATGCTTCTAAAATTAGACTAGCAATAATTTTTTGTGCCCGTGAATAAGTTGTGTTACCAATCTGTCCAAAACTAAATTGTCTGTCCACCAACATCTCTTGAAAACATACATGGTAAATCGATCAACATAAAAACAAACAGTTTTTTTAAAGGATGCTGAGAAATAAAATCTGAAATAAGGGTCTTGGGAGAGCAAGCCCATTGGTTTGACCATAGGAGGCAGAAAAATATAGATGTAGAGATAGCTATAACCTGTAGAAGAAATAATACATATAAATAGATATAACTTGTAGGAAAAAGAATTTGATAAAAATAAAAATCAATAAGGAGTTTAAAGAAAAGCCTAATTTTAATTTAAAATCCCTGTAAAGAGGGAAGTATAGAAATATTTCTTAATTACACAAAAATTCTTTCATACAACTTTCTGTGAAATAACAATTAAAAACCTACATCAGTTTTAATCAATTTTAAAGGCTGAGGAGCAATTTATGCAGATGAACATACAATGACCTCACCCAGCTCAACAGTGAGGCACACACACTCTCTCCTAAATCAAGATAAAGATGTGGGATACAGGCTGTTCATCTTTGTCTAAGCTCACGTCCCAGATGCATTGCCCAACATGTGATAATGGAAAGTATCTGTACCCAGCACTGAGTGCCAGAAGCACATTCTCCAAAAGAGAAATACATGCTGCAAAAGACTAGAGGTAGAAAGAGGAAAAAAAGAATTAATTCTTAAATAGGAGTTACTTGACAAACAGAAGCAACTATGTTTACCTGCTTTTGATAACCTTTTAGAAATCCCAAAGCACTACACTGCAACACTACTAGGAAAACAAGACAAATGTGGGCATATTATATTAATATCTCATAAAAATAATTTTTAAAGGCTGAAACAAAAAACTAAAAAATATTTTATTTCTTTCCTGTGCTGAAGAGTCTCATAAATCTTACTGTGCTTTTTTTCTGACTATGGAAAATAGGGTAATTCTATTCAATTCAGGATAATGATGAATCAAGTACACTTATTTTCCTATTCTTTTCTGTCCATATGTTTGTATAGCGACCAGTCTGGGATGCTCAACTTCCTCTTCAGTTTCCACATTTTTCACTGGGCGTTTTACCAATGCTATTCCAGGGATTTAATTTCACAATGCTCAGTGATTCAAAGCAAACGGGGATCTGTGACCCTTGTATCCAAAGACCTGTCTGAGTCAAGAGAAAAGGATATTTCAAACAGAAGTGATGTTTCAGATTCAAAAAGTGCCAAGTCCACCTTTGAAAAAGTTGTTGTTTCACACCTAGCAGAGCTCTGCCCAGGCAGGTGTAACTGGAGCAAGATTGCCCCAGGCTCACTGCTGCTGCTAAGCAACAAACATCACACCTTGTACTTATCATTTTAGACTCTGATTCTTACTTAGGCAGATTACAGGCTTGAAGGGAAGTGTCTGTAACCAATAATAGGTATTCCGAGGTGTGATTATTATTTGAATGCTGATGACACTTTAGGATGCATAATCTTTACTGTAAAATGAAAGCTGGTAAGTATTGGACGTGTTTCAAGCTTTATAAAAGTTTGCTTGCTTTATAAAAGTTGAATCACAACTTCCATCAGGGGTGTGATGATAAATGCCAGTAGTTTCATATAATTGAAAATTCTGTTGTTTTCATAATGACTGCAAAATCATCTACTTTGGAAAACACTTATTCTTAGATAATAGAAATATTAACAATAGCAGTATTAACAAAGTGCACAGCAGCAGAGTGTGATCAAATAGAAGAATTTAACAGAATATGAAGTCAAAGAATATAAAGTCAAATACAAATACATTTTCAGTTTGTGATGAATTACTTTATTTCTACACAATAAATATATACTCATACAAATTATATTTAAGAAAAGTTATATATGGATGCATCAGATCACTACTTTTTGGTTTGGACACCACAAGGATATTATGTTAAATCTCACAGATCACTATCAGAAACTCTGGATAAATCTTTCCCTTTGAGTATTTTGTAACTGCAGTCTCTTCTGGCCACGGTTTCAACAGTGCTATTTCTTGACATCTTCCCTGTTTGTTTTCAAGCTTTCAACTATGACAGAAGGTATAGTTTGAAATCAACTTTTCAAGTTGCTCCATGCACATCAATTTTATCATTTCACATATTTTCCAAAGCCTGTAATATAAAATTTTTCCTAGCTTCATCATCACTACTTTTAGCCACTCATTTTGAATGATACCTGCATTTCATTCAAACATATATTTTCTTTCCATTTCTACTAGACACCTGTAACCATGTGTCTAGTCTGTTACTTCCACTGCAAGTTCTCTGAATCAAGAACTGAATTTGTTTAGCATGTTAACAGCAGATTATTTACTGAGTACAATAACACACATTAAAAATGCCAATAATTTCGTATTTTGTTGTGTATTGTTTTGCAATTTTATGTTACAGCATTACTACAAAATTAGTTACTTTTCTATCTTCCCTTTTTGAAGCAACAGTCTACACTGGTAACTGTCTGCAAGGTAAGTACAGACATGAGGGTCTTATAAGGTGAAAGTGCAGCAATCATGAAAAAAATAGTCCTATTCATACTGGATTTCTAGGATTAAAGGGAAGAAAACCAGTTTTGATGCAACCTGAGAGATATGCAGGGTGAGAAGATCTGACTCAAGTTTTGGTGCCTAGGACTTAGTAAGAGCGCTCTCCAAGGTGACTCACATTTGACCTGCCATGGTACAAAATGCCCAGTGGCAGCCGGGCAGAGATGAGACACAGGTGAAGAGAAGCCATCTTCTCTGTGCCAGAATGTACTAAGAGTCAGAAAATGGGCAGCACAAACCCAGAGATTTCTAACAAGCTCCATACACAGGCCCTCAAACTAACTTCCAGAACAGTCTTTTAATCAGCACTGTGATTAAAAGAAAATACAGTCACAGAACCACAGAATCAATGGGGTTGAAGAGGACCTTTAAAGCCCTTCTAGTCCAACCCTTTTGCAATGAACAGAAACAAATTCAGCTAGATCAGGCTTTTCAATGACCACAAATTTGTGTCTCACAGAGGAGATGCTGTATCACTCATAACCAAATTCAACACAACTGGCACTGTGCACTGGTACATGGAAGGTGACTCTGGCCCCAGCATAAAGAGAGTTCTGTGCACCATGGGTCCCACAGCTGCTCTCTAGTTATATTTCCATAAAGTTGTTTAGCTGACCAGTTTCTGCTCTCAGGGACACAAACATGAGCAAGCAACACCATAGCCCCAAGTGAAATCAGTCTCCTGAACCACAATTGTGAAGTGGTAAGATCTCTTTTCTGAAAAAGTATGGACAGAACTTTCAGAGTATCTGGAAAACTATCTGAGGCTGGAGAACAGCATTTTATAAGAACTGATCCTACTCAAGAGAAGTCCAGCTCCCTGTCACAGGGCCTTGGTCACCTTTTGCCAGACCACAAATCACACATGGAAGGTCCTGCTACTGTGTAATTTTTGTAACTGGAGCACAAATGGTAAACAAAATTATGGTGAGTGTTCAAACCAGGTTTTAGAGGCTTCCTTCTATCCCATACTGGATGACCAAGAGTCAAACACTGTAGAATGCTGGGTATGGATGGTCCCAAAACCAATTTATTTTCAAATTATACCAAGCTCCAAACAGAAATTTCCTATATATTTATTTACTTGGTTTTTATTTAAATGAAAATGTCTTCTGCAAACAATAATAGATTGGATTCAGATAGATTTGGAAAACAATAGGTTGACCTTCTCTTGCATGTTACCAGACAGCTGTATGAATCAATTTCTGTTCACTTTAGATACAAACCCTATTCAGTTATTCTACCTCTTGTTCAATTTCTTACACTTGCTTCATTCTCAAAATATGGTCTCAAGTGAATGGACATTCTTCAGAAGAATGTCACTTTATGTACTAGTTTAATTACTTTTAACTTTAATTTGTAACTGATTCACATTTTAGCATAGCAGACACTTCAATACTCGGTTGAAGAAATCCCATTTAAAATTTTTATTTACATAGATAGCTATGGAGGAAAAGATTTGAGATTCTGAACAGGAAAAAATAAAGAAAGAAAAGTGATATTGTTTGAGCAACTATGTAGAGATTTACCATACAGTCTCAAAACCTTACTCCAGAAAATTACTTCAGATACAGAACACTGGAAGATTGAGATATCCTGCCAAAAAAAGTGAGTGCATCAGCTGTACTCTAAGCAGTAGAAATTCTAATAGTCAAACTGTCAAATCTGAACAATAAGGAACACCTTTTTTATTTAGGAGCTGTTCCTCATAACCAGATTTAATCAAGCCTTCTCTCCATTTGCATAATTTCTTCAAAACGCTAGGGATAATGCTTTGCCATTTTCAATATTTTTTCCTACATTATGAGCATGCTTCTATCAAGTGCGTTTTTACAGTGCTAAACAAGAAATTTTGTCTTCAAGAAAGCATTAAATCTCTTTGTAATCTCTTGGCCTTACTGGCAAAATACTGGCATTTGACTTTCTTCTGAGACAATGGGAGTGTGCTTTCTTTCATGAAAACTGTGTTTAATGGGTGGAACCCAAATCCCCAGTCAAAAGCTGTAATAGTGCATAAAACTACCTCACTTTGGGAGATATCTCCCACTTCTTCTGTTACATATTATTTTTAGTAGGAATGGCTGGCTTTTCTGTTGTGCTTTCTTGCCTCCAATGCCTGACTTCTTTGCACATTCTGATACAAACGTGCAAACAGAAGACAGACATCCCCACACAATGCCTCCTTCCTCTGTCCCAATGCCCTACCAACTTTCTGTTGAATTCCGTGTGTTGAGGACAGAGCATGTTACAGGAGCTGGAACTGGAAACAGGCTGAAACAAAAACAACAGGAAAGAAAGGGTGAAGAGGACTTACTGGTACGTGGTGGGACTGACGTTGATGCGGCGTGGGTGACTCCCTGACTCGAACTTGCTCGCCAGGGTGACGTTGTTCCCAAAGAGGCAATAGCGCGGCATTCTCACACCGACGACGCCAGCCAGCACTGAACCTGAGTGAATGCCTATCCTCATCTGGAAAAACACATGAGACACACGTCAGGCTGCCTCTCCTGGGCCACCAAGGGCAATGTCATTAGCACTCAGCTACAAGCAACCCTTTCAAATAAAGAGTAAACTAAAAAAGAAAGAGTGAAGTGGAAAAAAAACCAGACTCTATTCTATTCTTCTAGCTTAGATCAGATGCACTTAAAAGAAAGAAGAACAAAAAGATTATTATCTTTTCACTAAAACAATTTTCTTCTGTGCACATTTGCTGGAGACTGTGACAGTCAAAATAGAGATCATGAACAGAATAGGTTGGGATCATCCAGAGCTACTGCAACATCAGCCATCTAATTACACAAATATATACATTACAAAGGTTATTTTTGCCACCACTTCTAACACAGGCTTTGAAGTAACAGCCAGTTTTTCTCAAACTGGCAGGAAGAGTAGTTAAGGTTTATCTCCTCCATATTTTTCTTCCAAACTCTTCAAGGTCTAAGGTCTTTATCACTTTGTCAGACAGAGAGATATTGCAGTGGTGAGAATGCTGAAGACTGAGGCACCAATGATTTTAAAGGTAATTGTATCCTCCTCAAAATAAGGAGGAATAAATCCCCAACAAATTAAAAAAACCAAGCGACTATTTCAGCAATCATTCCCTGTAACTGTCTGAGATCTGGCAATTGCATCGACCTGTATAGCTCAGTTACCATCCAAGTTTCCTTCAGAATGAATAATCAGAGATTTATTCTGCACACATTTTAGCTAACAATTGTGTTTGCCAAGAAAATGATTTTTACAGATAGGGAAGTCTTTTTCTCTTGTTAACTTTATAACAGTTAAAAATTAAAAAGAAGATATTTATATCTTCTGAGGATACTCTTGCTCATAGCAACTGGATTGCTGCAAAACTTTAGGTGAAGGAAATAAATAGCAGCTACTAAGAGGGTCTGATGGGGTAAGAATGAGTGACTTACCTAACACTGTACTCAATATGGTCCTTTTATTTACTTAATTCACAGTTATTGCACTGTCCTTTTGTCCATCAGTCCCTATTTTTTTAATAAAAATATACACATGGACTCAAACACAAATTTTAAAAAAAATCATTGTTACTCCTTTTTTATGTAAAGAAAATGCCAGCATTTGATAACATTGGTGTCCATGAAGTTCTAGGAACATGTGGGACCCCACATTTTTTCACTGACTATGGTTCTTCCCACATGTCCAAGACTTCCATCATGCAGCTAAGCACTCTTCTAATTTTGTTCCTCTCTTAAGTGTCACAGACAATGTGTTCAGAATTATATCTGTTATACAGTAAGCTCCTGCATAATCTAAGGACATGTTCTGCATTTGATACTACTTACAACATTCTCACAGGAAGCCTAAAACCCTCAATTGTCACAATAAGACTGTTAATTACAGACTAGGTTGTTTGGTTTGTTTGTTTCTCTCTCCTTCTTTTGTCTTTTTTAAATCTGTGAATAAGAATCACTTGAGTGATTCTTTAAGTTAAGAAGTTCACTCTAATTGAACTTTCAAACCTTTACTATGGTTTGGAAGGCAGACACAGAAATCCTTCAAATCCTCTCTTCCATAGGGCTGGGAAGCAGCCACTAGCTTAGTTTGCCTGCTAACATTTGTGCAAATTCATAACACTTGGGTTATTTTGGTCATCTTTTGGAGCAATAAGATTTCCTGCTTTTGCTACAACATGCATTTAAACTCCACTTTCCATTACCAGTGGAAAAAAGTGCTCCTGCAGTCATGAGTTGGGTGAACAGCTGTTCTCCCTGTAGGTGAGGTCAGCACCTGCCCTCAGTGAAAGACTATGAGCAGGAAGTTTTGCTCACACAACAATGAGCATGCTTTCAATAAATAATAAACAACCTATTTACAATGTCTTGTTCTTGTGAGATGGGAGGTGACATAGTAATTTTGCACATAATTTTAGGAACAGAGCTAATGAAACTCATTTGTTCCATTGCTACTCTGCATGTTTATTTAAAAATCACAAATTAACTGTGTGCTGTGACCTCTTCGACAGTACATTCAATCACATGTAAAGGCCAGATTGAAACTGTAAGGAAAAGTATCAGCCTTGTTTTCCTCTAAAAACACAGGAATAAGAGTATACACTAGAGAGGATGGAAAATATGACAGTAAAAAAACATACTAAGAAAATAAAATTTGCTTTTGCAATATATGCAGTGAAAGCTGAAGTTATTGTTGGTTGTTTTGTTACTTTCATTCTTTCCTTTTCATTGCTTCCTTTTATATGGCCACATATTTTTTTATTACTCAGTGCTTCAGTGACAGACATGAGGGTTCTTCTGTACTATCTTAAGAGATTTTTAAAAAACACTTGCTGCTACAATTGAAAAAAGTAGATACTGTCTCACAAATACAGGTTAAACTGTGTAGGGAGAGACAAAAGCTGAAGTTTTCATTTGGTGGAAGAAAGTTGATGTAGGCTTTCTCAATAAAACTTAGACATAAATTACACTAAGAATGGTTCATAATAAAGCTCCACATCTGCTTTATTATGTAGCTCTCTACAAGAAAAGAGCCTGCAAACACTGATGCTCTTGCCATAAAGTATTCCTTCATGTGCCTTATTATACCAAGAATAACCATTATATTGGTCCTATAGTACTTTTTAGAGAAATATGTTTACTTAAAAGTGTCTTTTCAAGATTTTACTTCATTTGCAGATTCTTTGTTCTGGTCTTTTCCTCACAGAGTTGAAAACTGTTGTGTTAACAGCTTCAGGCTCTTTTTTACAAAGGAAAAAACCAATGTGATCAAATTATTAATAAGAAGGCACTTACAGGGGCACATCAACCTTTCACATTACCTTTGCAGTAAAGAAAATCTGCCTAGACCACATAACTTAGAACAATACCAACAACAGTTACACAAATAAAGTTATAGTTCCCAGGCTATATTGTACATGTAGCCCTTATCAGCGCTCTCTCAGAACAGTCACCATTAAATATTAAAAATAGCACAGAAAGTGAAAATGAGGTGACAACACTAGGATTCAATTTTTGTCTACCATAACTCTGTTTATTCCTTTAAATATATGTGTACTACAAATTACACATCTATTAACTGGCTCAAATGGAGCGTTTTTAATAAAATGTATGGTTTTCATCTGTACCAACTGTTCCTTTGTATGTCCTTAATTATTTGGCTAAAGATAATAAGGAAGTCTTAGCCGACCCAAATTCAGATGCATTATGCACACAAATGGAAAGGTGACTCTTTGGAAACTATCACAAAGAGAAGACAGCTGTGAAAAAAAAACAACCAGTAAATATCATTCCTCCAAGAGGTGAGGAACAGTGAAGAGATCCACAAAAGCCAAAGACATTTCTAAAGCATTATCCTGGAAGGCACAATGGCAAAACAGACATGAACAGGTGGGGAAAATACTGAGAGACCTGTGAGAGATGTTTTAGATGAACAGGGACAACTTGAACTGAGTGCAATGAAAAACAAGAAAAAAAGATTAACAGATCTGATCTCTGCAAGAGCTGTGGTAATAGTGAAGTGGAGAAAAGCTGATGAGTCAGAGGTGTAAAAGAAAAGCAGCCTGCACTGACCAATGCAATGTGAGAGGAAAGACGCGGCTATGTGCAAAGCAAAAGAAGCTTCCAAAGCTTGTATTAAGAAAGTAGCAGTGTTTGAATATTTCTTACTGATAAGGCACAAAGAGCAGAAATGTCTAATACCTGAGTGACCAGAAGGATAGTGATTTTGTTTAGTAGAGATAAAGAAGAAGATTCATAAAGAAAGATGAGAAAGATGAGAAGCACTGGTCACCATCTAAAATGAGCAGTGGAAGTGTGCCAGAAGTGGTATCAGTGAGAGCTGATAGTGCAGACTAGACCGCAAGAGGAAAGTCAAGAACAGACAGGAACAAGGATGAACAACACAAAAATATTTGCTCTTTTTCTGAACTGAACATTCTGTTACTAAATTCTTCTGATGTCCCAAATCTTAAAAAAATGTATGTTACTTCTTTACACCTCCTCATTGCCAAAGCATTATTTTCCTCTTTTATATCTAAAAGAACTGGGGTTTTTGCTTTGTTTAGTTTTGTTTCTTTTTTTATCTGCTCTTCAATTTCAATTACTTGCAATTGCCTGAATGCCTTCTTAGGCACGATACTGAAAACTACACTCTTACATCAAAATAAAGCCTGTTCCAACTGAGATGAGAGTAAATGCAACACTGAAAATTCACAACTCATCTAAAATTAACCTTATAGGCAAGTGGCAAAAATATTTTAATAACAGTAAATGAATGCAGTGGCATGCCTGAAGTAAATTTCATCATTGCTAATTTGCTTCTTAATAGCTTTTTCTGTTCATCAGTACTCTCAAAAAAAAAAAAAAAAAAGAAAATTCAGTCATTTTCATTATGGTCAAAGCTCTTGAGTTTTTTCTCTTTTGAAACCTTTTCAAAAAATGTATTCTCCTTCCTCTTTCTGTATTTCTCCACATAATATTCAAGACAAAAATTAAATGCAAGTGGAAAGACAGTCTGAGACGTAGCACTTGCCTACTCAATAATGTTTTTGAAAACCTCCTCAAATCCAGAATTTTTTGACCAATATATGTTTGTGTATTGATAAGCAATAGAATACATTAACCTTATTTCTCTTCAGTCAAAACTGAGACATTGCACTACAAGATTTAAAACAATTCTTTATTAATTAGACCACAGAAAAATCGTTCAAACTGTAATGATTTCTGAAAGGAAAATTAAGCAGGTTTCAAATTATTCCTCAAGCTTCATATGTACATGGTACTGTGCAAAAATATTTGCAATTTTTGGTATGGGCTTACAAATCTATTTTAAAAAGCATAATTCATGCTTTATTCAGAAAAAAAGACTAATAGGCAATAGCATAGAGAATTGCATAAGGGTATGACTGTGAAGAATGATTTCTGAGTTGAAAAGAAAAGGACTGCAAATATTTTTGCACAGCACCATGTACATAAGAAGCTTGAGGAATAATTTAAAACCGGCTTACTTTTCCTTTCAGGAAACATTACAGCTTGAACCATTTTTCTGTGGTCTAATTAATAAAGGGATTATTTAATAAACTGAAGGGAAAAGTAGGAAGAAGAAGAGGCTGTGGGTACCTTTCTTTTTGTCTTCCAGTAAAGAGTAGTTGATACTAAAACATGCAAGCAGACTTTCCAACTCACACTAAAGGTAACTACGCAACCTGTCTTCTGATAAGCACAGGACAAAAAAACATGCTCATTTCCAAAGTTCTCTCTCTGCAACCAGAAACTTTTAGTTCAGGGATTTCCTGAGCCAAAATAAATTCTTTTTGTAGAGAAAAGGTGTTTGATGTTCAGTTCCTCCTCAAATATGAATTACAGTAACATTTCAGCATACATTCTTTCTTTGCACCACACACTGAAAGAAGGACCTTAATAAACAGCTCTCACACTCTGAAAAACACACTGCCATGCTAGAAAGAGAAGTCTCAGGTTGTCTCACAGGTTAACTGCATCCAGAAGGACACACAATCCATTTTCTCAGAACTGTCTGCCTTGCACAGACACAGATGATGGAGAGAGGGCAGGCTGGGAAGTAGGTGACACAGCCTAGAAAACAACCACAGGCAGAGGTGATCCCCCACTCTGCCAACCTGGAGCTTTTCAAGCCGCAATAACGTGACTGACTGACAGCTGCTCAAGACTTTGTGCTAAGCTGAGCAGAGCTCAGGGCTGGCACAAGGCAGTAGCTGCATGAAAAGAGTTCCAGGCACATGGATGGCCCAAGCCAGAAAAGCAATTAAATACAATAGAAAGCATTCTGCTGGATCAGGACTTTTGGTCTCTGCCTCAACAATGTACATTGGTATCTGTACAGTAGCATTTCTTAGACAAAAGCACTCCTCACTTTCTGGCCTAATATACTGATTGATACTCTGTGTTTCAGCATGGACCTTCTCCTTTCTGTCCTTGCAGTGTCCTTCAGAAAGGAAAAATTCACCTCTTGCATGGTGTCTTAGCTATTAGTCCATGACACAGAGCCAGATTATTCCAAACACAGTCTGCCAAATTCTGTGGGGTGTTTTCTGCTCTAATATTTTCTAGCAGCTTCTACAGCAGCGCTATCTGTAAATCCCAACAAATGCCATACACAGGGAGATTTACTTGTAAAATGTCTTAATGTAAAACAGACTCTCCAGAGCCCAGAGGTCTAAAATCAGGGCCCCACACCAGTGAGTCAATGTGCATTTCTGCTCCTTCAGAGGACTGCAGGTGGATAGGACTGACAGCTATGTCCTGACATATGCTTTAGTGTGTGGGTTATCTGCATTCTTAGATAGATTTATAAATATCACAGTGCCTTTCTGGAAAGGGACATATGACAGTACAGCTCACTACAGAATTGTTGCCAAGGAACAGACCTGCTCAGAGGAAAATTTAGATCACTTGAATTTCACAAGGTGTTCTATAGAACCAAACTACAGGATACATTCCCCCCCGCCCCTCCCTCCCATTTGAATATCATTTGGAGAAATAAACACTTAACTTCTTTTCTAATCAGAATTTCCTAGATTTTTCAAATCTCAAAGAATTATTCAACCCATCTGAAGCAAATCCCACAGCAAATTATATGAGGACAAAGAAAAATAAGGTCATAAACTAATAAGAGTGAATGCCTTGGGATCAATAAATCCATTTTAAGTAGTTTTTGGGTAAGGCAATCATGTTGTTTGTGCAAGAAAGATGCAATTAAATTATAACCAATGTGATGCACTTTGCATATGTACATCCCTGGGCTATGGTCTTGGCATACAGTCACTTCTACTGAATGTGGGAAAAGGAGCTATGAATCATTTCTACATAAAGAAGCCCCAGACTTGAGGGATGGAATTAGTTCTCTGTTTCCCTTGAAGTTCTTCTGCCATGAGCTAAGCTAGTCCTGCTTTGAATAGTGGTTGGATTAGTTAACCTCCAGAGGCTCCTTGCAGCTTCCTTTATTTCACAACTCCGTATTTCATAACCTGTGTTGAAAAATTATACACCTGTGAGTCTCCATCAGCAGTATGAGGTAGAATTAAATGAAGTAAAAACAAAAATGAAGACTCAGACTAGTTTTGGGAGCTCATTAGTTCTAGCATCAAAGGAAAATTTACACTGGGGCAAGCTATTTTTGAGCCAAATGGGATCATGTGAATTCAGTATGGCACTGCTCAGTGTCTAGGTTAGAAGAAGATTTGGGTCATCTGTAAGGAAACTTCTGACCTGAAATTATTTACTGGAGGGAGTTTTGCGTGGAGAGGTGGGTGTTAAATGACGTAAATGAGAATTTTTAGAGCTGCTAAACAGAAAAATAAAACCTGTATCCTTCCTCTACAGTTCCAAAGAAAAAACATTAAAGTTAATGTGCCTTTTCATGAGCTGCTTCTCACTCACCAATAAAACATTGCATTTCATTGTTGATGGGGCATTTAATCAAAACCAACTTTTATTGTTTTCTTTAAATAGTAATTTCCACAGCAGGAATTTAATTACTATGTGAACCTGTGTGTTCAGGCACTTAAAAAAGAGCTAATCACTCACACAAGCCCACATAACAGTGGAGGATTTTTCCCAGCCTCCCCACCACTGACACCCAAAAAAGAAAAATATTCATCAGAAAGTTCTCTTTGATCCCTGGTGTAGGAGGACATCTTTGTCTCACAGTGCCATCATATGACATATACTGAATGGATTGGGTGATACTTTAACAAGGATAAATGACACATGCTCAAAATATTTAAGGGAACAAAAAAACTCTATTTAAAAAAAAAGTCTGACCTAAGTGTTTTAACCTCAAGAATCAACATTTGATACTTTTCCTAATTTAGTAATTTAAGGTAAATTTCACCTAATTGCAGTGACCTAGAAGTTAGTCAGCCTCATTTAAGTTAGGTTTTTAGACTCCTGCTAAACAGGAGGTAAATAACCTCAGGGCTGCAATTCTTCATATTTTAAAATTGGCACACAGGAGAGGTTGAATCACCCACTCCTGAACCTGTCTTAATTCTCCTGGTGGAAGAGAGAGGGACATTTAATTTTAAGTTTAACCTGGACACCTCATAAACAGACAGCTGAAGAAAGGTGAGATGAAATCAACTCTCAGCCTGGCAAAGTTGACAGACTTTCACCTTTATGTAAAATGAACTACACTCTTGTGCATAAATCATCAAAAATACTGGTTTTGATGGATGGGACCCCATCAGAAGATCATTCTATTTGCAGAACTGCAGAAATTTCTTCAGATGTTTTAATGTAATGGTCTTGGAATCTAGCCTGCAATCTTTGAAATTACCTTTCCATGGCAGAGTCATGCTTCATCTTTTGACCACAGTACATGTTCTTATACATCAATGAAAGCCAGACTGATCTGCTTTGGGAAGAGCTTGGAACCAATCAACAAGGATCATAGCATCTTCTAAACAGAACCACTGATCTGTAACAATCTTATATAGTTTTACTACTAGAAGCAACCTTATCTAGCCTCTACAATAATGATGTATCAGAGTCTTCCCAATGGCTCCCACACTATTAACGAAATTCAATAGTTGCCCACATAATTTAAACCTCTACCACCACAAGGTATGTTGATACTTTTTGCACGAAGACGAGATACATTTTAAGTCTGTAGTTTCTACTGGATGCACCAGCTTCTTGCAATCAGCACCAAGGCAGATATAATCAAAATAAAAAATTGATAAACTCCCTGCTCCATATGGACACAGTAGACATGATAAAAAAATCCCAAAAAAACAGTGGGTCAGGTTTTAAAAATGTACCTTTTCTTAAGTTGGGAAAAGCAGACAGACTGCTTCTTTCATCACTTCTCAGTCTAACAGTCATTTATGTTGGAAAAGACCTCTCAGACTGTTGAGCCCAACCAACCTTTGGCTGATCACCACCGTGTCAACTAGCCACATCCAGTCATTTCTTGAACAATTTAATTGGCTGTATTGTCTGTTAGACTGAGAAGTGTGTGATTCTGTGACTCTGTGATATAGACAAATACCTCAAAAAAGTCAATTTATGCCCTCTTTTGAAACAGTAAATCAAGGAATGACCACATGAAAGATAAAAGGCTAAGGAAACACCAAGCTTTGTATAAAGACTGTGTAGAATTGCAGGCTTTAATAGCTAAAAAATAGCTTGCTTCTTTGTGAAGAAACTTAAGGCACTGCTACAATCACAGAGACTTGAATACTAAATGCAAATACTAAATGAATACTAAATGTGCAACATTACAACTTGTTCTCATGCTCAAATCTAAAACAAGTATAAATCTGCCTGTAAAGTAAAGAAAGTTTCCACATGACATGACAGCTGGGACATACAGATATTTTATACCTTATAGGTTCCAATGTTTGAACAGCTCACTGTATTAGATAACCATTAGCACCTTACTCTATAATGATATTATAGAGATGCTGTGTTCCTTTGCTTGTTCATGAGTTTGATTTTAAGAACTGCAATTTCTACAGACTGAACACAAGACAATGTAAGATGATGACAATAATTTTTGCAAAACTTACCCAACTCTTATGCCAGGAGCAAACCTCCACAGCCGGCAGTGGGGATTGCATACAAAGGGAAATGAGGCTCTGTGATTGCACAGATCTATAAACAAGGGACTAAAAGACTTCACCTTGGCTATAATTGGGAAGGGGTTTATTAATACTCCTTCTTGCCCTTTGTACTTCACCATCACAAAGCTGCAGATCTTTGCAGGGAAAGTGAATTCCTCCTCAGTGAGCTCAAAATACACATTCACATAAAATGATTTTCCTGAAGTCTTTCAGACAGCAAATCCAGACAGTTGCGAATAACTTCTGCATACAACAAAAGCAATTAGCACAAAGAGAAAGGCAGCTGGTTTGCACTGAACTGAGGATTTTAGCAAATTATCTAAGCATTTAGTGAGTCTCCTGATTCCTGTATAGACAGCATTTCAGCAAGTCAATCAAACTTTCTTGACACTACAAAACAAATCATAACAAAAGCTAGGATCAGAACTCAAAAGCATTCTGTACAGCTTTGTTACCTTCACTGAAAATCTAGGTTTAAAAAAGGACTTTTGTAAATAAAATGGTTAATGAAATGAATGAAAAACCACTCTTTTGTATGCAACTCATACAAAATGTAGCATTTTCTATTCCTAGATTTACAGTGGAAATCTACAAGCAATACCTGATTGTTATTCAATATCAGATGTACCATGAATAGGAATGAGATACTATTTCACTTTTTAAATTGCTTCAGAGAAAATTCTTAACTGCACTGCAATTTAAAGAAGACGATTCAGGATAAATTTGAATTTCTGGTGTTTTCATGACTAGAAAGACTTTGATATTATTTTCAAAAAATTAGCAAATGAATGCCTGATGGTGTCAAGAATATGATAAAACCCAAACAAAGACTAATTGCTCTCAGATGAAGGTGAATCACTTACGGGAAGGAAAGATTTCAATGTTCAGTCTAATGACTTTCCTTCATTTCATTCAATGATCTCTCCCACTGTGTCTAACACTCATCCCTCTTTCAGAGACACACTGACAAAGAACAAAGCATGGCAACACATACAGTGGTTTTTGGCTTGTAATTTCTATAAAAAATAGCAATCTTAATGCAATTATTATAATAATTTCTTTTCTGCAGGTTATGCAGTTTGCAATTGAAAAATTTAAACATTAATATGCATAGCCAAGATTATCTCTGCCCATCTTCATCAGCTTTTATCAATTAATTTCTATTTCTATAATCCACAAACATACAGAAAAAAAATTAAGCATACTTATGCTATTATTTGTGTGAGTAAGACCAGAAAAGAAAGCCGGAGACTTTAAATCTCAGTAATCCTTGCATGTTCTTTTGAAAATGTAAGACTAATGCAGTTTGGGAGGCAGTAGAACATGGTAGCATGGCATATCTATAACTTCCTTGTTTGTCACTGCTCTCCAGCCAACCTTTGATGACACCAACTGGGTGCATTTGGCTGCTGAGGGGCACAGACCCTCAGCCCTGGATTTTGCTTATCCAGCATTCTCATTGCTTGCTTCTTTCCTGCTGTTGCTCCCAACTGATTATGCTTTATTTGAAACTTTTCCAGTCAAATTCTTCAACCAAGAAGTGGGCAAAGAATCTCTCTCGGTGCAACCTTTTCTGACAAGTCCCTTAGCTCTAAGTCTCATTTTTTACTCCTTTCTTCCCAAATGATGCAAGATGTGTTTTCGTTAAAAAGAATTCCTTTATTTTTTTGGTGCCTTGTTCTTTTTCAGTGTGTCTGAGAGGAAGACAACTGTGAATATTATATCATGAAAACTTGATAATTTTTATTTGTATTTAACATGAGTTGAAATTTGTGGATAAATAAAATAAAGTAGATGAAATCTCACTCCTAGTTGTGTGTAATAAATAAAATTCAGCACAACCTATTTTTATTTATTGTTAATGATCTGCAATAAACAACACACAATGCAAGAAAATGGATCCTGCAAACTGAATGCATCTAGAAACATACTCTGAATTAAATATACACAATTTCAGAGAGAAAGCTGGGAAATTCTGAGTGAAGATAAAAATGAACTTGAGATAGCCTGCAATCTTATCACATGAAAGAAGTAATCTGGGGTTATGAACATCATCTGACACCTATAGTTCCTTCCTACATAATTCTAGTCAACCTCACTAAGCCTATTAAGTTAAAACCTAGGTACTGTCAACAGCTGTGATTTCTGAAAAGATCAAGAATCTCTTCAGAAAGGATTTAATTAGAGGGAAACTAAAAATCTGTAAATGCTTACAGCTTGGTTAATTATTCCTCAATAGAGGAAGTGTGATAATCATCTACCAGTATGTGCAAGATGTTCATATCAAAGAAGGATGTAGAAAAATAATACAATTGAAATGAAGACATAGGTGAATATCCAGCTTATCTAGGCCTATATAGACCGTACTGTATGACAGTGACAAGTTTTTGAGGTAAATGTGCTAAGTTACATCATTTTATTATGGCACTACTGAAACACTGGAAAACACATTGTGAGGATGTTGACAGGAAGATGGACAGGATGTATTAACATATGTGTGTCTTTTTTAACTCTAACATCAAACTGCATTGAAGGACAACTAATTAAAAAGTGGTGTTACATTTGAGGGTTTCAAATGACGGCTGCAAAGTCTGTTTTCCTGTCATCCTCAAGAACAGATGGGGTGGGAGAAATATTTTTTAATCTTCTGAAACTGCTTTAAAAAACCAGAATTTTGAATTTCAGCTCAAAGAGAAATTGTGTACCTTCACTCACATTGTCTTTAGAATTTTACTAAAGCTAAAAAAAATGTAGACAGCAGCAGTGTTGAACCCATTTTACTCATGCTATAAACTCAGATATTTAACATCCTTTCTGTGATAATCATACAATGATCAATGTCAACAACATACTTTGCAGTAACAAGCACACCCATGAATAGCAAAACAGTGCAAGCTTGACAGAAAACATTTGTATTAGAAAACGAAAGTTTTCGACAGTCATCCTTTCATGATGAACTCTCAGTTCTGTTACTACACTGCAATCATATCAAGTCATGTTATTTTGGCATTGGTCTGCTCCTCATGATCACAGCTAAGCTTCCTGTGGATAACTAACAAAACAAACCCTTTCACAGGAAACACTTTGGCAGCTGCACATTCAGCCTCCATGAGAATGACAGGAAGAATCACCTCACTAAAGGGCAGCAACCTCCAAAGTACAACTTAGTGGTTGTGCTTTTAAACCATTCCACATGGTTTTGAAGCACCTGCCGCAACTGCCCCTATTTACTTTACATTGCTTCACTTCACAAAATGGTTTGTTCTGCATAAACTAAAACACTGTTAAGGGAAATTAAAGCAGTAGCTCTTCTCGAGATGTACACCAAAGTTAAGACACATCTTTACAGGTATATCAGTTTGTAAATCAACATTTGATCTTTCAGATCTGTGGAGGCATTTAGTATGGTAGAGACATTTAGTATGAGGAACAAAATCACTTCAAGTAAAAATCTCAAAAACATTAAGTATAGATGGAAGGGCCTCAGCACAAACTCCATTAATCCACCAATCCTTTTCTGTTGCAGTGATCTACTTGAAGAGCTGGCACACTTATTGTGCCATGAGTGACAGTGGCAACAGCAAAACTAACTACTTTCCATTGACTTTTCAAGCCTGTGATCATGAATTTAAAAATTTAGGTGCTAAAATTCTGGTCAGTAACTGACATGCTACAACAATAAATATATTACCAAGTAAAAAAGTTATGGGTCTCTTAGAAATGTTCTAAGGACTGAAATGTAACTTTTAATAAGAACGATAAGGCTCATGAAATTAAGAGATTCACTTACATAAAAATGCTGTAGATGATCCTTGAATGAAATTAGTCAAAACATATTTAAGATTTCCTCATTGCAAAAGTGTTTAAATCCCAGAAGCTTCCCACATTAAGGGTTTGGCTTCATATACTTCAAAGCTGTAGCATGTTAAATTCCAATTAATTCATAAAAGGTAGGCAGTGTGTGTACAAAAGATATTTGCAACAAAAGACTGCATTATGGTGTGTCTCAAAGCTCATTATAAAGCAGCTACTACAGTGGACTGTGTCTGATAAATCACCACGATTTTTCTTCATTTAGTGTTACTTAGAAATTGATCTTGGTTTGTAAGCAAATTCAGAGAATCCTAATTTACTTCTAGTAATCCCCATGGGAAAGATGAATAATGTTCAGACTACATTTTACACAGACACCATTCCCTATTGTAGAATTGTGGGAAGAGTAATGACAACTCTTTTCCTTTTCTCTGAAATAAATAAATTAATTTCTATAGAAATAAAGAGAAGCTTTCTTCAAATCAAAAACCATCCAAATTCATGCAGCTGAACTTAATAAGCAAATTTGAGCAAACAGAAGCATTAAAGTGTGCGTTTTATTAATGTCTGTCTAAATCATAGAATAATGTATCTGAATAGACATGCAGATTTTTTTACAAATTATGCTTATGTGTGAAGAGCCTGCTAACAAGGAAGTACACTTCCGCATTATTCACAAGGAAATGTTGCCAAGCAAACACAAGTTCTTTGTATCTCTAATTTCTGCCACACTGAGAAAGGCTATTTTTAAATTTGAATACCTTTAAAGCTATCACCTGCACTGCACATTTCAGTGAGGCACACAGACTCCAAGCTGTGCTAAGATCAACTTGTTCAGATCTGACCCAATATAGCCACAGAATCACAGCACTGCTGCTGGGTCAGTCCAAGGAGGACTGTCCTGACACAAACCATGGCAGTGCTCAACACCCATAAAACATTGTCAGAACATGGCAAATGAAGAGTAATAGCTTTCCAGCCTTCCTTGCTTCCAACCAGCTCTGAGTCTTCTGAGGTAAGAATACATCACCTTCTGCTGAGTTCCACTTTCTGTGATGCCCTCATTATATTGTTATGGCTGCTGAAACTACCTGGAGCAAACCAGAACAGGTAACTGATATTTGCCTGTCCCTGAATTCCAGCATATTTCTGGTCATCTTTCTTTGCAGCACATTTTTCAAAGCTATGCACTGAGTGGACTCCTCAGATGTTCACGGGACTGAAGGGAGGCTTTGTTGTAACCTTTGTTCAGGCACTAATTGATGGCAGCTTATTTGACTGCATCTCCTCTTTCCTTGGTCTGCCCTCCTGGCTCTAAGTATGAGGTGATGATAAACCCAACCCCTAACTCCACAGTAAGAGCCCCTTTTTCCCTCTACATCTCCGTGATTTTATTTAAATGAAGCAATTCATTACACAATTAGCATACAATGAATTTTTAAATATTTTTCATAAGAATGGAATCAGTTCTGCTCAACCGGGAGACATCTGGAAAGCCTCCCCAAAAATGATTTCTAAAAGTAACAGTTTTGAAAATGTGCCATTTCTGTGGGTCACAAGTGGTGCTTCTGACGTCACCTCAGTGCAGTCCTAGAGAGTTTAAAACAGAAGGTAGCATCAAAGCACATGATTTATCTCCCTGCTTTCCCACCCAGTTAGCCCTGTGCTGACACCCACGGCTGACAGCACGCTGCAGCAGACCTGCATTACACAGAGCAGTGTTCAAACCTTGTTACTGAACTCTCACTGACTCAAAAGGTGCCTGGGAAAGGATTTGGGCCAAAGGCAGTGTAGGACAGCAGAGAGCAATGCAAGCTGGTGAGTGGACAGTATGCTTAGGATGCCTGGGTTTAAGGAGAACAGCAATTGGGAAGGGAAGAGGGACCAGTGGATTAAGGCTGTGACACAAGGTAAAACATAGGCCTTCCTCAAGGCATTCATGGCAAGGACAACAATACATGTTCATCCATAATAAGTCAGAGTGATCCTAAATGCTGTAGCTACCAAATCCTAAAGGCCATAACTAATATGTCTGAGCATAACCACACGGAACAAAAGAGAATCTCACTTACAGAAAATTACTTAAAAGCAAAATTCAAGGCAAGACAAAATGAATGGGAGAGGAGGAGCGTGGAGCAAGGGGACCAGTGACAGTCAAGTTTTGGTATGCTAAGCCCAGATTGAAACATGGCAGTAACAGAAAAATATGCACATCTGTTTTTTATGCAACAGTAAGAATTCCAGATGTGTCACAACATCCATGAGAAAACTGTAATTCCTCCAATGGTACTGGGCTATAAAGGTATCAACTTCTGATAACCCAAACTAATGAGAGACCACAAGTCACGCTGTCATTTTGGAACCTTGTCCAACTTAATTGTCAATATGCTCAAGAAGAGGTTGCATCTTGATTATTTGTAACACTGTCATGAGAGTCTATGACACATCAGGAGATGGGCTTAGCAATGTTTGCAAGCAGAATGAATCCAAGAGAATGCTTTACAGAGAGGGTTATATGCCCTCTCTCTATGTATTCACAAATGCACGGACACACATCCTACTGAGGAAGACACAATTCCAGTTAACATTTGCTCTTTGCTGGTGTTCTTGGAAAGGAAGCAACAGAAAAACTGGTATTACAGGCCTCTCAGAAAATTCCTCAAATTTTAGTGCTTTCTACAGTCTGTAAACTTGCTATTCAGTTCTTATAAATGCAGATTTGCTGTTCAGAGTTGTTTTTCCTATTGGCTTTTTGTTCCTTTTTCCATTTCTGTGGAGGAGAGAAGGAATGTATACACAGAAGAATTTTTAGGAAGCCATTAGGGTTCCATATTGCTTTGTGATCTCCAGAAGACAAAACTAAAAGCAGTCATCTGGTGCAATTTGGTCATAGCTCCAAACAGAGGCATTTACAGTGTAATTTTTTGGGATACAGATGCCCACTAAGCATACAAGAGATTCTAAAACATGCATTTATTTCTCACTTTCCAATTTCTCAAGAACACTTTTTGATTCCTCTTGCAAAACATTGTTTAAAGCTTAGATTTCATTTTAATATTAGTGTTACGTGGGCTGTGCATTGATGATTCTTGCTATTAGGGTTAGCAAGAAAAACATTCAGTTTCACACACATTGCACTTCTTAAACATCTTTTCTGAGAAACAAAACTGAAATGACAAAACAATGACAGGCTCAAGAACAGCCATTACTCTATTCGGGGCTTAACAGTACTCCCTCATATGGGGTGTGGGATATTTACCTTTTCCTAATGTAAGCCATACAGGCTAAGCTTTGTTTTCCCCACTCCCCTTAAACACTGGCTACTCCTAATAACATTTTCTCTTACCAGAAATCTTAATCTGTTTTAAAAACTGATAAAGGAATGCATTTACAATAAATCTTGGTTAAATGTGAGCAAAATATTTCACCAAAAACAAATTTTAAAAAGAAACCCCAGGTGGCTATTATTACAGAACTGTTAAAACCAGCAACAAGTATGACATACACCTACCTCACACTTCTAGGTGAAGGGAAGTGGAACCCTACAGTACCACTATCCAGGATACAATGCTTAGCCCCACTGAAAACCAGACTGGAAACTCTGGGCTGTCTTATAGATTGCTGTTTGTAGAGTGTGGCTCCCTAAATTTGTGAAGACATAACAGGAGAGACAGTTCTACTGTGGGAACAGCCTTCCTCCATTCTGCAAAAGGTACATTTGCAAACAATCCCACTGATTCTGAATGGCTGTTCATTTCTTTTCAGTCATCAACAGTCAGACCAAAAAACTTAGGGAACAGATCTTAGCAGAATTAATCTCATCTCCTGTAAACAATAGCCTTCGTGTGTGAACAAGAGTAGGCTTCATTATTTAGCTATTTGCCATTCATTCTCATGCCTCTAAAGCTTTTCTTCTGTCCAGACAGCAGAACATCACATAATTTAGGTATCCAATATACACAATGCAACAAATGGCAAACATCAAGGAAGAGCTCATGAAAAACAAAAAGCCTAAGAATTCTTTGGCAAATGCTCAAAAGTAATGAAAGCTCTGAGAACAGAAGAAGAATGTTATAGTGTCCTCAATATTTTTATGACTAGCAATTTCATAAGCTTCCTATGAGTCTGTTGAGGAGGAAATGGGAATGTATAAACAAACCACAAGAACATGGTCTAGTGGTGGACTTGCTGTGATAATGGTTGGATTTGATGATCTTAAAGGTCTTTCCCTAGCTAAACAATTCCATAATTCCATGATTCTATTCTATAAAAATCTGTAGGGTAACCACACTGAAATAGATGCCATGATCTCAGTCATAGGAAACAGAATTTTTGTAGCTTTTGTTATCTGAGCTATCCTAGCTATTAAATATGTCATTCCTTCAGAAAAAGGAGTTGACATTTAGCTGCAGAGATCTGTGACTAGGAACAGGCAATAAATTAGATAAGAATGTAAGAACAACTGTACTGAATCAGACCAAAGGAGCATCTAGTGCAGTAGTGTGGCCTTGGAAGCAGACATAACAGAGAGCCCAGTATGCAACGGATGGTACCCTGGAGACAAATGGGGTTAAATGAAGGACTCACTGAAGCCTTTGAAGGTTTTTTTTCCTAGTTATGATAGAGAAAAGGTTCCAGGGAGTGCTAAACAGGACACAATCATGCTTTTTTCTCATTGAATTTTAAGAAAAGTGAGACTGTAAATTTGAACATCAAATAATTTTCTAAGAGATGTGAAGTTTTGTGATAAACACATACAGAAATAAACCCCCTAAGTTTGAACTCCATGTCGTCTTTAATTTTACCTTTGAAAAACTCATTATTCAAAGTGAAAGGAGACTAATATTTTGGAGTTAAAAATAATGAAACAGTCAGTCTGCATCTTACAAAAATACTTTGTCCATGCTAAAATTAGCATGTAATGAAATTAAATTAATTAGTCTTTCAGAGTTTATGTAGGAAAAGGGTCACTAATTTTCATGTTGTCTTGGTGAATATAACCTAAGAATAGCCACCATGAGCAAATTCTTGAAGAGAAATAGACTTGTAACATAGAGAAGAAACTGTTCATTCTTTCTATATTTATATCCCTTTCAGTATCTGTGAACTGAAATGACAGTTTATCCTCAGAAAATCCAAGTCTGAACAAAGGCAGCTAAATGCAAAAGATTTTCTACTCAAATAAAAGGACCTGAGTTCAGCTCCCAAAGCACTTACATTTACAAATGTATAGTTAGCTAAACCAGGTTTGAAATTACCCATAAACACCGGACCATATCTGATTAAATAAATAGGCATTTTGGTCAAAAAGACATCTGAATGAAGCTCTTCTCTAAGTTCAAGCAACCAGTGTGCTATGAGATGATCACATTTTCAAAACATTTTAAGTAAGCAAGATGGGCTGTAAACTGGGAAAGATGAAAAAACATACACAGATGCAAACTGAAATAACAAATAAAATATCAAAGTTCTATAAACAGGGACTATAAATACAAATTTTTGAGTGTACGATCTACTTTAAAGTTTGGATTTTATAGTGGTTTTCATTGTCCTACCTGAAATGCCCCCAGATGCCTGATTTTCAAACCACAAAGCTCAATTATTTTCTGACTATCATAACACCTTGAGATGATAGCATTTATTAAAAAACTCACAGAAACACTTACTGGAATAACAGGGAAATATATGTGTCATTTCATACTATATATTTGTTGTCACTGTCATACATCAGTCAGGAAAAAAAAAGACTTCTTCAATTTAAGGTTTTGTAAAAGTCTGCTTCTTTTAACTAAAGCATATTGATGCTCCCAAAAGACACAATAACTCTAATTCTGCAAAGTGTTGTTTGTGGCTACAGAGTGGGCGCCACTATGCAGAAATGACAGTAGTAAAGCAGTAACAACAGCAGTTAGTTCCTTTCCCAAAGAACTGTATGGCAGTTTAAAAAATCTCCCTATTTTTACGACTCTTTTTCTTCTGGTAAAGGTTTTTACTAATTTTTTTCATCCAATTTTTAAAATGCAGCACAAATGGACCTACTACTATAAAGTAAGTTGTCACAGAAAGAAAAACAGGTACTCTAAAGAGAGATGATAGAAAAGACAAATTTTCAGAAAGGCACATAGGGATTTAATTACTCACTTTCCATTTAAATTTTTGTAAGACGTGTTACTATGTCTACAGAAAAGTGAAAATACACACTGTTGTAAAGAACATGCTCTGTCTCCCAGATGAATATCAAATTTTACCAATGTAAACCTATCATCCCGTTACCTGGGCCAGAATAACTAAAGAGCTCAGTCAGGTCTGGATCTGCATGGCTGGCTGGGAACAGCCTTGCTGAAAGGGATCTGGGGGTCCTGGTGGACAAGCTGGCAGGGCCAGCAGTGCCCTGCTGCAGCAGCAAAGGCACGCTGGATCCTGGGCTGCATCCGCAGGGGCATCACTGCACAGATGGAGACGTGAACATCCCACTCTGCTCATCCTTTGTCACCGCGCCCAGCGCTGGCCCCGCTGCTCAGGAAGGACACAGACAAACTGGAGTGTCCAAGGGAAAAACACAAAGATGGTCATGAGGCTGGAGAGTGTGCCCTGTGAGGGACGCCTGAAGGAGTGGGGCCTTTCCTCCCTGCAGAAGAGACACCTAAGGGAGGAAACTCATCACAGTATTCCAGTACTTAAAGGGCAGCTACAAACAAGACAGAATGTCACAGAGGACTCATGGACATGACAAGAGGTGACAGGTACAACTTGCACCAGAAGAAGCTTCATCTCAACATAAGAAATAATTTTTTTTTACAGTGAGAACAATCAATCATTGGAACAACATCCCTAGGGATGTGGTAAAGTCCCCATCAGTGGAGGTGTTCAAGCTGTCCTTGGACAGGGTGCTCAATAATGTCATCTGGGCACAAAAAGTTGCACCAGCTGATCTTCTGAAATCCTTTCCAACCTTAAAGGTTGTTCTATGATTTTGTGATTTTTGATAAATTTGTTATAATCAGTTTTTTTCATTTTAGATATCAAAATAATGGTGAAAGTATTAGAATATTTGCTAAATGTCAAGAAATGTCTTATTCATCTAGGAAAACTATATCTCAGCAATAAAATATACAGAGCTTTTGCTTTATGGAGATTTTGCAGGAGAGTAAAATGAGATCTCAGAAATACATCTCTTCCCATCTTCCTTTTCAGGGTTGATTCTTTTCCTGGAATGAAGCTCCAAAGCTAAACAAAAATCAGGTTTTCCTTCAGGATAGTGATCACTTTGACCCCTCCAAGTTCTGCCAGGTAGAGAAATGCTTGTACATTCTAATCCACTTTTCCTTATACCACTTTCCCCATTCTTTTCATTGCTGCAATCAAATAGGTCACATGGTAGGACTGAACATCCTCAGATTATTTGTGCTTTGTTTTCCCTCCTCCTCCATTCAAAACTAATGCTTTTGCCTCTCATGTCCTCTCTCTTTAAAATACTAAAGCAAAACCAAAATCCAATATAAATATGGAGATTTTTATGCTAAAAAAATCAAATTATTCAACAGAAAGTTTCTGAAGAGGATTATTTGCATTGAATTACTTTTACCCTAGTTTAGATTTAAATGAGGTATTTGAACAGAAAAGGCTGTCACAAATCCCTTGGAAATACTGGCTTTTTTTTCCAAAACACTCCATGTCTCATATGAAAGGAAGCTGAAATACCATGAAACATTTAGTTTATGGATTTATTTATGACAGGAAATGCATTCTTCCTTAGGGAACTAAACTATTCTGAAACTGTTGAACAATGTTGCTGAACTTGTCAGTTCCAAACAGAAGGCCAAGTACAATCCTCCAGCATCCACCCCTCATCTGAACTGTTCACTCAAATATAGCACAGTGCAATGACTCACTGTTTAGCTCAGAATAATGACAACAGTTATGCCATAGGGTTTTTTAACTGGTGCTTTAAACTGCAGACTTTGACTTTTCCTCTCTGAACTGTGCATGTTGGAGAGAATGGGAGAAGCCAAGTGCAGCCATTAACAAATGCACTTTCTTCTTCTTAAACTTGCAGAGCAGATGCTGCCAGCTGCTTCTAAAAATGCTTTAGCTGTGGATGGATAAAGTATTTTTTTTTAACATTTCTACAGGATTACCCAGTGGGGCTGACAGAGACACTGATTTCCATGAGACAACCCACAGGCAGCTCCTCTGGGACTCAGGGCAAGGCTCTGCTTGTAATCCAGGGTAAGGAAAGAGAAAGACAACCAAGGTGCTCTTCCTTGCAATACAAAAAAGCTTTGTCTCTTTCTACCAGTGAGATAATCCTCCCAGAAAAATTGCATTAAAGGGACAAGAGTACTAATAGGTTATGGAGAGGAGAACAACGCCCTTCAAATGTGTAACAGAAGTCATACAGTATGAAACGCTGCAGGCAGCTCAATTATTTTTTTTTTTTCTTTTTGTATTTCCAGCTGCACCTTATCCAAAACTACTCATGCAGTAGCAGACAAGGAAGAGGGGAGAAGGTGTAGATGGGACAAGGCTCTTTCTTGAATCTTTTTCTCCAGGCTGCATCTGGATGAAAGGAGGAGCTAAGTTAGCATTGTCATCTATCCCACAGATGCCCACGCTGCATTATCCAGGAGGATGTGTTACTTTTGCACACTCTAAGGGTACAGCAGGTATAACACCATCTCTTTCTTCTAGGGGAGGGTCAGGATGAAGTAGATTTGCCCCATTCACTGCCAAAACTTACAATTTATGGTACTCCAGATAAAGAAAACCATTTGGATTAGGTGACTAAACTGTTGGGACCCTTGGAAGAGACAGAAACTGGGTTTCGAGTGATTTACTGGTAGTTCTAAAGCAACATATTGTCCAGTTTAGAAAAGAGAATGTACATAACTGAGATTACAACAGCAAATAAATACCACCAGCATTGGACAGAATAGGCTTCCTTATTTTCAAGCAGGCAGACCACAAAGACTGCTGACAGCTCAGTCACTGAAGGGAGAGGCAGATGCTCGAGCTATGCAGCACAGGGCAGCAGCTGCCTGACAGCATCTCAGCAGCTGGAAACAGACACTGAGGGAGCAACCACCTCTACAGCTTTAAAGGGATGGCATTTGCATCCCTGCATCTCCCTCTGAGGCCTCTGGGATCACCCGTGCCTATTAACCCAGTGAGGCAGCAATTCAAGGCTAGCATTTTCTGGGCATGCTTACTGCATAAAAGCCAATCAAGCACTATTTTTATGCATAGTCTGTGCTGTTTCTCAGTGTATTACTGCTTATCTTCTGTGAGTCCTTGCTGGTTTGTGTATTTTCATATCACTGCCTTTTTCAACTTTTGTGTAATGTTTTTCATCTCTTCTCCATCTCAGGAGATAAGAAAAAATACTCTTGCTGTATAGTGGAAACCAGACCTTTTAATTTTTATTTGACAGGAAACATAATGGAAGAAGAGAACATACATTTAGGACTTAGGAGAAATAAAATTTCAGCTCTCTGCTACCCTAGATTCCCTAGCTCGATTCTTTAAATATTCATTAATTATTTCAAATTTTATATCTCTATTATATATAAACATATAACATCATTGTACATGCTGCAATTTTAAATTTAGATTTTTGTCTATTCTTCCCTTCACAAAGATGCAACAATATCAACCTTTTGAAATGCTATATGCAGCACAGATTTAATTATTTATTCACCTGGAGGGTTGCATTTCTATTGTTATTATTGCTTGGTTTTGGCTGAATAAAGAGTCAATGTACAATATCAAAACCAGAAAATTTCAGCTTCAGCATGGGAGTCCTCCACTGATTGTAACAGTCAAAGCCAGAATGTGAAGTTCTGGCAGCTGCAAAAAATGTCCCAACCCAAGCCCAGGGGCAAAACTGTATCACAGGGTATCTTCCATCCTAGATAAATGAGAATTCAGAGGTCTTTTTCCTCATAAAGAATACAAGTTTAATGCTTTACTCTCTTTAAAGTTATGGGGTTTTTTCTCCCCAGGTCATTGTCCCAGTAACTATTGTTATTTAGTACTATGAAGTGAGTTTTGATCAGTGATTTAACAAAAGCTGGTAGATATGCCTGGTAATTTGTTTTTTTTACCATAAAGTGTTCTCAGCCAAAAAGTGTTTTCTATGGAAAATTCCCAACCAGTTCTACTACTAGCCAGACATCTGGAGTGTTAGTTGGAGGCGTCTGTGTCTGGAATGACTGCTGAACCGTGAGAGATGTCACACCGTGACCTCAAAGCTGACCCCACAACCCAGCTGCATTTCCTGTGCTCCCTGCAGGGATCTAAACCTTGACATCCTTGCTGGTTTTCCCTGTGCACGTAGTTATAGCACCTAGAGAAGAAAATGAAAGTATCTGCTCACTGTGAGGCACCAGGACAAAGCCACAAGCTAGGTGCAGCCATCACAGCAAGGTTTAGTCTCCCTTGAGGAACAGGAAGCATGGCTGAGTTACAGCGGCGTTTCCACACGCAGTCAGATCTGCATACTGTGAGTCAGAGAGCTGTGAACATGTGGTAATCACTGTGAACTAATAAACAGTGGGAAAGTTCACAAGGTGCCCTGGGTAACTGCCCTGGTTTCTACAAACATGCTTTATCTCTGCCACAGGGTCAAGTAGAGATGGAATGGCACTTGTGCTTCCTACGTGCCAGAGGCGAAATGTCAGAGAACACATGGCATGAGAGGAGAACGGCCAGGTCTAATGACAAAACCTCTTCTCAGCTGATGCTCACGTTATTAATTAGCCCCTTGCTTGTCTTTTAGGTCTCTCTCTCCCAGGAGTCATTAAAAAAAAAAAAAAAAGACCTCCATAGCTTTCTAGTTTACTCAAATTTGGCTTACACTAGGTTGCCAATCCCAATATGATGCCTCTGCCTGAGCAGGTGGATCATTATGTTGTGTAGAATCAACTCCTCGTAGCTCTGAAAATCTACCTTCAGCACCTACAGCAGACTTTACTTAAGAACCGAAATGTTTGCCATCTGAAAGAATGAACAACCCTTTGGGAACCTCCCCTCTTCAGCAGACTAAGTGCCAGTCTAATTTTTCAGACCAGATTCTTCATTATAAATCCCACTTTGCCTTGTTACTGCAACATATGCAGTAACACTGTCCTACAATGCATCTAAAATACAACTGTATTTGACAAGGTCACTTCCAAAGAAAAAAAGCTGCAAATAATGGGTGCAGTTTGGGATTTTTAAAGATCATTACTAAAATCATGCAAAAGGAAGCAGTTGAGTGAAACTGACTGTACGGCTGAGGAAAGTGAATTTTCCCTTAGAGCAGTCTAACAAAACTTGCCATTTCCCACATTCCTGGGGAAATGTGCTTCAATCAGCTCCTCTCTTTTTACATTTCCAAAGGCAGTGGGCCAAACTGAGGAAGTGCAATCATGAACTCTCCCACATCCAGGGAATCATCACCAGGGCTGACTTTGTCTCACCATCTCCCAAGCATGATGTAAAGAAAAGGTACCAAGCTTCCCTGATGTGCAGCTCTGAATGGCCCCCAAAACTGCCATGATGCTCTAATGCTGGTAAACCTGTGAAACTACAAGCTCTTGAAAGTCTCTTACTGCAAAGGTTTCTTTTGTGGAACTGTTTCTGATTTTTTTTCCTTTCAACACAAGGATATTTCTTATTTTCAGTTCTGCAGGCTGAAGTAGGATATTCTATACTTTCCAGAGTCTGATGTAGACATTAGGTACAAGGCAAAGTTGCTAGGAGACCATGGATGGAGCAAGGAGCATTGCAGGAACGCAGCAGCTTTTCACACAGGGCTGATGAGAATGCCTGCATCAGCACTCAGCCCTTCACAACTTAAACCAAACCAGACAACCTTTTGCTGCTTACATAAAGATGTACTTTTGGATAGAATCATTAAATTGTTATAAAACCAGCACACCACAACCTGAATAATAAGCAAGGAAGGACCATTGAAAAGGATAACATAGACAACACATGCTGCCCTCTCTCACTGTTTTTGGGAATGGCCCCTTCACTTAAAAAAAATAGAAATCCCATTTATACAAACAAATGTTGGCACTTCTACGTGGGTCCTGGACCCAAGTGGCATATCACTGAAATACAAAGGGAAATACTTAATGAACCAGCAGAAGATGGTATGCACTCTAAAATTCATTGCCCATCTCCATGTTATTTAGGAAAGCGTGTCGCTCACTGTGGCCATAAGCCATTACAATCTACAGAGCCTTTTTGACTCTTCTGTGCCCTTACTCACAAGTCAGAGTTCATGCTAAAATTTACCACTTGGCAAGCAGAGATTAGAGGTTTATCAAACCTCAGGCTTTCATTGTTTCAGTCACCATGATCACAGGTATTAAAATAGACAACACAAACCAAAACTATTGCAGCTGCATGACTGTAAGGTGATACATCTTAGACATGCTAAACTAATGGTTCTACCCGTAAAGATTTGTCTGTCTCCTATATATGGAAAGGTGAAGTATGGAAAGTCTGGATCACATCTAAAATTCAAATGGAAAAGCTGTCACAGATCAAAGCTGTGAACCTCTGTTTCAGTTCAGCTCTTTTCAGCGGGATCATCCATCCTGAGAGGTCATTAACCTGTTCACTCCTGAGGCAGGACTTACCTGACAAATATTAATTCATATATTTCATTATACATTAGACACTGCAAGCATTTCAGATGAATACAGACTAAATTTATTCTCTTCATTTAAGAGGGATCTACAGTAACAATTTTAGCCATACCTGTTCACACTGTTAGTTTGAAATTAGATGAGGTTAATGCCTACACTGTTTGAGTGCAGCCTACAAATCCAATAATAAAATAGCTTTGGCACATCTGAAGGTTAGAAGCTTCAAGTGGTAATAAAGAAACAACTGATCCTAGTACCAGATTATGTGCCATGCAAATGCAAGGTCCCATCTACCTCACCTGAGAAGAAATTAATCACATTGAAGCCAGCATCAGCTAGAAATCTTCTGCACTATTCTATTTAGAGTATTTCACAAACTAGTCATGAGAAAGTGAGCAAAAAGAAAGGTAGGGGCATGTATTTGCTTTGGCTTGGGATTACAGTATTTACAGGTCTAATTCTCATGTTATGGTAACATAAATAATTTTAAATACAGATTAAATTTTTCTGCTGTAGCAAAACATCTTGCAATGTGTTTTGAATTGCTGTGGTAGGCCTCAATCATTATGCTTTAGACAAGAACACCTGCACACAATTAATCTAAATAATTGTAGTTAATTTTAGCAGCTTCATGTAAATAGTTTACTTTTCCTCCGAGTTCCCAGTTCTTATCTCTTTATGACCCTATTACATAAACCTTCATATACCACAAAATGAAGCAGATAATTTTCTCTCAGGAAATCTCATTAGAGGAAACTAGGTATGTTCTGTCACAGCAGCCCTTTTGAAAAGAAAAACTGAAAACAAGGTCTTTCTCTTTCTTTGGGATATACACCACACATTGATTAATTAGGTAAGCTTTTAAGCACAATAAAAAGTTATCCAAGTAATAATATTCTCTAGGAATTCCATATCTGCACTGCAACCTTTCACTGAATGTCAATGCCACAGATAATTCCTCTTACAGTATTATCTCCAGTTATTAAAATTAATATAATTCCACTTTAGCTAAAAAAATAAATGTAGTAAAGTAAAAAGCACATCCTATACTCAAGTAACACTCACTTAAATGCAGGAGGCAATTTTAAATCAATATTTTCAGACTAAAGTCATAAAGCGCTACTTATAAATAGTTGTACAGAATATAAATCAAAAGACTGCTTCCAAAATAAAATTTTATGCTGAAAGGACAAAAATATATATCAAATTCTACATGCAGTATCTGAAGCAAAAGTCTCTCTCTTGTACTAAGGCCTTAGCTCATTCTAAAGTAACAGGATTTTGGATCTAGTAGAACTGAGTTTTAAAAAATCACACAGGGACCTGAAGCCTCCTCCATCACTCACAGGGGAATGATCAGCCCATTTTCTGTTACAAATATTTCTTTCCAAGAGGGCAGGCTGGGTTACAACACTGATGATAGGATTTGTGTGCTGTGCTGTAATACAGCTCACTCGCTCTTTCTGCAAAACAGCAGTTTCTCATTACCCTTCAAGTGCCAGGCTGCTCACACAGGTTTAAGGAGTGCTGGCACAGAGTTCCCATCCTGCTCATGCAATTGTGCTGCCTCTGGCTCTGCTGGAAGTGCCAAATGCTTGAGTAGGTGTGAGCTGCACACCACAGTTCTCTCTCATCAGCATGCTATGAGCTCTGACTCAGAGCAGGGAGCATCATCTGGATACAAACCAGAGCTGCTTGGTACACCTGGCCACTATCCTGAGGTCCATCATGTCAGTTCTCTGCTCGTTTTTTCTATCTCTGTCGGGCTCAGGACTGAAGGCACTTGGGACGATAGCTCACATTCAGACTCAGGTGTTTATTGTTATCAGTGAAACAGCCTCCCAACCATGAGTTCTGCAGCCTTTCATTAACAAGGCACAAAATGGCTAACTATCTCTTGTTACAAGGTCATTTAAGACTAAACTATCCAATTAAGAAATGACACCTAAGATTGTTTGCCTTTTCAACCCAATAACTGATCCCTTGAAGCCCACAATGAGGACTTTTCTGTCCAATTACAAAACATCACCCAAACCCATGAAGAAGAAAGAAGAAGAAGGTGAAGAATAACCTGCCTCCACCCTAAAACCTCCATCTTGCTTCATATTTATTACTATGTTCTAAAACCCCAAACTCTAAGTTTTCCACCCTGTGATATTACACACTTCTAACCAACTATACACCCATAATCCCAGTGCTATTAATAAATTCTGGAAGCCTTCTCCACAGCCTCAGGTCAAACGCAGTGCTCTCTTGTGGGTCTGTGCCTTTCAGCACAGAAAGTTTAAAATTCTCAGCATCCAGGGTTCCATCCAACACATCACTGCTCACTGCCCACACTAGCATTGCTCTAAGGGGCAGATTTTTCATAGTCTAAATGGTTGTACAAAGAAGTTATTTTTGTGATCACTACAATGAACACCTTCATATGATAACAGTGTACCCAGATAACAAGCCTCATTTCATCATCTACTAATGCACTTGATAGATGAAAATCTTACCCTATATTCCTGTTTATGTGATATGGTATTTTTTAATTTATTAGTTTACTTTTTCATCCTGACTTTTTGAGACTTGAAGCGTCACTTAAGACATTCACTGCTATCACAGGGATGAACATTTCAAGAACCACAAAAAGTAAATCCTTGCATTCTGGTGAATTCGGCCTTGAGATGATAACAAAATACATTCATCAAAGTAATTTAGAAAATACATATATTCCATAAACCTTCACATCAGGCAACCTAAAAGTTAAGTCATGTATTTAAGAGCTGTCCAAGCACTTAACCACATACACACTTGAGGCCATGATGACCTTCCTGAAAACCTTGTTCGAGTGCTTGACCACATCTCCCTTATATCCAATCTGAACTTCCCCTGCTGCTGCTTAATGCACATGGAACATTTGCTAATGGGAATGTGTGGCACAATAATGGTCCCTTAATGTTTTTTTTTTAAGTGAAAAACTGCTGACTAACAAAAATAGGGGTCACTCTAGCCAATTTAACATTGTCTGGAAGGCAAAAGTCATGCCAACTGAATTTAGAAATTATGAGTATGTTTTTAATTATGATGATCATTGAAATACCCACTAGGAAAAATTATGCATTCCTTGCCACTTGTAGGAGGACACATGTGACAGAGTGTAGAAGCTCACAGCATAGACATCCACATTTAGGTTAAGTACATAAATCTCCCTTACAGACAACTAAAAAAGCACACATTTTTAGGGAGTGATTCATCTTGTCCTAGAGTAGACAGCTAAACTAGGACAAACTAAAGTAGACTTCTTCAAAAGTCCTTATTGCAGTAGTTTACAGGGTAAAGGTAGCCACATGAGAGGAACCCTAATCTTAATAAACTTTAAAACAAATCAGAATATCCTTCTATGAAAGATAAGCTTTATTTTTAAGCACAGCTTCCAGATAAGGTACAAAGGTAGCAACATTCTACAATATCACCATCCCTCCTGCCCTGAAATCTATTACACCTAAAATGGAAAACAGAACAATTAAGAAATTATGATGAACTTCTCAGCACCTCTACTTTCAGTTTAAGTATGATGAACTTTTTTCTTCTGAATTCTAATGGAGGTTTATTAGCACTTTTGGAAAATATTTGGTTATTCCCAGCATTTTATTCCATACATATTTCCTCTACAATGTCTTTTTGTTTTTCTTTAACAGGTTTTGTCATGCAGACAGTGAAAAAAGGAGGATTTTTCTGAAAAATAATGTGTCACAAAAAGTGAGTCTCAGAGTAAAACATACACCTTCAAAATTTCCCTACAATTGAAGCAATGACTCAAAAGAAAGTGAAAATATGAAGAGGCTATGGAAGACAGCTCTCCCAGCACATACCAGTGTAGTTAGCACACATAACTGCCTTTAATTATTGGAAAAGCAAATAAAATCAATCAAAAATATATATTTTAGTAGGATTAAATTAACATCTGCTTGAAATAGTTTTATATAAAAACTGAAAATGCTATGTCTTCTGGTATCTTCAGTCTTTTAATGCTTATTTTGTGTTCAATGAATGTTCACATGAAGTTTTAATAGAATTTTCTTCAAGATGCACAGTCCAACTTATTTTTTCAGAATGGTATTCTTTTGAATATTATGGTATAGGACCAAATGAAGCAGAACAGCAGAGGAGCTTGAAAATGTTACAAAACGACATCTGGCTTTTCCCCCACTGTAACAAAGTAGGGAACAGAAATGGCATAGCATGGGAAGGAAGCACATTAACACTGAGAAGGAGCAGGCAGTCCATAGATTCTTCTTTCACGCAGGTTTACACCAATTTGGAGAAGGGGCCTGTGGCCCATCAGAGCTGCAGACATAGTGATGCAAGTGTAAACACTCTGGCACAGAACATAACGAAATAAATCAGGTCTGTGTATCACTGACCAGCTGAGAGTAAAGAGCAAAGGGGTTACCTTAATCGGGCTTCCATCTGGAGTAAGAACCTCTTCTGAAAGCTCCATCATCTTCAGTGCCATCAGGGCAATGGCTTTGGCATGACTAAGGCTTTTCTTATGGAGCCCTGCTGCAACGCAGTACGCATCACCTATTGTTTCCACCTGCAGCAATCAGACAAACCCGGAGTTATGGTGTGATAATGAGGGGAACCCTGCCATTAGGGCTGCAATCAAACAGTTGCTTAAAACGTGTGAGCAAAACACCCATAAATAAGCAATTAGATAAAAGAGCATAATTACCTGAGTCTGCAAACAGGTACAGTGAAAACCCAACAAGCAACAGCACAGTGGTTTATCACCTAATAACCAAAGAAGATTGTCTAGAACAGTGTATGGCATGGGCTGAGATATGACAACATTCTCCCACAGCAGTAACACAGAAAATTGCATTTTCCTAAATAAGAAATCACTTGCAGCTTCATTTTATACTATCCTGGCTGAGTTTGCTGAAGGGTAAGAGTAGCGCCACATAATTATAACTCATAATTAGTATTTGATATGCTAGAAAATTATATCAGGAAGAGAATTAGAAAAAGCAAAACATCACCATAAAAAACAGTGAAGACTATCTAACTTCTCATTAGTGGGTAGCTCTTCCTGGTATAATTTAAGAAGAGATGCTACTGCTACAGACTTTTGCCTGCACATTTATCCCTTATTTTCAAATAAGAATTGATGTCTCTCTCTCTACCATGCAGGATGTCTTACTCTGCATTCCCGACCTCCAGCCATGAAGTTCAGCAGACAGAGCCCTCTGGTTTCTTCAGGCAGGCCTTACTGCTCTCTTATCCTGATCTGCTTTAAAAAGAGCTGGCCCCCAGGAGGAAGTGGGAGCAAAATGAATTGCAGCAGCCCTCTGGCTCTGGATAAAGGCAGCCTGAGAAACACTGCAGCCCTCTAGGCCTGCAGCTTTATTTACAGCATTGTGTCTTGCAGTCTGTTTGCTCACACATCTGTAAGATTCTCACACAAAATCCATTACCATGAGCCCAAGCAGACCTCAAGGATTAGTTTAGTTTTGGTGACATAACTAATCTGGCTTTCATTCTGCACACAACACTATAGGAATGCCAGAAATGCTTCAGCAAAGACTAGGGTGAGAAGAAAGCAAGCAGTGAGAAAGCATTTATTTGGAGAATAAATATAGCTGATTCATCTCTCTGCAGAGAATCTACTAAGTAGTAGGCCTGGATTTTCTCAGATTAATCTCCTGTGATAAACTGATAAACTGGAAACAGTATCTCAATATAAATAATACCTGAAATAGTAAGCATCACATGTAAACGTACTGCTGTCTGCCTGTTTGCAATATCTTAGGATGACTGTCCACAAGCAGCAGACACTACCAAAGCCCTGCAGTTTAGGAGTTTGTTTTTCCAAAGATAAATGGGTGGGCAATAATATATCCATGGCTGGTGAAAAATGTAGAAACAGAGCAAAAAGACAAACAAGCACAGTGAGAAGTATCAGAAGTTAAAAAGACAGTATGGAAGAAATAGATATTTAAAAATACTCTGAATTGGAAGGAAACATTAGCAGAAATCCATTGTCATTCTTTAAAATCATGAATAAACATCAGTAGGAATAGACTCAAAGAGCTTACTACAGAAAGAGCTGAGTCTGTGATGTCAAATACAAAAATTAAATACAAATTCTGCTCCTTGTTGAATGTCCCAATTTCAGAATTGCTTTTCCACTAAAGCTGGTTGCATAGATGTGGGATCATATACTGTTCTTGCAGTGTTCAGACAAAGCTACTTATTTTGTTAGCTTCTTCCCCCTTGGAAATTTCCATAGCTGTAATTTAACAGCTAAATTCCACACACTGAATGTACTGTACTACCAGAAAAACGGGACTGAAGCTGCCTCATATTCATCTTAATACAAAAATAAAAACTCTAATAATGCCATTACTCTTTAAAGTGCTTGTCCCTATGGAGTTCATCTGACAGCAATACTGGAGAAGCAGGGGAAGGACTATGACTGCTTAGACTGACCTGGTAGTTTAAACTGGATGTGATGAGTACTGACAGGTCTGTCTAATGATTTATCATTCTGTAACCCTGTTTTCAGTCACTTCTAGGGTCTTCCTCAACTAAGCATTTAAGCTGAAACTTTCATTACAAGTACCTCCACGAAACTTTAACCTTGGTTCCATCCTTCTTCAAAACCAGATTTGACAAATCTGAAAGTTCCAGGAGTTCTTGTAATTCAGGTTGTCCATGGCATTGCATTTGGTCCACTTGTATGGAGTCATAAAATTATTGAATGCTTTTGGCTGGGACACTTCAGGATTATCTAGTTTCAACTCCCCTGCCATGGACAGAGACACCTTCCACTAGACCAGGTTGCTCAGAGCCCCATCCAACCTGGCCTTGAACACTTCCAGGGATGAGGCACCCACAGTTCCTCTGGGCCTGTTACAGTGTCTCAACACCTTCATTGTGAAGAATTTCTTCCTTATATCAAATACCGTCACTTTTGGTTCACAACCAATGACTGTTCTGTTGTAACAATAGGCCTTGGTAAAATGTCTCTCTCCATCTTTCTTATAAGCCCCATGTATACATCAAAGGTCACAAGATCTTTTCTTTTCTAGGTGGAACAACACAACTCTCTCAGCCTGTCTTCACAGGAGACGTGCTCTAGCCCTCTGGTCATTTTTGTGGCCCTCCTCTGGACTGGCTCCAAGACATCCATGTCCCTTTTTTGCTTAGGGCACCAGAGCTGGATGCAGCACTGCAGGTGGGGTCTCACCAGAGCAGAGCAGGAATCACCTGCCTTGACCTGCTGGCCACATTTTCTTTTGATACATCCCAGAGTATGGTTGGCTGTCTTTGGTTGCAAGTACACACTGCCAGCTCATGTCTAAGTTTTCATCTACCAATATTCCGAAGTCCTTCTTCAGAGGGATGGTCTCAATCCATTCATCCACCAGTCTGTACAAATACCGGAGATTGCCCTGAGCCAGATGCAGAACCTTCACTTGGCCTAGCTGAGCTTCACAAGGGTATACGAGGGCATTAAAATAGAGACTATAACAAGAGTGATACATCACACTTCAGAATTTCAGGCTGGGCCCTTGAGTGGGTCAGATGCACACAGGGAAGAAGGGAATTTCTCTTGTCTCAGCTGAGGAGTAGCAAAGGACTAGAAATACAAAGTACTGCTCATAGCTTGCTCCAAAGTATTGCCTGGGTAGATCATGAAACTGTGCACACCAGAGAGCAACCTACTCCATAAATACGCAATGCCAATAGGATTAAAAGAAAAGGCAGGCACTACTCAAAGTGTCTAAAAATTGCTGCACTCAGATCTATTTGATGCACTTCGAGAGGATGACACACAGCAATAAAAGTCCAGAGGAAATCTCTACCATGTGATAAACTAGATTCTGAGTTTTTGACTTTGTAATGTGACTTTTAAGATGCATTAGTAGTAGTATATTCGATTTTTATATTCTTCCTAGATACATATGCAGGAAAAGATATTCTGCTTTCAATCGTTTAAGACTGGAATGCCTTATGCTGCTAGTTTAAAAAAGTGAAATATATTCTCTTCTGAATATTAAAGCTGTTTTTGCAGATGACTGACAGTTTACCATTAATAAGACATAGGGTTTTGGGGTTTTTTTGTAATTAAACTATAGTTTCTTACTGCTCCTAATAATTCTAGCTACAAACTGATTGCCTGGCCAACTGTTACCAACTTTTCATCCCTTTTCACTGATTTACACTAACCATAACAAGCTTCAATAGAGTTTTCATTCATTGGGAATTAATACACAGTACCATAGAAAAGAAGTTGAACTTGGATTTCAAGAAAAATGCAGTTTCTAAAAACTGCATTAACAGAATTTTTATTCTTAACTAACAAATGAAGAATCCAGGAAACTTTGCAGCTACTTACACCGCTATACAAAAGCCTCCTCTAAAGCCTTCTTTAACTCTCAAGTCACTGGAACTGTCCACATGTTTTCCACTCAGGCCCTCAAAGAATCTTATATTAAAATTAATAATTAGTTGAAGTGCTGTGTACTCTACAGTTCAGGAAAACTTTCTAGACCAGTATCCCAACACTGCTGAATACTGAAGAGTGATAATGCATCCAATTGCAGCAGGAAGCAAACACCTCCTGCTTTCAAGAAGTCATTTTCCATATGGCCAGCTTCTGTTAGTCATCAGTAGATACTGTATGCCTGCTTTAGATGTGAACAGCAATTTTTACAGAGGGTGAACCCTATAGTAATTGTCTTACAGTCACTTACCCTTAATTCATAACCATTTGAGATGGAATGTGATTTGCAGATCAATTCAGTAGCACAGAAGTCAAAATGTAATTCCTCTAATTCTAAAGTGCCAGAGAAAAGAGATTAACAACCTGATCCCTGGGCAGCTCCAACAGGTCTCTTCCAACTATCAGCAGCTAAAACTTATGCTGTCTTTTGTTATTAAACTGAGAAACTGAAAGTTTTAGCCAAATGATGTTCATGCATATAAAGTCAGGGTGTTGTTTCAGCGACAGTTTTTAAGGGAAAATGTGGTGCACTGATGTAATATCCCTGCTTTGCATCCTTCATCCTGAATTCATGAATATGCACCAGCCATTAACTTTCTGAACTTCTAGAGGTAACAAAAAAACTGAAGTGTCACACTTCATTTCACAGAGTGTCATACATGGGGCAGAAATACCATTTTTATAAGTGAAACCTGAAATAGCAGGCTGAAGATTTTTCACCTAAAGTACTCAGGAATTCAAACATTCAATTCTAATGAGTCCTACTCAGAACCTTTTTCAAAGCACAGCTTGGAAATAAACATAAAAAACGTAATTGCACGGGTCACTCTGAGGTCAGAAATATTAAGTACATTGAAAGAAGTAGCTGGAGGGAGAATAGGCTGTAGTTTTAGTCCTGTCTCTCTCAGCAGGTTTCCTGTGAAACCCTAATACATAATTTGTATCAGAACTATTACAATGGAGTACTCACTACTATTTTTTTCAGGTAAGAGACATAAATAAGTCTGAGTGCAGTTTGTGTGTTTTTTAATTTAATGGGTTAAATTATACTCATATCAATCAGACTTCTTTGTTTACAATCAAAATGAAATACATACCAAAAATGGGTCTGAAAATTCAAAAGCTTCTGTCTTTTTTCAGGAAGAAAACCTACCTTTAACAGCATGTCTTTTGTAGATCCTTCACCTTCCTCTGAAGGGTACTTATGTACTATTGTTTTCATCTCTAAAATACTCACAGGGCTGCATACAGATTTATTATCTCACTTGTAAGGGTTGTAATATCTAGTACCCATCAACCTAAAATAATTTATGTCACTGTCCTTTATAGCCTAATGGTGTTTTTTTGAAAAAATAAATTGGAAATAAAAAGTGAGACTGCTTTCCAGTTCAGGATAAAGAACCACAGGATATTCCTGCTACACACAGATGACCAGAATATAGGATTACTTTGGAAAGCAAATATGTAAGAATTTCATATCAAATGTTTGTTAAAGTTTTCTCTTCGTTGAAAAAAGGGTCATGTTTGAGGAAAAATATAATTTTTATATATATATATATATATATATACACACATATATGGGTAATCTATATAAGTGTATCATACACATAAAGTTTAGATCGAATAACCAGACTTAGATATTCTTTAGCCATGTCTTGATTTCTTACCCTTCTTTTTATAGAGTAACAGATGTTTCTTCCAATTGAATAGAGTTTCCATATGCATCAAATCCTGCTTGTGGTCTCCCCCCTTTCTGCTATTTTAATCACCAGAAATATTTATTTCTGCTTAAGTAAGTATGTGTTCATGATCACTGTAATTTTAAGTTGGCAAGGAAACTTGGAATATTAAACAATTTTTCTATGCTCCACACCCTGTTTACAGACACAGTGTACAAAGTATATGCTATGTTTAGCTGAAGAGAAGATCATCACTAAATTGTTTCTTATCACATATGAGTAATCTGCCAATAGCCTGAAACTATCCTACTGCTGGGAGATAGTCTATAAAACTTTATTTTGTAAAACTGAAATAATAACAAACAGCAGTTGCAATTATATCAGTTTCCTCTTAAAGAGCTTGAAAATGAGGAAAACAGAAATAATGAGCAGGGAAAGGGGCAATGCTTTAGCTAATTGCAGTTTAATGTTCTTCTGTTCATCACTTAACTAATCTCTCTGTGAAAACTAACTTTTCTATTTTGTGGTCCTTTTTTAACCTGCACTGAAGAGCATTATTCTCCACCTTAACCTGCCTCTCCTTCTGCCTGTTTCCTATGCATGTTTACCTTCTCCCACAAAAATACAGACACACTGTTCTCAGTGCATAAAATGTTTACTGAGCAGTTAACACTTTTCAAAACACAGTATATTAAAAAAAAATCTAGAATTTTAAAATATATCTGTCTTTTATAAGAAAATCTGTGGGGTGTTTTTCCTGAAATTAACATTATTTGCACCTGCATCAACCTACAGTTGATACCAAACAGGGGAGACAGGTGAATTGTCAATTTGCTCTAGGGCTGGGCTGCCATCCTGAGTGACTTTAACAGGCAGGGTGAAGCTTATGAAATTCAGTAAGGACATGTGCAAAGTCCTGTCCCTGGGAAAGAATTTATCTGGAACTGATACAGCCAACTTCCTGAAGAGTGGCTCTTTGGGAGAGACCCCAGGGGTCTTGCTGGGCAGTCAATGTCACATGGGCCAGGAACCAGTGCTGGGAACAAAGAGGGCCAGTGACATTCTGGATGTATGAACAGAGGCCAGGGAAGTGCCAATCAGCCCCCACTCTGCACTTGTTAGATACCACATCCACTTTGGGGGTCCTCAGTGCAAGACAGAGATTGATAAACTGGATCCAACTCTTTGGGGCCAGCAAGATGGGGGCTGGAGCACCTGGGAAAATGGGCTGGGAGAGCTGAGCTTGTCCAGACTGCAGCAGACATGGTTTCATGGCACTTGAGGGGATACAAGTAGGCTTTCCACAGTGGTGGAGGGTGAGAGAGCAAGAGAAAAAATGAAATCAGCATCCTTATGAATTTAGGAAACAGGGAAACCTGTGAAACTTACTGACAAAAAGGTCTTACTCAGATAAAAAGAAGCTTTTTAAAGCAATCAAGCATCTGCAGACAGTGAAGATTTCCACAGATACTTCAGCAAACATGGGGATAAGGAATATAATCTTTTTATTTTAAGTGGTAAATCTCAAAATGAAAATGCTATAAAGAAGTTTGCTGTATGAGCCTGACATTTCATAAGTAGCTCACAAAGCATCTTTTATTTCTTCAAGCAACCACATTCAGTACAAGTGCAGACCATTATAATGCATTATTTTGGCAGATTCTAAGATAATCCAAGCTATCACTATATGGTATTCCCTGTTCTCAAATACAGCCATTAATTATGTTACTAATTTTTTCAGTGGGACTGAGCAATGACGAGGTGTTTTGACAACAATCAGCACATTGATTCATATAATGCATAGAAATTCAGGCTTTGAATTAATCACTTAAGTGTTCTAAGGGACCCTAGTGAGAGACAACAGAATATCTATGCCAGTGGCGATGGGAGTTACTCCAGTGGCACTATAACAAAAATTAAGGAAGGTAGGAAGAAATGCCTTGAGTGGATACTGATTGTATGAGAGAAATTAAAATGCAGAAAAAGTTCCTTTAGCCCAATTAAAATACACTCTGTGCATTAACTATAACATGGCATCAAACTATAACATTATTAAATAACCATAAAACACATGAAAAGTAGATGGCACTAGCAGAAAGAAGCAGTATTTCAGCTGCAGCTGCATCTTACAGACCGTAAGCTGCCAAGATGTAGCAGCTGTAATCTACACAGGTGGGATTCAGTTCACCTATCCAGAAATATGTGTAATATAGCAATTTGAATATGAGCTATTCACTCGCAATTCTCTTCATAATCAATGAACCCAATGGGAACTCTTGCAGTTACCTGACCTGTGCTAAGAACCTCCTTCATAAACAAAAGTCTAACACTTAAAAACATTCACACTTACCCTATAAAATCAAACATTCCTCTGTTGACTGTGAGAACAAGTCTAATTATTAATTCTATGCTAAAAGTAGCATATTTTCACCTCTACCTCAGAACTGTAGAAAAGGAAGAATTAGCAAGACTATGTGAAGAGGCAGAAGGGCAGATTGAACCTCTGAAGGTCACAGAGGCAGGTCAATTTTAAAAGGAGGACATGGCAAGTTCTGCAAAATCAAATAGTCCTTTAGGAAAGGTGATCTCTAGATTGTCAGAGGAACCAGTGGAAAAACCTTCTACACTCCACAGATCAGTTTCCTTTCCAGTCTTCGATACTAATCCAGAAAAGCATTTATTAAAGGTATAAACCTTAAGTGATTCTTATGATGACCTTAACAGCAAAATCAAAGCCTTCTAGCATATTATTTTGATTTGAAGACCTGGATTGGTTTCTTAATGAGCAAAGTCAAAGTTCTATTTGTACTCCTCAGCCTAGACTCACTGGAGCACATCTTAGCTTCCTGCACACCCAGGCTGCACTTCCATGGTAGCATATAAATATTAAAGGCGATGGTTTTATAAATTTCATCCCAGCATGAGGCCAAAATTCAGGATATGAATGAACACTGGAAATTATCAGAGCCTACAGTAAAGACCTATGCTTTCACACAATATTCATTATCCTGTTTATCCATATTTCATTCCATCTGCAAGACTGAACTACACAGTACCTCAAAACTATGTACTTCTTTTATGAAAGCTGAAATGTCTTCCTTCTAAAGGAATACAGTCAAATGCAGCTTCAAGATGAAATTCTTGCAAGTCTAACTGTAAAGGAAACCTTTGAAGTTATTAGTATCTCCCTGTGGCTTTTCTTTCATCTGTTTTCTGCCCTAAGTTGTACAGCAGGAGAATACCGAAAAGGCTGTGGTATGTGGCAACATGGTGCTTCAGACTTTTCATTTGGGCTTCATTATTCCTGTCCATGACTTCTAGTCCAGCAGCAAACAGGACAGCTTTTAACTGGTATGGGACAAAAACTGAAGAAAATGGAGATTCTGTCCTTTTTTTGTTTTAAGTCAGCAATCTCAGCACTCATCACAGGAACAATTTATTTGATATTCATATTCTACCTCAAGATGTCATTGACATCTCCCATGTTTCCTTCTACCCAAATCATTCTCACAGTATCTCTGCAGATCAGTCATAACCTTACAATGTTCTAATTCATGATGGAGCTCACATTACCAAGTGTCAGTCATACAAAAATGAAGCTTTAATTCAGTATACTCATCTATATTCTTTCTATAGTAACTGAAGAGAAAAATGAATTTTCAAGGCATGACGCATTCCATCCTGAATTCTGTAAACCTCTTTTTTTCCCATTTCCTACAGCAGGATGCAAATGTGTGTGTCTTTGCTTAATTGCCTGCATCCATGCCCAGACTGTCATTTGATATGCAAGACCCCTCCCATGCTGTCACCAGCATGCTTTTCTGGGCATTGCCTGAAAAACAGGTTTATGTGGGCCACAGGCTTAGTTTGTGAGACTCCCAGAAGATTCTAGGGGAGCTCTGTGCCTTTGACAGTGCAGCACAGTGGGCATGTTCCTGCTCCCACAGCATACCCCAAGCCAGGAGAAGGACTGCATGAGTGTGCTGACTGCTAGTGCCACGATACCATTGCTCAGCATAACAGCAAGATCCTGCTTAGCTCAGAAAGTCCTGGGTCTGGCCACGCATATTTTGGCATGCAGGTCAGGGGATGTTATTAGTCACTAAGTGCAGGGAGAGCAGATGTGAAGTATTTTGGGCAGCTTATGGTACAAAGACTTGAACAAGTCATTTAATCTAAAACACAGATTCTAAGGAAAGAAGTAACAAATAAACATGCCGGAGGGAAACCAGATAAGGTTATTTCCCTGTGACATTAAGTGTGTGTGCTCTTTCTCCGGAGGTGGTGTAAGTGCAGTTCAGAAAAGCCTCCTCTGAGCTTGGATAAGGTATTCTTGATCCTGAGGTAGGTCTAGATCCACATTTCTGTCTACATTGCAATGAGTGAATACTGTCCTTTTTCAAATGAAACAAAATCTATTTGGTTTTGTGCTGTTTCTGAATACAAATTAAGGCCTAATTCTGTTTACATTTTGAAGTTTTCTCTAAGTTTTTTCTACTGCAAAGATTTGTCAGCAAAGCTTTGAAACAGTTGAATTTTGCAACACTGCTTAAGTTTAACAATATCCGTCAGCATACAGCACTATTTATAGATTTCCAAATCTCTGGTATATTATAAAAAACTTTTTGCTTTGGAAAGGATTATAAAGTTTTCAAGATAGGATCTGAGAACACAATTGCTTTCAAAGAATGTCCTTCAGTTTTTACTTAGTGTTTCACTCTCTTAGCTTCTGTCTCTAATGTTTTTAAAATCAATTCCTAGGCAGTGAAATCTTGTGCCCAAGTTTCAAGGTAACTTTGCAACACTTTTATGACATGACATTCCGCTTTTGGAAATTCTTCAGGAAAACTCCTGTGTGAGAAGGGAAGGATTACAGGCATTCACCTATGAAGTTCAGAACTCTGTTATTCTTGTAAAGCTCATTTTTCAAAAGAAGTGACTTCCTATAAAACCAAGCTGCTTTCCCAGGAGCCTAATTAAGAAGCAATTGCTCTTACCAGGCCTGAGGGCATCTTATTTTTAGTGAATTTAATGATGTTACACACTGGCAAGTTCAGGAGCATTTTGCAGGAAGAGCTGTGTTTGAACTCTTTCTAAAGCACCTACTTAGCAGTCTTAAGCACAGATCTTTCAGTATGCAATATACGGAGAAACTCTTTCATCTACACTGTAATTCAGAGGGCTACTTCCTTTACAGAAGAAAAAAGGCAAACAGTACTTGCCATGTAGAATTACTACCTAGTATCTTAAAAGAGGGTTTTTTTTCAGTAGTTAAAAGAGTCATGCCAGAAGACTTGCAGTCTACATGACACCAGCATCAGGTTTGCACACAACAGCCACGGAATACAAAATTCATAGTGTATAAATGATTTCTCTCTTCTGTAGGAAAATATGAAACTGCAAAAATCAGACCAATTATCTCTGATGAACAGAAAACTTCCTGGCTGGCATTCTGCATACTGCAATATCAAAGTGCAGAACTACTTAACAAAACAAGAAAATTTTAAAATAATAATGTACGACCCAAGACACACATTTCAGTTTAATGTGATTGTCTTTCTCTCAGTGTAAGTGTGGTCTTAATTTGCCAGAGGTATCCCCAGTATTTAAACTCCTAGTGAACCAGAACACCCTCCTCAAGGTTATGCAGGCTTTAATTTATGTGTCCTGAAATTCCTATGTCATCCAGTTTCTATAAACTTACTTAAGTATCCTCCATGTTAATTTAAATAATTTAATAAATTAAGGTACAGTTATGAAAGCTATTTGCATGAATGAAAATGTTGCATCTTGGTACATGATAGTCCAGCCAGAGTGCTAAAAAATGAAAAGGGACAAAGCAGATGGAAAGTGAAATTAATTTTCTCCAGTCCCTCAGAGGTACTAAAATTTAGAAGGTGGAAAAACTGGACAGAATAAAACAAAGGACATAGCATCAGGGACATAGCATCTGTGTGCTGCAAGAGGGAATGCCCTTGGCCATGCCTCCTGTCTGGCCACAGTATGTGGGCTGGCTCCTCAGTTTGGAGCAGGGAGAACACCCTTCTCGGTCCTATTCAAGTTAAAGCTTATAGCCAGGCTTCACATACAAACTGAGGACTTGGAAAGTGCTCACAGGACCTGTAAGCTGGACACAGACTCTAAGGCTCCCATGCAACTTGAGAGAAATGGACCAGGGCAGTTACAAACAAAAGTGTGCATTCCAGATGAGAGAAAAGTGAAAGGAGAGAGACCAAAAAAAGAAAAAAAAGAGAAGGAACTATATACAAGTATGGTATTAGTGAAGAAGTAGAGAAGTAGTTGTATACAGAAACAGAAGTCCCAGGCTCTTTAGAGGATTCTTGGGTGATGTATTGCAGGAGAACATGCACAGATGTTTTAGTGCTTTGTGCCGGGCTGTGTGTTTATAAAGCAAAGAATAACTCTTCTGGAGCCTGAGTGTCTGTTTGCTTCATTTGCAGATCTCCCTGAAGACAGAAAGTGTAAATCGTCCACAAGGCTGGAGAAAAATATATGCTTAAAGGAATGGGAAGTCTTAAAATATTCTTGAGTTCTTGGGTGGTGTTACACCAGATCTGCAGGGAAAATCCGTGGAACATTTTGTGTTTCTTCTTTTTTTCCTTAGAGTTTTTTTTCCCCTTAACCCAAGAACACTTCTGAGTCCCCCAAAGAGAGAGCTGCCCTGGCTTTGCTCTAACTTCATACTGGAGTGAGACATGCCAGCGTGCCAGCAAGTCCAGGTACAGGCAAAGACTTCAAGGAGGAGAAAGTGTCATATCCAGCTCAGAGACAGGAGAAAGAAGGTTCAGGAACCCTCCACGGTGGGACCAAAAGAGAGCAGTGTGCTGAAGGCAGCTCTACCAGGCTGGATGGCACTGCAGGGAAAGCGAGCTTCTGGGCTATGGAATCTTTTTCTATTGCCCATTTTCATCTATTACACATTCAAAACCCACTGACGTTAAGCTATCGGGAAGAAGCAACACCTGGTTCACTGGTAATCCTCAGAACTTCACCATTCCATTTTTATATAAAGGTATCTTGTAATATTTTATGTGTTCTGTATTGCTCATGTAAGAGTATCACTATCATTTTATGTAAGAGTATCACTATCATTTTATATAACTTAATTGCACTTCCTGCATTTTGCAAATGCCTAAGCTGAAGTTTAGAATTTTAAAACTTCTCAAAATGGCCATGTATTTGCACAGAACTTAAAAGATTAAAGCTGGATGGAAAGATGGCAACAATAGTGGCCATAGATTTTACATGAAAACTTGGAGACTAAGTTTTTTTACTTATGAAACATAAGGCATGGAAAACTTCAGAATAATCTGAAGCTCATGACTCTGCTTACTGAAGTATTCTTTAGTCATTATAGCATTGATAGTAAGGTTGAGAACATTTATTTGAGTACAAGTATGTACAACTATACTTGTATTTGAGTACAAGATGTATTAGTTCTCAAGAGGGGACGGTCATGGCACTGAGAATGTAATGGTATTTTCTGCAAAATGAGCACAGATTTCTGCAACTTAAACTACCAGAACAGAAATGCGAAGTTATATTCTTAGAAAATGGGAGTTTAAAATTACATTTGAAATATAAACATTTTTACATATAAACATTTTTCAAACTGGTGAGTATCAGTCTTGAATGATTGCAGGAAAATCCAGATTTCCCATCATTTTTTAGTCTTGAGTCTTTACAATGAGCAAACATTAAGGCCGTATACAGTGTTAGGCATATAAAATCAGAAAATAAAGATGTAACATACTAAGTGTATCATGTTGCCAGGAATAAAAACCCATGGAAGCTGCATGTGGTACTGCTCAGAGAGAGTGCCAGTTCAGTCAAATAATGAAACCAAAAAGAAAGCAGCAATCCACACAGCGAAGCTGTGGATTCTGACTGTAAAATGAATGTATGTAAATAATCAATAAACTTTCAATTAAAATGTTTATGATGAAGATGTATAGCAAAGAAATTCTGGCAGCTGACCACAGCTCATTTTCAAAAAACATTCAGGACTCTCTGCTTAGACATGGACTTAGGACTTCAGAGAAAGTGAAGTATAGCATCAGAGAAAATGTATTATGTCTTCAAGGACAAATTCTGCTCTGTTTAGAGAAAGGACAAAGAAACTAAAACCTACAGGATCAGGCCTGGTTCTGCTCTGTTTGGCTTGACACTACCCTGCTATGCAGCCAAAAAAACATGCACAATAAATGCTGCCTTTAAATAAATGCTGCCTTTACACAGTTAAAGGGTGCAAGAGGGAAATGCTTCGGAAAGGAAACTGAGGGGGAAAGAGCTGAGAAAGTAAGCCTACAAAGGCAGAAGGACTCAACAAGAAACAAATATTGTACATGAGCCAATGTCAAATACATATTACATGAAGGAGAAACAGAAGCTGTGGGAATCTTAAGCAGGGAAGATTTCAGACTGCAGGGTTAAGTCTAAATGCCAGAAGACATGGCTGCAGCATATCTAAATAGCTTGTTTGATAAAGAGATGGCTTAACTGAAGCACCATTTCCCAGTCCTTGGCTGATAAACAACAGGAACTCAGAGGCAGAGAAAAACAGGTCAAAAGAGGCCAACAAGTACATATTTTACCCAAAGCCACAGCTTTCAAAATGTACTGAGATATCTCTCCCATGACTTCTGCTCCTGGAGTCCATGCTTTTACTTGCATGTCCACAAACACCAGCTTGCCAAGCATCTGCAGCTACACTGACCTGGACTGCACTCCCTGGTTGACTTTTTCTCCCACTCCTCAACCTCAAGCCAAATAAAATTAGCTCTGATAGTCAGCAGCCCCAGATTCCAAATGCAACACCAGGTCTCAGTTCTTTCACCTTCTTGTTCTTCTGTGATTATCATGAGCATGTCCCTCCTAATCTTTTCAACAAGGCTATATGTCAGCAGATTCTTTCCCAAGTTTCACTCCCTAAAACACAGATTCTTCTAGACTGCTAAAACTGTCACCCAGGCTCATAGCACTGTGCCTCTCAATTACAGCAATACTCTCCCTCAGCCTGGACAAATGCAATCTGTCATCGTTGCTATCCATTCAAAATGCTGCTGTGAAATTCATCTCCTGAGCCCATCATCTGTCTGTGTCATTCTCACCTGTGCCTCCATCCATTGGATAAGCTTTCCCTACCTCATCAGTTATAGCTACTTACTTTAATTTCCAAGAAATTTCAAAGTCTAACTCATCACCCTTCAGCTCTCTCCAAGCATTTTCAGTGTGTATCCAAGAGCTTATTATGCTTGCCCTCTATGTCTGATTAGTTAAATGTGAGGATCTTTGTTCTTTCTGTGCCATATTTCTCTATAAACATCCCTGGATGAACAGCATGAGACAAATGAAAATACTACATTCATTGCAGGATTAGAAGCAGTGAGGTTCTGAACACAAAATTCTGTAACAGTAAAGCAGGGTAAATAATTTATAGCATGGGATTTATTTATCGTATTTTACTTAATTTTCTGTTTACAAAATGGTGCATTTGGTATTCAGATGTGTCCACCAAATAATCTTTGCAAATTATTCTTGCCATGCTGCTTAAAAACAACCAAATTTAAAAATGTATGTATTTAGGTCACATGATAAATGTCTGTACCCTAGTTACACAAATATATCTTTGAGGTGGCCTGGGTACAAGTAGTGGTGATTAAGTATCTAAAATTCACTACCTGACAATAACTTATAAAATCATAATTGTTGTGGTGGTGATTATTCCTATGCATAAATATTCCTTCTTTGTGTTCTCAGAGGACTCAACCAACCTTCTCTGCAGTCAGATTATAGAGTTTTGCATACTTTATATCCTATTCCCATGCAGCCATAATTTTCAACAAAGGATATTCTGAATGCTTCAAAACAGCTGAAATGAATCACCTGGGAACACAGTGAGTGAACACACAGCATGTGAAGCAGGGTCACCAGGGTTAGACTCTGGGTTAGAAGTTCCTCAAGTCCTCTTCCTGAAGCTGGGTCATAAATCCAGTGCAGCAACATTAGATTAACACACACTGAGATCACACTCACCATCTTTTCTGACAGCATCACCACAACAGTTTTCAAATTAGGGCTGGTACCTTCCACTGCATTCATGTCCCAAGATGGCATTTGGCTTCTGAGCATTAGGAGAACAAACCCCTAAACCATGAGCTGAAAACTTCTTTACAGTGTACTTGTTTATTTTGGTAAACAGCCCTACCAACCTTTAGCTATACCATTTTCAGTTTTATCTGTGATACATGCTGTAGCTTTTCAGCCATGATTATTATTTGGATGGGTAGTAATTATTTTTCAATTCCTTTTAAAGTGCATTAAGGGCTAGAAATGAAAGGAGCAGGACATTTTTGAAACCTTTTTCTCTACAGCCTATCAACAAATACTACATTAAATAGTTTGAAAAATGTTCGTTTGCAAACCTCAGGCATGTAATAAAGTCAATATGTAATTTTACAACCACATCTCTTTTCTCTTGTGCATTAACATATAAAAAGAGACTTGCTCTATTTCTTCTATCAGAATATTAAAGGCATTCCATATACAAAACAGTCTGTAGGTTTCACAAGATAATTACACTGCTAATATCTTCAGTGCATTTATTAAATTCTACCTCCCTCTTTTTTTCACTCATATACATACCGGACACCAAATCCACTTAAGAGAAGTGGAGATGAGCTCTCTAAGAGTTCTCTAATGGGACCAGCATGTGTGACATTTCCTTTGGAGCATGGCACACCAGCACTATGTCCCATTCATTACGTTTACTATGCATAGACATCTGCTGTCCTCTTCCTGTTTTTCAGTGGAAGTTGAAACTCCTTATAATAACATTTTTTAGTGAATGCTCTGCTCCTCATGGAAAATTTATTTCTTTCAAGGGAAAGATAAATGCCTAAACCCTAAACCATTCAAGTCAAAGGTGAATGCCTCCGAGGAGCTGAAGCCTGGCTTAGGATTCGTCACTGTGCACTTCTTCATTGTTAGAACACTGTGGCTGATGTGTCATCTAAAGGAAACCAGGCTATAATACAGGAGATGTGTATTTCTACAAGAAAATGGGAATATGAGACCAATATTCCCATGGGAGTATCACGATGACCATTTCATATTCAAGCATTTGAGTTTCAATGGTCATATTTCAGATCTGGGTTTTTTTACATATAAAACAAAAATATTGCCCCCATATTTTTCTGAGGAAGGTCTGCAATTTATGAAAAAAGCAACTGAGATTTTTTTTCTGCCTTCATTTCAGTTATGTTTTGCTAGGTTAGGACTTGAGCTGTTACCTTGTAGATGTCAAGGAATCCACACTGGTGGTCGAAGCGCGTGTAGAGCTCATTGAGCATGCTGATGACCTGCATGGGCGTGCACTGGGCACAGATGGCAGTGAAGCCAACAATGTCCGAGAAGAGCATGGTCACATCATCAAACTTCCTGGCCTGAACCTGCTGCCCCTGCCACAACTGCTGAGCCACCTCTTCGGGGAAAATAGAAATAAGGAGATCTACTGTCTTCTTTTTCTCCTCTTCCAGGGCTTGGTGTGTACATTCTAGTGTTGCCTTGAGCTTATCCATTCGCTTTTTCAAGCCGTCCTGTGCCTTTGCTTGCTCCCCAACCAGTATGACATCACGAGTAGCATCATGGATTGGTATGTCTGAAAGATGGAGGCCTCGGCCCATCAGCTCATCCAGCTTGTCCACACAGGGGGAACCCAGAAACAATATAGAGTTTGATTCTGGCACATGAATCATTTGTCCTTTAATTTCCATCACCTGTAAAACAAAAAGAAAGAGTTTAGACAAGGGGGAAAATCAACTTATAGATGTGGATCCTCATTCTACTTCCTCTGTCTTTTCAGCTAAAACAATTAACTGTAGCCTTTTATACAGAAGCCTTTTGCACTCACCTACTCAAGTAATGAGACTCACAGTCTGCTCACCAAATTGAGTCAGAAAACAAACTAAATTGACACAAAAGTATTCCCAAATCAGATGTTGGATTTTGTTTGTACCCAATTAAATAAGAAAGCAATAATATGTATTCTCAGAGTGTTGTCTAAATAATGCTCCTGGATGTACCTGGACTTAACAAGCAAATTTCTGAGTTGTTCTTTCTCTGTTACTTAGCTATTAATTACAAAAAGCAAAAAAGGGAAGAGAAATTGCAACTGTCTGAAAGCAGGTTAGTGAAATGAAGTGCCTTCTGTTCTTTTTCAGCAAAATATCTAATATAAGTCAATTGTGGTCATTTTATGGAGGAATCAAATAAAAATAGATGTGAAAAACAGCTCTATAAAATAACAAATGGCATGGAAATATCGTACTAGTCCTCCTGTTTCCTGTTTTCCTTCTCATACATGCCGACTCAGTTAGAATCTACAGATTTCTTGGTAACAGAGCTTCATCCAATTTGTATTTGTGGGATAGCAGAAGGTACAGTATGGAAGGAGCATCAGGTGGTTCATCACACTGGTTGATAGCTTTTGCATTAGCCTGTTAGATGTCTAGATGTTTTGAGCACTGTCCAAGGGTGGATATCACTGAGGCCGTGGATTGTCACCTCTTGCTCCATGATGGCAGTCAAGCACAAAACTGCCAGACTGAAATGGACACTGAAAACTAAATTAAATCAGACAAAGTGTATCTCTTTGTAAACACAGCTTGCCATAGCCTCTGTCATGAAAAACAACTCCATTAATGTTTCCCTTCCAGGACTGCGCAAAGACCAGGGCAATAATGTGCAAGATGATCTAGAAAAACCCACAGACCTTACCCTGAGGATCTCACAATCAATACAGGCACAACACACAAACCTTGTGCACCTAAGCAGTGTTAGGCACCATAATGCCTTGTATCTGTGTTTTTCTATTCCACATAGTATCTTAAAATGAAAAGGCCTCCTCCGGTCACCATTTCTTTCATCATGTAGCCATTTGCTTGCTGTCACATTATTCACTTATCATTTAATCCTCCTTCCATCCATAATCCTACCAAGCAAAATAGAAAAACCTCCATCAGGGAATCCAGAGGTGTTTGTAATAATGATGTGATTTAAGTGTCCAGTGGTCTGAAAGCTCCTGCTGAGGTGATAGGTAATCCTACATGGTACTTCCATGTCTGGGGGAGATTTAAGGAAGCACCTCTTTCTATCAGTTGTTTTTACATAAGGTTTACATAATATTTTTATACATAATGCTGTCATTGTAAACTCTATGGCAACATGAGAACTGAGCCTATCCTGTCCCTATTGCCCTCTGCCTTCTCTGCCAGCAACCTAACATTCAGCTCCTGATGTCAGCCAGGGAACTCAGCAAGTGAAAACAATAAATGCAAGTCATTAAAATTGTCAAATTTTCTAATTTATTTTCCTGCACACCTACTAATATTTACATTCCTAAGCCTTGCTTCCTCAGCTTCACTCTGGGACATTCATCTCAGTGAGAAAGCCAGTCAGCTAACTGCATGAGCTGATTTAATGCTCCATGGCTAAGTGTTCTTTTTCTACTTTTGAAACATGGCTCCCTGGGAAATAGGATGCTTTCTGCATGCATGCAGCCTCATGCTTCCAAAAGGGCACATGCAAAATTGTTTTAACTCCGAAGTACAAGTTGCCAAATATGAAATACATGGTACAGCATTTCTAAATTCTCTTCCTATTTTGTTCCCCTGTGCCAGAGAGTTTTCTGTTTGTTGATTTTCATTCTTGTGCAAAATAAAAGTATCTCATATTGCCTCTTCCATCACTTCCTCACTTGAATCTTCCATCTCCAGGTGAAAACAGGGTGTTTTCAGCTCAGGAGGATAAGAGAGAGTGTGACCACAGAGCCTGGCTGAGCCAGCCTAGCCTGGGCTTGAGCTGCATGTCAGCAAGGCAAGGCACCTGGCTTGGAGGTGTGTTTCTCCTGTTAACCTGCTGCGAGACTAGAAGAAAATCAATGCATCCTCCTGTGCTCCCACTTTGCCTCTGTCAATTTGAGGTGTTAAACTCTTTGATGTGATCACTGTCTGTGTTAATATATTGTGCCAACTTTCCCCAGGTGGACTTTTCTCAGGAAACACTGACTGTGTAAATAATGTACGAAATAGGCACTCTGGAGTCCTCTGCTCTGCTTCTGGGTAACCTCAGGCAGATTATCAATCCTGACTTCTTATGTGGCCTTTCAGCACAGCAGGAACAATGCTATTGACCACCCTGTAAGACACTTGGAGACTTATGTGTGAAAAGCAATAAAAGACATACCATCCTGTAAAATGCCTAACTAATAATAACCAAGTGAGCTGCCCTCTGCTTCAACAAGGTTGTTTCCAGAGCATTCTGAGAAATTTCTGCGAAGATATTCTCTGTACAAAATTTATTAGCTTCCTAAAACTGTCAAAGGTTCAGTGATATTTCAGCTTTATCCCCTAAATTATCACGTGTTCTGTTTAATAGGAATCGTTGATGTTTCCTATCATTTCTTTCATGTTACATTAGTGACTTTGTCATCCTGCTCCCTCTTGATGACTGATGAATGTTTTAGAAAATAGCCTGCCAGTCTCTTCAAGTTGCCAAATCAGGGAACAGGACAGCAGAAAAAAAACCTGCCCCAGATTTCCTGGGGCAAAACACTAAGGTCTTGTAAAGAACAACAGTAGAGAAGAGTTAAGACTGCATCACTCTTATCAGCTTTTGCAAAGCCCTTTCCTTTCCAAAGAAGTTTCAGATATGATTCAGACATTTTCTAGCAGACTTCAGTATGCAACTGTGATCCAGCAGGACCTCCATCTATTTTCTTTGATTTTTCATGCTTCTTATATTCTTCTTTTTTATCTAAAAACATAGCTGATGTTACACGGTATCAGGTTTGCCTGAAGCTTGCCATAGTAAGTCACACTTCTGGGCACCTCCCCAAAGCTGGACAGCTTTACACCTGGACCATAAGCCTACAGGCAAGCAGGATGGCATCATCCATCTTCCTTGTAAGCAGGGAAAGATAGAAACATTTCTGTCATCAGTTTTATTTCATTACTGCTACATTTCATTGCCTTCCTGTCTCTTTAATTACATTCTCACTGAATAAAATGAGACTAATTCTACCATTTTCAGAGGACATTCCACTGATTTACAGTGGTGCAAGAGAACATTTTGAAAAGAGCAATTATATATATCATATTTTACAGTCTTATGTTGCAGTGAAATGACAGCACAGCCTAAGTAGCTTTGGGATGAAAAACAAAAACCCTGTCACTGAAAGAAAGGGAGCAAATGGTTCCTGATTCCAGGGAACTCTTTCAGTGTCTCTCCCCAAAGACCCAGCTCAGAAATACTCACAGATTCTAAAGCTGCTTTTTGGGAACATGGAGAATCTCCCACTGAGCAGCGCACCACCAGCTCCTTCATTAGGTACACAATACCCAACCCTCTGCACAACCTCTGCATACTCTGGATGCAAACCACCCCAGGAACAAAAAGCTTATGAATCAAATGCTAAATCCACTGCCTAATTTTTAAGGAAAAGCACAGGGAAAAGTTTCATGGGTTGCACTGAGGGATGACAGTACTCCGTACAAAGATGTGTGTTTCGGAATAGTGATTGAGAGAAGGTGTACACATCTCCTCAAAAAGATTAAGGAAATACAGGATGGCATCCCTGAGAAATAACTGGGGGATTAAAAAGGATTTTCCTTCTAATTGGCCAGACCTTTTCTGCAGCCTCTGCAATCCACAAATTTCAATGAAGCTGCTCCTTTGATTTTGATCAGTGCATAAACCCTCCCAAACTGTGACTATAGTCTTCTCTTTTTTTAGTTTTATTAATTGGGATTAGGTTAGAAACTTACAGTGCTAGGCCACACTTTCATACACAGTTGCACATCCATGCTTGATTTCATACAATGGACAAGTTCAGTAAGAGAAAACAAAGCTGCTTCTTTATCAAGGTCATAGCTATTTAGAGAATGGAAAGACTGGGGCAAAATCAGCTTGAACCTGAACACCATCACCATCATAATTTCCAGGTACAAAGAGTTTAGGGTGACTTTCAGAAAGGAGGTCCAGCTGTTAACCTAAATTTTAAAACAACTGGACTTCTCTGAATATCCTACAGGATACATGGCAGTGCCTCAGGAACATTTACAGGAAGGTATTTCATAACATCTGAGCAGTTAGAGGCTTAGCGGATTTTGTGAACACAGACAAAACAGTACAGTTACAACAGTACACTTGCAGAAAGAAATGCAATGACTTTCTTGCTACGTTTCCATGACATATCTAGAAGGGCTGAAAGTATGACACACAACACTGGAATTAAAAAAAAATGTCTTAAATTGGAAAAATGGGCTAAAGGTGGAATTCAAAATAAGGGCAATAAATATATTTAGATAGAAATAAATGCAAAAAGTACAGGCAGGCTAACTGTTCCTGAGAAGATGGCCCAGAGTGCACAGAGTGGAACAATAGAATGTAAGCCAACATGGCATGCTGTCATGTAGAAATAAAACACCATACAGGACTAGGTAAACAAAAAATACAGTTTGCAAAACACCAGAAGTTATCCTTATACTGTGACCACCAATTTTCAGACCCCAGAAGGGCAAATCTGTCCCTTTTAAAGTATAACAAAAAGGTGGATTGATTGGAGAGTCTGGTGAAAAGCAATGAAGGTAATGGAAGGTCTAAAAAATATGACCTACAAAAAAATTTGAAAACATTTGATGGTTTGCCCCAAAGAAGAAAAATGTGAGTGTGGGCATATGAAAAAAACACTTTGTGCCAATGTAAAGAGGTCAAACACAAATCCTGTGGCAAAAGCTTTGAAGGAAAGGCCCTGGTGATCCTGGTGGACAGCAAATTGAACATGGTCCATCAAAGACTAGAAGTACTCTGGGCTCTGGAAGGAGGAGTGCTGCAGCTGGTGGAGGGAAGTGATCCTTCCCTTCTGCTCAGAACTGGTGAGGCCACACCTGGAGTCCTGTGCCCAGTTCTGGGATCCACAGTACAGGAGACACATGGACATGCTGGACAGCGTCCAGAAAAGGTCAACAAAGATGACAGGAACCTGGGACATTCTTCCCTATGAAGAAAGGCTGAGAGAGCTGGGACTGTTTAACCTGGAGATGGGAAGGCTCAGGATGATCTTATCCATGTACATAAGTACTCAAAGGGATCAGGGATGACAGAGCAAGATCTTTCCAGTGGTGCCCAGGACCAGAGGCCATAGACATAAACTAGCCAAAGGAGGCTCCCTCTGAACAGCAAAGAACACTTGTTTTATACACCAATCAGTGCTACAGGCTGGCTGCAGAGATTGTGGAGTTTCCATCCTTGAAGATACTCAAAAGCCACATGGATGTGGTCCTGGGAAACTGACTCTAGGTGACTCTGCTTGAGCAGATTGAACCAGATGACCTCCAGTGGTTCCTTCCAACCTCGGTCAATGAAATGAACAAAAAGTAAAAAGCTCAAATTGGAAAAAAATAGTTTAATGTGGGATGTTCTTGTATTCATAGGGAGAGTGAGAAAGGAAACATCATTGGTGAGGAGTTGGATTATGGTGAGGAGTTGGATTGTGCATTTGATTTGTGAGACCTGTCAAAGGTGATCAATCTGTCTGGAAAGCAGAGGAACAAACCAGTGACTTAATAGAAATTTAGGTGGAAACAGGAAAGGGAGACATAGTAGGGTATCATTTTGTATTCAAACAAAAACTACACAAGTTAGTTCTGGGATAATTAATGTAGTGTCAGTGTGGAATTCATTGCTTCAGTCAGTTTAAGATTCTTTCTACAGGCAACAACAGAAACATGTGCTTCTGGAATAAAAGTTGCATGATCTATGCGACACATCTAAGTCATGGTCAAATGAGTCATGCCCCATGTGTAGACATACATTTCTCTGCTGTGAAGGGAGCACAAGGCTTGGACATACATGCCTGTAGTGGTTAAGTCTACCTCCTATCAGAATAAACTTAATTCATAGGAGTGAATGTACTGCTGTGCATTGAAAGATACTGAAATGCCAATATGTTAAGCGCATTAAGGGAAATACAAGTTCTCTATTAGTCTAACAAATTTCTATTTTAAATGCTTCAAAACTCAATTCAATAAACTGAAGACTTGGTAAGCCTGTAAAATCAGTGCTGCTCTGTGGCTGGCTGACCACCAGATAGGCAAAGCATGACTTTGACCCTTAAGACTGAAAAAGAAACAGCTATTAAAACCTCTCCAATACTCCTGCTCTGCTTGTAGAGTGGGGTAAGTCAAAGCCACAGCCAGCAGAACTAGCTGTGGAGAAAGATTCATAAAAATAAGAAAAAAATCTTATTCTAATGAAACCCTGATTTGCTATTTTTTCTGCAGACAAAAATAACAAAATATCATCTTCCATTACACCCATGTTTTATTTAAAAAGAGAAATACATATCATCTCCACAGAAATGAAAAATAACTTTTCAGTCGATGCCTGATACAATTGAATAAACTAGATAAGGTTTGCTCAGCACAACTCAGGATGTGCTTGGCTTCTTGTGAAATTGCAACTCTCAGCATTTGCTTACAAGTTTGTATTTCCAGCTCACTGCATTGTCAGAAGACTATTATTCCACACAGCAACAAAGTGACTGTTAAAAATTTCTCGCTATTTATAGCAGACCCTGGAGTGTTTCATAACATGCAACAGCCTTCACAGCAAAGTGACCCAATATAAGATTTTCTGTATGTCATAGATACCTCATAAACCCAGACTGGCAGCAAAATATTGTACCTTTAGGAAATCCAAAATTTCAGTGGGAATACATTCATTTTCTATAATGTAAAAGAGAGAGAAACTGATAATGAGAGACACATTCATATCTTTCAGTTGTAAACTTGGATCTCTAAAATAATTTCTTGGTATGAAAAGAGTAAGTGGGGCAGATTAAAAGCAAACAAGTTAAGGTTAGATAGGATCTGCTTCACAAGAAGCATTACATATCAAAAGCATGGAGCCACCTGTAAGGACATGTGAAAGGGGGAAAGGAGAAGAGGTAAAGGAGATGACTCTATCCTTAACACATTAGTCTGCTAAACCAACTAGAGAAACAAAAGGCAACAGTGGATTCCACTTGAAACAGGTCAAGACAATTTACAGTTTATCTTTTCCTGCTTCAAGACACAGAAATTGCTTTTAAGAAGGTACTCCTGCTACATGGATAAGTGCAAGATAAATCTAGCCCTGTGGAATAAAAACAATGGGAAAAGAATTTCTTCAAAGGAACATGTATCTACACAAGACAGCAAAGAGTCAGAATTCAACCCTATGTGCTCCTTGGTCAGCTTCCCTTACAGATGCTCTCAAGCAGGGGGAGTGGGTGAACTCAACAGGGCAGACAGGCAGAATATGGCATGGGCAACACCACAAGAAGAAACTCACCAGTGTTCCCAAGAGAATTTCAAAATCCCTTTGAATATCAACAGACCGAGAACAGACTGAATGTTTTTTCCATGAATAAATAACTTCATATACTGAAACACAACCTGTGTGAGTCCCAGAGGCCCCACTGGCCTGTCAGTCCCTGTCCAGCTTCCAGGACACCCGTGGCCCTGCCCAGGGCCCTGCACTCCACATGAGCCCCCTGGGCCATCAGTCCTGCCTTAGCCATGCTCTCACAGCCCTGCCCTGCCCTCCCTGGCCATGGGCCCATCCAAGGGCCTGAGTTCCAGCCCAATATCAGTCTTTCCCCATCCCCAGCCCCAGGGAGGTCCCAGTGCTGGTGCTGGGCTGCCCCCACATTCCCAGTCTGGGTGCCTGGGACACGTCCTGGCTGCAGGTGCTGCCCCTCCACCCTGCAGAATCCCACAGCTCCTGGCACACTGAGTACCCTGAGAGCATCCAGAAAACATTTTACCTGAAATACCTATCAACCAATTAGCATCTGGACAATGGTCTTGGCCATACGGTTTAGTTTTAGGTAGTCCTGTGAGAAGCAGGGAGTAGGACTTGAGGAACCTTATGGGTCCCTTTCAACTCAAGATATTCTATGATTTTGTGGTTTTCATTTTACTGCAAAATCTATTTCATTCCCTAAGATTGCTTTCCGGTTGCATACACCTTGATTAGCATGCTAGAGTTTTACATTTCAACAATACATGTCTCTCTATTAAAAGCCAGGATACTCGTGCAGATATTCAGCTGCCCATCTTACTCCAACAACTCAGAGCTAAAAATATGCAGTATCAGTGTTTAAAAAGTCTGCTTTGGTGAGGAGCAGAGGAGTGGAAACAATTTTCAGAGACACGCTCATTTGTTTAGAATTACAGAATCCTAGAATAGCTTAGGCTGGAGGGGGCAGTAAAGATCATCAAGTTCCAACCCCCCGACCACCACAGGCAGGGACATCTTCCTCTAGACCATCTTATTCAGGGCCCCTTCCAGCCTGGCCTTGGGGAATTCCAGGGCCGGGGCATCCACAGTCACTCTGGGCAACAAGCTCAAAATCTGTGAACTGTGAAAGTGGTGGTAGCAATAACATGCTCCAAGCCACACACTTGCATTAATTTCATATTTCAACCAAAGCAAAATGCGTTTTTGCACTTAGGATCCCATCACAGTTTAATTACAACAGATCAATCAAAGTAGAAGGGAAATTTCCCATATTCAATATTCTCTATGAAATATATTAATTTCCAATTAATTTTTGTTAAACACCTGGTTAAAAAAAAAATGTTATATACATTTACAAAATGAAATCTCTAATTATCTCATGCCTGGGAAAACCTTTATAAATGACAAATATTATGTGTCAGCTTGTTAAAGACAGATATTTTTTATTTATTTCTATCAATGTCAACCAAGCAAAATTATGGAGGAATATGTCAGTACACCGAAGGGAGTGGGGATGTTGCCATTTTCCACAGTGTTGTTACTTTCTGAATTAGTTCTTAGTGACTTTGGCCCAAGATTTGTGTGGGTGCATGAATCAGTCTTTCCCCTAATCCTTCCCCTAGTACTCTTCACCTCCTATCAAGAGCTTTTCCTCCGAACGAGACCTGTCCCAGCTGCCTGAGATGTCCTACTAGCAGGAAGTACTCTTACTTATGTGATATTTCTTGCTAAGTGCTTTTCTCTCTCAGATTCAGGCTCACTTGTTTCTTTGTGGAAATTGGTTCTTCGCAAAAAGCAGTGAAATGGTTAAATAAGTGCACATGTTTATTCATGAAAACAGTAGGCAAGGAGCAGCAGAAGCAGCATTCCCCTTTGATCTGTAAGAACAGATATATAGCAACCATTAGGAGATATCACATTTCACCACCAACCTAGGTATTTTAAAATTCCTGTGATTAAAAGATCTCTTAGCCCATGCACTAGCTAGTCTGCAGAATTTTTCAACTTTAGGACTTACAGAATCCGACTCTTTCCCTAATTCATCTTAAGTATATAAATCTGCTCGAAATTCCTGCCAGCACCACACCAAGGAAGCTGATGAGAATTGGAGTCCTCTGTTGGTATTTTTACTTTGCTTTGATTTTTATTACCCCATATATCAAGTACTTTTGCAGCTTTGATAAAAGGCTTTATCATTAGAATTTGATATTGGGATTAATCAATTCTGCTCTCCTGGCGCAGTATAAATTTTCAGAACACGAGAAGAAATTTCTTCTTTTCCCAGTCCAATAATTCTTAACTTAGTTATAATAAGAAAAAGCCATTCTACCCCTCACTGAAGTCACTGTAAATATATCAAGCGGATTTTAGTGAGAACTGCATCAGGCCTTTAAAATTATATTTTCTCTGTATTTCTTAAAAAGGTTGAATTTCTTTTAAGAGTGTTCAACATAATCCACCAGATCATTAAGAGACCTTTCATCCATAACCTGCTGTCAGTAGCATATTTGAGAGGTACCAGTAAAAGACAGTCTCCTTGTGGAGTTCTCTTACACGCTGCATTAATGAATTTGGGAAGAATTCATCGGCCTGGTTTAGTAGCCCCCGGTTAAGGATGTCATGTTCCACAAAGCACTTATTTTACAACACATCAAGAAATGAAAAGCAAGTGAAAACACTAAAATGCCTTTGATTTAACAATAAATAGGACATAGTGTGAGAAGGAACAGTCAGATGTAATGAATATTCACATTTCTGTGCATATTAAAATATCTGTTTAGCTTCAATTTTCTTCACTACATCTAACTGACTTTTCCTTGATATGGTAGTAAAGAAAATAAAAAAAATGTTGAAGGTGATATTTTGAAACCAACGCACAGTCATTTTCTATTGCTTTGACTCTTCTAGTACAAATTGAAGAATGCATTTAAGCAAGTTGCTGCTCCCCAGTGCTGCATGGGAGCCACCAAAGCCTGGAGGGAGTGTGGTGGGATGGGGCAAATGTGAGTGTGGATGGAACTGGGAGACCCAGCCTTTACAGCAAAGAAGGACAACAGAAGTGATCTGTTGTCTAAAAATACTGAGAACTGCTGCCTCATGAAGCTCCCCACTCAGCTTGCAGATTCCTGCCTCTGGACACCCCAAGGGAGCTTTGCACAGCTTCTCAGGACTGTCTGTGTTGGGCAGATGACAGCCAGGCAGCCCCAGAAATGGCAGGGCTGCCCCAGCAGTGCTCTGCCCCAGCTGAAGCACCCTGCCGAGGAGCAGAAAATATTTGCTCAGGCACCGCACGAGGCTAACGCAGCCACCTTGCTGCTGGAACATGGCCAGCTCACCCAGGACAGGCTGAGAGGCTCAGTGGAGCTAATGAAAAGCTGTCTGTACACACATCCACAGGATCAACTCTAACCAATTCATATCCAATGCAAATACTGACCTGCAGCTAATTTGGAGATGGGAATTCCCTAAAGAGCAGAGCATTTGATGAGCCTTCCCATTTTCAGCATTTTGACTCCAACAATTCTTTTGAGAATTAAAGCCTTTAAGCCTAAAATCTGTACCTCAAAAGTCAGTTTTAAGATCTAGAAGCCTTTCAAAATTTCACATTTCAGATATTTACTCCCTTTGCAAGAGTCAGAAGGAGAGGAAGAGGCAGGGAATTCAAGAGTGGTTAAGCCCAAGAAGAAGCAGCAGGGAAGGGTTTAAGATTTGGTTATACTTATCATTATCGTACTCTGATTTGATTGCTAATAAATTAAACTAATTTCCCCAAGTCAAGTCTGTTTTGGCCCTGGCAGTAACTGATGAGTGATCTCTCCCTGTCTCCTCATCTTGACCCACAACTTTCTCTCCCCTGTGCAGCTGAGGAGGGGGCACTGCCTAAAGTCTCCCATGAAAATGGTCTTATGAGAAGAGCCAAAAAGAAAACATTCTCTTTGTGGAAATTAGTCCACCTTATTTTCTTCAGGTTTTATCTGTAAATCTTCATCCATTTCAGCTAAAACTGTGGACTAAGTTTTATTGAGCGTCTGTAATACATGTGTCTGCAGTAGCTGTTCTGCATTTTCATTTATTTGGGTTTACATGGCCTGTCATTGACTCCTGTACTTCATTTACAAGGACAGGCTCTCATAAATGCTCTCTTTCTTCTGCACAAGTCAGGATCTACTTGGATTCAACAAGCAGTAAGAACTGGTGCAATCACACACAGCTGTGTATTTCATGGAAATTATTTTGCACTGATACCAGATATGGGTAGAGTGCTGTAATATCCTATAACATGTAGATTTTTCCAACACATTTACACTGGAAATCCTCTATTCTCTGAATATTAGCAGTTTACATTTTGCAGTACTCAACACAAACACAAAATCAAGGAATCTCTCCCTAGTTTTCATATATAACTTGCAATATTTGGCTAGACATGGTGTCCTCCAGAATGCTTAATTTTTGCAATTGCATTATTTTTCATAAAATTTTAATAAAGTATTAACACTATAGAGAACAATTAAAGGAATATTAAATGTTATTGCATTATCAGGCTGATGATTCTATGAAATAAAACACTGGTTGATGTATTGAGAATACAGAATATTGGACTTCTCAAGTGTGATCATATGATTTTTTTATAAAGTTAAAATAAATTAAACTAATTCTCCCAAATACTGTGTTCTTGCACAATATTCCATAATAATAATAATAATAATTTTTTTAAAAGACAGTAAAATTTAGCAGTCCTTAATCACACTGCAACAGTCTTGATTTAAATCAATGGCATTATACACAGATAGTTGATTCCTTAAAAACAAGAAACTATTCTTATATCTGTCGAGGAAGTAAGAGAAAATGATGATGATTACCGAGATTCAGGTAAGAAGAAATGACACAGAAAAGCAGACTGATGATTGCCTATTTCTCTGCTAAGAGACAAATTTTCTCTAAAGATGGTATGAGATCTTTTGTTTAAGCAAATTTTCCAATTGCTTTCAAAACACATGGCTCTCCAGAAGGGATGCTCTTCAGCTGGAGCAATGAAAAGGCCTAGTCTGAAATCATTTGGAATTAATGGAGAGGCTGTTTTTGACAGCAGCACACTCCAGGACACAGGGTCACAAATAAGTGGAAAATCCCTCCTTTCTCAAATGATCAAAATAGGTTCACCTTTTATTGCAGCACACAAAACATTCTAGCTTATATCTATCAGTACATACAAGTGTATGTTGCATCAGTGGAAATAAATGGAAAGTCTGGCACAAACAACTCTCTGATGACATTTGTGATTTTTCAGTCATAGCTAAACAGTGTAACTAGCCATTTTCCCCAATTTCTTCCCACACATGTTTGTGAAAGGAAATAACACCCTTTGCTCAACAGGCAAGAAAGTAAGATATTGTTTATGAAAAGTCATTATGATGTATTAGTGAGTTGTGAAAAGATGGAAGAATTAAACTTCTTTCTTTCCTTTCTGCTTTGGTTAATGGCCCCTCAGTCAATTGAAAACACCATTGTATTTCATACACAATAACCTAACTGAAGTATGTTAAATGAACACAGATTACCAAGGCATTTCATTGTTTTGAAGCGCCCAGAGTAAAAATCCTGACACGGTGAAATAAATGGATAAACAGCCAACTTAACTACGTAGAGATCTCCACTGCAGCTTTGTCCCATGCTCTGAAATTATACACTATTTGAACATGGATGACCATATATATAAAATATATTGACCATATATATAAAATATATTCTCTAGTGATTGCAAAGTTTCACAACATTTTAATGCTCATATTTCACAAGAGCAGATAATGACTGAAGTCAGGAGAAAAATTAAATCAAAGCTCATTCTAGAAAAGCTTTCCAGACATCAGTTTCCATATGTTGTCTTGCTCACTTCACATCACCACATGCCTAAATTCTGCAAAGATCAATGAAATCTCAGTTTCATGTGTGTAAATCAACAACATCAGGAAAACTGTCTCTGACTGACACAAAAAAAATTACAACAACATTTGCTGTCTCACAGTGCCTTAACATTTAATCTGTTATATCAGGACATTCTCATTACAGAACTTAAAATTTCTGATTTTGTATTAAAATCAGATCACACAGTAAATGAAACATTTTGGATAAGCAAGATTGTTCCAAATATTTTAGTTTCTAACAGAATAAATCTTCCAGAAATAAACCTAGCAGTAAAATTATTCAGTGAAACAACCTGCATTTTTTTTTTCTTCTGGAGTGAGACTTCAAACTGGCAATATATCTGAGGAATGTATATTAAACATTAATGTTTTTCCTAGTTGGTGACAGTTTCATATGCAGAGCTGTTGCAGGCACACAGTTCCAATGAAGCTGACTTTAGCAAGCTCTTCAGCCACCCTCAAAACCAGTCCCTCCCTAAGGTAAGATTGGGAGATGCACTCGTAATCCCTACAGAAGACACTGACAGTAGCTGATCAAAAACACCCTAGCAAAATATCTTTTTGTGTCAGGAAATGAAAATTCAAGGAAAGAGACATATTTCACAGGTATACATTACTTAAGCCAAACGATAAAACAAAATATGTATCCATGTGGACTCAAATTCAAAACTCCTCAATCCTACAATGACTAAATAAAGTGATTAAATATAGAAGTTATGGTTTTATTGAAACAGGCACTTTCAATCAAAAAAGATGGTAAGGCTGCATAACTTGCAGGAATATCTCTTACTATAAACAGATGAAAAAATTATATTTTCAGATATATCCAATACTATCAGATTTGGGACAAGAAGAATAGAAAAATCTCTGTCCTGATGCAACCCAGCAGATGTCTAAAAATGCATTTCAGATGAATAGTGGGCATACCTTTCCACTGAATATTCATTATCAAACCCAGCTGGCATTCCGCTAACAGAGACTGATTCCTTTGCTTAGGCTAAGTAATGCCAAAGTGATTTCCCCCTCTTTGTCTTCGTTTTGACTTCTGTACACCTCCCCAGGTAACATCAGAGCATATTTTTCTTAGTTAGACCAGCAAACACGACATGCTGTGTTTTCTCACGCTGATGCAGCTGTGCTATTACTCTCATTAAACAACCAATTCCATGAACAGCCTGTATTTGGCAAACAGCATCAGCTTCACACATTTCCTGATTAGCCAGGCTCAATTCCTTGCACAGAAGTAATGATTTACCTATGCTTATTCATACATTAGCCTTGGAATAGAAGGGGTTCTTTTCAGAAGGAAGTTAATAATGTACTTTTTCCTGGCACTGTGATAACACTACAATTACAGCACTAGATTTGCTGTGTTAGTCTAATCTATGGTCCTCTATTCTCCTGCCCTCTGCCTGCTGTCGACCAGCGCTAGACAGAATGACCAGGGCTGCTGATGTACTTTGTGCCCAGGAGACCTGGTTGCTTTTATGGGGGTTTTTCAAGTGATTTTGGGGGTTTGTTAGGTTTTGCTGTTGTGGGGCTTTTTTTTCCCTGAGAGCTATCTTAAAGAAGTCTGAGCAGCTGCTGCTTGAGGTGAGGAGGAGGAGATCAGGATTCCAAACTGACCTAGCTAGAAAGCCAAATAGCCCCACATGGGAGGCTAACACCAAAGTCACCCTGGGAGCTCAGAGTCAGCAAAAGCAGAACTTCTCTCCTATTTTAGCAGCTTTGCTGTGAGAACTTCTAGGCTTTGTTCCAACACAGCCAATTTTTGGTGTTCTGTAATCTGTTTTTTACTTAGCCACTAATTCCTTTCTCTTTCTTACAAATAGAGACAGAAAACTCTTTGATGGGATGACTGGCATTAGTCTTTGTTCTACAGTGGGAGTAAAAAGTTTTAATGCCTCCAGATAATGTGGTTTCATCTCTTTGCTTACTGAATTTTCCAGGTGATCTGGGGCAAATTTCCAAGCATCTTTTCTCTCATCATACTTACTGGTAATCAACAACAATCTGCCATTTGCTTATTTCTGGAAAAAACATCTTTAATCTGGAAAGGGAGCTTGCTTTTCTAACACAGTTAGACATCATACTTGTCTCTAGCCTATTTCAATACTTGTTCTCCTTCTTCCACATCATACAAAACAAATGGTAGCTCTTAAACCTAACAAAGTAAGACTAAGAACTAAGTAAGAACACAAGGCTATTTATTGTAATCTCTTAAAATCTGATTTTAACATTGATTTTTTTTTCCTCTTCTTTATTTCTTCTCCTTAGTAAATTCTGTCTTTTGTCATAAGCTTTGGCTAGTGATTTCAGGAAACATCATGTTCTCATTTTCAGGAGTACAAATGTAAAATAATTCCCACTGCAGTAATCCAGCTTATTCAAAATGTGCAGCAATACAATAAAGCAGTACTTGATTTACAGCTGCTTCCACAAATTGACAGTTTACTGGCATCAAACTTGATGCTTTTTCATTTCTTCATGCAAAAGCCAGAACAAACTGCTTTTTTTCATAGGTGTCCATTTGATTTTCCTAAGTCATTCTTCATGTTAAGTAGTCCAATAAATATACATCTGTTTGAGAACTCTAACATTTTACAGGTTTCTGCTACTTCTTTCTAATTCCAACTACAGAACATAAAAAGTCCTTTAACTGGATGTATCAGAAACTAAAACACACAGGATCAGCTGAATCTACTGTATGTCTAGCCAGAGATTCTGTTTTGATTTTCTCTAAACAAGCCCCTTCTGTCTCTCAAAGAATACAAGCTTCTAAAGAAAGGTGGGTATATATACTAGGAAAAAAAAAAAACAAAAAAAAAAAAAAAAACCCCACAAAAAACCAAAAAAAACCAAACCACAGGCAAACAAATGAACAAAGTGAGGAAATTATCAAAATTCTCAAAAGCTTCTGCCAACCAAGATTTGAATATTTAAGAGAAATAAAATGATGGGATGAAAAATACCTTTCAAATAGCACCCCCCATCACACCTGCATGTCTTAGTTCTCATATCCATTTTTTTTTTAAATTATCAAACACAACTGAGATGCAACATTACCCACAGTGTTGTCCCTTTAGTGGATTCAGGCTGTCTCAAAGCTATAACTTTTTTTATGATGGAACAGACTGTGATGCAGTGTTACATTATGAAATGTTCATAATAAGGTATATGAATGCAAACAATAGAAATGAAGTCTGCTTCATTCTTCCTTTTCTTCCACCCACTCTTAAAGGGTGCAGTGACAGCCTTACTGATTTACAAAAAAGAAGAAAAACTTAGCAGAACATATTACTATAGTAAATATATTGAGAGTAAATATTTTTGTGTTTTGAATTCTATAAACTGCAATGTAATTTGGGGTCAGTAGCGTTCATTTTCAGCAGGTATGAGTGTTTGTTTTATTCTGTTTTGTATGGAGGGGGAGCAGGTTCTACAAAGGAAAGAGCATATATTGTCTTTAAAAGAAATCAAAGTAAAAAATGATTCAATACAACAGAAGTTTCATCCTCATACAGCCAGGAGTCATTCCTTTCAATCTTGAATGATTCAAAACTATATTTAATTTGTTTTCCTTATCTTGCAGCATAATTCCTCCTTTTCTGGAACCTATGCAACACCAAGTGTAAACAGATACACTACTAAAATGTAGTTTCTGACGCACATGTACAACCACATTACAAATCTAAACTTGGCTTGATCATCTTTTCTTGCCGTGTCTTTGCGTATCTTCCTAAAGCAGCCTCAGTAATTACTGACATCACGTGGAACAATTATGGACATTGAATCAAAACAAAAGACAGCAGATTGCAATAATTTTAGATGGTAATGAATCTAACATTAGATTATCAGAACCCTAATGAGAACCAAGGTGGTTTGAAATAGTATGCTCGAGTCAGAATTTAATTTTGTATTCCTTCTGTAAAGATGAATAATTTAAACTTCCTGAATGTGTTATAATCTCTAAATGACATAGTGTAATGGCTCTTGCCTCACAGACAACATATCAGACAGGACATACATACTAATTTATGTTGCATGAATTCTTGCAACACATACACAAGTGCAAAAGAGATAGTTAGAATATATATACACATATAGAAATCTGCCAAAACATAAAGGAAGTACAAAACACATTAATCAATGACCCCTTTAGCTATTTTTTATATCAGAACTTATAAGAACAAAATTATCTTTTTTCCCTCTTTTATTGCTTGAACATATTCCAGATTTCTAAGCACAATCTAAGCATGGTCCCTGCTGGTTTGGAAAAACTGCAGCAAAAATAAATATGTCAAAGGCCATATAAAAATCCATGCCAAAGAAATCTTGGCTCTAAAATATAATAACTGAGATTGCCTAAGAACTCCCAGATTATCAAAGCAACCACTCAAAACTGTTTTTCCACAAAGTTAAACAATATAAGCCTCCTTCTAAGATTTTGTATTAAGGCTCTCCCATCTGTCTGGAAAAGACCCTCTTCTTCCGGTTTTCTTATAGCTATATTAGAGAACATTTTTTATCTCAAGTATAACTTTTTCAAGCTTAAAGCCAATTCTCAATGAAGCTATGAGCATGTGAGTTTTGTCAGATTTTGTTGCTATCTTCATAGTCTTCTCTTTCATTAACTTTGAATTGACTAACATTCAAATTTTGTGTTTTCTGATATTCTATCCCTAGCACCTTGTGGGTGCTATAAATAATAAGTAGCACCTTGTGCACTTCCTGCTTTCGGATCCAACCCTTCAAACAGTTACAATTCTGTCAGCGACTTCTAGGAAAGTTGAACAACACAAAATGAGCAATGGATAATAATACATGTCACTTTGTTGCTATTTTAAAATCTCAGGATGAAAGATTAAAAGCCCCAGCCAAATAAAAACTCTCTTTTTTTTTTTTTTTTGCAAGATACTGTACATTCATATCAGTTAGACCCTATGATATATTCCATCTGTTTCCATACTGAATTATATAGTACATTGACTCACTAACAAGAAGCATGAATCCAACTGGGATAAATCCTTTTCTCACTTATACTGATCTCTACAAAAATAAGCCCATTGAATCAATGTAGTTAGACCACATTTACAGCACTCTGACTGAAAGCAGAACTCTTTGCTGTCTTGGATGAGTGAAAGAGGATTTGGCAGGAGAAGAGAGACAATCATGAAGCAAATTCCAACTTTCTTCCTACTGAAGAAGTCGCCCTGACTTCCACAGAAACAGGATCAAGCCAGCATTTAAGCTTGATCAAATTGCTCTTTTTTTTTAATCTAGCAATTATTGTCATGTTGTCAAGGAAAAAAGCCAGCTATTAAAAGATTATAAATGTTTGAGGGATAATTGTACAATACAATCTCTGGAGCCATATAAAAGAACTAGTTATATTTTCTTAAAATAAGTCTCTTGAAAAACAAAAGACTAATGAAGAAAAAGAACTGCTAAAATTTAAAAAAAGCCTTTTCTGTAGGATGCTAATATTTTTTGATATTTTTTCCTCTTGATCAAACTCTGCAGGCAAATTTGTACATGGCATTGATAATAAAGCAAAAATAAGGAATTATATCATTACTGTAAGCCAACCATGTCCAATTTCACACATAGTTGTCATCCAGCAATGTGTGCCTCTTAAATTAAAGAAATGAAGTTAGTTTGGCATACCCTCTAGCATGCCTTTTTGTCATAGGCAATGATGAAGCCATCTATTCCATTAGTCAAGAGGTCTGAAAATCCAGAGACTTGTAGTCTCTCTAGAGTTAAAAATCCAGGCACTTGTAGTTCAAACTGAATAGCCAAATTAAGGAGCTAAAATGCATGACAACATGGAGAATGTCTTCCAGTAGCCTGCCATTGCAGACCAGAGTGCATGAAGAGTCTACATTAAAGTGTACATTCTGATTTTATTGCAAACTCCCCTAGTTGTTTTGTTGTTACTGATTTACAGAACTAAACCAGGAGGCTGTTTTTCATCAACACACATTTTTCCTCCTTTCCTCAAAATGTGCAGCTTGAGAAGTGAGCTACACAAAATTGTTATTTCTGTTATCTCAATTATTACTTCTGGCTAGCCAGAAGGAACCAAGAAGCAGCTCTAAAAAGAAAGGATTTAGACAACTTAAACAGCTCTGCAGCAGCTTTTCTGCACAAGTGCTAAACAGTGCAAGGCCTCACATGGCAGTGTGGGACCTGCAGGTTCCCGGAGCATCTCCCTGCTGACCCTAAACCAGATGCAGGGCTCTGTGCCCATGTCCAGAGGTGTCCCAGCGGAGTCTGCAGCAGCCAGACCCCTGCTTGGTTCTCTTTCCAGACCAGGCCTGTGATTTCAGTCCTCTCCAGCAGCTAGGAGCAGGTCAGGGCTGGCAGAGCTCACTTTGCCATCTCCTGGCATGTGCTGCCTGCCCACTCCCATGAGAGACTTGCTGGCACTGTTCCCGTGCCGGCCGAGGAAACCTTCCATGGGTCCGGGATACACCACAACACAGGGAGGTCTGGGCCAGTGCATGGGTCAGGCAATGATACTCTGCTTCTGAATTCACTAATGAACCAGTTAGCATGATCCTGGGTGTGAGGTAAACAAAACAAACTGAATAAATGTGCCTCTTCCCAGCTGACACGTCTAATTCTTCATGTGATTCAGTCTGTGATGACTCCCAGGCATGTCACTATTTTTCTCCTTTTAGTCCCACCTAATTTTAAAATTAATTTCCTCAGAGCTAATCAAGACAATTCATCAAACTGGACTGCTAAAAAGGAAAATTAAAAACTTTGGGTAACTCTGCTTTAATGGTACATTTAACAAATGTATTCCAGTTTTCTCCTCCAGAAGAAATCTGATATTTCAACAGAAAACAATAACCTCTGCTACTCATATGAAGCCTAAATGGCTTTGTAATGGTATTATTGCAAAAATATATTTTTTTAAATGTCACTATCATTAGGATTTGCTCTGAAAGTGAAGTATGCTGCAAATTAGTGTCTAATTCCAGTTGCTCTTCACAGAAAATGAAACATGCTGGGCAGACAGTTTCCAAACATGCAGCAGTATTTGATTCTGTCATTAATAACTAAGATTGACTAGGAATTTAAGCTTATCATTTGCTACTCAAAACAAAAATTGTATTATCTTTTCTGCAGGAAATAATTTAAACGTGTTCTGATCTGTCCAGTTGAGGAAAGAGTCAATACACCTCCTTTCTGTCCCAAATACATCTTTTGACAGGAACTAGCATTATTTGTGGTCAAACCCTTGAAATCTGGTGTATTTTTGGCAGTTTATCTCTTTTCAAAGAACCATTTCAAGCATATTCCAACCTTCAAGAATGCACATAAATTGTTAAATCTAACTGGGCTACTGATGGGTAGCAGTACTTTACTAAAATCAATACTAGATTGAGAGAAAGCCAACTGAAGTTAATGAATGGACATTCTTCTCTTAGAAAGCACATTTAAAGATCCAGCATGTTTTAAAAATTTCTAAAAAGCTCAACATTTTATCAAACGATCACAGAATCATTAAGTTTGGAATAGATCTCCAAGATCATGAAGTCCATTGGTTGAATTAGGACACAAATGTGTTAGAAAGGGAACGTACATCATCTAATTTTAAAGGAATAGTAATGTTATTTTATCAAAACATAGACTTATCATGGAATAAATACTCTCTTAAAACACTAAACTGCTGACAGCCAGACAAAAAAAAAGATGGAACAGAAGATGTAGATGAGATTCAGAATCTTGCACTGCAACTGTGCTGCTGTGCAGAAGACTTTGTAAACTTACAACTTAGAAAATGTGGAACAAACTAACAGAAAAGAATTTTCTTTAAAAAAAACCCAAACCACAACAAAGACCATAACAACACAAATGAAAACCAGCTACTATCCACTAATAGTAAATGGAACAGGACACTTCTATAGTCATGAATATGACAAATCCCTGCTAACTACTCATTCAAATGCATGGTGAGCCGTCATCATCATAAGGTGTTATTTTATGATACAATCACATGTCTTACCATTTCACAGTGGAGCATCACTGCTTTTGGCATTGCTAATTGTATGAATTTGGGGGTTATACTCAAATAACATTTTCTACATTGAATAAGCATAGTGCAACAAAGCATAAAATGTATGTATTAAATTTACTGGCTGATATATTTGCATTAATAGCATTTGACGTGTTCTGTGGTATTGCTCTTGGCTTCCTACTGCTGCTCCAAAAGAGCACAGGTCTCCCACACTTCCACCAGCCCTACAAGACCTTCTTATGTGCTGTAGGGCATCTCAGGCACACAATTAATTCAGAGCAGAAAACTGAATTGAGCCCCAGGTATCTGTTTTCCTGTGCACTGCCTGGGGAGATGTGTGTGTCTCAAGAAGGTAACTGAAAAGCCTGTATGTTTAGCAGACAGACAGACTGTCTAGAACAGTAATAGAACAATGGTAAATCTGAGATTTAAGATTTTTCCTATTTGTAGATACTCCAACGAGTTGTTTTCAGGATGCAAAACTATCTACTCAAAGGTCTTTAAAGATCAGGGTTCATTTGAACTAACTAGCTGCAACTTTCAAATTCCCCTTGGAGGCTGCACAGAAAAGAATGAATAGTTTATGTAGGTCATAGCACAATAATTATGATTGAAACACCTAATTGTTTCAGTAAATTTGTAGATTCAGATGCTGCTTATCTACCATAGTGTTTTAATTTTGATCAAGATCTCACTTCAGAAGCAAAGCCTGGCAGAGCAGGCTTAGAGCACAGACTGTTCTCTAGGAGTTTCCCTTCTGAACTCCACATTCCAAAGGGCAGCCAGCCCACAGGACCAGATGAGTGCCCATCCACAGTAAAACCCACAGAAATACACATAATGTCAGTGCTGAATAGTCAACAGTTGCTGTTTTGCCCTCCAGGTCTGTTCCTAGCAGTCAACAATGTAGTGATACAGTGTATCACTAGTGTAGATACAGTCAGCTGTCATGACTATGTTTATATCAAGTAAAATTCTTGAATAATTTTGGGAGCTAATTGCATGTAGGCTAATCTGTCTAACATGCCCTTTCTGACATGCAGTTCAGGCCTCTTGCATTATGCCAGTTCAAATTTATGCCAACTTGCTAGCATACATATGTAAAGCTAAACTTGGAAACCAGCTATGAAATTGTCATGACCCCAATTCCTCCTTGCCTAGAAACTCAAGCAGTCATCTTGCAAAGAGTAAATGAATGCAGCACACTCCTGATAGACTGAATGTCACTTCACCCAGGTTTAAATGTCCATGAACCTGAGATCAGCCATAGCAGAAGATCAGGCCCTGAGTCATTTCTGTTTCTCAAATAAACACACTGCCAGTTGCCACTAGCAGGTGCTGCTTATCTATCACAAATATGTAACTGCTTCAGAAAACATTACATTTCTGTGGTGATCCTGGATTTCTATTTGTTTTACTACCTAAGACTACACATAGGATTTTCAAAACCATCCAAAGTGCTCTGGAGTCATATTAAGTTTCAGTGTGGTCGTTATTCTCAACAGCTACTGAAAATGCTATTGCCATTGCACTTAAAGTTTGGTCTTACCTCAGCTATCAATTTGTCACACCCATGTCATGTGGTTGCAAATAATAAACAGAGTTGGTATTATGTCCTCAAAGCCAGCTGGCTCTTCCTGAATCACAATAAAATCCATTATAAAACTGATATTCAAAATTTAATATGTCAGCCCTTTAGCAAGGCATTGTGACACAAAAAAGTATTTTTCCAGCCCACATACAGGTGTATTTCATGATAAACATAAAGTATCTAAGTTTTTTAAAAATTATTTCTAGAACAGAACTTACAGTCTGTCATCAGTCTCATATGCTTTTTTTGCATGGTTATGAAGTCTCAGACTTAAACCAAGAAAGTGTCACCATGCATTTCACTAAAGCAAAGTGAATATAAAATGCTCATGGCATTCTGTGAACACTTCTCTATCCCTTTCATTAGCTTGCTTCAGAGGTCATTACAGATCTGCCACTTGATTTTGCAGAGCTCCCTGCGGGAGACAATCCCATCACATAGTTAATTTTCCTAAATGTATGAATTGCCATTTTTGAGCACATGCTGCACGTCAGTTCCACCTGCTGCAGCCCTACAGGAGACCCAGGGAAGCTTAGACATGATAAGGCTTCCTGCCACCATCATACCAACAGCAAGGTAGGTCCAGATGGTAGGCAGCTTTCCAAATCACTCAGGAGAGTTTCTTTACCCTCTCACACTTCTATTTGTGGAAGAAGCAATGAATTTACAGGTCAACCACACCAACACATGGTGTTCAAATATATAAAACTCTTCACTAAGGAGACTAAGGACATTTTCATAGAGGTAAGATGATGCCTTTATCATAATTCTCCTCGCTAAGAGGATGCTAAGAAGCTCTGATTAAGGAGGAATAGTCTGAGAAAGATGTCAAAAGAGCTGGTACCAGAAAAAAATGGGTTTAATCACCACATAGTCACAGCCACCAGCCTGGAAGGTACCGAATAAGGGGGTCTGTGAGCTCTTACGACACCAGTGTTCAGCTGAGTTCATGAAGACATTGCATTGTTTTCTTCCTGCTTTCCTAGTAGCTCAGTCAGCTAAAAAGCTTCATGCTTGACTATGTGAACTGTAGGCAAGTAGAACATTTGCTCAGTCCTAACTAGTTTGTTCATCATGAAATTACTGAAATAGAACTATTTCACACCTTGATACACATACAAGAATGCAAATAGGACGATTTTCCAAAGTATTTCATTCTGAAGAATGGAATCCTATTGAAAGGAACACTCAGCAAAAGGTGAAAGCATGTACAACACTTGGAAGCTCGTGGCAAAGGCTTTCATAAGAAGATAGAAAGGAAATACATCCGTTGGGTTAGCTGGTATTCTCTCATTTCAGAGGCAGGGTAAGGGAAGGAATGGGGAACACAGAGTGACCAGTTTTTCAGAGGAGGTACGTTAAGATGATGATATTTAAAGAAACTGCATTTGGTTTTTCCTCAATTATCTAAAAACCACCAAAAACCTCCCACAGCGATATTGGGATGGCAAAACTTAAGAGTTAACAACTATAAAGCCAGCAGCCAGAAAGGCTGGAGGAGATCTGTAATATAGACATTAAAGGTACTGACTTTAAGTTTAATGATCCTGTTGTAATGAATGAGAACGGTGATATTCAATGAAAGAAGAGAGAGAGTTAAAAGCAGGATAGGGAATATTCTTTTTAATTAACACTGAAAAAATAACCTTGTTCAACTATTGGAAATATTCGTCCAAGCAAAGGATTTTGTAACCACTAGAAGTACATTTAGTACTTTACATGGGTAATAAAACATCCCAAGTTAATCCATAAAAGACTGCCTTCACACCTCACACTAGACAGAAAGTCAGAAAAAATTCCCCACCAAATAAGTTAGTGTGCATTCTTCCTTTTAACTGCCTCCAGTTATATCCTGCCAGTCACTGAGAGAGGCAACATCCTGGGTTAAATCAGCCAGTCATGGTACAGACAAATGATTCAGAAATACACGTCTTGCTGTTCTTCATACCATTATATTCTCCTGAAAAATGGTAATGCAAGCTGAAAATACAAATGCCTGGTAATCTTTATGTCTCAGTAACTCAGGCATCTTCAGGCATCTTCCTGGTAGAAGAGATTTAAGGCAATTTTGACATTAACCTCACTGGAAGGAGAGGAATCCCAGGAACCTCATAGTGGTTCAAGACTGCCAGGAATATCGATCTCACAACTACAGAGACTTGTGTGATAGCTGCATAATTCAAAGGGTCCCAAAGGACCCAACTCAAACCCCACAATATTACTTAGCATCAGACAACACACTTATTGCCCCTGGGTCTTGGGTATTTCCTAAAATCCACAATCCTACAAGTAAAGAGCAATAGAGATATAGAGATGGAGTCATCATCACCTCTGGCCTCTGTTTGCCTTCTTTTCAGCATCATCTTCTAACTCATGTTTCCTATCCCAGAGACACACAAAGCTCAGAGCACTGACAAAGCCACCCTTGGCTCAGGCATGGGGCTCACTGAGTATCTTCAGAGAATTCACGCATCTCAGTGAATACATTACATACACATGACACATGCATACCTATGATGTTTTGTGGCTGCTGAGGGTTCTTTTGGGAGGTAGAGTGTGGGGGCTGAGTGAAGAATTTTTAGTATAAATGTTCACAAGTAATCAAGTTGCCAACACATAATGACCTGTGTCCTTACACTGTGGAGAAAGTGTTTTTCTCTTAAACCTAACTTAAGCAGATGGCAAAGGCCATCATCTATTTTATTAATGACACCTGTAATGAATTGTTGACTGTCATGAGCTAAAACCAACTAATCATTTCAAATGCATTACTCTTCACATGCTGAGAAGGTTAAAAAACAGTGACTAAAAGCTGCTCTATCTGCATCATAAGCAATATTATGAGCCTGTTTTACTACTAAAGGTGACAAACATTTCCCATTAACAGATCTCATTTTCCATTGCTCATAAATTTGTCATATTTGAACCATTCAGGCTGAAATTTTCCATTTCTAGCATATCCCTCAGGTTGTCATGACATTAGAGAATTTGCACCAAAATGGTTTGGACCATCAAAAAAACCCCACCAAACAAACAGAAAGTCCTCATGGTTACAGCAAATCAATCCTAATGCAGTAGGAAATAACAACCCTTACATTGGTGATTTCCAGTACTTTTGCACATAATAGCATGAATTTAGAATTTACCGTCTGTATCAGGCGTGTGGTTATGCCATTGTGTCAGCTCATCCAAATTAACAGATGCAGAGACTCTTTAAAAACAGGTTTATCAGACAGCTGGTAGCACATTTCATCAGATATATGGCCTGTGTTGCTATTGTCTGGACAGACAATTCCAGACCACAGATACTATGTGCACTGCTGGGTGAAAACACAGGAACTGAGTGTGAAGAGATGGCTCAGAACATACTACAATTACCCACCCTTCTGGAACAAAACAAAACAAAAAAAACCAAAAAAAAAAAAAAAACACCCAAAAATAAACCAAAAAACCAAACTAAAAGATAAAACACATAATATATTGATATAGATCGAGAGAGAGACAGAGAGCTAGATGTATGGACAGATAAGAGAAAATCTACTTTTTCCCAAGAATGTATTTTCAGCCATATTTCTCACTTTTTGGGGGCACAGTTATCTTGTATTTGCTCAACAGTAAGTTACTGAGCTATTTTTCTTAAAATGCAGAAACATTATTCATATTTTTGGTAGTTAATGCAAAGCTCTAGCTTTCCAATTCCTACCATATCATAAAAAAAAAAAAGCACTCAGACCTGAGCAATTTATTGACAACCTTTATAAGCAAGAATCCCCAAGACTTACTAGAAGTACAAAGTTAAAAACTGAGAACTGTTAAGCATATTACTGAAGATGCAGTAAGGACCTATGTGACTTTCAAGCTTTTAACTCCAATTTGCAAAGAAGATAGGTTAATAGATTTTGTTTCCAGCAAAGATCCTGCTGAAAATACCAAAATCAATGACAATCTTTCAGAATTTTGAAAACTCTGCAGTATTTCTGGAGATTTCTCCTATGCTTACTTCTGAATCATGGAAATGATAAAAAATATCAGACTTCCACTGATTGCATAAATAAAGATATCTTGCCAGAATATTTTGCTCTAAAAATAACAATTGAAAAAAAATTTAAAATCTCAAATTGGGGTAAATACAGCAAAGGTGAACTTTTCCATGCAAGAAACCAAAGTATCATGTAATAATTCCCAGGGCTACAGCATATTTGTATTTAAAAAGCTATAGGCAGAAAAAACTGGCATGCTGCTGGAGGAATATTCACAAAATGCATTCAAAGTCACAGAAACACTAGATTTGGAACCAAGTCAGGTATAGGAATGGCTACAGTAAAAATACACCATGAAGAAAGCAGCTGTAATCTACTATAACCTGTGCTGCAGGGCATGCTTTATTTCACAATAATACTAAGGCATCACACTCAGCAAAAGCTGTCCAAGCTCCTTTGCATCTCCCAAAGGGTGTGCAGGTGAACTGTTAGGCTGGCTTGGTGCATGCCCTGTAAACAATACTGGTGCCCTTATGGAAATGTTCCCATGAAGCTGATCCCGAACATCTTGCAGCTGATCCATGCACCTTTTAATACTGTGGTCTCTAAAGTAACATAAATATGCATCAGTGCAACATTCACAAACATGAAGCCATTCACAGAAATTGTAATAAAGCCTTTGAAGCACTTTAAAAGTCAAGAGCATGGCCATGTCCTGGAGGGTGCCCTTTGCATTAGAGATGTCAGGCGTTGCAGGCAGAGAGCAATTATGAAAGTAAGTTCTACAGAGGTGAAGAAATATAGGCAAAGCCACAGAGAGTGAAGAAGAACTGAAAGTTCATGCATACTGCTATTTAATTAAGAACCTCTATGAATAAAAAATGCTACTGAAAATGCTCTGTAGAAAAAAAATACCAAAAAGGTTAATTTAGCTTTGTAATAAAAGCATGCTTTTATTACACAGCAAAATTTAGCTGTGTAATAAAAGCATGGGATGTCATGATGCCACCTTTTCTCCTGAAGGCAAAGATGACAGAGGGCAATGCAAGGCACACAGAGAGGTATTTAGCCGTGTCACCATAGGAACCGTTTTGCAGAAGTGTGTAGGAGCAAAAGAGCTTGAGTGATGGGGGAAAAAAACCAACCAACCAGTAACAAAATCCCAAAATGTAAGATCAGCTACAATGTACTGTGGCTGGAAGACAGCTGAATCTGTGTGGTGCCTGAGTAAATCAAGATTAGAATAGAAACCTGGTTCAATTCAATTCAAAGACGCTGCAGATGCAGAGTGAAATATGCAGTAATCACAGAAGGGAATTTTAAAGCAATCCAGAGAAGTATAAGATGAGAAAAAAATACATATCTTCCACACATGGCATTGGAAGCAAGCTGTGTTTCCTTGGAAACACCAAAACAAAAGTTATATGACATTCAGTCAGCAGTATTTCCTGAGACAGAATTAGGAGCTGCATTAAAAGTGTGACCTTAGTATTACGTACATTTTATGTAAACCACAGTAATTGCTCTGAAATGAGTAGAAAAATTCTGGTACAAAATTAGGAATTTGTTTTTCAAATATGGAGTTAGTTTTATTCACAAAGATTTGGTTTCATTATTATTTGAAAATGAGTCTACTCCGATTCTTACATTTTGCTGATCATTTGTGACACAAATCCTATGTGGGGTTTTCAGCACACATTCAAAGCACATCAAATCAAATATTTTTGGTTCTCAGCCACCCTGAATGTCATACATTTAAGATGGCAGGGCAAAATGTTTAAGCTAATTATTATTAATAAAAAGCCCTATGGATGGAACATGGCTTTCAAAAAATACAGCATCTGGAGAACCAACATAATCATCACACAATTAAAATAAAGCACCAAGAAATGCCAACTCATGCAGTGAGCATCAGCTTTCCATACATGCCACCTCAAACCTCAGAGCTTTCTACAGGCTTACTGGGTTGAGACAGAAGAGTATTATAAGCTAAGCTATGATTAAGCTGAAGAGGAGCAAGAACATGAAGAACATGACTGTTCCCACTGGTCTCATATGTCACCCCAGAGTCTTTTACATTAATGAAATCTTCCTCTGCCTAAGGCATGGTCATCTATATTGTGCATCTTGTAAGAAGCCATCAGGACCTAGATTACTGTGTATTAGCAGTACCTTCAACACTGTACAACAATAAACACGCACAAGATAACAACAAATACATTTAAACAGGAAGAGAATGACTCCAACCATCAGGGGAGTAACATATTGGAACATTCCTGTAAGTAGAAGAACTGGCGAAAAAATAAAATCTGAACAATTTAAAATAGCACTTGTTCATTTTATGAAAAATTTAGCTGCAATCACAGGAAACTGTAGCCTTTAGGGTGCTAAAAATATGCAGTTACTGGGATTACAATGAAAAACAGTCAACACAATAAAAATTTGGTTTAGTAAAGTCAGAAGAACTGGAAAAACCCCAAAAAGAATTGTTACAGATGATGAAATGGAAAATGGAACTACCTAGAATATTGAAAAAGGAGTAAACTACAGATTGGTGTATTAGGAAGACTAGACAGAGGTATTAAAACAATTGAATATAGCTAAAACAATGAAGAAATTAGATGAACATAACTACAATTCTTTAGATAGTTTACTTACCTAATAGCTGTGAGCAATTAATTTATTCTTTCCAAATTATGGCCTTGTTAATTACAAATGGGACAAATGCCCATTTTACTAGACAGAACTTATCTGAAACATACCTAATGTCTCTAATATGTCCCGTCAGTCTCTTATTTGCTACAGAGTGACTCTAAGCCAAAACTCTAGACTTGAAAAGGAAGCATTCTTTGTTATGAATTTTTTAAAGAGCTGGTTTGATTTTTTTTAAAAGAGAAATATAGTGACATTACCAAACATTAAATACAACCTAAGTAATAAAGATTTCCATATAAAGATTGCTGTGTGTTTTACCTCCTAGAAGGGAGGTAAAACACTTATTAAATTAACTGATTTATTAAAAGCAAAGTAGTACTCTAAAAATGTGAAGTGATAAGGAAGAAAACAGAGATTTTTAAAATTTTTTTCAAGGCTGTAAAGCCCCCTAAGATGAGGCTGTGAGGGAGTCATAACTAGTCTTATAAAAGAAGATTCAAATGCAGTTGAGGGTGTGGTGAAATGAAATCAGAATAGGCACGTTCAGCAGAGCAGCACCACCCTCACAGCCCTCCCCAGAGGGAGCCACCTCACTGAGCACCCAGGAACGCTGCTTCCTGACCCAGCAGCCTAGAAACAGCTTGTGTGCCTATTATTTACAAACTTTGGGATGTGCCTATAAATTATAAATTTTGTTATGTTGACATAAATTCTGAAGAACAAAGTTGATGAATTAGACATTCCTTGATTCTGTGGTTTTATCAGTTAAGTTTATTTTTTAACATTTTAGTGTGCCTAGGAAACTAATTGGTTCGACTGGTACTTGGTTGTCCTATATTACAGACAAAAAAGATGATCCTGCCTCAAGCAGTATGAAGTCCATATTAAGTTAGAGGGTTTTTTTCTCTGTCAGATATGAAGGTCAAACTTTTATCTTAAATACAATTTCTTCCTTTGTACTCTCTTTGAAATGGATAGCACTTCATGCAGTCATTAATTATCACTCATAAATATTCTTTATTTCATTAAAGCAATTAAAATTGAACAAAGAATTAGAGGATAGATTTTGGTTGCAGCACTGCATACTTATCCTGCTAATAGCCACAAAGCAGAATTCTTTTTGTGTGCCTCAAACAACCATGAAAACAACACAGATCCACCTGAGGAGGAATACATGGGGGCTATATCCCTTTCCATAAATCCTGGAAGGAGTTAAAATTAGCCCAGACCCTTTGCATCCTCAGTGTAACCTGAAATTTAAACCACCTTAATCCATTAAGAAAAAAGGTATTTCTTTTTCCTTGTCTCCTTCATCCCCATAAAAAGATATTAAATTCTAAGAAAACTCCAAGATCCAATCTAAATGTGCTAAGGTGTTAATAGTTTCATACTGGTAATATGTGATAATAGTTTTATACTGCAGAAGTGGTAAATCTAAACAGCAGTATATGTAGACAGTGGATTCTAAGCTAAATTTTAAAAGGGGCAGGAAAAAACAAGATGCACACACGCGTCCCTCCATGCATTTAGTGTCTCAGAGCAGAGCAAGAGCACGGCATGGCACACAGGCTGCTGTGCTGACCAGGGCTCCAGATGCCCTTTCTGGCTCTAAAGGCTCACCCTTGCACACAGACCTCCAAATGCAGAATACAGAGGCCGTTTTTGCTTGGTTTCAAAAGATAGTCAACTTTAATAACTTTATAATGGTTTTGTTGAGTTCTCTATTGCTTTTTCTCCTGACAGATTCAGCTCTAAAGACTCTGAAGAGCTGCCATTGCTACCCTGACTGTCCAGAACGTGTCCTGCACTGCCATGTCTTCCTTAGGCTGAAGCACTTTTCTCTTTCTTACTGCTTTTGGCTTGTGCTTCCCAGCATTCTAGTACTGTCTTACAACAGCTTTTTACCTGATACTCATTTGATATTAAATCTTTCTTATTAAAAAAAAAAAAAAAACTTGGCTTAATATGGTATAATTTTCTTAGATATTCTTAAGGGCTTTTAATTGGAAGAGCTTTCTGTTGTCTGTGCAGATGGATTCAGCTCAAGTTTGTTGACTGGGTCTGAGAACAAACTATAAATGGTTTGGACTGTGAAAATGATATTGGGACTGCTGGTTGGCCTTGTATCAACACATAGCATGGCTTATCATGTGATGTTGTATTTAGCCAACAACATTTCATACCAAAACAAAGAAAACATTTTGTTCTTATTGGATATTTGAAATGGCCAAATACATCAACTCTCTCGAATCTCAGTATCGTATTTATTACTATAGCTTATCTCTCCTCTGAAAGAGCCCATTAATAAACAAATAATATTTAGACAGTCACATCATAACTGAAAAAAGCCACAGAAAATGTCAAATGTTATAACTACACTCTAGTCATCAAGTTATATGAGAAAAATTTAGACCTTTTAAAATATTTTTTCTCTGTTCCTCTGTCCCTTCCTAATTCTAGCATTGAGAACTTCTTTAAAAAAAGAGACAGTGAAACTGCTAAGTTACATAGTACAATGAGGTGGTTTGTGGCAGACCAGCCTCTTTATGGACATCAGGTATAGAAAAGAAAATATTTCACATTAAAACAGCTCATCACACCTGCTGCCTTACAGAACAAGGAGCCTGGGTGCTGAGCTTCATGAGTGAGCCCAAAAGCACAGGGCTTTTCTCCCTCCAGTCCTGGAGCAGATGGCAAGATTGCCAGATGCATAAAAAGGATTCAGAACTTTCTTTTCATACAAACCGTATTTGTTCATTTGTTGGTTCAGATTTGGAGACAGAGCTGTAATAGCTCCACTCTATTTAGTCCTGTGCAGTGTCTAATGTATACAGACTCTTACTGATTTACACAGAATGCTGTACAGACTTTGAACACTTAATTTTACAAGAAAATCACACACTAACTGGACTATTTATGATTCAAGACATCTGTATTCTCAAAAATAAGAGAGAAAAAAAATTTTATAAAAGCTACTTAGTAAAAGCATTAGGGGAATTTCCCAGCCAGTACCAGTGTCATCACAAACCAGTGATGCCATATAAGTAATGAGGGCAATTCAAGGGCAATTCTACCCCTCATGGGGTACAATGCCTACTGTCCTGAACAAAAATCTAAATTACTGAGAGGTAATACTATCTTTCATCTAAGAAGACTTTCAATGCAGTCCATATCAAATTGCTTTCCGTTTCCTACATGAATAGGAAATAAATAAGATTTTATTTGGTAAGATAGAGGAAAGAACTGTTCCATTTGACACTGATAGGAAACTCTTCAAAAGAAAATTTTGCAAATGCCTGACAGGACAAAGGTACACTACACACTGTTGCAATTTGAACTCCTAAAATCTATGTTCACTTTTCATCTCTCAGTGTTATTCCCAATACAAGCATGTGTAAATAATGATATATATATATGGCCTCAATACTGTTTTCCCATCTACTGCCAGAGTGTCTACAGAAGGTGCACTGTGTTAAAAGGTACACCTTGTGATCAACTAAAGCCCACAGTATAAAAAAGGATGCTTTTCTGAATGCAGACATGGATACATGCCATATTTTAAATCAATGAAGGTACCATTTTGAAATATTATGTTATTAACACATTCAGAAGTAAGAAAATTCTGAATTTTTAAATATCAACAGTGATATAGCCAAAATATGTGCTAGTAATTTTACTCATGTGTTCCTATTTACTTAGCAGAAATCTTTAAATAGAAAATGAAAACTCTTCAATGAGAAATGAAAAAAAAAAGAAATTGAGCAAACTGGTACTCTTAAAAGTAAGTACATTGATGGATTGTCAACTACATCAAATTGCATAAGTAAAAAGATATTTCTTCACCTCTTCTTTTCAGACACCAATGTCAAGCAGATAAGAAAGGCTGGTATAGAGCTGCTCATTCTCTCTTAAACAAAATGCAAGGTAACAGAAAATCAGACTTTGTGACTTACAATTTGATTTTAGTTGCACAGCATGATGGTCTGTAATTCCAACAAAAGGGTACTTGAAGGAATATATTTTTGTTTGTTTTCATCTTAGCTAAAATCCTGCCTGTCTCTTTTTCAGTAATTTGAACAAATCCTGTTGAATTCAGTGGAGACAGGACATTTCTTCCAACAAAGATCAGCACTTCTACGTTCTTCTGTACCAAGCTCACATACAAGTGCAGTGTCAAGTGCAAGACTCTCTCTGGCTGTCTCAGGTTATTGTTTGCCTGTGTAACAACTAATGTTTTTCCTACAGCTTTTTGGCTTTTTTCCAACTCCCTATGTTTTGCAAAAATATTTCTGTAACAAATTTATTAACAGTAAATGGGTCCCAGTAACTAGGGCACTCAGGTAAACTTTTCAAGATGTTTCTGACCCCAGTTTAAAACAAACCTTCCACTCCCACTCCTCTGGGAGAGGTTATTTTAAATCTAGATCACTTTCATGAACAAGAACAGAGAGTTATATTATTAGGTTCTTCTCACAGATCTGCAGTAGCAGATTGACAAATACCCTTTACTGTTACATTTCTTCAAAGGGAATAAACCTATAAATTAAATTAATTTCTCAGTCTTAATTCTGCTAAGGGGAAGATGGATTTACTCATGGCCTTTTTAATCTGCTGTGGGATATGAGTCCTGTTCAGCAGAATGCCTTATTTCTGTTAATTTTCTCTAACTCAAGTGGGAAAGCACCAGGCAGCCTTTTGGTAGATGACTACATACAAATACAAATGCTTCAGGAATTATGCAGGAAAAAATCTGTTAAGCTTGAACACCCAAGGCTTTTTTTTTTTTGTGATTCACACATCACTTCTTTCAAAGAAATAAGCCTCATGCTTTTTAATCTATGCAGGGATCAAAAACTATCTCTTTTTTTCTAATTCCACAACACATTATCAAACACTGATCATCTGTACAACTTTCACTTCAGCAGACACAATTCAGAAACACATGCAGATTCTCTAAAAATGCTAATAACTCTGCAGCCTGTTAGAAAATGGAATCTGTTTTTCCTTTGCATGTAATCCCTCTGCTTCCCCAGTCATGTGCGAAAGCTCTGCTTGAGCATAAGCCACTATCACTGCCTGCACAAGCCACCAGATAAAGCAATTAACAGGGGGAAGCTTAAGGCCATCTAAGATCTGGCAACTGGCTATTTCTGTCATGAATTTGAATATTGCACAGCTGGGGAAAGTGTTACAAAGAAGCCTCCTTTCAGGAAAGGACCCTCAGCAGGAAAATACTCCTGCATCTGCTTAAAGAAGACTCCTGAGTATCAGCTCCTGTGAAGACTATTCAAGGGCGTGAAAATTTGTAGTGGTGTTTCCATTACTTTGGATCACTCACTGGCACAATTATTTTCAAATAACAGGGCTATCAGAGCTAAAGGGTTGAGGCTTCCCACCAGGCAAGGACCTGGAAACCCTGAAGAACCTCTTTGTTCAAGGAGAAGCATATTGCACATGTAAGCCTTGCCCACAGAGAGGGGACAAGGATTCCCTCTGCTCCAAGCTGCTCATGAAACACAGATAAACTGAAGGGAGTAACAGAAAAAGGGATTAGAAGGTAGTCAAACAGAGAGGTAAACATCCCAAAATACTTTTTCAAAAACATCCACTCTTCACAGCAAGTGAAGAGCCAGGGTCCTGGTTTAGAGAGCTGGTCATGCACAGTGGAGAGCATGAAAATGAGTGAAAGGGTCAGAGAAGAAGACAGACATGCTCTTTGCTTTGCATATAGTCAGCTCATTTAACTACTAATTTATATAGTTAATGTGTAACATAATTTTAAAACACATTATTCTTCATCACAGCTCTTTCTTTTGACAGAAAGTAGTGTTAGCTGTCTGCTAAACCAGAATTCAACTGCTCTGACTCAGTGATGCTCACCTGCAAGGAGACTGGGATGGGCTGAACAAAAGGATATCTGTAACAATTTCAAAAAGCAACAGCAATTCTGCAGGACTTAGGCGTGCAGCAGTGGTCATCAGTCAGCTGAGATATGGAAGAAGCCTGAGGTGTGAAATGGAGCTTCCAGCTGAGAAACAAGAGCTCACCCAGATGTACAACATCCCTTCCTCAACAGAATCAGTCTGGAGGCAGATGCACTTCTGTAAGATCATTAGCTCCTAAGCAGCCCCTCACACTCTGGGAGAAATCTGGACAATTTCCATGCCCAAGGACCTCCTGAGGCTGCTTTCCCAGTGATACTGATTAGGCTGCTGACCTGCTCTTGGGGAAGGCTGCAGCAGTGCTCCGTCACCAACCCCTGGCATCAGCATGGCTGGGGTATCACGCACCACACTGCCAGCCATGACCTGGCTCCTCATTCACTGGCCACATGACAACAGTGCAGAGGTGGATGGAGCTCACCCACAGATTCCATCACAATACCACAGGGCGTATTTTAGAGCTCTTGGTGTGCCCACTATACTCCTGGCCAGCCCTGCCAATGGCGAGTTCCATGTGCTGGGGCAATGGACTAACACATCGTTCCAAGTGTCACCCAACAAGACTGTTCCCACAGAGGTGCCACCTTTGAGTGAAGATTCAATGCCAAGAGCCTTGCTGATAGGATATTTCGTAGAGAACATTTTTATCTGTGCAACAAAAAAGCCAACAGATGAAACTTTTCATTTCATCATCTCAAACACCTCACTCAGGTGTTGCTTCCATTAGCAGATTGCATGTTAATTCCTTGTATATTATGAATTTGCAAAATAACTCCTGCTTATTAAAGTATATTAAGATATTTCCATGAAAACATCTTAAAACAGTATCTTGGATCTGCCCTATTTTCTTAGATATTCTTTGGTCAAATTCTACTTGACTTCATATGTAACTTATATCCTCACCTAGTAATCCATCAGAGCAACATTTTCCAACATCACTGCAAGATCTCTTAGTGAAAGAAGCCTTTGGTTTAGCCTACAAAAGTCATTTGTAGCTTAAAAAAAATTCAGAAATAAACATTTGGGTGGGTGATCAAACAGTTCTTTCACCTCAATTTTGTAGAGCTGTACTTGGCATACATGCAAAACAACATATTAGTCACTTCTGATTATTAATTGGTGATTTTTTGGACATTTCCCGTAATTAATGCTACAATCTCTACTTTTACAGTGACTATAGAAAGAAGTCTTAAAATGTCAATCAAATTAACACATTCAAAAATACAAAGCTTATACAACATTTTAAGTCACAATTTGTTGAATAGAAAATTCTTTTTTTAGACAAAAAGGCTTTTTTTCTAAAAAAGAAAAGAGGAGGATTATTTATGATTGCATCTCTCTTAAAATAAAAAATCAGCAATACAGTATTGACGACGTTAATGACTCCTATTTAGAAACAAAAGTCTAGTTCCCAGAACATGCCATATGGATCACTTCTGTTACCAAAAGTCTTGTACTCAAGGCATTTGTAGGAGCAGTCACCAAATGTATTTTCTGCACTTCATCATCATCATCATCATCATCATCATCACCATCATCATCATCATCATCGAAAGCCTTGGGTTGGAAGGAGCCCTAAAGATTATCCAATTATCTGCCATGGACAGGGACACCTTCACTAGACCAAGTTGCTCAGAGCCCCATCCAACCTGGGTAGGAATGGAGCATCCACAGCTTCCCTGGGAAACCTGTGCCCCACTACCCTCACAGGAATGAACACCTATTCTAAATCTATTCTCTTTTTATTTTAAAAAATATCCTTGTCCTATCTCGACATGTAAAAAGTCCCTCTCCACCTCTTTTGTAATCCCCTTTAGGTATTGAAAGGTGTTATAAGGTCTCCCTGGAGCCTTCTCTTTTTCAGGCTGAACATCCCCAGCTCTCTCAATGCCAAATGAGACTTTTCTTCTCCTTACTCAAAATAAATACCTTCTTCCACAGCAATCCTGTTGCAACTGGGCTAATGATAACTAGTAAGGCAAATCAAGATGTGACATCTTACTTACCCTGAGCAAAGGTACCAGATTTTGGTCCCACAGTAGCAGCACAATAAACTTAGTTTAGAACTATAATTTGATTTCACTTATCAGTTAGGGGTCAGGAGGTCCTGACCACAGCCACTGGTACTTCTCTTTGGTTTTATGCTGTCATTTTTATATTCTTTGTTTTTACCCAACTGCACACCTGACTACACCAACATTCACATAACACCTGACTAAAAAAATTTGTAATTTCTGGACAGTGCAAACAGGGGGGTGCTAGGATGATCCTTCAAGTCCTGCTAGGATGATCCTTCAAGTCCTGCTAGTCCAGTGTGCACCCTGGTGTGTTCAACACATTCCATGAGCCCCAATATAATTATATAACACCATGGGAAAAAAACAGAATTGGAACAGTAAGTCAGTTATTTTTAAATACTGTTTATGTATTTGTTAGTGTTATTCCCATGTCCTTGGAATTCTCTGTGGAGTTCCCCATCACCCAAAATGGTTCCAACAGCCTTTCAGGACCCTCTGATGCTGCTGAACATAGCTAGGAAACCTCTCAGAGGTCTCTGCATTTTTGGCTGACAGAAAATATTCTCTGTTATTTTATGCTCCTATTCCCAGGAACAAATGCCAGAAACTGAATGTTCAAGACACAGAACAGAAGTTATCCAATAACTGAATTTGAAGCCTTCCTGAGCAAAGAGGAAATAGACTGAATCAGCAGTCCTCTGAGATGAGTGAGAAAATTTGATGCTCTTTTAATGATATGTTCCATGCTTCTTTCACATGGAAATTAAACAACACCACTTGTCTGCACAGCGCTCACATCACTGCTTTAGACAATATTTTTATAGCAATTTTTCCTTTAAAAGGAAAAACTAAATACAATTCAGTGAAGCTGAAAAATCAAAGTTCTTTCAGTATGAAGTATCTCCTTTAATACCTGCCAAGCACTGGTATTTTTCCCCTTGGATCTCAGTGGAGCTAGAATTAACACAGCTTCATCTGTTCTTTTCTTGGTAGTTCTCCTTTACTGGCAGTAAAAGAACTCTGAGAATACAGGAGCTCTTCATTACTTTTGCCTGACTTCTACCAGGTGCAATGACCATGGAGGCAGAATCTACTTCCACAGGGGAGTCATCCAAAAGTCTGCGCAGCAAAGGACTCTGAGCTTGCCACAGCAAGCACAGCCAAAACAATCCCCAGGCTCTGTTAATCCATTCAAACATTCCCTCTGCTGGGTGCCTTTAAGGTAACCAAGCAGAAAATACCAACAGTTTTATCCAAAAAAAGTATAACAATTCTATTAAGTGAAACACTTAAAATATAATTAATTTAGCATTCACTGGAAAGTGTTACTCTAATACAAGAAATCAGCCTGTGCTGTATTGTATGAAATCAGTTTTAATACCATCCCTTTCTAAGCAAGGTTGTCCTGATAAGGAGAAGCTAGTTGACAACTGAAATAATACAACACTCCTTCTGGGGGGGAGGGTGGGATCAAAAGGAGAATTTAAGCTGCCAAGGCCCCTAACACCAGTGGAAGGAGGGGACATGAGTGCATCCCCTGATGCACACCTGGTGCCCATCCTGCAGCCCATGTCTCACCATCACTGAACTTCCCTGCTCAAACTGAGCCAGAACAGCACCACGTGCCGAGGTGCTGAGAGGCCCTACCTCATCACAGGCAGAACAAAAAACAACTCTGCCCCATTTTACTTTCTTCCTCTAGCCATGGGGCATGACTTCACTGCTGTTTTGGGACAGGCATATCTCCCTTCAACAGCCAAGAATGAGGACTCTGAAGTTATCCCAGTTTTGAGTATCTCTGTCCATTAAAATACCTGCTTAAGAAATTGATTTATTAATAGACTGTTTGCAAATTTCAGGACATTCTTTAGACTCTTCCAAACACATCACAGGCCAAATATTTTTATGCTCTCAGCTTTTATTTTATGAATTTTCAAAGGCAGTTATCTTTGCAACCTGTCAATGTAAGTGTTTTTTTTAAACACTTCAATATTATTATTTGTACTGTCTCAAGCAGGATCCTTTTGACCTGCATCTTCATCAGAACAGACATTTTTAAAGCTACCTGTTCAACATTTGAGGAGGGAAGTACATGACTGAAGTACTGAGACAGGACATGATCAGATCCTAGCAACTCCAGTGTTGAGAGAAATCCACTACAGCCACTCCACTGGAATATTCCTATGAAGATGCTGTCAGATAGACACAGAAAATAATAGCTGAAATTGTTTTTATGAAGATCACATAATAACTACAGAACAGCCCTTTCTAAGAAAGGGAAAAAAGATTAAAGTGCCAAAGAAAAAGAAAGGTAATGGGAAAATGAAAATGAAATATGTTTTCATTCCTGTGATGGTTGCATAAATGCTGCTCTTGAGTGAGCCCACAGCAGAATGAGAATCATTATAGAAAAAGCTTCTGTCTAATGTGAACAAAAAGATTGATTTCTGTTCTTAGAAAGAAAGAAAGAAAAACAGTAAACCCTAATACATAAAACTCACAAGGCAGACAAAAATCACATTATTCAAAATGTTGAAAATTATATTTCAGTATCCTTCATCCAGGACCAAATTTTAAAATGAAACCTCATCTTCCTGAGGTATCGAAGTACAAAATGTTTATTAATTGTTTGCAATCTGCAAAGAGGAAAAAAAATTTTTTTAAGAGGAAAATTATGTGTTAGAAATATCTTGCATGCCTGTCCTGTGCCTGTGGAAAAAGAACATTTAATTCTATTCTCAGATACTCAGTCCTTACTTATAAAAGCCAAGGGTTAGTGACAGGAACAAATAGTATAAATATTATTTTATGGGTTAAGTTCTTTCACTCTCTTTAATCATGACAATATGAGGGAGGTACTATACGATTTTTTAAAGAAAATGCATCTTATATGTTCTAGCTGGAGAGAATGTCAATATATATAGTTATAAAAGGCATATACAAAAAAATGAAGAATGAAAAAAACTACAGAATTTGGGGAATCTTCACAACGCCACATTACAAATCTTTTTTTTTTCTTTGTGATTATTTAGCACAAGCAAAAGAATTTGGGTTCATCCCTGCGTTCCCTCTAAGCAGTACCTTTGTGGTTTATGTAACTTCGGCATCTAACATATCGCTTAGTGAGGTAACTTCTGCCTCAGCATGCCCTAAAAACCCTCAAGTGGCAAAGGAATATTCCCAGAGGAGCAAATCCAGTTACCCAGTCACTGGGTCTGCCTGGCTGGTATATACACTTGAACTGTGACTCCATCCTCAACACAGTAAAGAGTTGCAAAGGAAAGGCTCATCCTTTCTGACTGAGTGCTCTGGCCTCCTCAGCCATTTCATCACTGCAAAACACAAATGAAACAAAGATTAGCACCACTGGCATGGGCCACCTGCCTGACCTCAGGTGATCTGCGGCTACTGATACTGTCAGTCTCTTGAAAGACCTTGGAGCAGAGCAGGGTGAATATCACACATCCTTGGCAAGAGTAAAGGCAGCAAAATGTTATCTAGTCAAACTTATCTCCAGTACTGCTCAGAGACAGCAGAAATACCTGGCTGGGTATCAGCAAATCAGCATCTGCTTTGGAGTCCTGACTTTTGCAAATCACTCTTATCTCGCTCTTTCATACTAATTATTCCTAAGGCAAAACCAGCTAAGTGTTATTTCCTAGTAGTATTCCCCTTGATTAGAGTTTTATGACCTTCACAGTCTACAATGTCTGATTCAGCTACATTCCCAGAATATAAATAGCTCCAATGCAGGTACAAGTCTCAGGCAAAGTAAATTTCTTTTAACTGCCTATTCCACCTGGGTCCATGGCCCCACAAAACATCAGCAAAGCTTTTGTTTCATACACAGTCTCACAACTTCAGAGCTTTGCTTCCATGGAAATAAAGCATGAAAAATTCACAACAAGATGCATGCCCAGTGAGCATGAATAAATTAATATTTAGAGTCAAACCATGCTGTCAACTACAATTTAAATTCAAAAGACTAGATATTTATGAGACATGATTGGAGGAAACAAGCTAAGTAGTCAAAAACTGGTCCGAAACTACTAAGCTACACTCAAAACCAGACAGGAAGGGAATCCCATGGTCCTAATTTGAGGTTTGAAGACAAAATTTAAGGTGGAGGAAGAAAGTGATAAGCTTCCTCTTTTGAGTGGGCTCTTTGGCCATGCAGGACAGTTCTGCAAGTGACCTGGGGTAACTCAGGCTTGCTTTCAGGCACGGAGCATGTTCCAGGAGTAGGGCTGGCATGAGGTTTGGCAATTGCTGGGTAGAAGTGGCCTTACAACCCAAAGCTGACAATGCAAGTAGTGCCACACTTGCATTCACTGCTCCTCAGAGCAATAAACCCAATGTTTATGCTCAGAGGCACACTCAGGTGTTCTCACAGGCTCTGCCTTCCCACCCATGCACTTGGGAGAGCTCCTGCACGAAGCCCACTCAATCCACAGGGAGACACTCCAGCTTTCCCCCTTCCTTCTAAGTCCATTCAGCCTCTGCAAAGAGACACATCCATAAAACCTTAGCCTGACTTCATGCATTGTCACATTGCAAGCGCCAGGACAGGAAGGAACAAGGCAAAGAGTGACTGGATGCATCTGCTTTCATTCAACCACCCCAAGGAAAAGGGCTTTTCACTGACATCACACCCCTTCAGATCAGATACATGAAAAGCACAGTCATTTAGGAACTCAAACAAGCAAATGAGGAAAAGCATGAAAATGTATTTTGAATAACCAACAATTAATTTTAGTCAGTGGAACAAAGAGGTAGGGAAAAAAACCATTCCTGAAAATCAAACTGAGTTGTGTCTAAGTATTCCCATCATGTAATGCAAAAATTCATTAAATGCATTTTGTTCCAGTTATGACATAGTATAGTTTAGTAACCCATGCAAAAATCTTGCAGCAAAAGGAGATATATGGACATTTTCATGTCCAACCAGCTTCCTTACCAAAACATTATACAAATCATAAGAAGGAAGAGTTTACATGGAGTCACATTGTTTTAACAACCACTTCACTTGACAAAACAATTTCCAAACAGCTTCTTTGTTTTTCAGCTAATGTAAATGAGAAGGATGTATTTTAACTTTAGATTGCTAAACTTTTTCAGTCCTATCACTGAAAACACTTTCAAAATGGCATTTTTATTGGCCTGTCCTAAAGTAGAATTACTAACAATTCTGGGCCCATTTCACAACGCTATTAAAGTTCTCCAATGCACAACTGTTGGTGAGATAAGAAAGTCATGTCATCTATTGTTTCTCATAACCCACCACAATCTCTAGAAGCAGTCAAACCAGCCAACCCAATTCATCTTGAAAACCATCAAAGTCCATACACATTTTGACAAACAAATGGGTGGGATAATAGCATTATCAGAAACAGAAGACACAAATTTGATTCCAAGAGCTCCACGAGCCTGCCAAGCAACGGGAGCTTAGTGTCAAAAGCTGACTGACTGTGAATAAATCAGCTCTAGGAAAAAAATTAGAATTCCTAGATCATGATTGACATATGTCCCTTATGCCGGAATGACTTGCAGGCCATTTCATTTTAATTTTATTAGAAGAGGAAAAACAGTTTACAGAGCAAAAGAAAAATATAAGATTGTGTACAGTGGGTTTTAAATTAATCTGCTAGTGTCAGGAATGCTTGTCTCATTCAGTTGGTCCAGACTAAAAATACAGAAGGAGATAAAGAATTGACTCTCAATATAAAAAGGGGGACAGCATCCTTCCAGCACTTAAAAAGCACTACTTTTTTACAGTTTCCAGTGATCAACAAACACACTTGGGAAAACACACTGGGAAAGTGCTTTGCTGAAGCAAGGGGCAAGCAGGCTTCTTTGCCAGCTGTTTTACTCCATGTTCAATGTGCACACCTGGCTGAGAGTTGCCAGAGGGGTCTCACATTCACAGCTGCTAATAAACAGCAGACCTTATGTCCACAGGATGCCACAGAAGCTAACAGTGTGAACTTCTCCTGGTTCAAAAGGTGCTAGAGAAAATTATGGAGGCTGGTCCTGAGGGGGCTATCCCCTGCCACATCCTGGATACCACTGCAAGAGGATGCGCTTTCTTCCCCTGAGAGCTAAAAAAGAGGAACACTGCAGGCTTGAACTTTGTCTTACCTGTTTCACAAAGGGGTGTCTCTTGGTCACTGTGAAAGTCAGTGTGCTGGTCTGGATGGACTTTTTATCATTGAATCACTGAATATGTTAAGTTGGAAGAGACCCACAAGGATCATCAAGTCCAACTCCTGGCTCTGCACAGGGCAGTCCCAAGAGTCACACCATGTGCCCGAGAGTGTTGTACGAGTGCTTCTTGAACTCTGTCAGGCCGGTGCTGTGATCACTCCTGGGGAATCTGTTCCAGTGCCCAACCACCCTCTGCGTGAAGAACCTTTTCCCAAGGTCCAACCTAAACCTCCCCTGACAGAGTTTCAATCCATTCATAAATCTGAATTATATGTGGCATTTGGAATTTATGCCAACATAAAAATTTCAGAGGGTCATTTTTGTCAAATCCAGTGTTTCATATTTTAGGCATATTATAATTTGTAAGATAAACTTTCTTCCCTAATAAAAGTATTTTATGTCTAAAATTACGGAAAAAAAAATTTTACTCACGTATATAAATACAATTAATTTTTTGCCAGAAGACATTTTGCTGAACTGTTAACTGGGAAGTTATGCTTTCAATAAAATCTTCAAAACAAATACATTCCATCAGAAAAAAAAATGTCTGGGCATCTCCAGTAATACAGTTTAAGGTGCCAGCTTTATTCTTAGATAATTTCTAAAGTGCCCAGAGGCCTAAGTCAAAGGCCAGTGAGTATCCTTAAAAAACTGATTTATTTCAAATGTGGAAAAGGCCTGTTAGTTTGAGCTGAAGCGCAGCACTACAAGGAAAATACAGATGCACAGCATATGACAGGGAACCTGAAACCCAGTTTCAGAAATGTGGGCCCATGATGAACTGGTGGGCACCAAAAGTGCTGGCAGGGCTCATCCTGCCAATCCAGGAGGGCTGGGTCTGGATGGAGGTCTTGGGGATAATGGGTCCCTGAGAGGGCAGCCCCATCTCCTCTCAATCTGCCCAGCACTGAGGGCTCACAAGGGGCACGTGAGGAGAACGTGCCAGAAGAGTGAAAGCAGTTCCAGAGACACAATTCCTTGTGCTCCCATTCAGCTAAAAATTGAAGCAGCTCCAGGCACCTCAGTGTACTGTCAAGGAGACGAGTATTTATATCATGTCACAGATGGCCTTGTTCATCACTACAGTCTGAAAATGGCTGCACTCAGGATGTACCTGTGGGAGCTTCCAGCCCCTGTCTGGGCAGACAGTGGTGGGGGACACCAACCTGCCCTGCATGCACAACTCACTGCTGGGGGGGTTATCAGCCCCCTCCCGTGCCAGCACCTCACCTCAGTGGATGGGCTTGACATGGATTTCAGAACACTCCATCACACGAGTTCAGACTCAGCCCTCTTGATTTAATTTCTTATCCCACATGTGACTCCACTAACATTCACTGAACTTCTCCACAGTACAATTGCCTTAACCATGCGTGAAGTTGTAAGAGATCAATCCCAAATGGTTAATTGTGACAATACATTTATTTTTTATTGCTGCAATAAATAACTGCTCCCATAAAGAAGTGTAGAACAAGTTTCCTTAGAGAGGCTAAACAGCAAACATTGTCTTGATATTTTGGGACAATATCCAAAATTTGGAAAATCTAACTGGATGCTAGTGAAGCTCCCTGGTTGAAAACACAAACATACACGAAACCAAAAATTAGAGTGAAATGTGAAAAGCAACAGAATGTTTATATAAGAAGTGGCAGCAACGGGGCCCTTCAATATCTGGGTAGTACCATACCATAAGAAAAAAACCAATAACAAGCATTTAGCTGCATGGGAAAACAGGAAACATGGTGTTGGAAATCATGTTTAAAACTAGGTATCCATGTTCTTCAGGTGGAGAGTCCTTCTTTCCTGCTTGGTCCCTAGAACAATGGGATCCCGTAAATACTCTGAGCTCCAAGGAACAGGTGGTGACATACCAAATTAACAAAATTCTGCTGAGATATTAATGCATGAGGTGAGGTTGTGCTTCTGCAAAGGTGCAATACAGCTCTGCAGGAAGCTCTGCACCCAGACCTCACAGGACTTATACCAGAAACTTAGGATAGTATTATCTATTCCAATTATTCAAATACCAGTAAAGTGAAACACACAAATGATTCTTTAAATAAACTGGACAAGCACTCAACACCCTGAAAGCCAGGACAGGTGCTGTTTTTTGGGTTGGTTTTTTTTATTTTTTTCAATTTTACTTGTAGGTGTTTAGTTAGGGAAAGATCATGGTTTATGACTTACTTTCATCTGAACACAGAGCTAGTGTCAGGACTAAATGAAAACTGTTTTCTGATTCTGTCTTTCTCACTGCTAGTCTGAAAAAAGTGTATGATTTATGCATTGAAATGAAAATAAACATCTTTTGAAGAGAGGCTGGAACAGCATCTGTTCATTGCAAAGCCTTTTGAGTTTTTGTTTTTTTTAATGCAATAAGACATCTGATCAGGTTCAACACTGCAGCAAAGCTGTCTGGGTCACATGCCTACAGCTGCCATTGAAGGTAACCAAGCCTGCAAAGTGTCAGTTATTGCAGACTCAGATTTATTTATTATTTTTTAAAAATAAATAGCTCTAAGTGGGATGTGATTCCACTATGAACTGAAGAGAGGTGTGTGGCAGAGAAATAGGGAAATGTCTAAGTCAGTTACTGGCAACTTTTAAGCAGGGTCATGCTTACAGCTACTCATCTACCTGCCTAATATTCAACTTCCAAACAAGTGCTGGCAAACTGAAAAGAATTCCAAAATGAGTGGCATGAGCTATAGGAAAATAATACAGCATGCAGTTCCCAAGGTCCAGTCTACTTTTTTTTATCCATGAAGGACTTTTATGGATAATGACATGACATAAACTGTATTGCTATGTCCTCCTCTCAAAATCTATGTAAGCAAGTCAACCATAGCCTACGAATCTATGCAACTTTTTTTTTTTTTTTTAAAGCAAATATCTAGCAAAATGCTTCATATGATGAGCTTTTTTAACCTATTCACAAGCAAAAAATATTTTGGAAGTGCTTATCAAATGGGTGAGACAGAAGAAAACACCTCTTCAGATAAACTGATGTTCCCAAATTAATTCCCATGCCTTCAGTACAACAGCTCCCCTGCACCTCACCATCACCCTTTTCCCTCTAATTCAGACCTCACTCTTCAAGATACAATTTTTCTCCCAGCTGCCGGCAGGCAAAGGATGTCCTGTGCTGCCATCCCCTTCCACCTGTGTCCCTAGTGTTAGTAGTGCCTAATCTAAAATCCTGCTTCCAACCAGCCCCACTCCTGCCACTGCTCCTGAGCGCAAGCCACAGCCATATGAAATCTGTCCAGGTACGAGAGTATTTTGTGTGTTTAACTTAAATAGGGGAAAAGGCTTTGAAAGTCTCCTTCCTCCACCTAAACCTTCTTCTTCTTCAGAGTGATGTACAGCAAATTCATGAAGAGCAGAAGACAGTCAAAGGGCTGTGACTGTCCTGGGAGAGGGGAAGGGTTCTGAGAAGGATAGGTGCATTCTGCCTGAAGCGTCGTGAAACCAGACTCTTCCAAAGGAGAAACAAGTGTATCATAAGGTAGCTCAGAGCCAACTCCTCCACTCCTTTCACACCTCATTTCCTTCTTGTAATTAAAGGCTAGGGTGACACTGAGGACTGGTTCTGAAAAATAAACTCCCTTTTGGCTTCAAGAAGGTTGAATGACATCAAATAATACAAAATGAAAAGCACCAGTTTGTTTCTCTTGGGGGAACATATTAATTCCAGAGGAAAATGCAGCAGACATATGCTTTATGGTGCCAAAGTATAGTGCCAAAGAGGAGCTGGAAATACTGCTGCTGTAAGAAGTAACTATATTTTGAATTATCATAGAATCATAGAACCATAGCATGGTTTGGGTTGGAAGGGACCTTAAAGATCATCCAGTTCCACTTTGGGCAGCAGTATTTCCAGGGCACCCACACACAGACTTTCAAGCCTTTAAGCAAGTTTTAATTAAGTACAAGTACTTTGGTGCATAAAACCCAGAACCCTACTTCACACCAAAAAACTTCCTTGTAATTCCAGGATAGGCATTGAGACAAATTCCATCCAACCATTGGAGAACTCCACACTAAAGACATGTTCTCAGTCTACTCAGCTGAATGCACTGAACTCAACACAGGGCTCGCTGGTTAAGGTAGCTCTCTCCTAAAACATGGAGGAAAGATGCAGTGTGGGAGGACAAGTGCCTGTTTGAATGACTGGAACACAATAAAACTGGCTTAAGTGACACTCAGTACCACTTACAGCCCTGGTTTTCTTGAGTGCAGGGTGAGAGGTAAGAAGAAACCAATAGGAAAGCAGCATCCAAAACAGGGAAATAAGATACATTAAGGTAACAATGTGAAACCAGCGGTGAGAAACTTTCAAAATAAGTACTCCAAGCTAGGTCCTAGTAAATGGCTTAAAAACTATTCTTATCATAACATGCCCAGAGTGAAATTAAGGATAAGATACGGGTATTTTGTAAAATTCCTCACCCTTTTATTCAAGCTGTACTATTCAATCTCACTGTGAAGAATTTTCTGAATGGAAATGTCAGGATTTGCTACAACTTCACAGACAAAGCTTATAAATAATCTAGGAAAATATTCACTTGGCTGGGGAATATCACTTAGCCCCTGTTTGCAAGGCATGAGTGGGCATTCCAGAACACACAGGACTTGAGCTGCCTTTCTCTGAGCAAAAAAATCCTCTCCCACCACACACATATAAGCACATCCACTTCCAAATTAATATTCTTACCTTATCTTTACTTTCAGAATCAGAATCCTCAAGTTTGGTCCGGATGACAAAGGGTGTAGATAACCTCAGGAGAACTCGTTCAAATGTGGCACTGATTTTAGGAGAGACTATGTCAAAGCACTCTTGGAATTTCAGCGTTTTATGATTGTCACATCTCAGCTGCTTCCTAAGACCTTCTCCAAGCTGGAGAACCAGCATGTTTGGATCAAACATCAGGTGAAAGGGGAAAGCTCTGCAGAAGGTGCTGATACTAATCCTCAGGTCTAAGGGGGACTGGGAGGTTCCTGGTGGAAGTGCTTTTGTGGTATTTGCATTTGCATGTTCTTTGATAAGGAAAGTCAAACAACTGCAGTTACCTGGGTTTGTCCCCTCTGAACACAACTTATCATTTGTGACCTGTTCTACTTCCACTTCCAAGCGGTAAATCTTCTTTGCTGCCGCTTTTATCATTCCTGTCATTGCAAATCCCACAATCTGATGCGGGTGAAAATAATGAAGCATGAGATTGCCTTCAGGGAGTTCTTTGCATAGGAAAGAAGGAGATTCCAGGGTGGCCTGTCTTCCAAATGAAGTTCTAATATGCTCCAGCAAAGCGTCAAAGCCATTGAAGAAGTCTTGAAGGGTCCCACCTACAGCTCGAAGAACTCTTTCATTCTCGTCAAAGCAGATATTGAAGAATTCCTCCCCAAACTTTTCCTGCATTTCCTCAAACTTCAGACCTATAGGACAATGAGACACCAATATCAACAAAATAGCATTGCTACTGTGTCACATTTTCCCTTTTTGCCTCTATTTGCCCCAAAGAGTGATAGCAGCTTTTTCACTAGATGCCAATCCATAGGTTTATGTGGTGGTTGGGAGTAACCCTAGAAACCATTTTTTTTAAGTCCTCATTGTTTCAGCTTGCTGTCTCAGCCAGTTATTAGTGGGCCTGTTTCCTTTTCCTCACTGTTACAAAATTAACCAGGTGTTTGTATTGTTTTAAGATGTAACAGAATAAAAGGAAGTATATATCAGCTGTCTGAGAACTACAAATATCCAGAGTTTTCAAAGGAAATTAATCTGGGAATTAACAACATAGTTTCTTCACTACATTGAAATAATACAGAATTACCTGTCAGTCAACTAGTGAAACACCTTAAAATTTCCCTTGAATTTGAACAGAAATGAAGAGCAGTTATTTCTTTCCTGAGAGCACAACAGGCCCTTTATTTTAATGTGTATTCAGCATGCTTTATATCCACTGGTAATATCCCAGTGGATCACTGAACTTCTTATTGTTTAGACTGCTTCTAGGCCTTCAATTTGGGAAGAACAGAGTGATTAGTGACTTTTATACCTGAAGTATAACAGGGAATAGAAGTCATGTTGTTTGCAGACAATAACCTTTTATAAACTCAAGGCAGTGTCTGAACTACCTATGTACACAGGCATAGTTAATACAAACAATATTCACAAGGGATTTCAGAGTTTCCCAGCTTTACAGTCTGCAATGATGCATGATTAATAGCAAATTAAAATGCAGAAAATTACATATATAAATATGACAGCATAAGAACATGACAAAGCATATTTTATAAAAGAAGTAATAGCTATAATTTGGGAAAGTTCATTCAAATGCCATTACTCATAAAGAAATCTGGTCACTAAACTAGGTTATTACAAAAACATTCCCAGGATCTTTTATGACCACAGATGGTCAGCTCCACAGCTAAGCCAAAAGAAAGCACCTCTGGTACACAATGCCCCCTAATATCCTGACTCAGAAGACTGTGTGCCAACTCCTGACTCATTACCATTACGCCTGCATAACATGGTATTGTAACATCTTACCAAAAAATACTCACTATAGTCCCAAAAGAATTAAATTATAACCCATACTAATAATGTCATAACTGGATATTAATAGCAAATAGCTAAGAAATCATCATATTCATATGTATACACAAACAGATAATCATACTTTTAAATATCATTGTATAGTGAGCAACATTAGAAGTCTGTGTGTAAAAGTGAGCAGTCTAGCAGGGACACCCAAGGCTGTAAGACTGCAGAGGGGAACAGAACATCACCAGAAACCCCTGGGCTATTGCTACAAATGGCCAAATACATCCCACAAAGCCACCCAGAGAACAGCACAGGTGAAGTGCCTTTCAAATGTATTGTACAAATACAGTGCAGCAGCTGCCCTGGCACCACTGACTGCAAATGAGGTTTGCAGAACTGATCACTCCCGGACTCTGCTGCTACACATGCAACCTCACCTCATTATCACTGCTGGGAACTCTATCTCAGTATTTGGCCTGAGGTTTTGCTGCTTGTCTTAGATTGGTCTTGTTGTCCATCCTGGAGAACTGGCTGTTCAGTCTGGATGCAACATACTGACTCCAAGCAACAGGAATTATACCTGGCTTGAGGACGTCCCACTACTTTTAAGAACATTTCAGCTTTGAATTGAGTTACACAGAGTACCAGCAGAAAATCAGATCCGCTCTAATAGAAAAATGGATATGACCAAACTCAACCAAACTGCTGGTCCATGTTGGTCATGAATTTTCTCTACAAGAACAGACACTATGATATACTAAGGAAATTAAACTAAGTTAAGCAACCTTCAGAACCAAAAATCATAATGTTCCTTTCAAGGAAGCTTCTTCCTTAGCTTTACCAACAAGCCAATAATTTTTGCATGAAGCATGATGTTTATCTTTGAATTAAAAATATTAATTTAATAAATTCCTTGTTACACAAACACACAGATTAATTTTTTCTGTATTTCTCTGCAAAGCTATTGGCTCCAGTGATGTCTTTGTGTAAAGTTGCAAAAAATATTTGATATGTATTTTTTACTGAATTATTTCTGCCCCTCTTATTGAAACAAATGATGAACAGATGCTCACCTATATATACAGTATATAATTCTGTATATACTTCAGTATAACCTTTTTACTTGCTACCATATAAATGATCCTAACCTTTTGCAAATCTTTTGTAGATTTTCTCCCTACCCATATTTCTACACATAGCTGTTGTGGTTAAGCCCAGCTGGCAAGTAAACACCACACAGCCACTTGCTCAGCCCTCCACTCTAGTGGAATGGGGAGGAGAATCAGAAGTAAAACTTGTAGGTTGAGATAATAACAGTTTAATAATTGAAACAAAATGAAAATATAATAATAATATTAATAATAATAATAATGATGATGATAAAAAAAAAATTAAAACCCATACAGTAAGACAAGCAATGCCCAATGCAATTGCTCACCACCAGTGCCAGTCCCTGTCCTTGTTCAGGTCACTCCCCCAGTTTATAAACTGGGCATGACATTCTAATGGTGTGGAATGTCCCTTTGGCCAGTTTGGGTCTCAGTTGTGCTCCCTCCCAGCTTTTTTGTCCCCCTCCTCATTGGCAGAGCATGAGACACAAAAAACGTCCTAGGCTTAGGATAAACACTACTTAGCAACAACCAAAACATGAGTACGTTATCAACATTATTCTCATACTGAATCCAAAACACAGCAAAGTACCAGCTACTGAGGAGAAATGAACTCTATCCCAGATAAATCCAGGACAATACCAGACTGGGAGATAGTTTTATTACAAGTAGAAAAACCTTCATGCTAAAAAAAAATCTCAGAACTCATTGTGTCTACAGTGCACACTTTATTACATTTAGAGACTTCCATGGGCTAGCTGTTATCTTTAAATATTACATTCAGTATGATTTCCAATTTCAACATATATGGTATTTCCTGTTTTTTGATTTTATGCTGAGAAAATACAAAACAAATTCAAATTATCTTCTTATAACCTTCAGATTATGCATCTACATAAAAAGTCCAATCTTTTAAAACTCATCTTACATTCAATTGCTGAACAATTGTTTTTCTGTTTGATTTTGCCCTGGACTAATTCAAACTGAATATGGCATTGAAAATGTGAGTCAACTTCTGTTCATCAAAACTGACCATTTGCTATTCCATTCTGAAAAGCCAGCATCTCCATTCTTTCTTTTTCACTGTGAACCTCTAAGCAAAATTTTCATTCAGCTTCCCAGGAAAAAAATATATATATTTGATATCTGTAGGACAGCCCAGCACTTCCAAATGCAGTGGCCACTGCACTCCCATTATCACCTCATGTATGACCCCAACACAGCTTCCTAATGAGCACTGGCTTGCAATTAATACAGAGGAAAAGGTCTTCCCTGGTTTCACCAAGACACTCCACTGAGTGGTAAAAATCATCCCAACACTCTCTGCTGCTCCCCAGCTGAAGTAACTCGTTATTTGGAGCTTCTACTCTTTACAAACCTTCTACTGATATTGTAAATGAAGTCCTAAAAATGCATTAGTCTCAATTTGTTTTCCTCCTGGAGAGGGATCTACTGTGTTCCTACTACTTAAATTGACATCAGGAGGACATATCACGTCTTAACTTTATTGGTTTTTCCTTAGTAGTTTCTTTTTGTTGCTTTTCCTTACAATGTCACTTTTATTCTAGTCCATATTGGAGAGAAATTAAATATGCACATTGGAAATTGAGGCAAAGCAACCATAGAAGGAAAATATTGCTACAGACCTCCACTAAAAAGCACTTTTGGATCTGTGAAAAATTATTATCCTTTGAAATTGTGTCTCAAAGACATTAAGAGAAGGGATCCTATATTTGCTATCCAGATCCAAAATTACCAAAGTCTTTAAGCACAGGTTCAAAGTACAAATTAAGTATTTCACTGAACTGGAGCAGAAATAGATGACTTCATCCTATAATAACATACTAGCAAAAGATTTTCACTTTCTTTTCAGCAGTTAATGTAAACCGAAAACACACTACAAAATGTCAAGGAATTAATGCACTATTTTTAAGTATTTTGTACATTATGAAGTGGAGAAATTAGGTAAGATTCTGTTCCCATAAAGAAAATTGCAAATCATAGGCTCTTGAGAAGCAATCAGAAGATAAAAACCCTAATGTGATAAAAAAACTATTATGTGATGTGATAAAAAAAATCAATGTAATTCATTAACTGGTGCAGCATGCAGAAGCAGTCACAAGCCATCCAGTTTTTCCTCAAAGTAAATAATGAAGACAATGGCTGCAGAATGGCCAGCATCTGACTCATTTGGCATTGAAAAATACTTTTTTTTTCTGAGATACCATTCAGAATCTGTAAGTATCAAACCTTAAGGGGTTGGAACAATTAAATATGCAATTCCAGACCTCATACTGTGAACAGAAGCAGAATTTGCCACCCTCAGTTATAGCAAGTGTCTCTTAAATGTTTTTGGATTATCAAATTTTTGGCATCAATAACATCTTTTCCTTAAACAGACCTGCGGACAGAAAGACAGGTGGCAGCTCAGAATTTTAAAGAATTATTTCAGATGGTAGGGAAAGCAACATTTAGTCTCTGAATAAAAAAAGGTTTTCTTGTGTACAGACTAATGCTGAAGGTACAGTAGATGAATCATTTGGCTTGTAAGTGAACCTAGTACCAGTATCTAATTACTGTATAACTGACTTAGATTTTACTTCATTATTATTGTGTATTTATATCATCCTGGGAATCCAGATAGCACCTTTTTGATGCTTTTTATATAAATACAGTAACACCATTTTATGCTTTTACATGTGGTTGTGACACAACTGAAAAATCTATACACCTCTCTTACAGTGACATGCAGGGCCTGCATATCTTTCACAGAATATAAATGAGAACTACTGTTAAAAAAAGAACTCCTGACACTTGTTCACCTATAATATTTCTTTTATCCACTTTTAATGAGGTGGTTTCTTTCCTTGTCCTTTGACCAGTGATAGAAATACCACTGTAATTATTGCCTCTTGCTGAGGAGCTGATCACCAGTTCTTTACATAAATATAAAAGATTCTGCTCAAAATTGTTGACAGAGGAAGCTCACATGAGAGATTAAGAACAGGCAGTGGAAGAGGGTTTTGCCCCCATATAGTGCTCTCAGTAGCAGCCAATTCTGAAGCAAAGCCAAGATATGTGAAGCAAGACTATCATGATTTTATGTACCCCACCACCACCTGGGAGGCTCCCTTCTTATATTTGCACAGGGCTCATTAAATGAAAACTGCAGTCATTAGATTGGTAGTTCCTAAAAATTAGGCAGACCAGGTTTGTTTCATGCTAACTCTAAAGATTAAACAGCAATAAGGATTTTTTTAATTTGCTTTTTTTTCATTAAAGTAAATATACATGTCTTTGAATTAACACAGGGAGCAGAACTGCACTTCCTGGAACGAATAAAATTGCAATGAAATCTAAAAGCTCTTCCCATGAAATGCAAAATTATCTCTCATAACTCCTCACATATATAAAGGGCTCAACTCATCTGACTAAATATAGAAATCTAATGTTCCTTGATTCTTCATAAGGCATCCAAGACATCTAAAAAAGAACCAATAGATAGTTACTGTATCTGCCAAGATGAGGGACCTAAGGGAGACCTACACATTTCTGAAGGTTTGACAGAGGCCACAAGGTACCTCACAGCACCTCAGATAATGACAAACACCTACATTCAGTCAATGAATCATGGCCAGAAAATGTTCTTTATAAATAGACTTCCACAAGATGCTATTGTACATCATAATTCCAAACCGCTCATTATCTGCTGGAAGTTCATCTGCTTTCTAACAATAAATAGCTCTGATTTGAGGAGAGTGGGATGTCTAAGGTCATTTGGTATAAACATTTGTCCTTTTCTAATTGAGATGTACTCATCTCAGTTTTGAAATCACATGAATTATGTGCTTTTTGTTTAGATTACCTTTGTGTTGCCAGTGCACTGTATCATCTGCTAAATAACAGGAGCCCTGTGAGTATAGCTGAGACCCCCCAGGATAAAGTATTATTAGAATCCATTAGTATTGTAAATCCTCTGGGCCGTGTAACATTTCCTTTTACGCCATTTGTAAACCAACAACTTTAATTATAAATCAGGCTGCGTATCCTAAATTAGTTGCATCCTAATGACTAGTTGCAGTTCTTAGTGCAAAGGGAAGTGATAAAAATTTATATACTTTCAATATCTAAGCATTTACAGTTCTCAGACACCTCCCAAGCAGTCAGTCTACTGACTTTGTTTGTCCCAAACCTTTGTTTACCTTTTCCAAACACTACACTTAGTCTAAGGTGGTTAGAAGGTAGGCTAAGATATGTCCTGGCACCTCCTTTTCAATGATTTCCTGCCTTTTTAAATACAGTATTTCTCAGCAGTTATTTAATAGTTACCAGAATGATCCCAAATATATTCCTCTTTAACAATAGAGGATCACAGAAGCATAGAATATTCTGAGTTGGAAGGGACCTAAAAGGATCATTAAAATCCAATTTCTGGCCCTGCACAAGACATCCCCAAGAATCACACCATATACCTGAGAACACTGTTCACGCACTTCTTGAATTCTGTCAGGTTTGGTGCTGTGACCACTTCCCAAGTGCTCAGCAGTGCAGCAATAAAAACTGAACAGCCTTCACCTCAGTGAAGCTCTCAGCCACCCTCTGGGTGATTAACCTTTTCCTAATATTCAGACTAAACTTGCCCTGACACAGCTTCATGCCATTGTCTCATATAAGAGCTAAGATTTTCTTAGTTTCATAAAGGAAACACAGATCTTTAACTCTGACAAATGTACAGAGAACAAATGACTTTTATAGAATTATGCCCTTTGTACTAAATGAAGGATCAGCCCTGCAAGATATATTTAGTCATGAAGTGATCTGCCCTATATAAAGCAGCCTGCAGCACATGTTCTCTTTGGTAGTGACAAGCAAATGTCACCCAGAGCAAGAACTCTCTAAAACCTTACACTAACAATGGATTCCACCTCCTCCTCGGTGACTTGGGGAAGCTGAATCCAGAAACACAATTTATCTCCCTGACAGGACAGGGCTCTGGGCCAGGATTCCATACACCTTATCACCAGGGTATTAGGGGATCCCTGGGGAATTGCCACTGCACCACATCATCCTCCAAACAGAAGATGCCCAGATAGATAGACAGACAAGCAAATTCTTCATGCCACTCTCTGAAGCAAAATCTAAAGAAAGAGCATTATTATCCCACAAGATACAAATGCCTAATAGGAACAATTCTTGCAATACACTTGAGTCCACATACAGAGCTGACTTAGCCGTTGATTTGTACTGTGCATTTTTAAGCCAAATTTTTATGAGACAAAAAATAATTCTGTTGTATAAATTATTTGCTTGAGTTACAAAAATGGAGGAGAATTTTTTTCAGTACCTTAAGCAATGGAAAGTCAGATAGGTAAAATTACTTCTTCAGGCCTCTCTGCTGAAACCATGATCTGATACAAGTGTATTTGTAACTTCAGACTGTGTGACCAAGTGTAATTAATAGAGTTTATCTAACATGGTGCTGCAGTACATGCAATTTAGATACTGCAGTTTAAAATACACAAATGGGCTTTCAAAGACAACACTTCTTCCATGTCGTCAGAGACTGGGTGTGAACAGTTACTGCTGCTTTACAGATTTTGCACAACAGCTCTTTTTATATGACTTTATGAATTTAGGTTACTTTTCATTAGTTTTACTATCAAAGTGAGGACAGATTACATATTCCTCAGCAAGATGCAAAGAGGCTCCAGAGGAAATACCAGTGCCATTTAAAAGACAGATAACTGCCTTAATGAAGTTGCCTTTCTTTTTTTCCCTGTGAAGGACTGAAGAGTGAAAAATAGTTCTCATTCACAAAGGCTACACTAATTGTTTGCAGTGTCTGAAAAGAGTGTTTGGATGAGGTGAGGTGAAGGCTGTACAGTTTTTATCTGACTTGTGCATTTGGGATGTAAGAAATATCATGTGATATATTGGAAGTACTGAGTGGGGTTCAAAAAGGAAAATCGAGCATTTCTCTACTGCTTTGTACAACTCAGTAGCACAGACCTTCTTTGAATGTCTGCCAAAGAAATAAACAGGAGATGGGTCATGGAGGCTTTATGTCCCAGAATAAATTCCTTAAAAGCAGTTACAAAACAACAAAAAAGTTTTCATCCGTAATTTCCTGTTACCAAAGTTTTAATTTGCAGCTACATGAAGGTCTGCTTTATTCTGGAAGCATTTAAGTAAAAATGCACACTCTAATCTTATATGAAATCAAATTATTTTAAATCATGAGGACAAAAGCAGTCCCAAACGAGATTTGCTGTCATTGTTCAAAATGCTGAATGTACAAAGGGTATGAAAACGTCTTTACTTCAAGAAGGTTGAAATCTGAATAGCACTGACATGTGGTTTAAAGGATTACAAAAATCCTGTTATCTCCATTATACAGATGGGAAATTGAGGCACAGAAAGAATAAAAACTTGCCCAAGGTCAAATAAGGAATCTCCTCAGATACAACTTTTCTCTCTAACATACCTCAGTATAAGTTTATAGTCACCTAAGAAAGAAATGTGGTAGTAATCCACATAACATACTTCATCATGGACATCTTTCTCTTATCATTTATTTCTAAAATAGGTTCAAACCAACACTGCCAATCTCCTCTGAACACAGTTTAGTGGTGTACTCGGCAGCGCTGCACTAACAATTGGACTTGATCTTAAAGGTCTTTTTCAACCTAAAGGACTCTCTGTTTCTACATGCTTATGAAGGACACTGTAAAAGTATGCATGCACTAATTAATGAAAGCTGAGTCCATCATGAAGCTGTCTGGACTATTTTTGAAAGGACGGAAAGTTAAATAAAATACTCCAGCCTCAGAAGCTGTCCTTGTAAAGGAAAACAGTGGGACTGATCTGGTACCACACACAGTTTACAGCATGTGAATCTGATGGACGTGGGTTCCTTCCATTACAGTGGTTTAAAGCAGGGAGACTTCTACTGATGTCTAGACTTGTAGCAGAGCAACTCAGCAAGGAGACAAGGAGAACCAGGTCCTTGCACTGCAGGAAGATGGTGACACACTTTAGGGCTGACTTGACAGGAGGAAAATTGCAGCATTCATACATGATAAATCACATGCACCGAGCTGAGTGAACAGCTTGCAGTCAGCACTTCCCTGTGAGCAGCGCAAGCACCAGGACCACAGTGTGAAGCATCTGCTCAGAGTCCTCCAAGCTTACCAGAGATCTCAGCATTTGCACTCTTCTGATGAATAAGGAATGCCAAATTACTTTTTTAGAGGTGGTTAGGAGACTGGAAGAGGTGAATCATGTGGGCAGTATCTAAGGTCAGAGAGCAGGAAGATGCTTCTAAGCATCTTTAAGGAAACATTTTCTTCCAGCCCTAGACAGCAAGTGTCTCTTACTGCTCATATAAATGAACTAAGAGCCAGATTTGGTTCAACAGTTTCTCTAGCCTTCATCACAGTCAGATTCATGCTTGCCTCCTGTCTCAGCAATGCCACTTGCTCCAGGTACACACCCCAGTGGTTACATCCCTCTTTCACAGAGGCCGATCTTCCCAATCCTTATTCAACAAGAAAAATAACTGTGTATGTGAGAATTAATTACACACCCTCCATTAATTTGTTCCCTGTTGTGATAGGAGATACAATTAAAATAAAGAAGTTGGGTATACTGTTCATTCCCTTATGTTCTTATACCAGATAGGGAGAAGGATTGCTTTTAAATTATCACAGTGTCTTGCTCATACTGAAGTGGGTTTTTTTGCTAAGAACTCTTTCTTTAAGAGGCAAACTTGTCCAAGAAAAAGTCTCTGCTAATTTTCAACAAAGCCCACTTTAATAGTTCCCCATGGCAGTAATGCTTAGATGTTATCCCTATACTTTGGTCCCAATCTGCCCCTAATAAACATGCATTTTGAGGATACCACTGAAGAAACAGGTTGCACATTACTCAGCCATGCTGAGGTACTGGGACTGATATACTGCTTTAAAAGCACTATGAAGGTGAAAAACTATTCATAACTTTTTCATATAACTCATATTTTGTGTCATGGTGAAACAAGTACTGAATGATTAGTCTGGCTTTTTATAATATTAATATGCACCTGCTAACATGAAAAGTCTCTGCTTTGCATGAGTCCTGCCTTATCACTCATAGCATTTGTTTTAGAGAACTAGCATGCAAATATTTTAGAATTAAAAAAAAAAAAGGTAAATAACACTAGACACATTTAGAATTTGATTTGTTCTAAATTCTCTCCATGACCACACATGCAAAATACAAAACACCACCTCTTTCTAGCAGCAGCTAAAGGCACACAGAACATCCCTGACAGCATTTAGCATTTTACAGAATAAGGCATTGGATAGCAAAAAAAAAAAGACAAAACATCTTGAATGTCAGTGAAACACAGTCATCCCTAAACTAGATCAGGTTTGCTGTTTCACAGAGCACACCAAGTCTGCTTAACAGTTGGCAGTAAGAAAGACAGATACACAATGCACATCCTCCAAAAGTATTTTAAGTCGGCAGGATACAATGGTAAAGACCACAATGTGAGCAGACTATCACCTCACCATATTCCCCTGACATGGAAAGTTAAAACTTGTCTTCAATTATCATACACAGTCACATTTCAGTGTTGCGCCTCTTGCTGAAGAAAATCTAAGTTTCCAGAATGTTTCATGTCTCAGGTACACCCTGCTGCTGTTTCTCAGGCCCTCTATCCACCAGGCCCACAGATGACAAAAGTCTCTGTTGTTCTGCAGAACCCCTATAAAAACACTAGAGATAATTCCAAGGCCTGCACAGAAGCAAGTCCACTTGCCAAAAGCCTTTGAAACTTCTCAAATCACTGGGTATTGCACAATACACATTCATTGCCTCCACTGACAATCACGTCTGGATTGTCTTAAAAGTTCAAAATGTATGTAGAAAAAGAAACAAATGTAGTAACAGTGCAGTGGTATGTTGCTGCCTATATTCTAAATTTCTGTGGTTGGAGCAAAAATTTCTTGTTTCATTGTTGGCATTAGGATGGTCAGTAAAACTTCCTTGCAACTAAAGGAAACAAATTCCCTTGAAAAAACACATACCAAGCACATTAGCCGTACACTGGAGAATTCCTGAGACATCCTCAGTTTCTTCATTGCCAGAGCAGTCTGTATAGGAGCATCTGTTTGATATATTGTGAAAATTCTTCTCTGCATCTCTGTAACTACAGGAAAAAAAAAATTTATCACAACTCCTTATACAAATGCAAAGTCAACAAACGTCTTTCAGAAGTGGTGGCAAAGGATTAAGGATTAATTGTCCCATGATGGGCAATTTCAAGATTCAGCTGGACAGAGTGCTGAGCCATCCTGTCTAGACCATGCTTCTGTCAAGAAAGGTTGGACTAGATGAGCTTTGAGGTCCCTTGCCAACCTGATATTCTATGACTGAAAAGGTGTTGCTATTCTCTTTTTATAAGAAACGTTCCAGTTCATTAAGCAGTCGCCATCTGATGGGATTGTACAGAAGCAGGATTGAACAGCAGTTTACCATTTACATCCAGGTTATGTATTGCTATTCCTAAGCAACTCTAAGAATTTGAGAGAAAAAGTTAAAAATTAAATTTAAAAGCTTATCATGGAGGGCTGGGAATTGGAAAGCACAGAGCAAAGCATTATCATGCACCTTTCCCCACCTCAAATTAACACTTACCCAATAACTTGATGCTCAAAGTACTGCAGTGTCTTTTGAAGAGTCTGCCGAATGGTCTGAGGCTACGGAAGAATAATTTTAAAAATTGTGAGATTAGGGAATTGGAGCACAGTTCAATTAACAGATCGTTTCACGCACTATTTTTCTTCAGTTTTACTCCTCTTTATCTTCTACCTGCCATGTGCCCATTGCAACAACAGATATTAAATATTATTATTCATTCCTTGTATCTTACTTCACCATTTAAATAGGAAGAATTTTACAATGTGGCATAATTAATACTGCTTATAAGGCTAGTTGCACATAACAAAGGAGCCACTTCACTCTCAAAAACAGCTCTCAAAAACTATCACCCACCAACTATCTCAGTAATTTAAAATAATTAATTTGAAATAGTCTGCAAGAAAATGCCATTATTTTGTGATGAAAGTATCACCAGGAAAAGGCATTGAATTTTTAAACTCTATATGCTCCCTAGAGCATTTTCTAATAAAGAATATTATAAATATGCAATTTATTTTGGCTTATTTTCCTACAAGCTATAACTCTTCAGTCATCTTTCAGATTACCAGGAAAGTCAAGTTCATCAGAAGAAAATCATGGCATGCTTCAAGCACTTCTATACTATTTCACTTTAATAGGTGTTCACCAAACTACACAGGTATATAATTGTCTTTATTTGCATTATTACCACTACTACAGAGTTCACCAAAATACTTATGTATATAAATGTTTATTTTCTTACTATTACTGCTGCTGAGGCTGCTATTATTTGAATGAATTCATGAGAGATTTTTGGCAAATAAAGGACATGTAATATCCATGTAATTTTCTCTCTTGAATCTTCCAAGTCATTTACGACAAAATGTTATTCCTCAGAAATTACTAGCTTGTATCAAATCCGAGGTTCTTCACCTGTCTATTTTGACCTGGTGCCAGAATTCAGACACAGATACACAAATGAGAGTTATAAGCTTTTCTTCTGTATCAAAAGCACACATGGACATTTTGATCAGACTCACAACAACACACACTGAAATTTTAGAGATGTTTGGTCTTTTCTTGCCTTTTGGAATAGACATCTAATTGTTTTAGAAAGTAATAGTCAAAATGCTCCTTAATTAGAGGAATATCATTCTAAAACCACAATCACCTTTGAAAGTCTCAAATTTTGCTTACTGACCTACAGATTCAGCAGTTCAAGAGCTGAGCTTCCCACCTTGCTCAAACTCTTGCTCATGAGTTTGCAGAAGGAGTCATCTGTCCTAATGACAGCAGGAAGAAAAAACTGTATACCAGGCTACACTAGGTTTGTACAACTGCAAAAAATTTATTTTCTAATACCAAACTGTAAGAATGTGTCTACACTTTTGTATTTAAAAATTAAATTAATTAAATTGTAAAAATTAAAATTTAAATATATGCAGTCAAAAAGAGCATAAGAGGGCTTATAGGAAAGATGGGGACAAGCTTTTAAGCAGGACCTGTTGCAGTAGGACAAGGGCAATGTTTTAGAACTAGAAGAGGATAGAATTAGACTAGACATGAGAAAGAAGATATTTATAGCAACGGTGGTGAAACACTGGAACAGATTGTCCAGGGAAGTGGTAGGTGACTCATTCAAGGTCAAGTTGGATGGGGCTCTCTCTGGGCTGAAGATGCCCCTGCTCATTCTAGGGAGGCTGGACAGAGGACCTTCAAAGGTCCCTTCCGACCCAAACTATTCTGTGATCTCATTAAAAAAAAAAAAAAAAAAAAAAAAAAAAAAAAAAAAAAAAAAAAAAAAAAAAAAAAAAAAAAAACAAAAACCCTCAACATAGATGGAAACCTTGGAAAAGGTTTTTCTTGTTAACTATCAGGTAATCACTTTACATCTCTGTGGGAACTAACTAATTACCTGTGCCAAAAGGCTTTAAAAGTTGCATGTTCTCTTGTAAAACACGATGGAAGCACCATATGAGTGAAACCATCACATATCAAAAAAACATCTCCTTCTCAGTGGTACAGCGCATTTTGAAGTCTTCAGGCCTAATGGGCTGCAAACATATTTAATGGCATGTTCTCACTGAGACTCAGAAGCTTTCCTCTGCTCAGAAGGCAGAAAAATCCACTCTTTACGTCTAGAAGAGATGTATTTTCTCACAGCAGCAACAAAGCAAAGCAGAATAGCTTTAAGCGAAGAAGTGAGACCTGTCATTTCCCATCTCCACAGAGCATTTCCCTCAGCCCCACTCTCTACACACAGAATATCAGTGTTCCACCAGCAACTCCTCTGACATGAAATAGAGAATAATAGAAGTGTTTGATTGCTAAATTAAATCTCCATTCTCGTTGTCCCAAAGTGCTTTTACAGCAAGAATATGGAATGCAGCAATGCTTGGTATCACAACAGAGAGGAAGAAAAACTGCTTCTTGTCTGCTCAAGAAGTTTTGCAGCTTAGAACACCTGAGCAATCGTCCACAGATTGTCTTTGTGCTTCTCATGCCTGGACACATACTACCCTCCTTAAGCAGGGAAAAATCATTTTGACTACCTCAAGATTTGACAATACAAGCAATCTCCTAGTCCCGAACTTACTTCAATGGTAAACATCCCTTCTCCTGCAGTGCTGAATGGAAAAAAAAAATTCCCACGTTAACTTTCTCTCCTGAAAGCTAAATCAGTTCCCTAGCTGTTGTCAGACAATTCTAAACAACCCCATGAACTCATCACTTTTCACCGGCAACTCCTATTGAATCTTAGAAATTTAATACAGACAAAACCAGGATTTACTATTAAAACATGGGTCATAAACAGAGCTCGACGTAATGTGCTCAGAGCCAGAATGGAAACTGATCCAAGGACTCACAAAGTCTTTCTTCATCTCAGACAAGAATTATGATGGCATGTTGCTGTGCATCGTTAGAGTCACTATGCTCACCTTCTCAGTTTGCTGTATTTCATCACTGGTGAATGTCATTTTGCTATAAATGTCATTCTGTAACCAGGGCCATGTCTAAACAAAACAGTGAGAAGAGATATGACACCTGTTTGCCTACAAGGGCAGTTTGGGGCACTGCTTCTTCCACTACTGATAATGCATTGCTCATGAGACAGAGAATGAGCAGGAAAACATCTCCACCTCTTTTCTTTTTCTTTTTCTTTAATTCAGTAGCAAGAATGGATGGAGGCAAAATAGCTAAACCTTCTCCTAGCAGCATAGCACACATGACCTCTCCCAGAAACAGAGTTCCATCACTCAAGGAGGTAAAAGACAGCCTTTAACCATCCACCTCCTCCACTGTTATGCCATTTAGGTGCTCAATACCAGTAATTTACTGAAGATACTGTAAAGTTTCATAGCTACTTAAAATTATAGGATTTAATGTAAATATAAGCCAGGGACTATTACCTAAACAATTATATGTCAACAATTCCTTTTGATTATGATGATTAACTAACATTTGTATGCATCACAAGAGGAGTAGTCACATCTGTTCATGTGCCTAAGGACAAATCAAAGTAAAACAAATTCTTGTTATTCCTAACTGTAAATTAATCCAAGGATTGCCATACCAGATCACATCCAAGCTCCATATGGTACGATGACATGTAAGGTATAAGGAAACACTGGAGATACTCAGATTGATCTCTTGCGTGGCAAAGAATAGAGGACTTCACTAAAATAACTCTGAATTCAGACATCAGGCCATGGCTAACCATAATGTGTCAGAATAATTTGTAAAAAATTACTGGATCAATGAGTCATATAGGTTTGAAAGAACGTCTGGAGGTCTCCTAGACCAACATCCTCCTCAAAGTAATTTGAGTTAAAACTGGTTGCTCAGGTCATTCTTCAGACAAGTTTTGAGTTTCTCCAAGGATGGTGATCTCACAACTTCTCTGGGAAACCTGTGCCAGCATCTGGACACCCCCATGACATCCCATTTCTTTCCATAATTCTGATTTTAAACTCCCATCTTTTTTGCCTCTCATCCTTCCTCCATTTTGTACCGCCAAGGAAAGCCTGGCTCCATCTTCCCTACACACCCTGCTCAGTTTAGCTGTAGACTGCATCTTTCTGCTCACCCTCTTCTTCAGAGAATGAACCCCCTTCCCCAATAAGCATCATTTAAAGCCACCTTCACAAGGTTGTGCAGCCAATTAGAGATGACCTCAGCTCACTTTGTCAGATTCTTGCTCAGCAGTCCTTGCTCCTCAGAGCATCCCCCATGTCCCTGGAGATCACAGCCTGGCTAACAACACCACCATCACTGCCTGCAAGATGTGCCTGCACCAGCCAGAGCCTTCTCCCCTCGACCAGCAGGACTGAGGAGACCCCAGCTGGGCACCTGCACCTTCCACCCCTGCACTCAGAGCTGTGTGGTCACTCCTGACTCCTCGAGGTCTTCCCTGGCTGCATCATGGGTGCCCACATGGATGAGCAGCAGCAGTCATAGTCCAGGAGACAAACAAGCTCTGGCAGCCTCTTTGCAAGGCTCATGTGTGAGCTCTTGGCAAGCAGCAAACCTCCTGTGACAGCACGGCAGGCTGGCACACAATGGCTTCTGTCTCCTCAGGAGAGAGCTTCTGATACCTACCACACCCTCCTCTTCTGGAATCTTCTAAGGGTTGAGGCTCTGCTGGATCTGCTGCCCCATCTGAAGGGAGGGAGGTCATCTCTCCCACCTCTTCACAGGCACTTTACCTTCTCTGTACCTGATGAATCACAGGTGGAACAGGGGCCTTAGTTATGCTGTCAGCAGTAACCAACCTCCAGCCCTCGCCATCTTGAAAGTTTCCACCCTTGATTTTCAAAGCTTATCTCTATTTTTCTCTCCTTCCTTTCAACATGGAGCTCAGGTTCTTGGCTCTGCAGGGCCTTTGGAAAGATCTGTCCATCCTCCATCACTACCTGTGACAGCTCTTCCCCCTGGCACCTCACTGCTCCCTGACCAGAGTGCCCAGCCTTTGGCACCACCAGGCCGCAATGCCGGCCATGGCAGCCCTGCCACAACAGCCACTGTCACTCTGCCGGCCACCATTGGTTACAAGATGCACTCCTAGAGAAATGTGCCCTTCCTGCTGGATCTCATCCTGCTCCCCAGTAGTGCAAAACTTGTTCAAGTCCTGAAGATAGAGGAGTAATAGTTCCTCAAAAACTCCTTTTATGACAAACTGGAGAAAATCTTTATGAAGACATTTGTCTCAATGAACTTGAAATATTTCTGGTTTTTAAACTCAGCCAACTTCTTTTGGAAAAGGATTCTCGTTTAAACTGTGGCGCTTTTTTCTTTGTCTGAGTTCAGTTTTCTCTTCTTGCAGCTTCATTGCCTCAGTTTTCAAGGCAAAAGGGAAAGAACTTCCCCTTTAACCGCATCCCTTCTTACTGCATCCCTTCTTACAAATGTCTTTCCTAAGGCAATCAAACATAAACTTTCCAATCTTCTCAGAATACAGAGATTTCAGCCTATTCTCTAGCCATTTTCTGTTGCCTCTGAAATGTCTTTCATTTGATTGCAACACCTTTGGAAATAAACGGTAGGGCTCATCTGCCCAACTGCAGGCACCCACAGTGATTCATTTAATCCTCTGGTTGGCATCCAATACGTGCCTGAGGACTCAGTCTTTATAAATACCCATTTCTTTCTTTTGTCTAGAAGAGACATTGATTGATTGCTACAGACTTCGACATCTTAAAATGTTTAGGTAAGGACAGACAAACCCCACACTGAGGTAACAGAACTGCACACAGTATCCCAGATGACTCAGTCTCAATTTACATAAATGCAGTTTCAAAATCTCCATGCCATTCCTTTTGCATCCTAAGATACCCAGATGGAATTAGGGAAGAAAGGGGCTGTACGGAACACTGCCAAGAGAGCAGCCAGGTACACAGACAGCTCCTCCTTAACCCTAACAAAGTTTCAAGTATTTTTTCCTCAGAAAAGCTAAGTGGCTCCTAGCTGAGCTTCACAAAGGCTTCAGCAGTCATGCTGTTAAAACCTGAGTGCTTAAAATTTTAAACATGGAAACTGAAGCACTGAAGAGCATAACAGGCTCTGCTAGAAACCACTTTGCTTCTATCAGAATTTCTTCAAGTATGTCCATTGGGTCAGGGGGCCCTCCCACAGTGTTGTGCCGTGGGGAGTTGCAAAGTCCTTCCCAGAGGAATCTGCACCCCTGCATGCAGGAGAGCCTGTGGACCTCTGCCAAATCAGCACTGTGACACTGAAAGTTTTAAATGCTTGAAATTTCAAGTGTTCAATCATAAACTGAGCAGATGTGTATGATTTTAGTCACCAGATTCACTGCTGGTGATCATTCATTAATGAAAAACATTTCCTTTTTCATATTTCAAAACCAATTTTAGTCAGGCCTTTGTGCTTAGGTGACTGCAGATCTCTAAGCACACATGAGCAGGTGTGCATCTGGCCCATCCGAAAGAAGATAAATGGCAAAACAGTCATTTTCAGTCTGCGTATTTTTAATATTTACCCCATGATCATGTAAGCAGTGAAAAACTGTTCCCTCCCTGTCCTTCTGGTCTGCAAAATATTGAATTAAAGAGGTTGTAAACAAAGAATCAAGGCTCCAGTTGAAGACAAACATTTATCAACACTCCCAAGTGCCAGGAGTGGAGAGATAAGCACTGAAATTGCTGCAGCTAGGGAAAAGCAGAACTGAAAAATAAAAGGAAGGCTCCTTTGGCATCCAGCAATGTTCTGATGATGCAGAATGGAAGAAAACTCCCTAGCAGGTCCTGCACAGCCAGCACTCTCTCTGTCCCATTCCAATAGCTGAAGAATGGAATCATAGGGGACAGAAATCAGAAATGGAGAAACAGTTTCACATCATAAGCAATCATCTGAAATTTTAAAAAAGAAATAATATTTAGGGGTTTAATAGTGTTTTTGATAATATAACCAGGAAAAAAAAAAGGTCAGCTCTCTAGATTCTGAACATTTTAAGTTGCACCTATTTTTTTAACTGCTTCTATTTGAGCTAAAAAATATATCTTCTTCATGAAGACCAGGTTCCCAATTCCAGATGAAAGCACGCCCTGCTTGCAGACCTCCATGACTAGCAGCAGATTCGGTATCAAGAGAGGGAGATGCATAATCCCCAGGAGTGGACTGTCTGGGGATCCAGGGCAGGGTGAGTGACAGCTGGAGGCAAACAAGCTGCCTGCAACAGCTCACCATGATCCAGACGGGACCGTGCGAGGGGCAGCGCCCGAGCTCAGCGCGACTGGCAGGCAAACCTGAGACATTTCTGCTCCTTGGTTCATACAAACCGGGGTCCTCTTCACAGAGAAATGCTGGTGCACATCAGAGAATTGCCTTAATTTAATAAACATCATTGAGATTAAGAATTTTGCCCAATACTATTTCATGGCAACAATGCAAACACTGTGAAGAAATAAAGCAGAGCTAAATAATGACTAGAAATTGTAAATTCTGCATCCCCAGCTGCCTTTCAGCTAGAAGAACCACAGATATTAGGGATGGAAATTGCCTATTAGATCATCTAGCCTAACTCCTTGACAGTGAAGGATAAATATCTCAGGGTGCTATCCCTTATAACACCAGCTGCAATCACTTTGTTAATCTCTGAATTTCAGCCTGGTCTGAAATGGACAGAAAAACTGTTCTGTGCTGCAGAGAGAACGTGCTCAGTAAGATTATAATAGATGATCTATCGCTAATGCTACCTGTTCATCTTTTAATGCAACTGATATCTACTACATAAAATCATCAGTGCTACTCCAGCAGACTGATAGGAGATAAAAAGCTTTATAGGTCGGTCCTTCTCAAGGATTTTTTTTTCTGCTGAGATAGAAGAAGAACCAATTTCCCCAGTGTAACTGGACCTAATTTCATATGCAGCTCTGCTAAGGTATTTATCCCTTTGAAACCTATGGACAAACCCCAGATGTTTTTAATCTTCATCCTGAAACTTAGTTTGAGAGTTCACAAAGCAACACATACAGAAAAATCTGGATACAAGACAAACTTCTTTTACTCAGAGCACTTCCTAGCAGCCTTTAACATTAGCACAAGAGGTAGAAGGCAAGAGAAGGCTTTCCTCTGTATTAACATTTTGCATTTTATCAGAGCACTACCAACTGCTGTGAGGTGGTAAATGGCTCTGCTCAAACAGTTTCAAATGAAGGACATTAATGCTCACTGTGATGCAGCCATGAGGGCTCACTGCTTTTGTAGGGGCATTTATTAATGATCGCGACATTCTCGTCTCCCTTACACCTTCCTCTATTTGCACCTGCACACTCTGGCCAGTGGAGAGGCAGAGAAGTGCACAGCAATTTAGATCAGTTTTGTGGGATCACCACTAGGGCTGCCATGCTCTGCTCTGCCAGCCAGCAGGTCTGATCTGCCTGTGGGCAAAGCCTATTCCCCAGCAGGGATATGCTCACTACTTCCAGGCAGCAAACGTGTCTGCAACCTGTGAATGCTTCCGAGACACATTTTCTCCAAGCACTGAAGGGAAGTTAAGATTCAGCCTGGAACAGCACAAATATTAAGAAAGCCAATATTACTATGACTGGTCTAAGCATTAGATGTCAAATACTTAAACTCACACTCAATAAAATTTCATCAAGGTCAATACAATGCTGCAGGCCCTTGGCCAGATAATTTTTTCAGTATTTTATTTGCTGAAGCTGAACTTTCTTTGCATCAGATGTTAAACTGCTGAAGAAGAAAAACAACTAAAACCCACTGTGATGCTCATATTGATGATATTTTCCTGAATTTTCCTGTTTAAGACATCACAGCTCCATTTCAGGCTGATGATGAAATAACAGATTGACTGACTACAGACTGCTTGTGTGACCTTCTGTATAACTGACTTTTGTCTATGCTGAGTTAAAAGACACTCACAAAAAGTCTGGTTTTATTATACTTTCCAAAAAATCATTCTGTTTGCCTGCTGAAATGAGAAATTAAAAGTTTCACATAGACTGTGCCTCTCTTCACCATTTTCATGCTTCACACCCACATTCTTGAGAAGGATGTTACTCATGTAAGAAGCTCATCCAGCCTGGGCTACTAAGTAAGATCATCACAGCACTGATATGCGTATCATTTGCCATAACCTTATTTCATTCAGAAAGACAGGCAGAAGTCATTTCTACAACAGCAGAGCTTAGCTATACACAACGTGTTAATGTAAGTGACAGGGAGCTCAGAATACTTGTGCAAATTTTTTCCAAAATCTTATGCAAAAATCAATTTGCTACCTCTCCTGATAGTGGCAGCAGCTTGTTAAGGGGGTAGAAGTAAAAAGCTAGTACAAGGAGTAGTACTCATGGACACTAAGTGGTAGAGGTTTATGATGGAGCCACGTTTGATATAAGCTGCTACACTGCAACTTCTCTGCCAAAACCCCACCTCCGCTCACTGGAGGATCCACTTGCAATTAAGCAAGCTGAAGTTACAGTAGTTCTGTGACATAAGTCATAGCCTACACACCAACATAAATGACTGCCTTTACATTCACTTTTCTTCCACTGGCAGGGAAAGGGCTGCATTCAGAAAGCCAGTTCTTAAATTCAAACTATTTGGCGGCAGCCAGTAGTAGCTTCCTAAATAACACAGAAAAAAAAAAATAGGGTTCTTACATTAATGTGTTTTGAACTGGGCGTTTAAAGAATAGCAGAAATAATTCTAAGTGAACAGAAAAGTACAACAGAAGTGATTTTCACTTAACAGTTTTGTAAGCAATGCGTTACATTGGCCTTTCAGAAAATAAAATCAAATGGAAGTGTTAGTCAGTTTAATGCTGTGTTGTGCTGTAATTTGTGTTTCAGAAAGATCAGTGCAGTGCTCAGGGGTACACAGATTCCTCTGAATGCACACCCAGTCACTCTCAGCTCCTTTAGGGACAGCCTATGCCTCTTAGATGGGAGCAGAGTATTTGACTTTTCAAATCAGTGACAAATTATGTTTTTCTGATTTAGATTCTATTTTCAGCCTGGTATTGGATACAAGTCAAAATAAAACTGGAGCAAAAGTAAAATTGCTGCAAGGAACTAGAATTCAGCCACATACTAAACTGCACTTTGAAAGACTCAAGCTATGTCAACTGGTGCCAGGATACTGTTCTCCTATAGTAGAGCTTCTAAGGGAAGAAAAATTTTTTTAATAATGAATATCATATAGCATCATGTTCTCTACTTATAATTAATCAAAATATATGTCTCTGTGGGTGTAAAATCCATCCTTTAAAACGGAACTCAATATCAAAGCTGGAATCAAAAGGAGAATGCATCATTAAATTTGCTTGTGATGCGCATATAATTACCAAGTTATTTCTTTAAAACAAGGTCAATAAATCGATGTCCCTATTAAGTTCCCAACATTTTATTTTTTATCTCCAATAAAATGAACTCAGCCTGGTGACAAGGGCAACTGTTTGTTTTGGGAGCAGCTGGATCTGGCTCCAGATTTCTCTGATCAGAGTGCATAACCAAAGACCATTCGACAGCGGTTCAGATGAAGGAGGACAGAGGGACATCTGTGTTCTGTCAGGAACATGATTTAGGAACATGTTAGAACGGATAGGAGCTGCCTTCACAATTACTCAGCGCTGTGGGAACATCACAGGGATCAAAGGCTGTGAGAGGGCAGGGACAGTCATGGGGCAATCTGCAGTGAGCACTGCTGCCAGGACCCCATGAGCCGATGGAGCCACAAGAGCTGTGTGCAGAGCGTGGGGTTTATTGCACTGGGCAGCAAAGTTTGGTCCCACCAACCATCATCGTCACACCCAGGTGCTGAGCACAGCTCCCCAGCCCCACAGAAGGCTGTGCCTCCACCCTTCTGATGCCAGGGCACTTGGCTACACAGCAAACTGGTACTGGGGGAGGCAGCAGGGCAGCAGCCTGGTGAGATGCTCAGCACATGCACAGTTAGTTTGCTGAGTGAAGCTAAGACAAAAGAGCTGCCTCTCCTTCCATTGTTGCTGCTCTGCCTCCCTGCCTGTGCACCCTGCTTCCCCAGCACAGCTTACTCACAAATGCCAGCGGTGGGATGTAGATGGAAGTCTCACTGCACACTTTCCCCCAAAATACAGAGATGTTATGGTGGGACGTGAGCCCTATCATCCTTCTAGTTCTGGGGCTCAGAAAAGAGGGGGCTTGCAGTTAGCACATTCCAGACAAACAGCAGCAATCCTTCACCCATCCAGGCATGTCAGGGAACATTTACAAACCCACAGGAACATAAAATGAACCTGTGCTGAAAGAGGGATCAGGTCCCTACATTCTCCAGGGTAACTACTGCAGGAAAAAAATCTCCAATAATCAATATAAGAGAAAAGGTGGAATATCACGCCTGCTGGAAAGTGCTAGAAGCTGTTGTCCGGGAGCAAGGAGAATGGGGTGGATTCAATGCCGCAACACAGTAAGGCTCACTTTTTGATATTTTTCCATAGTTCCACAAAAAGTATTGTTTGTGCAAAGTCATACTCAGCTAAAACTGAGACCAAGATTACAAAAAAAAAAAGCAGTAACTTGTTTTCACTGTATTTTAGTGTAATATATCTTGAATATCTCATTACTGCATTTCTTTGTACAGAATCTCATACAATTGACAGTACAGCTGTACTAACTCACGAATGAATTGCACAGGAGAAACCTTTTGTACACATTTTTCCACCACCACTCCTAAGATGAAGCCTTCTTGCTGCTCTGCCCTACAGACACCCCTCTTGGGTGCCCAAAGCTCTTTTTCCCCTTGGATGCTCCTTCCTATTCTGTTCAATGTTCTCCACCTCCCCAGAGCAGCTCTCAGTAGCTTCTGCTACTACTCAGAACTCTCTGCATGGTAAAGTAGTATTAAATACACACACAGAATTTTTCTTCAGTGAAAACACAAAACAATGTTTCACTGAGTATTCAATCCTAGTCACTGCTGAAGGAAAGCACAAAAATCTACAGCTAAGTATAAACATCAGGAACCTGTAGCATCCTTCAACTTTTAAAGTTGGAATGAGGACAAAGAACTGCTGCATTCATGTCTGAAGAGACAACATTAAACCTTGCAGGCTAGATATACAGTATAAACATCTGTATGCACACAGATATATTTATATACTTATCAGAGACCCCTATCTATAGTAGAATGGAATGAAGATCTGTCTACATCTATAAAAAAGTATTAGAGCTTTTTATTTAGAAAGAACATCTGCCAGTGCTCCCTTCAGACTTGCCTTCTAATTTAACAAACAACATAAATGAATCCTATTAAATCAAAGTGGGTTTTTTTTTTACTTCTAATTAAAGTTATTCCTGATTTATATCAGTAGATGTGAAAAAATAATCCGATCCAAAGTGCTAGACATATGGCAACTTGACTTGTTGCATGAAGGCACATATTCAGTACCACAGAGCTCAGTAAGAAAGCACCAAAATAACAAAGCATCTGAACAGTGGTTTCTCTGGGTGAAAAATAAAAAGGCAGGGGACTTGGTTCTTTCCCTAAACCAAGACTAGGACAAGAAGACTTCTTTGACTTAATGACATTAATTTATGCCAAAATGAGTAAGATGGGAATGAAGCTGTAGTTAGGATGCCAAGATAAAAAGGGAAATTTTAAGTAATGTATATAACATTAAAATTCTTAAATAACCTATTTTTTAGCAACAAGGGTTGCTATAATTACCTCCCAGGGAAACCATGAATGTTGTTGCTTGGGACATCAAAACCATGTTAGATGAAATTTTTGCATTCTTAAACAAAATTTCTCTGCGAGCAGGGAAGAAAGAGGACTTGGATCTATCAGAGTTTTATTAATGTCTTAATTCAAGGAATGTGTTTATTTTGAAAACAAATTCAACAACTTATATGTAAAACTGTAATTGTCTCTTATAGCAACATAACACAGGAAATAACAGTCAAAGCTTAGAAAACACAAATACTAAGGTTATCTCAAAATGCTGCGCTGAACTACTTCTGAATACTTCAAATATTTGGGGTAACATATGCTCTAATTATACCATTGCATTGCTATTAAATTAAATAGCTCCTCTCTTTTTTTAATATACTAAAACAAGACAGGTCACCTGAAATAATCATCTATTAATATCAGCATTACAAGACCAGATTCCCAGTGGAGAGGGAAAAAAAAATCAATGGGAAAGTCTTAACTGCAGCTGGATGACTATTAGCTGTTTAATGCACTAAAACTTCTCCCATTAAACACCCTGTCTACTCCTGTCCAGCACTTGAACTCCAAACAGAAAAGAGTATATTAAAACCAATACAAACTGAGAGTTGATGGTGACGAGACTCATGAGGAATTTCCAGAGCTGCCTAGTAATATGAAAAAGGATGATCTGATGCCACAATAGCAGATACAGCTGCCCTGCACATTACGACTACTTGTTGCCATTAATGTTTAATTCTTTAATACATTAAACTATCTCAGAGCTCAAACAAACATTCAGTTGCAGCTGAAACTTCAGGAGGAAATTTCAGCAGTGATCACAGATGTATGTACAGGAGCATAGCGCAATCATAACACAAAGGCTGGAGAAAAACCTTTTTTACACTAATCTACGAGAACTCCTCAGACACTGATTTCAGTCTTACAAAATTATACCAGCATATGTTACAGGCTCTACCTGAATTCGCTCCTGATGTTAACAGCGTACAGACAATGGGTCCCCGACTCTCAACTACAGGTGCAGCTATCTAGGCAATCACTAAGTCGCGGATTTCAAAGTCAGCTTTAAAGAAACTGACCTGTCAGTAATGTCTGCGCATCCAGGAGGCACAGGGAAATCTGTTGCTGAAATATTTCCGAACAGATAGCTGGAACTTTGTTTTGTTTTACCCTATTCAGTACAGAGAAGCCCTACAAATGTAAGAAGTTCACATCCCCTCATTGTTCAGGAACAATGTGCACCCCATGCATCATACAGATGTAACTTTTTATATATTAAAAAATTAAGAAAAAAACCGGTCGCTAGTACCACTGATAAGCACTTTATTGCCCTGTTTTCATTCAGAGAGGGACTCGGCAGAAACGATAAACCCAGCCAAAGCGGCAGCTGCGCCTAAGCGTGACTCCCGACCCGATTTCCAGCACTGGGCTGCCGGGAGCTGCACTCCCGCAGATCTGCGTGGCTGGCAGCCGGCAGCCGGAGCGGGCACGGAGAGGCAGCGGGCTCCAGCGGGCTCCAGCGACCCGGCGGGACCACCCGGGAGAGGGGCGCGGGCTCCGCCGCCTCTATCCCGACAGGGACCCGAGCCCCGGGGCAGTGCCGGGCGCGGGCGGGGGCGGGGGCCGGGCGCGGGGCACTCACTCACTCACTCACCGCGGGGGCCGTCAGCCGGCGGATGCTCTCGCCCAGCGAGTCCAGGTTGACCCGCCGGCGGCGCGGAGCGCGGCGCGCCCCGGCACTGGCCGCGGCGGCGGCGGCGAAGGGGATGTCAGCGGGGCCGGGGGGGCTGCGGCTGCCGTTCCAGCAGAGGCGGGACAGGGGACACTCGCCCTCCTCCTCGGGGCTCGTCTCCGGGCAGTCCGAGCCCAGCGAGCTGAAGGACTCTGACGAGATCTTGCGGCGGGACATGGTGCCGCGGGCGGGCCGGGCGCGGGGCGGCGGCGGGCTCAGCGCGGGGCGGCGGGCAGCCGCGGCGGGCAGCGCCGAGCTGGGCGGGCGCGGGGGCGGCCGCCTCGCATGGCCGCGGGTGCCCCTGAGCGGGCGGGAGGCAGCGGCGGAGCCGCCGCGCCGGAGCGGCGCAGACCGTGGCGCTGCCCCGCTCCGCGGCTCTCCGCGCCGGGCCGGGAGCGCGGGTGCCGCGCCGCTCCGCGCCGGGAGCCTTTAAAGCGGCGGCGGCGGCGACCGCGGTGGCTGCTGCCCTCCTCTGCCTCGGCCGCCCGCCCCGCTCTCCCCTCCCCCGGCTCCCTCGCTGCTCCGCGGGGATCACGTGTTGTTTGGAGCCCTTTCCCCCTCCTCCTCCTCCACCTCCTCCCGCCTCCCCCGCCCCGCTCGCCGCCTGTCGCGCTCGGCCCCGCTCCCCGTCGGCCCCGCTGCCCTGCGCCGCGGAGATGCCCCCGGCGGGGTGGGCCGAGGGCAGGGCCGAGGGCAGGGCCGGCGCGCAGCCGCTGCCGGTGCCGGGAGGGCGGCAAGGCGCTCCGCTCTGCGCTTTGGAGCTCTGGAGCTGGGCTGGGGGAAGCGGGGAGGTGGCCCGGTACCCGCGCACGGCTCCGCGGGGAGCGGCGGTGCCAGCGCGGGGAATGGGGACGGTCCCGGGGCCCTCCCGTGGCTGCCGCCCCGCTGCCTCCGCCTCCAGTCCCGCCGCGGTGCTGGACAGCTCCCTGGCAGCTCCAGCGGCCGGGAAAGCCGGTGCGCGCTCCCTGCCAGCCCTCCCCGCCTGCGAACTTTTGAAATTACAATAGGGAAGCTGAAGCTTAAAAAATAAATCATTTTTAAAACTGGGGAGATAGGATGCCGGCCATCAGCTTTCAGAATCAAAAGCTGTCGTCTTTGTGCAAGCACTGCTCCCTTTAACACTGTAGGTTGTGTCCAAAACTGCAAAGAAAGTAAATTCATTCCCACGCTACAGCCCTGGCAATGCGAGAAAGGACTGGGCTAAGAGAGATGACCAAAGCAGAGGAGCTTCGATCCCGGATGGCACACAAGGTGTCTTCTTCCCAACTTTCCCGACCCATGCTATCAGTTTAAAGACACCTTTTGAGATTCTTTACAATAGTGATAACCCCATGTAGTTCTCCTCAGCAAAAATGCTCCAAAGAAATGTGATCTCAGCAGAAGTGGTTCGTCCTACCATCAATGAAGACAGCTTGTCATTACTTTCCCTTTGTTCAAAAAAAACCTTATTTTAAAAGGAAATTATTTTAAGGGAGTTTTTACTCTACCTTTTCACTGTACTATGACATGTTTTACAACCTTATCCTTTTAAATGTCTGAATGCAGCCTAAACAAGGACTTACTGAAGATATGAGGGAGATTTCCCCAGGTGTGAAGGAGCTTTTGAGCATGGCCCCAGGCAGCACAAGCCGATGTCTGCTCTCAGAGGGGGCACAGGTCTATGCCTGAACATGCTGCTTTGTTGTGCATGTTGTGCATGAGCACAACAACCTTTGCCAGGACATTGCTTTCAGTGTGTCATACTTGTTTCCCTTGACTTGCATAGTGTCTTTTCTTTTTCTTTTTTTTAATAAAAATAGATATGGAGTCTGGTGATTGAAGCCTGTGGCTTGAAAGGATGTCCTGTAAAGCCAGAGTGTTCCATAGTACCTTCTGTTGCCATCGGAAATGTCGCACTTGGGATGCACAGACTTTTTTTTTTGCAGTCCTGGTGATTCCCTCAGCAGCCCTAGGACATGAATCAGGCATGACTTCGCATTCAAGTAATTCCCACATGAACCTTCAGATCTGTTATCCTTCTCTGTGTTTCCTTTTCACAGATTCTTTGAGATCAGCTGCACAAGCCCTTGCTGGCCTGCAGGCCAAGCTCCCACCATTGCAGGGACTCAGGAACTAAGGGGTCTGAAAGGTGCCCTTTGGTGCTAAGCCTCACCCCTAGCACAGGGTGCTCTGTGTTAAGATGTTAACATCCTTCACATGCTCCAGTTTCCATTAAATTTACTTCCTTCTCACAGACCATTTCGTACAGTCCTCAGTGAAGTAAAATACCACTGGTTTCCTGGCTGATGCAGTGACAGTGACAACTGTGTAAGAGCCACATGGTTTAGCACAGAAAATGCAAATACATATTTATAAGTTCTAAACTGCAAAAATACCAAAGTGTCAACTGGTTCCATGTGCAGCACTTCAGCTGTAGGGTAAGCAACTTGCTTGGAGGCATTTTGCATTTTATTCAGCACTAAGGAAGAGGGTTTCAACATGACAAAAATTACGCCTTTTAGGTCTTCAGTTTTCTCTTTTTCTTGAAGTTTAAAGGAGCACTTCCCAATGCAACTTATTGGTAGCATTTGACAGTGCTTGAGTTACCTTTGCAGCTTTAAAAATTACTTTCCTAATGCTCCTCATGGCCATATTCCTTTTATGTCTATAATATAGTGATCCTGAAGTGGAAAAGAAAATTCTCTGCCTCAGTGACTATTCCTGAGGTCAGGACATCATAACCAAATGTACTTGTACCAAACCAACTCTTTTGAAGAACATGAAGGACATTTTCCTTCAATGTCTAGATAGTGAAGTTCACAACTCAGCAAAAAAATGCCATTAGGTTCTTCAAGTATATTTTTCTTCAGATGAAGCAGACCTTTGAGTAAACCCAGACCATGTTGGCTAGTCTGATTAGATACAACCTTTAAAGCTTGTGAAATTAAGCCTCATACCTGCCCAATACAGTTACTAAAGATATCAGTAGTGTGCATACTGCAACTCTGTTTGGGATTCATGATATGAAGTGCACAGAGCTGAATAGAGCAACCAGCTGGAAAAATACCAAACACCATCATAAGTTGTCTCTAGCTAAATAGAAATAGACAGCAGAAGACTCAAGATGATGCAGATCCCAGAGGTGAGTCTGGTGAGCAAACAAGTCATTCAGTCCCCAGTTAATTATTCTCATTTCATTTTTCTTGATCCAGACGCAGCCTTGGCAAAAGCTAAATACCACAGGGGTTGCTTCATCTGGCAGTCAAATGCCTTTGAGAGCCCATACATAGACATTTACAGCATATAAGAGAACAAATATTCTTCTTTTATACACGTCTCATCAGCCCCAACCTGTAGTTGGCACATTATTGGGTGAATAGCAGAATGTCTGTAAAATGAATAAGGTTCACTAAAAATGCCAATGCAACTTTTCTCTCATACTACAACAGAGTGTGATGTATGTGTCGCACATTACAGACACTTTGGAAAAAAATTTTACTACTTTTAATTCTTTTACAATTTCTAATGCATAATTACTCTTCTCATTAGACAGCTGGCTGAACACGATCCAGGGTGTGCCCAGGCGGCCCAGAAGGCCGATGGCATCCTGGCCTGGATCAGCCAGGTGTGGCCAGCAGGAGCAGGGCAGGGACCGTCCCCCTGTACCCAGCACTGCTGAGGCCACAGCTCCAATCCTGTGCTCAGTTCTGGGCCCCTCAGTGCCAGAGAGACATTGAGGGGCTGGAGCGTGTCCAGGGAAGGGCAACGGAGCTGGGGAAGGGTCTGGAGTACAAGTGCTGTGAGGGGCAGCTGAGGGAGCTGGGGGTGTTCAGCCTGGAGAGAAGGAGGCTCAGGGGGCCCTCATCACTCTCTGCAGCTGCCTGAAGGGAGGGTGCAGCCGGGTGGGGTCAGCCTCTTCTCCCAGGAAACAAGTGACAGGACAGGAGGAAACAGCCTCAAGTTGTGCCAGGACAGATGCAGGCTGGACATCAGGAAGATTGTTTTCCACAGAAAGGGGGTTCAGTATTGGATTGGAGGTGATGGAGTAGTGCTGTGGTTTAGTTGACAAGGTTATGATCAGTCAAAGGTCAGACTTAATCATCTTAGAGGTCTTTCCCAACCTAAATGATTCTGTGTCTCTGTGATTCTGAGGAAAAGATTATGAAAATCACAAACGTTTTCTCATTTTTTATCTATTTTCACATTTTTGTCTTAGTGCTAATGAGCAAAATTCACAAGACTGACTTCAGTCCTGACAGAAAATACATGGTCTTTAATTTCCATTATTTAGAGTGTGTTAGATTATTGTTAATTATTCATGATTTTTTATTTATTTGATATTAACTATGCATTTCTCATATCAGACATATGCTGGAGTTTTGATATTATTTTTATTCACAAATGCTGTTTTTCTACAGCTCACACAGCCTTGGAAGATTAAAATAACAAAAACAACTCCATCATAGTGCATTGCATTGTCCTATCTGCCTTTGTTGAGAAAATGTTGGCTGTAAAGCTGCTAAAAGAAAGTATTTTAACTAATCCCTCAATTAGTTGCACATATCACATATATCGTATATATAGTTCATATCATTTCACCTATTACATTATATGGCTTTTTATAATAATCTTTTTTATGGTGCTGCTGAACCTATAAGTACTTAATTTTCCTTTAATAGAAAAGATTGTTGTCATGGGATCAATGTGTCCCCACAGAGAAAGTAAACACCTGTTTTGCAAATCATTTCTAAAGCAGCAGGAGACTGTTATCCTGTGACAACATTGTGTTACAATTACTTTATTGCAGTCGGGCAAAATGAATGATGTGCAACGAATTTATTCTTCATTCACATTCTGCCAAATCTTCCTGTTCTTTATCCAATGACTTCCATCTGGAGTAGTGCCTGGAAGGATGGCTGGGGCGTTCTGCCGTTCGTCATTAATGATCTGTTGAATTACAGCTGGCTTGAAGAACAAATCAATTCTATATTTCAACTACTCAGAAATATAGTTTATGTGCAAAGTGCAGCAAATTCACATTGGTCCAAGTTGTTGTTCTAGTCATCAGGTTATGTTAGAGTCCAGCATGTTACTGAAGCAGTAATGAATCTGTTTTACACTGCAAGATGACGTATTGTGTAATGAAAGCAGAAGAATCAGTGTCCTAATGCTCATAAAATATCTTTAATCTGTGACCCTCAGCACACTATTAGGGCTTCTTTCTTGTGGGTGAGAAAAGCAAACAAAGCACTGGTGACATACCACAAGAGTCACACCACCCAGCAGATCAATAGCAGAATCAGGAATTCCTTGTTGCCTAATCCAACTTCAAGACAACTTTATTCAGGATCAGTTGGCTGGAAACATGAATGGACAGCATCAGATCCATTTGTAAATTCAGGGATTTCACTATACTGACTTGCCAAAATAGGATCAAAAATAGATGTCAGGGCGATGGAAAGAGCTAAGGTATATTGACATCATCAATATTTCACACAGAAAGAAAAAAAGGTGAAGGAAATGCCTGATGAAGTGAGAAAAATACAAATGCCCAAATAGCAGTGCTTTGACCCAGATGAGTAGGTCAAACTGAGATTGCAAATCTCAGGGAGAAGTGATGGCATACAATTGTAGCTAATTGTTTAGAATGAACACTCAACTGGCTAAACATCCAGACCTAAAAACTTACAAAGTGCAAAATAAAAACTGTAGCTGAGAACTCAAAATCTCCTATTTCCATTCCACTTGCACAGAAAAGCAGATGTGCTGAATTCAGCCCTGGGTGAGGTAAACTGAACCTTTTCTTGATCAGTGTTTCTTCTGTGGGCTGAGTATTTTACCCTGAGGACACCAAGTAGCAGGGGCAGCATAAGTCCTGCCTCAGAGTTACCTCTAAACCCCACTGAAATTCATTTAAAACACTAAAACAGGAAGATGCTGATTAGCATCTTTTATGGTCTAGAGCTACCTCACCCCAGCAGTCTTTGCAGCTTTGTCAAGCCACTGTTTATAGAACAGCTCCTACAGAAAGCCAGTTTGTTTCCACTCTTGCAAACATATTTATCCCAGACATACTTGCTGCTATAGGCAGTTTTTTTGTAAGGATATCAATGTCATCAGCAAGTCTAAGCCAAAGAAAATACAGTGGTTTCTAGGCATGTACATATGAAATTAAACCAAATTTGCTTTCAAGCACCCTCTGTATCATAGCAGGAATTCAAATAGACATGTTTTCCAGACTTCTGGAGAAGCTCCTTCCACTCTTCATACAACATGAGGATCCAAAATGGAAAGAGCTTTAAGAGCTTCTTATGCTCTGGACAGAGGCTGAATTAAGCCAGGACTCTCAAATTTCCTGAGCTATCTGCTAGGACTGCCTTTTCTCCTGAGGAGAGGCAGAGTGGATGCCCATGAGGCAAGGTGCCCCTCATGTCTCTCCCAGTCCTCTGGCTTGCCTGTAGAAATTCCCTTTGGTGGTCTCTGACTGCACACTCCAGGCAGCCCTGTGATCCCAGAAGCACCAGGAAAGCACGTAGCAGCTCTGGAAGCAAAAGCAAGGAGTTAGCAGGCAGGTCCTGGAAAATTGGGGTAATCACAAAGTACTGACCAGGTTTGACTAGGTTTGAACCTGAGCAGTTTTGTAGGCCAGCAGTGCTGCACAGCATCTGGGAAGGGACGAGCCTGCAGCAGAGCTGGTGTAAGGAGGTGTAAGGAGGCTTTCTACAGCAGCTCAGCAGGACCTGGCTGGGAGCAGGACCAGAGGAGGCCAAGCACAGTGTCCTACTGCAGCTCCTTTTCTCTTCTCTGGGCAAGCTGGTTCTTCCACAAACACTGCACACACTTGTTACTTCTCAAACTGACACTTTCCACCAGATATTTTCCTATTTAAAAGTTCCAAAATGTAAATTATTGCCACCTATGTGGCAATGCCACCTTACCAACTGGTCTAAGATTAATTCACACTGACATCTTGTCTGATTAGATTACCTTTTTCGATTTTATCTTAATGACAGGAAATCCCACTATATTTTACCCAGACTTGTTGAAAAGTGAAACTTTCTGTCATATAAGGACTGGGAAGATTTTGTCTTGGAAACTTCTTTGAATTCTTTTATTTGTCCCAAAGACTTGCTTCCATGAAGGGCAAAAAGGAATAGAGAGGTTTTACTTTTATATAGTTTCAGCAACAGGAGAGGGAGAGAAAGAACATGCTTATAGATGTAGATGATAATAAACCATTAAGATAGTGTCTGAGTAAATGAAAAATTATCTACCATGTCTACCTACAGGATATTGTTCACGAACAGTGAGTCAGCCAAAATGCTGTCCAAATGAAAGATCCTACTGAGCATCCAGATAAAATCTACTGTAATAAAATCTACTCTATTTCTCCAAGAGGTGGCAAAGGATCTTGTTGTCAAAGCAACTTCTTCAAGAAGTGAAATGTAATGTGTGTGGCTGCTTACAATGGCTGTTCCAGCCTCTTTCATCACGTGTACCTTCAACATGAACTTCAGTCTGTCTGTGCCTAGTAGTGCACAGCACTTTTATGTACTTAATAGTGTTCAGATCCCTTTCCCTTTTAGATGTTCAGCTGTCTAACCTGCTGTGGATACTTGTGTTAAAACATTCCTAATATTCTAGAGAAATATTTGAAAGCATTGCAAAATATGGTGACTTAAGTTTTAGCACTTGAAACTTAATTGATCATTTAACCTCATTCTTCACTTTCACTTGGCTCCTTAAAACAAGGCTACAGGCAAATATAAAGGTAAAGTATTTTCCTGTCAAGTTAGTTTTGGTGAAGGAACACAACTTTCAGATATGAGTGCCTCTGCTGCTCAGCACTGTCGCTCTTGCTGATGTTACTGAGCATCAGGATACCACCATTTCTTATTCCACGGATTTTTGTGCTCTTTGCAAAACAGACATTCAGTCCCCAGAGGAATGTTTCTATGCAGAGATTAGTGTGAATACTAATAGGGAAGTTCTGCGCTAGGAGTTTTTAAATAAATGTATTTTGTAATGGTGACATAACTAGAAACATATATGTGTGTGTGTGTGTATAATTTCAGCTTCACAATCTGATTTGGAATCTTTATAAATGTTCTGTTGAGGGGGAGTGGAAGGAGATGAAGAAACAAAAGATGGAAAATATAGGAAGGAAAGACTAATCTTTTTCTCTATGGAAGACTCTTAGTGGACTCTCAAGCTCTCTTTCATATCAACATATTTTATGCAAAAAAAGGTCAGAAAAAGGTAGGCTACTTTGAGGGAATCACACACCTTGGGAAGGGGCAGGGGGTGGGGGGAGTTGCAACGTGCTTGCCATAACATGAATGTTTCACTTTTGCAGCGTGTTTCATTCGAAACTTCTCAAAATTACTTGCAAACAATTGCAAAGCAAATATGTAATGTAAATAAGCTCAAACAAAGAATGGTTTCAGTGGGGAGTTGAGAGCAGTGTAGGCCAAATCCTATAGTTTTCATCCCTGCTGATATAGGCTGAGGTGGTCAGCACCTTGTAGAAATCCTCAAGACTTCTTTGAATACAGCTCTGGGTGAATCAATCCCAAAATCTTTTACAGGAAAAACAAATCCACAAGCAAGGCACATACTGACATAATGGGAATTTGGCTGCTTGTAGCAATGCAGAAATAAATTTTATCTACCAACAGTTGCTGCTAGTAATGTTGAAAAAACCTTTTCTCTGTGGATAGATAAATATGAAATTATTTTTACAGAAAAGTACCATTAAAATCCTGAAAGAATATAACATTTTGCTAGTAAGACCAATAAGTAAACCATATTTTTGGAATATTTCTTCTAAAAAGACAAAAAAATCTTAGCTCTCTTTGCAGTGGTGCAGCCAAGTGCCTGGTTTGTAAAGAGAGTGCTGTAGTTCAGGTCACTGGTATGGTTTTCTATACAATCAGTTTTTCCCTTTATTCTTCAATAATAAGATTCAGCTAAAGCTAAACTCCAGATGCTTCTGCAAAGCAATGAGAATTTGATTCCAGAGAGGTGAGAGTGCTAACCCAGTTGGTTCAAACTATTTTTAGTACTAATCTGTGCACAATACCAAGTTTCTGCAAAGTATCTTGTCCTGATTTTTACCATGAAGTAAAATGTACTCCTGCTGTACAATCTCAAATTGATGTCATGGTTTTTCCCTCATGCCCTCATGTTTTATCTTCAAGTGTGATCTTTTCCATCCCCTGACAACAGTTTAATGCTTCACATGACTCAACATGAATAAGGTGTCAAAAAAGTTAAAGAGCAATTGTTTTGTTGGTTGGGCACAAAGGCAACACAAAGCAAATGCTCTGCAGCAGAAAGAAGCAGCTTAACATTAAAACATCCATACTACCTCAAATGCCAAACACTTCCCTGGATTTTAAGAAGCATCTTGAACTCCTTGCAGGTGAAAACTCAGAGGAAGTGCATAGCATTAGAATGTTACCCCATTCACTTAATCATATAGCAGAATTTTTAATTTTTTAGAAATGAATTTTAAGATAATTTTAATTAATTAAAAATTAATTTTTAAATTTAATTTTTACTTGCTACAAAAGCATTAAAATTACTTAATGCAGACAAGATTTGAAAATGAAAGAGTCAGATTCAAAAAATTATGGAGACATGAAAAAGAAGCATGGAATTATTCTGACTGGTATGAAAACCAAGAATCTGAAGAATAGTTCAACAGTAAGTTCCTAAATAAACAACTTCTTTGAGCAAGTCTGAGAAGAAGAAACAGAAAGCACAGTGCTACTCTCTGTGGTAGCTTCCCCCTTCTCCACAGCTGCCAGTAATTCTTAAATATTTTATGTTTCAAAATTATTTGTTCTCGTCTTCCTTCCCATCTTCTCCTGTCCTATTCTGTTCACTGTTATTTATATTAAAAAATACAGCTCATTAAATATTAAAAACAGTAACATTTTGGTTCAAGCAGACTTGTGTAAGTGTACAGATATATAAAACACAAGCAAAAACTCTTATTAGTAAGGTAAGTGCACCTGTTACAATCAAGCAGAGCAATTTCATCAGAACCTGAACACTTGAGACATAGCTGGGAAGAGAAGGATTTTCAGGGTAATTGGATTTTAAATAGTGTGAAAGGTCTGTACTGAGCAAAGCCTCATCTCTGGTAGATCAGAAATATAAGTGTGAGAGACAGGCAGAGAGGCAGGTTTGATGTTGCAAAGGACAAATTAGAAACAGATAGGTAAAATACTCATCTATAATTTATCAAAGAAAAAGTTCCACCAATTTAAACTTGTAAATCTTGAGTCAACTTCTCTTTTCCTCTTTGAATTTTATTCAAAGATTCCAGTTCTGGCTTTCCATGAAACGAGAAGCCACTCCAAGGAAATCTCTATTTCCTGTCGACAGCCCATTATCTTCTATGAGCCTAACCAGAAGCTGAGTATCTGTCAATAATTCCACATTAAAAAATATAGCAATGTAAAATTAATTTTGCTAGCAAATTCTGGAACAGAAATGAGTTCACTGTAAACTTCAACCAACTTTGCAATTCTTCCATAATTTTCTTTAACTTTAAAGAGAGGTTATAAAGGGCTGCAACATTTGTATTCTTAATTCCTTCTTCTGAAATACTTTGGGTTCCTTTACTGTTTATGAGAGAGCAACGTGCATAATGTGTGTGTATGACTCTGCATCAAAGACAACACAAATAATAGAGCTTTATTATTTTAGAGGACTGGAATTTATGACGTTTGAGTGCTTTTTTTCCAGCTAAGAAAACAAAGATGACTAACAGGGAAGAAAACCAGGCACTAAAGGGATCAACTGAACCATAGACATAAAAGAAACAGAATTTTGTAAAGATGAGGTAATCTTTACAAAAAGTCTTTACATAAAAATCTTTTTATGCTAGGTTTTGCATAATTTGGTTGGAAATGAGAAAAGCAGAAAGCCACTATGCTTGCAGGAAAAAAATCAGAGGCAGAAATAGTCATCTTCCATCCTGGACAAGTGAGTAGAGTTAGTGGAGACAGAAGATCCCACTCCAAAAATATCAGGGGGCACCACAGCCCTGGGCATCACAGCCCAGGGCTGGGAATGCAGTTTGGAGCCAGGACTGGGTGGGACAGGTAGAGCTGTCCCTGCTTTCATGGGCTGCTGGAGTGCAAGCACACCAATGCCAGCCCCAGCACCCATTACTCCTACTGGCATACTACCTTAAAAGTCTTCATAATATTATAAGGAATTGTATTCATTATTTCATTTAACACAGTTTCAGGGAACAAGAAAGGACTAGAAACTGCTGCAGGGAAAAGGAAGAGATACAGAAAGACAACAAAGAGAAAAGAAACAGAAAATGAAAATATGAAAGGCAGGGACAAAAGGACCAAAAAAAGAGCAGTCCTTGGTGTGATTACATTGCCCCAAAACTACCCATTACTATAACATTAGGGCCTGAGCCAAGAATAAGTAAAGAAAAAATCTAAAGATCCACTAATTTGTTTGGCCAAAAGCAAAAACCTGCAATGTTTTACCCTTCAGCTGGTGCCTTCACTGCTCTTTACAGTCAATGCACAGAAATAGGCACTTGGGGGGGGGGGGGGGGGGACGGACAATCATTTTGTCCTAAAATAGATGGCTACAAATAGGTCAAGTGAATCGCTTCTTGAAAATACCTACTTGTCTCAATTGACTCTGAAAGGAACCTAGGGTGACTTACACCAGAGACATCTGTAATTGTATGAGATGATCCTACTCCCCAGCCACAATGCAAAGAAAAGGTGCTTCACTTCATCTTTACATGCATCTTTCATAAAGACAGGGGAAGTTCCTCTGCAAACTGTTATTGCAGCTCACAGACTGGATTTTTGTTCCCTCCATCAAATAGATTTTAATAAGTATGTTTATTAGGTACTACAAAATTATATTTTCTGCACTAACATACTAAATAAGAACCTGAAAAAATTAGTATAATGCCTCCAAAAAGGTTAAATAACATTACAAATATAACTACTCAACCCTCCACACATAAGGAGTTTAATACAACAAACACACACAGAATTTTTGTGATTGGTATTGAGAGAAGATAAGATTTGGGATCTTAATAGATCTGGAGGTATTTCCTGTGTGACAGAAACCCTACCTACAAGTCAAATATATTTTAGGGCCAGATGTGCTGCATGATTGTGCCATATCTGCTGTCATCTTCCTGTGCTGCAGAGCTGCTGGAGTAAGACTCAGGCACAGAGAGTCATGGGACAGTCATAATGGTGGGTGAACTCAGCAACTGGCCCCTGCCAGGGAGGTCACATCTTTAGTGCTGCCATACCAAAGGGATCTGTCTCCTGCAGCATTCAGATGACCACAGCCCATTGACTCCAAGCCCTAGGGCGCAGATATCTCACCTTTCCCCAAGTGTCACCTGTGGGCAAACTCTGTAAGAGCAAGATTGCTCTTGAACAATGACAGCATGAAGAACTAATTAAGGTCATTACATCTGGGTCAGAAGGAAATCAGATTGACTTTCACACTGTAGGATTAGGGTGTAAAAAATATTCTGCTGATGTTTGTCGAATTTTGAAGACAAAGATCAGTTTTTCACTTCATAAATTCCTGCAGCAATGGCAGAATTTTAATTTGTCCTAGCCAGCTGAGATTTCCTGGAAGAACAGGAGGTACGGTTCACATGTGCCAAAATCCTGTAGGGATTTCCTCCATCCCTCAGTCAGGCAGATAACATGTTTTAGTCTCCAAGGAGTATTCAGGTGTAAAATGGTAACTCCTTGTGCAGAAAAGTGCTCCAAAATTCAAATGATAGCATGCTTGTGGATATTTATGCCTGGCAGAGACCTGACAGACCCTAATCATATGGAAAATGTGGGTACTGTGATTTATGATGGCCTTTCTGGTTGGCAGTTCCTCTCAGTGTTGAATTGCACACCCCCATCTGGCACAGCAAAAATTGCCATCATCTGTTTGTCTCTGGGAGAGTGTCCCTTGCCTTTGTGACTGACAGCGCCGAATAACAATGAAGCAAACACCTAAAACAGATTGATCTGGCTTCTGCCTGCAGCAGTTAAAAAGCCAGCAGAGAGCTGTGAGCTCAGCAGCAGCACAGTGAATCACAGAGAAGCTCCCTGCCGCTGAGGAGAGATGTGGTTTTTCCTGCTTTGTGCTTGGCTGCTCTTTGCACAGCAGCTTTCACCTGTATCTGGGTTTTGTCACAAAGCTACCGAGAAAAAAATCCAAACAGTGACCAAGAGAAAACAGAAAACTGTACTGGCAATGAGCTAAAAAGGGAAATGTACTAATACTGAGGGAAGCATTAATAGTGAGGGAGACACCATGCAGATCACAATCAGGCTGATGTCATGCTTTTGAGAAAGAGGATGCCAGGTGAAAGCAGATGTCCTCTGCATGCAGTAAATCCAATTGAGTGTGAAAAGTCCCCAGGTAGCCTTTAACAATTCACTGCCTTGCTGTAAACATCTGAAACACTTTTTGCCAGGGTATGAGACCAGTGGGAAGTGGTCACAGCCCCACCACAGTCTGGGTCAGCCTTACTGGCCAGTGCACATGAGCTGCCATTCATTACAATCTGGTTTCACTCTCTGCTGGGGGAATTCTTCTTCCCTGAACAAAAATTGATGAAATAATCTCTCCACCATGGTTTTTCCTTCTCACTGTTCCTTTTTTCTTCCTCTAGTTTTCATAGTTGGCTCCCCTCAGGATACCCTGTGCTCATTTTCTGTCCCTCTTGTGCCTGTGTGCAGTTTTGGGCACCCCAATATAAAAAAGATATTAATCCATTAGAGGGTATACAAAGGATGATTAAAGGTGTGGCGGGGAAGCCTTATGAGGAGCTGTTGAGGTCACTTGGCTTGCTCAGCCTGGAGAAGAGGACTGGCTGAGGAGAGACCTCATTGTAGTCTGCAACTCCCTCACCAGGGGAAGAGCAGGGGCAGGCACTGATCTCTGCTCTGTGGTGACAGTGACAGGACTTGAGGGAATGGCCTGAAGCTGTGCCAGGGGAGGTTTAGGTTGGTTACTGGGGAAAGGTTCTTCACCCAGAAAGGGGATGAGCACTGGATCAGGCTCCCCAGGGAACTGGTCACAGGACCAGCCTGACAGAGTTCAATGAGCATTTGGAAAACACTCTCAGGCACCTGGTGTGAGATTCCTCTAGGAGGACTCCACACGGAAAACACATTTTGTGAGCATATGGCAGCAGGCACCCAAGCCCCAGCATTCACCTCTCACTCTCATTTTCCTTTTATGGACTCCACAGCCATGGACTAGTCTCCACAATAACACTTTTCTCTGTCTCTTGGGTGTGTTAATGCCCCAAGAGACAGAGAAAATATGCTGTTACTTGGCTTCTTTGCTGACACATAAATAAAATATGGATGACATCAAGGGGGATATTCCTTATCTGCTGTGGGAGAAGCCTCCCATAGTACACAGGGCTGTGCCTGCCCTGAACTGTGGTACCAGTGAGGAAATTGCTCTGCAGCCAATCCACCCAGCAGTAGCACTTTATGAAGGAAATGTTGGGTCAGGAGATGTTGGAGAGAGGAGCAAAGAAGGCACAGACCATGGTGGAGGTGTGACAAGGGTTACCTGATCACACAGACAGGCTGGCTCTGGCTTTTCAAGTTAATTAATGAGACCAGATTAGAAGGCAAATACTATGGATTTCAAAGTGGAGGCATCTACCAACTAACTGCTAGCCACATATGACCAAAGTATTGTTAATTTGAGCACTAAGGAAGAAAAACTCCTAAACTGAAATCTTCCATCTGGAAACCTCCCTGAGACCTTTGCTTGATATAGCAATAGTATTTTTTATTCTGATTTTCAAGGAAGATGGCATAGAAGTTGAATGCATGCACACTTTGAATGCATAACGGTTCCTAAAAATAGAATACATATACCATTTTCAAATTAATCTCCAAACTCCAGTTAGCTTTAACTTACAGTCAAATAATTGATCAGTGCTATTCTACTTTACAGTTTAAAAAAGTCCTCATCTGTCATTCATGTCATTGCAACTTATGATGATGTTCTCCATAAGAAATTTAATGCATCTAAATGTAAATAGAAAAATGGCCTTTCCAGAAAAATCCAAGTGTATTTGTTAAGAATCACTCTTACTCCATTCTTAAAAATTATTGCATGCCTCACATGAAAATAATTTCTATCCTCTTCAGTAAATTAAACATCTCTACACTAATAAAAATCAACGTAACGAGAATGATGGAGGCTGCTGAAGAGGAACACGTAAGATATACTGGACTCCTTTCTCACCCCAGCTGAAGCAAAGTAACCTTGGAACACCCCTGTTGGAACCAGTGGGTTTGACTGGCATGACTGGGCGGCTTCTGTAGCCCACAGGCTTCCCCTGTCTGTGGCTGCACACATTTTGCAGGCAAGGGACAGTGAGCACTGTCAGACTTAGCTCTGCCAGCCTCATGCTCTGTTATTCGTCTCCTGCAGCTCAGAGCAATGCTGAAGGAGCTCTCAGGAGACACATTGCTCACAGTCAGGGGGTGAGGGGCTGTCAGCCAAACCAGCATCCTTAAAGAACTGTAGGATTCAATATCTAGATCAGGCTTTGTGTTTGCAGCCAGTAATTCACCTGCCTGCTCTTGGAATTCCTGCAAACTCAAGGGTAGGTAGCCGTGCATGACTTGAGCAAGGTTCTTTTCTAGTGGGTCTGTGTTGGATTTCTCACAGACACAAAGTGAAACTCAAGCTGCAGTAGCTGCAGTTAAGTGGTTGCATAAATGTGGACTATTTTCAGAACCCCATTCAATATTTTTACAACTCTTCACACTTTTACACACATACAGACATACATATGCAGCCACTATCCACTTCAGAGGATTTAATAGTGGCTTTTTGTCTTGGGTACTGGCAAGATAATGACTATAATAATATAGAAATACCAATATAATTATAGCACAAAAAATACAGATCTCTGCAAGCTTTCTTTTTGTCAAACTTTCTTACAACCTCACATGCTTTATTTGTGTTAAATGAGAACTTAATTAGTAATCAGAATGCTAGTTCTTTCTTTTCGGTTTTACACCTCTGATATAAAATATTTTAATATTCTTCTTTTCCTTCTTTTAAGCATGCTAAATGAGGCATTGAAAATTCAACTTTCTACTTCCTAGCTCTTTCTTTAAAATATCCGGAGAAGACTATAATTATTTAAATTTTAATTTATAAGTATTTAAACTATTCGGAATCAAAAGAACTCAACCCTAATTAATCATATTTTGACTAACATAATACTTTAAAAGGTCATTTTTGTTGTCTGGGCTTAAACAGATTTAGTGGTAATTTGGGATGAGGGAATGGCTTTCTGTAAGGATCAAGTTTAAGGAGAACAAGCAGCTGAGGAAAGGCAAAAGGTAATGCTTTGCAGTAATGCTTCACCAATAAGCCTTGTGTTAGTCAGATGCTCAGCCCACGAGAGGTAGGGCATCTGTCACAAAACCTGCACGCCATTCCCATGCAAACCCAGAAATGAAGGACCACAGGAAATAACAGTGCCAGTGTGCCTTGACCCAATGTGAGCAGCTGCTCACAGGCTGGAAATCACAGTGTGCTCATGCCTAAATTAGGGTAGAAATATGTTCTAATATTTTAAACTTTTGCCATACTCCTTCCTTAGTCATCCATGCTGGAATGAGGTGACAGAGCTCACAGCAGTTAAGCAATTCACTTGGACTACTCATTTGTTCAGAGAGGAGGATTAGGGCTCTTTTAGGTGTAATTTTAAACAACTTATTCTCCTGCATTGCCAAGCCATGGGTGCCACCATACCTGTGTGGTGAGTGGGTAGACCCCATGGTTGCAGCAAGGCAAGAAATGTCTGTCTCTAGTTAGGGACCAAAACAGGCTCTGTAGGGAGACACCAGGGTCTCCATCAGGGAAGATTTTTAAGAGTAGGCTGAAAGTCCAGAAGCCAGGCAAGGTTTTAGGCACAGCAAGACACTCTCACTGGGGCAGGAGCAAGGAGAAGACTTCTTAGCTTTCCTTAGAGCAGTATTTTTTCCTGAATATGTCACAATGCTGGTGCTGCACAGAAAACATGAGTGGTATTGCACTGGGTCTTACCCTTTGGCCACAACAACCCCCTGCAGCACTGCAGGGTGAGACAGGGCGGCTGGATAGAACCTGTGACTCTCCTCAGTACCCCTCTAACCCAAACTTCTCCATGAAGGTTTGATCAAAGCTTGATGAAAATCAAGTCACACAAGAAACTTGTTATTAATGAATGCTTCTGGTGGCTCCACGGTGAAAAATAATTGGAAAATATCACCAGCTCAGGGGCTATTTGCAGGTGCAGTAGGTTTGGGTAGACCCTGGTTATTTTCACAAGCCAGGAAGAAGACTGTGTGCAGTGGGAGAAGGGATACAGTCAGGGATTTGGGGGAAGCTGTAGATGTATCAGCCCTCCAGACTGGCAGTCATGGAGGTAACTGTTATGGGACACAATTGGTCATTTCTCTCAGATCTTTGCATCTCACTGGACAACCTCACACCCACCTTTCTCACATTTACTAAGTTAACACATTAATGTAAGTTTTCATTACTGGATTCCTCTGATATGGAAATTGCCTAGTTTAGTCCTTTTCTTTGGAAGACATTCAGTCCTTTCCTTAGGGCAATTGTGTTGAAACAATTCATCCCTACTGATCTACAGCCATCTAGCCCATCTCCTCCTGCCTTCCCTTGGAAAGCAGAGACATTGCCACCCTCCTGTCTGTAAGATTCAAATTTCCCTCTATCCTCACTCCCGCGTTGACACTGCTCACTGATAACCCACCTTGCACGCAGGCACAGCCATAACCAGTGATTCCCCAAGACTCTCTGTCAGACCAGTGAAAACCCAAGACTTTTTGAGAGAAATTATGCGAAAGACTAAGCAGTCTGTCCTGTGCTATTCTTGTCCTCATATGGTTAAATCCCTGATAAAAATAAATCATATTGCTCTTGAAGCTGACAAATGATTAATAGTCATTTCACCAGTGTTCATCACCATGGTATTTTGAGAGAAATAATGAAAATTCTCCATTAGTTTAAGTGTTGGGGTTTCTCTAATGGAATCTGAGGAGCCATTGGTCAACTCGTTTTCAGCAAAGTTCTTTTCAAAGAAACCCACAAAAGAAAAACCAAAGGCAAATAAAAGGAGCCCATTAATCATTAATTGCAACTCCTGTCATTGTTTTTAAGTCTAGTTTGGCATTCCTGATTACAGTCTTCTAACATTATCCATGAGTTTGTGGAATTCTTAACTTTGGGGAAAGGGAGGAAAGGAGGAGAGGCTATCAGTAAGTTATTTACCAAAATTGTGCTTTTTGGTTTTATCAATGTGATTTTTTTTGAGAAGAATATCTTTACTATCTCTACACTGCTACAGGTGGTGAGGCACTGGAACAAGTTGCCCAGAAAACTTGTAATGCCCTACCCCTGGGAATGCTCAAGGCCAGGCTGGATGGGTGGATGGGGCAATCTGGTCTAGTGTCCTCACCCATGACAGAAGAGTTAGAACTAGATGATCTTTAAGGTCCCTCCCAACCGAAATCATTCTATGATTCCATGAATTATATTTAAACTGATGTGCAGTGTGATTATAGTGGAATTTCTTCACATTTCCCTCATTCTCTCTCTTCTCCAGGAGAAGGAAAATGTTTTGGAAATATCCATATTTTGTACATGGCATTTTAAAATAAAAATGTAATTGAGCACTTGTTGAAATTCAACAATAAAGAAGAAAAAAAACAAAACTTTTTATAATCCCTTTTCTTTCCCAAACACCCTGACATTTCAGGGCCTTTGGTATCTAAAATACACAGGAAGTTTGGGATATAATCATCTGAATACCACATTACTGATCTCTTTTTTATTGTCTGAGATTAGCACCAGACTTCTTCCTTTATGAACTATGAGAAACAGCTGTGCTGAGAATCAGCTTTCTGAAGACAGATATTATGGAATGTTCAACCACAGATGTTACAGGATGTTTTGTCTTGTGTATAGACATATCCCTCGAAAACAGGGTGAATACAAATCATCATTCCCTTTCCCTCATCTGAGTGCCCAGTGTATGAAGTTTAGTTAATTTTATGTTCTCATTTGTTCTCTGGCCCCAGAGGATTTAAATTCTGACAAAGATTGGAACAGTTTCAACAAGACAGATGAGAAAAATCCACCCCAATCCTGACATGTCTTAAAGATGTGGTTGGCCTTCACTGCAACAGTATTCTGGCTCAAACAGAAAGGAGACTTGATCCCAGACTTCCTCACTCAGAGCTGTGGCTATCCTTGTCAAATGAGGGCACTCCATCTTTAAAAGATAGATGATTGATTAGAATTTCTAAATTTTATTTCCACGACTCCATGGGACTTCACCTAGGACTGAAAGAATGCCTGGTCTTTGCACCACGGAGCTCTCAGTTTATATTCCATTATCACACATTTACCTAGCTACTGGGTTAATAATAAGTACCCAATCACTGGATAAATCACAAACACAACTTAGTTTAAAAAAAGTATAATTTATCACTCCTCTCTATGTTAATGATCTGACTATTCAGCAACAAAGCCATCCTCACTTTCATGCTCCAAGGTTTTGTTCCAATTAGGCTGCAGTGCATTCTTACAGAGAGGTACACATCTGCAGGGGAGCAATGCAAAGTAATTTCCACAACTGAGCTGCTGGTTTGCTACTTAGAGCACATATTTCATGGTAAGATAGTATCTCTGAAAGAGGCATGAAAAAAAAGGTGTAGGGCTAAAAGAAGCATCACAAAGTACATTTAAACCTGTAATATCTTCCAGTGACTGAATGGCTGCTCATATTATTCAGGCTGGCAAGCAACATTTCCATTTTCCAGTATCTATACCCCATTTATCATTTTCACTCAGCACTATGCCATAAATCTAAAGAGCATCAAAAACTAAAGGGCAAACATGAGAAAAGATATACAACTTCAGTCTACTTTATAGCAATAAAAGGGTATTTTAAATTCAGTTTTTCCTCTTGTATTTTGATTTTACACTTTGTCATACATTAAGTCAAATACTTCAACCGCAAGGAACTCATCTTGGCCTTTATTATGACAAAGATCACACATAAAAGGTGCAAGAATTTTTAACCCAGTAGAAATGCAGCTTGTAGCTACTCACAGAGGGGCTGAAAAAGTCCTCTCTCAGTTATTTGCTCTTTCTTTCCTATTTCATAAATTTTCAGCCCAGTTTGTACAAATATGTACTTCAGAAAGTGGGATGCTAGTTACAGGAGCTCTTCCTTCTCTCTGCTGTCTACTGAATGCAACACATGTTCCCAGTAATTTGAACATATCATCCCTTACCAGCACAGCATGAGTCAAGGAATGTGATTTCTCTTTCCTTAGGGACCAGTAAGATTCCCCAAACGGAACAGAATGACAGTCAGACTGATAACACCTACTCTGTTCCACCTGTTTTAAATAATTTCCCACTCAAGTACTACTCTCAGTGGGGAATCATACGCCGGTTAATTCACTGCTAGAGCTTCCACAATCTCTTTTAAGATTTTCTCCAATTCTAAAGCTTGGTGTAGCAGGAGCGCTCATACTCTTGTATACTATGACTTCACATACTGCTGTTTTCAATTATTCCTCTTTAGATGTAATTTGTTTTCCCAGGGCTTTCCCATCATACACACCAGAGGCAGGCAAATGTCCTTGGGACAGGTACCCAGGACTCCAATACAAGAAGACTAACTCCAGGATGTGGTATGCACCAGGGGAGAGCAAGTAAAGATAAACCAGAGCTTACCTCTTTCCCAGCACCTGGCCTGACCTGGAACAAGAAGCAATTACTGTTGTCTCACCATACATATAGCACATAATTGCTGTGCAATTACCTGTGTGTAAGTTTTCACTGAAAACAGTCATTGTGAGAACAGGTCTGAAACTGAAATCATTCTCTAACATTCATCACCCTATCTCTTTACCACTTGATACAAAAATAACTGGTCACACAAGGGATTAATATGCATTTCCTGTTGGTGATGCCACTGGGTTTCTCAAACTCAGTTGATGAATCTCTGTATTTCTCACAGTGATCTTCAATTCTGCAAGCATAAATTACCACAAGAGGAATCCAGAGGAGTATGGAGTCCAAATTTCCCCATATTGTTCTGTTTACTTGTCTTCATTTATATATTAACCCTCAAGAAAAGAAAACATTCCAGAAGGTCTCTTCATCTCAATATATTATTTGAATAGCTCTGTTTGTAACAGCTTTCATTTTGTGCCAATGACAGGTCTCACTCCTTCAAGGTATAGGCTGGTGCCTGAAGCTTTTGTCATGAATGTCCTTTAGACTGTAGCTCTAGAATACAGCTCTCCAGGTGCACATATCATCTCTTTACACATATTGCTACGCATAATCCTATCCTACACATAGGATTCCATTCATAAAAAGTGCATTTTCATTTTTGGAAACAGGTGTAATAATCACATTTGGTTTATTTTTAATAAAAATATCCTTCAATGTGAAAACTAGATTCCACAATTTCAGGCCTAATAAGTTACATATTTTCCTATGTCATTCAATGTCCACACATCTCTCTCAGGGCTCATCTTTTTCTTAATGTTTCAGATCTTTCTTCCTTCCACTTGAAATTGAGTTCAATTTTATTCTACTTTCCAGGGTAGGAATATCCTCATCACAGGCTAGATTAAAGGGAGATGCTTAAAAATACCCTGTTGCATTGTGTAATTGCCCACTTGAAAATCTTTGGTAATTTAACACCTAAAGTTTGTGAAACTTCTGTTTCACAATTTCTTCGTAATGTTAAATGAAATTGAGAGAAAGGAGTGAGAGGCAATCCAATTCATCATCCAGTGGAAGTGCTGATTCTGTAGGTGGCACTATGAACCAATGCTTGCACACAGCCTTGGTTACAGTGCCGCCCCTCACAAGAGATGCACAGCCGAGGTCCTGACAACTTTGTGGGTGTCAACAGCCTCAGAGCACTTGCTGCAGGAAGAAAGTTGTTTACACAAGTGTGTTGTCCAAAGTGCATCAGCCAATATCCACTGGCAGACGTCCAAGGGAGTCCAAGCCTCTTGTTCATCTTCTATTGGGTGACCATGACCTCTCTCACATTTTTCTCAGAGCTACATCTGACAGGAACAAAACATAACTCACACCGCTTCAATTCAATTTTTACATTGTGCAGATACTAACAAAGCAGGAATTCTAAATATACAGATGTAGAAATAACATTAGATAGTACAGAAAATATGTGGCACCTTCTGGTCTTTTTGCTATATCTGGATTAGCGACTTAGAGTATACTCTATTTCCTTGGAGAACATCAAGAACTGAGCTTTTGCAGAATACAAGGTTTCCAATTTCTTTGAGAGTGCTGCTTTTATAACTTCTGTGTCAAAAAGAAGAGATCTGTAGGAAACATCAGAGGTTACTGGGGCATCTGTCTGAAATAGTTCTGGAAAAAAAAGACAAGAAAGCCTGTGCAGTATGAAAATTGCTGGGAAACATTGCCCATTCTTATGCCGGTTACTTTTCTGTGTAGTTTTTTTTTATTGATTATTAATTTATTTATTATTAGTAGCTTGTTAATGGATGACACTGAAGCATGACAGAATTATGCCTGTATAGAAAAAGGAACTTGTATTCTGTTGGGATTTTGAAGCAAAGTCATGGATGTATAGCAAGTTAACCTGGCATATACAAAACAAGCAGATATTTGGTGACCAAGCTTGCCAATGGGAATGTATACAAGGGCATCATTTGGCCAGATCTTGCCTTTTGCAGAGTGAAAGTCAGCAGTCATGTGCAAAACAAGGATGTTACAGCAGTCAGTCCTGTTAGAGGTAAATGAAGAAAAGTGAATGTTGTACCAAACACAGCCTCAGCTGCCTTTGGTGCCTGTTTACTAAAGGAGGATTGAAGGCAGACTGAGGAAGAGTCAGAAATATAGTCACACTTATTTCACTGAAAACTGTCACAAAGATTAAAAATTGCTGTCATTCCTCCTCAGCAAGACAAGCTTCAAAGAAAGAGACAAAGGACTGGTGTGAGCTAGCTGCTTAAAACACACTGGGCTTTATACACAGAGCACTTAAGTTACCAAAACTGAGGAATTTTTCAATTCTTGGCATTTTGCATGGTAGTATTTTCAGGGGATGCTGTGTGTTCTCAGTGGGGTGCCTCGCACAGAGGAAAGTCCCCAGAAGATGGCAGGAGTATTCTTGCGACCAGTAGAGAAAAGCTAATGAAATTTGGAGACTGACCATTAAAGAGACCCCTACATTTTGGGGGAGTGGGGGCAGGTGGGGGTGGAACTCATGGTTATATAATAACCATATAATGTATATAATTTGCTAAGAATTGGATTTTCACTAACTAGTCACTAATTGACTCTTCTGGTAGGGGATGAGTCGCTTGATGAGGGATATTCAACAAGTGGTAGCTGAGCAGGAGAGAAGAGCTGGGGGATCCACTTTTGCAGAAATGAGGTTGTTTCCTTTGTGGAAACAGCAAAGGAGGGAGGAGATGGGGTGCAGGACACATGCTGAGGAGGAAGCCATCTGCAGAAATGCACTGTATTCCCCAGAGGACTCATGAAAGAGGAGGGAAATGAGGCATTGAATTGTGTACACACATTCTATAGCTGAGCCACAATCTGTACAACTCAGAGCTGAAAGCAAGACCAGCTTTTTGAAAGAGTCTACAAAGCTTGGGCACAGTTTGCTCTTATGAATCTGACCCTGGAGACTAAATTGTAAATTCCATCTGCTTGTAGTACAATTTATTGGGGAAAAATGGTATTTAAACATTTGGCAATCTGGACACAGCTTCGGTGCAGGTAGTCTGGGGCTGCTGGGCTGCAAACCTTCATCTCTTGAGAAGGAGAGAAGCAAAGACCCTGTTCTGGGCAGAGAAACCAAAAAGGAGCAAACAAACCACGATCCATTCAAATGAGGAAATACTAAGGGAATATGGATCCAGCCTACTGTAACCCAAATGCAGCAGCTGAGGAAGATTTCCCCAGGAAAAATCATTTTTCACCACCAAAAATTAAATGTTCATAATGAATCTGGGCCTTATCTTAGAAGTTTTGTGAAACAATTCATAGAATCTATTTCTTCCAAGTCACTTTTAGCCAGCTGATCGTCTGTGATGTGTGCCCATGGATTTTTGGACTGTGTGATGGACTATGTAGGTCCTGCGAAGCCAAACATGCTCTGCATGACACAAGGGGAAGGAGAAGAGTGAATATTGACTTATGCATACAAAACAAGCAAATATTCTTCAAGAATAGATTTTCTTACTTTCATAAAATGTACAAAGGACATACACATATGTTCTTTTATAGCATGCTACAGCAATTTATTATATTTCATGGAAGATTATAAAGACCTAACAGCTGGGACCTACATTTCTTTGTCTGCAAAAATACAGTAAAACCACCCACAATTATTGATCTGTTCAATGCAACTTTAGATTAAATAAAAGTACAAAAACTTCCACTCTAGGCTAGATCAAAGTGGGACCTTCTGGTCCCAATAACTTGACAGAAATAGCAATATGCTTTCAATAGCCTTTATATACTCTTCTGACTTCTAGTAGGAGCTGAAGAATTTCTCTTCTGAATGACAGGTGATAACAGAAGTTTTGTCTTTGGTTTCAATGAGAATTGTTAACTAAATGCTTTCATTTTGGAGAAGAAAAAAAAAAAAAACCAATGCTGAAGGCAAATATCTCTTTACTTGGAATTATTTTGACTTTTATTTAGTTCTGCTCCTGGGTGCACTTAGGAAATTATCAGGAGTGAGGAGCCAGACAGACCATGGTGAGATGGATATTCCAGAATTACAAGACATGAAATAATACATGGAAATTTCTGTTCTGATTTTCTGTTAGAAGCGTTCTTAAAAATGTTCTGTATCAGTGACTGTTTTCTTCTCATGTGTCATATTATGCAGATCATTAAATGTCCAGTTGTACTGCTTGGAAAGTAAAGGCAGTACTCAAGAATATCTAAACTTCCCCATCCAAAGAGGAAAACAGCACAAAACTTGCAGGAACTAAATAGATTTTACTTCAAGTCAGTCAAGTCCTTACAAGCAATCCCATTTACAAGAGACATGTTTTCACCTGGGTTTGGTAACCAGCCCCAGTGCCCTTTCACAGTTGTAGGTAACAGTGCAGGCTGCTTTGAACTAATTAATTCAATGCAGACTCATTTTAGATTTTCATTGAGAAGACCTTGGCTGAGTCAGAAATGTGTATAACACTAGAAAATGCTTCTAAAAGAGAGACAGGGAACCAGTGTTTTATGGTGATATTGATATTAACTGCCTAGATTTAAAAAAATAATCATAGAACTGTAAGGGGAAGGCAATCAAAAGTTGCCCAGCACCCAAAGAAAAGGCCTTCCTATTGAACTTCTCTTAATTCAAAAAATTTGCACCCACAGCTGATACCTGCTGTATTTACATCCTGTGATCTGGGAATCAAGTTTGCATTATCTTTGTTTCCTTTTTTCATTAAATACAGCTCCTAAACTTCAGAGCTCTGTTACATTACACAATCAAATTATAAAACAAAGCTATTTTAAGCAAAAGGCACACAACACAAAGGTTCATCTTTCAGGGTTTGCTGTGAGCTGACTTAGCCTTCTATCCAAATGGATAGAATGTGTTTATGAGACATGTCAGTGTGCACAGTATTATATTTTAATGCATGAATGCTTGAATTCTGAGTGCTATTGGCTATTATTTATTCAATCATGTGTCCTTCCATTTTCCCTATTGGAGCAGTTGCCTGTTTCTCAACAAAAAGATCAAAGAAGACATTTCAAATCCAAGATCCAATAACTATGGCCAAAATTTTGTACATTTACAGCATTGAACTACCTTCTCCTCAGATGTGATGCTGATGCCCACAAGAGAAGAATTTTGTGTTGGGTTTGCAATTATATTTACCATTAATTAGGGATTTATCATCGCTAACAGTTGTGTTAAGTGAGAAAATGCTTACTATTTGGGTGAATTTAATTTAATATCACAATGAAATGTTCTCCATTTAAAAATAAAATCTTCTTTAAAAAAGCATAATTGGCACTCACTGTATGCACAGCTCAGGTCCTTCAATACCACATTCTTTTGGGGTGTGATAAACATGGGATCTTGATTCCAGCTGTATGATAGGGCTTAAATAGCACCTCTGGCCACCCAGCTAAGGATTTCAAAGCTGCACTAGCCTCCTGAGATTCAAATGTTAAGGTCTGGTCTGGAACATATTGCAGTTTATTGCCTTTCTACCATTGTATCTAAGGGAGCCTGAGATGCCTCTTCTGAACCACACTTCTGCTCCCAAGTTGTTGCCTTTCTGCTGGGTACACAACACCGCCTCCTTCCTTGTTTTTATGCTGAAGGTGTTAGAAAAGGCTGATGATCAGAGCAATCACCCAGGGAGGGGGAGACACAAATTCCAGTCCTCCTCAAGCTGGATGAATTGGGAATGATCGCCCTCTTGTCAAGGGAATGCCGAAACCCCTGGGATAGCACCAGGGCTCCCACAAAATCATTTCTCACTCCTCTCGATGGCTCTGACCTTCCAGTTGTGAGGGTACATTTGAGGAATCAGGAAGCAAATGAACAACGAGGAGCCTTTGTAGCCCACTGATGAAAGTAGAGAACACAGAGAGAAATCCAGATTTCAAGGTCTGATTCTTCAGAGGTTGATCTGGCTTTACCTTAAACTACAGCAACTGAAACTCAAAATTAAGTGTTGGGAACAGTCAAACATCAAGCTCTGTATCTAGGGCAAGAGATGCAGCATCCATGGTTTTTAAAACACCAGGGACAAAGGGTCAAAATGGACAAGCCTGAGAACTGTGAGGTCTCACTGGGGATGGCAGGAGCAGCTCAAAGAAGCAGGCAGTGTCTGGCAGCTCAGATCATTCCTGTTTACAGAAATTGTTACTGGAATAATTTGCTCAACTCAAGGATCTGACCAAAAAATTGAGATTTTTTTAAAATATTAAATTAAAATTATTTGAGGACTATGGAAAATACCTCATAAGGCTAAAGCACTCATTGTGGTTGCTTTACCAAAGAGGAAGCTAGAGGGTGACCTGACTGCAGACACGTTCAGCACCACATTCCTTCTTCATCTTGCAGAGAATAAAACTAGTTGCAGCAGCTAGAAACTGAAGTCAGATGTATTTAAATTAGAAATAAGGCATGCAGCTGTGAGAACAAAGATGGTTAACCAACAGAACACATGACCATGGAAAATGGCATGTTCTCTCCCCTTTTGTAGTGTCACATGAAGGCTGGATGGCTTTTTTGAACACTATGTATGGCAAAAGACAAGTCCTACTGTGATCAAACACAAACTGCTGGGTGCAAAGCAGAATGATGAGTCCTGTGGTTTGCAGGAGGTTGGATGATGTATCAGTAGCACCTCTTGAACAGCAAATCCTGCTAAGCGTAGATGTTGTTAAAGGTATGTAAGGAGATTTTCTCCAATCGCCTCCTTATCTAAGAGCACACAGCACTGTGCCCTGCTGCTGTGGTCAGGCTTTCAACATAGGAAAATCGGGATGCAGTTGTGCTCTCCCACCCCTGCCCCTGACAAGGAGTTGGGGTGCAGCCCAAGCAAATGCCAGCACCTAGCAGTGTGCAAGTTAAACTACAAACATCCATGACACAGTGAATTTGCAGCACATCTCAGGAGCTCCAGCCCTCTTTATTTTTGTGTTTAATTACAACTCTTTGAAAGAAGAAAAGGAAAACCAAGCAGGTTTCTACACAGGGAATGAGTGGTCCTGTGGAATATTAATTTCTACATTTTCTCGGTCAGCTTTCATGTGGAAATGTCCTTTCTGTGGGGAGTGACACAGTAAGTCTGTTTGCATATCTGTAGGCTAGTCAGAGTAGATGGGCTGACAGCAGGGAGAAGTGGTGCCCAAATCAGGTAACATGGCATGGTAACATGGTAACATAACTCCTCCCCTATCCCAGTTCTCTTTCTTTATAAAGGCTGTGCTGTCACAGACAGAATGATGCCCACAGCTCTTGGGGTTGAGGGGAAGAAAGGGCTGTGCAGGCCCAAGGTTGTATCACAGTGACTCTGGCAGCACACACCCCACCTGCCCCTGATGAGAAGAGCATGGACAATACGTCCTTGTAGGCACCTCTGGGACAAGTTGTCATGCAGCTAGACCCTGGAACAAGTGTTTCAAGACTATTGCACATCCTCACAGTGACATCAAAACCGGTGACAGAAAACAAGAAACAGAAAAGGAAGATCCCACCTGGGTGTCTTCACAGCAAGAGCAGGAGAAAGGAGATGCTTAGCCATGGCTGTCATGTACAATGTAAGTTCTCCTTTGAGTATTCATAACATTATCTTTGGTCCCCATGAACTAAAAGCAATTAGTACATGCCGCAGTTGTTAAAATATAATCGAAGTAATCCATATGGGATATGCTGGCTTCTACAGTGGTTCTGCTGCTTCTTAGCAAGCAGGAAGAAATAACTCATCATTATAATATTTACACCCCACTTTACAGTCTGTCTTAATGCAGGCTCCCAGAACCATAAAAAATCCTCAAGGCTCTCAAGACAAAACTTCATATCATTGCTCTAATTTGCCTTGTTGAGAAATATAATGATGTGTCAACACGCTAAAAAAAATTGTAATGCCTGCATTGCATAAAAGAGAGCTGCTTAGTGTCACTATCCACAGGGTTTTATGAGTAGTTTGAAGAGACAACTTTGCATCCATGTTGGCAGCTGGTAGTCAAAGTTACGTGCATGCTTAGTCTCAGGGGCACATTTTCATCCCACGCTATACTGGATTAATGCAGGTAATACAGACAGAGAGTATGATGGAAATAATCTACAGCACATACAGTCAGTTTGCAAAGAAAGGAAGGTATTTCTTCCTCCTTGCTCAGAAAAGAAACTAGCACAGCAAGCTGATATGGGCTTCATCCTGTGCAGGCTGTGCCTTGCCGGGGGACGTGCTGTGGTGGCTGCAGTGTCACCTCCTGTGACAGGAGCACACAGGGAGGATGGGAAGCTGTCAGCCAGCTGGGAGTCTCTAGCAGGGCACGGCCCACTGCCCCTCAGCACACGCACAGGCTTCATCTCAGGCAGGGAAGGGGTATGGGCCACTTCTCACTTGTTGCAGGTAACAACAGCTGGAAGTAGATCACCAGGTAAATGAGAACTTATCATAAGGCTCAAGTAGCAGGTGCAGTACAGGCTGCCCACAGTCTCAGTCAGGTCAGGCTCAAGGCAATGAGAGCACTATGGAATCAAAAGCACCTTCTCAGTGGGAAAAGAGGAATAGCAACCACTCTGTGTAAATCTTTATAGATCTTTGAACTTTCAGATTATGATATTCTCCCAAGTGGGGCATGCAAAGAGAGTTTGATATGTTTAGACCCATCAATTTGGAGTGAAGCCAAGTGATCCAACATGTAGAAATCTCTTGCTCTGAAGCTGGATCTGAAACTACCAGCTTGAGTCCCATGGGAGAAGGGAGCCATTCTAGTGAAGTCTTGGACAGTCTCACAGATTTCTGTGCTCTGCATTACATGTACCTCACAACAACTGAAAACATGGTGACTGACATCCAGATGGGACATGCCAGTGACCTCACACACGGCCTGTGAGTGCAGCCATAGCTGGCATAGACATTTTCTCACTGGAACTGGGCAGCCAGGAGGGCCAACCCTGTGCTGGGGGCATCAGGCACAGCATGGCCAGCTGGGCAAGGGAGGGGATTGTCCTGCTCTGCTCTGCTCTGGGGCAGCCTCACCTCCAGTGCTGGGGGCAGTTCTGGGTGCCACCACATAAAAAAAGACATTAAACTGTGGGAGAGTGTCCAAAGGAGGGCAATGAGGATGGTGAAGGGCCTTGAGAGGAAGCCTTATGAGGAGCTGCTGAGGTCACTTTTTCTGTTCAGTCTGGAGAGGAGGAGACTGAGGAGAGACCTCCTGGCAGGCTGTAGATTCCTCATGGGGGGAGAGGAGGGGCAGGCACTGATCTCTTCACTCTCATGTCCAGTGACAGGACCTGGGGGAATGGCCTCAGAGTGTGTCAGGGAAGGTGTAGATTAGACATCAGGAGAAGGTTCTCCATCCAGAAAGGGGATGAGCACTGGAACAGGCTCCCCAGGGAAGTGGTCACAGCACCAAGCCTGACAGAGTTCAAGGAACATTTGGGCAGTGTGCTCAGGCACTGGGTGTGAGATCAGTCCTCCTGTGCAGGGCCAGAAGTTGGACTTAGGGGATACTGATGGGTCCAGCTCAGCATGTTCTGTGATTCTGTGAACTCAGAGAGGGATATTTCACACTTTCCACTCCCAGTGGTCCTGCAGTTCAGAGGGGCTGACAGCCACCAAGCCCTCTCACAACAGGCTTTATTCCAGGATGTCACCAGATGAGTCACAGCCATAATTCTGCCTGCTCTGCCACCTCTGACTTGCAGGGGTAAGAGCACAGCTGACCTTCAGGTGTATAGACTTGCTCCCAGCCAACACTTTCCAACTGATCTTCTAAGAAGGAGATATAGTTTGGGGGGTATATTAATCATGCTGCAGCAGGATAGAAAGGAGCTTTTCTCCACTGGCAAAGACAGACCTCCTCACCAACTCAAATAGTTCCCAGATACAGGGAACTAAAACAGAGCTAAAATTTTCTGGTTCCAATGTGTGCTGAAATTATTATGGCTGATAGATTACAGTTGTCATCTAATTTATTCTGGATTTTAGTAGTGAGGTTTTTCTTTGGAGAATTCAACCAGTCCACTATGCTGGAGAAATTAACATGACTGAGATAAGTCCATGCTCAGCAGCCCTTCCGTTCTTAATCAGTGAAAGCAAAGCTCTCCCAGAATAATTTCATTTCCTCAAAATGTCATTTGTCAGTATTATTCTCCTGCCTTTCTACCCTGTAATCAATCAAATTGGTCACCTGCCCTTGATGAGTGCTCTGTCCTTGGCTCAGGTGGTGAGGCTCAATGCCTTTACTGCATCCCTCACACCAAAGCAGCTTCAAAAGTCAAATAGGCAACCCCTCTCCTGACTGTGCTTTGTGACACCTCATTTACTGATTTGCCTTGCAGGAACTGTACCTATTTCTGTGGCTAGGCTTTTTTTTTTTCCCAGTCTAATGGCTGAGGCCCCTGGTGATAAACACCCTGTAAATAGGAAATAGAAGCATTTGCCCTCTTGAGATTGGAAAGAGAGGTCATATCAGCTTGACAGGTTCTAAAAATGGCCTCAGAAAAGATGCTAGCTGGAAATTAGTTTCCATTTCTACTGACCAGGGTGAATTTTGAAGTGCTAAGCTCTTCAAGGCAGCCTCCAAACACTTGGCCATAGCTTGAGCCATTCAGTTCCCTCTGAGTATCGATTTTTTCACCCTGCAATATTTCTGTTCTGCACAAACATGTTATCCAGAAGCTGTTCCATACAAAGAGTTTTTATTCTTACTTACAAACATTGAATTTCAGAATAAGTTACAGAAATATTTAAATCGGGAAGAAGAACTTTATATAACTGCGAATGTCTCCCTCGACATTTTTCCCTATTTTCAGATTTATTTTTCCTCCTTGCTCTTTCTAAGACAAGAGTTTTCACATCTGTATCTCAGCAAGTTTGTGGGCTGTGCTAGTACAATAAAGAATTTTTTCCCCCCCTCAAACTGTAGCAGGCAGGAAAGAAAACATTGTCAAGAGCTACAGACCCCCAAGGAGATTTAAGTACCACTGCGGGTAATTTTGCCTGAAGAAATGTATTGAGAAGAAAAGGTAGTGCCTAAATACCATTTTATTTGTTCATTGCTTATTTGAATAACATCAGCATAAACATCCCTCTGATGTGAGCCTTTTCTCCCTTCTGGGAGATTGAGGGGGGTCTGGGAGAGGCAGGAGGGAGCACAGTGCTGCTTTGCACTGTGCAGCATTCAGGCACACCACGAGACCCTTCCCTCTCACACAGTGTGCAGCAAAAAATAGCACTATGGTTACCCCAGGGGAATGAACAAGAGGGAGCTGCCCCAGCCAGGCTTTGAAAATGTGCATCCCCCACAATGGGCTTGTGGGAATCTCACAGCACAAACAGCTCAAATGGCACTTGTGGGTCCTGGTGAGAATGAGCCACGTGGAGTCTTTTCCTGAAGAGATTGCTGGGACTGAGCATGCAGCAGGAGAGCATTTGCTAGGCACAGAGCTGGGCTGCCACAGCATGCCTGCTGCTCATGTCCACCAAAGGCTTTACAGGTGGATATAAGAAGAAAATGGATTTGGAATGATTTCACCTCTCTCTGAACCCAGCATGTTCAGCTATGTCCCTGAAGTTTCACACCCATCTTTTCCACCAAATTCCATGGCACAAAGAATCTCTTTGTTCCTAGAAAAGTTGTTATCATGTAGGGGGTAAAACCTAATACATCTGCACTTATTCTTCTCTGCTGCTAGCAGCAGCAATCATCTCCCACTGTTGCCTTTTCAATTCTTCTCATCCTAGGTGCAAAACGAATCCAAGCCTGCAAGACAGCAAAAGTGTCCCTAAAGGGTTTGAGTGCTTCCATTACTCATCCAACTGATCTAGATAGATATTTTGTATATTTATTAAACAGAAGAAACCACTTTGTGTCATTCAGCTGCGAGGATTCTCTTTGCTACTTGTTCAAATTGCATGTTCAAACAAGAACTTCCTCCCATATAGCCAGATTCTTATGATTTCACCTTGTAAAGAAGTCATAATCCTTTGTTACAGTGGCTGTACCTTACTTCTACCTTACATTCAGCTCAATTATAAGAAAAAGCAACCTTCAGTGCACCTCAGAGGAGTAAAAGGTCACTGCACTGCTCTAGGAGGAAAAGGCATGGCACAGACTCCTGCTCAGAGTGGTCACTTTACTGCAGCATGCATTTGACTCTGGAAATTAAGGGTAGGTTCTGGGCAAAATTTGAGGGATGAACAATTTACCAAAGATTCTTTTCAGAAAAGAGGCTGCTTTTGTTTTGTGCAAATCATCATCGTCCCTCAGCATAATAATTATAAGATCGATAGTGTCGCAGAAGCCAGCAATGGGAAATGTTCACACTGCAGTCTGTCAAATGCTCTTAAGGTACATCCCCACCAGTGCTGCAGCTCAGATCAAGAATGCACACTGCCGCCAGCCGCACACTTTTTCTGCACACCATAAAGTGTGTCTCAGGGGATACAAACTGGATCCTTTCAAATAAGAGTTAGCTAGAGGGCCATGCCTGTCCCTCCCCACCACCGTCAGCACCAAAAGAACAACACTGGTGTCCATAAATGTCCTTAGCCTGCTGAGAGGAGCAAGGAATTGGGACCACAATTGTGTTTCTGCTCCACAGTTACTGGGATCAAAGTGCGCTCCAGTAAGCATAGGGAGGGATAGGACTGTCCTTTGTCCTTGACATGGCCACAGTAGGGAAAGGTCTCTAAGGCCACTAACCTGTCCAAACTGCTGTGTCTGTATTAGGAGAGACAAATCCCACTTTCTTCCTCTGTCCTTGAGTTGCAGGAACAAACTGGCTCTCATACAGACACCAAAAACTAGACCAGATCATTTCCACTGTTCATAGCCAGGCACATGCAAAGAGCAGAGGACAACTTGACTTTAAGAGTCAGGCATACCTAGGAAAAACATGTTTCTCTGGAAAAGGCAGAGGGTCTGATAGACAGAGAGAACCTCAGCCATGGAACCAGTGCAGCTGGGGGTGCTCAGGGCCCCTGAGAGCCTGGGGCTCCCTACATCACAGGATGGATAGTGCCTGTGACTCGGGTGTTGTGGGGCAAGGGATAGGGAGGCACCTGACTGCAGGCCAGCAGTACCATGTGAGCAGGAGGCTTCTGGCAGGAACAGGCTTCAAGACAGGAATAGGCTGCTGACAGGAACAGGCTTCAAGACAATCCAGAGAAGTTCTTTTGAGTGGAAAGGGCAGATTGATTCAGCAGTATTGAAAAGCGTGTGCATCCGGTGAGTGTAAGTTAGCACAGAAGCTGTGAGCTGGGCTCTGTCTGCCTCCAGTCATTAAATGAAATAGGCTTGATTTTAAAAAACAGCAGTGTGATGCAGCAGAAACCTTGGGCTGCTGGGCAGGAGGGCTCTTTGTGTTACTTTGAGCCTCTCAGTCAGACAGAGGTGCATCCTGGGAAAATCCCTTATTGTTCTGTATTGCTTAGGATGACATGTTTAAATAGCAGAAAACGAAGTGGTTTTCATTTAAAGAAAACTGTGAGCATCTGCCACAAATCCTCCCAGCAATGCAGCGCCACTCAGAAATGGCAAATTTACCCCTGGATGTACTGGAGCAATTTTTTCCACTTTCCAATTATTTCCCTTTCACATGTGTCACCGCTGGTCTGTGCTCACCTGTCCCTCTGCAGATGGCACCCACAAGGTGTGTCAGGCTTCCCTCCCGAATGCAGGACCATGCTGTGACAGTCTGGGGCAGCTGGAGGGGCTGCCACCAGCCAGGCTGCCTGCACAGGGACAGGGCAGAGCATCTCTGCTGCCATGGAGAGCTGTGACACAGCTGCATGTATCACCCACTTGTGTTTCACCTAGTGCAAAAGGCTGTCACATACTTGTCCCAAGGTCACCGGTGTCCCACTCCACCTGATGCTTCTCATCAGAGGAGAGAGCTGAGGAATTCTGCTGTGATTAATAACCTTATCTATCCCCTTGAGCTTATTTTTCCCTCCATTTTTAATTTTATGTTCTGCTTACCAGCTGCTCTTGCTCATTAAAAAAACAAACCCTCTCTCGTTCTCATTAGCACCATATGTCTGCTGGTTATTTGAGAAATGAACGCAAAATATATTTAAAAGATTAGTCAAACCATGATAGGCAAAAAGACTGAAAGGCAAAAAGCTAAGGAGATGCTGTTAGACTCTGTCTTCTTGCTGCTTCTTGCTGTCCCCAGCTAAACCAAATAAAACACCCCAGCACAATCCTGCCTCCCTGCTCTACCACAGCCACAAGGAAGCTACAGCCATGTCTCTGGCTCTCATTTAATCCCCAACAGAGGGGTTTTTTTCTCCTCTCTCCTTCTTCAGCGAAGTTACCAGTGACCCAAAACCAGCTTTCAAATAGAGCCAAGAACTAGTGGAGACAGTTGTTTCTAAAACTTGCAAAATTTCTCAGGGCTGCTCTGAAGCATTCAGAAACCTGTGCAGCACAAAACACAGCTGGCTGCTGTTCTCTGCTTCCCCCGACAGCCTTCAGCACATGCTGTCTGAAGCACTCTTCTCCTGAAATCTCTCTATCACTCCACAACCAAACATATTTATTTAATTTAAACTGCGAACGCAGATAATCACTTTTCTTTGAGGCATAATAAGGCAAAAGGTCTAACCTATATGTCACTCTCCAAGAGCTTCTGTCATGCCACAAATCCCACTCCAGTAGTTATAAATTCAGTCTGCATCCTGATATCTTGATTGGTAAAGAAGAGTATAAACAGCCGAGAATTTGGCTTGTCTTAACGCCTCCGCACTTCTTCTGAGAGTGTGACATCTCATCTGATGTGCATTACCTCCAGCAACACACGATCCCTTGGCAAAATGAACGTGTCCAGATTTCTTAGACAATCTATTACCATCAGACCCAGAAGCAGCAGAGCTGCTGAGTGACGCTTTTACAGCGCTGGCATTGACATTCTTTGCTGAATGCAGACCTGCAAATGGCTGCGCTGACAGCAATGAAAAACTGTATGCTTATGTATAGATTCACAGAAAAATCTTAGTATACCTAACTATATATTTCCTCTGGCAATTTAATCTGTAATATGAGCAGCATTACCAATGAGGATCCTTTGGTTTTTTGTTTATTGTTTTTCCATAGGAAAAAAATAGCAAGCAATTATTAGCCTGAGAAGAGACTTCCTGCCCAGAGGATACAGGGAACAGTAATGACTCTAACTGGATCTTCTGAAACAGAAAATCTTGTTTATAGTAATAACAAAAAACTTGCAGTTTCTCCTAAGAGGCTGAGCCTATGCTAGAGGTGGGTTATTTTCATTTTTCCCTAAAGCACACCTGGAAAAAACTGAACCATATGAGTCACTGAAGATAATGCATGAAAATTTTGAAAAGGAAGGAAAAAAATCCAATTCTTCTGATCACTCAGTCAGCGTGCTGCACAGAGGACTTCTTACAATTCATTACAGGAAATTCATGTAGTAGATGGATGGTAATAGTTTAGGGGACTGGACAAAAGCAGCACGGTAGAAATAGCTTGCAGTGGGTGCTGCATGATTAATACAATGTTCATACTGGCCATGGGGGAAATTATAATATCTGGGTTTAATGGTTTAAAGCATCAAATCTTCCTAAGGTTCACATAAAAAATATTTAATAGCTGGCTTGATTGATGTCAGGGAAAACTCTAAGTGCAATTTAATTATATTCAAAATATTTCAGACCATGTATTTAATTTCTTAGATGTATGATTTTTTCCTTATTGTTTCTATTACTCTCTGCAAGGTTTCACTAACCCTGTTTCAACTCAAGGGTGGAGACCTCTGACTTCTGCAGCTGACAGTGGGTGCCAGACCCATGCAAATATAGGGAAGCTGCACCCAGGCTCCCCTCGGCACTGCACCGGGGCCAGGTTTGCCTGGAGTGGGTCCAGGGGGCAAGAAGCACCCCAGGACTGTGCTGCACATCCAATCACCCACCCCTGCTCCTGACTTCCTACTGATCCTGGGGCTCTCTCCATCCTGGGGAGCCAAACTCACCTGAACATCAAGCTCACCAGTCCAAAACCCAGCATCACCCATGGCTCCAGTAGAGCTCTGTGGGTGCTCTGGACTAACTAAGAATTTCATCATGGGCAGAAAGGCCATGTATACTTTACCTTCTTGATCCTCTTTATGAAAGGATTGTTGCTTGTAAGAAGGAAAGCAATGCTATGTGTTGATGGTTGATAGTTTTTTAAAAATAAGTCTATTTGGGGACTGAATTTTGGAGATTGTAATTTGATCTGTTTTGGGAAAACTAATAGTTTGAAGAGTGTATTGAATAATTGCAGCATCAAGAAAAGAAGTAGATGACTTATGGCTCTCAGTACCAAGAGATCTGTCTGCACTCTGTTGCTAACTAAAATGCATCTGTTGGTTCCTCCATGGGCAAACTGTGATGAAAAGAGAGTACATTTTCAGTTTTTTCTTTCTCAAATCAGAATTTCAGGCTCAGATTCTCAAGGGTGTCTAAGAATGACTAACTGGTCTGGATCGCAGGGGACCAGGAGTCTGTGGTTTTTTATAGCTGAGACTCAGCATTGTATGACCAGTCTAAGTTTCTGAGCAGTTATCAATTAAGTGTCATTTCCCTTCCCTTCCCTTCCCTTCCCTTCCCTTCCCTTCCCTTCCCTTCCCTTCCCTTCCCTTCCCTTCCCTTTTGGCACAACTGTTTTATTCTCCCAGAACAAAAACCTGCACCATGGTGCATTTCCAGACACTCACAGTTTAGACAAATTTTTCCTTTACCCATCTTTGAAAAATGAAGGGCACTTGGGATGAAATTGGCAATGAAAGGCACTGAGTGTACCAAACCAGTATAAATCTGATATTAGAACAAAGATTAAATACCACTGTTAGCAAGTGTCAACAGATTTATAGGAGTTTGTAAATTAAGCTGGTGTAGCTGTAATTATGGAAAGAACTCTTCTGCCTTTTTAAAATGCTCTTTCAAATTGACATGAACCCTACCAAAAATAACATTATTGAACACAAATAATGCATTTTCCAGGGGTTGCTGTGCTCAAAGGCAGTTTGGGGTCTTTTCCCTGCCCACTTCTCAGGAGGGAAGGGTAAGGACTTACCAAGGATTTCTGCTGAGATTTTTGCACAATTGCAAGCACCCAGGCAAGATTGCAAGGTGCTGTTATGATTCCATGTGTAGGACACTGATGGAAGGAGAGTATTAGCATGTGAAGCCATTCCTTCCCAATGTAAACGAAGAGCAGAGTGCCTCTTGGTATCCATACTAATAGATCAGCTCAGCATAACACTGCCAGTTTGTTTTCTGTACTGGCTGGCCACCCAAAATACGTTTATTATTTTCTTAATGAAAACAGACAAAAATAGCTTCTCTTGAGAGAAAGACAGACCACTTCAAAAGGGGTTGTTCATTACTGTCCTGCAAATTTTAATATTTCTTTCACATGCTAAAATTATTGCATTTATCTTGTTAGTGTGAAAATTAAGGCAAGCACTAAATCCATGTCTGAATGCACAGATGTGTGTTTTTGCACAGGTAATTTAGTCCCTTTCCTGGATTTGGTATTGCAGGGGAACCTGTGGCATAAAGCTGAAACTAGTTCATTCTGCTAGGGCAGAGGTTAGTGCTGTGGTGAATCTCAGAATGCAAATGTAAGGTCTCAGATTCTCCTGTGCTGTTCCTGTAAATCCCTGATGACCTCCCTTGCAGGGCACAGGCAAGGACATGCCTTGTCTTTATGCAGCAGAGATCTCAGCACAGAGTGTCTCTGCAGCAGGAGATTGATTTCAGCCTGCCTCTGATTAGGCTGCCCTATTTTCTGCATCTTCCACTCAAACCACTCCTTGGTATTTGTTGTACAAGGCTTACTGGCACATAATGGTTAATTTTAAAGGAAAATGGTACCTCTGGCAGCAAATCATCCTTCTGGAAAACTGACCATTCTATCTATTGACACCTTAGTGGTACTAATTTAATTTAATAAATAGATTTTGCATTTCTGTAGCTCTCATAGGTGTCTAGCTCAGTGCAGCAGCAGGCAGTACTCCCAACCAGCCTTTCTGCACATGCAGAATTGATGGACCAATTGATGACTGCAGCAAGATGAAATGAGATCGCACTCCTTTTATTCACTGATCCAGAGTTTAAGTCCTTTTGGGAATAGTGGGTTCCCTCACCTCACCAGGGATGTCACAGTTCCTACAGGATATTCTTGTTCTCCTCCTCAAGCCCTGGCAATCTGTGTTCACTCAGTCTTCCAGAGGAATATCCTGCTGATGTTGGGAGTCCTCCAGAGGTGGAGACCCTGTTCTTTTCCTGTCTGCCTGCTCTAACAGCTCTTCATGTCAAGTTCATGTCAGCACCTTATTTTTTCCTACTCAAATTTTCCATCTTGAGCATCCAACTACTGTAACTCATCCAACCTTCCTCTGCCCTGAGCTTAACAAGCCAGTCACTAACTGATATTTTCTTCCTTTCCAGGTCACAATCAAACAATGTTTCAATTTTATTTCCAGCAGTCTGAACATCCCAAAACCTTTGAAGCTCACACATTTCAGCATTTCCTCTACATATTACATCCCTTTTTTGGGTGCTTTCTGTGTTTTCAGCAGCCTTTCTGCAACCTTTATAAAGCCCCTGCTTTAGGCTGCAGCATGTCCCTCCCCAAAAGCACATTCAGAGACTGAAAGGACAGCAGAAGATCCTGGCTCAGATGACTACCACCCTCATAGTGAAGAGATCTAGTCTAAATCTGCCCTCTTTCATTTTAAAACCATTGCTTGTTGTCTTCTCACTACATACCCTTGTAGAGTTCCTTTCCAGCTTTCTCGTAAGATTTTGCTGTATTTGTGCAGTTAAGTTCTTTGAGCCAAATATTTAACTTAAAACAAGATGAGTGCAATTGTTTACTTAGATAAATTGAAGTTTGAACTGTTAAAGGATACATATTCCTACATGCTATTACAATTCCTGGATGGGTAATGTCTGGTAGAACACCAGCAACTGAGGAGCAGGGCTGTGAAACACAGACAGAATATTCCCAAAGGTTTTGGTTGCTCCACATCTTCACCTTTGATATGGGGGCCATGCCTTGATATCTGATCTGTGGCAGGGATTTTCCTGCTGGCCTCGGTGTGCAGGGAAGTCTGAGCAGAGCTGTCTGTACTGACAGACAGCCATGGCAATCTGCAGCACGTCGTCCCTGATGGGAATCCCCTGCTGAACCTACACACAGTGTGGTAGTACACAGTGTAATATACAAAACTGAGGAGAAACTGCTGCAGCACTTCCCTAGCTAGTGTCCAGCTGGTGAGCCCAGCAGGATGGCTGCTGCAGGGATCATGCACCTTGTGCGTGGTCAGTGTCTGTGACAGCACATGGAAAGTGCTATCAGCTAAAACCCAGCAAACCACTTCAAGACAGGTCAGGGATTTTGAAGAACACTGTTTGCACATCCTCTTTCATGATCCCCCAGCCCTAGCTGGAATCTCAACAGAGAGGAATCTCACTCTGGGTTGGGAAGTTCAATGTTTGCTGCTTTTCTTCTGCCCCATTCAGACAGCCAGTGTTTGCACAGTGACAAGGCAGCTCACAGGTCACAACTGTGCTCCATAGTCAGAGTCACTGCTGGCAAATGGATCAATTCACAAGGGGACAGCTGTGCCATCAGGGATCCAATGCTCCTCTCCTCAAAATGCCACTTTGTGGGGGTGAAGGCAACAACCTGGCAGAGCCAAGATTTCACAGAGGTGCTCCTGCAGACAAGGCAGGTTTTCAGGAGGTTTCTTGCCCTTCCCAGCAATGCGTTCTCCTCCTTCCCTGCAACAGTATGAAGGAGACTTCTTCCTTTAGAGACCTTTTGCTGTACCTTGGTGAGTTCAGATGAATCTTACGGCCTCGGTGCTCCACAGGGTGACTAATGCCTGGAGTGCTGCCTGTGTTGGCACACAGCCACCATCTGCATGACTCAGGGCTCCAAGAGACAGAGTAAAGAGGGTGCAGGGTGAGTGACCACATGGATGGCATAATTCCATCTCCAGTGATAGGTAAATTATTCCTTTTCTGCAAGTGCTTAAAAGGATTGGGAATACATGAACCAGTACTTCTTTTGAAGATCACCTGGAGGTGATTCTCAGGGTCCACAAGAGAAAATGCTGTAGGAAGCACTTGGTACCCTCATGATGACTGACGGAAAGAGTTCATGGAAAGAGCTCTACTTCTCCTCAGTAGAAGTCCAGAAAAGGTATCCAGGCTTTAAAGCATCCCCAAATCAAGCTCTAACTCAAACTGGTCCTTGGCTCACAGGCATTTAGCAAAGAGGTACTTGGTGCCAAATCAAAATTTGGCCATAAAAGCAATATTCACTTCAGACTGCAACATCACAGTAAATAGTCATCTAAGCTGCTGTTATGGTGGCTCTAAACATTTCTTTCCGAAGATGCTGGATTCCTAGGGGCCTTTTTCCTTTAATCTAAGCAGAAATTGGACTTCTTTGTGGTTAATGTTGCTACAAAGAAGGAAGGTATGCATCCCTAGCACTCTGGAAGTTCTTGCTATGTTAGGCGTGCCTCAGTGTGTCTGAGGTCTTTAAGGAAGCTGACAAGTGCTGCAGGCAATGACTGCTCTGTTTTGTCATAGGGACAGTGAACTTTCCTCCTAAGGTGGACCAAAATTTTCCCTTGTTGCTCCACTCTTTTCACATCTGAAAAATCTGACTAGGACTCCTCACCAGATCTGGAATGTCTCTGCAATGCTATGTCTTGGGAGAGCTGGTGGCATTGCCTCACCTCAGATAAAATTGTCATCTTTGGCCATTTGGATCAGCCAAAGCATGAGATCTGACTTGCAGCTTACCTGATTAATAGCTTTATCTTCATAGGTAGCTCTAAAACTTTAAAGGGAAACATTGGCATTTGCATGCCTCTGGTCTTTAGTAAGGATTTAACTTCTGTTTGTGGAGTTTTGGGAAGTTTTTTTTCCCTTTCTCTCACAATCCCAGGAGGTGGCATGCACTTGCTAGAGAAGCACTTTCTATCCTGCTGAGCTCTGTTCCTTGTTCAATTGGGGTACATATCCTACATGACATGGCTCCTCTTATTTATGGTCTCTAGCAGAAGTTGGGAGAAAGGTTCATAAGAACATGTCTCAGAGACGCACTTTTCATCAGACATATCACAAAGCCATGAAATCCCATGGCTGTGGCCTGCATTTGCCTGCATCCAGAGGTGGTGCTGCCAGGCAGTGCCATTCCTAGCTGATGCATCCATCCCAGCACAGCAGAGAGCCTGGCTCTCCACATCACCACCAGTTTGATGCTGCTCCTGCAGCATCACTGTCAGTGCTGACATCAAGGACACAGCTTCCAGGGAGAATGGAAGCAGGACACTTGTCATGTTATTTTATGAAATAACACTCTAATAAATTACTTCATTGTATTACTGTTCTTTATTCATCTCACGAAGCTTAATCCCTCAAAGGACAATTATAATGCAGACTGCACACTATAAATATCTATGCAAAAAGACCACAGGTCTCTTTGGGAAGAGGAGTTTAAACTATAATTGCCTATTCACTCCTGGTTTTCCTGCAGCTTTTATGCTGTAATTTCTTCCACTGATTTTTTGGCCATCATCAAAGACACTGCCTCACTACCCACCATTGCCTGTCCATGTTTTTCCTCTATTGATTGACTCTAGGCTATTTGAGAACAGGATGGTTTCTCACAGTGGGAACACACATAACACATCTAAGAGCGCTACCCACTGATACCTGCAGCTCAGGGACATGCATCCTGATTAGCTTCTTCTTCGGAAAGCCCAGTGCAAAGGAGCAGAAGCAGAGCAGCAGGAAGCTTGTTGGAAGCAACAAACACCACTTCAGAGGCTCTCACTGCTCCAGAGTACGGATCAGGCTCAACCAGCCTGGGCTCCTACCCCAACAGAACCTCTGGTCTCACCCACTGAGGCCCTGCACAGGTGGTGAAGGAGCCTTTCTCCTGCTGCTATAGCTCACAAGCATCCAATGGGTCTCACCACAGGAATCCCCATCCTCTACTTGTTCAGGGATTGCTCTTTGCCATCCCTCCCTCCATGCAACACAGGGCTTGGGGTCTCACCTCAAGGGACAGCTTCCCTTCCTCCTACCTGGTGCTGTGTAGTGGGTCCAGCTCCTCCATCAGTCCCTTCACCTGGAAGTCCAACAGTTTGACTGGAACATAACCCTGGCAGAGATGTGTAGATCATCCCTGTAGAGTTCCCAACAAGCTCCTAGGATACCCTGGCCTTGCCAGAGCAAATCTGTATCAACTGCCAACCCACCTGGGACTTTCTAAAATTAAGCTATCTTGAACTACAATTTAAATTAATTGATTAAAAAAAAAACAAGTTTCAGGAAGTAATTCCTGGTAGTAAGTATGGGGACATGAAACAATAGCTCATCTCACAGCTGTTTCTCAAGACAGTGTTTGTGTCCCTTCTCAAGCGCCACTCACTCCCATTTTGCAGAGTCCTCATGAGCTGGGTGTCACCCCCAGGGTGAAGGAGGACAGCTCTAACCAGGGCTGCTCACCCCTCCTTCTCTCCCCATGCCAGGAGCATGGAAGGCACAGCCCTTCTCCCTGCCTGTCTGCTCTGCCCCAAGGAAAGCGTGCAGGACAGTTAGTGAACCAGGGAGGCATTTTGCCTCATGGAAGCTGAGAGTCCCCAGAGCAGCTGCCACTCCTTGGGTCTCCACCAGCCAGTCCTGCTTTAGCCCAGCTGGGAAGGCACTGAGTTCACTGACAGGGATGTAATGAGAGCTGACAACTGCTCCGTGCTCCCACACGAAGTGGAGATGATGCAGAGTCTGGGAATTTTGTGTCCAGCCCTCGCTACCCGCCTGGCTCCTGGCTGTGGACGAGGCCATCTGCTTTGCAGCAGAGACTGCATGCACAGAGAGCCCCCAGAGTCTGGGGGGCTGTGAACAAGCCATCAGTTGCCATTAATACCCATTGGTCATCCACAGCCAGCAGCCCTGAACCAGCTCCTTGGAAGATTTTTCTTTCTCTGCCTGGATTGTGCAACCTGACTACAAGCTGAAAGAACTGCATTTTACCCTTTAAGCAAAGAACAAACAGGGTTAGGTTATTGCTAAACATCAGACCTGTTTCCATAACAGAAGCAGAAGACAAGGACATTGTCACTGATGGACTATAAATGACAGGTGTCCATATTCACTCAGGTAAGTCCCACCTGAGGGCACTGCAGTTCATATATCTGTCATTCATAATAAATAATTCTAGCAAGCAAATTCAGCTCAACACCTGCTGCTGTTTAAGTGTTGAAAGTGACAAAACTATCCGTGCACCTGCATTAAACTTCTGTTCAGTTGCTTAAATGAATTGCAGCAGCACTGTATATTTAAACTTCAAAAAAATAAATAACTTCATACAGTGTTAATTAGATGAATCGTTATAGTTTTGTCCAGATTTTATTTCAACTTGCTCTGCTCACATTCTTGAAGACACTAAAAGAGGAGGCAGGGTTAAACACAGATCTGTAAGAAGTAATCATCCTAGTGGATTAGCAGAATCATTTAGGTTGGAAAAGACCTCCAAGATCCTCAAGACCAACCTTTGACCAAACATCCAAATAACCACAGTGTTAAGTGCCATGTCCAGTCATTTCTTGAGCACTTCCAGGGTTGGTGACTCCACCACCTCCCTGGGTAGCCTGTTCCAGTGCCTGACAACCCTTTGGAAAAAATTCTTCCTGATGTTCAAGCTGAACATCCCCTGGCACAAGATGAGGACATTTCCTCTTATCCTGTCCCTGGCTGCCTGGGAGAAATGGCTGATCCCTACTTGGCTACCTTCAGAGAGCAATAAGTTCCCTCCTGAGCCTCCTTTTCTCCAAACTAAAGGAAGTCTTCAGCCATGACCTAGGGGTCCTAAACTGCTAAGAGAAGTGGGGTGAAACTGCACAAGAGGAAACAGACTGTAAGGGGGAAATCCTTCAGCCCAGAGAATCCCTGCTGCATGCTGGCAGTCCCAGCTATGAAGGAGAACATTTAAAACTCATCATGAAGAACACTTGAAAATGTACAGCTGAAATCAATACAGGCCTGGGGAAGAGATCCTCAGCATAATTCTTGTTTCTGTTCTCGTGGGTTTTGCACTCACCAACATGCTTTGGGAAGCACAATTAAGGTCTTTCCCACCTATAGCTCACACAGTTCTGTAAAGTCTCTCTAGAGCTTTTTAAAACTGAACTTGCAGGGAAATGAGATTCCAGAAAATGTCTGAATGCTGCAAGGCAATTCTGCTGTGCGGGATTTAAACTTATTTTGCCCCATGTGAGAAACCTGACTGGGTGACAACTGTGGCATTCTTTTTGTCAGCATAAAAAATGATTTGACTGTTCACTGTGTATTTTCCAGGTCTGTGAAAGCTTTTGGGGATTATGCTGGAGGAAAGATTTAGTTATGTTTCTATGGGAACCATAACACTTATATAAAAGCCTGCTTAACAAGCAAGAGTGTGACACTGTATCTCATTCAAGGTGAGCCACCTCTGAGGTAACCCATTGATAAACTTCCAGCTGGGTTTTAAAGCCCAGGAGGACACCAGTGGATTTCTTACACCTCTAATAGGAGTGAGACTCAGCAGGTACTGCTGGATAACTACTTAGCACCGCAGCATGGGTGTTATAATCGCACATGGAAAGTTGCAGTCATTTGGTTGGACTTGAAAGGAAATTTTTCATCAGGTTGTTTACACAGTAATGATTCCTAAGTTTATGTCTTTCTTACTTCTCTCCTACTTCAGAGATGTGCAACTTCACTAGCATGACCCAGAGGAGAAACCCAGTTATGTTTTTTCCATAAACACTGATGTGTTCCCAGATACTTGTTTGAAAAAACCTGGACATAGAAGTAATATTTTCTTCATTAGGTAATACTTTTCCTGAGATGAAAGTGTCCTTTAAAAGTAGAAAAGCTTTGTCCCCTTGACACTGCTCTTGCCAGCAAGCACGCAGAAGTTGCTGCCACAGTGAAGTACAAACAATGTAGCTAGAAGGAGACAAAATTTATTTTTGTGTTTTCTCCTCAGAAAAGAACATGTTCAAATCAACTTTTAGAATCTATTTCATGTTTTGAATTGACAGCACTTCTAGCCATGTTGTGGATTCTATAGCAATAAACTAGAATTACTAAATGTGGTGTTATTTGATAAGTGGCAAAAGCTGAGACAGAAAGTTGCTTTTTAAATTACTTTTGGTTATCTCCCTATAAAAAGTTCACTGACATAAAAATTGGTACAAGGATTGAAGGCCATTCTAGGCACAACATCAGATTGGGGAATTAATCTTTTAATCTACTTTTACTACTTGCAAAAGTGAAATTGGTTAAATTATTTCTGAATGTATGAAGAGACTCCTTTAGGGTAAGAGTGGACCTTTCTGGATTTCAATGAGGCAGTGATGTACAGTTTTGTCCATGGACTTCTAAGTCATTCATGGACAGCAGCAGAATGCTCCCCCTGAGAAAGAGAACAGCAGTAACACAAAGGGGATGTCTTGGCCCTGATCCTGAAATGACTCCCACAGTAACCTGACCTCTCATACTGTCCTGTCCCCTCTGAAAATGTTCTTCTTCACAAACTGAATTAATAAGCTCCTGCACATGTTCCTGTGGCACTGTCACTTTTTCCCTGTTCTACACAGCACTGAAGATGTCATTGATGTCCATTTTGCTGGTTTATGTTCATTAAGAAGCGCATCAAACTGCCATTACCCCATTGCTACTGTTGAACTGGTTTTGAGTGATCAAAAAGAAATCTCTGTTGGGATTTCAAAAAAGCCTCTCTGTTGGAGAGGCCCAGGTGCTAGTGGAGCCAAATGTCGCCCAGATAGATGGCTTGTGCCAAAGCCACCAAGCCTTACCAAGCAGTGCAGAGTCAGTCTGTGTTGGAAGGGGTTATGAGATGACTGATGTCTACCAAGTTTTGCTCCAGTGGAACGTGGAAAGTTCAGGAAAAACACCAAATGCAAAAGTCTCTAATAAAGATTCCACATTATCTGCCCAGGAGCAATATGTTTTCCATATATCTGGTGTTGCTGCCCTGCTGCTAATCACGTTTATGCATTGCCAGACAGCTCATGCGTTCCCCCAGCCTTCACTGAGCCAGCTACTCCTTCTTCCTGCCAGGACAACAACTTCCAGCATTACTTTCTATAGCCTGGACTGCCTTGGGAAGGCTCCCTTTCTAGAGAGATGAAGACAGAGCGGGCAGGTACAAGCCACACAACAGCTCCTCAGACTAAAAGTCAGGGTTCAAGCCCAATACTATATATATTCAGTCCTGCAGGACCCAGGCATGCCCACAGTGTTGTGGGGAGCATGGAAGCCAGAATTCAATCCTTCATGAATCACCTCTCCAGAGTCCTGACGTTTTTCTTTTCATGATCCATAGGTTAATGTTCTTTCCTCCTCACATTCTGTAAAAACATTTCCAAGTAATGATACTCAGAAAATTCAAAACCAGATGGTTTTAGTTGTTTCTTCATTGGTATTCACACTAGTTAATGAGGGTTGGTTTTATGGGGCTGGAAAACTTGCTAACTATGACAGGTTGAGCATGAGCTGCATGATGCCATCATCTTGTATAATATTAACAATGAAATGCAGTTAAAGCATCTTCAGGTGTTTCCCCTGCATCTCACAAAAACTAACAACTTAAGCCTCAGAGCACTTTTGATGGATGGAATATCTATTTTCCTTGTGCAACAGGAACAATATGGCCATGAAGGCTAGGATTTCTATGGTCATCTTTCTCAGAGGCAGACTCAAAGCTTGGTTCAATGGAGCACCACTAACAGCAGGTCTGGTCTTGGTCTGATTCAGTCCTATTCAACAGAATTGGCTTTTAAAAATCACTTTGGGAAAGCTCCAGGCCTGCTGCTTCTGCCAATCTCCCTGGGAGCTGTACCATGTATGCATGGATCAATGGAAAACTCCTCCTTGCCATCCCCACGCCTACTCATGCTCCAGATCCAAAATTGCCACGTTATCAGTCGATTCAGGGATAATTCTTGCTTGGTACTTGGTGTTGCCACTAGTCCACCAACATTCCACAGGGACTATGTGTTAGTTCTTTGGCAACATATTCCTGACTTGCAGATGTGCCAGAGACACACAGTCACTTTCTTGAGTCATGCAGATGTAGCCACTCACAGATTCCAGCCCTGCACATTTTCTGCCACACCAGCTCCAGCACACTTAGATGATGGTTTTATACCTTCATTTCTGGTATAAGAGTGATTTCTCCGCTCTGAGTGAAGTAAATGCCTGAGACCTACTTTCTAGTTTGTGTATGATCCATGTTTTGCAAGTGGACCATCAGAGGAGACCCAGCTGGTTCATCAATATTCAGATGATTAAAAAAATAGCCATTCAATTTTCAAGTTGCTGATAAGTACATGAGAAAGCATGTGAGGAGAAGATGGTATTCTGTTTTCCAAACATTTCTTGGAACAGCTCTCATTTGGAGTGTCTATTCACACTCCATTAAGAAGCTGTGTCACACCTGGCACAGCAGGAAAGCATAGAAGGTCAGTTTTGCTGGCACTGTGAATAATTCTTCCCACAGCAAAACCTCAAAATTTAACTGAATCATTCATTTGCAAAGAAAGAGCAGATGATCAGAGTCTTCCAGCCTGAATTACCCTCTGGAGGAGAAATGCACAATATGAAGCTCCAGTTTTCCATCATGTACATTTACATGTGCATACACATATATAAGAATGCTTCTTGAACAAGTCGCTCAAAAGAAATGCTATTCCTTCTTTCAAGCACTTCAGCTCAGTGGCATACGTCATTCCAAAAATTAACTCTTGTAGAAACTTTCTCTATATGGAGATGATGAACTACCTGGCCCCTTTTCCCTCACGTAATCGGCTGCACAAATGACACAGGTTCACTCACTATATCTTTCCAAAAACCAGGACTTACTCTCATGCTAAAACAAAAGCACTTGGAATGTTCTGTTGCCAGATTTGCTGGTGACACTGATCCCAGAGTGTTGTAGTACTAATACTTGATGGTTTGTGCTTGTCCAACGTGCTCTGGTGGAAAGTGACCAGCAGTTGGCCCCCTAAGACTTCTGTGAAGTGCATGGAGCTGCCTCTGCCTCAGCAAGGGGATTCCCAAGCTTTGGAAGATGATGCAGATAATTGTATCACCACGATTTCTGCTCACTTTCATCAAATTAAGCCTGTTTTGCTTAGATCAGTGCAGCTATTTTTGCTTTTATGTCCCCAAATATTGCCTCACTAATTACACTGGATGTCAGCCTGCAAGCTGAAATTATTCCTGTTTCACAGGAAAATGAAAGCCAAGCAACTAGATGCAAACTAAAATATGTTCTCTTGTGGGGCTTGAAAATAGTAATTTTGGAAGTTAGGATATGGTGTGGGCACTGCTAACTCCAGTTAACTCTGATAGCATCACAATTTAGTTTTAGTTTAGGTTGGTTCCCCTTGTTAAAAAGAGGTTGTGATTTTGTGGTTGTTTTTGTTGGGCTTTTTTTTGGCGGCAGGGGGAGAGTTTGTTTTGCTTTTTTTTTGGCTAATTGCAAGAGCTGAGGGATTTATATGTTTAGAGAGAGCTGAATATATGATAAATAAGGATTTTTTCAGAAACTGCTAAATTGAGATGGAAGCTACAAAACAGTTCCTTGAAGCTAATAATCAGTATTTCAAGTGATGACTGGGCTGGTTTTACAAAGTAAGCATTTCTTTAATAAAGCATTTGCACACTTAAAATATCTGCAATCAAGAGGAAGAGAGACAGCAGTTAAAGGATCATTTAGAAATACCAAATGTTAAGAAATAAGTCAAATCCTGAGATTAAACAAATTTGAACTATGAAAATTTGCAGCAGGAGGTCTGATTAGAAAATTTCATATTAATTTTTTTTAAATAAAATCATTCAAATGCAAGAATTTTTCTGAGATTCTTCTTGCACTATGGAAGCTTTGCTGAAGTGCTTCAGTGGAAGGAAATACAGTTATTATTGAAGTACTTTTTGAGGTAAGCAACAGTAAGAAAAATTTGTGTGCCTCAAGAGCCAGAGTGGAGATGGCTGCTGTGTGTGTGCTGAGGAGAGGATGTGAACTGGCAGAAGGAACCTCCACCATCAGCTCTGAGCTGCTCCACGTGGCTGCGGTCCCAGACACAACATCCCACAGCCCAACCCCAGCAGTCACGTGGAGAATACCAACACCATGCCCCTACATTTTTTCCAAGCACACAAAGATGCATAATGCATTGCTTTGAGGAAAAAGCAACAACTACACTTTCTAGGAGGTGCCCAGAGAGGCAGCAAGTCTTCTCAACCTCTTGCCAGAGAGGCTTGGTGGCATGATTGAGCATGATAATGATCTCCAAACATTTTTCCCTGAACTGAGAGTACATTCTTTACATCTAGCATATCAGGACAAGGTAATAACTTCCAGCTTAACCAGGAAATTGGAGCATAAAAAATGGATGAACGACATAGAGTTTATTTCTAGTTTGGATTCTCCCCGATTCTATTTAAAGCATGAAGCCCAGAGGCAGCAAACAAAATCCAAGTCCCATGAGAATGTTTTGCACGAGCAGCCAGGTGAGCCAGCAGAGCACACTGCAACGCAGCAGCTAGGGAGGCCTGGGGAGCTGCGACCCACCAGGTGGTTCAGTGCCACACAGATGAATGCACAGTGCAAACACACTTTCTAGCCATGTTTCCTAAGGCAGGAGCTCAGGCAGGAGCTAACAGATTGCTTGCAAAAAGCATGTACAAATCTGGAGGCAATTCAAGATAGGAGTGGGAAATGACAGCAAACCTTTGATGCTTCTCATGAGCCCACCCAAACTCCTGTTTCACCCTGCTTGTCTCTCATTACTCATTTTGGCTTTGGTCAGAAGCTTCAAATGCACTCAAATACCCATTCTTCCCTGTTTGTCATACCAACAGATCAAGTATTACTTCAAATAAGGGGAAAATGGGCAGACCAAACCTCAAAGAAACTGGCCAGTCAGAGGAAAAGAAAGTTGAGAAATCTGTAAGCTCTGAGCCGTTGCTAGAGATTGAGCATTTTCATAGCAATATACCAGCAGTACATGATGCAATGATTTGGCTATGCTAACTTAGCAGTAGCTGTAAAAGACATCATCATCTAAGTCATTGGCCAGAACAGCAAGATGCAAGCAGTCAAAACATCATGGGCACGTCCCAGGATAAAGCTAGAGCAAAGCCTTACTGACACTTCACTTGCTGTGGGATATGGGATGTGTAGGCAGTGAGGAAGCTGGAGCAAGTGCTCATTTGCAGCAGAAGAACTTCACATCATTGAGTACTGTGTCATCCTGAAGTCCCTGTGGGGGCTCTACCTTGGTCTGGAGACCACAGATCTTGCAGCTGTTGGTCCATGGGCCAAAGCTGCCCCACGAGAGTCCATCACCAACCAGCACAGCTTCGTCTGAGCATCTGAACTGGATGTTGTTGGCTGCTGTGTCATCACCTGCTCCTTGGGACTTCTCTGTTCTCAGTGAAAAGGAGATCAGGTAGCCTCCAGGGCAAACTTGGAAGCTGGTCCAGGAGCCCCACCTGACAAAAAGCAAATGGAAAAATGTCTGGGCTCTGTGAGCTGCTGGGAAACGCTCCTTCTGCTTGTCATGCTGCTCAGAAGCTTAATACTTCTCTGACACGGCATCCTGCTGCAGTCTGGGGCCCTTTACTTTCTCCTTTTGTTTTCCTTACCTTCCAAAGATGTACTTTTCTCTTCATTGATATCTCATCAGAAAAACACCAGGAAGCCTGGGATATTTATGCTTCTGGTGGAAACTCCAAGGGCAGTCTGAGAGTAGGTTTTATGATGCATCCCTGACATGTGTGACAGGTACACAGCAGGCAGCCAGGAGAGCAGCCAGAGGTGCAGCACTGTTCCCTGCAGCACGGCCAGGGCTTGGACCTGGCAGTTTCTAAATGCATGCTTAGAAACCTTTCCAAAGAAAGACTCTGACCCTGGTGTTCACAGTGCTCTGCAGGAAATCCAAGGGCAAACAAAAAGTAGTAAAGTTAAGTTACTTTAACTTAAGTTAAAGTTATTAAACCCTGTTTAAAACCCCTCAAAATTAATGAAAAACAACCCCTAACCACTTGTTTTAATTCACTACACTACAGCACTATGAATACAGCAAGTCAGAGAGAAGAGATCCCTGCAAATGGTCACAGCCATGGGTGTTTTGTGAGCTGGGGATGACAAACAGGAGAGAACCACAGTGTCACTTACTCCCCCACCAAGGACTCAATGGTGATTGAGTCATCCTGACAATGCAGGCGTATGCCATTCAGAGCCGTGTCATCCCTTCCAAACTGGTCAGGCTCCACCTGCAATGGAAGTCACACAGAGACAGAGGTAAAGGCAAGGGGAAAAGGACCCAGGAAAAGTCCTTTACATACCTGTTGTAAACAGTTCCACCTCCTTTCTGTAATGGGAAAGAGAAAATGTCTTGGGAAGCACAGTGGAAAAGACAGCTGTCACTGGGAAACCACTTAACCCTTGTAACATGTTCTTTGTGTTTTCTAATTATTTCTGACCCAACAGGTAAGGCAGAGTCTCAGGAGAGACACTGGTGGTGGATGCCTCTCTCCCAGAATCCAGATTTTCTCACCCACATGACTTCTCCCTGCAACATCAGCCACACACAGACTTTTTTGGTGTAGCTACAGTGGCAACACTTGCCAGAAGACTCATAGCTTTATGTACAGAACATCACACTCAAGAAGAGGAAAAATCTGCAGAAAATCCTTAGGGACAGGGAGGGTAGGGAATGGAGAGAATTTTACCTTCAGTGCGAATCCATTAGCATAGCCATGGTGGCAGAACTGCTGGCTGCCCCACTTGCCCCAGTGGCCCCCGTTGGGCACAGAGAGGACAGAGGTGTAGCCACGCACCCCTGAGCCTGGGGGGCACAGGAGGAGCAGCAGGAGGGTGGCTGGCATGCGGAACTTCATCTCTCGTGCTCTGCATGTGCTGGAGGAGAGCTGGTGTATGGCCTGGGGAATTTATACCCTCCCAAGGCTGCTTGCCTTTCCCTACCAGCCCATTGACAAACACCACTGGAACAATAGCTTCTACCCAGGCAGTGGCACAGCACTTGCTGACCTGCTCACAGTTCCATGAGGAGATCCTCTGGGAGCTCAGCAGCTGACATGCAGCAGATCCTGTGGCCAGAGGTGTATCCACCACCACTGAAGGGCTTTGGGAACACCTGTGTGCTCCCTACTGTAGAAGCTTAATATTGATTTCTGCTTCTGGCTATGCAGATATTTGGCCATGGGAATGTTTGTCTTCTGACAGTAACTGCCATAACCATCTTACCTCTTGCTATTTGGCAAGGAAGGTCAGACTAGATGAAGAAATATAAGGGACGTGGTCTGGAACAAAGAGTGAGTAAACTCAAGGCCTGTGACTCCCAATACCTTCTGCTGAGTAGGATTCCTGGGAATCTCAACAAATTAGGTAACTTATGGTTTTAATATCCTTGTTTTCAACAGCCTTTTTAATCTTAATAAAGAACTGTATGCTTTGCTTTTGCAGCAAGCTTAGCCAAAGTCAGATATGCTGGGACGCCCACAGTGATTCTCAGGGCTAAGTGCCACTGGGGAAAAGTAGAAAAGTGAAAAGGTGACACTGAGCCTGAGGGCACCATCTTTGAGGATGTCACGATGCAGAGAGAGGGGAATTCAAAACCCTGGAGCTGAGATTCCCTTAACACAGAGTTAACCAATGCTTCAGAGGGCCCTTGGCTGGTCTTGCGGCATCTGGCAGAAGCTTTCACTCAGGTCAATAGGCAAAGCAGAGAGAATACATTTCAGAGAAATATCTTGATCCTCAGGATGTTAAAGCAAGATGAGGTGCCAAACCTTGAAGTAACAGGAGACAAAGATTTTCCCTCTTCTAAGTTTCTCTTCCAATGCCTGTTCTGCTCCATCTGTTCCTGTGTCACTAAAGGGCGATGCTGCTTTTCCCATTCTTGACTCTGCATTCCTCTTACACTTGTCAGTGGTCTGTATAAGTGGCAATATATGAAAATTAAGATGATGGGAAGTTGGACGATCCTTTTAGTGAAAGGCACTGAAAGAGCACAGCACATGATGAAAGCAAAACCCATTTTCCTTTTTAAACCAGAACTTTCATTTTACTTCTCCAAGGGATGTCAAAGTCCAGAGGAGATGTGTTTTCTCCCACAAGGACTGTGCAATCACATCTGGCAAACCAGGTGTGTTTGTTCAGGCAGGGTCACACAGTGGTAGCTGAGGACACTCAGACCTGCCCTTGGCAGCAAATGGATGGAAAGGAGCAGAAGGAGTCAGAAGGAAATGGCTGGGACCTGGTTAAGGCTACAAAAGGAGCAGGATTCCCTCTCGTTTCTCCTTTGCTGGCCCTAAACCACCACCCTTGATCACTTCACCTCTAGCAGCAGTGATGCAGGTCCACAGCCTGGCAGGGCCCATCTTTGGCCCTTAGACTCTGCTCAAATCATAAGATTCCTGCCTTTTCCCATTGCCAGAGGAGGATCCTGGGGCACAGTGAGCCCACAGTGTGCAGGGGAGCGGGACGAGGCAGGAGGTGAGGCTGCCTTCCTTCAGGGATTTGGCCATGAGAAATGACTCCTGTGCAGAATTCACAGGTCCAGGAGAAAACTCAAGCCCAAGAAGAGAACTATTGGAGAACTATTATCCAGGACCTGGGAAGGATCATTTTCCCATTTATAACCAAACAGCTGGTGACCTGGGCTGCCAAATGTGAGATGCCTTGGACTTGATTTCACAGTAGATGGCTTAGACAGCACTTAACACATGCAGAGCAGACACTGATTTTGCTACCACTGAACAGTGCCAATTTTGCTTGGATGTCTCAGCCAGTTTCCAAAGATCAGCTTACACAGACTACCAAAATCAAAAAAAGCCTACAATGGTGAGATCCAGATCTCTTACTGGATCACACTCACCCTGCTTTCTTGATCCCTCTCCTGTATTTTAATATCCTTGAAAATGTCACAACAGTTTTAAAGAAAATTGGAAAACTGATGAATTTGATTAATGAAACATGACTACAGTAAAATGATGATGATACAGGGTATTTCATCCTTTCATTATTCATCCAGCTTAATACAATTATTTTTGCAGGCAGAGGAGCATAAAAATTTTGCCACTACTTTTCAGCTTTTATAAAAACTTCTCTTTTTTTCATAAACAGATTAACATAATACTAATCAGTATATTGATTTTATAAAATTATTATTGTGATGTTATGACATGTTTAAAATCTATATGGAACATGGGAAAAAAATTATCCATAACATACAGAAACATATACCATACATGATTTGCTTATTTTATGATTTTATTGAAAAAATTATGTATTAGCTGCTCTTGAAAATTCATTAATTTCTGATTTTTACACCTGCAAAAACCACACACTTAGCAATACAAACTTAGTTTGGCAGTGTTGTGTTGTCTTTCTCATATTCTCAGTTTCTCATATTCATGTAAACCTGCTGCTGCACAAAGGATGGAGATCATTTGAGATGTTGGACTCTTTTGAGTGAGCTGTAGGAAGGGTTGAAGGCAACAGGTGCCCAGGAACTCCAAATAGGAGGGGAAGTAAACAGCATTCCCTAAAAGTCAATAAATACAGGGTGATGGTTTTGACTGAATGACTGTGTTCTTCTGCATGCTCTAGGCCACTTTACACTCTTCCCACACTGCTACCAAGGCACTGGTTGCCACCCATCAGCTCTCAGGAGCCACATTCCTCATCATCTCTAATGCCAAAGCTGACCATTGCAACTGGGTAGAAATCCACTGTAAATCACACAGCCTGGCTCTGCCAACCCTTCCTCACCTGCAGCTTGGGATGCAGATAAGACACTCCACAGCCAACTGTATCCTGCAAAAGACACACTATCTCATGGAAATGGTACACCAGCAAACCCAGGAATCACACCTAGTGCCAAAAAAACGTAAAACTGCAATAAAGAATCTATTCTACCCCATGGAAATATGAATTAGCAAAGGGTTGCATTATTTGCATTATTTAGAAAGAAGAGGTGAGATTCTGAAGGAACACAGACATCAGTGCAGATGTCTCCATCTGAAATAATTGCAGTGGGCTCCCTTCATAGGTGCTGAGAGACAACATGACGGCAATAGAGAGGAGCAGATACCTTCACATGAACCTCTCCCTGAAATCATCTGTTCATCACCACTGACTACAGTGAAGCATGATCCCATCTGAACTAGTCTTATAACCTCAGAGTCTGTTTAGGATTTTGCAGGCTAAAAATGGTAGTGCTGGATGAGAATTAGTTTTCAGTAATAAGGGTAAATGTTTAAGAGAAAATGAGTAATCAAACTATGTGCTATCTGGTCCTCATTTTCTCATTTGCTAAATTGACTCAGATTAATAGGAAATTGAATGGCAGGAAAAAATATAAGTGAGAGATCTCAGAAATGAGACAAGAGCTGGGGTTTTCTAGATGTGTGAGCAGAGAGAGAAGCCTTAAAGCAAATAACATAAGTATAGCCATTTCTCAGATAAAAGGGAAGATAATTTCATATTAGTGAAAGGATGGGATGTAAAGATGACCTTCATGTAGAGGTGGTGCTCCCCTTGTTGTGAAGTTATTTTCAGGCGGTTTCCCACTTGCCCACAACCCCCAGCTTTCATATAAAACTTTACCTTGAAAATGTAGACAGTCATCTACTAAGCTGAGCATACTTTATTGCTTTTAAAGCAGCAATTACAGTCTATAAATTTAATAAGCAAACTGTCTATTCTACTGTACAATAAAATAATTAAAAATATCGAGCAATTTAAGACCTAGAATTGCCTCCTGTGGGACATGGCTTGATATATGTTTTTACAGGCTTTCAATATTTTTTACTATTAATTCAAATTGTTAATTAACAAAAAACCCCACAAAGAAATGGAGAGGCAGACCCTCCTGCAGTGCAAATTTACTGACAGCCAGAGACCAAATGCCAATTTACACCCACTGCAAGTCTTCAACTAAAAATCACTTCACCTATGAAAACTTTAGCAACCTATTCCGAAAATTCATTGGGAAAAGTTCTCAGGAAACCTATCCTTAACCACAGCCACAGGGCTGTTCCACCCCCTTGAAACTGAGGCTCAAGAATGCCAAGACAAAAAAACACATAAAGCTCTACTGAGGGTTGGGAGAGGGAGAGGGAGAGGGAGAGGGAGAGGGAGGAAAAGAAAAGAAAAAGAAAAAGAAAAAGAAAAGAAAAGAAAAGAAAAGAAAAGAAAAGAAAAGAAAAGAAAAGAAAAGAAAAGAAAAAAGAAAATGCAAAAAGCTATGAAAATAAAGTTGAATATTTGTAGATTATTTTGATAAGTATCAGATTATTCAAAGCTCCCTTTATTTTTTAAATACATCCTGAACACAGGTGAAGGGGAGGGTGAAAAGAAAGAGGGCGTGTCTTTCTTTGACATCTAATGTATGAAAATGTTTAATATATGTAAATACCTTTTCCCTATATCAACATTTTTTATCTCCTAAGGCAATTCAGGTGTTGTTTGAAAATACTTCAGCCATCAGTCTAAGCTGCATGCCGATAAACAGCAGATTACATCCTGATCTATGCCCAGAACAAGGCAACATGATGGTGTAGATTATGCCTCCTGTTTTGACAAAAGTCTTGAGGCCATTACCCATGGAGGAGAGTCCATATTCCTCCAGGAAATCCAAACATGGAATTACCATCCTCCTCCAGTCCAGAGCAAGGTAGAAATAAATGATGGTCATTGGGAACCACCATGTGCAATTACTGCTGGCCACTACAGTCTGAATGTTTGCACTTTGAGAAAAGACTCAAGCAATTTGTCTCCCACAATAACTCTTCACAGACAGTCATGCTGATCCAGGGAATTTACTGTGGAACAGGACCTGTTGTCTATAGTTAGCTACCCACCTCTGGAATTCATGCTGCAAAGCCTTTAAGCACTGCATTAATGTTCTGGACTTCATTCATATTCCTAAAGTTCACCAAGTGTTAAGTTTTGCTTCACTTGATCTTGCAGCACCTTAAAAGCTCAGATCTTCAATTATCAGCCTTCAAATCAAGGTCCCAGTGCCCTCACCACTGACCAGTGAAGGGATGACTGGGGAGGCAGCCCTGGTCCTGCCCCAGCTGCAGCAGCTTTGCTGAGGGGATGCTCTGGGTTCTCTGTCAGGAACAGATGAATATGGGGGAAACACTGTGTAGGCACAGGTTAACCCAAGATATCCCATACCTGGGAGCAGTTTGGAGTGGAAACATGAAGGCTAGTCCTGCTGAGTTATGAACAGGTATTTCTGCTGTGGTTTTGAACCTGCTGCATGCTTGACTTCAGCTCCTACAAACACACCGATCCAGACATAGGTCTCTCACCCAACTTCCATCATGGCTGTCAAGAGCAAGAATTGGTCACCACCTATGAACAATGGTAGTTGTTTGGGGCACGATCCATTTATCATTTACACCCTGCTAAAACCTTGATCTAGAAAGGTCCTGCTTGCTTGGTGAGTTTCCATATTGTTCTTCACTGAGGTATCCAAGGTCTCCACCAACATTACTTTCCCTTGGGAAACAAGGGAGTGACATTTCTGCATGCAACAGTCCAGGCACCAAGGTGCACAGACTAAAGACAGAAGCACCCATTTACTCTGAGTGCTAGATTTCTTTTACTATATTTCAAAATTTTGAGTATTACATTGGATATAATAATTCAAGGCAAAGATACAACTGCTTGTAGAAAACACTGGTCTAAATTTGAGACCACAGTGCCTCATTGCAAACAATTCAGACAACAATCAATGATGAGGAATTAATTTATAAGTGAAGTAATCAACCTTGCACCACCAAAGGGGTCATGACAGAGATGCCCAAGGCAGCATTTAACAGCTGGTCCCACAGGTTTAGGTGCCCAAGCCCTGTCTTAGTGACCCAGACTGACCATATCTAGACTCTGACTCCCTGCACCTGATCCTGGTGCTGAGATCCAGTCCCCTTTGCAAGGTTTGCTGCTTTGTCCCCTGCCCAAAGCCTTGGAAAGGAAAAGAGGAACAATTATCCCAGTATGATTAAAATCATAGCACTAAATGGGGCATGTGTGCCACATCCCACTAGCTCGTGCTGTCACGGGAGATGTTGAGAGTTGCAGAGAGCAGGACAGTCCTGAGGAGGTAGAAAGGGTGTTGGAGAGGCAGACAGAGGAGGCAGAGCCGTCTGTCCTGGCACTGAGGTGCTGAACATGGACAAAGCAAGGAGAGGCCAGAACAGCCATGGGTAGGAGGCAAGGGAGACACTGTCAGTCCAGGAGAGGGCATCATTCACATGCTTGCAGTGCACTGTGGGACACAGGGCCCTCTCCCACCTCTTCCCCCAGCCTTGTGAATTCATGGAAGCCCACCTGGAGAAGGCAGTATTGGCTGGGACCAAAGTGCTTGCTGGGTAAGGGGAAGATTCTCTTCCAAAGGCTTACTGTAGCTCCCCTACCTCCTTATCTGAGGTGCTGACTTGCAGCCAAGTGTTGGGGAGGGAGAAAAATTGCTACGGAAGAGATGTTGGACATGAGGGAATCCTGCATCCTAGAAAAGGCAATGGTTTTCCCTCACCCCAGCTCCTACCTCCTGTTCCATGTATGCCTATTTTTTTCCATGCTCCCCATGTGTGATTTCTGGCCCCTCTGTATTTAATTTGGGAATTGCTGAAGGTATACTGCCTGTGTACAGCTCAGGTAGATTTCAGGAACAGGGGAGGCTGTGTGTCTCCTTTCTGTCCAGCACCAAGGCAGGTGAAGGTGTGCAACCATTGCTGCAGCAATACTCCTCCCCTGCCAGGTTTGGAGTTCACCTAGCAGGGATGGAATAACCATCCAATTAATGCAATTGCTGCCAAGGCTCATCTGCAGAGGTGAAAAGTTGTTTTGTTGTATTCAATGTTCATGCCAATTAGAGATGACAAAGTAATGTGGAGAGGGAATTCATATGATGGATACACTGCCAGACTTCACATTGTTCCAAAAACACCTGTTGATGAAATTTTGACATTTTACAACATTGCAAAAGTCTTCTTCTAAGAGAGGCCTGAAGCACAAGTTGAATAGAAGAGTACATAGCACAAGAAGTTTCACCACAAGCCTTTCCAATGTGGCAAAGCTACAACCCACTGAAAATCATTGGAAAGGAACCTGGTCAGGACAGCTGTCATTCCTCCCCTCCACAGTTTCCTCTGAATCCTCTGCTGCTTCTGAAAGACTCAAATGATTTATTTATACAATTAATTATATTTTTTTCAGAAGCCACTTTCCCTCATCCCTACCCACTGTAACTTGCACTGAATCCAGCTGGTTTGTATCACTCTCCTCCTAGCTGAGCCAATGGGCACAAGGTTCCTGATCCTTTCCTCTCCAGAGTCACTTGAGAGCAGAGATAAGCCCCACACTCATGGGAGTGGGCAGACTCTGAATAGGCTTGAAATTTCTGTGGCATTATCCATGAAAATCACCTTTCCTGACAACTTCTCACAGGGAACATGGGTGCATGTAATGACACTTCATCTTTATGCATCTTTGTAAATTTATATGCATGTAATAAGGAAGGGTTAAATCCTTTAGCAAGTTTAATGTTGTTTGGTCCCCACGACAGCCTGCCACTGCAGCTGATCTGTACAGGGCCTTGCCCACATGCAGGTCTCCTACAGGAAGCTCACCCAGCTCTTTCTCTTTGCTGCCACAGGCAGATTTCAGACAGCCACAAGAGTTTTTTGGAAGACTCATGATGGCCATGCTGGGCTCTGCTTTGTTACCTCACTGCTCCAAAGAGTCTGCCTAAATGCACTTGGCAGTCATGCTGGTTTTGGCATGTCCTTGAAACCCTGACACTGCTGTGTCCCTCTCTTCTCCCAGTGCTCATTCCTCATAATATCCTGGACAGAGGAGAGATCCTCACGTTGAGCACAAGGGCTGAGGGAACACCAGGTGGTCCCTGCCCCCTTGAGGAAGGGCCTCAGGAATAGCAGAGGGAGAGGAGAAAGCAGGCAGCTTCTTTTTACTCTTTTTATGGCATCACCTACAGGTCAAAGCCCTTTCTCAGTGGTTCTCCTCACTGCTTCAGGTTTGTGTGGGCTGCACTCAAAGAGCAGGTCTGGGTGTCCCTGGCTGCTGGTGTGTCACTGCCTGAGCAAACACACCTGGCCCTTCAGCTTCTCTCTGGGGCTCTTGCTTGCTTTCTTATTTCAGGGGGAAAAAAGTGCGTACCTTGATGAAAAATTTCCTTCTCTCTGCTATTGGAAAATTTCCCTCTCTATGCTACGGTCACTTCTCTTTTGCACCCAGATAAAACTCTGTGACTTTTTATTTCCTCCAGGGGAGGAAAATGCAGCTGTGCACTGCTTGCAGGGAAACTGTGCTTGCCCTGCCTCTAAGAGCTGCCTGTGTGCAACACTCCAGGTTTCGCAAACACAAAAGCATTCCTTGGCAGAGGTTTTGTTCACCAAGTACTTAGTCCTCTGTTCATTTGGGGTTACCCCAGGTTCTACCCCTCTCCTCAGGACTCCTGGAAGCCCCCCACAGGGCTCCCCCTTAGGGCTGCCAGGCAGTGGAGGGAGCAGAGGGAAGCTGCTGATGGAAAGCGCTGCTCTGGAGCTGCCCACCCTTCCAGAGCCCGGTGTCAGTGACAGCCAGGACAGGTCACTGCAGACCTGCTCAGCTCTGCCAAGGAGCCGTGGCTGTGCTGCCACCAGGCCAGAGTCACAGACACCAGCACACCCAGGGGCTTGGTCTCCTTTTCTCCTGCTGCTCACAGGGAACAGGAGCACAAAGCACATTTTTGTCATCCCTGCTCCTAAGGACAAGACCCTTGGGCAACCAGGGGAAATCCCCGCTATCACTTCAGTGTATGCATTGGATTTGTACTACAGGTAAAAGCCTCCTTTGCTGTCAGTAGTGTTTTATGCCAGGTACCCACATGTCTTTAAATCCCTCTGAAAACTCTCCTTGATCCCAGAACATGATTTTCTACTGTACCACCACCTGCAGTGACTGCAGCAGTCCACAGTTCCTAGGCTACATGCAAAAAATATCTCATATCTAGGCTTCCCTCAGAATGTCCAGTTTTTCAGTAATTTTATGCAGCTGGAATATGGATTTCTTCCCTTTCTTGAAAATTTATGGACATTTTTCAAGAAAATCTTTCACAAAAACAGGGCTAACCATGAAGACCCAAACCCTGTTAACCTCCCATACAAATGCCCTAGAGGTCAGCCTCTGTTTCCCTCATCTTCACCTATTCCTCCAAGTAGGATTGCACTCAGTCTTTGAAGGGCTTTGAACACTACAAACACTACTTCACTTGAGTAACACCTGCTTTGGGGAATTTCCTCAATGCTTTGGTCATTTTGTCCCTTTTTCACCCACAGTCAGGTATAGAAGAGCAAAGTTTCTTGAAATTCTGGTCCAACCACCTTGGCCACAGTAGCTTCACCACTGAAGCTGATGTCTTCTTTATTTTAACTGTATCCCTACATGAGATGCAGTTACAAAAAATAAAAAACAAACAAAAAAAAGAAATTTCAAAAAAACACCACCACAATTTTCTCTCCAAACTGGGTCAAGTCTCTGTGGAAAAACACTCCATTAACAGCATGAGTCTCTTCTGTGGCCACATCTGCACAATTTTATCATGCAATTAGACCTTGGCTCTGGCCAGCGAGGGATCTATTAGCTAAAAGTACCTCAGACAAAAGGAAGCCTTTGTGCATAAATTAATGCAAATCAAGCCTGGACTCTTCCCTCCCGTGATGCTGGGAGCTGTTATGTTCTTCTGCTGCAAGAAATGAACACTCTGCTCTAGTCTGGGGACAACAAACCCATCAGAGGGGATACAGGGGTAAGGCAGAAGATAAGATCCAGGACTTCAGCTTTAAAGCCTGGATGAGAAAGAAGTACTCAGAAAACAGCCAACTTTGTGGCTTGGTGTTGAAACCACACCAACCATGGTGTGTCAACCTGAGCATCACCCGGAGGTATCACAGAATTCAAACGCTAGCCAGTGAAAATGCCTTCTTAGACACGTCAGGAAATGAAGATGCCTTGACAAAACAAATCAGGGATGGCTCAAATCTCCTGACCAGTACAGCAAAATCCAGCTCCAAGACCCCAACAAGCCCCAAGTGGAATACACTGCACCTTGGCAGAGGAGAACAGTGTTGATGGGTCTCAGCTGCTGCAAGGGCTCTGGCTGCTACTGCTGCATTGGAGATCTGCTGTCCCTGCTCCATCACATCAGGTTTTCACTGCTGCTGCACCAGGGGGACACAGACTGGAAAGGTCTTCTGGTCCCATAAAACTGTTGCAAAAAAGTGAACGTATCCCAAAGCACACAGTGTGAGTCCTGTTCCCTAAATCATTCCCTTAAGTAGGTAGTCCATGCCTAGCAATAGGAGAGAAGTTCAAATGGGATTGATTTTTTAGGTCTGGGTGTTTTTGAGAGGGAGAGTTTACTCAAGTAAACCCCTGCTTCTACTCTCCTTTTCCCTGTTTGACCCACAAATGTCCTTTCACCTCCCCATCCCTTCATTAAAAAAGAGCTGGTGCCAGTCTGAGGAGGTTTTTCCTAACCACAACCCAAGCCAGACCTGTGCCAGTGCTCAGGCAGGCTCACTTGGGCTCACCCAGCTCCATGAACAATGCTGTAGCTGGAGGAAAGTGCCAGTAACCCAGAAAATTGGCTTCATGGTATTCCTTTCATGTCAGCGCTAGGCAGGATTTATTTCTTTGTTTTCTTCAGTGCTGCTTGGGGGATATTTACCCTTTGCTAGGCTCACATTGCTGGTCAGGAAAAGGACTCCCCAGGCAGCAGGAATTTGATGTCCCACAGTTTCTTATCTGCAGCTCTAGTCCAGCTTGTATTAATAAAGGTTGAAGATTATTTAGGACTTCCAGTCTGCTGGCCAGTTGCAGAGGGCATGGGAAATTCAGGGTGGACTTACACTCACAGTAAAGCATTATACATGCAATAATATGTGATTTAACAGATACTTTCATATACTTAATCTAATAAACACAGCATATGCTGTAATGTATATGTGGCCTGGTTACTTACATTCTCCTTTAACAGTTTGTGTAAACAGATCCCAGCTGTTCCACTGCTTTCGCTCATTTCTCGATGTTTCCCCAATTTTATCCTGGAAATACAGAGAAAATAAACACTTTGTAATGGTATTTCTGGCAGCAGCCTTCACCCCTTTACTGGTGTGAAGCTCCTGCAGTCTCCTGTCACTTGGCATTTCACACTCCCCTCTCTGAGGCACAGACAGAGGCTCGGGTGCCTGGGAGCACCCCAGTGCTGCAGAGACAAGCAGCTGAGCGAGGCCCCAGGGAAAGCTGCTCCCAGCAAGCCTACAGGCAAGTGTGACATGATCCTGCATGGCTGAGGGGGAGAATTGGCATCCCACTCCCACCTGCCGCAGCCAACACCTCAGGCTTCAGCATCCCTGTGGTGCACCTGGGCCAAGCCCACGAGAGCTGCACTGCTCCCCATCAGGCTGTGCCCACTTGGGTGCCCACCAGCCCCAGAACAAGCTATGTGCCCAGTGAGTCTCCAGCACAGAGAGCAGCTCCTGGGGGCTCTGCCACAGCTCAGCAGCTGAAGGTCAGGATGGGCTCCTGGCTTGCAGAATTAGTTGTTTGATCAGAGCAAACTGGTCTGGAAAGATGCTCAGGAGGTCTTCTGGAGCATTCCTACTCCAAAGCAATCACTGCACACTAGGCACCACTGATGCAATTCTGCTCAAACTTTCCCAAAAATCCTGCAATGATAAGTAATTAAGGATACTCCTTGGCCAACCTTAGCCAGCTACAGTACTCATCCATTAGTCTTTGTTTCAGGCAGAGCCCAGACCATTCCATTCCACTGTACAGCAGTATTCTGCACTGTTGCAGGTTCTTATGCTGTCCTCTCCCACAGCAGCTGTGAGCTGTTTGCAGTGCCTGGGGACTTGTAAAGCTCCCTGCAGAGCCCAGGTGACTGCACTCCTACTGTGATATGGTTTCTAAGTCCTTGGAGCAATGCCTACCTCCCCAACCTAGTCCCTTGAGCAGGAATCCTACACAGCCACCAGCCTCCCCCCTGGTCCCTTGCAGCTGCCACCCAGCCTGGCTCTACATGGCATGGAGGTAGCCCAGTGAGAGAGAAGACAGAAAACTCTGGGGTAGGCTTTCTCCCCTGGGCTCCCTGCATTGTCCTCCCCGCATACTCCCAGGGCAGCAGTGGCTGCAGACCCTGTCAGAAGGGCTGTTCCCAAGAACCCCTCTCCCTGTCCTCCCACAGCCCAGTCACACAGTCCCAGCTCTCATGCTTGTTATGCACAGATCAGGTTTTCCAAGCTACTGATGGGTTTTGTTGGACTCTATCCAGCCAGGCCATGTCCTGCTGGAATTCAGTGCCCTCAGTGGAGCAGAGCAGCCCCGCTGGGGGCCCACACTTGCTGAGAAGAAAACTCACTCCATTTGTCTCCTAGGCTGTAATTTGGTTCACATTTCTGAGCATGGAGACCACCTGACACTGCTGACTCACACATTGCCTCTGATCCTTTATGGCCCAGACCCTGCTCTGCAGAGCGATGTCAATGCAGGTGTTTTAATTCATGCAGCTGCTTCTTTCTGCAGAAGGTGGGAGCTCACCCCTGTCCCTAGAACAGAATCACATCTTATTTTTCTCAAACTATTTCTCCAATTTGACAAGACCATTTGTCAAGCTCAAGCTGTGTCTCCCTAAGTACTTGCAGCCTATTCCAGCTTGCTGTGGCCTGCAAAGTTAATAAGCTTGTTATTTATTTTAGAGACCACCATTAATAATGGCCTGGCCTGGCATTTCCCTGCTCATGAATTTCTTCCCAGAGGCCACCCTGCTCATTCTTCATGAAACTTTTCTGTGGAAATTGGATTTGGTCAGGCAAGAGAGAGGAGAAAACAAAGCTAATCTCAGATTATTACTCATTTCCCATCTGAGGGGAGAAAAGGTAACACATAATGCATGTCATCTGCTTCATTTAGCAGTCAGAGCCATAGCAAGTCACAAATGTGTGTCCCTGTGCTGTGGGTGTGTCACACAGCCACCAAATTGAGACCACCTGCCATGTGCCAGCGTGTCCCAGAGAGGAGCTGAGAGATGGAAGAGGATGGTGCATGCCGTGCCTGGGGCAAAGACAATCAATGGGCCTGAGGGGATCACCAAAGCAGGGCACTGCTGGAGGCAGGGGTCAAACGGCAGAAGCCATGGCACCATAAACAGGGCCATAAAACAAGAAAAGCCCTCTGGCTGCACCTTTGCTTGGCCAGCTGAGGATGTAACTTAGGAGCAGTCTGTCTGTTTCTCCTATAACTCAAAAGGGCTGCCCAACTCTCCCAGGCCCTCAGCAATCACTGCCAGCTTCCCTGTCCTGCTGCTGCACTGAGCAGTGGCTGTCCCACCCTGACAGCCACTCAGATGGCACAGGGGCAGTGACCACAGGGGCTCTATTACCCTCTGGTGCTGCAGTAGAATTCTCTCATTCCCAAAGCCAGGAGCTACCCAGTGACTGCTCTTTCTGTAGGATCAAGATGAACTGTTCATGTGCAAACCTTCTGCTGGCTCTGCCCCTGTGTGCTCAGGAAAATAGAACCCAGCAGCAGAGCCCTGTCCCTGCTGTGCCCATGGAGGCTCCAAAGGGGCTGCTCCTCCTTGGCTGTACCAAGGGATCTGCAATGACAGTAGAGAACCTTTCTCCTCTCCCATGATCTACCTTCTGCCCTTGTACTTTCAATATCTTGTCTCACAAGGAGAATTCATTTGTGCTTGAGGTATTGTTCTTATGAGCTGTCCTGGGTTTTTTTCTTCCTCTCTGTTTGCAATCAGCAAATGGGCCCTTGGAGTATAACAACTACAAGAATATCTGAAACTCAGGTTTTAGACTGGAGGGATGTTATTAAAGAAGAATTTTGAGACTTTGAAGACAAGAGTAATGGGGATTTAGCTATTCAAATATCCAAAACTCCCAGACAACACAGAAAATACCAGAAGGAAATGCAATGGAAGAGCTCAAAAGGATAAATCTGTGTGGTTTAGGAAAGAGAAGGGATGAGATAATGTCTGGAAATTGATTAAAGTAGAAAAGTGACTCTGTAAACTGTGAGGAAGAGCATAAATCAGGCAAGAAATGTGTTCAGAATTAACTCAGAGGACAAGTCCAGAGAAGAATGTGGCTGTCACAGTTATGGCAGTAACACTGCCATATATCTAGTTTCACACCAGTGCAGTCCCAAACAACATCTCAGCAGACATGGCTTTTCCACAGAAACTGAGTGTCCTGCTCAAAGGAGGGATAACTTAAAGATGGAGATTCTGAAGGTCACATCCAGTCAAGTTTTGAAGATTATTTTCCCCACCAAAAAAAAATCTTTTGTCGAATTTGTTTATTTTCAGTCTTGAAAGTGAGCAAGAGCTGGCAGCAGTACATCATGCCAGGAGAGCTATGGCTTTGCTTGGAATGAAACACCAACAAAACTTTGCCAGTGATAAAGTTCCCAGGGCTCACCACCTGGAAGGAATTTCTTGGCAGATTTCATACACAAAGAGAAACACTTCATTCTCAGTTAATTTTAATTCACTTTTGCATATCTACTCCCCAATCCCCCGTCCTCACTTCAGATCTTCAAAAACTCTCCTGGCAATCTCTCCAGGCTGGCTGTGGGGCACCATCAGAGCTGCAGGATGCCCCTCTCTCTCTGTACCTCAGGGCTGAGATAATGCTGTAGGTCTCTGTTGCCAGGTCCCCAGGAGTGCTCCTGGCTCTCTGTTCCCCTTGCTCACTGAAAAACCACAGATACAGACCCTGCACAGGGTCCTTCTCCATTCTTCCCACCCAAAGGCAGGCTCCCAAGGAAACCCATGGGCTTGTAGCCTGACTGACAGCAGGAGCAGCCTGAAGGTTGTGATGCTGGAAGTACAGGACCAGGAAACACAAGGAATTAACTTTGGCTTGGGAAAGAGTAAAAGAAAATTGTCAGTGTTATACCATAAGGTAAAGGAGGCTGCAGGAGACAGTGAGTGCTAATATTGCAGGCAGATGGAAAAAATAGAAGTAGCATATCTGGTGGTAGATTGCATGTGAAAAAATGGCAGACAAAAAGCACTTTGGAGAACAAATGGCAAAGGGAATAAATGCTATTAATGTTTCTTCACATCAAAGATTCAGGACCTTGTCAGAAAATCTGTAGGGCCAGCAGTTACGGCCATTTTAAAATTATTTATTTGCTCAGTGCTCCTAGTGGAAGAAACTTCATCTTCAAATAGCTCCAGCCATTCTCGGGGGTTAGGGTTCTTAAGGAAGATTAGGTAGAAATCAAAATTACTTCAGAAGAGAGATTTAAAAAGTCACAGAGTGAATAGCAATGAATGACTAAGACTGATAATAAGTACTCAGGAGATCTATGTCTCTAAACTGGAAGAGCTAAGATCACAGCAGTGATGGATGTGTCATTTAAAATTACTGGAAAGTTAAACAGGGGCAAACATGAGGTCAATTTTAAAACTTTGTTCCAAAGGTGATGGGAATAACTATAGAAACAGGATGACCCCGTGGCAGGGAGGAATGATTGGGAAGACTCCATCTTATCAGAAGGCTAATTTATACTATATTATTCTATACTATATTACATTATGTAACATTACATCTAAACTGAGTCTGCCAAGCCCTCAGCTCTGCACACAACTGCACAGAATCCCATGACTCTCAGCTGACAGTCCCCACACACACACACACACACACTTGGCCCTGAGAGCCAAGGAAACAAAACACCACCACTTTGGGTAAACAATCTCCATATTGCATTCTACTCTTGCACAAACACAGGCACAGCAAATGAGATAAGAATTGTGTTTTCTTTCTCTGATGTTCAGGGAATGTGGAACCCAGAAATATTCTTGGGGAGAATTGTGCCTTGCTTTTCTCTGTGAAGAGAAATGTGGCGACAAGTAACTACAGGCCTCTTATTCCAGCTCAGATGCTACAGTGGGATCAGCCAGTCTGTGCTGCATCTGTGAGCTGTGGTAGTTTTTGTTGGGAAACCACAGGGGTGGCTTCTGTGAGAAGATGCCAGTGGCTGCACCCATGTCAGCCAGAGCCAATGCCAGCCAGCCCCAGGACTCATTCACCAGAGCTGAGCCCATCAGCGATGCTGGGGGCTGAACATGAAACATATTTCAGGAAGGGTAAAAATCCTGCACAGCAGCTGAAGAGAGGAGTAAGAACATGTGAGAGGAGCAGCCCTGCTGACACGGAGGTCAGGGCAGAGGAAGGGCAGGAGGTGCTCAGGACACTGGAGCAGAGATTCCCCCGCAGCCTGAGGAGCAGCCCATGGTGAAGCAGCTGAGCACCTGCAGCCCATGGAGGACCAAAGGGAGCAGCGACCTTTTGAGGCACTGCATCTGCTTTTAAACTGACATGACAGCCACAGGACTTCAGTGTCAGTCAGCTTCAAAGGCTGACTGATGCCCTTGGCAGCACTGAAGAATTCTTGATACTAGGTCTTTTATCAAAGAACTATCTTTAGTTTATAGATGTGGGAAGAGTTTAACCGGTTTTATCTCCAATGACATTACAAAGGCCATTGCAAGAATGTTTTCAGCCCACACACAATGTAAAATGGTTGTGTCTCACCACCACCTAAGAATGTTTATGTTCTAGAGAAGGTCAGCTGAGAACACAGCTCCTGGAGAGCCTCACCATCTTATAAATGGGCAGTAAATGACAAAATACCTTCTGCCCTAGGGAAAGGGGGATTCACCTAACCTGTACTTACCTATCTACAATGTAAATGTGTACATGCAATGTCAATAAGGCTACTGCAAGCACTTCATTCTTTAATCTTGATCTTTTGGCTGTGTGATTATCTCTTACTGTTGTGCTGATTTTCTGATTCTTTTGAGTGCCTGCACTATTTTCAAACAATTTTGTCTTTGTTGCAAGTCTGTTCTTTTTTGTCATAGGGTGGAGAACTTCAGTTGTCCAAAAAAAAAAAAAGAAAAAAAGAAAAAGATATTTCCTTTTGGCTTATATGCTTGCAAAATTACAGAGCTGATCTTCCCTCTGCTCTGGCCATCATGTCTTCAGTTGCTGAGTCCAACAAATACTATCCTGCCTTCCAATAGCTTGATCAAAAGAAGAAAGGACGTGTCACATATGACCCTACCACTAGCTGCCATAGTTTACCAGCAGAGAAGTTACCAGACTCTCAGAGTTCAAACTCCAGCTTTCCAAAGTTACAAAATTAAAAACCCACCCATCCTAGGCTTGCAAGCTGGTACTTTTGCTGCCTGATTAGCAAACTGCAGGTTAAGTGAAAAAGAAGCAGTGGGTGAAGAGCAAGAGCTTCCCCAGATAATAAGCTGTTAATTAGCAGGGATGTTAGAGGCATCACTGGATGTTTAGGGAAGTTCAGTGTATCAGCAGATCTACCCAAAAGTACTCATTGTCTCTGCACTCCAGCAGCACAAACTCAGCTGCTGATACTGATCCCATCATTTTTATTTCAGTCCATTCCTTCCTCCTAGAGCTGAGAAAGATTTCTGTAGGGAAAGAGGTGAGAGAGGAGGGGATGAAAGTTCTTTGACCCACGAAGATTCCTCCCTCTTGAAGAGTTAAAAATTAATGAGAGACAGGAGAGGAAATATAAGGCTGAGATTAGTTCCTTGTTTGTTTTCTTGCTTCCCACCGTGAAGTTATAGAAATGCAGCCAGTGTTCACTTTCTCCCACAGGCAGTTAATTACTTGTGTGAATAGTTTTCACTGCTTCCTGCTGCAATATCCCAGAACCACTGACCCAGTGGCACTGTCTCTGCCATCTCCTCCCCACACAGCCAAAAGGAATAACAAAAATCAGCTTAGCAGGGTCTTTTTGCAACCAGGATCTCTCTTCTGCCACCTGCAGTGGCAGGACAGCTCAGACTGTTAGAGAGGAAACAGGAGAAGATGTGTGAAAGCAGAAGACACAGAAAACAAGCCCCATCAATAAGTGGGACTCCAACAGAGAAAGATTCAGCTCTGTGAATATAACTACAAACTGTAAAACATCTCTATTTTTTTTTGTATCAGTCATCTTGGAGTTTCCTTCTCCACCTAGTTTCTCTTCACTGCTTTCTTTAAGATTCATGTTCAGTTGTAGGTATCTCTGACACTGCTCAACTCTAACTTTCCATATATCCCAAAAGCCTTATCATGGTTAATGGAGAGGGCTGATAATATAACATATTCACAGCTCTTCACTAGACACAACACCTGGCAACAGCCTATTGCTCTTGCTTGTGGGTGCAGCCACTCTTATGAAGAAATCCAGTCAACCCCTCCAGCTTAGAAAATTCTATGCCACCAGGCATGGCAAGATATCCATAAGCTATCCATTCTCCTGAGCAGGACCCTGATCACACCGCCCTTCATTTGTGTTTCTTTTCTTTCTGACACGTTCCTGCTGCCTATGAGATACAATAACACAGAAAGAGATTTCTGTCTTCGTTGGCTCCTGTTGGGTGCTGTCAGTACCTGAGGTCCTTTACAATTCCACCCAAGGGGTAACATCAGAGCAACATTCCCCCTTCCCCTGCACTAAGGGGCTCTTACAGAAGCAGGCCATTCCATTCTTTGGTAATTGAAGCTGGAATAACTTTCCTTCCTTTGCATCCTCAAGTTTTCAGAGCCCTGCAGCCCCCCATGCAGGGCAGCCCAGGAGGCCTCCCCAGAGAGGGCAGGCAGGCAGCAGGAGCAGTACATAGCAACAAGGAGCGCTCCCCAGGAGCTTTCCCGGCACTCCCCACTCTCCTGGCCAATAAATTGCCCTGTGCCAGCTCCTCCATGTAGCGAGGCAGGGAGCTGAGCCGGTTCCCTGCAATGCCGCTGCTCGTCCCAGCCATCCTCTGCCTGCTGGGCTCCTGCTGCCCCCGGGGCGCAGAGGCTCGGCACTGTGGGTCTGTCCTCACCGTGCCAAACGGAGGTCCCTGGGGCTCGTGGGGACACAAGCAGTTCTGCCCCAAAGGCCACGCAAAGGGATTTGCACTGAAGGTAAGCTTTGACTACTTCTTCAGCGTGGGGAACAAAACCTGCTGTGAGACAATGTCACTTTGTTCTGATCGCAGCAGGGCTGGCCACAGCACTCTGTCCCATCACAGCAGTTTGTGCTGTGTCTGCAGCACGCAGGCTTCTCAGCGAGAAAGAGCACAATCTCTCCAGGGTCCTGCTAGTAGGTGATTCCTTAGCAGAGGGGTCTCGTGGGTAAGAAAATTCCTGAGGTTGGTACAGCAGAGCCTGTTCCCAGGGGCAAGTCCCACCTGCCAGCACGCCTGCTCTGGGTATCACAGCACGGGGTGGGAGGGTGGGCATGGCCTGGGACAGCAGCCACCAAGCACTCCTGTTTCCAGAGTGCCTGCTCCCCTGCTTGGAGAAGAACAGAGGTGGGCAACAGCAAAATGGGCTTCCTGAGAAACGTCATGGAACTGCCTCACAGCCCTGCCCAGCTGCACTGATGTTCTTACTCTGTCCTCAAAGCCTCCTGCCATCCCTCATCCTCTTTTAAAAGGGTGACCTCTCCCTTTTTCTTCCCCTTTTCCAAGGTGCAGCCCTTCCAGGGATTTTGGCTGTTTGGTGATGATGCGGCTCTGAACGGTGTCCGCCTGCACTGCACGGACGGCACAGTCATCGAGTCCTCCGTGGGGGGGTGAGCAGCCTTCACTCCCTCATCCTCCTCCCAGGCAGCAGCTCCTGGGCAGCTTGAAGGGAAACCAGTGCAATGGTTTCTCCACAGACAGCCACACCCCCTGTGAAGGTGGCTCAGCATCCCTCTTGAGGAGGTGGGCAAGTTCCCCTTGGCCACAAAGTGTGAAGGTTTCAGGGCAAAGGTCTGGTCCCAGGGAAAGGAACAGTGCTTTGCAAAATGAAAGAAAGATCAGAAATTACAGATCTTAAAGCAATACTTTCTCCTTTTCCTCAAATGCTTACTTTGGAAAGCACATTGAGTAGGAGGGACATAGCAAGCACCTGAAGTTGCCAAGAGTTCTGCAGGAACAGGGCAGGCTGGAGCAGGTGGTGGCTGGGCATCCAGGGATGATGGGGAAGGAGAGTGAAGCAGGTGGTCCCAGAAACCTGCCACCCCCATGTACGTCCCTAGCCCCAGGACTGCCAGGACCCCGGGCAGGTTGTAATGCTGACTGCGGCACAGCAGAGGCTGGGCAGGCCTCAATCAGTTGTTTTTCCCTCTGGCAGGTGGGGGAAGTGGACGGAGGCCCAGCTCTGCTCCAGCAACAAGCTGGTGTCGTTCTCGCTGCGCGTGGAGCGGTGGCGGTACCTGCGGGACAACACGGCCGTCAACAACGTGAGGTTCGCCTGCTCACATGGCACCGACCTGGAGGGCTGGGGGCTTTCTGGGGGGCACTTCGGCCCATGGAGCAGCAACTGCACTTCTGGGGCCATCTGTGGGCTCCAAACAAAGGTGGAGAAACCCCAGGGAAAGTGGGATGACACAGCTCTCAATGACATGAGAGTGTTCTGCTGTGACTAAGCCTGGCTCCCCAACCTATGCCAGCATCTACAAAGCTGCACAGCATTAAACCTTGAATCTGTCCTTGCACCAAGGGAAGTGTACTTTTTTTCTGTTGTATTATGTCAAGGGTAGCCAGGTCCCATGGCTACAGCACTTCATAAGAAGGGTCTTTGTAATTATTGTGATTAAGCTTGGTAACAAATTTATAACCTACAAAATTCCTGTGAGGGAACACAGGGGATTCCCACACCTGTTGGTAAGGCAGGAGGTGGGACTGTAAGGGCTGAACATTGAAGTAGAAGAGGGATCATCTGCCCTGACAGAAACTGTGGTTTCTAGGGAGGGGAAGGGAAACTCTTCATCCTATTTCCATTATGATGCTTAGGATATGCAGGGATCACTATCAGACATCCATCCATCTGTCCATCCGTCCATCCATCCATCCATCCATCCATCCATCCATCCATCCATCCACACATGAGTTCAAATATACCATGCAGCTTGTGAGTCCAGCTCCATGCCTCTCCTTCCAGCCTTCTCAGCATGTCTCCAGGTGCCCCATGCAGAAGAGGCCCTCCAAGGACTTTTGTTTCAAAGGCTAGAGTACTTCACATGTGTTGCAGTCAGAAACGTAACATTGCACAGGTATTTTTCCTGAATCCACCACCATCTCCTTCAGCATCCAAAGCTCCTGCTCAGCTCTTCTCTGGAGTTTGTATTTTGTGTCACTTCCTGGGGCTGTAGGCAATTCCTTGAGGGTGAGGACATAACAAGTATGGGGCAGGGATTAGCCCCAAACCCAGCTCTCACAGGGCATTATGCAGGAACTGGTTGGTGGAGAGCAGCATTATGGTGCACATGTGCAGGAAGGACTCAAGGAGGAAAGGAACAAGCAGCAAAGATTAGGAGAGTTCCAGAGAGAATTGCAAATATTTCAGCAAACACTTTCCTCTGTCCCAGGAGCACAAAGAGGAGGCAGAAATCTGAGGAAGACGTAGGAGGGAAGGAGAATATCCTCAGCTCTGTAAAGGTCATAGACTTTGCCCATGATCATGTATTTGAAATTTGTTTGCTGCAGTATTCTCTCTGATAAGAAAGTCTTGCTCAGGAAGACTGTGAATGCTCCTCAGTACCACCTGTGAGCCGAGGCTTAATCCCTGCTGGGATCCCAGATGTTCCAGAGGTTTCTGAAGCATCAACTGTACCATCAACTGCCCTTATGCATCCAAAGAGACTTCTTGTCCCTTGGCATGCAGCCAGGAAAAGCCTTACAAGAGGTACATTTACAAGTATATTTAACCCTTTCTGCCAAGTTTTTGAAAACAGGTTTGAAAGTCCAAGCAGTTATATTTTTATTGCCAGTTTGGTCAGTTTCCACATGCTTTGCTTATTCTACACCTAACTGGTAAGCACCACAGAGCCACCTATTATATCAGGGGAGTACCAGATTTAAAATCAAAATAGAAACACTGAATATGTGATCTGACAACAAGGTCACACATCCTCATGGATGATTTCCAATTTTAAGAGATAAAGGCAGTCTGGAGACAGTTCAATTTTTGTTACAGGAATCTCTCTACAATTGGATATAAAAGGAAAATGCACAACTCAGCTTTTCTTCTGGAAAAAAGGTTCCCCTAGGGCACTTTGAAATACACTGAGACAAAAAGGTGGAATTCTTGTCATGAATGTCTCGAGGGTTTTTATGTTATTTTTGCACTATTATATCACTTTCATATTACTCATTATTCATTCACTTAAGCAAGTTGCTGTACACAGCACTTTACATGGCATTAAACATGAAAGAGTTTCTGTCAACAGGGAGGTTCCTGCAAGAAAGCCACTCTTTAAAGTCATTTCATGGTCTTCCCACTCAGGTCTTAGCCCTCCCCATCATAACAAAAACATTTGATTGGGCTGAATCCAAATGCCCTGGCAGATCCTCTTGAGTAATAAATATCCCATTTTCCAGGCAGAGGATACCTAACAGTGAAATGCTGGAAGAGATATCCCTGTCCATTACTCCTTCAAATTCATCATTTGGCTAATATCAGATTTTCTGCTGCATGTGTCACTAGTCTGCAGCAGTGAACCTCAGGGTTTGTCACAGCCCACCATAAAGTGGCAAGGCTCATGTCAAGCACTCATTTCCTGTGCACTCACACCAGCATGTGACCGCTCTTCTCTCACGAAAACCTGAATGGAATACCAGATGGAAATCCAGGGCTCTTCCATAATCATCTTGCTTCTTGTGCAATTACTCACCCTGATGCACCAGCAAGAGCTGGTTGGGATGTTTAATCTTACATCCCCCACTACATTCATGTTTTGCCTTTAGGCATCTGTGGTGGAAAACAGCCAGCAGCACCCACTTTTCCCCAGGCATCGGGCAGAACATGCACAGTGCTCAAAATTGCATGTAAAGATATTCACAGCCACACTTCCTCAAAAGGCACAGGTGATGTGCAGCAGCAGCTGGTAATGAAGTAAACCAGTTACTCACATATGGATGGATTTGAGCATCTGGGGGATGAGGAATAGCAATTAAATAACTCCCAGAGCTCACCTTTTATGCATTTTGTTGGATATGGGCAGGGATGGTGGGCTTGTTCTACCCAAAATAACAGCTTTCCTCCTCAGAAATTCCTTGTCCAATATGGACTGATTCAGCCAGAGAAGTGCCAATGGAGATTCACTACACTAAAGAAGGATATCCGGGGATAACCTTGAGCTAAAACCTTTGGTAAGGGAGCGGGCAGTAAAGACAATTCAATGATGTAATTTACACTCCAGTGAGTGAAATACAAACCATGAGAGTCTTTCCACAGCTCAGACATGCACCCAACAGGAGCATTCCTGTGATGATACTGGCATGTTGTCCTTCAGCAGACATCTAGCCCCTGTTCTATCAGAGGGCTCTGTCTCACTTTTACTGTCTGTTCTGGTGGCAGACTCCATACATAAAAACCACAGCAATGGACCAGGGCTCCTGTGGCATTTGGCATTTGTGCAGCCAGGGAGCAGAGGGAAGGTCCAGGCTCTAATCTTTGCTGACACTCAAGCACACACATCAGCAGGCATCGTCTTCACGTGCCAAGTGAGGTGACAGTGCATTTCTTAGAAGCCACAGTTCTGTCCCCCAGCTGTCACAACACCTGCAGCACCCTTCCTGGAGTGAGAGAATGAGCGTGAGTAATGAAATAGAGAAGGATGAAAAACACCTTGGACATCTTCCTGGTGTTTCTCCCAAGAGCACTGAAAGAAGACACGGAATATTTGGATTGTCCCCATTCTCACTGCAAGCTTTGCCCTGGTGCATTAGCAGCCTTTGGACATTGCTGTCACATGACACAGCTGAAATAATGAATACTAAACCTGGGAAAATGCAGTATTCAAAGCTTTGAAAAATGTTAATGTCACACATCAGGAACCCACCTCTAGGCACTGAGCAATTCAAACACACTATCTCTGGAACAGGTCAGCCCCAAAAGTCTCCTGGGAAGTTTGTTTCTTCCCTGAAAGCAGCAAGGGTTGGACTCCCCTCTAAACTGCATATGAGATGTTGTAGTCTAGGAGATCTCTGGTGCTTATCAGCATTCTCATCCTCTGAGAGCACCACATTCCCTTCAGAAAAACTGCAAAGGTTGAACTTGACTCCACACTGAGCAAATGTCCCCAAAGTTCAGAACTCTTCCAAGCCAGCTTATTTCCTCTAGAACATCTTTAATGAAGTACTTATTTATATTTTCCTTGAAGTAGAAATACTGTATCTGATTTTATCTCTTATTTTTTATTTTAGTAGGAGATTTGGTTTTGCTTCCACAAGTGTGTCTTTGACCTGTAATAAAATCTGTACTGAAGTAATGGCTAATTCTGAACAAGTAAGTAACAATTCCAGTAAATCCAAGGAAGGGTACATCCCTCTGACCTTCCTGTGCCCTTTTCAGTAACAAACATACTTTGAGCAAAAGAACAAATTTTATTGTGCTGTGGTTCTGCAGGGCCATGGCAGAGTGCTGCCTATACCCACATAATTAGAAGGAAGGTTAATGAATTGCTGAAGCACATGTTTCCAGTGGATAATTCATTCAGAAAGCATGTTTAGGTGGCCTAGCAGTTTATTAAATGAGATTATAATGGACACCATGCTCTTTGGCAAGTGTCATTTCAAGATAAATTGATGTAACTCTTTACCTCTGGAAAGTGCATTAGTAAAAGACGGGCTATAATCATTACTGATGCAAACCAGTGCCAGCTGTCATTTCTTTGGTATTAATGTTTTTCCCTTTTTTCTTTTCTATGCCTTGATATTTTATATCTTCTCTTTGCTTTTTTAGCAAAAAATAGCATTCATCCTCAGCCATGAGCTCAGATACACAATTTCTAACACTTACTGCTCTATTGGAGATTTCCTTCTTCTGCTCAGCTTCACCACAGTGTTTGCAGAGAGTATCTTAACAGTAGGGGAAAAAAATCTCCTCTCATTCTTCTTCTCTCTAGAATTATTTTCAACTATAGTAAAAAAAAAAAAATAGAAAATTGATTATATGAACAGCACCATTTGCTGTTCTCATGGTGCTTTCAAGTCCCACATCTGGTTTTACAAGAACAATTTCATCTTGCTAATATCTGTGCCTTGTATTTGCCCCCTTGTACTGCATCTACCAGAGTCTCATTATGCAGGTAATTTTTGCCATTCCATCACAATGGTCTGGCAAAAAACAACTACTATCTAAGCACCCAAATGCCCTTCTTCTCTAAATATTGCTTGTCTGCTTATACAGCTTTATCCAAATGCACCTCTGTCATCTGTAATAAGGTAACAGGTCTAAAAGGTACTTAATGTCATCCTGTGTCTTCCAATTTGGTACGGAACCCATTTTAAACCTAAACTGATGCCTTTATTACAGATCTTTCTTTCTGCTCCTTGTAGCAGTTTCAGATGCCATGTCCCAGTACCTGCAAGAGGGAGAAAGAACATAAAACCATTCCAGTGTTAGTGTAATTTTCTTGGGCTGAAAAGTCATAAAATCGCAGAATACCAGGTTGGAAAGGGACCTCAAGGAGCACCAAGATGGCCCAGCACCCTGTCCAACTTAAGATCCACAGCTGGGCAGGAAGCATTTTTCTTGTTATCCATAAATTTCAGTTTTCCCCAACTTCTTTCATCAGTTTGGGCCTGATTTTCTTTGGGCTTTAAGCTGTTTGGGCCAAGCATAATCTTATATTGTACATAGGGTGTCTACTGTAAGAGGACATCTAGACCCTGCAACAAAGGGTTTGCCTCCTTCCCCAAGGTTTTTCATGCAAACTCAGATAATGCCAAGAGGAAGAAATGTTGTGTCTCAGGAGAACCTGCCTTTGACTAAGGAATCTGCATCTTTTTGTACTCCTGGATAATTCTTCTAAGAAAATTAGGCAACATCTTGAAGGTTGGACATTAAGTTGATGCAAATTTCAATGAGTGAGTTGGAAGTATCTCAAAAAATACAAAATTAATAATGGTATAGAGAGAGAAAGACCACAAAATTGGCTGTTGAGCAGCCATTACAGTGCCATATGTCTCCAGCATTAATTTTCATACAAAGTGAATAATATACTTTTAGTCAGGCCCAACAGCTACAAAAACCTGAGTCATTCCTTCACACAGGAGGAACAAATTTTGTTAGGGGTCAAATTGTGCTGAGGTTCCTCAATAGAAAAGCATAATTAATAAATAAGTACAAGTCTTTGTTGGGTGATGTTGTCCTGACAGCACAGAAAAAGCAAATCAAGAGCCAGTATTGTCCCTGGACTTGCCAGGAAATCTTTATTGCTGAGCTGCAGCTCATGTGTACGGCAACCCATACCAGTTTGGTTCAAAGGCTGGTGAAAAAGTCTTTTCCAGCTCCTCATGTTGAACGTGTTTCAGTTATTTCTTCCTATATCCTTAATTTAAGCATCTAAAGAAATTTCTTTTAGTTGTTTCACAAAGAATGATTGGCCAAATGAAGATTTTTTAAAAGAAAATCAGATTGGATTTTCTTTCAGAAAAACACATTAAAGGCAGCTAGAGCAAATCCCCTGCCAGGGAAGTGCAGACTTTTTTGTACCTAACCACTCTGTTAAAATCACTAATTAATGGGGAAAATGTATTTCAGAGACACTGTGATCTCTAGGTCCAGATTAATTAGGATAAACTTGAATTATTCAGTGGTAATACATGCCACCTTTGAAACCAAAATCATCAAAGGTGGGTGCTTGCAAGCTCAGCAACTACCCCCAACACATTTCTTTCTTCTTGTACTAAGGCAGCAAGTAAATGTAGTGCAATTCCAGTTTTCTCTGCAAGGCCTAAAGCCACCTCAGTTAGGCAGACTGATTCCCAGAAGCACACGCTGAAGAGGAGAGAGGACTTGGCAGAATACTTCTCCCCCACGTTAGAAGAGATGACTCAGACCTCTTGAAAACACTTTTGTCTCTCCTAATTTTCATGTTGATTGGGGTGAAAATAAGAGGGAAAATATTTGCTCCGAGCTTCTTCTCTCAATTGCTCTTCCAATGTTTTGTTTTCCTCGTTATTTTCAAACCCCATTTTTGTACTTTCTCCAAGCACCCTCAGCATCCTCACCCAGCATATTTTCAGGGCCAGCAGAGTTCCTCCTTTGTCGCCTCTGATCAGCTTTGCCAGGATACCTAAAGCCAGATTCCCCTTTTGTGCCTTGTCTCTCTTTTGGGATTCGCTTCTCTTCATGTTGGCAGGACTTCCTAGCACAGAAGCATTATCACCACCAGTGCCATTAATCAAGGCTCTGCCACAGGTAGGAGCAGTCAGGAAAACAAGACTATTTTATTAGCAAATTTCAGATAAAATTTGGACATCAGATAAAAGCTGGACATCAGTCAACTGGATAACTACAATTCCTTCTGGCATCCAAATTACAGACTAAAACAGCATCATTTTCAAGTCTGTGTCCAGCAGCACTGTGGGAAGTGCATAATGATGGAATATGAACCTGGAAGTGGTCATTTTCTTTATGTGGCTCAGCCTGTACCACCACGTAAATCACCAGTTTCTCCCGTAAATCTTACAGTTTTCTTGCTTCACTTTCTTGGCAGGTACAGCAGTTCCCTCTGAATTTTCTAGTCATTTTCTCTTCAGCTCTGAGTCAGTAGGTGCTGGAGCTGGGGATGGTGGAGGCATCCATCACTGGAAACCCCACTGGAAACATTTTTCCCTCAGCCTAATTCCATGCTTGATCTCAAACATGCCATGGAGCAAAGTCATTATCAAAGTCATGCCAGTGAGATGTGTTGTCGTAAATTGAGACCCCCACATAGGAATTTTGTAATTAAGGAATAAACAGAGGCAATGAGTCATTGCATTTGGTGCTGTGGGAGATTTAGGAAAGCATGTTTTCTGTAGCTCACGGAAATGAGACGTGACCTTTACACAAGATTTTTTCTTTTATGGTTAGCAGTCGTAGGAGCAGGGCACAGACTTTTCCAGTTACTGGCATTTAGGTATCTCATACACAGATGCTGACAACTGGACCTCCTCAGTCCTTCTCCAGATGCTGACACTTGCACCTCACAGTTCTCACAAACAGGCCAGGAAGATTACAAAGACAGAATGGTTTGGGGAAAGGATTTTATACAAAGATAGGACAGGAATGCTGGGCAGGCACAGGGTTCAGTGTGTTGAGCCATTTTTATCCCTTTTTCTCATTGCCTCATGCTTCTCACCCATTTACCCTGATCCCTTCCCCTCCCCTAAACTTCCTGTAATAAATTTTACATAATCCCACAAACCTCTTCTGAAATCCCATAAGCTTCACATAAACCCAAAATCCCCCTTAAATTCTGAACACACTTGCAATAATCATGTTTTCTCTCTCCATCAGTGACAAAGCTGAGGCTGATGCCTTCAAGGCTGTGCCTGAGTAGGTTTGTAGGTTTTTGACTGGTCCATTTATCAACAACTAAAGTTTTTTTTATTAACTGGATTGTATTGGCTTGAATTCCAATTGTCTCTGTCTCACCAAAGGAGGAAATATAATTTCTAGGTATAAAGCTTTTGATACAGGTAGTTAAAAGTTATGTACACATCAGAACAAATGTGAAAGACTTGAAAATACACAACAAACATCTTGAATACAAGCATCATAGCTGTAGCATAACAGGAAAAGATATCTTTTTGTACTCAGTTTCCCATCTCTCAATAACAGGCTGAGAGTCTTTCCTTCCCCATAGATTATGGTGTATTTGGGACAGAAACTGCTCTTGCTCTGTATAATCACAGCATTTCTTGTCTCATCCTCGTGGAGACCCAAGTAGTAATCAAATAGTGTGTTATTTTCTCTGTTCTTCAAATAACTTTTGTTTCAGCAAAGAAATAGCTATTAGACAATAAACTCATCATGCTAACAGAAAACTGAGTTAGAGGTCTGAAATTGATATTACCAGGAATGAGCAAAGTCAGAAATACCAGAAATACCATATCATTCCTAAAGTCTTGAGCCATTCCACCAGAATAAAGTTATTAAAAAAACAAAACAAAACAACAAAACAACAAAACACAAGGATCGAGGAAACTTCATCTGCTGCAATAGCAATCACAGTGGCAGTCAAGATCCACAAAACAATCATATAATCTTCTCAAGCTTAGGGAAATATCTGTGCTACTCTTTGCTTGGGGAACTTTGGAGGACAGATGCCACTTTGTGGGCTGTTTAGTCTGGAGCCAGGGAGTCTTCCCAGACCCTCAAGCAATAATTTTTTACAAAGAGAGACCATTTTGCAAATGTAAGCTGTCATGAATCCTTAATCAAACTTTTGACCTTTACAGCTGTATGTTTCTTTTACTAAAGTTTCCATTTCCTGATGCTCCTGCAGTGTGTCCAGAAACATGAGCCACAAGGAACACCAGATCCTCCAAAGATACATGTCCTGTCTGAAATAACAGGTTCACTGTCAGCATGAGAGCTCAGAGCTCACACCAGCAGCTCCTCTTGTTTGCTGTGCTCAGAATGGGTACAGAGACCATATTGTGCTCCTGGGATTTCTGATTATTTGAAAGTGCCATATTACCCACAATGGTGTGAAGGAAGAGATCTCACCTGTTCAAGGGCCTGTCCCAGGGAAAGCAAAAAAAAAAAAAAAAAACCCAAACAACTAAAATCATTAAATAAAATTATTAAATAAAAGTCAGCAAAAAAATTAAACACAGGGGCTTATCCAGTCAGAGGGAGAGCTACTGGTGTGACCTAAGGGAATATGTACCACTATTTGTGCAAGAAGAACTTGAGAACTGGAACCCAGCAGAACACAACTGGCACGTTTAAATTTGACCTAATTGGGGAAAGGAAAAAAAAATCATGTTCTTTTCATTAAGGGCAGGGAGACAATAAGAAGAGGCATCTGACTGCTTCTGTCCAAACTACATCCTTCATTATTTTCTATCACCTCTTCTATTTTACCATCTTGTTTTTATGTGAAAGGCAGCAAAACTACACTTCAGAAGCATCACGTGTTGCTACAATGCCTCATTTCATCTTGAGCAAAATGTTTTTAAGAGGTCCTTCATCTTGATTGTGGATTCAAGCACAAACTCAAAGTAATTCCCATTCTGCCAAAATAACCTCCTTGTTGTTCTTCACATTTTCAGGATTGTGCTAAAGCTATAAAAACCATATTTCCTAAACCTAACAACCACATGACATTTAACAGCATCACACTGATCATCTGGATCACAGTGCTATCCAAAGATGTGAATTGAATAGTGGTTATGTACCAACATTTCCAGGGTTTCATTATCCTTCTAGGTTGATTATGGAAGAATCACACATGAGTTACAGAATCATAAAAATTCCAAATGTGTCATATCTACTGCTTTCCCTGTAGGCCATTCGAACAAAAAAGCCTTGAGGAATTTTCAAAATCTTTTTTGTTTGTTTTTTTCTTACCGACAAAGATCAACCATTAGGGGTTTACTTGCTTTTTTTCCCAGTTCCAAGGTATGGGTTAAAAGAGTGCAGGTCCCTAGGTTCTCTTTAGTCTGATTTTAGAAAAACATTTTTCTTCTGCAAGTCCTCTGAGACCTTGTCCAATTCCTTTGAATTCTGAATTATAACTACTGTTTTATATGAAAACTTACCCTCATTTATGGGGGACTGGCCTCAGTTAAAATCCTGTGGCTCTAGACAGAGGAGAGCTCAGTTCTCCCTGCATACCTCATCCCTCATTAGAACATTAAAATAAATTACCAAACATCTAACATTCAATTTGTGAAACATATTAAACTTTCTCACCTTTAATAAGACACAATTTGCCTAATGTCTCAGAGCAAGAAAATTCAATAGTGTTCTGATGGCTGCTGCAAGACTCCCAGGAGAAAAGTTACATTCTAAAGGATGTAACTCCTATATAAGAGCAAAAATTAATGACAGCGATTTTCTACATAAAAACACAGGCTACAATCCACCCTTCTTGGATTTGGGTTTCTACAGTGCAGGTGCCTCTGTGTGAGGCAGGTGCCGGAGCTCCCATCACAGCCCATGGAGGGCCAGGCAGGACAGGACAGGCTTGGAGTCCACTGACTCATCCCAAGAACACCACCCACTCTGAGGAGACTGAATCACTCTCAGCTCTGCTCACTATACTGACTGTAACAGGAGTTCAGACACCTTCACCATACTGGTGGCAAATCACACACCCCTCCCCAAACTTAAGCTGAGATCTATTCCACTCCTTGCATCTCACTGCTGAGTAGCAAAAACCCTACACTTTTTGAAACATTTCTTAGTGAAACTGGAGAAGTAAATTCCAAGCAAATCCTGATGCATTACAGAAGAATTGAAGGCTGAGGATTACCTGCCAGCATGGGTAGCACTGCCTTTGGTGGCTTCTCAGAGGACAAAAGGTAAATTGTACAATGTAAAAACTAAATTCAAGAGGGATAAGGGGTCTTGCTTGAAATACATCTACAGTTCTCCAGTTGCATATCAGGGTCTCTTCCAGGGGATGCTGATGGACATTAGAAAGATATTTCTTTCCACATATGGACAAAGTATCAAGCAGGTCTGTGATTTAGCTGGGAACAAACCCAGGTAACCACTGAGGTACTCAGAAATTCACTACCTCTAGCTGATGTCTACCTTGGACAGAACATACAAACGGTGCCAGCACTTCATCCTCTCAGGAATCCTCTCCTGTCCCAACAGAAGGAAGAGATGCAGATGCATGGAATCAGAGCTCATTATTTTTAATTCCCAAGGGCCACTTTTCTGTGATACTACAAAACTTGCAAAAGGTGACAAGAAAATGCTGCAGGACTCCTGCCTGCCTATGGCAGTTATTAAACATAAACAGAATGTCACACGTGAGATTTACATTTTTTTCCCCAGCAGTGGTAGAGTACAGTGGAAAGAAGAATAAAATTTTCATGAAAGCACAGAGTTAATGGAATATATCCTTTTGGAAACAGCTGTGGATTATTTGATTATAGGAAAAAAGCACACAGATGGCTTTCGGAATCTGAACATTTTGCTTCCTGCAGCAGTGTGTTCTGTCTACTTCAGGGAATTCAGGACTAAAAAAGAAGCTTCACGGCCACTGGAGGGTGCAAAATTATCCAGCACAAAGAGCAGGTTTTGTGCACTTCAAAACAACCTTTCTGCTGCACTAACTCCCAAGAGAAAAGTGAAAATTATACTCTCTTTCTTGGCAGTAAAGCTCTATCTGAAAGAAATTTTTCAAAGATGAATTTTATTTAGACTGCATAATGACAGAAAACTCAAAGTAGAAATATGGAAAGCTTTGCTTAGATGGAAAGGTAACTTTTAAAGGAAGTGTGAAGATTCTCATGAAGAGAACATTTAAAAAAATGTATTCTCTTTGAAAGCTTCCTTGCTTCTTCCCCCCACCCCCCTCAAAAGTCCTTGAGAACAGGAACAAAGCTATGGGATATAAGTCTATGCAACTTTATACAAACCATATTTGAATGTATCTGTAAATATTTATTAATAGCATTATCATATTTCCCCAAATATTCTACAGCATCCAGATAGTTTCTTGCTGAGTTTTTTATAGTTTCTTGCTGTCAAAAAAAATTTTTTTATACACATGTAAGTTACTGAATATTTTGTTCTACCTCTTCTTTCCTTACTACTGACAACTATTTTCCCCTTTGAAAATTTAATTGTGTTCAGAGTCTGGTCAAAATTATTCTTTTTTATAAAGTTAAAAGCCAAAATTACTTCATGTCTCTTTTGCACCATCAATTATTTGAGAGTCTTCCTAACTCAGCAATGATGCAATGGTATCATTGCCTTCCTCTTAGTGCAGGTGTTAAATGTTTTTTTTTTCCTTGTCTTTCATGAGCCTAAAAGTTGCTGGATCCACTTCACATTTGGGTCCTTCTGACTAAAATCCACTTCTGACTTTAGTCCTTCTGTATCCCTACACATCCCTGTTATGCCCTAACATAGCTCTCTAATATCTTTCCTTTTCCTAATTTTGAGTGGATTATCATTCCTCCCATCAAACACTGTGCTGCCCACATCTGCCCAGCAGGGACTGCACACTGTGAAGGAACCCCAGCCCAGCCCTAACCTTCCTGTAGGTCACCCCTCATTAGCAGCACAGGGATGAAAAGTATGAACTTTCCTCTGCTCTGGGTGGGGTTTTTGTTAATGCTGTATGACATTCATGGCCTAATTATGTGACTGGGCAACAGCCAGCACAGCAGCTGATTTGGTCTGCAGCATGCAGATAGCAGTACAACATTTGCAAATTCCAAGTCATAACATGCTTGTGGCATTTGAGAAACAGTTTCAAAATGCCAAAACTAATACTATTCCTTTCCCATTATAATGAGCAGGAAGATGTATCAAACAGAGAACTATAATAGTATGATTTTGTTAACAGTTCTCAGTCTTCACTGCAGGCTGCAGATACCCAACTTTTCTAAGCCAACCAAATATTCTGAAGGTCAAACACTATGAATATTTATTTGCTAACTTCCAACTTGAAGACCTGTTTGTTCAAAAGGATTCTTTCCCAGTTCCAAACTCCCTACACATCTTTATATTCTTTGTATATTTTTTTTAAATGATAGTCCATCAGGAAGACATCCTTTGTACGGGTCCACTACCTGTTCATGACTACTTGTCTCACTGGCCATTCATGGCTGCTAGAGTTAAATGCAGTCAACCTCTGGTCAATACAAGCAGAAAAGAAAGGAGTAGGCCTTCAAATACAGGAATCTGCACTACATCATGGCAAAAACAAAGATTTTGCCCAGAATTGCGACTACTCACTACATTTACCACAAAAGAGAACTCTCTAACTTCAAATGGTGACTATGAATCAGTGGGAGAGTCAGACTTCCATATCTCCAAACAAAATAAAACTCTGAATTAATTCATTTCTTTAATCAAAGAATTGAAAGGAATCGAAATTTTCTGCCAGGCATGCTGTCAAACTGACAAAGTGACTCAGCGAGCAGAATAATTGGTCTGTAATGTGATTATATTTGGGGATTCAGGTTGGGATTTAAACATGCTGTTAAAGACTAAACTGAAATAACTGATTATTACAAAGTTGTCAGGCCTGCAGTTTTAAAAGGTCCTGCTGTCAGTCATTAAACAAGTGGGAACACAGTGCAAAAAATAATTGGCTGCTGTGTCACCTTACTGGGGCTTCATTAGTAAATATCCTTAATAAGCTGATCCAGATGTGAAACACGGTTCCTGAGAAGGTGAGAGTGATAGTTCTTAGATTATTGCCCAAGACCTCTTGCACAACAGACTCCTTTCATGAGGGGGAGACAATCAATAACCACACAGCCCATCTCCAATAAACAAACCCTCTCTCCAAGACACCAGCCATTAGGAAAGGGAGCAGCACAGGTCTCTAAGGACTCCCCAGGATCAGGAGAACCAGCCTACTGAACTGAGAGTCAGTCATATACAGAGGAGCTCAGCACAATTCCATGCAGGAGAAGCACTCTGGTTGGCACCCTGAAAGACATACTGCAGTCAGTGTGTTACAGGAGAAACCAAAACCCAGCAAAACAAAAACAAAAAAAAGCAATGAAAACTGCATAGCCAGAAATCTTCTGTGAAGCAAAAACACTCAACCAGAAGTTGCACAAAGATGTCTGCATAAACCAAGTAATGCATATAGGGTAATTTAAGAAAATGAAACATCACAATTTTATTGCCCAAATAATGTAGACATGTGAAACACTACAGGGCCAGTAGCATCAGAACTGAGGAATCACATGATGATAAAAACCAGAGCAGAGCAGAGGGGCAGAATCACCTCCCTCACCCTGCTGGTCACGCAATTTTTGATACATCCCAGGGTACAACTGGCTTTCTGGGATGTGAGCACACAATGACATGTTGCATCCAGTTTCTTATCCACCAGCACCACCACATCCTTCTTGGCCAGGCTGCTCTCTGTGACTTCTTTCCCCAGACTGTTCTTATGTCTGGGATTGCCCTGACGCAGAAGCAGCACTCAGACTTGTTGAACCTCATGAGGTTCTCACGGGCCTACTTCTCAAGCTTGTCCAGCCCCACAGGACAGCATCCCATCCTTCTGTTGTGCCAACTGCACCACCCAGCTCACAACCTCTTATGCGTCCTCACAATCCTCTTGCATGTCCCCACTTCCCACCATTAAAAAACAACCCAAGCTTTCTAGCTGTGCTGTTTTGTTAGGAAGAGATTCACCGACTTTTTTAAAGTTAATTATTTAATATGCCAGAATTATATTACTGCTCTCATCTACCTGTATTCCTGTTTGATTTGTGTAAAAAATACACTAAGGAAGACAACCACACAGTTTAACTGCAAGACTCTACTTGTTTTTCATTAGTGGAAATGAAGACAATAAAATCATCACAGACAGCAGTTCCCATCAAGATTTGATTTGGAAGCTTTGCACAGAAGCTAAAAATAAAAGACTGTGCAATCATAAATCATTTAAAACTGCGTTCACGGACAAAGAGCATTTCAAGGAACTGAAGTTGATGGGATCCCAGGGATACAAAAGGAGATGGAATCTGAGAGGGTTTTCTAGGTGCCCTAAGCAACCCAAATCCCACGTGCTGGGTTGGGGCAGGGCACGTGCAAAGGCTTGGGGGAAATTCACTTGGTCCAAAGAGACAATCAATAGATTCACAGCTGTCAGAGGGAGGGAGCTGTGTCTGTCAAAACCTTCAGACCACAAAGTTCATGTTTGTAAGGAGCTCTGAAGATCAAAGTCCTGGGGATTAAGATTTCCTTGGAGGATGCTATTCTTTTTTTTTTCCACCTTAAAACAAAGTTTTTTAAAGTTTTTTTATTTGATAGGAAGTATAAAATGCTATTTACCCACAGTCTTGCAGACAGCTATATACAGAGACAAGAACTACTCACACCAATGTCAGATGAATTCCATATCCTCTGTTTCTGTTCTAATACTGGCCAAAGTATTTTTGCCCTAAAATTCAAAAGCTTTCCACAGAAAACTACACTTAATAAAAGTGGGGAGCTGGTGAACAGAAACCTCTCAAGAAGCCATGTGCTGTTTGTAAAAAGAGATAATAGCCAAATTCTTTTTCCACTCAAGAGGGTGTAAAAAATAATTTAAAAGCAGAAGTAGAATTCAAAATTATCTCATCAAAATGAAAATAAAAAAGGTCTATAAAAAGGAAATTAAGTCAATAAGAGCAAGAACACAGGCTTGGGTGTAATTTGCTATAATAGCAAACTGTTGACTTGAGAGCGGGAGAGGATCTGAAGTTTGCAGGGAGTCATGGGCTTCACTATGTTGTAGTCTCCTCAAATAGGCAAACTGCACTGGGGGTGTGTGTGTCTGTGAACAGGAGGATATTCTACCAAGAATGGCAGAAAACTCTTGTTTCAGACGCAGTGATAACAACTCTCTGAGGTATCATATCCACTCTCGAGACTTCCATCACATCCTATCTTAATGAACCAGAGAGACTTGAGAGCACAAAAAAATGAGAATAGAAAAAAATAACCTACAGGAAAACATTGAAAGAAAATGCACAGTTTAACCTGAAGACAAGAATTTGGAGACAGCCTAACTGCAGTCCTCAGATATGCAAAAGCAGCCTCTGAAGAATGAAATCACGTTTCACACATCTGACAATAAATACTGAATTCGAATCATGGACAAATCAGATTAAATATAAGAAAACAAATGTTTCATTATGAAAAACAGATCAGGAATGCCAATATCACAAATGTACCTGAATTTCCCTTTGGATCAGCTATATAAAATTATCTCCTGTCCTCCTCTGATTCTATGGATGCCACAAGCCACTTATGAAAGGCTCAAGGCCTACTTAATAAATTTTATAAATCCAGTATTAGCAGATGAAGTACATAAACAAGTAAAATAGTAATTTCTTTTACACACTTAAAACTACCTTCTCCTCATGATAAAGGACGTACTCTGACATGTTTAATGGTGTACAGCCCAGTGTAGCTCTAGTGAAATCCTGTGAAGCCTCAGCACTTGTTCCCTAAATGTAATCAGTCCATATCCCAACACACAGTTGCACAGAGACCTGGACTGCTGGTGTATAACAAACAGGTGTATAAAAGCCACACCAGGCTTTGCACCTTTTCCACTACATAACACTAGCAAACCCTCACTGCCAGCCATGGGAAAGAGTGATTCAGGCAAAGACCCAGTATTGTAGTACAGACTGGTCAGTCATGGGCTAAGAGGCTGACCCAGCCATTCCTAGCAAGTGTTGCTAAGATGAGTTACCTAATGGAAGAGCAGCTTGGATAAGAAAATGAAAATCTAAGTCATGCAATGGCAGCCAGGAAAGAACAGGAAGGGACTGAAAAAGATCATAATGTTGCCATTTCTGATTCAATTTGCCCATGTTAACTCTGAACTAAAAGCCTACATACCCAGTTCCACCTGGAGATGCCACAATCCATAAAGCCATTATGACTGTTCGTTGTTGTCTTTCATCTCACTGGCCTCCTGAACTGTGGTCAAACATTCTAAGAGTTGTTCTACACTAAAAGGGAGAATATGGGAAGAGTTGGAAGAGATGTAATGCTTTCAAACAACTACAAAGCCCACAGCTGAAACCGGCTATGAAACCATCTAGAGACACGAGATCATAACTTGGCATTCCTAAATGAAGCCCTGCAACCTGGGACAACAAGCAAGGGGAAGCTGTACAGTGGCAATTGTGTATTTATGCCCCATTAAATATTTATCAGCTGTTCGCTGCTCACATCTTGCCTTACAATGCTGTTCCAAAACATTTTCACATAAAATATCAGAACCAAATAACATCTTAAAACCATAGAAGAAAGAGCTGGGACAGACTTGGAAAAGTCATCTTGTCTGGTCTCAAAACCAAACTGTATCTATCTTTCATTCCAGATTTGGAGGTGACCAATAGCTGTGCATCAATGGCCAGAAACTGCAAACCAGAAAATCTTGAATAAAAACATTACCTCAACAATAGTGGCCCAAGAAGAAAACTTTCAACTTTATTCTAAAATGTTAATTGTGCTTGTGGGTTTTTGCTATATTTGTTTTTACTGCACGTATGCTCTAGGGTACTTGCTTTACAAAAGCTAAAAATTTAAAAATAATTGATGCATTTTCAGTTCAAATACAGAACTTAAAAGTTGGCTCATCAGAGTAATTTCAGGCTGCCTGCTGCCCTCAGACCACGTGTACAAAGGCACATGCTTGAGCACTTTTACAGCTACCCACACATGATGAGCTCAGACTGCTTTCTCTAATAACCAATGTGTGAGATGCGCCTCTGTGTACAGTGTTTGGGTCACACCCAGGAGCCAGGGGGGGAAAGATGCTTGTAGGTAAAGATGCTTTGTACTCTAGTATCTAGTCCTAGTTTACCCAGGATATTAAAGATCCAGTTTACAAAACAGCTACACTTAAAGCAAGAGTACAGCAGCCTGTGTTTCCATGACTTTTCATCTGTAGTCACTTAGAAAAACATACTTTAATGATAAAATGACAAATGCAGACAACAGGAAATGCTGAAGAAATTTCAACCTAAGAAAGAACTCTCAGGGGATCCAGCAAAAGTTTTCTTCTTTCATGAGATACCAAGAGATTGGTGAACACCATGAGAATTACTATACATTTTAACACATTTTCCTTTCAGAAGAGTAGCAGCACCTATTACACAATCTTCTTGTAAAACAGGGCAAGACATGGATACAATCCAATACCTGTTAAATCACACACGTAGATTCATTTGAAGAAAGGAAATCCTTCTCTTCTTTGGTCACACAAAAGAGTACATAGAAGCACATTTATAACAACATAAGAAATCAAGCTTCCACTCCCTGCTTTCCCTAAAGACATCTGCATTAATATTTTCTATCTCTTATTGCTAAAGAACTTAGTTATTGGGTATTCTTCCAGATGAAAGAGGTCTATTTAAAATTTTTTAGTACTTATAAGAATAAGGACTGAAGTCTAAGCACACCATGCCTTCCAAAAGTGCCCTAACAAGCTGTTTACTGTCACAGCCTCATGAATATTTAGAGATACTTATGAGGAGGAACAGCTTAACCTGAAAATACACTTTTCTGGTCTGTGACCAATTACGACAAGATACTCTTCTCAGCATATGTGGTAAACACAACCTCCCATTTTGAAAACTTCTAAAAGGGTAAGAAACATTTTCCTGTATCACTAGCTTGAGTTACTCTTATCCCATATTTCAGAGTCCTTTCCAAACAATACCAGTAGTTTTGCAGTTTTGCTGAAAGCAGAATAATAAAATATGCATGTACCATGAGTTAGAGGACTTTTCTACACACAAGTTGGATATTCTTTGTGAAACACAGCACTTCCCTTGAGGAACACAAATTGTGAGTGAAGTGATGTAAGAAGAATTCCATTTCCAGTACAGCATTGGATAAAGACTTTTCCACAGCCTTAAAAGACAGTCACCTCTGCTGCTTCCAGCTATCACCCCAGGAGGCAGATGAGACTGGAAGCTACATATACTTTCAGAGAAAGCAATTTTTAGTCATGCTTTATACCACCAAAGACTGTGCTTTAGCTGAATTTGGTTCAGCATTGCTACATTCTAAGCAACTACTAGCAGTTACCATTTCACATCCTATTTGCTAAGCGATCTTCCCAACAGCCTAAGGAGAAGAGTAGAACTGTCCCTTTATCCACAGCTTGCTGGTGAACACAGTGTAAATCAGGTATTAGATCACTACAATCATCATCAAAGCTTTTAAGTTACTTCTCTTGCAGTGGCACCAATTGACAAAGATCCTACAGAAAATTCACAACACAGCAGATTCCTATCTCTACCATACGTACTTGTCAAAATGTGGCAGTGGGGCAAGAACAAGGAAAGCACCACATCTTCAGCAAAGCTGCCAAAGATCACCAAGGGACTATAAATAAACACCTATTCAACCCTGTAATATTTAGTATCCATTTCTTAATCTGAGCAGTTCACGATAGTTAACAGAGCTGTACAGAGCAATAGTTCAGAAGGAAAAGAACAGGAAGCACACTGAGGCACTTACACAAAGCCTTAACCTCTCCTATGCCAAGGGCCTTCCGCCTTCCACTGTTTGCAGCCTTTCCCTGGAGCACTGCAGCCTCCTGTTCACAAGTCTGCATCCCTTCCCTTGTGCTGCTGTATTGTTTCTATCCATGTCCTTCTGTCTTTGTCTCCGGTTGTCTTTGTTCTCCCACCTCCCTACCTGCAAATTCCAAGCCTGCTATGTTAGGGTTTCCATAGGAAGTGGTGGACACTGATGCAAAAATCATCCTTTCCCCACCTCACACTTCCCTACCCTCATTTCATATCTTTTACACAAAAGAAAAAAACAAAATCTAAAAAAAAATAAATGGTGGAAGTGATCCTTGAAGCAGATGCAGGCATTTCCTAGTGACATCCACACTTAACAATCAATTAACATGCAAGTCTTGCCTCTGGTCACAGCGTGCTTCAACCAGCTCTAACAGCATCACAAGCAGGGATTTTGAGCTGGTCGTGTTGAAAACTATTAGGGCAAAGTATTACCAAAAACCACCTGTGGCATGAGAGGGGACACCCAGGGGAGAAGAGTCACCTGGGGAGATCCCTGTGATGATTTTCTTCTTTGCTGGCCATCAGAGAGCATTTTCCCCTGAGATTCTTCTTTCACTATTACCAAAAGTAACTGTAAGCAATAAAGCTGTCATTTGCCATCAGCTATGGACTGTCTCATTATCTTTTGCGCTTGAAAAATACTATTTCATATTGAAAGAAAGTACAAAAAATTGCATTCATTCTTGTGCAGGGGGGCATCAGCAGGTTTATCAATCACATTCTTTGTAAATGTTTGTCTTACTGCAATGACCTCAATTTAAAGACCACAAGGACACAAAATCAGAAGACTATTTTCTGTACAATTTACTTCTGTAGCAATGTATTTGTATTAATCAAAATGTTCTTAAAATGTACACCATTTTTGACAAAAGTTCACTATGATAATTAAGCACTGGCTTAATACAATACAAAAAATATCAGTTGTCTCAAATAATATAAAAACTCCAAAAGCAAAAGTTACATTTTTAAGAACTCAAATGGCCACATGGATATTATCCTTCTGGCTCAGCTGAAAAAGGAAAAAAGTAAAGTCACTGTACAAATATGGTTTTTCAGGTTTTCAGGTACATGTGATCCAGTGTCCAAAACTGAAATAGATCATCAGGAATTAACCAATATCCTATATTTTAAAATATATTAGCCACACATAACACATTGGTGTTATTCCTAACATTTGAAGTATCCTTTTGTGTAATTCATGGCTTATATAGTCCTTGACTCCAGGCTGTTCTCATTCTTTCTTTTTGGTGAAGTCATATGGTTTCCACCACTGTGCAAACTGCAACACCTTTTTCCGCTGCTCCTCAAAGTTCTGTCTGATTCCTTTTCTCCAGAGCCGTGGTTCCAAGTCCAGCATGCCACCAATAATTTCCTTTGCAAGTAAAAGTAAGATAGATAATGATAAATGCAAAATTATCATACTAATTAACACTGTCTTATCACAGAATAAAGAAATATGTATTTTCAAATTATGAGATTGTCCATTTTCTTCAAGTGCTAATTAAAACTTGAAATTCTGAAAAATATACCAATTTAAACATAGAACTGCAGTTGTTAGATGGTTGCCTCAGCAAAATTCTTGTAAGCACAGCATGTTGATGTACTGCTTAAATATCCTAACACCGCAAGACTGTTAATGCATTAGTGCATTTGTGATTAAGGTAAGTTCAGAGAAAGAAAGCTGCCCACTGTGCTGTTTCTAGTGTTATACTTCTCCCCCAATTTCTCCCATGTTTTTGCAACACTGACTCTTTAAAAAAATGTTTTCTGTGACATAGTAAAGACAGGAAGAGCTTATTACAGCTCTTCCTGTATATATTTTACACTATACATACCATGAGTAGCAGTTTAACCACACGAGGATTTTAGTAGTTGTCTGTATGTGTATGCACAGTAATTTATACAAGCAGGTGCCAGTGCACCTATGTATCAATACTATGGCCATGAAAATTTTTAAATAGATGTAAGTATCTTCCATCTACAAGATTATATACCCATCATTTCAAATATCAGCAGTTCAGATGAAATTTAAAGAAACACAACTTTAGAATCACAATCTCAGTATCAGCTAGTGAAAAAATCAACTACTTCATTAAACCAGCCAAGTTACAATGACTCATCAAGAAAAGACAGATAATAAACTCAGATAGGGAACATCAAAGTAACTGTTCTGGCAACATCTTGCTTTAATTACTTAAATTTTCCAAAACAGCCTATAATTGGTAAGTTAATCTTCTACATAACAATACCTTTCCAAAGTAATGAGGGAAACTGTGTTGATCTTCAATCACATGAGCAAATCCTCCCTGAAGGCCGAAGTCCACAGAAAAGTATGGCAACCCTTTAGGAACCTACACATGCAAAGTCACATTTTCAGATGTTTAACAAACATTGCTGGCATTTAGTCAACCTCCCCACAGGAGAATTAATTAGAACATGGTTTTGCAGTTTTATGTGTTATTTTAAACTACCTCTCAAACCAACTACATGTAGGATAAAACTGCAATAGAGAAAAAGTAAAGCAAATAGGTAAGGGAAAAGCACAATTTACAGCAACTGGACAAAAAGACACTGAAGAGAGGATGACTGGATGGCAGAACCTCCAGAGGCCACAGCTGGAATAGCAGGTAAGAGATGAGGACACCAGGCAGCAGTGGGCACAGTGGGCAAATGCCTCCCTGACTCCACATCTATGAATTACATAAGTTTAACAGAAATTTTAAGACAACCACTAGCAAGCTGCATTTATTAAAGATGTTGAATTTGGTCAACATTCCTATGGTAACAGGAAATATTTACCCTGCAAAAAAACTGACTCCCAGGGAGAAGGGGAAACATCTTTTTGAACAACAGATTACCAGAAGCCCCCTCTATGTGAATGGACAGATATTATCCTTAGCTTGCCAAATCAGACAATAATTCTGTCAGCCTGCAGGAGAGATACTGGATATCTGCCACAACAAAGACCCTCCAGTCTAACAGAAGTGGATCCATTTATTGCTACAGTACTGCAAATAATTTCTGCTGTTTCACTGCAACAAGTTATTTTTCACTCCTTTAATTGCTGAGGACGTTCCTATACTGGTAAGATTTACAAAGCATCCAATTCATAAGCATATCCTCTGCTACAGTCCAAATAATCATACAACTTTCTGGAGGAGTGTTCAATCTATTGCTTGAAATACTGACTCTAAAAATAATTAAGACTTAATACAGAGGAGCAATGTAGCAAAGCAAGAAACATTTAACACTTTAAATGGACTTAAAAAATCATTAAATAAGGAAAAAATGGGTTGGCAGGTGATACCTTAAAGAAAAGGTCAGCTTTGTCTTATTTCTCACAATTTCTGCACACAATCCCCCCACTAGGTGATGTGTCAGCCATGTCTGACCTTCTAGCCAGGTACCACCATCTCCCAATACAACTCCCCAAATTCCCAAACCTCAGCTCAGTCTCTAAGCCACACCCTTTGATCTTTCTGAACCCTACAGACATTTCTTACCCAACAATAATGTTAAAATCACACAACTGTGTAACAATTCATGTTCAGCTACATTGTATTACTGTAAAGAACTGTCCTGACTTAATCTGAAAACTGGCCTACCTTCAATAAATATATAATAGTCACAAAAATGTAAGGCTATATAACACACATCTTCCAGCTCAATATTAAAATGACAGAACAATCTTTGAACCTAACCAATCCAGCATTATTCCTTCCAGATTTGTTTATATAAAGATGTTTCATCTCAGTATCCAGGAGACAGAGAGGGTACTGTTCCCTTGTTTTACAAAAAAAAAAGATTCATAATGCTATTTATATTTTCATTTCATAAACTTAGCAACACAAACAGCTGTTCTAGGTTAATGAAAAGGACAAATCATATTTGTTTCAGGAAAGTAATTTGCAAATCTTTGATCTACCTTAATTCTTAAAGTTAATCAAGAGGATTATGCCAGTACATGTCCTCAAAGTGTCAGCTTTGTTCTCAACTAATGCTGGCAGCTTAGTCCACCAATTGTTGAAATAAATGGGAATCTTTTCTCTAATGTCAGTTAAGAGTGCAGACTGGTAATTCTCCTCATACCTATGCCATCCTCTGATGCACTAATCTAATTGTGGTCCCTTTCTTCTCTCTTTGAAACAGTTAATAATGGAAAAATGTTAGAAGAATTTGATGATAAATTCAGGATACAAAACACTTCATTACTTACAGATTTCCGAATGTCTTTTGAAGAAAGATCAATTAACTTCTTGTTCATGGACCACTCTTCATCAGACTCCATTATAGCTTTCTGTAAAATTATTTCATCTAAAGGTGAAAACAGTCCTTCATACAGCAAATAGAGAACTAACTGTAGTGAAGTTCACTGCAGTAGGGCAAGTAACAATACTTCTTAACAAAGTAACTTTATTTTGGTAACTTGTCTCATTTCCACAAGCTATTTCATAAAGACATTATATAGTATCTTCAGACCCACCCAATTCAGATCCTCTGTTTATTTATTTTAATTTGAGTTTTGCTTGTCACAAGTTTCAACTTACCCCATACAAAACCTCTTATGAATTCATTACACTAAATTAGCCTTTTTCTATTTTAAACACTAAGAGAAGAATCCAGCTGAGAAGGATGATTGTCCTTAAAAACCCACAGCTGACTCTATATTCCCCATAGTATGGAACTGGGTATATTGTAGGGTAGGTAACTTTAAATTTCATTTGCAGTGCATTTTAGTGGTAGATACTTCCAAAATAAATGACATTGCATTAAATCTTGTTCCTTCTCTTTCCTTGAGTATTCAAAGAAAACACAAGTTATACCAGCACCTGAAGCACAGCAGTCAGATCTGACAGGTGAAAGGTTTCAAATGTGGTAAAAGTTACTCTATTGTTGTTCACCATACTGCTGCCCCACTTCATCAAAACCTAATCACATTATTTCCAGAAAGCATAAATAGTATCTAAAAAATCAAATAAAATAATTTACTTATAAAAAGCAAATAATGAGTCAGTTGCTGAAAGCTGAAAGGACTCAGTTCCAGGCAGAAGCTTCCGTGAACCTTTTCTTAAAAGGTCAGGGTAAAGAGACCAGAAAAGCTGTAGAAGAAATACCTATCCTGCTGTAGAATGTTCATCAGAGGCTTAAGATACATGTAAAATTTGGGCTTACTGAAATAAAATTGAGATGAAACACTATCTACATTGGTATTTCTTAAAATAGGTAACATTATTTTCTCATTTACTGCTTGCCAAGTCACAAATATTGTGCTTTAAGTTTATAGTACAAGACTCAAGTAAGAAGTACTGCAATCCTTAAAGCACTTCAAGAGGCCACAATTCTCTCATCTTCTAGTATTTCAGTGCAGTTAGACTTGGAAGAAATGCTCAGTGAAAAACAGCTCTTCCACTGACTACTTGAAAAAAAACTCTTCCATTGATTACTTGAAAAACTGAATTATTTCACACTGCTTATTTTAAGATCAAGGAATATTACAAAAGAATGGTCCAGAAGAAGGATCAAAAAACATATATTTTCAAAAACAGCACTTGAATATAATTTTTTTTACAGAAATAGATGAATTATGATATATTCATTCAAATTACTTCATAAAAAAACCATTTTTATGTACCTTGAAGTAGATTGGAGCCATATCTCCTACTTCTTTTGGAAGAGGAATGCATTCATATACCATATGATACCTCTTCTTCAAACTCATGTTTGTTTCTAGGAACACACAGTCCAAGTCTTTAGCTTCAAACATTTTCACCAATGCATTTCGGAACATCTGTTTAAAGGAAAAAAAATGTGTTATTTAAACTGACTTTGCAGAACTTTCAGATAGAATGTACTATTTCACTAGCTTATTATATTTGTAATGAACTAACAATAAAATGGAAAACAGTAGCAATCATACTAGCAAAATTATTTATTCTTTATTATTTACTAATTTAAGATTAACTATATTTCCTATGATAAAAACATCAGAAGCCTAGGAAACTATTTTGAAACACACAATATAATTAACACTACAAACTTAGTTTTAATAAATATTACATATTTTTATAGCTGAAATTGAAACCATGTTGAACTTCTTACTTCTTAACTGTAGTGCTCCATAAAACAACATGGCTTTAATAGTAGGTCCCAAGCTTGCAATTCCTAAGAAGGTAATGACCTGGCTTTTACAGACTATAGTTATGATTACCCTTTTACTACTCCTTCCAATTATACAGTTCAACAAAAAAAAAATTTAAAAATGAAAGTATTTTCACTAGGCATGCTTGATCTTCAAGTAAAATACTAATAATTGCCTCAAAAAATAGATCCACCATCTTCACTGTATGGAAGCAAACCAAATGTAATACTCAGTACATGTGGCCTCAAGCTACATTTACCAGCTCCCTGTCAGAGGGAGGAGGTGCTGCACCTACTCAAAGTGTATTTCAGGTAACAATTCTGATAGCTCCAGTGTCACGGTCCTGCACACAGCCAAGAGGCCCTGCAGGGGCTGGGCCCTACCTGCTGGGTCTCTGGCTGCCTATGTAGGTGGGAAGCTCTGATGCACTTCAGTTGTGAACTGCATCAGGTCCAGCAGAAAGAGATGGGGTATTAAAGAGTTACTAAAGAGATGAGAAGTGTGGACCTGGCCCCCAGTCACTCAGGAGCTGCAATTAAGTCCAGGCTGTCTCTTTTGGTTGTTCTGAGCTGTTTCAGGAATGCCTGTGCCCAGCCAGGTACCTGGCTGTTCTTGGCCCTGACTTCATCTCAAACCTAAGTCCTCACTGTAAACCTGCCTGGCCATCACGGGGCCATGGAGCACTTTGCCTACTAGCACAGGAACACTCCTGGCCTGGTACCATGGGAGCATGTCCTGTCATGAGATGACCTCCCCCACCTGCCTTGCCCATCACCTTGAGCCCCTGACTTGGTTCCTGCAGAGCAGCTGGCTCTGGCTGCTCCCTGGCTCTTGACAGCTGGCATTTGCATCCACGATATGCAAAAGCATCATTCTATAGCTTACAATGTTCAGATGATGAACACATTATCAAGAAGAAGGGATGATTTCTAAGAGTCATTCAAACTCATTTTCAAGTGCACAAAAGATCTAACTTTCTGATAGGATGAGTGTTTCTGAAAGTTTCTCATGATCTTGAAAAATGCTTTTTAAAAATGAAGATTTTTGTCTTACGTGTGCTTTTATACCATTTCCAAGTGTAAGCCAAGAAATCACTGAAGCTTGTAGGATCTTCATAGACCAAGGTATCACAGCCCTAAGACTCACATAATTCATAGGTAGTCCTTTTTGCACTGGTATTTTTTCCCAATTAACAATGCTCAGAAGTAGAAACAGCACCATTAAAAGGCAAATCCCAGCCAAAGGTTTAAGATTCCTTATCTTAATGTAAATGGAGAGTGATGAATCAAACACACATAAACAAATACACATCAGCAACATCATAATTTACTGTAAAAATAAAGTACTGAAGTAAAAAAGAAGGAAAGCCAATCACTACCAGGTTTTTAATGCAACGGGACTAGAAATTGAACTCTCCATCCTTTTGCCATCTTGTTCAGTATAAATCAAACTAAAAGTCTAAGAAACATGGCCAAATATATATCTAAACTAGGCATTTAAGCTCTTCAAAGCAGGCCCTTGTGCCCTGAATTTTTCCTCACTAATGAGCTTCTCCATGCTGTGACAGAAGAATGCTGCCATCATTCCCCTAAAGCAACTGATGAATTACAGCCAGAAGACACTGCCCAGTGTGCCATGACTGATATGGGCCTCTACAGCACAGAGTGACAGGTTACTCTGGATTCACAACTTTTTGTCTTCTCCTTGTCACTCCAGCCACCAGAACTCTACTTCTGAAACACACTGAAGCAAGCAATGTGGTGAGACACCAAAGGCTGACAAATACTACGACTTACAGCTGCTACCCTGCAGTGTTAACTGAAATGCAAAATCCACCAAAAAACCTCGAATATCAGCAGATGTTAGCTAACTTTCCCCAGCTGGATTTTCTTGTTTTTAAATACATTGGACTTTTCCTCCAAATTCTGAGCAGGCCAAAGCATCGAGAATAATTAGCACTGGAAAGGAGAAAACCATCCATAAGGGGAAATAAGAAGGCTTGGCTTATGCTTGGGTGCACACAACATTAATACATGCAACAGTTCAGTCAACACTGGATGTGTAAAGATTTGTATCTTTTCATATTAAAAATATTCCATGCATATTTGCTTTGGCAAGTGAGCACATCGGTGTCAAAACTACACAGTACATTAAATTCAAGAGCTTGAAGGCATACAGCATAAAGGAACTCTTTTTGCTTTAGTCCAATATGTCTCTTGCATCAGAAAGTTATTTCAGTCATTGACTGTCTGCTTATACTCTTGCTGACTTTTTCCAGACTCCTTCTTCTCTAGTACATATATGTTGGGGGAAAAAAAAAAATCATGTATCCATCACTTTCCAAAATACTTTGCTGCAAAGAAATATCTCAGAATATCTATATTCTCTCTATGAATATATTCACAGGATCAAAGGATAATGGTTTTATCAACTAGATGCCTTTTCTAACAAGTAAAACACTAGTGTTGAATACAGGGACTGCATTTGCTAATCTTCTCATTATCCTATTTTCTTTCTTATACAATTTAAAACATCTTAATTGTTTAGTTAAGAGCTTGGGGTAAACAGAAGATCGAGAATAAACATATTTATCACTTTTCCACATCCTCTTTTGCTCCTCCTGATCCTACTTGTTGCACTTACTTGTTTCTTATCCAACTTTCTTAGGCATTTCTATCTAATGTAAGAGAACTCCTTTTCTTTCTGGCTGGAAGGGAGCATAATTTACTATATGAAACAACATCAGACATGAGAATCAATGTGGGGGCAAATTTGAAAAGTCAGAGAATCCATCTGCCAGACTTGAGGCAAGACCAACGTTATTTAAATTACTACAAACTTATAAATTATGCTGGTTTTACGTCTCTAAATCTCGCAGCTACAACAATGAAACCTTTCTCTAGTCTGATATAGTCTCCAATATTTCAATATAAGAGGTGGCAAATTGTTTTCCACTTGTAATAATCCTGATGGTAGAATAGGGGATTGACAAACATAGTCATTCTCTTAGGCAGAAGCTTGTTACATCCCTCCCTTGATTAACCATCTCCAAAGAAAACAGAACTCCACATCTTCAAAATGTCTTCATAAGAGACTTGGAAAGCACAACCCATCATGCTTGGGGCTTTATTTTAATAATTCTTTTCAAAAAAGATAGAAAGTTGGATTTGAACAGAGATCTCATTGATTTTAAGAGTAAGGTATTTCTCTCTTAATTAATATCCACCCAAAACCAGATTAAAAACTAAAGACACGTAAACAACATATTTGTATTTAATTTTAAGTGATCTGCCTGCTCTGACAATTCTTTTCTTTTCCTTGGCACTCCCAAGAAAATCCTATGAAGCCAGTTATTCTATTTTCTGTAAGGGATCAGCTGTACCTTCTTCATTTCCAATAGACATTTCTCTGACATGGTTTCACAGAGCTCCAAGGACGCACATTCTGCAGCATTCCAGGAAACTTCTTCTAGTGCTCGTAAATGGAAAATTTGCTTCAGTATTTACCCTGCCTCTCTTTCCTGTTAATATTTGACCACTAATTTTCATCCACAATGTCAGAAGGTTCTGCCCCTTAGTGGAATCAGAACACACCTGCCAGACTGCAAATTATGAAAATATGTACTTATGACAAGGATGCTATTATCCACAACAAAATTATTTTACAAAAGGGTTAGAACAGGAGACAGTTTCTCAGCAGACCTGGATTTCTTCCCAGATGTCTTCATCCAAAAGAGTGGCTGCAGTATGGTGCTGTAGAGGGGCTATCAGGCAGTGACCTTCAGTAAGGGACTGGCTGCTTGGCAGAGACAAGTACACCTAGGAAAAGCAAACAAAAACTCAAGTGCCCAGTTTTCCAGCATTAAAAACCTTCCCATTTCTGAAGCTAGGAAATTCATCATTTGCTAAATTCAAACCAACAGAAGCCATTAGCTACTAACTACAGCAAGGTATTAGCAATTTTAGTACTTTTTAAAAGGGCCCATTATCTACCAGTAAATCAATTGAACTAGTATATCCTGAGAGCAGTTCCACCAGCAAGGCAGTATTATCACCCTTATAAACCAGCTGGTATCATAGCTGCTATGAATTCACACTATTTAATGCACTCCAGTGTTTTTAATATAGATATATGGCTTTATGCATTTTTAATAATATGCAGAGGGATATAGAGATAGATAGATATAGATAGATAGACAGACAGACAGACAGACAGACAGATAGATATTATGCATATTCCTTGTCATGGTTTAACTTGGCAGGCAACTAGACATCACACAGTTGTTCACTCACTCCCTGTTCCCAGTGGGATAGAGGGAGAGAATCAAGAAAAAAAGTAGAATTTGTGGGTTGAGATAAAGGCAGTTTAAAAGGACAGGAAATTAAATAACAATGATGATAATAACAACAAGGTACAAACCAAGCAATGCACAGTGCAATTGCTCACCACCCACCAACTGTTGCTCAGCCACTGAACTGGCCCCTGGCCAATTTTTCCCTGAATTTATCGACTGAGCATGATGTCATATGGTCTGAACATCCCTAAGGTCAGTTAGGGTCAGCTGTCCTGGCCCTGTCACCTCTCAACTCCTTGTGCCCTCCCCACCTCCTCACTGGCAGGGCAGTACAAGAAGCAGAAGAGTCTCTGTGCACTGCTTAGCAACAACTGAAAACATCAGTGTCTTATTAACATTACACTCATCCTAAATCCAAAACACAGCACTGTATCAGCTGTGTACCTCTCAGCTGTGTAACTCTGTGTACCTGTACCAACTGTGTAACTCTTTACCTATAAAGAGTTTCAGATCAAATGAAAATATCACTGATAAAGGAAAACTGTTGTAAAAAAAACTACAAAAAAGGCTATATTGAATATTTCAAATGTTATAAATCCAAATATTTATTCAACTTTCAAAAGCATTAACAGAACAAGAAAGGTTTCCAAACCAAACTTCTGTCTATTTCAAAGGATTCTAAGCTTAAAAATTGAATTCTCCACCTAGTTTTCTTTGATATCAAGACACAGTTCTTCACCAGTTCAAATTTCCTTCCATGAAGTGTGATTTAATCTTCCACAAATCCACCGACAGTCTAATCTCTGCACAGATATCTTTCACTATTACTCTTGTCTTCTACAAATGTGAAGCCCTGACATCAAAGATTAGCTTTAAAATTCATGACAGATTTATATATTTTTCTTCTTCACCCTTGATGAAGTTGTGGAATCAACTGAAAAAGCAAGGAAAGTAAGATGCAGAACAATAAATCCTTCCACAGAAGCAATTTCATTCCTAATTTTAAACACTCTGACATAATTTCTCTTTTATTTCCATGCTTGTGTTAAATTGCTATTTTCTTACCTTGCTGCCAATTGCAATAATAAGATGTTTAGAAAGTTCACTGCTATCAAAGCAGTAGGGGCACTTTTCCATGCATGCAGTGAGTTGCTGGTGCTCACGGATTGCTTTTCTTCTTTGTACTTCCTCCTCTTCCCCACTGCGTGCTCTCTTGGCTGCTTTGGAAACAAACATGTCATCCAGAGTGTAGTACTCTCTGTCTGTTTTCTCCATGAGCTGAAAAGATATGCAGAAAAATTGCACTTATTTATAAAGTAGCAAGAAAAAGTACTTAGCTCTTTGAAAAAGAGCTTCCTTCCTTGAAAAAAGCATAAAGTACATAAGCAGTAGCATTTCTTCTTTTCATACGGCATCTGCTGCAGATGGAATCATCAGGTACCTCTCCTGAGAGCAGTCATACACAGATATTAAAATATAGATATGTGACAGCAGTGAGAAGAGTATATTACTATATTCCATTTCAAATTAAAGGCTAGGTATTTCAATATTATCTTGGCATAACTTTGGCTATCTTTAAATAGACGCACAATTTCATATCTCATTTTTATAACATATTTTATCCTCTCCTGTCTCCTCCTCCTCTCCTTTTACAACTACCGTTAAATAACCTTTTGTGAAATAACTAGATCGTGACTCTGCACTTCATATTCACATTCTGTGAAAATATTCCAATACTTATTCTTACCAAGGGAACAGGACTAAGCCATTTTGGGAAGAAAACAGTCTTTGCCTTCAATACTAAGTCTTTCTGAGTGCACCTGTCGCATGCCACAACAAATCTTAATATATTTTAGGATACTGACTAGGGTAACCCTAGAAAAGAACTAATGTTAACTGGAGGCATTTGGAAGGCATGCCTTCATAACTGAGGCACAGTCTTAAATTAAAGAAATACTTCCAAATATCCCAGACACAGTTTCTGTAGATAATCTGATACTAAAAAAAAAAAAAAAAGGACACAGTACATAACTGACTTTTAACTTTCCCCAAAAAAGATAAAAGTTCTTGCTTTTTCCAAATACTGCAGTCCTCTAACACAGACCAAAACCTTGTTTTAAATACGTTCAGTACTCTTCTTATCAAACAATTGAGGAGGAGCCTCCTTAATATTACTTTATTCAGCTATAATACACTTAACTGCTTATGTGCATTTCCTACTGGAAGCCACTGCAGACTAAAATCAACAGTTCAAGAATTTAACTCCATTCTTCTTCTGCCTTGCCGTAATTCTACATTTAACAGAAAAAGGAGATTTCTGAGATTTAGAAAAAATATGTATTGGTTTGGGTGTCTAAAATCATGTCTCTGTTCTTCTGTCATAAAAGCATTAATAAGGTAAAGTCAGACCTGCAGCCGAAGCACTGCTTGGAGAATAGCAGCATTTTGTTATTACCAAACATTAAGTTTGGGATTTTTATTTAAATCAAAATTCTGTCATGAATTTTGATTTAAAGATGAGAGACTGGAAATACACAGGAAACATGACAGTTGGCAGACTAGAAAGGAAAGGAAGAGTGGAAATCACAACATTTTGGCTATCAGGAGTATCACGTGGAGCAGAGAATACCATTACTACTCTGCTCTGCTTGCACTTAGAAGTAGCCATGGAAATTCCTGGTTTGTTACACACAACCTCCACAACCTTTTTTAAATAATAGTACTTTCCAAAATGCTCCACAGAATCCCTTGTGATAGAATAAATATCCATCTTATTAAACAGCCTAGATAGAAGATGCCTCTCTTCAAGATGGATAAATTGCTGAATACAACATGATATCTGGGATCCAAAGCAACATTCTTACATAGAAAGTAGCAAACTTTTATAAAGTAGGTGCTGTCTAAAATCCAGATTTTGTTTGTTCTGGCACAGTCATGACCAACAGATCATAGAACCATACAATGGTTTAGTTTGAAAGAGACTTTGAAGAGATACCTTCCTCTAAGCCAAGCTGCTCAGGGCCCCATCCAGCCTGGTCTTGAGTGCTCCAGGGATGGGGCATCTACAACTTCTCTGGGCAACCTGTCCCAGTGCCTGATTTCCCTCAAAGTAAGGAATTTCTCCCAAATAAATAAACTAAATCTATCCTCTTTCTGTTTGGAGCCATTAACCCCTGTTGTATCTGCCTGTGTGATTTCTAGTCCCCCTTTAGGTACTGGAAGTGTTATAAGGTCTCCTTGGAGCCTTCTCTTCTCCAGGCTAAACAACCCCAACTTCTCTAAGCCTGTCTTCATAGGAGAGGTGCTCCATTCCTCTTTTAAAATATTTATACTTCTATTTGTACAACAAGGTGCCCAGTGAGTTCTGCCAATTGTATTACTTGGCTATAACTAAATCTCTCAAAAAGAAGTTAAAAGGGAATTGAAACAACAAGAAGAAATCATTCTCTAAAATGCCAGAAGGAAAGCAAGTAATCATTTAAAAAACAATTTCTTTCATACATATATTCTTCCATACAAAAGACAGAATTAGTACACATCCAAAGAAGGAACTATGCTGATGTATTAGAGTTGCTGGAAAGCTGCTGTTCTGAATCATAGGTGCAGCATCACACCTGCCAAACATGAAAGCCAATGCATTTTGCATTGTGCATTTAGTTCTCTTGCCATGATTGATATTGTTTGGTATTGCCCTTGCTGCTCAGGTGCTGCACAGAGATCAGAAAGATGCAGGAAGTCATTCTGATCTATTAGTTTAAAGTTGGGATGTCCTCCAACACATCACTGAATTACCTAAAGCTAAGAAAGGAAATGCACCTGAAGTCCTTGTTCCTACCAGACTGATTAAAGCCCAGAGCTGTGCTAAATTGATATGTTCATAAGACACATCAGCTCTACAATCCCCAGTCTTCTTTTTCCTACTTCACTTTTCTTTATTCTGGGATTATCTCCCACATTCTTCCTTCATATACATCCTCTTTTTTTCCAGCCTTCCCTTCTCTTTTGGCAAGCACTGATTAACCAGAGGACACAAAGGCATCTTTAGGACTCTTAGCACGAGGCAAAATGACATGGCCTCCCACATCTCATAGCATAATTGTGCAACTGTCATTGCTACCATCCATCTGATTTTCCATAACCAGGATGCAGTTTTCATTTCACCAACAGAGAAGAATCACAATTGTGCTTGCCCTGGCTGAGAGAGGCCTGTAATACACAAACATTTAAACAGCAGCCAGGGAAGGCATCCAAACTTCTCACAGGAGCCCTCTGGGCTTTCATTTGGACAGCTCAAATACAGTGCAAATGTGGCTAAAACCCACAAAAGGGGTGAGAACTCTAACCATTCAGCACAGGAATTTAGAAAGAAATCAGCATCTGACTATGCATACATTAGAATGATTTGAGAGAGGGAAAAATTACAGTGTTGTATTTTCTGATTAAATCCTTATCATGATAATTACCATGAATAATATGAATAAATTACATGAATTATTTCATTATATAGCATTCTGTTTACTAAATAATTGAAGCCCTTTTTAATTTGCTATGTTAGTGAAGCCATCAGGCACCATGGCATGGGGCTACTTCCTGAAGTAACTCTTGCAAACCCCTGCAAGGTATACTACAGGGTCAGCCTAATTTTTCTGCCAACCTATGCTCAGGCCACTGGAACCATATCTCTTAGCTTTATTTTAAATAAATTCTTTTTTTCTTATTCCACAGTAAAACCCCTGCAGTCTTATACAGGGGCTCCCTACACACTCCATCTCGAGTGTGCTGCACATTGTGTCTCTTATTGCTCCCTCTGCTGTTACTACTTGCTTTTTGGGTGGCTCCTTCAAATAAAAAGCCCTGCTAAAGAATTTTGTATCATTGTGATACTGAAAGGAAACCTTAAGAGACAGAACTCCCAATGATCGAGATTATACTTGTATAATACCGCAAGTATACTTTTTCCCCCACTTCAAATTTCCTTTGAAATTTGTGGATGAAATGGGAAATTCTATTAAACACAATTAGCAGAGGAACAAAAGATACCTGTGTGGTTCCAGTGTGGGTTATTTTCAGCTTTTTTGTACTGTTTCTTTTCTGCTTATTTTCTTGCTTCAATTTGTATGCAACTATTGAACTTCTGCTTTTCCTGTTTCCTTGCTAACGCAATCATAGCTGGAGTTACTTCCATATAAGCTAATAAAAGTGCATCTGCTTGAAAAATTTGTCCAAAAAAAAGTCTATAGATTGTATAAAATGTATCAGTTTGGGTTTAAATTGTCATGGCAACACTGACGTCTTTAAATGACAGAGCTAATATTTGTGGAATGTTGTATCATAATGTATTTCAGGAAGCTGCAAAGAAGAATAATCTATTATTTTAGAATACAAACGTTAGTGACATAAGAATACATCTCATCGCATTTAAATTTATTCAGCATTTAGCACCTATTCTGAACAACAAAATCACCTCAGAAAAGTTTTTCTGATCGCAAATAGTATTTGCTTAAGACAAACAAATGCAGAATTTTATCATGTAAAACCTTATTACAATTCCAGTCTCCCTGTGAACACAGACATTTAAATTTGTAGGTTTAATTCATCATATAATTCAGTGACTAGGCATTTTCAAAACCTATCACCACACTGAATTAAAGAATATTTTAATCACATAATATCAAAGGATTTTAAGATTTTTAAGATATCATATAACAGAGCTCTTTTAAGGCCTGTGTCACTGACAAGAAAAGACTACCCACCATGCTGGTGAGCAAGGTAGCTCAGGATTACCTTTGAGCAGCAGAAGTCAAGCAAAAAACAGATGACAGAGGACTGCTCAGTGTCTAGGGACCAACCTCCTTTTTGTTCCTGGTGTATGAAATGAAAACTATAGATTTTCCTATAAGTAGTTATTAGGATGGATAAAATTTTATATAAATGTAATGGCATAAAATGTAAACTAAACAAAAATACTTTCAGTCATAGAATTCTACTTTTAAAATTCTTATTAGCATTTCACTTTACAGTTATTCCTGGTCATAATTTTTATGTCTAGGAAAGACTGTCCTGCACAAGTCTTCAATTGCAACATATCTTGCAATTTTAACATAATTCTGGCAAAATCCTAAATGCTTATGCAGTAATTTAATATGGGCTACATTTACACAGTTCTTACTCTTCCCAGGTTTTCTTCCCTAATGCAGCTGTCACTGCTGTTGATTTGTTTCCACATGCAGAAACAGCTTTTTTGTGTTCACACAATATACACAGAAGGTTATTTAGTGAATTGAATTGAAATATAGCAGAACAAGGTGTTGAAAGTTATTTCTCTTGGGTTATCTCAATAACTTTACAATAAACCATGCACATGGTCTTTAAGTAAATGTAAAAAGCAACAGGGCACCAGAGCTTTGCTGGCTTTATCATGTCTATTAAATATTGTGCTAAAATTGCTTCACCATGTGAAGAAGAAGAAGAAAAAGGTTCATTACATAATAGCAGCATCGGCATCAACATTTTGCATTTTTCACTTTAGCTTCTAAGGCTTTTTCAAGACTATTATTTTGGTTTATGATGATGGAAATACAAAAATGTGAACAGGTAGATTTGCACAGCAAGCAAAAATGATTAGGCTGAAAGTAATTTTCCATTTTACAGACTTTTAGAGAAGCAAGGAAAGGCAACATGCAAATTTCCTTTTTGCAAACCTATAATACCAGAATACCACTCGGCTAAATCCATAAAGGAAGGTCAGCATTACTAATAAAGCATTTAATTTTTCAATGCTGAATTCCTCTTAGGAATTACTGCACATATTTTCAAATAAAATTAGTTTCTGGCCAAAATTAAAATATCCTGATGAACAACTCAAATTAATTGTTCTCTCTTTCTTGAAGTAAAATATAAAAAGGAAAAAAAATGCTTTAGTAGAATTAATACATACAAATACAAGGTAATTTCTCTTGAGGTTATGTTCCAGGAATCAGTCTCTAAACACCCACAAGCATCTATTGACATGAGTGAAAGGATTACATAAGTCTTAACAGCATGAATTTGGGAAAATTGAACCACTTACAACAGTCAAAGGCTAAAGAAACTACAAACAGGGTACTTAAAGCTATCAGTAGTGAAAATCTAAGACTGCACACATATTTTGTACTCTAGAAATGTCAGAAAAAAACAGTTTTCAAATGTTTTATTGACTTCTTTATATCCTCAAGATATGCTTCTACAACAGTGAGAGCCAAAACCACTTTCAGAGGTGAAGAAAATAAAAAGTAGAAATAGTGAATTAAATGAGGGTTTTTTTCATTGAGACACAATAGCAAAACATGAACAAATCAAACTCTAGGCCTGCTTTTTTTCCATATATCAAAAAGATTAGTGTTGGGTTTTAAAAAGGTTTTTTTTCCACCACTGTAAATTAAAGATTTGGGCCTTTTTCATGGTATTCATAAATTTGACATAATAGCATGCAAGGGGCAACTGTGGGAAAGGCAGCATTTCAAACCTCTGGGGTAAGTGACACCCACATCAGCCACCTTCCAAAAGAGACTGAAGGGGAACAGGAGGCAAAAGCCTCAAGCACAGTAGGGTTGTCTTAGAACCATGACTACAAAAATAAGAATGGACAAGAGGGCAATGATAAGTCAGAATCTAAATTTAGAACAAAGACTCAACAGGTAAAAAAATAGCAAGGAGACAGCAAAATCCCTCCATCTCATCTCATTGAGCTCTTGAAAAAAGGAGAGGTGGGAAAAGGATTTAATAAGTACAAGTATGGGTTGAACACTGCAGATGTTTATTCTGTCAATCTGAGTGGGAGTCTGGCATGAGATAACATACAGACCTTCACCTGCCAATAGGATTAGACAGAGGTTTCATGAAGAGAGACTTTTGGTCTACGCACTAATATTTCTTCCAAGTCCCATTCAAGAAAATAAATCCTTTCATGAATTATACCCTTCTATTTCAACATCCCCATCTCTCTACAAAACTGCAATTATGTTATTCTTCAGTAACAACTAGCCTGTATTTCATTTGAAACCGTGTTAAAGCACTAAATATCGGGAAAGTAGCACTGATCTAGAGCAGAGCACTCAGCTGTGTAAAAGCCAGAAAACATGCTGGTCTGAGTTCTCGTTCTGTTCCCATTTGTGAGAGCAGCACCTATTTCCTCCATCCTCAACAGCCGTGGGGCTGCAAGTTTCTTTTGGGCATAGTCTGGGAAAGTGATAGAAGCCCTGGGAAAATCTCTAAAGGAAATAATAGTTCCCTAGGCAATTCACAGTGGTTAGATGAATGAAATTATTGAACAGTCTCCCTTCTCCCATCCAAGGCAGGACATCATTTGTAGACTTGCAGCAGTTTCCTCCCACCACTCCTCTGCAACACGACAGATTAATTTTTGTGGATAATTTTATCATTTCTCAAACGAAGGCAGAAAGAGAAAGTAATTTGTATGTGTCAAATTTGTGTACTATGTTATCAAAATAAAACTGGCAAAAGAGGTTTGTTTGCTAGACTTCCTGCTGGAATAAAACACCTTGCTGAAACTACTGAGGAGAAATGCAAGAATTTTGAAGACTAACTTATTGAGCCCCAGATCATAATGCCGATACTCCATGTAGTATAGGCTGATAAAGGACATAAATAATCATCTAGAATATCTGAGATCACACTCAAATTTTTCAGACTGTGGCCAACACTTCAGTGGTTAACACTGATCTTGTACTGTGAATAAGAATGCCTTCTATAGACATAGAAAGACATGGAAACCTCAGAGAGGCCTAGGAGCCAGTTTCTTAACCTAAGATCAAGGAACAAACATCATCTGGGGAAGACCATCACATTTTGTGGTGACAGGATCTGGGAATCACCTGCACAGAAACTACCAAAAGCATTTCAGATCTAAACGGAGAAGAAAAATTGGCATCTGAGATGCTTCTTTTTAAGAAAGCTTAACAAAAATACTTTCAAAACCTAAATGTGACATTGCATAGGACTGAAAGACTACAGTACCATGAATTAAAATATGGACATTGCAACAGTAATGGCTTTGACAAGATATCTACTTTAAGCATATGCTCCAATACACTTAGCCAGTAAATAAATAGTATGGCTGAATCTTTAAAGGTCAGTCAAGAAACTTGTTCTAATAAAACAATGTGATGTAGTACATCTTCGCCCAGTAACAAAAAAGAAACATTACTTAGCATTTGATCCAAAGCTCACTGAAATTAGTAGGAATTCAAAGCCTTCCAAAACTGCAATGAAGTATTTGCATAGGCTAGGAAACACAATACATTCTTGTAACGTTATTAATAAATCCTATCCTTCAAAAAACCAAACAAAAACAAAACAAGGAACCAAAAATGAAACAAAAAAAAAAAAAAAGGGAAAAAGCTGTTAGAATGAAACAGTTGCTTTCTCACCCAATGTGACCATTTCATGTTGCAAAATCAATCTCCAGCAATGGAGAAGACATATGGGGGAAAGCTGGTAGAACTGACTCTTCTGCTACACATTTGCAGTTCTCAGCATTTACTGTGGAGATCCTGAGGCAAAACCTATCTAGATCTCCCTATTCAATATTTAACAATGAAACTGTATTTCACTAAGTTGCTACATTTTTTTTCTCCAACTCACAATCAAGGCCTCCATTGCATTTCATGCTCTACAACACAAGTTCTACAATTACCTTCTTCACTAAAAAAAAAATCTCAAACCACTCCATGTTATCTGTTCTGTGGCCACATCCCATATGAGAAACAAAAATAGTTGTATTCTATTAAACTTTTATGCTAATAGTTCTAGTCTAGAAGCTGCCTTCCCTTACCCATCCACCCATTCCCCCCAAGCTGAAGAAATTCTTTTTACTTAGGTTTTCTTCAAATGGCCACTGCTCTTGCTCCTGAATACAGGGTATGCTTTAACAGTTTGGGCAGCATTCAAGATATGGGTGCATGATGTGTTCACTACATGCTTTAAAATGCTAAATACTCCCTTTTCATAACCTCCAAAATTCTGATTGTCCTTTTAATCACACCAGCACTGCGATGATGTTTGCAGACTCACAACAATTCTCAAATCAGGCATCAACAGCCTCTTGTATATGTACAATCATGGCCTCACTCAGCTTCAACATTATCAACATTTTGCCTTCATCAACCCTGTCTGTCATCTGAACTCACTGCCTCAATGCCTGTGATGGGATCTCTTCCTTTTTCTTTGAGAGTTCTATGGAATAATCTCCTGTGTCTGAACTAGACATTTTAATTCCTGTTATACCCATAATGCCTTTCAGAGACCATTTAAAATACGACAGGTGACTCACACCATTAAAATATGTACGTCTCTCCAGCAACACTGTAAAGTGAATCTTAAGAATCCATTCAGATGTTTCACAATGTTAGAAAATTCCTCGCTTTGTACTTGGTAATTCTACAATTTACAATGGCCCCTATTTTTGACAGTCCTGCATAATTCTGTAGCCATAAAAAAATCTCATCTTCCTTCAGGCCTTCCCTTTACTCAGGCCTCACGTCCTCCCTGATACTTCTAATAATAACATGCTTAATTAAAAAGTCATACACACAGCACCTTACCTTTGATGCCATACGCATGAACAGTGAGTTTTGATCCTCTGCTGTTCTCATCTTCTCATTTTTGACCAAATCCTTCAGGTTCATTCTATCATCATCCTGAAAATACCTTACTCTCTCTTTATCTACATGAGTAGGCATCTGGAAGCAAACATATTAAAAATAAATATTAACCTAATCAGAAAAGATCAGCTACACAATTCAGACCCTAAAAATTTCAACAAGTTTAAAGACTCATGAATCAAGGTATGCAGATCTGAAACACTGGGGCTAACAGCTCCATTTTATCTAAGGAGAAAAACATCTTTCCCTTTCTTCAATTGCATCAGTATGTCTAAATAAAAATATAGCCTCTTCCCAACGTCACTATATCCTTAACATCCTTAAGGTATCAGAGCAACAACATTAACACTCAGGAAAGATAGACAGTACTTCACTGAAACAGTTAATTAGCTCATAAAAATGAAATATCCTAAAAACTAATTTTCATTATTGACAACTCTAAAGCTTTTGTAAAGTCACAGATTACTGAAACACAGTAATCACAGACAGTACCGAAAACTTGTATGAATGGTATCTCTGGGAAATGTTGCCACCTTAGAGTGCACAAAGGAACAGAGATGTCCCTTAGGATAGGATTAAACTAAATTCCAAAGGAGTACAGGGAGTGGTCATTAACATAAAGCAGGACAGCATTTTCCAAAATGGAAACAACGGGACGATGACAACAAATTCCTCACCCTCCTCTGTCTTTCACTTCTCCACAGCAGTGTTGCAAACTCATCTGTCCTACTAATCAAGAATGCTTGCTAGAATTACGAGGTGTCACCTCCTCTTATCTCAAAAAGATCAAAGTGCTACTATATTTACTGTTAGAAGTAATTATCCTAAGAATAAAACACTGCTCCAGCTTCCAAGTTTCTTATTGTTCCCCAAAGCACTTTGTTACAAAGATTAGGTCATAATTATTATTGTCATCAGTAGCCACATTTTTTGTTAGAACTGAAGTGAAAGTAGCCCCTGAGATCTGAGTACCTCAGCAAAATCCTTCTTAATTTGGAAATATTCAGCTCTGCTAATCTTTGTTATTTACATAACTTTATGTAATATAAACTAAAGAGACTGTGATAACTTTTTCCTGAACATGCATTTAGATAAGCCCTAAAGTGATCCCTTGGGAAATGCAATCTGAAAATAAACTGAATATATGCTTAATAAATATGTACTTTAATACTTAATTACAATCATCTTCTGTGACAGTGGTCACAGGGGTTTTCAGGTGAAGGGAGAGACGAGAATGTTGACTCCCTGTTCAGAAAGCTTGCTTTATTATTTTATTACATATATATATATATATTACATTATAACTACACTAGAAAGAAATAGAAGGAAAGGTTTCCTCAGAAGCTAGCTAAGCTAAGAATAAACAAGAAAAGAATGATAACAAAAGGCAGCTCTCTCGCACGCTGTCCGAGATAGCTCAGTCCTTGATTGGCCATTAATTATAAACATCCAAGATGGGCCAATCACAGGTGGACCTGTTGCATTCCACAGCAGCAGATAATCATTGTTTTGCTGAAACTGCAGCTTCTCAGAAGGAAAAATCCTAAGAAAGGATTTTTCATAAAAGATGTCTGCGACAATCTTCCAAAAGGAACTTTTTAACTACCTACTGACATTCTAATAAGATACTCATTAATTATGGCAATATAAAAGTAAAACCACAAAATCAGTCAAGAGGTTCAGTACTCAGATTTGTAAAACTTACCATCTGCTGCTTTCTTCGTCCTCCTTTTGGCTCCAGTGGCTCTGTTGTTCCCATCACAGGCCATGCCCTTCCACTTCCATCTGTTCTCACAAGGACCACTTCTTCATCTTCTTGACGGCTTGAAGCCTGTCAGGTTTTAAGACATATTTTAAAACAGATGGTACAGACAAGCCAAAAGAAATACCTAATCCACATGAAATAAGTGTTTAAAATCCTAAAGATTAAGTAACAGATTCTTTAAATTTTGTGTGTTCAGTATAATTCAAAGTAGACAGTTTCACCTTAGTGAGATATTCTTTTCAAATTCAAAAAGAGAAAAAAGTATTAAAAATACATTCAATTAATTAAATGCAGAGCTTTTTTTTTTCCAAAAGAACCAAGTTTGTATTCTTGCTTTTTTCACATAAAGCTTTAGCTCACACAGGTAGACACATAATGTTTCTGAAATAGTTAAAGAGATAATACTGTATTAATAAACACCACCATCATTATAATGCTGTATTCCTGAAAACCATCTAAAAAGCTACAGCCCATTACAACTTCTTTTATAGATTGGGAGTGTGGAGAATAAACATCCTCATCTCTGTTCCCCAAAAAGTTATAGAACCTGTCTTCATGGAAGGTTCTTCATAGGGCCCCCACTTGATAGGGGGCCCCTATATAGATACAGGGGATAGATACATATACAAACACACAGAAGGGGAAAAAAAGGCAGAAATTCCTCACCAAAAAGTAAGTATTTTGCTTTCTAAAATATTAAGAATAATTTTTTAAATCATTAAAAAGCCTGTGAACTTCCTGATTATACTCCAAGGATGTTTAGGTAAATCAGTTGATTAAATTAGAGCACATAATGAGGCCTCTACTTAATCAGATGGTATTAGGACAGCCTTTGTCAAATCTTATAAACAACTTCATTAATCTCCATTTCAAGCTATTTTCTACCAAACTGCTTTCCACCTGCCATCCTTGCCTAAGGAAAGCTTGTCCCAGAAACCCAAATAAAGTCTGGAAAATCTGTAGATACTGAAGTATACTTCAACAGCTTAATTAGATTTTTCCAAGGGAAGTCATATGAAGGTAGAAGTTATGGACCAAAAAGCTGCCTGGGTAAGCCAGACCTCTCTCTTCTGTAACACCAAAGGCAAATCTCATTTTGCAAAGCAAACCAGGATGTCCAGCACAACTTTGGCTCCAATAACAATACTGGTATTTTCAGAGAATACAACATGACTTATTTCCAGCATCAGCCAGATACATGTTATTTGTGTGTAATCTGTACCTCAAGTATTCCTTTTTCACAATGTAAGGGCTTTTGTCCCTATTGGTAGGGGGAGAAAAGGTGGTTCATTCCAATGGGAGAAAAAGGCTGTGAGCATTCACCCAACACATGTCATGTGATAAAAAGGTCACAGCTGACTGAGACACAAACAGCCAGACTGGGGGCACCAGGTTTTACCATGCCATAGAACCTTATTCACAGCAGATACAGAAAGCAAAGATGAAGTTAACATCAATAAGAATGTATCACAGCAAACTTCTTCAATGCCACAATTCCTTTAAAACTTGGGTGACTTTACAAGTTTGGAGGTTGAACACATAACCACAGATATTGCAGTGAAATCTCAAAAATCCAGAGCATTGCTAATTAATCTGAAATTGCACAGACCTTTGTAGAGAAAAAAATCACCATACCCACATGGCTAAGCAGGGATACAGAGCTCTCCCAAGAGGACTAATCAAATCCACACAGCAGACCCTTTACAGTTCTCAGTGAATAATCTACCAAGTAGCCACTTCTGAAGGGTCCTGTTCATGTGAAATCCTCTGCCAGGAGCATCTTTCCAGTCATTCAGCTCCTTTTACCTGCTGCCCACATAGTGTCTCCAAAAGGATGCTAACTTCAGGTCTCTCCTTCCCCACACCTTTGTTTTACTGAGACAAGGAAAGGATGAACTTTTCCATTCCCAGTCTCTAAACTTTAACCTCACTGTATACATGACTTTTAAAATACACAAATCACTAAAACCAACAGTCATTACAACAGCAGTGCTTCAACAACTGCAAAGAACAGTAAATACCAGATTTTTATACCAACTTACAAATATTTAATTCCTTTTAAAGACAGTCATCCCCAAATTTGTCTTCACTAAAATTCTTAATACAGACATTTCAAAAAGGATGTCATTGATGTGCAGGCTGTTATTTTCCCAAAAGTTGATGGAATTCACAAGGTGTTCTATGTGTCAGACTTTCTTTGTCTTTGAAGAAGGGCTCTAAAATATTAGATCCAAGCAACATTTGCACTTTCTCTTTTCTTCCCATTTCTGCATGCTTACACACTAACATACAAGCAGCAGAAGAGAATCTGGAATGAGTTAGGACAGGGACAGGGAATGGAGAGGGGAGTGATAGATATAATACATACTGAATTCTTTGGGTCAGAACCCTATAGCTGGCAAGGTTTTGTCTGCTTTATGAGGCTTTGAGGTTTTTTCTCCCTAATTTCCAAGAGTCCTGAGTCCTGACACAAAGCATGTAATACTGACTATAATGTATTCAGATTCAATATTCCAGAGGGAAAAAAAAAAAGGCAAAAAATTATAGTAATTTTTACCTTTAGAATACAAAGTACAAAGAAATCAAAGTGGTCCTTCAAAGAGAGATTAAAGGAAGCAGATAAAAGGATAAAATAATTATGGACAGCATGAAAACTAATGTGAAGTCATGTTAGAGACTAACAGCAAATGCATACTAGGAACCAAAATGAATTCAATGGATGCAAGCCAAACATGATTATTCAGAAGATTAAAGATGTTATTAGAGGTAAAAACATCCTTCAAACCTCAAAACCCTATCTAAATAGAACTGACTTAAAAATATAGCATAAAAGTTAATTGTATTCACACAAAAAATGGGTTTTTAGTAGAATCTTACTAACAATAATTAGTGAAGTTATTTCTAAACACATCAGAAACAAAAAGCTTTCTGGTAGAAAAAGATGCTCAAGTGGTTACAGCATTATCAGAAGGTTACATTTGAATAATATATTAATTAATTGTATTTTATTCAACAGCACTTTTTGAAATGAAAGAAAAAAAAAACCTAGAACTTTAGAAATCATCTTTAAACTGAAATATCAGTAAAAGGAGATTTTTTTAGTAAGCTGCCATGAAGTAATGATTTTCACTAGAGTTTCCAAAAAAGAATTGTAACATACAATGTCCACATCCTTCAGCATATATTATATCCCTTTAATAGGTCTTAGTTCAAAAATAATGGAAAGCACCCAATATAATAAAAAGCTTTAAAATGTGCCAAAGGCTGATCCTGGGAATTCTGGGGCAATGTATCCAACATTTGTAATGGATAAGTTCACACAAGCAAAATAAAAACTAGACTTCCTCTACACTTGAACAATTACACCATACTGAGAAAGAGCCTTTGCAGGAACAATCCACCACTCACAGAAGTAACAAACGTTTTAAGGAGTGTGGATATCAATCTAACTGCAAAAGTTACCTAATGTTCTCTTTTTATCTATTGATATTTTCTTTACACCTGTATTCCCATGACTATGTGACATAGTATATGGTAACATAATGTGGCCACTGTGACATAATAAATACTCATTAATAATTATGATCAGATAATATTTCTGTTAAGTGCAACAATAAGTTTAAAACATATATTAAAATATTTTTAATATACCTATTCTTAAATGTTAAAATTGAAACTGGAGAAGAGGCTCAGTCACTATCCCTAAATCTTGTGATGACTGCTAAACAAACAATATAGTTTACAGTCTGAAATGAATAAAAATAGGGTCTATTTCCTGAGTGAGAGAGGAATTGTTTGTTGCTATTAATTAAGGAACATGACTTTTTACTTCAGGCCAATTAAATATGCAAAGTACACAGTTGTTCTCACCAAATGTACAAACTGCTACACAGCAATTAAGACTCAACTGAACAAAACAAGCAGACAAGTCTGGTTTTGAAAGATAAAAGATTTCAATTAAATACATAAATAAATAGAGTATCCGGTACCCATCTCAATAAGAATTTTGAACTCTCCAGATATTATTCCTATTCCATAATCCAGCAGGAGGAAGTGGAAATCCTCTGCCACATCAGGTGCACAGCCTAATTTGAGGAGCAAATGAAGTAGTGAGGTGAACAAATGAAGTAGTCAGGCCAAGCATCTGAGACAAGATCCACTCAGTTTTCAATGCTAATAGTTATAGGGAATAAAATATATTTTAATAGTCAGTATATTGTACGGTAGGGAACAAATAAAGTTAAAAAAATATATTTTTAATTACTGAGCCAACAAAAAGCTGGATGCTGCATGATTTGAAAGCTTTCTGCACATGTTTACTGAGAGCTACATTCAAGTGGTACAAGCACAGAATAATAAAGGAATAACAAAGGAACAGTCTTGAGCAAGGAACTAGCCTCTACAACCAAATGCTAGCTTTGTTAAATCAGATGCTGCATTAAGCATGCCACCTGTTTCCTTTCCCCTACAGTCTCTGGTCAATGGAAATGCTTTGGATATTGTCTTATTCCTCTACTGGAAAAGTCTGTCCTCATGTCATAGTTTCAGTAAGTGTCCAAAAGATATCTAGCACTTCTCAGAGTGCTGGACTCAGCTATTTCTCCCATCTATTGTCTCCTGCTCACTTCCCTTGCTCCTTCTCCTCCCATTCCAGTTACCCTTGTCTTAGGCGCTCAGCTTGCAGTCACACATAACCACCAGTTACCAGAAGGATGGGTAAATCCCAGGTAGGAAGAGTGTCTGCCTCCTTCAGTGCTGGCTAGTCCTAAGGGCACTATGTCTCATATTTAGGACTCATTTTATTCCCAACCTGGAGTCCCCAAGTAACAGGCTTCAAAGCATCTAAGCTCCCTTCAGGCTCTAACATTTGCTGTGAATAGTGGCATTGTAGCCTTCAATGTAATGCTTATAAAAATCAGTAGTTTAACCATTCTCTGTGGCAAGACTAAGGTTTGCATCTCACAGGAAGATGAAATTAAAATGGTCAGAGGCCTATAACAGCAGTCCACTGCATACATGTTGTATCTTTGATCTGGGTTTCCTGAAGTAGAAAAAAGATAAGACTAAGAGAATTAGCAGCACGAGGAAGGAAAGCAAAAGCAAATTTCTAAAAACTAGGTTAAAAATTTAGTATTTCAAGAAAGACTTCATAAATATATTAATGAGTCATTATTACACATTCAAAAGGTGCTAACACAGTAATGGGATTTTTAAAAGGTTTTACAAGATCAGAAAGTTGCATTGCCATAATTAGGCCCTTGTGTTTAACAGAGAAGAGAAGCATTAGAAAATCTGCATTGCAGGTTGCAACACAAAGGTGAACTTTCCTACAGAAGAGCATCTGTATCAGGTAGTGCTTGGTTTGTCTGTAAAGCACTGGACTAAACAAAAATCCCAAAATTCCAAACCATGGAAAAGGATTGGGTCTCTATCCTTTTTGTCTGCTAGTAAGTGAGTGACACTGGTAATAACACAATAAGTAAAAACCTTCATTTGTTCTTATTGATAAAAAGTCAGTTGCCCCTTAAAATTCAGCAGTTCTTTGTCCTTATAAAAAGATTATTTTGGCTAAACTGTTTATTACTCAGAATAAACAGTTTATTAATCTTCATTAATCTCCTTTTACAATTAATGTCTCTGACATTAGCCCTGCATGCAGAAATCCTTCTATTTCTGCTCAGTACTTATTTTCTTAGAGCATCTTTAAGACAAGGTGATCAGAATATCATCTCTTGAGTAGAATGGCAGACACAAATCTAGAGTCAAATTAATTAAGCCATACTGCCAGCCTGTTGAAGTAAAACTGCAACTAGTAACATATAACTTACAGCAGCTTGTAATGTGTCCATTGATGCACCCAGAAACGGAGAAAACTAAAACAATTAAGTCTAATTTTAAAATAATATCCTGGATTTCAGGAAGCCACATAGCCTTGAAAATACAACCTTAAACAAAGCTCTAAATATTCAGTTTGATACTCTAAATTGTTAGCTACACTTTGAAATGATCAGTCACTTAGCCACATCAATGAGCCACTGTAGGTATGAGATGTAAGAAAATTTGTGAAAACTGTAATGACTAGATGGCTTGGTTTTACAGTGAGAACATCTGACACAAAACATATATACTCCAACCATAAAAAAAAGAGAAGTATTGAAGCATGTTGGTTCTTAAGTCCATAGATTTCTATTTCATCTTATCAACTGATTTAACACAATGAAATGGTAAATACAGCAGTAAAAATATGCAGAAATTTAACATGGTGTGGCAGAAAATACAGCCAGAAAAAATGGCACCATCAGTTACAAGTGCTGCATGGCACTTGGATGTGGTTTTTGTCTCTGCTGTTAAAGCATACTTGGAAGTTTGTGTATTCTCAGTTTAAATTCTAAGAAGTTTTAGCCATTCTGCCCTTTTATACTTTTTAGATGCTCTGAAATGATATTTTACATCATTTAATTACTAATACAATTTTTCCAACATGTTTTAATTGCAAAAGCCACATTCCTATGAATTACATTCAGGAAGATAAACCACTTTGACTTAGTATGCATTTGTCTTAAATAATTGTGTAATACACTCTTACTGACATCAACAAGAATGCTCAGGAAATAAACTAATCAATAACAGCATACACCTATTATTTTTTAAACGTATGCACTAATGATATGAAAGCTGTTCTGCAGCTCATACCCCTTTCATTATTCTATGCTACATTTAGAGCTAGTCAAGTCTGTAGGGAAAACACAAACTTTTGCTGAAGAAAGAAAGGCACAGCCATCTTGCAGACAAGATTCAAGTGTGATGGAACAGCAGGAATCAGGAAATATGATGAGCTGAAAACATCTGAGAGTAAACAGGCCATGAACCATCTGTTGCTTTATCTCCCCACCATCTGAAGTTTCAAATAAAATCTCAGATTTTTACTGTGCATTTAGTGAGGATCATTAATCCCCAGCCTTCTAGTTTTTGCACAAATGTCTCAGCGATACTTCTATGCCAAGCAATTTAAAATCATTTTTAAAGTATTCTTTATATATGGTAAGTCTATCCTATCGCTGTATTTAGATTCTGCATTGGTTAAGTCAGAATGAAAGTTATGAAAACATATTACAGGTAAATTTTGACAACCAAATATTTTCATTGCAGAAAAATATCTGTGTTTATAGTCTCAATTCCCAAACCTAAAATTTAACAACCTGGTACACCTGCAATTTTGAACACTAATTTTCAGGGTGATTTGGCTTTTGCTTTGTGTTTGTTTAGCATTAGCTTGGTTTCTTTTCAAATAAAAACCCCCACACTTCAGAAGCATTCCTTTCCTTCTTTCTTTCACTTCCTGATCTGAAGTACTAATCACTGTCTAAATTTTACATGTATACACACATGTCCACACATGTCACCTGACTTTGAGATAACTGTCTCTTTCTCCAAAGAATCACTGCCATTTTTAGGCTATTTGTGAACAGGTCAATCTTGAAAACATATGAAAAATAAACATACATTCTTGTTTTCCCCATTATCGTTACTGAAACCAAGAGAACATTCATTCAGGTTTGTTCCACATCCGATTCCTCTCAGCTACTCACTCCTAATGCCACATGGTTTACTTGTCTCAGGATAGTAACTGTGCAGCAAATCATTTCTCTGGGTAAAGATCCAGCATGCTCCATCCTGTCTCTCCTAAGGCAGAACTATACACAGTGGGATGCAATGGATGCAATTTTATAGGATCAGAGAATATTAAGGGTTTGGAAGGGACATTAAAGACCATCTAGTCCCAACCCCCTGCCATAGGCAGGACCTCCCACTAGCCCATGTTGCTCAAGGCCTTGTCCAACCTGGCCTTGGAACACTGCCAAGACTGGGGCATCCACAACCTCACTGGGCAGCCTGTTCCAGTGCCTCACCACCCTCACAGTAAAAAAAATTCTTTCTAATATCTAACCCAAATTTTACCTCTTTCAATTTGCACCCGTTACTCCTTGTCCTGTCACTACAGCTCCTAACAAAGAGTCCCTCTCTGACTTCTCTGTAGGCCTCCTTCAGACAAGTAGGATTTGAGATTTAAGCTAAGCTGTTTTATTCAGTTTCTTTTCTAAAAAACAGTGTTAGTTCTTCAAAAGAATTTTAAAAAATATTATTTATAATGAGCTAGTTTCCCCACTATTCTCCCTCAGAACTTCAATACATCAAAATTTGTGTTCAGACAGGAAGTGTTGGAAACATAATCAACCTTATTATTTATACTCAAGAAGAATAATTAAATAAAAATAGCAGAAGTGCTTGAAGTACATGGAGTTCTTAATATTATGAAATATATTCAGTAAAAGATGAGTCCCACTTATGCCATAAAACTCACCAAATTAACTTTTCCTCGCACTATAAATCTTCTCCTCCTGAGATGTACAAGCAATGGCCTGGAGTTACTCTCACAGATGCAACAGGTAGCCTAGAAAAGGTTTCCTCCTTTAAAGCAGCACCATGTCAGCCACTGTAAAGTGAAATGCTGTGCCTGCCAAAATTCAAGTCTTACTCTACGGATGTCTTCTATGCCCAAGAGGCTTCGCAGAAGCACTGAATACTCTTCAGTAGAAAAACACTCATACTAGACCAAAGGCTGAAGGACTTCCACAGAAAATTCAGTTATTCAGATGAAGATTTTCTGTGATTAAATAATTCATATTTTCCCTACATATTCTCAAATGCATAACAGAAAAGCCTATAGCTGTTTCTATTTTTCAGAACTCTCTTCTTTTAAATAATCAGTGACTCTATACTCTACCATGTTATTCTGCTTAAAGTACCACCTTCCAGCTTTCATTCAATTTTGTATTGATTTTTGTCTTTCAAATGCAATTCATCATAATTGAAAACTGTCTCTAGCATTTGCTCAGCAGAAACTACTTTCTGTTTCCTGCATACTAATTATGTTCTATGGAATACAGAAAAAAGCTTAGGGTTGAGAAGCTTTTCTTCTAAGCCATACTTCATTTGGGATTGAAAACACTTTTAAAAGATGCATGCCTCTACCATATTCATCCACCACCATGTTGTTGGACCAGATGTTCATGATAAGTACCTTCCAAAGGAGGATATATTCTATATTCTGCCTCTTCCTCATTTAAATTTGTACATTCCAATTTTTGTAGTAGCAAAACCCGCTGCAAATTATGTGCCCCATAGGAGTACCACTGTTCCAGATACAGTTTGTTAAATAAAAATACTGAATAAAAGTATAAATTACATCAATTGTGACTGGTACTGACAATGGCAAAGGTGACATCCTCATAATCAATGTAATAAAATCTAGGGTTGTGTAGCACATTCAGAACAGAAATACAAACTGTATTTAAGCGGTAAACTATGAACACATGGAAGCTGTTTTGTAAATGCTGAAGTCTCCACAATTTTCTGCTGTCTCCTTACATTCAATAGGTATCATTTTCATCACCTATCCCAACTCAGACACCCTATGGTACAGCAGCCTTCTCTTTACAGAGTTTCACCAGGACTCAAAGTGCAGCTTTGCTTTCTTAAAATGCCAATGACAAATTAGACAATAAGCATCTGAAAATAAGCATCATTTCATTCTATCCCAAATGAAATCAATAGTTTTTTGATTTCCATCAACCCTGAAGGTTGCCTCCTACTCAAAGATAAAACAAGCACAATCTAAATGTGGCTCAAGCATTTAACTACAATACCCATTAAGACCCCAAATTCCATTAACAGATAATTTAACTGTATTCATACTAAAATTCATAGGAGGCAGCCTGCAGTGAACAACAGAGGGGTTCTATCCAAGCTGAGACTTAGTGAAGTATATCATCCGAGAAACACAATGTTTTTAAATTCCAAACAACAATTTTTGAAAACTGTACTTCACAACCACATTTTTGAGATTGCTTGGGGTAGAATTCTTGTCTAAGTCAAAAAAATTACAAAACTAGTCACTAAGTCTCACTGTAAAAGCTGTATTTACCTCCACTCCCACTTATAAACAAAATTAAATTATATAAAAATATAATAGGATTTAAGCTAACACTTTATAGTCCCTTCAGTCTGTAGTTTCTTGATCACTTTATGGCAGAATAAACCAGCACCACTATCAAAAGAATTGATCCTATTCTCTGTACAAACCCCAGCCATTCATACACCCCGTTATACTAATGTAAGTCTTCACTCAGTCACACAGGGAACAGAATTGGGAAATTGATCCGTGTCCAACTAATTAAGAAAAAAACTTCCTAGGGAGATGCATTCAAAATTGGCTTCACTGCTTCCTGATTTATCTCCCCAGCTCTCCCAGCAGAAACTGCAATAAGGCAAAGACACACTTCAGGACCACCCAGCACGACACTGGCCGTGCTGCTCTGCAGAAGCACAGACAGACCTGCCTGAGACAAAATGTTTCATGTTTGTTACTGGTAACGGAGGCACAGCTATCAAGCTTTGGGATCAATAGGATATCTGTTTGGAAAACCATTTCTGTGGCAACTGCTTCAGGTACCCCACTTGGAGCACACCTGTGTGAACTGGCTGAGGCTGGCACTTGGATGGTCTGTGCCACAGGAAGGCTGAGTCATGCAGAGCCAAACAGCCCTTCCCAAAGCAGCTTCCCTTGTGCTATGGGATGGTTTCTGAACATCTGGGCTGCTGACACACAATGTGACACAGCTGGCCCTTGGTACACAGGAGCACCAAACACATCCTGCTTGTGTCCCACTAGTCAAAACCAATTCAAAGCTGTAAAATCAGTTAAAATAGCCTGGCATCACAAAGACAGGGCTTAGGACAGAGCAACTGTAAGCTCTGATGGACTTCTGACACTCCAACACCATCTAATACAGACTAAAAGGAGGAAAGAGGCACAGGCCAAGGATACTCATAAATATTTACATCTGGTATTTTTGCAATGACTGTTAGTAGTAAAAATGCTCTAATTAAAAATTAAGATAAAAATCAGAATATGGTTGAAGACCAGACCTGACCAAAATTGTTATCCATAACTCAGTACCTAAGGAATAGGTGTCCACCAGCATTTGTGAGGCTCACCCACAACATGATCTTTACTTCCCAATTTTAAAATCTGAATGGATTTTTTCCTGTGTAATCACCCAACTCCAGTCTGCTTTATTTAGGGTATTTTTTACACATATGAAAAACATGCCAAAGAACTGCACTGCAATGAAGCAGAATCTACCTACACAGAGCTTTTGTAATTTTGAATTGTTGTGAATTCAGGTGTGAGACTTAAATACTATCATCACAGGATAGTCAGGCAGAGACCACACATTGTAATTCAGTTTAATTTGTCTTCTAAAGACTGGACAAATACTAGTTGGTGTATGAGGTCGCACATGAAGCTTTTTAGGACAAAAAAATTTAGTGGCTTTTAAAACTCAACTCACTAGCACCTGAGTTTTTACTGTGGAACTGGGGTAAAATTGAACAAGAACATGAGTTTTTGTCTGAAAATTTCCTCTCCAACATGAGGAAAGATAACTCATAACTTAAGGTATTAGCCCTGTTTCCTTATATCAATGTTGGTACAGAAAAGCCTTCTTACATTTCTTAAATACCACCCCTCAGAAGGAATAACATTTGAAGTGCCAGCTTCTTCAGAGACAGCAGTCATGCAGCAGCCAGCAGATATCAGTTTCACTTTTAATGGAAGATATATGTCCTTGCTGAGGAAATATTATGAGTAAAAAACAAAAATTGAATTTGCTAAAGCACCATGGACAAAGTTTTGTTTACCACCAAAAAGTACAATTCAATTTAAACAGTCACTCACCTCAGTCACACTTTCTAATGTTCCTGAGTACATCTGATGTTCTCTAATTCAGCTGCTACCTCTATCATACATATAACATTAGTGCAAAGAAAAGAAAATATTTTCCCACTTACCTCTCTGCCAGCCTTTGCTGGAATCTGTCCCTGAGTCTCTCTCAACTTGCGAGCACTGTCAAGTTTTGCTTGAAGTTCTGAAGCTAAATCCTTCAACAAAAGGGATAGTACTCCATTAGTTTAACTATATAAATTCTTTAAAATATTTTTATATCAAAATTAACTATTCATTTCTTTTTTTTGTGTTTTGATATAACATTTTAAACTCTAATAATATGAAATATTAAAGAAAATATCAATATAATTCACACAACTCTTTATAGGATATAACATGAAAAAAATGATCAGAATAGAGGCATCTGAAGTATAGGAACAAGCATTGCCATAAAAAGACCAGAAAATGTATTCTTAAGCATTATTAAGTTCTACTAATAAATGCTTTGCATAACTAAGCATAGGTATTACTTTATGTATAGGAAGATGAATAAGGAAGCTTGAACACATCATATGCTTTTTTTTTCTTGTACACACACATACATACACACCTTTACACGCATACATCAGCTCTATGGGTCTAGGGAAATAGCTCTCAGAAATTTCTGCTATGAAGTTTCACAGCTCTCTACACTCCATGTGCAACTTCTGCACTTTACACCTTATTTTGAGAATTAAAATGTGCAAGAGGTAGAAAATAAGAACAGTTTACAGTCTTGTGCAAATTGGTTTTGATGCTCCTGAGCTCCCTTAACCATCTCACTATTAACTAAATAGAAGTATCTCAGAATATCTTGGATTGCTAGGAATTGCCAGCCTATCAACCTGTAAAGAATAGAACTATTTATACTCTAACCCCTCTGTCAGTTTCACTGACTGGACTCCAACAATCATGCCCGTACTTGCCACCCAAAATTAAGTCATTTGATCAACACCAGGCAGCAAACCAGTAACAAAAATAGATTCAGAATTCATTTGGCCCACATGGCCAACCCCGAGCTCCAGCCACCAGAACATGCTGTTACATAACCATCTGTTCTGGTGTGTGGGGATGAACTTGCTTAAACAAGCTGCATTTTCAATCTGATTAGAGAAAGACCATGAAAAATATTTAAAATGCCACAAGGCTATTATATATGATATATATTATATTACCTATTTTATTATTTAAATTGTTGTTGTTTGGTTTTAGGGGTTTTTTTTAACTAGGTTGATTCAGAGTGCATATATAGAAAATTGTATCTATAAAAATAGTAAATTGTAGTACTGGTTTCTGCCACATGATTTGGGTCAAAACAAAACAAAACGATCCAATATTTAATGAATTACACTGTCCCCACAGAATATGTGTATATTTTTCATCAAATCACTTGCATTCAGTTCCCATCAGGTTGAAAAGAAGAAGACAGATTTGTCCCTGAAGTTTTGTTTAGGCAATGCTACTGAAGCTGAGCAGTATCAAAAAAAAAAGTTTACAAATTTTTGCTGCTTTCCATCAGTCTTTGGAAAACCTTCCCCTCCACAGTACTTTAGCAATTAGTGTATAGATGGCTTATAGACAGCTTAGACACCAGTCCCTCACAAAGCTATCATAATTACTTCCATAAACATATTTTTCCTCACTAGTGTATGTTTTTTAGTATTAACTAAGAAATCTAGAGATTAACATATGAACACATCTATTTAAATCATTCACACTGTACCTTAGTAGGAAATACATTGCTTCAAGTAACTTTTAATTCACCTTTGAGGATAATAACATTTAAAATGGACATGATTTCTAGATAAGGTATAGCTGTTCAAATGTTTAAAGCTACATACCTACATCTATGTCTAAAGCCTGTGAGAAAAGAATTCATAACATAAAATTGGTTGGAAAAGAAAATATTTGTAAAATGGACACTTTCTCCTAACAAAATCTGAATTACCTGATAGGGGCTTTAACAAGGATCAACACCATGTCCTGATCCAGCAATAGTGACAAAACATACTAAAACTTTCCACAAATCAAAGAACTGATAGCTCTTGAGAAATATTAAATTACCACTTGGAGACTTAACATGTTTTATATATTACTATAAATAAATAAATATTTATTATTTCTTAAAGATGCAAATTTTGGTGCAAATATTATGTCACAAGAGGCAAACTAAACAGGTGCAGTAAAAATTAATCTTAAAAAATAAATACAAAAGCCCACAGTGATAGCATTTGCTTCTAAAAAACATGAAAATAGTTCCTTAAGAGCAGCTATTCAGAGCCAAGCACTTGAAAAACACAGCTTAAAAACTAACAAACTCTGACCTTGTTATAACTGAAGCTTCCAGACAGTACTACTGAAGGGAATTAACTCATTATAGCCATGTTTAATGTAATAAATAAAATGCATAAAACGCCAAATTTTGTGTTGCTGAAGAGTGAAAATCCTGTTCCTTCAGGTACAAGGAAGTAAAATGTTTACACATTAAATACACAGCTGTTTCTCCCAGCTCCATAGACCAACCTCAATCAGAGTAGGACCACAAAGCATTCCACAGCTGTTCCCAGTGCAGAGGTGGCAGCAATGGCATATGCTATTCCTTTCAGTTTTACAATTTCCATACCACAATTAATAAGCTCGCTTATACAGCAGAGCTATGGACCACAAGCACCTACATGTGACAAAGCTGATGAAAAAAGCAAAGCTCCAGACACTGTTTACCTTGTAACAAAGACAGGGAGCTTTGCAGTTTTCACCTGGTCCTTTTTTTATAAAAAGAGAATAAATACTATAAAAAGGGCAGAGAACAACTGGTTTAGATATGCTGCTTATCCTAAAAAGCCTGGGGTCCTGAATCCTCTATACTGCATTTAAAGCAGAAATTACTGTAAAAGCAGTAACTTCAAATCCTACCAAATTTTGCAAGTCTTTATTTGCTTGAATCAGTACCCTTTTAAAAAACACACCCAAACAATTAAATTGCTGTGAGCTTTGAAGAAAAACTGCAGTAAATCATGACAGTTTTTCAGAGCCATTACCGTGTCTCCCATGAGTTCTGCTTTCACAATCCTCGCTCCCAGCCTGTTCATCTCCTCCTCACTAAGGACCTGAGGCGGCTCATCCTTTGATGATCTGGAAAACAGCAGCTGCACTAAAGCCACAGAAAAGCAAGGCAGTATTCACCTGTGTAATTCAGTATGATAAGCCTACTGTGCTTGTACATATGTGTCTACTCGCAAAATCATTGAAAACAATGTATTATAAAAATGTATTTACAGACTGACGTTGCCAAGGACTCGGAAACCAAAGACCTTGAATCAAATTTTTATGAGGCTTGTTTCCTCTAACTTTTGAGAACAACTCAAATGAAAAGCACTATCTGTGAACATTCTCCCAGCATGAAAAAACAGTCAAGAGTCAGGAGCAGGTATAAGAAGGAAAAAAAACAAGGGAAAGAGAGAAGAAAGTGTTATTTTCACCTACTCTAATTCTTCTTTCCAGGTTTGGCCATGCTTTTACTTCTCAGCTTCTGCAAAATCACCCATTTCTGAGTTATTATGCTTGTCAAATGGCCTTCCACCTCTTGAAGATTACTTATTTTCCAATATTATCTGCTCACAGTACAATCTTTGCATCTGAATATTTTATGGCTGATACAGAAGAGTTGCTATAGAAAATTGACAGGTACCTTTTAAAAATAAGAAGTCCCTCTAGAGAAGCCACAGCTGGTAATAAAGAGTATTGTACCCTAATGTTGGTATTAAAAACTTAGCATACGACTTTTTATTTTTATGCGACTTATTATTTTTATTATATTTATTAAGTATGGATTCCTAAAAATACTGCAAAGAAGCATCAAGGAAGTTTGGCTCTTGTTCTCTGACCCTAGGAAAGACTAAAACCAATTAACTCTAAAAATAAAATACCTAACACAAAAGATACATAAGAGTACAGTTATGATAGCGGTTCCTGCTGTTAGAGACAGAATTCTCTCACAAATCGATACGGCTAAACCCTGTAGAAATTGAAGGAGAAATCTTTGAAGATGGTGTCCTCTTTAAGCACCAGATCTCTCCAGTCCTGACAAAATTACTAGAGTTGCTTTTCATTTTTCATTTTCAAGATGCCCAATCCAAGCCCCCAAAATTCAGCAGAATTTACTTTAATTTCACCAGAAACAAAACATGCAAAGATTAGGTTCCCACTGTTCCTTAAGCTGTATCCTTCAAAGCAAGGCAGACTACTTCAGAAAAGGGAACAAAAGGTGTTTATTAATTCATATATCTTTTTTTTTAATGGTGCTAGTGCTTGAATCACTGTCTGAACTTTCTGAGACTTGAGACATTACTTTGATTTGCTTTTTATCTTGTCTCAAATTAAACTCTGAAGCAGTCACATTATTAAGTGTGACTTCCAGCAAACACTAGCTGATGGACTTTTCCTCTGGGGAGATCCCTTGGACATCCAATCAGCACTTTTAATTAACCTGTGTCATAACTGTCCAAAACACTTTGATTTATAGGCTGAAGAGACTTCCTCTGTGCTTTAGAAAAGATAAAATTTAAAAGCCATACTTTCAGCATGAAAGATGAGGAACTGAACCAGCAACACCTATTAATTCAAGCCTTCACCTCAAAGATTTACTTTTTGTGACTGACAACACTACCAAAAGAGTACATGTATTACAAGAATTGAAACTTTAAGAAGAAAAAGAAAGCAGCAGCTTATAAATTACTCTCAACAGGTATCTGCTGCACAAGTCCAAACCTGAAACGTTCCAAAAGCCAGAATTTTCTACAAAATACAATACCAAAAAAAAGTACTTCTGACTGCTGGAAACAGGAGGACAGGTTATTTACTATTTCAAAACACACAGAGTCTCAGGAGTTAAGAAGTCATGTTAGAAGAACTTGGAAATAAGTTATGTCAATAAGCATAGGCTATATGGTTCTGCAGGCCTAAGTAATCCCCAGTTTACCAATGAGTCAGCTTAGTAATTGCATTGGCTAAGAAATATAATTAAAATATCAAAGAAGATGGACAATTGGGTTTAACAGCACCAGAATGGAAAACACATGCAAAAGAAAATATCAGCTGAACAGTTTCTACATCTAGTTCTCTTCTGTGAGGAAAAGAACTATCTTTCTTATCATAATAATTGAATTCTTTGAACTTGAGCAAGTAAACTACTTCTGCACACAATCTCATTTCCCAAAATTTGCAGCTTTGTCCAGTTACAATTACCATTGCACTTAGTAAATGCTGCAGTTTAAAAAAAGGTACTGTTTTTGTACCTGCAGCTAAAAAAAGTGAATCACCATTCCTTCACCAAAAAAAAAAAGACTGGAAGGAGTAGCTGCTGCTTCTTCGAAGAAAACAATACTGAGGCAATGTTCTTCTAGGTCTGGCTCGATGGGATGGAATTTATTTTTTCCACAGCAATGTGGTGGTGAATTTTTCTCCACCTTGTGCCTAGCCCTCTCCTTCTCAGGCCATTCTGCAATCCCAGAAATTTCCATTATGCTTTGGCCTTTGGGGACCAATGAAGTATCCCTTGACTGCAGCAGGAACTCTTGCCAGGCTAAGGTAGAAGCACACTGTCTGCACCCAGAACTCCTGGTGCCTGCCACAGTGGGGAACAAAGGAAGAAACACTCAGTCAGCCCCTGGCAGCCTCTGATCATTACTCACCTGAACCACAGCCTCAGTGGAACTGTACCATTGCTACTGGAACTTTCAAAATTCCAGTGACTGTGCCAGACTGTGGCCAGGATGTAAAGCTACTGATGACTGCAGCCCAGCACACTGTGACTCCCCCAACAGCAGAGCTGTGTGAGGCCCCCTGAGCTCTCCTAGCCCACAGAGGGCTGTGCCAGCAGTGCACTGAGTGGGACCCCTCTCAGAACTCACCAACTCCCCCATTTGCAAAGATTAGAGCACTGTCATAGAAAGCTGAAACCCTCCACTCCTTGAGGTTCAACTCCTGCTTGCTGAGGAACTCCAATACACTTGAAGTATTTCACTGAACTCAAGAGGAACTCTTAATAGGCATTTTTTATATATTCACATATATATATATAGTTATACATTTATACACTTCTATCCCTATATATCTCTTTTCATACACGTGCATGCACGTGTGAATTACTGGAACAATCTGAAAGAAAAGATTCATAGTAACAACCACACTAGTCAGATCACTGGAAGAACCAGCAAGCTGCTAATGCTGGAGAACAGGAGGCCACGAGCAGAGCAAAAGGTCAGTTCTCCACAACTTTTGAGTCTGACCACCTCTCCTTACTACTCTCCATTGTCTTTCACAAAAGCAAGTCATGGAGAACTAAATTCCTGCTGCCTGTTAAGTTTGTGTTTCCTTTCCCAGTCCTACTAATGCTTCCCCCTCACCACAGAAAACACACCTTCTATTAAACAGCTTCTACTATTTTTCATATGCTTCTACTTTAGCATATGAGCTCATCTCACGAGTGGCAAACCTATCCCTGCTGTATTAATTATCTCAGTTTTTAGTCAGCATTTTCTACCATTTCAAGGTTGTATTTTATAAATTCAATGACCGTTAAGATACTTTGGAGGTTTTTCTGCCTAAGAGGCCAATTTTACTGCAGTGTGAACTAACATTAGAAAGAAGCAGAAAATAGCCTATCATTAGCAATTCTCAAATGTGCTGAGGAGACAGATCAGGTAGGGGATGTTCACTACTTCTGCTGAACTTACTTCTTCTAGCTGCCCTTAGCTGGAGGCTAAGACCCTCCTTGAAACTAAAGAGATCTGATATAATCAGGGCTTATCATGTCAAAAAGGAGATAGAGCTTTCGTTATATTTTGCCATGAAAATACAGAAAATAAAAACCAAGGAAAGATGTTCATAAAATACCTAGGGGATGATGTTTTACTGTCAGATAAAATCTGTTTCTTCTCAGGGGTATCACTTGCATGTTCCTGTCGTAACTTCTCTTTTTCATCACTTGGAGCTCTTTTCCAACTTTTGCCATCAATTTGTTCTCTAGTACCTGATGATTTTTGATCAGATTTTAATTTCTCATTGCTATCTTCTGTGTGTCTTTTGGTCCACAGTGCAGTATCCTCACCAGGTTTCTGGAAACGGCTGCTCAAAGAGCTATGAGCTGAGTCCTCCTTGGAAGAGAACTGCTTTAACTTAGAGTCTCTGGATGCACTGTAAGACGTTAAATCATCTTCAGAGGGTTTCAAAAATTTGTGTTTCAAGTTGCTTAGAGACAAACTCCTCTCCTGATTTCGTTTTTCACTGGAGTATTTTTCTGCTTTGGAGCTGTAGCCCCTTGGTACTGAGTCCATGCTACTGTGTCCACATTCCTGGTCTGCTCTTGACACATCTCTTCTGTAACCCCTGTCTTCCTGTGCCCACCCCTTGCCATACTTCTCCCTGGAATAGCTCCCAGACGTGTGCCTGTCTCTATCATCTTCATCTCGTGTCATCTTTTCAATATGCTGCTCTTTCTTGTCTTTCTTCTCTTTCTCACTTTCTGAATAGTCAGTCTTCTTCCATCTTCCACTTCTCTGATAATTTTCCTTTTTGGATGCAGCTTTTTCAGCTTCTTCTAATCGTGACTGAAATACCTCCACTGACTAAAAGAAAAAACAAAAAAGTCATACCACTTTTAAGGCAATGGGATATTGTGTAAGTATTTCAAATTTGCTATAAGATCCCATATATTAAAAACATTTAACAAGAAAAATATATCAAAGGGTGGGTAGCTCTAACCCCTTTATCACCTTTATCTAACCCCTTTATCAGAGAAGCTTCAGGGACTGTTTTTTCTTGCTTCTTTTCACATATTTTACTTTGTACATTAAGTACTTGTGCCCTCATATGAAAGTAATCTTTTCCAAGCATCTATTAATATGAAGAAAATTTAACTGAAGATCCTTACCCCGTATCTCTCAGCTACAATTTCATCAAAATTTCGCTTCTCTCTCTCAGCCTGCTCCTTCATCCTTTGGTATGATTTTCGCAGCCAACTTAATCCAGCATCTTCTACCACTGTAACTAAAGTAGAAAACAACAAAAGGTTGTAGTTTAACATCTCAAGTAATTATTCCTATTTGACCTTATTCTGTATGTGACATTAGAGTTTCACCTAAACTTATTGTAAAAATTGAAGGAGTGCAAAAGAAAAACAGAATTCATATACAAATACAATTACATATTTTCATAAGTTAATGCTGGTTATACCTCAACAATACCACTCATTTAGTTTAAGTTTCTCTAGTTTATCACAAGCAGTTTCCAATACAGGAGTGACATATGAGAAGCTGTAGAGTTTCTTTATGACATTAAAGAACCTTCCTGTCACTCCCACATCCTGTGTCCATTCTTGGGCATACCCCTTACACACAAACAAATGAATTCCTTTTCTCAGAAACTGAATGAGTAACCCACTGCTTCCCACGTGAGAAGCTAGCAGTGGTCTTGACAATCTAAACACACACTCACTGATGCCTGCCAACTCTTATAGATCTCTGATCTCTGTGACTCTTAAAAGTGGGCATGAAGCTAATGGTTCTGGGACAGAAACCTGGAAGTTTCTGTCCCAGAAACCATTACCTTCATGCTAATGGTTCACAGGGAAAGGCTCTCAAAAAGCAGACCCCACTCTTCTCTGTTGACAGAATACAAGGATCATTCTCACCACATAATAAAGGCTTCATGACATTATGAAAAAGGTTTTTGTTACTGTGCTTGATAAAAATGAGAGGGATAGCCTTGGGGTAAGGAAAAAAGTGAAAAGACTACAGAAATACTATTTTTCACCAACTGCATCTGTAATGTACTTCATTTTGATGTGACTCAGACTTCTGTGGGTGAATTCTTTAAAACTGTAATTTGTGCAATGGAATGAAAGGAACCAAATGAGTTGACAACAATTTATCTTGTCTTGGTTAAATCATACTTTTCTTTAATTAGTTCAAAATGGTGAATTTGGTAAGGATATTGAAGGTCAAACCACTCAAGATAAAAACCCAGTGAACAGAAATTCTGCAAAACACATATTCTATGATACTAACCCAATATTCACTCTGGAATTTTCATACAAATTTTACTTTATTACCTATATTATTAATAATATATATATTATTAATAATCCTGTTACAACAGGAGTAACAACATTAGGAGTAATTTGTTAGCAACACAGAGCCCAGAAATTGGAGACAGAAATTTAAGATTATTACTAAAAGTTGCTCTTAACCTTTCTTAACCGAAGCCTCTTCATCCTTCTCTGGTGGCAAACCTGTACCACCATCTTTCCAATAGGGATTGAGTTCTCTCTCAGACAACACGGCCTAAAACAGAAATAATTTAAATGTTTGCATAGCATATGGTTTGTATTTTATAGAAGATCTATACATTTTGAGAGACTTGTATGTGAAGTCACACAATTCACCACCATCACCACTTTCATGGTCTAAGCATCTTTTGTACACACTGTTTGGTGTACCAAAGAAAAAGCAGACACTCAGGCACAGAAAACAGAGGAGTATAAACCTACGTGGACAGCAAGTAGTTGGGTGGGACAGTCTATAAAAATCATTCTTTTCTAAGACTAAGAATACATATAAATTGTCATTAACCATATAACACAAGCTGACATTCTGGTGATTTAAGATGTCCGCATTAAATGGTCCTCATAAAATAGTGTTCAGGAAAAAAAATGTAGAGGAAAAAAATTTTAAAATATTCATCCCTTGTCCAAAGACAATAACCAAGGCACTGCATACTACACAAAAACAGTGATCCAGGTCAGTCTGGTTCCCAAGCACAACACAGCTAAGAGGGAAACGTAATGGCAAGAAAGAGCCTGCTGTGAGACATGAGGACAAAGAAATATTAACTAGTGATGCATCACTATGTTTTCAGATCAGACTACACAGCATTTAACAAGGTAAATGAACAAATGAAGGAGCCATCAACTGTATGTAAAAAGAGGTAATTCAATGCCAGCAGCCCTTTTTCCAGCCAGACCCTGAATCACCCATGTGTTCACCAACAACTGTTCACAATTCTCACAACAATTGTTGAGACATGAAAGGCACAACAACTGCTATGAGTTCTTTCTTCAGGAGAAAACAAGCCTCTGTACCCTACACTTAAATACAGTAACTTAAATAAGCTTTTACAACATTAAACAATGGTGCCCCTTTCACACACCATGGAGAAGGCCAGACCAACAGTCTGTCATTGTTACTAACAGAACTTAGTACTACTAACAAAAGTAGCTTTCTCCTTACCTAGAAGTTAAAAGGCTTTTCTCCACAAGCTTGATGTATGAAGCATTCCATCCAAACAGACCAATTTAATTAAGATCATTATCACATCAGGCATTAGTTTTAATAACAATAAAGACTTACATATTTGAACCAATTCATTACTCTATTCATCACACAAAATTTAGTAAAAGGCAGAAAAAGATTAAGATATTAATTCCTCCTACCTGCTCAAGTTCTTGAGCTTTCTGCCGTTCCAATACTTTTTCTTTGTGTCTTTCACCTTTGACAGCTGCTACTGACGTTGTTTTCAATGACATGAAGTTTAAATTCATCCATTCTTCTCTCTTTAAAATAAACACAAAGAATCAGTGTTCATAATTCCAACAAAAACATGGCTTATATGCCAAATCAAAGCAGTGCAACTACTGACAAATGTTGTTGACAACAAACAGTATAGGTCCTACAAAGACATATTAAATACTTCAATGAAAAGCAAATATGATTTTAAGAACTCTAATCTTCAAAATTTTTAATATTTAAACAAATTTCATGTCTCCCTGTAATATGAAATACATATTTACAATGGCATTTAAGACATTAGTAAACATGAATATTTTCAGTCTGCTAATCATTAGAATAAACAAATACTGTACATCCCATTTAGCTAACTCTAATCTCATGATCTCTTACATCTCTTCTAGTGTATATAAAATCTGCAATCATTATCTGAGCATAGTTCACACCTCAGATATCCAGGCACTAACTGCACCCTCAAACTTAACAGCTATACATCTAAATTCTGTGAACTGTACCCATTATAACAGCTAGAAAACTGCATTTACAGAACCTAAGCCAGATCAAAGAGATTTTAAAAATGAGGACTAGACTAAAGAAAAGCATCATATTAAAAGCCTAGATACATCCACCAGCTTTACACAGGTTAAAACCTGAAGCCTCAAAAGCAAGCAGTGACATACACATGGCAAGCAATTACTCTACAAAGGCAAGTATTTCGGGCATTTCTGTAATTCTAGTGTAGCAACCAAAATGACCAGATTACATCTATTTTGAAACATGGCCTTGCAGAAGAATCTTCCTATCTTCAACAGAGTTCAAGACTCAGTTGTCAGTCTGAACAGATGCCATATGTCACTTTGTCTCTTATTTAAAAATTATGTTAGACAACATGCCAGAGAATTTCAGAGGTGAAACTCAACATTATATTTCTCAGATCTCTTTCAAGAAAGAGAAGGAACTGAAAAAATATCTATCTCCAAGTGATTCCATAATATCTATGTCCACATCAGCAAGCAATGTGCATCAACAAATGTGGATGTCCATGGGACCTCTGGTGGTCATCTGCTCCAAACCCCCACTCAAGCAGGGTCACCTAGGGCCAGCTGCCAATTTATTCAATTGTAGAACAGCCACTAAAATTGTGAAGTAAAAAGTAACATGTCTAGTTAAGACCTTTAAGATGATGTCTTCTAGAAAATCAGAGTAACTTGTAAGAGCCTCAAAACCTGATAGGAGTTGGTGCTGGGCAACATTAAGAGTAGTGCCTTATTAAACACTCGGAACTATTAGGTAGAGAAGTCTTCTAATCAATGAAAAGTAGCATCACCCAGCTAAACAAAGACATTGGTCTGTAAAACAGGTTTTGCTCAACACTCTGCAAAAGAGCTCCCAAGAAACCTAAGCATGTTTCACAAGCTCAATTTATCTCTGGAGTAGCTGTGATCCTGCCCACCTGCAGGGAAGGTTCTTTTGCAGTATCTTGCTGCTTGTTGACCTTCCAAGCCTCTTCTGTGTCATCTGACTGTGACACATGTGACTCAACCCATTCAACTGAAGAATCCTAAGAAAAGAGTTTAATGTAAAGAATAAAAATAATAGCTTAACACACTACTTGATAACATGCAATACTTAGCAATTATATCAATAATCAAAATTAATGCTGATTAGCATTACTAACATAATATTGTTTAATATTTTAAAATATTGATAATAAAACCAGAATATTAATATTCCAATAGGAAATTGCTCCATCGCGATCAAAATATTTCACTACATAAGCATGCAACATGACCTCATACTGGCAGCTTATTTGCATAACTCTACTAAAAGTAAAACAGTCAGAATAAAAACAAAACCAAAACCAATAGGGTTTAGGACATAACAAAAACCAAAATTTTAAAAAATCTACATGCATTACTAAGTATGTTTCACATTTTAAAAGTCAGATCAGTTACACAGCACAATATAAATCATGGTATATGCTATTGCCTGCTATTTTGTATCCCACTTCCTACACTTGCATTTGCAAACAGCGTGCAGAGATTTTTCACTTGAATCCAATAGGGCTGCATTGAACAGAGTTTCTCTGCTATTCACATGAACCTGTCTTAGGAGTAAAAGACTTTGGATGGAAGTTACAGCTGGGACTGTGTTGCATCCTAGGAGTCCCTGCTGTGATCTGAAGGGTTTTGGTGACACCCATGGAGAATGTGGGACATTTGTGCCTTTGGTTACTTCCCACACTGATACTATTGTTCATCTCTGAAAAATAAGTCTCATTATAATGGACGTTCCTTCACGCCATAAAAGCGACTCTGAAAATCACAATTAACAGTGCCACCTGACTTGTACCAAAAATGCTGGGAAGATGTTTTCCACAACGTGGCCAGAAGGCAGCACCCAGATTTCAAATGCAGTCTCTGCACTGTTTTCCAGAGTGCCCTTCAATGTGAAGGCATGTCCTTACATGGAAGAAAGAGATTCAAATGTACAAGTCCTTCAGCCCCATGTACAACTCCCATGTTGTTGGGAGTGTCCATGGTTGAACATCTGTGGAAAAAGGCAGAGGTAATTCATGCTTAAAATCAAAGTCTATTATTTCCAATTTTAGACACATCTTTCTGTCATATATCACACACTACAGGGTATCTATGAAATTTTTTCCTCTCCATATCAGAATGAGGATTTTGATTTTCATTTTCTCTCTGCTGAAAAGCTACAAATCCCTTAGATCCTAATGAGTGAATTTAATACCATAAAATTCACAAGCACTCACATAACAGCCCATTTTAAATTGATTAAATACTCAGTACGTGAAAATAGAAAAATTTTGTTGCAATTTTTCCCAACAGAAAATGATAAGAATTAGTCTTAATTTTACCAACCATGCATACACACAGGGACTAAAATGGTTCAGGTTTTAAGACTGTAATTTGAACTATTTTAGAATCTTTTACTTACGGAAGAACTACCAAGTAAGTCATCCTTCTTTTCAGATTTCTGTTTCTTACTTTTCTTCTTTTCCTTCTTAGCTTTTTTGGAATGTTTATCCTTTTTCTTTTTTTTCTGCACAGAATGTTCCTACAAGTAAATGTTTGTAAATGATATCCAGTAAACCAAATCATCCATATACAATAAAAATAATCAAAACCTACTTACCAAACCTCACTGAAAAAAGATGAAATACACATAAATACCTTTCATTTTTACTACCCTCTCTCTCTTCTATGGGGGAAGGGCTGGAGTGGTAGGGGCAGGGAGGGCATACTTCACATCTATGATTAATTTTTCTTCCCCCTCTCAGTATCTTTTTCATTGGAACTAAGGCACTGCAACTAAACAGATAATACCTACTACACTACATATATTTTGGTCAAACCTATTTCTTCAGGTATCACTACATTATCAATACACATCTTTCCATTGTTGAAATATCTGCACATTAAAAGGATGCGATATTCACAGGCTCCATTAAGGTTTCTCCTGTGAATGAACACAAATGAGACTGCTATGAAGCCTTGAATCCTCCAGACTTCTTCCCATGGGACTCTTATTCTCTGGTAGCACTTCCTTTTCTGCTTTTGGTAGAAATTAAAGCTGGAATTGAATGACAGAATTTTTTCCTCCTGGCGAATAAAAGATAATGTCTTCCTTTAAAAAAAGCTAATATCAAAGCATAAAGAAATCAGAAATTGGGATGTGTTTAAAAATTGTCTTAAAGTCCACCAAGTCTTCTGTTCATACAAACATTCTGTAAAGGCAACAACCCAATTCAATTATTTACAATTTCATCACCTTTTCCAGTGGCTCCATGTTTATTCACATCAGCAGGCACCCATGTATCTTCACCCCGCAGACCTTTTAGCAGCTTGCAGCTCTCCTTCTTCTCAGAACTAATTTTGGCCTAAGATGAACAGAGAAGAAAAATAATCAGGTGGAGCTCAGTAGCTTTTCCACACACAATGTTGAGAACTGCATTTCAGGTATTAGAATGTTCCTCCCTTTGTAGTTACAGAGATAAAACTAGAAATACTTTTACTACATCTTCTGAAAAAATAACCATCACTGCAAACAGTTTCAATCCCTAAAAAGGATTTTTATAAACCTCTAGTAAATTCTTTATCTTTATTTATATATGCCATATATCACCCTACCCTGATTAAACAGGAGGAAAGTTATTTTATATTATTACAGCCCTAATTTTGTGTTAGATAAGTCTTGCAACATGCTCTTGGGTTTTTATTTATTTGACAAGTTTCTTTTAAAATAACTAAAATCAAAACAAAAACTAAAGGTAGAGTTTGAAATTCTTATCTTAAAACACCAACTTTTACCAGAAAGTGTTGCCAAACATAAGCCAAGAGAACACATACAAGTTTAAGAAAGACCAATATTAAAAACAAAAAAATAAAAAAGTCTCAGGAAATTGGACAACAGTTGAAGTTTTTCCTCCTGGCCAGCTATTAGTTCTCCAGATCCAAGCCTGGGCACTGCACAAGACACTAACCACACTACCACAGGGCAGTTTCTCTTTTTTGATATAGCCAAGAAGAAAATCTGCAGCTTTTGTCCTGCAGCTTTTGTTTGCAGGAAGATGACAATACACTATAAGGGTTCAAAAGAACAGAAATACATGCTAAAAAAATAAGACTAAAAGGGGATTTTTTTAAAAGTGCTAACTCACAAGACAGGATTGCTGCTGTGTTTTTCAAAGTGGAACAACACAATGAACTCAAAAAACAAAAAAGTCCACTTCTTATCTGTGCCCAAACAAAACACCCTTTTAAACTTTTCACTGCCTACTTTCTTAGCAGTTTATCCATGTGATAAACTTTCTAATGCAATTAAATGCAAGCAAAGCAAGGCTGCTACCCAGACTTCTTGATTTTAAACAAGGGAATATTGTAAAACAAACAAAAAATAGTGTAAATCAGCTTGAAAAAAGAGGTCAAGACTGAGACTTCCATCTTTAGAATGAAGCTGACAGTCTACAAAGTTGAATGCTACCTCTTAAAATTCAAAAGGCAGGCATAAAGAAAGAGTTAAGAACGCATTCAGACATCTGTTCCAACATCAAAACATTTTCTAGTTTACAAGTAAACAAAATAACAAAAGAATGAGCAGGACTACAATGCAGTGAGAGTGAAACAGATGTTAAGTGCAACACAGCATCACTAAAACCACCCAGGAATCCAAAAAATGCAGGTGTGTTTCCTGCAACTTCTACACCATGCAGAGAGGTAACCCTGGCCACCCTATGACATCTGGGACAAAACCCTTGAAAACTGATGCAGAAATATATCAGACTGATATATTCTCTTCTAGTCTATGTAGATAATGATGGCTCTTTTGTCTTAAAAACATATTCATCTGTCTAAAACAAAGTAACTAAATATGCCACTAAAATATTTGGACAAGTAAAGGAAAATAACCTCAGCTTTGCAACTCACCAAATGTCTACAAGCCACAGACTCCAAACTTGAGCTTATAACTGGACAGAGATGAAACACTGGAGATAAAGGGAACCTGCATGTAGTTCTAGATGGAAATAAAAAAACAAACAAACTCTGACTCCAAGCTTGTTCACTCCACAAGCAACACAAAACTAGTTGCCAAGATGTAGACTGGAAAAAATTAGGCAGGCTTGTCCTACATATTCCATTTTACTTTTGGTTGAGAAAGAACTGCAGCTGGAGTCAACAGCTCCCTTCCACCCTTTTTGCAGTTCTCCAGCCCATAAATCTATAAATGCCACAATAAAGGCCACTCAAGATCAGCTTGTAAACATTTCTTCATTGTAGATGTTCTCTGTCTGTCATGGAAGATTTAGCCTCTTATCATTTCCTATAATAACAAGTATATTTTAAATAACATTGCTATTTTCTTCATGCTGCCAAAGTTACAAATAAAATGAGGTAATGTTATAAAGTAAGGCACAAACTGAGCTTTTATACTTTTTATTAGATCTAAAAATAAACACAATAAATGAAGGCAAGTATTTAAGTAACTGAGATACATCATTCTAATGAAAGAGGTGGATCATCATTTTGGCTGAAGTACACAAATACTCATTTGGAACACAGATTGACTAGAAATCATCATCAGACTACAGATTGCTGTCTCCTGAATACTAAACTAAACAGGATTGGGCAAGATGAATGTGTAGTGGCAGACTGACCACTGGGCTGTTAAAAAGAGAAAGACAGAAACAAAAGCATCAGATGGAAGTCTGTGTCTCCTAAACAAGGATACAAAATATAGAAGATTCTTAACAATATATCTTTGCAAGATTAAATAAAAAGAAGGAACAAAAAGAAAAAAGAAAAAAATAAGAACATTGCCTAGACATCTAAAAAATATGAAAGAAGTTAAAATTTCTAAGACTAGAAAGTTAGCAGCAATACCCTCTAAATATTTCTGTTTCTAAAATCTAGCTCCCTCAAATTATAATACTCATTTTTTATTGTTCATTATACTCTCCCCTCACACACACACAATTACTTCAAGTAGAAGTGAGTCGGAAAATCTGCCTACACTACTTTATTAGCTTCAAAACTTACCTTCATATTCTACTTTTCTTTTCAAAAGCTGCAGGGTTTACTAGCATGTCATAAAATGTAAAAAAGAAAGAAAAACTAATTAATTCTCCTGTCAGATTTACCATTCTACCTATGAGCACCAACTCTAATAGTTTCACATCTGTCAACCCAGAGGAGTCCAAGCACTTAATTCACATTAAGGTTCATTAATACTTACAATACCACAGGAATACCCAATAATTTATATTTTCCCCCTTTACAAATGAGGTACATTTTAGGTCACCACAGCAATATTTTTCAGTTTTTTCCTCCATAAATAGTGGATGATGCATTTCTGAAATACCTCTATTTCAAAAGTAATTCTTTAATTATGCAAATGCCTGTGCATGTACACATGAACACTTTACAAGCAACAACCTGTCAAAGAAGGACAAGCATCATGCTACACTACATACTTCTGCAACACCCTAATAAAATTGCCCATGGTCTCCTTTGCAACAAAACAGGAGAAGTCTAAGGCTGGCAAGGCACTCAGCAAGGTCTGTTGTTACAGTCCTACAAAAACAGTAATTATTCTGCAGCACTATGTCAACAATGCTTGCCATGGTCAAAGAGAGCCAAATTTTACAGACTTTACCACAAGTAGGCGAAAGGGGTTTGAATTTCACAGATCCATCTGAATGTGGGAGGAAACCAAGTTCAAGGAAAGTGCTCTCTGGTTTCCATCAAGTGGGTCATTAAGGCCCACCCAGCCCACCCAGTAGCTGACAACATGATCTACTAAATGAATAAAGTTTGCTCCAAAGCAGCCTGTAATACACTGCAGATGCAAAACCCAAAAGCTATAAAAAATACATCATGCAACACCAGGAAGAAGCAGAAAAGATCAAAGGCACTGCCAACAGCCAAGTTATAGGTCACACAATAAATGCAGCTTGTTACACAGCAGTCCCTCAAGGATGTCCAGAAGGGATGGAGGGATGAGGTAAAAATTCCCTTCCCAGCTCACAGAAACCCTGACCAACACTCCTTCCTGACCTCAACTCTATTTACTGTTTCAGCTCGCATGAAGTCCAGAGAAAGTTTTCCATACCATTACAAAGACCTTGCAATTTTCCATCTATAACTGTGGTCAACCTCTAGTTCTTCAAATTATAATTCCCATGACTCAATAGTCAACTTCTTCATCCAAAAGACGAAAGACTCCCTTTTCCTCCACAAGCAATCAGAAGAAAATCTACAGCAGATCAGATCATTACAGTACGACAAAAACATTCAATAGAGAGAGCACCAGCTAAGCTGCTGTCCTGGCCACCTGCCACTGAAGGGCAGGGCTCCATCCCACACCTCTCCTCTCTGCACTGCCCCTCACATGTTCCCGCCACTTTACCCAGGCCTGTTCCTGCACTCCAGTCTCAGGCAAAGCCACTTCCAGGACCACCCTGACACAAAATAAATCCCACCAAAAGGACGGCGCAGCTTCCTGCAGAACAGGCTTACAAGTTGCCCCTCTAGCAAGGTCATCAAGGCTCAAGGAACAAAGGGGCAAAGTGCACTTGGGGAAAAAGAATTGTGGAAAAAACTTCTTTTCAGCAAAAGCTTTCCGTTAAGAAAGTTCAAAAAATCTAACACCTAGCCAGTCCTCCAGACACCAAGATAAGACACTCAAAATATGTACAATGAGCTTTTCTTTCTCATTTCAGGACCATCTCCCATGCTGTCATACAAACTACCTGACTATTTTAACTGTTTTGATAATCAAGTATCAGAAAGGTTGCTATGCCATGTATTACCATCCCATTACTTTCCATTACCCCAAAGCTCAGGGACAGAGAGCCCTGGTTACACGAGTGCTCACCTCCGGGGAACTTGAACATGCCCTTCTTTGCAGCTCTGATGCTTTTATACCAACTCTCTGTCTGAATAACACACTTATTTTGGTGAATGCTTAGATTATTTTTTGAGTCTCAATATTCCAATTATTGCTACATCCACAAAGACTTCCCAAGGAGGACAACAGTGGAAACACAAGGAAGAGCTTAGCTTCCAGCCCAGCTTGGGAACTTGCAACTGATTCAGAGAGCTGCCTGCATCACCACCTCCTCCAGACACAGCTTTGCCAACTGGAAATGTCACCACTCTTGTCATCTTCACCTGCCAAAAGGCAGAGATAAAGGTCACTGAAGCAACTATCACTTCAATCATTTAAGCTTCTTGTGATCAATAATCAAAAGTCAGATGTGATTTAAAGAGCAGGCTACAGAAGATGTCAGCCTTCAGTCAGAAACATCTGGGAGGCAGCAGAGGCTCTGCTGGTACACGTGCAGACACAACAGATAACTAGAAGCTATTACTGCTAGGAAACCATAAATAGGTATTTCTTATTAATGTGATATCTGTCTTCATCATTGACCTTCAAAAATGACCTATCTGTTCAAAGATGTTGCTTACAAAAATGCATGGAGGTGCTCTGACAAAAATCCAAAAATCTTTTGTGAAAGGCAGTATTCATTTCTCAGTACCATTACTCTTCTAATACTATAGACTGAAGTGCTGAAGTGCTTATTTTCTTTGGCAGATAGAGCTGGAGATTTAACACTTCATGAAGATTTAAAAGGGAAAGAACAAAAAGGAGGTGCTTACAATTACAGCACAGAAGCAACTATAACCCCTAACAGAGACATGTTTTGCTCCTAATTTCTCCCTAAGGAGAGATTTCTGTAATTTTCCACTGAAAACTGCAGTGTGAAAGACTGCCAAGCACTCCATCACCTCAGCAAATACTGATCACTGCAAAAAGCCACCTGTTAGGCTTTTAGGAGGAAATACCTGATCATACTTCATCAGCAAAACCTGCTGATTTCCCAGCTTCTTTAGAGCTCTAATACTGTGAACTCAGTGATACTGTTATGTACTGTTTGTTGTTTGCTTTTCTTTAATTTTAAGTTGTATTTCCAAAGAAAATAAAACAAAAAATGTAAACCAAAAAATTAAAAGGAGAAGTCTAATCAAAAGCATCAAATAAGATGTTTCCAAAAATAATGGCTTGCAAATACCAAATCAATTTTTTCAGAAATATAAATAATTTTCAAAAATATAAATAAGTAAAACTAAACATGAAATTTCTTGTTTGTGCAATGAACTTGTTTTATGGTATCAATTTATTTTCATTGTTTCAATAATATATATTATTTGACCGAGGTCTTATTTATTTACACCCAACTTCCAATCTGTCAGTAATCCTTAAAAATTAAAAGGCAGGATTTTCTGCACAAGGAATGGCCAAATCACATCACCCTCAGAGGCCAAAGAGTGAAAGACTCAAAGTCCATGGAAAAAGCCTCAAGTAACAGAAGAGCAACCCTAAAATACAAAAATACCATATGAAACAACAGATACAAGAGTAATCCAAATTTTGAAGTCTTGATAAGAAGCATTCATGTCTAGGAAAAATACACATCTTTGCACTTACCCCAACACCCATCAGACTATTTTCTTGCTGTAAACTTGTAAACCAAAATAGCAGTGCCATGAACTATCATGCTCAGCAAAACAAGATGCTATTTCTGGAGCTTTCTAATTATTTGCATGTCAACACTTAATTATTTGATTACTGGTCATTACCATAAACACTATCAGCCACTGGGTTTTATCAGTGCAGTTTGGAAAACAGACAAATAAAAGACTACACAAATAAAAGAATACATTTCCAAGATTTAAAAGAGAAATCTTGATCAAAGAATTGTGTGGCATTTTGGTTCACAGAAACAAGTGCACGCTCCATATTTCATAACAAAAAGCTCCTTAAGGTGAGTTGGCTGAACATCTGATCTTTCCAGAAACAGATCTACAGTTATTTCTGCAAATTTCTCAGATTACCAGAAGCAAAGACTACACAACTTTCCAAGTGTCTTTCCCAAAGTAAAAGGATTCCAGGATTACAATCACCAAGTAACTGTCTTGACTGCAATAGCCAGCTGTGATAAGTTCCTGATAATCTCTTGCTGCTTTTCTAAGCAAGACAAACAAAACACATTGAGAAAAAGTGTCGCAATAGTTTTCTCCCAGTTCCATTCATAGAATCATGGAATATCCTGAGTTGGAAGGGACCCACAGGGATAATCAATGTCCAACTCCTGCCCCTGCAAAGGACACCCCAAGAATCACACCATGAGCTTGAGAGCTTCTTGAATGCTTCTGGAACTCAGCCAGGCTGGTGCTGTGACCATTCCCTGGGCAGCCTGTTCCAGTGCCCAAACACCCTCTGGGTGAAGAACCTTTTCCTGACATCCAACCTAAACTTCCCCTGATAAAACTCCAGGCCATTCCCTCATCACAGAGCAGAGATCAGTGCCTGCCCCTCATCCTCCCCTCCCAAGGAAGCTGCAGACCATGACGAGGTCTCCCCTGAGTCTCCTCTGCACTGAACCAGCCAAGTGACCTCAGTCAGTCCTCATATGCCTGCATCCTCCAAGCCCTTCACTGTATTTGTCGCCCTCCTCTGGACACTCCCATAGTTTAATGTCTTTTCTATATGGTGGCACCCAGAACTGCCCCCAGCACGGGAGGTGAGGCTGCCCCAGAGCAGAGCAGAGCAGGACAATCCCCTCCCTGAACAGCCACTGCAGCAGGCAGCCCAGCCATAATCAAAGAAAGGCAGAGAAAGTCAATACACTTAGGACATTAATCTGCTCTCACACAAGCAGCAACAAGTCCATTTCTGAAAAGCAGACAGCAGAGTATTGACATGGCAACTATGATATCCTCAGGCTTTCACATTATAAAATGCTAAATTGACTTTTCACAGAAATAACAGAGTATCTACAGGGGAAGTCTTAAAAATATTGCCCTTTTACATAGCTATATTAGATTATTTGGTCCATAAATGGGAAGAGGAAACATTAAATGAGTTTAAAAAAAAAAAACTACTTTCATTCTTAAATTTCCCTATCAGCCAAATAAGTAATAAAGGAATCTCTACAGCTTCCTTTGGCCCACATGGGCTTGTATAGGATAAAATGCTTATGATACACTTCTGCTAAAACATTCTAAAACTTTGGTATAGAAAAGGGGGTGTGGGGGGAAACTCCCAAACTTCAATATCTCCTCTGCTCACTTCAACTTTTTGATCTTACTGCAAGGAAAATAAATAGTTCAAGGACATTCATAAGGTGATGAACACAGCAATTCCACAAGCAACAGCAAAGAAAACCATTTGATCATTAATTTAAGTTTCAGTATTACCCCAATGCACCCAAGAGAATATCTGAAAATCAAAGAATCTGACTTCGCTTTAGGTTGCTTGGAAGTGAAAATGTAACAAAGTGGAAATATAACACAGACTCTATACTGTGACTTTCAGTAAGAAGCTGAAAAGTCCCATCAGGAAGGTTTCTCATCAGCCATATAGGGATCAATCTCTAATGGTTAACTTCTGTAGAAAACAATGTCACTGTCTCCAGATCCATTCCTACACTCCACAAAAAATGGACTTGAAGAATCATGGTGGCTAGTATTTCACAAATTATACTCCATTCTGTTTACCTGTACTGGATTTCTCAGCGCTCTGACATTCTCAGAACTAAGAATCTAAACTAGTATCCCAACTAAAAAATGTCCAGCAATGCCCAGGGAAGCTGATGTGTATCCAGGTCTAAGTTCAAAGTGAGCTATCTCCAAAATATTCCTGCATCCTCCAGCAATTTGAGGCTCAACAACTTTTCAATCTACAGCTTCCAACATATACTTTGCATTTTAGGCCATTCTTGTCTGGATGAAGTGCAGTGCCCGTATTTGCAACACGCCATACAAGAGACTCCAGAATTTTTCTGTGCATCATCTGAAAGTTCACTTCTTTTGTCTGCTTTCAGGTGGCTACCTGCAAAATCCTTAATACAACCTAGTTCTTAACCTGAAAGAACCAGCAGATAGCACTTTCTATGCCCTACTCCATATCATTTAACAATTTTACAGAACTTTCTTGTAATAACTTTCTTTTCAGCCTATCTTTCCTTGTCTCAAAACCTCTAGAGTCCTTGGCCAGTCCACACCATGATCATCTCTGCACCTTTCTTCCCACCTTCTAAAAGGTTGTTTGGTTCTTCTTGAGATGCTGGGACCAGGGCTGCATAAGCTATTTGATATCACACAGAAGTGGGTAACAAGCCTGTGCAACCACTTCCTTTGTTCTTCATTCATCTCACAGCGGTTCTAACACTTGATCAGCTTTTGTCTAAGCAATGATGTAGCATCTTTATAGAGCTATTTATTTCCCATTTGTGAGTTTTGAATGGTAAAAGTCAACACTGAGCCCACTGCTATACAAAGGAAATCAGTGTTTGCCTTACTCAGAAAATCAGGGTTGTACACTGGGTTTTCTTTAGCATCACACAAATATTGCAGATGCATTTTAAAGATGTTCATAGAGGAGTAATTTGTATTCATGGCATTTTAAAAATATGCTGAACAATACAATGATGGTCTGTTTCTTGCTCAAGACAAAGAAAATTACAGAATTCAACAAAGATCCTACATGCATACCTTTTAATACACTACAGCTTAGCAATAAGAAAAAATATCAAATTTTGTTTCATTCTAAAAACTCCAAATCGCTTTCTCTAACATTCTTCAGCAAGGCTGATGAGCAGAATCTAAACCTACAGGAATACACTAACACTGAGAGTTAGGGCCTATGAAGCTACAGTATCATCACAGAACTCTTTGAGACACATCCTAACAGAGCAGCCTGGTGCTGAAATGCAGCAACTCTTTGAGACATATCCTGACAGCCGAGTCAGAAGTGCAGCCCCCTGCCCATACCAAACTTTCTAGCAACTACAGCAACTGTGCCAAAGACAAGCTGGGCAAAGAGGCTGTGAAGTGGCGCTGCCCCTCTGCACAAGAGAGGCACAACAGGGGGGCCAGCCAGGAGAGCAGGCACCCAGAGACACTGCAGGAGCCAAGGACTCAGCAGCAGGAGCGACCCAGACTGGGGCACACTTACACTGCAAGGGTATAGCAGCTCAGGGATTCAGTTGCTCAGGGTCCCTCCCTGCAGGCACCCAGCTCAAGCTGGCCTTGTGTTTTGCACCGTGATGTAATTGTTGTAAGGATCCACATGTCTCTGACTCTTCCATGGAAAACCTGGGGTCCAGCTGGTAAGGGAAACTTGTCTGACTGAGTGTGAGTGTTGTGTATAGGGAATCAAGCAGAGCACACCTTGGCCCACACTGGAGTTGCCCTCCACAAAGGGCTTCAGTGCCAGCAGGGACAGCCTTGGGTGGTGGGAGAGCATCCCAGGTGGGGGACTGTGCTTCCTGAATGGGCAGCCAGGAGAGTTTCCTCAATCCCATCACTGGAGTTTTTCAAGACATGACTGAACAGAGGACTAAATAATCTCACCTAGGCTTCCTTTTCCACAAGGGGTTGAACCAAGTGATCCTTCAAATCTTTCCAGCCAGGGCTGTTCTAGGATTCTAATCCAGTGGCACTGGCCCAGGCAGCTTGCTGTACAAGTGGCACCAGCTGAGATGGAAAGATAAACAGGACAACAGTGCCCCACGAAAGCTTTGCTTGCTGCTAAGGGTATTTTCTGGACATCCAAGAGGTTGAGCTGAGCAAAAGAGCATTCTTAGACATATACAGCAGTTCAAGTTAGAGCAACAGACATCTTGACAACATCAACAAACTTTTGCAGGGTAGTGTGATTCACTATTACTAAGTTAAAAGAATTTTCCTTCAACTGCTTGTCAAAAGGGGGGAAATCACAGAAGAAAACTTTTATTGCCAAGAAATGGTTCCATAACTGTACAAAGGAGATGCCCACATGATGTATTACATAAAATCCTCTGTCCTTCTGCTTTGCCTTGAGAAAAAGAAAAGACATCACTGTTGTGTAAGCATCAGCTATCCAGACCATTTTCCCACTACTTTTTTTCTTGCACTATCTTTGCCCAGGAAGATTTGGCTGTTGCTTACCCTGACCTTCCTTTTGTCAAAAGCCCATCATCACAACTCTTTCCATACTCTTTCTCTTACACTTCTCTTATTATTCCCCCCTTAAAGCCCAAAACAAGCCATGTCACTTAAGTGACGTGCTAGTTGTAACTTCAGCATTCACTCTACCTACAAGTCACAACAAGAATCACCACAAATACCAAAACCAGGCAGGTTTTGAACAAAGTGCATCAGGATTAGCACGGGTCTCCAAGTCACAGCATCTCTTCCAAAGCACCTTTGAGTGGGAGCCTCCTAATTCTTGTCTTACAGTACAGCAACATACCACTAGGCAAGTAAGTGATCCTACAAAATCAGGCTCCCACTTCTTAACACAGGCACACAACTTCAAGTTGTTACCATTCATGACCAGAATGCAGCAATGGAGGGATACAGGCTCTGAAAGAAAGACAGGCCACAAGACAAGAAGGAGTCGCCTTTTATGCCTCATTTAAGGAAAGGCTGAGAGCTGGGCCTGTTCAGCCTAGAGAAGGCCGGGAAGTGAGGGTGGGGTCATCTTATCAATGTATAAAAAAATCTGAAAAGAGAACGTAAAGACTCCGGCTCTTTCCAAAGGTGTAAGCACAGAAATACATAATAAGTGGAACACCAAGAGGATCAATACCACAAGCAGTAATATCAGGTGGCTGTCACGCAGAAATTCCAGACTGCGTCCTGCCACTGTGGGTGCCAGAGCCCAGCTCCCCCGGGCACACGAGGGGCTCTCTCTCCCCACGGCTTCCCCGCCTCCGCCTGCGGCGGCCCGGGCAGCTTCAGGAGCGCACCGACCCCGCAGAGCACCCAGCGCCAAGCCCGGGGAACGAGGGTGTGCTGAGCAGCCCCGGGGCAAGGCCGGGCCGGGCCGGTGACCCCACCTGTGCCAGCGGCGCCTCCCGCTCCCGCCGCTCCCGGCTCCGCTCGCCCTGCGGCCCGGACGCCACCCGCACGGCCCGCCGGAAACCGCGCACCGGCCGTACGGCAGCCCCGCCGCGACACTGTCGTGAACGGCGTCCCGGGGAATGGCGGGTGGGGGGCGGTGGCGGCTCCTCCCGACGGGGCTGCGGGGCACAGCGGGGACAGCCGGGCACGGCGGGGACAGCTGGGGACGTGGGACACAAGGAGACAGCGGGGCACGGCAGGCACCTGCCCGGAGCCGGGTTCTAGTGCCGGCTCGGTCCCTCAGCCCCTCTGTTCTCGCCGGCGTCCGTCGCGACGCGCTCGGCTCATGCCAGGGTTATGGAATCATAGAACATCCTGAGTTGGAAGGGACCCACAGGAATCATCAATGTCCAGCTCCTGCACGGGACCATCCCCAAGAATCATACCATGTTCCTCAGAGCGTCGTCCAAATACTTCTTGAACTCTGCCAGGCTGGTGCTGTGACCATTCCCTGGGCAGCCTGTTCCAGTGCCCAAACACCCTCTGGGTGAAGACCCTTTTCCTGACATCCAACCTAAACCTCCCCTGACTGAGCTGCACGCCAGTTCCCTCAGGTCTGTCACTGCTCACCGCAGAGAACATATCAGTGCCTGCCACTGCTCTTCCCCTCACAAGGAAGCTGCAGACTGTGATGAGGTCTCTCCTCAGTCTCCTCCAGGCTGAACACGCCAAGTGACCTCAGCCATTCCTCAGATGGCTTTTCCAGTCCCCTCACCATCTTCATTGCCCTCCTTTGGGCACTCTCTAACAGCTTTGTATCTGTCATATTGTGGCATCCAGAACTGCCCCCAGCACTGGAGGTGAGGCTGCCCCAGAGCAGAGCAGAGCAGGACAATCCCCTCCCTTGCCCAGCTGGCCATGCTGTGCCTGATGCCCCCAGCACAGGGTTGGCCCTCGGGGCTGCCAGGACACTGCTGGCTCATGTCCAACTTGGCACAGACCAGGACCCCCAGGTCCCTTTCTGTGGTGTTGCTTTCCATCCTCTCATTCCCCAGTCTGTCTACACATCCAGGGTTGTCCCATCCCACGTACCCAGGTGGGCTCCCCATGCCTTGCTCAGACCTCACCAGCCTCACAGGTGGAGGCCACAGCAAATACCATGTCATGGCACAGCAGCTTATTGGAACCCTGTGCTGCTTGACCAACAGGACCACACAGTCCTGCAATTGGCATTAAGGAAACTTACCTGCCCACCCACCCAGAAGCCACTCCAGCAGTCATACTCGTATCACCCAAGCTGCTCTGGCAGCTCCACACTCCGTGGTCAGACAAGGTTTCCTTACTGGCTTGACCCCAGGTTTTCCATAACAAAGTCTCTGACATTTCAATCCTTAAAATAGTTTAAATCACAATACCACAACAAAATAACAGTCTGAGCTGGGTGCCTTCAAGGAAGGACCCCAAATGAAGAAACCTCAGGGCTCTTATACCCTCACAGTCCAAGCAGAGTCGTGTCTGGAACCCTTGGCTCCTTCCTGTCCCTGAGTGTCTGAGCACCTGGCTGGAATCACACATCTCTGTGCCCTTTGGGTGTTTCACAGTCTCTTGCCTCAGGCTTCTCCCCAGAGCTCAGCCTGCAGCTGCACACCAAGCATTCAATATAATCCTCAACAATGGGTATACTGAGGTACAGGCTCATCCCTCCTGCCAGGCTGAAATTCCCTTGCACAGACCCTGGCCTGCTTGCCCAGACCAGCATTAATGAGAGTGAGCAAGGGAATGTGGCCCAAAAATGCTCACAGGTGCTAGAGCCATGCAGTGCCCAGTGCTCCCCACTGCTGCAAACAGCTCCAGGTGATCTTCCAGGCACTTTCTTGCCCAATTGCATCCACTTCAATACATCCATTGCATCCATGCTAGACTGTGACCTTGGTAATGTCAGGGTGCTGGCTGCTCAGAATGTGCCTGGATGAGCAGAGGGAAATTCAAAAACACATGTGCTCAAGCACTTGAAAGTTGCAGCTGGCCAACAGTATTTGACAGGGCTTCTATGCCTCTGGTGCAACAAATGTTTATCTGGGAAATAATTTCTTTGGGGTGAGATCAGAGCATTATTAATGCGTCTGACACCAGTGTCCGCAGTTGCCAAGTAATAACGTTCTTTAGGCCAAGGTCTGAGTGAAGATCTTGGGTAATTTGTTAGCTATTTGCATGGGACAGTATGTTTTCAAAGTGATAACAGTAATTTAATCATCATCTCCATGGTGGTATTAAATGTGTAAATTGAATTTGCATATTTGTTCAATTTATGCTGACAGTTAACAGCATCTCAAGAAAAACCTGTTGTAGATCACCACTAGGTATAGAACGATAACTGATAGACTTTCATAGGCACCATTTGGAAAAGCAGCATGTGAAACCTCTTCAGGGAGCCATTTACAGAGCAAACAGATGGATACAGAAGATGTTCCAGCAGGATTGACTAATGCTACTTCCAGTCCTTGGCTATATGCAGCAAAGTACACTGCTTGAGAGAGGAGAAGCAAGAAAAGAGCATGTTTGCCCCATTAAGGAAAGCCTCTTCTCTGATTGTGATGTGCTCTTCTCATCAACAAATTGGTTTCTTTCCATCCCAGTGCTACCACTTGTTCCAGGCAGCCAGCAGAGGATCTCAAGTGGGTGCTCTCTAACTCGCTCAGCACACAGCCAGGCATATAGGCTTAATAGATTTGTATTAAATCTAAACAGAAAATTGATAGTCCATGAGCTGAGCCAACTACTTGTGACTGAATCAGTTTAGGAAGTATTTGAGAATGGGAACAGAAAGTCTGAAAACTGTGGCATAACGTGAATAGTGACAGATGTGGACAATTTGGGAGTGAGAACAGGGAATGTATTTTCTACAGCAGAAAGTTACAGACAAAGAAGAGGATTCAAAGCATGGAGTCAGCTCTTGCAGTGTTACGTGCTATTCTTCATACCTGTAAGCCTCCATGTCATTAATAGTGTGGTTTTGTAAGTTTTAATTTAAAACCATTTTCTAATACTCTTGGTTTCAGGAAAGAAACTATGACACAAATATGCTCTAGAATCTCAAAAACTGAAGAACAGTAAAACCTAGAAAGTTATATCTGAGAGCTGCCTTTAATTTTGAAGTCAGTGGTTAGGGAAATGGTGGCATAATTTAGTTTCATTTCCTCTCCTTGTTCAAGATAAGTATTTCCTCAAAGGAAGCAGGTAAAAACTAAAGTTTACCCTTATTTCTTTCAAGATATTACTATGTCTGATAGCTCCTCACAGGCTCAGAAAACATCAGTGAGCCTAGAGAACTACTTGGTATACCACTTTAATGATCAGCTGGGCACCTCTGCTCAGTTGTCTAAATCTCTGTGCCAAAATGAAAAGGCTAAAAACACTAATGTCGTGGAGATACTGATTTTTGATGAACTTTAGGGAAGAACTGACCTTTAACAGTGAGGTTTTATTTTCCATTTAATGGTACATTTTACATTTTCTCTGAAAGAAACTGGTGGGTGACTCTCCAACTGACTTGTGTTATAAACCTCCATGCTTCTAACTTTCACTACGTGCCTTCAACTCTCAGCTTGATGTTTTATTTTTATTTCAAAAAGGTTAAATCCTCTCCACTCAGTGTGATCCTGTGCAGTTTTCTTTAAACAAGAGGCAAGGTTTCACTAAGGGAAAAGAGGTTCTTTTTTTCCTGAGAATACAAAATCTTTTTCCACTGTGATGCTGGAGAAAATTTCTTACCTCAGTTATAACAACACATTAAGAAGTTCTCATACTAAAGCAAAACAATATCCAGTAAGATGCTGATAAGAAGACAGAAAGGGGACACACCCCAGTCAAAATGTACTTAGTTTCAGTTAATTCTCATTCTGGTAATTTTAAAAACCACCTAGTTTTCAGTTGCTATTGGGACTATTGAGCAGTCCTTTACATTCAGTTCTGAGGGATTACTTAGACTCAGGGAATTTTCATTGTCTCAAATGGGAATTTTCTTTGTCTTAAATAAAAATGTCAGTCCTTGGAGAAATTGCAGCAGAAAAAATCCAAACAAACATAGAATGATGCAATTACAGGGAAAAGCATATTTCTTTCATAGAAATTTCATTATGTTTACTCAGGAGAAAATTAAAGCAACTGTGTCTAAATTCAGTGCCATAAAATGATAGAACACCTCGCCCAAAAATCAATGCAGCAGCAATGCCCAGGTTATTAGTTGCTCTTGCCTGAATTGTGCTGTGAGTGCCTCAATTGTGCAGTGAGCACCTGAAGTGAAAAACCAGATGATTTTCTACTGTCCATCAAGAAGAGCGCTCCTGGCAGCAACAAAAGAGCCCCAGTGACTTTGAGGCTCCTGACAGCCTCGATTGGAAAGGAGAGCTCAGCTTGCAATGAGAACAAATGAAGAGGCTGTGGTGGATCGAACAATGATTCACCCATTGTTCCATATTCAATAGCAAATTGCGAGTTGTCTGCCCCTGAGCAATAGTTATTTTGTTAATTTCCTCAGCTTCTTTGAAAAGAGATTATAATTTCGGCCATAGTTCAGCAGACCAGGGGGGTGGGGGTTAGAAACATCCATTTTCACTCTCCCCACCCAAGTTTCATTACCGTAATAAAGTGAATCCTTTGTCTGGGAAATTCTCCAGTGACAATTTAGCAGTTCTGGGTTAGTGGTTGGGTTCGGTGATCTTGGATTAGAGGCCTTGTCCAACCTAAATGATTCCATTATTCTACTAATACATGTTTTGTGAGGTAGCTGCTACACATGTGAAATAACTTCTTCGGTTCATTTCTTGGGAAGCATTTACATGCTTTGTTTGTTTGGCTTTTTTTCCTTTGAGAAGTTGAAAAGAGTTTTATCAGACAGGAAGCTCACAGCAAGGATAACACTCATCCTGTCTATGATTTGTTGAGACTGGTAACACACCTTTGGGGAGAAATGACTACATCTTCTTTTGCCTGCTCATCCTGGAGAGGTCCAGAGCTGCACATGTCCGGGAGCTTCAGATCAGCTATTTCAAAAGTGAGACACAAATACTGACTCAAGATCATCTGGCTGGGACAGGGGATCAAAGCCCTGGGCTTTCATTTATCAGTCCCTCTCCATCCGACCAGTGCAATAGAAACTAAAATACTCTTAGACAGACTTTCAATTCCGTGCAATGGGTTGGTTTTGGTTTTAAGTGAGATTAAAGCACATTTTTGGCTATTAAAGGTAGGCCAGTTCCAGAGGCCATGTTGTAGCCTAGTCCCACAGAGTTGTATCAGCACATTTGTTGCAAGAGCAGCAACAGCTTAAAGTGATGTTGGAGACACTGTACAGAGTAACCACAGCCTTTGGCTGCTCCTGAGGCCTTGGAGCTGTCTTTTTCCTCTTCTCCTGCAGTGCTGTGGCTCAGTCCAACACACACTCACATGGGCAGCACCCAGCAAACTGAAGGGACCTGCAGAAACTGTCCCAGCTGGACTGCACATGTGGAGTATTGCAGGAGAGTCTCCTCCTTTCACTGCAATATGGAGAATAAAAAAAGTTGAGAGCATGTCTTTTTCTTATGAAAAGGTGAACACTTGTGGGAAAAAATTGTTGACACCAGTGAGGTCTTGCTCCATGGAAATGGCTCCAAGGCACTACAGCACCGTGATGATAATTGTACTGCCACACAGAGTGTTCATAATTGTCTCTTTCAGCAGCAACTTGAACAATTTACTCCTCTCCAATTTTCACCCCACAATTCCTGAAATTGCTTTTCATTTTTCTTTGTGTTATACTACTCTGTTTAGCGAGAAGGGCAATTTCATATCCAATTCTTGTCTTAGCCCTTGACCCAGAAATAGCTGTAAATACTGAGTAATATGCCTGACATCCCGAGTCAGTGTCTTTGTCACTGTTCTTGACAGGAAACCCTCTGACAAGTGCGACACTACCAGCTTGTCTTCCACTCAACTTCTGAAGCACAAAGGCCCCTCCAGGCCCCTGCTGATGCTAACACACAGGCTGCACTAAGCAAGCATATCTCAAAGCATATGCCACCATGCTGGATACCACCAAGCTGGAAAAGAGACCCTAAGTGGAAGGACACTGGATTTCTTTTAGTGTGTTTTTTAAGCTCTTCTGTCCTAGAAGTTTCAGAATGGGAGAGACCATAGTATGTCCCACAGTCAAGTTTCATTTAATATTTCCCCATGATGTGGTTTCAAGCCCTCACCCTGCCTTTCAGAAGCATCTCAGGGAGCTGCTGACACAAGCAAGATACAAACACATCCCTGCAGGGTGTCCTGCCAAGAGGGTGGACTCAGAAAGGGATTGTTCACACAGGAATAATGTCTTATTATGAAGTCTTTGTGCCTTGTAAAGCCAAGTTCTTTTTATGCAGGGAAGATAGGCAAGAAGTGATTTTTGACTCTATGTTTCCTCCTGCCTGTTCTCCCAGGAGACCACTTGGCATGTCAGTCTGAACAAGTGGATTAACTCAGACAGGATGAAACTGAGAGGATTATTTGGAAAGAACAAAGGTGAGGCAAGAACTCTGGCCATCCTAACAAACCTCCTACCAGGGATATCAGAGTGATACATCTAGCTGTGGCCTGCAAGCTGGCTCCATGTCTTTCAGGTTTTGTAACAGAAATGAGAGAGAATGAGAACAGCACCAGAGACTGCACAATTGTGTTTATTTAATCTGCAAGATATCAACAGAAAGAAAGAGATTAATCTCAGTGATTCCTCTAATTTAAAGCATACAGATAAGCTACATCTTCATAATCAGCATTTTTCATTAAAAGGAATTGGTGCAAATGTTTTTCACTCCAGAATACCTTCTAATTTACATCCTTGCCAGATACAGCCTGAGACTCAAGAAGAATGCAAGATAAATAATTATTTTTTCTTTTTCAGTGTATTCTTAATATTCAACAGTTGGGTCAGAGGAAATATATCCTCTCATTGTGGTAGCTTGGTGAGAGGCATTGATGAATTCTAAATGAAACCCCTTCTGAACCTCCCTCAGAATATGGGATGAAGACAAAAGGGTCACATAGGAACTGCTAGGGACTGGTTCTTAGATAAATGAAAACCAGCATCAGGCTAGTTACCAGATGGTCTCCTTATTAAAGGTCTTTATGTCAAAATCTCCCAGACTGTGATGCCTGTAAGAAGCCCAGAGATAAATAACTGAGGAGAGGATTTGAATGGGAAATATAAAGTGTCAGGATTTTCAAGGACTCGAGCATGTCATTACTTATGAGTCAAGGAGTTATTTCTGTATTGGTAAATTAGGAAATCTAATGTGGGTGAGAATTTAGAGGTCATGAGACCAGAGAGGAAATACATAAAGAAAGGTGAAAAGATGGATGGCACACACAAACAAGTCCTCAGAAAGGGATGTTGTGCACAAAAAATTGATTTGCAAAGGAAGAAAGGGGGGGGAACCCAGCAGATTTGTGTTAATAGATTTAGAGAGGACAGGAGAATGTGTAAAGGCCATGTACTGTGCAAATCCCTTTTGGAAACTAAGCAAGAGGCAAGCGGGAAAAAAAAGAATTAAAAACTTCTTCTCTGTTTCTTATCCTTGCCATCTTTAACTAGAAGAATAAGGCAGTGTGAAAAGCTGGGGAACTTTGAAATTGGAACTGAAGGCAGGATTTGCTTTCTAATAGCAGCAACGTGGGATTCTCTGTAATTGTTCTAGCAGAGCTTCAGATATTGCCAGATTCTAACTTGAATTTTTGCCAGAGAGAGCTGCAGCATACTGTAAAAGACTGTGCCTCCCTGAGATGAGTGCTTTAGCAGTTCCCTGGTTGCAATTTTATGCTTTGACTTCATCCAAGTGTATGAGGAACCTAACATTATGGACTGATGTGTGTTTGAGCAGTTGTATGTGATAAGAAAGATGCTGCTTCATCTTCTGCTCTGCACAAGGCATCAAAGATGAACTATCTGAGGAGACAGGATGGTCAGCAATACACTGTGAGCCACTTTCATTGTTAGTAATTTCTAAACTCTCTCTAGGCCTTGGAATCACAGTTTCAATTTGGATCTAGAGTCTGAATAAGACATCACATGAAGAAGCACAAAATGATTTATAAAAATTAATTTATCATATTGATTTATTCTACTGACTTGTGCTTTGGTTCAATAGTTTTCCCTTTAAATTTCAGTAGGGATATAAGACAAAGACATAGCTAAAAATAAATACATCTATATTGTTGTGATTGAAGATTGGTTTTCTTTTTTATTCTTTTTTCAGATAAAGTGTATCAGTTTTTAACAAAAGCAAGCTTGTCATGTTAAAGTAATAATACGGAGCATTTCTGCATTGCAGGGAGAAAATTAATTACTCATATTGCACTGACATATCTCTCCACCTTATTTGCTTGTGAATTAGAATTTTCTGCTACCACTTTCATAAAATCAAAGGAAAAAGTACTGCTGTCCTTGGTTGCTGTTTTGCTATGGTAAAGTATAAGCATAGCCTGCTTAAGGGGTAGAGAAGAGTTTCATGTCAGAGCACTCTCTCCATGTCCCTCATCCAATTTAAACAAGGATACCTTTAAAACAGCTTACCATACTGGCAAAGTTTCTGAGAATTTTACACTATTTGCACACCAGTGGTGGCTTGCTGCAAGTGTAGAAATGTGACAGAAATACTGTACAAAATTATGTCAGCCAGATCAAAACAATCCAGGGTCTTGCTGTTGACCTGAGTTGCAGACTTCAACACAGGTGTCTTTTACAGTTCAGTGAGGTGGCTTGGCCAAGAAATTTGTGGATGGGAGCACCATCAGACACAAGAACATGCTGTCTGCATTCAGCAAGCAGCTCCATAGCAAATACCTGTTAAGGAGGCAGGCGAGAGAAGGAAAATGTTTCATTTGCAGCCACTTGAGATGTCAGGCATGGTCTTCCAGAAAGTTTAGATAAAGCAATGCAATTTCGATTCTGCCCCAAGAGGACATATACTAGTTAAGGCAGAGCAAGTTATCTGCATAAAAAGTTAGGGTCCAAAAGCTGATGTTGTCAGCATGATCACTTCATATAAAGCACATTAACACACCTAAAAGAGATTTATAATAATGAATGAAATGTCTTTCCCTCTTTTCTCCACAATAAATTATAGAAAACCATAGTGACACACAAAGTGATAATGACAAGAAATCCTTAATTGTAGCAGCAAGAAGAATACACAAAACAAAGCACACTGGAGACAGTAGCTTTGATCTTCTTTAGTATTTTCATTTATCATTTCATTATCATTTTCACTTTGCAAGTGGGAAGTGTTTCTGTGATATGTACAAGTGTAACAGAACTGGAATTCTGAAACTAAAAGGTTTTTTTAGATTCTGGTAAACATGAAAATTTTGTTATGTATGGAAAATGATATCACTCTAAATCTCTCATAATTTAAGTGTTTGGGAAGGCTCCCCATCCACCTAGTGCTGCTAGGGGAATAGTTTGCAAAACTCAGCACATTTGCTGTATGCAGTGACAGCTGCATGACCTTTATTTCTGGCACACAGTTCCCCAAACGTGCTCATTGACGTTCACTTTATACAGAGAATGTCTGACATCTGTATTTGTACTTACATAATTAGAAGTTTCATATTCATAATGCTTCTGTGAGAGGATGATGATTCCTAATCCTGGTATGAGAACAGGAAGCAGCTGCAGAAACATGTGATGAAGTGACCACAATCCCTATTCCCCACCCCTCTGTGTCACTGCAAGGAGTTGTTAGAGGATCAGAAATAAAGTTAAGACTGGGAAGAAAGGAAGGGTGGGAGAAGGTGTTTTTAAGATTTAGTTTTACTTCTCCTTTTTCTACTCTGGCCCATGATGGTGATGGGCAAGTGACCTCTCCCTGATGATATCCCACTCACGAGCCTTTCATTAAATTTTCCCTCCCATCCAGCTGAAGAAGGGCATGATTGAGTGACTTTGGTGGGCTCTTGAGAGTACAAGAGTTCATCTTTTGCTCATGGTGCCAAGGCAAGTCCTTCAAGCTCTCTTAAGAGAAGCTGTGGTCTCCATTCAGCATTTGTGGCTCTCATTCAGAAAAGCAATGCAATCAGCATGTTGTCCCTTGCCATCTGCTGTCCTACACCTCTCCCTGCTAAGCTTAAGTTGAACACTTCCAGGGAAATCCAGCCTCTCGGAGGTCTGGAGGAGTTTTTGTCACGGGCTTGGCTGCACCAGGACATCAGTCTGAAGAACCTCTATGAAGTTAAAAGAAGTCCTCCATGTTTTGCAGGTTTCATTTCTTGCCTGCCCTGGAACAAGAAATCACTTCATGTCCTTTGCTTTAAGCCCAGGGATGCTCTGAAGCCCTTGTTTTGTCAGGGCAGGAGAGTGCAACACAAAATCTGTAACATTTAAACCCAACTGTTGGCCTTAAAGAGTTTCATCTCATACCACTTCCAGGAGGTAAAAAGGGGCAAGTGAGTACTGCAGAGGACAGCTGTGGTTGCACGTAATTCTGTGTTGTAAATCTCTGCAATAAGTTTTGTTAACATCTACCTGCCCTCCTCCCTTGTCATTTTCTCCTTCACCACTTCATCCCTCTTGGAGCATCTGAAGAGACTCTGACTTTAACCAAAGAAATATTTCATAACATTTCCAGGCCTCAGAGGATTTCAGAGTACTTTTAACTTTTCTATTGTCTTTGAAGAGATAGCGTGCCGCTGGGACCGTCCTCTGGCTCACAGCCCTCAGAAATGCCAGGAAAAGCCTCTCTGGTAAGGAATTATGTTCAACCCAGTGTACCTGTCCAAGTAGTGTTGCCCAGCCTGGTGCTCCCCATGCCAGAACCTCCTTCCAGAACCAGGACCCACTGGAACTCATCACCCTAGGTGATGAGTTCCAGTGGGTCCTGGTTGTGGAAGGAGGTTCTGGGCTGCCTAGGACAGGGAGAAAAACACTTTCTGCTCTGAGCCAGCATGAAATGGATGAAAAGCAAGTCCCAGTATGAAAAGCTGCTATGACTCAGCTAAAAGGAATACCTTGCAGGAAGACTGATGGTCTCCAAAAGACTGACAATAAAATTTGACTCCCCTCTCAGATATCCCAGGTGCTTCACTGCAGACCTGGTGAGAGGGAATGTGACTGATTCATTCATATGGCAGTCGATAAATGATGTTAATCAGCCCAGAAGGCAAGAAATGCTAAGTGTGACCCCAGCCTAATGCTGCCTCTGCCAGGGAAACAGAGGGAAAACAGGAAAGCTCTACAGGAGCCACAGGGCTTGCAAAAAATAGATCAGTGTTACATAAAGTCCACATTTAATTATTCCAGCTTTGTCTACTTGATGCATTTGAGCCCCAGGTTAGAGCAGTGCTTAACCCTGTGTGCAGTCAGAGCCAGCAGTGAATTTGGAGGCAGCACCTCTGAGCTATCCTCAGTCAGAACAAGGGTACATTGACTAATCGAGCACAACTGCAGACTGATTCCTAATTTGTCACACAAGGTCATGATATGGCAGCACTTCAGAAGGACTTTCAAGGAGTAATTGTTCCTTGCCAGAACACTGTATATTCTTACAGAAAATGCAGCTACAGGCAATGTAGAAACCCAACAGCAGCTGCTGTGTGCTCAGCAGGAGTCCAGGCACCAGCAAACACAGGGCCATGCAGGCACAGAGCTTCAGAAATGTGTCTTCCTCCTTTATTCTATATAAATGCAATCCACATAATCAGAAATAATAGGGAGCCCAGGTTAGTGAGTTAGTCACTGCCCAGACACCAGGCAGAGGCTCTCCCTGCCCTTTCTCACCAGTGACACACTGACATCGTGTAGCACTGGTTAGCTCTGGTGCCACAGTCCAGCTGGGAAAGGGGTGAGTTCTTGCATCCAAACACAGTGTCCCAGTACTAAAGCCAGCTCAGGCCTTTCTGCAAGACATGTTTCCAGCTATGGGATATTCATTGAATATGTGCAAATCAGCCCCTGAACATGCCCAAGAGGGCTCATTGCTACAGACATGCTTCCTTTGTTGGCCAAAGGAAAGGAATCATTAGGACAAGGCTGCTGCTACATGTGCAGCTGAGGAATGAGACCTTTCCCAAGGCTCTTTGGAAACAGACAGCACACAAAGCACAGGCCAGGTGAATTGTGGTGGCAGCAAGCTCCTCTCTTACTGCCCTTGTTGCCCTTGGATTTTTTCTCCATTACAAGGTGGGAGCCTAGGAGAAATGGTGACTGTGAGCAGGCTGCCAGCACAGCAGCCTTTAACTTGCACATGGGAGGCAAGCAGGAGTAAGCCATGGTGTCCCTGAAGTCCCCACATGATTTAAGATGGGCACTTTGGTTTGTATGCCATTATTTACAGCAGCACGACCTGCCAATACCATTGAGCTTGCTACAATTACAGGTGATCAATCAATATAAACAGCATAGTTTAGTAGCACTGGTTTCCAGAGGCACCAACAGCCATTCATCCCACAAAAGCCAGCCCATTATTTTAGCTTCAGAGATGCATTCCAGGTGTCACACTCCTTTGGTAGCACAAGAGTTGTATCAAATAAATTGCACTAGTCCTTGCAGGCCACAGCCAAAAGAGCTGCTCTGAGTCAGTCAGCCCAGCATCAGTTCCCCCCTACTCAAGTCCTTTGCTCTTCTGAAGTGTATTAAACAAAACTTACTCCACTGCCAACATTTAGAGGTTGAAAATACCCACCAGAAAACCTGAACCAATATTGCCTTCACTTTAATATTTTTCCCTTTTTCCCCTGGGAAATCTCAGGGTCACCCCACCCCCACAGCTCCAGTGCTACAGGCACAGAGACGCACACTGGTAGAAATGCAGGTGTGTAGCACAGCTGTTCTGGCTGTTCCAGCTGGGCTGGAACTCACATCTCACAGGAGCTTTCACAAACACTGCAATGAAGAGCTACAGAAATCTTGTGGGTATTTGAGAGCCAAGGAAGAGCAAAGTGTCTGTGCTATCCCCAATATCTTTTCAGTTCCCTTTGAGGAAATAATTATTACCACAACCAAGAGAGTAAATTCCAAACTGAAAGAGATCTGTCACCACTCACGGACACCAAAAGAGGCAAGACCAAACTTGAGGCAACAGTTTGACTCTTCAGTTTAACTGCTTCATGTGCCAATCACTCCCTCCTCCCTCACCCACAATTTTACACAGCAAACAGCTCTGCCTTTCCTGCCCAGAGCTCCATTCCAATTAGCTGTGGACTGCAGGGAAAACACTGCAGCTACATCAATATAAAATGGTGTAACAGAAGGGAGAACTAGGCCCTCTGTCTTAAAAGCTCAACACTGCTCTTAGTGATTTGCATGGGCAGTATTTTCCCACGTAATCCTCTTCACTGTAATTCAGAGAAGTGAAGCAAACACTGCAGAGGTAGTAGCTGAGTTTGGCCATTGTTTTGTTAACATATGCACACAGTGCTAGCCACTGTTATTAACTCAATGCACAATCTTTATTCTGCCATTTTAAAAGAGGCAATAGCTGCAGTCTGCATTAAAAATACCTTTCACAAAATATCTTTCACTGTAAAAAAACAAAGAAAACTCTACAGATAGTAGAGGAAGCATCACAGACTACAACTTTTCTAGAATCACACACCAGTTTCCCTGATCATAGTAACTCTTTTGAACCCTCACACAATCCAGGGATCTGCACACTGCTTCCAGTTCCCCTTCACAGAACACATGGTAATAGCGGTGGAAAACAGGGCTGAGTTCTTGCAATTCTTTGGAGCCACCTGGAACCACCACTGTATCAACACTTTCCTCTTTCTTTTTTGAACCACTTTTCAGGTGCCAGGGAACCAGCAAATCTTGAGAGTGAAAAGAAGTTCTGTTAGTGTGAACAGGCAGTCTGAAGTCTGCTACTGGCTTGGCACCACAGCTTTCATCCTTGAAGTCATTAAGGAGTTGGTCAGACCATGCTGAGTCTTGGCTGCTGTTATCAGGCCCTTGGTCACTAAATGGTCTCTGGGCTGTATCAGTATTCATTTCTCTGTCTTTGTTTTTACTACCATTCTTTTCCTTAAGGTATTTAGACTTCTGGTTTTTGTATTCTTGTTCCATTGCCCAGACATAAATGAGTGCTGTTCCACCAGGTCTTAGAAGCCGAGCTAGTTCCCGGATAGTAGCCAGTCTCCGCTCCTGGAAAGGAAAAGCAAAAGTGTGAAGCTGCTACATAAACAAGAAGTCAAGAGAATGGAATGGCAGGAGTTTCTCCTTACCCAAGATACAATAAAACTTGAAAAGAACGTGTTTTTTCCCACTATTTATTTTCATTCATAATATAGCCCATCACTGTGTGCAAGCCAAGACATTTTCCTAAACACAATTTCTTCATCAAGACATCATTCATGTCAAGCACTGGAATAAGGCTGTGCAGGGCAGTGGTGGATTCACCATCCCTGGAGGTATTTAACCACATTGCCCTGTAGGTGTGGCACTCAGGGACATGGTTTAGTGGTGAACTTGGCAGTGCTGGGTTAGCAGTGGGACTTGATGATCTTAAAGGTCTTTTCCAGCCTCAATGATTTGACTAATCTCTTTCCATTTGAAAATAATCCTGTGCTGAGCATGATTTCTTGGACATTTCAGCCCACCTGGAAAAGACAGACACCTTTTTGAAGAAGGTGATTCAGTATTTAAAATCCCAGATTCAAATCTACCCCACCTGATGATGCACAGGCTAAGTTTGCAGCTGAAGGAGTCAGACTTACAGCTTAAACACAGGTCCTCTGACCACACAAAGAAAGATATGTCAGCCTTCTCCAAAACACAGTTCTTTCTACTTTTTTTTTTAATTGGATTTGGAAACATTCACTACATTTATGGTATGGAAAGGTCCATGGGGCCTCTCTAAGATGGTCTAGAAACTTGTTACCATGGCACAGTTCCTGCCACGAGAACCTTATCCAGCCTAGAGATACAGCAGACTGGTGAGCAGTCTCCCTTTTGTTTGGAGATGGACAACCAATGCACAGATTAAAAAACAAAATCACAAGATCTGTCGAAGAGCCCAATATCTGACCCAGGAAAGAATAGATGTCTTGACTCCCAAAGCAGAGCCCCCTTCTCCACTGTCATTAATTACAAGCACATGAAAATGAAACCCAAACATAGGACCAAAGCTTCAGGGGGAGCAAGGGCATCTGAGAAGCAGGAGGAGAATGTGAACAGAAAGTCTAAGAAGCAGCAGTAGCTTAACTCTGCTCTGACGACTGCTTACACCAAATGCAAACCTTGAATTTCTTCCCATTGTGTTCTTGCCTTTGCTTGCATTGCAGTATTAGCAGCTCTGCACAGCCACCCAACAGTACAGTGGAGCAGAGGGGGGTGACTTACTGCTGTGGAGAAGTGGTGGATGACAGCAATAGAGATGCAGGCGTCACAGGAACCGCTGCGGATTGGCACTGACAGGGCATCACAGACAAATGCCTGGAAATGTTTTTCTCCACAAATATCCACCAGGTTTTTGCTGCGATCACAGCCAACCTAGAAGAGAAAATGTTTCATTAAGCTTTTCATGAGACGATAATTACAAGACTGGAATATGATTTTCATTTGATGCTTACAGTAATAGAGTCATCACAGTCTCCTACTGAGGGAACACAGTTATTTTCTCACAAGTGTGAGGAGTATGTAGTTCCCAGGTACAGACAAAAAGAGGAGTATGTAGTTCCCAGGTACAGACAAAAAGAAAACAACCCTGATGCAGACTGAAAACAAAGATGAAAGACTGGATATTAGACAGCTCATTATAGCACCCTCATTTTGAACCAGCTTAAGATAGACCAAGTTTCAACCTAACTTTACTTCAAAATTCATTCAAGGTGTCTTGAAATGAGCAAAATGAGATGTGACCTAATCTCAGTATGCTCTTTTCATTTCAACTGCCATTATTAACTTGACAACATTTGAAGCACCAAAATAGTGAACTCACAAAAGCTGATCTACAAGTGTAAACAATTATCCAGTGACTTTGGTGGTATCACTAAAGTATGGCATACAGCTTCAGTCATCACCCAGATTTTGTCATTTCAGTGTGAGGAAGTGCTCAGATGTCTTTCTCTTACCCCTCATTATCATGATCCACAAAAAATTTAAGCTCAATATAATTTTACAAGGTTCTGTACAGTTCAGTGAAGTGACCCCTAGAACCATTTCTGAATGCCTAATAAAACATTAATTTTTTTCCCCTTTTAAATCCAGCGGTCAGCCCGCTACACCTCCCCAGTGACCACATCAAAGGCAGTAAGACAAAACTTACCATCTTTGAAAAATCAGCATCTAAAAGTGTTTTTTACAGGCTTACATAAAAACAATTGATCAAGACACCTTCTGAGAGAAATAGTGAGGCACGTGCCACCCTTGTTTTCGTGTCTGCCATGCATACTGAATTCGTAAACCAAAGCCCTGCTACCAGGTTGTATACCAAACTCTGCATGTATCAGAATAATAAATTTATTAATTTATCATTTGTTTTCAATGACTAGCAACAAGTAGATAGTGGAGAACAGGTTCAGAATCCTAAATAATTACTCTTGACAGTGTTTATTGCATCTGACACCGAAAGAATACTAAACCATCTTTGACGCAGGAAGAATAGCAAACAACTCACCCTGCTTAATCAACCCAGAAGAGACAACAGCACCACCAAAATTAAAAACCTCTTTTGCAATGATTAATGAAAACATATTTATTTTCCATCATAATTTTTCATTTTATCTGTTCAAATCCTTTTATCTTTCAGCCTACCACCACAGTTTTGAAGAAAACCAGAATTCTGCTCCAGTGAAAGCTTACCAGTGAGCTGCCTTCTACTCAGGTCCCTGACTTTTGATCCAAAGTAAATGAAACAGTTGTGAAAATCCCAACCTGACAATACAAGATAATCCTCCACCAAAACCTACAAATATGTACATATTAGCCAATTAGCAATAAACAGACCTGAAAAGATCAATCCTAACATTACTTTCTTCACACTCATTCCTTGGTCTCTCGCATTTACTGAAGCACTGAGTGAATTGTGCTGTTTATGAATTAAAAAAGGAAACCCTTGCTTACCTGAATGCAAACAAATCCCCATCACTTTACACTAGCAGCCAACTGAAGTGTCTTTAAATTACTCTGACAACCTGCATGTTAGTGATTGCACACCTCATTACCAGTACCTTTAACGACTTCTGCAATTAAGACATTGGCTTGCAGTACTTAATAATAAAACTCAAAGGACCAAATTCACTGCTGGCAGAAGGAGGAAGGAGAAAACTTGGAGCTTCCACTGATGGCAAGCCTTCCCAGAAGGAACTGCTTTGGACCTCCACATCTAGAGTGAAAATGGGCTGGATAATGGAACATAATCCCCCATTCCCAAAATGACCTTGAAAAGGACTACAATGTATGTTGATGAAATCCAACAAACTGAGAATGAGAACAAAGGCATGACTGCCAGACTGCAAAGTTCTCATTTGCATCTAAATTATAGCAAATATTTTGAGGTCAGGTTTACTTGTATTGACATACTTTCTAAAGCAAATGTACATCCAAAGCAAAAAGATGCTGTTTCACAGTGAAAATGGAGACCTTGAAACAGAACACTTTGAACACACAGCTGCTCTACAAGAGGTATTCTAGGCTAAAACTTTATGTGGTTTCATATGTAAACAGGACACTAGGTGCTATGCATATATGCATAAATGGTGAACACAAAGAATCACCACAGATGCCTAGCATTGAAACTAGGCGACTTTAGCATCTTTCTAGAATTATCTGTAGGTGATATTTCAAAATAATCATAATCATCACATTCCTGCATCTTCTGACTTAAAAGAAACATGCATTCATTAAAAACCAAAATACATTTGTTTCAGTCACTTAAAAAAACAATAAGGTAGCAAAAAGCTACCTTAAATTAGTCTATCTGTGGTTTTTATGAGTACAGAAAATAATTATAGCAAGGGGCAGAGATCCCAAACTCAACTTTTCCCAATTCCATTACTAACTGATTTTTAAATTTTAAAGCATGAAGAAGCTTTGATTTGATGAAATTTCATCTACAGAAGAGTTCAAAGGACTGTTTTAAATGAGAACAGGTTTTTGTCTCTCTAATTAAATATATAATCAAAACATTTAAAACTAATCTCAAAACATAGCTGGAAAGCTTTAATTTTTGCCAGTTCACATCTCTATTTTCAATGCTCAAGACAGGATATTTAGTGTCTTTGCTGGCATCTCTTCCAGAAGAGTGGAGAAAGGCAGATGAATTAATATTAGTCCAGCGTCCAAACCCAGAAGAATCTAGTACATCTGTTGGTGAGTCAAGCTATATGTGTATGTTCTTAGGCTTTCTATTTCTTATTATCTATGATTCTCCTCAATCATTTCTTATACCTCAGCTTTCCAAATCAAATTCCTTGCTCAAACTCTACAATTTCTCATATATATCTCAAATAGCATGGCTGATTATTCAGCTGAGTCTACCTCAGCAAGTCCACCTCTCAGCAAGTCATTCCATGCCTTTCAAAATTCCCATAAAGGAGGCTGGCTTCTCAGGCTTCTCAGATTTTGCTCCAGACATCCATTCCCACATCCCTTTCTGAGAAGTACCTCCAGCCATCTCTCTACCACTATTTGTGATGTAAACAATGGCTCACAGGAGCTCAAGAGTGGCCACTGACAGTTACTGTGACTGAAATCCATTTGGATTTCAGGCACTGATTTTCAGTGTATAAAGATAAATATTAACTGCATCCAACTCTTACCTGACGACAGGAAATCTGTATTAGTATGGAGGCCAGTGAGTCTGTAACTAGAACTCCAACAAACACAAAACTTAGGAAAGGGGCAAAGGTATGTCATCATTCTGGCATACCACACCCTGTCTGCAAACCTTTAGACAATCAAAAAAAAAACAAGGGCCAAGATAAAGGAGGAGAAAGGAGAGAGAAACAAATATAACACCTGTGACTTGTCTGAGTGTTCAGCAGCTCTGTACTGACTTCCTGGAAATGGATAACATAGGCATTTATGCCATCCTGCTCCTTCATGTTCCCATGCACCTTCACCTCCACCTTTACAGCAAGGAGTAGCTAAAGTAGATTTTATAAAATCAATTCAATGCAGTGGTTTGGTATAGATCACTGGGGGAAAAAAACTCTAATAAATAGCTTGCTTTGTCGTTATGCTGCAAATCTGCAAAAGATAAACCCTCTTACATGCCGAAAAAAAGATAAGTAAAGACAGGTTGAGGTTACCCACCACTACATGTTTTCTTTCTATGTTATCTCATTATAACTAACTCAGCCTGGTAGACTTAGTTCATGTAAGTATCTGGGAACCTGATTTATTCAGCACATTACAGAGCGATGAACAAAACGACATCTAATTCTGAAATCCAGCCACCACATAGAATTATGTCGCTCTCCAGAGACAAGCCTCAGCTATAACTAACAGCATGAGAAGCTCAAGAAACCAAATTACATTCCAGCAAACAATTCATCTGAGCCAGGCTTTCAGCATTGCTTTCATGTAGTGTTTTGCTTTTCCATTGCATGTAGTCAGGGTATCTCTGAAAGCAAAGTGCTGGGCCTAAGACATGGAGTTCATTTCTCAGTGACAGAGCAACAGAATCAAGTTGAGCAATTCAGCTTTTATTCTAGTTTTGTGCTGCTCTTGCCCAGTTCCTTCTGAGCTCTCTTCCGAGATATTTCACCCATTTAATGACTCTTATTCACTGAGAGAAAAGAGCAGGAAAGATTCATCTGTCTCATCTTCAATTGCTAAGATATGGTGAACTTACTCCAGGTATACATTTACTAATTGGTTTTGTCCCTCCTGCTTTTACTCCCTACTAAAAAGTCCTTGGGAGAGGAATCTATTCCAAATCTGCATGAACCCAGTGAACTAAAAGCCACTCAACTTTATGCAACTATACCACAGAAAATACTCACTCTTTCTCCTCCCCACACCCTGGAAAAATCAAATTTTTATATAGTTCTAGTAGATCTCAGTTTGGGACAGTAATGAAGAAAACAGAGGTGCACATCTCAGAGCAGAAGTCTTGTGAAATATAAACTGTGTTACCAATTACCTCTGAATGACACACACACACAACAGAAATAGGAATATCTGCATTAAAGCAAATCATTCTGGCTCTTCTATTGGCATATTTTTTTCCCAATCATCAATACTCTGTCAAGCAGAGAAATTTCTTTATACAAAAACAAAACATATCTACCCTATGGCATTTTCAGTTATTTGCCACTGAAATTCCCAGCAATTTATCAGTTCAATTAAAAATGTAAACCACAAATTTGAAAGACTTCAATGGCTTTTCATTCACGCTGTAGCCTTGCGAGGATTTTGAATGTTCCTGCAGAGACTTACAGATCACCACACCTACCTGAACACTGGAAATAAGGAGACAAAGCTAAAGTGCATAGAAATTAATGAGATCATTGCAATAACATCAATGAAACCCTCGTGGTAATCAGGGGAATGGCTAAGGCTGGAACACACTGTTCCATAAAAAGAAAAGCTCTGCTTACAAAGATGACTATTAAGCTTCAAAGCACCTAAATAAAATCTGTTAAAATAATTCCCCCAAATGAGATTGGGTGAGGAGAGAATTGTGGAAAAACAACACTAAAACCATGTCTCTCTTTTGCTGTCATTTAAACAATAACAAGGTGGGCGAGACAGAAAAAGTAATCTGAAACTGTAAAATTCAACATTTCTCCAGCCTTTGTGCTAGCTACATTAGACATGGATTCCATCTCCAGCTGATACATCCTTAATCTGAACTTGTTTGGCATGGAATTGCTGCTCTCTCACTGTGTCAGAATAATGCAGCCATTACAGCAGTGTCACTTTTGCTGAGCGCAGATGGACTTGTGCATTTCACTGTCACACGGGATACTCAAGTAGATGAGGCCACATTTAATCATCCAGGGAAACTGAATCAACTGCAACAGCACAGGCTGCAGTGGAGATGTTCTCAGACAGTACCTGAAAAGTAAAACATCAAGAGAGCTACCCTAGCTGTGATCTACCAATAGCTCTGCTACTTAAAGCATAAAAGCATATTGCTTGCCTTCAGGAAATGCTTGCCTCAGGTTTTCAGTATTTCTGAGTCAAAACACCCCAAGCTACAGAGCTGTGCCAACAGTGCCTTACCCAATTCCTACACAACTCCTAATTTCACAGCACTGCTTTATTGCTTCTTTCCCAACAGGACCTGGGCTCAGAGCTCCATTACACTGTGCACAAAAAAGAGACATAGAATTTACTAAGTTATGCCTGGATTTTATGCTTCCAACTAAATATGAGTAAATAAGGAAGAAAACTGATGGCCTGCATCTAGAGACCATTCCTTTTATCCCAACAATGCACCTGATACATAAAACATTCTGTAATCCCTCTCCCTCAGCTACATGATTAAACCATGGTAGGTGGAACAGCACTTGAGGTACCTGAAACTCCTGAAAAAGTTTAAAAACACCTGTAAACACAATATACACAGGGTTTTCTTTAACCACACTTAGGCTGCTACAAAAAAAAAAAAAATCTGGTAGAAAGGAGGAGTCAAGTCCATCCTCCTGAGGCTCTGTGCTGACTTGTAGATGAAAACAACCAAATGCAAAGTCTATAGTCTATCTCCATCTAAGAACCACTAGTTGTCACCACTGGAAAATAAAATGTCAAGGAAGGCCAACTGAATGAAGCAATTCCCAGATTCTATTTTTCAACTGTTTCAACTGCTTCTTTCATAGTTTCCTCCCTTTCACTGTTATTTTTAATGTTTTTTATTTCTCCTGCAGACACACATGAAATTAGGTAACTCCTAAAGTAACAGAGAGGATCTGGCTTTCCTTTTACTGCCAGCCAATATGTGATCATTCCTTTCCTTAGCTGGTTAATTGTGTCTAGAAAACAGACTGGTGCTGGCAATTTCTGAATACAGTATCTTGCATTAATTTCACTTTACAAGTCTACCACAAACCTCCACAACTGCAAGTTACCAGATCCATTCTAGGAGCAGTCAACCCTCATGATACTCTAATAAATGTTTCTCCTCTCTAGTTAGGCTTGCTGATTTTTCTTACAGCAGTCAAGACCGAAAGACAAAAAGACTGAAACATACTGAAATTAATAACTGGGCTACAGCAGTCAGGCATAAAGATGCCTACTTATTAATTGGTTGATGTTGTTCTAGCCCATAAGAACAGGTAAGGGAGATAATTTACTAATACCAACAGCATTGTAAATAACAACTTCTCTTTTTTAGCTGAATATAAATAACAGGACAGAAACTCCTGAAAAAGACAAACAACTCCAAGTTTTACTATCAATAATGAATGCCTTGCCCTACATAGGAGTTTTCAAGTCTGATGGATTTCAGAGTGTTACACAGGACAAACATGTGAAAGAAACAGACAATGCTGGAACAGAAGAGAGCAGATATGATAACATACACTTCTCTGAGATTTCTCCTGGGTTAAAACAATGGCAAGTTTGACTCTTTTTTATTTCCCCCAAAAAGGATCTTTTAAATATTTGCAGTGAAAGCTATCTTTTGGTTCATATTTGTACATACTTCATCTCTCACTGATAGAAAGGGAGAGACGTAAAACTGGACCAAGTACAGACTGTGAAACAGTGAAAGAGAGAAAATGAGCAAGAATTATGTCAGAACTGTCTAAAAATGAAGAAAAGGGAGTGAAAGGCCAGAAATCTGTACCAAAGTTGAGAGCTCCCTGTGAATTTTATGTTGGCATATTTACTGGGCCTGTGCAAAGAGGCAGAGGTAGAACAGCCAAACATGACATCATTCACAAATGAGACATGTCACCAGGCCACAGAGGTTATGAAAAATAGCACTGCCCATGAAGATTTCACCCACTCACCAAACAAATGAAAATTTCATTGGAAGCATTCAAATTGCCCAACCCTTTAATAAATTTATTCAACACCAATGACAAGAAAGGCTAAACCATCCATTACAATTTTTCAATCTGCTGCATCCATTACTATGTTTCTTAGCATATTTTGAATTACAAAGCAGAAGCGGCTTTGAAAAAAAGAAAAAGGTAAAGCACATAATGAATACAAGTGGAAACTTAAGACAATTGGTACTTGATCTTGGATCAGGAAATAGCTTTGTGTTCTCGGCATTCTTGCAATGCCAGCCTGAACCTCCAGCAAGTGCATGACAGAATAAATGCCAGAACCAGTGAAAACAAATGACAGAAGCTACTACTTACCATGTACAAATCCTCATTGATGCCAAGGTACTTCCCATTGCCACAACCAATATCAGCCACTATTGACCCTGTTGGCAGGGACCTGAGAAACTCCACAATTCGGGGCCATGGGCTGTGCCTGGTACTGCTGAAGTGTGTGGCAATCTCTTCATACACTTTGTGTACATATTCTTGCTCCAGCTTTGAGGCCTCCATCTCATTCTGGGGAAATGAGGGCTGCACTGGTCTCTGCTGTCCTTTCTGGCTGTCACAGACAGATGGGTAAACTAGATACAGCAACAGATACAAAGTATTAATTTAAAATCAAAAGTATTAATTTTAAATCAATTCCTCTTTGATTAAGTATATTTACTAAAATTAAATTAAAAGTGAAATATTAAAATGCAAAAAATGTTTCAATCCTCCTGTATCTTTTAAAAACTGAAACACAGGTCAAACTACATAAGTGTTTGATGACCTGAAAATAAGTAACCAGCCCACATTTACCAGAGGCTGTTTGCAGTGATCATTAATCTGCTATGTTAATGATGTTTATGTTCTCAAAACTGAGATAGAGCTCCCAATGCCAAAGACCACGACATCATTGCAATTCAGCTCTGAAATTCTGTTTTAAGGGCATAAATGGACTTCAGTTCCATGTATTCATTAAGCCACCTGTCTATTATTATTTCTACTGCCCTAAGGCACTTTTCGTGGCTCTGTCACAGCAGATATGACTACTACTTCTTCTCTAATGTACCTATTTTCTCAAAATTAGAGGCTCCTTCAAAAACAAAAAAAAAATCAAAACCGAGGAAAAAACTTGAAGAATAGTAATTATTTCTATTTTGTTACATTATTAAGCACTTGAAATGCCAATGACACAGAAGACTCCAGATTACTTGCCTGGCTCTGGAGGAAGCCAAATGCTTTCCTGTATAGAGAAACTCCAGCAACCACATGAATGCAAGCAATTCAAGCCATATAAAATGCTATGAACCATCCAGGAATAGCTATGACGACTGCCAAAACTACCCAAAAGAATCAAATTATTTTCTCAAAGCAAAAAAAACTACCTATTGTTGATAAATATCAATTTTGACTTGAAGTTTGCCTCAAGACACTTACTGCAATTGCAAAGGCTTCTCCTCACTTTCCTGAATGTAAATGATGTCCTTGTTTCCCTTCGATTTAATGTTAAATCCCCAACATCAGCAGTGATTGTTCTAACCTTTTGCCCAAGTTCTGATGCTTGAACAACATCATATTTTCTGGGTGTGATCCTAAAATAAAGCAACACAAAGTAAAGGAATAATTCCATTTGCATCAGAAAAAAACCACAATCCATCTTTGTAAGAAGGCAATCCCTACACTGAGAGAAATATGATTACAACGTCCTATTTAACATATTTCTGCCTCTCAGTTTTCAACTTATTTAATTTCAGAGAGAAAAGAGATGACACATAAACTAATAATATGAATTGAAGTGTTGTTTAATTGCATGTAATTACATTTCCCTTCCCTCCCTCCATTTACTTCCACAAAGTTTGATTGTTTATTTGTCTAGTACTTTTTAATAAATATTTTTTAAAATATATTTATTTTTGTCCAGGTTTTGGCTGGGATAGAGTTAATTTCCTTCTAAGCATCTGTGCTAACAGCAGCAGTGCTGTGTTTTGGATTTAGTATGTAAATAATGTTGGTGACACACTGATGTTGCAGTTGTTTCTCAGTAATGCTTTGTCCAAGTGAGGACTTTCCAGTTTCCCATGCTCTTCCAGTGAGGAGGGCACAAGAAGCAGGGAGGCAGCATGGCCGGGGCAGCTGACCCAAACTGGCCAGAGGGATATTTCACACCAGAGAGCATCCTGCTCAGTGTATGAACTGGGGGACGGGCTGGGCATCAGTCACTGGGTGGTGAACAACTGCACTGTGCATCTCTTGTCTCTCCTGGGTTTTGTTCCTCTCTCTCATTTCCTTTCATTACTATTACAAGGACTTCCCAATGTCAAAAATAAAATGCTGCACCCCCTCTTGCTTGGCACAGAGTGATTTTACTATTGCAGTGCCAAGAATATAGTTTTGCCAAGTTATCCAACCAAATATGAAAAACATCACTAATGAACTTGATCAGAAAATTCAGAATTCTACTTTCACCTATGAGTCAAAAAGAGAATACATCTTTTGTCCTCCTTGATGACACTGCATAAGCTTATTTCTAAACCATGTGTTTCCCTTTCACAGAGAACTGAACAAAAATGCTTCTCCTGTGCACTTTGTTAATGGGGTCAAAAGAAAGTCTCTAATTCCTTGGCATCCAAGCATACACACTGAAAACATGTCCAGATTAATTTCAAAACTGACTCTTGTGCTCTTACAATTTGACTTCTGAAGTGCAGATAAAAGGCATCACAAATGTTATTAAATCTATTTTGACATTATGTATGCAAGTGAATTAGTTAAAACTTCGTGCTGATGATTTTAATTTTGATTACAATATGACGTTCCAGCGGCATCATGCAAAGCTTACTCCAGTTGAGTATCTTGACCCACTACTGCTTTTAAAAACATATAGAAGAAATATATTTAGGAAAGGTGGACAAAAACCAGCACGGGAACCATTTGTACATGAGTAGAAAGGTCTGGGACCTTCATTTTCCATGTAGTTTATTCACTGGTTCTTGAAAGACAACAATCACTTGAAGGTACAAGGGAGTTAAGTAATAATCTCATTCCACATTTCAATAGACAGATACACTATTCCAACTTCAGTGGCTGCTGGCCAGTGCTGTAAGTGCCCAGCATGTATCCTTCTGCCTCCTGGGAGTGCGGCTGCCCAGGGCTGGCTTGAAGGAGCAGAGCTGGTAGCCCTGGAGAAAGCTGAGGCCTCAGAAAGGGCGAGCCCTCCTTTTCCTGTATTTAAATGGAGGCTGTTCCCCTGGCCCTTGTTCCAGTTACAGCCTCAGATGCACGCCCAGCTCTGTCTGTGCACAGCCACTACCCTGACCTGGGGCTGGTGCTCCAAACTGGCCTCAGCACGGCTATGGAGCTGCCTGATGCCTGGGGTTGGGGACTGGCCACCGCCTTCCCTGGCCAGCAATGTCACTGGCATGGAAACTGCACTGTGTTCTCAGAGCTGTATGTGACCTTTCCAAAAGGCAGCTGACGGTATTAGACAGGACAGCGTGAGAAGATTACAACGCTGGTATCTGTATTCAGTCCTGTATGTCCAACAACAAGGGAGTTCACTGCTCTGGGCTTCTATACTGAGGCACTTCAGAAGTATCAAGTGCTTTTTACAACTTTATTTAATTTAACAAGGGAATATACAGGTGGTATAAGAGCTCTCTAAAGGTTCCTAAAACACTGTAAAGGTTATCAGGGATTTCATATTTACCTGTTTTTATAATACATATTAACCAGCAAAATTAAAAGGCAGAAAATTTTCTGCCAATAAAAGGATTTGGTGTTTAATTGACATGGAATGTAATTAGTGCCTCCAATTGACTGCTGAATCAGTGATGGCTTGGGTCAAACAAAGGAAGAAATGCTTACTATGGGCATTTCTGTCCAATACAGGGTTGCCATACGCTCCTGAAATGCATTACTGTCACACTCAGAGCTCAGCAAGGTTTTAGCCTTTTTGCCAATTTCAGCACTCCAATTTTAAGCATCTCCCAGTGGTGCATGATTTAAGAAGTGTGTATTTAAATTCTACAATAAGCACAGCCTCAAGACGTATTTCAGTAAATACTCTTAGCAGCGTCCCAAAGCTATTCGATGCAGTCTTACCAGTAGTAAAGTGTGCCTAAAGCAGCTGGGAACAGCTCAGGAAGACTCCCCTCTGCCACCCTCAAGCTCTCAGTGCAGGGGAAGTCAATCTTTTAAACTCTCAAGCCCCTCTCTCAAGCCTTTGGCATATGTAATCTAATGGGGAAAGTTGTGGGCTGAAAAGAGAGAAAGGGAATGGTGATACTAATTGCACTACAATCAATTCTTTGCCAGCTCAGAGTCATTGAGAACTTTCACACTGCAGATGTGAGAGCGATTTCCTACTGAAACTTACGACAGCAGCAGGAAACTACACCTCAGGGACTCGCAATTAGCTCCCTAAATCCCCAAGTTTTTCAATTTAACCTAAGCAGCATCTGAGTAGAGGAGTGAATTTGGATATAAATTATAAAACTTGACGTGATTTCTTTCTGGCAATTTTAAACACAGAGCGTCTTTAAAAAATCAAACAAACAAAAATTTATTACTCCTCTATTTTCAGCAATGCAGGGACTCTTACACATACCCATGTGTCCACAGGTATCTGGATTCTCCAGTCATCACCAATAAACTGCATCGGGGCAACATAATTGCCACTGTATGGCCATCAGGGTGTTTGAAATCCATCACAATCTAAAAAGAAACAAAACCAGTCACCATGAAAGAGCATGACTTATAGAGCTTCATATACAAGTCAGGTATTCTCAAGTCCTAGCTTTGTTTTTTTCTCTAATGTGTTCAACTGAATATTGCTATGAAACAGCTACATATTTCCTAGGGATGCAAAAGCCTCCAGGTCCCATGTCCTAAAACTCCCTCCCTTTCAGCACGATGTTCAAATCTCAGGCAGTCACAAATATATGTATATAGAGATAATTATAATTACATAGTAATTTCTATTCACAGTAAACACTTTGTAAGAACAGTAGCACTGTTCAGTCTCTGTGTACCTGTGAGGCAGGAAAGGACTGCTACACAACTGAAGGCAGCTGCATGAGAGAAAGAGAAGACTCATTTGCTGTATCTCAAGCATCTGAAAGTTATGTACCTGGAATAAGGCCATCAGCTACTGTCTTTTTGTGATGTCTACACAGAGAGACAAGTTTCTCCACAGGGTTATTCATCCTAGTGTAAAATGTGGAGCTAAGTGATGTGGAATGACCCCATGCCCTCTGGAATTGCCTATCCACTCACAGTGGATGAGCTGAGACAATTAGCTCAGTAGATACATAACATGCAGATAAACAGTATTAGGTGAGATAAATAATTTCCAACCTGCCCACATTCTTGGAGATTTGAAGCACAACAAGCACATCCCAAGATCCTGACTAACATGCCAACTAACACACCATCCTTTTATTATCTGTCACCTGGCTTCCAGCCATGGCTATATACTGAGGTAACGCTTTCAGCTTTATTCCAATTTCACAGCCCAGATGGCAGTGGTACATTTTGCTTCTGCTTGGGCTAGGAATATTATCCTTTTACATTTCCCAAATGAGAGAAACTCTTGCTGTGGAAAATAAGGAGCAGGTCATTTAAGCAAGCCAAATGAGTTACAGAAGGCTTACTGAAAAGGAAAAGTGGTCAAAACCTATTCAAGTCAGCAGTTCCTGGTACACTGGAGAATTAGCACCATGAAAATGCTGCCATCTGATTTGTAACCTACTAAGTATGCAATTTAAAAGCAGACTTACTCCAGTATGCCAGATTGAAATAAATTAGGCAGTTCTTCTGCGTACAGATGTGCTTCACAAAGAAAAAGTGGTGCAACAATCAGTCATTCAGCACAAAAACCCAGCATGACAGAGACTGAATAGGCAAGACTCTTAAACACTACAAATTGCCACTAACAACAATTACTATTTAATGTTGTGCACACTGAAGCAAAGCACAGTGGCATTTACATTTTTAGGAAAAAAATTATTTATGCTGTACTACCACTCAGAGCGACACAGCTTCTCCTGTTGGGCTATCTAAGGCAAAAAGTGATAAGGTGACAAACAGTGGGGTTGGAAGGGGTAGAGAGATATCAGGGAAGAGAAATAAAGCATAACTATAAGCTCTGAATAATGATCATGAAATGCTTCAACAGCTGCACAAAGAGATGAATGGCAGCCACTTGCTACTGTACTCCTTCCTTCAGAATTTGCAATTTCTTCTAGGAAACCTCAAACAAGCATGGGGTGAGAAAGGAGAAAATACAGTGGACTTTACAAATCTCATGGGGATGCTGTCCCGTAAAGCACAATATCAACAAGTCTCTGCAAAAAGATGCAGCTATCTGGCACGGTAAATAAATCAGAAGATAACTAAACAGGACCAGCAAGTAAAGAAAGAAAAAGAGGAGTGAAGTGGTCAGATGAAATGGGTGAGATTATGTCTCAGTCTGTATTATGCCTCTCTGGCTCACTGCTGCTGGGGACACGAGTCAGGGCACAAGATAGAGTCTGGGATCTTCAGCAGTATGATTTAATAAGAACACAAGAATGTCTAGATTCCTTCCTGGAAGGAATCCTGTTGCCCCACTGGCCCTCCTTCTGAGTCAGTAGTAACTACAAAGCTCTATTCTTGAAGATGAAAAAACAGTACCTTATCCATGAATCAATGAAGAGACCTTTAATGGGTCCCCAGCATTTCCAGTTCCCATCTCCCTCCAGGGCCCAAGACGACCTTGTTCCCTTTCACTTCAGCATGCCAGGCTGGTGACTCCATACGAAGTAGTGGGAAACAACAGTATCTCCAGCTCCCTGCCTTCTCTGCTGTTTTACCTCATTCATCTCCAATTCCTTTTCCCCCACCATCTGTGTGACCCCAGAGTCTCTTCACAGGAGATGTTCCTCAAACCCTGTCCTGTAAACAACTGTGCATCCAAAACAACAGAGGTTCAGAGTGCTCTACAGGCAGGTGACACCTTGGGAATGAAAGGCCACAAAACTATCCCCAGCAGCTGGATTTTCAGGCAGCAATGGCAGGAAAATAAACAAGAGAAGAGCATGTTCTCCTGGCTGAATTTCAACTACACTAGCCCAAGAATAAATACATTTCTGATGGTGCGGAATTTGAGGCTGAAAAGCAAGAATTTATCTATCTTGGTGACATCTAGTCCTCATCAGAACAGAATCCCAGCTCTGTTTCAGCTTTTCTGGGAAGGGAAAGCTTCTGCACTATCATGTCACTTTATGTAGCTGCTCCCCATCTAACTGAATTTCATCCTTATGAGAAGCTGTGATGATTTGGTAAGGAAAATATAAATAAACTATTAATTTACTTGCAAATGGGCAATGACATTAAGTAATTAGCAGTAATTAAAAAAGTCAAAAGTCTAAATCCAAAACTGAACTTTTGCTTATGAAGCAGATTGAGGTCCTAAGCTAGACTATATTAAGGTTTTGCACTGATCTGTTAACAACAAATTTGACATTGCAATTGGGACAGAGAATAAAATTTAAGGAACACCTGAAGAAAATTATTATAATTGCTATGCTTCATTTCTTTACCTAGACTAATTGCACCTGAATGCTTAAAAAACCAAGCACGAATACTTCCTCTGTCCTTTGTTTACAGCACAGTAAAGAACATTCAATCCAGAAGGATTTCTGAAGAACCCTATTCTTATCTCTGCCAAGCCTGCTACTGACTGAAGTAGATAACATTCCCACACTCCTCTATGTGTCTTTATCCTGGCAGAGCATTCTCAATTGTCACTGTCAAACACACACGCACACAGAAGATTAACGCATTTGCTCCTCTTTTTAATTTACTAAGAACTTACAATCAATAAAGCAACTTTGCCACTGCTGAATCAATCTGCTTCATGACAGCTTTGCTCCACAGGAGCTATTTCCAATTACTATTTTTGTTTTTACCTATCTTTTTTTTTTCTCTTTGATGGCAGAGTCAATAAAGATCAAATTTCTAGCTAGCTCATGGTGTATCATCCAAGGATTACAATCAAAACATAAAAACAGTGGGTGTTATATAAGTTTTACCTTTTTCCTTCTACTAAGGAAAAAGTGAGTCTCTGAATATAGCAAAAAAACCCAAAACTTAAAAGAAACAGCTAATATCTACTTGTGGTTTTAAATAATTTGTCATGATGCCAAGTTATTTAAGAGAAGATGTTCATGACAAGGGACCACATGAACCAGTAAACAGCTTTCAAGGATGGCTAAACCTCAAAGCAAAGAGACATCCACATTGTGAACATTGTTCCTTGTGGCATAAAATATGGCAAAATGCATAAATCAGAAAATAATCCAACATAAGAAGGGAATAAAGTATCTTTTTCTTAACACCTCAGGGTGCAGAAGCCTGCACCACCTTCCAATGCAGTGATACTGTACTTCATGAAAGACTAGGAGGATGAAGGTGAATGACTGGTCTATCAAACAAGTAAAAATTCAAAGGGAAAACAGAAATAATGCAGCAGAGCTATAAAGACAATGTCAATACGAAATTCACAGCTACAGTGGGGATCAGCAATTCTTTTTCTAAGCTTTGTCTCTGATGCAATTTGTATTTGATGATAATAGACTACCTTAGACGAAACATACTCTAAAGCTAAAAAAAGCACAATGTGGAATGCTTCTCAAGTCTGACATTATTTACTGAATTTTCAGAGAGCAAAGACAGATTATCAGCCTACATAACAGTTTCCCACATGTAAAACAGATGAAAAAGAATGTCTACTTCAAAGACAGCTGAGAGGTTTAGAGCCCACACACAGAGCTTGAACAACACAGTGGGGCTCTACGCAGAGACAAGAGCCTGCTGGCTCACACAGGACCAAGGCAATTAATTGGTAACATACAGCACCTTTCACTGCAAAAACCATGCTAAACTCCAAAATTTGGGATGCAGAAAATGCTGAATTTTCAAAGGAAAGCAATTAGGATTATTTTTCCTGAATAATCCACATCATAAGAAATTTACCTTATGTAATATATGCAGATATTTACATCATGTATCATGTACATACTCTGGCCATAGTTCAGAAAACAAGTGCAGCACTGACAATCGTGACGATGAACTATTTCAGTACTGCCTTTCTCAAAAATCCCACAGCACATGTGCAGGCCTCCCCCACATCAGACCTATAGCAAAGCATACCATCTCTTGCTAAGCCTGTTTATCCACTTAGGCACTATGGTGATGTTACTCAGATGCTTAATATACTTACTAGGCTTTCTTTCTTCAAAAGTTGTATTCAATTTTCCATCCATGCAACATGTTGCTATCTTCCTGAATTCTCTGTGTCATTTTAAGTATCTATGTGTTTCTTTCTCTTAATCAAAGTCTAGCATATAAGTGTTTAAAAAATATTTCAATATATGGACACTTCATTCTTTTATACCTGAGGTCTCACCTTGTTATGATTTTCTTGGTATGCCCATGGAGTTGAGTGCATGCACTGAACAGCACACCAGTATCTCTGCTAGTTATTCTGGATGCCACTGACTCCGTGATACAAATTCCTTTATTGTCTCGCCTCTCTCTAAAAGATTCATGTAGTGCACAAGAAGAGGAAAACTATTGTAACTTTCAAGCTAACCACAGTTGGATGGAAGAGCTTCCAATCCTCTGCAGGCGTTGCCATAGCTAGTAGGAATATACACCACTCTCCTTTTGTACCCAGGGAACCTCATCTCTAGAGGGTCACCAACACCAAGTCATGAGAAATTATCAGTCACCTCACTAAGCTGGATGCCAGCTCCTTGTGATGTCCAGCGAGGTGGCTGCTCTGCCCAGCCTTGGCAGAGGTTGGGATGCTGGTGGTACTTATGGCACTATCCCACCAACTTCTGCTCAAACTGACTCCTTGTTTCAAGAGCCTTTAAATATGTCAGTTCCTACTGCTCTAAAAGTATCAAGTTTCTTTTGTATATCAGGACATTACCTGTGCTCTTTGCATCTTCCCAGATCGTTACCTGTGTTAAAACTCAATGTTGTGTATTAGACTCATATATAAAAGGCTTTCAGTGCCTACACTAAAAGGCAATAGTTTCATTACCACTGCTCCTCCCTCTCTCTCCCCCAACAGGTACAGAGGTCTCCTTTCTGGGAAGCGCTATCTAACCCAAGCACAAAACCTTGGTGTCCTTTTGTGAATCCAGAGTCAGAGTCAGTCAAGTTCCCAACAAGAACAAATTCAGTCATTCTCACTAACATTTCATCTTCATCCTTTAATAAATTGCCTCCATAGCTCTTAGCTTATACTCTTTTAGTACACAGAAAGCAAGAGGCTAATGCTGTTAGTCTTCATTTAATTTCTTTTACTGACTTAGCCTCCTCTGCAGTATTTTCCCATTTTTTCAGTCATATTTCTTCCCTCACATCCATGGGTGCTACTACACTGACATACAGGGAATTGCATCCAACTATACCAGGACAGAATGAGCCTGAAATGCACCAAATCATTCATCTTCCTTTCCAAAGGAAAGGAAATTTCTAAGGTTTTGCATCTCTTGCTTTCTAATGGAGGACAGTTCAATGGAAGAGCACAAGAGGACTCCTACCACATCCTGACCCCGATGGCCTCCAGAGGGCTCAGTCTGTTAAGATGTAAAGCCCAGACATCATAAGAAAGCAGTTCTGTGTCCTCAATTACATCTCCTCAGACTTACACTTAATGTGTTACTCTATGTCCTGAAAGCAAATAATCCTTATTTACATGTCTAACACTGTACCAAATGTCCACCAAGAAACCACTAAACAAGTCCTTACAACACAGCTGTTCTGTAATAAGCACAAATTTATATGCAAGTATAATATATAGAGGATCCTAATATTTAGGATATTTAGAGGATCCTAATATAGAGGATCCTAAATCGATGTGTGTGGTAGCACATGGTCTATGTGATGCTGTGGAATATCTGTAATTCTCCCACCCCTTTAGAAAAGATCTCAAGAGGTTTTCAATATCTAAGTAGAAAGGGAAACACTTCAGCATTCAAAAAGCACATCTCACCTTTCTAAACCATTGATTGTTTACCAATACCTGGGGAAATACACACAATTCTCACATTACTGAGGTTGCAAATACACATAAGCAGGACTCTCTTCAACTGTAATTTTACATCCATTCCACACTACCTGTACATTTATCATCCTGTCAATAACCACTGCAGGCTTTAATTGCAAGTTTTCTACAGCAGAAGCAGTGTGAGCAACAGGGAATAAAGCCTCCATGCTATATAAACAATAATTGATACAGCAAAAACCAGGCTTTGCCTGAGTAATATTGCCAAACATGGAATAAAACAGGTAAGTGTAATTTGCAGGAAAGAGGACCTGAAATACTTACATTCAAAGTGTACACTCATACCAAGTACTAGTGTGGCACAGACCCACCAGTTCTTGTAAAATAGCCCAAGTCCTTGCAGGTTTAATGTATTTCAAGGCATGGGTAAAATATGCTGCATATTCATTATCCCACATTGTGGAAAACCATCTTCCCTTACAAACACTGGGATTGCTCATCAAACCTTACTCTCCTCTGCAGGTCTCAGCTTTCTGCTTGGAATGCTGTAGTACAGGAATTCAGGCTAACTTTAAGACTAGGGTGGAAACAGGCAAATCAGTTCAAGATGAAGATCTACATTTGGCCTTAGATTTTAAAAACATTTGACCTTAGATTTTAAAACAACCCAACTGGGGAACTGAAACCTATGAAATGAAACGAGATGTCTAACCCAGCATGAGCTGAATTACCCCATAGGCTGGGCTGACTCAATCCCCCCTGATTACAGAGGAGCTCAGGCATGCAGCACATAGGTACACCTGCCTGTAAATACTAAAATTTCAGTCTTAATCCTGGACTAAATACCATTGACAACAAGTTATTTCATAAGGCATCCACGTATGGATTCAACAGATGCTTCAACTCTGTTTAAAAGAGTCCTGCTTTAATTGAAACCGAGTCCTGGACTATTATCAGCACTAAAATCTTGGCCCCTATATACTGAGAAAGTAGCGTGGAAACAGTGTGATGCTGAATACCTGTAATTCAAAGGGGTGAAATGATGAATTTATGCCCTCACAGTTTGAAACAAAAGTCAGCTAGTCCTTCTCATACCTGCATCTAACAGCTGTCCTAGAGATGACTACAATAAAAGAGAACTGCCAGGATACAAAACATGCAAACTGTACCTTCCCAAATTCTTGCATCATATCTCATGAGGGCTGACAAGACATGGTTTTTCATCTATTGCTATAGAAACTACCATATGGCCTGTCTCTTAATCCTCTACATCTTCACTGTAAAAGGGAAATCTACTGAGGAACAAAGATTTGGGCATGAATTTAAAGAAATTGCTTACATACATTAAGAAACCTTGTTCCTTAGCAATCAAAAGCATATAACCCTCAACTCCCTCTCCTAAAAAAAACCCCAAAAAACCCAAAAAAACCCCAAAGAACTAATGAAAGCCAATGAAAGTTATTTTCTTAGTTAACAATGTCTCCTGTGGCCATAAAGTATAATTCAAAACACTACTTGACACAAAGACACTTGTTTAAAATAATTTGAAGAAAATTGTTTTATCAATTACTCAATTGCTACATGTCACCCCACAGAGCTCCCACACATCTGACATATACATGTTATTTTAGAACAGGGAAAACAACCATAAAGGAAAAACACATTCTGAAATTTGGATGGGAAGTATTCCAACACTGCTGATTTTCATCATAAAGGACGTCATCTCTTTCTTCTGTCTTCTCCATCTGCTTCATTAGCACAATGACTGTCTTCTCAAAATCCAGCCAAAGTTACTCAAAAGGGCTCTAACCAGGGCCTCAACATCAGAATTTAAAACTGCATGAATGCACATGGCAGAGATGCAGGCAGTAACAGGAAGGGCAGGAGGAACAAGAACACCTCCCAAGGAACTGTGAAATGTCCACTTTTCTGCTTTCTGCTGCACCATCAGCCTTGCTTTCCTCCAACCATTTCTCTGCTGCCCCAGCAGACAGACCAGGGTTTTGCCTGCACTGCCCCTGGGCAGCACAGACAGGCTGCCTGCCTGCTTGCTACTCTGCTAAGGGCACAACTCTCCCACTGACAGAATCCTTCTGCCAAGTGTATCAGCATCACAGGTCTGACAGCTCCAGCACACCTTAACTGCTCAACATTGCCAGCTCCTCAGCAAAAGTTTATCTCTACTGCAACGAGAGCCCTCTGGAGAAACCCCTCTCAAAACATAGCTGATAAGAAAAACAGAAACAGAACACTACAGCATGCAGAATACTCAGATTTGTAGGATAGTATAAATGCAGACTTCAAACCTCATGTGCTACCACTTACTGCTATTACAAATCCTGTCCAAAGCCATGAGACACAATACACCACAACAGGAGCTCAACAAATTAAGCTTGTTTCTTTGCTTATAGGCTACTTGTGATGATTAGTATTGACTGACTAGGCATTTCTTCATGAAATTTGCCACAGTCTTAAAATAGGCTCCTATGACAATAGAGATGACATCAACAGATTAGGTTTCCTTATTGAATTCCAAAGCAGAAATACAGCTGAAATGCAACACCTAAAGATAACTTTTTAGTTCACCAGTTCAGCCTGTTTGCTGTTAACTGGTAGCAGACACCAGGATTCCATTTCACACAGCATGTACTGACCTCCTAAAAATAATATGTGGAATTACATTAACTTTCAGTGATGAACCTCTTGACAAAACAAAAAATCCTTTAAAAAATGAAGAAATTAGTAACTACTAAAAAGCAGCACAAAGGTTTCTATCAAAAAATTTAACTATTTCAAGAATGACAACTCAAAACCTGACTAAAAAACAACTTCAGCTGTAAAAATACCAGTTGAAATGTAAATTCAAATGCTCCGTTAGTTTTCATTGAATCACAGAATAGCTTGGTTTGGAAGTGACCTTGAAGAGTATCTAGTTCTAAATCCCCTGCCAGGGGCAGGGACACATTCCACTACACCAGCTCAAAGCAGCATCCAGCATGGCCTTGAACCCTTCCATGGGTTCATCCCTTCCAATGGGGCATTCACAACTTCCCATGACTTACCAGCCTCATGGTAAAGAATTTCTCCCAAATATCTAATCTGAATCTCACCTCTTTCAGTATCCATTACTCCAAACTATTTCAAACCATTTCAAACCATTCAACGATTACTCTACATTTTGTTGCTACACTCCCTGATAAGGAATCCCTGTCCAACTTTTCTGTAGACCCCTTTTAAGTACTGGAAAACTCCCCAGTCCTCTCTTCTTTAGGTTGAACAATCCTAACTTTCTCACCTTGTCTTCACAGCAGGAGCTCCAGCTCTTTTATCAATTTCATAATCCCCCTCTAGACTGTCTCCAAAAGGTCCTTGTCCTGCTTAGGTTGGCAGCCCCAGAGCAGGATGTAGAACTCCAAGAGGGGTCTCATGAGAGCAGAGCAGAGGGGGAAAATCCCCTCCCTCAACCTGTTAACCACACTGCTTTTAATGGCCTCCTATCTGATGCTTCTTTTATTACAATAACTTTTTTTTCCCCCCCACTGGAATAAATAGAAGCTTCATATTTAAACATGCTCATTAATCTCACCACCACAGAAGAATGGTTCATGTATCATAGTGAAGGATACATGGGAGGCATGAAGCGCAAAAGAGAAAAAAAAAAAGGCTTTAATTTAAAATGAGTGGTACTGTACACTATAATATAATGTTTTTCCAAGATTGTTACCTATCTACATTTTTCCTACCACATGAAAACCAATTAGAAATATATAGCAATAGCTATGGAATAGCAAGATACTTTTTAGAGAGTACATTTGCTTCCCTGAAAAATTCAGTGTCTGTATTTGTGTGTCACGGTAGCGCCTTAACAGCCAGACATCTGAGGATTGAAAATGAAATGGTGCTGCCTCAGCATACAAAATAAGCACACTACAGAAACAGCAAATAGCCTGGAGACAACAGGTTCTGGTAAAAGAGAATCAAGCTGCTAAAGGAATTAAGCAGAAGCTTTCCTTCATTATTTAGCAGTTATGACCCCAATTAGAAAATCTTAAGCCCTACTGCAGACTGCAAACATTTTAGAAAGTATTTCAGTCACAGTAGGCGCTCTCTCACAATCACACAAAAATAACTGGAACCATATGATATTTCTTATAGCATCTCAATGTATTTTTCTGTGTGATATTGAGTGGATTTAATTTTCAAATTCTTCCTAATTGCTGTTTCTTATATCTCTTTCCACATTCACTTTGGATACACTGCCCAGAGGAGTTCAGCACACAAAGAGAATATTCTTCCACAACCCTTTCTCAACACTAAAACAGCTCAAACAAAAGACAGGATGCTAAAAAGAACAACCAACTGACCGTGAAGAAAGCAAACTGTTAAGAGCCAGGAGAAGCCACAGCTCTGCCTTCCCCCTCAGTAGCCAAAATAATGGACCATGAACAGGAAACAAAACCACTACAGAGAACGGAGAAAAGCAACTTCCCACTCTAGCAGACCCAGGAGAAATAGCTCAGCAAGTCACAGCACATTCTGCACATTCAGGAATAAAACCACAGGGTGCCTTCCTTCCTCAGCACTGAAGTAGGAGCTACTGGGCTTTGCATAGCAGGGAACAGCTTTATGGAAAGGTATGGACTATGATAAGTTTCCTCCTTCTGTGGAGAGGAAGGCAGGCTGGTACAAAACCAACAGAAGGGAGAAAGGAGACCAACCTTTCCAGAGTTATTTACCTGGTATTGGCCTACTCATAGTAAATACCCAGCCTCAGACAAAGAGGCAGCTGGAAACTGTAATGTCACACCAATATGAAAGGGGAGCAAAAAAGAATATTTTTACATACAAAATCTTGAAATATGGCTCTGTCATAACTTAGCTTTGATCTTGTTCTTCCCAAGTAGCTGAGGAGGTAACAGAGAAAGCAACATCTCCACACTACTGTCCTGTTTCTTCACAAATTACTGCCATACAGCTTCTGGGGAAATAATGCTACCAAATCATTGTTCTGAGGGCAATTCTGACCAAATCAGAATGCTCTTCTTGTACCATCTCCATACAAATTAAAATTGGTTAGCAGATTCCTACAGCACTTGGGAAACAAATGCTTATCAACATTAATTGCACACAGTGGGTGCCTTGCTCTTGTTACCCTTGGCTAAAACAGGAGTTAGCCTATCAACAACCAAAGATGTTTTTTTTACTGCAGGACAGGTTCCCTCTGAACAGTTTACATGAAAGCTGGGCTTTCAGGATCCTTGCAAGAGTTAAAATAACTCATCGGGTGGAAACATCAGCAGTACATGTTGGTATCTGTGAACAGAAACCTGTACACAAATGGGGCAGAGACATACAGTGCAGAAATAAAAACTCAGAACAGAATGTTTCACCTTTCCCAAAAGAGACAGTTAGACTGCTTTAAGTATTTCCATGAAGGGGCTGCAGGCTTTGTTACTTATCTCAGAAGGCATATTTCAATGTTCAATTATGTCAAAAGGAAGTTCTCCCTTGATTTTGGTGCTTCTTGTACCTCATCCAAGCTCAGTGACAGTCAACCATGGTATGACATGGACAGAAATAAACACACAGGATATATCTATACAGAGCATATGCAAACAGAAGAGGCAGATTTATGAAGCTTGATGCATTTACCTTGCAGTGCTCAGCATACCTTTCACTTGGAGCAGCTCATTAGTTTTCAAAAATGAAATACCACTTTAAATGGGACAAACCAACTAAACTTGGCATACAATTATAAATTATGTCCATCTGGATTTCCAGCTAAAACCACTGCAAGTTGCTATTCTTCAAGAACCAATAAAATCAATGACTGTAAGACATGTTTCTTGAGTTGCACCTGTCTTACAGACTGGAAAAGCACTTTACTGAGCTTTAGGAATCCTACATCATCTGAACAAATTTCTAAACTCAGCATTAGGTTGTAGTGATTAAAATTAGTATCTTCCATTTGGGTTCAGAGACAATTTGATTCTGCCAATACAATATCTTTTGAAATACTGATGACTGTTACTACTATTTCATCCACTACCATCATCCTGCCAACATAGAGAAAAAAACTTTGGTATAGCCCCTACCATAGTAATTCTTTAAATAGGTAAGATGCTTTCTGCCTTTCCTTACAAGAAAAAAACCCCAATATATATGTAAACAACAAATTAAGCTGAATTAGCAACTAGCCAAGGTAAGCAGAGGAAGAGCTGGACCACACGGCAGTACCTAGTGCCTGTCTATCTTATTAAAGCTCATGCAAGACACAAAACAGCTGCTAACTGTCAAAGGCTGGGTACAGTCTAGACTTCCTAAAGGCTTCTCATAAAATCTCTCAGCTATTACAGAAACAGCTGCTGCTGTACCAGCCACAGGTTTCTGTTTGTTAGCCAAGACAGATTGGAAATAGATCAACAGGTAAGAAGCAAAAGTGCCAGAAAATGGTCAATTATCAGACTGAGAGATGAATAGAAGCAGCATACCTCATTCCATCAGTTCTAGAATGACCATACTCAAAGCTTGTTCAAAAGGTCTGCTGAAGCTTTTCTTTGAAACATTGCTCTGCTTTCAAGGCTTAAGAGACTCACAGGTTTTCTTTATAGATCAAAGCACCTAAGATCCACAGGCTAAGAGATGATGATTGTGTTCAGATGAACAGAAGCTAGGCAGAGGTCAAGGATGACCCATACACAGCCCCCCCTCTTTAACCCTGAGCCACAAATCTGGCTGATATCCCTAAAGCTTTCCTTCCTCAGGCATTAGATCAGGGCCTGGAGCATCACAGCAGTTGTCAGCATTTGCACCAGCCTTTTGCCAGCCCAAGACATAGGAATCAGAGTAAGGCAAGGAAAAGCAGAGCTAAGGAGAAGAGAATGACAAGACTGGGGCTGCATCTTAGGAAAACAGGACATAGCAACATAAATCAGGATATTGTGCCAAACCAACATCCCTCTGGAGCAAACTGTGACTGTGCTTTGCTGTCTGGCAGGGCACAGTAGGTGTCCCACAGCAGTCTCAGACACAGCAGGGCAGAGCTGACAAGGAGGAACTATAGGTTGTTGGTAACTTTAGATTGGGAGTAAGATCTGCAGCCAGGAAGGGAAAATTCTTCTGTGGGTTGGATATGTTCATAGCACTACTGAGCTCATAATAGAAATGCTACCTCTGTATTTCTAAAGTTTTAATGAATCAAGGCCTTACACAGCAGCATATAAAATGGCAAGTTAGGAAAACTGGAAAAACAGAAATCTCAATATTGATCAAGCTCCTGCAGCACACCTGCGAAGAAAAATTCAACACAGGTTAAAATGAGGATTCTTTTGAGACAGCTGCAAACTTGGCCAGTCTTCTGATGAAATACTGTAAAACTGCATATCTTTAGAGACACCAAATGGAGGCACTGAAAATAACACCTAACTGAAATAAAACCAAAATTCTCAACAGAAAGGATTGGTTCCTGTTTTGCAGAACTTTGTTAAAAATTATGGATACAGAATATGATTTGCCATTAAGTTTAATAAAAGACACTTCATCTAAATTTACCACATTGCCTTGTCTTTCCTAGTATGACAATTTCTGAATAAAAGAAAGTTGCATTCAATAACAGAGCATTGAAACTGATATTCATTAATAATTTCAGTTTATCAACTCCTATAAAGACAGGGTGAATGTGGTGATTTATAAAATGCAATTATGAGTCCACAGGACATTCTAAAAGTCGCATTTTATTCTGCAGTTTCCCACAAGATGGTAAAGAAACGGGTCACATACAGGAAAGATTAGCCTGAGACCCCCACTTTTCCTGAAGTATTATAGGACAAGACAAATCACCTTGCACTGCTTTGCCCTCTAACTATTGAGAAGTTTTTTATAAGCTAGGCAGAACTGCCAAGCAATAATGAAATTTTCCTCCTTCAAAACAAGTTTAATCCATCTTGTAAACTCCTCAAAACACCACTGGATGGATTGCACCAACCAGGGCCACCACTTGGCCCTCTGTGCCTCTTGAAAAATCTGTTTCATGAGACTGTGATAGGAAAGAGGATCTCACACCTACATTTTCACCTCATTTCATGCAGGTGTAAGAACCTGGATTGCTGAAGATTATCTGATGCAAGACAAATGCACTGTTGCAAAGAATCATGTCTTTATTTGCAAGACTGTTTATATTTAAAATGAACATATATGCCAATAACCATTTTTCACGATAAATCAGGTTTGCAGAAACAAATTAAACATCACTAGTGGGCTGCCCTTGGGATTGACACCAGGGCTGGTGACCTGGATGATGGGTCAGAGCACACGTTCAGCACATTTACAGATAAAATAAAACTAGAAGTGGCTGATATCAGATGGTTGTGCCACCATTCAGAAGGATCTGGACAGGCTGGACAAGTGCTGCCAACAGGAACCTCATGAAGTTCTACAAACAGAAGTGCAAAGTCCTGCACCTGGGTCAGGAATTATTCCACGTATCTTTACACACTGGCAGCTGATGAGCTATTAAGCAGCTTTGCTAAAAATGACCTTGAGGTCCTGGTGACAAGAAGCTGAACATGAGCCACCAATGTACTCTTGGAGAAAAAAAGCTCAACAGCATCCTGGGTTACATTAGGAAGAGCACTCAGCTGGTAAAGGGAGGTGATCCTTCCTCACTTATCAGCCCTGGTGAGGGGGTATCTCTTGTACTCTGTCCAGTACTGGAACTGGACTGGGCTTCCCACTACAAGAATGCCATGGACTTATTGGAGCAAGTCCAGGACAGGGCCATAAAGATTATTAAGGAATATCTTTACATAAGGGGATGCTGACAGAGTAGAGACTGACCAGCCTGGACAAGGGATGGATAAGGGTCAGGGAAGATGGCTCTTATTTATATGTGTGAATAAATGACAGAAAGGAATGAAGAAGGAGCCCAATTCTTCCTAACAATGTACACCAACAGGACAAGCAACAATGGACACAATTTAAATCCCATGCCATTCCATCAGAACACAAAGAAACAGTCTGGATTTTTACTGTGACAGAGGTCAAATACTACAAAATATTGCCTACAGAGGTGCTGAGTCTCCACCTGCATAAACATTCAAAACACAACCAGACAGAGTCTTGGACAACCTGACCCTACTTAATCAAGAGCTTGGGCTACATGACTTTAAGAGATTCCATCCAACCTAAGCAGTTCTGTGGGCCTGTAAAGATGATACAAAAAGTTTGAGAATCTGTGGTGATAACTAAGTCACCAGGCTGGGAGGGTCTTTGTGTTTAGTCCTCTGTTCTGCCAGACTTCTTTTTCATAAGCCAAAGCATTTATTGTAGTTATTAATTACCACAATCTGCCTAACTCAGATCCTGGAGGGACAAGCATATAAGCAATTGAAAGAAATGCTCTTTCCATTACTCATTCTTCTTCCTTTTTTTCCTCTGAAGTGTCTGCCAATTTCCAAAATAGAATACAAAACCAGCTGGGTTGCAAGGTTATTTCTTTATGGCACTTTTTATTTAAATGTGTGCATTTACTGTTGAAGAGAACAAAGAAAGGACAAGACATATGGCTTTATGCATGTTTTCCACCACATTGCAGCCTGATGTATTCAAGTAGGAAAAAACACCCTACAGAGAGAAAAGTACAAAGAAGAGAAAGACACCAAATGTTGATGCTGTATGTGTAAGATCAATTATTTATTAATAGAGTGTGTAAATTTTGCCTGCAGTAAGATTTAATGGGAATAGAGAAGGGGGCTTTGCTCCTAAAATAGGTAAACCACATATTACTGCAACTGATATTTTAATTTTAATATGAGATGAAGAGCTAAATGCACAAAACCACAAAGAAATCATAAAAAATTGTAGAAGTACTAGAAAGAAAAACCATAAACAACAGAGCATTTCATGGGCCACTGGCTTGTTTAAATATATCTGTGTTTTGACTGCCTGCACCTGAAAAGTGCATTTATGGCCCATCAGGAAAAGGCACTGAAATTTGTGAGAAACCTAACAGGCTGCAATCCAATGCCTATGCCTGAAATATCTAGAAATGGTCCAAGTCTGGCTGTGTCCCTGGTTGAAATGTACACATTCCAGCTTTTTACAGCTTCAAAATGCTCCATGCAGACCACTTCCCAGAAAGATTTGTATTTTTCATGTGATTAAAATCACTGTGCTTTTGGCCATCTCTGAGACCATCAAGGTCTCAGGTATGCTGAGGTATGCTGCAATACAATAACCTAGAAATGCACTGCTTATGGTGTTACATCAATGAAGTAAGACAGCATCAGTGCCAGAGTCAGCCTTTTCATTGGAATGGAAAGGATAAGAAAGCCCAGGGCTGCAGTACTAAGGCAGAATATGTGAAATTAAAGCATGAAATAAATACGAAGGACGGTCAATGGAGATCTGAATGCCACAATTTAAAAATCATTGTATCGATGATCTTTCAATCATTGTATCAATTAATCTTCTAGTGACACCATCATATTGCAGTCACTTATTTACTTAACATGTCATACCACCTTTCATACTTGATATTAAATTCAGATGAATGTGGACAGACACCATGGAAAATCAAATTAACAATGTAAAAATGTGACTTCTCAGTAAAGCATCAGACCACATGCAAACATTAAGTTTACCTCAGCTCCCAAACTGAGAGAGATTATTTCATCTTCAAAAGCAGAATGTGTATCAGTATGAGGAGGAATTCCTGTTTAAAAAAATAACAAAAACAAACAACAAAAAAGTGACTACAATAATGATAATAATAATAATAACAACAATAATAGAGTGCTACCTCCATTGGCAAGCTCTGTTTCTATGGATGTCCCTATGGAAAACTGGGATGTATGGTTGAACAAACAAAACTAACCATAAACAAGGGAATTGTCTCACGCCCAGATTAGATGGACACAATTAACCTAAGTGTCTTGTATAATCAGTAGAAATACCTAGAAGATAGTTCAGGTTACTCCAAGGCCTTGCTCATTCCTGGATGGACTCCCTGCTGCAGAGAGAAGCTCAAGCACTTTGCTCTCCTTGCAGGCAGTTTAACCCTTAGAAGCAACAATTATGGTACCTATGGCGATTTTGGGCTTTAGGTCATCCACAATAATATATTTCTTCCTCATTCCCTTCAGAGAGGAGTAATTCCAAATCCCTCTATTTCCTAAGCAAATGACTGCATTAAGAATTTCAGCTTCAGCATTAGGACCTGCTACCTCAGAGGCAGGCACTGCTAGGATCACGTCTGCCTGTGCTTTGCACTTCCTAGGCAAAGCAACATCCCTGCTAGGCTAACCCCTGGGTAATACATCTGTTATATACACACACATAACTGAGAATTGCCAAAAGGACAGTCATTTTTAGGGGTTTGTTTAGATTTTTCTTTAATATCTGCTAATTGGAAAGAAACTGCCAATCCCTGCAGCTTGTGTCACACATTTTAATGCCAAATGCTAGAACAGCAGTGTGCATGCCACAGCAAGATCTCACCACATGGTGGGGAACAGCAGTCAGCAGTGAGCAAGGGAGAACAGCAGACAGCTTGGGAAAACTGCAACTGCACCTTCCTCTGATCCACTGCAGGCCAAGGCAGACAGAATCATTCCCATACCATCCAAACCGAAACAGTTTTATTTGATTATCAAAAATTCTACCCAAGTTGATTTTGGGCTGTGTAGAGAATTCCTGAGTTGAAGACAATTTTTTCTGAAGTGTTAGTCAGCTCTATAAAGCACCCTTATTATGCAGCAGATTTTACATCCAGACGTAAATATTCTGAATTCCATTAGTTTCAGGGAAAACAATACAAGTGTTTTATGAGACCAGCATTTAATCTGACAGAAAAATCAGTGAGACTTGAAAACCAAGGACAGATAGATACCTGTTTGTTACAGCTCACAACTTTGCCTCGGTACAAAGCACTGAGGCTCTGCCTCAAGAGGCACACTGAAGTCTGTGCAATTCACTGTGCAGCAGGAGAACACTGACAGCTCTCCACATTGTCACCAGTAATTCAACCAAGACCACATTGACCCACACATCTCATTTAATTTATCTTATGTGTGGTCCCTCCAGTTTAGATACTCATAGCCATAACTCATTTTCCAAAATTTCAAGTATAATTTCCAGGGAAAAAACACCTCAGAACCAAGATGCAGGCAGTATCAATCTGACTGCACTCTGTGCTCATTCATATCCTAATGATTTGCACTTAAGAAAGGGTATTTTGTGTTGGGATTGGGTTTTTGTTTGATTTTTCAAAAAACTCTGCTTCCATTCTTGATAGAAATCTACAATTCTAACTAATTTCCTCAGACGTCCCAACCAGAAGTACAAAATGTATCAACTTAACAGATTGTCAGATACACAAACAAATAGGATCAGACCCTTGTTCAGCAGACACTCTAATTGCTGCCAGACATTAATTCTGAGAGTAAAGCCATTGTTCTTTCTTCCTAAGGACAAATGAGATACTCACCCTGGAAAGCAAGCCAGATACTTAACCTTGATGACTAAGCTTAGCAAAAAGTACAGCACGTGATTTGTTCCCTAGAAGTGTGATTAGAAGCTTGTTTTTCTTCAGAAGCCTCCAGTTTGGAAAAAAATACAAAAATACAGTAATTCCTCATTGCTAGGATAAGGGAACACTGCTTGCATCATATTACTGTGGCAGAACACTACAGATCAAAAATCCAAGCAGCTTTCTGCTAGGTCTCTTTTCTGCAAGGAAAGAGAAAGCTGTCCCCATTTAAACAGTTGCAAGTCAGCCAACCAGCTCAATTAACACTCCATATATCCCATGCACTAACATTATTTCATGTGTACTAACAGCAGGAGAGTCTCCATTTCTTAGAGACTGTATGCACATTACAGGAAGCAAAACAAGTTCGGACTAAAAAAATCCACTGAACTAGAAGACCAAATATGACTATTTATTCCTGTATCTTTTTATAGTTAGCTTTCAAATCATGACCTTGGACTCAAACACCATAATTTTCCATAACCAACTGCAATTCTAAACCTAAGTTCCCATGTGGAGAAACCAGTACTAAAACTTTAGTTTTGTTTCAAAGCATCTCTGGTCACAGAGGAAATACACTAAGCAGGTGCTTAAATCCTGTTCCTATACCATTCCACAGTTAGATGCTACACTCTCCTGCTTTTTAGTGAAGTTGTACTGGTTTGGCTGTAGTTCATTTGCTCCACAGGTGCCCGTATGGTACTATGCTTTGGATGTGTGATGAAAGCAGTGTAGGTAATACATGGATGTTTTAACCTCTTTCTAAGCAGTGCTTACACAGCATCAAGGTCTTTTATGGTTCTCATGTTTCCCCACCAGCAAGTCAGCTGGGAGAGCACACAGCTGGGACAAGTGGCCCCATGTGACCAAGAGAATATTCCATATGATCGTATGACATTGTGATAAGTAATAACACTGAGGGTGAAGTTTACCAGGGATGTCATTACTCAGGGACTAAGCACTGATTGACCAGTAGCTGAGGATTTCTTTTGCATCATTTGCCTTCTTTTGTTTTGTTTGCCTTTTTTTTAACTTTCTAAACTGTCCTGATCTCAAGCCTCCTCACTTTTATCTTCCAATTTTATCCTCTACCTCAGTGAGGGGAGTTAGCAAGCAGCTGCATGGTGCCTAGTTCCCTACCAGGGTTAAATCCCTATATAAAATAGAGTTCAAAATTTTTGAGGGACAAATGAACTTACCTTGTCCAGGTTCATACTGATTTACAGTCAGTTGATCAGGTTTATGTTTGATATACCCCTGCTTTAAGCACTTCTCCAAGAATGGGTTGCAAATTTCAGGAAGACCTGGTTATAGAAAGAGAACTGTAAACAAGACAGGACAGCTTTTTACAATATAACTAGGAAAATACATAGAAGTAGCTTCATATACATGCAAGTCCATCTTTAATGATGATTACTCTGCATCTGCTGCTAACATACACATCAGAACTGGAGGCCTAATCTTCAAGTCCGATATTCTTGAAGGTCTCAAAATTACAAGGGCCACTCTTCCAAGCCCTCTGCATTCAGAAACAGAGTACTCCTTACAAATGCAAACTGTAGTATCTCTACACATAAATAAAACCACATCAAATCAGAGGAAAGGTTTTCACCAATTACAATAAAAAAGTTGCAGTCGAGAAGCAAAATTATTATGCAGAGAGTCAGTTGTGCAAAGAGATCCCTAAAAAATTTAGTCCCTGGAAATTTGTTACTGAATTAGATTAAATATCACCAAAAAATCTGCTGAAGTTAAGCTGGTCTTGAAACAGGAATGGAAGGCATAGTCCTCCAATGAACCTTTGGTTTGCTCTTTCACCAGAGGACTTGATTGAAAAATTCTGCTGCAGGTAACACCAACAAACACGTTACTACTATCCCTTCCATGAATCTACTGATTTTCATTCTTGTTTTCTCCCAAGAAGTACTTATGCTTTTCTGACATACAAGATAGTCTGTGAGACTAGAAAACAATTCACATATCAATCCTCCTATAATGATACAGCTTCACAGTTAAAATCTTAAGATAATGAGAATCCTTCTGTTGCATGCTACATCCACCCCAGTACACATGCACCACCTTAAACACCTTCAAGTTTTACAGGAATTTAACTCTCCTATTTTGCTAGTTTTAGATCTAAGTCTATAAGATGACTCACTTGCTTTGCTCTGACTCACAGCTTTCAACTCCCAATATGAGTTATTGAAACCTTTACAAAATTGCTTTCAGAGCAAAGGAAATTTTATTTCAGTGTGCATGCATCCAGCAAGTTTCAAGCTGGTTGAGATAAATATATACAGCAACATACGTCATATCCCCCAAATAAATTAATATGCAATTTGTAACACATAATTGTTTTATGGAACAAAAAGCTAAAAAGGAATGACAATTACAATCCCAAAAGCCTTATTTGACCAGAGCTCAACAAAGGACAGCAACCTGTTGCTCCAAGTGACTGGACAACAAGCTTAAAGTACTAACAACAATTTGGAAAGAATCTCAAAATTAAAAAGCACTTTTGCGTGGGTGCTTAAGATACAGCAAAGGCTCTCCTTTAACCAGACTCTCACAGCCATAACTCAGCAAGGCTTAAAGGCTTTATATAATGGTTTAAACATCAGTGCAAACTGATATATAAACTTTATATAATGGTTCAAACATCAGGCTTTATATAATGGTTCAGACATCAGTGCAAAGTAAGCACAGTTTAATAGGGAAATTCTCACCTCCAGGTAATGGTTTGTCTTTATCAACATTATTATTATCATAGCGAAACTCATATCCAAAATGCTTTACTCTTCTATGTTTTAAAGTCTTCTGGGCTGTAAAAACACGTAAGTTTAAAGTAAGATTAGACTACATGAAGACTATATGAAACATTGCAGGCAATTTACCATGTTTCCCTATTCCATTCTACCTGTTAAGCCTAAACATTCTTTAATTAGCAGTTAAAACAGAGTATGTGACCCTTGTTGTTCACGCACACACTTCTGCTTATTTTCTTTTCTAATTCATCAAGCATCCCATTCACTGCTGTTGTGAGTCAAAGGTGTTTTTGTATAGGCAAGAAAAAGGGAGTACCAATTTTTTTGAGCCATGCTTAATGCATCTTTTTCTTGCCCTGATCTCTGAATTTACACCTGATGAATACCCTACAGGTACATCAACATCCATCATTCTCATTAATCACCAAGTTTCACATTAGCTGAGGTCAGAATAACCTTTTGCATTGCTCCATGGAACAAATTTACACAGGAAGTCTGAAGTAATTTCCAAGAATTCATTTAATCAAGGATTCAGCTCCAAAAGCTCAAGTGAAACCATCCAGAATGTATGCCTCACTAAGTTATTTGTTTTACATAAAAGAAGACACAGCTCTTCAGTTGGACATCAAATTACAAACAGTTTTGTGTGTGGCACAAGACACATAGAAAATACTTTCATTGTTTCTGGATGCAGGTTTGTTATTCAAGTAAATCCGTTCTGGCATATCAATTCAGATCTCTTGTCCCAAGGAACGGATCACTTGCAGTGTAAGACCTAATTTCTAAAATGCTAAGAGCAACCAAGAATCATTTCTGACACTATATTTCCCAAGATATAGACTTCCTGTAACCTGAAACTGCAGGAAAAAAACAGCATAAAAGTATAGAATGTTGGGATTCCTATAGTTGTACCCACCATTCTGAGTATCTTCATCTGCTTTCCAGTCAATACTTTCCAACATCCTCCTTTCTTCCTCTGGAGAAATAATCTTTTCAATTACCATTAAGCCTGGAGGCAAGCTTGTAGGAACAGCATTTTGCAAGGAAACTGAGGTATATGAAAAAAACATAATTTTGTCACTCTTTAGAGAAAATTAAAAGCTGTGTTCCCTATGGAGATATAATTATTTTTATGATAATATAGCACAGCTGTAGAAATGTTTAGTGATACAATGGAGCTCTCATTGTGGTCTTATTAGGAGAAAGAATGATCCCTTTTTGTCATGACAAAAGAGGGTAAGGCCTGAGTTCTGCATCATTCCAGCACTTTCTAAAAATTTTACTGCATAAGATGAACAAGACTACACTATTCTAACACAAAACTGCTTGTGGCTTTCCTGTAAATGGTAAACAGAATTTCCCAATCACTTCAGGTTTTACCTGAATTTCATTTTAATTTTGTAGAATTTTAGTGATTTACCATACAGCAGATTCCACAGACAGAATAGTCTGTAAACAAATGTGTACAAATATGGAGTACAGAACAATACCTAGGTGAAAGTAAAACATCATTGATGTTGGGACATTCAGTTTGCTATCCTAAGAGCTCAAAAAAAGCTATTTGCTAGCAGAATGTACTACAGGAATCCTTTTTGCTAGACACTATGAAAACTCACAGAAAGAGCAACAGTTCTTGCAGTAAATAGCTTATAATCAGCCAAAAAAAATATGGAGGGGAAGGGGAAACAAAACTACAGAAGTTTCACTGTGCATATTTTTCTTCTTGGAGCTGAGATAGAGACTGCAAGACTAGAGTCACACAAGAAATCCAATGAACTGTTCAGAGATTCTCCAGGCTTCTTAATCACAAAACCTGCATGCACAGTACTGAATGGTCAGGAAATTACTCAAATCTTTTTTCCTTTTGCTTACAAGCAATACAGTTGAAATTAGAGTATCCTAACCTGGAATACAAAGAGCAAAGATTATTTTATGTCCTGAATCTCAGATTCTAGCTTTCATTTTCTGTGTCTACTTACCAAAACTAGTGTGCTTTTACCTACATTTACAATCCAGGAAGTAAAAGCAAAGGGAAGCAGTATGCAGGAAGCTGGATATATAGGAGAGCAGAACAACTGTACCTTTTTCCACAAAATTAATATATAGAACAATGTTTTGGTCACAGTCTTCCAATGTTACTTCCTTTCCATTAAGGGCATTAAAGGCTTTCTTGGCTTCTTCTGTTGTTCTGTATTTCACAAATGAGTATGGTTTATTTGGTGGCATTAAGAGTGTTTCCATTGCTCCATATTCTTCTAGTATTCTGAGCAACTGCTGTCTACTCATTCCATTACCAAGACCAGCATTGGCAATAACCAGGCTCTAAATGAAAAAGAATTAAAAAACAAAACAAAACAAAAAAGAATTAGTGATTATTGTTGGTTCATTTAAAACTAACATTTTACCAAGAGAACAGCCCTATAAAAAAATTAAACCCATGAGCACTCTTTTATGTATTCTGCACAAGATATTTACATTTCCATGAGCTTGTTACACAAGGCTAATGCAACCTTTGCTTGCCCAGCACACAGTGTGGCTGAAAGCCTTGCAACCTCTCTCAGAAACACCTCCTCAGTTAATGCACACTGAAGTGGCATGTGTGTGACAAGTGCACTGCAAGCAAACAGTGGCACTGGCACACATAATTTTGGTGGTTTCTGGAACAGCTGGGAAAAGTGTTCAATTAATTCAAACAACAGCATTTTACTTCTCTAAAAAAACAGAAAATGAGGTTTAGGACCAAAGAGGAGGGTCATTAAAAAACTGAGCACTGCTGTGATTATGCCTATTGTGAAGACTCTGTTAACATCTGCTCTAAGCTCTGCACCAGGCTGTCTGCCAAAGACCATATTTTTCAAGATTTACCTCATTATTAATTACTGCTATTTTCTGGAATGTTATTGATGGAGGGACTCATGTGTGTGAAGGACATGCAGAGGTTCAAACAACTCCTTTCACCTAATCTACAAAGACCCCCACTAAACAACTGCTGCAGCACATGCAGCAACTGATGATGTTAATTCAGATAATCAGACTCTTGCACAAAGCCTGGAAGTATTTTCTATATTCCTAACACAAATTTTCCACTAGCACTAGGATTTTGTTTCACATATCATTTATTCAAATGTTCTGTCATCAAAAAGGACCTTGCTGGATCCCAAAATTATTCTTTGGATAGATTAGATTGATAATTGATAATAACTGGGACAGTTTCAAGGGGAACAAGTCCCAAATTACAGACCCATTTCCATGCAACACTAGAAAGACACAGTCCTTGTTCTAAATAGTTTACAATACAAACAAGTTTGCTGAGTCATTAACATCTGTCCATGTGATTTGAAATTTGAGCAAAAATTAAACCAAATTTTATTACAAAAATGTATAAAGATCTAACTGATGTTTTCATATTTGAATGGGAAGAATTTGCAGGATCAGGATGAACAAGCATAGGGTAAATGATACTGCTCTACAGTGTTTCAAGCCATTTGTATTTCCTTATAAATTAGAGAGTGAAATTAGAAACTCTGACTTCCCTATCTGTCTGCAAGTTCCTGTCACCTCTTGCTGCATCAGTATCTGTGAGGTCATTCTCTGATCCGCTGCAACTCTACTGTGGCAGAACACTACAGATCAAAAATCTAAGCAGCTTTCTGCTAGGTCTCTTTTCTGCAAGGAAAGAGAAAGCTGTCCCCATTTAAACAGTTGCAAGTCAGCTAACCAGCTCAATTCCCACAGAACCACAGCCTTAATAAAAACAAGATGGAAAAGATTTCCAAGATAGACATGTTTTTAATGGTGAGCTCAGATGAGACAAATTACACTTGACAGAGAACCATGGAAGATATAAAGGTACAAAAGTTAAAAGCCTGAGGAAAAAAAAAAAGAAACCACAGAGAAACAGAATAAAAGTTTACCTACTTCAATAGCATTTCCAATGCTTCCTCCTTCCTCCTCAACCCAAGTAACTACTGTTTCAGGTTAAAAAAAAAACCTTATCCAAAGGCCAAAGTCTCTCCATAGACCCTGAACTGCTGAAGTACAGTTCTGCTTTGAAATCAAAGAAGCACAGAAAACCCTCAATCTCAGGAAGTCCATTTTTTAAAAACTGCATTTTACACAAGACATGTGAGAAGAGAACACAGATAAGCAGCATTTTAACACTACCATCAAAATCTCACCTACCTGTGTTGCATGGGAGACACACTTTATGCCCTCGTGTCTCATCAACATATGCTGAGCTCTGACTTGCTTCCTCAATACTTTCTTCTTCATTTTCTGGACTTTCAAATGATCTTCACTGGTTTTAGCTTCCATACTGGTTCTCTGGAAAGTAGAAATAGCAACACACAGTAAGTGTCCTGCTTGAAAAGGATCTCTCCCAAAAATAAAGCTTTAAAAGACTGCTGTGATGCTTGATTTCATTTTCCCATTTTTCTCTTCCTCTTCACTCCTTTATTCACACTCACAGTATCACTAGATCCATTTGTGGGTTTTAACCTGTCTACCCCTCCTGTTTTCATACAGCAATTTCAGCTAATTTCCTTCTCTCTGCAGTCTCTCCAGAGCAGAATATGAGAAAAAAAGAACGTGTGGAAGTGCCATGAGATTTGTATTGTCTCAGCTTCTCAGTTATTCTCATGCCTCACCAAATGCTTCAGTTGGAGATGAAATGTTTGGCTCCTTTTACCTAATTGCAACCAAGTGTGACATTTGGCCAAACTTGCCTTTCTTGAGAGTAGAAAAAAAGAGAGTAGACTTACATGTCCTAGAGCAAGCAACTAGGATGCTCCACACATCATTTACCATATCTCCCAAACTTAATGAAAATCACATTCCTGTTGTGTGAAGGAACAGAAAACTGTGTACATATATATAAATATATATTTATTAGCCACTGAATTTCATAGCAACACGGAATTTACCAATCAGTGAGTACTTATAGGTCAATGGCATTCTCCAGGTTTTGCTGCATCTTTTGCCACTTTTGGCCTAACACTACATTGAGATCATACAGTACCTTCCCACATTTCTTTGAGTCTACATTCTTTTCCTTTCTCTTTTCTACTTCCTTCAAATCCAAGGGAGGAGTCTGGATCTCATGTAAGATTATGACAAAGCTCCCAGACATTGATGCAGTTTGACTTTGACTTTATCTGTCCCTATAACACAACCCCTTACCTGTATTTTAGAGGTATCTTCTCTTCTTTGCCAAAAATCCTCCTAACAGTATAGCTGGACAATGCAACTGCAGCTGTCTGTCCTATTCCATTCCTTTATCATCACGACCTGGCAACAATCCTTCCATCTTCTCTTCCTGTCAAAAAAATGGCTTTGTTTCAGTTATTTTTAAGGGAAAAAAACAAAAACAAAACTAGGTCAATCACCCCTATATGTAATTATTTAACTCTGTCAACTGCCCCAACAGTCACTCATCCACTTGCATGCCTTCTGGCTTGCAGGACAGCAGAGTTGCTTCCCAATACCTAAACTGCAGACACAACCATGATAATATGACAATGTACTACAAAAAAGGGTAAAGGTAAAAAAACCCCTCATATTAGTATTTGCTGCAACTTTGTGTTGAATGACTTAGCAAAAATGTTGTTTTAAAAAAGCACTGATATGCTAGTAAAATTGTTATAAAATATTGACAATAGCTCCAAACAGTTTAAAAGATTCTTCACTTAATCAAGTGTTAAGTACACAGAGAAATGGTCCTCTTAACCTTCATTAGTTAAATAATGATCAAAAAATCTCAAACTTGCTTAAACCAAAAAAAAGAAAGCACAGTGAGACACACACCCCAAAAAAAACCTTAAAAAAAACCCACTAACATCCAACCCCCAACCCCCAAAAGCAGAAGATAATTAGAAGCCAACTGAGAAGGGAAAAATAAAACTCACAAGAAAAGAGGGACAAAAAGTTTTTATGAAGTAAATTCTCCTAAGTGCATCTACTGGGTCACCCTTACCAAGATTCAGCTGACTAGCAGGCTCCTTCAGAAGCCTGCTATAACCAACATGTGCAATTACAAGATTTCATAGAATCACAAAATCATTTAGGTCACAAAAGACCTGTAAGGTTGAGTTCAACTGTTAATCCAGAAATGCCAAGTCCACCACAAAACCCTATGTCCCTAAGCATCACCACCTACACAATTGGCTCCAAAAGGCTTATTCTGTCCCACCTTACTTGCCACACACAGGTGAACAAAAGCCCACATCTTTACAGCCTACACATGAGCAGGTTCCTCTGCAGAGGGTGTCAGGCAGTCCCAAACTACTCCACAGGAAAGTGACACACCTTTGGCTTGGTGAGTTTACAGAAAGAGAGCAAAAATACAGGACAGGATAATACTTTTGAGCTAAGCAAATTGGATTTGGATGGAAAAGCATGGAGGCTATGCACATCAGCCATACCAGCCAGACCACCATCATGCAGCCTGCAGAACAAAGGACTTCAAGCTGAAAGGGTCAGGCCTCTTCCATAACATCTGCACCTCTACATAGTGGAAGACTTCATGTGATCTCTGGGGAAAGCATTTCAGGCCTTTAGTCAGGTCCTCACAAACACCCACATCCTCCAGGCAAAAGCAAAGAAGTCATGCCACAATATTTGTTAAACTAGCACAGAAACTAAAGCTGAAAGACTTCTTTTTATCCTTCCATAAACCCTGAACAAGGGACAGCTGAGGTGTGACTCAGCTGTCTAAATAGCACCCAACACTGGCAGAGATGACCTAGCCCACAACACTCAGCCTCTCACCTGCTGCTCAAGAAGCTGAAGACCTTCCTGATGTGCTGTGTCATGCTTGCCAGCATCACTCTGGTGCCTCCAGCTTCTGAAGACATCCTAAACAGTAATACCTGCATAGCTGAGACAGAATATTCCCTTGGTCTCTGTCTGAACTGGGTCTAAACTCTGTGTCTTGTCTGTTGCATCATTACCAGTGGCTCAATTTGGCAGGCAAGTCTGCCCTGATTTCTGAATAAAGGAATCACACTCAACTGTATAGAAGTAGGAAACTTCATTTGCTAGGATCTCACATCTCCTTTAGAAAGGCCCATACGACTATAGAAGAAAAAGGATTAATCCACTGTTAAATTTGTTACTGTTACCACCTAGTTTTACAACAAGTATTTTTAAAAAGTAGCTACTGAAAACGGGTTCCCCTTACAATACGAGCTAAGGTTACACACACTTTACAAAACTGGCCTGAAGCTACTCCAGAGGTTAATGTAAAGCTTTAACGCAATGCACGAAGCTTGTCTGCTGTAGGAGCCGCCTCTGAGAACTGAAGTACCAGGCGGGCGGGCAGAGCAGAGCGGCGGCTGTCGGCAGAGGGAGCGCCGCGATCACATAAGCCGCGATCTCTCTTACTGACTTATGGCTTGGTTTTATGCCACAGTCACGCCACAGCAAAAGTATAAGGACACAGTATTCACATAAACATCCGGGAGGGAAAAAATACATTCAGGAGGCCCTACGGTGAGATTTAAGAGCTCCAGCACTTGCCAAACGCGCCTGAAAGCCGCAGCATATCCAGGCACTGGCATGTCCCCGCGGCTGTCCCATCCCACGTCTGCGAGGGACAGCCAGCACCAAACCTCCCACCGACACCCCGCACACCCCCGCGCTCCGGGCACTCCCTGCAAACAGGAATATCAAGAATCCCTGATAACAGGAATAACCACAGGAGCGCGTCTTAGAATCACGGAATGTTAAGGGTTTGAATAGACCTTAAAGATCAACCAGTCCCAACCCCGTGCCATGGGCAGGGGTGCATCCTTCTAGACCAGGTTTCTCAAGGCTTTGAACACTGCCAGGACTGGGGCACCCGCAGCCTCCCTGGATAACTTGTTCCAGGGCCTCACCACCCGCACAGCAGTGTCCCTTCTTCTCTGCCCAGAGTACACACGGGGGAGGCTATAAAAGCTGTGAGGCAGACGTAGGGACTGACTTGGCCTTCTCCCCCTTGCACCACCTCGTATGACAGGGACAGAGATGGAGCCGGAGCCGCGGACAGGCCGCCGCGGGCTCTGCTCCCCGCACAGAGCGGCACGGCGGGCACGGGAGGGATGAAGAACCAGCGGCAGAGACCGCCCGCGTTCCCACCGCCCCCGCGGCTCTCTGTCCCCAAGCAGAGCCCGGCGAGGCCCGGACGCTGCAGCCCCGGCCCAGTGGGCGCGTTACCTGCAGGAAGCGGCCATGTCGGGGCGGGCACCGGCCCCGGCACCGCCCCCGCCGCGCCGTCATGGCCCCACCTCGGCCCGCTGCCCGCGGAGCAGTGCGGCCGGCGGGAGTTTAGCGGCTGCTGGCGTCTGTCGCTTCATTGCAGGTCAGGGAAGCTGTGGGATCTCTGCACCTCAGTTCTGACCGCATGGGTTGTTGGTTGAGCAAACATGCGCGGTCTGTGTCTGTCGCATTGGATGACATGTTAAAAGACACCAGTGGTGTAAGACAGGCGACTCTTCAAAACAGAGCGGCGGTCGATTATCTATTGCTCGCTCATGGACATGGATGTGAAGAGTTCGAAGGGATGTGCTGCATGAATCTCTCAGATCATTCAAAGTCAATTCATGAAAGTATCAAAAATATAAAGGACAGCATAAATAAGCTTGGCGAGATCACAGGATCATGGATCGATCAGCTGGTAGAATTCTTTGACATCTCTCCCATTTGGAGAGGAATTTTATAGATAGGATTCTATGTTTTAATAGTTCTTCTAGTCCTCATACTTGTTGTCCCATGCATATTTGCATGTTTAAAACGTGCGATGAATCGGATAGCGAAAGAGATCTTCTTGGTGCAAACAGAAGGGGGAGATGTGGGATCTCAGCCCCTCAGAACTGAGGTGCAGAGTGACTGAGACCACCCCTGGGGGGCTCGGGAGTCCTGGAATGTTGCCAGAAATGTCTGGTGGCTGGACTTTGATCCTACACGGGAGACAACATCAGTATGAGGATAGGAGGATTTCACTGGGGTGAATGGTGAAGGGATAAGTTAATTGGAGTGTGAGATACAGGGTTTAAGATTTCTGTACAGGGGGGTCTAAAGAAGTAAGATGGAGGAATTGGGGCGTGCCCTTCTCCTTCTTCTTCTTCTTCTTGGCCTCCATCTTCTGTGGTGATGTTGGCACTTTGGGATTGGTCCTTACTAAAAGTGCACTGGTTAATAAGGGTAGAGGGTATTGGAGAAAAATGATAAATATTGTATACGTAACTCCGAGTATAAAGATAAGTGACCGCCCCGGGGGCTCCTAGAGTGTGCCCATGGCTGACAGCTGAGCAGACCTCTGTCAGGCCAAGAGAAAATCTTTTAGATAAACAATTAATAAACACCGAGACCAAGAAAAGATCTGAAGTCCCTTCTCGTCCTTTGAAGCGCGGGCTGCCCAAGGCCACCCCGGGCCTTTCCAGACCATCTAAACAGCCGAGAATCCGACAGGAAGCCAGGCTCTGATGTTCAGCAAAGCCATGTGCTGGGTCCTGCCTTTGGGTCACAGCAACACCAAGCAGCGCCACAGGCTGAAGGAAGAGTGACTGGGAAGGACCTGGGGGTGCTGGCAAACAGCAGCTGAACATGATCCAGAGTGTGCCCAGGTGGCCCAGAAGGCCGATGGCATCCTGGCCTGGATCAGCCAGGTGTGGCCAGCAGGAGCAGGGCAGGGACCGTCCCCCTGTACCCAGCACTGCTGAGGCCACAGCTCCAATCCTGTGCTCAGTTCTGGGCCCCTCAGTGCCAGAGAGACATTGAGGGGCTGGAGCGTGTCCAGGGAAGGGCAACGGAGCTGGGGAAGGGTCTGGAGCACAAGTGCTGTGAGGGGCAGCTGAGGGAGCTGGGGGTGTTCAGCCTGGAGAGAAGGAGGCTCAGGGGGACCTCATCACTCTCTGCAGCTGCCTGAAGGGAGGGTGCAGCGAGGTGTGGGTTGGTCTCTTCTCCCAGGAAACAAGTGACAGGACAAGAGGATGTAGTCTTAAGCTGCAGGAGGTTCAGGTTGGACATTAGGAGACATTTCTTCATGGAAAGAATGATTAGACCTTGGAATAGACTGCCCAGAGAGGTGCCAGAGTCACTGTCTCTGGAGATGTTTAGGAAAAGACTGGTCATGGCATCAGTGCCATGGCCTGTTTGATATGGTGGTGTTGGATCGAAGGTTGGATTGATGATCTCCAAAGCTCTTTTCCAACCTAACTGGCTCTCTGATTCTCTGGCAGCAGCCAGTTCTATGTGCCAAGATTTCCCAGTGTCCAGGCCAGGGCTCTCCCATGGCACATAGCCATGTTGGGGGGAGAGGGACCCCATGCTGGGTGGATCCACGGCAGTCGGTATGGCAAGGGGAAGGGGGTGAGCAGCTCCCTACAACCACCTTCCATGGACACACATTTGCTGTCACTGTGGGACCTCCTGTTCCTGCTCACTCCATGCGTCCCAGCTCCACTTGCCAGCAGGTCCTCCCTGTGCCACCTTTTCTCCAAGTAGAGCCAGCTCTTGACCATCCTCATCTCCACCCACAGTCTCCACAGAACAAGTGCAATGATTTAACCGTACATGCAGTGAGACACCATCCCTCATCCCCACACCTGCCTCCATTCCTTCATTGGAGCCTCCTCCAGCAAAGGGGTCCAAAACCAGATGGGAAAAGCCACATCCACACTGCAAGTTAAAGACAGCTTCCACCAGGCCAGGATGAATTAAAGACAGCATCATGGCTTCTCCCAGGCTCTCATGCTCACCAGAAGAGACCATCCCCTGGGCAAGCCAACATCACAGCCAGCATTGATCACGTTACCTTTGGCACGCCACAGCACTTGGGCAGCGAAAGATAAAACCATGCCAGTCCACACAAGGCCATGGGAAGAACGAGCCTCTGGCTGTACATAAATATTCCTCTGCACCACTCTTGACCTGGCCAGCAACCCCCCTAAGGCTGTGGAGTGAGCCCACACCAGTGAGGGGCCTGCCTCACTGAAAGGAAGCATCTCCACACCTCACTGACTCCCTGTGGGGAAAGTGGTCCCTTAAATCAGAGATACAGTGTGTAAGCCTTTGCTTCATTTTTCTTCTTCATAGGCTAACCAAGCTGCATACTATGGCCCTAGACATAACCTTTCTCCTTCTTTATCCGAAATGCTGGAGTTTGGGATTGCCACCTTTTTGTTTACCTGACAAATATCCTACTTCTCACTGCATCTTATTACCTAAAGCCTAACTCCTTTTTTTTCTCTCTCTCTCTCTCTGTTTATTTTTCTTCCCTCAGCCTCCTGTGGGTATGTAACCTTTCTCAGCATCAATGATGTATGGGATTCCCAGGCAGGTGGTATGTAAGGTGTGACTGATGAGCCTGTAAACCTGTAGATTGAAGCCAGCTCCTCAAGTTTTTCCCAGATGCACTCGCTGGAGGAATTTACCCATGGCTGTGCTTACCCAGAAGAAAACAACAAAAAATGCAACCACCTAAGAAACAACAACAACAAAAAAATCCTTTCTCTTTCCCTTGGAATGTATACCATGCCCTATGCCAAGGCCACAGTTATTCCATGTACAGAAGGTACAAGGGCACTAAGTGTGTGAGGCTGACAGGGCAAATATCCAAATATCCACCAGCCTGTAATATTTGGGAGGTAGGAATTACTTGGTGGAATATTTGGGAGGTAGGAATTACTTGGAACCACCTCAGAAGGGTGGTTCCACTTCTTTTCCTCCACCAGAGTCACCCTCTGTCCTTGACCCATACAGTGTATTGCAAAGTGTTGTGATAGCACAGATCTTCTGCCTAAGTTTTCTTATATGTAAAGTAGGAATATTTGCTACCTACCTACTAAGAGTACAGCATAGACCTTTTTAAACTTTGTGAACACTAAGTCTTAGCATCATCTGCTCTTCTTGTGAGCCAGAATGAATGGAGAAAGAACAACCAGGCTGCATCAACAGCTGCTGTCTCTATTAAAATATTCTCCCAGGCTCTCAGCCCTGGAAACCACCCAACCCTGAAAGCTGCTGAAAGGATGATGCTAATGATACCAGTTTGTAATTCATTACCAATTTGTTCTGACAAGTGGAAAATACCTGCCCAAAGGTTGTTTCTTTTAAGTGTTCCACATTCCAGATTTTGTGCACTCTCCATTCTACGTGCATGTCTATGTGCATTCTCTGGGGGAGAACAAACTCACTGTGAGTTTGTTGGTTTTTTTTTTTACTAAGTATCTCTGTATGTTCAGCAGTGGTCAAGAAATTTTCCTGCATATAGCAATACCATTTCCTCTGATAATGCATCAAGATTTTTCTTCTATAAACAACATATTCACATAGGAAATTTCCACCATTTAAAAGAAAAAACACTTAAAGGCTGATTAGAGGTTTAATACAAGCATATTTCAAACCAGAACTGTTATGCCCTTCATGATTTAAGCCCAGAAGCACTGTGCATTCTCCTTCCATGCTAGATAAGATGCGTACAGGCTCCTCCTACAGATACCACAGTGCTTATTGACAAGTAAAAATACATCTCCATTAACAACATTATCACTGATTAACCCACAAAAGAGTTCACAGAAATGGGGATTCTAATACATTTACCTTTGATGTTAATATAATCTCTGACTTAAAGTGTGTTAGCAGAAAACTCACTACTTCTTTTAAAAAATCTGGGTTTTATAATTTTAATATTTTGGTTTATATTAATTTGATATTCGTTTGATATTAATTAGTTTGATATTAATTCTTTATAGTTTTCTTAAGAAAAAATAAGTTTTATATCATAAAATCTTGGCTCTGCTCTATTTTTTTAAATTGATAATGAGGAAAGATGTTTTCTAAAGCAGAATATCATGCTCCCATTTAGTCATAGGTGAAAAATAAAATCCTACTGACTTTTCTCAGGAAAAAATTACACTATTTGCTATGCTGTTAGCTGTTTTATCTTGGCCACATTCCCAGGGAGAATCAAGGCATTTGTCAGTCCCTGGCAATCAACTTCATAGGATAACAAGTAAACACTTCTATTTCCTTCAACAAACAAGGGTTACTGGTCTGTAGGTGGAAAGATAATTTTACTCCCTTTTATAGCAAAGCAAGCCAAATCGTGCTGCAGCCTAATGTGATCACACTGGATTTCCATTAATTTCAAACCCAATTAAAAGGGAATAGCAAGAAGATAGGATTTGCTGTATCAAATCTCTTGGTATAAGAAACTGCAGTTTAAGAATCATGACAAATAGGATATATTTCAGGATAGCAGTTTGTTACAGAAATCAGAAGAAACCTCTTAGCACAAAATCCAGCTCAAAATCACCCGTGACTACTCCTGTAGAGAAGTACTGTAATAAAGGATGAGACACAAGATAAATTGTTTTAGGATAGCGTTCATGTCATAATTCAGCACTTGGACAAATATATGTTGACCTAAATTCAAAATGTGCAACTGCTGCTGCTTGAGATAATAAAACTCTCCATAACAAACCTCCGCAATGCCAAGGGCTTATATTTTTCAGGACAAAGGCAAGGCTGGCTCTATGCTGCATGTCATTTTTATTCTGTGTTTGTGCTGTTCAAGGCTAGATTTTCTATTTCTTTCTAAAAAAGAAAAACAGTCAAAAAACCCCAACTTTTAGAAGTTTGTTAGCAAATGCATAAGACTGAAAGAGACATGAGAAGTCTGGGCTCTGTTAAAATCAGTGGGATTTTCAAATGCTAGTGATCAAAATGCTTGTATACTCAAGAGACTTAAAATGTCAAGTAGTATCAGTATGCTTTCTGGTTTCTAAGCTTTAGCCTACATTCTGTTAATATCTCCAAACTTTTTCAAGCTTTTTTCCACAAATGTAAGATTTTAGAGTACTTCCGCTTTCCTTTAATAAAAAAGCTGCACTTTTTCTGAAATTTCAAGATTCTGTGTACAAAAACTTCAAGAAATACACTAAATAGCATAAATCTCACAGTGAAACTGTAATATTTGGCAACTCTGCATTTCTGGCACAAATACATGATTATTGGCAGGTTCACTTCCACTGTTACCAGGTGTGATCCTCCTGTGGAGCAAGCTTCTTTAGCACCATGACACAGCTTTTTCTGAGCAGGGAGATTCCAGTTCTCCACTGGGACAGCTACAGACCTTGCCATCTGCAGAACCAAACCTGTCAGTGAATGTTTAGGATTGGACACAGGTTAGCTCAACTGAGCACTTCTGCTATGCCATGGGATTGCACTAATGAAGTTCAAGGCTGTTTATTAGAGGCAGGGAGGAACAGCTTTAGCTTCTGTTGTCAAACACTGCAAAAGAATGCCTACATTGCTTAATGGGTGCATTAATATTGCACTTGAACTGGGAACACAATCTGTAAGCCCCAATAAACAGAAAATCTTTGGTCCTTTTCTGGTGAGTCTTCAGAAAATTCCTGTGAGCTTTCAGGCATAAGACCGAAATTACTGTAATTATGATGCGTCTGCTACAAGTCTGAAGACATTTCATTATACACACTGCCAGTGCAAAGAATCAGCTCTTGAGAGGTTCCTGCAACATGTGGACACAGAGGTAAAAGAACAGATAATTTCTTGGTTTCATTAAGGAAGACTCCAAGAAATGTAAATTCCCTAGATACAAGTACTGGAAAGCATAATATCCATTAAGTTATCTCAAAAATTCCCAGTGAAGCTCCTGCCAGATTTTTCTGCTCAAATAAAACCTCTCAGTGAATGGGCCTCAGCCTTCAAAGTCCCACATGTACCAATACTAAGCAAACCTTACATTGCATGGAATTGTCTTGTCCTCAGTTTTAGCTTCCTCTTGGCATAAACAATCTTGGTGACTTAGGGCTTTAAATCTTTCCAATGTCATGCAAGCTTTAAAGAAAATATGATAATTCTCTGCTGAACAGGAATTGTTGCTTTCACTGCTGCTATAACTCTTTCTCTGCAGTTCAGGCAAAGTTTAGGTGAGATCATTTGCCAGTCTAGCACACTTTCTGGGGTGTCAGAAAAGTAATATGGAGTACTGAAAGAACCATACAAAATATTGATTTCCCTCTAAATCATTGAACCCATCAACACATGGTGTAGTTTAGCTTTGAAGGCAATGTTTTTAGAAAGAGCCTCATAAAATATTTGTTTTCTCTGACATGGATACTGAAACTTGTCATCCCTTCAAGTCTGCATGTACTTTACATTCTCTTCTGGTTCTTTTTGCCTGTTTTACATTAAACATATAGGAAATATAATTTTTTTAAATGCTGTTTGAATTATATTATACTCTTCTGGCCATACAGTCAAAATCTTATAGTAACCTGGGAAAACTCAGTTGTGTCACAAACAATTAGGGTTTGGTAGGCATTCAGGAAGCAATGCGACCTTGCACAGGGATCCTCCCTGATATCTACACTAGGCAGGCAGTCTGCTCTCCTGCATATCCTTGGAAAACATCATTTCTCACAGTTATAACTTCAGGGCATAAATGTGTCATAAGGACAATCATGGAATAACAGGCTCTGATTCTGTCTACTTGAGCACTCAATTCATTTTTAAGGATACAGTGCTTGCAATTTGGACACAATCTCTGAAGTAAATTTTTAAAGACACAGTACTGTTTACATAAGAGAACTAAATGTTACATTTCCGTGGTAAGTGAGATCCTTGGTGCCCCCACTGCCTGGAGAGAATATTGCAATGTATTCCTTGGACTGGGACTCCATTCTTTCATCTCCTTTCAGGCATCATGTCAGGAGAACTCATTAGCTGTTGCTTGTGCAACATATTTACTTTCTTTATAAGAATAATAGCTGTTCAACCACGAGTTAAAATTTTCTAAACCAAAACATGGTCAGATGCTTGGGTCACCCCATTTGCTGCTCTTGTAATCAGTTTTCATTACTTCTCTGGATCTATGTACACACAACATATCTGGAAAACAGGAATTGTAAGCTTTTAAGCTGAATAAGCAAAAAAAGGAGAAAAAAAAAGAAGATGAATCCGAACTTTGTGATTTTTCTTTTATAAACACCACTTGTCTGCGAGTCAGTTTTCTGATCCGTATGACATTTACATAAATATTTACCCAAATCACCAGGAGTTGTGAATCCTCATGAATCATTGTTGGTGAAACACTTCATAATCTTTGCATGAAGTGTAACACATACATTCAGAGTATGGATCTAATTAATGGCAGAAGATGAATGAAAAGAATAGATAGAAAAAAAAAAAACAAAACACATCACATTTTTTTTCCCCTTGTTAGAAATTGATTTAAATTTTTTCTCTTATAATGGCAAATCTTTCTTTTCACACAGACATAATATGGTTGGTACACATATTGGTGATGATTAAGACACAGTTTCAGCACATTCAAGTTTGTTCAATTTTATTAAGATAAAAAAGCAAGTATTGCTAGTCTATAGTATTTGAAACTCATGTCTATATCACTATATTTTATTCTTTCTATGTAGAAATATACACCAGAATTATTTAAATTACAATATTATAACATTAAATGCTCTTAATTTATATGTAGACAAAGTCTTTTCTGCCAAAATTCTGGCAAAATGCTTTCCCTCAAGAAATGGGTAAACTAAATGAGCATACTGGCTGCTTCACTTAGCTGTCATCTCTCTAAAGGCTCTATGAGTAAGCCTGACACACTTCATCTCTCATGTTACCATCATCTACAGGCTTCTGTTAGTATCTCCCATGTTAAACTTTATGGCATCTTCAGTCAAAGAAATACAAGTGAGGCAAAGTCTGGGACTGGAAATGAATAAAACATCTAGAAGATTGGTTTAAAAAACTATCCTGAAGCTTGTGTGCGCACAGCCCTAGTTGCTAAAATATCAGTGGGTGAGAGCCATATAATTCACCATCACAGGACAGCCTGTATTTGATGCTTGTCGTAAACCAGGCACAAAGAATTACCAGCTGACAAGAATCCCCTCAAAAGGGGCAATTGAGGAAATTTGAGAACAGCCTAAGAAGCTTGTCATTTATGCAGAGTAGCCTATCTCATGCTGAGTGAAAACTACAGGGATTGATAATCTGAAGTAAAGATTTTGGAAACTGAGGTAAGAAAGTTCCTTATGTAAATAGGGAGGGTTTTGCTATTCCTTCCTTGTTCTTTTTTCCTACATCTTTTGGGATTATTCCATCAGTACTAGGATTGTTAGGTAAAATACCTTCTTTCTCTTGTTGTACACTTGTATGTCAAAGAATACAAGTGTAGCTAAAGTATTTCTGCCACCTCTATATTGTCACAAAATGAAAAATGCTACATGTTAAAAAGGAAACAAAATAATACTATAAAACCAGTGACTAAAATATAACTTATGGTGCAGTTAATAATGCTTGGGTGGCACATTGTCTGAGAAAAGTGCTGGGTGGTGTTAGTTAGGTTCTTCACAAGGACACAGCACATATCCTTGTTATCAACTTTTTCTTTATCAGTAACTTCTGTAACAGCAAGAGTGTCTATCCAAAATAATAAGGGACTTGAGCTTTTGATTTTTCACTAATATCTGAGCAAGGTATGTTGCTATCTGGCTTTTCTGCTGCTTCTGTCACCTTCTTTCCAATGCTAAATTAATCATGCAGGTGACCTTGCTGGTTTTATTAAGCACAGCAGGCTGTATGAGCTATTGCTGGAAAAGCATGACATTGCTCAACTAGTGAGGTCCTACATCTATATTTTTCTAATATGGTTTCACTGCCACTTCCAAGTACAGGTTATATTTTTGCTGTCATTTACAGTTTCATCCATTTGCCATCAGTTAAAATTAATTATGCTGTTAAAAGGAAGTACAACATAACTGCTTATAAAAAGAAGAACTTTTTATAATATGCTGGTTTGCCTCAACTTTCCATTAAACAACGATGCTGAACACAGAAGTCATAGTAACCTGAGCAGCTTCCATACCAACATATTGAGTGAATGGGTACATCAAACTGAAATTTGACAAGGAGGATCTCAAAAAAATCCAGGCAAGTCTGAAATGCATGACTACAGTACAGCCACATACCACTGCATGATTCCAGAGAATGGGTAGGAGGCCGTCTGGAAACTCCAAACATGTTGATCCCCTAAATTTGCCACAACAGTAAGGGAACAAGTCAATAAGGCTTTCTATCTCACATTTTGAATTCCTTAATATTTGTGAACAAGAGCATGTCATCTGGGAAAGTAAGGCCTCTTCTGTAGCAAGTATCTGGCTTTTTATGTTCATGATTCATCTTGCATAATGTGAATGAATTGTCTTACAAATCTCTCTCTAGATTTATTTTGGGAAGCATAACCAAACTCTGCTCCTGAAGCCCCTGTAAGGTCCCCCAGTTTAGAGTTTATTTTGTTCAGACATCTACAGACCTGCACTGGATCCGCTGGCCTAGTGCAAAAGAAATTTCTAACAGGCACAGGATCTAAGAGCAAGGATCTGATGTGTTGGGGGTGGACATTGTTGTGATGCAGTAACTAGAAACACTGCCCTAATGCAGGAGACAGGAGAAAAGAACTACTTTTCTAGTTGCATTGATGCATGGAATTAAGCTTGAAAGATTACTTCAGTGTGCAAAGCATGATGCAAGTAAGAGATGAGGTGGCAAAGCTGTAGTCTGATACCAACTGCTGAGTTGTCCCATTGAGTGTTGGACCTCATTTGCTGATGGACCACACCGTTGAGGTGGAGGCTGCTAGGACCTCCTCCCTCCCTGCCACTCCATCAGCCCTGAAGGACACAGCACCTGCCAGCCAGGTATGCTGATGGCAGCTGGAAGACAGAAAACATAGCTCTAGCCAGGAGGAGAATTAAATACCAGTCTGCTTTGCCTTAAGACATGAACAGTGTTGCCTAGTCATTAAATGTTTAACACAACAGCCCAAGTGTTTTCACCATACTTCTTGAATGTGACAGTTGATTATGGGATCAAAATAACTGAAAAGGGAGATTCAGAAGAAATTAAACCCTGTCCCTGAAACAGGCATGCTGAAAGCTATTTTCAAATTAGGCATAGAGAACACTTAGAAAAATAGGTTAATTAGCATTTTCAAAGGACTTCTGAAACATGAAACTGTTGGCTAATGTCGGGATGCCAATGTGGCCTGACAGGCTGCTTGCAGCTTCAAAGGAACATCTGGACAGATGCATGCAGCAGTAAGGGTGAATGAAACACAGAGTACTTGCCTACTGGCAGTAGATACTGCGCTGGGCAACTTTAAATGATTCTGTGGATGCTGCAGACAACAGTTGTTATTCTCCTAGAGGGGAGAGCTATAAAAATAGGATGACATGCCTATGATCCCAATTAGCTGACTTGAAACTTTGAAGATCAAAAGCCTTCAGGATATACTGCTGGGGGAGAAAGGACGCTGCTTGACAGGACGGTGGGATGGGATATGGAGGAAGGATACTGGCTCGCTGAGTACTACCCCAGCTAGCCGGGACCTTAACACCGGGGAGATGTTCCCCGCTTTCCCGTAAGACCTTCACCGTACCACTGTGGCTGGACTACCCTAGTTAGCCGGGACACCGGTGACATGCTCCGCGCTTTTCCGTAGGGCTTTAACCGCACCACTGTGGCTGAGCTCCCCTGAGCGCAGACAGGTATCGCCTTTCCTTGGCAGGCGCGGGGAGGACGAGGCGGGGGGGAAGGTCCCGAAGCGCAGGGATGAGAGGTGCGCCCTGCGCTGGGGGCCAGGGACGGACGGCGGGCGGCGCGCAGGGAGCTCCGGTGGCTCCCCGGCCCCTTCCCCTCCCTGCGGGGCGGGCTCGGGCCCCGCCGCAGCCTCCCCCCGCGCTCGCCGGTAGGCGGCACCGCCGCCCGCCTTCCTCCGCCTCCTCCTCCTCCTCACCTTCGCCGGGCGCCGCGCCGGGTGACCCAGATCGCGGCGGCGGCGGCGGCTCCGTGTCCCTCCCGGCTGGAAGGACGGCTCGGGACGGCGGCTGCGCTGCGCTGCGCCGCGGGCATGGAGCGGCGCGGAGCGGTGAGTGCGCGGCGGCGGCGGGCCCCGGCGGCGGCCCCGCGGGTCGCTTAGCGACGGGAGGCGGCTCCGGGCATCGCATCGCAGCTCCCTGCACCGCTTCCCTCCCCTGCTCACCGCCCGCCGGTGGGAGAGAAGTTTTGCCCCTCTGAACGCGGGACGCTTTATAGAAGGACCTTGCGGCGTAAGGAAATTTGGGGGCGCTGAGTGGTTTGCACATTTAGGGTATTCGTAGTTGATTTTTAAAATTTAATTTTAATTTTTTTTTTCTAGCGGCCCCATCCTTTATAAGTGCACGGAGGAGGCCGGCACTGGGCGGCCGCCAGGCGCACGGCTCTGCGGCTCCGCAGTGGGCTGCGCGCCCTGCCCTGCCCCGCAGCCCGCCCTGCCCTGCGCCGCCGGCCTGGCTTGCCCCTCCGCACCTGCCCCGGGCTCTGTGCGCCTCAGCTACACCGACGTGTGCACATGACAATGATGACTTCTTTTTTCCATGGCACTCTCTTCTTCCCCGCCTCCCCTTCATCCCCCCACATGGTCATTGTGTATTGAAGTTACACTTGCTCCGAGTTTATTCCAGGATTGATGGCTTTGGTGTTTCCTTTTGTCCTCACCGTTTCTGCTTTTCTTATAATATCCTTTAAAATGGCTAAAAGAGAATAGGGAAAGTGTATGTCAGAATGGGGGCGGTGGGGGAGAGGGAAGAACACCTTTGTCCCAATTCAGTCAACTCAACAATCAGATCACAACAAGCTGGGTTTTTTTGTGACAAAGGCATTTGAAACAAAGAAGCCATTTTAGAAACTGAAAGAAATTTATTTTGTGGCTTGCATGCTTTAGTCAATCCAGGTTTTCATTCTTTTCTCTTATGTTCCCCCCTGCCCCCCTCCTCCACTCCCCGTTATTCTAATTTATCCTAAAATGAAATAGAATAGAAAAAATAGCATCTCTAAAATCCTGCATCATTCCTGTGCTCTTCAATAGGCTTGCTGATTGCCTTCTGTTCCAAACGTTTCATTGCACATTTTTAAAGAATGTTATTTCGTACTTGTAGATCAATGAATAGTTGAATCAGTTGAGTGTGATAAGAACATCTCATCTCCCTGGGAACAGAACAGCAAAAGCCTCATTGTGTGTAGTAATTTGGTAGGTGTTGCATACTTATATCTATTTAACAAAGTGCAGGTTCAGATGAGACTTATTGATTCTTAGGAAAGCCTGCTTTTCTCTGACTGTCTTTAAGAATGTGGGCCACCGTGTTGCCAAGCTGAACAGGTGGAGTTACATCTAGAAATATCCTTTAACTTGTTCAGTTCTTATAATCTGCATATTATTTTAAGAAATATTTCAACTGAAACTAATGCAAAACTACATTGCTGTAGCAAATGACTTACCATCAAGGCTAATAGAAGCTTGGAGACAGGAAGCCTATGATTTTCAAGGGTGAAATCATGTGACAGCATCAGATGCTGTATGTATCACTCTAAACAGAAAATGGGCAGAAGATGATTCCAGGAAAGCAGCGAACAATGGGAAAACGGTGCAATGGAATGCATTTGTTAACTTTCCTGCTGGCTCACTAACACACAGTGAAACATGTCCTACTAGTGTAAAAACCTGCTATGGCTGAGCACACAACCACGGTGTCTGTGAATCCTCAGCCTGCTCAAGTTTTGAGATAGGGCTTTATTAACCATGGGACAGCATCACATTAGCTTCACTGACATGTGTGAACCCAAGAATTTCCTGTGATCAAACATCTTCCTGTCACTCTTGACAGGGAATTGCAGCCCCCTGAGCTAAGCTATACTTAAGGGGTAAACTTTTGGGCTATGTTGCATTAAGTGATTATTTTGTTATCTATCATCTTCCCTGCACAAACAGACTTGCTGCTGGCTGCAGAAAAAATGCTGTTGCACAAATGCTGGCATATGTAGGGCTCCAGACTGCTGCTAGTATTTAAATAATCTTGTAATTTAAAGTTAAGCTGTGATCAGCTATAAACCAATTTAAACAAAAATTATGTTCAGTTGTACAGTCAGGGCATTATAACTATACAGAGCCAGGCAAGCTTTATTTTTCCCAAGGGGTCACTTGAAGTGTTAGCAGAAAATTGCAAGAAGAACAAGCTTGAGTTGCCTGGAGATCAAATCTTGTTGGATTTAATGCTCTCCGGCTCATAAGACTACATTTAAATTTTTTTATGAACATCTGCTCAGCTTTCTTGATTGGAAAGCTTCTTTCATTTGACATTCCTTTTAAATCCTTTGCTTGGTAATGCAGGGAAAAGGACTGCATGAAATACATTACTGTTTGAATACAAGCTTTGGGAAGGAGGCCTGAAAAGTAAACTCTAGAGGAGAGCTTACTGGAATACTGAGAAGGAAACCAGGTGGTGAGATTCCAAACACACAGGAAAGATAAAGGAAGGAAAAATAAAATGAAAGATGAGGCTGATGTAAAGAGATGTGGAGAATGCTTGTGGTCATGCAGGACTGTGGCTGTGGTTCAGGCTTAGCATCCTCAGCATCCATCTAACATGATTCAGGCTCAGCCACCTAGCTGAGCTCAAGTGCTGAGCTGTGCTGTACCGCAGGATTTACCAAGCTTGAGCTGGAGGTGGAAATTTTGCTTGCTCCTGCCAGGCAGTGGAAAGGGAAGTATGACAGCAGAAGCTGTGGGAGCAGCTTCCCGAGTGACTACTTAGTGGTACGAGGGACTGCACGAGCACTCCTTTCCAAGGCACAGCAAGCATTTTGGTGACAAACTGACCTGTCTGACTTTGCCTTGAGACACATTATGGATATGTTTACTAGTGATTTGGCTTGCATCTGGCTTGAGTACCTGACACATCCTCCAAAGACCTTCTCTGGTTGCCTTGCAGTGGTTCAGGTCTCAAAGCAGTCTGGCTGCAAGAGATCTGAACTCTCCCGTTGAAACTAAACCAGGACTTCTGCTTTGGGAGTGTTCCCATTCAGTTACTGAGCCTTTCATGAAAGATATTGGTTTCTTTCAAGTACCTCCTAGCTGCAGTCTAGTGAGCAGTTCTCATCCACTTTAGCATAAAACCAATGAAGAGCCCCACACCAACTTCATCAGCTTCAAGTGTTTCTGGCAGTTTGTTTTGGAGTGCAGTATCCTGCTCCTCTGCAAAATGTGAGCAAACACTTCTCAGCTTTTTGTTACAGCTGAGAGGCCCTTCAAGAAGATAGTTTCTAGCCCTCCCAGTAAAGTACCTGAGAGAAATTTGGCATAGTGTTTTTACCTCATCCTAATCTGTCTATAGTGTTTTTACCTCATTCTGATCTGTCTACAGATCTTCAGGGCTGAGCTGTCCAATCTACTTCAGATAGATAACAGCCACAGATGTCAAAAGGAGCCTGGGGAACAGGAGACATATAGGAGCTAAAAAGATTGGAATTTAAAACAACTGACAATATAAGCAGGTGAAATTAAAACTTGTTAGAGCAAGGTTAGGAGGTGTAGTCCTCAGGACTGTGTCTATAGGAAAATGTGTACCTGTGAGTTCTTCCCTCTCTGGTAAGAAATTACTTCACAGGCATTTTGGTCTAAATATAGATGTTACATTAATGTTTCTCAAGCAAATCTCCTGGCTTTTGTTCTTCACCTTTCTTTGTGGACTAGTCTTGGAGCACCTGAGAATAAATAGGTGAAAATGTTTTGGAGCACACCAACTGCAAGCTGATATTCAGCTCCAGGGACCTGGTTGGAGCTACTCCAGCATCTGTACAGGGTGTTTTGTTTAAAAACAAACTGCCTTTCCCCATCCTGTGCAGTTTCAATTTCAAGTGCTTGGCAGCAGCATTTCTCTTGGTCTGTGCTCTGCACTGATGTAGCTGTAGCTCCTGTAGTAGCTATGTATTTTGCTTTTCCAGGGAAGGATACTCAGGTAAATTAAGAGACAAGAACAAACCCAAAAGAATTAGTTATACAAAGTCCTGTCTCCACAGCTCTCTGTATCAATCTTTGTAACTAGGCCATGGTCAGCCAATGTTTTCTGATGGTACGTTACAAAGAAGGGCAGTTTCTGCAAAGAAGGCTTGTTTGGGACTGTGTAAGCTGGCTATCAGTTTCACAGACATAGGAGTTATTCCTTAATATATATACATCATCTGCCATTTAAGCCCCTATTGTATGCCTGTGCCCATGCCTGTGTCCACCAAAAGTGAATCAGTAAGTTTCCTAGGACCCCAAAACTGATACTATTATACTTGCCCAACTGAGCAAGGGCTTCTGTAAAGGTTTGTTACAGATTGCACTAATGATTAAAAGAAGTTTTCTAATTATGTTTATTTCTTCTTTATTTTTTAGTAGTCTTATTCATATATTTGAAAAATAGAATTAATCTCTACCTTTCATTATCTTCCAGGATGACTTAGATATTGAGACTTGTCCATGGCATATCAACAATTTGTTACTACACTGATAATACTTGCACAGTCGTGTGGGTGTGTAGGTGATAAAAATTGGGCCCCTTAGTACAAAGCTGTCCTGTGGTCATGGAAACTACAGTCCTCTTCTGATAGGCAGTTATAAGAGCAAGCCTCTTATTCCTTCTCCCACTCTGCTCTCACAAAGCCATATCCATATCAACATTGGCTTGGATGTGTGCCATCAAGCAGGTTGTTCCTCTGAAACACTAAAATCAATGTGGGGTTTGTTAATTTTGGGCTTGCTAGGCCCTCACACTGTCAGTGTTAAAGCAGCCTGAGGAGAACAGATGGGTTGAAGGAGGAAAAAAGGAGTTCTTGCTGAACTGAGTGAGGAAGGGAAAGAAATGGTGGTGCTCCCAGAAGATGACATGGAAGACAGGACATACCATAAGCACAAATTAGGAAAAGGCCACACAACCTACTCCCCACTTTTTCAAGTAGGACTACAACAATATCTCCAATGGCCTGAGATAGTCATGTTCTTCTTTGAACCTCGTTTGTCCTGACCAACGTGTGCTATATTGTTCAGGTTACTGTCTCAAGGATAAGATCAGTTCATGCTACTGAATTATTATGGGTCTATCTGCTGCAAGGGTTCTGGAATTGTTTAATGTATTTTCTTTTAGAAGTTTTCCTATCACTTTACACTTACTAGGTTAAGAGTAAGACTATAAAAAATAAAAGTATGCCCACTTTTTCTAAGAAAAAAGAGACACTGAAGGAAGAAAATTTTCAGTGTTAAGTGTGTTTCAGTGTTAAGTTAAATTTTCAATGTGTTAAGAATAAATGCTTTATGGCAATCCTGTCAATCATCCTGTCCTAGTCTGTTGGCTCCACTTTGTTCCTCTTCCTCCTCAGTAATATTGTAGGAACAGTTTTCAATGGTTTTCAGTTACTTCTTTCTCTTTTCTTCCCCACATGCTCTTCTCTTGTCTTTCCAGTTTTCTACTATCAAATCTTTGCCAGCATCCTTTTCTGTCTGAGAGTGGGCACCCAAAATAAAGTAAAGGTCTGGTTGAACTAAGCAGGAAGCAGCAGACAGAAGAGCACTGTAGTACCTTGCACTTCCCTTGTCACTCACTTTGCTTTCCGTCTTGGTTGAGCAAATACATTTTGTACAATTACCACATAAGAATGGTTCCTATGCCATGCTTGTTTCATACATCTTGCTTAACAGCTGGTGTAAGTTCATTGACCTTCAAACCATTCTTTCCATCTTGACCTTTTGCAGATCTTCATCGCCTTTTGTTGTTACTTTGTCCTGTCAGTGTGGTGTTTGTGTTGATTTATCCCTCATTTTTATGAATGTCTCTGTCTCCAAACTCCATCATAGCTTTGTTTCTCCACTGCTTATAGAAGCAGTGTTTGACTTTGATACTACTTGGAGGTATCTTAAGCTACAGAAAGGTGAAGGAAGGGAGTCTTAATGCAGTCATTTTTACAGTCGTTCACAGCTCTTGTTAATAGAAATAAAAACTTGATAAGATATTTGTGACTCTTTCAAGTTGAGCTGATATGCTGGTACATAGGTCTGTCTGGACAACAGATTGGATAGATGCCCTGGAGCAATATATATATATATATATATATATATATATAGATAGATAGATAGATAGATATAATTATATATATTTATGGTTTGGAGTTTTTTTGTTTGTTTGGGGGTTTTTTTGGTTGGTTTTTTTTTTTTGGTTGTGTGGGTTTTTTTGGGGTTTTTTTGAGTTTTTTTTGTTTGTTTGTTTGTGTTTGTTTTTGTTGTTGTTGCCATTCAAGATTTTTCCCTAAAGAAGGGCTTAAACCTCGTTCATCCAGAGCATAGAGTTTCCAATACATATTAGAGAAACTTTAGAAAAGTTTCTAGTTTCTGTCATAAAAGAGATGATTTCTTTCACTTCAGACATTGGTAAAACCGGAGCAATCTACCCTGCACATGTCCTTCTGGGCAGAAAATGCATAACCAGAGCTTCCAACAAGGTCATGTACTTGGAGTTGTCCTGATTTCCTGCCTCCTGGGATGCAGAACATCGCACTGAGCAGCAACCAGGAGATTAAATTGTAGGCCATGAAGTTTGCAAAATAACTGCAGTGGGATTTTAGATCTCTTTTTTTTCCTCTTTTATTGTGGTCCCCCTGCAGGCAGCAAGCAGCTGGTGCATAACATTATTATAGAATGCTTATGGTTTCACAAGTGTTGTGCTCCATGACATCATCTAACTGGCTGACTGCATGGGAAGTCATCATTCTTGAATCCTGTTTTAGTAAAATGGCAGAAGGAAATGCAGAAACTCTCATGGATCCTGCTTGTTCTACTCTTGCATGTCTGTCTCTCAGAGCTCTGTGGAAAAGTTGCCACTTCTATGCCAAAGTAATTTGGTGAAATGATGGGAAAATGGCACCACATGGAACAATTTTCTGTTAGATCAGTATGAATTATGTCTGATTTTCACCAGATTCCTGGATAAATAAATTGATTTCTGCTCCTCTAGCTCGAAAGCTTAGTTTGGCTTTTGTTCTGACACCTCTGGTATCCTTGTCTTAACATTTTTTGGGGGGAAGGGTCAGTTAACAAACTAAATCTCAGTCCTTAGTTTTACATGCTTTCAGGCTGATACTTGGGGTGAGGTTGTATTAATCTGGTGGCTGAGTTAACTCTGCTTGATCCAAGAAAATATAACAGATGTTGGAAAAGTGAAGGAATGGATAGAGCAAGAATCTTGGGTGTGAATCTATTGACATTGCAGGTCTGTATGTAGCCTGTTGATAGGATGATGTTTCTTCCCCACAGACTACTGTTTGTTAGGAGTTAACAGGGCTCTAAAGCAAATCTAGACTTCAGGAAATTTTGGTGACAAGGGAATACTTCATCTTTGCATTTTAACTTGTACTCTCCACTCATCTCTGGGCAATGGAGTGGAAGCCGGGAAGGGAGGGAGAGCAAAAGCACATCAGTCATTCACTTTCAGAAATAGTAATTTTGGGTTTTTTTCTTGATACTTCTGCAGTAATTAGTCTGGGAGGTAACCAGGCAGCCTCTTTGGATTTTATGTATCCAGCCTTGCAGGATTTATTCTAAACTTGAAGGATTTTTGCTACAAAGTGTGATGTTTTATTTAGAACACACTTCCTTTCAATACAAGCTGTCGTACAGCGCGTCTGGCAACAGAGCAAGCTGGCCAGAAACATTCTGCTGCAAACCATGGAGACACATGTGAGCCACCCAGATGATGCTGCTGTTCTCGTGGGTGAGCTCCTTAGTGGTCAAGTGAAAGTTGATGAGAAGTGACTAAAAATTACACCTTTTTATAATGTATGAAGGAGGGGGGTGGAGGAAGTTGCTGTGCTTTAAAGACTGTTTTCAAGCATGAGAACTCCATTTTTAGCTGATATTTCATTTACTCGGTGCCCTTCTGGATAAAATACACTTTCCTCCACATGTAAAGTGAGCTTGTTAAGGATGGACACACTGTAGACAGAGACGAGACAATACTTTAATTCCTGTTGAATTAGGCATCTGATTACATTTCTAGAAGTTTATGGTATTCTGGGTTGTGGAGAGCTTGCTCTTTTTTTTAACTTTGTGTTTATTAATAGAAATAGAATTATTAGTATCCAGCAAAGTCTTCACCAGTGACCTAAAGTGACTTCATATAGTTTTGTTCTTTCTTTCCATCTTTCAACATTGTAGTAGAGCAGAGCTAATAGAAATTGGAAAAAGCAGATTATTGTCACATTTCTTCATGCAAAGTGCATCTGTATGCATGAACATTTCCTTTGCTGGATTTCTGGGATTTAGTTTGCTTTGAATAGTCAGGTAGAGAACCCTAGCCTTTTTCTTTTAAAGAGCAGAGATGTACACTGAAAGGTGGAGATGCTTCTAGAGTGCTGAGTTCTGGTTTGACGTTAACCTTCATCAAACTGTGGGTTGTCACTGAGCTAAAATCTGCAGGTAGGCTGAATTGAGTGGTGTTAGAGATAACTTGCCATGTGAGATTTGACAAGTAAGTTCTCTGGAACCCAAATGCAATCCTACATGACTCTCGCTTATGAGAACTTTAAGACCCTCTTGATCCTTCCTTATATTTGTAATGCTTTGAAGAGGCAGTAATGGACTGAAATGCTAAGTTAGAACTACAAAATTAGAGACTTTCAAAGCACTCTTCTGTAGCTTGAGAGAAGCTGGGGGTTTTGTGCCCTCTGACTCCCCAACTCTGTTGATTTTAACCTTTTATTCAGGCCTCTTTTTCTTTTTATTGCTTAATTGTGTGGTATGTGCTTATGCTCACAGGAAAAAAATTCACTTAAATTTTATTTCATATGTAGCCTTGCCCTCACTCTCCTAGTGAAATACAGAAATGTAAAATGTCAATGTGTGATGGAGATTAGAAGTGGAAGAAAATTTATTACCTGTGACAGTGTGACTGAAGTCAAGTCTTGCTTATTAGGGTAATCAGTCAAGTGTGACATTTTGTTCCAAGACTTTCCTCTAAAGAATGCTTGACAGGCTGTTGAATACAGCCTGATCTTGGGCACATGGAAATGAAAATACCCTTCTGTACTGAGATGGGGAACTAAGCTTACACAAAACAGGCATCCGCTTTTGATCTCTAAGGTGAGTCCTGCCAGTGGCTGCATTCCTTGGAGACAGTCAAAGCCACTTCTGAGCCAACATAAAACTTCTGAACTGCATGGAACAGGTGACCTGTTCTTGAGAGCTTTTCTAGCAGTGGAGCCATTTCCCAGGATGTCCCCTGAGTTGGAGAAGTCTGAGCAGTGTTGTTGCTATAACATTCAAAGACCTGTAAATTATTATGCTGTAATTGACATGAAGATCCTCTGGTTTTACTAGTTTGTTTAATGCACTTGAAGTGATTTTTATGCCACCTTTGGGCATGGATGCAAGATGGAAGATGCAAGTTGGTATGTGTCTATTCCATGGGATAGCTGGATAAACAGTACTTGCTTAGAATTAGAATGGTTTACTAAACTGGGATCCTAGAGTTGTTGGGGTTTTATTTGTATTTGGGGTTTTAATTGTATTTGGGCTTTTTGAGTGTTGTGTGTTTGTCATTGGCATGACTCTTGTAAACTCTCATTCTTGAATTGTAGGACCATAATATGACTTGTTTATGGTCAAATTTCATGGTGGAGGCTTTTGGTGGGCGTGGTGGGGAGAGATGAGAGAGGGAATGATTTTGTTCCATCCTAAAGGTAAGCTTGTTTCTTGGGAAGCATTGCAAATTATACTGAGAAGTGGGTAGGTTTTAAACTGATGAAATAGAAAGCACTTGGACACCCTGTCAGTGGAATCTCTATAGCAATACAGTACTAAGAGTGTTTGGGTATAACATGGGATATTTGAGATCGCCCTGTGAGAGTGACTGTGAGGGGAGCAGAGAATCAAAGGCTGGAAGGGACCTCAGACTATCTCCTGCCCTACCTCCTGCCCATGACAGGGTCAGTTTTTGCCTGACTGTCCTCTCAGGAAAAAAAATTTGCCTCGTATCTAGGCTGAACCTCTCCTGTTTAAGTTTTTGCTTGTTGTTTTTCCCCTTCCCATCCTGCACTGCTGTAAAGACTCCATCTCTTGACTTTTCAATGACATCCCCACAGGCACTGGAGGTGCTGTTATGCCCCTCCAAAGCTGTCCCTGCCTGGAGCTGAACAAGCCCATCTCCCCCAGCCTCACCCCCGCCATGCCAGTGGCCTCTGCTTAGCTCTCCTAAATTTTTTGGTGTCTTTTGTGTATTGCTGGGGCCTCAAACTAGGCAGTGTCTAAATATGGCCCAGAGTGCCGAGCAGAGGAAGATAATCTCTTCCCTCAATCTACTTACTGGCTCTGCTTGTGTTTGTGCAGCCCAGAGTGCTCTAGTCTGTCTTTGCATCCTGCTGGCTTCCAGCCAGCTTGCTATCCTCCAGGACCTCAAGGGATGTTTCATAATGTGTATCAGCTATTCTTCCCTTTTCCAATTCTAGTTATCTTACATTGGTGTTCGAGATACAGAGGCACTAACATTCCCATCAACAAAAGAAAAAGGAATGTACGGTAGCAAAACACTTTTTGTAACATAAGGCTCAAGCCTATTGTCCCTGAGAAATAAATAAATGTAGGCTATCAAGGTGAATGAGGAGTAGATGCCAACCCAAGATACCACTGGAAAGAAAAGTGGAAAAGTGGCAACCTGAAATCAACAAATCAACATTACGGTGGTGGCATTCAGAAGAACATACTTTAACACATACTTCAAATTGCAACAACTAAAAGTAAATTACTTGGTTTGGTTTTTTTTTTTTTTGTAATCTAATGATCCACATTAACAAATTATCATATCCAGCCTGCTCACATCAACATTTATGATGTTTTTTTCTTCAACACACCTATTCTTTCTTTATAATTGGAATATACATTTTAAAGTGTTTGCAATATGCCAAGTTGCAAATACCCATTAGCTTGCAAAACAGAGATTATGAAAGAAGCTACTTAGGGTTTATATTTTACTCTGAAAGTATGGTGATTTATATTAAATAACACAACTTTTCCTGGCAGCTGTATCTGCAGCTTTATTGAAGACAACCAAAGCCAACCCTCAGCTTTAGATAAAGAGGTGACGTTTAAGGCTTACTCTTGATTTCTTTAAGCCTCCAGCAACTGTTACCCTTTCAGATTGATGCATGTTTTGCTATACAACTGAAAAGATCATAGAGTCACAAGAAATTCAAATAGTTGATGTTTATTTAAGGAAAGCTTCATTTATATTTTGAGGCAGATCTTGCAATAGTTTTGCTGCTGTATGTGATTATAGTAGTATTGCTTCTTTTCCAAGAAAAGCTGTGGTTAGTTTTAGGAGGGGAAGCTGCTGTCTAGTGTAAAATAAACTGGATGAAACAATTGGCAATGAATGGGTACGTGGGTGTGTTGTTGGAGGGAGTAGGAAGCTGCTTTGTGGAAGTGATAAAATGGGACAAAATCCTGCAAGCTGAGAACGTGAACATGTGGGAAACCCAAACTTCATCCTCACCCCATCATTCTCAATATAGAGCCTTAGAACATGCATGAGTCCCTTCATGTCAAAGAGCAAACTTCAAACACTGACTCTAGAGGCTTTCTGTAGTTGTAGGTTCAAGCTACCTCTAGGGAGCTAATGGAAGATTGCTAACAAAGTCAAATCTATTTGTCTTTAGACATATCAGCTGCATGACTTAATATCAGAAAAAGCTGAAAAACTATCTACCGAAGAAAAGCATCTTGAGTATTTCTTAGTGAGAAAATGTGTGTATAGCATGAAGCTGCAACATTTTCTTAAGCCATTAAAAAAGCCCACAGCTACAGGTTCACATGAGTGAAACCATGTAAAAGCACAAACTTGGGCTCTGAGCAGTGGGTGGATGCTGTGGACAACTGGCTGCTCCCCAGCACCTGCTGGCTCTGGGTGTCCTGCTGTCAAGTCTTCAGAATTTTGTATTTCGGTCTATCCAATCCATAACTGCTGACAGCTTCTCAACTGAATTTATAATTGTTTTGCCTTTCTTTCAACAAATTCATAAGCATTGATTAACAAGATTATCATTTGTAGAGAAGAATCTTTTTCTCATGTCTTTCTTTCCTACAAGTGGACCTTGAAAGCCTTCCTGATCAGCAGGCATCCAGCTTGGTGAGGAAGGTCATTCCTAAAGACAACAGGAGGCTGAAGTCAAGTCCTTCTCCCTAAATAAAAATGAATATGTGACTTTTTTGTTTGGGTTGGATTTTTTTCTAAGCACACCTAACGGCAAATGAGTCTTTTTGTAAATTCTGAATTGTTGATAGAATATATCATTCTAAGCTAGGACTGTTCTTCCTGTTCACTGAAGATGCTATAACAACCTCACCGGAAATAAAGTTTCACTTATGAGAAATCTGTTACATTTTGAGATGAAAAGAGATTGGTGGAAATTAGATCTTCTGGCTCTACAGGTTTATGAATAGTTGAACTTAGCTGTAAATTGTGGTAATAATATTTCTTAAGAGTTTAAATACTGTTTTCTTCACAGAAAATCTTTACTGAACTCCTCTAGAGGATCACTTATGGAGGTATATGGAAGCAGGAAATGCTGCCCTCCAGTCCTACTTGTTTAAAGATGACTGTAAAATCTCACCTGATTCAATTTCTCAGTTTATCCTGGGTGTAAATAGTTTAATGCCATCTCTATGTGTGTGTTCACAGAAGTGAATTGTTGCAAGAAGCACAGAGCATAGTGTTGATTTCTGTCCCTGTACTTAGCACATTTAGAAATGCTGTCTGCCATACACAAAAATTAAACTTTTTTCCTTATGAACCAAGACAGCAGCATTCCTGTACTGTAGATTCCCTGTAGTTTTGTTTGAGTTGGAAGTCTTGCCTCTAGATATTAGAGTCCTCTTTTTAATAGAGTCAGGTGGGATTTGATTGCTTTATGCCCCTGTGGAGGAAACTGCTTTTGAGGCCATGGCCTTCCTATGGACCCAGTTATTAGCTGGGCTTGTACTGTAGGGAACTGGCTCTTGAATTTGCACATGAACTCTCTTTCCATGCTGAAGGGCTTTGATATTGACTTCTATGGCATCAGATCTTCAGCTGTAAAATTTCTTTCTGTAGACTTCCCCACATGCATTGTAATAAAAAAGGAGAGAGCAAGGAAAATTTATTCTTGTAATTTCAAGTGTGGGCTTTTGAAGACACCCAAAATAGGCACTTTTAACCACTTGTCATGCTTGTTGTGTCATTTAGTTTTTCTTTTATTTCTTTTTTTCAGTCAACTGCCTTTCTTTCAGTGGTCTCTGAACAGCTACAATGATGCTCTAATTTTTAATGAGCATTGAGAACAGATTTGTAATTATAATTGGTTGGAGCTGGTAACTATTCTTGAAAATAGTACTTGAACTATTCTTCAAGATAGTATCTTGAAGCTCCTACCATGCCATACTTGCATGAGCCATTTCTGGAGTTGGGACAAGTGGAATTTCTCTTCACTTTAAAGCAGTAATAATGAAGCAGCATAATTTTCAGCAAGGACCTTGGTCAGAATCAAGAAGGAGCTGACCTGAGAGACTGAGAGTAGCATGCACTTTTAGAGGGGGTTGATTTGACAGCTTCTGACACTTCTGGTGTGTTCCTTGCACTGATGCCCTTATGGGTCAAACTTTGTGGTGGAGCTTCCTTTGTTTAAGTTGATGTTAAAATGCTGAGACTCAGCTGTGAGAATCTTTCACAAATGATATCTTTTAAACAGCAAATTATTAGACTGGAGAAGGGGAGCAGGTTACATCCCCTCCAGTTTTTGCCTATCTCCTGTGCTCACTGCCATAGAAGACCTATCACAAGCTGTAGCAGGAAGTGTTTGGAGCCTGCCTCTTGTGTTCATTAATGAACCAGAGTTAGTATCTCTCTGCCCTTGCAAGCAGGTGTCACTGCAGCCAGCACCAATTACAACTGTATTCAGGGGACAGCAACATGATTCAGCCAGTCAAAAACAATACAAATGAAAGAAGCTTTCACAGTTCAGGGATTATATATTTTTAGCAAGCTGTATGTGATATAATCCAACAAGATAGCTGTATTTTTCTGAACTTAAATACTTGTTCTGTTCCTGTCAGCAGGCAATAGCAGAATACAAAACTTACAAGTTACACAGAGGAAAGAATATGAGAACATGGTAGGGCAAGATTTTTATCCCATCATTGCTGATAGGTCTTGCAGAAGAAAATAGGTTTAAGATCTCTAGATTTCTAAATTTGTGACAAAAGAGGTCAGATTTCTTAAGGCCTTCAGTACTTTTCAGTATGCAGTGCTAAGGAAGAATGGGCTCTTAAATGATTTTTAACAACACAACTTTCATTCAGGCCTTTGTGTGTGGTTTGTACCAGTACAGAGTTTGAAACCATGATCTTGTTCCCTCTCAATGTTGGATTAAGTTGTCCCGATAGCAGTTGCCCCTGTGTAGCAGTGTCCCATTTTCTGGCAGCAAGTAAAAATCTTTTACTGCCTTTTACAGGACATGAAGTACAGTAATTTGAGACGTCTGCATCTTTTAGTCAAGTATCACTTGTATATGAATACTTAATTTTAGAAACTTAAAGTAAAGAGGTGGTGACTGGAGACAGTCTGCAGTACACGGGCAGGGTTGTATTTATGAAATTTCTTCATTAATTCTTCCTGTTCTCCTCTGCTGGAACTATGTGGTAATTATAATGAGCATTAACCACAGGACACAAGGTCACAGAACCAATGGGCAGCCTGGGCAAGTGTATTATAGGAGCTCTGAATTCAAGAAGTGTTTGGGCAATGCTCTCAGGCACGTGGTGTGACTCTTGGGGTGTTCTGCACACGATCAGGAGTTGGACCTGATAATCCTTGTTGGTCCAACTCAGTATATTTTATTATTCTATTATATGTATTATGCAAATTCTGGTGAATAGAAGACTTCCAGCAGCAGAGTGAACTGAGTGTCTCTTGAAGCTGCTGCTTGGGAGTTGAACCAGACAGGTGTTTGAAGAACACAAGAAGCATTTGAAAATGTCTAGGTAATTCTTCAAGCTTTATCACTCATTTCTGTATTCTCAGTCAAGATTTTTACTTCTCTGAAAAAAGACATGGGTAGCACAGTCTGGTCAAAGCATGTGCTCAGGCTGAAGTGTGAACACCTTATGATTTTTCATTTTGTTTTTATTGACATCAGATTTGTTCTTAATATATTTCCCTTGTATTTCCATAGATGTTTGTTTCAAGAGCAATTTTTAAAAAACTGAAGTATCCCTTTTTTTTTTTCTGTCTGTAAAAAAGTCTCAATTCTATTTCTACAGCACTAATATCCCCTGTGAAGAAGAGGTCATCAGTGATCAATATATTACGGCTCTAGCAGCACAGACCAAACCATCACCATGAAACACTTCCTGAGGTAACTGTTCTGTATTTTCTCAAAAGTGTTGAATTAGTCCAATACTTTTATTGGAGTGAGCTAAATGGTTTAATTGTTACAAGTATTACAGAAGGTGTAAACTAGATTATATTAGACTGCTTTCTGTTCACCTAGATTTCACTATTTAATTAAGCTATTTTAATTTAAATTTTCTTTTGCTGTTCTTTATAGAAGCAAAGAATGTGGGAACTGTCTTGTGGGATTGGAGCAGTGATATATCAAATCAGTAGTGCCTGATATGTCAGGGGAAAAGAGAAGAAATAATAGCATAGAACCGTGCTTGGAAAATGTCAGGTTTTTTCCTTCCTGCTCTTGTCCACTGTCTGGATTTTTGGAGTGTTGTTTGTGAAAGCAGAGATGCTTGCTGAAGGTTGCAAGTGTTTTTGAAGCTGATCATGCCCAGTTTGCAGGAGAAATGTCAATTACTTGCTCCCACATATGACTTGCAGTTGTTCCTCTATAAACTAATAATAGAATGGGGGGCTTGCAGACAACAGATGTGGGTGCAGAAAGCCCATGTTGTTTTTGTTCTGTATTTGGTGGGGGGAGTTGAGCACTTCTCAAAAGTAATACAGATCAAGAGCTCATTTGTGTATGAACCAAAGAAATCATATTCTGTCTGTATGGGAGGAACCTTTTCAAGAGGACTAAAACATATGCTTCTGTATAGAGCATCTGTCACTATATTTTTCTCCCTTTTTAGACTGTTTATAGCAAAGAAGCTTACACACTATGGATATCAGCACCATTACCTCTAGGCTGATCATCTGTAATGATTTTGCTGCCAAGACAGACATAGCTAAAGCATTTCTGTGGAGTGTTTGGGCCAGCTTCCTCATCTTGAACCAGCTGCAAAAAGGGCTCTGTAAGAAGGACGTAAACAGATTGAAAGTATAAAGCAACTATTTGTTTGCTAACATCCCGAAAACACAGCCAAGGCTGAATTGAGCCCTGATTTAAACACTAGAGTGCTCACCACCTGATAGTCACCAGCCAGGAGGGAAAGAATTGACCCTTGAAGCTCTGTGGCCCAGGTCCTGGGTGGTCACAAGTCTTCCACCAGTTCCATTTGTACTAGTTCAGTGACCTAAAAGTTCACAACTAGCCTGACTAACATCCCTGCACTGCTTTTTCCCTTTACAATTTTGTAACACCTCATGTTAGAGCCTTTGTTCTGGAATCCTGCTAATTATTTCCTTCTCAACACTCCTGCCTCTATAATTTTTACCTTTTTTCTCTGTACAGACTTGCTCAGCTGCCTGACCCAAGGTCACAAATTGATGCCATATGGGATTTGGTTCATGTGTCCCTCATAAAGTGAACTCTACCATCCTGTGAGAAGGGTGGAAGCCTCTGTCTGGGATTGCAGAGGATGTTACACTTGGTTCCATAAAGGTCTAGTATTTCCTGAACATAAAATAATTTTGCTCCCTCCTGATGGAGAAGCTGAGCTGATGACAACTTCTAAGGTGCCAGCTCTCTTCCTGTTAAAGTATCTGTTCTGCTCACCTTTGCTCTCCTGGCCCCTTGATGATTTTCTCCATGTTGGAGAGAGAGTGCTGTTTTGAATATGTGGGTTCCTGAGGCTGTCATGGGGAAGCTACCTTCTACTTCTCTTCATGTTTTTCCTGAAGTCAGTGAATCCTGAAAGACTTGAAAGGTCTCAGTGGTGCTAGATTCTCTTAAGTAGTCAAGGTAGATCTTCTGAAAAACTGTTGTCTAACTAAACAGGACAGTCTAGGACTTTGTTATGGAAAATCCAGTATTCCAAATGCTGAACAGAAAGTTGGATTAAGGGATGGGGCAGAGGAGAGTACAGAGCACCAAAAATATGAACACCGTGTTGAAATAGGAAAGCTATTTCTATTTACTTACAAGCATCTGGATTTTTTTATATTATGTTAAACCTTTGACATGAACTGATAAGAGAACTACCCTCCCCATATTCTGTAAATGTAGAAGAAACCAGAGAGACTAAGAAGAAAAACCCTCCAACTCACTTACTGGGCATAATGAGTTCTGTTCTGTGTTGCAACCTGCAGTGGCAGGTTTGTGTAATGGGGAATAAGTGAAGTGTGGAACTGCAGGGACATATATGGGCAAGACAAGGTTATTAAGCCTTCCAGCTTGGAAATGGGTTGGAAAAGAAGTTAATATATATTGTGTCCCCATGTTTGTCTGAAACCAACAGCAGCACCACCTGGGAGCTTAAATCATCCTTAGCTGTTTGTGAAGATCAATGCAGGGTTGAAATGTGGAATTCTGATTGCAGGGACTGCTCAGTGGCACAGTGTTTTCCTTTTTGCACAACCTGGGACAGACACCAGAATAGCTAATGCTGGTGGCATAGATTATCTCTGTGGTTAAAACCAATGACTTTATTCTGCACAAACTGCAAGTCATTTTGTTGATTGCAATGTGGAAGTTGCCATAAAACAGACATCAAGAGGAACAGGGCTTTCATCTCTGAAGTTATGATAACCTTGACTTTGCTTTCTAAGTGGTGACAGTATTTTACCTCTAGCAACTTCATGCAGCAGATACTCACCTGGAGACCCAAGGGGGACTTTGAAGAGTGGATTTCAAATCCAGCTTGTTGTTTAGTGAGGTTGAAAGACAGCTCTGGAAATCATCAAGTCCTTTCCCACTGCTCAGAGCAGGGTCACCTATAACAGGTTGCTCAGGGCTGTATCCAGACACATTTTGAGCACCTGTAAGGATGGAGATTCTGCAGCCTCTCTGAAAAACCTGTTCCATTTCTTTAGAATAATAGAATTTCTTAGAGCCTTTTAAGATCATTCAATCCAAGCACTAGCTCAGCATAGTACCCTGTACCAATAAACCATGTCACCTGAATGCCACATCTATGTTTCCTTTAGGTATCTCCAGGGATGGCGATTTCACCACCTCCCTGGGAAGCCTGTTTCAATGTTTGACAATTATTTTTGTGAAGAAATTTTTAATGATTTTCAATCTAAACCTTTCCTGGCACAAAATGAAGCTGTTTTCTCTTGTGCTGGGAGAAGAGAATTACCTCGACCTGGCTGCACCCTCCCTTCAGGCAGCTGCAGAGAGTGATGAGGGCCCCCTGAGCCTCCTTTTCTCCAGGCTGAACACCCCCAGCTCCCTCAGCTGCCCCTCACAGCACTTGTGCTCCAGAGCCTTCCCCAGCTCCGTTGCCCTTCCCTGGACACGCTCCAGCCCCTCAATGTCTCTCTGGCACTGAGGGGCCCAGAACTGAGCACAGGATTGGAGCTGTGGCCTCAGCAGTGCTGGGTACAGGGGGACGGTCACTGCCCTGCTCCTGCTGGCCACACCTGGCTGATCCAGGCCAGGATGCCATCGGCCTTCTGGGCCACCTGGGCACACTCTGGATCATGTTCAGCTGCTGTTTGCCAGCACCCCCAGGTCCTTTTCCACCAGGCAGCTTCCCAGACACTGCCCCCAGCCTGCAGCACTGCCTGGGGCTGTTGTGGCCCCAGTGCAGAACCTGGAACTTGGCTTTGTTAGACCTCATGCAATTGGCCCTGGCCCTTTCATCCAGCCTGTCCAGAGCCCTCTGCAGAGCCTTTCTACCTGTACTAGATCATCACTCCCACACAACTTGGTTGGAGAAAGAGTCTGTCTATTAAACAGTCCAGTAGCTGGAGTAACCCTAAATCTCTGAATTTAGACTCTTATGTTCATATTTCCCGTTCAAGGCAATGTCCAAATGAAAACAGTTGGTCTTTTCTTTTTCAGCTTGTCTGATATGAATAATTTCTGACATCTGAAATATTACTTATGAAAAAATAAAACTCTTTCTCAGTTAAATACTTAATCTTCCAGGGCTTTCTCATTTTGTTGTACAGGCGCTCTGAGAAGCCCATCAAAATCGCTTCTACTTTGGCTGTAATTTATCTCCAACGTCTGAAATAATAACAACTTGGAGAACAAACTGTAGTAGACAGGTTTTTTTTCAGTAAATCCTAGAAATCTTACTTCTCTTGCTCTACTGCAAAGCAAACTGTAAGCTCCAGCAGATTTTAAGTGTACCAGAGTCATCAGATAAAATGAAAATCAAATCAGCAAACAGCAAGAGCAGTGAATGTGTGGAATGCTGCTGTTAAAAACTATTCATATGTCTTCCCTTGCTGCCACAGTGAGTTGCTTCTATGTCTAAATGGGGAGATAAGGTGGATTTCAGTTGTCATGTCTGCAAAGGCACAGAATGAAAGCAATTTCTTTTGTTTTAAAGGAGGTAGTAGCCAGCCTGCCTATGGCAGAAATGGTGATTGGTACCTCACTTCTTGGTTGACCTTGTATACACACTGTAAACTATGCACATAAACCAAAGATAGTCAAGTTAATGAGCTCCTACCAGGGTTGTATCACTTGCTTACTGACACATTGGACAGCTGATCAGCCATGACTAGTGTGTCCTTGACTTCACAAACAGTAATTAGAATTCTCAGAAAGGAAATACTGATATGTAATGCACTCTTATCTGAGATTAGTATGTTCTTCAGGAAAAAATAGTTGTGTAAAAACCTTCAGAATCCATAGGACCTAAAACACGACACACAGAAAAGAAAATGATGTGTAAGTATGCTCAGTGACTTTTATTTCATTATTTTAAACAATTGCTTTGGGGGAGAGGATGAGGGGTTTTTTTTGTTTTAGATTTGGATCTAGGGTTTTAAGGTTTGGATTTGTTTTGTGTTTGGGATTTTTTTTTTGTAGGGCTGGGCATTTTGGCTTGTTTGGGATTTTTTGTTTGTTTGTGTGGTTTTCTTTGGTTTTGTTTTGTTTTGGTTTGTTTTTTTTCTTGTTTCAGGAGTTTGCTTGGTTTCCTCCCAGGTTTAAGTCCAGTAAGTAACACTGAGTATCTAGATAAAGCTTTTATTTTACCCAAAATACCTATGTTTGTTACTAGCTCTGAAAATACTGAGGTTCTGAAATTACTGAAGGAGGGAATAAACACTTTCATTAGTTTCATGCACAGTAATTAATCTCTACTTCCCTTCAGGAAGTACTTAATGTTGCATCAGACATACATCTTGATATTTAACTGAACAGATTACACAGGAAGGAGCTTCACAGAAATATTAGGCAACTTTGGAAAGTTTTGCATCATTTTGCTTCTGACATTTTATCGTGGAGAAGGCTATGCTTATCTCCTAGAAGTTGTCACCTTTAAATAAAAAGCCAGATTTCATGAAAATGTGATGTCATACTGTCATTGGAGAGAGATGTAAATTCTAATAACCATTGCATTTGCCATTGTAATCGCACTGTCCCAGCATCAGCTGGGCTAGTCAAGGGCAAACCTGGAAATCCCTTGTTGAAAACCACTTAAATCCTTCCCTTTGCAGTGCTGGGGTGTGAAGCAACGTGCTCAGTGCTCTTGGCTGGTTGCTGCCACGTGCTTTCCTTCCCCAGGCAGAGCAGCACGTGCTGTGGAAAACAGAAGCACTGTCTCTGCTGCAGCAGTACTCTTACTCTGTGCTGGCTTTGGCTCTGCATTTCCCTCTGTCTTGCAAAGATGTGAGAAATTGTAGAAACCCCTTTCTTTGTCTTCTTTGTCATGGAAGAGAGCACTCCAGAATCTCTTGAGCCCCATTATTGCTGATAGAGATTGGGTGATTGGTTTTGTCATGCACCATCCTTGGCGAGGAAACTGAATGTTGATTTGACATCTTATTATGCAGTTTTTTCTTTATTTTGCTTGAGTAAATGTTCATATGAACTGTTTTAATGCCTGTATAAACACAAAAATGCATGTCTATACAGCTGCTTGGAATACAGGAGGGGAAAGGAACTTGGATTGAAATAGGAAAGAATAGAGTGTGAGTCCCTGAGGAGCACCTTCATTTATGTCATACTTCTGTTCTTAGACCTCTCCTCTGAGGATCTGAAATAATGCTGTACATGACCACATGAACTATTTTCTGTGCTGAGGAACCTGCAAAGGCAAGCAGGTGGGAAAAAAAAAAAAACACAAAACGAACAAATAATAACAAACTCAAGAAAAAAAACCCAAAACAAAGAGCACAGAGGATATTGAGTGGAGAAGAGGTTTGGAAGTTAGCTCTAAAACAAGCCAGAAATTAATGCCACTGTGCCACAGTCGAAGCACATGGCTGTGCCTTTGGGGGGTTCATGTTCATTGTATGCTGTGTTTTGTTTTACAGTGCATAGGGGCTAACATAAAACCTGCCTTGCATAATCACTAGTGTGCCTTTATTACAGGGTTTCTGCAAGCAAGAATTCCCTTTTATAAACAGCTTGTGATACGTTTTATGTATTTCATGTTACAAATGGAAGGTTTCAACTATTGTAAACTTGAGATGGATGAGTGGTAAAAAAACTGAAGGTACCCAAAGGTTGACTTTCTTCTATATAAGCTACCTAGTCAAAATTAGTGTGTATTTGCTTTATTAGTAATAGCTGCTAAGTATATTTTAGTGAATCACAGAGGTAGTGTTTGTGTGCTGTAGTGTCTTGGTTTTAGTAGATGCATTTTTATTAGTCTTTGTGCAAACCACAGCCAAAGCAGAACTTTGTGGAGAAAGTGGTTGCAATTATGTGGTCACAGCTCTATCCCATTTGGAGTTTTTCCTTCAATTTGCAGATCTGTCATTGAGCTTAGGGCAAAAATATGTAATTCAAATGCACCTGATACCTTCCCTCCTCTAAGTCCCCAAACTCATCCACAGCACATAGTGTTCAATTATCCACAATATAGTACACAAAACATTTTTTAATGAAATGCATTGTCATGTTTTAGCGTTGAAGGCAGCAAAGTATAGGCATGAATTTTCTTAAAGCACATCTATATTTTACTGGAGCTATCTTGCCCATGAGAAGGAAATCTTACATGGACTGTTAACATGAAGTAAATAAGTCTTTCCATCTTCCATATAAATGATCTATCTGGTTTTTTTTTTTTTTTTTTTTTTGCTCTAAAAGAGACCTAACATTTGGAAACAAAGCAGACCAAAAGAAAGCAACTCTAATTTCTACTACAAATATATGATGAAAATTTAGGACTCTGTTTTACCATATTCAGCCTTCCGGTTTGGTGTTTTCCTGTGCTTTTAGCCCAACTACAGAGCTGAGTTGTACTGATGAAACTAAGGAATGGCTGTAGGTTATATTTGAATTCCTCTTCTTGTTCTTATGGAAGGTGTCCTTGCCCATGGAAGGGGGATTTGGAGCAAGATGATCTTTGAGATCCCTTGCAGCCCAGATCATTCTGTGTTGATTCTGTTATTCTACTTCTGACTGTTGGAAGCTTAAAGAATGGCTGCTTGCCTGGTCATGGCCTTGCCTCCTGCTGCCTGGTAATGTTCTTAATACTGAAGGTGATAACCTGCTGTGAAGCACTAATTAACTCCTCACAGCAGTGTGTTCTGGCATATCTTGAGTCAGGGATGAGGGAGTACCCAAATACTTTGATGTCAGCTCCTGAAACTTTTTTCTTGTCTAAAACTTGGTTCCATAATGGGACTGATTCCTCATTCTTTAGGTGTCAATTTGTCTCTAAAACAGTCTTCCTGTTGAATAAAACCAAGGAGGTTTTCTGCATGCAGGCATTTGGGAGTACTAAGTGAATTAACTGAAAGTCTGAAGATAAAGTGGATGCTTTTAAAGCATTTTAAATACTTGTGTGGATGCTTTCCATTTAGACATAAAATGTCTTTAGTTCCCACAGCTTAATCCCCCTTCAAAGCTGAAGCCAACATAAAGCAGATTAAACTCCTGTGTGGACCTTAACACACCTTAATTCATCTTCCCTTCCTTGAACATCCTTCTACACCATGCCCTTCAGGAAGTTTTTAGGAAGTGATGGAGCTCTTCAAGCTTTACATATATACACATGCATATTTATAACTGATTTGAGTATCTGGAATTCAGTGTTTTGAAATAATCACTGCAGTCTATTGAAAAGCATAATAGAGTTTCCTAAGAAATAACTGTCCTTTGAAAGCATCAACTACAGAAAATATTGGGCTAATGAGGAATATGCATACACACAGACTTAGACCATAATGGACCAAATTAATTGTGAATATTTATTGGCAAGCTCGCATATCAAAGTTGTATTGATGTTTTCATATAATGTAATCACAGAATATGATCACAGAGAGTTTGAGATAGGAAGACACCTGTAGATGCCATCTAATCCATTCCCCTGTTCTAGCAGAACAACCTGTAGCCAAGGACCATGTCCAAATGACAATGTTCCTACTGCTAGTTCTTTGCAATTTGTCTTTTATGAGATGTGTTTCTGAACCCAGGGGCTGTGGGTGGATCCATGTGGTGGATCCATTCTCTTCATCCCAGGAGGTTGACAGATAGTTGAGTGATGTGGCAGGATCTGTGCCATCATAGCCATAGAAACAAGAAAGATAAATTATTTCCAAATAAGTTGTTTCCCATTAAAATATGGGTTTGGGGTGTGTTGTGTAATATGTGGGCTTTGGTAGCAGGTGTAATGCTAACCAAGTTTAAAATGGAGTGGTTTTCATGTATGCAGCCTTTTTCAGGCTTTTGTAGGATCCCAGCTGAGCCTGGGAGGGACCTTAGCAGGTCTCCAGTTCAGCCTCCCTCTCACAGCAGGGCTAGCACCGAGGTCAGACTGGGCTTCTCAGGGCTTACTCCAGTCAAGGGTTAAAAATCTGACAAAGGAGACTGCACAGCCTCTCTGGACAACCTGTGCCACTACCTGACTGTCCTTGAGGGAAAAAGCTTCTCCTTGCAAGGCTGATTCTCTTGTGTTTCAGCTTAGAGCTGTTGTCCCTTGTCTACTGGCCCTGCAGGATCATTGGGAGCCCAGCTCTGTTTCCTCCAACTCTTCCCATAAACACTGGGGCTGCTGTTAGATCCCCCTGAATCTTTGCTTCAGGTGGAACAAGCCCAGCTCTCCCAGCCTCTCTTCACAGGGTTTGTGCTCCAACCCTACCAACTTCACTGAGATACACCCAGTTTGTCAAAGTCTTTCTTCTGTTGCTGGGACTCAAAACTAGTTGCAGTAGCTACATAAGGACTTTCTTGGCTTACTGTCAGTTCTGTACTTTGAGGAATTGTGTGGCATCACTGCTATGTAGCAGCTGGTCTTGGGAAGAACTGGCAGTTCTCAAGACCAAAGTCTGTATTATAAGAACCAAAAGGTTTTAAACACTTTTTCTTCTGCAAGGGGAGAAGCTTTGATGGCCTTAGTTTTCCTTCTTAGGGACATGACGTGAATGCTGTCAGGACGTCAAGTTTGTCAGGATAACCAAGCATTATGCTTGGAGCAGGTTGTTGCTGAGGCAAAACTAAGCTAGGGTGTGATGTCTTCCTGGATTCTCAGGGTGAGCTGTACTCCCTTCTCATGTAGCCCTGTTTCCCCAAACTATTAATAGGAACTATACAGCCTTTTATGTTGAGAGGACAAAGAGTTTTCCACAAGTACCCTTTTAAGATTCTGGAGTTTCCTTATTCAGTGCTTCTAGCTGTGGTGCTTTTTGTGGAGGGTGTTTTGTTGGCTAATACTAAAAAGCCCAATTTAATATTTACTGGCATAAATGTTTGTAGTATGATTGATTGCTGCTTTTGCTCTGAAGTTGCCTTTAGGCAATGGGAATTTGGGGTGAAGAAGTACTTTCTGTTTGGGTGGTGAACATATTGAAACAAACTCTGCTCCAGACTCTTATTTTCAGGCTTCTTCTTTTGCCAGGATGTTTGTCCAGGTATGCCTGTACTTCTACTGCAAATGCTTGTGGCGCTGCCTGAAGTTTGTGGTCAGGAAACTAACAGGTCAATGTGAATTGCAAAGGATCTGTTACAACACCAAACCTGGAGCTGCCAGAACCATGAAAATAGGTAACTGCAATATACTTAGTTCTGCATGCCTTTGTAGCCTTCTGCATATGCTCAAAATTGTATATTGTTACTAGAAATAAGTTATTAAATTTATTCAATGTAAACATGCTTGTCTGACATGATGCTTTTGAATACTTCCCTTACAGAGGCATCCCTGAAAGGTTCAAAAAGTAAGGTGAGTGTAAGATCTCATTATTCACCTTTTCTATGATGTCTTGTGCTGTTGTTTTGTTCAGTCTGGTGTTTGCTCACCCCAAAAAGTCACTTTAAGGTTTGATATGATTTTACATTTTCCACTGAAGGGGTCTTGTGTCTGCAAAAGGAGTTGATCTTGCAAAGTTGGGAAGAGTGTCCTGTGTTCCAGGGATGGGCCCACTGTGGCAATGATGGAATCAAGGGAACAAATTGCCATGGTGGAGGTCATGAGAGTGAAGTGTTGTAATTTAGGGGTTCTTTGTTTGATTCCTCATACTGTCTTAGAATATCTGTAATCTGCAGTCAGTTGCTTGCAAATTTAGAAAAGTCAGGGGTTTTTGTCTGGAAAGCAACTTTCCCAACTTTGTTCTCTCTTTTCCTTTTAAATACATTGATGGAGAAAAGCCTCTTTCACTTTATCCATTTACTGTACCAGTGGTTGTGCTAACCTGAGTTGTTCCCTAAGGCATTTGTGTGTATGTTAAATAACATCCTTCAGCCTTTACATTTCTGTCACAAGAGTCAGTGATATTGAAAACTTTGCCTCACCATTAACAAAAATGAAGTAATTTAACTCTTAGTTCAGCATAGTGGTTCTAAATGTATTTCTAGCACAAACAGAAAGGCAAAATCTTATTTTAAGACTTGCATTTAAGCAATTGTGAAGTTTTGAGACAAAGCACAAGAAAATTCAACCTCTTAAATTTTCAGATGGCACATTGGTTTTTGAATACTGAACTTCTGGGGGCATTTCTACAAATAGCAATTATATATGAAAGAAAAGGAAGAAATTTCGCTGTGTTACTGCAGCATGTTGGGAGAGGGAATGTTAAATGAAGGCTGTCAATTCCAGTGTAATTAGGTGGATGGTCTGAAGCTGCTTCTTGGTCTGCTCTGAGGTCTTTGATCATCCTCACTGACAGCCACCACAGAAATGTGATGAACTGACTACAAGGGCGAAGGGACTTGAGTTCTTACAGAGCAAGTGCTCTGAAATGAGTCAGAAGGGTTCAATTATTTGGAAAGATATGTACGGGGCTTGAGTTGGGTTTTCTGGGCTCTTAATGCAGAAGCTTTCAGGTATCAAATTTACCACTGTCAACTTCTGTTGAGTAATAGGTTCTGTAGGAATTAATACGTGTTTAAATCCTCTTTTTAGCGGCTGCAAACATCAGTAAATGTTCACCCTGATGCTATTGAAAAAACGATAGATGACATCATGGAGCTGAAAAGGATTAATCCCGATGTAAATCCACAGTAAGTTCATAGTTTCCTTATAGAGCAAGTGGGATTTCCTCAGTTCTTGGGTCCATGGAGAACTTGTTCTCTATAGTTATTGTGGTCCAGAAGTTGAAGATGAATTCTGTCTCTCAGCATAAAATTCTCATTTTAGCTTTGCTGTCAAAAAACTGATGCAAAAATTAATTATTTTTTATGGTTACTTAATAAGCAAGTCTTTTATCTACTGATTCTGTCTTAGTTTATTATCAATACATGGATTTATGGGGGTCACTTCCCCAGGGATAAAACACCACCAAACCACAGGTCCTGGCAGGGACAGTGATGACTTCTTAGGAAGGTTCTATGCTGCCTTTTGAGTAGGGAAGAAATAATCTTGTTTTAGCTCACACAGATGTGTGCTGGTTTGCATTTTAAAACTGCCTTTAATTATCCAAACACAAGTTTTAATAATTCAACTAATATTTATTACTGTAAGAAGAGATTGACAACCACCCATTAAATTTACAAGTATGTATTTCAAGAGCAGGTGATGATAACACTTTAATGGTTGCCTTACCTTTCAGTACTGAGTTTAAGGCACAAGATATCTAGGTCAGGAATCAGTAGGAGGAAAGTTGAGAGCTGTATTATCCAGGTGATCTGTCTGAGGTTCACTCCTCTTCCCAAGCTTGAAGTTGGTATACATAGTTAAAAATGGGCATCCATAAATTGATAGCTGCTTTTCTTTAATTGGAAAGCAGCATCAACAGGTAAGGTGGTCCCAAGGTCTTGCTGAAACAACAAAACCCAAAAGCTAAGTTGAAAAATTATAATTTATTTTGTCTCATTATAGGAATCTCCCTCCCAGCCCACTCCCCATTAAAAAGGGCAGTAACTGGGTGGTCTGAAAATGAGGCTTCACTGATCATAAAGGAAATAGAATACACTGCCTCTCTCTAGCTTGAGAGACAGCTCTTGTGGTGGTGACCACAGCCCCAAGAATTGGAAAAATGGTGACCCAGCTATTAAAGAAAGGAAGAAAATAAGAGAAACAAAACAAAGAGAACCCCTCATTCTCATAGGTGGGAATCCCTGTGAATTTTTTCTGGATGTGAGCACAGAGCTTTTCCAGGGTGAGTCCTGACCCAGCCCACATGCTCTTCAGAGGGAGGGTGATGAAAGACCAGGTGCTTCAAGTGGATGTGAGGCCTTTCTGAGAGGCTGCCATCTGAGGAGGGCATCACAGCCCTGGGTACTCTTGTGTTGCACAGCATGCTGTTTGCTGAAATTCAAAAAGAAAAACTCAGCAATGGTAAAATTAGAGAAGGTGATGTCCGAGGAAAAACTGCAGGACGTAAATGTGCACAGCTCAGAGCTTGGATTGTGGACATCAGGAACTGCAATGTTTAGCAACCAGGGTGATCCAAGTGCTCACTTCTCAGTGTTGGGCCCTTGGGCAGAATTATTTCAGAAGAAAACAAGAAATTAATTATTATTTTGTATAACACGAGAGATCACCTTTTGATTCCCCTCATGGCATGCCTTTGGCCTCCGGAGAAATGTTCTCCTTCAGAAGAGAGAGAGAGCAGTCATGCACATGACTTCTCCTTGCTTGAAATCAGGACCCTGAACATTAGGTTACATTTTTAGTGATCTGGTCTTTCTAGTACATGAAGAGACCCTACAAGAGAGCTGGAGAGCATGCAGTGATAGGACTAGAGGGAATGGATTCAAATTGAAAGAGAATAGGCTTAGATTAGATGTTAGGAGGAAATTCTTTACAGTGAAGCACTGGAACAGGTTGCTCAGAGGAGTTGTGTATGACCCATCCTTGGGAGCGTTCAAGACCAGGTTAAGTGGGGCTCTGAACAGCCTGATCTAGTGGTAGGTGTCTCTGTCCATGGCAGAGGGGTTAGTACTAGACAATCTTTAAGGTGCCTTCCAACCCAAACCATTCTATGAATCTGTGATAATATTTTTTTTAAAATACCACACAGAGGGAAAAAATAACCCAAACAAAAAATCACCTGAATTATCTTTTTTTGATCCAGTTGGTGTTCATATGCTTAGCACAGGACAAATGCTTAATTGTCTTTAGAGTAGAATGCTTGCATTCAATATTTTAATGCATTTGAGTCTCATCCCTTTTTCCCCTTCCACTCCCTCCTCTTTGGTAAAATATCTTCTTAAAGCAGTGAGGAATGGGGGCCTGGAATGTGCAAGCTGAGGTCACATACGTAGATACATGCTCCGCTACTAAATTGGTTCTTATATTAAATTAATCATATTTCTGCTAAACTTTAGACATCTGCACTGAAGTTTTACATGAAGCCATTTATTTTATACTGATGTTTTCAACAGAAATTTGAGCAAAAGCAGGTCAGCTGCTTTTTTAGGCATGATTAAGAATAATCCAATGCCTTGCCTTCTCCTGAACATAAAACACCTGTAATCCAAACAATCTTGTTTAGAATCTCTGGCCTTGTGTTGGATAGCAGAGACTTGACATTTCCTGGGGTAAGGACAAGGGGACATGTGTCATAGTGTATGTGTTTCTGCAAATCTGTATGCAGTCATTTTTGTTAATGTGGCATCTTTGCAGAGCTGAATTAGCATCCCAGGCGTGCTTGCACTGGCTGTGCTTGAAGGCTGTGGGCTGCTGTGATCTAAAGAGGAGAAGGCATCCCACAGTAATTTTCCTTTATCAATGCCTCTCAGATAAGTGTGTGTATTAACATTAGGAGCGAGCAGGTTGAATAACCTGGTGGTGACATGCAGTCTACACTAACTATGGAAGCAGACATAGAATCACAGAAAGGCTTAGGTTGGGAGGGAATTAACGATGATCTAGTTCCCCTGCTCCAGTTTTGGACTTGCCTCCATCTGGTGGAGCACCTGGAGCTGAGTACAGTGGGAGTGCAAGCCCAGGTACATTGCTCCTGGGCTCTGAGAACTGCCACAGCCAGCACCAGGATGACAAGGAGAGGGTGTGGGACACCAGCACCTCACCACATCCTGTGTTTGGCAAGAATAACAAAGCATTAATGAAAAGGAAAGGGGGGAATCTAATTTAACCCCCACCCCCTCACCCAAATAACATTGCATGGAGCTTTTGACTGCCTTTATATAAAGTGTAAAAGTGATTTACCTTGAATGTTGTACACCTTGTATCTTAAAAGCATGTATTTTTTAAAATATAAAATTGCTATTCTTTGCTACAGCCTGTGTTCTGCTCCTCTAAACTGAGGCTATAAAGAAGTTAAAAACATTATGGCTGTGATTTAGTGATACTCTACAGCATTTCACAGTCTGTCAAGCTTTTCAGCTTTCTTTGAAATGCAGCCTTTCTGTAAAATTGGAGGCTATAGCTAGTGAAGCATGTTAAAAAAAAAAAAAAAAAAAAAAGAAAAAGCCAAAAAAACCCCAAAAAGAAACAGCAAAGGATGGAAAATACCGTGGAGGCTTTTCTGTCTGAAAGGGTTATAGCTTCAAATGGGATAAAATTGCAGCATGAAAAATGGACTGATGCTGATGTCTCTGATTCTGTAGATTAACTGTGGAATCATTTAGGTTAGAAAAGGTTTAAAATTCTGAAGTCCAACAGTTAACCCAGCACTGCCAAATGCACCACTAATCCATTTCCATAAGTGCCACACACATCTGAAAGATGTACATGTTTTTTAGATACCCCCAGGGATGGTGACTCTACTACTTTCCTTACTTTCCTTCAGGCTGTTTCAGGGCTTGACATTTTGGTGAAGGGAATTCTCCCCAATATCCAATTTAAACTTTTTCTGGGGCAACCTGAGGCCATTTGCTCTTGTCCTATCACTTGTTACCTGGGAGAAGAGACCAACACCCATCTGGCTACGCCATCCTGTTAGGGAGTTGTAGAGAGTGATGAGGTCCCCCTGAGCCTCCTTCTCTCCAGGCTGAACACCCCCAGCTCCCTCAGCTGCCCCTCACAGCGCTTGTGCTCCAGACCCTTCCCCAGCTCCGTTGTCCTTCCCTGGACACGCTCCAGCCCCTCAATGTCTCTCTTGTAATGGGAGGCCCAGTGCTTTGCCTTGCTGAATCTCATACAATTGGCCTTGGTCCATGGATCCAGCCAGCCCAGATTCCCCTGCACAGCCTTCCTGCCCTCCACCAGATCAACATTCCATCCAACCTGGTATCAGCTGCAAACTGACTGAGAGTGCACTTGATCCAGATCATCAATAAAGATGTTAAATAGAACTGGTCCCAGACTGATCCCTGGGGAATGCCACTAGTGACCAGCCCCCAGCTGGATGTAACTGCATTCCCTACCACCCTCAGACAGATTTTTACCCAGTGAACAGTGCACCCACCCAAACCACGAGCAGCCAGCTCCAGCAGAATGCTGAGGTGTCAAAGGCCTTAGTAAAGTTTAGGTACAAAACATCCTCATCCTTTCCCTCATCCTAGGCAGGTCACCTTGCCATAGAGGGACATCAATTTAGACAAACAGGATCTGCCTCAAAAGATAAGCAGTGAAAATCCTTATGTTCAGAAAATTTGAGAGTATTACAGAATAAACAAAATGTTTCAGTGTATCAAGCACAACAGGCAAGGAATATGCAGCTTAATATCAGTGCAGCCTGTGTTCCACAGAGGAATAAGGGTGCACTTAGCTTGCCCTCCAAATTCATACCAGGTGTTCCAATAATTTTACACACTATTAAAGGGCTTATTGCCATATATAAGCAAATATTTCTATGAGTATGGCAGTTGCATACTGCATGACTTAGGTTTTGTATTATAAAATCTTAATGTAAAGCTGTTGTTTGGTGCAGAGTTTTCTGGTGGGTTTTTTATAAGCTTGGTTTAGAGTTTTTTAAGGGTAGTTATTTCATGTGTGTTTGGTTTGGTTTTTTTGATGATGCATCAGAAAATGTAAAAAGGAAACACAAAAATCTGCATTAAAATGAAAATAGAACTATTATGATGATTCTTAACATGAGACAAAAGTCAAATCTGCCTGGAGGCAGATCTTTGAAACTGTATTACTTCAGGCTTTTGGCTTCTTTATGCTAGCTTTAGTGGCACAGAAGCAAAACAATTATTTTTAGCTTTTTGCTGAGTTTTCTTTTCCCCTTCAGCCTTTTTCAAGTTCACATCTCTGATCCCAGGGAATTGTTTGAAAAGCTGTCATTGGAATGAAGAAAAAGATACAGTAATGTGCTTGTTATAGGCATTCAATGCTGCTGTATATAGTTATAATGTGATTTCAATGTGAAAAATCACTGTTCACGATTTTAAAAAAATCCCAAATATTATCATCTAAGGAAGGCACTAGATGAGACTGTGCCCTTCACAATGCCTTGTTTAATGTAATATTGATCTCTTGGAAATTGTCCTGTTGCAACTGAAGTGTTAGACTGCCAATTAATGGATGTAACACTAGTCATGTGTATCAGCTGTGTGCCTACACAGCAGCGCTGTTTCATGGCTACACCTGACTGAGGTGGAATATGTTGCTCTCCCCACCCCCAGGCTGGGAGTGTCTCTCCAGGCATGCCTGCTGCAGATTGTGGGCTACAGAAACCTCATTGCAGAGGTGGAGAAGCTGCGCCGAGAGCCGTACGATTCGGAGAATCCGCAGCACGAGGAAATGCTGCTGAAGGTAGGCACTCAAGAGGTGCTTGGGGGGCATCCTTTATTCATGTCAGCTCCCAAGCCTGCGTCATAAACCTCTTTGAAACACTGAGAGCTGTTCTCACCTTCCTCCATCGTGTACCTGTTTTAAGATAAGACTACACAGCCTTATAATCTGGTCTGGTTGTAACACCTGCCAAGCAAACAGCTCGCTCCCTGGCTGATAAATGCATTTCCCTTGGCTGGACTATATCTAGGCACTGGATAACACAGGTCTTAGAGCACAGAGCTGTTATCTGCAGTGAGCTCTGGAAAAGCAGTTTTATGTCCTCCTTCAGTACACCTTTCTCCAACACAAGAAGGTATTTTTCTCTATTAACCAAATTACAAATTTATTTCTTCAATTTAATGTATTTTTGCAGGGCAATGTCTGTGTATACCAATGGCAAACATCTATTTTTTATTGTGTGGAATGGAAGAGTGGGAGTTGATGACTTACACATTTATAGTTACCAAATGTATTTTCAAGTGAAAACAAAATGACACTATTCTTTCAATAATACATGGAGAGTCAGGAAAACCATAACAATTGGTTTTTACTTCCTTCATGCTTTCAGGAAAGCCTTGCACTGGAGCAGATAATAAAAGCAATTTCTCTATCTTGAAGCCATAAGCAGAGAAAGAGCTAGAGAGTTCTTATATTAGAAAGAAATTGAGGAAAGAATAAAAGTCTGGAAAACAGCCTAATAGCAAGCCCTGGTCCTGATCCTGCTTTAACCATAGCTATTGCAAGACACTTCAGAGAAATGCCAAGAAACAGAATAAGTGATAGTGAGCTTTTTGGCTATAAGCAAAATGCCTTCCTAGAGAATTTTCAGAGTTCTTATAAAAACATACTACCTGTTTGGTTGTGGGGGGTTTTCTTTGTCAATTTAAGACAAAAAATACTGAAGACGTTAACAATACTAGATGATGGTGAAGATGTCTTCCAGGCTGTAGCTTGCAGTGCAAGCCTTTGCACAAGTTACAGTGAGAGCTTCTGGAAATTTTACCATAATTACTTGGTCTTCCAAAAATCCCAGTAGGCATATTATACAAGCACTGTCAGATGCAAGTAACTACTTCTAAAAATGCCTCAGATGGTCAGGATTCCTGTTGGTGTCTGGAAAGCTGCCTTTAAGGTTTGCCTGATGATGGGAAGTGGGAGTCTCACCCAGGAGTGGTCCAAATCCAGAGCTGCCCTGAAGGAGTGTTCTAACCATCAGGTAGACTTGGGCAGAAGGACTTCTCATGTTCAAGTCCTGCTCCTGTGTATCCAAATGCACAAATTTATGGGAGTAGAGTGAGTTTTGACTAAAGAGACACACAGATTTACCCCTTGAGGAAGCCTGTGTCTTGCAGGTGAGAGATCCAGGTGGCAGCCTACAGTGTTGGTTGCTGAAAATACCAGGCACTTCACTGCAGATTAAAGAGGGCCTTTGGCTCCAGGAGAGCATCCCTAAATTCCCTAAATACAAGCATCTACATTGCCCAGAGAGCAAGTAGGGTCTGGGATCATAGGTGAGAAGGACCAAGGAGCTGGCTGTAGCCTCTCCCCACCATCCAGCCTGAGAATCATGTCAGCAATGATGTGTAATCATGTAAGTGCTTGAAAAACATAATTACACAAGCATAAAAGCAGAATGGAACTAAGCATTTGTCTGAGGAGAGATTAAACAGTGCAGTTTATGCAACATTATGCAGAGTCAAAATGTTGAAAAAAGTATCAGTTTCACCTAAGTATTAGCACTTGTTTACAGCAGATGTTCTACTTTTGCAAATGCCAAATGGAAATATGTCCAAGGGTTTAATTCATTTTATAATCCTCGCTGTGTAAGAATAGTCTGGTTGGTTTTCATTCCTTCTAGATACTCTGCTAAGTGATCTCTGCAATGGGTAATTCAGGTTCCTAATGGCTATCATTTATTCATGTTTACCAGGAGAGCACTTAATGAATGAGAGAAAGATTAACTTAATGTGATTGTACTAATGATTTATACTGTATTTACTGTTGATGGATGAACATTGGTTTAAACAATGATGCTTTATACAGTCGTTACAAAGTGAAATCATTAAGATTTTAACCTTCCCAGGGCACTTAATTTTAAATGCAGTTGCTAAAATAAAAACAATTTCTGTTTTTATTTGGGAAATGTGCACACAGATCTTTCCCTTGAGTAGGCTTTGTCTGAGTGATTTTCTTGTGGATGTGCTCACCAACTCATGACTGGTGATTAATACACTTTCTTATTCTAAATTTTGATTTCTTAATACACTTCAAAAAGGGTGAGTTTGTGATATGGCACATGAGGTGTGCATAAAGGTATGCATTTGTCATATGTCAGTTGAGGCTGCTTTTAGGTGCATAGCAACATGATATTTAAGCACTAAAGTTGCTGGGCCAGTGCAGTTAAATGGATTTATTCCAGCTGATCATCTGGCTTGTTAAATTACTTCAGACATTTCTTTATGTGAGATCAATGAATGATTCTTCCCTTAGTTAAATATGATGGTGCACATGCTATCCTGGTATAGATTTTTTTTAATGTTCTCCAGTTTGCTGTTCAACACCGTGGTAGCCAACTCTCTTGATTTATAACCTTTCCAGAGACTTGCAAAAAAATGAAAAAGAGAAAAGATTGCTGCAGAACCTTGGGAACTCAAAGCTGCTCTGCTGCACTGTCAGTGATTTACAACCAAATTCCAGCCCATTCCTGTCTCTGTGCTTATGGAGGCAGACACCACCTTGATGAACAAAGCATAAGCAAAACAGGTCTTGTTAGAGCAGCTGTGATAAGGGCAGAAAGGCCTTGTAGGGCTGAAATGTCTGCAATACGTCAGAGCAGTTTGGGATTTCCCCCTACAGACACACATCCAGAGGAACTCCATGTGATTTTGTGTTTGGGTTGCTGGGATAGAAATGCTGGGATACTGTTCAGTGATCAGAACTCAGCTTGATTTAAAAAGAGAAAAAAAAAAGAAAAAAAAAAAGCTCCACGGTGTGGAAACTTCATTATGTTTTACCTGTAATCTTCCTAGTTGTGGAAATGCTTGAAGCCGAATTCACCGCTGAAAGCTCGGATTTCAAAGCAGTGGTGTGAAATTGGTTTCCAAGGTGACGATCCTAAAACAGACTTTAGAGGAATGGGTCTCCTGGGCTTATATAACTTGGTGTAAGTATGTCCCTCTGCAGATGGGTTTACGTGTGTCTGAAGTCATGAAAAGCAGCATTACCTGCAGATTTTAGCAAATCTGTGGGAATAATTTATAAAAGTGCCAGGGACTTCATATTAAGCAAGTGAAACAATTTATTTGCTAGCCTCATTTTTGGAGTGTTTCTCAAAGGGGTCTCCTTTCTTTCAGTATTCCTAATTCAACCTTGTAATACCACTTGCTAAGCCCTTTTTTTAGTCTCTGTGACACAGCAAGTTAGCACTCTCTTCCTACCAGAAAGAAAGTGTAAAGTATATTTTCATCAGTATCTAGATCTCCTTAAACAAAATGCCCTGGAAGTATGTAGGTGGGAGGGTTATATTACTGCTCAGCTGCTGTCTTTGGGAATTTCATGCTGAATTCTTAAGCAAAACACTTGATATGCAGTCACTGATGGTAGATTTAAGTAGTTTGACTACTGCTTCAATTTCTGTCGATACTCAGAATTAAGCAGTGAGTTTACATCACTTTTTTCTTCCAACTCATGCGTACCAGGTGTTAATGCCATAGCTATGCTTTGTAATTTGGGAATTGACTAATGCCTGTCATTTTCTCCAGCAATTGTATTTGCTGCATGCAGTTACATAACTTGGAAACATTTGGTAAAATAACTTCTCCTTACAAGGCGAAAAATAAGTATTTTCTGCTTTTACAGATTGCAGGACATAAATCATCCTCTGTCCGTATGTTGTTCCCTAGTAAATCTCAGTTGAGGATCTGGACTCTTGACTCTGGCTTTGAACTTCCATTTGAAATTAATCCCTACCATGTATTTAATTTCTTAGTCTTCTGTGATGACTCTTATCTTGCTTAATGAATCTGGCAGATCAAGAGGTCTGAACTGCTTTTTCCTGAGCTCAGCACCCGACATGCTCCAGTCACAAACAACTGATTTTCTGTAGGGTGGGTGGAGAGGAGACTCTGCAATGCACATTCCCTAAACCCATATAGGAGTGCACTTGGAGTAGGAGGCTGCTCTAATCTTTCCGTTTGGGGGTCTGAGTGGCAGTTTAATGAGTTTAACACATCAGATGCTACTCATACTGTGTAACACATGCACCTGCCTTTAGAAGGGTGTGTATAGACAGCTTACTATGACTTCAGATGCTCTTTTTGCTTTTGTTTCTTTTTAAACAATTCACCCTAAACATATATGTCTGCAGGTATTTTGCTGAATGGGACACTGAGATAGCTCAGCAAGTTCTCACTGATTCTCTTCACCCGAAATACAGGTAATGCTTGAGACCAGAAACAATAACTTGAGAGAGCACTCTGCTGGCTCTCTTTGAGGAAGGGGGCTGGGTTTTTTTCTCTTTGTTGGGCATGTCCTTGGGTATTTCCACATGCTGTCTGTTGAAAAGTTTCATTGATCCGGAAAGCTGATCAGGTGCAAGAGGTAAACTTGTACTCTAAATCTTGGAAATAGTTAAATTTAGTGTTAAATGTTTTCACTTCTGATTTCAAGTGGTTTTTGTATTTTTATTTACCTTTATTTTAATTTGTTTGTGTTTTTTCATAATAAAGGGAAGTCACTAAGAAGGAACTAAGGTATTTTTTTTCTTTTTTCTAAGTTTTCTGAGACACTACGTGTAGATAAAGATCAAACTACAATTTGGTGTGTTATAAACTTAAAGTTTTTGTTGCAACACTGGGAGATCCATGTTTTTTCCTTTAGACCCAAACTGGGTACATATGAACACTGGGTACACATGAACATGCTTATATATCAAAAATGAAATCCACCTTGCTTGATATTGTTAAAGTGACTGACTTGATAATCATAAGTAGTCTGGGCCAAATATTTGTTAGCAGAGCTGAAAAGCCCCTTTATTTATAGTCACATATTCTGTCTGCCTGGACTAATGGTGGTTCCAATGTGCTTACTCCATTGTCCTGGCTGTTCAGAGATCAGATACCTGCAAGTGTCACAAACTGTGCTGTAGGTAATTTGTCAGTAAGAGATTCCATAGTTATTGGGGAGTGGAGGCCTCTTAGCCAGTTACATAGAAATCAGCTGCCTTAAAAGACATTTTTCTTCTGCCAGTAGTGTTAGATATCCATAAAGCTGGTGCACACCTATATCCTGAAGCTTTTGATCTCCTCAAGGTTCTTGTTTCTATTTTGTTGAGTTCCTAATGATAACTCTGTGACAAAAAGCCCTTGGAACATATTAGTGTGCTTCATTTGCGTGTTTGATTACCAAGAGCAGTCTTGGAGTGCAGTGTGAGCATGTACAATTTCTGTGCCTTGACAGAGCATTCAGTAGAAGATAGATGCTGCAGGTGGTGCCCATGGTGATCTTCCTGGTGTGGTTGCTTAGCAGCTGTGCTGTTTTCTGACTGGATCAATGGATTTCCTATCTCAGTTGAACTCTTTCGCTTGCCCGCATCCTATGTGTGCCACCTTTATTATTCAGTCTTTACCTGGGGTTTTCTAACTGGCGTTATTCCACAGTCTACAAAGATGGTTCACCTTTTAGAGGATGATCAAATAATAGTGTATTCCTGGATGCAAAGCTATTTAGGAGCTGAAGCTTTTGTCCTCATGCATGCCAGCTAGTAACCCTCAGGTCACAATGGGTGTGAATCTATTATCATCTTAAGTAATTATTGATAACAATTTTTATATACTGTATTTACATGAAGCTCAGGGAATTGTTTTTAGTGTAATTTATACTTACTGAAGTTCAAGAATAGTCTAAGAACAATGCTTTATAGACACAAAGCTGTCTATAAGTTGGGACCTAAAGCTTGCAAACCCTGATTTGCCTTACTAGGGCAAAATTCCCACAGCCATGTCAAGGCTGTAGGCTCCTGGTTAGGGTCAGTTCTGTGCCTGCCTTTAGCTGGTTTCAAACGCAGGCAATGATTTCTGCTAAACTTGCTCATCTCAGTAGATTCAAACCTGTTTAGTGGGATGTTGGCTGACTGGTTGGATCACACAGCTCTTTTAAATTGTTGAAGAGCTGAAATTTAGTTAAAAATGAATCTGTTCCCTGACTAATTTTATTTCAGGAAGGCGTCTTCTGTGTCCTTGAAAAGCACTGCATTATTGTGCCAAATCATAGGAAACTCTGTTCCTTATCTTTGGCTGTTGAGTGATTTCTAATTTGGCTGGTCATAAAAATTTACTGTCAGAGGGGTATTTTCATGTTTGCTGCCTCAGGTGAATCATGCCTCATCATCAGTGATGAGTATTACAAATATCTCTGAAAACACAAAAGAGCTAAAACCATCTTTGATTAGTTAAATATAACCTACAACTTCTTGTACAGCTCAAGCTTAACTGAATTGGTTCACCTTTGTGGTCAATTTAGAAAACAATGAGTTTTTGCTGAGAGCATAGGTGCATTTAGTAATGGTGAGACCAGTTTGTTGGCAATGCTCTAAACCAGTTACCCATTTCAAGTCTGTTTCTATCAATCCATTCAGGCAGAAGGAGTGTTAAATGGGATTAGCCATATAAAAGAAGATAAAATATAATGCTCAGCCAATATTATAGCATCCGAGAAGTTGAAAGAAAATATTTTTCAGTTCGTAATGTGTGGCAATATCTGGATTTTAACTATTTTTTTTCCTCAGCCAACTTAGCAAAGCTGAATGGGAGAAGAAAAAGTTTGATAAGGCAATTGGGTAAGTTTAAAGATTTTTTCAATTTCGTGCAAACACAGCAAGTAACAGTGATGCTATATATTTGAGGGAGAAAAGTTGTTTCCTAGTTCTTTTTTAAAAGAAATTTCTGTGAGCATATGTACATCTGCCACACCTTGATTTTGGTCGTAGATTACTGGAGAAACAATTCAAGTTACATTCAGAAAAAAATAACCCAAAAATTTTGTAGCAAGGAGAAGCTTCCTTTGTGTGCTATATATAGTGTGGTGATTAATATCTGTTTAATTCTTCTTAGCACATGACATGATCAAGTTTCACTTCTTGCTGTCAAAGCCAGGTTCAGAATTGCTTTTAGGAAAATATAATAGTGAAGAAATAACACTGAGGGTTTTTTCTTCTTTAACAGAGGGTTTGGTAGAACTGCATTATTCATGGAAATGGAACAGGATGTTCCTTCTGAGTGTATCTAAAAATCTGTAATACAAGATTTTACTGCCCAGATTTGGTTTTTCTGTGAAACTTGCCATTAAGCAAGTTCACTTCATGCTGAAGTTAACTTCTGGACTTCTGGTTTGTTTTTTTCCCTCCTGAAATGCAAAAAAAAAGGTTAAAGGAAAAGAAAATATTTCTGTTTGCTTGATAGAGATAGTTGAAAAAATACCCAAGACAGCCTAGAGAAGACAGCTGTCTTTAGCTGAGAAAAAAAATCAATCACTGAGTATCCAAACATGTTTGCTTTTATGACTGAATGTCCATGTGAGTCTTTAGGTGCTTCCTTGGGAAATAGTCACTGCTAGGAATGTCAAGTTCTTTATGCACCAGCCTTACAAGTTAGTTTCCAGTTTCTGAGTTTTGTTGTGCCTTAATATACTTCACTTGTTAATATCTCCTAGCAGGACAGAGTTTGCCTAACGAGTCTGATTTTCTTGTTTCTGTTTCCTGCAGGCTTTGATTTAGGATTTTGCCTGTTTTCTGGCCTTGTCTCTATCTCTTTTTTAGGGAGAAATCAGAGGTGACTCTGCTGGATCTTTTTTACAAGCTTTTTAGCCATATGAATGTCTTTATAGGACAGGTTGTTGAAGCATGATGTTCCTAACTATGGGTAATGAGTTCCAGTGGGAACTCCAGCAGTTAAAAATAACAGATGATGGGTCACCCTGCAGCCGTGGCCACCGTGTGGAGTCCTTGCCCTGCTTCAGAGGCGAGTGCAGGAGCACAGGGACGCCTGTGCTTGTTCTTACTTTGTAGGAATTAATCAGTGCTGTTCCCCTGAAAAGGCTGGCACAGTGATGAGACTCCTGTTTTTACTGTGACCACGTATTTCCCAAGGGAAATGCTGTACAAAGCACGCAGAATACATGTTTTCCTTGATTTGCACCCCACACGCACCTCACAAAGGAGAGAAACTCACAAAGGAGAGAATTAATGCATCTCAGTAACAGGGTCATCAGTGTTCCTTAAAATGTGACAAAAGAAGGTGAATTCTCAACAAAAGTTGCTGCTTTTCCTTACAGCTACTCTTTTGCCATCGTGGGCATTAACATAACAGACCTTGCATACAACCTGCTCGTGAGTGGGGCTCTGAAGACCCATTTCTACAACGTTGCTCCAGAAGCACCCACGCTCACCCACTTCCAGCAGACGTTCTGTAAGTGCCGGGTGGGAGTGTGGGGCAAGGGGTGGAAATGCATAATTGTTACTCTGCTAACATACTACTGCCCATAGTTTAAAAAAAGAAATAAAGTCTTCTGACACAGCATAGAGACTGTGCCCTCCTGTCTCGGATGCTTGGATTCTGCTCTTCAGCTGTGATGGAGGCCACTACCAAGCCAAGGTGTAAAACAAATTAAGAAACACAAACAAAAAATGCACTAAGCACCTTACCAAGTGACCTTCCTGTTTTTTAAATAATAAGAAAAAAGCAAATGTGCTTTAAGGAGTGTCTGAATATTGTTTCCCCTTAAATCCAACTGTCATATGATACTGCATCTACATTCCAGTGTTACTCCCCACCCTTCAGCAGAGTTGCAGCTCCACCGCCAAAATAATGTTTTGACAGCTCTGTCCCCTGTATTTAAGCATCCCTGCTGCAGCAGAGGCCTGCTGTTCATCTTTGCACAGTGGGAGTAACACTTCTAATATTTTTCAATGTGTAGGCAAGGAACTGATAATGAGCACTTGCAGCGTCTTTCCCTCTTTTTATACTCCCTGGTTTAATGTTTCAGTTTGTGAGTCCATATGTCAAGATGGCTAGTGACTTATTGTATTTATTGTGAGAGATTCTGCCAGTGTGTGTAATATTCATCCAATTTTTGCCTTGTCCAGAATAGGTTTAGTCTTGTTCCTGCCCACTGTCATGAGGTGTCAGATCTCAGTGAAAAGGATTATCTTTGCAGATCATAGTTTCTAATTTTATATGTCATCTTTACATGCAGTATTTATATCTTCCTCCTTCGTATTGTTTTGTAGGCTACTTAATGCATGAATTCCACAAATTCTGGATTGATGAGGATCCACTGGACATAATGGAATTTAATCGCGTCAGAGAGAAATTTTACAAGCGAATCTTGAGACAGCTCCAGAACCCAGAGATGGCTCTGTGTCCTCACTTTGCTGCATCAGAAAGTTTAATCAATATGTAGTTACTCAGTTGATTTAATTTGGAAGCACTGTCTCACTCTTGGTTTAGATCACTGTTAGACCATCACTAGCATACTGAATGACCATGGCAATCGTGTGCATGTTTTTGGCGCAGTGTTCATCTACTTTTGTCACATGATCCCCTTATGCTTCTCTTGCTGGGGATTTTTCATTTTAAATGGGTGCTCATATTGCCTCATTATGCAGTGTTACCTTCTGAATTGATGTCCAGATATCAGAGTTTTTCTATTTTTTTAGACTTTCCTCATAATTCAGCATTGACAATTGAATTGTATTTCTCTAGCAGTGTTTTTGTATATGTGGAATAAGTAGCTGGATCTTGTATTGTGAAAGCTTTTTAACTTCTCGGTATGTTTTAAGATAACTACTGGCATTTCAAGCAAAATATATGTTTGGACCTCATCTAGAAGATAATGTAATTTAATCTAATTCAGACAAACACATTTAAGTCCAATTTTCTCCATGCAACCATTATATGCTTAATGCAAAATTAATGAGGCTTGTGAGATACAACTTTCAGTGAGAAGAGTTTATGCAGAATTATGATCAAATGCATGAATACCAAATGGTCTGGTGATGCTAACACAGTGAGCTGTGAGCACATTCACAACTAAGAGATACCGGCAGGGGCCAAAAATTATAACATCAGGCTGTTGTCACCAACACCACCACGCTGAGGCATGGTCTAGATTCCTGCACATTCCTTTGGATATGCAGAGCTTAGTGCTTTGTGTCACACATTGGAAGGCAACATGATTTGGTCACGTGGTGCTTGGTGAATTCAGGGAAGCAAAATTATTTATCTTTTCTTTGAACTACTGAAAATGTTGCTTTGGTTGTTAATTCAGTTCCTAAGAGCTGGGAGAAATATTTGATTAGAAGGTTTAGAACAAAACTGCTTGTGTTTCCCAGACTGCTTATAAAAAAAAATTCAAAATGGCAAACTGCCTTTTTTCTAAAACCGTAAATGAATAAAAGTGTTTGACAATAAGATTGTGTAGTATACTGAACAACATCTACCATGGCATTTCATACCCATGGTATTTTTTACCTTCTAAGCAATCAATTTTAGTATTATATGTTTGTGTAAATCACTTGCATATGGAGATTAAATTGAGTAGTGTCCAACTACTTGTGAATATATTAATAAATTATACATCATTCTAAACTGAAGCACTGTGGGTTTTATTTTTGAGATATGCAGTAATACAGAGGAAAAGTGTTTTACTGAATGGATCCAGTAAAATGAGTAGTAACAGCTCTGTGGTATTCCTGAGGATGAAGTGTGATCACAACTTCTTCAGATAAGGTGCTTTATATCATTTTAGTTACTCCTTGGGCCATCACTTTATTTAACTAACTAAATAAATGAATAAATGGAAGTACTTCAACTTCCTAGGAAACTCCTTGGGTTTAAGTTGTCTCATTTCTTTGATAAAATGTAAGCTGGGGGTGAGGACTTCTCTACACGGCTGGAAACTTGCACTCATGGAGTTAATCAGCAGCATTTTATGGGTGTTGCAATAATTAGTCTTTTCCAATGAATCTGGAAATATGGAACTGGAAACATTAACATTTGCATATTTTGCATGAGAATACAAGGAATAAAACCTATGCATGTTCAACTTAATACCATTGATTTTGGAAAGTGGTTATTTACAGACATTAGGTCTCAAGGACTTTTTTGTGTGACTCTTGAAGCTTCTAAAATAGGTTTCTAGTAACAGTTTTCATTGCTTCAAATTTTAGGCTCTCTCTTTCTTTCCTTGCCCCACTCTGACTTAAATATCTTCTGCAATTTATTAGGTTACACCGGTTTATTTTTAATACTCTGCAGTGGAGTTCATGCAGTTGCGGGGGGAGGAAGGGTTCCTGCTACCTTCTTACTGCTCTGATCCTCTCAGGTGTGCCTTGTCTCAAGGTGTCAACTTCAAATAAAACCAGAAAATGTCATCTGGCTCTGTGTCAGATTGTATCAGTATAATCTAACTAGTTTGGGTGTTTATTTTTCCTGTCTTACAGGAAGATATTTAATGAAGTGAAAGTGTGAAATTCCTTCTCCTGTGGAGCCCTTGCATGCTGGTGCCTTCAAATCTTATCATCCTGCCTGCTTGTGCTTCAGCTTTGTCCTGTGTTTTTGTTCCAAAAATCAATGTCAAACCTGGAGCAGAGAACATCCCTGGTGGGTGCCCAAAACTGGCTGGGCACTGCTGAGGGAGGATGTCTGTGGGGCACTGCCTTCCTTCCTCCCCAGGAATGACCTCTTACAATAATATAAACCTAAGCATTTTTTTAAATGTTATTATTTATGCTTTCACTAGTACAGATCCATACTGACCTGTGAGCAACTGGATGCTGCTTTCCCTAGGGAGGAGAAAATTAAAGAAATGGGGGAGGGGGGGGGGGGGGGGGCAGGTGTGTGAAGTACTAAATAGTTTTTTCAATAAAGAAGAATCAATATTTATACTCACTGCAGGGTGCAGAATTTGGTTTAATTAAGTGTAAAGAAAGTTTAGGTTGGATCTTTCCAAAAACCTTCCACAGCTTCATGGTTCTTGCATTTCACCAACCATCTCTCTCAGGCTCATGTCTGGCCATGTTCATCTCAGGCAGCAAGTGCTTCCTGCCCAGGCTGCAAAGTAAATGGTCACCTTCTTTTGTAACAGGTAATTTTTCTCAGGCAAATAATTCACATTGGCAATGCCATGCAGCCAATGTGTTGTTTTAAAGAGGCACAGCCATGTTGTAAGTCTAAGCTGCTACTTTACTGTATAAAATTCAAGACAGCCTGCTGAAGCTATGCAGAATATGCATTGCTTAGAATATGTATGGCTTTAGGTCAGAGGGTGAAAATATAACTGATGAAAGTATAACATTGGGAGACTGATTGTATTAAAATGTAGAAATACTAGCCTTGATCTGCTTAAAGCCAGGGTGAAAAAACAGCTATGTAGTACTGGAGTTCTTTAGTTCTGTATTCATCCTTCTATAATGGTGCCTATATTCTTCTCTGTTACACATTCAAGCACTTCCCATAGCACAGCATTTTCTTATCCCAGCTAATGTGTATTTAAATTGTTACTAGGGCTCCTTTAACAACATCGGTGGGCACTGACTTGTCTTCAGTAACCTTGGTGCTTCAGTAACCTTTCCATTCACATGCTCCACAGGGGCTGTGAGAGCCCCAGGATCTGTGCCTGGGGGGTTGATTACAGCCAGGAGCAGGAGAGCAAGTGCTACTCCACCTTCCTGACACTCTTTGGCTTGTAGCTTTTTTTGTTCTTTGAGGGAAGGAGAAATATTTTGCTTCTAATTGGCTCTTTTGGAAGGTAGTTTTTCAAATGCTGGTGCTGGTGGTATTTCTATGTACTATGTTTAGAAGTAAACAAGGTCTACCTTATGTACACAATTTGCCTTGGACAATTGTATCTCCTGTTTCCTGGAGCAGCACTGAAGCCCTATTGAAAAATTTATTGTCATTTAGAGGGTAAAGGAGATTAATTTATTGTCTTTTTTAATGAAAGAGCAATCTCTAAAAGCACCTGTGCCCACTGTGGGCCCTGTGGGGCACAGACAGCTGGTGATGACTTAGCAGACTAAAACACTGCTGCAAGCAGGGCATTTTCAGCATGTCCCCAGATGAAATAAGTGCTGTTAGTTGGAACAGGATGTATGTGAACAGAGTGCTGATGCTCAGGTTAATGAACCCAGATTTGCCTCCACTGGCCCAATGAATCACTGGTAGCATCATAATACATTGGCTTCCGTTATGAGGGATCATAATTTCTTTCTTAATCCCTCCCTTCATGGATTGTGATTAGCTTTTAACATGCCATTTGCTGACCTGTCCCTTTTTGTCAGAATGTGACCAGAGATTTTTGTCCCTTCCACAGGAGTGACCAGCATGGCAGGGTTGTCCCCTAGTGTGGTATTGCAGATTGTTGTCATTCCTGCCCAAGCTCTAGGGGAAACTTCAATCCATAGCTCCGGCTGTTGGATGGATCTGTCTGAGGTAGGAACCAGTTACAGCCTGGAATAGTAACTGGAGAGCAACTCTATAACTGTTAACTTCACGTCTTTGGCAAGTGCTGTAGGGGAAATAGGGAAACTCTGTATGCACATTGGAAAATATGGTAATTCTGATTAAACTTACTTCTGTCCCCCAGCTGGCTCTTAACAAGCTTGACATCATCAACATTTTAACATCATCGTGACCATTTTGGCAAAACAGGAAGACTCCTCTGGAACTGTGATTTTCAGAGAATTGTTCTACTTTGAATCTTGTAAACTATCCTGATTTCCACCTCTCAATCCTCACTTAGAAATTGTTCCAATGAGAGCTCAGATTTTGCACTAATGAATCCTCTAGGCTATGCTGAGACAAACAGTAGGGTTCCCCTCTCTACTCTTGCATCTGCAGCATGGTGCAGCTAAAAATCACATAAATTATTAAAATAGATGTTTTGCAGAAAACAATCCTGAAATGGATAAGGCAATGAATTATTCATTGTTTTCCTTGGTTTGCAGCAGAGCAGGTTTTCTGTAAGTCTTGCCAATGATTAGACAGGACTCTTCCTACCAGATCCTAGAGGAATATAGTAGGACAGGCTTTGTGCTTTCCCCTGTGAGCAGTGCACATAGAAATCAGGTCATTACTTATTCTAGCAAAGAAAACTGTTCTACTCTATATAGAACTATAATCAGAAAAGAGATTTAGCTCTAAAACCTCCAAGCAAGAACTGGGGTCAGCAGCTAAACTCCAAAGGAGCTGTGAGGAAGGGCAGAGGGCTGGTTACTAGGCCTGGGCTCTACTGTGCTGAAGGACTGCCATAATTTTAGGTGGTGTATTCCCCAAAAAGCTTACAGCTTGGAATGAGGGAGGCCAGCAGGATGGGGAAGCACAAGGCCAACACACACCAGCACAGCTGGCAGCTCAGCAAAGCAGATCAGCACAAGAGGAGCTGGAAAAAAGGAGACATGAGGTTGTATGTTGTATGTTTACAGGCAGTATTGCCTAATTGAGAGGGTAACTAGGGAAGACACATGCAGGTGACTGTGAAAAACCTAACCCAAGGACTACAGGGCATGGCACTGTGACACTGGAAATGAGGACAGACATAGGAGATCCCAGCTTGAGCACTGCACTGAGCTCTGAGGTCCACAACACAGGGAGGACACGGAACTGTTGGAGCAAGTTCATAGGAGGAACACCAGGATGGTTGATTAAAGAGATGGAGCTCCTCCACATGAAGAAAGGCTGAGAGAATTGGGATTGTTCAGCCTGGAAAAGAGTAGCCTTGGGGTGACCTAATTGCAGCTGTTCAGCACCTGAAGGGGCCTACAGGATGGAGAGGCTATTCACAAGGGAGAATGGCTTCCAGATAAAAGAGGGAAAGTTTAGATCAAATATTAGGAAGAAATTCTTTACTGTGAGGGTAGTGAGGCATGGGAACAGGTTGCCCAGAGAATTTGTGGATACCCCATCCCTGGAAGTGTTTAAAGATGAGTTGGATGCAGCTCTGAGCAACCTGGTCTAGAGAAAGATGTCTCTGCCCATGGCAGGTGATTAGAACCAGATGAACTTTAGGGTCCCTTCCAGTCCAGGCCATTCTGTTATTGTGTGATCCCTGGTGCCTACTACACAGATGAGAAGAAAATCTGTGATTCTCAAAAGAGACTAGTCAGGAAGTATCAATAATATAGACACATAGCCTCGATGCAAAGCCCTGAGGGGAGGCTAGGGGCCAAAGTGGGGTCCTTGGTCATGGTCCAGAGACAAGATAGGATTGTTCTCCTAAGACAGAAAGTGCTGTATAGGCACATCAGCCTATGAATGAGCAGGCAGCCTATGAGCCTGCCTGCTCACCCCTGAGAATCTGCCTCTGCTTGATGTGCTGGATGGGGGAACACCAAAGGGGCAGGATGCAGAAGACCCAAGGATGCAGTTTGCTGTCTCTCTTTGATAGGGGAATTTCTGATGCTGACTTGGCTCTGGGTGGTCTCACACGTTCCTTTAAGCTGTTGTGATTAGCCACCATGTGCCTCTTCACTCTCTCAGTTTTCCATTCACATTGGCTGGTTGGTTTGAATTTAAGGAAACTGGCACACACTTCACCTCCAGTTTCCATGCCCCTGGCCCTTCTCACATGTTTGTCAGCAAGCCATTTTGCAGAGGATATGAGTGTCACTTCTCCTTAGCTCTGTGGCCAAAAAAGAGCAGAAAAAGAAGAGTGGGGGAGTGGGGGCAGGCTGCTCTGAGCAGGCTGCTCTGGAATGTCCTGACCTGGTGAGCCCCCTCCTCCTCCTGCCCTGCCCTGGCCCAGCTTGCAGGAGGCCACTGTGACACCAGGGGTGGGAAAGCTGCTCTAAGCTTGGCTGTGTCAAGGCTGCTGTCTCCAGGTGCTTTGTGCCTGTCTTGAGGGCTGTGGGAAAGGGACATGAACATGTGGCTGCACGGACAACCCAGGGCTTCTCTAGTTAGCTGCTGGCAGTGCATGGGGTTGTTCTGCCCCTCAAGCGCCCTCAGCCTCCCGCCAGGTTCTCTCCAGGGGGAATCAGCTTTTTCTGTCTTGCAGAATAGAGCAGGGGTTTTCAGGAGTTATTTTGTCCATGCCTGAGACCAGCCTCAGTGTAAGTCATGCCTGCCTGCTCTGAAACTCAGCAAATTTACACTGGTTCCAAATCTGACTGGAATAAATGAGTCCAGCAACAGCAGAGAACAGGGGATCCTGAGCCATGGCAAGAAGTTATAATCCCAGAACAGTACTCTCCTTCATTTGCTGGATAAAAAGGCAGGTCTGAGGGAGATGTGAACATCAACTATCTAGCTGCAACCAAATATCAGTAAAATTAAAATAAACTTCTTAACACCAATGTAATATTAAGAATCAGGTGTTCTTTATTTGTCAGAAGGCATGAGGGAATATTTCCTTCAAAATACTGTGCATGCTGAGTACAGGAAAGCTTCTGGTTTTATACTGTATTTCACATACATATTCACTGATTGCCCCAGAATAAACACATATATGATAGTCATGACCCTGAAATCATTGACATATTTTCTCTCCCCTTTACACATGTTCTTCTGTGCTGGGGGTCTCTTTGGTGGTCCCTGGTGGTCAGCACAAAGTCACATCTGAATGATCAGTGAACTAGTAAATGTTGGCAGAACTGGGGCTGGTTGCTTTCCAGCTCTCCTTCTTACACAATGGACATTGTGCAGTTCCATAGGCCAGTGGTTTTTAAAGAATAAGCATTGTGTTAGCTCTCCAGGTGTAGATGATTTTTCATCTGGCAACATAAGAATAGGTCAGAAAGCCTTCCTTGATCACCGGTGTGAGTGCCCTTGTATTAATGGGTAGACTAAGCCTTCATATCCTTAGAGACTATTTGAAAAGCTTGCCAGTGACTTTCTCCTTGTGTGAAATATCAGCGCTTTTGGAATGCTAAATTAATTTCTAATTCCAGCAGAGATACAGATAGATGTTGGGAACCTGCCTTTTGGAGCTGTCTGAACTGCAAATCAAAGAGAGATACTGGCACTTCGTTTTGCATGTATAGGTGCAAGTTAAGAATAAAGTATTAAACATCACTGTCTAGAAACAGTATCCTTTGTGATCCTCTTCAATTTATTATGGATGTCTATAATCACTGCCTTTGAGTCTTATACACAATAGAGATTAACTTCTGTGTCACAGTTCTGTTCCATTATATTTTAGGCACAGCAATGACAGCTCCTAGACATCTGAGTGATGAGAATTAGGAACTCTCATGCCCAAAGAGAGAGAATTGCCTTTGGGGTAGAACATTGTGTGAGGCAATGCTACCTATGTCATTTGGGTTAGGTCATCTGTGATGCTACTGAAAATTTAATCAATGTAACCCTAATATCAGTGCCTAAATTTCAGAGAGGGATATCAGCACAGGTGAAAACATTCATAAGACCATGTACCTATCCAGGAAAAAGGTCAGCCTGAAATACCCAAATTGCAGTTGGGGGCTGCAGAGTGATGAATTACCTGTGCAGGCAGTGGGACTTCTACGTCAGTCTTGCACTTTGCCAGGAGTTAATTCCAGGACGTGTTAACTCACTGCTGCTCTTGGGATCAAAGCAGTTACAATATCTTTATTTTCTTCATATTAAACTGTCTGTTACAAACACTGCAATGGGAAAAATACTGTGGTTTAGAGAGAGCAGATTTTTTGTTAGCAAGCCTACATAATATCAGTGCATCTCAGCTGCCTGCTGTCCTATGACTGAGTCCCAATAGCCATGCTCCAGCAAGGACAAGCAAAGCTTTGCCCATGATAAGGAATTCAGCTTCACAAAATCCCTGTACATGGACAAATAACACCTACTTGTCACATTTGAGGAAAAGGAGGTGCCATGCAAAATTATGTAGGTTTCAGGTATGCCATGCATGGGAGAGGCCTGAATTCCCATGCTCTCCTTTCTTGCCTCAGCAATGAGGGTGCTTTCCCCAAAACACAAGTAGAATACCATCTGAGAATGAAATATCTTGGTTTACAACTGGTTAACACAAATTTTGGGTATGATCTCATTGTTTTGTCTCAGCTGCGGAAGCAGCTACTTCTCTGACATGGTTGCATTTTGTGATTTTATGTATATATACACACTGAATATGGAATACAGTGTCTCATCTTGCTTAAAGCTATCACATCACCATCATCCTGCAACACTTGAAATCTAACCTTTAAGCAACATCTGTGCCAATTTTGGCTGAGGTAGAGTTTTCTTCATATTAGCTACTACAGGGCTGTTTTGGATCTGTGCTGGAAACAGTGTTGATAATACAGAGGTGCTTTTGTTATTGCTGAGAAGGCCTTGCACCAAGCCAGCAGTGAGTGGGCTGGGGGTGCACAATAAGTTGGAAGGGGGCAAAGTGTGGACCAACAAGGTATTCTAGACCATATGGAATCATAATCAGCTTATAAAACTGGGAGAAGAAGGAGGAAATGGGGATGCTCGGAATGATGGTGTTTGTCTTCCCAAATAACCATTAAATGTGATAGATCCTTTCCCTGGAGATGGCTAAACATCCACTTGCCCGTGGGAAGTGGTGAATTAATTCCTTACTTTGTTTTGTTTGTATGTGAGGGTTTTTCTTTTCCTGTTAAACTGTCTTTATCTCAGCCCATTACTTTCTTGATTTTACCCTTCTGATTCCCTCCTCCATCCCACTGCTGGGAGGGTGAAGGAGTCACTGGGGGTGCCGAGTTGCCATCTGGGGCTTAACCCCAACACCACCTAAACGCAGAAAGTCAGATTACCCCTGGAGGGGGGGCAGCTTCCTCTGTTTAATGCCCAGCACTTTTTCTAGTTTCTAACAAATTAACCATGGTATCAAAACCTTTGGGTTTTCCCTCCTTGGTTATTTTTTCACCTGCATTCTTGTTTCCTCAAAACCAAAGTCTCACTCCCCCTTCAAAATTTTCGTTCTTGCAAGGCCCCCACAACCGAAGTCTTCACCACTGATGTCTGACTATACAATGAATAGTAAAGGAAAAAAATCCCCAAAAACACAAAAGACCACTTCAAAGCCATAAGCACCAACATTTTTATGAACAGCCTCACATTATGGTGAGTGAAGGGCCATCATGATGGTGAGAGGTCTAGAGAGGAAGCTGTATGAGGAGCCACGGGGGTCACTTGGTCTGTTCAGCCTGGGGAGACTGAGGGGAAACCTCACTGCAGTCTGCAGCTTCCTTGTGAGGGGAAGAGGAGGGCAGGCACTGATCTCTGCTCTGTGGTGCCCAGTGACAGGAGACGAGGGAATGGGCCTGAAGTTTTGTCAGGGAGGTTTAGGTTGGATATTTTGAAAGGGTTTTTCAACCAGAAGGTGGTTGGGCAGTGGAACAGGCTCTCCAGGGAGGTTGTCACAACACAAAGCCTGACAGAGTTCAAGAAGGACTTGTGAAATGCTCTGAGTCACATGGTGTGACTCTTGGAGTCGTCCTGTGCAGGGACAGAAGTTGGTCTTTGGTGATCTTTGCGGATCCCTTACAACTCAGGTGATTCAATGATTAATTGCCTTCCGCTGACCTCTCTGTGTTATAACCAAGGACCGTTCTGGGGTAAAAGCACGAGATTTCTCTTCTTGGTCTAAAAAGCAACCAGAGGCTGTGGACAGCCCCGTTCTCCCGGTGCCAGGGTCCCTCCCAGCGCCGCCTCCCGCCGGGCAGAGCCGCCCCGGCAGCCGCGGAGGGCGAAGCCGCCGTTTCAGCACCCTGGAGAGCGCCGGGCCAGCACCGCTCCCGGTGCGACCGACTGGGGACATTGGGACTCCGAGGCACAAATGACAACATTCTCCGAGCTCTTGTAATTCCCCTCTCACAGCCCTTGGCTGCCGCTGAGTGCTGGAGCAACAGCAGTGGGGGTGCTTGGTAACTATCTCCAAGAAAGTCCTGTTAATCATATGAGGTAAATTTTAGTTGTTTCTGATGGAATTCAGAGCTTGGCAGTTGTGTTAAGGCCCTGCCTTTCAGGGCTTTGGATCTGTAGGGGGGATTTCTTGCTCAGTTTGCCTGTCAGAGTTCACTGAGAGGCCGTACACTGCTCTCGGCCATGTGGTTTAGTTTTAATATTGCTGCAAGCTGCAGGGTGTTGGATTTGATGATCCTTATGGGCCCCCTTCCAACTTGAAATAATTTATGATTCTATTCTATCAAGAGTTTCTTGAATAGGAGTTGGCTCTTGTGAATTCCCTCACCTTGGGGATGGTGAGTCTGTCAAGGACCCTGCACTTCAGACCTGACAGATCCCAAAGAGACAGGAGCAGCCTGGAGGAAATAAAATCAGAGCAGCATTTGTCTTCCCTGAGGCAAGCATTTTCCATGCTGTGAAACACTGCTCTGAGTCACCTAAACACTTCCTAAATTCCATAAAGGCAAGAGCACATAGGTCTATTCACATCTCCTTGTTTCTTCCTGTAAGCAAATTACAGCAACATTCTATTAGCATTTCTCTCCATTGTAAAGTGTCTTCCTCTTCATTGAGCTAGGCTGGGAAGGCTGAGGCCTCTTAAACTCTGTGGTATTTCTTTCACAGGAACTCCTTAAGAGGTAGTATCCCTCTCCAAGCTAGGACAGTGGTTGTAAAGTATTCCTGATGGATTTTTGAGCCCATTCCCTGGGACCACTGGCAGCATCTCTTGACATTGGTAGCCCCACAACTCTCAGCAATGTAGCATAGCAATCAACTACATCAGCCATTAGTTAGACTAAGAAAACTGCTCCAAAGTCTCTGTTGCTAACATCCAAACCCATTGCTTCATGTGCAAGGAAAAGTTTTTTCTTTCTTTCTTCTTTGCTGTTGTGTTTTATGAATTTGAAGGCTGTCAACAATCTTCCTTTGTCATATTTGGCCCATCCCCATTCCCAGTGAGGTGCCTGGTGTCTGCTGCTGGGGCTGGTCACTTTGGTGCCCTGGTGGTAGGTGAAGCAAGGTGCAATAACTCTTCAGAATACCTACTGAGATTCAGCAGTCTGTGGGTTAAGCTTCCTGTGGAGCCCCAGCAAGCCTATCCTCAAATTTGTCAGGTCTTGATGCCTTTTATTCTCCTTCTGCAGATTTGTCTAAACATTTTAAACATATCTGTTCTGTTTTCTTTCAAAACATCTTGTACTTTTGAGTTTTACACTTCAGTTTTGCTTTGCCAAATGCCTTTCTTCATTTTATATGTCGCTATTATGTTTGCCATTTATTTGATGGACTGAGAGACTGCAAATAGCCAGTCTTTTTGCCTTTATTTGCTATTACTCATGTCTTTTCTTCAGTTACCTTTTTCTTCAAGGTAAAGGGATCTACGTCTACCAAATTTCTTCTCAAGTCAAAACTTTTACAATGCTTTTTATTATTTTATTGCCCTCTGCAATTTTTCCAACACTGCCCATGGAGCTGATGTGTTCAGGGAACTCTCTGCAATTATTCCTAGATTTTTCCTGTATGCCAGTGCCTGCTGAGCTCATTATTTTGTGTTGGAATATTCTCTCTCCCAATGTATTCTCCTTCACATTTGTCAACTTTTAACTTTATCTACCATTATATAACTTATGATTTGGCATTCAGATGACTTTCTGCAACCCCTCGTTTATGACATGTATACCACCAGAAAATTTTGCAGTCCTTCTGCTTTTCCTGTAAATATGTTAAACAGCGAAGGCTCTTGTGGACCTCCTTTTATTATCCAATTTCACTGTTCACTGCCACTCTCTTTCCATCTTTCACCCAGATAAAGGCAGAAGTCCCCTCTCGCTCCCATCACAGTTTGTGATTTTTAAAAAGTATTGATTGGCTCACTTTTACTCTTTCGGAATTGTAATAGGTACCAAGAGCAAGATTTCCTTTTGCTGAAGCCTTGCCAACTTTTCCACTTAGATTCATAGAACTGTCGAATTTTTTAGATTGGAAAAGGGCTTTAAAATCATCAGCCCCAACCATTAACCTGGCACTGCCAAATCCACCATTAAATCACGTCCCTGAATGCCACATCTACACTTTTTTTATATACCTCCAGAGAATTTGATTCCACCACTTCTTTGGACAGCCTGTTCCAATGCTTGACAACCCAAGGCAACTATGTGCCTTTGAATTCTGTCTGGTTTTCTATGGTTTGGGTTTTTTTTGGAAATGGAGCTTCCTGGTCTGTAACTGCCCAGCTGTCCTCTGCTTTCCTCTTAAGAACTTCATCTGCCACCTGCCATTCTCTGGTACCAGTCTGATGTGAGAAATAAGTTACAGTCCACAGTAACTTGGCAGGCAATTTCATATCCAAGCTCCTTTAAAATCACCGGGTGAACATCATCTGGTCCTGCTGATATATCACTCCTCATGCTATTGGCTTCTGGCCAATCGGTTGAGACCATTACTCATCACCTGCAGATAAAAGTTCTAGCCTGGAAACTCTCATAATCCCTTCTACAGGGAGTACTGCTGCAGGTAATTAATATACCTTTCCTATACCAAACGTATTTTCTGAGCGCTCCTGCTCTGTATCTATCATCTGCAAACCCTGCAGTCTCCTGGCAGGTTGCCTGCTTCTGATGTATTTTATTTTTAGCTTTTAATGCATCTGCTGTGCTGTTAATCAACAGTTTTCTTGCCCTCTTTACAACTTTTTATTTAACTTTCCTGAGTTCTCTTCAGTTTTGCCAATGTAGATACATTTTCTGTGTTTTAAGCAGTAGTATTTTATTCATAACTCCTCCCTGTGCTTTGCTGATTCTTCTTTCAGCCTTCCTAGTTCCATAAGGAAGTTTCCCTCATGCACATTGTGGTCATTGTCACACCATCATTTTACAAAGGTAACATTTGATCCTGATCCTGTGTCCTGTTAATGGCTGCACGACTTCTCCTTCTGTGACATCTGACTGCCCAAGGGGAAATAATTCATGTTACTAAAAAATGTACCAGGAATTAGAGGCCAGTTTGACATTTTCCCACTTTGTGGAGGTGGTGTGAAGCTGGAGTTTTCTATGGCCACATTGCTTTCTGCCTTACAGCCTCCCTGGTGTCATATTCCGGTTGACAGTTTAGTCCTAATTGCACTTTTCCTATTTTTGAAATGTCAGGCTGGAGGGTTATTATTTTTTTTTAACAGTGAGTTTATTTTGATAAAGACTTCTTTAATGCATACTGCACCTTCTTTACTGATATTGTCATCTTTGTCTTTCTGATATTTGCATTAACACCATGTCCTATGGTCTTTTTCTATTTCTGGCTAAATGGGCCTTTCTTTGTTGAAATTTCTGATTGTTTTTTCTTTTTCCCATCTGAATTTCATTGACTTTCACTCTGTTCTATGTCAGGGAATGCAGGAATGTATGATTTAAATCTATAAGCTGAGCACTACACATTTGGAGCTGGTTGTTTATGCAGACAAGCCTTCCCCAAGCCTGAAAGGGATTTTTCAGTAATTTCAGTGCTCAGCTGAGTGCAGCCTCAGAAGAGAGAAGAGCCAAAATTCCAAAACAAGGCTGCAGAAAGGAGTAGAAGTCAGGGAAAACAGGTATAAGTTCCCACTTATTAATCTCACAGGAGACTTGATTTAGCCTCATTATGACATGGAATTGACTGTATCTAATGAGATGGTTTCAGTTTCACATTTTTCTTGATACTCAGATAAAAATGCAGCTGAAGTTCCCAGAGGGATCATTAAGTAGGGAAGTATCCAGACTGAAAAAAGGAAAAAAAAAAACAAGGCTTAGTGTTTTCAATGCTTACTATCTTCTGATTTCACTTAGATTTAAACCACTTTAAAAAATATGGTAGATTTAAAATTCTATTTTAAATAGAATAGAATAAAATTCTGTTCTAAATTTTAAAAACAAATCTGTTGCAAAAGAAGTCTATTAAACTCATTTAATTGATATTGCTTATTTTGTTCCAAGCCAAATAAGTTTTAGAACCTAGCAATTTGAAAGCATCATTTGAAATAGAGGTATATATTTAAAGCGTGAGTCTTACTGTTTCCAAATCATAGCTTCATTAAAGTGTTAATTAATACTGCTTGTAGTGAAATTCTTTTATTGAAAATTGTGTTGAAGTGGAAGATCTGAAGCTATTTCTGGCATATCTCTTCCAGGTGATGCTAAAACAGAGCTCTGTGGAGGGCAGATCAGAACCAGAGAGACACAGCGGGGCAGATCCTTGTCTGACATAACAGGCCCAGCTCCACTGGGGCACACTGGGGAAAAGGCTTGCAGCAAGCCAAAGCAGATCCTGCCTAACATGGTAACTCAGGTCAATCCTGCAGGAACTGGCAGTCACCACTGAAACTGTACTGCAAGTATTAAAAAATTATATCCCCGCTTTTAGCTATGCCAAGAGATGTCTGAGAACAACAAGCTGAGCAGCAGAAGGATTGAATACAGCAGGGAAAAGAAGAACATGCAAAATCCATCCTAGATTATTTATTGCTCAACGTGTCCCGTAGTTTTGATTAAGGAATTGGGTCACTCCCACTAGATATTTTGGGTGATGCATCTGGGCCAGGCTGTCACAGTGATGTGCAAGCCCACACAAACGCCATGTGCATGTAAAAATATGCAGATTTCTATAAGCACAAGGTAGGATCTTCTCCAGGAGCCCTCCTCCCAAGGCACATATCCATGAGGGATTAAGTCTCTCCTGAGCAACTGATACCTGGATCACCATGAATATCCTGACCCCATCAATTTGATCTTCAGGTCACCTGAGCCACACTTGCTCCAGGCCTTCATACATGTGGCAGGGACAGCAGGATGGAGCAGACATGAACAGGGCAGGACATTATTCTGGTATGTGTACATCTCTGGCCACGAGGCTGAGACAAAACCCACAAAACCCACCGTCTGCTTCCCAAGAGTGCAGAGTTGAAACACAAGGAAAACAGCCATTTGGAAGAGAGGCACAGCTCTGGCAGCTCATCTGGTTACACTAAAAGACATAAATGCAAAACCAAAAGATTAAGGCACATCCAGGCACATACAGAAACCTTCCTGGGCTGTGCTATACAAGCTGTACAAGAAGGAAGCATGAGTCTACATTTACCTAACAACTGCTGCCAAAACCAAATTATTACTCATCTCCTTCATCCACCCACTACAGCCAAGAATTGGAAAGTACAAGTGGAACACAGCACACACAGTAGGACAAGATGACCACCTCTGTTTGTTCCATTTACGAATTTATGCTTCTTTGCACTCCCTCACAGATCAACATGGTGTGAGTAGAGATTGGCATTAGCTGATAAGCATAGCAGAGCCTGCTTGAAAATGCTGTCATCTCTCTGCAGAAGCTGCCAGCTGAACTGTTAAGCTGGGAGGTCAGAGCTGATTGGCTTGAGCAGCAGCTGTATGTGGCCCTGAGAAACGTGCCAAAGGCTTTTCCAGCTCAGACCCGTAATCCGTGGGTAAGCCCAGCACACAGGGGGCCAACCAGCTCAGCTGTGCAGGTGAAGAGTGATTTAGGAGCCCCCACAATGGCCAGCCAGCGAGTCGGCACCTGTCAGTCTTCTTGATCCCTTCTAGCTCTCTGCACTAGCAAAATATAGATTATGATTGTGCCAAGTTCTTCTTGAATTGCAAGGGCATCTATTGCCTCTGGCACGCTTCCAAATGCAGTTGTATAAATAGAACTGTGCTGGACTTGCTACATAGCGAGGAAGTTATTTATGCTTCACATTTTTTTGGGCATGACCCAGAGAAAGATTCTGTACATACACAGGAATGCTGCCTTGATACCCTGGGTTTTGCATTTTCTTCTTCTTTTTCTTTGTCATCTGCTGAATACATACACAGCACTTACACATTTCATGTTATATATTTCCATCTGCTGAACACAGAGCTTACACAGTGTGCCATTTTTTTTCCCTACAGAAAACTGCATTTTGAGTGAATCTTTGCAAACTAAAAAATGTCACTAAGAAAATGTTTGTAATCAATCCATTCAGGAAGCAGCACATGCAGATCCCGGATGTCAGCCACTTCTTTTTCCCACACTCACCTCTCTCTCATTGCATGACAATTTCATACCTTGTGGCTTGGAGACAGCACATCATGAGAGTGATTGGTTATGCAACATGGGATAGAGAGCCTGCCTGGCCTGGAGCCTGGGCAATAAAGGAGAAGGCACAGGTCACACAGCCTACAGCAGCTTTGACACATCATTCAAAAGCAAAATGGACACAGTTGGCTTTCATACATGACGTTTGCCTTTGACAAATTTTATTTTTCCTTGATAAAAACAATTTTCTTGAAAAAAAATAGATAAACTGGTTTCAACTGAAAACCTATTGGATGGGTAAAAGCATTCTGGTAGACCCCACTGAACAATTTTCTAATGATTAGCCAAAGTTTCAAATCTTGGTGCCTAAATTTGTTCTAGGTTGGTATGCAGACCCATAAACTAGCAGTCTGATTTTTCCCAAAAGCATGCTGAACATCCTATGTCTTGAGCTTCTCTGTAATGAGGTACTAAAGGCTTAGCAATTCCACATGACCAGGCCTAGACTCAAGCTTCTGAAATCTGAACATCTAGAATTAGGTAGCTACAGTCTGATCCAAAGCCCAGTAAAGGGAATGGAGAGACTGCTGCTGGACTTCTGGTTCTGTGTGTGGGTGGCAGAGTGAAAATTACCTCGTTTGAGCCGGGTCAGTCCTGAGCAACCACTGTTTTGCTTATTGTGAGCAGCTCCTGCTGCACAGAGTGCCTTTAGCAAAGAAGGTGGGATGGCAGTGGGACGGGGTATGTGAGAAACAACTGCACACTTTGAACATTTAAAAAGGTTTATTAAACCTTGACAAAAATACAACAAAGGACTACATAAGGAAAAAGCTGCAGTGCTGGGAACTGCCCCTCATGCACACCACGCAGCCAATTCACCTGCAAGATGGATGTTAGGTCTTATATACCCCTGGGGATTCCCTGGGGAGGGGACTTTGGCCCCTCCCAAAGTCAGCTCTTCTTTGCAGTTTGTTGGTGGAAACCATTTTCTTGTAACTTGATTAGACATCAGATGTTGCCATGCTGCACACCCTAAGCAACAAGCTTTTCCATTCCCAACTGCCCCATGCAAGGGATACACGTGCACACCTTCTTTTTTACCTGTCCTAGACAACCCTGGCTGTCTGATGGCAACAATACAGGGGGGGGAGGGAACTATGGGGAGAACAGAGGACATCTAAACTACAATAACATAACTGTACATCACTAAAGCTTTTCTTAATATTCACACAATAGTTATCTCTTAATTGCTAGAGCCAATCATCTCATTTTCCATCTATAACAGGGTAGTAAAGTGTCACCTGGGCAATCCTCCTCATGAGCAAGAACTGTGCTGCATTGATGTCCTGGGCATGCTGTGTAAAACTTCCCTTGGGCCAAATGCTGACATACAAAACCATAGGAGGGGCCAAGCAGCTGGAAAGCTGCTCTGCAGGGGACCTGAGGCTCACTGGGGTCACTATGAACCAAAAATGGGTCCTTGCAGCAGAAGCCAAAAAGCCTCCTGTGCTGCACCAGGCAGAACAGTGGCAGTGGACTGAGGAAGGTGATCCTTCTTTTCTGCTCAGCACTGGAGACACGTCTGGAATGCTGTGTCCAGAGCTGGACTTTCCAGTACAAGAGAGACAGGCAGAGGGTCAAAGCAAAGGGTCATGTCATGAAGATGAAGAAGCATCTGATGAAAAGAGGCTAAAGGAGCTGGGACTGTTCAGCCTGGACAAGGCTTAGAGGGGTCTTCTCAGTGTGTGTGAACACCTGGTGGGTGGGAATGAACAAGACAGAGCCAGACCCTTCTCAGTGGTGCCCAACAGCGAGACAAGAGGAAATGGGAACTAACTCAAAGGCAGGAAACACATTTAAACATAAGGAAACTCTTTTTTACTGTGAGGACAGTCAAGCACTGGAACAGTTTACACAGGGAGGCTACAGGGGCTAGAGCCCTTACATTAAAGTATTGTTCTAATGAAAATTTTGAATAATGAAAAGTATTGCTCTAATGAAAATTTTGCCTAAAATAATTTGACTGATAAACTAAAGACAAATCACTGTTAGCCCAGAAGTTGTTTGATGTTCTCCATCTCCTTTATACTGCAAAGGGGTGGAAAATCATGACAACATGCATCTCCACAAAGCCATGTCTCATCCAGGGATTCTTTGGTGAGCAAGAAGGTAATGGACAGAGTCGGAACCTTAAGGGTCACACCAAACACCTACATTAAGGTCCCTCAAACTAGGAAATTTTGAATTTATAAGTCTGTATTTGCTTGAAGTTTTGTGTACACACACGTTAATGTGCCTGTACACCTATAAAATGCTGTCTCTTCACAGGATCTGGCACTAAATGTCGAATTGTCTTTTTCCTCAGTTTCAGGCAAATGACCAAGGCAAGGAATTTATCTCATTCAAAATCTGCTTGAAAACTAGAAATGCCTGAAAAGAGAACCACTTAGGCTGGTATTCTCACTTTTAGGAACTTGTTCAAGGTGATTTACCTTAATCATATTGTCAGTCAGACGCATGTTGACTCTGAAAAAGATTGGTGACTGAAAGTTGTGGATGACCCAATCTCTCCAGAATATTTTCTTAGCATCTTTCAGCACAAATACAGGCTGGGCGGAGAATGGATTGACAGCAGCCCTGAGGAGAAGGACTTGGAGACATCACATAATGAGAAGTGAACACGACCCAACCATGAGCGCTCACCCCCCAGAGAGCCAAATGTGTCCTGGGCTGCATCCAGTGTGGGCAGCAGGGCCAGGGAGGGGATTCTGCCCCTCTGCTCTGCTCAGAGCCACCGGCAGGGCTGCATCAGCTCTGGGGCACCAGCACAGGGAGGACAGGGACCTGCTGGAGAAAGTCCAGAGGAGGCTACAGAGATGATCAGCGGCCTGGAGCACCTCTCCTATGAAGACCAGCTGAGAGAGCTGTTCAGCCTGGAGAAGGGAAGGCTTTGGGAATGCCTTCTACAGCCTTCTAGTACCTAAAGGGGTCTGCAGGAGAGCTGGAGAGGAACATTCTACAAGGGCATGTAGTGATAGGACAAGGAGGATGGACCTAAAGTGAAGGAGTCGCCTAGTGGAAGGTGTCCCTACCCTTGGCAGAGGGAGTTGGAACTAGATGAACTTTAAGGTCCCTTGCAAACCAAGCCATTCTATGAATTCAGTTTTCATTGCACACTGAAAACTGCTAGGATCACTTTGAACTGTTTCTGAACCACTGCTGGTTCAGACAGTGAAGACCATACCTCTGATTTTTTATTTGCTAGACTGGGATGAGCCCATGGTATTGCTCTCTTCTGGGAGTTACAGCCAGTGAAAGATTCTCATCTTTCATATTGAATTATCATGTGTTCACGGTATTTATAAATAGATTTTCCATGTCCTTCTCTAGCTATTGCTTGCAGGTCTCAGCCAAGCTTTTGAACACAAGCAGACCATGTGCAATACTGATAAAAGAGCAGCATCTGGTGCAAGGTGGGCTGCAGAGAAAGGCTGTGTCCATAACTGACAGAAGTTCATTTCAATGTCTCAGCACCTTTTTTTCTGAAAATTTGCCATCCCCAGAAGTGCTGGAGGCAAGTTTGCTCATTTGCAGCCAAGAATAAACAAGAGGTGGCTTTTTAGCATTGCACTGCAGTGGGGATTCCTTGACTGGGAGAATGAGAGGCACAAACTGCAAGACTGCAAACCCAGATGGACAGTACAAAATGACACAGAGCAAGGGCTCATTTATTAGCAAACTCGAAGCAACACAAACCCTTAATAAGTGGTGCTAACAGAGTATTTGCTCTTTCCCTAAAACCAAGGCCCAAATCCCACCTGTGAGGGCCAGCTCTGCCTCACCATCAAAGACCTGGGTAGCCCAGCACAGCCCTGCAATGCTGCCTGTTCCTTCCCAGCTCCTGGAAGGGAAAGTGACGTGTATCAGCATCATGACACATACTAAACTGCCTTCCTACAGGAAGCTGTTCTTTGTAGAGGATGCTGATTCTCTGAAGCCATTAAAATGACAGATGGGGAATTCCTGGGAGGAGTTTGATTACTGAGTTCACAAGCCCAGGGACTGCGGGCTCTTCAAGCTGGCTCAAGATGTTTTAGCAGGCGACGACACCATCACAGCAACCCAGACACAGTCACACCTCAGCCTCCTGAGGCTGGCCACGGCCGTGCCGTGACACCTGGCATGTCCCACCGGGAATTCTGCTCTGGGCAAGGCTCATGGCTGGGCTGGGGTGCCAGCAGGAGCCTACGCCTGCAATTGGCCAGGCTCATCCCTGCAGGCACTGCTCCAAAAATAGCTTGGCCCAAAACAGAACTGTGGGAATCCCTGCCCGAAATCCAGCTTCAGAAAACGCGATTATTGACAATGTTCCAGTGGGACAAAGGCTCTCTTTGAAGTCTGTGTCCACAGGCACCAAGGGTGTAAGTCTCTCTGGACAGAAAATCACCCAGACAGGTCATATATGTGATTACATGTCTGCTATGCTGCAGGGTTTCCATCCTACAGCACTTTTTAAAAAATACAAATTGAAATGTAAGTAGGAGGAACAAGGAAACCACCCCACTTTCATCTCACACTGTACCACAGCTATTATTGGCTCAGGTCAGGAGAGGGATAAGGAATGCTCCAAAAAATGGTTTTACATGGTCTTTATTTAAACAAAATGTGCAAGTGGAAGCAGAGGTTTCACATTCCTTTTTTCTAAGCAAGTTTATGCCTTTTACATTGGATAATACAGGCTCTTACATTACACATTGCAGTTTTACACCCTCCAGAACCCAACATTGCTGCCAAACAAGCCAGCATGGTGGGCTGGGACTACAGCACACACAGAAACTACCACAGAGGAGACAGCCACATCAAGCTGTTCCTAAGTATCTTACACTTTACAGCTGGATCTCTGCAGACTGAAAGAATTACACCATCACAGACCCATTTCAAACATTAGCATAGGCAACAGATAGGAGAGAGTGAAAAAATAAAGGTTCAGAACATCTTCAATTGACTGAAAGCTAATTGAGGTGGCATGCTGTGGGTGCCACTGATGTGTGTGATGCACACAATGAAATCACCTCCAGGGTTTCTGAGAGTCTTTCAATCCTGGTAAGACTTCACAAGGAGCCACATGAGGATTACAGTAACCAGGACAACCATGAAGTTGAGGCAAATTTCTCGTGTGGAAAGTTCCATTTTTTGGGAATAATGAGGAGAGAGCAGAGGTCAGCAGGCAGAGCAAAGGGAAAACTCTGGTGAGTTGCTTGGATGTGTCCTTGAGCTAAACCTTCAGGTCACAGGCTCTTAAAAAAAAAAAAAAGAAAAAGAAAAATACGTAAAGGACAGATGCATGAAGGTGGCAGATTCCATAGAGTTTTTTATGTCAGTCTAAATAAATGTTGTTTCAGTGCCAGGAGTCAGTAAGCACTGGGGTGCTAAGAAGTAAAAGCCGTCTTTGGCAGCTTATCACCTTCTTTGATTTCCAGCAAGGACGTTCCCAGAGTCACCCCAAAATAGAGTACACAGGGGTGAGCAGTCTGTGTAAATCAATGCTGCTTTCTGCAAGTGTTCTCAAATAAATAATGCCCAAGACCCATTTCAACAAGTATACATCGTAAATAGACTACTGTTAGGAGTTTTTAAATTCCTATATTTGTAGGTGTATTGTTTTTAAAAAATTAAGTGCAAACTATTATTTCATAGAGAAAGATTAATAAATGTGAATTATTTGTTACTACTAAAAGTACAAGGAGAAACTAAGGTTAGACATTTTAATTTCTGAAGAACTTCACACATTTTGTGAGTCATTTCCACAGATGAAATAGTATTTTCTCAATAAACTTCTGCCTTTCCTGAAATTTCAAGGAAAAATTGAATTGAAAAATGCTAAAATTCTCATATTTCAAAAATCCCATTCGAGTTGTACTCATAAACTTTTTTGTTGGTTATTGCTTTTATTTACTTTATGACAGCAATTTTTGAATTTTATATGATTTTGGAGTTCATGCAGAGAAAAGAGAATACTTTATCAGAAATATCATTCACTAATCTCTGCATACCATGTAAATAAAATAAGAACCCTTAAACAAATGAAACATTAAGTCTAGACAAAGAATTTCAGCTACACAATCAGATTAGGCTGTAACATCTGTGGTGCAAACGAGAAGCCTTGGGACCATACCAGCATGAAGACAGAGAGTTTCAATTGAAGTTACTTTAGTTTGCAGATTAAATATTAAAAGCCTAGTGCATGCAGTTAACGAATTCCTACATTTTCAAGTTGTTTTGCCAGCCTTCTATGTCCTTGCACATGAGAAAATCTGACCTAATAAGTAAGCCAGTTCTTTTACCTTGAGGAGGTAAATGGAGCCCAGTGGTTCTGCCTCTGGACTTTGGGTCACTGCAGATAATCTTTCCCTCCAAGCTTCTGCCTATCTCCCACTCGGTCTGGGTGCTCTGTCCCTGTGTGGGAGCTAAAGTAGGCTGAGGGTGGAGACCAACAAGTGCATTGGCAATCCAGGTGCTGACATCACCCCCCCCCAAATATTTTTAGAGGGCTAAGCTGGGCTGCAAATTTGGTAAAGGCTGTTTATGCAGTGGGCTCTGTGGGTGGATTTGGTTCTTTTGCCACGGTGCTGTACTAACAGCAGAGCTGTGTGCATCTCTAGCGAGTCAATTGGATCTGATAGAGAATTTCATACAATCATAGAATGGTTTTGGTTGGAAGGAACCTTAAAAATTATCCACAACTCCCCTGCTCTGGACAGGGACACCTTCCACTAGACCAGGTTGCTCAGAGCCCCATCCAACCTGGCCTTGAACACTTCTGGGACCTGGGGCACCCACAGCTTCTCTGGGCAACCTGTGCCAGTGTTTCACCACCCTCACAATGAAGAATTTCTTCCTAATATCTAATCTAAAGCTACTCTCTGAGCTGGAAGCCATTCCCCCACAGCCTGTCACTACATTCTTTCCTTTGGCCTGTTGGTGTGGCCGGTTCTTTCCCTTTCTCCACACTTTTCCCCAGTGTGGAGAAAGGGAAAGAAAGGCACTTGAGGAGTTTTGTGTGTGCAGAGCTAAGGATCTCAAGACCATTTCCAGGATACAGAGCCTGTCTACATATCTATCTTTCTGAGTACAGTACAGCTGTTGCTGTTCCACATACCTATAGTCTGCACAGCTTCTTGAGTTCATATGCATTTAAAAGAGAGTGAATAGGAGCAAAATATACTTTTCATTTCAATACAAATAACTGAAACTGAATAATTTCCTGGATAGGAAAGTTTGGGACTGGTTTGTGCTCAAAAGTACAAAACATTTCTTTAAAGAACTGTTGACAATCTTACATACTCTTCCCTCGTTGAATTTCAGTGCTGGTGTGAACTTCAACTATCTGAGCATACAGAGAAGTATTTCTGCCACCATGCAGTGTTTCACCCCAGACAGACACTGCTCTGTGGCCTAGAGAGGTGTAACCCCCACATTTCCTTATCTTTGCTCAAAGCACTGCTAGAACTTGCTGTAAACATGCACAAGAAGTGGCTATTTGCTCCCTTTGAATTGACACAGCAGAACGAGCTGGAATGGACTGGGAGCAGACAGTGCCATGGGTTTCCCCCTACTTGGAAAATACAAGTATTTCCACTGAAGTCAGAGGGTCACTTCTGCAACACGGTGCTGCCAGAGGAGTGGGCGGATCCTGCTCAGGTTTAAGTGTGTAAGGCTAGCCACAGCACTGACCTTATTCTCACTGCCAATCACCGTGTGGTACATAGCATGCAGATAATTTATTGATTCTGATGCCTTTTGTATATTTATACTCAGGCATGCTGGGACATATTTTGGCTCAGGGTATCCAAGTTTGTTTGTCACCACCCCCCTCCCTGAGCTCCCAGGGAGCATCATCGCTGGCACTCACATCACGGGACCATGGCCGGTGAGTGAGGCCAGCTGGCTGGAGACCTACCCTGCAGAAAACACAACAAAACAAATAGCTGTGGGTAACCAGGGGGGCGGAGGGCAGTGCTGCTTGGGTTTTGCTGGATCATCTCCCTAAATAGTCTTCCCACGGGATCAGTGGAGGTGGGAGGGGGATTGGAGCAGTAGAAGATTTCCTTTTCTTTGGTTTGACTGCCTTGCCACCGCCCTCCTACACAGCCAGGAGCACGTTCACAAAAGCCAGCGTGCTGCGTGGGAGCCTTGTGCTAAAGCACACAGATCAAACAGCAAGGGCTTTAACCCTTGCCTCATGCAGGAGTTACATGCCTGAGTAGGTTTGCAGGGTCCTGTCATGATGCTTACTCTGCTGAGCCATCCTTTAGGGGAGACTTGGGCAAACATCCCACGCTTACAGGGATTTGGGAAATCCAGGACGAAAATGCTCCTTTTAGCCAGAGGGAAGCAAGATTATGACTACCATGAGCCTACCCTAGACCATTTCCTCCTTTGGGATGTTCTGAAGCAGAAATCTGTGGATTTCTCATGTTATACCTCATTTACTTCACCTTGAATTACATAAATATTCACCAGAGAAAAGTTGAAACATTTCAATGCCATTCACCCTAATTACTGAATGTTACACAGCACTGCCCAGATATTCCCATTGGGCTATGGAAACCCTGGGATTTATTTTACTCTCTGCTAATAGAAAACTCGTTTTTAAACCCAGAACCCATCAGCTCTGGTCCCCATGCTCAGGTCTTCTGCACTTCCACACTGATGAAGAGCTCCTTCTCCTCTGTCCCAGTTCATCTCCTTCTTCCTTAATGTCCTGCATGACAGCTAGAAAATTTCCCTTCTTCAAAGCAGGGAAACAGCATCATAAATGTCATTAATCACAATACACACAACAAACACTCCAACTCACTTCTACAGGCATAGATGTTTCACTCATTTTTCGTGCTGAGGATCTTGCAGTAGACCATGGATGAGCATATAGCATCACAATTATTCATTGCTGAACTAGAACAAAGTTCATCTAACCCAACACACTGACTGGTAGCTGGGGGAAGTATACAGAAAACAGGAAATAAAATATGATCTTTGCCTAGATATGCTCAAACATCTGGGATTCAGTCTATGGGGATTGCTGGATAGAGACTACAAACAGGTTGCCTTTATGGCTCCCTCTTGCTCATTCCATGAATAATTCTAGATCAGGCAACTTGTTAATAATAGTTGAGCTTTACCTATATATTACATATGTACACACAGACACACACAGACTTGTGAAAAAAAAAGGGGCTTAACACTGTCCAGGAGGTCCAATAAACACCCCTGAGCTGTGGAATTTTCCCCGGATGCTAACTGTGAATCCAACCAGTGTCTGAACATCTGACTTCAACTCACCACAGATTAGAGTTTGTGATTGACCAGAGGATGAAACTTCTGCCCCCTCCACCCAAACTTTCCCCCCCCCCAAAAAAACCCCACTTACTCCTGCTCTTTATGAAAAAGCATAAAGACCTTAAAGGCTGTTTCTTTAAAAAGCTGGTCTATTTATCCAAGTGATTTAGTACTGATTAGGAAAGCAGAAAGGAGAGAAAGAGAAGGAACATAGTGATTTGACCTGAAATGCTAATCCAGAGGTTTAGATACAGTGTTGAATTTTTTTCTCATTGTCACTTTTTCTCCTTTTTCTGACAGATCTGAAGGTTCTCAGCTTTCATGTGGCCATGCCAAAACTCCATTTTCATGCCTCGCATACTCAAACTTAAGGCTCCAGTCTATATTTAAAGCTGCTGTGACTCTCTCACGTTCTTCCCAGCCTACTAATCAAGTTCCATATAATCTTTCAAAGCCATTCTTACACAGTCAGAGGATATTGTGCTCATTCTTGCTCTCAGCATTACCTTTCTTACCAAATGCAGTATATGTATGTATAAGTATGGGCCATGAGTCACAAAGGTGTTTGCAATTGTTGCCAGCATAATTCCTTGTTCTCTGTCAGAGCTCATTTCTTTTTATAATATTTTCTTCTTATAACATTTTTATTAGGTTTTGGGTGTTGTTTCATTAATTTTAGACTTCAGAAGATACTCCTTTTTTTTCTCAACAACATTTTCAATTGGACAAATATTGCAATACTGTGAGACAAACTAAAACCCTCTGTGGCAATGTACTTAGACCAATAAAAGACCGCGTGCAACCCTGAACACAGAGGGGAAAGAAGAAAACTTGAAATTACTTCTAAAGCTCCAGAAATGGGAGGTAAGATAAGAAGGATAAAGCAAAGGAGGCCTTAATTTTAAACTTTGTAGCTGGCTGTCTCAAAAAAATTAAATGTCAGGTCACAAGTGAAGAAAACATCAATTCCCCTTCAAGAGCGGTGACCCAGTCACTCCAAGGACAATCAAGCACTGAATAGCATTGGGAGATTAAATATCACAGATGGAATTATGCAAAAAATTATGTTGAAAGTTAGACCAAAATGGGTGTATTTTACATCTTGGCTCCCAATTCTTACATTTTACTTGTTCTGAATGGAGTTGAATTCTAGGACACAGCCTTTGTCTTTCACAGGACTTTACAGAAAACCATTAAAAGCCAACTACTCCCAGTGATGCTAAATGTCAGGCCTTGAAGTTAATGAGTTTCTCCAGGAAGATAACTAAAGGCTAGGAGGGAATTCATGGCTATGCATTGGGATATGCCATCACTGCACTTGTTTGTCCAGACAGTACTGATGGAAGCTATGGAGAGGGTTTTGAGCTTAAATGCTTGTAAAGCTAATTTCAGCAATCAGGATCAAGGTCACAGACATGCAGATTACTGAGGCCACACTCTTCCATACCACCTTAAAATGTGCTGGCAGACAGAGCTGCAGTTTGGGCAGAGTAGACAGGAGCACGTTAAATCCCTGGGAATATGAACCCCTGCATTGGCAACATCCTCAGCAGCACAGTAGTTGTGACCTTTGCCACATCTGTCTTCCAAAAAATGCCATTTATGAGGTTTATGCTTGAACCAGCAGACTTCTGTCCACAAGCGTAAGGTGCTAGCAGAACACACCAAAAATCTAGTCAGCACTGGTTCAAAGAAAAAAACAATCTGCAGACTAGTAAGGAAATACATGAGAGGGATTGATGGCAGAAGATGCAGTGGAAGAAGAACACATTCAAATCAGAAACTAAACAAATCTCTTTAAAAGTGATTTCTGAGTGGGGCAGGAAATTTCTGCAGGTGGTGGAGGAGAGACTGGTGCAGCAGGGTTGGGGGCCCAGGCAGAGAATGCAGATTTCTGTGCTCAGGCCATGGTGTTCAGTGCTTTTGCATCAATAATTATTGATGCCCTTGTAGCTATCAACATGTCACAAGTCTGCAAAGGGTTCAGCTGCCCTGGAACAGGTATGGGCACAGAGCACAGAGGGTGGCTGTGAACCTACAGCCTGTTGGTGGCATCCTGGTAAACAGGCATATAAGCAAAGACGGGGTGCTTATCTCTGGAAACAAAAGGGGCAGCTTTGTAAGTAACTGTGAAGTAACCTCAGGGTAGGAGTTCGGCCACGATTTTCCACTGATGTCAGTCTGGTTCTCCTCTTACTCTAGCACAGAGTGAGGCATCTGTGCACTTACAGCCTGGTTTGATCTCTTCTATGGAAAGAAGTGAGTCTTCAATAAAATATGTCCTGGCACTGTGAAGAAATACAATTTTTATCTCTGTGAACAACAATATCAGCACTACTGGTATGTGACAAGCTTCCAACTTAACCCATACAGCTGTTGTGTGAGCTCTCCCATCTCTGAAGTCACCTCCAAGGCAGCCTGCAGCCCCTCCCAGAGCAGGAGCTTTGCCTTTAGTTACTAAGTGCCCACCAGCTGTTGTGCCAACACACCCTGGTGCCTCAGCCAACAGTGTTTGTGTGGGTTTGCAGGGCTCTGGGCTGGTGACCCTGCCTCTGAAGGCTCCCAGCCAGCTCTGCAGCAGCATGCAGGGCTGCCCTCACCCCGGGCGTGCTGCGTGGTGCCCCTGCCCCTGTCACATTTACCACGGAACAGCAAACACAGGTGCTCAAGAGAGCAGCGCTATTTCTCCCCAGACAGACAACATCCTGCCCAAACCCTCATGGCAGAGCTGTGGCAGCCACAGGGGAGTGTTAAACACCCCTGGCTGGCTGTAAGGGTACAGAGAGGGTTGTGCTCCAGAGGGGTGAAGGGGGCTGTCCCGAAGGATTGGCATTGCTGAAGGAGAGGGAGCAGCCTGTGCGTGCAAAATCCAAAAGGAGTGGAGGGCACCACTCTCTGTGCACACGGGAAACAAATCCTTTGACAGCCCCACCTGAGTCCAAGAGACAGTCCCACCGGAATCCAACAAAGGAAAAACCCTGGAATTCTGAATAAACCTTGGCCAAACTTGGTCCTCAAACACCACTCCAAGCAGCAAGAAATTCTGGGTATGCCCTGCTTGTTGGTGCAAGCTTTCATTCCCTCCCATTCCCACTACTTCACAAACACCAACAGAAAACTCTTTGACAAAACATTGCACTTGGTTCAATGAAAAAAAAACCAAATAACAAACCAAACCATAAAACACCATGGTGGGACTTCACCCTCAGCCAGGAGATCATCAGGTAGTAACTACCAGCAGTAGGCCGGTATTTTATATAGTCCAGCATCCACAGTAAGAAGGCAGAGATCCCACTCCTGGGAACATGGAAAGGAGTTGTCCTTCCTTAGGGACACTCAGAAAAGCATGTGGACAGAACCAGCAAGCTGAAGCCTTAGCCTGGAACCTGCCTGGGGGGAAAACAAAAGGAAAAAAAAACAAAACTAAACCCCAAACAAACAAAGAAACCACCCCAAAAAACCCCCAAACCCCACCAAGCAAAACAAGTAGAAAGCAGTTGCCCTGCTCCTGCAGTTATGGAGCTCAGAGGTACATAGCAAGCCACACACTTTCATCCAGAAATCAAGAAAAAGAAGTGTGGGTGTCTACAAAAGAGAATGTGTGGCGTGAGCTCTGGGTCCAGCTCAGGACTGGTAGAGAGGAAACCACACTAATCTGGGTATCTGTACTAGAAGCAGAAATATTGCTGATTTTAAACTGCAATAAAATCTTATCTCTATAAATGCTTCACAGCATGAACCCTGGTAAACACAGTTTAGCACTCACCATCAATTAGATTATTTTCTAGGTTTTACAGTAGTCTGAGTTTGTGGATGCTGTAGACAAGAATTCTCAGACAATGCTTGGAACACGGATAAGCCAACAGGCCTGGAAGCCCTAATGCTTCTGTAAGATTTAGGTGTCCTCTACAAATATAAATAAATATGATGAATAGATAAACTGCCACTAAACAGGACCTAAAGCATCTCTTCTGGCCCAGCCCTACCTCAAACACCCCTTGCAGAGATGCTGACACTCACATTTCAGTACTATCCATTGAGACAAATCCAAAGCCAGTGTTATTTAGCAAGAAAAGCTCATGAAGGATCTCATCCTTCTCTCACTGAATTCCAGAGGAATCTTGCTGTGGGTTTTAGCAGGGGCTAAGCAGAACCCAAAGCATTGAGCTGCATTGCTGTGTGTTCATTAGGAAAAACAGAGCATATAAGGGCTGGATTGACTTGGTGGAGGGGAAGGCAGGAGCAGATCCTCCCTCAGCATGGATTTACCCTTTATTTTTGAGGTGTTTATACACAGCCAAAGAGAGTCAAGAGGTCTCTGATGACTTTCTAATCACAGCAGTCCATGCCCCTGTGTGAGTGGGATGAAATCTAATATAAAGCTTGGCTCAAGAAAATGCAGACCAGAGTTTTGTAACAACTAATGAAAATAAATTGTTATTCTTTCTCAGAGCAATGTACTTTTATGGAATTTTATGGAAAGATTGAGAAGTAAAACCTGGCTACTCTCAACAATTCAGTAACCCTTCTTTCTCCAGGACCCAGACGATTGCTCCAGGCTATGAAATGCACCTGAAAAACTTTTGAGACTGTCAGGATTTAATCCAGAAAAAAAAAGTTTGAATGGCCAAATTAATGGGACAGTCCAAAACAGTACCCTCAGCCTGGACCTCACCAGTGCTTCTTCTTTCCCCTTGCTTAGCCAAAATCCACATCTATTACAATTGCTCTCCCAGTCTGTTTTGATGGGCATATGTTCTGGGTCTTGGAAAGACAAGTGTTAAGAGTGAACAATAACTTTTAACAGGACTACTGACCAGTAATGTATTGGGAGCAAAGTCTTTTAACACTAGATGGCTGCATCACAAAGGTTAAGCTTCCTCCATTGTTTGAGATAAATGCTCTTTGCCCTCTTTTTGTCTTAGAAATCACAGTTTGTGCATCACTGATGAATAGTTAAACCCCATTTTTGCTTTCTGCAAAATCAATTCACACATCTCTGTGTGAGCAGATGGAGGCTTCATTACCTGAGGGTGTACAAGTGCAGAGAGGAGCAAGTGAGCAGCACACAGACACCCACTCACACCCACAGACTTCGGTGTTATGTGGCTAAGGGGAAAACCAGAGATCCACTCCCTGCTCAGCTATCATACCTTTCCTTCCCTTCCTCTGTTAATACATTATCTTTCATTCCTTGCCCTGGAATAGGAAACTACTTGCTTTGCCCTCTCTGGGCTTGGCTAGGCAACTGCTAATAGCAAACCTGTGCACTACCAAACCAGCTTGTGATAGATGAGTAATGCGATGACTGACTCTCACAATGAATGGACAAATAAAATGTATATAGCTTAAGAAAAGTTTTATAGATTTATAGTTATGTTTTACCCCCTCACGTGGTTATCAAGGGACAGCTGGAGTTGGGACATCTGGGAGGGCCAGCTTGTCACTATGGTGACATCTGATCTCCAGTCAGGATTTAAATACGAGACCTCCACCTCTGGACAGTGAAGAAGGGGTTGATGGACAGAACTTTGGGAGGGGTTAAAGGGTTAAAAAGGGGAAACCTCCATTGTGAGGGGGCTCAGCACATGGCAGGAAAATCTTTCTTTCGCTTCCAGGCTGTAACCTTCTTTCTTTATTTAGTCTTCTGTTGTATTTTTGATCAGGTTTAATAAACCTTCCTAAACTATGAAAAGTAAGTAGCTATTTCTCACAAGCTGTCAGCATGACTCTCTTTGGATAAGGTCATGGACATAATCCTGCAGCAGCGAAGGTGACCTGGCAGTGAGCACTCAGTGTTTATGGCAGCTGGAGCAGGGCATCCACCTTCCCTTCACCCTTGAGTGTGTCCTCAGTGCTTACCATTTTACACAGTGAAAACATTTCATAGGTGGTTATTGGAAGGCGTGTTATCTGCCATCTTCCAGACCTTTCTGCATCACAGGAGGCACTTCCCAGGTGGGTAGTCTGAGTGTGCCCAGGTGGCCCAGAAGGCCGATGGCATCCTGGCCTGGCTCAGCCAGGTGTGGCCAGCAGGAGCAGGGCAGGGACCGTCCCCCTGTACCCAGCACTGCTGAGGCCACAGCTCCAATCCTGTGCTCAGTTCTGGGCCCCTCAGTGCCAGAGAGACATTGAGGGGCTGGAGCGTGTCCAGGGAAGGGCAATGGAGCTGGGGAAGGCTCTGGAGCACAAGTGCTGTGAGGGGCAGCTGAGGGAGCTGGGGGTGTTCAGCCTGGAGAGAAGGAGGCTCAGGGGGCCCTCATCACTCTCTGCAGCTGCCTGACAGGAGGGTGCAGCCAGGTGGGGGCTGGTCTCTTCCCCCAGGTAATAAGCAACAGAACAAGAAAAAATGGCCTCAAGTTGTGCTGGGAAGGTTTAGATTTTATTAGGAAATATTTCTTCACTGAAGGAATTACCAAGCCTTGGAACAGGCTGCCCAGGAAAGCGGTGGGGTTGTCATGCCTGGAGGTGTTCGAAAAGTGTGTAGATATGTCACCAGGGGTTGGAGTGACATGGTTTAGTGGTGAACACAGCAGTGCTGGGTTAACAGTAGGACTCTATGACCTTAGAGGTCTTTTCCAACCTAAATGATTCTATGATTGTAACTCTTCCCTGCAAGAGAGGGTCAGGGGTCCAAGTCAGTGCACTCTTTGGCTTGATTTGATAATATTAACAGGATCAGTACTTTGCCCATAGGAGCTAGGCAACCATCTGACACCTAATAGAACTGCTCAGGCTGGATGGCATGACATGACACTGACCTGTGTCAACCCTGGATAATAGAAGTATCTCTTAATTCAGCACGAACAGCCAGGGAACCACACTCTGATCCTCTGCAGAGATTCTGTGAGGCTTGTTATGCTTTTGGAGAAAAGCAGAAATCTGTGCCAGGTCAGTCAAGAAACTTGTTATTCCAGGAAACATTAGAGGAATGTTGCTTCATTAGCTTGAGCTAAAGTTCAGTTTTTCCACCCCACACACTGATAAGGGCTGAAGTTGTTGATGATTACCTGGGAAATATAAGGGCACAAGAACCTTGCTAGCCTGTGTTGTTTTCTACGTGCAATCCTCACCGTAATAAGAAGTTATTGGTTTTGTGCCAATTTTTTTCTGAGGGTTGCCAGCACGTGGCTGGGGTATGACCAGCCTGAGAGAACAGAAGGTGCTGAGGAAATGTCAGCCAAGGAGTAATGGAGGAGTGTGTGTGGTACAGGGGGGCAGGATGCACGGGATACCCTGGACCAAGGAGCCTGCCTGCCCCCACCCCCAGAGGCAAAACTGCGTGCCTCTGCTGCTTACTGTCCCCCAGGCCATTTGACTACGCAGAAAAAGAAGGTCTTGCCCCATGAGTGCCGTCAAAAAATGCAAATTTTTTTTTTTAATTCTTTAAAATATTAAACTTGGTTGGAGGGAAATGTGGCCAAGCAGAGCCCCATTCAAATGTGGGGAAACTGGTAAAAGACAGGTCACAATGACTTAGAAAATGCTGTCGGGCCCCAAGAACTTACAGTGAGGTTGGCAGGACTCAGACACCACGTCCAGTTAGAACAGGGCTGAACACAGCTGGAGAGAGATATAGGGCACAGAGCTTTCTACATCCAGTAACAAGTATTTTTGAGCATGACTGACCCCACCATCAGTTTTCACTTGGTCGGCAGTGGTACCCAGAATGGGACTCGCTGTGATTAATCACCAAGGCTGGTGCTTCTGGCTTTACTGCACTAACCAAGCATAACAGAGCTGGTTTAGAAATGTCAGGGAAATACATCTTATTTTGGACAGAAAACTGCAAATAAAAACATGACTGTATAAATAACTGGGTTTTGCCAACTAACCTTAAAATCTCTTCTTCAGCTGCAATTCAGACAATTACAGATTTAAAAATGCAGTAGGCAAGAGCACAAAAATCCCATCTCAGTTTCATTAATAACATATTGTTTCTAAAATCAGGTTATTTGGGCTGCTTTCCTTCCCTCCCAACAGTCTTCTGTTCTTCAATCCATAACCACTCAGCTCACATCCCGGTTATCGTAATTGTCTAAGCCATGAATTTCATAAACACCTTTGGCCCTTTAGCAGGTTGAGGCCTGTAAAATAACCATAATCTCAGCAAGAAACATTGCTGATCCCACCTGTAAATCCAACCTTGGATTTGGGTTGCAATCTCATTAGTGCATGTCTTGTCCAAAACTCATCACAGAGGACATGCAGGAGGTGATGAGTTTTCTGACTGACCTCCTGAGTGCACAACAGAGACAAAAATTGCAGCCATCTGTCTGCAGCATCCCCAGTGCCCACCCTGAGGCACTTCATGACGTGTGTGGTACCCATTGAGCCCTGTCCCTGTGGAGGAAGGAAATTTGTTCCTCTGAAAGCAGAGCCAGTGCCCGCTGGCTCTGCATGTCTGCCACACTCACTGCTCTGTATTTTGTATTCCCTTTCTGTTGTGTTTTATTCACAAGTTTCACATTCCCATTGCAGGCTATCAGGTTGCCCATGACATAGCAAATGAGAAAAAAGGCGTGTTGTATTATTTGATCTCAGTCCCACCAGGTTTATCACAGACCCAAAAGGTCTTCCCCATAGGAGGCAAGGCCTTTTACTGAACAATGCACAGCTTGCCACACTGCACACATGCTAGGTGCAAATCCTTATTTACTGGGTTGCTGAAAATCTAGCTAAGCTCCAGTTTGAAAAAAAAAAAAAAGATGTGACAGGATTCACCAATACCCATGGATTTTGCAGGACTGTGTCTCTGCTGGTCTTTGTCTTATCAGCAAAGTTTCCAGACACACAGGAGGAGTGAAGGGCTTTGCTCCCCTCTAAAATCCCAGAGATCACCCTCTTTGCCCCACAGATGGCCCCATCTCCATGCTTCCCACTCCAAAGGTACCATTTGTGCACCAGGACCCACAGGCTGAGCCCCACAGAGGCAGGTGCCCAAGCATGGCTTCTGCAGCATGTTACTGGCACAGTCTGGATATGATCATCCCATCTTAAGAGGGAAGAGAGTTATGGGCAGGGCAGCTGGGCCATACCTCCCCCTCTCAGGGCAAATAATGGCCCTGAGTTGTTTTATTCAGTAGCACAGGCACAGCTGTGCAGGGCTAACACTGTGCCAGGCTGGTCAGCCTCACTGCAGCCTCATGTCCCCTCACTCCTGTCCCTTGCCCAGCTCTCCAAGCCTCCTCACCTGTTACCCCTTGCTGAGCCTTCATTTGAGCTCTTTTGGGCTGAGATTAAAAGCAAAGTGTTAAAGTGAGCCTAAGAGAGGAGCAGCAGCTCCGGGACTCCTGACAAAGGGGATCCATGCTATTAACAGTGTCACAAGGGAACAGCTGTCCCACTTACAGTCCATGAAATATTTCTGAAATAAACTTCTGGAATGTGATAAGAAGGTCTGATAGGATGTCCCCTCCTGGAATTAACGAAGCACTAGAAGCGCTGTAAGGTCACAGTCTCGTGGCCCTCGTCTGCCGCTTGGATTTGTGGGGCAGAGGCGTGTAGTGGAGAAGCCCCTGGTGCCAAGGGCCATTCAGGCACAGGATTGGCCATGACCACATGGCAGCCCTGGAAGGAGGTGCCAAACACAAGCAGGTCTCACGACTCCAAAGGGGAGACACAGGCTTGTCTTCTCTGGAGAATGCATTGGGCACTTGCCTGCCCCCTGCTTTTGTGCATCCATGCAGGATGCAAGAGCATTCCCTCCCTAAGCTGGGCTGTGGATCTATCCAGCCTCTCATGTTGATGTTTAACATCCAACACAGGGGTTCTTCAGGAGCCCCAGTGCCATTGCAGAGCCCTCTGGAAGCAGCATGCAAACAGGACACAGGGGAATTGCCCAGCACCCATGGAGCCTCTGCTATGATCCCATGGCGTTCTAAAAGTGAAAGCCAAGTCTGGCAACTTGAGAAAAGCAGACTATGGGAGGCTCATGGCATTTTCCTGCTTACATTCTAGGTGCACTAATCCATGCAGATCAGGGGAGGTGAATCATTAATAGCTACCCTCCTAATTTCAGGTGTTTCTAAAGGGTGGTGCGCTATACAGGTGGGAATGGCTGATAGGAGGCACACCTCACCACAGGAATATCCTGCTTTCTGCCATAGAAAGGGAATGCAAGCAGACTGGCAACCCCTAATTTCTCACCAGCCTTTCAGCCTAGCTAGCACATTATAACCTAAAACCAGCTTGGTGACAGGAAGGCAGGAAGAGGAGGCAGGTCCATGTGCTTTAATGGCTTTTACCTGACTCATGCTGCATAATTTCCTCATTCTGCATAATTTCCTCATTCTGCATAATCCCAGCTACTGGAAAATGTCAGGAGTATTAAATTAGCTACATTGGGGTATGTATGCACCTTTTTCCATTAGGAACATTCCCTGAAAATTTCTGGTAAACATTCCTCTGAAAACTTCCCTGAAACCTTTTTTTTTTATTTTGTTGAAAAGCATTTAAGCTAAGAAAGTCTGGAGAAAATCGCTGACACTTTGAGTGAGGTTTTAAAATGTCTCTTCTCCCTTCTTCCTCTTGGTAGGACTGGGGAGGAATTATTCACAGTTTATTTCTCACTATCCTTCCTGAGAATGGTTCACTGAGGTGATGAATTTGCATAAATTCATCTGATCTCTAAATACTGTACTATTTCTTAGTTTTCCTAAAATATGTTCCTGGACAAATGTGAAAATTTCAGTAGAGAAGCAGTTAATGTTTAATTGTAGCTGCAGTGAGCTCAGGGAGAAACAGCACAGCTGGCAAAACAATCTCCCTCTAGGGCCTGATTTAAGCCCCAGGAAATTCAGAGAGACTCTGTCATGTTTTTAGTTCAAGCAATACTTATTCTGTCAATATCTTGGACCTTTCACACTCCTGTGAATATTGGATGGACCTGCAGGACAAGCTACTGAAAAAAACCTGAAAATATTTTCAGGTCTACTTATTTCATTTGGACAAAAATTTATTTGGAAAAATGCAGGGTGTTTCATTCAAGAGACAGAAAGAGGAAAGCCTGAGAATATTACCTACTAATAAAAAAAAAGGGTTGGGGTTTTTTTCCCATTCAAAAGCATTATTTGTAGCGTTCATATACTTTATGATCTGTAAATGTCTTCTGTAAGAATCTAGAAAAGTTTGGGGTTTTTTAAAATCTATTTTAAAAATTATTTTTCAAAAAGAAACTACCAACTACAAATTCTCTGCTCTTTCTCTAGGTAGCAAGATTTCCCTGTTGGTACTGTGACTTTTTATGATTGTGAATATGGGTCTTTTACCAGACCTTTGGAGCTTATCATTCCTATGAGGAGATAATCTGAAGGGCTTGGTGTTTATGGACAGGCAAAGGACAGATTCCCATGGTTTATAGAGGGTTGAAAGCTAATCTTCATGGACACTGAATTTCAAGCAGAGCTTGCCTCTTCAGTCATTAGGCCTTGCTGCTGCAGCAGCATCTGAAGAATTCTTTACAGCTCTGCACATCCACACCAGCCCTGTTCCAAGGCGGTCCTGAGGCCTGGCAGGTTTCCTGGAACGAGCTGTGTGCTGTCCCACAGCCGAAGCACAATGTACAGCCAGGGCCTGCTGTTGACAGCGTGGCCAAGGCAACCTCACGCCAGGGCTGCCATGGCTCTGGGCTCCAAAGCTCCCCCACAGCTGTCCCTGGAATGTGCATCCATCCCTGCCACAGGACACCTGTCAGCTCTTGCCTCAAAATCTCATTAAGGACTGCCTGGGCATTATCTAATCCAGAAGGACTTGTTTGGATGAATTATTTCTACAGTGAGGATCCTGCAGTATAATGTTTCAGCTGAAGTTTGGTGCTCTTATTCTTCCAGGCATGGAAATCAAGAGAACAAATGGAGAAGGATTAGGAGGGCCAGATAATTCTTCACTGAGGGCGCTGGTTAAATAATCCACTGTCACCTTCAGTCCTTGTCTGATTACCAAGAGGCAATCCCAAAATGGATACAGCTGATGAAATCAAAGTAAGAAACAAAACCACAAAAACCTTGTAAATGTTCTTGGCCTGAAAAAATACCTGTTCATACAAGCAAAGTGTTTTAAGACATTTAAATAAGTGCCTTAGTTACACAGTGGAAGGAATGTGGGTGTGCAGTTAACTTGCAGCCCAGCTGGCACCACAGGAGGGGACATTGACTTCAGGGCCTCCTGAGAGCCACACTCCAATTCGGAACTGAAGGGAGCCAGGACAGGGAAGGAAAAACTCACCAGTGCCACTGGCTCTTAGATCCCAACCTCTTTGTCTGCCTAGTGACAAAAAAAGTGACAATATAATAAATGTACAGCTCTCTGGGTGGGGGTGCCCATTCCCTCCTCCTCCTGCCTGGCTGGGTGCCGAGCTCCCCGCAGGGGAGGAGCCACGCTGCAGCGTCCCAACAAGTGCTTAAGTGCACGTTTAGCTCTTTGTGAGTCAGCTGCTGATTTCAACTCTTCTCACTCCGAGTTGAGTGCACTTGAGGAGCTTTGCTGAATCAGGCCACAGGCACATTGTTATGCAGGCATGTTATATTCAAATGGTGATGCCCTTAATGAATCTAGTCTTGTTCCAGCCATTCGAGATTTTGCCACTGACCAATAGAGGGCCTTTCTGTAGTCCAAGAAATGTCATGAAAATGCCAATTCAGTGAAGTGTAACCCGTTTCAGCTTTTTAGAAGCTTTCCACTCCGTTAGCCAGAAGCCACACGTTCAGGCAGTACATGAAATGGCAATGTCGGATACCTAACCCTGGCTCTGTGTGTAGCAGGGTGACACCACGTACCACGGCCCACAGAGACAAAGGGACAGACCATGGCCCCGTGTTCCTGCAGTCTGGTCACACATACTCAGCCAAGACAGGCTAAGGACACTTTGTACCTCAGTTACTGTCCCCATTTCCCCCAAACCCAAGTCCCTATCATCCCATGAGCCTTCAATGCTGCATTTTACAGCACTGGGTGAGAAATATCCCCCACAAGCTGTACTGGGAGAAGAAAACCTAGGTCTTCCCTAGGCTGAGGGAACTGATTCCAGGTCTTTCATTTCCCATGTGTATGCTGCAGTCATTTCTCATTAAACTCTGGGCAAGCAGTTGTCACAACAGCCACCAGTGCCACCACTGAATTTAGTGAAGACCCTGTTCCTGGAGGCATGGGAACACAGGTGCAGAGACCAATATATGGTCCAAGGGAACCAGGTGGCACCTCTGGAGACCTCTGAGTGAGCTGTGATGCCAACCATGCTCTCTGTTCCAACCCTGGAGCCAAACACTGGAGAATGACAAGTATGGGCAACATGCAGGAACATACTCTTGTTTGGCTTGAATCATTTGATGGGATACATTGGATCTGGGGCAATTCAGTTCTGTCTCAGTCCCTTTTCAGATCCCAGTGATTATTACCACAGCTGGCCTGACAGGATTAATTTTGGGATCACTGGCCATCTTCCCACAGGTCTTCAATGTCATTCTTTGCTCAGAGTCTCGTCCTGGTGGTGGGTCAGTAAAGGAAGGTGCTGCCCTTTGGACCATCAAGTGGAGCCTGTTGCAGCATTGGTACCTGCTGGAGGATGTCAGAAGTCAGCCAAAGTGAGGGCAAAGTACTCCATGGAGACACACAGAGAAAAGGCTCCCAGGAATCCTCAATGGGCCTCAAAAGTCCTGCAGCCAGGCTGGCCTTGCCAGAAGCAGGAGGTTGAACTTAGAATCAAAAAATTATGATAATGGTTTCTATTTGATTTAGCCCCCACTGGTTTTTGTTAATCTGGTCTTTTTGATTCTATTTTGTGTTTGGTTTTGGGGGGTTATTTTAATTGCTGTGATGTCTTCTTCAGTACTGTGTTCTTTAACACCTTAGTTGAAGAAGTTCATGTCCTTGCAGAGGGAGTATTGGTTGAGTTGCTCCACATCAGTACAGTGTAGCCAAAACAGAGAAGACAGACAGCTAGAGAAGATACTTCTATAACATCAGTACTTCTATAACATCAGTAATAGCTTGCCTTCAACCTGTACATTGAAATAAAGCAATTTCCAACTGCATGCAAGTATTTTGTAACATTTTGTAATGGCATTGGTAGGCACAATTTTTCAAAAGCATGTGAGTTGATAATCATCAAAGGGGCAAAACCATCTGTAGTTGCACATCGGAGGTATCCCAGTAAAAAAAGTTTCCAGAGAAAGGAGGAGCGCAGGGGCATAGAAATAGATGGGATAAGAACTGTTGGCAAGACAATAGAAAATGTGGCACAAGTGGCACCAGGAACAGAGGAGACCTCCTGCCCCTGTTTGGAGAGGGTCAGTAGCATGAAAACATAAGGCATCAACAAGGAAAATCAGAGAAGAAGGAGACTACTTGTGCTCTGAGCTCTCCTTCTGATGAACTCTCAGGACCTCGATGATTGTGAATGACCAGGACTGTAGCCAGCAGTGCAGACTGTTATCTCTGTGGTGTCATTCACTCACAGTTAATTTATGACTGTCAGGGACTAAGACTTTTCTCTATGTAGTGGCAGTGCTTAATATGGTGCAAGAAATACCCATTTGCAAGTGTGTTGCTAATGAATAAATTTAGCAGAGGATTTCATTTTAGAGTTAAGTTGGTATGATTTGCCAGTCTTCCAAATCCATGGTCTTGAGCAGCCTGGAGCACAGAATGAAAGATATATTCAGTTACATAGGCAGGACCTACCCAAGCTGTAGCTGTATCTTGTGTCAGCTAAAATGGAAGTACAATTTTATTCCCACATTAACAGCTGCAGTATAGCCAAGGGCTACTTATGAACTTAGCAGTGATTTTGCTGCTGCCCTTTGAATTAGGACCTGGAAACCAGAACGTTCGCTTGACAGGTGAAACACAAATTGCTGGGTTAGGAGGTCATTTGCCTGATGGCTTTGCACTTCAAGACTCCTATTTTCAAGCACTTCTAACTATGCACATATGATTTTCTGTTTAAGTGAAATATTCCTGTTTCTAATATGCTTCCTCATGCTGGAGCTGCAAGGGAGACTTCAAAGGCACTGTGAAAATCATTATGAATCGCAAGACTTGACAGACTCATACCAACTGAAAACTGAAGTTCTTAAAGATTCAACCTGGATTTTGATTGATAATGGGACCCCAAACATGTCAGAACTTTGAATCTGTTTCATCAAGGGCAAGGAATTAAATCAGTCCACTGACTCAGCTGCAGTATCAGGGAAAGGGCTCAGACTTACAATTAAGAGGTCTCTCTTTCATTTCAGCTTCAGCTAAGCCTCAGTCTTTTCTGTTAAGAGCTCACTGATCAGTCTCCAGACATTTCCCTGCTTATCAAGCTTATCTAAAAACCTCCTTTTGGTGTATTCTTCCCTTCTCATTGTTTGCAATCAAGCATGGATGTTTTTTCCATGATCAGTATGAGCTCAATGCTGATAAAGTTGTTCTGGTCTCGGTTCCTCCACCAAGGTGCCTGTAAACAACTGCAGCTCATCTGCCTTTGTAATGAAAGGATAAAGAGGAACGTGATTTGGAAAAGATGCTGTGCCTATTTACAAGGCCAGCTCGAGCTATAATTAGGCAGTGCTCAACTGGATGTGAAGGAGGTCCCTGAGCTGTAATGTAATACTTGTGTGGAACAGAGTAGAAACAAATTTGTAATGCCAGACCCAAAAACTGGATCAAATATGGAATAAAATTGAGCAGATGAAAATGGGGGGCGGGGTGGAGGGGAAGGAAATGCGGAATTAAAATCTACACTGGATTTTCTACCCAAATTTTACACCAAATCTGCTTTTTAGCCTCCAAATTAACTCCCTCCATATCTAAATGCTTCCATCCCAGAAAGAAAGAGAGGCAAGAGCACAGATAGGGGAGAGCACTTGACAAGCTGCAACTATTTTTTAAATCTCATTAACTATTTAGCTTTACCTCAGGATATGCAAATAAAAGGCATCCCTCAACTGTACTTCTGTCTTGTATCTGCCAGACCTGCTGGGGGCTCATGGTCCCTCCCCAGCCAGGGAGAAGTCTCCAACTACTGATAGCATATGGAGCAAAAGCACATTTGGTAAAAAGGGGGATGAGCCAAAAATACAGGTATGTGGAGGCTAGATGAACCCACAGAATGACAGAATATTCTGAGCAGGAAGGGACCCTGAAGGGCCATCAAGTGCAGCTCTGGAGTGGATGGCCCATGGGGGATCGAACCCACAACCTCGGTGCTATTACCAGCTTGCTCTAACCAGCCCCATCCGCTTTATCTTGCTGATTCAACATTCTGCAAATTTCTGACCTCGTATTGATTTCTGATTTTAGTGGAGATGGTGTTTATAAGAACCAATTGTAACTTGACCTACTTACGCTTTCCAGATCCAAGAATAGCGTGCTTGGGCTGCTGCTGCCTGCCGGGACTGGCAGCTGTGTCTCAGATCACTATCAAACATACTTGAAAGGGTGTTTTCCACTTAAGAAAGATGCCTTTTGCCTTTTTTAGGTTTCACTTATTGATGGGAGGGGGAAAAATACTAATTTCAATGTATTTGTGACCTAAAATCAGCCTTGCAAGAAGTCGCCCTCCCTGTCCCTGCAGCAGCACTCAGCCACCTCTTATGGTGCTCAGGGCTCAGCTGTCCCTGGTTCACTGCAGGCTGCACCAGGCCCTAGTTTTACACCTGTCTTTCTATTATCCTTTTCTGGGTTTTCTACTTCATTTTAATTTTTTTTCCAAGATCAAATACACTCATGGGTTTCTGGTGACAGCCAAATAGCTTTGATTTTTTTTTCTCCTTTTATTTCTGATTTTAATTTTTTTTCTACTTTTAGGATTATAGAGCACCCTCTAGGGTAAGAACTGTCAGATTTCTCTCCCTGAGAAACATTTCTATTTTACAAAATTGAAACTGAAAAAGAATCAATTACAAGTATTAGAAGTATTAGATGTTGTGGGGAAGGCAGAGAGGGTGTGGAAAAAGGCTTGAATTTTTATTTAAAAGAAAACAAAGAAGGAACCTTCACTACCTCTTCAGGGGTGTGAGAGAAGCCAAAAAGCAGCAGCAGGCAGTCCCTGGCTCTGTGCCCTGCTGTGCCAGGCAGGCTGCAGGGCTGCCCCAGTGGTGCCATGGCTGTAGCACCCAGAGGCACAGCATCCCACCCAGTGCCAGGGCCCACCTCTGGTGCTTTCTGGGATGCTGAGTGCTCATTACACTGCACATGCCTCCCCACTGAGAGCAGCTGACAGGTCCTGGGGACCAAGTACGTGCTTCAGTGCTGCAGCTGGAGACACAAATTGTTCCTTGCCCAGGGAGCACTGGGCCGTGGCACAAGGGAGATCGTAGAGAGGGCCCCATGGGGGTCCTTGTTGCATGGACCCTCATGCTCCCAGCCTGAGAGAGATGGCTTGTGGTGCTTTGGAGCAGAGCCCAGAGACCCCAGTGCCAAGGTGAGTGGTGAGGGCCAAGCTGAGTGAGGAGGAAGGTGACTGTCATGCCCTGGGCCGCCCTGGTGGGAGAGAAGAGCAATCCTCCCTGCACAGCCTGGGCAGATCCTCTCCCCCTGCTGTCCCTGTGCCGGTGCTCTCCCTGTCCCCAGCTACAGCACGACTGCTTCCCACAGGTTTGCTGTGAGATACCCATTGCTGTGAGGACCAAGCAGGACATTCACTGGGGTGAGCCCAGGCTCCCAGTTAATTGGATCTTGTTCTGGTGACTGTGGGGCAGCTTTCCACTATGGAGTGTGGCTGTGAGGAATCTTCTCCCCTGCAGTCCCTGAGATGCACACCAAGCCCTTTCCTTCCTGGCCACCCACTGCTCTACCATGTAAATTTAACCATTTACACTAAGTGACTAACAGAAAGTTAGGGCCAGCCTCTCCATTCCCCAAACCTTCAGAGACTGAGGATAGGATTTATCCAACTCCATGCACAGATCTCCTGAAGGCAGGAGCTGGAGGATGGATCTCCATCACCTTTATTTCCCCTTGCTTCAGCTGCTGCCTGTGGAGACTGTGGCTGGCCAAGGACAGGCTGTGGTAGGCCAAAAACTGATCCTGACTGAGAGGATCTTCAAAAACTTTAAATCTTCAAAACTTAGAAGATTTAAGACCTATGCTCTCAGCCTTTGAGACACTAGCAAGAAAGACAAACTGTATTTATTCTCAGTGGAATATGATGTTTATTAATGAGATGCTTATTTGCATTAAAATCAGAGGTATTTATTAATACTTGTCATTCATAATGGACATGTTTTGTAGAAACATGGTTTGATCCATCTTTCTTTGTCACCTGATAGCTGTTACTAACTGCCACAGCTTTGTGATTTGCTGCTTTAGAATATCATAGATCACTTGAATCACACAATTGTCATCTTTCTGACTGAGCACTGTAGATTTTATGAACAGGAATATCCTTATCTCCTTGGAAATTACATTTAGATAAGTTCAAATTTTTAATTACTACTTCTAATTTATAGTCTATTATCTATTTGGTAAATAAAAGTGCTTGACAGTGCCTAAAAAGTCATTTCAGTAAGTGCCGTCCCAAAGACACTATTACCTTCATGTTTTATTACAGTTGGTAATGTTTCAAGATCACATGTCACCCAGGATGCACCAAGCAGTTAAAAAACAATAATATCCCTGTCTTAAAGAATCTATATCTATACTCAACAGTATAAAAAGAGATAGCCAAACATATAGGTTTTCTTTGCATTTACTGCAAGTAAATACATGGGGAAGAATAAGTAATCTAAAAATGTTACTGGAGGAAAAATCTTTTCTACTGACACAATCAAATATAATGTGCTTAATTCAAATAATCCAGCAGAGGAAACTTCTGCACTCAAATACCTGCAACATCATGCGACTCATTTGCTGTGTACTGGTGATAATATTCCCCATGTTGGTTTTGTTTGGCTTCATTTACCCAATCCTCGTCTTCAGGACAGCCAGAAAGCAGCACCAGAGCAATCACCACGATGCTGCTGTGATGCACAAGGAATCCAGGGCTGTGGACTGTAGCTTGGTCTGAATTGCCTGGGTAGTTGCTTCTTTTGATCCAAGGAATTGAACAAAATTGCAAAGTGTTTCTACTAGGAAGAAAGGCTAAGAGGTATGTTATTTTCCAAGTATGTAAAGCTTTTTTTCCCATGAGAATACAGTAAGAAACCACCAGGAACACACATTGCCTCTTGTCTTAACGCCTTCCACCTGAAGTTTCATGCTTTGTTTCTTTTTTTCTTGTAGTTTCACAGAAAGCACTTCTCTGGTTGCCTAAAAAGCTGGACCTTGATGGTTTCCCTCTTTCTCTCACAGCTACGCAGCAGCTAACACACCTTTCCTTCTTACTGAGGCTATTCAATCAGAGCAGGGTCTAAACTCATCACTTCATCATAGAATCATAGAATAGTTTGGGTTGGATGGGACCTTTAAAGACCTAGTCCAGCCCCTGACCAAGGGCAGGGACATCTTTCCCTAGATCAGGTTGCTCAAAGCCTAGTCCAACAGAACTCTGAACTCTTCCAATTGGGCCATCCACAACTTCTCTCAGGAACCAGTTCCAGTGTCTCACCATCCTCATCACCTTGCCCACATGCAATAATTTTCCTCTATGTCTAACCAAGGGAGCATTCAGTCTTCCCTTGCTCCCCAAAATGAAGGCATCTGCTGTGGCCAGAAGCTTCTCCATGCTTATATGACCACTCAATCCTGAGCAAATCCCCTAAGGATTTGTTAATTCCACTTCTGTTTGATGGTGTTTTGGATGCATGAAGTCAAAACACACAGAACAGAGACAAACACAAAGAATGGCAAATGTTCAATCCTTGAGTAACGCATCAGCCTCTCAGAGCAGAATGTGTGTGGGACAAAAAAAATTTAAGCTACCACATCTGTTTTGACCTGGCTGGAAGCTACTTTGGCTCTAGAATGAAACAGGTCCTGGTCAGGGGGAGGGTATGGGTAATGTGGACATTAAGCTTTTGATAGGCACTGCGCAGCATGGTAACCAGAGAATTATCTCGCAGGCTGCACACCCCATGTGTCCCCTCTGCAGTGACAGTGACCCCTGAGCTAGCAAACATCTGTGATAGGAAGGAGATCTGCACTGGGATCTGAATCTAAACTACCAACTTATTCTTTGCTTTGAGCTTCTTACTTCAAAAAGGCAGGTGAAGCCCTTAAAATGAAAACCATTGCTCTGTTTCATTTTTTTTTTAATTAGCAAGTAGCAGAGAGCTCAGTGAATGAAAATAGCATTGGAAATGAAGAAAATGCTTTATAGGACTACAGTAGGCAATTGTTTCAATGGAAAAGCATGCTTACTTTCTTGGACCCCATTTTGCCTGCTCTACAGCCTTGTTTTCAACCAGACTAATTGCTCTTGTTTCTGCAGGATTTCCTGCACACTTTCCTGCAGAAAAGACATGAATGCTCGCAATTGTCAGTGTTGATTAAAACTCATTTACAGCCTCAAAATCTGTACCAAGTTGTGCAGCTGCTCAGCTGAGCCACAGACCCACAGCCCCTCCTTTGGCCAAGCTTGATGATATTGAGAGTGGCAAAATCTCCTTGCAGGAGTGCTGAACTTGTGCTGATGCTCTTCCCTGGTTTTCATTTAACCAGGCTCCTTCTCACAACAAAATGACAAATAAGAGCCCCAGGAACCAAGGGGATGTGCATGGACATCTAATGAGTTCAAAGTAGTGGTGCTGGTCTAAAAACTTGTCTCTTAGGTGATAAGGGCCTCTAGAGCAAATTTCCACATGCCAAAGGGTTGCCACGTGTGTGCACAAGGTGCACAATGAACAGAGAGGCAGTTGACCTTCCTTATACTTGGGAAAGGTGATTTTTCCCTCATCCACACAGGAAAGGTGATTTTTATTTGGGGATACATTGAAGACAGGGAGTGCTGGTCTGGAGCAGCTTATTTGCCCAGGACAGGGGTAGGCAATCTGCCATGTGAGACAAAAGTGTCCAAGAGCTCTCATGCTCTACCTAAAGGAAAGGCTTCCATAACATCCCTATTCTCCATATGGGATTTTCATATGAGAAACAAAAGCCTGCTCAAGAAGTTTGCATCTCACCATGCCTCAATATGATACCTTAGTGACCTCTTATGCAGTAGTAATTTCTATGGTATACATTTATTGTAGAACGAAAGTAAGATACCTGCAAAATGGCAAATTATTGTCCTTCCATCTATCTACTTTCTTGAGCAGAAAAAAGTGAGAAACTTTCCATTTCCTGAATACACAATAGACATGTTGCTAGAAGAACTGGATCTTGATTTGAAATATGAATATAACTTTCAGATCAACTCCAGGTCTCTGCTCTCTTGGAGAAGGGATCCAAGCCAGTTAAATCAATGTACAATTGGATATGGAGCTTGACTTCCTTTTCCCTCTAGTTTCAGGACACCAAAGCTCAAAGGTATGCCATTACTGTGAATTCTTGCACAAATAGGGGAGATTCAGGTCCCTGAGTGTTGTCACCACTATGACTACATTGTGAAGAGGTTGTGGAAGTTTTAAATGGAGAAACAGAGAGTTGGTTGCAACTGCCAGGTTCAAATATTTAAGTATCATGGGCCCCATTCCCCCAGGTCCAAACAAAATTCCTTTAAATAACAAAGGCATTCTCTCGACTTAGGCCGTTATTATCCCTTTGATCATGTTTCTTCTGCAAGCACAAGGGCAAGAAATTCATGTTTTGTAAAAAACAAGACCCTAATTTCAGATCTTCAGAACCCACAGATCTAGAAGTGGGTTTAGCGACCAAGGTGGCTAAAACCATCACAGACATAGTGCTAAATAAACCTGCCTCCAAATGCTACTTCATTTTCCAAGCTCGTTCACTTGGTAACTGGACTTGGTGTCTTCTCTTTTCTTCAGTGCCTTTTTGTTTCACATACAGAGGGGGAAACAGTGTTTTAGAGGGTAGCATGATAACATTCTTGCAAGTGGGTCCAGAGTCTCTTTTTCCTCTTTGAAATGCTTTAGATTATGAGATATTTTCAAGTTTAAAAACTGCCAGGGAAGGAAATTTCTTCAGAAGTGTCCTTTGAGTCAGAGATGAAAGTGGTGCCCAGCAGGTATAGGCTAGCAGTAGTCAAAGAAAAGATGAACTCCCAGCAGAAGCGATGAAGTTCACTCCCTCTAGTTCTGCTACTGTATAAGACTACATCATTCTTTCTTTCTAACCTTTTCCTTTTCTGTACACTGGCTGTACCAATAAATGTGCAAAAACTCTGCCTGTGAATCTGCATTCTTAGCCTAATTTTCCTGCTGTTTATGATGTTTTCCCTGAGGACAGGAGTCAGACTACCAGCCAATTCATGCAGTGACCCAAGCTCTATCAAGGGATGACACATCTGGACACCTCTGCAGAAGATGGAGCACACCCCAGGGCTGTGGGAGCAGGCACCAACTTGGACCTCAGGAAGGCAATATTCAATTTCCATGTTTAGCAATGATCTTTTGATAAATCAGTGAGTGTTTGAGATCTTCTGCATTAATAAATTTGAGGGTTTGTGAAACTTCATTGATAGTCTCTGGAATTATACATTTGGATGCAATGCTATGAATGCAGGAAATGTTAAGATCCTTTTGCAAAGGGGAACAATTTACTGGGAAGGCAGGGTAAGAGCATCTAAACATAACAGAAGAGATGCTGGTGGTGAGAGAAGTGCTTCTGAGAAACCTGCTTTTATCTCCTGCAAATCTGTTTTACCATTTCAGCCCATATTCCTCATTTGCCCTCACCTCATCCCACACGTTTGATTTAAACCTGAGACAAGCCAAGGACCAAAACATGAACTCTGAGTCCATGACTGTCTCACACCATCTCTAGCTTCCCCAAGAAAGCTGCAAATATGCAGAGGAGAGTGACACAGAGACACCTGTTCTGGCAGAGCAAATTAAAATGTTGGTGCTACAACATAAAATCAATGTTGCACATTAAAGGGTCCTTTAATGGACATCAGGGAGGAAATTACATTCTTGTCTGGTTAGATGAATTAACTTTCAGATAATAATATTTAGATATTGGTATTCCTAATCCATTTTTAACTCCCAGCCCTTTAGGATTGTTGAGGAACAAACCCCTTATAAGCTGTTTCTAACTCCAGAAACATTTACAAAGGGGGCTTCTATAATACCTGGAAAACCTGAGTTTGGAAGATCAAATGACCATTCATAGCCAATTACCAGAGCTGTGGCAGACTGAGTCTCCTGGCTCAGCTCCTGGGGTCTCAGCTATCAGTACAGTTGCTCAGACAGTGGCAGTTTCATTGTGTTATTGAGAACCTGTAACAAAATACCTTATTTCCATGCTCTCTGAGTAACCTGCACTCCATGCACCCCCTCTGTGCCAGTACTGCAGGCAGAAACCAAAGAAGCCTGGGATGACTCCTGCCTACCCAAACAGCAACCAACACCCTGCATGCAAAATGCCTTAAATACACTTCTTCCAAGTTAACTAAATGTTCCTGATGCTCTCTGATAAGTAAAAGCCCTATAAACTGTTCCCAGTAGTGAGCAGAGAGAAGTACATCTGAAGCCAACTACTTTACTACACTGAAGTTTTATATGAAGAATATGCTGAAGCTTGATCATAAATAATTAAATACCTTTCTAAACTATTAATGCAGCTTGTTGATGGCTTCTGTTTTGCTTATGGTGTTTCAAAGGTGTTGACTGTAGGCAAGTATAGATCTTTATCTGGGATGAAAAACAGCTTTGAAAATATTAAAACACCTTTGCAGTTTAAAATCTTTCTCCAAACAGGGACAGGAAACTGAAGTGTGCTGTCTGCAAGACAGCACTCCTAAGAAGGATCTAAAGATCAAAACAGAGCTCAGTAAAGTCACTGCAAACAAATCTATTTGGTGTTTGACCAGCTAATGTCAGCCACTTACAAAACACAGAAGTTTCACTGCACAAGGCCACCATCAGAAATATGCAGAGCTAGACAGAAACTGTCTGAAGCAATAACTGACATTATTTCCAAACTAACTAACACCAAAAGTGGTTATTCAAGGCATCCAGTGCTTGGAATCAGGTACAAGACTGCAGTACATCACGTTTCCTTGCAGTTCCCCTCCATTAGAAAGAGCTTAAGGGTACCAAGGCAGGTGGTATCTAACAGACAAGTACTATCCCAGTCTCTGGAGGCTACCATGATGTTGCAAATTATCAGAACTGTATTTGTGAACTTGGAGAAGTGTGACAGAGGTTTTCCAATTATTTTTCTGTTCAGAAAGATTTGAATTTTTTAATCAGCTGATGAAGGGTTGCACAGAGAATCCTGGAGTATTCCAGGCTCAACTTCCACCAAGCAGAGGGCACAAATGTCACAGCTCTCATGCCAGATTTATAAAAAATCCCTGTCTAAGCTCACTCTGCTAAGAATGATCCCACAAGCAATTTTTGTTGAGCCACATGCCCTCTGCCCCAGACAACTCCAAGCTGATCCACAGCTAATATTTCTGTGCACTCTGGTGATGATGACAGCCCACAGCAAGTGTCCCAGTGGATTGCATTAGTGATTTCATGTCAAATTAAAAAGGTTTACATGAAAGGAAAGAGGGAAAACTAAGCTCAGAATCAAAAAAAAAACATTCTGCTAGCTTGTAAGTACAGTCCCAGATGTGGAAAAGCATCCCACCTCCCCTAACCCCACGTCCTTGCCTTTGTGCTACCACAGTAAAACAAGCAAATTCAAAACGCCAGCATTAAATCATCTCCTGCTGGTGCAGTAAACCTGCAGATGAGCACTGCTGACCTGTCTTACAGAACACAGGGAGCTCCTGTTAGTGCTGCTGTCTGCTGGGCTGGGATTATCATGCTGCTCATGGCTGCAAGGCATTGGAATGCTGGAGCCCATCTGCTCTGATGTTTGTGTTAGATGGGTTGTTCATGTAAATACCCATGTAAATGGTCAAACTCATTATTTCCTCCTGGAATGGTGCTCTATCTGCTCCAGTTAGAAGGGGCTGCCTCTGTTGACTCCTGCAGCCTGCCTGCAGACCTGTCATTGCAACATGATCTCCAATCAGTTAGGCCGCTTCAAAACAAAATGAGAATATTGAGTGGCACCGGCAGATGGTGAAGATCTGTACCAAGCAGATAAAGTCCCTCCATATTTTTGAGGAATATGAATGAAAAGAATAAGAAGAAAAACATGAAATGTTGCTCAGCTTAGGAGAAAAATCATGTTTGCTTTGGCTGGACAGAAATAGCAGAGCAAGGAGCAGTGGCATCAGAGGGGGTGTTCTCCTGCAGCCTGAGCTGCATCACTGAGATTCCCAAAAGCCTCCACTCACAAACAGAGCCTAAGGAAAATAATTAAACTCTTGAGTACTTTGCAATTCAATCCAGTTACCATGGGTAATGCACACCTTTTGCCCCACCTCACATGGCACCAATATTTTTTGGTATCATGTTGGGGCACAGACATTTCTCTGAGTGTCTGGTCCATCTTCCAGAAAGGGCACTTAAAAAACTACCAGAAGGCTTTCAGATTGCTTTTATATAACACTATTGGTCTGGATTCTTATCTTGGCAATTTAGCATCAAAATGTCACTGATCAAAGTGCCGGAATTCACACTATTTTCCTTTTCTTGAGGAAGCAATATGATTAACTAGGTTATTAGAATAAAATCTTAACAGTGTATGTACTCACAACATTTTGCTCCCACTAATTAATTTCCAATGGAATACCCTGCCAGAGGATCAGCTTACTACTGAGAGAGAGATCACAGCACACAGAAGCTTAATTGGATGGGAAGTGGTCCCAGAAGGACACAACTCCACTGCATTGTGATGCTGTGCTGGATCAAAGGCTGCCAGGGGCTGGGCAGAACTGGAACCCCATGAATGGGGCTGCAAATGCAGGTGCCAGGCTTTGCTGGCAGCAGGGCCATCCAGGACCTCACAGCCCTGCCAGACATTGCTGGGGACATGCCCCCTATGGGCCAAAGCTGACCCTCCTGTGGCTGATGGCAGAAAGGGCAGACCAGCGCATTCAGGTTCTTTTTAGCCAGCTTTGGTCAGTCAAACCAGGAATGTGACCAAAATTCATCCAACAGAAGCATCCACATGGCAATTCCTTACTGTGAGAAGTTAAATTGGCAGTTGTCATCTGCTCTCTCTTCCCTGCTTTAAGGGAAGAGTGTGAAGGATTTGGTCACAGGTCAGCATCTGTCCTGCACTGACTTTCAGGCCTGTCGTGTTTTCAATACATGGCCAGCACCTCATGGACACAAATGCATCAGCATTTTCTGGAGGACGTGAGGCACAATCCTCAGTTCTTCTGTGAGGCTAAAGGTCAATCCAGTAATGAGTAACTCAACATGCAGCTTCTCCAAATTATAATCAAAACTGAATATTGGATCATTTAAATGAAATTAATCCATCACTTCTGCTAACTGAATTGTGGTTAAATGACCTGGGGCAAATTAAGGCAGTCCCTGTGGAAAACTTCTTAGCACTAGAAGCATATAAAAAGAAAAATGCAGGTCTTCTATAAAAACAGTCTTAATTTGGTTTGTTATAAACCTGACTCCAAGTTCTGCCAGCAGCCTGATAATGCTGCTAAAAGACAGTTGTACCCTCCTGCAGAAAGAAAGGGGAGCAGTTCTTTAGTTCTTCTCATTCAATACTGAGGTGAAAGGTCCTTTTCTTTACAAAAAAAGTTACTAGCTCTCAGTAGACCATAATCCTCATGTTGGAGTCTTAAGGTTAACAGCCTGGGTTGGGGCATTCATCTTTTGAAATGTCTTTCATGCTTTGATAAATCATTCCTTTCCCTCAATGCAGTACCTTTTTTCCCAGCAGCCGTTCAAAACTGAATGAAAAATCTGTGAAGGAATTGTAGACAAAAGAGAGCAGACACCTCAAACTTCCAAGGAGTTTTGAAAAGACCTACAGAAAACCCAGATGGGTGTGTGATACAATATCACAAGTTTTATTAGCAGCAGTTGTAGCAGCTCATGAGCCTCTGAAGCATCTCACCACTCCTCTGGGTGACTCATTTCTCCCTATCCCAAACACTGCAGCCCATCACAGTGGAAAATACTGACTTTGCAGAGCAGCATTAAGGGATGAAGAGCATGCACTCTGAAAATTCCCATGCTGTCCTTTAACAAAAATAGACCTTACTGGAAGAAACTGGGCCCAGGATTGTGCACAGACTTGACATCTGAGAGATTGCCCTCACACAGCACTAATGAATCTGCACTAATGCTCATCACTGGTTGTTCCTGGGTGAAATATGTGCAGATTCCTGACATCCAAGTGATTTGTTGCAGAAATCACACAGCAGAGGGTAGCAAAGGACATTATAAAAAGAACCTGGAGCATGAATGAGGTGGGCCTCTCGCATTTAACCTTGCTCAGTCTCCTGAAAAGGTGTCACAACAGGATCATGGCACGTATGAGGAAGTGGGGGAATTACTGGGTCCTTCCCTACTGACCTTGCTTGTGATAACCAAAGGTGCAGCTAACTTCTGTCAGAGTCTTCACTGGGTGAAATATGGAAAATAAAATAAGGGCTGGCAAACTGTGGCCTGTGTTGGCTGAACTTCCCCAGGCAAAGTCAGGGAAGACAAGCACAGTGCAGAGCAGCAGCTCATCCTGGAAGGCAGATCCATGAAGCCCTAGCCTTTAGGTGCAGGGACACAAGCTGTGTCACACCACCTGCATGCAGAGCCAATCAATGGCTCTCAAATATCTCAGTTTCCTTGCTGACTCCTGGATCTTGCTGCTCTGATCATCCAAACCAGCATCCTCTGGGACCAAACCCAGCCAAGGGCTGCTCCAGGTGAACAAGGATAAGGCTGCACTGGTCTGGGCTCCCACAGCCCTCTGTGGGCCCCAGCATTCTCCTGGGGCACTCAGACAGAACTTCCCACTGCCTGCCAGGGCCTGTGAACATCCTCAGTTCCATGAGGTGAGATCATTCTGCTGGTTGACTATGACTTACCCTTCATGCTTTCTCAGACTCTGCAACTAAGGAACCCCCAAAATGAAAACCAGCATCTCAAAGATTTCCCCTGAGCCCAGGGAGGATGAGGGCTGAGTACCATGGCAGGGGAGGCAGCTGTTAGCACATCTTACAGCTCCACACCACTCCAGGAGACCAGAGTGTGAGCACCAGGCAAGGTCCATGATGATCTACAGTCTCTCAGCAAAACCTGCTGTTACTGCAGGTCTGTTTGTGAGGCAGCCAGCCTGACAGAGGATTTCTTTTGTTCCCACTGCTTTCTCCTTTCTGCTGAGAAATGTTTTCGTGGCAAGAAATGTTAAGAAATATATTAATGTAAAGCAAAACAGGAAGGGGGAAAACAAATGCAAAAACTAAGTTAAATGTGGTGTTTTCATGGTGTCTCTCAGGACCTTTTTCATATCAGCTGCCATGAAGATGGGGATACCTTCCACTTTGCAGAAGCAAGACTGTTGTCATCTTATTGTGAAGCTCCCACACCTTCTCAGTGATTTTGCACGGGCAGCTCCTCACAGCACTGACTCCTTGTTCTCCACAGCACAACCAACAAACTCCAACTCTCTCCTCACCCAGCTAGCCCACTCTTTTGTAGCACTCGTCTTCTTACTGGACACAGCTGTGGCCTGTTAAGGGCAAGCCTGTTCCTAATCTTTGGTGATTGGTACAGCTGCAACTGCCCAGGTGTGAGACTACCCTCTGCACTATCTTCATTTTCTTAGATTCTATCCCTCCCCACAAGACCTCAGCTGTGACTGAAACTGCAGTTTTGGCTTAGGGGCCAGAAAAGAGCCTCTTCTATTTACTGGTGCAAACACATCCATAAAGTTGTATCAGTGACCTGTCTCTGCAGAACGTGTCTCATATAGTGCTTTGCATCCAGAGTTCCTCACACCCTGCTGCAAATCCCTTCCTGGAAATCATCACCTGTGGATCCCAAAGTGGGCTCCAGAAAGTGAGGCTGGAGCCAGGTTTGACTGCAGTTGATTTGGGACCTACACCTTCACTCTGTCCTTTGTGAGCACAGATGATGCTGCAGAGGGCCCATGGCAGCTTTATTGCTGCAGTAAATGCTCTTTGCAGAGACTAGGGGACACTCACCTTTGGCAAATGATGTTCCACTAGAAACCATGACCCTGGGAAAGCCACTGCAGCCGCAGTGCATCCCAGCCAAGAGCTAGGATGTTTGAGACCCATTGGTTGGCTCCTGCAGGTCCTTCCTGCTGCCCCAGGGGAAGCCCCGCAGCAGCTCCGGCAAGAGTTAGGCGAAGGTGAGAGGTCCCCAGCCCCCTGCCCTGTCTCCTGGTGCTCCTGTGCAAAGAGAGCAACAGCTCTCCACAGCAACTCACTTCCTGCCTCCCTCAGACTGAGGAAAGCAAGGGGGATAAGAGCAAAATCTCTTTGACAGAGCACAGTGTGTGTCGCTGCCCTTGAGCTGAGCAGGCATCTCCCGTCTGCACGCACAACACCCGCAGGTCGTCCTCAGGTCCTGTTCAGCTAACACGGACATTTCCATGGCAGCTCGAGCAGACAAACACCACAGGAAGGAAGCAAGCACATCTTTGGTTACAGTTTCACTACATTCATAACCTTAATATCACATTAACACAGCAAGGGCATTGGTGCTGTAATTGCATTCCAGCTGCCTGAATGCTCCTCTTAATTTAGCCATGCTACTTTAGCTTTGCTGTGAGTTACAAATCATTCTTGCTCTCAAGAAGCAAATCAATTTACAGATGTTGCAAGAGATAGGATTACCCAGTAGGTTTTCTTTTTTAAACACTTGCAATGTATAAACTTTATTAAATGAAAGCAATTTCTCCAGGGAAGTCCAACAGGCACTTACACCAATGGCAGAGGGAGACAAATTGCAAAGGTTTCTGAGCTTCAGGGAACAGCACAGCCTCCTTGCAACTGACTTGAAGGAATTCTGCCACAAACAATACAGCAAAGCAAGAACATATGTTGTATCCTGTACCTGTGCAGGTCTTTAAATGTTCATTGATTTTGAAGGATACAGATATTGTGCATATACATATATTATTATCAGTCTATGAAGCACTGGCTTTTCTGAGATTGGTGGCATCTTTTTTACTCTGAGCAAGACTTCTCAGTCAGTTTGAATTTTGCCATGGTTTTGACAAGGAAAGGTGACCCAATAGTTTGAGGCTGAAATTTAAAACATTCATAAAACTTCGTTACAACGATCTATGTATGGATGAGTTATCCAGTTTATTAAATAATAATAATGGATTTAAGCAAAGCCAATTTTTTCTGGACTACGGGCAAGTAGCCATACTCTTGTGCAGCCTTTTTCTGCTACATTTATCCCATTTCAAATCACCCCCTTGGTCATGCATTTACTGAATTACATGGTTGTGCTGGGGAAACTGCACTTTTGCCTGTATGATCGCTGTTCCTAATTAAAATAATTAGAAACAGTGTCCACAGATGGTGCTGAAGAGCAGCAGCATTGCCCTGGACTGCTGTACAATCAGAAATATTCCAGAGAACTTCAACCACTGCTGATTACATAAACTTCCAGTGATGGGTACTTCTGGAGATATTGCACTGTTTCCAAGCATCCAAGTACATAATAAACTTTGGTATTTCTATGGAAACATCGTTACATCTCAAATAAACATCAGCATTTCATTTTCTACAGTAATAATATGTCTCTCTAATTTTTTAAGCCATCTTCTTGAATGCCTTCTTTGGAAGTTGTCTGTAATGCAGTCTCAGTTCATGTTGTCTGCTCCTTCGGAGTACTCTGAAGACTGTGGTACTATGATTTATGGGGATGAAACACACATTTCACCTGTAGTGCCAGTGATCCTTCTGCCTTGCTGCACAAGCTCTGCTCCTGGTACTGACACAGGGAGACAGGCTGGACATGAGCTGGTGAAACAAAGTCTGTTTTGAATAGGGTGATGTCAGGGGCCTCAGTTCAGTGATATTGACCCGAGGCCAGACATTCAAGATGAAAATATCAGAACTGCTCCCAGCTGGCACCTTAACAATACATCAGTCTTGAAGGGCATGGAAACCTGCTTTTGGAGGCTGTTTACTCTCAGAGAGCTCTGAGAACTGTAACTTTCTTCGCAGTTTATATATCCGAGAGCCAGTTCATGAAAATAAAATCAATCCTCCTATTTCCAGAAAGGATGAATTCAATATTGCTTTGAGAATTTAATCAAGATTTTAAAGAAATGCTGCAACATTACTGAAACCTATACTTTTTTTCTGATTTAGGCTGGGATAGAGTTACTTTTCTTCCTAGTAGCTGGTACAGTGCTGTGTTTTTTACTCGTGAGCAATCAGAAGCAATATGTTGACCCGTGTTGTACAAGAAATCAGGTTTTTCCCTCTGGCTCTTTTCTGTAAAATCTATGACTTTCAGTCTTGAATGCTCTTATACAAGAGAAAAATTAAATTGTATCAGGAGAGGAGTGAAGGATGCACATTTTAGATACCACTACACACAAAACATTTTTGAACCAGCCACGGGCTTCCCATAGCTGCTAAGAAAATCTGTCTGTGCCTCTTTTATCTCTCACATAAATTGTAAAAGGTTCAGTTTGTAAAGCCCCTTACTACAGACACCAATGTCCATAAGAATGGGACATTGCACTTGGCTGGGATCTCTAGGTTTGGCTTGACTCCACTCAAAACAAGCAAACTCAATAAATAAATATTGGCATCTCTAAGGGAGGGCTGAACTTCTCCTTCCAAGGACTGCAAAGAGAGAGCTTGAGAGGGTGAGGTTCCAATACCTTGGATGCTGTTTGTCTGATGAATATATTTTTAGGTGTAGCCTCAAGTTAAACATTAAATCTCCAACATCACAGCTCATTGGATTCTCATCAGGTGTAACACTGAAATTGCCAGAAGGCTGTATTCCGGTGAAAGACCAAACCAGTCACAGCATCAAGACCAAACCAGTCACAGCATCCTTCACTCTGCATTTTCTGGAATCTCTGTCTGCTTGCTCAAAATTGTTCATGATTGATCAGAGAGCATGTGCAGTTTCTCTCTGTCAAACCTCCTAAATTGACTGAAATAGATTCTTCTAAGACAAGCATATATATAACACAATGAAATATCCCACAATAAATAGTGTGAATGAATGGTGCTGACAAGAACTGATGTGCTTGTTCCAAACATCACATTGTACAGAACTGAGTATGTGCAACCTAGAAAAGGTCAAAAACCTTAAAATAGCTGATGTCCACAAGCCCATCCTCTCCCTCAAGCTCTAGAGATGTTAGGACTCAATTAATGCCACACTAATTTCCTACTTCCCAACACACCGTGACATTTTGATGCCAGATAACTTTTGCTGTTTTGTAACCAAACCTTGGAGGAAGGCTGGATGTCACACATTTTTATTTGGATTCTTGTGTTTAATGCAAGTGACAGATGGATTTATTTTTTTTTCTCCAGCTTATTCCAATGTTCCAGAAAGATTTAGGTTGAAGACTCACCTTGTCTCAGAGGTACCAGAGGATCTGGCATACGTGATTCCTTGTTTCCCCACGAGCAATACCTGTGTCACTTGTGCTCTGGAGCAATGCATCTTTCTTCAACAGTCTGCCCCCACTTCCTTCTGATTCATGGGACAGACAGCAAGGACCACTGATTTATCTGGCCCCCTCCCACACAAAGCAGGTTCAAGGGGCCAGCACCCCGTGCTGAGGACCCTTTAAGGTCAGGCTTCAAATACCTCATGTGCCCAGAGCTTGGACCACACCATGGTGCTGGTTTGTGATGCAGAACTTCTGGAAGGCAACTCTGCCTCCTCTCCACCCAGACAGCCATTCCACAGGGATGCAGTAGAAATTTAAGGTGATGAAAGGCAGGACACTAGGTGTGCATGACCACCAGTATGACATTGGCTGGCCACTGTCCCAGGCTGCCAGAGGAGGTGCCTGCATCCAGCAGGATCACAAAGAGATAAATGGGAGCCCTCATGAGGATGGCAAGAGCACAGAGTCATCTGATTGGATTGACAAAAAATATCAACCTTGTCCTCACTGAGAGCTTGAAAGACCTTCTTGGTAGCGTTAGCACACGTGAATCTCAGCTGCCCCACAATATTCCAGGAAATCTTTTGCACGGCGTAAAATCACAGCATAAGAAATTAAGTCACAGTCTGTATCTGTGAAACAGTTTTAAAGTTTTCAACTCAGAATATAAGTGTCAAATCACTAAGGTGTCCCAATGTCCATGCTGGGGAATCTAAGCTGCCCCACACTGCTCTCCCCTCCTTGCAGAAGTCCTGTCTGGCCCAATTTGCTTGAATCTGATTCCAACCTCTTATTACAGTCAGATTTTAAAAGCCTAGGAAGAAAAACGCTAGGCTGTGGATTTTAAAACATCCAAGCCACGTTTTACACAATTTTGGTTTCAGTGGTCTATATGCTGAGAAGATGAGCTGCTGCCTGAGCACTCTCACCACACCACAAGATGGTCCTGTGTTTTGAAGACCAGACAAAGCCTCAGCCAATACACACTCCCATGCACTTTCAGATAAAAATCTACATTATGTTACACTGCTTTGTGTTCTGATGTTACTACCACATCATTTTAGGAAATAAAATAAATACTGTCCCCCCTCAAAAAGAGCATTCTACATGGGAGAGGACCCAAATGCTTTCCATAAAACAGCACCTGTTACACTTCCGTACATGAATGACACAGTGAAAAAGCAACAACTGTTGCTGTAGTGTCTATTGAATCTTTGTTTTCCTTTTGTAAATAACAACCAGGTAAGATTTTTCCAGGAAAATATTACTTGAATAAACCAGAAGCACAAACCCATTCAGTGTCATTTGATCACCAGTATCTTCAGAAAATGTCACATTTCCTTCTAGAGCAAAGTTTAGCCAGTAAAAGGTTTCTTTAATTGGCAAAATTAATGAAAACAATTCTGAACAGTAAAGAAATCTTAGCTTAAAAAATGAGTAAACTAAGACCAAGTGTCCAGTTGCTGAATACTTTATTCTTTTTTTACTTCATACACCTGAGCTCTTAAGGATTGTACAAAATATAAAATAAAATAAAACCCCAGTATGGTTTCACCGATCTTAAAACTGCAGCCTTGTATTTTTTCATCATTTATTGTAAATATAAAGAGGGGTATGAAAATTGCTAGTGTATCTACTGGAAGCACCTAACCTTTTGGATATTATGTCATTATTGTTGCCATGAGAGTTGGCTTCGTTGATTCAATTTTTTGAAGAAATGCCAATTTTATTACAACTCTTTCAGCAGAAATGTGTCCCATTTCAAGCAGAAATTCACTGAGAAGTGAACTTCCATTAAAACCTCATCCAGAAAAAAAGCCCACTTTCAATTCTACTGAAGAGAGGAAGAGCCTGCCTTTGCCTCCCCCACCATTAATAGGAATGCACCAAAAAAAAGGCCACAGAGAGAAACAGGAAGAATTATAAAAACACACACTCAAACTTCCCATAATAGCAAAATTCAAAATAAAATACCATTGCAGCCCCAGTGGCAACAGGGACTGCAGCAATATGAAGAGACAAACATTTGGGTGGAATGTAGGCAGCAAATCCTTCTGCAGAGGAATGAAGTCCACTGGCACGTAGACGGTGTGTGAATGTACTGTGGCTTGCTGAACCAGGTCCTGGGAGAAGCTGAGCAGCTTTTGCAAGATGCTGTCTGAGGGCACCCTGCACTGAGGGGTGGAAATCATGAAGCCCTCAGACAGCATCGTGCAGATTTAGGTCCCTAATGCAATATAAAACATATTTGCTCCCATTAAGTGACCTGGGAGCTTGCTTTGGCTTAGTTTTTTCCCCCAAGCATTTGTTGTTAAGTTAATTAAGCATTTAAAAATAACAGTCTCTCACTTTCCAGAGACTCACATAATCTGTCTTCATCTAAAGGCCAGATTTTCTGCAAGGGCAAATCAATACAGTTTCACTGATTGAGGATCTGACCTTAAAAGTCTATCAAGTGCATTAAACCCAGCACAGTATGACATGTGCCTTGGCAGTAGGACAGTTCTCTGGATTAATATTGAGGGAAATTTGGCAATTAAAAAAAAAAAATCTCTGTTTTGAAGTGCTGCCATTCCTTTAATTGGTGCTGAGCCCCTCAGTTTCTTCCCTGGAGGACTGCACAGCCACCTCTGGGCTTTCGCTGTCGGTCTCCTCCAGCTTGAGGGCCGCGTTGTCCAGGCCGGCGTGGCCGGGCTGCGGCACGGCCATGGGCTCTGCCGTGGCAGGGGGAGCGGCGCAGTACAGCGTGAAGCCCACCATGATGATAACAAAGGACACGATGTAGAGACCTGAAAACTGGCAGAGGAGAAAAAGAGATGCATTAAGTCTCACTGATGTAAGAACATGCCGCACGTAAGAACACAACGTTGCCTTGTTTCAGTAATGTGCAAGCTACCCTTCCTTGTAAAAATTATTTTGATGAGGATTATCACCGTGAGCTGGATTCAGGTCTGAAAACCAGAATTCAACAGCTCTATTTACTCAAAGACTTGGGCCACTGGCTGATTTTCTCTGCACCTGTTTCCCAAGACTGCTGGACAGGGAGTTTCCTTGGGTCTACACACACGAATCTTAACAGGGAGATCAAATGGGTGTAAACACAGTCATCATACTGAATGAAAGTTGTTTACTCACATGAATACTGAAACACTCTACCCCTACGAGAATTTTGATCCAGCACATGCAAGTATTTCAAGTTCTAGCAAAGATGAATCTCTGTGCTATTGCAAGCCACCAGGTTAGTTCTCTGCACAGATCTCTAACCATCTGCAGGGCTAGATGAGTGTTATTGCTGGATCAAAACCAGTTTGCTCCCTACACCCAACAGGTCCTTGAGGGGACAGAGGCTGGGGCTCTTTTTACAAGACTGGCATTTGCAAGCTGTGAAGAGTGGTGAGAGCTAAAGAGTACAAATTGCAGATGTACATCAGGCACTCTGTTGTTCACTTGCCTGTTAAAATTCCAGTAATTGCCAAGATTCTTCCACCTTGACAGAAAGACAAATACTTCATAACACCAGATTCAATAATACCAAGTGTTGAAGTTATCCACAGAAAGGAACACTTTTCAGCAGGTTTATTAAAATCCTCCACATTCCTTTTGTCAAACCACACTGATTAAATACTAGGAGGAAGGATCAGCATATCCTACACACCTCTGTCAATATCCTCCAAGCTTCCTTAGACATGCTTGAAAAATATGGTCTAGTTTATCAGGATGAAATTAATGGTAGGACCTAGACAGTGGACTCTCCTCCAAAAAAGACTAAGGCATCTAGAATTTAGGCACTGCAATTCCTAGCTGGCAGTCACTTGGCTTGGAAACTCTTGGATGGCAGCATACAAAAAAAAAGGCAGACTGAGAGAGGCAGCAGGATCACCCATGGTCACACCTCCCACTGACCTCTTCCCAGCAAATGGGCAGAGCCTGGGGCTGTATCCAACCACCTGCACAAATTGTCCAGCCTAAGGCCCTGAGTGAGCACGTGCCTATGTGCAAGGACCTGTGGCTGTGCAGTCACAGGAACTGCAGGAACTGGAACTGCTGGAACTGCAGATCCCTCAGAGCACAGTGCCCACAAGGCTGGAAGTGTCTCTGATCCTGATGAGTCAATTCCTCCAGGAGTGGATACAGTCACCAAGGCAGGGTGCCAAAGCTGTTGCAGTGTAGCTGTGACTCAAGGCCTGCCTGTATTTTTACATTTATTGACACAGGTGAACATTACCCATGCTGCCCTATCAGACCTACACTCTTTTTTTTCCCCTTTCGAGGAGAACTTAGTGGTTTTTTCCTGGGTTTTTTCTTTCTTCTTATTTTTTTTTTTAAATTTCAAATATTGCAACAACTTGATTGCTTCAGACACTGATTTCAGTCATACCTTGTGCAGCTGATATCCTCATTCCCACTGCTGAGCCTAGAGAGTACTTCAAATGTTACCGGAGGACTGTATCTCCATCTAGTGTCTGTGATGTATACTCCCTTCTACAGTGCTTTATACAGCTAATGCATGAGATCTTTCTCAATAACTCTTGAGGGATTACAGGTATCTATATAATGAGTTCATTAGGAAGCAAAGCAAGGATTCATTATGGAGTAAAAGGAAAAAATAAAAAAGAGTTCAAAGCCAGCATGAAAAATTCACATTTCACTTGAAACAGACATGGCTGGGGCCAAAAAGTTAAGTGCATTAGCAAAACACTGTGCACAAATCAAAACTTTATCAATTCCTGGGCCTGGTTTCTGCTGCAGCCACTGATTGTGGTTCTCCTGTTTGTTTGTTTCAGAGCAGGTTTAGACCATGGCAATTCAGAGCTCTCCATGGCTCTCTCCACTCTACAGCCCAGCCAAGCCTCCAGCTGCTTGTTGAGAACATCATCTGATAATGGGGAATACTAATTAATAGGGAATAATACTAATTATAGGGAATAATAATTCCCTGTATTTTTTGTTTGTAGATTCCTGTATCCAGAGTGCTTTTTAATCCAGCAAACATCCTACTTGGTTCCTTTGCCCCATAGGTAAAGAAACTATATGGTTAACTTGGCAATAAGATTTTCTACTGCTAAGAACCATGTCAAAATTAGGCTCTCTCAGTTCATGATTATCTCAGATAACAGATGAGATAATAACTTATCTCAGATCCTCTGATCACTAAAGATGTGGTATTACTCCCCTTTTTGTTACTTCATTGTTTCTAATCCCAGATCCAAGTTCCTGTTTCAATAAATATCTGAAGTTCTCTCAACATAATCCCAAAGTCTTCATCTGTTCATTTTTCCTTTTGGTACCAGATTACCTCACTGTTAAAAATTATGAGATAGCCTGCTCCCAGAAAAACCTCTTCCCAAAATAAGCTAAAAGTGTGAAAAATAAAAATTTAATATATCTCCTCCAAAGCTCTTCTTCCTCTTCACTATAATGAATATAATCACTTCTTGAGTTAAGCTAGCTGGGCACCAAAATCCACATTTGGAAGTGACTCAGAAAGGATTTAATTGTTAGACCGTAAGTATGGTTTGCTTCCTGTATTCATTTTTAATGGATGCTTTGTAGTTTGGAGCAAAATCTGGAACCCAAAACAGGGAGAAAAACTGAGCTAAGAGACTCTTGAAAAGGAAAATCTAGCTGCTGTCAGACCCTACCATTACCAGACTCTGCCCTGCCTGCATTTTCAGAAAACAAATCTGACCTAAAAGCTTCTGGCTGAAGAGAAAGCAACCACATGGAATAATACAAATTAAGCTCCCAAGCAAAGTTCACAGGCTTCTCACTCTCACAAGCCCTTCCAGTCACCGAGCGGCTGACTCAATTACTCCAATTGCTTTAATGAACTAAGTTCTCACAAGTGATTCTGGATGGAAAGTGGAGGGTGGAATGAAATCCTTTCAGCACTGTCATTTAGCTTGAGCAGACACTGCCAAAAATATTTCAGAGCACAACAGAAGTAACTGCCTTTTGGAGAGTGTAGAGAATAATACATTTATTTGTATTTTTTCAGATCCTTTAGTCTCTCCTTAGCAGCAGCCCTAAGAGAGCTTGATTGTCATCCCAAAATGTTGGTAAAGAACAGATTAAACTTCTGAAAGAAAGTATTATTTTCTGAAAATCAAACCAGTCCTCTTTCAGACACCAAATGCCTTTCAGGACAGGGAGATTCAAACCCTCTCCTTCGACACTTGGGAGTAATGAACTAGATCTAACATACAATTCCACAAAGGGTTTTCAGTGGGAACTCTATTATTGTTACACCTCAGGAAATTATTTACTATCTCTTAACATTAACTTATCCCTTCAAGTGTGAAATGGTTTGAAAGCGGCTCTCTGGCTAATGGTGCAAAGCTCTGCCATTAACTGACATGACTCCTCCTGACTGACACCTGCCAACAATGAATGACAAAAACTGCAGAAATGTGCAGGTGCAAACAGCTGTTTTGGGGCTTTTAACAACATTACACTTTATTAATCATTCTGGAGTAGAAACACAACTGAAAGAATGTGAAAGTGGAGGAATGAATGTACTCACCTTGTAAAAAAACAGGAAAAGCCCAATGAAGAGACTGTAGAGATCTGAAGTCAGAATTGCCAGGTTGACGGAGGTTGCGCTCGTAACTTTAATCACAACTGGCATGAAGTTGTACAGCCCAAACATGCACAGGGCAAAGGCTGTGAACAGCAGTGCTGCAAAGCAAGGTGACACCTTACTCCTCAGGCACAGAACTGTGATTTTATAGAGCACTGATATCCTTAAGATGCCTTAAAGCTATGCATTTCTATCTCCTACAAGATATGGGAATGTACATGCAAGAGAGGCATGAAAGACTACCTTGTACTGCAAGAATTACTGTACCTATACAAGACAGTATAGAAGCTATATATATATATGTACATATACAAGATGTGTATATATATATATATATATATGTATATATATGTATATATATAAGTATATATACACGTAAGTTCTTGTTCATTCCTACATAACCTAAGAGCTGTCTGAAGACATTTAGAGCCACACTTCTTGATAACGTTTAGTATTGTTCAAGTCAAAATGTGCCCATTTTTCCTGTACTTCATTTAGGAAGGACAACAGAAGAGTGTTCTTGTGATGTTTCAACAACAAACATGTCAGTAATTAAACAGGTTTCATTTTTTACTTATTTCAATTTATTTTGAAAAATTATTTCAAGTTATATGTAAAATACAAAACCTGTTTTAATGTTCAATCCTGCAGACCCTCTCTCTTTGCTGAGCTGCAAAGTTTGAAGAAAATAAACTTGTGAAATACAGTATTAATGCTGCTTGTTATTCAGAGAAAGAAAAGCCCCACCATTCAAAGTCTAAATGATTATCATTTCCCAGTGTTCTGTAACATGCACATTATTTTGTCATACACATACCAATTTTCCAGTTCCACTGAATTTTCATTATCTCCTTATGTTCCACAATGGCTCTAGAGTTAGAGAAAAGATATAATATAGTAAAAAAGGAAAAAATCATACTAAAATAGAGAATTTAATTACCAAATATATAAGAAACTTTTAATCTATAAGCCATTCATTTTTTTGTTTCAAATTTTACTGAATGACACTAGCTCAAACATCTAACAAGCATGAAAAAAGACATAAAAGTTAAAGTGCCTGAAAGTCAAGAGCACTGTTATTTAATTTTTATGCCTTCTTCACAGGCGTTTTAATCCTTCAGCAATTCAGTTTTATTTGATATACCATTTGAAGAAATTATTAACTATGATGATGAGAAATGAGGACTATAGAATTCATTAGACAGACTTAAGTGCATCTGGGCTGTTACTCAAATGTGGTTATTTGTAAGAGTATATATGGCTTCATTTTAAACTTGAGCTTATTATGGAAGATCTCCTGCTAACAATTTTCTCCTAATCTTTTCCACAGAGAAAATTCTTTAAGAAATACAGTCCTATGAACAGTCCTCAGCATACTGAGTGTCCTCACAAACGTCAACAAAATAAAAAATACAGCCAAGTATCCTATGTGTTCAACTGCAGGAGTTTAGCTTTAGAACTGCTACAATAGGAGTAGTGCAAATAAAAAGGATATAAAACAGATGCTGATCAGCAACAAAAGTCAATTCAAGTGGAAGGACTCCCATATAGGCCACATACAGATGCAACAAAGAATTTAATAACATCATTTCAGGGTATACAAGCAATCATCTGTAGTATATTCTTAATTAGTTTTAAAATAAATATTAGATCCTTACAGCTGTAGACCGCTGATAATAGTCCCAAACAAGCCCACCATTCCTAGAAACTCCACTCTGCTCAGATTTTTCACAATGTATTCCTCACCCACATTAGAAATGGCATACAAAGAAGCAGCAAGAAGCACTAAGACATCTCCAATCACCACGTCACTACCTGTACAGAAATATTAATCCACAATAAGGGTAATGCCACAAATACTTTGTAACTTTCCTTAAAAAACAAGCAAATTTATCTTGAACATCTCTATCTTCCTAGCTCATTCCAGGGGAAGGGGGAAGGAAACCCTTCCTGTGTGTGCAGAGGAATGTCTGAGCACAGACTCTGCTGCCTGCTCACCTCACCCTGCACAGTGTGGAGGGAGCTAAACCCAGCATTTACATCTCATCCCAGCCAAGACCCTGCTGTATCATCTGGTGCAATCCTGCTTCTGCTGACCTCAGGCCTTGCAGGGAATTGAGCAATCCCAGTTAGAGATGCTCTCTGCATTTCGGGAATATTGTCCCCACTCTTGCAGTAAGGCCTGATTCAAGGCTTGCTAAAATCAGCCTATTGATTTTTGAGGGACCTGGACCCAGCTTCAGGTTTATGACATGCCCTAAGTGGGCACTGCAGAGGGGTGGTACTGTGTGTCCTGCTGCAATGTATTCATACTGCAAATGGGACTCCCTGTGCTACCAGCACTCACCATTAAATGTCTCTGTGCATCAGCTAAATAGCAAAAGGATCACTGCTGTTCAAATCCTTCGATTGGTTTAAAATTTCCTTCCCTAAGCAATCACTGAAAAAATATGTCTAAAATATGAGGGTAAGCAGCAGTAAGGATCCACAAGTCAGCAAATAAAGCACAACTTCCTAATGTCTCAGGGGAATATTCTTCTCCCTCCAAGATACCTGTACCACATAGCAGTAAAGCTGAACTTCAGTTTGTCCTGTCTTACCTACAGTAAGATCCCAAAATAACAGCACACTTTCTTATCTCTATGCTGCCTGATGAAGGCAATGCCCTGAAATTTACCTTCTCTCCTAGCCTGTGGCTCTGAAAATTCAAAATTCTTATTCAAAATAAGATCACTATGATAGGGGTTGATTTAGGCATCTGTCATAGAAAAAACAAATCCTGCCCTTATCTGCACCCTGCTGCCTCCTAGCCCCAGAGCCCAGCCTCACTCACAGAGGTCCCAGGAGAAGTCAGCTGCTGTGAGCAACTTTTCATGTGTTACTTGCACCCAGAGAAAATTGCAAATCAGAAAAGTCTGGCTGCCAGCAGGTTGATACTGTATAAACAAGACAAGGTTTGCAGGCATCGGCCACTTCTTCCATTAAACCATCTCACATGACAGTCAAAGTGACCAAGCTTTTGGGAATGAGACTTTCCATCATATTGTCTAATGAGCAGCAGCAAAATTTAAACTTAACACAAGTGGGTTTTTTTTTAAGGTGGTAGAAATTTCCAAACATACAAGCAAAGAAATTCCACAGCTCCCCATAAAATCAACATCTCCTCTTCCCAGACAAGAAATAAAAACAGCAACATGTTCTCTTTTAAAACAGAACTGTATCTGCTACTATTTCTGCTTTACAAGTTCCTGTCCACAGCAGGAACCATTTCTTTGCTGTTTCCCCGCAACAATAAAGGACTGCTTACCTTCACCTTCCTCCCTCCCTGCCAAAATGTCTGCACCCACCATTGTTGCCACACCCAGCAAACAGATGGCAACAGCAACAAAATGTATCAGCTTGTATCTTGCTCGGAGAAGGAACCAGGACAAAGCCATCAGCATGGGAATTCCAAAACAGTCCAGGAGCTGTGTGTACAGAAAAATTGTTTGAGTTAGAAACTCACCCCAAATCTGGACTGCAACACCCTGAAAGCAAATGCACAGGATCTTACTTCCAATCATCAGATGTTAATGAAATGTGCAAAGCAGCCCCAGTAGAAGAGAGGGATGAGACCCATTTTTCACCATTAAAAGCATTTTGCAAGTGAAGGAGGAGCTGGAACAGTGGTCCTCTTTCTCTTGGTGGGAAAGCACTGATTTAGAAACTCTTCTAATGATGGATCTAATCAATCTTTGCAGCTTCACAAATGGACGCTAGGATGCTGCTCTGAAACAGCATTGCTCCCTGGGGCTCCATGCACGCAAAGCAAAAATATGGAACTATTAATGGGTACAAGTAATCTAATTTTACATTGATGTTACTGTGACAAGGACTTGACCCTGCAGCTTTGGGTTTGATGCTCTGACTTATCTTTCCTTTCTTTATTTTTTCTCTGTAAGTTTCTATGTATCTTTGCTTTGCTGTTTGACCCACCCATAGAATCACAGAACTGCTTGGATTGGAAGAAATCTTAAAGTTCTAGTTCCAACCCTCCTGCCATGGGTAGGGACACCTTCCACTCAACCACTCCAACCTGGCCTTGGACACTTCCAAGGATCTTCTACCTATTCCCCTTTAGGACAGGAACTCAGCTGTGTACTTAATACAGAAGAACATACACAGCAGCATAAGATGGGCATATTGTTCTAAAATAATCAAATACCATCAAGACCACTGTGCTAATCATAACTGGTTTAATATTTAATTCAACAAAATAATTTTGTTTCTGAATTTTGAAAGGAAAGAAAAGGTGTATTTCCTGACCTGTCTCAGTAGAATGCCACAGAACTACATAAGGGAATAGCCTACAGCAGAACATACAGTCAACTTCCCAAAGATTCCCGAGAAATTACTCTCAAATGTCAGCCCTTAAAACCTGGCCTCTTGAAGCCCCAACAAACTATGTCCAGATCAGTAGGACTGGGGTACAATCCCTGCAATCATGACAAGAGCTCTTAGTTCCTAATGTTTATTTCCAGACTCTGCCTGCCTCAGTGCACCACTGCAGTTACCTTCTGTGCTGTGCCATTTCCCCAAGGGCATCAGCCAAACTTGTTAAAGTTTTGATAAGTCTGGTTCTACTTGTTCATAACTATACATAGTAAAGTCTTAGAAGCATAGTGCTAAGAGCAGCTATTAAAGATTAAATCCTAACAGCGCCTCTAATCCTTCCATCTATTTGTCTTTGCTCCTTGGATTGCCTCCAGCTTGTTCAGTTTGTAAAGTCTATGAAGTGTAAAAGTACTTCTTCAGGCCATATTATGAGACATTACAACTACCTAAGTCTCAGTATGTGATACCAAGTATTTCAATACAATAATACAATTTACACCATGGAAAATATCACACGGTGACCTTCTATTTTGTCACAGGTCTTGTTCTCTATCTCACCTTTAGTCTAGACTTGAGAAAACCTCTAAAATTTCCTTCATATTTGACTAGTATCAAACAACAAGAAATACTACAAGCATTAGAAAGCAAAATTTTTACCCCTCTGGTGGTATATCTACCAGAGATAACTGAGATGTTTAGCGTGTAGCCTTCCAACCTACAAACAATTTTTCAACCTAAACAGAAAGAGTAGAAACCCTTTAAAAAACATCTTAATTAGGATATAAGAGAGTAGTACATAATGAGCCAGAAGCTCATTCAGTAACGCAAGATGGGGAATTGCTGCACCCAGACCAAGAACACACTGGAGAGCCACAGCACCATGGTTAGAGGACTTGCAGCCAGGGCACAGAGGCACCAAATGATGAAGAACACACTCTGGTAATCTGCTCCAGGAGACAATTACCCTCAATTACAGACAGATGAAATCAGATTTCCATCTACTGGATCTTACCTTCCCTTCATCTAGTACATTACAGAGCTCTTCTGTACAGGATCAAGATCAAAGAAGTGCAAAGCAGATGTAATACCACAATGAATTGTGTCAATGGAACCAATTAAAAAATAAAGTTTATTTATTGAGGTTTTACAACATTTACAACAGTACTGTGGTACTGACTACTATTTCCAGTACAGCCTCTTCAAATTCTCATCTTATTCAATTCTAGCCTGTATTTTTAACAAGGGGCAGGGAGGGAACCAGATAACCTGGTGATTTGATTTACAAATGTTTAGACTCAAGCCACGCTTTGGCCACATTGTTTATAGGAGGTTTTAAAAGTAGAGTAAATTATTAAAAGATGTTTTAATATAATGGTTAATAAATTATCATAGACAGTTGGAGGTCATTGGTTTGCTTATAATTGCCAGCTTCAGAGAGCTTTGTAAGCAAGAATGCTCAACTGCTCATCCTACTCATTCCCCACAAGGCTCCCCAAGGGCAGCCTCCAGCTGAGCCCCAGGGGCTCATCCTTTATTTTCTCCTATTGAGGCTGGCACTCTTCCATCAGCTGACAATCTGTCAATAGTTGCCTGAAAAACATTTCTATCTGAATTATCTACAGAGCAAATTGTAAATGTGCCCAATAACATGTTAAAAACATCAAACCACGGCTATACTGCTTGTTTTTTGATATAAATCACATAATTGTTATCACAGAATATCCTGAGTTGGAAGGGACCTATCAGAATCTTTAAGTCCAACTCCTAGCCATGCACAGGACACCACAAGAGTCCCACCATGTGCCTGTTGTCCAAATGCTTCTTGAACTCTGTCAGGCTTGGTGCTGTGACCACTTCCCTGAGCAGCCTGTTCCAGTGCCCAACCACTCTCTGGGGGAAGAACCTTTTCCTGATATCCAACTTCAACCTCTCCCAATTCAGCTCCATGCCATAATAGGCAGTCAAACTGCAGCACAGTCAAGTCCTGCCACAGGGAAAAAAGGACACTGGCAGCAAGGAGTATCCTGGCACTGCCTCAGCCACAGCCAAACAGTTCAGTTGTGGACCAAAGTCTTTGTCTGTATTTACCAAGAAATGAGAGCCGTCATCCCTCTGTTATCACCCTAAAAATCTCCAAACCCCTCCTGTAAAATGCTGGTATTTGAGAACTAAAGGGAAACCAGTTCTGCTTGTGTGTGCGTGTGTGAGAAAATACATGGAAGTTCCTTGCTGAGCTGAAAAAAACTTATCTTTGAAGCTACGTTTCATAGTGGTGAGTGAAGCTCCAGCCAGACAGCATTTTAACAATGATTACACTGCTTTTGGGAAGGTGCCATAAACCCTGTGTTGTTTTTATGGTCCTAGGGAATCCACTCACAGCCAGTACCGCAGACAGGCCATCAGGCTGGGTGCTCTGAACCACAGGCTCTGAACCACTGGTGTAGCTGCCAAATCGCTTGCCAAAAACAAAAAGAAAATGCCTTGCACTAAAGCAAATCACAGGCTTCTGCTGTGGGCTTTTTTCACTGTATCTCATTTCTGACAATGGAGAGAAACTGGTGACTTCAGAGAATGTGCAAGAAACCTCAGGGCAACTGCAAAAAAATCGCAATTACTGAACAGATCAGTCGCAAGGTTACCAAAAGTGAAAAAGGCTCAGAAAAAGCTTGAGTTTTTTGGACAGGACAATCTATTTTATATATATATATTCTTTCTTAATTTCTATGAAAGAAATCATGGGAATAGCTTTACTATTTCTGAGAACTTGGATCAAAGTCCTGGCTTCTTCAGCCATAAACTATAAGGTCAAACAGTGTCTAACTTACCAGCTTAACTTGATCTTGAGACTGAAACAAGTCACTCTTAAAACTTTGATTTCTTAGGCATTATTTGTAAGGAGATTAAAGACCTAATGAGTCATAACACATAAGTATGAAGTGGAAATGTGACAAAACAACCCAAGAGACACAATTGATCTTCAGTAGTGCAATGAAAATTTACTGCAATTCTCTAAAGGGAGCCCAGAGTGCAGGAGTTTATTGCTTTACAGGTAATTCTCTTAAACATTAACCCCTATTACTCTTACTCTGTAAAACACTGACTCCTTTCCAGCTAACAGCCAAGTCTTCATGTTACTATTTTTTTTATTCAGCTAAGTGGGGCCATGATCCCAGCCACAGATCCCCATCACTGGTAACAGCAGGCATGGACTGGCACAACATGGACACACTCCCTACTCCACACTCACACAGTGAGTAAACTTGGGCCTGACACAGCTCACTAACAGTACAGGCAAAGGCAGGGTTTACTTCCACTTTGCTCAGTGTTCTGAGTTAGTTTGTTCAGGGAAACTGCCCCTGCAAGCTCAGGAGACTGAAGGAGGAAAGCGCTGACTCTTCCAGCAGCTTTCGTCTGTGCAGTGTGACAGAGAAACCCCAGCTTTAGCCCTTCTGTTTACAGAGCTTTTTCAGAACACAATATTTATCCTAATGCAGCAATGCAGCCTCAAGCACTGGTGTTGGAGAGGATGTCTACTATTACTTTATTTATGCTGAACTTCCTTCCACCTCTTTCAGAGAGGGCCCTGAACTGCCACATACAAAAGCCATAAGGCTGGTACCCCCTGCATGGGCAGCAACACCAGCTGACACTCAGTGTGTCTCACAGGTGGGGTTGCATCTCACAATGCCTCCTGCAGCTTCTAGGAGTAGGCAAAAGATCCACCTCACTGTCATCAGCAAGAACCTGCACTGAGTGACTGTATCTGGTCATAAATCTTTATTTTGTGTCACGAGAAAAAACTGAGTGGCTGTCAGCAAACTCTTAGAAGTGCTTTTATCTAAATAATTAGGGTTCAACTCAAGAGCTGGCACAGCTCTACCAGCCAATCTTCTCTGCTTCCTGGAAAGGTTATTCATGATACAGGATGCTCTTCCCTGTACTGCAGAAAGAAAATAGATGCTGGAAAATTCTTTTCAGGCTTAAATAGCTTCCATGTCTGTCCTATGAATCTCATTTTAGAAACCAGTCCAAAACTGTAATAAAAGCAACAGCTTTTATTAAAAAGAGAGATTGGTCCTTACCTGCACACTTGTGAGGTTTGTATATTGGTAGGCTTTTACAATCGTGTAATTGGCTTCAACATCAGCCAGTCCCACAATAAGATACTTCCACCACCTCTGTTTCAAAATCTGACAGAGACTGTCACTGCCTGGTTAGAAGAAAGCAGCAATCAATATGTGTTTCTTTCCAACCAAACATTGCATGGGAATTTTGCTTTTTAGAAACATAAATAATACCAAGATTGACTTTGTCTGCCCCTGCTTAAGACACAATAACAGGAAGCACAGCCTGGGAGGAGACAATGCAAATGCTGAAAAGCACAGAAATTCTTCCACATGAAGCTAAACACAGCAAGACTAGAGTTGTCTAAAGAGTAAATTAATAAGAACAGGAGGAATACTAAATACCTCTGGTAACAAAGTGTGTTAAAACAAAACTTATTTTACCTAATATAACATAAGATTTCAAACCACAGAGCACAAAACTCTGAACAGATACGACATTACATCAAATTAAATGCACATTTAACCTGTGAAATTAACTTCCATGTGTTGCTATAAAGCAGGAAAACTTCAAAAACTAGTAGGAGTATTGAGGTCTTAATTTTCGAATTCTGAAAGGAAAATGTAGAGAGAAAAAAAAAGATGAACGAGAATCTCCCATCCCATATTTCACATACCAGTCCTAAATACCAGCGTTGTTGTATAAATCAGAAGCAGCAAAGAATAGTTGATGAAGCTTTGCAACATTGGAGTATTCACATGGAATCTGTCTGCCAGGTACTGGCTTGTAACAGCAGTCCCACAGATAAACATGGAGAGCATCTGGCCCAGAATTACAGTTTTCCAAATATGCCTGTGAACATAAAAGACACAACAGTAAGCTTAGAATTAAACATTCATGTTTCTAAAAAAATATTTTCTAGTTTTACAAGAAAATGACTTTTTTTTACACTGACACCTTTTTTTCTTTTTTCCTACTCCCTACCAATGTTGTCCTGTTACCTACAGGTAAGCAGGGTTTTGTGTACACAGAAGGTTTAGCCTGACCTCAGGACAGCCACGTGAGAAGTGAGGCCAGCTCAAGCCACCAGCATGGAGACTGCAGTTACTCACAGAGCTCTTCAAACAGGTCACCTGGGCAGGCTCTACCCAATTCTTATTCTTCCTATTCTTATTAAGCAAGTTTTGAATTAAATCCTTTGTCTCCACTGAATTCCATCCCGACTGATCAACAAAGATCTACAATAAGGAGATAAAGCACAACTACTTTCAGGCTCGTCTGAGACCTGAGTTTTAGTGACCTGAGACCTTAAGATGAGCAGTGGAACACTAAAGTATTAATGATAAAACCAAGTAACAGTTCAGTTTGGAAGGCTCTTGAAAGATCATCTGGTCCAAACCTTCCTGGGAAAGGGAGCCTTGAGGAGACTATTTAGCACCCTGTCCAGCTGCATCTTGCAAACCTCCAGTGATGGGGACTCCACAACATCCCTGCAGAGGTCATTCCAGTGATTGCTTGCTCTCACCATAAAATAAATATTTCTTAAAACATGAATTATTATAATCAATACTTATTGTGGATTTTTTCAGTTCTATTACATCATGTTCTGCTGCAACTGAGGAGTTAAGAATGCATTTTGGGTAAGATCATGTTTGCATTTACAGCTTAAGTCCCACCCATAGCCAGCAGGGACAAAAAAGGGGAAAAAAAAGCTCATGCTCTTTTAGTAGCAATTCTTCACTTTATCTAAGATGACCTATTCCAGATGCTCCAAGACAAACAGGGGCATGTAACTCTATGGGGTTTTTCTGGCTTGCTCTTTCTCCTGCCAGTGGAGCTATGCTAATTTGTACCACCCCAAGTCTCTGCACATGCACAATACACAGTGACAGAAGCTCCGCCCTGTGCTATCTGTACAGGTCTGCAAAGTTCACATTTAATCTGTTTACTCTGAAGATTACTGATGACAATTTAACTGTCTGCACAATCAATAAATTTGTTTCCACTCAAATTAATCAAGCAAGGGAAGAAAGGACCTCATTAGGATTCTGCACCTACCCTGGGCTCACATCTCTCCACGCTGACTTCTGGCAGGACACCCACGTGTCAGGCACAGCACCTGAGAGTATCACTGCCTGTTTTCCCAAGGTGGGTGACCCCAATACAGTAAGGACCAGCTCACCCTGCTGTGCTGTGCAATCCAGCTGCCAGGCAATTAGAAGGGTGTGTTTGACAGTGCTAAACCTGACCACAATCATGCAGTCAATCCCTCCTTTTGGAAGGGAGGAATCTTCCTTCACAGACTCCAATGCACCTGCACAAATCCTGTTTTCAATTCAGCCTGACACCAAGCTCTTCTGACTTTGAAAATGCTGCTGGGCACATTTTTCTCTCCAAGTCCATTCTGATGAGACAGCAAATCTCTACAAAGTCCAGCCACACTGTACTTCCAAGAGATTTGAATCCCATGTTTGCTACAGCTTGCCTTGCCAATCCCAGGAATGGTGCACATTCACACTCCAAGTATTATATATCATGTGACAATCTTGTAAGGTACTGTCCAGTCTCATCTGAGTAACTCTTGCTGGTGTGTGAAAGAAAAACATTCTCATTTCTAAACGGTTCTCTAAAATACATATGGTGGGGGGTGGTGGGTGGTTTTCATTAAAAACAGCAGGAGAAAAAATTGAAGCAACCTCACTTCTGTTATATTTTAACTGATTTCTTTTTAATTTCTTTATATTCTGGCCAATGGTCTATGCTATTTAGTGAACAACTCAGACACATTTTGGCTAATTATTCTGGCTGAGGCAGAAATATCTTTTTATAGTCACATAAATAATTTAACTAGTTGCCATTAGAACAAATGCAACGTAAGTTAGCTAAAATTTCAAGCAGGCATGGATGAGGATTCCAGCTTGCCCTTTGCCAGCCCTGCAAACTCTGGCTCCTTTGCAGCAGGTAAAATGACAGAAGACCCACTGAAATTCAAAGGAAGATACCCTGTGGTGAACAACACACAAAACTTGTTTTCAGGCATTTAAAAAAATACACATTTTTATTATTCAAATAAAGCCTCTTGCCCCAAACTAGCAGAAAAATGTTTCCTCTTCACCATCAGCACTCAAGTAACACAGCAAGCCTGTAGCAGTTTATTGGACTAAACTGACCCTGCACTTGGACTAGATGGGAGGAGAGTGTGGAGGTTGGGATCAGACATGAATAGAGGCATGACTGGGCAAAACTGCTGCAGTTTTACTGGAGCAAAGCCTGTGTGCTGCACAAAATGAACTGCACTTGTCAATATGCTACCAGGAGAGCCCAAAGTTGCCCTGGCTGGCAGAAGCCCTGATCTGGACACAAACTCCCCTCCACCCACCTGCTGGGTGTTGCCACAGAGAAGGGCAGAAGCACAGGCAATACCACCCCACAGGCTTGTTTAAGGAGGCTCATTTAACATGGACTTCGGTGTGGTAGGGCTTTAAACATTTTTGTCTAGGATATGAGTTGCAAGGGGCAACTTTGCTCCTTCTGAGCTACAGCACCTTCTCTACAGCAAAGGCCTGGACTCTACGTGCAGCCCTCTGGCAAACTGGATAGCAATCATGTTCCAGTGAGAGGATAAAATGGGGAAAACCTGCTGCCACTCAAATTTGTTAACAACTGAGCTACTCCAACCATCATTTACCGAAAACAAGACAGACCCATCTGCCCTCTTACAGTGGAGTAACTCCACTAAACTAATCCTCAGCTTTTCTAATGATCAAATTTCCCCAGTTCAAAGTACCTAAGGAATTATCTCCTTGCATCTCTGCATTTGGGAACAGAGGCAGGTCCAGAACCTCCAGAACTGTTTGCTTTGTGGTTATTGCCCTAACAATCATTGCTATTTAGTTAATATATGTCTTGGCAGTACTACATAACAAAGGTGTCTGACAAAGCAAGCAGGCTTCATCCCACCTCAGGCCCTTCTCTATTTTTGTCTATTTTAATTCAAGGAATTCTCTTCTTGCCTGAACAGATTCAAAATATTAACATCAAAAAACACACAGAAAGACTTAGTCTTTAGTGGAAAACTGCCCTCAAGAAAACGTCTTCTGTGAATCCCAAAATGCTCCGTACCTGGCAGCTTTCTCAGCTGTGTGTAAGGTAACAGCCTCTTGCCCTGACTGCTCCCCAGTGCCAGGTGGAAGCCTCAGCAGGAAGCAGCAATGGTTTCTCTCGTACCATTTGCCAAAGCATGAAAAACAATTTCTTCAAATTGAGATGACATCACCACGCTCCTGGCATGATGCACTGGGCTCATAGCCTATCTTAAAAAATATGTCTGATCCTCTATAAACTTGAGAGCAAACTTTAAATCCTACTGTTTGCATTTTGCATGACAATTTCTTCTGAGAGAAATGCTTTAAAGACACAAGTTTCCTTTCAATTTGTTACTGATATGAGTATCGATGACAGTGACTTTCTTATTAATAATTGATCAGATTTTGAAATATATTAATTATTAACTTTTCCATGCCAGAACTTAATCCTCTCAGCTTTTTTTTTATTTTTTAATGCACTGGAAAAGACAAATTCACTTTGGAGTCTCAGATGATGCAAGGTAAGTGCTCTGAAAAGACCTTTCATTTCATAGTTGGGCGGGGTGGGTTATTGTTGGCTTTTAATGCTTGGTAGCAAGCTACTAAGATTAGTCCTTCCCTCCCTTCAGCCACCCTATCTTAGCTAGCTGTATCTATGGCTTTGAGCAAAACTAAAGACATTTTGGGACTTTTTAGAGCATGAAAGTTTGCCACAAATTGGTCTAAAGTGTACCCTGAACAATGTGCAGCTCTCAACATCATGAGAAACTCAGGCTGGCTTTCCTTGGCTCCATGTGAAATGCAGAATAAAAAATACACCAAGATACTAAAGTACAATTGATATAGGAGAAAGTTAAAGGAAATTTAATAAGACCATAGTTAACAATTTTACTGGCAAGTAGTTTACTAAATCCTGTAATTTTAATGTGAATTTTTAACATTAAAATACAGCTAATCAAATATTCATTTTAATTCTGCCACCAATCTAATACTGACATGGCAAAGCCTGGCAACACTGTTCACGTACAGAGTGTACTTGCAGTTCGCTTTAACTACTGAACCCTTCCTAAACAGGGAAGGAAGTGACCTCTTAATTTCAATGATCTTACTTTTTCATGCTAGTGGTTAAGGGAAAATGCAGGTTCAGACCAAACCATATTGCAACATAATTAGTAATTAACTAAGAAGAACAGAATATATTTTTAATAACTAATATCATCAGAAGTTAGTTTTTCCATGTTCTGCTTTGAAACTGATGTCAATTTAATTTGCAAAAGGTAAAAAATAGAAAAGCATCAGAAATATATTTTCTAATGGTTCTACTAAAAAAAACCAAAAAAAAGAAAAAAAACCCCCACAACAAAACCCAGACCCGGCCTAGTTTATTACATACAACTATTAAACCTTCCTACGACTCAGAAAGGCCTCAAACAAAACTGAAGTGGCTGAGCCTGCTGTCACCTAGAGGAAAAAAAAAATAAGAAAAAATATCAATTCAGTATCTCAGACAACACTTCTTAAAATTCAATGAAAGCTACTGATTTTCTTTCAAATACCTTCCATAGACTCCCTTAGTGTAGCTGTTGGCAAAACTAATGGCATAGGTGAAGTTACTGAACAACTCAACAAGTTTCTGTCTTGCCTTTTAGGTCTCTCCTCACAGGCATGAGGAGTGAAAAGAGAAAAACTTACAACCAATAGAGAAGATGAGACTTTGTCCACTGGAATAAGGCTCTGCTTGGCCAGCATACACCATCTCATAGTCCAGCAGCCAGACTACAGTTTATGCGCACGAGGCTGCCAGGAAAGCCAGCACATCCTTGGCTGACAAATCCTATGCAATAACTATTAGTGACCAAACTTATAAAAAAGCCTTTTAAACAGGGACTGTTTTCCCCCTCTAGAGGGAAAGTGAAGCTGTAAATGGATGGTGTAGAAGTCTGAGGATGCAGTCCTGCTCTCATGAAGGTAGTGCTTCTGAAGTACCAGCTTGTCTGTACAGCTTGGCAGGTATTTTTCCACAAGTTATCCATGCTTAACTAGTGCTCATATTTCAAGAGATGTACCTGAACGAGTCTCCATCCTAAGCTGGTTTACGATAGGAGGAAGCGGGGATATTGGTCTTTCTGGACTCCACATTTCGTCTCAGTTATTTTGTTCTATTACCTTTGCTATTCCCCCATGACCTGTTCTTCATAATGATCGAGAACTACAAAACAGATAAAGTGCAGGGAAAAAAACGGAAAACAGAAGAACAAAAAATACAAATGCATGTGTTGAGGTGTGAGAGCACAGTCCTACTTCAACAGAGTCAAGACGTCACTCACTAATTCGGCGCTCAGCCGAGGCGACCCCGAGCGCTCTCGCCCAGCCGCATCCGCAGGCTGCAGCTCGGCGCCGCTCCCGGAGCAGCCCCGGCATCAGAGCACCCGCTCCGGAGGCAGCGGCCAGAGCTCCCCCGGGCTCCCCGGTGCCGGGCCGGCCGAAGGCTCCGGGCTCTGCTCAGCCCCGCGCAGCCCCGGCCGTAACCGCGGCCCCGCACCGCGGCGGCCGCTCCGGCCCCAGGCTCCCCGCGGCTGCTCCCGGCGGCGCAGAGCGGCCTCCGCATCCCGACCGCGCCGCCGGAGCGCCGAGAGCGGCACGGACGCTTCCCCTCTCCTCCCGTCCTTCCCCCGCTCCGGCAGGCGGCCCGGAAGCCGGCGGGCGGGGAAGCCGGCGCCGCGCGGTTCCACGTGGAGGCCGGGGACTCACCAGGTGCAGAGCTTGGCCCCGAGCAGCGCCAGCAGCCGGCGCGGAGAGGAGGCGGCGGGCCCGGGCGATGGCTCGGCAGCATCGGTAGTATTGGCAGCATCGGCAGCATCGGCAACATCGGCAGCCTCAGCATCGGCATCCGCGGGCCGCGATGCCCCGGCAGCAGCGGCCGCATCCTCCATGGCGCGGCTGCCCCGGCCCCGCGGGCAGGGAGCGATGGAGGGCGGGCGCTGCGAAGGCGGCACCCGGCGGAAGGAAGGGATGAGCAGCAGCACCGGGACAGCAGCACTCTGCTCCCCGGAGAGCGGCCGAGCTCGGCTTTGTGCCCGCCGAGGGGCCGCCCCCGGGAGGGTCACGGGGGGTCGGAGCTCTCCTGATGTTTCTTCTCCTCTCCGGCCCCGCAGTTTCCTTCAGCCGCTGGGTGCAGGTGGGGAGCTTTAGCAGCGCCACGCTGGTGTTCCCGCTCTCCCGCGGGCCCCCCGGGAGCAGCCCAGCCCGGTGCCCCGGTGCCCCGGTGCCCCGGTGCGGGGCCGTGCTCTGCCCCCGGCCCTGCGCAGGCAGCGAGCCCCAGGGCACGCGGGAGGCTGACGGCAGCGGCAGCCGCAGGGCGCTGAGCGGGCAGTTCAGGCGCATCCGCCGGTTACAGGAGTTACTGTGTACGCTTCGAGTTCAACTTCTCGCAGCTTTCTGCGCAGCCTCGGGTCTTCTAACGTTTCAACTCCCACTTCTTTGCTGCTTCTTTGCCATGCCTCTGGATTTTTCACATCCTGTTTGTGTTCACCTACATCTCAGGGCAACTCACCTGGAGAACCTGGTGACATTTTGCATGCTTCGGTGGGTTTCTTAACAGTACTTCTAATGATGCTCTGTATGTGATGGAATTGAACCCCGAAGGTGTCTCCAGGAAGGGCAACCTTCGGCCCTCATTGGGGCAAATATTTATCACTGTCCTCGCTGAGCCGGCAGAAAGGATTTTCTGCCACAAGACACTGTCGGTCTCTACCTTCAGCTTTTCCCCGCAGAGCACCACAATCTAATTTTTCTCCCCCCAACACCATAACATTTTTTTTTCAGACGTTTTTCTCTGTCATAGTTCTCTCATTCACATTGTGTTTATTTATTCTACTCCTCAAATTCATCCTCATAGGATTAGATTTAGGAGTCAAAGAGGCATTACTGTGCCATTTTCAGGTTATCTTTACATTTCCATGTACCTGTCATTAATGAAGGTGAATTTTAGTTTCCCCTTTCCCCAAGGGCCCAGGCTCAAATACCCACTAAGGTATTGGCTGTATGGGAGAGGACCCCAAATACCCTCTTTGACTCTATGATGGTGTAATGTTAAAGGTCATTATGAAAGAAAAGCTGTATAATTACATGTTTTAAAAGCATTAATAAATGTACTTTTATATTTATAACATACATACCTATTTGTTTATTAAACTGAGGTTTTATGTATTTTTCCTTTACTTGTATAACAAAATAGTTTACTGGTATTTAAATTTTGAATTCCTATTCCAATAAAAGTCCTGCTCTGACTCCTGCAAGAAATCAGTCTGCCAAGATTAGTCTCAGTGTTATGATAGTTATGAATCTGGTCATGCTGGTCCTGATTCTTCACAACCAAAACTAAAGAAAAGTTTAAAGAAACTGACTTTTCGGACCCTGTGTATTTAGTCATAGCTGAGTTCCACAGCTGTGGTCCTCTTATCTTCACATTTAATTCATCCTATGTCTGCAATCTGCTGCCAGTTTTCCAGAGATGGGGAATCTTGTCTTTGGTGCTCTTTGTCTCCATTTAAGCTCAGCTCTTGGAATTCCTTGCTACAGGTAGGCTGCAGCAGCCTCACACCAAAAAGACACTGCCAAGCCAGAGCTTTACCCTGGACTGCTCAGCTGCAGAAAGATTGCAGTGCCAGAGGGGTATCTATGAATTCTAAGAATACGAAACAAAAGAAAGTTTGATCTCTTTTTAATTTAAATTTTAACAATAATAACAAAAAAACCCAGCAACAACTGCTTAAGTGCCGTTTGTTAGACATTGGGGACTAAGCTAATTGCAAATGAACTTGGGGGCCTAGACTAACAGGTAGGTATATTTCTCCTTTTTGACTAAGAATTTTTAGCAAAACATTTACTGAATTCTTTAAAAATTAATTATTCATATTCAAAAGTTGCATCTAAATTATCAAACTATTTTGAAGTGTGACTGAAAGGAACTAAGAATCCAAATATTTCTTACAGTTGGATATCTTCTAGAATGGGTGAAGGATAACTCAAAAGTACCAGCATAGCTTTTTTTACTGTTTTTCTTTTTTAAAAAAACAAACTTTTGCGCTGAGGACAAATAAAAGAATTAGCAAAGCCATAACAAATACAAGACAGACATTGCTCTGGTATCCTCATGTGCTTTCAAATCCTTTTTGCTAAACAATTTCATTTCAGTGTGTCTTATCAGACTGTCTCTCCTGCTGCTGAGAAAATCATAAGTTTGACTAGGTGATAAAAGAGATAACAATGACAACAAGTAAAGGGCAAAGTCATTGTTCAGAGAGACACTTTGTGTACAATAGTGTAACGAAATGATATTTTTTACATCTGTGCCAACTGAAGGAAAGACAAAAAAATGTTACATGAACTGAAGTCAAAATCTGAAACTGCAGAAGTGATTCTTTCTGAAATGCTGACCAAGCATAATGTCAGGGTTTTTTTGATTGGAAGTATATTTGCCACTAGAGGTCCTTCATGGTCAGTTTATGTTTTCCTCCACAGCATTTTGGGAGGGCTTTTTTCTTTTATCCATGGTATATATGAGAATTATGATTTCTAAAGATATTTATTTAGTTTAATGTATTAAATTCTTAGAATAATGGAGTGGTTTTATCGTGATGAAGCCTTTTCTGGGAAGATAACAATACGATTTTTCAGATAGCATTTATTCAGTAAAAGCTCGTTTTATTATGAAATAATAAATGTTATTTATTTTTACTTCACTAACTGCATGTTTTTAAATTTGCACTTTTTCATTGTCTTATACCACATCTTCAACATAATCACTTTTCTCTTAGAAAAATAAAGGAAGGAAACAAATGTCAAACTAATGAGTGAAATTAGGACAAACAACTGGAACAATAAAACAAGATGTAAGGTAATTTTTCTCTGCTGTGTCCTTATTTTGTTATTTCTCCTGGTTAGAAGTTGGTTTAAAATGTCTGAACATTGTTTGGAAGAACTGTGCAGCCTTGGGACTGACATTAAATTTATCACTACAAAACACAATGTAATTTATTGGGAAACTAGTAACAAAAAACCATAGCTCATTAGTTGGAAATGTTTAGGAACTAAGGCCAAGAATTACTTGATATTCCTGGGATGGTCATGAGCTGGAAAGGCCTGATAGCTGCACAAAGGCCAAATGGAATCACAGAATGCATCAGCTGGAATCAACACTGAGATGTGTTACACTGTAAAAGTCCTGGGGGAACTTTTAATGAAAGATGGGGTATGTGCTGGTTACTCATATTCGGGACAAATGTGCAGAAAGATGCAAAAAGGTCTGTGGGTTCACTGCCATGGGTTCACTGCAAAGGCCCTGATAGCCAGAAGACTCCTTACTATCCTGTATCTTAAAAAAAAAATCCGCAGATAAAGGAAATCACTATTTTAAAATCAAAATACGCTAATATTCTCTAAAATTCTCTAAAAAATTTAATCTGAGAAACGTCACAGTAAGAAATTTAGTGGAAAAACATATCTTATGTCTGCACTGCCGTATCCTGGGGCGCAGGTGTGGTTCTGCTGTCTCTACCAAGAAGGAAATGTGAAGAAAGATGTCTTTTCACATTGTAATGTCAAAGAAGGCAACTACTAAGCAAAAGCAACTGAATGAGGAGAGGTGAGAATGTCAATATGTGGTGAGATTTATTGATGAGGAAATATAAAGAATGGAGTTTAGGTACTTGATTTGCATTGAAAATCAGCAGAGCCAACAGAAGTGGTGAAACAGATGCATTTTGGAGGCAATCGGAATGAGGTCACACAAGTCTATGCATCTGTAATTCTGATCTCACACACCATCCTCACTTCCCACTCACCTGAAATGTGACCCCCTGCTTACAACCGTACCCAGACAAAAAAAAAGGTGGGGTTTTATTGCAAATTTAGTGTTTCCAAGGCCTAAATAAACCAAAGTGGGTGTTACTTTCACTAATAACTAGCAAAATCTCAAAGGACTCTGGTTTTGTACCAGTCCAAACAGAGCTCACTCAAATCTTTAACCTTCCAGCACTGACACAACATATGTAATATTGAAAGAGCTACTGGGACAACTGGAGATTACAGCTTCAAACCATGAGCTCAGTCTCAGAAAGGCAGACATAATAAAGCCCAAGGACTATCAAAATTTAAGCCTATTTAGCACATGTTGAAGGCTTTTTTTTAATCAAAACTCTCTGTCCCTGAAATAAAAGAAAATATTCTTCAACTGTCTGACAGATTTCTTTCTCTTAAAAGAATTGCATTCTCACAGTGGTTTCATGGAATACTTCTGTCTCTGCATCTGCAGGATCCAGTAGATCCTCTATAACATTCATCTTTGGCTCTTTGGACTATACAGAATAGTTTGGGATTTTAGTCTTAAGAAGAAAATCACAAAGAAAATAGTCATTTTACTACATTGACTTAATTTTTTTTTATCAGAATACCCTATGACACTGCATTCAGCCTTGCTATTACATGAAAAATAAAATCTGTGTAAATTGAATTGCAAAATTTGCCAGTCTGAGATCTTTCTTGATTAAGACTGTGTAGTATTCATTTCAGTTTGCCTGCTTGTCCATGCTGGGATATTGTTAGAGTAATTGAGACTAAACTTAGAGTAGTGAAGGCCAGAATCCACCATTCCCTGCATGAATGTTAATGCCAGACTTTGCATTGTGTGGTGCATCTTTAAATCTTACCACTCACAGACTAGGGCTGAGAAGAGCCAGGCCCCAACTAAAACAGGTATAAGGGTAGGATAGTATTTTACAGGCAGGTGAGAACCCTGCTTCCACTCCCAACCTAACAGAAGAGTTGGGACAATCTTTCCATAATTGTTTTTACACCTTACTGGCACTGCTACTTTTCCTTCACACCTTGATGAAAAAGTTGCAGGTAGCATCATCTAAGGCAGCATTGTGATGATTCACCACAAACAAAACATGTATACCAGGGAGAAGAAATCCTTTAATTAAATCAACTAGTGTAATTTGAAAAGAGTTTAGCCAGACACACAGCAGTTCATCCAACTGGATTTGCACTGTTGCAGATTTGGGCTGCAATAATGCAATATTACAAAGATAGGGACCCTAGGGTATATCAAAAGATTTTTACAGAATTGCAGAGTAGCTGAAATTGAAAGGGATCCCTGGAGGCTATGCAGCCCAAACCCCCAAGGGATCCCTGGAGGGTATGTAGCCCAATCCCCTGCTTAAAGCAGGGTCTTCTTGAGCAGGTTGTTCAGGATCCTGTTTGTTAAGCTTGAATACCTCCAAGGTGATGATTTCACAATTCTTTGTGTTCTTTTTCCAGTGTCTAAGTATGCTCACAATAAAAGAGCCTACTTAGACATAAGCATGCACAATACAAAATAAATAAATAAATCCTTTTCCGTACTCAGAAATTCCCTTGTTGCAAATCATGATTGTCAGTCTTTCTCCTTATGCTGTGTGCCATCAGGAAGGTGAAGACTGAAAGAAGATCTCCCTTTTCATCTCCAGCTTCCCTCAGCTCCACCTTGGCTGTCATATGCTGCAGACCCCTGACCATCTCCATTGCTGGACACCCTCCTAAATGCCATTGTCATTCTTGTACTGGAGACACCAAACCTGAGCACAGCAATGAAGGTGATCATGCAGAGTGATTTCAGCAGTTTTAATATTTGTTGTCTCAGAAACATGGATTCTGCCAGCTCCCTTCTGAAGACTCACATTCTCTTACTGATCTATTAATTCTTCATTATTTTTATGCACATTGAAAGAAGTGTTACTTACTCTTAGGACAGACTTAGTTCTTGAAATAAAAACATGCATTCTGACATTTTAAATCATACTTGGAGGAAAAGCATTCTGTAGAAGCATATGAGGTGTTACACAAGGAAAAGCAAAAATTGAGTATCAACTTCAGTGTGAAACTAAGACCAATTTTTTTTTTCTTCCTTTTAGTTTTTGGCAATCCAACAAAGCATAAGTAAAACCATTTGAATGGTGTAAAATAAAACTATTCTACATATAAAAAGATACTGTGGAGAAAAGATTATATAAATAATGCAGAAGTAAGCAGCTTTACTTCTTTTTTTTTTTAATTCTTACATATCCAAAAGCCATTTTATTGAAATGTCTAGCTTGAAGAAATTTTAGTTAAATATTTTAGTTAAATAATAAATAATAAATTATTCCTTCTCCCAAAAATAATTATCTTTTTTCAAGAATTTTTTTCAGTATTAAGCATAGAAAGTTGGGGGGGGGGGGTAAATATTTCTGTTCTTTTACTCATATCGGAGTTTAGGAGTTTGTATTTTTATTCTGAACAGTTCCTAAACACTTTCTTTAAGCAAGGAGAGAGAGGGGAAGGTTTTGCAAAAGCAGAATAAAAGGCAAAGAGGTAAGGCTTCAACGAGACCTGTGGAGCTGCATTCCACTTTCTGTTTTAATCTTGGCAAGGCATTCCACTAATGAGTAAATGATGCAAGCTGCACCTTGATTGTAGCATTACTTCAGTTGAACTTTCACCTTGTGGAAAGATGTTGTAAGACATTTTGAACTACGGTTTAATATACATTCCAAGAGAAATTTTTTAGTTGTTCTCAAAAATTGACACAAAATAAGCAATGCTGGTCAGCTTTGTTTGCTTGTTTGTTTTCAATATGACTGTCAGAAAATATTGGTCTTTGAGAGACTTGCAGAGCTTAGTTGCCAGATTAGGAAAATATTAAGTACCCACTTAGCTTCATATGTTGAAGTGCTTTCCTAAACATTTTTCACCAAGAAGTGTAACCAGATAATTTTACTCATTCCTATTCCTATTATGATTCCATCATAGGACTTAGATATTTTAGGATTAAGATTGATCACAGAATTCTCTTTATCTGATAGCCTTAATATATAAGCAACCTTAGAAAACTGAGTGCTATGTTGAAATGTAAGTTAATGAGAGGGAAATCATTCTTTTTGGGGGGGAAGATTTAAAAATACATGCACTTATCTGAAAGCTTAGCTGTTTTATGATAAAGCGTGCTCTGTGTTTCAGATTTTACATCTTTATAACAATGTAAGGTAGTAATAAGTTTGCAAATCATAGCATTGAACAGAATTTTATTTGGTCTTTTTCTTAGAACTTTTTCTTACCTGGTCTTCAGTCCTGGAAGCTACATGTCTGTCCTGTATTTCCTGTTCCTGTATTTCCACAGGAAATACACAGGCAGAATGTGTGTGTCCAAAACTGAACAACCATGGTGTAGCAGAGTGTTATGATGTTGCTTTTTCATGCTGTTGGGGTATGATAAATGAAATATCCCCTGCCTGAAAACTGACATTACATCTGTGAAAGAAGAAGAAGAATGTGTAGACCGATTTACAGAAATCACGTGCACGACACTGTTACTAAGTCACTACTTTATGAAAACTTTTTGTCATTTTTGTTGTGTGCCCTCTTTTGTTTACATTTCTTTTGTGTGGGATCTCTGTTTGGCCCACACATTTTCATGTCCCCCCCCTCCCCAGCAATCAGAGATATTGATCCATCAATATCTCTCAGTCCACCACTACCACCCAGCCCACTTACACCGTGAAACCCCTTGTCAGCTTTGCCCATCCCTCCAAACCGGTGATATCAGCCATAACTTCAGCAGTCACATGAAATGTCTCAGGTTACAGTGACCACTTCCAAGACCTGATTCCATCTTCTGATTCTATAGCCAGTATGTACAAACCAATGGTTATTCAATCCTCTCATCACGCTAAGGAGGGAACTCCTGTTATCTCCATTGCATTAACAGTGAGCTAAAGACTTTTTCAAATAGCTCTGATTATTTTTGCATTATGAAAAGGCCATTGTGTTTCCTGGAGCTGTAAATAGTACAATATCTTAGACAATGCACATTTTAAAAAAAACTTCCTAAATTTTAAGTCAAATATGCACTTACTTCTGTGTTTGGATCTATCTGAAACAGTCACACCTTTTCCCGTTTCCTTACAAGTCAGTCAGAACTTAACCAAAAGAAAGAACAAGGCATTCTGCTATTTGGAAATCACAAGCCAGATTTTGATTTGAGTTAGACTGGAATAAATTCAGGGTGGCTGCCAAGACTGTACATATATATCTGAGCTCCCGCTTTGATCTAGTCGCACTCTATTTTCCTTGCATAGAAAAATGACCCAAATCAAAGGAACAGGTAACTGAGCCTGCCAGCTGGCTTTAGCTAGCTGTAACTACTAGATGAACGCAAAAAAAAAAAAAATACTCACAAAAATTGTCTTTTCAACTGTTTGGCATAAACCCAGAATGTTTAAAAAGACTAATGAGGCTCAATAAATGTTGACCAAGGGAAATAGATTTTATCTTCAAGTCTGGATTGAAGAGAGCTGGTAATTGATCTGTAATGCCAAGAGACCTGCGCATGTTTGGCACCTCCCAGAAAAAAAACAACAGGCTGAACATGTTTATCCTGTGTTCCCTCTTAAAAGCAGCTGGGTAATTGTCTTCTAAACTATTTGACAAATAATTGTCTTCTAAACTATGGACAACTGTTTGTATTAAACTACATTCATGACAGTGTTTCTGTTGGGGCAGTGAACATGATACTGTCAATTCCAAAGACATCACAGAGGAGAGAGTACGAAACATATTCTAATCACAGCAATTGAAATTTATTCCCAGAAAAAGTTTTTTATAAAAATGATCCATCTATAAGCTTGTCTGGGAGTATGACCCTGAATATCAGTGATAATCTCCTCAGCACCAAAGTTTTTTTTTTCCTTTGCCTTCAGCAAAAAAAACTTTGTCAAATCATTTGGGGTTTTCCCATCTTAAAATGCCCTTGGTGCATGCAGACACATCTCTGACATAGCTCATAAAGGGCACAACATGGCATTACAACTTCTTACTATGTTTAATTATTTCTAATGCAGCCACATACAGCTAGTGTGTTCTATAGAACACAATAGGCTAAAGACAATGTGTTTTAAGCCAAGGTGTAGATTTGGAAGGTAAGATGTACAGTTTTTCTGTAATTTTGTGTTAAAATGATAGAATTGTAGGATGGTTGAGGTTGAGGTTGGAAAAGGCCTGTAAGATCATAGAGGACAACTGTTAACCTGACCCCACTGTGTTCACCACTAAACCATGTCCCTGGGTGCTACAGCCACATGTTTTATGAACGCTTCCAGAGATAGTGATTGTACCACTTCCCTGGGCACTCTGTTCCAATGTGTGACCACCCTTTCAAGGAAGAAATTCTCCATAATATCCAGTATAAGCTTCCCTTGGTGCAACTTGAGACCATTTCCTCTTGTTCTGCCATTTACTACCTGAGCGGAGAGGCCGACGCCACCTGGCTGCACCCTCCTGTCAGGCAGCTCCGGAGAGCAGCAAGGTTCCCCCCTGAGTCTCCTTCTCTCCAGGCTGAACACCCCCAGCTCCCTCAGCTGCCCCTCACAGCACTTGTGCTCCAGACCCTTCCCCAGCTCTATTGCCCTTCCCTGGCAGCCCCTCAATGTCTCTCTGGCACTGAGGGGCCCAGAACTGAGCACAGGATTGGAGCTGTGGCCTCAGCAGTGCTGGGTACAGGGGGACGGTCACTGCCCTGCTCCTGCTGGCCACACCTGGCTGAGCCAGGCCAGGATGCCATGGTCGCCAGTGTCCCAGGAGGCGCTCGCTCTGCCCAGCCGCGCCCAGCTCCATGAGGCGATCCCGGATTTCCAGGCCGCGGCCCCGGCAGAGCCCGAGGCTGCCGCGGGCGGAGGGCGCCCCCTGCCGGTCAAGCGGCGCCTCACGGGCCGCAGCGAAGGTGCCTCACAGCCGGGAAGGGATCCCCGCTCCTTCCAAGAAAGAAAGGCAACATGCATGGGAACTTCAGCGGAATTAAGGCGTTCAAAGCTTTTTTTTTGTCCTCAGCTCGTAATAATGATAGGCATTGGGCTGCCCTGTCCCCTGAATTTGAGGACCACGAGTGTGGGAGCAGTGACCTTCCGTTTGCTGACACTAAAATTGCAAAGGAGCGGCTCTGCCGGGTGAATGCTCACAAGTCCGTGGGGCCTGGTGAGATTCACACCAGAGGTCTGAAGGAGCCTGCAGATATTATGGCAGGACTCCTCTTGATCATCTATCCAAGGTCTTGGGAGTCTGGGGAGCTCCCTACTGGCGGGATGTTTGCTGGTCAGAGTGACTCAGAGATACGTACAAGTCCCTTTTCTCAGCTTGGCAGTCGAAGAAGGAGTCAGTATTCCTCGGCTGTAGTTTTTAAGGTTGTTTATTATTTTTTATCTATAACATTCTTTCTCTGGCCTGCCAAGGTCTGTTCAGCAGGTCAGTCAGAGGCACACTGACCGCCCTCAGAGGCGGTGTTATCTTTTTGTACTAAAAACTATGTGTACATTATTTACAATAGCTTCCCAATACCTATCACCTATGTTAGACAGTGAGTTTCTACCTTAAACCAATCTAAAAGTACTAACATTACCCAGAACATGGAGGTTAGGAAGAAGAAAGAAGAAGGACAGGACATGCCCAAATTCCTCCATCCTGGGACTCTGAGCTCCATTCTAAAACTCCAAAAATTTACTTTTCACCCCGTGACAAACTAACTATTATTCTGCTTAAACTCTCTTGATTTGTAATTCTTCATGTAAAGGTGGTAATTTGCTCTATGAGTCAAAATCAAAGTCACAGGTTTCTTGGGCACTGTGCCAAGGTCTCTGAGCCTCTGGGCAGGGGCTCGAGCCAGGACAACCAGAGAGATGTCCTGGGTTCCAACACCTACTGGCAGGATGTTAGTCCCACCTACAAAAAGGTATGTGAGGAAAGACTCAGAGAACTACAGACCTGTGAGTCCAACCTCAGTTCCTGGAGAAAATATGGAGAAGGTTATATAGGGTACTATTAAAAGCCATTTAAAGAGGAATTTGTAGTCAACATGGGTTCACTAAGGGAAATTCTTGTTTAAGTAATTTGGTATCCTTCTGTGAGAGGGTAATTTCCTTAGTGGATGAAAGGAAGGAGTGGATGTAGTTTTCCTGGATTTTAGTACAGCACCCTTCTGGACAAGCCCTCCAGCTGTGGGCTGAGTGGGTTCATGGTGTGCTGGGTGAGGAACTGGCTGAAGGGCAGAGCTCAAAGTGTTCCAGTGAATGGGGCTGCATCTGGCTGGCCACTGGTCAGCAGCGTTGCTCCTTCAGGGCTCAGTTCTGGAGTGAGCTCTGTTCAATGTATTTGTTAATGGTCTGGGTGCAGGAGGTGAATGCACCATTGGCAAGTTTGCTGATAATACCAAACTGGGAGGTGCTGCTGGCTCTCTTGGGGGACAGGAGGCCCTGCAGAGGGATCTAGATAGACTGGAGCATTGGGTTCAAAGGTGATTATTACACTGTATTCCAGATCAGTGTGGCCTTATCTTGATTGCCATGTGCAGTTCTGGGCCCCACAATTTAAGAAGGATGCAAAGGTCCTTGAATGAGCTTGTCTGTTTTGGAGAAAAGGAGACTCACTGGCAAGCTCATCTCTCTCCACAGCTTTCTGAGGAGGGGAAGCAGAGAGGGGGGTGCTGAGCTCTTCTCCCTGGTATCCAATGGCAGGGTGTGTGGGAATGGTTCAAAGCTGTGTCACAAGGGGTTGAGACTGGACATTAGGAAGAATTTCTTCACCAAAAGGGTAGTCACATACTGGAGATGACTTCCTGGAGAGGTGTGAATGCTCCAAACCTGTCAGTGTTTAAGAGGCATTTGGATCATGCCCTTAATAGCATGCTTTAACCTCTACTCAGCCCTTTTGGTCAGGCAGTTGGACTGGGTGAACATTGTAGGCTCCTTCCAACAAAAACAGTCCTAGTCTATTTTATTCTATTCTAAAGCTCCTATAACAATTACTGGGGGGATGGGGAAAGGCAAGTGCTCTTCTATTAAAAAGCTCTCTCTGCAATTCTGGGTAATTATTAACTATTTCTTTGGCAATGTTTGATTTTAAAGAGTAAAGAGCAGTTTCCTCTGCATATATATCACACTTATTCAGCATGCCAGACCACAGCATATATTTTGAGGAATAAAAAAATGGTTTCATTGATTGCTTATCCAGGAAAATCTTTAACATTCATTGTCATACTCTAAACGTTAAAGTGTGAGTTGTGCCAAATCAATAATAGACTCAGAGGGCACACATGGAAACATTACAGATACACAGATGTTATGCCACTGTTTTATGGCATAGGTATATTTTAGGAGCTGTGAGGTTGTTGGACATACTCCAGAGATTTTTGTTTAATTTCTCCGGTTAGCAAAATTTCCAAATCCTGTCTCTGCACTTGCACACTGTAAATAAAATTTGTGAACTGAAGCTTCAGCACTTTTCTGCTGCAAGTCATTCACAGTGACCTTTTGTTGGTGGATTAAATGGCTGTTGCCCATGCAATACAGACAAGTACTCTTCTGAATAGAGACTCAGTGCATCCACTTCCAGCATTAGTGTGGTGTACTTTGTGCAGAACCACTTATCTGCAAGTGCTGGAGCTGTCTTTGTGTTGTGAGAGAAACCTTTTGGCCTGAGGATTGCTGCAGCTGGAAGTCCAACAGAGGAGAGGCTTCTGAGCTCCCTGTTGCCAGAGGCAGTAAGTACTGGGGTGGGCTATTGCTTGTATTCCCTGTAGTCCCACAGAATGTGTGTATGCATATATATACATATATACTCAGCTGATCCCACCACCAGAGGCACAAACATCCTAATCCTGCCTCCTCTTTGGAAGATAAAGGGGTTTTTTTTATTGTGAAATAATTTTTTTTTAAATTATGGCCATGAAATGAGTATAATTCAAGCACTCTGTCCAGTAACTGACCATGGACCCTCAGCCTTCCACTTTACTTTGCATGACCCCACACAAACCAACAGCCTGCATGTGTGCACTATGGATCTTCCCAGTAACTGTCCCTGGCTCCTCCTGTCTCCCCCTGAGTCACACTCAGAGACATAAACCTGCAGATGGGTCTCAGGCTGACCACTGACCTCACAACCTCTCCAGTGGATGGGTTGGACCTCTTGGTCCCTCCAGGAGCCAACTGTCAGACCACTCTGGTCTCCCTGGTACCCAGCCTAGACCTACAGCTTCTCCATTTTACAGCTTCCAAGCCTCTTGTCCTTCTCACCAACTAATCCAACTTGATATTTGCAGGTATGCACATACTGATATACATCTCTTCACAGTAAACAATCTTCACCAAAAAAGCAGCATCCTCTCTTGAAACAAATTTATTGCATCTGCACTTGCTCAAATCACTTTGCTTTACAAAGATCACTAGAACAGGAGCTGCCTTTTGCTTACAGCATCTAGTAGTGGTTTCTTTCCCTGTCATTTCATATTTCTTACACTTTTCAATTTCTGCGGTTTGGATTCCTCCCCAGACTGTAGTCCCTTTCAGTGTAGTACCTGCTGCTGCAGAGATGCCTTCATGGACTGCAGCCATCTCAGGATGTTCCTGCACCTGTCTTCTTGTGTGTCATCACTTGTACCCTCACCAATCTCCCAGCAGCTGCTTTATTAAATGTGTTTCACAGAGATGCTGCATGCTTCTGTAACTGGTTTAGGTTTTGGCATGTGGTGGGTTGGTGGTACGTGTTGCCAAGCCAGCTGGAACCAGCTGTGACTGAAGGGCAAACCTTCTCCTACACAGCTCGCCCCTGAAGCACCACTGCTACCAAAACTCTGCCAGCTATGCACAGTGTAGCATTTTGTTTCCGTTTGAGGCAACTCGCGATCTTTCGAGTTAGGAGCTGTGTTTAGGCAGAAGCATTCTCAGCCTCACCTCAGGTTTCCCCAGCCTTTCACTGCCCTCCAGTGGAAAGTGCTGCTTGTCAGCTTTGTCTGCCGTGGCATACACGGCAGCTTCCTGTCCTTCCACACCACATCCTTTGGCAAATAAAAGAAGAACAACATGCATGTGAGTGTCAGTGTTCCAAGTTTGAACATTGATAATCTGTAATTGTCTTTGATTGATTCCTGCAAAATCAGAGAGCTTTTCTTTTGAACCCAGACACATTCCAGGACATAAGAATTAAAGGAGTGAGAGCAAAGATGCTCAAATTATATTTGAGAGATCACAGAGAGGTGTTAGGGTGAGGGTTTGACATGTCGATAATAGTTTTTCTTTTCGTTCCCAGTGTCAGAAGGTCTGCTGAGTTCTATTTCAATTCATAGTGCATTTTACCTGAGACAAGGTGCAGGACTTCACTGATGGAAGGTTTGTTTGTAGGTCTTTCTAAAGAATTGTCTAGTCTTGGCTACAGGCGTATTCCTGACACTAACATTAAGAGATTCAGAAGGCATAACAGAAGTGAAACTTTCTTGGGAGGATGGACAGGACTGCAAACAAACCCTCATGGAAAACAGCCTTTTCCCCTCTGCACAGCTGTCCCCTCTGCTGTTGTCCCGTTCCGTCACACCATGCACTGCACTCAGTCCCTTCAGTGAGGCAATGGCCAGTGCAGACACTGGGATCAGTATGGAGTGGTTCCTCCATCAGCAGCAGTCCCTTCAGAGTCATGCCAGGTGGGCCCTGCTCAGGCATGGGTTTTGCTATACTCCTGGTCATTTTTTCCTTCCCTGCTGGTGCTCTCTGCCCTTTTAAAGCAGATGTTTCAGAGGTGCTACAAACCCATCTGGTGGCTCAGAGCCACCAATTAGCTTGGCTGATGTGCTCAGCTCTGGCCTGCAGGGGTGAGTCAAGAGGAAACTGGGTGTGTCCAGTGTGGCTGTGACCTTCCCACAGAAGCTTATCCATATAGCCCCTTCCCCAACATGCTGGTTATGTTTAGTAGACAGATATATGACATTTTGCAAATTATATGACTTCCCTGTGCCATGGGAGTGATGGTGCAATGAAGTGGAGCAGCTGGGCAGGCTGGCATTGTGGTTTCATTCACAAGATCCTCATTCTGCAGGAAACATGGCGCAAGCCTGAAGGAAGCATGGGTGGGTCAGTGTGGTTGTTCCTGCCACGCTCTGGTATCCTAGCACAGGAACATGGGTGGGTCTTGGGTTTCCCTCACTCTTTTCAGTAAGTCTTGTACAACCCCAAAATGTTCTTTCCAACTTCCCACGGTGAGTCCTATGGTCCTGTAGGCAGTAATTCTCTCTGAGTCTGTAAAGGCATTGATGGGGAGTGTCTTCAATTGACTCAGCTGGGGGTGCCACCCCCAACCCACAGGGCTGGTGGCTCCCCTGTTCCAGCCCCTGGAACAACCCTGCCAGGAGCTCATTCAGCTCTGGTGCAGTTACTGGATTTCCCCTGCCTGTCATTTTGTGTCTCTGCTCCTTTGTGTTCATGGGAATGAGCCTTCAGTCACATAATTTAATCTTTACATAGTCCTTAAATTGTGTACTCATTTAGGTTCACTTCTCGAAGTTCTATGGGGCAAAAAGTCCCCAGATAGCTCTGTGACCACCGTCTCTTAAGTCTAACCCCTTCTGATGATTTCCCTAACCGTAAAAAATTTGTCCACTCATTTCTGCTAATTCCCTTCTACGAACTTCTTTGTTCGAAATATCCTCATGTGATGTTTGCTTTTTGAGCAGAGACACAGTCTCTTAAGTTTATAAGAGGTTTTATCCACTTTTTAAAGGCTTTAAATTCTCAGGGCAGACGGAAGGCTTCCTGTCCTAAAGTCACTCAGTCTACCTCCAGAGCAAACAAGGTGCAGTTTCAACTGGAAGCATAGGGGATGGTATTTTGGGAGAAAAACCATGAGGCCTACTTCCAGTTGCAAAACCTAAGGCAAGCCTTTACACCAGAAGCAGGACTGCAGGGCAGCTGTCAGTGTTTTCTGAATAAAAGCTGTCTCTGATCTACACCATACATCCCATGGTCACGAGGAGATGAGGTGTGATACACACTTTGCCTGAGTGGATGGGTAAGTGGGTAATGAGGATTCCTGATCTGCAAACACATCCCACACAGATCAGAGCTTCAGCCCCACCAGTCCTATACTGGTAATCCCAGAGGAACAGGTCTCTCATTCTGACTGCTCAACATGCTAGGTCTATGGATGACAGTGTAGCTTCCCTGCATTGCAGTCCTTGTGCTTCAGCTCCTGCATGGTATCAGATGACCATGTGTGGTGTTGCTCCCAAAGGACTATCACTTTAACAATTTAATACCTTTCATATTAAATCATTTATATAAGGTGGCAATGGCTCTGCTAATCACACGGCCTGAGGCCAAGCATCTTTGACTCCTCCATCCCAGAGACAAATTATTCGTTCCCACCAGAGTTTCTATAACCCTCCAGCCCTCCATCCAAGGTACAAGAGAAGAAACATTACCTGTGCTACCAGCTCACACTGGATTCATCAGTTCAAACCTGGCAGATGTTATCACAGCTTATTTGTCTGGGCAATTCTTCCAGATAGGCTAAACTCAGCAGAACTTACCATACAGGGAAGTTCTTTGTTTGACATTTGCCAGCAGTGCAGGGAGACTTGTTTGCCTGTCCTGAATTATCTCAGCAATTATATTTATGAAGGCAATTAAAAGTAATACACCTCTTAAGAAATTATCAGAGATTGCATCTGACCAAAAGTGGGACTCTGTCAAAGTTGACTATGATAGTGGGCCATGACTTGTAGGATTCCTTTAGAAATGCAGTGCTAACAGAAGAAAGTACCCCTTTGATCAATATGTCAGAGGGGTTCATGCCACAAATCTCAGACAAGGAGCATTCTTTGTTAGTGGAAATCTAGGTTGTTTCACACACCAGCATTCCTAAAGAGAAAGGAAATGTGAGACAGACTTTATCAGAGCAAAAGATGCATAGAATCCTTGAAGGATCCATTCCAAGTGACAAATAGAAGAGTGAGGCAGGAGAACACATAATTCACTTGTTTAGTGTCACAGAATAAATTTACATTTGGAATTTGGTTCTTTATCTCACCTAAAGGCAATCTAATCCTGCCTAAAGACAGGTTCTCAGCCAGTTTAGGCATTATCTCTGACATATCAATGAGCACGAATTCACTTTAGTATTTTGGTGGAGCGGGTTACATGCTCCTGTATTTTCCTGACATTTCACTGCATTAGATGTGCTTCTGTTACTGTGGCTGTCTAAGATGTCACCTTAGATGTCTAAAATGGCAAGATTTTCAGAGCTAGATATCTTCTATTGCTCCTGGAATACACGGGTGTTTGGGAGGGAAATACACTTCTTGTAGTGCATCTTAGTCAGGCACAGCAAAGACCAAGATGTGAGTCATTGCTCTGAGTATAACATAATATTCCTAACATTTTGAGGGAGGAGATAGTTGGCCAAGAGGGTAAGACAATTAGGGCCCTGTAGTTCAGGTACACCCTGTTAACCAGTGTGAAAAAAGGAGGGCTCAAGAGATGGTGAGATGTGAGGAAAAATATAAAAATATCTAATGGTTATAAAGCATTTGTTGAGTAAATATCCAGTCCTTGATTTTTAATACCCTGTTAAGTAAGGAATTTTTTTTCCCCAGGCTTGTCTTTGAAATTATGTTGTAGTTACTTCTGGAATATCAGGTCTGAACAGTTAGAAGCTTTTCTTGTCCCAGATGGGTGTTTTCTTCTTCACTGAAACTGTCTTTATGAGTTCATTCAGCTGTCGAGTAGTTTCACTTGCATCATCTCCACAGACCCATTTTAATGCCTCACAAAGTGGACCTTTATGTAGATATTTATTTATTTAAATTTTTTTTTCTGTAAGTCCATTCATGGATTCTGATCACTCAGTTGGGCAAATTGGTTTTGGTTTTTTTTCCTGAGGTTTGTACGATGATTTTCTATGCACATATTTATCTCAACAACATAAGGAACACCCTCATCAAACAAGGACATCTTCTAAGAGGTTGTTATTTAGGAAATGTCCTTCCCACCATCATGTGAAACCTAGCTGGTTGATGACATCTCAGAGGAAGGAAAGTCTCTGCTAATTAGTAGGGACTATCTCACCTCCAGTACTACTCTAACAAAAGAAAAGAGCTCGCAGCAAAAAAATCAATAGTTTGCATCTATTGAAACTTGCTCTGTGAAAAAAATTAACAGCTGTATCAGCCTCCAGATTAATAGCCTAGGCAATTAAAACAGGCATGGATGGCATCTTTCTTCCAGACTGGTCCCTCAGTTCTCTTAGATCATTGGGTGGCAGCAGAAGGCATAGTTTCCCACTCACAGGCTGTCTGGGGTTAAAAATCTATTACTTTCACCTATGTTTCTCTAAATTTCTATATAAGCACATGAGCATGTTCTTCAGGAGTGCTGTGATCTATGTAGTCCCCTACCCAGTCACCAATGTTGGAGAAAAATCCATATTGGGTCAAAAATGTAACAAGAAATGAGGAATTTTTAGATTGAAACATCTTGGATTTGCAGCTTTGTGCAGTCATAATGGTGATTATGCAGAAAGTTTGGAAGTTTGGGGTTGTTTGGCTCTTTTTTTTTCCCCCAGAATTTAGGTTTGATTCACCCCCTCTGGGAAGAGCAGATTGAAGCTGCCAATGCACAAGTGGTAGGAATTGTCTGAAGGGAAGTCAGGTTCTTGATGCTGCTTTAACCACTCTGATCTAGCCATCCCAGCTCCTCAATGCAGCAATTCCTGATTGCTTCTTCTGACTGCTGGTCTGAGATCTTTGTGAGAACTGTGTGCTGTCAGGGCCTCTGTACTCACCAGTAAATGAACCAAAACTGAATGACTTGGACAGAAAATTCACCCACTGTGTTCACTTCAAAATGACAATTCAAATGCAGGTTCTTCAGGTGGCATTGATCATATGACACCCAAAAGATCACAAATGAAGATAAAAGTTTTTGGTTTAGATATGTATGTGCCATAGCTTTTCTACAATGACAAACTTAGCTAGACAGACCAGACTCTGGAAGCCTGATAATATTTGGAGACATATTTAGCTCAACTGTAAATGCCCTAGGCAAATTGGCTTTGTTCACCTGTTAGGAATGAAATGAGCTGTGTAGCTGATTAGTGTGGGGTTCTTCCAGCCCAGATGTACAAAGGACAGCCATCTGCTGTGCATCTGGTCCAGGTATTACACAGTGAACAAAGTACACTTGAAATTTTTCAGTGTTCACGTTTGGGAAGTATCAGAACTACTGATATAATGTACCTTGAACCTCTGTTTCACATGAGAATACTTCTTGTATGCAAGTGCCACTTTTTTCAGAACATTTAGGAAAGGTTCCTAGGAATCACCTGTAATCATGCCCATGAAGAACTGCAAGAAATTCACTGATTTCAGCCTTATGAGAGTTCATTTATCATTATCATTATTAACACAGTTTTATTTTAATTGCTACTTAAAGGAGCAACTAGTCAAGTATAAGCTATGTTCAGTTTGTTTTAAGAAGAGCTGGTGAAAGTACATGGGAGAAATGTGCAGGAATCAAAAGGGAACACATTCAGAGATACAGGCAGATGCAGAATCGCTGTGTCCCAGGGACTGACTGGACAGCCTGAAAGGTCCCTGGAGAGAAGAGGTTCTTGGAGCAGGTGGCATCTTGCAGCTTCAGCTCAGCATGCATAGCAAGATAAATCCCTCTGGCAGCTCCTGGCTGTGCCTTTTACAGCTTCTACACTGCCAGGCCACATCTTTGCTGGAAGGTTCTGGGGTCATCTGGATCTGTTCCCCAGGACCAGCCACCCATTCACATCCCAGAAAAACTCCTTTTGGGGCTGGGAGACATCATCTCCTAAGCAGTGCATGCAAACCCCTCTTTCAACTTCACCCTGTCCCTAGTCTCACTCATCCACTCTGTGGAGCTGCAAGATCTACCCAAGCCTACAAGGGAAATCTACCTGTCCCACAGTGGTGACCAAGTAACACATCACAGTAACAATACCAGACTCAGACAATGAGAATACTTGTCACAGCAAATTGCCCCAAAGCCTTACAGAAGAAATGTGGTTTCAGATATGCCTCTAACTAACCACAGGTACTTAAGGGTTTAGCTGCATTTGTGCCCCACATGGACAGAGGAAAACAGGCTGTGTGAAAAATAATGTCACCCATCTCCTCTCCTTGTCCTTTTCACTATCAAAGTGCCTATTCATATCAGTATCCACTTGCTGCTGACCTTCTGCCAACAACAACCTACTTCCCAGCTGTCCCAGCCTACTCAGCTGGGTTTTCAGGCTCCCTGCCCGTGGCTCCCTCACCCCAGCCCAAACTACAGAAGAAGCTGATGCAATTCTGTTTACCAGAAGTCCAACGATTTCCTTTTATTTGGCTCTAATGCCCTTACCAGCCATTGTTAGTGTTTGTTATCCCATGTGGTTCTGAGACTTAAAAGAAATCTGAGGAATCTATTGCTCAGCAGATTTATCATAACATGATAGTCAGCTGAAGATCCCAGGAGGGCAAAGAAATTTCTCTGACGTGGGAATCTCTTCTGACACAAAGAAATTTCTCTGACGTGGGAATCTCTTCTGACACAATTCTTCTATTACTTTGGGTAAAGGCACTTTCACCAAGGCCAAATACAGTTTGTTCCACTGGGAAATGAAGAGTGTATGTTCCTGTCATTTCCAGTATTGTGTCCTTTCTCTAGGCAGTTTGTGTGATTCTCTCTGGGGACAACTAGATTGCTAACTCTTCTTTTTCCTTCTGCCACTTTCCTAGCACATCATTATAGTCTGGCACTTGTTCCTCTCTATCTGTTGGCCTGCACAGCTCCCACCTCACCAGACACCTTCCTTTCCAGGTCCCTGCCCCTTTTTCACCTGCCCATCTCGTTCCTCCACATCTCGCCCAGTATCTCCTTTCTGCTCCCAATTTCTTTGCAAAAGTCATGCTTTAACAGTCTCTCTCCCGTGACATTCCATGCCGGCCTGGCTCCCTGCCCCAGCATCCCCCTTCTCGAGGCACAAGCCTGCACTTGTTGCCCGCGGGGGGAGCTGGACGCTGGGCACGAACAGTAGCCCCAAGCCCTCGGCGCTCGCTGCGGCGGAGGAGGGCCCGTCTGGCCGCGCACATGACGGCACGGTGGGAGGGCGGCCCCGGCGGGCGGCTCGGCCGCGCCACCGCCCAGCGGGCGGCAGAGGCGGCCCCAGCGCGCACGGGCCGCGGCGGCAGGGCCGGGGCGGCGGGAGCGGCGGGAGCAGCCGGGGCAGCGGGGGCGCGGAGCCGCGGCCGGAGCGGGGCAGCGCGGTGCTGAAGGGACAGCGCCCGCCCCGCCCCGCGCCGCCCGGCCAGCCGGCGGGGAGCACGGCGCGGAGCCCCGGGAGCGGGGCGGGGGTACCCGGCTCCCGGCCCCCGCCCGGAGCGGCGAGCGCGGGAGCTCCGTGCTGCCCCCGCGGGAGCGGCGCCCCGGGCCCCGCGCAGCGCCCGCCGCCGCCCGCCTGCCGCGCCGATGCCGGGCGTGGGGGCGATCGGGGCGCGGTGCAGGCACCGGCCGCGCAGGAGCCCCAGGAAAAGCCCCAAGGCAGAGCCGGGCCAGGCCGGGGCCGCCATGGACGCGGCGATCTGGATCTACCAGTTCCGGCTGATCGTGCTGGGCGACTCCACCGTGGGCAAGTCCTGCCTCTTGCACCGCTTCACCGAGGGCCGCTTCCCGGGGCCGCTGCACTCCGACCCCACCGTGGGGGTGGACTTCTTCTCCCGGCTGGTAGAGATCGAGCCCGGCAAGAGGATCAAGCTACAGCTCTGGGACACGGCGGGGCAGGAGCGGTTCAGGTACAGAACCTGGGATCTTACCCACACCCTCTCCTGCCCTCTCCCCAAATCTGCCGGCCTCCGGGCACACCCTGCTGCCCTCCCGGCCCTGTACCCTTCTCATCCGACACATCCTCGGCCCTAAGGACTTTGCCTTGCCCCTTAGCAAAATTTCCCTGCACCCATTTGGTTGCTGTGCCCCAAGCAGTCCTCCATCTCATTGCCCTCCAGTGGCCCTAGCCCTGTGGCCCACCATCCTTCTTGCCTCAGTGCCCTCAAGTTCCTTCCCAGTAGTTTCCTCCCCCACCCTTTCCCTTCAGACACACCAGGGAACAGCTACCCTTCTCCTTCCAGCTGACACTGTAGGGTAACAAGTGGCCTTGTCCTGTTTCTTCTTCCCTTCCTCATTTTTCCCCTGAAGTCCTGGACCTACCATGGCAATCCCTCCTCCACGTTTTTTTCTTTTGTTGCTGCAAGAGGCCTCTGCCTAACTCTGCATTTCTTACTTTGTCATCACCTCCGAACTCATCCTCCCCTGCAGTATTTCACTCTGCCATTAACTCTCCCAAGCAATCTGGAGACCAGGCCACCTCCCAGCTCTTCTGCCTTCCAGCACAGCAACACTATCTGCACCAGTGCAGCCAGTGCAGCATGGAAGCCACTGGGCAGTCAGCTAGAGTCCCTTATTTCAGTGTTTTGTCTGCCTTCTGCACCTGCTATGAGCTGTTTTGTTGCTAGAAGTCTTCACGAATACTGCTAGCATTTATAATGTAGTTAAACTAGCTCAAATGCTGCACTGAGTATTAAATACTCTCCTTTGTCCCCTCTGTTACAAACAGTAGCAAAACTACCCTCTTTTCCTCCCCTAGAAAAGTCTCAGTCGTTTCCCAGTTTGCATATTGATACTGTCACTCACTCACTCTTGTGTCTCTGTTGTATCTGTAGTGCTTGCCACTTCAGGCAAGTTGTACACAGATTTTAGTTTGGACTTGGGGTTCAATAGATATGAATTCCTGGCATGGGCAAACGCATAGCCCATCTCTGTGTACCTGACCCACACACCTGTTGTTATTGGAACACTAGCAGGAGGATTAAAATGGGCCCCTTCACTGGCCAGAATCAATTCCTCTGAACTGCCTGTCTTCTCTTGCAACAGTTGTGCAGATGCCCACACCCAGCTGAAGAGGGGGGATTGCACTGTTTTACTGGGGGACAACAACTTTTTTTTCTTTATAATAACCATTAGAGCGAAACAACAAGCAACTTTCCTGGGCTTGCATGAGTCAGACGAATTTTTGCAGTAGGCTTCTGAAGGGTTAGCAAAGAAATTAACAGTGTTAATGGAAGGCTCTTGGCATTTTTCACCCTCTGTGCATTCCAGGCAGAATGTAGAATACTTGTAAATAATTGAATTTGCTGACAAATGAACAGGATGGCCAATGACAAGATGTTCGACTTAAAGAAATGCAAATACACAGAATCTTGCATACATTTAAAATCAAATTATGGCAATCCTTTAACCCCGGAATGCTCAGGGAATATACACTGATGAGTCATGCAGTCAGCTGCTCTTAAATTTACCTCTGTGTTTTTTCTAATACTTCTAATAGAAGATGCAACCTGAAGAAAGTAGTTTTAAATATTTGCATTTGGTTTTCTGCTAAGAAACTGACAGTTTCTTGTCAGTGGGTGTACTAAATATAATAGTGTTTATTGTACAGTCTGTTTTACATTTAGTCAAATAAATCATAAATATTTTACTAACTTACACCACAGGTTACAATGCTGCATTCTGTTCTGCTAATGGAGAACATTACAGATCACAAGCAAAGATGATCTTATGGAGGAGCTAATTACTCCAAGAAGTTCTCTAATACTAGGGAACACCAAGCAGTTTGCAGTTCTGATTTCCAGTTCTGCTCTGGCTCACTTGCATTGGGATTTTAGAGGAGGTAAAACCTGTCTTTAAACTCTGGGGAGTTCCCTGCGTGCAGGGAAAACTACTGGCTGCATAATAACCCCCTTCTTTTGGTCCCAGGCATTAGGGACACTCCCAGGGGAAAAGGAAGATGTGACACACCTGCCATATTGGAAGATGTCATGTACTTCCTTGGAGGAGTTATTTGGGAAAAACTCTTACATGTCTCTAGCTCACTGATGATTCCGTATTTTAACTGGATTTTATACATTGACTTATAAATCATCTTTAACATGCCCTGAAATAGCAGCTATTGAATTTATTTATTTTGACATCAATCAGGCATCACTAAGCAGACTCTCTCATTGTCTGAGGTGCCACATGGACAATAACAACATAGTAACACCTTTAACATCTTACTAGAACAAGAACCTACAGACGTGTTTAGTATAGACTCAGGTCTGTAATGCGGATTAACGTAAATGAAGGGCACATCCTCCGTTTCTTTCTGTCTTCAGATCAGTCATTTAGAGCAATCTGCTATTTTGTTTGTGTTTTACATCATCTACTTTGCCATGGTTTTTGTTTGTTTGTATAATTTTCCTGTATTTAAATCAAATAATATATTTAAATCATGAAACCTCCAATGCCATAAAATGCTCGTGGTGCTAAGACTGAGAGTTCATTTCAGTAGGGGCAAAATATTGTGGGGATGCTTCCATTAACCCACTTTTTAGTAGACCAGGATATTAGACACATTCTGTTTCTAGTACATCTTGAAAATAAAACACTATCCTATTCTTTTTCAGTAAGCAATATATATTTTCAAAATTATTACATTACAATGTAGTCTTTAGTCATAGTATAAAAATAACTCTTCAAAATTAGATGAAGCTTTTAGTGAAAGTTTTGTTCATCTGGTAAAGATCAGTAAGATCATAATGAAAAAGAAACACTGACTTAAAGCCTCCCTAAAGCCATAGTCTGATGTGATTATACAAAGAATCATAGAACCATGGAATACCCTGAGTTGGAAGGGACCCACAAGGACCATCAAAATCCAACTCCTCACCCTGCACAGGATGACCCCAAGAATCACACCATGTGCCAGAGAACATAGTCCTAGTGCTTCTTGAACTCTGCCAGGCTGGTGCTGTGACCATTCCCTGGGCAGCCTGTTCCAGTGCCCAAACACCCTCTGGGTGAAGAACCTTTTCCTGACATCCAACCTAAACCTCCCTGACACAGCTTCTGGCCATTCCCTCAGGTCCTGTCACTGATCACGACAGAGATCAGTGCCTGCCCCTGTTCTTCCCCTCACAAGGAAGCTGCAGACTGCAATGCTTTGTCCCCTCAGTCTCCTCCAAGCTGAACACATCCAGTGACCTCAGCCACTCTTCACATGGTTTCCCCTCAAGGCCTTTCTCCACCTTGTTGCCCTCCTTTGGACCCTCTCCCATAGTTTTATGTCTTTTTTATGTTGTGGCACCCAGAACTGCCCCCAGCACTGGAGGTGAGGCTGCCCCAGAGCAGAGCAGAGCAGGACAATCCCCTCCCTTGGCCAGCTGGCCATGCTGTGCCTGATGCCCCCAGCACAGGGTTGGCCCTCCTGGCTGCCAGGGCACTGCTGGCTCATGAAGTGTAAAAGCCCTGGGACAGGAAGTGGTGGCATCACCATCCCTGGAATTATTTAAATATTTGTAGGTGTGTCAGCTCAAGGAAGTGGTAGTGCTGGACTGTGCAGTGCTGAATTAACAATCAGAGTCAATGATCTTAAAGATTTTTCCCAGCCTAAAAGATTTTGTGGTTCTATGATCCTTTTCTCAGATTCTAGAAAACCACTTAACATGATATTGTGTGTATCGATGTTTCTTTAAAAATTTTGTGTTGCTTTTTTTCTTGAATTTCTGTTTTCTAAAGCTTCTCTATTGTACAGATTTTTTTTTTTTTTTTGGTAATGAGAAAAGTAGTTTCAAATTATACATATCAGAAGTACACAAAAAATGACTGTTGTCTCTCCAATATATTCACCCAGTTTTTGTGATGTACAGCACAAAGTTACAGGATACTTTTTAGTCATCTCCAATAAAAGCAATACATACACATAATTCAATATAATGGCTTAGATCATCAGCTACTGTAAATTAGCACATCTCTGCAGAAGGGGCTTGCAAGAGATGAGGGTACTGACTGCTGTGTGTAAGTATCCAAAAACACAGGGGGCTGAGTTTCAGTACTCCAGTTTATAGATAAATGATAGAACGATAGAACAACTTTTTATATAGAAATACTTGGCAGGTGATGCATTGCATTTTCAATACTAACCTACTTTCTTTCCTGGCTAATGCATCTCTTTGTTTTCAAGGTTTGGGGTGGGGGCAGGGTTGTTTGGATTTTTATTGTGGTTTGGTTTTTTGTTTTTTTTTTTTTTTTAATGAAAGTAGGTTGTATTAGCTTTTACCTCTCCATATCAAATCCCATTTTTGTCATCCACATTTGCTCTTACTAGAACTATCTGAATTATTTTTCTGCCTTCATTTGTGTTTGCAGACACTCTAAAGGAAAAAAAATGGTTAGGAAAAACAGAAACAGATCTTTATAGTACCTGTATTTAATACTTCACAAGATGTGACACCCTTCACTTATGTTCTTAAACAATTTTGTGAAACAGTGTGCCATTTTTCATATCCAGGCCTTGTGGATTAATCTGAGGTTAAGATCCTGTTGTCTTCACACTCAGAGAGACGCTGCATGGACTCTATTACTGGGAATATAGAAAAGATCTTTCTAAGCATTAGGAGAAACAGCCCCTCCTTCTTATGTAAATAAAACCATTTCAAATGCTGTTTGCTGTGGCTAAATTAATTTGGATATGCCAAGAAATCTAAGTCTTCTTTATCTCTGCACTTACCTATCTGTAAAAGGACTATTGCTGCTAATCATGCCTCTGTGTTCAAATTGTCATCAAAGACTCTATGAAATGTGATGAACTGAGAATTGGAGGGAGCTACTGTTATGAAAAGTTGTGCTATTGTGTACAGTTCATCCTGCTTCCTAAAGTTTTGAGTTTTTGGCGTCAGCATCCTCTTCATAATCATGAGATAAAATGGAATTAATTCTTAGCTTAGGTTATGATTTCAAATAATGACTGTTTAGAAACTGTGCTTCTCATTTCATTTGGAGAATACTTATATATACACTAGTTATGTATTTATGCCAGCAACAAGTGCTTGTGTACATTCCTTGGTAGGCTGTCACTTCCTTTAAAATCTCTTCTCACCTTCTCCATTCTCTCCTACTTGCTCATGATTAGAGACTGAAAATAATTGTTTCGTTCCTATATCTTTTACTCTATCTCTCTACATTCTAACTTTTTTTCCTTATTCTAGAGCACATTGAAATTTTTTTTAACCAGAAGAAGAGTCTCCTATTTCCAAAATTCCTTCCAGTGAATGTTCTGGAGCTTAGAGGGCCCAAAAGTAAAAATAACTCTTGCCAGCCCTCATGCCAAAAAATTGCAAATTTATAAAATATAAAGAGCTTTTGAACTTCTCTGTGAGAGAGATGCTGGAGGTAGATATGTCTCTTGCCTGTAATTAGTTTGTGTTTGCCCAGCTCACTCAAAACTTTTGGACAGTTTTGTTCGGGGAGTTTCCTTTCTCTGCCTGCTACCTGTTGATTTCTGCATGCACAAAGAGTTATGATTAGCTTTTAAAGAATGTTTCTGCAAGGATGCAAAAGGATATGCTTGAACATTGGCAAGTTTGGTCTCCAGGTTTCTTGACATATGTGTACATATTTCAGTCTGAAATAATTGTTTAGAACAAAGTGAAGTACATGTTTATATGAAGCTGAAGGACTTGAACTTTACACCAAAGTATATATCTTTGCTTCTGTGAACATGTCCCACAGTTTCCTAATAAAGACCACTTTACAGAATAATTCAACATTCAATATTTGCCCTAGAGGTGTTGGGTTCTGGAATGTTTAGAAAGTGAATTTTGAATGTAGGAAATAAAATAATAGTCTAGTACATTAAATTAATAAACTTCAATCAGCTTTAAAAAAGGAAAGTTATTTAATAAAACTTATAAAAGATAAAAACACATTTCCATAACAGCATTCCAAAAGTAATTGCTTTATGAATAAAATGAAAATGCATTTTAATTTTCCTTTTTCTGTATTTTCCCCTTCACAGATCAATAACACGCTCTTATTATCGCAATTCTGTGGGTGGCCTGCTAGTATTTGACATCACAAATCGACGATCATTTGAGCATGTGAAGGACTGGCTGGAAGAAGCAAAAATGCACGTGCAGCCCTTTCAGATTGTGTTCCTGTTAGTAGGACACAAATGTGACTTAGTGTCACAGCGTGAGGTTACGAGAGAAGAAGCTGAGAAACTGTCATCTGACTGTGGTATGAAGTATATAGAAACTTCAGCAAAAGATGCCACAAACGTTGAAGAGTCCTTTACAATTCTTACCCGAGATATCTATGAACTTGTGAAAAATGGAGAAATCTCAATACAAGATGGATGGGAAGGTGTCAAGAGCGGCTTTGTTCCAAATGTTGTACATTCATCAGAAGAAGCTGTAAAGCCCAGGAGACAGTGCATCTGCTGAGTTTGTAGCATGCCAAAGAGCCCATGGGGTGTTTAGAAGATGATGCCAATCTAAATGACAGAAAAATAATTTTGAAACAACATTAGATCATGGCATAGCTGAGTCATAGAACGGTAATTTGGTTTTGTATCCTTCTGTCAAGGTTATAATCCGTAACACTTTAAGTGCTTTTCTTCTTTACAGAATACAACATAACTTTGTGTGGTCTTCAGGAAAATAAATTAAATATTGCTAAAGGGAAACCTAGTTCTATAGCAAGACACTGAGAAAGTGCAATAACCATCACAACAACATCTTCACTTGGGCTTTGTTTTCTGAATATTGTTTAAAATCAAGTCTTGTTAGATGAGGATCAGATTATTTCATTACTATTGTTCATCCTGCCTTAGCTTTGGACAAGAAAATGTTATACCTTATACTTTTTTAATGTGATTCTTTACTCAAGGACAGGGTTGCTAATGACCATTAAAATTAGAATGCTGTAGAATTTGATAGTAAAGATAACTCTAAGGAAAGCAAACTGAAAGATTGCTCAAATAGCAAACACTTTTGATATGACAATGAGTACAAGCCTTACTAAAGAAAAAGAATGTTTTAGAACAGATGATTTATTTGTATATGAAAATGGGGAATAGAAACAAGGGAATTTATTATTAAATATTTTCTGAATTGCCAATGAAACTAAACATAACATGACATATGATCCAGCTGTTATTTGACTTGTGTACAAAACAGCTTTCCCAACCACTGGAGTTGCATTTCAGTGGCCAGATCCTCAGCTGGGTAATTATCATCGTCACATTGATGCCTACAGAATCACGTTAATTTACACAAACAATTTCCATATTAGCTTTAAAAAATAAACCCACTTCTAACTAGAAGTAAAAAAAGTTAGAAAGTGCTGCAACCCATGGGAACCCAGGCCTTAAATTTGAATAGAGCAAGGACAGTTTTATTCTTAGCCAGCAAATGTTAAACTGTTGTTTAAAAATGGAAGGTTTTAAACTAAAACTGTCACAAACAGAGCATTTGGAGAGGAAAGAATTTCTAAAATGATGCTCGTCTACAGAGAGCAAAGTAAGAGAGCTCCTAAGAAAGAAACTCATAATAGCTTTTAATAACAACAGTAGGAGAAATCTGTGATCATGTAGCATTTTACTGAGCTTGGAGTCATCTTTCTACTCCTCTGAATATAACACACACTAGCTTTATGCAAACTAGGTCTAGCACGTAAATACCAAATAAATCTATTTCTATTGTTTTGTAGTGGTATGAAAGATGAATTGATCTCCAGAGTTAATAAGCATCTACAATTTATTTGGCATAATCATAGCCACCAAACATCAAGCCAGTTATCTTCATATAAAAGTGTGTTATCATGTACAATTCTCCTTTTTCAAGATCAGGCAGCAAGTCTATCTAATCTAATTTTCTTCTTTAGCAAGCATATGATTGGTTTTCTCTCAGGTTACTTTGACGTTCTTTTACAATCCTTTTTCAAATATTTTGTATTATGGAGACAGGTTGTTTGGTTCCAGTTACTTTATACATTTAGGGCAACTAAAATCATTGACTTCAAAGGGAACTAGAACTTAAAGTTTTTCTAAAGCCTGAGTCTTACTTGCACTGAGGCACAGTTACACTATTATGGAAGGATACAGAGGCCTTAATATAAACAGGAATCAGCCTTAATTCATTAGCAAATAGGACAGATAATTCTAGTCTCAGCATGCCAGAGAGTAATTGCTGTGAACCTGATTTTCTGTTAAACTACATGTATTGACACCAAATCAACTTTGTAGGGTATTTTAAGCCTTCTTTACAAAGCAAACATGACTACAGATGCCAAAAGGTAGTGCAGAATCAGGCTGCGAGCATTTGATAATCATTTCTTTATGATATGAGGCTTATGTAGTGCATCTAGAAGATATCTTTGTTGTTTAATTAATTAATTTAATTAAATAAATCAGTGACTAGGGAGTCACCAGATCCAAAGTCCACCACTGGTTCACTGTGTTTTTCTGAGCAAGGCATTTGTGGGTTTTGTGCCTCACCTTCTGTATCTCAAATATAGAGATGATTGTTCTTCCTTAAATTTACAAAAACTGCTGAAACCAAATCAGTCTATATGATCTTCAATCCTGGACTCTATCCTCTGTGTGCTACCTGGTTTTGAGTGTTTACCATCATGGGATGTGGATACTGGTTTCTTCTGACATACCCAAATAACAATAACAAAAAAATTAAATTAAAACAGCCTTATAAGTGCCAGGTATTGCTGTGAATCTACATTTCATTGCATATTTCATTAGTTTTAGATTAAAGTCTTGTATCATTAATTTTTCTTCCTGAATACTCTGGAGCCAATGAGCTTTTCATTCTGTATGAAAAAAATTGGGTTGTACTGGGGGTAAAAGGACTGGGAGAAGAGGGGAGTGAAGGGGAGGTATGCACAGAGAAGCAATCATCAGAACAGAGCCTTAATCTCTGTTGTCAATGTTGTACCTGTGGTGTCACGTTTATTACACTGGGAATAGAACTTTTAACCAGATTCAACTGTGTAAGGAACTGGTATTGGCCATGCAACTAGAAGAGAAGTTCACTACATTTTAAAGTACTGTACACATAGTTGTCTTATTTGTAATTCCTAAAAATGTAGATTAACATGTACTTTCAAACACTGTCTGTCTTTGTGCTATATTAAACCACTACTGTGTCTTCTCACTACACACTTGCAGTTGATAGAAATGTCTGATAAACAGATAATTTGTCAAAATGCGTTATTTTCTTTTCAGATGCTTTGCAAGATGATATGTAAGTAACAGCTTGAATAAGCTGTGGAATGGGTAATAGTTCAGTGCATATATATTCTTTTTCTCCCCAAGGAAGCATGAATATTGTCAACAGCATTAAATTCCCAGAAATTACAGCAATTAGGTAAATCTTACATGGTAGCCAAATTTAAAAAATAGAAAATATTTAATAAAAAACCACAAACTTTGCAAATTAAGATTTGGTCAGTTCCAGTTAGGAAATGAAAAATACTGAAAAAACTTGACAAAGGTTTTATTTGGATTCATAGGCCTGGCAAATGAACGGATAAAAAGTATTGTTTTGGACTCCTAAAATGTTTAAACTTCCATTGCTTTATTTTAAGTTTGATAAAGAAGAGTAAATATCGTCCTCATTAAAATATTTTACATATGAATTCTTAAGATATTTTGGCTTGCTCATAATTGTATACATCCCATGTAAGAAGCAGAAACTAGCCTCATACCTTAGGAATCAACCAAGGAAAAGCTTTAGATTTAGTTTTGTTTATTTATGCCTTCAGTATGGAATAGACTGACCAATCTAAGCTCAAATTGGCAACTGTCCTGTGCTCACAGAAAATGATGCAGGCCTGACTGAGCCCCCAGGCCCTCTGTGCTGCCCTGAGCTGAGATCTCCTCTGCCCCACACGAACGGCTGCTGGTACCCACGCCGCCTGTCTGAAAGCCAGGGGCAGATGATCACAGATATTTCAGTCTCAGCATTTCAGCTCCCTGAGGGAGTACATGCTTCATTGCCCTCTTTTTACATAATTAACATCCAGGAAGAGTGCTTTTTCCCTCACTGAAGACCCCAGCACAATGGGAGCTTCTCCAAGTCTCCACCTTTCCTTTTTACACAGAGCTGGCACAGCAATTTCAGCAGCCTTTTTTCAGTCCTGAAGAAGAAGAAGAAAGGCCAAGGGTTTATCCTCTACATGGGCATGGAACCTTACCACAAACATGGTGGACAGTTTAAGAAATCATTAAATATCAAAAAACAACTGTCAACTGCAAAAATTTGCATTGCTCATTTCTCAGATTCTAGAGACTATCTTTCAAATAAGTGAATGAAATGAAAATTCTAAAAGAGGAATCGCCCATCACCCACAGAGGCCATTGGGAGTAGCAGGCTCTCTATGAAGGGTAGGTAAATCGTCATTTAAACTCAAACTGAGGAATTCAGAACCCCAATCCTGAGCTGCTAGAGTGGATCACTGTCTTTGCAAGTATTTAATTCATTTACTTCTCAGAGAAAGTAACGTTTTAAGCCAGGCCTTAGTGATGCAGGGATGGATGCACAGTGTGTAACCAGCAGAGAGACGACTGCTCCCTGGGAGCCAGCTGACAGCAGCTCCCAGCAGCCTCACAGGCTTCAAGGGCAGCTCAAACTGAGGTTAACTGATCCCAGGCTGCCAAAGGCTCCCCTTGCAGCTGAAGAGCTTCTACAAAAGGCTAACAGTAAAAGTACCAAACCCAACAGCTGTGCATTGTAAATAGAAGCAATGTCTAGGTAAAAAACTGGCATTTCAGCTACAGTTCAATTACTGCCATTCCTCATTGCTATGGCTTCAAATCTGTGCAATCCATGCAAACTGAGCTTCCCTGCTCCATGAAAATTGTGGAAGGACAAACTGAACCTCCTGTAGCAATAGTCAGTCACCAGGGAGAGGGCTGCACAAAATAAGGGTGGAAGGAGGACACAGATAATTTCTTCCATCCCTGCACAGCCCTGAGGGAGAATTTTGACTGGCCACTGCCAGAGCCCTTAAGACCCTGCATAAATATCCATCCCTGCAGTGGGACTTGTGGGATGAAAGAAAGCACCAAGGACCTGGCATCTGCACAGAGATGCAGGCTCCTGACTCCCTACCTCCAGCACTCCCTAAGGATCAGTTACCTGTGGGGCACAGCTGCAGGAATGGTTGGGTATAACTCTGTGCTGGCACCACGTCTACATTGCATAGTGTCTACATTGCATAAAGGCAAATGTCTACATTGCAGGCTTTTTCCCCTTTCACCTTCTCCCCCACGTGGTTTCTTCACAGGAAGGGACTGACAGAAGGCATATCTGGCACCAGGGTCTGACAGTGAGCAGGGCAATAGGGGAAAATTTTAGTGGTTGTTGCTAAGTATTAAGGTACTAAAACTGAGGGGAGGAATTGTGGAAAATATTCCAGTCATAATCTTAGTAATAAAAACCTTCCAGGGCTGGCACTGGTCTGCAGCACTTTCGAGAATTGTCTATTTTGGTTAAGTTTTCAATGCCAAAAAATTAGTTCAGCTATTTAGTAATAATTTATATTAGTTCATAATTTAAAAATAATTGCTGCATATTATTCAGGAAGAAAAGTCTTCTATGTGCAGATCATTTTAGTAATTTTGCTGACATACAACTTGTGTTGTGTATTTTAAAAGAACAAGCTATGCCAGAACGTAACTTTAAAATACATAAGTCTCAAATCCCATCAATCAGTCAAATCCCATCAAAACAGTTCATTTTATTGGGATTCTTCTCTGCCCAATTCTCTGTGGAAAAGAGTCTGATTCTCAGAAAAGCTTTTAAAACAAAAGAGAGGCAAAGCTTACTGAGCACTGAAAAAGAGATTCATATGTGAACAAGTGTCAGAAACGTAGAACATGTTTTTTCTTGTGGTATCATCTTTCACACTACCATGCTTCACAGCTCAACTCTAGCTCCCCGAGTACATAGTGAATGGAACAGTAAATTTCTAGCTGTCCAAAAACCACTGGGAGATCAAATGTAATTCCCCACAGCAGTTCTCTGCAACTCTGTGCTTGTGTGAGGAAGAATGGCCACATTCTGCCTAACGCATGCCACGTGTTTCTCTGTGTCCCAGGAGGAATTTGGCCCCAACAAAAACCCTCCTGCAGGTTCTGCCTGCGAACAGTCACTCTGCACCACCCCTCACCATCCTCAGTGACACTCAGGATAAAAAGTGTAAGGTTTTCCAGCAAGGAAACTATGAAGGAATAGCACTGTGGTCTAAAAAACACATCAGAGAAAAACAAACATCAGTGAGAAAGGTTATTTAAGCTACAGGACAATGTTGGCGTGAGAACAAAGGGGTCATACTGAGATGCACAGGATAGGTGGTTCTGGTGACGCTAAGATAGCAAAGCCTTGGGCTGCTTTAAGTGAAAGCAGCAGTAATCTTTACTGCCACATGCAGGCAATTTCTGCAGAATGCCATTGCTATTAACAGAAAAGGTGATGTGAAGCCCAGATAGTAAACACCAGAAGTGTTCGCTTACTTGTTGAAATGGAAACAAACACAGAAGTTTGGTCACTGACAGTGCCACTTTTTTCAGCTACAGGTAGATGTCTGAGTGTTCTTGCCCTTTTAAAAGGATTGTCTTTGGTGACTCACAGCACATTTTGTGCATGAGGTCATTGTGACAGTCCACAGCAGCGATAAACAAGAATTTCCAACTGAAAGAAATCTGTAAGTTTTAGTATCCCTACTGAATATAACTAGTTTGAGGGGAGAAGAGTTTAAAATGGACTATTCAAGCACCACATGTTTTTTCCCTTCATGGACAAAGATTAGAACCATGTTTATATTATTGGTTCATCTTATTGGTTTCAGGTCATTAAAACATATATTTCTCTCTGATGGAACTCATTCAAAGCTTGGAATCAGTTTACTCCAAGGTATCTAGAATATTGTGACGGTAATAATTTCACTGATCATCCAAATCTTCATGAGCTGCTCCTTGCAAATCACTTTGAAGTAGTGCACATGTCTGGGATTGCCATTCCCCCTGCCTTTTACAATCCATGCAAAGGATTAAAACTGTAGGCCAATGTAGAACCAATCAATAATTAATACCTTCATTACCAGCAGAATTTAATAGTCCATTTGTAATAGAATTAAAGTAAATAAAACAATATTGTGTAACTCTGAGCACTGTAGAAACACCCTGAAGTGTTACTAAAATACTACAAAACCTTAAGACTCACAGATGTCTTTACTTCCCAGAAAATTCATGCACAGATCTTCAGGGGAAAAAACCCCCAACAATTACAGTCATTGTGTAAACCATGCAAAATGTGACGCACACTATTTTTAATATCAGTAAAAAGTACCAGCATTTCCTTGTCTCTGTGCCTCTCAGATGTTCAAGTTCTCTTTATGCCTTGGCTAGCTCATTCATAACTGTTGCACAAGAGCATACTGGGGCAGGATGCAGGAACTCTCATACTCAGCACAGTCATTGCTGACCCATCCAGTGTTACATAACGTCTACCAGGTGCCCCAGGGGACTTAGAAAAGACCAGACCATGAAAAGTACTCTGGTGCTCCTGCATCCTGTGTACTCCCACATTTTTCTGGCAACATTTGGTTGAAAGATTGGATGAAAAGTGCAAATACAGAGAAATCCATTATTTTCAAACATAGCATTTTAAAATACTGCCCAACTTCATTTAGCTTCATTGTTGATTAAGCAAAATTTGCAGTTTTTACAGCATTCTAATGATTTGTGCTGTTGTCTAAGCTTTGCACCAAAGGGACTTGAGATGAAGCTCTCTACAGCAGTTCACCTTCTGGCTCTATGTATCAAAAGCAGTTTATAAACATCACTGAATTGTGGCACTAATAGCAAACATATGTTAAAAAAGAAACAGATTAAAATGAAAAGAACAAAACATATTAAATAATTGGAAATGCCCACATTTTTAAAGGGTATGGGCAAAAGAGAATGAATCAGTTCACAGAATAGTGGCTCATAGAAATGGCTGTCTCCATGTCACATTCTGTGGAACATTTACCTGTATCTCAGCGTCTCAGGCACTTACACACCTGTAATGTAATACACAGACTGGGCAGTGGAGAGGCTGAAGCACAAATGCACAATGTACACATTTTACTGCCCCTGCTGGAGACCTCGTGACTTCAGCACTGTTGTAGAATATATGTGCAATAGAAAGTGCATAATACAATGAGATCTATATTGCATAATTATATATTATATGCAAACCTGTATAACTGAGTTCATTATATGTGCAATAAATACCATATACTGAAATATTGATAGTATAGAATATATAATAACAAAGCAAAGAAAAAAATCATAAATTGGAGCATTTGGAAGCTGGAAACCTTGTCAGAATAGGACATTATTCAACACCTTGTTTCCACTTCTCAGTTAAAAGAAGGCCTTAATATGACTATCATAATTTATTCATTTAATAAGGCTGCAGGTCACATTTGGTCAGCATTATCAAAACTTCCACAACAGTATACACATTTCTTAAATATTTTTTTACAGCTTTTCTTTAACTTCAGGGTCCCTATCCTCCGCAATATGAATTTATCTTCAAATCCTGTGGCCTAGGAAAGGCAAAGGGAGGGCTGCCATCCTTGGTGGCCAGCGGTGTGGCTGTCCATGCTAATGACTCAGGGCAGGCCAGGTTGAACAGGAAGCATCAGCTCTCAGGGCTCCAAGCCTGTGCAGAAACCTTGGTGACATTTCCTTCAAGATAAATTTTTAGGCAAAGGCTAAATGTTTTAAGAGAAAAGTGAGATTCTGTTTTACATAAATATAAAAAGAAACCCTGAAATTTTCCAAATCCTTCTCAAAAGGTGCCTAAATGCAAACTTTTCCTACTGAATATTCCCTCGTATTGGACTTGGATGAACCTTGTGTATCCCTTCCAACTCTGAAGATGCTCTGTGATCACAGAGTCACAGAATGAGTCAGACTGGAAAGGACCACAGGGGGTCATCTGGTCCAACCTCACTGCTCAAGCAGGGCCATCCTAGAGCAGAGGATTGTGTCCAGACAGCTCTTGAATTCTCCAGTGAGGAGACTTCTCAAGTCCTCTGGGCAATCTGTTCCAGTGCTAGATCACCCTCACAGCAGAGAAGTTCTTCCTTTTGTTCAGGTGGAACTTCTGTGCCCATTGCCTCGTGTCCCGATTGCTGGGCACCACTGGGTGTCCTCCTGACACTCTGCCTTCAGACGCTTACACACTTACAGATTCTGTAAATAGAACTCTTGTGACAACTGGCACGAAGAGTGATGGCTTAGCCGGAGATTGGGTGTAGGGCAGCGGCTTGGCTCGCAGCACACGGCTGAGTGCGGGTGGCCGTGTGGGGCTGTGCCCGCGGCACTCTCCGCTCCCTCCGGCCGGGCGTGCGGGGGGCGGTGCCGCAGCACCCGCGGGGACAGCACGGCGGCACGGGCCGGGGGTAGCTAGTTAGTTAGTTACATAGCTAGTTAGTTAGATACCTAGTTAATTAGTTGGAAGTCAAGTTATTTCTGCGCTTACAAACCACAGCATCCCGTTCTCCGCGCCGAGCCCCGTCCCGCGGGGCCGTGAGGGCAGCGGCGCCGGGGCCAGGCGGCGCGGGCGGCGGGCCGGCAGGGGGCGCTGCAGGCGGGGCCCGCAGCCGCGCTGGGCGGCGGGGCCGCTCCCGGCGCCGCATCATGTGGGCCCGGCCCCTTCCATGGAGCCGCGGCCGCCGAGCGCCGCCCGGGCGGACGCCGCCATGAGGCTCTGAGGGGCGGCTGCGTGCGGAGCACCCGGCCGGTCCCAGCGCTGCCGAGCTGCCCGAGCCTCGCCGCGGGACAGGGAAGCCTAACGCTGAGGCCGCTGCCGCCGCCGCTGCTGCTGCTGCCGCCGCTGCCGCGGGTCCGGCCGGGCAGGCGATCGGCCCGGGGCCATGTAAAGCGGCAGCGGCCGGTGGGAGCCGAACCGAGCTCGAGCAGAGAAGCCGCCGCTGCCGGCCGGGGAGGCCCCGCAGTGGGGATCATGGCGACGTCTAATCTCTTAAAGGTGAGAGCGGAGCCCGGCCGGGTGCTGCGGGAGGATGGGGGGAGGCGGCGGGGCCGGGCGGCCCTGCGGATGGCCGGACCGAACCGGGCAGGGCGGCGGGGACGGGGGCAGGGCCAGGGTCGGGCCGCGGGTGCCGCTGGCCGGAGTTGCCGCTCCCGGGGCCCCCCCGCAGGTGAGCGGCCTTGGGCTGCCGGCCTCGGCTCGGCCCGGCCCGGCCCCGGCGGCGGCTGCTGCTGCTGCCTGCTGCCTGCTGCCAGCACCGCGCTCCCTGCCCCCGGCTCTCCCTTCCCAAACACGCCCCGTTGGGAAACAGCGTTGCGTCGTGCGGATACACAGGGCTCGGTGTCTTCTCTTTGTTTATTTAAGAAAATCCGGGTGTACGGCAAATGAGTTTTAAGTTAAACAAAGAGTTGGAAAATGTCTTCGCTGGGGGCAGGTGCCGTTATTGGGGTGGCTGCCGTGTTCCAGTTTTTTTGTTAACTGCAGTTTTCCTGCAAAGGAAAACTCTCGGAGGCCTTTCGCTTACGTTAAGCAGCTTTGCTTTTGTAGTCATATGTTTTCAAGCACTTTCCCGACGTTTGATGGCAGATGTCAGTCACCCCAAGCTGCCGCAGGTTGGAACGGAAGATTTCAGTGGGACAGTCCGGTGTTTGAGCTCAGGACTGCCTGTCCTGCTCTTTGTGGTATGTATGTGAGGAGAAGACTCTGTGTGGCCTTTGAGGCCGCGCTAACACAGGGAAGATGGGCCTACTTGAAACCAGTTATGAACGCCTCCAGTAAGTGCTTCTAAAACACCAGTTTGCTACAGTGCTAAGATAGGCCTAAGGCAGGCTGTCTGCTTAACTTGAGGAATTGACAATTGAAGATATATATAAATATAGGCATAAACATGTGTTCAGCACTGTGTATTATAGTTCATTGTGGTCCTGAAGAAGTGTTGCTTGCGTTTTATTAACCTGACCTAATTTGGATGTATAGATCTAGCCTGAATCTGCTGGTTTTATTTATTACCCTGAGACATTCAGTGTGAAGAAATGAGAAGTAATTTGTCGCCTTGTTTCTTCCTCATATTCAGAAAAATCTCTATATTAAAAAGATATGTTTAAAAAAATCTTCCTTGAAATTGAAATGAATTTTAATTAATTCCTGCATATTTTTATGCCTGTTAGTGGTTCTTAGATATTTAGGCAGATAATACTTCAAAATACTTAAAAATCTAAAATTGAGGACCCCAAGGACACAGGCGAAAAAAATAATATCTCATAAGAAGAAATGTCCTTTTCGTGGAAATGCATGTGTTCAGAGCAGGGCTCAGACAGTTTTATCCACTTGGTAATGTTTTAGACCATCTCTTTTCTGTACATTTGAGGATTTCTCGGAAGTCCAGCACGTGCTCTGGTGATACACGTGGTGGGATAGCCCACAGCAGATAGGAGAAACATAGACCTCTAAGACTTGTCAGCATTCTGTTTCAGCTATTTTGAAAGAGCAGTAAGTAGTAAAAGCAGAGGCCTTGACTTGGTAAGATGGCTCCTGCCAAACTGAAGTCTTTGTGTTAACTAGTCATGTTTTTGCCATTGACCTTTGAGTCATCAGTATTTTATATTGACAATAAAATATATATGCACAGTGTGTTTTAGGAAAAATGCTGCAGAGATATATCTTCTAAAATAGGCATTTCTGGTCACTCAAAGTGTTATTAAGCATATAGCTTACTAATTAGTGAGTATAACAAAGTATGATTCCCACATTACAGAAGGAAAAATTACACAGTGATTTGCCTTTGTTTATGATGGCAAGATAAACCATTGTGAGAACTAGAACTAGGTAAGGTCCTTTGCTCCCCAGTTCCACTCATCAGAGTGCTCTCTGAGGAGCAAACTGTTGATTCCAGGTCAGTGTTGCCTGGCAGTGCCTTGTGCCATCTGAGTCTGTCCAGCTCACTTCTGCTTTCATCTTTAAGGGGAAAAAAAATAACAATGTCTGGGCACAGTATAAATACCAGGATAAGAAAGGAGAGGTGTTAACATCTGTAAGTTTTTTCCATATCTTTTCCAAATAAGCCTGCATAATCAAATCTGTGTTGGGTATAGACAGGCCTTAGTTTTGCCAGCATGAGCAGGACATGAGTATTTTCTTTTGTTTTCCTCCATCCTGGTCCAGCTTTCTGCATAGTTGAGACAATGAAGTGAAATATTCCTTTCTGATTGTATTAACAGATCTAGCTGAATCCAAATCTGACTGCCTGTCATAATTTTAGAGGGCATCATTTAAACTCCACTAGTGCTTAATTTTCCTAATTGTAAATTCTTTTTTTTTTAGTGAGAAGCATATTCTTGGAGAACCTTCTTTAAATGCAAAATTAGAATGACCAGTCATGTTGAATCCTGGTGAGACAGAACAAACTGTAATGTGGTGGAAATGCTGCAGTACTTAGTAAGAGCCATTTCAGGCTCTGCTGGTGCCTGCCCTACCTGTAGCAGAGCTGCTCTCCCTCGTTGAGGCAGTGGCTTTCGGGTAGGTGACTAAGCCACTTCCAGCAGAGTCCCCTAGAGTTTTTTGTCTCAACACACGTGTGACACTTCTGAAAAATGGTACTTGGTTTCAGGGGCCCTGTAGGACTTGTAACTTGTTCTCCTTGCAGTGATGATACAGTCTAAACCAATTCACTCGTGTGACATGAAGAGACTTGAGTTTTTCTGCAGTTTGTGGAGCAGAAAGCACGTCAGCTTATTGTAGCACAAAGGAAACCTGTAGCTGTATCCATGCTGGCAGATCTTGATACTGCTGTAGGGCCTTTCTGGAACTGCCAGCAAATGCAGGAGTCTATCCTTGCAAGAGGAACTCCAGCCTGAGCCTGATACTAGGAAAGAAGCAGCAAAGGAAGCACCAGTTTTTCCCTGGGCTTAAATGAAATGAGGATCACTATTTATCCTTGCATCAGTTTCAGCTGTTTGTCACTGACAACTAGAAACACATTTGAAGTTTCTGAATTTTTTGACTTGAAGTACCTGTTTCCAGTCTGTATTTTGTCTGTTTCTTCCTGGCTGTTTCCATTTAGTATATCCTTAAGAAGCTAGGGAGTGTTGCGTGCTAGTTAGTTACATACAAAAGCTTTTCCTGTGGCTACTTTTCTGCTTTGAGTAGAAACTTGCTACAAGCATTACACTGATTTTTAGAGCTACTTGTAGCGGAGATTGATCTGACAGTGCTTGTTTCCATCTAGGACATCATATTTCCTACTTCATCCCTCTGTGAGCTGGCTTTAGTATAAATACTGTCTAAAAACAGTGAAGTTCTAAAGGTGAAGATGTTACTCAGATGTAGATCAGATGTACAGTAAGACCTAGAGAACACTTCTTTTCTACAGTACTGTAGAGCATCTGGCAGAGACCAGGGCTGAATTTCTGTGTGGTCTGAAGTAAAGAGACTACACAGAATAGAGAGTTCCACAGAGACATTTTGAGCTTCAGAGGGAGAGTAGCATGAAGGTCTTGGTGTATTGCTTTGCCTTGTTATATCTGTAATGTTTAAGTACTTATGCATAGAATTGAAGAACAGGGAAAAGTATAACGTGTAAAGTAGTATGTATTTCAAGTAAAGTTTAGTGTTAAAATGGAACTTTACATCTTTATGAACAAATTTAATGAAGTGAATTTTAAAACAAAATATTGCGTAAGTGGAGTTGTCTTTCGAAGCGTTGAAATTTAACAACTAGAATGGCTACTTAGCCAGGGTGTGGCTATCAACTGTAGTCTGTGTTTTCAGAGAAGTAATTTTATTTCATCAAAGGTATGCCTTACTGTTCTGTTTACCTTTCCTTTGGAACTGTGGTTGGAAGCAAAGTAGGAAAGAAAAATTGCTCGGGAGATACTGCTCGGAAATTGCATGTGTGACTTTGGTAACAACTTCGAATTGCCACTGTTGGATCTCCTCTTCTAATATAAAATCTGTTTTCTGTCGTGCATTAACAGAGATGGAATTAATGAATGGGAATACCACACAGTAGGTGGTATTTAATGCACCCTTTCTTCCTGTAGTTACTGTATAAAATTGTAATGTCATGGAAGCCTAAATCTACCTATGTTTCTGTAATATTTTTTGATTTCAGTAAAGCTTTCAATACTGTCTCTCAGAGCATCCTTCTTGAAAAAAGGTCCAGCCCACAGCTGGATAAACACATCACGTGATGGGTGAGCAACTAGTTCATTGTAGGGAGTTGGGTGATGTCCAGCTGGAGACCTGTCATAAGTAGGGTTCCATGGGGCTCCGTTTTAGGCTCTGTGCTCTTCAACATCTTCATAAATGACTTGGACACAGGGCTGGAAGAGACACTAAAGAAGTTCTCAGATGATGCAAAACCAGGAAGAGCTGCTGACTCCTTTGATGGCAGGGAGGCCGTGCAGAGTGACCTGGACAAATGAGGGGGCTGGGCAATGACCAACCAGATAAAGTTCAAGAAGGGAAAGTTCTGGATTCTGCACCTGGGATGGGGCAACCCTGGATGTATGGGCAGACTGGGGAATGAGATGCTGCAGAGCAATGCCACAGAAAGGGACCTGGGGGTCCTGGTCTGTGCCAAGTTGAACATGAGCCAGCGGTGCCCTGGCAGCCAGGAGGGCCAACCCTGTGCTGGGGGCATCAGGCACAGCATGGCCAGCTGGGCAAGGGAGGGGATTGTCCTGCTCTGCTCTGCTCTGGGGCAGCCTCACCTCCAGTGCTGGGGGCAGTTCTGGGTGCCACAACATAAAAAAGACATAAAACTATGGGAGAGGGTCCAAAGGAGGGCAACAAGGTGGAGAAAGGCCTTGAGGGGAAACCATGTGAGGAGTGGCTGAGGTCACTGGATGTGTTCAGCTTGGAGGAGACTGAGTAGACACATCACTGCAGTCTGCAGCTTCCTTGAGAGGGGTAGAGCAGGGGCAGGCACTGATCTGATCTCTGTGGTGATCAGTGACAGGACCTGAGGGAATGGCCAGAAGCTGTGTCAGGGGAGGTTTAGGTTGGATGTCAGGAAAAGGTTCTTCACCCAGAGGGTGTTTGGGCACTGGAACAGGCTGCCCAGGGAATGGTCACAGCACCAGCCTGGCAGAGTTCAAGAAGCACTAGGACTATGTTCTCTGGCACATGGTGTGATTCTTGAGGATGGTCCTATACAGGAGCAGGAGTTGGACTTTGATGGTCCTTGTGGGTCCCTTCCAACTCAGCTTATCCTATATTTCTGTGAATTGTTTATTGAACTTAACGAATAGTTGAGTAGGATTTTTCATCCATCAATTTTATTTCATCTTCTGCTTAATTAAAGAATAAAGAAGGAAATGTGGAAAAAAATTTACTCCTATGTATAGGAAACAAAGTTTTACACTTCTCTAATGGGATTTCAGGATAAGCTTTAGTTGAGTTCTTTTTAAGTAGGCAGATGTTGGTTACAAGTGGACACAGGATTTTTTTACAACTGAAGTTGAATTTTATTTGTGCTTCTTAGGATTAAGTAGGTAATTGCAGTCTAAATCATATAAACGGTTGTGTTTGCAGTCCTCCTCCCCATGTTTTACACTGAATCTAATTTTATTCACAAAGCTAGACCATTCAGGTTTTATCTTCAGCTGATTTTGGTGAAGGGCAGAATTGCACTTCTCAATAATTGCAGAACAGATTTTTTTATCTGTTCTAAAAAACTTAAGGGGTCTTCTCTGATGTTTCATTCAAAAGGAAAACTTGTAAGGAAGTTGCTTTTACTTTTTTTTATAATGCCTTTTCTGGAACTTCTAACTGTTCAGTAGCTGTTATTTTATGTTCATTATAGTTCCAAGAGGGACTTGGAACAGAAGTATCTGCCAGTAGAAGCTAACAAATTTCAGAGGACTAGCAAAGATTAGAGCAATGCATCAAACATTGGGAAATAATAGTAAAGCTGATTCTATATAGGGGAAGCATTTAGTTGATGATTTTCAAAGATGATGCATTCAAATTTTCTTTTTTTGCACAGGGAAAGAATAGGTAAAACTGTCTCTGAATAGGCAAACAATTTTTTATTTTTTATGTTGAAAGATTTATAGACTTTATCAACAGGGGCTGATTCCATGAAAGCTGTGTTCAGTACCTACCACAATGCTGTGAGGCCTTCAGATGCTGTGGCTCTAAAAATAGTTATTGTGGTGCCTGTTGCATCTTTATACCTTGAAGATGAGGTATCCTTGCTTGAGGACTTGAGGACACCAGCAGATATGGTTGCCAAACTCTGCTTGTTCTGAATACTAAATAACAGATTTAATTGTAAATTTCCATGTAGAAATTAATCAAAGGGAGCTGATTGAGGGAACATGGTGTGCTGCTTGTACTTGTTTATCTGAAGAGATGTTAGTTGCAGAACAGTGCACTTATGAGAATTTAAAGCAGTTAGACTGTGTTAGTTGCTCTATTTGAAGTGAATTGTGTCAAATGTAGTATTTCTAGCCAAGACAATGATCTGTTCAGAAGTAAACAGTGCACTGGAACGTAGCCCTGCAGATAACTGAAGCAGTAGTCTTTCTGCCACAGAACTCTCAATCAGTGTATTCTTTTAATTGAAGGTTTCTCTTTTTAGAATGTGGAGCTTTAAGCAAAGAGAATCACAACATTTGTGGTAGAACAGCTGTTTTTCTCTCAAAGTTGTTGTGTTGTTTGGCTTTTTTAAATAATGGAAGTTAGCCTGGATACTGTGGTGAGATTTTTCAGAATAATCAGAATTATATGGGAGCACTTAATTTCTTTACTTTTCCTCTTAATTTGTATCATAAGTTTGGAAAGTCCACCTGGGATTACAATTTTCATCATGGAGTAAATAATTTTTATCTACACCAGCCGTAGTCTTGGTCTTGTGGCCAGTTAACCCACAGGAACGGAGTCTGCGATGCAGCAGCTCCTGCATTACTCTGCTTCCTTCCTCCCTCTTTGCTGCTGATGCCACTTGCGCAGTGAGAGAAAAAAGGTTCGTGGTAGCATCCACAATACCACTCCTGACTCCTGGCTGCCATTCTGGTCAGGGGAATTTACTCGAGACAGGTTTGCAACTGCCGCCTGACTTCCATCGCAGGTATCTTGGTGGAACAGTGAAGCTGCCCCAAATACCATCCATGTTGTCTGTGCATAACTCCAATAACAGCTGAAGAATGCTTGCTAGAACTTTGCTTGTAGCTAATGCAGTGATTAAATGAAGAAATTAGCAGTTTCTTTGAACCAAATAATAGCTCTGTCACTTCTTAAAATAATACTTATTGTGAAAAGTGTTGTTCAGCTGTGGTAGTGTAGCTTAAATGCTGGTTTATGAGGAACACCTGAGAAAATATTTTTATGTTAACTGTATAAACTGCAATCCTTAAAGACAAAGTAAGATACTGGTTTATTAACATTACTTTTTTGTTGTTTCTTTTAGAATAAAGGTTCACTTCAGTTTGAAGACAAATGGGATTTCATGCGCCCGATCGTTCTGAAACTTCTTCGTCAGGAGTCTGTCACGAAACAGCAATGGTTCGATCTGTTTTCGTAAGTAATTGTTTTGTACCTTGCATCCTTCTGCATGGCAGAAGTGCAGTTACTGAGCTACTCCTGATACACACAGAAGTTATGTGACACACATTGTTTGGAAACACAGAACAAAAATACTAGTTTAAGTTTTATTAAGGGGTAAGTGTGCCAACATCACCCTTAAGAGTGCACAAGTTGAGCTTTGCTTGGATTCAGGTCTTTGCTAATAGGGTGGAGAAAGAAAAGCAGCGCTTTTGACTTCTGTAAACAAGTTTCGTACCTGCCCACAAACTTCTTGTTAGAATTAGAGAGAAAATGTTTACTGCTGTGTCAGTAAATTAATTTAAAGGCAGTTTGCTGAATGTTACATTATTCTGATTTGAATGGCTTTCTTCTAAAATAACTGAAGTAACAGGGTGGTGCAGTTTAACTTGAATTAACAGATTAATTTGAATACTTTTTTACCCTAAGAATGAAATATAAGAGTTTTCAGACAATGTTGGTATTAATGTGCTTTCTATAAACCCTGCCATTTTCTTCCTTCTAAAAAGCAAGAAGCTGCTTTTCCAGAAGCTTAGGTGATAATTTTTTTGTGTGATTTTTGAAAACATGATATGGAAGTGAGTTACAAAAGAAACATCAAAAGTATATCTAAAATAATCTTTGTCTCAATGGAGTTATTTGCCCTCTAATGTAGTCGTAATTCAAATCCACAGACTATTCTTTTGCTTTTTAAAATCTGTCAAAATAGTAGGTTTTTTTTCAAATGCAGTCTTGTGGCACTCTGTCTTTATTGCTCTTTTTGATGGGGACGATGTAGTGACTTTTAACACCCGGTTTAATGCACCTGTCACATTTTTCTGCCAGCCAAGAGGAAAGGTAATCTAACATGTGGTGGGTTTTAATATCTTACAATGCCTCTGCTGTAGTAGTTGCCCGACATGGTATAGTTAAGGTAAAAATTCAGTTCTGAGTCATTGCTTTAATTTTCAATAAGTAGTTCAATAATTCTGCATTGGAATGAAAACTTAATATTTATTGGTTTTTTCTTGTAGCTGAGTTACTGAATAGAACTTAAGTGACTTCATGGCTAAATTAAAGCTATTGAGGTAAAGGATCCCACTTCCCTAGATGTATATTTTTGGACAGTGTTCTTTGTTAAGCGTCTTAATAAAAATGCAAAATCTGTAGGTGTCTTCTACATGCCCTGTGAGTATAATTATCTGGTACTGCTTTTTTTTCACTGCTGTCAGGAAACAATGACATTCTAAATACAGTAACACCTTTTCTGCCTGTGAATGTTGTGTAAGTCTCACCAGTTGAGTTAGACCTCTGAAACCTTGGCCCAGTACCTTTAATCTGTGTCAAAGCAACTTGTGAGTTTTGTCTTTTTGGTTAAACTAAAAAATCTGCTTTTGTATTGAAATAAGTGTATTGATTTAATAGGAACAAAGTAATAGCTTTAGACTATAGGGGTTCTTTTCTGCAGAGATGTGGCCTTGTTACTGAAAGGTGGAAGAAGAAGGAAGAAGAACCAGGGGATTGTAATGAGTCAAAAAAAGGCTTGCTGAGCCATGTTATGTATGACATATGGTTAGGAGTGTAACTTGCTTTATTTAGTCTTCAGTATGGAAAGAATTGGAGTTAAGATACACTTGCTGAGCTGTAAGGTAGGAAAAATTTCATTTGAATGACAATTAAAATTCAGAATTTTGCTTTGCAGTGCTGTTTAGTAACTTTTCTCCAGTAGTGTTTCACTTGAAAATGCTACCACTGCCATGAAAGGTTTGGAGTGATCTTTTTAAACTAATTGAATCATCTTTTAAATCACCTGATCCCTCAGGGTTCAGATTTCTCACGAGGACGGTCTATTGCCTTTGTAGGATTTGTAGCGCTTGGATTTCGAAACTGTCCGGGAAGGCTGCATGTTAATGATAGCATTTTAGAATAGCATGGGCTGAGTAGTAATGCTGTTACTGGCAAGTGATGTCTGTCTTTGTCAAAGAAAAGCTTAAAAATTGTCCTTAATTCAATATGGATTATTGAATAGGTACTGAAAACAGAATTGTCTTACGCATCTCCTTGACCATAGCCTTCTGCTAGATAGGTTGCAGTTACTTGCTTCCAGGACTTCTCTTAAAGCTTCAGTCTTTTCCCCAAACATGCTTTCTCCCATATGTCACTGGGATCTAGTTATGTGTTGTTCAACAACAGCAGGTAATAAGTGTATCAATTTCTTAGACATGTTGAAATCATGACTGTTAAAGTCTCATACATTACAGCATTAAATTTTGAGTAGCTGTTACTAAAAGGTGGATAATTTGTTTTCTAGAGATGTACATGCAGTGTGTTTGTGGGATGATAAAGGTCCAGCAAAAATCCATCAAGCTCTGAAGGAAGACATCCTTGATTTTATTAAACAGGCACAAGCAGTAAGTTATTAATGTTTTATGACTTTTATTCACATTGTTAGAAAAATAGCCAAATAATTCTGACTTTCGTTGGATCTAAATGCATTGCTTTTTTTTTGAAATTTTGTGATGTCCTGGAGATTGTAATTACCCTGCAAATTTCTACTGACAAAAAGAAGACCCTTGAGCGTTTGCCTGGCTCATTGTTTTCTCACAGTGCTTGAAGCTGGGATGGGCAGTGATTTTTATGGTATATTTAAAAAAACCCAAAACACAGCATTATTTTTGTTTATCTAACAATACTTACGGAATTTTCTTCTACTTGAAAACTTCTAAAGGCAGAATTTTTCATAAGTTATTGTCAGAAAAAAAATGTTTATATAGCTTCAGTGCTATTTTGACATGTTCATGGATGGCTTTAAAAGAAGCCATATGTACAGTGTACTACAAATATCAGTGCTATCCACTCAGCAAGCTCAGCTGTCCAGTTTTATGGGCTTCCCTCCAAATGAGTGGCACTGTCAGTAGACTCAAAGGAAGTTCTTGTGTTTGTTACACATACTACAGAAGACATCTTTTGCTATGAGGAATTTAAAAGAGGGAGTTGTGAAATGAAAGAAAATTCTAAAGCATCCTGTGACAGTGGTTTAGAAAAATTCTCTAAACTTTCATTTTATCCTTTAAGTGAAGTGATTTACACCACTAAGGCTTCTCTTCAAGGAAGATAGTTTTTTATAGAGGCTTTTTTAAAACCAGGCATATAAATGTTGTTTTTTAAGTTCCATAGCTTACCTGCTTATATGCATAAATGCTATGCTAAGCTGAGGCCTTTTGATGTGGTTTGTGTTGGCTGTTATTTGATAGACAGGTTTTATTTTTGGCATTATGATAGCCAGTGTACAATGTAGCTAAGTTTTCAGGATTTAATAGAATATAGATGTTAACTATCTGTCTGGGTCTAATGAAAGGTTAGTAGCTCTCATTGAATCAAAACATGTCAGTGTATAGAATATAACACAGTCCTTACAGGTTTATGTTAATTTAATTTTTTTTTTACTATGGTTGTACCAGCACATGCCTTTAGACCAAAGATTTTAATTTTTTACTTGCACATGACTTAAAAAGAGAAAAAGAGGTTAATTTAGAAAATTTGAACTTACTGAGTACTTTTTTACTGCTGTCTTTCTTTGCCCTTTAGAAATGACCCATATGACATGGGTTAATAACTGCTTCAAGAAACCAAATGGCATTTCAATATGTAGACTTCGTTAGTCTGATATATGTGTATATTTGAGTTTTATATGGGGAGTTATTTTCAGCATAAACAGAGCCCATGTTTTGTGCATAAATTGATTTGTAAATTGCCTCCTCTGCTCGCCCCACCTGCAGAGAGTGCTGAGTCACCAGGATGATACAGCTCTGCTCAAAGCCTACATCGTGGAGTGGCGCAAGTTCTTCACCCAGTGCGACATTCTGCCCAAGCCCTTCTGTCAGTTGGAGATCACTCTGATGGGCAAGCAGGGCAGCAACAAGAAGTCCAACGTGGAAGACAGCATTGTTCGAAAGGTGAGTGGGCTGCACTGCCAGAGAGCTTTGTTGCACCAGTCCTCATGTGATGCAGCAGTCACCAAAAATAACAAATCACACAATGGAGTATAAAGGGGCACATTGAATGATGAGGATTTTGATAAGAACCTCCATAACTAATCTTAAAACTTTGCAGTGCATAGATGAGATATGGAGTTTTTTATAAACTACAGACGCATTATGTGCATACTGAACTTTCTTGTTGGATAAATGCAATATAAATCCATCAATCTTTCGCTTCATGTAACTTTGGTGTTAGTTGAGGTTTTAGTTTTGTCTAAGACTATGCCTGCCAAATGGTGAATTATATTTGGGTGTTTGCCTCAAAAGTACCCCTGATATAGCAACTCCTGACACAATGTATTGCAGGAAGGTTACTTGACTGATTATGAAGAACTGTAGAAGTAATAGAGAATTATGGAGTGAATACATGAATTCAAGACTGATCCCCTTAGCTGTCCAGTTACATAAAGTAAATTTAGAATGTGAGCTGAATATGACTTGCTATACAAGTTCAGAGCAAGATCAAGTTCTGACATAGCTGAACTGCTGTGTAGGACCTGAAAGTTACATTATAAATTGCTTGATTTCTGTTTCTGATGTCTTGTACTTTTTTGCACGAACTTAGATCTGTGTGTACCTTTCTAACAGGTTGTTGTTTTTTTTCTTCCTGATATGCAGCTCATGCTAGATACATGGAATGAATCCATATTTTCAAATATAAAAAACAGACTTCAGGACAGTGCAATGAAGCTAGTTCATGCTGAAAGGCTAGGAGAAGCTTTTGACTCCCAGCTCGTTATTGGAGTTCGAGAATCATATGGTACGTATTGTACACACTCACCTGTTGCCTTCTCACTTTATTAAATGAATTTTCTTTCTACAAAGTTGGCAGTTGTGGTGGTAGGGTTGGAATTATCTCAGCATTTTGTATTGATTTTTTTTGTTGTGCTTGTTGATTCATGATACCAATTAATTTTTGTTCATAATCTTTAGCTTCTAAGTAATTTACCTGTGTATCAGTTACTGCAAAATCAATGTTTTCTAAGAGAAGAGTACTTTTTTAGTTTTTGGGGCTGCACATATAACTGTACAACTGTACAACAGCAGTATGTCTGTACTCCTTTATATACTGTTTCTGATTCTTCAGACAGTTTGAAGAAGAAATGCTAAACAGGCTACATTTAAGAGTTTGAGTCTCTCTTTGTTGCAGAACAGATCTGTGTATCTGAAACTTGTGATATTTCACCATTGCCTGCTACTTTCGAAAGCTTTCCAGCCTGTTGAACTAAACTTGTGGCTAATATTCTTTAAGACAGCTTTTTATATAAGTCAAATTCTAACTTTTTTTATAGCATATTCCATTTAATTACTGTTCATTTCTCTGTAACAGTTGAAACTCTCTTTCAAATAGTGCAAAGCACTGCAATAAGCTTACTGTCTCCATTCTTGTAAAACAGGGAAAAAAGTCTAAAATGGAGACATTGTGATTTCAAAGCTTTTTGCTCAGTCAGGTGGAGAGCTTTTCACTTTATTAGGCACTATTCTGAGCTTTTTTATTCCTTCCTTACAATTTTGCTGTTGTATGTGTATTTATGGTTACCAAGTTTGAATGTCTGAAGTGCTGGAACTAAGTATGAAACTTTTTTCCAGTTTGCCGTAGTGGATCTGAATGTTTCTGGGAGCAAAGATTGGCCAAATTTGGTTACCTTTGTGATCAGAGGCCATTTATCAGATCTTTCAGATTGTTCAATGCAACCTTTTAATACAAGTCTCACTCATTGAAATTTGCTTATTATTAGCCACATAAATTTCCAAGACTTGAGAGTAAGTTTGGACTTTCTCTTTGCAGTTAACCTTTGTTCTAATCCTGAAGATAAACTTCAGATATATCGGGATAACTTTGAAAAGGCATATTTGGATTCAACAGAGAGATTTTATAGAACACAGGCTCCTTCTTATTTACAACAAAACGGTGTACAGAATTATATGAAATATGTAAGTAAAAATTCTGTTGTAACTTTGTACTGAATGTGTTAGTACTTAAAATGATTGCTGTTCTACTTTTGCACAGGCAGATGCTAAACTAAAAGAAGAAGAGAAAAGAGCACTACGATATTTAGAAACAAGACGTGAATGTAACTCAGTAGAAGCAGTGAGTATAATGTGTAGAAAAATTGTGTATTTCCTAGTTATATAGTGCTGTAGGTTTTAGTTTTGTGTTACAGTATTATTTGATAGCTCTAAATTGGAACTTTTATTTTGTGTTTACAAATCCTAAATTATTTGTTGCAAAAACATGTATTACTTTCCAATCTGGTAATCTACAATTTCTGTAAATGTTTAAATAGTACATGTAGATCAAAAGCTAAAACTGAAAGGCAGGTTTTTATTCAGATTGGCTTTTGTTCTTTCCTTTTGAGTTAGGTATGGTGGATTTTTCCCTATGGTTAACAGTGGATGAGAATCATGTTTGAAAATGAACTGTCAAATCTGTTTGGCTAACGGTTTCTCTGTGCTCATTTAGAACACCTGAAAGAGTTATTGTTCATTGGAATCAAAAGGAGCAATAGAAATTTCATTAAAGCTGTAATATATTTCCTCTTAGGCTGAAATATGGCCATTTAATATAAAAGATGAGTTTTCTTTTTTTCCTTCCCCTTCTTCCCTCTTCAGCAAGTTTTTTACACAGTTCAGATTCTAGAGGAAGAATGCAGTGAATATGTCATAATTGTCTGTGTTGAAATTAGTTCAGGAAACAGGTTATTTTAAATAAATACCTCTTAAATCTGATCATTTTTTGAAGTGGATCAAAATGTGCTTTACACCTTTTGTTAAGCTGTGAGTCATTCATTTTGCACAGGTATCAATTGTAGCCCATATAAAGAGGCTGACAAAGGAGAGATGGTCCTGACACGTACAGGCAGTTTCTGTTCTAGATCTAATGCCTTGTTCAAGCCATCCAGCCTGGTCCAAATAGGGTATGCTGGTATGAGAACTATTCTTAGCTCTTGGATGTATACTTGGAAATGAAGTAGGGTAGTTACTGTTCCAAAAGTGGTGGCTCCCTTGAGAGAAAAGAGTCGACAGAAATACTAAGCTCCTTAATGGTTTGGAGGAGACTTTGCCACGTTTACTAACCTAAGCATTTTGAAAAAATATGGTTCCTGTATAGGTTCTATTCAAACTGCACATAGTTTTATGAATCAGTGAATGAGTTCATTGTTTTGTAGAACTAGTTGTTGAGAACAGGTTGGTTTTTGTGTCATGGCAAACTGGAGACACATCAGACTTCGGTTCAGGTGGCTGTTTGAGCTAATCCTGTGTTTAATGTATTTCAGCTCATGGAGTGCTGCGTCAATGCCCTGGTGACATCTTTTAAAGAGACTATTTTAGCTGAATGCCAAGGCATGATCAAACGAAATGAAACAGAAAGTAAGTGGAGCTTCAAGAGCAGTGCAGGGTGAACCCTGCATGAACTGCATAAAAATAGATTTGTGTGTAGAGAGATCAAATTACTGTTTTTAATAGATGGTGGTAGTTCTTCATATAAAAATATTATTGCACATGAACAATCCCACAAAAAATTACCATCATTGATTCATATTTTTTCCTATCACTTTTGAAATTGATGTACACAATACTTTAATTTGAATGAGTGAATAGCTCTAATCTTGTTTCAAAGAAAATATTTTGTGCTCTGTTTTCTCTATTTTTTCCTACACTTATTTGCATTATATTGACCAACTCTGGTAAATGCTCCATATGTCTTTACTTTGTCTTTGAGTACTCCAGATACAAGCATTTCCTCTTTGTTTCACTCCACTACCTCTTTGCACCTGGGAAAAAAGTGAAACATCTCTTTATAAAAGATTTTTTTTCTGAAAGGCAGAGAGAAAATTTTCTTGTTCTGATTATTGATGCAGGACCTGTAGGTCAAATGAACAAAATCTTTGCAAGCTGTTCATGGGGGTTTGTGGCCAATATATCAGTGTGAGTATTGAAAGTTAGTTCTGCATGCCTCTTGAAAGTTTTCAGAAGATTTTTTTAACTCTACTGCCAGAATTTGAGAAGTTACTATGATAAAACAAACTAAATATGTCATTAAAATGTTGTAATTCAGGTAGGAAAAATGAAAAAAATAAACCAAACTGAAATCACAGGTTAATTTTTCTTTGAGGTCTTGGTATCCTGCAGCCAGGGAATATTTATTAATGTCTTCAGAGGTTTTCATTTCTATTGAAATAAGAAAACTGTTTTATGACTTAGAATATTACGGAAAATACTCACTTCTAAAGCCAGCATTTAAGAAAATATTTGACCTCAAAACTATGTCATACTGATCTGTTCATCTAGCAGCATGATTTCTGGCAATTGCCCAGAGCTAAATGTAGAAAGCAGTGAAACTTCTTATGAGTATATGTTACAGCCTTTGGGAGAATGCAGGAGGCTTATGTAAACACAGAGCTTCAGAAGGGTTCATCTGCCCAAGGACCTTTCTTTAGAAACCTGTTGAGCTGTTCCCAGAGCCCTCTCTTGTGGCTGTGTCTGTCCTGTGGTTGCAGGGCACTTCTGCTCAGTCTGTAAGAACTGCTTCAAATGCTTCAATGAAGGGTGCAGGTGCAGATGGCTGAAACATAATTAAAGACTGGAGCTATGCATAGGAATGGATACGTCTGATAGTGTCCTCTGCTCTGCTTTGCTTTGCTTACTCATCTGACTTGCTGATATTATCTGCCCCAAAGAGTTCAGTGATGTTTTCTTTCTTAAACAGCACTGACAAAAAAGGGCTGTTTTGGTGGGGATTTTTGGTTATGAGCTGTGCACATACTCTTATTATGTTAAGTAATATTTACATGCTGTGCAAAGACAGGAAGGAATAATATTTTTCAACTAAAATCTATCAGAAATGTCATAGCTTGCAAACACTTCAGAACTGACTTTCTGTGGTTTTGTTTGCTTATAGTACTGGGGAAGTGAGGCCTAAATTTTATTCCTGAAGTGCAACAGAAATGAAAAGTATGCTTGGCTTTCATGAATACAGAATGAAAGCAGACTTAAAGTGCCCCTTCAGCTACTGCATTGTTTTCTTTACTTTTCAGTGTCATAATATATTCTGAGAGAAGTTCCAGTAAAATACTCCTTTTGGTTTTGTTACTTTGAAATCTGTCTTTGAAGAATTTGTAGGTTTTTGGATTCTGCAGTCTTAGGGATGCAACTGGAGTCTTCCTTTGCTACTGATTCTTAAGAGAAACCACTGATTTTTTAAATATTTATGGCATCACTACTGTAGAGAAACAGATGTAGAGCCCTTTAACATATATTTTTGTTTCTCTTTTTCTGCCATCTTTTCCTCCCTCTCACTCTTTTTAAAAGCCTAGATTAAAAGATCCAGTAAAAGTTGAGCTTTTTGGACTTTTTATATGCAAAACAGTGGCATTTGTTATAGCAGATCTAAATTGCACTGAGAATGCCTCCAACTACATTTTTTCTGATTCCTGGAATTCACCCCATTATGAGTTGTCTCTGGTACCATTGCAAGTTCTTACTCAATGTTGTTTGTAGTTTCCATTCTCTAATTTGCTTTGTTGTGTTCTAAAAGGATTTCTTTTCTTCTCTATGCTTTTCTATTTGCTTCTGCAGCAGCTGTTGTGGTGCAGATAATGGTAGCATATTTCATCCTCACTGGTGATGGGATCTTGATGTTTGTTGCTGACAAAAGTAATGCAGAAAAGGAAGCAAAGGCAGGGCCTCTGACTTTTCCACTTTCACAGTAGACATAACATTAAGGAACTAAGTGAATCTATAAATTTTGTTTTCTGACAAAAAAAAAAAGTGTCCATTTATTCTACTTCATGAAGCAAAGTCCTTTGCCAAGCTGAGTTCAATTCTCTGTGGTGTCTTTACAACAACCTGGTGACCTTAATAATCCCAGTGTTCTTTGTGGACAGCTTTGTTAAGATGATTATTGATGTTTCAATATCCTCTTTATTTTTTTAAGCAGTACTGAAATATCTTCGCAAAAAAAGTAGACAAATAAAGCATCACATTTTGAAGTTTTTGTACTGGTAACTTTCCGAAAAACTAAATAAACTCTTTGGGAAGAAGAGTTCAGTGTTTGCATTAGTCAGTTTTGGTTACTTCAGAACTTTGCAAGCTTTTATAAAACAAAGCATTGTAAGTGGTATTGAAACATACACAAAGACAGGTGTGTTTGGCTTTAGTTTAAAATATAAAAATGTCTTGAATCCATACAGTTTCTTGCATAAACTTCTGTAGGCTTCCAAATGAGAGACATTCTTGCCAGGGATTTACAGGCAATGTGTTAGAACCTGGACTTAATCCAAATTGGCATTGGTTTTAGGGGGCCTTATTCAAGCTTGTGATACTATATGCATTTGCATACTATATAAGATACTATATGCATAAGCAAGTATTACATTGCAATAAACATACCTTTTTTTGCCTTCAAAAGAATCTTCTTGTGGGACCAGAATTAGAACAATACTCAAGACATCTTTCCTTTTAAGAGATGAATTGGATTATTCATTCTTCATGTATTTAATGTTCCACTTGAGACATGTCTAGGAGAAATACAGTATATTTGGGTTTTATAGATGTCTTTGACTGGTGGCTTCATTGGTATTTGTATCTTTCAGAGTTGCATTTAATGTTTTCACTGATGGATAAAGTTCCAAATGGCATAGAGCCTATGCTGAAGGATTTGGAAGAACATATTGTTAGTGCTGGACTTGCAGACATGGTAGCAGCTGCTGAAACTATTACTACTGTAAGTGTATTGGGTTTTAGTAAAATAACAACATGAAAACAACTTTCCAGAAGTTAAATATTCTCTATTTTTGGGACAAATGCATGAATGGAAATAATTTTTAAGATTTGTGTTTAGAGGTCCAATTTTGGTCCACTGGAAGTTTTAAATGTCTTTAGGATAACTTTTTATTTTTTGTTTTCAGTGGTGGCTTTAAAAAGCGAATTTAATTTGCAGACAAGTTATAAATTAAGTGCATGGGTTGTTTATACAATACAATTATGCTAGAATCTTAATTTAAAAAGCCTAATCAATTTTCCCAGAATTACAACTTCTTGATGAAATTTGACATTTGCTTTCAATCTAAGAGTGGCTGTTCAGTGTGGAAATTATAAGGGTTTTTCCTCCACTGTACTTTTTCAGCTTTTTATCATCTTTTTTTCCATAGGGTCTAGGAGGCCTAGATGGCTGCAGCAGTTAGGATGTGGCATTTGTCTTTTATTGATCCTTGAAAACATCTTTTAAAATAAAACGTTACTGTATAGTATTAGAAAGTTAGGGTTTTTAATTTTTTTTTCTATATTTGAAATACTATCCTGAAAGTCTGTGTTTAAGCCTACATGCTTCAATCCAGAGACTGAAGATAAAATATAAATTCACAGTATGCAGGTTTTTTAGGGAACAGTATTTTTTCAGATTAGGAAATCACGTGTATGCTCACCCTGAATTTTGTGGAGCCTTGGTTTTTTATTTGATTTTTGCCTCTCTAGGATTCTGAGAAGTATGTAGAGCAATTGCTCACGCTATTTAATCGGTTTAGCAAGTTGGTTAAAGAAGCTTTTCAAGATGATCCAAGATTTCTTACTGCCAGAGATAAGGTATGTGTTTCTGCTGGTCTTTTGTTCACTATAAGACTTGTTGCAGTTTGTGTTAGGATGTCTCCAAAACCCTTGTGTGCATTCACTGTTAAATTTAGAAGCTGCTATTACTCTATTAAATGTGCAGACTAAAATATTGATGAAACTTACTACCAACTTAGGAGCATTCAATTTCTGTTACAGCTGCAGAAAGTTGCATATCTTCAGCTTTGTAATGGTGTAGAGCACATTAGAAGATGACCTTTGTATTGAGAACCATGATGTCTGATTCAGCAGTAATTTGTGTTTGGAATTTACTTTGTATTTGTGTCATGACTTCAGATGTGCAACCTGCTCCATGTAATCCCTTGCTAAGTTGTTGTTTAAAGGAAACTAGTATGTTAGTGGAAAAGAGGAAAACATCAGTTTATTGGGAAATTGAGTCATAGAATTTGAACTCTCCAACTGAAAATAGAATCTGCAAACTTTAGGCTAATAAAAAAATTTGAATTAATTCCATGTTACAGTAGTGTAAAAAGAGAGAAAACCTTTGCAATTCATATCAGAAATGGAGTGAAGCACCAATAATCTAATTATTTTTCAGGCATACAAAGCAGTTGTGAATGATGCTACAATATTTAAACTTGAATTGCCATTGAAGCAAAAGGGGTAAGCTGTGTAAACTTTATGTGAATCAAGGTTTTTAAAATGTCTCTTCAAAAAGCAATGCTGTGTTTAAAAGGGCTTTGTGTTATTTGCATTATGGAATTTCAGATTGGTTATTGACCTCTGGTAAGACTCTCTTTGTGTGGAAGCGGATCAGTGAATAGCAGCCTGGTTCAACTTAAATTTATTTGTAGTATTTGGGGATCTGTTCTTTTACATCATGAGTCAGTTTGTTAGCTGAAGTTCATAATGGTTTCCTGGATTATTAATTTCAAAAACCTCAGCTGTATAACTCTGCCACAACTTCAGCAAAGGTCCTGGGGAAAAATGAGGCAGTAATCTTGGGAATAACTGTGGCGGATTAAGGTGTAACCATCCACAAGCTGTTTTCCACCTCCTCTCGTGCCAGTTGTGAGTGTGACCTGTCCAGCTGTTGCATTTTTGTTTCAGTGCAGGATTAACCAGGTTAGTTTAAACAACTTCCAGTAGATTAGGCAGACCTGCGTGACTCAAGAAGAAGGACCATGCTTACAGAGCCTGCTCTGCTAACTCAGCCAAGAGAAGGTAGCAGTCAGTTATTGATTGTTAACACTTACCGTGTGATGTGCCACTTGAGTAGGAACTTGTGTTTATTTAGGTGCTTGGGATGGCTTATATATAGTTTGTCATCTGATTTACTATGGAAACAAAGCTTTTGTAGCTGGGCTGCCAGCTTCCCTTTCCAATTGGTTTTAGTTAGGGGTGGATGGTTATAAATATCTGTCCAGCGTCTTGGTTCATGTTCTGGGTTTGGTTTTGGATAATGGCAAGCCAGAATAGGTATTAGTCTTTCTCCTTGTATTTATTGGAGGAATGCTGTCACAAAAGACTAGATCCCTGCTTTGTATACTTTGCATAGATGTAGGTAAGGTAGAGGAGTTTCTTAGATATCTTCTAATAGTTTCCTCTCAGACCATCCCAATTGATACCTCGTTCAAACTGTTTCACTCCTAAAGTGAACCCAGCCTAGTGGTTTCTTAGAAACCACTGTAATTGTGATGATCTTCTGTTCAGCATTCTTCTTCCCAAGCCCTTCGAAGTTGTCTAGATATGCAGCCTGGTTTGAGCAAAATGAAACTTCACCTTGCTTAGTCTTCTGTAACAGCCAAAAGACTTGTGATCTGCTTGTACTTCAAATGGTCTTTAAGAGGGCAGAAGACATTAGCCTGCAAGCTGCTTCATGAATTTGAAAAAAGGACAAGTTGTCTGAAGAGTGTTAGCTGTGTCTATACTAATTGAGGAGAGGCTGAAATAATGAGCAAGAAAAATGGATTCTTGAGCTTGCTGTGGGCCCTTAAGTAGCAGTCAGGTTGGTGCCATCTGACTCTAGGAATAGGGATTGGTCTTTGCCATTTGGTTTTATTCACCAGTCTAGAGACAGGTTTGGAGCATGACCTGTGCTTGATGAATTTTGAAGAACCACAATCTGTCTATTGTGGCATCTTGTTCAACTTTAGTCTGCATTTAATCTCCTAGCTGTTAGTCCATCCTTTATAGCTGTGATGAAATAACTTTATCCTGTTACTAAGTGTTAGATGGGTTGAGTCTGTGCAGTCTGTGAAGTGTGGTGCAGGAGGCTGTTCTTGAGAACTCATTACAGCATACTGAGGAGATGAGTGAAACATTTCACTGTAGCATTTGTTAATTCTTTACTGGAATATTTCTTTCCATACAACATTTTGTTGTTTCACACTGTATACTTCATTTTTACAGTTCTAAAATTGTAATTAGTTAAAATAAGCTATGGAAGCTTTCTCAAACTGTTTGGCAGTATTTATTCATTCAAGAAGAAAGAATCCCTAATTTTTCATTAGTTTAACGAGGATGTAAATTCACCACCAGGATCCTTGCCAAGGGGATCAGGAGAGAGCAGTCTGTCTTGTTAACAATGTGACTACTCCAGAATAGCAGGATGCTGTATGGTTTGAAGAAATACTGTTCTTCTTTTATCTAGTGTTGGATTGAAAACCCAGCCTGAATCCAAATGCCCTGAGCTTCTTGCTAATTACTGTGACATGTTGCTAAGAAAAACACCACTAAGCAAAAAACTAACCTCTGAAGAAATTGAAGCAAAGCTTAAAGAAGTGGTATGTTTTTGCTTTTTATTTCACAATTATTCTGAAGAAGGAATTTATTTGGTTTAATTTATTTCCTTATGTGGGTTGAGGCCTTGATCTTCAAAAGCAGTTGTGTGGGGTGTGATAGTAGAGAAAAGAGTTTATTTTGTTATGAAGTGTGTGTGTGTGTGTTTGAATATTTTAAATCATTTGGTGTTTCATGTCTTCTGTGTTGGTTCACAAAATTGGTATATTAAATTAACGCCTATATGAGACTGTAACATATTACAATAACTGATATTTGTCTAGAAAATAATACAGGGGATTTTCACATACCAGTGTCAATGTCTTCTTTGATTTAAGATAATTTCTTGATGTTTGAAAAATTAAGAAATTGAAGGTGTGATATTATGAAACATTGATTGCTGATGCCTATGATAGTGCTAACACAGTTGCTCTTAAGGCAATGTAGCCTTTCTCTAGTCATAGTCTGCAGCACCATTAGATCAGCATTCAGACTCGTCTGGCTGACAATGCAAATAAATATATTTAACTCTGTTTTTGACAGCTTTTGGTACTTAAATATGTACAGAATAAAGATGTTTTCATGCGATATCACAAAGCTCACTTAACGAGACGTCTGATATTAGATATATCAGCTGATAGTGAAATTGAGGAGAATATGGTGGAATGGCTCAGAGTAAGTAGCATCACATCTCTCTTTGGTTGTGTCTCATGCTTGTGATTAGTTAATATTCCACTCTTGAACTTAAATATCTTTCTTGCTTAGGTGAGTTTTATCTTTAATAGCAGGCCCCTCAGGGCATCTTAATACTTCCCTTCTATCACAGTACTTCGTGGAAGTAAAACTCTTTGGCTCTTCTTTAGTAGTGCCAGTGACAGATTTTAAAGTATTTCACATACAATTATCTAAAGGTTTCATATATTCCATATAAGCAAAATGCAGTGTACTTATTTAATTATGTAAATAATTTGAGATGCATTCTAATTTTGAATTTTATTTGCATGCCTGAAACATTCCTTCAAATTTCTGAACTCATGGATTCTTTAATGCGTGCATATGTTCTTCAGCACTTGAATTTCTTTAAAAGAATCACCATATGCCCTTAAGGGATAACTACTTATGATTTATGCAAAAAACCCTTTATATTGTATTGCAGATTCACTATTACTGTAAAGTGATGATACCAGTGTACTTCTTTATGCTTTTTATTTATTCGAGCTTATTATTTTAAACATAAAATTTTTGTTCATAGTTTTCTGTGTCATATTTACTGTTCTGTTTATGTAGGAAGTGGGAATGCCAGCAGACTATGTAAACAAACTGGCTAGAATGTTCCAGGATATCAAAGTCTCTGAAGACTTGAACCAGGCCTTCAAAGAAATGCACAAAAATAATAAGCTTGCTTTACCAGGTATTGTTTTCAAATTATTTGCTACTTTTTATTTCTCTTAGTGAAAAATAGCTCAGTTAAATCTTAGGTTAAAAATAATGTCAACTGCAGGTTGAACACAGTCTCCATGGCACTGTTGCCCCTAGATTGGAATTGTCTGTAGACTCTGCTTTCTCCTGCTGTTGATATTAGAGCTGTATCACTCTGTGAGTTGTTTTGGGTTTTTCTTGTCAGCAGTCTCATAGATTGATAAAGATTCCCTTTGCTTGTAGACAAATTGCAAGCAGGGGCTTGAATTGGCATCAGCCAGGTGAATGCCTGAACTACCTCCTTTTATGCCCTCATCATTCTTCTAGTGCTCCATGCTGTGCTCCTCCTTCATCTGCCAGCAGGAGAGCTGGATGCATATTATGGAGAGCATAAATCACATTCTGAGATTGTTTCACTGATGAGAGAGGCTGAGGAACATCAAGCATTGGACCTGCCATGCTGCAAACCCTTGATAGTGCTTATAAGCATCAGCTGTAAAGATGCACCAGTGTTTAAGGAGCTCTGCAGCAGCAAGGGAAAAAACCAGGTTTTGATCCGTGCTGCTGGCAGAAAGCCAGCGGTGGATAGAGTGCCTTAATGTTTAAGTGGATAGACACCCTGCAACTTTCTGAAAATTCAGTCCTTCATAATTGTGTTGAGAGTAGGAAAAAAACCCAAAACATTTTATCTATCTGTTATACCTGGTTTATCTATCTGTTACACCTGGAGATTCATATCATCCAATATCATCTTACAGCTGACTCTGTGAATATTAAAATTTTAAATGCTGGTGCCTGGTCCCGAAGTTCTGAAAAAGTGTTTGTCTCGCTGCCCACGGAATTAGAAGATCTCATCCCAGAGGTCGAAGAATTTTATAAAAAGAATCACAGTGGTAGAAAACTCCACTGGCACCACCTCATGTCCAATGGAATTGTAAGTGTGTAGTTTTCATTGTATCAGTCTTAATGACTGCACTCTCTGTGTATTTATAACAGTAAGAAAGCTTGTGATTCAGACATGCTTATAAGTAAAGTGTTCATCCTCTTCACAGATAACATTTAAGAATGAGGTTGGCCAGTATGACTTGGAGGTTACAACATTTCAGCTGGCTGTGCTGTTTGCATGGAACCAAAGACCCAGAGAGAAGATCAGCTTTGAAAATCTTAAACTGGCAACTGAGCTCCCTGATGCAGAACTTAGGAGGACTTTATGGGTATATCCCTTTCTCTTGAAACAGATTGCTTCTTGATTTTTGTACTCTGAAATACTGGATTAGTATTTTTAAAGCACTGCCTGATAACACTTTGAAATGTGAACGCCTTTCTTGGTAATTAATCAGTTGTAGTGCTGGCTCCTTGCACTGCTGCTGAACACACACAGCCTTTACGTTGACATGTTCTCTCTACCCAGTGTTACTTCACAAACTTTTGGAAACTGCAAGAATTTTTTGACCATATGCTGTCTAAAGCAGAAAGTTACAATTGTGTATTGTCAAGTAGGCTTGGTCTAACTCTAGGAAATTAGTGACACCTAATGTAAATGTAAATGTTCCTTAGAAATAACTTCAGTGTTTGCTTTAGCAGACTACTAATTATTTCGCTCATGAATAAAGAGAGAAATCACTTAAGTCAGACTTGACACCACTTCTGTAGCCATGAGTTTGTGTGTTTTACTACTTTGTATGATTTTGCTTATACTAACCCATTTCAGAAGGAGATTTGGTAAACCGTGTCCCCGCTCTGATATTACTAGTTCCAAACAAGGCTATGTGGTTCCCTCACTACAGTCAGTATTGCAGTGAATTATGGTTATAGAAAGTAGTTGTTTCCATTTAGAAAGTCTGGTGTTTTATTTTCATTCTTTCTCCCCCTTCCCTTTTCTCTGTAGTCTCTTGTAGCATTTCCAAAGCTGAAACGTCAGGTTTTATTATATGAACCTCAAGTCAATTCACCCAAAGACTTTACAGAAGGAACCCTCTTCTCGGTGAACCAGGAGTTCAGTTTAATGTAAGATGATGTTTGAAAAGTAAAATAACAATGTACTGTTTTATAACTAAAGGAATTCACTTTAAGTTAACCTTTGTTCTTGAACCTAGACACATGCTTTGCTGCCCTGCAATCACTTATTTTGGCAATAGTTATGCTTCAAGTAGGTGATTGGACTAGATCACCTCCAGCAGCCCCTTCAAACAAATGTTTCTATAATTCTAATTTTTGTGAAATTTCTTACACACTTAGGGATGAAGTGCAAAATTGGAGGCTTTGCTATGTTCCAGTTAGCAGTAAGTCCATAAAATTTCATGGAAGACAGCCTCTAATCACAGCAGTAGTACTGTATTGATTATTATACACACACACAAGTTCAGAAACAATGATAAGTTAACAGAAAGGAAGTGAAGTTGCTTAATGATGTGGTGTGCTGTCAAGAGCAGGGATTTTTGGTGTGGCTCTCCCCAGAGAGGAGTGTCGTTATTTCTGTGAGAATTGCAGTGCTCTTTTATTGGTGCTTTGAAATCCTTTGAGCACAAGATAATACAAAGAGAGAATGTCTAAGTGATACATACTATGTTCAGTGTGGTTTACTTGCTTCTGCTTGCCTCCATTCTCAATGTTTATGATGAGAACTGGCTCCTTGCTAGGAACCTCAGATTCTGTGTCTCATTCTCAGCAGCAGCTGGACATCTGGATCTGTCGAGAAAGAGAAAGAGATAAGTGACGAATCTGCTTTCCTGGGGCTTAGTTTGTTGCCCAGGGCCATAATGCTTATTCCTGTCATCAGGATTCTGAACTTTGGGAAATGATGATAGGACATGACAGAAGACAGAGGCTGTAGAGAAAGTTTGTGGGTGACCACTGAAGAATGCCATCAGTTTCTTTGTTGCAATAGCTGGGTTTTGTCCCAGACAGTTCTTTGATGGAATATTAACTATCCATATTTCCTGAACTTTGTTGTAAAACCTTCCTCCAAAAACTCTACATGTATGTAATTAAATTGAAATATATTTTCCTGAAGTTCTGTGGTTTTAGCTGCTGGATTTACTTGTAATGCTTGCTAGCATTATTTAGGTTTCATTGTGCAGAGACATTGGCATTGAGTTTTGATCTGTCAGACAGCTCTCTCGCTGCTGCAATGCTAATAACCTATAAGTATCTGATCTGTCATGGTACTTGTTGCTGCTGTAGTTTAACAGGAATTCTATAATTGAAAGTTTTGGGGTTTGTATTTTTTTTTGCTCACTTTCATGCAATATGACTTTTTTCAGAAAAAATGCTAAAGTTCAGAAAAGGGGCAAGATAAATTTGATTGGTCGATTGCAACTTACTACAGAGAGGATGCGGGAAGAGGAGAATGAAGGAATAGTCCAGCTCAGAATATTGCGAACCCAGGCAAGTAACCTGCCAGAGGAATACAAAATTCCCCTGTTTCTTTTGTTGCATTGTCATTACTGTAATTTGTTGTATTATCATTACATGCTGCCCACCATTGGATGTTGATGTATGAAATGGGTGCCTTTAAATGCCACTGGAAGTCACTTCTGCTGTATGACTCTAGATCCTTGTGAATACCTGATTCTGCATGTGTGTTCGTGCACTTATAGCTATCAGCCTCCTGTTCTGAAGTACCAGGTCATCATCTTCAAAGAGGACAAAGCAGATGTTACCCAAGTGGTGAAGGCATACAGTGTGGGGTGGGTGACAGCAGCAGATTGGCCAAGTTGACTGACACTGGCCACCACCATGAATAAACAGCATTGCTGATCTTGAGATCTCTTTGATCTGTACGAAAAGAATAATCTTGGAGGTGGAATCACGCTGTAGTACAGTACTATCACTTCTCCTTAGAGAAGAAGTTGAAAAGTGCATCTTAGCTGTACAAACTGCAGCTTCCTGCTCTGTGGTTGATAGTCAGCTACTCATGCCAAATCTTTTGAGCTGACAGTTTAAAAAAAGCCTGAATTTTTTCAGGCATCAAGGATCATTACATACAATGGAGTCTCATTTTGCCTTCAAGTTTCAGGTCTGTTCTGTCAGTCAGGCTGGATTGCAGGCCATGCGCATTGTGGGTTGTACCACCTGATGTAACATGATGTGACCATTCTGGCAGCAGCAGGGTTAATGCCTGGTTGTACTTAGGAAATGAATGAAATGTTAACAAGGTATATCACGAGTCACTAGTAAACTGCAACTTCTGCACAGGGTGTGAGTTAACATTTGGTTTTAGTGAGTAATTCACACTCTAGATATAGGATTTAACTGCTCCTTTGACTGGAATAGTCTTAGATGTCTTGCATCTTGCCAGTGCTTCATTCTTTTCCTTTATCAGCTTCTTTGTAAAAGCAGTTCTATATGGACTAAAAAATGCAGTGTATTTCTGATTTCTAAGGAAAACTACAGATTTCCTTGCTGTCTTTCCTTACCAGGAGCCTCCTATTAATGCTGTGTTCATTTTGTCACTTCACCCAGGTATTTAAATTTTTTTTCTTGTGCCCCACTAGGAGGCTATCATCCAAATAATGAAGATGCGCAAGAAAATTACTAATGCCCAGCTTCAGACTGAACTGGTAGAAATATTGAAAAACATGTTCTTGCCACAAAAGAAAATGATAAAAGAGCAAATTGAATGGCTTATAGAGCACAAATATATCAGAAGAGATGAGTCGGATATCAACACCTTTATATACATGGCATAATTGGAGGACTCTGCAGGATGCTGAGAACATAAATGGAAGGGTGCTTGGACAGACAGCTGCAACAGTTTGTGCTGCAGAAGGACTTGTTATGACTTTCGTTACATATTAAAATCCCTGCCTTACCTTACAGAGGACTATATTTTGCCAATCTCATTCAGCTAGCATGATGGCATTCCCTTCATGTTGCACACTTTTAACAGCATGCTGTTTTGTGGGAAACTTGCATTCATGAAGAGCCCATTGTGAACTTTTTAAAGTAGATTTGATTTACACCCACCAGGAAGAATACAGGTTTGGGTTTTTAGATGACCAGTACTTGCACAAGGAAAAAATATTCAAATATTCATGCACTGAGGAACTGCTATTAGTTTTGTTTTGGGTTTGTTTTTTGTTTTGTTTGGTTTTGGTTTTTGGGTTGTTGGTTTGTTTTTTTTTTTAATGCAATTAGGACTAGAAGTAGCACTTTCACTTTTGTGTTTTGGATCAACAGAGTAATGTACTGTCCATCTCTGATCCTTTTCATGTAATAACATTTGAGACACACAAACACATGCGTCACAACTGATCCGTATTTGTTACAGTTAAAACCTGTTTGCTAGAGCAGTGCTTCAATCTAGTAACTGGATTTTAATAATTAACATATTAAGTGACACAAAAGTAATTCCAAGTCATCGATGATATTTTTCCCTAAACAAGAGATCATTGTTTTTAAATTGTTTCCTGTAAACAAGTGGATATGTTGTTACCTTAATTTGGACGGGTGATTTGCTACAATCCTTTTTGACAAGGTAAAAGTTTCTTGAATGATACTTGACTCTAAAAGCAGTTTTCTTGGGTGGGTCTGCTATAGGAACAGAAATATTAAGTGTATTTCCTTGTACATTTAATATTTATATTCCAAATATTTCAGTATGACTACATATATCAGGATGCATTAAAGAGTAATTTATGCACAACTCCCACAGAAAGAGAATAACACTTGAAGATCCCTGTACTATTTCCTCAGTGGTAACTTTTATATACATGCAAGGTTAATCCAATTGGACTAGTCAACATCTTTATATGAAAAACAAACCCTCTGCTTTCCATTTGGTAACTGGTAGGGTAGGAAGTACTCTTCTAATGAAAATGATAAAACGCTAAGGAAAAATACCTTGTTCAGTGTATGTAGAGAGAGTGCCAAACACACACCAGGAATCTCAACTTCTTAATGTTACCTCTTCCATTCTCAATCATCTGAGATAGTCATTTGGCACTGCCCTACTCTCTGCTGTTCTGAAATGTCCCAGCACGTACTGGAGCGATTCCATGAGTCATAGGAGCAGAGTGCCTGTCTTAGGACAAAGGTAAGTTGCGCTTTATTCAGTTCTGTATGAATATTTCTTCTATAAATTACAAGTGTGTGAAGTTATTTTTTAATTAACCAGTTGAACTATGACATCTAAAGGCCTCATCTTTGATGATGAAATGGGGAAGAGGATAAAATTAACTTTAGTCAAAAAAGAAAGCCTTCCAGTAAGTAAGAGGAGGAGTTTTACTTTCACATGGTTACAGTAAAGTATGCAGAAGGAGTGGTTTAAAAGCAAACCCTCCAAGAATGGCTGTTTGCACCCTTAAGCAGGCTGTGTGCTCTGTTACTAATGTAAATGCCAGTGTGACTGCCTGAGAACAGCGTATTTGGACATCTGTTTGAGTAAGAAGTTTTTGGTAGCGAAGGTTTCATGACCAAGAGATGTAGAAATCAAGGCCTAGCCAATTACAATTGATTGAAATCCTATAGTTTGTGTTCCATGCCTCTATTGACACTCAAAAGTAGATGCTGTTTAAAAATATTGCATCTTTTATGTTGGCCCTGTGGTGTTGCAATTCAGAATCAAAAGGAAGTGGTGCTCTGTGTAGTTAACCAATGAAACTATTTGAACATTAGAAAACAAAATTCTAATAAAACACTTTGTGCTGCAAGACTTTCAGTCTTTGTAACTTTAAAGTAATAAATGTTTACTTGGGATAACGGGGAGAACATGACAGTCTGAGCACACTCTTCAACGTGAAAAATTCCAACCCTAACCAGAGAAGCAAGGTGTGAAATGGTCACATGGAAAGAGCTGCCAAGAGGATAATGCTAATTTTGAAGCCATTGGTTAAATTTGAGAGAGAAGTTTAAGACAGATACAACTCTTTAGGAATCTGGAATGTATGCAGAAAGGAAAAGCTTGCTAAAAGCTAAGGAGCTACACATTCCCTCAACTAATAAATACAATACAACCTGATTGTTACCTATACATTTCTGAAAACCTGGGATGGAAATGCAGTTGGTAATGTGCCTATGACATGGTCATTTTTTCTTGAAATATATACCAGAAATGGATGTCGGGTTTTTTATGAAATCTAGGATAGACACCAGCAAATTTGTTAAAGATGCAGAATCACGTTTAGCATCCTTCATCAGGTCACTTCACCAATATGCACTTAAAACTAGTATTACCTGGGGCACAGGGAGATACCTGGGGTAAGCTGTTCTTTTGGGGAGGGTAGAGTTCAGATCTAAATGAAAACTATTCTTCACTTGCAATATGGCAACAACGCACTTTTAAGGCTGCAATTTTTAGCTATGAATATATATGTCCAAAGACCTAGCTTAAGGAGGTGCTGCATCTGAAAAACACGTTGCCACACACACTGCCACGGTGAATAGCTAAGGAACGAAATCTGGTATAGAAGGAGCGTGGGGAAATCGCTCTTAATGGGTTTAATTAAGAAATACTGTTAAATCTTTCTCTGTCCCAACAACTTGATGATAATCTCAGTTTCAATTCTGAAGTCTTCCATTTTCCTCTTTCCACAGTTGGTGTCCCTAGCTTCTACTTTTACTCATTTATTTTTCGTTACGACTGTAATGCAGTTACATTTCCAAATGACAATGTGACTTTCTCATTTTCATATTTTTAAAATTAATATAAATGTTCTGAATGTTCACATCTTGCATTTATCTGCATTGGGATGCCATTGTCCTGTAAAGTGCAAATTTTAAAAATACAATTGGCAAAAAGATTTGATAGTTTTACAGAAAGATTTGCTATCTCAAACTGTTTTCTATTTTCATCTAAATGACTGGGATGCTATCTTTGTAATTCTTTAAGGTCATATTTGTGAAATAAACAATACATGAAAGCTTTCCTGTCATATACACTATATGTAGTCTGGAGTGTTGAGCAAACTCGGGTTCCTGAGTTGTAATAACTATCTCCATATGGTATTTACAATTTTGAATGTGTGCCACTACCAAGATAATAATGCTGTACAATTTTGAATGGTGGTAGTTTCTGTATGGCAGTCCAGCTGAACTATTTTGATGTACTGCTTAATTTTTGAATTTTATTTTTTAAGTTGTATAATTTATTTTCTTGCAAAATAAAAATGTAATTTAAAAGACTACTCATTTAGCAAGGTATTTTGGTGTCTCATCCTACGAAATTTTTAAGTTGAATTCAGGTGCTGCTCCTAAAATTGCCACTGTATGTATGAAATTTGCCTGACTTCAAGTCCCAGCAGCTGTTATGATCAGAGTAATTAAAAAACAAAAGTGGAGACTTTAAATTCTTTTCTTGGTAAAAATTTTTATGAATGTAAGATTATATGTAGAGCTATTTAGTCTTCTGAATTCTATTAAAAGATGAGCTGTAGTCTTTCAGTCAGTGTATCAAAGCCTACCATGCCAAAAGTGGCTGGGAGTTGCCTAACTTAGTTTATGGCATTTTTAAAAAGGTTATGTTTCTGCAACTCACAGGGATGAACTTGGATTGCTGCATATTTTGGTTGATTTGTCTCTGAAGTGATTTACAAGGTGCATCACTGAAGTTACTGGTGTTGCTGCGAGGACCTTCAGGGAGCTGATCCTGCAGTAAATCGTGATGTGGGAACAGTCACTTGCCTGAAGGAGTGCTTTTAATGTAATGGCTTTTCTTCTCTGATTGTTCTTGCCTTTTAATGTGAATCTCTTTTTAAGTTTCAACTCTCTCCTGTAAGTGCAGCAGCTAACCATTGGTGTTTTGTGCTCTCTGGTACATGCAGAGTTTAGAACTATTTGTATGGAATAAACAGCTATTTTTGAGTGAGTGCTCAGTACTGTGCATGGCAATTGGCCAACTGGCAGTTCATGTGGGAAGAGTTTTGATGGCAGGTTGTTATTATTTCCAAACTTTTTTTCCCTCTGTTAGGGCAATATGTAGTCTTTCCCAATGATTTTTCAGGAGAAGTTGTTCTCTAGAAGCCAGTTATTGCAGGAGTTTCTTGGCTGAATTAACTCCTACCCCTGTAAATTGATCACAGTTTAGGTAGAGTCGTTGACGTAAATACAAAAGGCTTAACCTGGTTCATTCTTCTAATAAAGTGAGAATGTGGCTTTATTTTCTTCTTTGCTTTACCTGTCAACATGCAATCATAGAATTGTTTAGCCTGGAAACGACCCTTGAATCCAACTGTTAACCCAGCACTGCCAAGGATACCACTAAACCATGTCCCTGAGTGCCACATCCAGTAAGTCCAGGGATAGTGACTCACTTCCCTGTTTTACTGCTTGACAACCCCTTCCATGAAAAAAAGTTTTTTTAATATCCAATCTAAACCTTCCCTGGCACAACCTGGGGCCATTTTTTGTTACTTGTTAGAAGAGACCAACCCCACCACCCTTGGCTGCACCCTCCTGTCAGGCAGCTGCAGAGAGTGATGAGGTCCCCCTGAGCCTCCTTCTCTCCAGGCTGAACACCCCCAGCTCCCTCAGCTGCTCCTCACAGCACTTGTGCTCTTGATCCGCTCCCTGGATATCTCAATATCTCTAGGTAGACATGGTGCCTGGCATTTGATCCTCATTTATTTTAGTGATGGAGATCCACTCTGGAAATTCAGTTGGATACTGCGCTTCAGCTCCTGCACAGCCTTAAACACTTGCTAGAAAGAACAGCTGGAGTCACAAATGGCAGCTGCTGCTTCCCTCTGTGGATCCAGGGCATGGCCAAAGCAAATACCAGCTGAGATAAGCAAGAGCAGCACAGTGTGACTTTTTAATAGTCTGTGACTGGACATCAAAAGTAACCTTGAAATTAGTACATCATAGTCAATCTTGGTGAGAAGAGATGATGAAAAAATTAAAGAATGTTAGCAGGTTATATCCAGGTTTATACCGCAGGAGTAAAGGCAAGTTAAATGAGAATTTTCTGGGTTTTGTTCTACCTGTTTTCAGCATTACGTATTTCTGAAAAATATCTTCATCCAACCTGGCTGTTTTTGCTATATGGTACATATATATTTTCAGAGTAAAACCTTCAGTTTTTCCTGAGACAACATTTACCTTCTGTTTTTCCTGAGACAGTATTTATCAGTTCCTATGTTATGTATGGTTTGAACTTGAAAACTGTCTCTAAATCAAAGGTCTAGACTAGACCACCTTAGAACATCAGCTACTGAGAGTCAAGGAAGCAAAGGAGTACAAATGCTTCCCTCGCCAGTGCCTGTGCCAATCAGCCTCTTGCTGCATGTCTGGAGAATCTTTGGATATATATGGAAAGCAAGAAGTATTTTACTTTTGAGAGCAAAGCCAAAGTGAAATCCTCTCTCACTGGAAAATGAATGAGATGTAGAACAGAAAATCAATTGAAATAGTTTTGACAAATGTTAGTTCTACAATGTGAAGATCAAATATTAAAAAAAAAAGTCAAGATAGCAAATGGATGTTAACAGGTTGTTGAAATACTCTTGCTTTCTAGTGCTATATCCAAAGCCTGGTTCTTGGCAGTTTTTCTAGTTTGGGGTACAGGTGGAAGGAAAGGTGCAAGTAAATGCTTGTTTATGTGACTGGCAGACCTCAGCTCTGGGGAATGCTTCATTCACTTGTGGGTTCTGTAGCAGTATAGTAACTCCTTCGGGGGCTAAAAAAGTGGTTGAGGAGAAGAGACGGATCAGAAACAAATACAGAATTGCTTGTCCTAGACTGTGTGCTCCAGCACAATTCAGAGAAAGTAATTCTGTGTTCTGAAACTCTTCTGAGATACAAAGCTGGCGACCAGGAAAGATCCAGGCTTTTCCTGGCCTAGCTCTGTGTATGTTGGAGGGACAGGGTGAAGAGGGGCACTGTCAGGCTGGCAAACGGCTGTAGGGATTTTGTGCCGGCCTTCCAGCAGAAATGCAGATTCAGAGACGAGTGTGAGGGGAGAAGGCGCAGTGCAGCAAGGACCGTGGGACCGGGATGGGCAGCCTGAGCTCAGCTGGGTTGAGCTGCAGCACAAGGGCAGGCACAAAGCGTGCCGGGCTCAGCCATACTCGGCGCTTTCATCCCTACGGCCTTGTCGTGCACAGGATGTTTCCGACACGGGATTAAATGTCCGCGGCTCAGGTCAGCTTAACCTGCAGCGCGGGGCGGGCGAGGGCCGAGCCGAGGAGGGGCGGTGGCGGACAGGACAGCCCCCGGGGGCTGGTTCTTCTCCCGCAAGGATTTTCCAGCTGTCTCCATGCGGTTCGCTACCAGTGACTTTCCTTCTCGGCGCGGCATCCCAGGCTGTCCACCCCGCGCCTGGCCCCCGGGCGAGAGGAACGCGCCTGGCGCTGCGGAACCGCAGAATCCGTTCGGTCAGAAAAGACCTCCAGGATCACCGAGTCCAACCCGTGACCCAGCCCCACCGTGTCACCCAGACCGTGGCACTGAGTGCCACGCCCACTCTTTCCTTAAGCACCTCCAGGGACGGTGACAGGGCCGCCACCCTGGGCAGCCCGTGGCGATGTCCGATCCCCTTTCCCTGCAGGAATTCCAGCCCAGCGGGGCTCCGGCTGGGGCGGTCCCGCGCACGCGGCACCAGCGGCCCTCGGGCACCGCACGCGCCGGCCCCTCTGACGCCGCCACCCGCCTTCCGCGCCAGCCAATGGCAGGGGCGGGTGTGGCAGGGCACCGCGCCGCGGGGCCAATGGCAGCGGGCAGGGGGCGGGGCGCCGCCGGCGGTGAAGGTGACGGGGGCGCCGGCGGGAACATGGCGGCGGCAGCGGGGGCGATGCTGTGCGGGCGGCGGCCGGCAGCGGGGCTGCTGCGGGTGAGGCGACCCCGGGCCCGGCTTTATGTTCTCCCTCCCTACGCAGCCCCAGGCCCGCCGCCGGGCCCGGAAAGGCTCGGCCAAGGTCACACTGCCCTGCGGCGGGGCGGCTGCGCCCCCTCCCCTCACCCGTGCGGGAACCCCCGGGCCGGGAGGCGGCCGAGCGGAGGGAGCGAGCCCGGGGCCGGGAGGGGGTGAAGGGCGACCTCTCCCGCCGCCGCAGGGCCCCGCACTGAGCCCGGCGGGACCTTTATCCGCGATCCTGAGCGCGGCTTTTTCCACTGTCAGCGCCGCGGGTGCCGCGCCCTGCCCGGTACCGCTGCAGCCATGGCGGTGTCCCGGCCGGGCCGGGCCTGCACTCGGCTGGGATTCCTCTAATTAAGCAGTGTGCAGATATAAATTTCCACCTGCGGGTGTTGTTTCTCAGCTGGGCAGTGGGATGCTGCTGCCCCCAAAGCCGGTGTGACTGGCAGCGCTGCTGGCGCTGTGGGGGCAGGTGCTGGCACCGGCACGGCGGTGGGAGCTGTGCTGGGAGACAGGAGGGCAGGTGGATCCCATCCGAGTTGCCGTATGCCAAGCTGGAGGTGGCATTTTACCAGCTGTGGAAGTGGGTCCTTCCTTCCTTCCTTCCTTCCTTCCTTCCTTCCTTCCTTCCTTCCTTCCTTCCTTCGCGACAGAGAATGAATACTCCTAGTAGTTGCCAGCTGCACTTGGTAAACAATTGTCTGGTTAGTCCAGTTTAAATTTCAGGCCTTGTGCAGTAAGAGTATTTATGGTCGTATGGGTATTTATTTTACTAGGCTTTGTTTTTTTGGCTCTAGCCCATGGAAGCACTGCTGTTAAAGCCCTCTAAGGGACATAATTCTTTTTCAGGGAGAAGTTTTAAATTAAGCTTCCAGCTGGCTATTATAACTTGAGCTGGGGGGAAGCCAGACAAAAATCCCTGAACAAAACAAAAATCAAACAGCTAATTCAGAACAGTAAAAAACCCCATCTTTTTGTTAGTTGAAGGCTGGTAAATGAAGAGAAGAAACAGGCTAAATTTTTGTGTTGAGACACAACCAGAAGGCATTGTGTAATTTATAAAAATTTGGTGTTCTTGTGGTGTCCTTAAGCAGTTGTTTTTAATTAGCATTTATTTAGCTGTAATTCAGTAATTACAGATAGGAGGCCAGAAGTTTCTGATGTGCTGAAGTGTTGTCTCAGGAAATGGCTAAAGAAAGTGGTTTAAGCCACTAATGGAAAGATCATTCTGTTCATATGAAATAATGCCTACAGATATAATTTTGTATCTTTGCACTGCTTAATTAGATGAAGCTACTGGCTGGTGAATTAGACTGCTCAGATAATCCCTTTTTCTTGATTTTGTTTTATTATCCTATCTTGGTGTGGTGTTCTGAATATGATATCTTCATTTTTGTTTATAAAACGCCAAGGGAGTGGAAGTTGTAGATGCAAACTGCCACAGTTTAGAAGCAGTGGAGTTAGTGGTAGGAATGAATGAACAAAGTCCAGGGAAGCAGACACAGGGACTAGTAAACTTTTTCAAGATAACAGCACTCACCCCTGGCTTAGATATATGCTATAGGTGTACATAACAGACTTGGACAAAATGAATTTGGTGTTGTTTTTGAAGGAGTATTTGTTTATTTTTCAGAAAACATTTTATCACAGATGTTATGGTGAGACTGTACTAGACTACACTTCTTTGCAAAGGCATGTTATGATTTTTTTCATATTTTTCCAGTGTTTCTTAGATACTAATTTTTGAAATAATCACCTCTATGAACATGGGTACATTACAGAGTGAAACAGTATGGCACTGGCTTTCTTGATGTGAGATTCTGAGGCCTTTCTTGTTTTCAGGCTCTGGAGTACACAAGCCGTGGCTATGCATCACAGCGTACTTTAAATGTAAGTATAAAGCCCTCTCTGACTAATCAACTGCTGGTTTAGATCTGTTTGTTAATCACTGACATTTTTAAGAAAATCATCACAAAAAAACTGGGTTAAAGACAGTGTCACTTGTGCCCAAGCCACATTTTACTGCAAAATCTGAAATAAGTCAGATTGCAGTTTATTTTTAAGTTGCCTAAGTGTGGGACAAAATTAGAAGTATGTCAGCTGACGTAAGCTTTGTGTAACTGTCAACCCAGGATGGGAAAATACAGCTGATATCAACTGATCCCTTTGAAATTATTTGTGTTTCCTGCAACTTGCTGTTACAACGTGAGGTGAGGACAAGTTTGTTACTATCACTGATGATGAAGGGGTTACAGTAATAGACAGCCCTTCATAGTTTTAAACAAGTGGATTCAAACAAGTACTGTTTGTCTGTATTTTTTTCCTAGTGTTTTCTTTCTTTTTCTGTCTGTCTAAATGGAAAAACCCTCACGACCAGGCCCTGTAAAGCTTTGTGATTAACTTTCACTGAAACCAATACAGCTGGAAGCAATCATTGCTGCTTCTTGACAGCTGTCAGGGGCAGCCAGAGGTCTGGCACGTGCATCTTTTTGGTGCCAGGTTCTCATGCTGCTCTCACAGGGTTATCAGGTGCACATGTGGATGTTGCACTAAAGCTAAGAGGCAAAATAAGAGTAAATTGTCTTTACTACTAGCATAGGGCTGGATGTCATAAACTGCTGCTTGCACGTTCTGCTGGCACCTGGGCTTTTGAATATATCCAGGGGTGGAGACCTCACAACCACTCTGGGTAACCTGTGCCAGAGTTCAGCCACACCCCCAGTGGAGAAATGTTTCCTGATGTTCAGTGGGAACTCCTTTGTGTCAATTGGTGCCCACTGTGCACCACTGAAAAGAGTTTGGCTCTACCTTCTTTGCACCCTTCCTTGCAGTATTAATATACTCACCTCCATGGTGAGGTGCTGCTGTTGAAGTTCTCTGTGGCACTTCAGCCACTCCTCCTTTGGTGTCACCAGCAAACCTGCTGTGGGTGCACTGCACCATCATCCAGTTCACTAATGAGGATGTGACACAGGACTGGACCAGTCCTGATCCCTGCTAACTGGCCTCCAACCAGACTTTGTGCCTCTATCACCCCCCCAGCCTGGCCATTCAGCCCTTTTCTATCCCCCTCACCATCTGCTTGTCTAGCCCATAGTTCATTAGCTTCTCTGAGGATTTTATGGGATACAGAGGTGAAAGCCTCACTGTAGTCCAGGTGGACCATGTCTGCTCTCCCCTCCTCTACCAGACCAGTCACTTCATTGTAGAAGGCTGGCAGTTTGTCTGAGCATGGCTGCCCCTTGGTGAATCCCTGCTGATGACTCCTGATGATTTTCTTGTTCGTGTAAATGTTTTTATAGGATTAGTTGTTTCATCCCTTTCCAGGGGTTAAGATGGCTCTCACTGACCTGTAGTTCCCTGGATCCTCTTTCTTACCCTTCTTGAGGATTGGAGTAATGCTTGGCTTTCCTCCAGTCCTTGGGCACCACACACAATTGTTGTGACTATCTCAACATTATTGAAAGCGACCTTAAAAAGTCACCTGCCAGCTCCCGCAGAACTCATGGGGGCATCTGGTCAGGACCCATGGATTTATGTATGTCCAGTTTGCCCTGACTTGTTCCTCTTTCACCAAGGGTGCATCTTCCTTGCTCCACCCTTCCCCCGGTCTCTGGAGCCTGGGATTCCTGGAGGCTGCTGTTAGCACTGAAGACTGAGGCAAATCAGGCATTCAGTATTTCAGCCTTGTCCTTTGTCACCAAGGAGGCCCATATTTTCCTTGCTTCTTAGGTGCTCATGGAAGCCCTTCCTTTGCTTTTGACATTCCTTCCCAGATTTAATTCTTGGCTTTATGACCTCATCCCTGCCTGCTCAGACTGTGTGCCAGATTCTCAGTCCCTGTTTCCATCTCTTGTACGATTCATTTTTGTGTGAGTTTTGGTATCCATCCTGGTATTTTTACCCAACTTATTGCTCGTTGGAATGGATTGCTCTGGAGCTTGGAGGGGTCCTCTTTGAACTTCAGCCAGCTTTCTTTGTTCCCCCTTTGCTCCAGAATGTTCAGGATTCTTGCAAACATCCTCAATGCCAAGGCTGAGCTCCGTGCACTCCACCTGTTCTGTCCCATAACGTGCAAGGCCTCTCCTCTGCCCCCTTGCCTTGTCTTCTTGACCTGTCCTTCCTGGAGAGCCCTTATCCCTCATGGCAGCACTCCAGCCATGTGAGCCAGCTCCATGATCCCAAGGTTGTAGTGCTGCAGCTGCACACCAATCTCCTTATGTTTACTCTCCATGCTGCACACATTAATACAGATTTTAGTGCTCTGAAACACTTGCAGGGTGAAAGAGAAGCTGTGACCTCAGTGAAATAATAAGTAGATATTTAAAAAATACTGCTATATGTGTGCAATTGTGAGAGAGATTGACTTTTACTCTGTCCTTCTGCACTTAGGAGGTGGTGATAGCAAGTGCTGTAAGGACACCTATTGGATCTTTCCAAGGGTCTCTTTCCTCACTGCCAGCCAATAAACTTGGTTCCATTGCAATTAAGGGAGCAATTGCCAGAGCAGGTATGCATACACATTTTTTTTTCTTGTGACAAAGAAAACCTTAAGTGGCTTGGTGTCTTTTCAATGTCTTGGTAATGAAAAAGACCTGCAGTGTCCTGGATTTTTTTGCTCCTGTGGCATTTTTAAGTCTCTCCACAAAAGCCATTTAAGTAAAGTTGGCTGTCAGACTTTTATTCAATCTGAATTAAGGGCTGCTCCTAGGAGCAGAATGTAGCCTAGGGGTATCTGTGCTATTCCATATGTGATTGAACATGGTATTTGGTTTGTTGGGATGGGTTTTTATGACATGTGTAAGCTGATGCAAAGGCTCCTTGCTGCTGAGACCAGTGGCCTTTCCTTTCCCTGCCTGGTTTTTATGTGGGTGCATGTACCTGAAGGACAGCCTTGTCAGCCTTTTGATGGATTCAGTCTAGCAAAAAAGGTTTTTTAGGGAAGAGGAGGCTTTATACTACAAGAACTTGGACACCAGGGCTGTTGCAAGAGATGCAGCAGGAGAGCAGACCTCTGTGGTGGCAGCGTGCTGTGGCCTCGACTTGCCCTTGCTAAACAAACAAAATTGTCTTTAGACATAATTCTAGCACAAAAAAAGTTTGGGGGCATTTAACTATCCATTAAAATCGAGCTTCTCAGGTGATTAGTAAGACTTGGAAATGTTGACTTGAATGAAATAAGTGCAGCTTGTCCTGCAGGGTGACCGAGGAATTATCTTCTGGGGGGATCACCAGTTCACCATGCTCCATGAATATGAGGGTAGAAATCTGGAATACACCCACTGAGGCCTGGGTTCTGTTAGCATATGGGTTGGATGTGGCAAGTTTTATTAGTCTCCGATAGAAAACTTCAATGAGAACTTTTGTCAAAAGGATCCTGAATCAAAACAATTTTGTTTTGTAGGAATCCCTGCAGAAGAAGTGAAAGAGGCTTATATGGGCAATGTCCTGCAGGCTGGACAAGGACAAGCTCCAGCCAGACAAGCAGTTTTGGGTGCAGGTAATCCTTCTCTTTGCACTGGGGTTGAAGGTTTTCTGTCTTTGTGTAGCTGGGATCTACTGGGCTGTGAGTTAAAGCAGAGTGGTGGGCAGCCCTTTGTCAGGACAGTCCATGGATGCTTTTTGCCCTGTGATGGGTGAAGGGTGCACATTGCACTCATGCAAGTGGGATGTTATTGCCAAAAGTGTTTGCAGTACTGGAGACCAGGCTGGTAATTCCACAGTACTTTACATTAGTGATGGATGCTCTGAATCTTTCACAAATCAGGGTGTTTTCTCTTCAGTGTATCATTATTCTTAATTCTTACTGGATGAAGAGTCAGTGAGATTCTTTCAGCTCATGACTATGTACAACTCATCTTCCTGTGGAGTCTGGAGCTGACACTGGAAGGATTCACTGTATGTTAGCTATAACATGAAAGTTATTGGGGTGCAGAAATTATTTTCTTCTCCCTTCTTCTGTAGGGGTGGGATTCCATACCTTAGCTTGTTTCTAGGTAAGACTGTAGGTCAAGGAGGAACCGTGTACTTTCTTGGATCTGTTGTACATTTTTGAAGGAAAAGGAACTACTTCCATGTTAGGCAAAGTGATAAATATGGCTCTTTTCATTCACAGAATTATATAGTGTCTTGAGTTGGAGGGGACCTTAAAGATCTCATTCCAGCCCCCCTGCTGTGGGCAAGGACTCCTTCCATTAGACCAGGGTGCTCAGAGGCCTGCCCAGCCTGCCCTGGGGTCTGTCTTGTTGCCAGTTGCTAAATTCTGCTGCTTATTTATGCTTTTTCAGCCTTGAGTGCTGCTTAGAGGCAGAGATCAGGGCTTTGGGAACAGGAGCAGTTCTGGAGTCCCTTCCTTGATCTTCCATTTCCTTGCCTTCTCCCTTATCACAAGTCAGTTGTTGGACAACAGAGGTTTCCAAGAACTATGAATAAGTGTAGATAAATTGCCTTGGCAGGCTAAACAGTGCAAGCTGGACATCCTGGGCTTAGATAAAAACCAGTGCCATATGAAATATTGCTGAAACCCCAATAAAATACTGAAGTCTGCCCTCCAAATAACAGCTGTACAAACTTCTCTGACTCAGGTCTGCCGATCGCCACTCCTACCACAACTGTCAATAAAGTCTGTGCTTCAGGAATGAAATCAATCATGATGGCAGCACAAAGCCTGATGTGTGGGAGTCAGGTATGTGGATTTTGTGCTGTTCTGTGGAAAAAAACACAGAGTTAATGTTGTATATCCTGTCCTACCAATAGCTGTGCTCTTTGATTAGGGATTGTGTTTTGGCTTGGGATAATAAAGCTAATTAGCAAGGGCTTGTTTTGTTTTGTTTATGCAACCCTAATTTTATAGTTGTTTTAGTATGTTTGGGTTCAAAACAGAAAAGAAAGTAAATTCTTTAGTTGGAAAATTCAGATATGTTTTTAGAGCTGAAGAAACAAGGTGGATTGTTTGGGGTATTTATCTCATCTCTCTACTCCCACCCCACCTACCAGTCCAGCCCCCAAAATATAATTAAGGGAGTTTTCAAGCTTTCAGTTTTGAAAAGGTGAAGAAATTTTTATGTACTTAGTTTTTGGTGAGTTGACTTTCAGACAGTGTTAACATTTAAATGAATTAAATACACATATTCAAGCAATGTTGTTTCCAAGTACACTAAAGATCTGTCTGGCTTATTTATTGTTTTAGAAGAAGCAGAATTTATTGTTGGTGAATAAGCTTTTTCATTACAGAGCTTGATGAAGGAGAATTGCTCATCTCTTTCAACTTTCTTACAAGATTTTCTGTACAATGGGAAAAAAGTTCTGTCACTTGATGGGAGGATAGGAGAATACATCATTTTCAGTAAGCCATTAAATGCTGTGCAGCAAAGAATGTGGGAGAAGTGTGAATGTGAAGAAAGACATTTCAGTTTTGTTTTGAATTCCACACCCAAAGCATTTTGGCAGCATCTTTGGTTCTCTGAAGTGAAAATATAATCAGTTCAATTATATATGTTTTTGGCTTTAAAAGTAAGTGGCTCATAAGCGAAGAATACTTTTCTGTGTGTGTTTAAAACAAAAGTGTTTAAATTTTGATGCGCCTTCTGTGGAAATCACAGTGTAACTGGAGTTAAGCAACTGCTTTATTGCTTTGGCCTTGCCCTGCAGAAAACAGCACTTTGTCGGGGGCCTGCTGAAGTTGATGGAAATCTTGTCACCAGACTTTGAACCAGGCCCAGCATGTCTTTGTAAACAGCTGCTTTTGGATGTAGTCATTTATATCCAATGACTTCATGAGAGTGGTTGTGCCTTTGGTTGCTTTGACAGATGTAGGCCATGAGCTCTGAATAGAAGTGGAATTTTCAGCTGAATTAATCATACAAGCTGTGCTGCCAGTCTCAGCAAAATCAGAGACTCAGCCAGTTATTAGTCTCTAGAGCTATTAATTTTAGGGGGGTTGGTATTGGTTTGTTTTTCCTGGCTGTGGGCTGTGAGGTATCTGTGGTATGACAGTGATGGTTCCCAGTGGCTTGAGTCAGTGTACACCATTATAGAAACAATTGTATTGGCTCTCTCTCCAGGTCTTTCACTTAATGGAATTTAAATGCCAGCGATTCTTGTTCCTCTAGTCTGCTGCTGCTTCCATATCCTCCACTGCCTTTCCAATCTATCTGTCTTTTCAATAGTTTTGTCTCCAGCCTTCTTTTTTTTTCCTTTATTACTTCATGTCATGTTTCTGCCAGGTTGGATTACCTATCTTCAGTTGTTCCTGTTTGCTTTTTAAATGCATAAAGGGTGTTCCTTTTATCTCCTTCTCTAAGACTTCTGAGAAGTATAAAGTGCCCATGCTTAAGCTTTTACTAATACTGTTCCTACAAGAAGTCATGGAGAACATGACTTCATGTTTATTCATGAAGTCCATGATTATTAATTTTATCTCATAATCATTCATAACTCCATGATTATTCATTTTATCTTGTTTCCTTTGGGCAGGATGTCATGGTTGCTGGTGGAATGGAGAGCATGTCCAATGTTCCCTACACGATGAGCAGAGGGGCAACACCTTATGGAGGACTAAAGCTGGAAGACCTGATAGTAAAAGATGGGCTGACAGATGCTTACAACCATATCCATATGGTAAATATTCCTGCACAGTGCTCATGTATCAACCATAGGTAGACCTGATGCAGATCTGAAAAGCTTCCTTGTAGTTGTTATAAAACTGCTTCCTCTAGCAAGCCTGGAAATGAGGAGGAAAAAAGTCTTCCATTTCCAGGTTTCCTGGAGTGCCAGCCCAGAATAGCAGAGAGTTTGTAATTACCTGTCTCTGCAGTCTGAATAGCCTAAAGCAAGGATTAAGAGAAAAATTAATTCTGCTGCTGATGGGTTGCTGTTGCTCCATCCGAGGGAGGGAGCAATCAGGTTGCTTGGTGTGAGGATATCTGCTCTGAAGGATCCAGCAGCTCATGTTTTTCCCTCCCCCAGAGTACATATCTCATATCTCCTGTGGGAAGGTTTGAGTCAGCTGGTGTGCTTACTCATCAGCAGGGTAACTTAAATTGGACAAACAAGGGCAAACTTTGGATGGGTTTGGAAAACAACTGATGCAAAGGCAGTCAAGAACAATCACCAGGGAAGAAAGTTTAAAAAGGGAATGGCTGCTTTCAGCTTATGAATATTTCTGACCTTTACCCAGTGGTAATTCACAGCTGTAGGGCATTATTGATTGATCAGTTGGTGTTCTTTCTGGGATACAGGAAAACGTGTCATGAAGAATATTTACTTTGATCCATAGATTTGGTACAGACCTCACTTGTGTATGATTTGTTCTTTTTGTACTCTAGTGCTTAGGCTATGTGGGAATGTTGAAACTCATTCCCACATTTCAGCTAAAATGGATTTTGAATGTGAGGATTTTATAGGAATCTAAAGGGTGACTTTGATGGTTCCCTCATGTGAGGAAAAATTCTAGCAGTTGGTTGTAATACACCAAGATTTAATAGATTGGGAAAGTATGTTGGAACCTTTTGTCTGTCTTATAGCAGATGTAGGTTGTTTGGAAAGCCTTGACAGTCTGTGTGAGAACATACAAAAAAGTCCATAGTATGGCTTTGGGAATTACTCTTGTCTGTGTTTTGGCAGTAGCCTAAGTCGCTGGTGCTTTGAGGTTTGAAGACTTAAATTTCATACATTACATAGAAGTGAACTTGCTTATTTGAATAACTGGAGGGACACAATACTAAAGGGTTTTGTGTTGATTCATTTAGTTTTCCAATGGAATGAGAGGTGGAAAAAAACCTTTCAAGGGCAAATCTTTCCAGTTGACTAAATGATTTTTTTTTAAATTTTGTCACTGGGTATTTAGACAGTGATGGTAATGAATTGTGAGTATATAATTACAATCATGATTTGCCTATATAAAAAATGACTTGGTTGTTTAATTCTATTTATTTCATTCCAATTATTAGAAAAAAGGGATACATATTTTTATTTCTGCAGTTTTTAGAGAGTCTGAAGGCCCTGTGTCTTGTCCTGTTTTTATAGTCCTTGGAATAGGCAGGGCAATAATAATGGAGTGAAAATACTAGGAAAATGATGTGAACATGTGGTTCTGTGGCTGAACAATGATCTTCAGTCTCTGAAGATGTCAGCCCTAAGCACTTTAAACTTACTTTTGCATGCAGTTTAACTGAAAAAAAAAGCTTTATAAGGAAAGTTCGTTTATGGCTTTTGTTAATCTGGATCCAGAAGACATTTGCTAAATCTGACAATTATATTTCAAAACCAGAAGTTGCTATTTGTTCATGACTGTAAATCGGAAATGGACACCAAGTATTAGTCACATTCAGTTCTGGAAATCTGCTAGTTGGGGTTTTTTCAGCTGTAGTTGAGCTTTGCATCTTCAGGACCACCAAACCTAACAGGCCTGTTTTCCTCCAAGGGCAACTGTGCTGAGAACACTGCCAAGAAGTTCACTATTTCCAGAGAGGAGCAAGACACTTATGCCATAGGCTCTTACACCAAGAGCAAAACAGCCTGGGACTCAGGAGTACTGAAAAATGAAATAGTTCCTGTCACTATTTCAAAAAAAGGTATTGTGGAAAGGTGTGATGAGATGAATTTTGTTTCTTATAGAAAGCTGGAATGTCGTCTGTGTTCAGTGCAAATTAGATTGTTGAAACATGTGAATCTCAGGAACATTCGTTTTGATCACCCAAGAATTTTCTGTTAGGCAGACTTTCTGGTCAACAGCAGTCAGTGACCTGTCATCTGGTTTTTGTTTTTCAGTTTTTCTTCAATGTTGCATACCATATCTTTTTCTTTTTTGGTCTAAGTGAAGGTTAGCTATTGAATTTAGTTATGGCTTAAGGACATCTATTTGTATCTATTTGTTTTAATTTACATTAAAGATAGGCTCTTTGTCCTTTTTGTTCAGCCACTGGGAAGCATAAATGGATTTTCTGCAAATAAATTTGATTAAGGAATAAGTTGGGTTTTTTTCTCAGTTTATGTAAGCACATTTCTTAATGTGCATTTTTACATATATTTGCACTTTTTTACTGAAATAACTTATTTATATAAGGCAGTATTTAGTCAACTGTTCTACAGAATACTAAACCAAATCTGAATTTCAGGGAAGCCAGATACAGAAGTGAAAGAAGATGAAGAATACAAACGTGTTGATTTCAGTAAAGTTCCAAAGCTGAAAGCTGTTTTCCAAAAAGAAAATGGTAAATATTGTTAACAGAACTGCTTAATTTTCTGCCAAGTGCAGGGATGCTTTGTCAGGGTGGACAGTACTGTTCACAAGAGCATGAATGCTCAACAAACAGCCCTTTTATTTTTAAATGTCTGCTGAGGTAAAGAAACATGCTGCACAACAGCATGAACTGGCTTGGATTAAAAGATGGTCCAAGAGCCTTAAACAGTGAACACCTTTGTTTGGGACATTCACCTTAAAAAGAGTGACAGGTGGGTTTCAGTTTCAGTGGGCTTTGGTCTCTGCCAGGTGTAAACTCCTGTTGCTGTGCAGCTGGAGTGGTTTTACAGAGTTGCCATTGCTTCCTGAATCTGTAATTGATAAACCTTCCTGGCTAAAACTGCCTCATTCACAACCCCTCCTGAGCTGGAATTCTGTGACAATGCCAGCAGTGCAGCTGCCATGGAAGGCATGATCTAAACTAGCATGGGATAAGGATACAAGTACCTGTGGCTGCATTTGTTTCATCAAACAGATATCAAAAACCAACTCATTTTTAGTTAACTCAGTGCAACAGGTTTCACCAAATGATTGAGACTTCGTGTTCAATGAACTCAGGGAGAAACAATCCTTCATAGGATATACGTGAGCTGTTTTGCATAACACTTTCACCTCTGCCTAAGGAATGTTTTTCCTTCTCTAGGAACAGTTACAGCTGCTAATGCCAGCACTCTGAATGATGGAGCAGCTGCTTTGGTGCTGATGACTACAGATGCAGCCAACAGGCTGAAAGTCAAACCTTTGGCACGGATAGTAGGTATGATCTGCCTTACCTCTAGGAAAGTCCTGGAAAATACTCCCATAGTGTACTCCCCTGCTCTCAGGCTGGCAGTCCTGTTATGGCTGCATCTTCCCAGCACAGTCCTTGAAACTTCACGTGTTACACCAGCAGACTTTTGACCATAAACAGAATATTCTATATATAATAATAAAAATCTGAAAATGTTATTGTGTGAGTTACTTAGGGCACTACATTTTAGATGCAGCTATTTCATAGATGGTGGCATTCAGAATTTCTCTATCTTGGCAGTGTTTGCTGCTTCCAAAGAAAGAAAATAATGTATGGTAAAAACACAAGGTCTTCAAAGACTTTTTCTGATTTTTTTCATTTTTCAGCTTTTGCAGATGCTGCTGTTGATCCTATTGACTTTCCAATTGCACCTGCATATGCTGTTCCTAAGGTAAGAATAAAACTGAGTGGGTTTTGGAAAAAAAAAAGCTTCCCTAGCATTCCACTGTTGGTTCATCCTGTCTCAGTGGGTCTTCTTGAATTAGGATTGAAATTTTAATAATTACAGAGAACAGATGTTTTGCAGAGGATCAAGGCTAGACTGCAGATCTTCAGTTAACAAATTTCTCACACCTATTTTGAAGGGAGTATTGTTCTGTATTGCTTTTAGCAACTTTTGACATGTTTACACCTTTGAAGTTTTGCAGCTTATATGGCCAAAAGGCAAAATAAGTATGATTGTACATGGGTAGGCTTGTTCTAAAAGGAACTGAAGGGAAGTGTATGGTGTGAGGCAGTACTGTGTCATTTTAAATGGATTTACTGTAGCAGCAGTCTTAGTGTTGTGTGATGGAAATGCATCCTTGGATGGGCTGCTCTCCACTCTTTCTTTGGTGAAAACTCAAGTTTCTGGTTCAGTCCCTCAGTTTTGCTTTTTCCCATCTGACAAAGAGGTTCCTAAATGTGAATTTGTGAATCAGACTATGGGGAGCCTGAGTCACTGACTTCAAAATAGACCTATTATTTCCCTAATTAGTTTCCTAATTCTTTCATAGTAGTAATTATTTTGTATTATTTCTAGATTCTAAGTCAGACAGGCCTGAAAAAAGAAGACATTGCAATGTGGGAAATTAACGAAGCATTCAGTGTTGTGGTGCTGGCCAATATTAAAATGCTGGACATTGATCCACAAAAAGTAAATATTCATGGAGGAGCTGTCTCTCTTGGACATCCAATAGGGTAAGCAAAATAAGCTCTGGGTTTGCTCTGCACAGAGGCATTGTCTTCTAGGTAATGAGTTTTAAGCGAGTATGTTTGAATTTAATTCTTGATTTGGTTGTGGGAGATCTGTTCCTTCTTTGAAAGAGCTGTGCTGCATGTAGAGGTACTCTGTAACATACAGGCTGACGTGGAGGTGATTTCTTTTTCGCAAAGAAACTTTATCTATACATACACAAACAAAAATGCCATGTTGAAGAACCTTTGTGTTTATTCCTCTCTAGCTCCAGTACTTAATCTGTATTGCACAGGACTGCAGACAAAAGGATTGTTTCAGTTTTTTTGTTGGTGCTGTGTTCTGCCAATGTCCCTGTGTAGGTCAGATTAAGAATTTCCTTTTAACTAAGCTATGTTCTTTTGTTTTTCTGATACCTAGAATGTCTGGGGCAAGAATTGTCGTTCACATGGCGCATGCTTTGAAACCAGGACAATATGGTCTTGCAGGAATCTGCAATGGAGGAGGAGGTGCTTCTGCAATACTGATACAGAAGCTGTAGCCCAAGCAGCATGAGAAACACAGCCTTAAAAGCTCTCTGATCAAAACTGAGTGGTAGCTGTTACATCTTATTTATCAATCAGTGGATGAATTCTGTAACTGCTATTCTAAAATTTCCTAAAGCATCAATGATTACTGATCCAGACAACTGGCCCTTTACTGCTTTATCAGTTCAACTTTTTATACAGTGCAAGTAAGCAATGTCAAATTTTAATTTTGGCTTGACATCTGACAATAAAGAATGTTAACTATGGCTCCCTCTGTCACTGACTTAGCATTTCTTAAAGGCCCTTGAAAAGGAATTCTCTTGGTAACCCACAGAGTGCTGCTACTGGAAATGGCTGTTTTCTCCTAGAAGTCATTTGCAGTATGACAGCAGCTTGGTACTGAAGATACTTTTTTCTTATGAAAGTCATGGATAATTCACATCTTCATTAGAATCAGAGTGCCTGAGCTGAAACATTATGGTGGGTAGTGGATGGCCCAGGCAAGAGTTACCTTCGGTCTCAAACAGCAAATTAATTTGAAGTGTCACCATCACTATTAAGCATTTTCTGCTTAAGACAGTTTTGGTGATTGCCTGCCCTAGTCCCTCTGACAATTGCAATTAGAACTTAGTGTTTAATACTGGACTCTTGATCTTCAAAAACAACTGACCACCAGGACTTTTCTATTCAGTATCTGCAAAGCTGCTTAGGGGAATTAAAAACATTAAGCAAGACAGACAACTTTTTATTAAAACAAAAATATTTATTCAAGCTGTAAATGCTATGCAGTATTTAGTTACTGGATGGGTTTAATATAAACATCTACTGCATAATCTTGGTTCCTTAGGAATCCTTGTATTGTATCTGAAACATTGCCCTGTTACTGTACAGATCTCTTTCAAGAAAACTTGCAATTTTTTTTTTAAAGATGTCAACAATTTGAGAACAAGAAGAAATACCAGTAAAGACAATTCTGTAGTTTTGGAGCAAGGTGTGCTCATTCAGCAAAATGTAGGCTGAGCTCCTCCTGCACCCCTTTTGGAGAGTTTGTGTAATAGCTATGACAACCTCTATGTTAAACAGAAAAATCAGATGCAAATCCTTCCATGCCTTAAATTTTTAGCAGAGTTAGATAATATAATTTCTCAGCAGTACAAATGAAAGGTGAGGGAATTGACTTTTGCATTAGAACACACTATAATTCTTGTTTAGCTGTTGCTTCAGTTGAAGTATTCATACTGAGGCATGACCCCACACAAAAAATATGTTGCTTAAAAACAGCTTTTGCATTTGAATGACATTCAGCAGCAAATACTGTAAACAGAGAAGGCCTGTACAAATTAAAGTTCTTTTCTGAATGACTGGCTGGGAAAAAGCTCCACCAGATGAGAAATGCTTTCTGAGGTGGTACTGGCCTTATGGTTAGCTATTGTTATTTTTGTTCTTTTGTTCAAAGCCTTACAACATGGGCTTGACAGTGATGAAATAACAGAGTGTGAGCACAAGCCAGTTAGAGCTGAATATTTAAGTCCCTTTCAGATTCAACAAAACAATGAGAAGTGGCCAAGGTAGCTGCCCCATCTTAGAGTGGTGAGTGACAAACACCACCTTTTCACAGACTGGCTGAGTGCTTCAGAGGGGTAAGTAGAGAAAGCAGCAGAACACAGACAACGTGGTCTAACAGGAAATGTACAATCTTTCTTACATTTCATTTACACAAATTTACAGTTTTGCAATTTAAATGGCTCTATAATTATGCAAGTGCTTTTTCAAAAATAAACATATACCAACTCAATGATATTTACACTTTGCAACCTGCTTCAGAATCAGCATGACTTTGCTATAAAGTGAAACTTCAGTGCACTGAAAGTGCAACTTGCCCTTTAGAGTTAACTTCTCTTCCCATGCAAAACCTCAGCACTGCTCCACTGAGCTTCAGATGGCCTCACTTCAACTTCTTTTTATTCATTCATCGTAATGCAAAGACAACAAGAACTTGTCCACATCCATTCCTGCTGGAAAAGAATTTGGGAGCTTCTTTTTCTGTAGGAGAGGAAAGTAACAACTGTGTTAAATAGAACAAATCTAGGGGTACTGAAGAGTCGGCAAGCATTCTTATCCATCCATCCATCCATCCATCCCTGCACAAATCTGCCCCAGAACTCAAGACACTGCCATGTGCCCCCCTCTATGAAATAGAGCATTTTCCAGTCTCAGTGTTTCAGGAGCATGCTAGAAGTATAGGAATTATAAAGTTATACTGCTTTTTGGTTATTTAGATGCAAATACCTTTTTGTGTCTCACACCTTGGCTATTTGCCTTTAAATCCTCAAATCCAATGGTACTAAACAAAGATTCAAGAGTAGCCTGAATTCTAGTAAGGCCTACTTTGAGTTTGGCTTAATTCCTACATTCCACCTAAAAACTTGGAATTTAGAAACTCATTCATGTTTTAGGAGAAATAACGTAATTGTCATTGATACCTATTTAGAGAGTTAGTAGGAGTTACTTGTATGTATCTGAAGACTAAACCAATCTTCAAGCTTAGTTCAGAGTACGCTCAAGAGGCAAAGTTGGAAAACCTGAAAAAATCTAAATAGGATGCCAGGGATTTGCAATAGCATCTCTGAACCCTTCCATTAACAAACCGTACGCATGAAGGTACCTTATATATATTTAGAATTTTAATTAGAAGAAGTAGATGTTTGTACTTGCCTTGATTTTCTTTTTTTTGCACGGTGTTGGAGAGCTCTGAAGCTCTTTTCTGTTTGCAGAACGGGAGTTTCTCTCGCCCTCATTTAAGTCCTCGGGTTTCCTTTTCTTGACGGTGCTCCTGAGAGCCCTGAACTGCTGGGTGTTGTCCTTGAGGGGGGTGGCGGCGCTCGTCCTGGCGATGGCGGCGCGCGACAGGATCATGAGGGTGTGCGCGGCCATGCTGACGCTGTTCTCGCTGCCCGTCTCGCTGGCGGGGCTGCAGGCGGGCAGGTCGGGCGTGGCGGGCGGCACCATGACGCGCGGCGTGCCGCTCTCCTCCGCGAAGCGCCGGCACGTGGGCGTGCGCACGCTGTCCGTCGTGTCCTCCGCGTGCCTGTCCCCGACTCCGGACGGCGTGCGGGGCACCGGCAGCTCTCCGTTCTCGGCGGCCTTGGCGGCGGGGCTCTGCCACTGGATGTCCTGCAGCATCTCCACGCGCTGCTTGCCAAAGGGGCTGGACAGGCCCAGGCCTTGGCCGGAAGCTTTCGCAGCTTCTCGCTTGGGCTCCTTCGAGGACAACGCCACAGACGCCGACGATTTGCAGCTGCCGGCCCCAGTTGACAGCGACCCCTGCTTTTTGTTCAGCTCTTGTACCGAAGCAACCGTCTTCTCGTTCCATAAGGCAACGCTCTGTTGGCCGTTTGAGAGTTTGGCGGTGTCCTGGTTCTTCTGCTTTTCATCAGTGTCCCTTCGTAGCTCATTTTCTTTGTTTGCTGTCGTCTTGTGGAAAGGATCTAATGAAAGCCCTGCAGCTGCCGCCTTCCGCTCGGGCTGTGGCTCCTTTGCAGATGCGCCTCTGTTGCTACCAACTTCTGGCCTACACAGAATTCTGGGCAATGTTTTGTCTTTGTCTCTCTTTGGTACCTGTGCCTTAGCAGAGGAGCACGCAGAGTCAACAGCAAATGAAGGGCTTTCGTTTCTTTCTTTCTGGGATGAGCTCTTAGAAGGCTGAATTTGGGTGCTTCCTCCTGGAGGGGGTAGGACGTTATCAAAGCAAAGCACTCTCCTGTGACTCTCACTCTGTCTGGGATTTGAGCTTGTGCTCTCTGCTGGGGCAACAGGTAAGTTCTCTTCCACTTTCCTTCCTGCCTCTGCACTGGTAAGCTTGTCGTAATTTCCAGCCCTGAAAACGAGATGAAAACATTTCACTGATGTGTTTATTCTTACTAGGCAAGTTAACTTCAGCTGGCTGGAAGTCCCCACCCATCCCTCTAAAAACTCTCCAGCCTAAATACAAGTATTTTATCAACACATAAAGACCAAGAGTAAGGAATGACAACTGCAGAAAGCTCAGAGAAGGCTTTCTTGGCAAAAAGGTATCAAACAGAGTCTGCACATTGAACAATTAGGTAGGCTGGGGCTCTTCAGCCTGGAAAGAGAGATCACAAAGGGGAAATGCAACAGAGCTCTGAAGGAAGCTCACAAAAAGGACACTATCTGCTGCTTTTCTTCCAGTAGAAAAAACTAAGGGCATGAAATAACACTGGCATTAGGTTCAAAACACAACAAGGAGGTCTGAACACTGCATGTAACTAAACCTGGGAACTTTTTTACCTTGGGATATTGGTAGTTTGCTTGACTTCAAAAAGAAACTGAGTGCATTCATGACAGGACAGCCCCTCCCAGAATACTACTTATGGCTCTGGGATCCTTGGAGCTGAAATTCCTAAGAGGCTGCCAGAATATATTGGACAATGTAATCACATGTGTGCCTCGAACTCTTCCCTATGCACTTGCTGTGCATGGGGGGACACTGAGCAGGACAAAAAGCTTCTGGTGGACATCTGGACAACAACATCCAAAGTGCCTGGGGTGTGGTCTCCACCTGACAACCTGCCCCAACATGTGAAAAAGCCACCACTGCACTGTGGAAAGAAAAATGCTTCTGCTCTGTCAGCTCATGCCACTGTTCTGTGTGTGCCCTCTGCCTGGCTTATGCTGCATCTCCCTGCACACCTCCCTCTATGATTTCTAAGAGGAAAAGTCAAGTTTTTGGGATGCTAACTTGGTATCTTTGAAATGGTAGAAAAGGTCTGAGTGGCAGCAGCTTGTTGTATTTCCATGAAATTTGAGATGAGACAGAGGATAGGAAGTGGAAATAAGAAATTACACCTCTTTGCAGGGAAGATTTTGCTCTCTTTGCTATGCAAAACATAAATCTAGAGATCAATTAAAGATAACAGAAGGCTGAATTACTGAAGTGGTATTATCCAAGATCTTGCTTCTGTGCTTTTTTTTAAAAATCAGTACTTTTTGCATGCATGTATATGGTCTAACTTGATGTATGGTTGGGATTCTTTAATAAGTTGACTTTATTGGTCCTGTTTTATCTCCACTTTTCCAACATTTTAAGTGAGCTCTAAATAGGTAGTTTTTTTAGGTATGTGTTAGTTTTCTAATAAAAGATCATTTCACCTCTTATATTTAAATTGAACTTCTGATCTGCTCCTACACTGTTTTGCTCATTCCAACATCCTTTTCTTTCAGAAGTCCATTAATGGTGAGGAGTTACTACTGCAGCCTTGCTTCCTTCTCTCATTTGCCCAACAGAAAACTAGTGCCTACCCCAAGAAATTAAGTTATGCTCATCGACATAATGTTAGCATGCTGTTGTCCTCACCTTGCATTCAGTTCTCATTTTTAAATGATCAAGCAGAGTTCTAATCTATACAGCTGAAATACAGATGCAGAACCCAATCTTATAAACTCTACTGGATCTCTACTGGAGGTCAAAGAGAATGAGACTACACTACAAAACCATGAGTACCACTCGTGTGAAAAGAAGAAACAAAGGTTTTAGTCATTTAAATCTCCCAGTTAATGTAACAGGCAATTCTCCTAGCTTAGACTCTGCTCAAACAATTTTTATTTGACAATTGAGACAGGAGACAATGAAGACAAAGCTGTACAAAATTAACACAGGAACAGTGACGAGACAATTCTAGCACAGTCCCGGCACACATCTGTATGGATACTCCTAGCAGACAGGCAGCAGGAAAGGGGGTACTGCTTATGCCACTACTAAAAAAAGCTCCTCTCTTCACCAATACTGGATAGAGAAATTCACAACAGGAAAAAGAAAGCAAGTTTCAATACTTAGCACTACTGACCTCTGTGTTCGAAGATTTGCATGGTTCAAAGGCTCAGCTACATTTGGTACCAGTTTTCCTGGAACAAGAGATGAAGTGTTAATGAATGATAGGTAAGTAATTTTACAGTTTTAGTGCAATGACATTTCACCTGACAGAGAACCAATAAAAAAAACCCCAGCAACAAACTTCACAGTAATTTGTAACTTTAAACTTCACTAATTAGTAGACCAGCAAAGGTCCCCAACTAAGAACAAAGAAGAAGCTTGCTGCCTACACTTGGATAACGCACAGCCCTGGCAAGACAAACTACCCTGGACTTCAAAATGCACAGTAGGGATTTCCACATAGCAGGAAATTAACTCAGGGAACTCTCAGCTATCCATCAGCAAACCAGAATGCAAGCAACTATACAATCCTAGATTTTATCTTAATTTGAAATTTCATTCTATTTTCATTTTTATGTGCAAGCCTACTCTTTTAAAAAGGCACATAAGCTAAAGCACAAGTTTTCCTTATAACTCCATGTTTCTATTTTCAATTATTTTTCTTTACCTGAGAAAGAAAACACTGAGAAAGAAACATAACTCCAGTCTTGTTACAATTAACAATTTAAAGAAGCAAGGTCTCAATGAAAAGAATATACAGAAGCATATGCCTGAAAGGGCAAAAGGAGAACAGGTAGTAGAGTGTATTTTTTATATAAACATCCAACACTTCTAATAAATATTTTTCATTAATAAAATTTTAGAACTGCTGACTCTTCTAATATCTTCATTACTATGTGGCTTGGTTCCAATGGCAGCAGTAAACTACTTAAAACCAACAAGATGAAAAATAACCAGAAACATAAAGAAAAGTAAACTTCTAAAACTGCCTGAGAGCCTTGAAACATCACATTTTGGAAATAAGCTTGATACAAAAACTGGAATTATGTCATATGTTGGAAGTTCTCTGTAAACTGACCAAACAAGAGTCACTAACTGCAGGTACAGACCTCTCTCACGACAGCCCAGCAGCTGCCAGGAACAGAAGCAGAGATATTTATAAAACTTTTTTTACTTAGAACTGACTTGTCCTTAGAACCCTCTGCTTTTCTTCTGCCCCTCTCAAGAACGCAAGGCAGGCACCTGTAGTATTCCTGTTTCTTGCTCCAGGAATCTTCTGTGATTTGGGAGGGATGGGAAGCTTTGGGACACTTCCATTGCACACTGGATTAGCCACAGGCATGTGAAGAACCTTGAAAGAATCAAAATATCCTATTACAATTTACCAAAGCACTTCTTATCACTGCAGCTTTAATCTTGAAAATCTTTGTGATGTGCTACCTGGCAGGCAGGTGCTGAGAACGTATTTCCATTCTGTCCTACTACGGAGAGAGGTATCATTCCCACCATTCCTTGCAAAACTGGCTGCACTGGAGATGCAATTATAATGGCAGAGCCTAAAAAATACCAAAGTGTTAAGATTGTACAGAAACTAAAAATACTTCAGTGAAAAGAAAAGCTTCTTAAAATTATGTGTGGTGAAAACCTGTGGCAAGAAAAGCTCTGGATTTTTAGAAAAACTTCACTGTCCTTTGCTATAGTTCACTACTAGAAAACAGGGTAAGCACCAGTTTTATTTTTAGTTTATAAGGCATTCTTTAGTTAAAGTCTGTATTCCTTTTTAAGAGGTAGCTCAAAATAAAGTATGATAAACCTATCTTAACATTTAAACTTTAAATTAAAGTGATCTATACAAAACAGTAAAAGTAACATTAAATATCATATTTAGCTGCCAGATATATGTGAATTATAAAATATGGAAACTATCCTGGCACATTAACTGAAAAGTGGAAGAATATTTTCAAAAGTGAAAGGAAACTGTTCCTCTCTCTATGACAAAAGCATTGAAGGTAAGAGCTACATAAAGAAATCAAATGGCAGAAAAGGCTGTCACCCTAAGACCTTGCATGTACTGGTCTCTGTCCTCAATTAAATGACTACACACAGAAATTCAAAGGTAACTGCAAAAAAGTTCATAGTTTTTGAAAGGAATCTAAATGTGGTGATTACAGCTGGTTTATAGCTGGTTTTTCATTTCAAAGTGCACTCAAGATGTTTATTGCTGTAGTAATAAAAATGCTTGTATAGATATTAAATCATGGAAAGAAATAATGTAACACTTTCATGTTTACTTAAATATATTTCTAATGCAGACTAGGTTTTGAAATTTGAAACAAAACCAAGAAAGTGACTTGGGAAGGACTAGATACATCTACCCAGTTATCTACACAAAATATGGATACCTATAACATAGAGCATTGCACTTATAACTGGAATCTTATTAAAATAAAAACCTGTTTTATTTAGCCAAGGTAATGGAATCCTGTCCAATGTAAACCAAAATACGTTTACTACATCTAATGCTGCTAAAATTATAATCAGTTCAGCTTCTGAAATATGAGGCTTTTTTTTTATTCAAAGCAGCCTGATCAATGACTTCTCATAGTTTTAGTTCATTTCTACTAGCAGCGAATATTCTAAAAAAAAAAGTAGCTCCTGGATAGTTGCAAGTGGCAGACAGAGCAATTTAAAAATTGTTTTACTTTTAATGTTTACTTAGTGGAAAAACAAAAATAACAAACACCACATTTTCAGTACTTTTCTAATGATGAGATTACCCTGTGGGAAGTTTGGGGAGACAGTCTGGTTTGCTGGAAATGTACTGCTGGATCTGGGAGGAGTCCGCAACTGCTGTACAGCTGGAGCTTGGGAGGCCAGGGGCATAGAACTGCCAGGCAATACCACCACATTTGATGGTGTTACAGCTGCACCCAAGGCTGCTGGATCAGTCATACACGTGGCTATGTAAAGGTTGCTGGAATTCCCAAAAGCTGTGCTCGTGGCTGGCATCAACTGTATAAATCCCCCTTCGGTGGAAAGATGAGTTGAACTTGCAACTGAAAAGCCAGCGCAGTCTTCACTCTGAGTGTTAACCGAGGTAACCACAGGATCCTTAGGTCTAAGCACGAGAAGATTCTGCTCGGCTAGAGCTGAATCCGTATTTTTTTCTGTGTCTTCTGAAGTCAGACATTTGGGCAGGCCTGGGGTTTTGGCTGGGGATTTGGCTGGAGATGACAATATTATAGTAGGCAAATTTTCTCCTGTGATGCTGGAAACAGCATTATTTAACTCTGTGTCTGATGCTATAAAGGGATCATCACTGATGATGATCTTGAGGGACATTATATTAGAAGGATCAACATCCATTGGTTGACTACTAGAAGATACACTGCTTATACTTTTGGCCTCAGTACCTGACTCCTCTGCTGAGGATGCAGTTTCAGGCAGAGGAGAGTGGCATATTTCAGAGGTAGTAAGATTGTTTTCAGTGGATACTACAGAAATATCTGTACATGCATTATTACCAGATGAGAAATATAAATTATCAGTGTCTACTTTTGTTGAAGATGAAGGTTCTTGCATCTCCCCTTGTGTTCCCTCTGTGTTTGGCAGTTCTGAAGGGAGGTTAAAATCTTTCTTACAAGGCTTATCAAGTGTATGCTGATCACTTGAGTAAGTTTTGTTAGATGTATCAACAACTTCAAGCTGCAACTCTGTTTTGTCAAGATCCGTGATGTCCACCACAGATCCCGCAGCACAGTCTGCCTGTGTGCTCTGGTCCTGATGGTTAGAGGGGCGGCTGGAGTTCTCCTCTGGAACACCAGGCAAGGCAGCTGGATCACTGGTTACAGTCTGTTCTTTTCCTACATCTGCCAGTGGGCTAGAAATGGAGGAGTTGTTTTTTCTCAGCAGTGCACTGTGGCCAGGGCCCCCATCAGAAGGGCTTCCAGGAAGTCTTTTTTCAGACAGTGATGTATCTGGTGATAATGGGCATTTACTTCCTGAATCAGTTTTGTTTTCACCAGCTATAGTATCCTCTGCCACTGAAATCAAAGGAATCTGTGGAGTGCCAGAATGAACATATTCTAAATTAGGACTACTTTGAGAACTATCACTTGGTGAGCCTTTTTCAATTTCCATAGCACTCTCACTTTCAGATACTAATGTAGATGACTCTTTTGTAATGTAAGTGTCTGCACACTGTTCATTACATTTGCTGTCAGGACTTGGTCTCTTGTTAGGTTCAGTCAAATCAGACACTGAGTCAAAAGCAATTTCATGCTCTCTGATATGTTCAGGGGTAATGGCTGTAAGTTCTTCAGTCTGCTTCCTTGGTCTACAGTTTCCATGCAGCTGTTCACTGGCTGGACTTTTCTTAGCCATATCATCATCATCATTAATGCTGGTCTTCAAGGCACATGATGCTTCTCCTAACTGAAAGCCTTTACAGGATAGCGGTTCTCTAGAATTATCACCTGCAAAAGACAGAATAAACCAGTTCCACAATTTTTAAAGCAGATGATCCTTTTAGAGCATTTTAGAAATAACTATCAGTTCAATGGAAAACTATTTCCTATGAAACTAAGTGGGAATGTTACTCATCCTTACATTCAAGTTGAGTGGAATATATATAAAAAACATACATAAACTAGATAATCTGGAAAATCAGTTTGTACATTAGTAGTAAGTACACACATAACATGTAAAGAGCTCAGGTCACTACATCAGATTTCCAGAAGCACAAAAACCATCTCTTGGCTCTACTGCTCATATACTTTCACTAAATACCTGCTACTCATGAACTATTGTTCAGAATGGTGGACACAAAGTAACATCCCCTTTGTCCAGAGTAAAACTCTTTTTGTGTATTAATTAACAGATACATTACAGGATAGAGTTAAAAGATTAATATGATTAGATGTAAAATATTCTCTTTATATGTTTCCCAATGGACACTGCAAAGTATCCATTTACTGACAGCCTGCTTGCACTAAGGAGCTTATCAAGTACAATTTTAAAGTACACTGATGGAATTACTGTTAAATTTAATAGATTGAAACTTTGTAACAGGCCAGGTGTATCTGTTTGTTCACACAATGTAAAAGTCCACATGGATATTACCAGTGAAAAAATAAAATTCTGAGATGTACAAATTGTCTGAAAATATTTTCATAATGAAAAGTTAACAGAGAAATCTTAGAGGGGAAAAAAAACCAAAACAAAACCATACATCTGTTAGTTTCTTCTGTTCCTAAAGAACTTCCAAATGTTTCCAGGCTATCCTCAGCCACCAGGATTTCGTTCTCCACTCCATTCCGACCAGAAATAGAACCAGGTAAGTTCTTGTTTACCTTGCTCTTTCCTATTTTCAAAATAAAGCATGAAAAATGGTTAAATATGTAATTTTCTACATGTATGTCATCACTACCTTTTAAATGAACCAGAGTGTAAAGATCTCCTTATGGTTCACGTGAGGATACCCCTGAAAATTTTACAACAGCAAACAAGTATAAACTATCATCCTTCAGAGCTAGAGTGTCTAAAAAAACAGCAAGAAAATAATCACTGAGCCAGCACAAACCCAGAATATCAGCCACAGAAACATGCTGTACTTACACACAACTTTAAAGCTGTGTATAAATGTATCTAAGAATCTGATTCTGTATTAAGGCATACCAATGTCATTTCTCTGGCAAGAGGCCTGCTGAATTCCTTTGCCTTGTCAAGCAATGCTTGGGAAAGCGCATCATTCAGGATGCTTTACAGTAACAGCACAAGTGAGTACAATGTAGCCTACCATAATCAAAGCAGTCAAACAGAGCCTGGAAATCTGGATCTGATTCTGTCTGCTCCAGAATGTCCTGGATAGCCTCTTCTGACATATGAATTTCACCCTGAGAAAAGACACGAGATACAGAACTGTTAGTTACTTCCACAGCTTAAAAAGAAAAATAGACAAGAAGCGTTTTCTTTTCAGGTTGTTTTTAGTTCTATTACTTCTGCTCAGCACAGAAACAAAAAGAATAATGCTGGGAACATTTCTGCCACAGATTTCAAAAATCTTAGCGATTGAAGTTGAAGAAATGAGGTTCTCCAAAACTCAAATATGTCTGTCAGACATCACCCCCACCATGTGTGTACTGGAGTATTCTCCACATAGTGGCCACCACTAACCAAAAAAGGAGGACTAAATCTCAGGCTACACTGGAAGCTTATGCACGTGGTATGGATGCTGTGAGCCTGTACAAGCAAACCACTGGTTTAAAAAAATCCCCAAATTAATCCTAATTTCTTAAATTTGAATATATTATATATCTAGAAGCCAACACTAAGTAAATGGAAGTTTTATTTCATATGCCAATTACATGTTCTATGTTACAGCCTCCAACTACTTCTTTGTGGAAGGCATTTTGGAAAGCACAGCTACACGGGACAGAGCTCTAAGGCTCCTGATTCTTTTTCTGTGGCAGCTCAGGAATAAAATGAGGATCCAGTACATACTCAAGCAATTAAGTACAAAGTTTCTCCTGCCTTTCTCGAGACCCTCTAAGCACTCTCCAACCTTTGATACATATCTCCACCTTTAAGGGTGGATATTCCACGTTATATCCTTGATTTTGTCTCAGCAGCTCCAACCAAACCAAGAAGCTGCTTTATTTCTGCTCAGCAGAGTGAATACAGCTTTGTAGCTCTGTATTTTGACAACTGACCTAAAATCACCAAGCAACAGAAGAATAGCATTTATGAACCAGACACCTCTACTTCATAAACAGGGAACTGCCTCTACTCTCCTGTCTTTCTCATGAAGGCTGTGAAATTTCCCTCATTAAAAGTCTTTTTTAATTCTATGATTGCCAGCTTGAGACTTACAGAAAAATGAAGGGAGAACACTATAATTATGTTTAGTTTGTAGAAGCAGAACACACATTTCCTTCAAAAGCAAGAAAATACAAAATTTGAAGAAAAAGTATCATTATTTAGGCTCAAAAAATAATTTCTCTTGCTATACTAAATGATCCATGGTTATCTTGGAGTAAATCACAAAATCAGACCAGATTAAATGTATTTGGAGACAGCAAGGTATTTTAAGTTTTTTTTTCTTTAAGGCTATTGATTAGATCCCTAGTCAGAAGCTGGTAGCCAATTACTGATATGAAAGACTGAGTGAGAGACAGGCAGTTCTTAAATCCAGTCTGAGTGTAGGGTTACCAGCTAATTACTGACAGAATCAATCCCACTCTCTTGGCTTCAACCCTGCTGCATGCTTATGCTGCCTTGGACAGGCATGGGAATGAATTCAGAATGCTAAACTGGCACAAAACAAGCTCCTGCAGAACACCAGTGTGCTGCCAGCTCAGCTCCTGAACCTGCCCTGCACCACACAAGGTCAGAGTTCACATCTCTGCAAGGGGAGCTGACCCTGCACAGAGGGGAGCATCGGGGAGGCTCAGCTGTGCTGCAAACAGAAACAAGAAAAGGAAGGATAGGAAGAGGAGAGAATATCCTCAGATGTCAGAGGTTCAGCATAGGTCCATCATTCTCACATGCCTGGGCCTAAAAACAATGTGATGAGGGCAATCTACACCTACCTGAAGTCCAAGGATTTCATCAATTGAAGTCTCCTGTTCTGTGGGACCACTGTCTGTCTGTTTAGGGGCCTGAGCAACACTGCCATCACTGCAACACGTACATCATTAGTTCAAAAGTCAAAAATAATTTAAATAAGAATATATATTAAGTTTAGAGGCTCCTTTTATTACCTCCCCAGGATTTTGTTAATGTTTTCAGCGAGCTTCTCCTGAAGAGATTTGCTGCTCAGGATCTTTTCTCTGGCATTTTCAATAACCAGTTGCTGGAAAATAGTTTTGAAATGGTCAGGTTTCTATTTTTAACATCACAAGAAAAGGAGCAAAAAACATCACAAGAAATTTTCTGACTAACCAGAAAAAAATAATTTAAAAATCAATTCAAAGAGAGAAGACTTTTATAACAGAGAGTCATCTGTGACTGCATTACATTGCTATGAAAATCAGCCCAAAACATTCCTGTGCTTCTACTCCCCCGAAGGACAGCTAGGCTTAATGTGCCTTCTGGTTTCCATTCTCTGAAGAATTACTGTATTCTGACAGCCTACAGGTATCTTAGCAAAGCAAATAAACCAAGAAAAACAAAACTCTACATAGCCATGTCAACTTTATGAATTTAGTACACACAAGAGCTAGTTCAAATACAAACCAATACATTTATCTTTTAAATGTCATTTCTGTAAAAAACAGGAAGAACAACATGTTAAAGATTAGTTCTCTTGAATTTGACTTTGTTTCTTAAGTGTAAATACCTTCTGTAGGCATATACTCACTGGGAAGTTACCATCAATTAATTCTTCTAGGGGCTCACTTTCTTTTTCTACTACTGCTTCTTCAGAGTCCTGAGAACTTCTAGCTGCTGAAAGAGGTCCAGATGTTGCAATATTTTTCCTCTTCTGAGATTCACTGAAACATTCCAGGAAATTTATGACACAGTTTATGAGAAAATTGCAAACAGTAGACCTAATGGTGAGTAAATCAAGTGCTTCTCTTTCTCTGTAGCAAACAAAAGATCTTAATCACTAGAAAATTAACTACATATTGAAAATGCAGTAAAAGCTGGTACCTGTTTTACTATCTCTTATGCATCTATTGTGTCTGCCTTTAGAGAAGTTATAAATTCAGAGATTGTAGGTAAACAGCTCAATAGCAAACTGAATTCCATGCCCACTATTCAGCATTTACTGCCCCTCCACTACATGTTACTCTAACTGGTGGTAGCAGTTACTGGATCCTAATTAACTGCAACTCACAATCAGATTTGGGCATTACCACTGAAAACAAAGACTTCTCAAGGAGCACTTATTTTCAAAGAAGAAAACAAATCTTAAGTTCTGTAAGAATTTAGTTGATAAATAGGAAAAGTAATGTTTTTATAGGAGACAGTGTAGGCTCTTCTGAAAACATCTATCAGCAGGGGCACTAAAATTACATTTAAAAAAATCAAGACAGATTAGGAAAGACTTGGGGAAAAATGGACATCTGAATCAGAGAATAAAAAATGCAAAACTAGTACAAAAGAAGTTTTTCACACAACTTCTAGTGCAAATATTAATATTTTTCTGACAAAATTTACTCAACTCAATAATTTTATGAAGTTAAATACACATTTTTATCAATATTAAGAATTTTCATAATTGAAAAGGACATTTTGGAAGGAATACCAAGACTCAGCTCCAAGATTATTTGCCTAAGTCTAGTAGTGGAGTAAAGACAGAGTGTACCCAAAGAAGCCTACAGTTAAGCTCTTTGACTTCCCTTTCCACTGTGAAACAACAAACACTAGCCCACCTCAGCAGATCTCACATTTGAAACACTCCACCACTAAAGAAAACTTACACTAAAGGTTAGAACACTGTCTAATTTCTAAACAATTAAACAAAAAAAACCACCCAAAACCAAACAGACATCCCTGTTTACCTTTTTCGCCTTCCTGGAGAAAGCAAGTTTGAATGAAGCTTTCGTTCTTGTGATGTTGGAACCTGAATGTGTATGAGACCTCCTGCTTTATAGAGGGAAAAAACAAAAATAGAAGTCATGATGCCAACACCTTCTCCAGAGACACTGCTAAAGCACTACATGATCTACATGTTGCTTACTATGTTCTAATCAATTCCTGGAAAGTCATACAAAAGAATTTGGTATTATCATGGAAATGAGGATCAGTCCTTTTAAACATATCCTGAAACAGACATTCACTTAATGTGGATCATCCCTATCTGATGAAACAAGTTATTTGGGTGAGGATGAGAGCACAGAACAGAAGAACCACAAATTAATGCACTTCTGATTTCTGAACTCACATTGGCAAGCAAGTATGCAACAGCCATCTCTCTTTTGGGCACTAATTTTCTTTTAATCACCTGAACCAGTCTGGACAGTTGGGGAACAATGCATGAATTTTCTGGAACATTTTGGTGGAAGATGATTATCCCTGATTTTTAGAAAACTTCCATTGATAAACATAGATTTTTCACAGAAAAATAAGGTTTAAAACTTTTTGCAACTTACTGTTGATCTTGTTTTCTTGAGCTTGTGACTGGTTCACAAACAGTGTACTCAGTCTTGTCTGTGGCATGCTTTGATTTACTGCTGGCCTGTGAATTGCTTGAGGAGGTACAACAGAAGAAGAGGAATTCTGCTGCCCTGACTGATGGGCTACTGACAACAGTCCTGAGTTTGCAGGAGCTGACTGCTGAAGCATTCTCTGCCTTTTCATTTCTACAATTCCACTTCTTGTACGTACTGGAAATAAAGATGAGATGAAAACATAAGATAAAGGAATTTTTAAAAATTGCTGATATTCACACAAAATCTGTTTAAAAAAATCTAAACAACGGAACACCACCCAATCCAGTGAATCTCAAATCTGGGAACAATCACTATCTGTATCTCACACACTGTTTTCTTATACAGTACAAATGCTACAGAGAACAACTTATTTTTAAGTAAACCAATTTTTCTTTGTTGACAGCACATTTTCAGCTTCTGTAATGAAAGAAACACCTTTAGATACAAAAGCGTGTTTTTGTATTTTAGTTGGATATATGTTTGTATATATAACAAATGCTACAAGACTGTAATATGTTTTTATGTTCCCCTCCTACAGAAATCTAACCACATTATAATTAGACCATCTACATTTTTAATTCATCTATGAACCACAAATTAAGTCAGCAGTTTCAGGAGTGAAACAGCAGTTTTTAAACCTTTTAACCATGTAAACTTCCAAAAAGGTTTTTTTTTTTTTTAGCAGAGAAAATGCTATAATAGAGAATTTATGCCCCTTGCAAAAAGCTCAGCTTTTCTTATTTTCCTTTCCTGATCATTACAGTATTTCACAGACCCAAATGAAGACAACAGACATGCATTACTGACAGCTGCAGAAGGCCCCTATTTTTTGCGAAAACAGGTAACTTTAACATAAAACCTACTGATCCCATGGAATTGACTCAGTTACTTACTCCTCTGGTTAGAAGAAAATCTGAAATCTGAACTCTGCATGCTCCTAAAAAACAAAGCAAGTGACAGAAATGAATGGAGCATAATGGAAGCACTCAGCTACATACACAGTGTGACACTACTTATCTCGTGAGTAATGTCACTCTGATCCTAACCACAAATTCCTTCTGAAAAATCCATTGATTGCTCTTTATATTCTTTCCAACAATCATCACAGATCCTTCAAGTGCAGCTTACTGTTTCATTTTTGATCAAGTAACCACAAAGATATCAGATTCTAAATGAGTCATAGTATATTGTTTTACTACAAGATCACATGCTCACATTAATGCCCTCCTTATTTGCTAGCCCCTCCTTAAAATCTTGAAATGTCTGCTCAACTATCAGCTCTAACATACCAATCTTTTTCACCGTCTCTCAAGGAAACAGAGAGTTAAACCACTCTCATACAATGATAAGGGGAGTTGGTCAACACAGGGACTCACTCTCAGAATGAAATATTACTTTCTTGATTTCAACACTACATTACCTGATCTGAGAAAGTGTATAGTCTAATTTTTTCCACAGAGATGACATCATTGCTGGAACCTCATTTGTTGTTTCTGAAATGAACCACAAAAACAAACTGATGCCCAAAACCAATATATGCTGAGAGAAAAGTAAAATCACAAAATAATTATTATGGAGTGTTTCAGACATCATCTAACTTCAGATGCCTAGCTGCCTTCTTAATATTCTATTAGTTAGAGAGTCCTAACTCCTAATTTAATGAATTCAGATTGATATGGATACAGTTCTGGTTTAGAAGCCTTGATGAAACTGAATTAACGACTATAACTCTTGGTGGAATTTGCACATGGTGTTGACTCCTCAGCAAACACATGCTAACCTAACCCATGCTAACCGCTCCAACTCACTTCTGGAAATGGCATTCATATTCCCAAGTCACTTTTGTGCCTTTGAATATCATAACCTGGCAGACAGGCCTTTAAAAGTAATAGTTTATTTTATGATATGACCCAAACAGGTAAAAACATTTGGTCTTTCTGAAGCACAGAACATTAGAAGTGCGATGGAAAAGATAAGTAAACAGTTCAATTTACTAAATTTTTCAAGATGCCAAGTACAAAGCATTTTGAAGGAAGTACATCTGTGTTTTAGTTACCATTTCTGTCAAAGATAGTGTGAAAGGAAAAAAATGTTCAGAAATGTTCCATGTATAATTTTTAATACCAAGCACCATTAAAATATGATAATACAACAGATATCAAAAACCTGTAAGATTTGGAAACATTCAGAGGCTTGATAACTAATTTAAAAACCAGCTCTGCCTACAGTACTCATACAAAATATTAAGTAGTTCTGAAACTATTTTAGTTAGTCTTAAAAACAAGATAAGATATATGTCATACCATAGGACTCCTCCTGATTATTTCATGGAATCACAGAATACCTTAGGTTGGAAGGGATCCACAAGGATCATTGAGCCCAACTCCCTGCTCCCCACTGGGCTACCTAACTCCAAACCATGCGACTGAAAGCATTGTCCAGATTCTCCTTGAACTCTGACAGGGCTCAGTGCCATGAGCACTTCCTTGGGTAGCCTGTTCCAGTGACTGACCACCCTCTCAGTGAAGAACCCTTTCCTAAGATCCAATCTGAACTTCCCCTGACACAGCATTTCATTTTTCTCTCATTCTGTTGTTGGTCACAAGACAGATAAGCACCTCCCCCTCCTATTAATAGTATAAACAATAAGCAGTATAATTTCACAAGCACAAAGTTATACATTTTTCACATTTTATTGTATCTCTATGCTTTTGAGATATAAAAATGCTCACATTTGAAGTGAAAATATATGCTGGCATATGCAAACTAACAGAATCAATTACTTTTGCTCACTAGATGTCATGGCTGTTGGCTGTGTAATTTGGTAACCTTCAAACTGAAGCCCAAATGGGGGATTACTCTAAGACCATACACGTCTTCCTCAAGGAGGTCACAAGAGATAAATAAAAATAAAACAACACCTCATTCTGAAGGCTTACCTTTTGTTTTCATGGCTACGTATTCGTTAAGAATAGTTGTCAAGTTTTTTCCACACAGCGACTGGAAAAAAAAACCAACTGATCTTAGAATTTTCACTAAAAACTTCTGCTTCATCTACTGTAGCACATCATATTTAACGAGTTCTTTAGCACTCTACACCATGCTGACCCTCAGTACCAGGGACTGTACTTGGGAGAGAGCCATCAATGGATTAAAATCATTTTATGTACCCAAAATGTGAAGTACTCTATCTCAAGGCACAACACTGCTAGATAGAGCGGTCTGACCTTCACTCACCTTTTTTATTATGGAATAAACCCATGAAAAGTAGATGATGAACAGCACGATGCTCATTAGTCTGTTACTGATGAGCAGTAACTAATGAGTACATATCATGCTGGAAAAGAACATGCACTAAGATGCAAACATGAAGGAACCTCTGTCTGAAGCAAACTTTTTAATAGTCACACAGAATTAACCTTCTTATCATGTTTACTTGTCCTGTAATTTTAGCTTACACATAGATAATTAAAATTTTAAAGGTACCACTATCCTGTCTGTACCTTCCTCTCTTGTTTACTAGTGGGAACTCTACAAGACATGACAAGTAGAGTCCTTTATTGCAAGTATTTGAGCTGCAGTAAGAATTCTGTCTTACATACTATGATATCACTTTTATGTGAATAATAGAAAAAACATTTCTACTGTGAAAAGGATGACTGTAAAAAAGCTTTATTAATCTGGATAACCTATCTACATTTAGGTTTTCTAATTTTTGATGGCCATAGCTTGGTTCTCAACTCCCTAACACTGAAGTACAGATGACTGAACACTTGCAAATGAAATAAATTCAATAGTTGGTTTTGAAAAGGTGCATCAAGAAAGTGCACCTTGGATCTCAGAAAAAACTTCCACAAATATTGAATACTGTGGACAAAGTCCCAGACCATGAAATTAACTTACATACTAGCAGAATGAAACAGCAAACATGAATAGGACACACACATAAACACTAAAAGTTTGATACACAGCAATACCTAAACCCTGTAATTTGCACAGTGTAGTAAAAATTCAATTTTGTATATTTGTTTAAAATGCAAACTATCTAATTATGCTATAGCCCTACACATGTATCTGCAGATGTGGCTGCACACTATTCATGCACACCCAAAATTCTGCCTTTCACTCAGAACAATGGATATGATACTGAACAGAGAGGCTGAACACAGTTTTTGTCAATAAAGTTTGGCAGACTCAGACAAATCTGAGGTGCCTTACCTAAATATTTACAATGTACCTGAAATGGAACATTATTGGCTGCCATGTCTAGAATAGGAAAGTGATCTTCAGTAAATTACAAAAGCAGCCCTAAAATCAATAAAACCCTTGTAAGAACACCCTTCCATAAATCAACCTCAAAGCTGTAATGCAGACTAAGCATAATATGCTGAAACCAATTGGCAAATTCAATTTGCATATTTCACACTTAAATGTTTCTTGGCAAGCTTAAATACTAGAAACCAAATAACTGCTAATATCATAGGATAAAAAACACTAAACAAATCAAATATCAAACAGTTTAAGCAACATTTGAGAATTAACTGTTACAGTGAGAAATCCCCAATATTGTTTTCCATGGATGCAAGGCAATGTAACTTTCTGCTTTGCAAATACAAACTCACCAGCAAGCAGGCTGGAATAAAACCATCTTCTGTACAGTGCTCTGCATATTCTTTCAAATCTGAGCTTTCCAGAATAAATTGATGGCAGGTAGCTTGAAGATTTTCCTGTTGCAAGTAGCCTGCAACAAATCAGATAGAAAATTTTGCCATTTCATTCATTACTTCTGCTAAATAGGCATCAAAGCTGGATACAGTGTTAGAATAATCAGATAAAAATTTATATGTAAGAAAAGAAAAGTTATGTTATTTTGAAAATACTTAAGTTCCTATCAGATATTTAACAGTTAAAACCCAGAAGAGCAAAAAATAAAGATTGGAATTACACTGTATTTACAAAGTATTCAAGATTGAAAGTGAGGCAGTATGAAAAAATTTTGGCCTATCTTTAGTACACACAATAAAATAAAAGTTCTTGGCTCAGAAGGCTGACAAACAAACCCTCATATGGGCTGAACCACTTTACTTGGTACTCCACCAGAAATCTACAACATTTTGTTAATAAAATGCATTGCTATGTAAGAGTAATTCTCCATACGTTGTACTGTTTGAATAGAGGTAAATCCTGTACAGCTGCTGCAACAATGGATAAGATTTATTAAAAATGTTGGCATTTTAATAAAACTAGAAAAAGGTTTTTTCCCTCCTCACTTACAGTCGTTTTCATTTAGGATAGATGTACTAGATGCAAATTGTGCTCTCTACACCCTAAGACTCAGTAATTATCAGCACACGAAATGTACTGACAAAGTTTTCCAAAATTCCGTTCCTCATCAAATATATTCTGCTTTCATCAAACTTTTTACCCTGCTTTAATCTTCAAACACCTTAAACACTAAAAGATAGAAATGGACCAATCTTAATGAAGGATTTTAGAACAAAGACCCACAAAGAAAAGGTTTCTTCTTTCTTTATCTTCGCAGAGCTTAGCATGGAATGTTTTAAGGGTAAGATAAAACATGTGCCTAGTTAAACAATGCAGGACATATACATTATCTATTTCAATGAACCCCCAAAATGGTCTACCTCAGTTCATGAAGAAAAATGCACCCTTTAAGTTTATAAGAAAACAAGTATCTTTCAGCAGATCTGAATACACTGAGGAAAACAAATAGTCTTTCCAACATGCCAAGCCTTGTTCAAGTCTTCAACAAGCAGGCAAATTTGAAAGTTAAACACAGCCTGGGAATAACCACTGTGAATTTAATCACAATGTATGAGCAGGCCTATCTGACAGAAAACATTAGTGGAATGGATAAGGAATATCTTATTTAATCTTTCAATTACATTCTTCTAGAAAAATCTCGAGCCACAAGTGGCTGAATGTGTATTTCTCATAAACACAATGATATCTCCCTGTTGTCCAGGGTAGATGGGGTATGAGGCTCGGTGGAGCTCTGATCTGTGCTGGTATGGCTGCTCTTACAACCAAACTCACCTGAACACCAACACGAAAAGCTGCAATTTTTCTTTCTTGAACCTGCAACTACAGTATCACAAGGGATGGCTGAATGCTTGCATACGGGCACGTTTTACACACACCAATTTCCTGGTAATAAAGCATTCCAAAGGCTGAAAATGCCTGTGCAGCTGGCCCAAAGTGCTTGTGCACACACTGTATAATGACATAGGAGTATGTGATCCCTAAGGTTGCCAAATCAGATTAAAGGCACAAAAGGTAATATATCTTTGGAACATATGGAAATTATTCAATATTTTGTTCTTAAGAAATTTCTTAAGACATTTCTTAAGAAATGTCTAACCCATAGGACACATTCACTCTATCAAATAGGAAAAGATAAATGTTCCTATGCATTTTCCTCTGTGTGAGCTCAGCTTATCATTTTAGTATTGTTTCTTTAACAAATATTCATCAACCTTCACAGCACCAGAAAGATTTTGGGGGGAGCTTGGGGGAGAAAGATGGAAAAGCTGCACTGGGAAGTCTGTTTACCCACTGAAATTCAGAGATGCCTCACAGAAGAGGAATCCCTATTAGAAAACAGAAATGGTTACAAGGAATATCCTGCTCTACACCCTTAGGTTGCTCAGAGGTTTCCCAGACATGATGCATGCTCCATGCCACAACAGACACGAGATAGGATGGATCACTCTCAGTGTACATGATGCCAAGATTGTGTACTGCATCTTCAAGTCTCTGGTAAGCACATAAGAAACACATTCTACCTGGAAACTTGCAATTTCACCAATCTTGTTTGGAAGAGTGCAATGAGAGATCTCACTTGTATGAATTCAAATGTTCTTTTACAGTTCATAGAGCTTCCAAAAATCCTGTTACTTCACAGTAATAAAAAACCTGCATCTCTTACTAGCCTTTTTTCTCAAGACAATAGCAAGTAGCATTTCAGGTAGGACTTAAAAAGAAATTGTGCTGGGGGAACACTGAAGAAGAGATTAATGGCTTTGGATTTTAAAAAACCGTGAACAACTGAAAACTGAATCTCACAGGGCAAGCTGCCAGGAAATCTTGGCAACCTGTGCCAATAGGTTCTTACTATGTGTGGGACTGAAATACGTGGGTCACATTTTGCTAACCATCGATTTGCTCTCACCTTTGGCAGGATCTAAATAATCCAAAGCATTAAGTAATTTTAAAAATTCACTGTGTGCGGCCAGTATCATGAACACACTTATGCTGTGCTTTCCACAGACTCTGATCGCGCCTGAACTTTTAGCGCACCCTCAAAGGTGAGCAAAACACAGCCGGAAAGAAAAACCATCTGACCCTTAACGCAGCCTTCCCTGGGATTTCAGGTCACCCTCGGACTCCTCCTGTAACCAGGAACTGTTCAAGCCCAGCTCAGCAGCTCCCAGTCCGCAGGTGGGCACCGGGGACCACACCACGTTTCCTCGGAGCCGTGCTGAAGCCGAGTCCAAGGCACGGCCGGGGAGCGGCCTGGTCCCTCAGCACCCGAGTCCCACAGGAGCCAGCTGCGCTCGCTCCCCGGCAGAGGCCGGGCCGGAGAGCGGCGGGCCAGCCCAGGGACCGCCCGGTACGAACCCCGGCAGCGACAATCCCAGCCTGGGGGGACCAAGAGGCGCTGCCGAGGACCAAGGGCGAAGCCGGCTCCGTCCCGCCGCGCCTCGGGCGGCTGACAATGCCCGGCAGAGCCCTCCCGGCGCGGCCGGTGGTCCGCGCCCCACCCGTGCATCCCTCCGTCCCTGCCGGCTCACTCACCCAGCACCAGCCGGGCCACGTCGGACGGCAGCAGCATGGCCCGAGGCGGAGCGGGGCACGGGCGGGCGCAGCTCCCCGAGCGCAGCCGGCCGCCCCGCCAGCCAGGCGAAGGCGCGGAAACTCCGCCAGCCAGCGCCGCGCCCAGCCCCTTCCGCCGGAACCCGCCGCGGCCACTCATCCGCTTCCAGGTCCGCCCGCAGCCGCTGCTTCCACACGTGAGCCCCGCTCGGCTCCGCGCCGCGCCGCCGGGAGCGGGGCTGCGTGCGCCCCGGCCGAGGTGAGGGGCCGGGCCCGGGCGGGGCGGCCGCGGCCCCGGCTGCGGGTGCTGAGGGGCGGCTCGCGGGCCGCGGGGGGCGGCGGCCCGGGGTTGCCGGGGACCGGAGCCGCCGCTCGGCGCTGCGGGTCTGCCTGTGCCGGGGCACCTCGCAGCGCCTCAGCCGGCTCCTCTCGCCGCCCTTCAGGGTATTCGGTGCGCCTGCATTCCCCTGGGTCGGTCATGTAGCGCGTGAAGGTGGCCGCCATGTGGTAGTTAGAAAACTGTGTAGCCAGGAAGAGAAGTAGCGGATTCATTCTAGGGAATTTTTCACTGCTTTTGTTATGGCTGTTGAAATGCCAGTAGGTCGAGGGGGCTGCCTTCTTGAGTGCCCAGGCCTTACCCCTGTTGCCACAGTTTTCGACCAAGCGCATCAGAAGCCACTGTTGTTCAGAAAGTTTCTTTCTGTTTCGTTTCCGTCAAAAGCATCGGCTCTGCTGGGTTGGGTTATGTTTTGTTTCTGTGCCCAACCACCAGAGGGACAGAGAGTAGTTGAGCATTGGTACATGCTCCCAGGGAAGAGCCCACAGAGCCAACTTTCCGGAATGCAAGAGCTGTTTGGAAACACTTCCAGGCATATGGTGTGATTCTTGTGTCCTGCACAGGGCCAGGAATTGGACTTGGGGAGTCCTTGTGTATCCCTTCCAACTCAGGATATTCCATGGTTCTTGAAGTTAGTAAAGGAGCACTTAATTTAAATAAGTGCAGTTGTACAGTACAGGCAGCCTTCACACTTAAAATGTATAATTTTTCATACACATCTATCAGTCACCAAATCTCTGTACTTAGCCCCAGCCCGATCTTGATTGAAGCCAAGGAAATAGGAAGTAATGAAATAGAAAATAAAGGAAATAAATGCAGTCTAAGGCAGTAGATATTTAAAGTTTTGCTTAATTAAATAGCTATTTTTATATTCTCATGTAAGCACTCAAGATGCAGTGCTGTGCATCATGAACGCCTGTTCTCCCTTGCTTATTATAGCAGCAGCATGTGTTTGGAGTTACTTCCAGCTTGTGTGATCTGTCTTTTCAAAAAAGGGTTTCTCTTGGGTCTGCTTCAAGGGTGTGAAAGTAGAAGCGTGGCAGTTAAATAGAATGTCATGGTTGTGATCTGCAGCATCATAATTTTATGTACTGCAAGGTCTAGCTAATTCCAACCTCTGTCAAAGAAGAGGTGTCATTTTAAGTGATCATAGAAGGAAAAAGTTGTTTTTTCATACAACTGATACTTAATAATCCTTTGACATGTCGAGCCCCTGGGGATTTGTCAATAGATGGTGCATACCTATGAAAATGTACAGTGTGAGAGAGCATTTTCCAAGTGCTGCCTTCTCCTGGCAGTATCACATTAAAAGAGCTACTGAAAGTTAGTGCCACTTGCCAGAATGTATTTAGCTCTGTCATTATCACTATAATTGTCCTCCCAATTGTCTGCCCAGCTCTACTCAGCACTCACAGAAAGGAAGTCAGAGTTCTGTGAAGGGGTTTTCTGCAGTTATTCTGTGACTGTTGTCTGTGGGAACAGATTGCATTCTTGACATGAAACTGCTTCAGTTTTGCAACCAATAAGACTGACCAGGCCACAAATAAGCTTTTCCATGAAACATTGAACATCATGGTTCTGTTTGATACTGGACTTTCAGGATAGTTTTTTTACTTGGCTGTGTGGTCAATAATTACTGTTTTACCCATTTTTCTTCTGTGTGCAGATATAAATGACTCTTCTTTAAGCTGAACCATGAGTCTTGCATTACATGATCTGCTGGTTTGCTGTCGTCGCCTTGAAAATGAGAAAGCTGTGGAGCGAAGGGTAACAAGTTTTCTTTTGGGCAGTGTACCTCAAATAACAATGAAGGGAATCATAAACAATTATTCTTTTTGTAATACATTTTCAGAAGGAAATTGAAAATTTCAAGCGACTTCTCCGTGATCCTGAAACAATTCTCCAGCTGGACCGGAATTCTGATTCCAAACAAGCAAAGCAACTCAACTGGGATGCTGTATTTAGGTAGTTCCTTGGTTTTGTTTGTGAATGGTCACAATTTTCTTGAACGGGACATCATTCTATTGTTTGTTAGGCCTATTTTAGTGCTTATCTTTTTGTATATTGATTTCGACTTCTTGTCAGCTTATAAATAAGTAATAACTTACCTTAGTCTCCAAGGGAAGTAAATTTAAAATGGCCAAAAGTGCCACACTTATCCCTTACAGAAAACTGCTAGGAAACTCATTAATTGGGTAGATTCTTTTACTTGCAAAAATAATAGTTGCTTTGTTCTATGGAAAATTATTCTTCACTTCTGATTTTCAGTCTATAAGGTGGATTACAGGTAGCTTTGTTAAAGTTTCTTGTGTTGCTGAATTCCTCAAGATACGGTAGAAGGACTGTGGCATGTTTATAGGGGCTGATCTTTGGTACAATCTGCTCCAGGTGTACTTTAAGATTGGACTAAGCATGAGTGTCATAAGTTCTTACAGCAGCTTCAGCCAGTGTTAAATTTCATGGTAGAAGTTCATGTGAATTATTGCTTTTCATTGAATAGGTTCCTGCTTTCCATTATGTTTTTTCTAATTTGACAGCATTGGAATAGTTTTTGTTTTACAGGTATACCAAAAATTTCATAAAAAGTGCTTGATAAATTTTATACATTGCTTTAGAGACAGTAGTATATTAGGAATATACAGGAGGAATACAAAAATAGAGCCTCTAAACTGAATTCAAATAGAAGGCCAGAAAATCTATAGCAATTACAGTGACAAATACAGTGAAAAGTTTAATTTATTCATAGATCTAAAATATAATCCATATATTAACTTCAAATTATATGGAAACAGGAATTGAAGGCTTTCCCAATAAAAGCAATGATAAGTACTTCTTATTATTTTGTTTTATAATGTTGCAGCATAAATAAAAATACTTAGCAAGGCTTTTTTTCCTAATTTTAAGTTGCATGTTTAGCACTGTGCAAAGTTTAAAGGAAAGTTTGGTTCCTACTCCAAGTTGCTTTTGGGTTATCTTTGAAACTTGCATCTCCTTTTATAGACTGTTTTCCAGTCATGCTTGGACTGTAGCGTATTTCAATTGGGTTTAGTCCTTGATAATTAATTAGAATTGTGAGAAGAACAGGAACTGGCATTTCAGCCTAAACCAACATTTTTTTATTTTGCTTCAGTCATAAATGAGCAGGTCCTTGGTTTAATCTCTCTTTTATTTTTGAAGCGTCTTGCAGAAATATTTCCACAAAGAACTTAAAAACCTGCAGCTGACAAAACCAAATGCATCTGCTTCAACTCAAACTACACGACAGAAAAAAATACAAGAAGTTGGAAGCTTGGTCAAATACTTCATCAGATGTGCTAATAAACGTCAGTAATATGCATTATCATATAGAGCTACTGGTTTGGTTTGGTACTTTGCTTTCAACTTTGAATTTTAACTTTGAAGTTACCAATATAGGGTTCATCATATTTGCTTCCAGATGTTTGCTATTTAAATATCTTAATGTGAACCTGTCACTTGTACTCCTTATCTGTCCTTTTTGATGTTCACAGTGCCTTTTTCTAATTATTCAATGTGTCTGTGACTGATATATCCTCCCACTGGTAATTTATATTTTAGAAACAGTTTAAGAAAATATTTCCTCATAGAACTAGGAGGAAGTTTGGGGGTTTTGTTTTTTTAATTAGGTAATATTTACAAACAATTAATTACAGATTTATTTGGTGGAATTTGAGTTAATTAAATAATCTGATGTTGTTTCTTCATATAGGAGGACCCAGACTGAAATGTCAGGAACTTCTGATTTATGTTGTGGAAATTATAAGAGATCCAATAAGTTGTGCTGCTTATGGTTCTGACTGTAGTAGTATACTCCTGAAGGATATCCTATCAGTAAGAAAATACTGGTGTGAGATATCCCAGCAGCAATGGTCAGGTAACAGTTTTGAACTTACTTAGAAATGTGTTTCCTTTTGTAGAAGCATGTTTTAGATGCATTTTAATTTGTTTGATGCCCTGTTGTGTGAGGTAGTGCACAAAATATGGAGTAAAGCAGTGTCAGCCTTTAAGGGCTTACACTTAAAGTAAACAAAGCAGTAAAGTTTAGGAATTAATTTTTTTTTTTTCTGTGTACTGTTTGTCTTTTCTTGCTGAAACATGAGCACTTCTGTACAGTCAGCTCATGTATGCATGGTCTGCACAGGTCACTGGGAGAGAGCACAGGCGTGGAGAGCCAGTGGGTTGCTGTGTGGTGGTTTCTTTAGGAACATGGAAGTTAGCTGAGTCTGTGGATGGGCAAAACTGGGAAGTGTGGCCGAAGTGTGGACATTAGATTGTAAGGAGCACAGTGGAATTTAGTTACTGAGGTGAGGCAGGGCTGAAGGCCGTAAATCTAGAGCAAGTCAAACTTTAATCCAGTAAGTGGAACAAGTTGTTTTTATTAAAGGAGGGGTATATAATCTTTGTAAAGGTTACTATAACCTTTTCTAGTGATTCCACCTTAATGCTTGCTTATAACTCTTGGGGTACATCAGAGAAGTCAGCTTTTTTATTTATAAAATCAGGGATCTGTTGCCATTGAAAGTAAGAACATGGATTCCAGCTGTTGACCTCAGAGTGGTGGTCTCTGTATCTTTAATGCAATATTTTGTGTCAATATTTTTTAATGTAATTTTCTGTAATATGTATGTTTATACTTATCTGCATTCTTTTTTAATACATTTGCAGAGTTGCTGACCCGGTATGGCCATTTATACCTCAAACCTTCTGGAAGCATTAATAGAGTATTAGTGGCTAGGATAATTCACACACTTACAAGAGGGTACTGCTTCCAAACTGATGGGTTGTGTTCTGACATGCTTGTCTTCTTTTCAAAAGCAATGCAGTCTGCAAGGTACGTTGCAAGTGCTCCTTTTGTATGCAAGAAAATAACTTATATTAAGTACTTGGGATTAGACTTGAGTAATAATAGGTAATACTTCTTCAGATATATTTTCTTCTGTCTTTGAATGTCAATTAAGGAACTTCTCTAAAATACGAATGGCTTCTACATTTATTAAGCAAATACTGTTCTGAATGTTGTTACTTGCTAGAATTTGCATTTAAACAATACTTATGAAAATAAATAAGATTATTTCTCTTGGAAGTTTGAGTGTTAGGTTTGTGTTACAGGCAGGAGAAGAATACTGCAGGCCTGGATCATATTGTTGGAGCAATGAATATCTTCTGCAACAAGTTCGCTGACAACTGTCGCATACAGATTTGCAAAGTAGGGGAAGAAATTTTGCCTACAGTGCTTTACATATGGACTCAGTATAGACCAAAGGATTCCCTGAAAGAATCAATAATTGAGTTATTTCGTCTCCAAGTTCATATTCATCATCCAAAGGGTGCAAAAACTCAGGGAAGAGGTACAATGAAAAGCTTAATTTTTTTTTTTTTTGCTGCATGTGGTTGTTTAAATTATTATGCCAACTCTGAATTTTGATGCTGAGTCTTGGAAACATTAATGGTAGTGATGATTATTTGTCAGTAGTTTTATGCTATGGGTTAATACTGAGTGAAAGTGAAAAGGAGTTTTCAAATTGTATCCACTAAGACCATATTAATTGTGTTAAGTCCTTTAAAGGTTGAGGCATCTTTTAATGAAAAGGCAGTTTTAATTGCTAAGTGAAAATACTAAGTCTTTGGGGATAGGAAATAATAATTTAGATTGCGTTTGTGTTGGTGTCTTACCAGATCTATTTAAACCCAGAAATTACTACGGTTAATTGAGTCTGACTTACGCTATAAAACTGGTCAGAGAATATAACTCAGTAATTATGTTTGTTGTGGTCTATTTTAAGTCTAGCGTAGTTTTTTTATGCTTTGTACAAATCTATCCATTACCTTTAACTGTATTCTTTCCAGTTAGATGAGGACTTGTTTATTAGAAACTTAATTCCTACCTTAATTATTTCTGTATGCTGATTAAGTTCTCTCTTAAACTTTTCCTCTTTTTACTTTATTCATTCTAAAGTGTAGGATTTGCTTTTCAAGCCTGCACTTGGTGAGCTTTGTTTGCCTTACTCAGATTTTGCCTGTATTTTGCATTGTCTAGGTAGGTTTATGTATTGTATCGAGTGGGTGATACATGCTATCTTTTAATTGTTTTTGCATGTACAGGTGCATATGACTTAACAAAGTGGCAAAGCATCTTACACAACCTCTATGATCTGCTGGTGAATGAAATAAATATCATCAGTAGCAGAGGGAAGTATTCTTCAGGCTCTCGTAATATTGCTGTAAAGGAAAATTTAATTGAGTTAATGGCTGATATTTGTCATCAGGTAACATTTTTATTTGAATACGTGATTGACTATACTGAGCTGTATGCTTTGCTGAAGTATTCATAACTTTTGTCTGTGATGTGTTGTGTTTTGTTAATTTTGTGCAGTTTATAAATGTTATACTGTACTTCACTTGTGTTTCTTGTTGGCCTGTAAGTATTTCAGTTTACTTGTAAATACTGCTGCTTTTTTTTCCTTAATTTGCATACTTTTTAATTTCTCTTTATGAAAGGTTTTCACAGAGGATACCAAAGTCCTGGAAATTACCCAGTCATATGCTGTGTCACAAAGAGAGCCCAGTGAGGACACGGCGCCAAACAAGCGCAGGAGGATTGAGCTTGGCTGGGGGGTCATTCGAGACAACATGCAGAGATCCCAGAAGGATTCTGATGTCATACCTTGGTAATAACATCTTTACATGAAAAAAGTATCACTCCAGACATCTTTTTACATTTAATGTTCTCCTGAATATGTTGTGCGTTTAAGTTGGGTGTCTGGACATGCTGTGATTATGTATCTAAGCAGTGAACTTAGAATGTCAGAGCATTTGGAAAGTTGCTCTAAGCTGGCTGTGTCATGGTACAGTAACCATTAAGAGTTTGGCCATTTTGGTCTAGTTCACAGAGTTTTCTGTAATACCTGTTCTGAAAACTGTTCCAAGGCCTGGCTTCTTACCTTGGACCTTGACTGAATGATATTTTGTTTGCCATGAGGGAGCTCTGAACTGTAAGAAACTGTTAGTGATAGTGAGGCTAGGTGAGCAGTCTTTTCAAGTGAAAATGGTAGAAGTACTGAATCTTTAACTTTTGATAGTAAACAAATCAGCTCAAAACTGGAAATTATAAATGAGAAATTGCATTTGAAGAAGGTTTTGTTTGTTTACTGCTGAAAATGCAAATTTCTGTATGTTTGGTATTAATTGCTTCACTTTGTGTTTTCAAGGTTACAGATTACAAGTCAGCTAATATCCAAGTATCCCATGAGTATTCCTAGCAGTGAGCTGCCTGCCTTACTCAATGTCCTTCACCAGTTACTGCCTCAGCAGCGCCGAGGAGAAAGGACCCCCTACGTGCTGAAGTGTCTCACAGAGGTGGCTTTGTGTCAAAACCAGAAAGCTGATTTGAAAAGCACCCACAAGTTGGAGCTCCAGAGAACCTGGGCAAAGATCTGGACTCTGACCATTCGCAGCGTTAGTCTTCAGCAAATTGAAGTGGAGAGCTTTGGGCTGCTTGGAGCTATGATTCAAGGGAACCTTGTTGTAACAGATAAAGAGCTCTGGAAGATATTTTCAGGACCTGCATGCAAACCTTCAAGGTAAAATGGAATCAAGGATAGTGTCTTGTGTCTGATTCACATTCCTCTTTGCTGTGTTACTCAATATTATTGTTGTTGTGACTGTAGTTCTGCTTAAGAACTGCACACATTTGTGTTCTAAGCAGTTGAAATTATCATAAATATGTAAAAAGACTGAAAGCAGAGGCTGAAGAGGCAATCATCTTCACATTTAGAATATACTAAAATTTTAAATGGACAAAAAATTTAAAGATCTGACAGACATATGTTGATTTTTTTGAAGTTAAGAAGCATGTTTTCTTCTGTATTTTTATTCTGAAATAAGTACTCTGACTTAGTCTTTTAGATAGGTAGGAAATCATGGTCTGTAATAGCCAAGAGAAATGAAAATGCAAAGATTTTAATGAAGGAGTTGACCAGTGTGCATGCTTTTTAACTTGCTTATGTACTTGATGCTTCCTGTGCATGCAGAAATACTCACTTTGCTTTAGAGTGCTAATCAACAAATACCACATGGTTTCTCACAGATCCCCTGTTCCATTTTTGCTGCAGTTCTGCTGTATGCTGTTTATCATTAGTGATGTCTACCTATTCAGTGCCAGAAAATTTGGACATAGGAATGGAACACAACAGTTCTGAAAAAAATCTGGGTTCTGTGTTAAGGGAGGCAATAATGAAATGGCTTCTGTCCAGCTGCTTGGAGGAAGAAATAGAAGAATGTGCAGAGTTGCCTCCTGTGCTCCTCAGGTAAAGTTTTTGTGGCATAATTTTACATGTAAGCTCACCCTGTAACACAAAAAATTTTGCAGAGAAAAATGCATTATATTAATGCAGAATTCCGTTATATTAAAGCTTAGGCAGAATATATAAGGTTTTTCAGCTTCCTGTAGAATGTCATTCTGAGGATATAATTTGGTTATCTGTCCATATCATGGCAGATATGTGACCTATGCAATAGAAATCTTCAGTGGAAACTTAAATTTCATTGAAGGTACCCTGTTAATCTGGTCAGTGTTTTGTGTGCTTCACAAATCCCAAGAGCTTGTCTGATTGCAAGAAAATCTGAAAACATTTTCTTTATTACAGTGATTTTCCTCATCTTGTATTACAAAAAATTCTTGTGAGCCTTACAATGAAGAACTGCAGAGCCTCCATGGTCTTTTTCCAAAATGATGCTAAATGGTATGTTTTTAAATTAATCATTGCAGGTACTTAAGCTAGGAATGCTGCTGCATCTCTCATCAATGCTTTGGACTATATCCAGTTTCCTCTTAATAAGACTAAAATGTGTGTAACTTGTTCTGAGGCAATATAAGACTTGCCTACTAGAAGTTAAAAATACTAGTTTCAGGGGCTTTGTGGATGTCTGCTTCAGCTGAGGTCAGGGACCCTGACACAAAGCAGATGCTGCTCCATAATTGCAGGAGAAGGCATGATCTGTGTGCAGGCTTCATGTTTCCTTACAGTTCAGTTAGAGCTGGAATGGTATTGTCCATTCCACAGTGAAAGTCATGTCAGAAGTGGCTTGGTCAACCAGGGTTCAGAAATACAAAAATATTAAAATATTTTATTTTGCTTTTGTATATTTCCTGTATTTAAATAATAGTATTTAAGACTTTTAAGTTATATACTGGCTGCTGAAGTAAAAACTGTGTCTCTTCTTCAAGTGAACAACATGTGCAAGTGAAAGAAGAAAATAATTTTTCTGATGTTGAAGAGCTGTACCTGCAGACTACATTTGATGAAATGGATATTTTCACTAACTTTGGAGTAAATGTTACAGATAAAAATGTGACTGGTTCAAGACTTGTCATCAACCAAAATCTTAGGGAAACACTGGAGAACTGCCTTTTAGTAATGTCAGAAAAGCTTTTAAGCAGTTGTGGTCCTAAGGTAAGTTAGAAATTGTTGTTACATCCTTACATTTGTGCTCCCAAACAATCTATTTCCAAGGCAAAGTGTGTGGAGTCTGTATTTTGTGGTGATGGTATTGATAGTTGCTGGTATTGATACTGTGTATTTGATTTAGTCTAAGGTTGTTGCTGCTGAGCACCTTGTCCGATGTGTCAGTCTCTTGGCTGGCGTTCTGGGCTGCTATTGCTACACTGGCATTTTCAAAGAGGAGGATGCCTGTAAGTCAGAGTTGTTCCAGAAAGCTAAGGTAAGCAGTAATGCATTTGGGACCTATTAAAAATTAAATAAAGCATTGAATATTGACTGCTTCATAAAATTCTGTTTGTATTGGCACATTTTCAGAGCACAGGTGTCTCCTCAGAAAAAGGCAGCTTAGAGAGGTTTAAATAAGTTTCTGCCGCTGAAAGAGAGGAGTCACTGAAATTCTGTCAGTACACCAGCTCCTGAGCTTTGCAGTGGAGATTATTCTAAATATTGATACATTTCTGAGTTACAACTTTCCAAAAAATGGAAGTCATGGACATGTAGACAAAGGACCAATTGTAGGAGAGCAAGTCCTTTTATTTGTAGGTCTTTTATTCAGGAATTTACGATAATTTGATGGTTCAAACCAGTATGAAGACCGCTATCGCTATTATTTTTATTGTTAACACTATCTGAGGTGGCTCCTGGCTTAAATACAGAAACCCAAAACTTACACTGTATGGAGATGTGCTGTATTTTTCTTTTGTGATGAAAATATTAATGTTTCAAACATGCCTAAACCACGTTTTTGTCGCTACTTGAGCAAAATGAGCACAACAAAAATCACAGGAAAAAAAAGTGGGTTCATTGATGCACACTATGAATATCAAAGCTGTATGAATGAGAATGTATGAATGAGAACCCTTTCCTTTTGTGATAATGTGTGTACTGTGTAGGTGCCAGTGTATAAGGGCATTTCACTGGGGTTTTCTAACCATGTTGTATTTTTGCTAGTCTCTCATTCATTATGCTGGAGAAAGCATTTCCCAGTCTAAAAACAAACTAAATGAAGATACCCAGATCAACACTCTGAGGACCTTGATAATGCAGTGTACAAAATGTTTGTGCAATTGTACCAAGGTAAAGTTTATAAAGGACTTAAAATTTCTTTCTTTATTAATGAGATCAGGAAATTGAGTATATCATACCTTTAATTCCTGCAAATAATTAATTAGGCTATCTATACCTCTTGCTTCCTTACAGAACAGTGCTAATAAGATGCTGTCTAATATATTCCTGCGTTTGTTAACATCAAAATTTATGAACGATCTGATAGACATTTGCCAGAATCTGGTAAGTACATTCTGTCTGTTTCTGAATGCAGTGCTCTTCTGTGAGGGGATTGTTTTTACAGCACAGTAATCTGGAGGCAAATCAAACAAGGTTCATATTACTGAAAAAAATAAAATTGAAATACATGAGTTTTATAGAAAATTCTAAACAGAAACATTTCTGTTTAGCATTTGAACACATGCTTAGGGTAAAAAGAAGAGCAGATGGATAACATTTGATCAAGGTGAACATTCCAGCTCACATTAAAAAACAAATTTATGCTGTTTTTCATGTTTTTAATACTTTCTTGCAGTAGAGGTGTATACAGAAGAATTCCATACCACTAGATGGTTAACGTTAACGCACTTGTAAAGGAGCAGGGTTTTTTGTGTTTATCATGTATTAAATCTTACTGTAAATTACTCCTTTCCCACTGGGAAAAGTGGAAGTGTACACATCATTGCACAATACTTAAAATTTCTCTTTGGCACATGGTTTTGTGGTCAGGTCTAGGTAGGCAAATTCCTGCTTTTCAGATGAGGAAGAGCTGGGGGTTTTGCCATGTGTTAACTTGCCATCTGGTAGGGAAAGTAGTAATTAATTTGCCTTCAGAAAGTCACATGCCTCCTTTTCATTTCTTTCTAATTATGAAGTATGGTGAGAAGTTGGTGAGTCTTACAGAGAGAACTGTTTTTTTAAAAACTAACACTGTCCCTTGGCAGAATCTAAAATGCAGAGATGAGTATCTATCTGAGGAGGCTTCTATCCTAAAGAGAATAGTTCAGACAGTGTATAGAAAACAGATTTATCACAAAGGATGTAATTAATCAATTCTGTGTCACTCTTACTGTCTTCACCTGCTCTAGTTCACTGGAAAACTGCAGTGTCTCTCCTTGTGCTATGTCTGTGGTGTTTCTTCTGTCCCTAAAAAGCAACTGTAAAAGGCTGTGGTGTTTTTGTCAGATGACAGTTACTGGAAAGCCAAGTGTACTGGGAGAAGTGGATCTCAGGAATGATCCTGAGGAGAGTATTATGGAAGTAGATAACCAGGCATCTGATGGTTTGTTTGATGATCATTCAATGACTGACATCAGTGATACAAATGAATCTGGTGACATGCAAGCTGTAACGGGCAAGTATTTTCTACCTCCAAACTACTTCCAAAAGCTTGTTTTTGCAGATATCTCTTTGCTTGAAACTTACAAAGGTTCAAAATTATGCTGCATTATTAGTAGTTGAAGCAGGTAGTGGTACACCTAGGTACTTTCTAAGCAGTTATAATTTTCATCAATGCTTTAAAGACGTTAATGAAGTGTTCGCGCTCATTTAGAAGGAGTAATTTATTTTTAATTTTATAAATCAAATAAGGCAAGAGGAAACACTAAGTTTTTCAGAGTCAGACAGAAGTTTTGGCATAGAAAAGACTAGAAAACGTGTCTATAAAATGCTTGTCTCATTAGATTGTGCTTCTTTATCTTAAAAATAGTCCTATTTAACTTTTCTCCTTCTCCTGATCGATAATTGTTGACACTATATCTGGACCTTCAGAGGGACAGGAGCATAAATCTGTCTGTTTATTCCTGTTAGGAGCTACAAGTACTGATGTTACCTTTTGTTTTAAATTCTTACTTAAAATGCCCTAGCTGCTCAATAACAAATGAACACAAAGGTTGCTTGTACTCTGTCTTTTTTGAGAATTTATATTAGTTTTGCAAAGACTTAAAATGTTACCACCTCTTCTATTGCCTTTGGAGAAGGATTTCTTACATGAAAATCTTACTTCCAGGTGCTTTGAGCCCGTTAGCTGAAGAGCAGTTGGCAAAGCAGGATTTACTTCTCCTCGAAATTGTGAGGTTCTTATGTATTTGTGTAACCACGGTCCGGGTTCAGACACTGAGCTTCCGCGCCTGCGATATTCGGAGGAGGCTGTTAATGCTGACTGAAGGCAGTGTCTTTGACAGCACCAAGCCACTGCATCTGCACATGGTGAGTCTCAGGGGTTTTTACAGCAGACCCACTTCTGTAATTGTACTGTTACTAAATTTGCATAGTCTTCTCGATTGCACATTGTCTTTCTCCTGTCATCAGTCCCCTGGGAAGACTTAAAATGGCTCCATTTGGTGGTTTTGAAGTGTGTTGAAGTCAGGAAAACAGCAGTTCAAATTTGTAAGCCAGAAAACGAAGAGTTGAGAAAAAGATATATCTTGCCTTTATAACTAATTATTTGTTAAAGAACTAGAAATAGTCTCTGCAGTAGAATAATATCTTGGCTTAGTTTACAAAGGCACATTTTTTTTTTACTGCCAGAACTAAAAGTTTGATGATCTGTATTGCTGTGTAACAGTGTTTGCATGAAAAGATGACCAGTCAAGCATGCAGTTGCTGATGATAGGTGTCTTCCTGCATGGTTTTGCGTAAGACTTAACAAAAAAGTTCCTAATTTTTCTTTTTGACTACTTATTCTTCCAAGTACTGTTCATCATTTTAGTTTTGTTTGGGCTTTTTATTCCATTCGAGTTTTTTATTCTACAGTACTTGATCCTGTTGAAGGAGCTCCCTACTGAAGAACACCTCTTGCCTGCAGTCGATGTTGAGATGCTTCTTAAGCCTCTTTCGTAAGAAGGAAACTGTTCAGCATGTTTTACATCTATTTCAGGGGATTTGGTGGCTTTTTCAACATATTTTTTCTTTTTTTCTTTACAGTCCTGTGTGTTCTTTGTATCGTCGAGATCAAGAAGTTTGTAAAGTAATCCTAAATAATTTGCTCCCTGTAGCAGCAGGGTTGGCCCAGTTCAAAGAACCCGCTGAAGAGGCAGGGAATGCCAAAGGACAGTTTTTGACAGTTGTTGGAGCCTTCTGGTATGTTACTTAATGTCACAGACATCTTTTGTGAAAAATCTTTTCTTGGAATTTTTCTCCCTTCTGAGAAGCTGTGGCCTCAGCAGCAAAGTGTAAACAATGGTTATCTGCTGCTGTGGAATGCAACAGGTGGATCCATGATTGGTCTCCTGTGGATGTTTGGATTTACTGACCACTCACAGCAGAGCTGCTCTCACTCTCTGCTAAAAGACAGATCTTTGTTATTCATTCTTTTCTATTCCTAGCTTAGCTAGCCTTCTGAGAACTTTTCCTTCTATTTCTTTTAGTATAGTTATAATGTAATATATATAGATCATAAAATAATAAATCAAGCCTTCTGAACATGAAGTCAACATTCTCGCCTCTCTCTTCACCTCAAAACCCTTGTGACCACCGTCACAACTTGGTGCAGGAGTCTGTTGGACATAAAATTTTTTGACTTTTAGTTTTTATCTTTGCTATCAGTAAAAAGACTGTAGTGCTGTCTGTGTCTTGCTTGGGTTTTTTTTTTTTTTGTCTTGTTTTTGTGTACTGTGGAATCTTTAAGCAGCATTTAACTTCTCAGATTTTCTGTGTCATGCTATATTTGTAGCAAAAAATTAATCCTTAAGATGGTACCAGAATAATAAACACGACACTGCTGTATATAAACAAGGACTGATTCTATGCTGAATTGTATCAGTAATCATGACAAGAGCTGAACTTCGGCAACCCAAAAAGAATACTGTCTGCAATTACCAATAAAAATGTCAAATCCTCCCAGACATGCCCATGGAGCACAAAAGAGTCAGCTGTGAGCAGCAGAAACTATCTTGCTGGACTGTTTCTCAAAATCGTGGACAACTTTTTCTGTTAATTGAGTATTCCTTGTTTTAGGCATTTATCTCAAGGAGGGAAGTGCACGGCATCAGTAAGAGTGGCCCTTTTAAATTGCATGAAAACCCTGCTTGAGGTAATCCCAGATTTTCTGACATTCATTAGCATACTAAATATTTATTTAAGATGTACTTAAAAACATCTTATCTTTTGCATATTGCAGTGTATCTTCTGTACAATTTGAATCACAATATTAATTTTCTTCAGGTTGATCCTCATTGCAAGTGGGCAATCCTTGATGTGAAAAATGAAGATCTCCCTGTGAGTGATGCTTTCCCACATTTCCTTGCAGACAGTCACCATAAAGTTCGAATTCTTGCTGCAAAGTCAATTAACAGGTGATAATATAGATATTGTTTCTGTTTGGAGGAATAATGCTTAATTTCACTTAACTGGATGTCACTTCTGCTACTGCATAGCTGCACTTTTCAATACCTCTTGAACTGCAGTCTTGTCAGAATATAAAAGCCTGTCAAATTTTGTTGAAGTGTTCCAACTTTGCATTTCAATTATTCTGTGATGTGAGAGATCGATATAGAAAGAGAAACTGCTCTATAAGAAAATAAATAAAAATCTATATAAGGCAATTGAGACAAAAATACTTATATTCAGAAAATCAGAATCTTACTGGTATGCACAACATACAGTAATTTTGTAGTGTTATGCTTATAATTATTGTTCTTTTTTTTAAAAGTTTGTTTCAAGATGTGAAACAGAGAGATTCTTCTGGAATGTCAAGACCTCTTCCCCTGAAGCTTCAGCAAAAGGCTTTTGAGAATGCATACCTCAGAGTTCAGGAAGGAATGAGCAATCTGGTATACCAACATCTAGTCATTAGTTTTTGCCTAGTTTGGATGTTTTGAATAAAATTACCTTTAACATCATCATGTTTAGTTTTCTGAAAATACTAATTCTTCTGGACTCCTCGTAATCTGAGCTCATGAAACAAAGTGATAGTCAGTTCATATCCAGTCGCTCACAGTTTTGCTCACATTAGAAGTTTGTAAATTTGTAAACTGTGTGTTTTAAACTTCTCTTCTTTATCATACTATTTGTTGGCAGGTTCAGTGCTGTAACACTTAGGAATTGCAGAAAAATGTAGCCCAAATAATCTAGAAAACATATAAAAAATGAGTAAGGAGCAGTGTAAATTAAATAATGTGCTTACACAGTATAAAACCAGATTTGTAAATTTCAGAAAGATCATGTTTCCAGTGGTATGAAGAGCACCAAACTGAGATTTGCTTCAAAATTTGAGCTATTCAGAAGCAGCTTGAAGTGAAGGAAAAGTTACACTTTGGTGCAGTGACTGGAAATACAAGTGTGATGCAGTAGTGTAGAATTTCTTAATTTTTCTTTTAGTGTCTTTCAGTTTTCCCCCTTCCTTGCTACCATGTTAAGTCGTCTAGTTCATCATTTTCCCTCTTTTTCTGTCATGTTGTTACCTACCTGCATGTCATCTCTCTTCCTTTTGTCTGCTGTGGCCTTGCTGCTGAGGCCTCTTCTCTCTGTCATTTTTTTCATCCCTCTGTACTGTCACTTCCAGCTCTTTGTCATCATCTAATTTCTGTCCCCTCAGCTTGGTGGTGTCTGTTAGTTTTTGTCCTTTCACTGCAGTTTCTTGTAACTTTTATTTAAACTCACCACTTGTCAACACAATGCCTTAATAGGGGGAGAACTGCATTTAAATAGCAAGGCAGTTCTTCCCTATGTGCCTCAAGGAGTTAAAAAGGGAGACTTGACTTGTTCAGCAGTATTGATGTCAGTGCCCTTAATTTTACATTATTTATGCTGATTTATTGACTAGGAGATTGCTTTAACAGAATATTTGCTCAAGGTCTTCTTGATTTCTTATTGTAGGTCAGGGGTGATGCAAGTCCTGAAGATCTTTTGGACAAACAGAGTAATGGAAAAGCAGTTTTGCTGATGCTTATAACCATGGTTCTGTGCTGCAGCCCAGTCTGTGAAAAGCAAGCTCTGTTTGCTATTTGCCAGTCTGTGAAAGAGAATGGATTAGAGCCTCACCTTGTGAAAAAGGCAAGTCTGATATTTCATTTGATATTTAGGTTATAAATTAAGGTTAGGTTAAAATTAGAAGACTACCAGATGTTTTGCTCAGTATTGAAATTTGTTAAATATTGTAAAGGTATAACTAATATGGTACTTACATTACTGAATTAATTTGTCTTTATATTTAATGACTTACATAGAAATAGTAAAATTATGAAAGGCAATTGTAATGGCAAATCTTGTATGATTTGAAAGCACAGATGTGAAATACAAATAGGCTTTTATATGCTGAATATTGCAGATCTCATTTTAAAAAATCATTCTACCCAGAGGAAGCAAGTTTTCTTATATGGAAAATATGTAAAATAAATGCAGTGTATTGGAAGATGGTATGTGTCTTTGTGGAATTCTATTTTGAACTTCACAAGGGTGTATTGAAATGATTGCTGCTTATACATCAGCCTTTCACACCAGGAATTTTTTAAATGCACATGTTCCTTTTATCCTTTCTTTCTATTCACTGCTTGCTTCATGTTTTTGCACACAGTCTGTACCCTGCAAAATGAGTAGTGGCCATCCTTTCTTTACTCATATGGGTTAGTTGTAGTTCCTGGATTGCACTCCAGGATCTCCTGAGATATGGCAATACAAATACTAAAATGACTTATGCTAAAGAGGGGCTGAGTTACACAAATATTCATTAAAAGGCTGGAGGGTACACATGGAGGTGTAACATTGTCAGTTTGCCATAATACCATCTACTCTCTATGTTATCTTTGCATTATTAATTCATGCATTTCAGGTTTTGAAAAAAGTGTCTGACATTTTTGGCTATAAAAGTATAGAAGACTTCATGACATCACATTTAGACTATTTGGTGATGGAGTGGCTGAAAATAAATGATACTGGATATAGCCTGTCTGCTTTTCCTTATGTTCTTCTGAACTATACTAGCCTTGAGGAGTTCTACAGGTGAGTTTGCTATATGATGACAGTATTATTTAGATTTTATGTACAATTATGATACAGGGCCTCAAGTTGCTGAATGTAGCAATGCATCAGGATTTTGTTGTGAGGTGATGTATTGAGAACATTTGAAGTGTATTCCAAGCATCGTGTGTATTATATTTATGCAGGTAAGATTTTTCTTTTTGTGTGTGTGTGTGTGTGTGTAGCAGTAGCTAAACAATGATTGGAAGTTTAGTTATACAGTAGAGAAATGGTATTTACTATGTGATGCTCAAGGTTTTTTTAAAAAGTAATTTAAGGACATTTTGGAAATGTATTTACTACATGTAGGTCTTGTTACAAAGTTTTGGTTCCACACCTGGTGATTAGAAGTCAGTTTGAAGACGTGAAATCACTTGCCAACAAGATTGAGAAGGACTGGAGAGAAGTTCTGGCAGACTGCTTTCCAAAGTTACTTGTCAATATCCTCCCATACTTTGTCTATCAAAGCCATGAAAGGAGTGAAGTAGCAGAGCAAAGGGAAATGGCTTCTAAAGTCTATGACATGCTTCAGGATGAAAACTGCTTAGGAAAACAGGTATCCATTTAAAATATGTAAGTTGAGTTTTATGGTGTTTAACAGACCAGAGAGAAAAATGTATATATTATGTAAATAGTTCAAATTTATAGGTGCAAAAGTAATACTTTATTAAATACAAACTAGATGATTTTTTATCCCAAGGATTTCAAGGAGCTGTTCAATAGAAACTTTAAGGCAGAAAGGTGACTAAAGCATAATTTTTTTCATAATGCAATAATTTTTTTCCGTTCATTGTACAGCCCTGAGTTTCTCTGTTGTATATCTGTCACATTTTCCTCTTAAAATATTTTGTTAATGCTTTATGATGAGTCATCTTCTCCAAAGGCAGACTCTTATGTTCAGAACTAGTAATAAAGTGAAACTTTCTATATACTCTGGGAAAGCAGATTGTTCTACCTGTTGCTACCCTAGAGAAACTTAACCAGGCTTAATTTATGAATGAATTATATGTCATGGATGATGGAACAAGTAGAGAATCTAGACAAGTAGGCTTTCTCAGGAGCCAAAGAAGTAATTCTGGCTGGAATACATTTTTCTAATAAAATGCTATTTTTCTTCTTGTAGCAAATGGACAATTTATCTCATAGTAACTTGGCAGAGATTGTGGTTGAACTGTTGATGACTTTACATGAACCAGCTGGTACTACAGTTGAAGAAGGGTCTCATCTAAGTAAATACATAAGGTGTGTACTTGCAGATTTTCTAAATGCTGAGTGTGTTTGTGTAACACTGTGCATTAAAATGTGCCCTTCAGGCATGAGAAGAGGTAACCCTGCAGCTGAGAGGGTTTATTGTTACTAGTAGTGATAAATCATAGTCATACCTCCTCAGGTAGTTACTCCCCAAGGTCAGGATGAGAAGCTCTGTAATGTGGAATTTTTCTTCACTCAAGGTCACCAGTTGTGGGGGTGTTCAGGGGTCCCAAATGAGGGAAGAGACGAGAATCTTGACTCCACGTTTCAGAAGGCTGATTTATTTTTTTATTATATTAAAAGATAATGATCTACTAAAACTATGTTAAAAGAATAGAAGAAAGGCTTTCATCAGAAGGCTAGCAAGGAAAGAAATGGAGTGATAGCAAAAGCTCATGACTCTCAGAGAGTCCAAGCCAGCTGACTGTGATTGGTCATTAATTAGAAACAACCAACATGGACCAATCACAGATGCAACTGTTGCATTCCACAGCAGCAGACAATTATTGTTTTTCTTTTCCTCTGAGGCCTCTCAGCTTCTCAGGAGAGAAATCCTGGCAAAGGGATTTTTCAGAAAATGTCATGGCTACACCATAATACTCCATGCAATGGAAGGAATGAACAGTGGGCCAGGGAGTGCTGTTGTGTGTTGTTGAGCAGGACTGTTTGGCACTGCCAATTGACATGAATTCAAACCTAGATGGACTGCCCTCTGTAAAATTGGTCAGATTCTAGTCTATAAATTAAATTGATTTAATGGTTTTTAATAACTTGAAGTCACAGAGAGGGAAAGTGAACTGTTTCTTAGTGGTTCTGGCAGTGGCAGCTCGTGTCTTTGGTAAGGAGATCGGTTAGGCAATGCCAAATAAACAAATTCCTAATTAATAGAAATAGCCTAGTGCCAGAAATATCTTCATGTTTATTACCTTTTCTGTCTTTGTTTTTGTCCTAAAATATCCATATTTGCATAATAGTTTTCCAGATTTTTATGTTCAGATACAAACTTTTTGGAAAAACATTGCAATTTGTAAAGTTCTTGAAGAAGATACCTTTATTGTAAAAACAGTTAGTTGAAAGAGTCCAAAGCATTTCTTGGAAAATCTGCCAAAAGTTAAATAGCTGGGAATTTAAAAACTCTTCAAAGAATTTTTCTGCAGTGAGTTTATTAACAAACTGTGGTGTCTGCTTGTAAACAAAGCTCTTTTTAAGAAGGAAACGGTAAGAATAAGAGTGATGAAACTTAGGTTATGTGCCTTTATTACTACCATGATGCATTTCTTTTCTTCTTGAGGTCCCAGAAAATTTCACTCCCTTGTTTTTCCTCAACCAAATTGTTCCCACAATTACATAATGCAGAAGATTTAGCCATGAATTGTAATTAGATTTTTGTGCTAAGTACCTTAGATGAGACAAATGTGTGGGTTTTTAACAATATCATCTCTCAAAAAAAAAAAAAAAAGTAAAAGAATGTCTAGAAAGTACAGTTTTGAAAGCTACCATAGAGAAACAAGAAGCAGATACAAAATAAGATGCATGTCACTTTTCTGGATGCTTTTGATGCTTCTTATTGAAAGTAGGTATTTTCTAGGAATTAATGTGTTTATTCATCAAGACTTACTATATTAAATACAAGTGGTTTGACTTTTGAGAAGAAAAATATTAATTTCTTTTTTATTCATTTAGAGAACTGGATCCTGCTCCTAATCCTCCTCATTTTCCATCTTATGTGATTAAAGCAACCTTGGACTATATTAGCAACTGTCATAAAAGCAAATTAAAAAGTATTATAGCAGTTCTTTCTAAAAGCCCTGTAAGTATGATGATGTATGATGTAAGAAAATTATGAATTTATTTCCTATAGAATGCAAAATTTCTGTTATGGGTACCCTTTAGTTAAATTAAACATTTTCATCATTTCTATGTGAATCAAAAAACCAGCCTTAGACCCTTTTCTTTTCATTTGTTTGCCTCTTGAAGTGGAAGATGTCCTAAATTCAGGGACTGAGTTATATGTACTATATAATTATATTACTTCATTAATTATTTTATTATATATGAAAAATGTCTTATATAACTGTGTAAATTATGTAATTATATGCATTATATAATACATATAAAGTAGAGTAGATTATTTTAAAGGTTTTTATTTTAAAATCTCTGGGTACCAGTCACAGTTTAGAACATGGCATATTTGTCACATGTTTGAAGAATGTTCTAAAATCATTATACTTGGTCAATTGTAACTATATACAGCCTACAATTAAAATATAAAATTTACTTACTTTTACTTACAATGTGAAAATTTTATACTTAGGGATATTTTTTGACACTTGATTTTCATCTGTTAAAGCAAAATATGAAGACATAGGAAATTATACAGCTTTGCAATAAATCTTAAATATTTTACTGTTGTCTAAGTTTGTTCCTTAGAAATGTATCTGTTTAAAGTTACGCTGTTTTATTGCATATATTGTCAATAACTTCCTTTGCCTACCTATAAATAATCTAAAAATAGGAAAAAAAAATTCCTAAACCATGTTTTATCTAAATCTTTTGAGTGTAAAAGTTAATATTGCCAGCCGTTTTTAAAATGTTACACTACCTGCCCAGTGTTTTATAAGTTTACAGTTTTAACAGTTGCAGCCTGCTGTGCTGTGTCCTGTGAAATTGTGCATCTTGCACACATGAACATTATGTTTGAAAAAATACAGGTTGAATTCTTACCTGATGCTTTCATGGCTTTTAATTGATGTTTCTCTGTTGATAGACATTGCCATCATTGTTTGGCTTTCTGAAAAATGGGCATAGCGTATCTCATGTGGGGGAATAAAGAAAGGAAAATGAAGAGGTATATGGCTTATAGTCCTGTTTGGGGAATTGGTTTCTCTGTAGGTCTTTTGTTTGTTTAAAGCAATAAAAATAATGAAGCTATTTTGCCCATGTTAGGTTTTAAATTTTTAAAGTTTTTTCTTGATATCTATATTGACATTATGAATAATTTTTTGTGCTCGTATTTTATTCACTTTTAGGATTCATTCCAGAAAATCCTTCTAGCTCTTTGTAAGCATGCTTCAGAAACAAAAAACATGTATAAGAAACACAGAGTTCTTATAATTTATCACCTGTTTGTTGGTCTGTTACTCAAAGAGATCAAAGACAGTTTAGGAGGAGCCTGGGCTTTTGTCCTCCGAGATGTAATTTACACCCTGATTCACCACATCAACAGCAGGTAAACAAAGTAATTATCTCTAGTTCTTCCTGTATGTGCTCCCTTGCTCCTGTAACCTTACATTCTGATATTGCTAGCAGATGTTAATTAACCTGTAAAATTAATTATAAATTGCTAAAATTAAAAATAAAAATGCTGTTATTTTATAATTTCAGAATTTAAACATAAAACTCTTACTAAAATATAGAATGTTTTGTGCTGGCCTTGTATTTAGATGTTTGCTATATTGAAGGTTTTGTATTTGTAGTAGGTTATCAAATTGCAAAAATAAGCAATGTTATGAGATTTTGATGATGGGGTGTTTAGGAATTTAAATCATATGGGAGAAAAATTAAAAAGGTGGGGTTAAGTGCAAAGTAAGCACATGTCAAATAAAGTGTGCTTATGGAGTTAATAAGAGTGTTGACATTTACATTCCATCCCTAAGTACCTATAGCAAAGTGAGAATTGTACACGTTCTCTTAGCTTGCCTTCGGACTAAGAAAACTGGTCCTTCACCAGGTTAAAATTTAAGTGGGATTCTTATCTTTTGCATAAGAAGATTATAGATACTTTCTTACTTGAGCTTTAACTTGGGGTTTCCCAGACAGTTATTAGCCCACATGTCTCTGAGTTTATGTATAAATTGGTTCCTTAGCTGGTTTGAAGCATTTCATACCCTGAGATGTTGAAGAGATGTGTGGATTGTAAATACCATTATTATGGCATTACTATTCTTATGTTGAACACTCAGCTGAGGCAGGGGCTGCTGATGCACTGGAGGGCAACACTCCCTTCCAGAGAGACCTCAGAATTCAGCTCAATAAAACCCTGAGAACCTGATCTGAATTTGAAGCTGACACTGCTTAAGGGAGGAAGCTGCACTGCATAATCTCCAGGTGTCCTTTATAACCTTTTTTTTTTTTTAAACTAATAGTCATTTTAGGTAGAGGAGGATTCAGAGAGCGTGTTTTCCATTTTTTCTGCTTCTGTCAAGATTGTTCTGACAAGCAATAATCTAAAACCCTTCTAGGGATTTTTGTTCTTTATGGTATTTATCTTTTAACAAGATTTTATTCCATTTTCTGAAGTGATCAGTCAAATTCGCTGTGTTTCTTTGTGTTTCCTGAGCTAAGTCTTTAAAGCTGATTCATTGAGTTGATAAATTTTGAAGTTTAGAATGAATTCATCCTGACTTTATTCTTTTTCCCTTATTATTCCAAGATGCGTGAAATGTTGATGCTCAAGACAGTGCCAGTTTGTATTTCTTTAATTCCCTTTGTTTCCTGTGACAGACCCATGGTAATCAGGGACGTTTCCATGCGCAGCTTCTCGCTGTGCTGTGACCTGCTGCATCATGTTTGCCACACAGCAGTTACGTGCTGCAGCGATGCTCTGGAGACCCACCTTCATGTTATTGTGGGAACCCTGACACCTCTTGCCATGGACCAGTCTCAGATTCAGGAACAGGTAGTTTTGTGGTGCTGCTTATGCCTTACCTGTTAGTTTTCCAGTTCGTGTTCACTGTTCTTAAGGCTCTATCTGTACTTGTGTTCAATTTTAATTCCTTTTTCCTATGCTTTGGAGATTTATATAAAAACAATTTTTTGGATGTAATACTATGCCTTTAGTTTTTTTAAATGCAATTTCACTTTTGGTACTTCTGTTTTGCCAAATAGCACATCAAGCAGCTAAGCAACTCCTTAAAAAACTCTGTGGATGATTTAATGGGAAATATGATGAAGACCTTTAGTACAAGGTGTCTAAAGGACAAAAAGGAAATGTGTGCAGAAAACAGATTTCACTAGTTCAGCTATTTATTTAATAAATGATAGTTTAAAAAAAATTTAGCACACATAGGGCTTAAATGGGAAACAAAGCAGTTTGTGTTGTGTGACAAGCATTGTTTTCCCTCTAGTGTTGCTTTTTATGTGCATTCTGCTGGGGGTGGAAATATAAGAGGATTCAGAGATTTACAATTAGTAGCTGTAGGTCAGAAGAGTGTGCCTGTTGCACTTCAGTCCTCATGTTGCCTTCTGGCTTAATCTGATTCCACTGTACCATAGGCATCTGCATGGTTGCACTGTAGCCCTGTGCTGTCCTCCTCCTTGTACTTCCAGTTGAGCTGGAGGGCTGTGCCAGCCCAGCTGAAAATAACCTGGCAGTCTTGTTTCACAGCTACCTGATTGTGATCAGATTTACAGTATGTCTGTGTAAACAGCTGCACATGCACATCTGCAAAGGCCACGTGTCAGGGTATCCCTGGGCAGGAACAAAGTGGGGAGGACAGAAATTTCTCTGAATTGGAAATGATGTCAAATGTGAAACCTTCTCATATCCTACTCCTGCAGGGATGCCCACCTTCTAATGATCACTTTTCAGTTCCTTCTTTTTTATTTTTTCTTCTAGCATTGAATTGAGGCTAGTTGATAATTTTCAGATAAATACAAGTCTTCAAATAAAACCCCCATAATTTAGATTTAAAACTTCTCAAAGGTGCTTGGATTTAATATCCAGTTGCATTGATTTTTAAGTAAAGCATAAAGACAATGTTTTTCCAAAGAAGGTATGGTACCCCATTGACATTTATTCAAGTTGTAGATAGGTTGTTATACAAATTCTGCCAGAGTTCAGTGATTTGGGTAGTAAGGTATGATATATAAGTGTTTGTCTAAATTCCAAATAATCAGCACTTTAGTGAGAACAGGAAAGTCCTAATAACTCCGGAAATGCTTGGGTGCAGTGTGTTGTTAAATCTTTGTGAATATCATAGAGATCATATTGGCCAGCATTTGAAATCAACTTCCTCAAAAGACAGAGCAAACTGCAGGCTGGGATAGTAAAAGCTTTGATTTCTGTTTGGAAGGAGGAAGAGCAGAAATGCTCCACCGTTTTAGAATGTATCTGTGATTTCCCCAAGCCTCTAACAATCTTACAGCTTTTAACAATGTAAATAAATTATCTTACTAGTTTAATGAAACTTAGAGAAATACAAACTTTATAACCTGAATAAGAAATACAGCTCAAAAATGTTCCTCTGTCTTTTTTGGTTTTCATTTACTTTTTATGTTCAGGTCCTAGGCTTGTTGAAATACCTGGTGATAGAAAATAAGGATAATGAATGTCTGTACCAAGCAATCAAGTGCTTAGATCCTTTTCCTGAATACCCTGCTTTTAAAGACTTGCGGGCAACTCAACAGAAAATAAAATACAGTAAAGGACCATATTCTCTTTTGGAGGTAATTACATTTTAAAATATATCTCACATAATGTTTTCTGTAATGCAGACTTTCCCCAGAAGAAAAATTTTCTTACTATAGTTTAAGTTTAAATGAGACACGTGGATTCTTTTATTGCTGGTTTCAGCCACGGAGATACTTGTAGGTCTCCATTTTTACTTGGAATCCTTATTGTGAAAACTTGCTTAGAGCCCCTTCTGTACCTGAAGCCTTTACTTGTATGCTGTATGTGCTTAATACAGTGTTGTTTTGCAGGAAATTAATCACTTTCTCTCAGTTGGGGTTTGTGATTCACTGCCCTTGACACGGCTTGAAGGACTCTATGATTTACGCAAAAAGTTGGAACAGTATAAAGATCAGATGAAGGATCTCCTGAAAATTTTCCAGGGTACTGATGTCTGATTATGTGTTTTATTTCTTTTCCACCTGGTGTTAGGTGTTTAGTGATGTACCCTATTCTAATTTGACATGGAAATATTTTTTGTAAAATTAACAATGTGATCAAATTATAATTTGACACACAGAGTAGATTGACATTTATGATTCATGCAACATCAAAAATATCTTTAGGAAAGTGAATCGTAAATTAATAGATGAGATGTTACATGGTAGAGAGGATAAAATACCCTTCAGGCATTTGGTATGGGTCATGTATGGTTGTGAGTGCCCAGGACAATGTAGAAGTATATTGATTTGTGGTTGCTTCATGCATTTTCTTGTATATGAATCTCCCTACTCCTTTAAATGAAACAAAGCTTCAATTTATTAAAGGCATGTTAGAAAGTAAAACTCTCAGAACAAATAGTAGGATTTAGTTTAGTTGAATTTAGACATGTGCCAAGATTGTGTTTCAGCCCTCAGTCCAGACCCAGTTCCTTCCTAGTTTGGTTTTCAGATAATTGTGCCAGACCATTTCACTTTTCTCCTCTCCATCAAGTCTTCATCAGCTTGTGTGCATGACAGGAAGATAAAACAAGATGATGTGATTAATTGTAAACAAGTACAAACTAAAATTTGGATAAGAATTGCAATGTTGTAAGGCTGTGGTGCCAAGTGCATTTTGGCCCCCACATCCCCAAATTTACAATTTTACAAATAACTCTCTTTGAACAAAGTTAGTGAAAGGGCAACAAGCTTGTGTGGAACAACTTCCATCAGAGGAGAGCCTTGTAAGATTGGAAAAGAGATTGAGTAGGAATAGATAGAGCTGTATGAACTGGTGGATGGAATGATGAAGCATTGTAGGGAGTGCTTACCACTTTTATCACAGTACAAAAACAGATTAAATAATCTGGGAGCAGTTACACAAGAGAAACCATGCAATTTCTTCAAAATATATTTACCATGGCACTTACTGCTACTTACTATGAATATTAACAACATAACTATTATATAACAATATAACAACATAAATATAACTGACATTAAAAGGAGTTAGACATATTTTATAGAGATTATTAGGTCTCAAAATGTGCTCAGGCAAACCCTGAGAAGTACTTTGTCTTGCTTTGCTGGAGATGGACTGGCAAGCTTAATGGGGCTTTTGCCCTATAATAAAATTCTGTTAAGCACTTACAAGTCTATTCTATGTATTCATTCTTTAAAAATGTCAAGTAAGCATAAAGTCTGATTCTAGGTTTGTACTCCAATCAGTACTTCTTTTAAAAGTGCTGCTTTCTTGGGATTTTTTTCTTCCTTACACTAACAAATCATCATATGTTTTCCTAGACCATTTTGTTTGGAATGTTTATTTTAAAAAAGGACCTCCAGCAGGGAGCAAATATGTAAGGAAATACCCGTCTTGAGAGTTTATAATTTGGCAGAGTTAGTTTGTAAACTGAAAGCTAATCAAATTCTTAAAATTTCCTGACACTAAGCCTAATTTTGAGGTATTCCTTGGGTTCACATTTAGAACAGAATGATGACATTAATTTAAGGGCTGTCAGTGGAGCCACATAGTATGCCTTCACTATTTCAAATAACATTCTTACACCAACTTAAGCTAATATTTCATGTATTAAATTATTATTTTTGTATCAAAACACTGAAAATAATGGCATAGGTGCATTCTAGTTTTGGGATTCTTTGGCTTATTCACTTGCACACACATTTTTCCAAGCCGTGGTGAATAAGAAAAATCAATAATTTAGTTGATGTACTGTTTAATACCATCTTGCTGCAGCATTAATAATGCATATTGACATTTGTAGGCAAAAGACTCTGAAGCAGTATTTTCTTCTAATAACTTCACGGTACAAATATACTGACATGCTTGGCATCTGTTTTTCTTTCTGAATGATAGAAAAGCCAGAAGATTCTGTAATAGTGAAACTGGTGGTGAATTTACTGCAGCTGTCCAAGATGGCAGTTAACCATACAGGAGAAAAAGCAGTGCTGGGTAAGTTAATTGGACCCACAAGTAAATTATGGCTGTCATTGCAAACACCAGACTGAAACTGTGGTTGTTCTCAGTGTTACTTCCCACTGTGCTTTCCACTTCAACACACCTGCAGAGTATGAAGGAAAGAGCAGGGAAATAGATTTTGGATTTTTTTAATGAACATTTAACATCCCTTGATAAAAATTATTTTCGAAGTCACTTTTTTGTTTTATTTTTTTTTCAGTTGTTGTGTGTTTTGATAAAATGCTTTGTCTGGAAAGCAAATGAGGAGCACATTGATACACATTTTTATGTAAAATGCAGATTAATTCTTACTGAATTTGCAGTAATAAATGTTTGGGCTCACACAGACTTCTGTTTGTATTTACTGTACCCTTTAGGCATTGAAAATGAGTAATTCTGACCTTTTCCATTTGCCAGTTTCTGGCAGAAGCAAACATAAAAGACATATCTGATATAAGCTGGAAAATCCAGAACCATAGGCACTCCTAGAAATTTCAGTTATAAAGCATAACTGTAATATTTATGAGTCTTAAGCTGCAAAATTTGTTCACATGTAATTTTAATCATAAAACTCCTTAAGTGATTATTTATAAATGCTTGCTGCTTTTTACCCCATAACAGTCTCAGTTCTAAAAGTAGGGTGAGACCTTGTTTTACTATGCATAAGACTACAGAAAGACTATAACATGACATGCATTTGCAGAGGCTGTTGGAAGTTGCTTGGGAGAAATAGGTCCCATGGATTTCTCCACCACTGCTCTTCAGCGGGCTGAGAATGCACTGGATTCAAGAGCAGCAGATTTACTTGAAGATAGAAAACTTCAGTGTGTCTTCATAATGTTAATTCAAATAAACACTGCTTTAACAGATAATTGGTGAGTACTTATTTATTTAGTTAGCTCAAAAGCAAAATAGGAGCCATTAAGTTGTACATTGTTCAGTTCACCGCAGAGTAACTCTCTGAAAATAGTTTTAACTACTAGCCATGTGCTTCTCCAAGGCTCAGACTATTTACCCAGTCAATCTTAGATGTTTCCTAGAAATTCTGTACTAGGATGCTTCTGTAGAAAGTCTCCTCTGTGCTGTAGGGGATAGCAGTGCTATGGAGTAAATACTCAGGCTTTGTTCTGTAAAAAAATATGCAATAGCACCATGGATGGTGGAATTATTTATCTTGTGTACTTACAAAGGTGGTTTTAAAAATCAAGTACCTGAATGAAATTAGTGATAGCAATATTGTGTATGTTCTTTTTTCAGTATTGATGTTAGAGCTGCTGCTGTTTCCTGTTTGAAGAACATATTAGCCACCAAGTCTGGCAATGAATTTTGGGAGGTTTATAAAAGTAAAGCTGATCCCATGTTAATCTATCTACAGCCTTTCAGAACATCCAGGAAAAAGGTACTTGTGATACACCTTATATGCAAGGCATGTGGAGTAGAGAAAAAAGAAATATCTATCTTTTTTAAAAAGTGAATTTGAAAAGATGTTTGAGTTAGGCTTTGATAAATGCCAGATTTGGCATCAATATAATTGAAAATCTGATTGCTTTTTTATGTCTTTCTCATTTCTGTTTTACCAGTTGCAGCTTTCTCTTCACGTAAGAAATTACAATTTTGACATTAGAAAGCTGTGTGCTTTCATTTAGACAGACAATTTTTGGTTACCTAATGGATAGTGTAATACTTTCTCAGCATTCCAGTATTATTTGTTGCAAAAAATGGTGGAAAATAAATGAGGAAAAAAGTGCATAATTAAAAGTGCATAAATCAGACATTTCCTAATTTTCAAACTTTTTATTTGTAAATTAGTTGTGATGCCTAATGTGACCTTGTTGATGTCACCAGTAAACTTTTAATTTTAACAATTTCAGATTTCCTTGGAAAACCTTACATTTGCATGAACAAAACTGATATTGTTAATCAACTGAAGGACCAGTAATAGTTAATATGTTTGAATGTGTGCATTGCAGTATGGCTTTTTAAAATGCCATAGAATTTTTGTTATATTTGCAATATGTATATTTTTCTTATAGTTTCTTGTAGTGTCTGCTAATGATACAGAGGCTCCTTTGGAAAGATTGGATGACACAAACCTGTGGATTCCTCTGGGGGAAAGCCATGAGACTTGGATCAAGCACCTAACTAGTTCAATACTGGACAGTGGAGGTGTGAAAAATGAAGTTCTCCAGTTGATGAAGCCACTGTGTGAGGTGAGCTAAATCATACATTTTTACATGTATGTGTGCTGTCATACACAAAAAATGTGATTACTCATCTTGATAGCAGATAGTAATTTCTGCTATTAAATAATTCAGGGCCTTTGTGATCATATATCGTGGGTACTCATAAAATATCTCAAAAACTCTGAAAATACAGCATTTGAGACATAATTGCAAACTTAGGAGAACTTTATATGGCTGCTTTAAGCGAATACCAGCATAACCCTGTTGAGTGGTTTGTGTGTTTTTTCTCAAGCATTACATGTTTGTTTGGGCAGTTGTGAGTTTGGTTGTAACCTGAGAAAGGAATGTTTTTTGGTTGTCTTTCTTAGCAGCTGCTGTATATTATTATTTTCTAGGTGAAAACAGACTTGTGTCAAACTTTGCTTCCATACCTGATTCATGATATCCTTCTTCATGACTCAGAAGAATCTGGGAGAAATCTTTTGTCACTTCATATCCAGAAGTTTTTTACAGCCTGTTGCAAATTTGCCTCATCCTGTAGATGTACTCCAAATTCTGATTCAGGTAATGCCATAATAGTTTTGTTTCAGCTAAAAGAGGAATTCTGGTTGTGAAAAAAACTATCTTCTGATATCACATGTAAGATGTGCACTTGTAGGCAGGCAGAATTTAGAAGCTTCTGCCCAACTGATCTTTTTTGATGGAGATGCCAATAATTTTGAAGTTGTTCATTGGCAGCACCCAAAAGTATCTTCTGTCTAACTAATTTTTTTTATCCATAACTGGATAATGTTTAGTACTTGCTGAATTTAGGTGTTATCCAATGTTAAGTGCTGCAAGACCGAGTCATGGACTGTCTTTTAAAATGACTGATGGGCAGGTAAATTCCTCTGTTACTCAAACAAGAGCAATAAAAAGCAATTTTCACCTGAATTTTCCCCTTGGAGAAGATTAACCCTTGCTTTAAGTATTGCCTAATATTTTTAATGGTCTTCCTATACATTCAGAAGACCTGTTCCATTCCAGCAAAATAAAAGGAAGTTGTAACCAAAAGAACTGCACCAGAGTATGCGACAGGCAGTGAGTTATTTTTAAAGAAAAGCACAATTTAAACAAGCTGTTTATGTCCTTTCCAAATAGATTGTGGTTGAATTTAGCAGAAATTTGTGTAAAAGGAAGATCTTTGTTGTTAGACACTGGGAATGGTACTGAGCTGAATATTACAGGAGCTGAAATAAACACAGTAACTTCCAGTTAGGGTAGTGGTGTATTTTGGTTTGATTTGGGTTTTTTTGTGCAGTAGTTACTGTGCTATATCTTCTAACTTCCTTGTTCAGTGACAGATCACTGAAAAAAAGTCTGTACAATGTCTTGCAGTCTCTTTACAGGCAAGTCATGCAAGCTTCAGGTTGCCAGAGAGGAAGGGGAACCCTTAGTATTGCAGTTTTTACTAAGAGTGGTATAAATAACCCTAATGATACTTGGTGTACTTCAAAATATTTTCTTGGATGCACATTAGCCTAGACTGAAATTCTGGAACAGTATTCTTTGATATTTTTGAATTCAGGTAACAAGCTCTTTCTACACCTCACAAATTTGTGTTCAGATGTACAGTGTGTTCCAAGAAAAATATGAAGGGATTTTTCCAAATTCTAGAAACTTGCAGTTAGTTCAACAATACCAGTGAGCAAATGATGGAGGCCCCTTCAAACACTGTGATTCATAGAACCACAATCACTTAGTTTGGAAAAGACCTCTGAGATCATTGAGTCTAACCTGTGGCTGTACATTGTCACATCAACTACACATTGCACTGAGTGCCGCATCCAGTTTTTCCTTAAACAGCTCCAGGAACAGTGGCTCCACCAACCTCCTGAGAAGTCATTCCAATGTCTAATCATCCCTTCTCTGAAGAAATTTTTCCTAAAAGGAGTTCTACACAGGGGATCTTATTGAGGCAATAAAAATAAAATAAAATAAATTTTAAAAAAAAGGAAAATAAATAAAGAAAAAAAGGGGACGACATGCAGAAGCTTTAAATGGAGTTCTCCAGATGAAAAACTGTCCTGGTAACAAAAAAATCCCCCAAAACCATGAAATAGCACACAGCTCATTGTATGACAGATTGTTTACAGATGAACTGGAGGTGCAGTAGCCAACAGAGCAAAGATATGTTAATTCTAAAATTGGAGTGATAGACTATCAATATTTGAAGCAAAAATTTTAGTCATCCTCAAGAATAATATGTTATCCTGTGAAAACAAGGAGAAAACTCTTCTTAGAAAATCTAGATAAATTTCATTCCAATCCATCAGGATCCAAATGGGATAAAACAAGCAGTTAGACATGGGAGAGTCAAATGCTTCTGAACACATTCATTTCTGTTTGTTGGAACACAAAAAATGCCCAGATACTTTTTAAATGTGGCATTTGCTTTCTTTAGAGAAAATTGCTTCTTCTGCACCTTACTGTAATGTAGTAGTAATCAAACCTTTGCTTGTGTGCTCCCTATTTCTTGCTTCTTGTAATTGGTAATTCTGAAATGACCAGAGGAATGAAGAAATTAACCCAATCTCCAGAACAACCTGGCTACAACCTGTAGCCATCTGTTTTTATTTTTTTTAGTCCAGAAGCAACACATGGAAGCATAGATTCTTTGAAAGTATGTGCCTGTATGTGGAAAGTAGGGGGTTTTGTGTAGCCATACACACTCTAAAATCTGCAATACAGTAATTTAATATGAAGTATTTCTCTGACTTAGGAATAACTTATATAGTGGATGCCTCATGGCAGAAGTCTGTTACAGAGATTTTTGCAATGGTGTTAGTTCATCTCTGAATTCTGTAAGAAAGAATCCATAGAAATAGAATCCATAAACTAATAATACAAAGATGATTTCATCAAATTGTGGTACAAATTACTATAATCTCATCATGAAAGGAGAAGAAATACATTTTGTGACAAACTATTAATTTAATTTTGGAAATGCAATTCAAAGAAGTTTTTAGTTATTTTCTTGACTGAAAATTGATTACTTTTTATTTTGTAAATGGATGTAATATGACAAAATTCATTATATTCTTTCCTTTGAAATATACATCCCAGATCAAGAAACCCATAATTCTAGAAGTTTGGATAAAGTATCTCGACGAGCCATGCTTGCTGTTGTTGATTACTTGAGAAGACAAAAGAGGTGAATCCAAGCTTTTCAAAACATTGCCCTAATTGAATTGTGACTGTTCAAAGACCTGTTGGTGCTCTAGATTAAAGAAGAACATGGTAGAGAACATGTTGCTTAAAAGAAAAGATATAGTGGTGACCTTGCATTTGTTACAGAAGTGATATGGCTACCCTTAAAGGGTTCTAACTATGCTGAAGGAGTTTTCTAAACCCTTTTGTCTGATGTACTTCTTGTAGTGTGGCTTTTTCAGGAGCTAAGATAAAGTTAGCCTTTGGAAAGCTATATAGTTGATACTGGATTAATTTTGTTTAATGCTGGATAAAAGATCTGTTACAGCAATATTAAAGTCTTTATTTAATCAGATCTGTTTCAGGTACAGTTTTTGACGACAGCTTCTGGCTAGATCTGAATTATCTGGAGGTTGCTATAGCAGCACAGTCTTGTGCTGCTCACTTCACAGCCTTGCTCTACGCAGAAATCTACGCAGACAAGATAAATAGGGACAAGCAGCAAAAAAGGTAGGAGGAGGAGTGCTGTTTGCTGACATATCTGGTAAAATGAATCATGTTTTGTGAGTCCCAGCAATGTTTTGGTTTTAGTTATATGAAAAGTCAGGGAAGCTTTAAAAATATTCCATAGGTGTCTATATGGACATGGAAAATATTTCAGTCCTTGAATGTGATCCAAGCCTCAAAAGAGTGTCATGTTCACTTGAAATCAGAAACTTTTCTTAGTGCTGTTGGTGAAATTACAGCCAGAAATTAACCAAGGGGTGATAGTAAACCCCAGAATGATGACTGGAATTCTCTGGATAGAGCTAAAAGGAGCTTTTCTTCCATAACAGACAATTATCTTTGTTTTCTGGCCCAGCAAGATCAAAGTATAGAACTAGTTTAGGTTTTGTGACAAACCACTGTCAATTAGTGGAAATATAACAAAAGTTTGGTTGTATGCACATAGATTAATTTATTGCTTTTATTCTTTCACAAAGGAAAGAACACTTCAGGCATTCACAAAAGCAATTTGATTTAATAAAAGATTAGGAATTACAATGTGTGTGTTCTCCAAAAAAGCACCTTGGTGTTAAAATCCTTTGATGTTGATATTCCCAGCTCAACTGATCACTTCCTCATTCTGATGGAGAGCCATACTGAATAACCTGGGAATATCATAGTCTTGCATTTATTGTTTGTGCCCCTTATTTCTTGAGTGTTTTCTCAGAATTTCTTTAGTTCTCTATATGAAATTTCATATTGAAACATTTCTTTTAGATCTTCCTTTAAAGCAGCTAAGAGTTTGACATTTGAAGAGGAAAGTCAAAGAACACCTATTGCTACCTTGAATGAAAAAAGTAAAGAAGAAACTGGCCTAAGTTTGCAGGTACTTGTGTGTGGTTCCTAATCTGAATGCAAATGGTCTCGTATAATTATAATTAACAGTAGGTTTCATCTGAGCTGAGGGTAGGTCTAGTAGAGTTCAAAAAATGTGTTTTAAAGTTCTTCTCATATTTTAATTCAAAGTGAACTCAGACAAATTAAATTGAGTATTTGTTCACCTGAAACACTAACTAAATGCCAAGTCTGAAATCACAGCAAAGCAGAATTTGATTCCCAAAAGAACTGACTTCAGGGTGGTAGCCAGCCAAATATTTTTCAGTTTGTTTTGTCACAGATATATATTCATTAAAAATCAGCAAGTGATGTAGAAGTTGTAATTATCAAAACCAAAGTAGTATTATCTCCCTCAGGCCTATTTGATATATCAAATCTGATCCAGTAGCCTTATCTAAGTTACTTCTTTCCATAGGTCATTATTTCAGGACTGTGCTTGTATAACTTTTAAGATGCATTGCTTAGTTGGTGTATCTGATGTCATTTACTACTGTTGCCTTTTGCTTTTCAACTAGCCCACCTAAGGCCCAGCTCTAGGTCTTTAAAAAATAAATTAGCATTGAAAGTAGGCCTGAAGAGTTTGGCTAGACTACATAACTTTTTTTTCCCTATCATGATAGCAGGCTCAGATACTACATAAAGGAAAATTATGCAGTGATGTTATCTGTAAAAACATTTATAAACTGATATGATTTATGTAAAACTAACTCAAGCCGCTTCTAAAAAATAGTTCTTTGTTTTGTGGTGCATGTTCTAGGACCTTCTCATGGACATCTACAGAAGCATTGGAGAACCTGACAGTCTTTATGGCTGTGGTGGAGGAAGAATGTTGCAGCCGTTGGCACGGTATAATTTATTCATGTTCTTATGGTCTTTAAAGGCATTGCTTTCATTTACGAGTAAGGAACTTAAATTGAAAACTTCTTTTTCACTTACAACAGGATAAGAACATATGAGCATGAAGCAGTATGGGAGAAAGCCCTTGTAACATATGACCTTGAGACAAGCCTCTCTCCATCTACTCGCCAGGCAGGAATAATAGAGGTAATATTATTTTGTAAGAGGAAATGAGTGTAAGAAGTGATGTTCATCATATTGAGTCATTTGCAGTGAGTCCAAAATTGTTTTAGGACTGAAAGTTATCTCTTTTTTCATTAAGTCTAGCCCATTATCATAGGCATCCAAACTGTGGATATAAGACAATTAATTATTTGTTCTGAAAACATTAGTGTTCTTAGTCCTCTTGTTATTCACCCATAATCCCCATCATGGGTAATGAATTTTGTGAAATACTTAAAAATAAGTATATTCAATATTATTCCAGATTTAGGCCAGCTCCTAAAATGACAGGATACAGAAAGTAATGTAGTTGGTTATTTTTGCTATCTCATTCTTAAACTACTCCACTATGAATCACTATGTGATTTTTCTGATACAATAGATGAAAAGAACTGATGTTTCTTTTGAATCCTTAATATGCTTTGCCTTTTTAGCCTAAAAATGTTTATACCATTTCTATAAAAATGTAGCATAAATGTATGTATGTTTCCCCTCATTTAATTTTCCTATGGTACTTTTAATTTCTTACCACAAATTATTTAGTATCACTGTTAAAATTCCGTTACAGTTGTCCTTCATAGTGTCTTGATGTGTAATCTGGTTAATTCGTCACAATTGTAAAGATGTTATGGCCTTCAAACAGATAGGAGTTATAGGAAATCTTTTCAAATCCTCATCAGGAGAAATAGTTCATTAAGAAGTAAAATTCATTTTGACTTGCCACCCAGGAATGATGGCATGGAGAAATGTGTGCTGATAGTTAATTTGGTAGTTAATTAATTTTCACAGTGTGAAAAATTATTCAAAAAATGCCAGCCTCAATAGTAATAAAACCATTTTCCTGGAGTTGCAGATATCAGTAGTGTGATTGGTAGTCTTATTAAAAAGTTTTCATTTTACCTGTAGAGTTTGTAAATAGTCATGGTCCTGTCTTTCCTGCAAAGGGTTCTTTGTTTTCAAAAGTAAAACAAAGCCCTTAAAAAATACCAGTTCAGTTTGATAAAGGAGGAAAATAAATTTTTGGGTAATTTTCTTAATTCCAGGCTTTGCAGAATTTTGGGCTTTCCCACACTCTTTCCATGTACTTAAAAGGTCTGGAACATGAAAACACTGAGTGGTGTGCAGAACTGCAGGAAATACGGTACCAGGCAGCATGGAGGAATATGCAGTGGAGCCACATCTCTTCTGTCAAGTAAACACCTTATCTTTTTGCTAGTTCTTTAAGCAAAAGGCAGTGGGGTCAGATCCAAGCAAAAAAAGACAAGATCAGAACATGGTTTCTGTAAAGCAGGTCAGCTAATTCATCTTAATAATTGAACTGAAAAGCAGTATTTTTCAGTTAGATTTGTCTTGTTTGAATGCACATCACTTTTTGTTTTCCTGGGAAACTGTACAGAGATGATTCTTCTTTTTGATTGTTCATTATGTTAAACTGAAATTTTCCATTTTTGACTTTGATACAGAAGTTGTATCTTTAGTATGAGAGAGGGATAGAGAGAGCTCTTAGTATGTAATATATAAGAAAATGGGAAATATTACTCAGTAAGCCACAAGAGGTTATCAAGTCCTGGATATGCAAACACCAGTATTGATTAATGGCTACTGTACAACTAAAACTGTTTGTCACAAAGACAAAATTGACTTCTTCATAGAGAAATAGGTTTTCATTTTATTCTATGTTAACTTTTGTTTTATTTGTTAGAGATGAAGCAAGAAGTCCAGGGTACCATGAATCATTGTATGATGCTCTTCAGTCTTTACGAGATAAGGAATTCTCTGCTTTCCATGACAGTCTTAAAGATGCCAGGTAACAGATTGTATGCAAATACTGTGACATTTATGTGCAAATACTGGGAGGGAGAGATGGAGGCAATGTGTGTGTTTGCAGTCACAGGTTATGTAAGAAAGGCTATCGAGGAGTTTTATGGGCTCAAATAAAGACTCATGCATAGAATAAAAAATATTTCCAGACTGCAGCTCAAAGTTTTTTAATCTCAGTTTGTCATCTGCATATGTAATTTGTGTGCTAATTGAAGATACATTTCCTGTACACACCCCTTATTTTGTGGACCTTTTAAGTGGATTTCAGTGTTGAGTGCTCTTTAGCTGAGTTATCACATGGATTTTGGAATTTCTGAGTCCTTACTGTGTTTTCCTTTATTGACAAACTTAATTTTTTAAAATTTAAATGGTAGTGCAAAGTAATTCTAGACTGAAGAGTTTTGCTGTTTAAATTCTCTTCACTGTATGGAAACTATGTTATGGATATTTGGAATTACTAGCTGAAATGAAATAAAAATAATCTACTATTTTTCTCTTAAATCCACAGAGTGAATGAAGTAGAAGAGCTGTGCAAGGGCAGTCTTGAGTCTGTTTATTCATTATATCCAACCCTTTGCAGACTACAGCTAATTGGAGAGCTGGAAAATGCAGGTCTGCTGTTCTCCAGGTGATGTTTTAAGATTTTTTCACACCACTTCCCCAGTTTGCAGGAGTTTTAGTAATCAAACATGGCACAAAACTTAAAATGGCCTTAACAGATTTTATTCATCAACATCTCAAACTTCATATTGAGAATGACAAGGAATTTAGCTTCACTCCATGAAGACAATTTTAGATTTTCTTTATTTCCAGACTGCCTTAGTTTGCAGTCTAGTTTAAGTTATTTGAAATCATGCCAATATAGTGTTTTAATTAATTGTTTTCTTTCCTTTATATTGAGTTCTCTCATACTCCAAGGTAGCAGTCATATCTCCTAGCTTCTGGTTTACTCAAGTAACTGAGTCCTCCTCTTTTAGTTTCTTTTCTAAAAATGTTTTCCATTTCCGTAATGACATCCATAGCTTTACTGAAAGCTGTTTCAGTTTGAATCATTTTCTTCATGGACTTCTATTACCATCATTATTCTTCCTAAATTCTTAAGATTGCTTTTTAAACACAGAAAGGTATTTATATCTGTCACTCTGTGCTATTAACATTTAATTTTCTCTGCTATAGGTCTGTCAGTTTAGTGGCTAATAGTCACCCCACAGTCTTTTCAGCAGCTCTGTGTTTGAGTGTGATTCCCTTTATTGATGGACCTTTAACACAAGTTTTTGATGCCTAATCAAGAATATTTACAGAGGAGTAGTTCACCTGAGTGTTGTTGTACTTCATGCTTGTTAAAACTGGAAGGCTTCCAGTTTAGTCTGCATATGGTAACCATTGTGGGGTTTTATCACTATTTCTTGAAGTGTAGGTTTTGAACTTTCTCAGCAGTTTACTTTTTACCCATCTTGCATTTCATTGATATATACTGAAAATTAATAACAAGTCTTTTTTCTTTTGGGAACGATTGCAGATCTGTTACTACTCAACAACTGAATGACATTTATTTGAAATGGCAGAGACAGTCCCAGCTTCTCAAAGACAGTGACTTCCATTTCCAGGAGCCTGTCATGGCTCTGCGCACTGTAATTTTGGAGATCTTGCTTGAAAAGGAGAGTGAAAACACCAAAAGAGAATGTATAAAAGACCTCCTCACCAAGCATCTGGTGGAGCTCTCTAGATTGGCAAGAACTGCTAAAAATACTCAGGTAACAAATTTCAGGAAAGACCAGGAACAGATGTTTAGTTGTTTTTAGTTTATAAAAGGACTTAATTTTTAACAGTACTAATGATTAACTGTATTCTAAGTTTATTCAATAAATCAGTCTGAGACTTAAATTATGTGGAATTTATTAATTAATTGTATTTATGAGCATGTTTTTTTAATTTTGTTTGTAAGTGTAAGCCACTGAATGAGGTAGATAATACAGAAATGACATTTTTAGTGAAGAATGCTCTTCTAGCTCTGTTTGTCATTTTGGTGCAGTTTTGCATATCCAACTTTCACTTGCATGATATGTTGTAGTGTTCCAGAGTAAAACTGCAGAGATAACTTCATTGCATCTCTGTATTTAGTGTCGTCTTCAAAGCTTAATACTCTCAAAACGCCATTGCACTGTGGTAAATCTCTTTCTGTGAATGGCTTCCTGGGATTTGCACTGTCAGTGGCTTTTTCAGTTGCTGATGCATTTAAGGCCCAGAGTCAGCCTTGGCTTGTTCTAGGTGGTGCATCTGGATCAGTAACTCCCTGAGAATTTACAGAGCAACAGCATCCTCCAAGGACCTCTACAGAAAACAGTTCCAGATAAATACAGAACCTGGAAAGGTGTTTAACACTTCACATATACAAAACTAAATTAAACTTTGATTCACTATTTGCTATTTCACACATCACTATTCATAAAACTCTTTTTATGAATAGTGATGAAATCAGTAGAACAGTGCTGTCTTTGATTTAATGAATTTGCAGAGGCACTTTACTCAGTGCCTCTGAAGCTGTTGGGAGAATCATTTCAGATATTTTTGTCTCATGCCTGCCCAGCCACCAGCACTGTGACAGTGAGTAGTCTGTAAAAGCCTCAAGTTTGTTAAAAACATAGTTTGTTCCTTGTGCTGTCGTAGTCATACTAAGTAGTGAGGATGGTACTTTACCAGTGATATGTGTGAAGATGCAGGCATGCTAAAGAATTAGTATATGCTGGTGCCAGTTTTATAATTTTTTTTCTGTGGTCTGTAATAATGTATGTAATGCATGTAATAATGTAATAATAATTGCTAAGCTGTAAATCCATTAATTTCGTAGGTACTGATTATAGAATTTCTCTACCTCCAATTTAAGATGTTAAAGAGAGATACTTTATTTTAGAGTTTGTGAGGTTTGACTCCATTCTATTCTTGTTGCAAATCAGGATTTTCTGCAAGTATATAGAAAAATAATTTCACATCTTTGCTGCAAATAATTTTTTTATTTGGATGGGCAGATTATGCTGTACAAATAGAGAAAATTGAGAGAGCGCCTAAAAACAAAACTTGCTGTGAGGTACAGGTATTTTACTTAAAAAATTGTTCATTATTATTTTTCCATTTCCAGCTTCCGGAAAGAGCTATGTTTCAAATCAAACAACACAATCCAAATGGAAATGGAGTTTCTGAATGGCAACTTGAAGAAGCTCAGGTTTTCTGGGCTAAAAAGGAAGAGAGTCTTGCACTGAATATACTTAAATCAATGATAAAAAAATTAGATGCAGATTGGTTTCAGGTATGTATTACATAATGTCTGAACTTACAGGAATTAAATTATTTAAGATCCTAATTCCACTCTCAGAAGTTTTCCCTTAGAAGAAAATTGAAAGCCCCTCTGCAATATTAAATACTAAATCTGGATTGTACTCCCAAAATGTCTGAAAGCAAAAAAAACTGCGTTAGCAAATCTCGTTAGGGGTTTTCAAAGAGAGTCTGTAAGATTGGCGAATGTAAGAATTCATTATTCATAGTCCAACACTAAACCATGTCCCTAAGCACCACATGTATATGTCTTTCATATCCCTTTTAAACAGGGATGGTGACTCCACCACTTCCTTGGGCAGCCTGTTCCAATGCTTGACAATCCCTTTAGTGATTAATATCCAATCTAAACCTCCCCTGGTGCAATTTGAGGCAATTTCCTCTTGTCCTACTGCTTGTAGCCTCAGACAACAGACCAGCCCCCACCTGGCTGCACCCTCCTGTCAGGCAGCTGCAGAGAGTGCTGAGGGCCCCCTGAGCCTCCTTCTCTCCAGGCTGAACACCCCCAGCTCCCTCAGCTGCCCCTCACAGCACTTGTGCTCCAGACCCTTCCCCAGCTCCGTTGCCCTTCCCTGGACACGCTCCAGCCCCTCAATGTCTCTCTGGCACTGAGGGGCCCAGAACTGAGCACAGGATTGGAGCTGTGGCCTCAGCAGTGCTGGGTACAGGGGGACGGTCCCTGCCCTGCTCCTGCTGGCCACACCTGGCTGATCCAGGCCAGGATGCCATCGGCCTTCTGGGCCACCTGGGCACACCCTGGATCGTGTTCAGCTGCTGTTTGCCATCATCTCCAAGTCCTTTTCCACTGGGCAGCTTCACAACTGCCTGGGGTTGTTGTGACTTGGTGCTTACCTTGTTGAACCTCATACAGTTGGCTTTGGCCCATCAATCCAGACTTTACAGATTCCTCAGGATGATGTTTGTTAAAATATGGTCTACAAATACTTGACTAGAACTTAATTGTGTGTACCACTGTGGTAAAAAAGCCTTTATGTCCATACCTTTACATTTACCTATGATGGCATTCTTTGAGAATTTCAAAGCCATTTGCTTTTAATCCATGTATATTCTTAAATATCACTCTTCAGAAAAGCTGCATTATTTGGGGCCAAGTTTTCTGTACATACCAGGGCAAAATCAAGAGCTGTTGCTCTTTTGATTTTTTTAATCTCTCCATGAATCAGTTGATAGGGCCCTCCAAAAATTTTGTCCTTCCTTACATTTACCATGTCCACGTAAGGAGAATTTGTGTTTTCACAGCCTGTGATGTTCACATACGTATTTCACAGTCAGTGTTGCCATCTTGGTCACATGGTCTTTCACATGTACCCTATATTAGAAGTATTTTGCAAACTTAAATCTTACTGTACAGTTCAAGCTGAACATCCAGTCTGGAGAAAAGTCCTTTGGAAACATACTCCCATTATTTTCCCATAACACTTTAATCAGGTTTCCATCTGTCTGAAGAATTTGATGATCACACATGGTTTTTGTGGTTCCTGGCTGTTACCTATGGAGTTGTCTATGGTACTTCAGACCACATGGGGATATTTATGCAATACAATTCTGAAAACATGCTGTGAATGTTTAAAATTTTTATTACATTTTGTCATTGGTTTATTCTGCTTTTGATTGTTCAAGCTATCAGGTATTTCAAAATGTGCACTCTCATTTTGCCTCACATAGAATGTGAATGTGATTTAAGGTTATTGACTACTGTAGATGTGGATGGAAAATAACTCTGTGGATGCATCATGTGTAATAGGCCTCAGTGATTGAATTCTGTTCAGGGTTTAAAGGCTTTAGAAATTTCTTACCTCATATGTAAAAGATGTTTTTGTTTGATGCCTTCCACTCTTAAAATTGTTTTTTCCAAAACTTGCTTTTTCAAAGGTCAAGAGTGATCCTCACCTGAAATTGATGTATACAGAGTGCCTGAGGCTCTGTGGAACCTGGTTAGCTGAAACATGCTTGGAAAACCCTACAGTCATCATGCAAAAATACTTAGAAAAGGTGCCTCCAGTCTTTGAAGTGTACTATTTGTGAGATAATGCTCTGTTAAAATACAGTGTTAAAATGTCAAGTAGATTTTTCAGTGCAGTCTTTTTTTTTATGTATTGAAAATATGGTTTCTTATATAAATATTATGGTTTCACATTGTATTGTGTAACACTGTAATCTTGTTAAAAGTTCAGAATATGGCTTTGTAGAAATCACAGTGAAATGTCTTTTATTGGCTTAGAAGTGCAGTGATTACAACTACTAGTCTAGTTTCCCTTTCCTGTTCCCTATCCCTACCTCTTCCTTCTCAGGACAGGTTATTCACTCACCAGCTTTTTAGTACAGCATTGCATTTCCCCAGAATCAATCAGGTTGGAAAACACCTCTGGGATCATGGAGTCCAACCTGTGACCCAACATCCCCATGTCTGAGTGCCACGTCCTGTCTTTCTTTAAGCACCTCCAGGGATGGTGACTCCAACACCTCCATGGGCAGCCCACTCCAGTGTCTGATCACCCCTCTTGTGAAGAAATTCTTCCTAATGTCCAACCTGAGCCTCCCCTGATGCTACTTGAGGTTAAGGTTATGTCCTCTTGTCCTACCGCTTGTTACCTGGGAAAAGAGCCTGACTTCCCACCTGGCTGCACCCTCCTTTCAGGCAGATGTAGACAGTGATTTTTAGGTCACCCCTGAGATGCTGCAAAGTCTTGGTCTGTTGTTTCAAAGTGCTGTAATTTTTTTGTTTTTAACTTTTAGCCAGTAATAGAAATGTTTGTATTAATATTTGCCCACTCCACATTTCTTTATTTCACACTAATTTATGAAACTCAGCAGAGTTGCCTTTCTCTGTTGCTATCTATATGCTTTCTTCACTCTGGTGATTTGAATTCTTGACTTTCTTATATAATTTCCTTTACTTTGGGCACTTTTTGGACTGTCTTCCATTTTTTTTCTCACCATCTTGTGATACAAGGCTGTAAGACTATTTTAAAACTTCATGCCTCATCACTGTAAAAGATAGATAAGCATGGAAAATTCCTGTATGGCTATTAAAGCCGATAATCTTTTTTGACTGTTTGCACTGAAACATTTCTCAGAGATTAATTTCACTTAGGAGAAAAATATTCAGCCTGTTAGATTCATTTTGTATGCATATTTATTCCATCACAGGCAGTATTAAATAATCTATTCAAGCAGATGACCCTGAGCAGGGAGGGACTTGAACAAGATGAGCTCCAGAAGTCCCTTCCAGCCTCAACCATTCTGTTTTTCTGTGAGAACAGAGTTTCATCAAGCTTTATGCAGCACTGTTTATCTGATTATTGATCTTACAGTTATCTTATTATTGTAACTTCTCCTTTAGGCTGTGGAAATTGCTGCAAGCCACAGTGGAGACAGCAGTGAAGAGCTGAAGAAAGGAAAGATGAAGGCTTTCCTCTCCTTGGCTCGTTTCTCTGATAATCAGTACCAGCGGATTGAGAATTACATGAAATCCTCGGAGTTTGAAAACAAGCAGGCCTTGCTGAAGAAGGCCAAGGAGGAGGTTGGTCTCATCAGGGAGCGTAGAGTTCAGACCAACAGGTGAGCAATAAATGGAGACTGGATACTCTGGAGCTGTCACAGGCTCCAGCTCTACTCTCTGGGCAGCAGCTGCAGCGTGGGTCACCTCTCTACAGCTGCATTTTCCCTTCTCCACAAAGCCATGCTCAGATCCACAGTGCTGCTTGTGAATGGTTTCTGAACTGTGCCCGGACAGGGTCTAGGTGTGTGCTGGATAGTGTGGGCCAAAACTAAGCCAGGGACACAGTGTGGATGATCATGGCCTGGAATTCATGTGATTCCCTGGCTCTGTTCAGTTTATTTGACAAAAATGTTACATAGTATAAATAATGAGTTGGCATTTTTCTCTCTTTCACATTTAGTGAGAGAGTAGAATGAAATTTAATGCAGAATTCTTAAAGACTTAGTAAGAGCAACTGCAAGTGAGCAGAAAAGGATGAACTTCAGCTGCTGGACACTGAAGTCGTTACACAAATGATCTGTACTGGATATTCACATTTATACCAATATTGAGATTAAATCAAGAAGAGACAGAAGACAGGAAGTTTACTTACAGCAGTGAGTCTGTGTGCACATACAGTAAAGGAGTAGCTCCCACCATACAGTTTCTTAGTTGTTTATTTTACTGTGCTTGTACATACAGAACAACTTTAAAAATGTTAAAATAGTGAGACCTAGGGAAGGCCTTGCTGTAAGTTGATTAATAAATAATTTGTTGTTTAAACATGACATCTATTCATGTAGATACACAGTGAAGGTTCAGCGAGAACTTGAGCTGGATGAAGGGGCAATACAAGCCCTGACCGAGGACCGCAAACGCTTCTTGTGTAAAGCAGTGGAGAACTACATCAGCTGTTTACTAAGTGGAGAAGAACATGATATGTGGATATTCCGACTCTGTTCCCTCTGGCTTGAAAATTCTGGAGTTGACAGAGTCAATGAAATGATGAAGGTATATGTTTGCTCCCTTTATTTCCTAATGCTTTGGCAAGTAAATAGCCATCTTCTCCTGTATTTCTAAAAGACAAATTATGTAGCTCCTTAACTTTTCCTGAAAACTTTCTTTTTTCAGTTGTCATTGCTTATCAGTAGTTTTTCATCAGTAAGACCTGTAGTCTTCAATGCATATTAATTTAACTTTAATTAGCATTTTAATTTGATAAGTCTGTATGATTAAACATATGTCATGATCGTTTACTGCGGTCCCCTTGTTCTTCACATACCTTGGAATCTACCCATCTCCAACATCCTTAGGTACATTATTCTTGTTCATATTATATATACTTTCAGATGAAAAGCCATGAAAGGTAGAAGAAAAAATAGTACTCCTATGAAGGACCTGCAACATTTAGGAGACATGGGTCAGGATGATATGATACCCACTGAATTGCTGCTTGATCAGACAGCCATAATTCTTAATTTAAAATTATTAGTATTAGTATTATTGCTGCAGTTTTTGTTAGGTTTAGTACAGCTAGTTTAGTTTAGTACAGCTCTCTAACTGAGTTTCTCTCCTGCAGAAAAACGCACAGAAGATCCCTTCATACAAGTTCTTGCCTCTGATGTACCAGCTGGCTGCTCGAATGGGAACCAAGATGATGGGTGGTTTAGGATTTCATGAAGTTCTGAATAATGTAATTTTTGCTTTTCTTATCTAAAGATACCTTGACTGGCTTGGTAGTGCCTGCTTCTAAATAATATCCACCTTCCTCTGAGCAGTTACAGCTAAACAAGTTACATTGGTGATAAGGGTGTATTAAAAATGAGTGATGCCAAATCAGTATGGTGGGGGAAGAGGATTGGGGACTTCTTTCATTTCTTAACTTAAAAAATCAACTTTATTGATTTTCTTGTAATATAAGAGTAGTTTTATGGAGTTATAGAAATGTACTTTGAATGTTTTTTCAGTTGTGGAAAAGTATTACCTTTTATTTCATCTTAGCAACCTTAGAAGTTCAAAAGAAATAATAATGTTAATTAAGTACTTTTTTTTCTCTTCTGTACTGTTTTCAATAATGGGATCTTTTTCTTTTGTTGGCAGCTATTGTCTCGAATTTCACTGGATCATCCACATCATACTTTGTTTATAATATTAGCTTTGGCTAATGCTAACAAAGATGAACTTCTCACAAAACCAGATGCAATAAGAAGAAATAAGTTAATTAAAAATGCACCAAAAGAGATCTCCCAGCTTGATGTGGTGACTACAAAAACTTCTATTCTAATAATCACATTCAATCCGTTAATTTTGTTAAAAACTGAAAAAACCCAAAACATGTAGAGGGGTGTTTTAGTATAGAGCTCATTAGCAGACTTTTGTTAAGAAGCAGTAGGAGGGAAACAGTACTTTTAATAATTTAAAAACCCCTTTTGTGCATAAGTAGGTAATTATTATTGAAAGAAATCATTACAGGGTTGAGGAAAATACGGTTAACGTTTTGTGCCACAAATGGCCCAGATTATTGCAGACTCTTGTGATAGATATCCCTGGTGTGTCATTCTGTAAAAAGGATTTTAGATGCAAGAAAGACTTGAGTTGCTTTATTGTTGAAAGTACATACTGAATTGGATATTTTTTCTGCTTTGAGTGCTAACGTGTTCCATCTAAGCAGTTTGCCTTGTGCATCTTTTGGTCCGTGTTAAAAGCCATGCTGATAGGTAACACTGACCTGTGGTTTCATGATAATGTTGGTTTTGCTTAATTTTTGTTTAGCCTGTCTTTGGAATCATCCCACATCTAAAGTGTTGCCCCTTCTTTTCCCCATCATTATAGGCCTGACATGATTGGTTGTCATTGTCCTCTTACCCCCCACACTGATGCATTTTTTTCACCACATTTTTATGTGGCTTTTTTTGGCCTTTTTCTCACATCTCTAGTTTTTTTTTGTGATTCCTCCCTTTAGGATTGGAATTATGCTAAAGTAAGTCTCTCAGAGCCAGGCGCAAAAGGAATGCATGGACAGGTTTCTGTCTTTTGCATACAAGATTTTTCTCTTCAGCTGGGAGGAAATAACAGAAGCAGGCAGGTGGTGGAAGAACATCTAAAAACCTGTCTGTCCTTTTTCTGAAGAACTTTTGCATGTCTTTTGCACTTTGCCTGGACAGGTTTGCTCCCTCTCCGTTGCCAATAATATTTTACATTACTCATTATCTCAGATCAGACAGCACAGAATTTTTTCTTATAATTATTTCAGGTCATCTCACAAAGGGCTGTCCATTGCTGCAGTTTGCTCTGTTTTCATAGGACATATCTCAATTGTACTTAATTGACTGCATGTTATGATGCATCTTTAATATTAAAAATATAGTTTACAAGATCTGATGTTTGTTTTCCTTGGGTTTTTTAGGACAGAATGGAAGCTGCCAGGACAATAATGAATATTGTAAGGAAAAGAAGAGCTCCTATGGTTAGAGACATGGAAGCACTTTGTGATGCTTACATCACATTAGCAAATTTAGATTGTACTCAGTGGAAATCTGAAAGAAGTAAGTCTTATGAAAACTGGTTTGTGTTTTAATAATGAAGATAGGTTTTATTTTCCCCGATTAAAAAGTGTGTTTTAAATACTGATGTTTAGTTAAAAGAGGCAGTAGCATTGTGTCCTGTTTTTGATAGATATATAATGTAGTCTGGATTAAAAGTCATAGTAATTACTTGCACTGTAGGGCTCAGACCCTTAGTACAAATCTCCAAAAATCACCACAGTTGTCCTATGGTCATCTTCATCAGTAAAAGCATGCAGTGAGGTTTTGGGTCCCAAAAGCAATGTAAGCTGGGTTTTGTCAGTTCAGGTGTATTTTATAGCTCTGAATTTAAAAATATTAATTCCTCTTAATTACAGAAGGAATAAGTATTCCAGCTGATCAGCCAATCATTAAACTGAAGAACTTGGAAGATGTTGCTGTTCCTACCATGGAAATTAAGGTGACTGAAGTTGTAAAAATACACACTAAAGTCCCATCATCATAGAACCATCTTCAAGCTTTTGTAATGGCAGTCATGTTTTCATCCAATTCCCATGCTCTTTCCAGGTCCACCTATGGGGATACTTCCTTGTCAGGTGGGAGGTGCAGGCTGAGATGGTTTCCTTAGAAGACCATGATCCCAGGCATTGTGTGTGCTGGATAGTGGTTTATTGTACAAAGACAGTTTGCCACTGTTACCTCTGAGTAGTTTCTCATTTTCCAAAGGTGATACCATAGTGAGCTCCCTAACCTACCCAGGGGATTTGGGAGTGGGAATCTCCTGTGTTGTAGGTGCTAGCTCAGAGTTTCAGGGATGCAGCTGAATGTCACAGAAGGTGTGAGAATTAATAGCTGTGCCTCTTCTGCTTTCCTGTGCTTTTACCATTCAGTAATGGGCAATGATCCATTCCCATTGGCTGGATGGATGCACAGGAACTCACCTTTTGATACCACACACTCCACCTGGGAAACTGCAGTTTCAGGGCCATAGAGTTGCTTTTTTGACCAGCATATAAGTTGAAATGTTGCAAGGCCAGAATTCCTCATGCTGAAATCCCTAAGGCTATGTCTGTAAAGCTGAATAAGTCAAGGGACTGCTTTAAGGTATTTGACTTCAGAAACCAGAAGTTGCCACCCATGCTAAATATCATCTGTTTGTAGGGCTCCAGTTGGCCCCAGGTGTTGCTCCTTTGTGCAACTGGATCATTCTTTTCTTTGCCTTTCTTCTCCTCCAGTACAGACTGACTGAAATGGCTGCAGCTCTGTGATGTGGCCTCCTGGGGCAGTGTTCCTCTGGGGCATGAGGGTACAGGGGGTGGCTGAGGTATAGACCCTGTACCCTGCAGCAGGTTTGGGACTGTAGATTTGGTCCTTAGATTAGTCTAAGCCTAATGCTCCCCAGCTATGAGAGCAGTTTCTTGGGACATTGTGTCACAGCTTGTTTAGTGGAAGTCTGCAGTACCACGTCCCCTCTACCAATGAGGTGAACAAGGAGGAATAAAAAAAAACAAAAAACTTTTGCTCAGCATATTTTCATAGCCTTTGTGGTATTATCCTTGCAGGTGATGGAGTGCTCATGTTAATATTTAGCATATAGTCTGCTAATGAGGTTTGCAAAGAACTTATTACTGCTTTGTCTGAGTGAAATGGAGGTAATATTTACATTGATTTTAACTGTATTTTTAATTTCAGGTGGATCCCACAGGACAATATGAAAATTTGGTGACAATAAGTTCATTCAAGCGAGAATTTCGTTTAGCAGGAGGCATAAATCTGCCTAAAATAATAGATTGTGTAGGATCAGATGGTAAAGAAAGGAGGCAGCTGGTTAAGGTGAGTTCTGTCAGCTATAATGATATCTCAGAGACTTAGCATGCTGGAAATTTTTTTTTAAGTTCTCCTGTCAGTTTTCTCATGCATCATTTTTGTACCATGAGCAGACTTTTCACACTTCACTGTCAGTTTCCTTAGTTGAGGAATGCTTTAATAAACGAAATTGTGAAGTATTACTAAGTAATATAATATAAATAATAAGTAATTATATTAAATATGTTTGTAATTCAGCAGTGCATGTAATTTATATCTAGTAGCTTACCTGACAACTACCAGACTTGCCTGGTCATGTCTCAGCTGGTGACCTGAGGTGTTCTGTAAATAAGAAATATCAACATACTGTGTTAAATACCTCCTTTCTTCTTCCACATAAGAACAGTATTTGCAATTCAGAGACAATCAAAAGCATGCACATAGAAGTAAAGATCTCTAAAAAACTTTATTTCTTCTTAGACTCAGCTGATTTCATTCTCTGAAAATAAACATTGGGCAGTTGCTGGGAGAATTCTGTTTTGCTGCTAAGTATGGGTTACTTTTGAAAGCTTTAAAGAGAAGCATGAATCACTAGATCTGCATCCAGCAATCAGAACTGCAGTGCCAACTGATGCTGCTTCACCTGTGTGCTGACTTGCTAAATAGTGGTGAATCAAATACCTGTTTTTTAAGAAGAGAACCATAAGACATTTAGGTTGATAGAAACCTGAATCAAATAACATCTGCCAAAAAAAAAAAATAAAAAGGTGATGATTTAAGTTAATGATAGTTCTGAATGGTTAAGCAGTTGAGCACTAACAGAAAACCAAATACAGACAAAAAAACAACTGTTAATTACATGTCATTACAAGTGATTATTGTGGAAAAGTAACTTGTGTTTTGTGCAATTTTTAAAATAATTTTTTACTTGCTGAGCAAGAAATGGATGCTGAGAAGTGTTTTTCAACTGCTTTTTCTGTTTATGCTGAAGGGACGTGATGACCTGAGACAAGATGCTGTCATGCAACAAGTTTTCCAGATGTGCAATACATTGCTCCAGCAAAACACTGAAACAAGAAAGAGGAAATTAAATATCCGAAGATACAAGGTAACCCTGAACACGAAATCTTCTCTGTGGCAGTAGAGAAATAAAGCATATTTCCCTCTTCTCCTCTTTTTAACCCAAATGCAATATAAAAGGATTTTTATTTATGGGCTATTAAAATAGTCACTGTGCCTTCAGGCATGGAATAGGCAATATATTTATTACAATTTAATTTTTTTCAAATCATTAAAGTGAATTTATTGATGCCTAATATATATTTAAATAATCTTCAAAGATTTCTTTATATGAACTTCTAATTGAAAAGAAATTAGGTAATACACTGTCATTAAACTGTAAGTTGCTAGTCATTAAACTTGAACATGCAAGTTTGTTTATGAATTCTCATTAATTTGCCTTGTGATATTCCTTAATTAGCAATTAATTCTAGTCTTGCAACATTCCTTACAAATAGATTCAGAAGTCCCATCTAGGGTCTTTCATGCAGAATTTGAACTTGTTTTTTTTTTTTTTGAATTGGGAATATGATCCAAATCATGTTGGAATCAGAATTGGGAATAGGAAATGGGAATAAGAATTGCAATAAATTATTATTGTGAATGCAGAAAGTGTATTTAAACAGGAACTTCTGCTTCCTCCTTTTATGTACTTGGCATTATAATAATAGCTGTGAAGGTGACCTCTGAATAAGTACTCTCAAAGTATAACCTCTTCTCTTTGACAAATGAGAAATGTGCACTTTGGAATCTCTAAAGGTGCTTATCTGAATTGCTAATGTGGTTTTAAGAATTCTCAGGTATAGTTAAAGTCACTTTTGGAATAATTTTCAAGTAAGACTCAGGTTTCTGTGTGTGTGAAAAATGAGCGACAGCAGGGAAAAACAGAATGGGTGAGAAAAATAGAATTGTGAGATGTAGAGACTTCCATAAGAAAAGAAAATTGAAGGAAACAGGCAGTAGGTAATCATTACATGTCTAGTGGAAGGTTCACTGGGCTAGGAAAAAATTGCAATTATTAGGTGAAAACATTTGTGTGGATTTTTATATGTGTATATGTGTGTATTTAGAAGATATATTGAGGTGTCAGCTGCATGGTTTGTCCTTCTTTGTCTTTTTAAACAAACAGAAATGTGCACCCATGCTCTGCAGAGTGTAAATTCACAGTTGAGTGTGTATAGCCGTCCCCCATGTATAATCTCCCCTCTGTGGTTTTGCTTTTCCAGGTGGTTCCCCTTTCCCAGAGAAGTGGAGTTCTGGAGTGGTGCTCAGGAACTACTCCCATTGGAGAGTTCCTTGTGAACGCTGAAGAAGGAGCTCACAAGAGATACAGGCCAAAGGATTACTCCAGTTATCAATGTCATAAAATAATTCTGGTGAGTCCAAATAACGTGAAAAAACAAAACAAATAAAAAAAAAAAAGCTGATTCATAATATTCACTGGGGGGAGGGGGGTGGAATTTACAGAGAACTACGTGCTATACCTTTGGTATATCTAATAATGACTATGACCAGTGGCATGGAATGGATAGATATTTAAACTTTTAGTTCAGTTCCACAGATCATAAGTTTATGATTTTAAGTTTATGATCATAAGTTGATGATGTTTCCTCACCATAAGTTTACAAAATTGCAGTCAAGTATAGCTGTTACTTTATATACCCATGATTGTGCAAGAATCTATTTCCTTTCAAATTGCTATCGTAGTAACAGGATAAAAGTGTATTTTAATGCTTGGTGGAGCATTTGCATGGGAATGAGTGAGGATGACTTTCTCACAGTTGACATGAGGCCATCAGATAAGCAGAGGTGCCAGAACAGAGTGCAAAGAAAGGAAGTGTCTCCCAACAAGATCCATTTACCTCCACATGCCTATAAAATACATGCATCTGCTGCATCAAGGAAATAGGAGTGGTTTTTCCCCATGTTTTTTAGCCTCTGAGTTGTGTATAAAAATAGAATTGTTTAGTAAGACAGATAGTTAGGGACATTAATAATTGCTGCAAAAAAGACAATCATTCTTAGCTCAGAAAGGGAAAGAAGTGATAACAGCATTTGATGGAGGGGAGGTGGGTAGAAAGGAAGGAAGAGTTTATTTCCTTCTGAAGGCGTTGGTCATGGCTAAAACGTTTCTTATGTGTTTAAAGGATGCCCAAAAGAAACATTCTGAAGAGAAATACAGAATCTTCATGGAAGTCTGTGAGAATTTTCAGCCTGTGTTCCGGTATTTCTGCATGGAGAAATTCCTGGACCCAGCTGTGTGGTTTGAAAAGCGACTGGCATACACTCGCAGTGTGGCTACATCTTCTATAGGTATTGCATTAACTACAGTGCCTTTTTAGGTTACACAGCCTAAGAGTTTCTACCATTTCAGACATAGTGGCTGTCCTGCTTTTGTGGCATGTCAAAAAAGGCATAGTAGGGGGCAAAAAAGGCCAGCAAGAACATCAGCATTATTTTGTAATTAAGATTTCTGATTTGTTCCTCCACATCCCCACTTTTTGCTGCAGAGGGAAGAATGAAATTCTGCTCCTCTTTGTTTATATAGTGGTTTGGTTTCTTAGATTCTGGTACTTTGGGTTTTTTAACCTGATTTTATTTCTGTTGTTTTGGTTTAAAATTTATTCATTTCATGTGTAGCCTCTGATGCTTTAGCTGAATTGAAAAGCTCAATCTTTTACTGTCTTTGTACTGGCATTATTATCCATTTATGACTGAAATGGTTATTTAAGCTTGGTTATTAAGCCTTTGTTTTGCCTGTCATAATAAAGAAGAAGAAGTACTTAAATGTAAGTACTGTGGATTCTTTTCTGGATGACTCAGTTCTGTACAGAGTCTCTGGAAGACATTTGTTAGTAGATTTCAGAAATTGCAGTAGGTCCCATTCTAGACAGTAACATGTTTGTGCACGCCCTTTTTACTGAAAAAAAAGGTAAATCCGCAGTTTAATACAATTCAGAGGAAAGGTTTTTGTAGGAAATACTACTGCTGTCCATGTCCATCAGCTAATAAAAACAGTAAAAGGTGTAAGTTGCAGTAAGGGAGATGTAGTTTGGAGTTTTTCTACATTTAGGGATAGTAAAGCACTGAAATAGGCTTACATGAAAGGTCTTTCCTATAATTTGGATCACTGGAGATTTTTAAAACTGACTTGGACATCAGTTGTTTTGTTGGAGGGGTTTGCTAATGTTAGTAATAATACAAAAAACCTGATTTTATTGTGCACTTGCTTTTAATTTTAAAATTTTTTGAAAGATGTAATATTATTTGATAATCTTTGATCTACAAGTAGAAATGGGGAAGAAATCTGTGGAGCAGATAAAACAATGCACATTTGTATGAGAATAAACTTCTTGCAATTTCATTCAGTCAGCATTTTCTTTTTGGATTTGTGGAATGGTATTTGCTCTTTCCCTAGTCAACACTATATATGGGGGATGAAATATTCTCACAGTAATCTTTCTTAAGCTTTCTGTGGTTTTTATGACATGGTTTCAGCACTTACATTTTTGTTTCAGTTGGCTACATTCTTGGACTTGGAGACAGACACGTTCAGAATATCTTGATAGATGAACAAACTGCAGAACTGGTGCATATAGATCTGGGTAAGTAGGACAGCAAGAGAACCTTAATTTTTCTTAACTTTTTTTGAAAAAACTTTTATATTCCTTTCATTTAGGGGTTGCTTTTGAGCAAGGCAAAATCCTTCCCACACCAGAGACTGTTCCATTTAGGCTAACCAGGGACATTGTGGATGGAATGGGCATCACCGGCGTGGAAGGGGTCTTCAGGAGGTGAGTGCTCCTGAACTGCACGGGGGTGAGGAGGCAGCAGAGTACTTCCAGCTTTTGATTGCCTCATGTTAAATAGTTCTGATGCTTGAGAAGGGACTCAGATTTCTGCTGCTAACACCCAAACCTAAATACTGACCTTTAACTCCTATGCTTGTATTTATATAACCAGCTGCAAGCTCATTTTTGTTGCTCAGTGTTTCATCCTGTTCACTTGCCAGTGGGTTAATGTCACCCTCTTGTGGAATTCAGGGAGGGCTCAGTTTCCAAAGTCTCCACAGCTAAATGTTGATTCAGAATGATTTTTTTTCCTTCAGAACTATGTATTTCTTTCACAGCTATACTATATATTTGGAGCTGTTAAATGTCTTTGAACCAAAAACATTTGTTTTGACTCTAATTTCTGTTTAGTTTTATGTGTTTAATTTGGAGTATTTTTTTCCCTTTTGGATCATATATTTTATATTACTTTGTAAGTGCAAAATCTAAATCCCATAATAGATCTGGACTGCAAAACAGAAGAATCCTAAATGAGTTGAGTTTCAGTCAACCTCCATCCTCCCTGCTGTGAATGACCCAAGGGATTCCTAAATAGCAGGACATTTCTCATTCCAGACTTGGATGATGTTTGTGAAGTAATGGTTGCAATCCCCAAATTTCATGTCTTTAAAAAATCACATAGTGTAGGTGTTGTCTTTCCAAGGCAGCAATTAAAGCTAATAAGTAGTTCCTAGTACACCTTTGTCCCATGAAGGAGCAGTCACTGCCAGTTCTAGTGTAAAGATGATGCTGTCAAACAGTTTGCTATTACTTCTGAAACCATGATACAGAAAAATTTGACTTGTTGGGCTCCAGCTGAAGTAAATGAGTATCAAAGGCACTGGTGCAGATGCTGTTTCTGCCTCAGCCAGCCTGATTTGTACTTAACAGTTCAGGTGTCAGTGGTAAACAGGCCCTTGGCTGTGAATGTGTTCAGTGAACTTTGGTGTGTGTGTTCTCATCCTGAGGTAGACAGATCCCAAACCCTCTTTCCAGGGACAGTAGTCCCTGTCCCATAGGATAGTTTGGCATTCCTTCCAGGAGCTTAGTTTGCTTGGGAGCAAATGCAGGTCACCACTTCTGTACCAAAACTCATTGGGAAGATTGCAGAAATTGCTTAGAGTCTGGCTACTGGATCTACTCATTTCATGGAAAACAGCCCTACCAAGATTCTCCAATTCCAGAGCAGCCCAGCACGTGTTTTCATCCACCCAAGCAATGCTGCCACTGTGGCACACCCTAATAGGCAGTGTTAACTCAGTGGTTAATCCTGTATATCAAAATATTCCAGACAGTGAAACAGGTCATCCCTTTCCACAGAGAAATAACAATCAGTGAACTACACAGTCTTCTCTTGGTTTTACATGTCTAAATTTCTCTTCTTTTTTTCCCCAGGTGAAAATATCAGAGAGGTTAACTCCTATGTTAGAAATTACACTTTAAGTAGAGCACAAATATCCATTATTCAAATTACAAAAATACCATTTCATCTTACCAAAATAACCTAAAATACTGTAAAATATTTTCTAGATGCTGTGAGAAAACAATGGCTGTTATGAGAAATTCTCAAGAAGCCTTGTTGACTATTGTAGAGGTAAGCATTTTTTCTTGCCTTTGGCTAGTAACCTGCCAGAATGTCTTCAGTTTCTTGTCTTTGTATGCATCACTGCCCCAAATACTCATTTAGAGTGTTTTGTACTGAATTAGAACATGGTGGTGTTGGTCAGATTTGTTAATTCATGTAATCTTTGATAAAGTTGTAACCAGTTTGCATTTTCTATGGAAACTGTTTCCTTCAGGCAGTTCTCCCTCTTGAACACCTACATGCTTCTAGCCATAGTGCAACATTCCCAACAGGAGTAATACTGACTCAATTAAATCCTCTTTGCATAAGTTACAAAGAAGAGAATGAAGCTGATTTTTGAAAGCAGGTTATACTGTGTATTAAAAGCTAATCATTCTCTTTAGTGCCTAGCAGTGTATTAAAAAATTCACTGCTGAGGTGGGACTGATGGCAAAACTTTATGAAGCATGAACCACACAAAAACCTGCAAATGCCCAGAGGCAGTTTGGTTGGGTAATTTACTAACCAATTTAGCCCAATTCTATTGATTAAAAAAAAAATAAAACCAAACCAAAACACTAAGCCTCCTAATATTGTGGTTAGTGTGTTTCCAGTAGTGCTAGGGCACTGAACTAGCTGTAATTAACAGTTGAAATTAAAAAGAGGTTTATTTACTGTGTAGGTGCTGCTCTATGATCCTCTTTTCGACTGGACCATGAACCCCTTGAAAGCTTTGTATTTGCAGCAGAGGCCGGAGGATGAGGCTGACATGAGCTCTACACTTGGTACTGATCCACAAGAACCTAAAAGAAAAGCCAGGTGCAAGATTTTTTCTTACCCTCCTCTTGTTGCACTGTTGCCTTGCTTTATGGTTTTCTCACTGGATGTTGTTCATGTTGTTCAGGATCCATACCTAGAGCACCTCTTTCTCTTTTTTTATTCTGCCAGCAGTGATGACCAGAGTTTTAACAAGGTGGCTGAGCGTGTTCTGATGAGACTCCAGGAGAAGCTGAAAGGTGTTGAGGAGGGAACAGTGCTCAGTGTGGGAGGGCAGGTGAACCTCCTCATCCAACAGGCCATGGACCCTAAAAATCTGAGCCGTCTCTTTCCTGGATGGAAACCCTGGGTGTGACTTGGAAGGATCCCGATGCTTTTAGAAGAAACCTATTTTTCTTTGCACCAAGTGTTCTAACATTTCAAACTGGTATTTCACAAAATTTATATCAAGAGCAACCACAATGCCTTATCCATATTAGCATTTGGTGGATGGCAGCATCTGTTACTGAGAAACATTTTTTATTCTGCTTAGCTTCATCCTACAGTCTAAACCACTAAGCACTGCTTTGATGTTCCTTGTGACCCACAAGGATTTGCTTGGGCAGACTGGATGTGTTGTGTTCTTACACAACAGTGATGAATCTCATGTTTTATGTGCTAAAATGCAGGACTCCTATATCTGGTAGTGGCTGTGTAAAATGGATGATCCAAAATCCAGGATTCATGATATAACCACCTAAACTACATTTCCAAAAGGGGGTTATACTTTAGTTTCATAGTGAAAGAAAAAAAAAAAACAGAGAACCTCATGTGTAATGAATCAAGGGGTTTTGGGGTTGGGGTTTTTTAAGCTAAAGCTTGTGTATATAAATGACAACTATAGGTCAAATAAAATATGCTGCTTTTTTTTCTGTTGCAAATTAAATTTATGCTGGTACTTTATATTACTCTAATAGTACAAAACAATAAAAAAATATTTAGTTTTTGTTGCTCTGACTTCCTTGACAAGACATATTGACCATACAGTGAAACTTAGCATATTGGAAATGCCTGTAAAAAAACCAGTCACTGTTTTTGCAGTAAACACCTCTCAGAAACACTGAAGTTGTATTCTGAGCACAAAAATCTCATTCTGAGTGTATGTGGTTTTACAGGAGACATTGCTCCTTTTTAAAAGTAAAAAATCAGGTAGTCAGTGAATATGGATAATTAGAGAATCCATTCAAATAATGGTCTAACTTGCATAGTTAATAAGATGCTTCCCAAAGCATCTTTATATTTCAAAATAGGAATAAAGGTTGGTGTACCCTTACATTATCTTAGTTTACATTTCATACAGTATTGTTTTTACAGCAGTATAAATGAAGAACTCCTGTTCCAATCAGCATTTAATGTGGTTTTATTTGTACAGTGTTCCCACAACTTTTATGCTATAAGATACTGTCTATATGGCAAAATGAGTCTTTTGTAGTGTGTTTTCATGCAGCTGACATAAATTTTTGTTGATCCTTGTAACCAAAAGTGCATCCTGGCTTTTTTTTGTGGGGAGGAAATACTGTCCAATGATCTGTTTGTTCTCTGAAAATTAAAGTAACTGACAGAGCCCATGCTCTTTGTGTGAAATTTAAAGGACACTTAGGAAAGGGAGACATGTCTTATCAAGCAATGGCAGGTAGGAAAGGACTGAACAAAAAGTCCTTGAAGTATTTTTCTTCACCAGAGACTGTCCTGAGGTGATCTATAATGTTAGTGTATTCCATATCTATCTGCACCCAAAAATTGTTACTGTCTCTTATAACCAATGTAGTATTTTTGTACATTATATCCTCAGTAAAGGGAGAGCAGATCCTGCTTTTATGTGATTTTTTTTCCATCTTGATACAGATCTTTTAGATTCTCATCAGTTGTTAACTCTTCCATACAAACCCAGCTTTGCCTCCACATACACATTCCCCAGACTACCTCTGTCTGTGGTAGGGAGTCTTGAGATTTCCCATAGAGATAGATTCTGATTTCTAGAAGACCAAATGCTTAGTTGTAGGTGTTTCTCAAGCACTGCAGAGAAAATAGTGGCTTTGGAAATTCTGTCCAAAAAGTGCTCCATACAGAGTTGAGACTGTATAAAATAATCAACTAATAAGGCAGTTGTACTTCTCATGACTCACCTGGAATGTCAAGACACCTTCCAGTCATTGTAGCCCTGAGCTCACCTTTGCTTGGACACTACTGTTGGATTTCGGCCCATCAAGCCAAAGGAAAACCTGAAATTACATAGTTGTACAAGAGCTGAAAGGTTGTGTGCACATTCTTCAGCATGCCTTCCCAACCCACTGTCCTTTTAAGGGAATTTAACTTCATACATTTTATCAACACAATCAGTCATTGTTAGACAGGGACTTGCACTTTTTCTTCAAGTCTCCAGCCCTGCTTCCAAGCCCTTAAGCATGGCATGGACGTTCTGGATATCACTTATCAATAATCAAGATGTTTTGCCTAAATGAGTACCTCTCATGGGCAGCTCCCAAAACAAATGTTTTCATGGAGGAGAGACTCTTGGAGTGCCCTGACCTGTGTTCAGACAGCTGGCACGTCAGGACTAGACCAGTACTCCTTGGTTAAGATTTTCATTCCACAAAGTTTGCCAAGATACCTGAAATAGCTCACACATTATATAAGCCTTTAATTGGAAAGTAACATCACCTTACTCAAAAACCAAAAGTTAAGTCAGTTACTCTAATCAGACATAAAAAAGGAAGCAATGTCTAACCAATTTTGCTTAGTATCTCTGTCTTCACATTGGTTTGCAGTTCCTTTTCCTACCAGACTCTGCCCTCACAGCCCAGTGTATACAAACACTGTTGAGCCAAACCCCAGGCACTGCTATTCCCTTTTGCACCACTTCTGAAAGGAGCTCTCTGACAAACCAAAGCTGAGAAGAAGCCAAGTGGTGCTGCCTGAAGCTGAGCCCATAAAGTGGGGGATGACTGAGCAGTGTGGGATATTGGGGGTCCAGCTTGCTTGAGCCATGGCCCTTGTGCTCCCTCACCCCTTTGTTATTAAAGCAATTAAGACTTCAGTTAAGCAAAATCCAAGGTGAATTCCAGGGTTCTTTAGGGCTTAGGGCTGATGCTGCAGACAAGTCCAGGGGTTTGGCTTCATCTTCCCTGAAAGCAATACTGACTGTGACATCCCCTCACAGCAACCTGTCCTGAGGAACTTCTGTGTTGTGAACTGCCAGAAGTAAAGCAAACAGCCTGGGACAGGGAGAGAGAACAATCACAGTCCAGAGGGGATTATTTTACAGGCAAAATGTATTTAAGTAAATGTTACTGAAACAGGCTAAAGATTAAAAAATCCTGGTAATAAAAGCTAAAAATAAAGGATCGGTTTGTAACAACTTTTTCAGCTTTTAGTATAAAGTATGAGCATTAATTCAGCATCTACTGTGCAGAAGCCTTGTGCACTGAAGTAATGCATTCTGAAAAACTAAATTATTACAAATGCATTTTGAGCAGGATATTGACATTGGTGTTTATAAACAGCAGAGTCCATTATAAAAGCAGCTGACAAACTGACATTTGGTTTTTCAGTCAGGCAGTGCTCGTTCAGTCAGCTTTTCTGGTGAAATTAGAACTCCACATCACAATGGAGTAGAGAAGATATAAACAAATACTAAAAAAAATAACACTTAGTATTAGTATCCATTGGAAAAAGGTCTTTCTCAGTGAAAAAGTGAACTTACTGGTGTTATATCTGGTCCTGATATGAATTCTGTTTTTCTTTCTTGAAAGGGAGTCAAAGCCTCTGTTCCACTGAAGTTACACTGTGGATATGGATCATATTGTGACTTAATAAACTGGAAGTCTAAACAAGAGTGGAAATGCGAGTAAATATATAATTTACATCTTTAAAATTCCTCTATATGCATACCTGCTACAAATCCTTATAAAACTAACTGAAAACACCAAAAAAAAAAAAAAAATCAAAGCTAGAGACAGTTCTATTGTGCTGCAGAAATGGAGATATAATGAAATTAAATTTCCTTAAGATAGCACATCTAACAAAGTAGTTTCTGTAATTATGAGACACATCTGATATTAGTGCTTTGGGGTTTGAGTCTTTTTTTTTTTTACTTAATAATTTCCACTTCATATTGTTCCATAGTTTAAAATAAGAAATTATTCCTCACAAAATAAGTTTGTTGAAAGTTTTTTTTTCTAGACAACAGCAAATCCTAAATTACATCAAACCATTTCAATCATCTCAGTGGAAAGGAAAGGAGAATCTGGGTCTTTATATAATTTTGTTTTGGTTTTTAGACTTGCCTCACTACCTTAATCAGTTTATTATGTTAACACACCTATGCATTGCATAATGCATAAGTAGATCATACACTAAGAGCCCCTTGGCTATGTCAAAACACAGAAACTGATGCCCTATCAGCACACAGCTGTCCTACCAGTGTAATTAAAACCAGTTTTAAATCAATTTATTTAGGTCTGTGAAAAGCACTGTGGGTGCAAACCTCCATGTGACACACATCTCATTGTAATTATCTCTTATCTGTTCACCTTAATTCTGCCATTTACACACAAGGTCTCGTAAAGCACTGACAACACACGAGGGATTGTGTTAAGGCAGACATTATGTACAGAAAGATAAACACAAACCTTTGAGCCTCTGCTCCTCCTCAGGATATGCAACAATTACTTCAAGCAAAAGTGTCCTGTCATCATTCAGCTCCAAATTACCAGCTTTACTTTATGTAAAACATAGAAGTCAGCTTGTGGGCTCCCTGTTTCTCACTGTTCTTCTCACTCCTACACAATTTTCTGAGTCTTTGTTCTAATGGTTATAAAGTACAATTTTATTTTTTTTTAATTTCAAAAGCCCTTACTGAATGTGGCTCTCAGGCTGTCCCTCCCCTGCTTCACTCATTGCTCTCTGGTTTCATTACAGCATCTGCACTACAGCTGTAGCTGAGGGGTCTTTTTATACTTTGTTGCTATGAAAGAACTACTCATCTCTTAATTATAGGCATATTTGAAGCTTTTAAAGTTAAATAATGCTTTAAGAATTTGCATGTCTACAAAACAATTTCAAGGAACTAATATGATTGTATTAAAAATATTTTTACATTTCTGTTGCATTTTCCAGTTACTCTTTATTAGAAATATGAGTATCTCAGTACAGGAGCGATCCAATTGACTACACACCAAGGAGTTAAATGGATTTCTTAACTGGAGGAGGAGGCTGTTACAACATGTTCTCTATATAAAATAAGTAATTTACTTTTATTGCTGGCTGTCACAATGCATTTAACATATCCAATTTATGAATAACTCATTATTTTGATATTGGTCTTCCAAGTCTCTCTGTGAGGTAACTAGAATTTACTGAAAAATGCATTCTCATCCACTTAGAAACCGCTTCCTTGTTGTAGAGTTGCTCAATTTTTTATGATTTATCCTTGCAGATTCAAGAAAAACAGCTGGTTTGTATTAAAGATTCACGATACCACTCCCATGTATTGATGTATGGCCTTTGTCAGTATTTTGGGGTTTTTCAACAAGAAGACATTATTCCCTAATATTGGAAGCGTTAAATAGAAAGAAAGTGCTGCATTGATTGCAGTCATTGATTAATTGCTTCTCTCCAAAAAGTACAGTCAGAACCAAAATAAACTTAATTCTAAAATAATTAAGTGCACAGGCAGTGGTGTTACAATCTTGCTTAACAAATCCCTATGCCAACAATAAAACACAATAAAACCAGTTAAATCCTTAGAGTGATTCAAAAGTATAGATGTACCTAATGCTTCATTTTCCTTGTGTATAATTGAATTGAGGTATACTAATTCACTATATTGTGTGCATAACCCAAAGTTAAATAAGGAGGGAGAGGTTTGAGACAGAAATCAAATCATTATAGAAGAAAAGCAGAAATTTGGTAAAAATGCCAGACATCTGGGCAATAACCTAGCTACCTTTCAGCAATTTCAGGTGAGGCAGCCATAATACTTAGTTAAATAGCCCAAAAGCATTAGATATTTACATAGGACTATGATTTTTCATGTTATTTAAAGACCAAAAATCAAGAGACAAGCATTTTATGCCTAAATCAAAGCAGACCCATGTAGCAAGATATTTGAAGTAAAAGAACATTTAAGCACCTCCTACCATTTTTCAAGTATCCCTGCAGCACCCAAGTCAGAAGCCTACACTCCACAGGCTCCCTCTGTGGCTGCCAGAGCTGGAAAGGCTCTTCCCCAGAGCAATTTTACAACAGCCAAGACATTAATTGCCTTGCAGAGATCCCAGGTTCTTCCTGCTGACTACAGAAGAACCTTGGACAACTCTTCCTGATGTATCTCTGCCAGGGAACCAAAGACAGGTGGAATAAATCTGACCATTAAGAGTCTGCCATAAGAATCAGGTGTGGCTGAAATCAACAGAGAAACTAAGATTGAGCTGGGGGGAAAAAAAAAGGCAAAAAAAAAAAAAGCTGTGGTTTAGTAAAAGCAGAACCCCCACAAATCTGTAAGTCAATAACATTGACTTAGAGTGGTTAGCGCTGCAGAGATTGAGGATTTAGGAATCTAGTTTTATCCACTTTGACTTGCTTTGCTGAACATGTTTGGTGAATGCAAATGTTCTTAATGCTTTCATGCAGTGGCAATTTTGTGCATCCAGGATGAATACCACAGAGAATTCCCCATATGGCAAAGTGATGCTCACAGTACCTCAGTACCTAGCCTGATTTTGATGACAGTGTCTGATGCAACACCAAGCAACTCTGTCTGCAAGGAAAGATAATGATCTGTAATGCTTGCATCCTACAGAGAAATTAGGTCAGAAAGTATTTTACTGTGAATATTCTGCTTCAATTACTTGGCAGTACTTGCAGAAACAGGCTCTTGATCAGGTTTAGGCCCTTTAGAAGAGAAACTAGAAAACGTGCAAAGCATAGTGAGGTTTCTAGCAGGCAGACAAAGCTGCCTAAAGAATACAGCATCTTCAGTCTCCCAAGAATTAGCAAAGGAAGTCAAGTTGGCCTATAAATATTTTCATAATTATCAAGCAGCTTTCAAGTGGCTTGTAAGAGATGAATTCCAGTCCATCATAATTAACTCTAAAAGACAGCTGCCTTCTGTGTGCTTAGTTTCTTCTGTTCTTCCTTCCCTTTAGTTTTGTCTTTACTTTGATGTTCTGCTTTGTTTTCCCTTGGATCACAGTTTCGGTTTTCAACCTCACAGTGCATCCCTTACTGTGGGACCCAGAAAAGACTGGGGGCAATCAAAAATAACTGTCTGGTTTCAATTACTGTAATGAGCCTGATTTTACAGCCCTATGCCACAACTACAAAGCAGTGGGACAGCCAGTAGTGGAACCCAACAGGCCACTCACTAGCAGAATGTAACTCACTTTGCATTGCATTCCCTAACCTGTACAGCCCTCATCTCCTGAGGGTAAATGCTCCTCACCAGGAGAGGAAGATCTGCTCCTCTAACACCTGCAGGTTCTTTGCTGTAAAGGAATAATGGGCACCCTGCAGAGAAGTGCAAATATAGAAAATAAAAAGGTCTTTCTACCTTACCGCTGTGGAAAAAAGCTGTGAACAGATTTCCCCGCTCCAACCTTAGATAATTTTAGAACTTGAAATGGTCTAATAAATCATATTCATGTAAGAGAAACTGAACACATTTTTAGAAGAAATAGTTTATTTTTATGTTAGAATAAGCTAATAGTGAAAAAGCTCTTACAGAGAAGTATGTATTGGTATAAACTACAGACCCACATTCACTACATAGAAAGCAGATTGAAATAGAGCATCTAGATTCCTGAATTTATTTTTCCTGAAAATAACCACTGGGTGAAAATCAGCTCTTTTCCTCCAGCTTAGAATTTACAGAGATACTCAGAAAAATAATGTTTTAGTCCTACACAACTTAAAATTAGCTCATCATATCCACATCCTTTTCTAAGCTAATTCTTTTCTAGCTATAAGTAACAACTTGTGACCCTTGAAGAATTATTTTCCTCCTCCTTTTTGAGTAATAAGAGAGGATATGTGTATAATTGATGAATTAGAGTCATCTGATGGACAAGCAAGCATGTAGGACAGGTCCTCACTTCTGGAAGAGTGGCATCTGTAAGTCACTCTGAATTAAAAACAAAAGACACGCACAGAAGGAAAAAAGCAGGGATAAGAAAAGGCAAACCAGGAATAACGAAAGGCAAACCAGGAATAACGAAAGGCAAAGCAGGCAGGAGCAGGTTTGTGAATGGACTTTCACAAGAGCTGGTCCAGAAAATAGACTTGGGTACCATGAAAGAGCAGAAAGGAGATGAGAGGTGAACAGGATACCAGTGAAAGTTTGAGCAGTTCTGTGATCATCCTTGAGGCTGGGATACACAGGATTTCGGGCTCTCAGGCACATGGTGTGACTCGTGGGGTGTCCTGTGCAGGGCCAGGAGCTGGACTCAATGATCCTCGTGGGTCCCTTCCCACTGGCAGCTTTCAAGGAGATCACAGAAAGCCATCCCTGAACAATGAAACTACCCCCATTTTAGATTTCTGAGTCCATGTATCTTTCCACAGTGCTTGTTTTCCCCTCAGCCTGACACTCAGATGTAAGCTGCAACATAAGCTGAAACTCATGTCATGGCTTGACAAATATGCTTCCCACCAGCTGGGAATGAGCAGAGAAATCCACCTTTTTCTTTGAGGATCAAGCCAGGAGGAGGGGGTGACTCACAGGGAGCTGGCACTCCCACAGCCAGCCCTGTCTGCTCTGGAGAGCCTGGTGGCTGCCAGGGAGTGACTCTCGGTCATTTTTTCAAAAATTTTATATTTGTTTACTATGATACTTCTCTTACTGAATAGTTCTAGATTTTAATTTAAAGTTGTATCAAGAACATTCAGGAAGGAGAGCATTGGTGAGTATCTTCCCTGTCAGAATATCCAATTACTTCAAGAATAATAGAAGAAAACAATACCTACTGCCAACAAAGTAGATTTTGTTACTGAGTTCAATGACAGTTGTAGACATGCAATTGAATCTCCAAATAGATCCATTTTTAAATGGATGTGTATATCCATTTGTATTTTTATGCAATGTCCATCAGTTTGGTAAGTAAGCAGAATCTTTGTTTCTGAAATCAGAGATTACCAGATAAGCAAATAAATACAGTGATTTCTGGATAGCCTGTGACCAGTTAGATATGGTAGCAGCATGTATACTACTTTGACTTCCTTTGTCAGTAATGTGAAGACCTGAGAGATGACTATCATATTCACACTGCTGATCCAGCCTCAGGTAACGGGAAATTTTAAACGTATCAGAGAAAGAAGAAACTTTATTTCATTTTAATTTATTAATCCTTCTTATCATGTAGCATATTATCCTGTATTGTTTAATTTATCACGGGCAAAAAACCCTCGAACAAGCCAAACCCTAAAGTTTTTTTAATTTTGAAATAAAAAAGTTATATATGGTTAGGGCTGTTAGATCAGCTAGATGGATAAAACCAGGTAAATAAAAGAGGAGAACGCCTGTACTGTTCCACAGGAGATACTGTTCCACAAAACCTGTTGCCTTTTATATAACAAAGAGTTTCAAAATCCTTGATTGAAGAAGAGGACATAAAGCACTGGAGAAAACACACCCTAGATTTGCTGATGATATTGCAACTTCTTTTCAAAGACAAAGACTTTGAAACAGCGATCAAAAAGCCGTGAAAGTAATAGAAAGTCTGTTTGAAAGCAGGCCCAACTACACTCACAAGATAGCTTTTGAAACTACTCAGGCCAGTTGTAAGAGACAGCTCTTGCCAGAGGCCCTCATCCCCATCAGTACTCCAAATTAAAATTTATTACAGAAAGCAATTACATGTAATTTAACATTAAATTAAAATGCAAAGCTAAATCCAGACAAGTATTAGTCTGACAATATAGGGAAAACACAAATGTAGGTGCAATATTATACAAATAAGGCAGCTGTAACTATAAATATATGGCGTTGTTCCATGGAAAAACAGAGAGGACCCTGTAATAAGCATTGGTTTAACTGAAAATACAAGGGCTGATTTCCCTGCTGTGAGTGAATGCTTGATCCTGGGGAAGTGCCAGGAAAGCTGTCACAGCTCTCAGACCTTGAGATATCAGCCAAGGGAATAGCTGCTGGCTCCATGACGGGAGCAAGTGTTCCTTGGAAGGGAAACAGTAGTTTTGTAACTCATTATTTGTTTGCTTTGCTTGCTTTCTTTCCCAAAGGAAAATCTGCCTCAGCAATTAGTGAACAACTGATCCTTCATGAATCAATGATTTTTTTCAAGAAGGGCAAGAGGAGAAATTTTATAGGTTTAGATTCAACTCAATATACAATATTTTGTGTGAAAGGGAGCCTTAGTTTGGTTTCATTCTGTCTTCTTTTTAGGCAATCTCTTTTAAGTCTTTGAGCACTATCAGAATATATCCATTTAATCAGAAAATGCTTCTTTCCCAAGCAATTGGTGAGTATGGAAAATTTTAACCATTTATTAACTTGGGATAATGTAGTTTAGTGATCCACTTCAAGAAGTCTAAAATCAATAATACGGTTAATTAACACAGTTTTGCAGTAAAAGCCAGACCATTTTAAGTGAGAAGCCACAAAAAATGTCTGAATTTTTTCTTATTAAATTGGGTTACTTAAGTGACCAGTATCATAACATATTTTCTCTTTTTCCATAGAATTAAGAATTTTTCAGGAACAGACCACTTGGTTCTCAGAAACAAATAGGAGACTACAATCTGATAGGATGCAATTTTCAAGGGCCAATTTGAGTTCAGTGGGTGTTGATGTTGCCTCTGTTGCCCTGAAAACGACAGTTCATCATCCACATTCATTGGGCTCTTCATATCTAGGCAGAGGTTGTTAAAATTTTACTTGATGGTGTAACCATGAGAAATAAATCTAACTGTCAAGGAACTGAATTTCATCTCCATAGCTTTGCCAGTTACACATATAATTTCTTATTTGCTTTAGGGTTTTAGCTGCTCTTGACTAATGATGGAGTGGTTCAAGGGAATTGATTGAGGGGACAAATTGTTAAGTTATCAAGTTCTTAGAAACAGGAAACTGGTTAGCTGGATTTAGATGTCCTGTGTCTTAACCCTAAAGATAAGCAAGTTAATTTTTCATTTGTCTGTGAATAGTAGGCGCTTTTTCCTCAATTTTTCCATTGGTTCAGGTAACCTTCAAGACCTTATTTATTTTTACAAATCTGAATGCACTCAGCAAAAACCCAGTGCTGTTTACTCTAATGGGACCAGAGTCTGGCATTTCTATGGGAACATAATTTGTATTCCCCATCAAAAGTGATTTTTTTAATGGCCTTCTTAACAAGATAATCCATCAAGGAACTGGTGACAACTGCACCCAGTAACCTACTTAACAGATCCAGTTTGACAACAATTACACATTACTGCATGTCATCAAGGCAGGGTGTAACTTGATATTAAATATAGCAAACACATTTGACAGTGGACCACAGCTGCTTGAGAAGGTTGAAGGTGGTGACTTCTGAGCAGAAGAATTGTTTGGCTTTGGGGTAGTACTGACTTGGGACTGGAATGGAGAAAACATCTACTGCATATGAGGGTAGCTCAGTCATCACCAGATTCAAGTAAAGTCTTGAGTTTGAGGATAGTACTCAGAGCTGTGTGCTCATGAAGGACTTCCTGAAGATTTTATTTCATTAGATTTATAGGATAGGCACATGATGGTAGAGGAGACCTCATTCAAACTGGAATTGGCATCTTAAGTGAACATGCTGTCTGCTCTGAATTGATCTGTTCAAGTTTAACAGGGAAAAGCCAATTTTCCCATGTCTCTCTCCATTTTGAAATAAAAGATCCAATTCATAGTGTGTGTTTCTGTGACTGGAATGGAGCTGCAATGAGAGAAATATATTACATATATATATATCTATATCTATATATAATGCATGTATCTTTCAAGAATAAAGCAATAGCTATTAATGGTTCCAGTGAACAATTCACTATATATATAGTATTATTAATGTTTGAGAATATTTTGATTTGAGACAACGTTTTTTCCCAGGGAAATTTACCATCCCACAGGTAATCAGAATTTGGAAACTATTTCACAAGAAATACTGAGAATCATTCTGCAACTTATCTACATACTACCTGTATTTAAGTATTGCCAAATATTTGCAATTGTTAGAAAGTCATAATCTTAGTGATCTCTACCAGAGAGTCATAATCTAAGTGATCTTTAAATGCTTGGTGTTTTTAAAGAGTCAAAAGTTAATTTAGTACCAATCAAGTATTTAAAATTCACACCTACATTTCAGCTTCAGTTACAGGAAGTTTAGGATCAGTCTGAGTGTTGGTTATCTTACAAACACAACTAAATCTTTCAGGGAATAAAGGAAATACCAAGGTCTAAATAATATGGAGTTGTAGTGTGAAAAGGCATGCTGGAGTTTGTCAGTGAGGGCTAGTCCATATTTAAAGTCCCTTTGTTCCTAAGGCAGAAGAAAGCAGAATTTATTGGCAGAGATGCAGCTTCTATCAGTAACACACATTCCTGACATTTTCTAAATAACCCACCTTGCCAAAAAGCCTAAATAAACTTCAGGACATTTGGCAGAGTGAGCTGAATCTCTTCACTACAGGATTTTGCTTGAGTGCTTATGTCAGAGGTATGTCTTCTTGATTCTTCTGTTTCTTACATTTTAGCAAATAAAATCTTATATAATCCAGGCTCTAATTTTCACTGTTTTGAATTATCTAATCTTGGCTATCACTATCAGTGTACAATTACACAGAATAGTTTGTTCCTGAAATATCCCTTCAAATTAATTTTGCTTATAAATTTCAGTTCATGCTTTGCCTTCACTACAAAGAACATAACAAAGTATCTGTAACAGGCATCCTTTTTAAAAAGAGTAACAACTTCTACCTGCACAGTGGTTTTAGTTTGGTTTGGGATAATAATGTTTCTTTTTTTCATTCATCAAATGAAATGAACTGTGCTGACAAAACTACCTTCTTCCTGAGGTAAAAGCTGATGGCCTGAGCAAAAAAAAATCATTATTTGGAAGAAAACCCAGTTTTCATTCTAATCTTTTTTCACTCTGAGAGCAGATTTCCATGTAAAAATTATTAAGATACTCAAATATCTTTCTATTGCAACAGTGAAAAATTTGGTGAGAGTAACACACAAGATGAAATCAGGTGTTGGACGTGCAGGATATTAATGTGGTAGCAACCATTTCAGTTTATCGTGGGTATCAGCCATGAGATGGCAGATCTCTGCAGCTGGAGTGATGAAAATGCTTGTCTGGGCATTTTGGGAGACAAAGACTAACTGAAAGTGTGGCTACTGTTGACCCAAAGATAGGCAAAATCATTGTTAATGGTGAAAGACCTCTTTGAGTCACATAATCTACAGGGGAAGCTGAGTCTGACAAGAACATCTTGAATTGATCTTTCACACAAGCTCCATCCAAGGTAACATATTTTGTGGGTTTTCAGCAGGCAGGTTATCATGTCTCACCTGTCCTGAATGGGTAGGCCCTTCTGGCATTCTGCTGAGCTGACTTGAGTCTTTCCACACTATATTGCAAACCTGTGGTACAGATGGATCCTGACTGATTTTTTAGTGTTGGGAGTTGAGAGGGGAACATGCCATGCTCATTCACCAGTGGCCTACAGAGTATGCTGGCATCTAAACATGTATAGCTTAAAAATACATTAATATTCTCATTGGCTGCTTAGAATCAATTACTTTGATGGTTCGTAACTGTATTCACAATATTTTACAATTGTCTCATACCTGTAAAGTATATATGCAGCTTGTTGAAAGAGGTCTTGCACTTTCAGTCCAGGCCTGTAATGCCAAATCAACGTATCTCACTTCTGTCAAATCTTCTGTGTACTGCATGACTAGGATATATTGTGATAATGTATATTAGTAAGGTAAATTATTGTATTATATATATTATTATTATTATAAAAGTATAATTAATATTAACATATAACTTCATAGTCTTACAAGCCAACACAAAAATACGTGCAAACCTTCATATTAGCAAGGGAGACATAACCACAAATGGTGTCAAAAATGTCAGCGCAGAAAAGCCACGTCACCTCTTGGAGACACTCGAGAGCCATGTGACTAGAGACACTCCTGCTATGTGCCTAGATAAATGCTTGTTGTGTGACTGAAAAGCAGTTCATAGAATAATGAACATCTGGAGGTCACACAGACCAAGCTTCATCTAATTGGGGACAGCAGTTTAGGATTCTTTTTCCCTTATCTAACTGGAATTTCCTATGATGCAGCCAGTGTCTGTTGTTAGGATTTCTGCTGCGTCCCTCTGAGAAGTCTTCTCTCCCTAAGGCTGACCTAACCCTGCTCACTCAGCTTGTCCTCATACCCATGTGCCCCACTGCCCTTATCACCCTGGTGGTCCATGCTGGGTGTCCATGTATTTCTTGTACAGGGGAGTCCAAAACTCAAACAGGACTCCAGCTGCCGTCTCACAACTGCCAAGCACACCTGCCTTGACCTGCTGGTCCCCCTCCTGCTTGTACACCTCCTGCTTATCACTGCTCACATGATGGGACTCAAGGGATGTGCTACAGATGTTTAAAACTACTTCAAACAAACATGCAAATCATCCTTTCCCCCTTATTCTCACAGCAAAACCCAAAATTAGTGCCATAACTGTCTGCAGTATAGATTTTCCTATTAACAACTCAAACACAAGCATTGTACTCAAAACTCAAGCATTAGTACTCATATAGCTCATTAAAATCCTCTAAAACTTCTCAGACAAGAAGATTCTCACCGTTAAATCCTGCGAACTTAAACAATATCAATATAAAATCTTGCACTTCATCACCACCCTTACAGAAAAAATTTTTGCAAAACTACAGTGCTAAAGGAGCTGATAATATCATAGGTTTATATAATGCTTCTTTTCCTTATTATAGTTTCTTTGCAAGCTTCTCAGACGTGCTCCAACAGGTGATGTATGTTTTCCCTGTCAGCTCTCCTCCCTTACTAAATAATTTACTTTGAAATGTAATAAATGTTGGGTGTATGCTTCCCAGCATGGATGTTTGAATCTAACATTCCATCAGACAAGCTTTGATTATAGGGTTTTTAAAATTATGAATCTACAAGGCAGGCCTGGCACAATTCTGTCACGAAACCAGCACATTGGTGATCTTGAGGTAAATATAAAAAAATACAGTCTAAAGCATACATGAAACTGTATCTCCTTTATGTTTACCAGATCAGGATTTACTAGCTCTCATTTCAAGACAAAATTGAGGGTGGGTATTTCCCAATGGGGGTGCCTAAATATATTAGGACATACATACAACATAAAACCAGTGTTCATTATATGAAGGTTCACTGTTAAGGCTGAAGAAATCTGAAAATAAAGAATCTTAGTAAAGACTCTGCCTTCCCAACATTACTGGATGTTAAACCCCTCCTCTGCAGATGCCTGTGCTTGAAAACATTGGCCCTGGGACTACACATTATTATAAACCATATACTATTTCAAACAAACAAACTTGCCTCTGTCATCACTGGTAAATCCCTAACAAAAACAGGCTTTATTCTCTATTTAAAAACTGAAATTACTAGAGCAAAATTTAGTACTGTGGTATGGTAGCAATTTTCCAAAATTACCACCAACAAGAGATTTCTACACCTTTGAACAGTCACTGTTCAAGAACTACGACAGAATAATACAAAGTCCAGTCTATGTATGCCACCTGAAAATTCTATTTAATGTATGTATTACACTTCACATGCAAAACCAGGTTTTACTCAGTATTTATCATTTCCTGTAACACACCAGGCTGATGGGTATCATCCTCTCAGCAAACTCACATAGATCTGACATCTTTTCTGGCTGGTGGGGCACTTGTTACGATTGTTCTTCATTACAATTTAAACTGCATACAGCAGCACCAATGGAAAGAAGAGAGACCTTGCCTTACCTTCTTTTACCTTTGGAAGAGCTATAGCTGTAAAGTGAACCAGATTCTCTCAAATTAATATGGACTTGTAGTAAAAGTTCCACCATCTCTCTACTATTTTTCAACTACAGCAAGAAGATTAGTACAGTCATATTTTTCAGGATATTTCTTGCTGTGAGCTATAAAAGCAACTGTAAGGCACTCTGTTGACAAACTAGTCTTTGAAGTGATACTTGTTACAAGAGAAAGGACTTTTTTTGGCAGAGAAGAATTAAGAACAGTTTCTTCCCCTTTTTATGAGGGAAGAAAGGAAGGATAAAATATTCACATTTATTTATAATTTAAATTTTATCTGATTCTTCTTTCAGTTTGAAAGGCTTCTGTTTCAAGCTAGGCAAGTTCTCCTACATAGGTATTTCCAAAGAACCATGAAGTATGTGTCATGACTCCCCCTATTCTCTCTCATTTTAAAAAATACAAATGAATCACTTTTGGACTCTTGATTTGAAATACGTGGAACACTTTGTTTTTCAACCATCTTTTATGCTCACTTGCCTTTGCTGAGTGCACCACCTCCATAAACACTGGTGACTATAAAAAGCACGTGGCATCACAGGTAATTTCCCAAAATAAGATCATGTAATACAGTAAAAATGACTGTGCACATGGAACAAACGGAGAGCACAGACTCAGTCCTGAGTGTCAGCTTCAGCAATGGAACCTGTTCCTGAACTTTGATGTAGAAAACTTTATGTCAGATGAGTTGAACACATATTTATAGACTGAAGTTCTAGGACTGGTTTTCATGCTAAATAAAAACACAACCACTATAAATATGAGTGTTAGAACCAGAACAAAGAGGATTATGGGTAGAGCAACATGATACAGGTTTATTTCTTAACTGGCATAATATAATACATGACTGATGGACAGTTGCACTGACCTCTTTAGAAAGACAAAGTTCTTTCCATATTTAGCATACTGCCTTTCTTCCTGCTCTAATGCAGAAATTTTATGCAATTTGCAGTGTAGAACCAAGAATGAAGCCTGCATGATGTGTAGTGCACCAAATCAATCAGACAACTCTACTGTCATGCAGAGATCTCCATTCTTTTTAGTGCAGGGAGAATTCAGTATCCATGAAAGCTTTTATTTGCCTGTAGTGAGTCAGGAGCTGCTCAGGCAGGCTGCATTAGCCAAGATGGAAACACAGAAATGTGTGCTTGTGAGCACTGGTCTTGGTATTGGTGTCTCCTTCCAGGACTATTCATGCATTTTGAAGTAGACAAACTTGGACAAAAATCAACAGAGGTATTTGGAGTTGTACCCAGCACTAAGATTCCTCTTCTGCCCCATCGAAAGGCACACTTTATCACAAAGGTATGACCAGATCCTTCTGCCCTTGTGAATTTTGCATTGCTAGCTTCATGGCTGCACATGAACTTTGGCAGAAGACCTGAAAACCTCTTGCCCAGTCTGGAGCTAAGGCACCCTCTGGAAAAAATGGCCTTGAATTAAATCTAGGAGGACAACCAGCTTCCCAGTTGCTTTACATGGACTCTAACTCCTAGACTATTACAAAAGAATTAAACCGAGCTGGTCTAAAACTCTGCTAAATCTAAAACAAATTTCACATTTCAGGTAGTCCAGAATACTGTGGATGGTATTGCTGAACTAAGACAGCAGTGTTTCCCATGGCATGAAATTCCCAAGTCCTTTTGTGGAACTGCGACTACATGTACAGACAGTCACAGGAAGGGAACATGTTTTCAGAGTGGTGACTTGGCACCCAAGGCACTGTGACAGCTAGAGAGTCTGTTTTAAAGCAATATTTAATTCTGGTGATTCACAGCCATGATGCTTATAAACACATTTTTCTAATCTCTCCCCCTGCTCTCCATTTTCCTCTAAAATTGATGAGTGTTATATCATGTTGTCTGTTACCTGTCATAAACCACAAAATAATCTGAAAGCATGACCAGATCTGCTATCTGTAAATCTCAAATATTCATTTTCTTTGTCTAGTTCGAAAATTGTTTTGCATACAAGAAACAATCTAACACTGAGGTAAACTTTATGAAGAAATCATAACACTGTTTCAATGTATCACAAATGCTCCTTTAGAATAACTGGCACCGACTCATGGCACGATCTTTTGTGGCGACTAGCTCCTCTCAAAACTTCGGTACACAGGTCCCATCTGGAACACGAGCAGCTCTGTGCTCTGCTTCCTGATGATGCAGTACATCAAACAAATCCCCCAGACACTCCCCACTGCAGGCTCACTGTCTGTCTGGTGGTGGTCATGGAGCCAAAACTGTGAGAACCAACATTGTAGATCAGAATGAGCAGGAAAAATGGTATGAAAATACAAGAAGAATACATAACTAAGAATGCCTGCTACTGCATAAGAGTCTTAGATTTCACAGCTTAATTCCTATTCCTGCATTTTAAGTGGGTAATTTTCTCCATCCAGTACAGTTATAGATCTTCCCTTAAAGGCTTTTTCCTGTGGCAAGTGCACACTGAGTCCCTGTCATCAGGCTGAGGTACAAGTTCCATTCCATCCCGTATTTCAGGTTTGCTGGCTTGGCGTTCGGCATATTTCTGAAATATGTAAACAACATTTAAGAATGCTGTAAGCACCAACATATAATTCAAGAAGCAGAATTTTCCTCCTCCCTTCCACTCAGAAGCCTACCTTTATCCAGGCTCCTTATGCCATTGTTCACAGCCTCTACACAAGGTGTCTTTGCAACACACCTACTAATGGGCTACATTGCCTCTGAAAACCTCCTGTCATGTTTCTGCCTGTTATTATGGTAACTTGGATATTGTCATCATCTGTGCCTAACCACTCTACACAGATAATGCACAAAAATGTCATTTTTGTACACTGAACAGTTCCATCTTTTGTGTTAACCTGTGGCTGGTGAAGCTGACATCTAACTGCACAGCAGTACAGGAAAAAGATACTTTCAGAGAGGAGAAACTTTGTTCACTAGAGATTTGCATTTTCTAAGGAAGAAATGACTACTGGGCCTGCTTCATCCCCTACACTCTACTAGTCACACTTCTGGAACTTCTTTTCCATTTATTAATTATTTTGTAGTAGAGTAGCTCAGAAGTATGAAGGGAAAAAGGAAGAAAAGTGGATATACAGATTTTTTCCTACAAAGACCTACTGGAAACCAAATACCAAGTGACAATGAAAACAGGGCTGACTGGGGATGGGGGCAAAAAAAATTCCTGATTCTGTAAAATAACCATTATGTCAGGTAGATTCTTTAATTAAGAAAGCAGGGTTTAGCAAAGCTCTTCACACTGATCTATGAATAATATGTCTGCTAGTGATTTAAGTAAGGACTGAATATGAAATTTGTAGCATCAGTAGCAGCTGGGGGGAGAGTAATAAAGTGATCTATTGTACTCACCTGGAGCACTTTATAATAGTAGCAGTAAAACCTGTGAGGCTGAAGTAATTCTCTTGCTGTTAGTTGTCCTTGTTTAGCAATTTTTCTTGCTTCCTCATCATTCTCCTTGAAAATTCAGATGCAACAAATTAATAACAGAGCAACTCAAAGCCTGACTAGCATTAGAAGTTTTATTAAATGGGTTATTCAAATCTAAAAAATTAACTACAATTACTGGTAGATTGCAAAGGCATTATTAAAATTGCAGATTTGTTTAAAAATACCGGATTGCTTTTATCGTCACTACTGCTACCTTAGGGCTATCAATAACAACTTTCATGACTAACTGTACAATTTTGAAAACTCAATTGATTACTGCTCTACCATTTTGTCCAAGCCTCAAGCTTCTTCAAAATCAGTTCTGATACCTCCCAGATCTACTTAGTTTTACAGAGGACAAAACCACATCTCTTGTCCTCTCCAATGCAATGGAATTCAATGTCTTCTTTTTTAAAAAAAGTGCATGAATTCATGTATTTACTCTCAAGCTTTTAGGTCTATGTTGCAAAGCTTTTAGCACTCTCCTCTGATTCCTGACGTAGAATTACAGTACTCTCAGAAAAGAAACTCTTCCTGTGTTTTTTTAACCTTAATTGCACTTTGACTTAAAGCACAAACGGTCTTCTCAATCACAGAATTTATCTGTTTGATTACAGGATCCCAGCCTCCCACTCTGAGCACGTTACAGAGAGCAGCAATTTTTTGTACATTCAAACAGAACATGCAGTAACTTCTGCTCTAGTCAGGGCCTAAAAATGCTATAGCATTAATTAAGCAGTATCTAGGAATCTGGTTGTTTCTTTCACAACTACCTTAGTCAGTATGCTAAGGCTCTGACTCATGAACTCTTCTGCCCATACTTAAAATGAACACTTAAGTACTGCCCTAAATAGAGACGGTTATTTCAAATAAGGCCTTCCCATTTTATACTAACAACAAAATGTACCTCCTTTATACCAGGATCTCAACAGCGTTCATGCAATATATATATATGTGTGTGTGTAAATATAAAAGAAGAGACTATTAAGATAAATTGTTTACATGTTTGTTTATCACTTTGAACTTGAATCAGTAATGCAACTTACCTTAGCCCATTTTATTTTCTCTAGCAAGTCCTCTAAGTTTCTCTTAACTGGAACATAATGTTTCCAAGGTTTTAATCCAATATAAAAGTGTTCATAGTACTGGGAATCTTGCTTCAATACCAGGCTGTCACCCAGCAAGAGGTATGGAAACCTGTAAGCTGCTACGGTGCCATCTACATTCACTTGGTATTTGTACTACAGCATGAAGAGAGAGGAAAAAAGGTGAAATGTTTTGTATCAGAATGGGAACAATGACTGCATAAATTATTATTTTAACAGGCAAGAAGTAATCATGTTTAATCATTTTCATCTTCCAACTCATTTCAGTGTTAAGCACGTGTAGTTTCATGGTCTTCTGGATAATATAATGGAAAAAGGATTTGTTTTCAACAGGAGGCTGGCAGTCAAGAACCTTTGTCTCACATGAGCTGCCTGATGGGTGTCCTATTGAAGTGACCTGGGATAGAGCAAGGGCTACAGCAGGGAAGGAAATAAAACTAATCTATACTTCAATTCAAACAGAGTAAATTTATTCTGACAACATTATTATATAGAATAACCTGAAACATATTATTATATAAAATAAGCTGAAACATAATACTAGAAATAACCATGAATGTCATGCTTTGGCAGATGTTCTTGGCTGTAACAGCATTTCTGAAATACTAAACTTCAGAACAGAATTTCAATTGCTATATATTGTAATGACTTTACACAGGATTCTGTTCCCTTTATTTTTTTTATTTCTCTTGCAGTAGAATTTGTATGTTAAAGTACAACAAAAATACTCATCTATTTTTCTAATTTGTTACTTAAAGACTCTTTCAGACATCCACAGTGTACTTGAAATGGCTGTAAATTGTGTCCATTGTTTTCATATTTACCCCAAATCAAAGAAACCCTGATGGTGAGAAATCCAATTTCTCAGTCTATTAAAACAAAAACATAAGCCAAGATGCCTCACTAAGGTCTTTCTTGGCTTTCTCTACAAGTGTGTCATACTAAGACATGGATTACAGGTGGTTAATCTACTCTGCATGGACCTGTGCTACTATAGCAGCATAATTGTTTTGTTTATTGAAAAGAATTAACAGAAGTATGCTTTCTTTTCAGCTGAAATTAATTATTTGAAATAATTAATTTCAAAATTAATCAGAAACTATAATTTTATTACTACCTTAAAGAAGTCAAAAAAGCCCATCAGCTGAGCCTTCCCCAGCTCTTTTTCTTTTTCCCTGAAGAAGAAATATCCAGTTATTCCAGCATCTAGTAGTTCTGGATTTTCCTTGGATAACTTCACAAGATGGAGACGTTCTTCTCGGCTGTCTCGACCTCTGAATAAAGCCCTCTCAGTTTTGTTTTCCCAGAAGGGGCCTATGAGCAGTGAGTGACAAGACAAAAGCAAACAGCAGTGAAATGTTCAGGATCTGTTCAAGGCAAATGAAGAACTAGGTTTGACAGTCGTATTACATTTGGAGACATGGTAGGACAGGCATGGTTTCCCATAACCACTTATTAATCACAGGATTAAACTCCCAATTCTGGTTTGAATTTTGGGATGGGAAACTCATACAAGGAAACTTGGAGAATTGCTTTTCCACTCAACAATTTTGTATTTCAATAACTTCAACTATCTTGAAAGCTACCTAAGGGATTATAATAAAATACGTAAGGAAAATGCTAATAATTAAAGCAATTCTCCAGCCATAAAGCCTGCCACAAAAACCTAATTTCTTTAGTAAAATCCACCTCTGTTACCCAGCAATTTAGTTAGGTCCTTGAAGAACCATTTAATGATGCCTTAAAAAAGAAAAGAAATGGCTATGTTGTGTCTTCTAAACACTTAGCAAGAGTCTGAAAGACTTAATCTCTGCTTACTGCATTAATTATGCCCTTCCTCACCTTTCTGCTGAAAATTTCCCTAGAGCACCTACTAAATGGAGTAGTCTCTTACTGTCTCCTAATTGGAAAAGCAGCTGTACTAAATCAGTAAACACAGAATGCCTCTAACTGATCATTTAATTGAAATATTTGATTTTAAATCTAATAAAGAAAAGAGGAACTGAGAACTAATTAAATAAAAAGAAGTAACTTTCCACTCCAGTTTTACTCCTTAGGTATTGCTTATGCCATTTGTTTGATCCCTAAATATTCTTTAATTTCCTGAGGGGGAGGAAGACACCTGTCAGTAAAGCTGACTCCTCTTTCAAAGCCAGAAAAGCAATTCAAGAGATCTTACTCTGAGGTATTTCTTCATATAGACAATGTTTTCTAATTTGAAAGAGGCTGCAGCATAGTATCAGCTTACTTCTTTCAGGATTCAAATTAAGTTTATGTAAACAGAACATTGGGCCACAACAGTCAGGAAAAGGGTTACTGTTTGATTAGAAGAAACATATTTGAACCCTTGACTGAGGAAAAAGGCCTTTTAATTACATTTAGTTTTCCTTTGCCAGGTCACAGTAGGCATCCTCTGGATACCTTTAATGTCAAATTCACATTTATTGCGATCTGGACTTCTTAAATTTTGGTTCTGAATGATACACCTGTTTAGTGGCAGTGTTGAGAAGTGTTTGCAATCTGTAAAGCCTAAGCTGCTTGTACTCAGAGGTGTCCCAGGGCACTTTGAACTGAAGACTTCAACACATTTGAATGCAACTAGCTTTTTTGATGGAAATCACAAATTCTTTTTAAACCCCCAGTGTAACTCACCTGTATTCCCTTGAATGGAAAGGAGATCATTGGTGACTCCACGAAGGGTTTCCAGAGTCGAGTGGGTTACATCATATGTTGGCAGGATGATATCTCTGGAATCCACAGAGCCACACCAGGAGATGACAGGTACAGGCCCAGGTGTATCATTAACCTTCCTGTGCTCAACTGGCCAGTCTCCAACATTGAGATAAAACTCCACGTCAGGAAGACGAACCTAGATATGTACCCAAGAAAGGATAATAACACAGAGAAGCTGTCTGTCACTCTTACATCTATGCATCAGTTCTCTCTTGTCACACACTCAGTGCACCTACTGGATAGTTCATAGATTTAGCTGTGCTTAATGCATGAATTCCAAGCTTCTTCCCTGCAAGGAAGTTTGAAAGGAACACCCAGAGGCCAGGAAACAGCTCCCAGTTGGGCCTTAGCCCTTGGAGCTTTCCAAGCATTTCCATTACTGCCAGGAGCAGCCCGCACACATTACTCCTAACACCCAGTGTTGTCTTGATGGAATGTCATATCTTATTTCAGGAATTATACATGTGAAGATACAACAACAAATGCAGTACTGCCATATTTAAATATGTTTAGCTTGGATAAGAGATGACTGAGAGGGGATCTTGTCAATGCTCACAGCTGTCAAGAGGATGGGGCCAGACTCTTTCCAATGGTGCTCAGCAATAGGACAAGGGGAGACAAGCATGTACTTAAACATAGGAAGTGCCATTTGAATATGAGGGAAAAACTTCCTTATTGTGAGGAAGATGGGGCCATGAAACAGACTGCCCAGACAGGCTGTGGATAGTCAAAACCCACCCTGGAGATGATCCTGTGCAACCAGTTCTGGGTGAACCTGCTTTGGCAGGGGAGTTGAACTAGATGTTCTCCAGAGGTCTCTTCCCACCCCAAGCACTCTGTGCTTCTGTGATATTGCCTTAACAAGTAACAAGATCCAAAGCGGTACCTTCCTGGCCAGCGACAGGAACATTTCATCGGAGAACATCTTGAAGTCTGTGTACTTCCCTAGGGAGCGCCGGTAGATGTGATTATCCAGGATAGTGTAATGGACAATAGCACCTCCTGTTTGGCTGAACCTGGCTGGGATTTCCTTGAGCATTCGCTGCAGGTCAATGGTGGGAAATGAAATGAAGTCTTTTGTAATCTGACGCTCTTGGGATGGACAGGACATCATGTCCTGCCAGACCTCAGGGTCTTCTACAGGACAGTCACAGTATTCATGATAAACTGGTTCTGTGGAAAACAAAGCAACAGAGTCTGTATTCGTGATTCTACAGCACACATAATTTCTACATTACAGTGGCTTGGCATTTTTATACCATGCTTTCTACATTTTTCCTAGGAAATCATCCTTCCTATAACTTCTGGAATTTTGCAGTGTAACTGAAAAAACAGCAACCTTCTTCTCTTTTCAGAAATACAAGACTCTGTGTTATCAGGGTGAAATTATTTTGCTAAATAAAGGTCCATTTCTGTGAACCTGCCAAGCACACGGGGGACTCAGAATTGTTTGAGCTGTCCACAGCTACCACAGCCCACGTACTGCAGTTTGAAATATAGCCTAATTCAAAACTTTGACATATTACATTATAACAAAAAATACCCTTACCTTTCAAAATATAAGGTGATTGAGCCACATGCTGATCACCATAAAGTATCTCAATTTTCAAGCCTTTTGTGACACTTCCATACATCCGATAACGCATAAGGAATGTACCATCATTTCTATCCAAAGGCCGAGGCGTGTAAATTCTGGTGACTTCTTTTGGAGAAAGTGCTTTAATTACCACTTTAAACTGTGTTCTTCCTGGCAAGAGGAAAATAAAACCAGACAAAATCACTTTAAGCTATTAGAATTACATCTAGTAAATAAAGGTAAGGAGCAAACTCCAATGAATTAAGACCATGGAATTTAATTTATTTTTCAGTACAATTTTTTAATTGTACCAAGTTGGTAAAATTAGTTTCCAGTGATGAAATATCACCCTAACAAATATTCTTAGACATTGCACACCTCTAAATGGAAAACCTGCAGGTGTAGATAGAAAGTTAAATATTTGATTATAAGACAGAAGGAAAAGCTAACAGTATTTTGAAGCTAAGATTAGTTTTTATTCTAAGTTAGTGCTCTGAGGACCAATAATGTCCTCTAGAGTAAGAAAGACAGGAAACCAAGTTAAAGTAACAGGAGAAAAGAATACTTGCCAGCTTGTGGAAAGGCAGTTGCAGCATGCAGGAGTCACATACAAATTGTTCAGCTTTGGGCTGCTGCTGACTGTCTTGCACATTTAAAGATCCAGCTACTGAAAAGCAGTGATAAGAGAATGATAGTAGAGATGTTCCCTGGACATCTGTCTGACCTGTGCTTAAAGATCACCAGCATTTCATCATTAATGCACTAAGATATGGAATAATTTATGGACAATACAAGTATGCATAAACATAAATCTGTTATAGTCTTTAGTTCTATCACAAGTGGTCATTGCCAACTTTATTAATTAAAAAAAAAAAAGGAGGGGGACAAATTATTCACTAAGTGTGACAGGCTAAGCATTATGAACCAAACAAATACAATGCTACCACCAAGTAATATACAGAAATAAATGAAACTGAAAAAATCCAGAAAAAATCAAGATGTAACTAAAATCTGAATATGTCCCAACAGCACTAAATGGTTGAGATGTCAAAGTAATATTTTGCATCCACAGATAAATACACTGATGTGCTAAGTACCAGTCTTTTAATGATTAATCATGTCTTCCTTAGATCACTGGGTCTTGAAATTGGATTCAAGTCAAGTACTGTGCAAGAATATCCAGATTAAATGACTCTCCTGAAGGAATGAACATCTCTGCCTCTAAAGGTGACTGCAAGTCACAAACTTGCTTCAAGGTAGCTGACTTCAACCAAGTACCCTCTCCCTATGACTATCACCTAGTATTATTTGGATGAAGAAGCATTCAAATCCAGAGTATGTCATGAGGTTCACAGAGAAACCTGTTTCCTGTTGGTATCACATCTTTGTCTCCTTGTACCCATTTTATTAAACAGCATTTTTACTGGATATAGTGATTTCCCACTGAAGAAAAGTAAGTTTTCAGCTGTCATAAAAATGAGTGAATATTGTGAAAAAAAGTCAAATATTACTGAATTTTATATCCTTGTCCTGACCTACAGGAAGTAACTAAGTGGGTCTTTTCCCCTGCTGGTTATGTATGTCCTGCTCTAGACATGAGGAGCCCTTGATCTGCCCAAAGGATATGTTGGGTTTAGCTGGTGGCACTTAGACACAGGAATCATTTGATAAGGGAAGTGACTGATAGCAAAGCTCTCAGGGAAAAAGCTAACTCCACTGAAAGTGAAGGGGAAGAAAAACGAGACTGAGTGTCTCATGTAAGTACAAATAATTCATTGGAGGAAACAGACTTTTTGTTTGTAATTTACAACATTGATTGTGCAATGGGGCCAAAGCCTCCATGGTATACTTAATCATGACAACTTTTTGCTGATTTTTATTTGGAGGAAGTTACCATGGTGCTTTCACTCCTGTTTTTTTTTGTTTCTCTCAATCCAAAGGAATTACAAAAGCAAAATGTGTCCTTGATGAATCAGCAGTGCTACTATTTCTCTGTTACCCTGAAAACATATCTGGGAGAGCATTTTGAGTACAAAATAATTTCCCAGCACTGAAGAGACACTAAAATATAGACACAGTCAAAATGGGATACTTTAAGTAATCCAGGTAATGACACCTGCTTTATGCATTTTTTTCTTCTGTGCAGCTTGCAAAAGAGGTATGCCATGCATGGAGGAACAAGTGACAAAATGGAGGGAAAGAGAGAAAAAGTAACAAGATACTGAATTTAGGCAAATTGCTAGAGAAGAACAAAAAAATCCTAGTCCCCCTATTTCTGACATGTGTGCTGAAGAGAAATTAAAAGATCTGAAGATTTTTTTGATTCAGCTGTTTTACTGGAATTGTTGCTGGTTACTTTCACAGATGGAAATCACAAAATTGACGGACTCCCTAAAGGGACACACAAATTATTAGCCTATACTTTCAGAGAGCTGGATGCAAGAGCATATATCCAGTAATAAACAAACACAGGCCTTGTGTGTGACCATCACAAAAGCCCAGGGATCACGGTCACCAAAGGGAGGTCCTGCAGTGCCCAGGTATGAAGGTGACTGAACTGAAATGTACAACTCTGTCTGGCAGCACTGGAACGAGAGCTGGAAGAAGCATGCCCTGCTCTTTGAAAGCATTTGGTGAAACCTACAAGAATATCTGGGAGGCCTTGAAAAATATTTATTAGCACAGTATCATCTGAACAACAGATAATCTGAACAGATCATCAGAGATCATCTGAGCAACAGTTAACAGCTGATTTTATCACGGTCAGTAGTATATAAAGACATGGTTGGCAGTTGTTAAATCTAGGATAAAACCCAGCAGAAAAGAAGGATAAGGCTTATCCAAGTAGCCAAAGGAAAAAAATCTATGCAGTTTACACTAAAAGAAAGTTCTGTATTTTCAGCAGGGATTTTCTTAATCTTTGAAATAATTTTTCTAGGTAAAGAATGAATTCTGCATCATTCGACATCCTCCTACAAAGGCAGGTAAAACAGTTACAGCCCCTGGGCTGAAATTCCAGTGCAATGTGCAATGGTGCATATCAATTCTGGTGAACAGACTAGATATTCAGAAAACAATTCTGCATTTAAAATCTACTTATTATGCTACACAAGTTTTATAATGGATCCCAGTAAGTCCTGACCCACTTGACCAAAATTCTAATGCACATAAAAAACAATTTAATAGATTTGGACACATTTCACAAATGTGATGCCTTAACTGTGGTTCTGCTGCTCTGATCACAGAGTTCCTGTTTCGCAATGCGGGTGGTAGTGTCAATTTTTTGCTATCTCCACAGGTATATTTTGAAATGTTTTTAGATTATGTTGGAGAGTGGTGCCTGAATGAATATTGTTAATTGTAATTCTTAATGGTGTTTTACAGATCTGAACATTTTAAATCATTAGAGAACAGGGTATACATTAGATACCCAGTGTCTCTACAAATACTTTAAACAGTGCTCATGCACTGAATATGATCAACTCTACCACTAATCTTTTTAAGGATCCTTGGCATGGGACAGCAGCTAGCACAGGCCGAGGCAGAAGCTCTTCCCTGCTGGCAGCACTCATGCTCTGTCTTTGACTGGAGGCCACAGCAGGTCATGGGATGAATGGAGATCACTCCATGCCAGATGGCATTGGGACTTGGAAACTTTCCTGGGACACTGAATTTATTAACATAAATACGAACACACACGAACACACTGCGATCAAAACTAGGTTCTCAGTACCCATGTCCTCCCACTTTATCTTGGAGGACTTACACTAGCATGAGAATCCAACTGAACTTCATGCCTTTTCAGCTTTTCCAACCTGTTGTTTGAACCCAGGGCTCTCCCTGTGCAGCTGCTATCAGCCTCCACCCCACAGTGCAGTCACATTCTGGACTGCAATTACAAATTGTGGTGACATCCAGCACCAAGCTGCAACAGCAGATGGAGAAAGCCCAGACCTGAAATATCTGAAGTATCCACACTCCTGTCAGACTGAAGACATCACCTGTATAATACATGGCTACTCCTTAATTCTGCAAGCAGCAGCTTTCTAACTAACAAGACATGAAGAGGCCATGCATACTTGGCAGTTGCCCTCTCAGTACCATCTCTGTGAACAGTAAATAATACACAGCAAATTAAATAGCTTCTACCCTATGTAAATTAGCAACACAGGATTTCCTCTGGGGCTATCTCGGGGTTATCTTCATTATGAAGTCTGTGACACCAAAGTAATTTTTATTTCAAATTTAAACTATTAATACAGAGTGTGTGGAGCTAACTTGCAGCAGCAAACAGCTGACTGGCATCATACCACTGGCCTGCAAGAACGAGCCCAATTCCCACCCTCAGGAGAAGTGTCGTGGGATGGTTTGTGCTTGTGCTGAGTAAACAAAAATGAAAATTACTCCTTAACGGAACAGCAGTAGGATAACAGAGCCCAGAGGCTCTACTGACTGAGACACAAATTTTAAGCAACTGGTGTGTGTGCAGCATTAAAAGTAATTACGTTACCACTTCCCGTCTGTGCACTGGGAATCTACGTCCACGAGCTCCAGGAAGACTGGTTCTTTCTGAGCTTACGGTTTTTTACAGTAAATTCCAAACTGTTTAGAGCAGACTACTGGTGAGAGCAGAGGAGGCACTGGGCAGCACCAGAAGAAAGGAGGCTGGGACCATGTGCTTCTCTTGCCATCCTGCCTGTCCCGGGCGCTTCGGGACCGGGTGCGGGGGCACAGCCACCACACGGAACGGGGAAAGGAAGGAAGGAAGCAAAGAGGAGGAAGAGAGGGCAAGGGCTGGGCACCTCCAGCCAGGTTCTGCGGCGAAACCGCGGCCCGGGGTAGGGTCTCCATTCCTGCCCCTGCCCGCCCCGGAGCACACGAACAGTACCTGGCGGGGAGCGGGAGAAGTTCCGTCCGGCCGCGCTGACCGCCTGGATGTAGAAGTACCGCACGGGGACGGTCACCCCCGCTTCCAGCCCGGGGCCCCACGCCAGGCTCCTCTCGGCGCTGACGGGGTCCCCGGGGTCCGCCGACTCCGCCGGCTGCAGCACTGGCCCCGCGGCGCCCAGCAGCAGCACTGGCAGCAGCAGCCCGCGGCCCCCCATCGCCCCGCCGGCCCCCATCGCCCCACCGACCCCTATCGCGCCCGCTCGGAGGGGTCCGGGGCCTCCTCGGGCCCTGCGCGGCCCCCGCCCGCTCCCCGCCCCGCAGGGCGGCCCCACGGCGCCGGGGCCGGGCAGAGCCTGAGGGAGGCGAGCAGAGGGCCGGGCTTTCCCCGGGCGGCTGATTCCGCCTTTCCTGGTTCTCCTCCTCCTCCGGGCTGTCCCGCGATGTCCCCAGGGAGGTCGGGGGGTGAGAGCCCAGCCCAGCCCGTGTGCGCCGGACCGCACCGGCGGCGGGAGCGAGCCGTGCCCGCGGGGCTCAGGCGCAGGAGCGGGTTCGGAGCCGTGCAGTTCCCCGGAGCCGCGGGAAATGCAGCACAGTGAGAGTGCTGGGAGAGCGGGGAGCGGGCTCGGGGCCGCTGGTCTGCGGCTGCCTGTCCCGAGGGATTTTCTTCCCTGCCTGTGGGCACCTTGCGGGCCGTGCTGAGGAGCAGGTGATCGGGGGTGTGTCGGCCCCCTCAAAGAACACGTTACCTGTGGTTTAGGATACGACTCAGCCGGCAGCTGAACAGCTGGCCTGGAATTTAGAGAGGAAAAAAATCATCTTTCTCTATCGCTTATTGTTACTGCCTTGTGTCAGCTGATGTACAGGGATTGCTGTAAAAGGAAAAAAAGCCCCCCAAACCTGACATAATTTAAAATTCCTCACTGTTTTTAAGATTTCCCATAGCAATTGCATTTACAACAAAGGACAGAGCATGGACCCTGTTGGGATGCACTGACACACGGTTCCCTGTCACTGGGCTCAGCTCCCTGTCCCAGAGAGGAGGCTCAGACACGCACCCATGCCCAGGCACTCCTGAGGTCTGTGCGTGACATGCTGCTGGTGGCCCTCATCCGTGCTGTGATGCTTGGGAGGGGGAAAAAGGGATCACAGTATTATCCTCTAGAAAATGTAACAACCAATTTCATGGATTTAAAATGTTGGGTTGCAAGTTAAGAGGGTAAAACTCCAATGATTTGTCTCCTAAGGTTGTTTTATCGTTTTTCCTATTTGCTGCTACTAGGAAGTATTTCAATGTATGAGTAGATGGGAGGGCTTACAAGGCTGTAGGAGAATTAAATCAAGCTTCTGGGCAAGCCTGGATTTTCACATACAAAGCAATGAGAGCACAAATGAGTTCTGTCTGATTTTGAATAACATGAACTTCAAGTCTCTGTGCATACAGACCATGAAAAACAGGTTCTTTGAAGGGGAAATTATCAAGTCTGGTTTCCTCCTAGCTTTTGTCTCTAGTCTCTTCAATTTCTTCACTTCAGATAGCCACAGATCTCCACTGACATACCGTGTCTGATACTCCCAACAGGTGAGAGAAAACTTGTGTAGTATTGCAGGGTACAGGGCAGGGCTGAGGTCAGGTGGGGACATCAATTTGCTGATCAGGATCAGTCCCTGTGAGGGGAATTGGGGTCAGACACAACTTTGGGATAGCTGCCTGTCCTGGGGTTGTCAGCGTGCAGATAGAGCCAGGTTCAGCAGGGAGGGCAGAGGAGAGATGGAGACCAATGACCTATGCCATCAGTGGGGCAGGGACTGATAGCCCCAGGCTGGCCAGAAATGGTGTCCATGGGCAGAGAGAGCAGGGGGAGCCCTGAGGAGGTGGGGGATCAGGGCCTGATGGTGCTCTTGGGCCACTGTCCCTGGGAAGGAGCCACCCCTGTTCTGGTATGGGCTGGGAGCAGCTGCTGGGAGCAGCTCTGAGGGAATGGCCCTGGGGATCCTGGTGGGCATGGAGGGACATGGGACATCAATGGCAGTAACAGTGGGGTGAAGGAACAAGGGCAGAGCCAGAGGTCGAGGGGAGTCATTATCCACCTCCACTCAGTACTTGTTAGACCACATCTAGATCCTGCATCCAGCCTTGGGCTCCCCAGTACAAGACATCAATAAACTGGATCAAATCCAGGGGAAGCCACTGAGACGGCAGAGCTGGAGCACCGGCCCTGTGAGGAGAAACTGGGGCAGCTGGACTTGTTAAGCCTGTTAAGAGATACCTTCAATGAGGGGGTAGACCTCACAGGACCCCCTAGGAAGATCATGATATGGTGCAGGGCAGAAGGATGAAAGACAACTAGCATGAGTTGAAAGAAGTGATAGTCACCTTGTAACATGTCCATGTTATAGGCCAAGGCACAGAGAGACTGTCCAGTCTCCATTTTCAGAGATTTTCAAGCCTCAAATGGATGAAGCCTTAAAAAGCCAGCCCTGACCTCGAAGCCAATCTGCTGTGAGCAGGAGGCTGGACCATAGACCTTCTGAGGTCACACCCACCCTGACATATCCTTTGATGAAACCATGACATTTCTATCCCTTCTTTCAAATGTCATCAAGATGGTAGAATGCTCAAAGATCTTCTAGGTACATGCACGACCTACTGGGTAGACAGAGGTCTAGACAGAAAAACCACCTTAGTTCATAAACCGTGTTTCCTTCTGAAGCCGGGCTGAAGGACTGTTCAGGTACCACAAGTACTGGCTGTAGTAATTAAGGCTGAAAGACTGTGATTAGTCTCACACATTTACACTGCACGTGGCAGCCAGGTTTCACTCAGGCCTAATTGCAGCTGAAGGGATCTTCACGTGGAGCTCATCACCTTGTAAAACTACTCATCAAACACCACCCTTGGCCCCTATATGGAGTATTGGCACCTCAAGGCAAGTTGCAGGCATATGGCTCTCTAATATATCTACTGTAAAGGTTCTACCATGGATGGAAAAGTAGATGTGTGCTGGAGCCTCATCAGCTGGCAGGACAAGAGAAGGCAGCACATCCTGCCTGAGCCCAGCAGCTGATGTGACTGCTGGCTACAGCTGTGAGATGGACCAAGGCTGCCTGCCCTGCTCAATCCATGGCTTTGTTGGCCATCAGCACCCTGATGATGTTGGCAACCATACTGAGATGCTGGATTTTTTTTTTTTAACAGTCTACTGCATTCACAGCATGTGAAAAACAAATACAGTAATAATACATTTTTTCATGTAAATGAAGAATTTATTTCAAACAAATAGTTTTGAATGTAAAAATCCTGTAAATTATCAATATTTATAGAATATATTTTTGCCAAAGAAAATCTTGGAAGAGTGAGTATCAAAATTGGGCTCTGCTAAACTGAATGGAGCTGAATGCTATTCAAAAGATTTCTCCCTGTTTTCATGCAGTTCACTGTTAGAATACTGTTGTTCAGTGTAAATTTTAGTTTACAGATCCTCAACAGGCTGCAGTCTTCCACAACTAATTTACAATCAAAAGCAATTTTTGCTTGCTTACATTAAATCAAGCCACCTGATTTCCTGTCATACACAGCATAGCAAATGAAAAAAAAATATATCTGCAAGGTGAGCACTTAATCCAACTACTGTTGAATGGTTAGAAAATAGTTACAAATAAAAATATTCTAAATCATCCACATCTAGTCAAGAAAAACTGTATGACCATTTACTTCCTTTGTACACATTTCTTTTATTATTCTTTACATTATGTAGCTAGTATCCCAAATTTTTGGATTAATTTATTTTGCAGAAATGTACAACAACAGAAATTCCGCACAGATACTCAGGTGGTTTTACTGTCTTACTCTACATAATCCTGTACACACAGAGAATAGAGACATTTACAGAAAAACATAATCTCTCCTTAGAATACCACTTTTTACAAGACTGCAATTATACAGTAGTCATCTCCTTCCAGCATTGCCTATGTCAGCATATTCTTTTATCCTTGTGAAACAGGCATGTGGTAGAGATCAGTTCTGTCTATAAATATACAGTTTATGTTAGTCTTTCTATGTACAACAAAAGACAAATTACCCCAGCAAAAAGTAATGATACTTATATAATGATACAGATTTGAACTACAGACCCACTTCTTTAACGAAGCTTACAGTATGAAAAAATAAGGATACCTCTTACCTACTGTAATATTTTCATCTTTTAGTTTTTTGTGGAGTAGTCAGTGATACAAGCATTGCTTGTTTTGTGTAAAATGTATTATTTCAAAATACCGATATACTGTCTTTCAAGTTAGAAAAATATAATTATGTCCTACAGAAATTTTATTGGATTAAAAAGCATATAAAAATATGGACCATCATTTCAGACCATATATGAAATTAGAAATAAAGTAGAAGAAAATGTCTAATTATTTTAAAATATATCTTTTGGCTCAGTGGGCCACTTCTGATTTTTCATAAAAAGAGAACAAGGCTTAGTTAGAAATTTTATGGCCAGGGACAAGTTTTGGCTACTGAGTAATAATATTACATTATTGTTGTGAGGAAGGGCCAATGGAACATGTTTACACCCATTCAGTTAAGAGGATAAAGAGACTGTGGTCACAGCAGGAACAGTTGAAAAATACCAAAAGGGGGTAGTAATTTGACAAAGGGCAAAGAGCCCTTTCTTACTGGTTTTATTTACTTTGCCTGTAAAAAGCCACCAGTCTGTACGGTGCAGTGGTGCCCCAGCCAAGTGCCCTCTCCGGCTGCCCCAGGTGCTGCTGCCCTGGAGGAGCCCGGTGGCTGCAGGTGCCTCATCCTGAGACCAGCCAAGCAGAGGCAGCTACAGAACTCTAGGACCCCACAATCTGTTTTGGTTATTTTCTCACTACTAGGACAACTGAAGATTGAACCTATGAGGTTAATACAGGAAACCAACAAGCTAAAACTTTTTATATTTTGAATTGTTAAAAGTGTATGTATTTTAATCCAAATTAACCTGTTTCTAAGACCAGAAATCTGGCCAGTCATGTCAACTGTAACCAAAGCAGTGCTGGTTATAAATCTTCCATGTCTGGAAAGCAGATTTCCATGCTCAGCTTTCTTTCTTTTGGCCAGTTTCTCAGGGCTGTGCCCTGTTTTGAGCTTTTTCTCCTACACTAGAAGTACCTCTGCAACTCACATTGCTCACTGCTCTTGCAATGCTGGAAAGTCCTGGTGTGGAATCTGCTTTAACAGCACAGCAGAAAAAATGTCACCAGGGACAGTGTTGCTATGCTTCCCAGGAATGCAGAAAAAGAACATTCATGCAGAATGCGCTGTAAAGATTTAAGAGGTTTCATTTTGTGAGGCTATTTGTTCAGTGGGAAGGATTAGCATTATCATGCTCGATAATGAGGAAGAACAGAGAAACAACAAATTATCATCAAAATAACTTCTTGGGTTTCTGCAGAACTTCTTTAAGTTCTGTAAGAAAAAGCAGCTCAAGCTGGAATTTATCCATTCCAGCACTGTGTAGCTGGCAGGAACCTAAGCACTGCTTGCTGACTCAGAGGAAAGCCATCCCCAGGCTTACACTGCCCAAAGCTCCACGGTTGTTTACCTTCTATTATTTGGGGAAGAGATTTTTTAACATTGTTTTTTCCCTGCTGAGAGAAACACAAAAGGTGAAGCCACACATTTAATACAAAAGTCAAATGCTCAGCTAGTATACCATACTAACTCCCTTGAAACTAAGGAAGCTGTACCAGTTTATAGCAGCACAAGAATGGGCTCAGCATATTTGACATGTTTTTGCCAGCCCAGAAACTACCACGCTATTGTGCCCTTTTAGTACCACAGTCCCTTCATAGCTCTGATTCTTTATCTATCTCATCTAGGTAATATTCATCATCAGTGGTGGTATCACTGTCTGAGTCCGAGTAAGCGACTGGGTCTTCCCCGTAGGTATCAGTCAGCTCTCGGGGGGACGAGGCAGCTGATGACATTTTGCTCCCAGCAGAACTCGAGCTCAGGAGCTCAGCCCTGCTTATAGAAGAGCTCTCTGTATCTCTGAAAGCACCAGGGTTATTCAGAAGACATGGTCTCCATAATCGCCCTTCTGTGAGTGACCTCTTGATATTTTCCAGGAAAGCCAGTTGTTGCTCTTTGCCAAATATACCAAATTCCACAGACGGATACATTAAATTTCTGGTGCTGTAACATTTCTCATTGTCTGATGCCCAGTTTTCATTCTCATCACAAGACAACAGCTCTGAGTAAGATTTAAATCTCTTCCCATGTATGCCATCTTTGGGTAGAATATTGCTTCCTGAGGCAGAGATCTCAAGGGAATCTCGAGCACAGATGCCCTCAGAGAGGTGACGCTCTCGCTGACTTTTTGCACGGCTCTTGCACAACTGATAACTATTGAGGTTAGCGTTTTCTAAGCCAGCAGGCTGAGAGGTATTTTGATGCTGACCAAGCACTGTCTGGGAAGTCAGGTTTTGCTCTGGACTTGTGTTTGCCTGCAAGCAGCTATTTACATAGGTGTTGGAGTTTTTGTCATTTAAAAGTGGCAAGGGAGGAGCACAGGTATGACTGCTAGCTCTTCCTTTCTCTTCATCCAGTGGGTATGAGGTAGTAGCACTGGGGGAGATGGGCTGGCTTTTGCTTTCTAACCCGAGATCAAGCACGTGGGAATTCTTATTTCTTGTGGTTACGGATTTATCTGGAAATAGGGTTGTGAGTCTTGGCCTATTTTCCACTTTCACTGCAGTTTTTTGAGGACTGATGGCTTCCTTCTGGGTATATGAACTTGTAAAAGGCCTCCTTTTGCTGTTAGCAAGCAAAGAGCGATCATTCTGATTTTCAGTCTTATTATCAGCTGTTCTTGGTCTTGGAGTATTCTTGTCAGAGTTCAGACTGCAATTCTGATTGTCATTGTCCAACTCCAGGAATGGCTGGTGGGAATCCATTGAAATCAATGAGTCAAGGGACATGTTGACCTCTAAAGAAGTAGCACTTCCATCATTCTGTGAAAAAATGTTACTTATGTGTGGTTTGGGGGGTAGATTTTTACTTGAAAATTTACGACTTGTTTTGTAAACAGCTGCCAATTTATTTTTAATTGAAGGTCTGTTTTTCCTTTTCTCTAGATCTTTGACTTTGTCTCTTGTGCAGTCAGAGAGAAGCTTGTTCTCCTCTTCTGCACTCTGTGTTGTGTTCTGATTTTGTGTAACCCTGGAGACTTTATCTTTAATGTTCAGGTTGCCCTCAATATGCCTCTCTGATTCCTGAAAACCACTGTAAACTTTACCCATATGAGAACTCTGTGAGTTTTGCTCTTTTTTAATTTTTGAATTCTTTACTTCATCTGTGCTAGCCACTTTGTCTAGCTGAAGAAATGGATCAGCACTGGAAGCTGTGCTTACCTCAGATGCTTTGCTTGGAGACTCTGGAAGCACTTTGCTGCAAAAGTTTGAACCATTCTCTTTTTTTCTTGAACTGTCAGCCCTTAATTGCAGTCCACTAAATTTATTATTACACAGAGGGGTGGTTCGGTGTAGGACATCTACTCTCTGTTTAACTTGGGCACTATCCCTGTACATACCTTCCACAGGAGTCAATGGCACATCAGCATGCTCTCTGCTACCACTCCTTCCAAGGGAACTCTTCTCCTTGGAGCGGATGAATAAACTGTTCAGATTTTTCTTGTTCACTTTTGGGGGCTGAGAGCAAGTTTCAGAGCTTCCCTTCTGTACAATATTTTTATTTGTTGAATTAGAATATAAAGGCTTCTCTAAATGTCTGGCTGGCTTGGGAGGGGTAGATAAAGTGGACATTAGTGGTGTGGTTCTTTGTAAAATTTCCTTCCTTTCTTTTATATGTATTTCTGCCTTTTGGCTGCTTGAAGCACCAGAAATGGCCTTACCTGACTTAGCCACTATTGCAGTGGATTGTGGGCCACCAAAAGAAATTTCTTTTGTCACCACATCAGAAAGTACATTTTCTGCTAATGGTAGACATGCTGAATTATCTTTCCTGCTAGGTACCACACTCACTGACTTCTCAGAGCTAGGGGATAAATTAGAATTCTCTTCTTCACTATCAACAGCGGTTCTTAAATTCTGAGGTGTGACCAGAACTGAAGATACTTGGTCAGGAGAATATGAAGACACCTCTTTTTCTGAAGTAGTAGGGAAAGAAACATTTGCTAAACTCACATGACCTTCATTTTTCTTGTTTTGTATTCTTGGTGACTGAGCAGTCTCTTTGGGACAAGGTAAATCTGCATCCTCTGAATTATCTCTAAAGAGGCTACAAAATGTTTTTGAATGCCTCCGTGGTAGTGTGTAATAAATTGAAACTAGTTCATGATACTTGACATGATCTTCATCAACACAAACTGTAAATGTGCTTGTGGTTTTATATTTCTGCAAAAAATTTCCCCCTTCCTTATAATCTGAAAACACAGAGGATTCTCTTCTACTTAGATGTTTACATCTGTCTGTCAGATCAACTGATGTACTGCTACTTACTGAATCATTACTATTTTTGCCTAAAGGACTGTGGTAATCTTTTTTAGTTGTGGCAGCATCTAATGATGCTGATGTTAGAAAGGAACATTTTGCATCTAAACAAGACACATCCCTTTGATTAGAATAACAGGTGTCAGCTCTATGCAGAGTTTCAGACCTTAAACAATCATATGTTGCTCTGCTTTCTCTAGGTAAAGAGATGGGCGTCTCTGACATAATACTACCAGCAATGCTGGCTGATTTTCTAGGCAAAGTGTAATAAATAACAAGGGGGTCAGAAGATCTGGAGCTGTTTCTGCCAGGAGAGCCAGTAATGCTACAGCTACTGCTATGTCTTGGCGAGCTGTCTTGCTTGTGAAACCTTCTGATACAAGGTGAAGTACTCCTCATTTTTTCAGTTCCTTTTCCAAGGCAAAAATAACTTAAACTATTTTCAGAGGTATTGGGTTCTCCATCAAACCCACGCATATAAATATTTCCAGAATTTCCATTTCGTGGGGAACTAGTAGTGAATTGTCCATTATAGTCCTTAGTAAATAAAGTGCTTCCATTTTGAAGTGTTTTCTGTGAAATCTCTTTGCTAACACTTGTCCTACTCACTTCAGCTGTTGTCCCCCCTTCTGCTTGAGATTCAGTAACAGTGCTATTTACCGAAGAGCTAGTTAGTGTTCCTAAGCATTTAGCATTGTCTTTATGAGAAAGTGCTTGGGGAGAGTTTTGTGAGAAACTACACGAGAGCTCAGGAGGACAGGACAACATGCCTTGACAGTTTGCTAATTTTTCAGTGGATAGTGCAGAAGTAACATTCAGTAATGAGGAGTGTCTCTTTGGAGTAGCTTTGTTAAGGGCTTCTGCACTCCAACTATCCTCTTTGCTGCTCTCTCTTTGAGCTGCATAATGCAGATTATGTTCCCATTCTTTCTGACGTGGAAGAAAAGGTTCCTTCCTGCTCCCATCAGCTGGCAAAATACAGGGAGGCTGACTGAACGCACTATTGGGTGGGCTATCATTTTCCTTCATTTCTAAATTTCTTTTATCACCATTTGATGTATAAATTTTTGCAGTATCTCCTCTTGCAGTGGCTTGGGCTTGTCTCTTTGATGTCATTGTGCTATAGAGAGATACATCTCTTTGCCACATGGTAGAAGCTGGGCTGTTAGGGGAAAAACTCTGTGCGTTGATGTAGCTTGTATCCGCTTGTTGAGGAACTGATGGTAACAGCGTGTCTTCATCTGCCTGTTTCACACCTTCAGCCTTTTCCAGGTGTGTAAAGTCTGCCTTTGTACTCCTTTGGGTAACAAGAACTGAATTCCTGTTCAGTCTTGTAGGTTCTGGTTGGTTCTTTGAATTGGGAAAGACTGACTCATCAGTTCTGATACCAGATGAAGAAACAGAAGATGTACAACTTAGCCAAGGCTGGCAGCCCTCAGTGAATTCTGAAAAATTTCTGTTTGCACTTCTTGTCATCCTTTTGATACTTGTATTTTCTGGAGAGTACATGTGAAAATCATTCTGCAGGCGCTGTGAACCAAACTTGGCATTCTTTGCATGTGCCCACTGCTGGTCATTTAAATTAGCCATAAATGCTTCAAAGCTGGCATCAGGGGAAATAAACACATCATCGCTGTAACACTGAGGAATATCAGTCCAAGAAGGATAGCTGTCTTTTCTTCCATAAGAATTTTTTTGGTTTGCATACAGCTTCCCATGAGAAGAGGTGTCTCTATAGAAGGATCTAGAGAGATTATTTTCTGATTTGTATACAGGATAGTTTTCCCAGTTATCAAAGGGCAATGGAGAAGTAGCTTTGTCAGGGCAACTAACTCTGCTAAAGCAAGTGCTGCTTGAAATAGATCTTCTGTAGTGCTGTTTTGAGTGGTAACTTGGGTATTTCTTAGTTTCTTGTAAAGAGCTGGGATATCTACCATGGTCTGTAGCATGAAATTCCATCAGTGATTGAGTTCTAAACATTGTTTCTGGAGCTTGTTCTGAAGAGTCTGGTGTGTTGTTCCATACAATGGAAGACAGAGGAATTCTCTTTGGGTTCTGTCGACCAAACCTTGGTACAAAACCATTCTTGCTCTCTCTTGCCAATGGATGCTGCAGACTAGATGCTGAGAGCTGATCAGAAGATACTGATGATGGGCATCTCCGAAGGGAACACACAGAGTAACTCCTGCCAGCTGTATCCCTGTTCATACAAGCCTTGTGCCTAAATCCACTGTTGTGTGTCACGGAGGGGGGATATAAGCTGCCCTCGGAAGACCGCCCGAAGGACACCGCGGACAGCCTCCGGCGGTGCAGACGGGGGTTCCCCTCCACTGCATCACCATAACTGCAATCCTCCTGAAAGGCAGCTTGGTGCCAGTTTATATAGGCACTCTGTAACTTCCTTGGTCTGATGAAAATCTTGTGTTCATCTTTGGCCCGCAGTGTTCTCATTCCATCCGGGAAAAATGTGCTAGGCATGTCACTCCAGTCATTTCTCTGCTGCCCCCTGCCAACAGTCTGCCTCTTGGAAGTAAGGAATGCGCTACTACTTTGGACATTGGATGCACTGCTTGTAGAAATGATCCTGTCCAAAGGGTCTTGGGCTTGTTCCTGGGCCAGCTGGTCATCCAGATCACTTAGAACTGCACAGGGAAAAAAAAAAAAAGATACTTGGTTTTGTTTTCTTTAATAATCTTCTGACTGCTTATGTTAAAAAGTTTCATGTACTACATTATTAATCAGAACTGGCTTTAGAAGGAGTCAGCTTCTCAGCATTCAAAACCCTTCCCAAACCACACATTCTTCCTCCCTAGGACTTTTCAGCAGTCACCCATTATGACTATAAGAAAAAAAATGTTCTCCTCCATGACTGCTCTTTATGTAAATGTTAGTCTTAAATGCTATTTAAAGGAAGAACAAAACAATTTGAAGTCTGAGTTCTCACTCACTGTATTTGTGTGTGTGTGTGTGTGTGTGTGTGTGTGTGTGTGTGTAAACCTTCCAAATATAGTCTGTAAGCAAAAAAATCCTTGAAAAGAATTCACTAGGCAAACACAGACCTTTCTGTTCACAAAGCACAGTTATGACATAACTATAAGAAAACAGAATCCTGCAAACCATCAAACAAGCACATTCAGCAGTCTGGCATGTCCACTGTTTATTTCATTCATAAAATAAGTTCTCTTCTGAATTGTATGAGCACTGAAAATGGCATTTTCTGCATAAGAAAGGGTAATTAAATAGTTAGGAAGCTGTGATTCAATCTAGCAACAAATATGTATTTATATAAACATATATAGGCAACCTCATGAAATGGAATTAAACACTATGTAGCTCAATTAACCAAGATATTCAGTCAGAAGACTGACAGCAATGTATTGAAACTATTTTTATTGTCAAAAGCATTTTTCCTTTGCTAATTGTATTCTGCTATTTTCAAAATATTACACATAATATACAATGGACATGATTATTTTGTTACAGAAGTTCCTAATCCACTTAAATACATAAGACTGAGTGATCAGTCACTACAGACCTGTGCTAACACTACAAAAGCATTAAGAAAGCATTGATAAATATGTATAGTTGGAATAAAATGTGATCCAAAGATACTAAAATTCTCCATTCTTCATAAGTTTCTCTTCAGCACACAAAATAGAAGACTCCTGAGAAATCCAGCTTAGAACAAGAAACAAGATGAGTTGTTTCTGAGTCTTCCATTGGGAGGACATGAGCCAAGCTGAAAAAGAACCTGAAACTCTTGACTGGGGGTATAAAAAGGCTCCCACAAAACTAACTGAATGCCATAATGCCTCTTGATTCTGTGGTTTCTGGCTTTACAGTTTATAAAACCAGGCCCAATGATTCATCATGATCCAAATTATTCATGCAGGAAACGGATAGAATTCTCACATAACCATATGTCTTCATCTAAAGGGTGCAGTGTGGGCTCCAGGCAGAAACAGCAGAGAACTGTGCACAGTTACATGGGATTCTTCTGAACTATATCAGTATGAGAGGAAATGCACTCTAAGAGTGATTGATCACTGACATCTCCTGAAATCAGTGTCGGAGTAGACATTCTGCTGTCAGACAAAGACAACACAAAGTAGCCACTCTGCTAGAAATGAACCATTTTTTACAACTGTGCTTTTGCAGAAAATTCTCCCAAACCACAGTAACTTCTGGTAACAATACTATCAAACAATACCAAAATAAGGACACACTTACCACTGAAAATCTCCTTCTCTAGCTGTTCATTCCATTCCAGTGTACTTTTCTCCACTGTTTCATTTTGGTTTGTATCAAAAGATTGACCACTTGTTTCAGTTGACATTGGGGAATTACACATTTCAGCCTGTTAAAAATTGTAAAGTAACCTGGTTTCAGTTCTACATGTGGGTTCAAATCACATTTCACATATCACATCACAACCCGTCTCACAAATTCCAGAGGTGAGCAAGCTCTGTCAGTCCATTAAATAATGTATTATTAAAATACACAACTGAGGGTTGTAAAATTGCATGCAGTTTATAGAGTTCTACACATATAATAAGGAGAATTACTCATCTTGTCCTCATCCTATAGCATGTTTTGGATAAGGGCATAGTTTACTTAATTTATCCTAATGCATCCTTATTGCATTGTATCTCTCAATTTAGTTTTCCACAATCACTTCTTCCTTGACCAGTGTATTTTAAAATTCACCCACTGACCTCCCAACAAAGATTTAATAACTTAACACTACAGTCCATTTTCTTATAGAAAGACAGCACTTAGTGATAAAAGTGGGGAAAATGTCATCCTATTCCCATCTGTTTTTTGATTACATGTTAAACTGAGAGGTTCTATCCCACCCATATTTCACGAAGGTCACTATTTCAGATGGTGGAAGTGCAGACAATTGTTTAACTGCTGAATAATTTTAGCTGAAACTCTTCCTTCTTTTTTCAAAAAAACCCCCACCCTACTACTTTTTTTTTTGTTTGCCATATTTATACTATTTTACTCATCTAACTATAATATAGCTTTATATAATATGTTTCTATAACAGACAAGATTCCCTGATAAGATCTTTGCTCAGTCATATATTAATATAGATTATCTCTTTGTTTTTGAAATATGAGAGAAGGGAGGTGGCCAGTTTACATCCTCTGTGCCTTTGATTATACACTGTATACCTTCTTAGTCCCCTCTGTGGTTATGCCACCCAATTGAAGATGAGGAAAAACATGTTAGTAATACAGGGTAGTCAAATAATTAAGATAGAAAATATAATCCTTGGAAGAAAATCTGATATTTCAACAGCATGCACTTAAATTACATCAGAAATATATCTGTTTTATCCTTAAAATGAGCTTGTGCTTATAAAATGGAACATTCATCCATCCATCCATCCATCCATTCATCCATCCATCCATCCATCCATCCATCCATCCATCCATCCATCCACCATCCATCCATACATTAAAAAAAAAAAAAGTTCCTACTTCAAAATTTACATTTACATGGTAACTCTGTGCATGGAAATGTTGCACAAAAGGTTCTAGATTACTGCCTGTCAAAGGCCAGCTACTCTTTTTCATCCTTGTACAAATGAAATGAAACAAAGTAAATATACTAGATTATGATTTAGTGTGAGTTTTGCTCTATTTACAGGTTGGTTACAGTTGCCAAGACATGTGAAGGTCCTGACCTAGGAAAATATCCATGCAATTATTCTGTCATTATGAGAGAACTGAAATCCAGCAGAGCTAGATGTAGGGCCTAGCTAGGAAAGCTTTGGATTTTAACAGAAAAGCTCAGTCTACTACAACAAGTTCACAACAAAGACATTTTACTCATAATTTAAAACAAGAACTGCAAGAATACTATTTTTAAATAGCTACACATTAAATAATTGCATGTTTAAATGGTTGCACGTTAAAGCAAGGGGACTAGTTTTTGAAAAATCTGTATTTAAACATTGCAGACAAGAAATTGATGAGCTACTTACCGTTGCCATTTCTTCCACTTTTGAGGGTGGGCTAGCAGAACTGTCATATCTGTAGGCAGAGGGATTTAAATGTTGGTTTTGAAAAGGAACTTGCTGTAATTTCATCAAGTAGGAAATATCCAGCAGCTTCTCATTTTAACAACTATTGAGAAGCATCTGAAAAAAAACTTGCTCTATGAAGAATTCATCCTTACCTCCCCCCTGCCAATATCTTGCAAAAATAAAGTGCTTGGAAAATGTACCATTCAGTTTGGCCTTGTCAGCTTGCAAACTTCATAACTGCACAGCCAAAAATGAACTCAACCTACTGACATCTCAGTGTCTGCAACAGAATTGTTTTAATCCAGCATTATGCTAAGATGGTATTTGTTCTTTTTCCAAACAACTATAATTTAGTAGGTACTAGTCATACTTCAGTTATATACTTGTTAAGTTCTGACTGGTTTGCATCTGCAATTCCATTGTTTTTGTCTTCCGTTTCACCCTACTTAGATGCAGAGCTGTGCTCTGTCCCTGCAAAGGAGGAGAGACAGACAGCAGATTGGTTTTGGTGTGAACTTTGGAACTTGCTGCTGTTCACCCAAAACAGCCTTTATTTACCAATTTTTAAGACGTGGTAGAAGGCTCATCTGCTTTCCTAAGCTATTTAAGGCTGCAAGGGCTTGGCAGAGAACTGGCTCGAGCGTCCGTGAGTAATGCAGTGGTTGGAACAAGCCAAGAAGCCCCGAACATAAAAAGTACTCTGTCTGATGGGGTGACTTGCAGACAAATACAAAATAAATGAAAGAAACAAGAACAGGACTAGACGTCACTGAGTCTATTCAGGTCTGCAGATCCTTGTTTTACAACTAAGCAAACCCAGTCCCTTCAAAAGCCCCGAAGGAAATGTTGTTCAGCCTGTGCTGATTGCCAATTCTTCCTCGTCTCAGAAACTGTTTTTTTCCCAGGAAGTTAATTCTTGGGAGAAAATGAAGTAGGGAAAGATGGTTCTGCTCAGTCCTGTTTGTCTCAAAGTCTTTTTGAATGACCTTGTTCTTAGGCTCTTAAAGCCTCCCTGTGCTCAGGTAGACTACTTTATTGTGCTTCAACAGCAAGTATAAACCGGCTTGTTGGCAAGTTCTTTGTGGCCCAGCCTTTCCTCCTGAAGTGCTTTGTCATTTGTTTGCAATGTGCTTGCAGGCAGGGAAGAACAGTTGAAAGGTGCAATTTGTTTTTGCTTCTGTAATTGTGAACTGTAAAACCAGGATTCCTCTCTGACATGGGGTCCAACTGAAACCAAACAAGCCTGTTGACTTCAGCGGGCTTAGGATTTGGCTAGACAGTCTGAATCTAAAATTCCTAATTTTTCCTTGTAGCTCTGAATAAAAACAGCCATTAAATCGGGGGTTACCTCCCCCTTTGAATGAAGTTTACAGAACCAGAGCCCAGAACTGTACGTAGCTTTTCCTTTAAACTTAAATAAAGTTGTGTTTTAATGCTTCTAAAACAAATTAAGAACGAAACTTAGGTTTCAGAGCTTTTACAATGATTTCCTGTAAATTAAGTTCAGTAAAATCCTGTGGCTTAGCAAGTTACCTTAGTTATACTTATATGCATAACAAAAATGCAAAAGCTTTGTTAGAAGCTTTCTTCTTCAGCTTTACTGTGCAAAGCCACTCTTTGGCAAAGCCCAAGAGCACAAAGCTCTCCCCACCTGATGTTGTATTAATTGCTCCTTGCAATGAACCTACGTGAAGTAGACATGTTAGTTAGAAATGTCTTCTGATAGTCTAGGCAAAATTTAAATTTTCATTTGCACCTGTGGCACTATTCTAAATTCATCTGTGTCTTTATTGTCACTGTTCTCTCAGAAATAACTGGTCATTGCATCCTGCGCTATTTTTCTCCCTGCTAACTTACACTGACGAGGTTATTTTAATATTTTCCCTATGCCAATCTCTCAATTTTCCAAACTGCCTTATTAGTTTCTATGAACTGTTTTAAATTTTCCAGCATTTAAAAATTAAATTTTTTCTTACTTTCAGAGAAATATTGCCTAATTTAAGGAAACAGTAATTCAGTTTCTCTTTTGGTTAATGACACAGAGCAACGTTTACATTATTTTGCACACAATGCATATGCACATATACTTTTAAATATTGTCTGTTATTCATAAACAGGAAAGAAGCTAAATTGATGTTGAAGTTCAGAAATATTTGCCATGTGGAAAATTATCCTCAATATGGAAAATGAAAAATTACATTTTCTACTTTTCCACTTCCATATATATGTATCTTTTTAATGACAATCAAATGTAAGATGAAAAGTAAAAGATGACTATCACAACTGGTAACAATAATAAAAATCCATGAATTAAAATCTGCTGTGAATTATTATTTCTACAGAGGCAAGGCACCTGTCTTCCCCAGGCTACCAACAAGCTGTCTAATGCCAGTATAATCCATTTTCTTCAAGACTATTCTTATCAGTACTAAGTAAGAAGCCAACTAAAACCCAAACACATAAATCACATATGCTGAAAACACAATTAAACAGCATTTTTATCCAGGATGAATCACACTTACACATATAGAAGAGAGTAAGAATGAATTCAAGAACTGACACATTTGAACCGAAAGGGATCAAGCTGCCTTCAGACTACAGTTACAAACCTTTTATGAGCATCTTCCGTATGTCCATGTGAGCGCACTCCTTCCTGCAGCATCCATAGTTTATTCTCAGAGCAGAACACCACCACAGCTGCTGAAACTCCCTCTCCAGAACTGAAAGGACCCTCTAACCAGCCATTAATGTTCAGCCATTGAAAAGCTTCTGCCAGTTAGGCTTACTTACAGGATTTACGGTGCTGCGTCCTACAGTGTTTCACTAGCTCTCCAAAATAACTCTACCTGGTGAGAGGCAGATTATTTCAGTGCTTTGCCTATGCATAAAGCAAACCACATGCCACGGCAACACCTAGAAGAGGGTGGGGGAAGTTTTCAACAGAGAGGCGTGACTAGAAAATGTAGCAATCAGCTCAGTTACACGTCAGGATTGACTTGTTTATTTTTCAAGTTATGCACGGTCAGAAATCAAAGGCATCTGAGCCTGAGATACGACAGATTTTCCATGGAAAAAACAGATAAACACACACAAGAAAAGCTGATCTAATGAGTAGGCACAGTTTGGTTTTTTTGCCTTCTTCAATTAAGAAATCATTTCAGTGCTTAGATTCTACAGCAAAGCCTCGACCTTCGTGTGTGCATTGGCTACCTCACTGTGCACCAGGATAAAGCACCCTTGAAATGTGATTCTCAGTTACACAAGTGTCCCTTTATTCTTCGGGGAAGATTGTGGCCCAGCATTTCTGTGTTCCAGAATAAGGGGCATTACCAGGTCACAAGAAAGAGGAAGAAGATGACAGGTAAGGAGCAGTGTTAACACTGCATATTCTTTTTCCATGTTGTGTTGTTATGTAAGAGAATTGTTACCAGTGAAAATCCACAAAGCTAACCTCAAAGCCTCTACTTAAACCTCTCCTTAAATCTCCTGCTTTCATACAAATACTCCACAATAGCAAGCTGCTATGTTACAAAACCTACGTATCAGACTAATCATAATTTTTTAGAGGCTTGCATTCCCTGTCATTGTTTATTACAGCTGTTTTATTACATCATGCCAGCAGGGAGCCCCAGGCACAGACCAGAATACCAATCTGAGACGCACCGAGCAAAATCGGCTTTTTGTACCAAAGATCTTGCATCTTTGTACTTGGATTTCACAGCACTGCACAATGCAGCTCTACCTGTGATTGCCAGTCCCAAGCATTACCCTAAGATGCACACAAGAATAGCAAGATTTCATGCACGTGCTGCTGACATATGGCCACACAGTACAAAAGTTAAGAGAGATCAGGCAGCCTAACCAGCCTGACTGTAGCTTCCCCCACCCCTTTTCCTCTGAACAGCAGCTTCAACCCTGGGAATGGCAAAGGAGAAGGATGCTCTTCAAACAGCAGCTCCTGAGCTGCGTATGAGACCAACTGTGATTCAGATTCAAAAACCAAAGTAAACCAAAGCAAACCCAAGTACTGAACCCAAAGCACTGACAAAGCACAGAAGGCAAAAGGGCCAAGAGCTGTCTGGTTTGCTTGGCTGGAGCTGAAGCTGCAGGGCTGCCTCTAAGCTGCCTCTGGGCTAGGAATGGTGGGAACTGATGCAGCAGAGCTGCCTGGGGCCGGCACTCTCTGCCATGACTTGGGAAAGCTGTGCTTTCCTATTGTATCACAGCCATAGGGCACCAGATCCCCATGCACCTTACACTGTGTCCTCTTGAGAGGGAATGAAACAGGATGCAGCTGCTCCAAAGTCTACAGCCTTTCATATACTTTAAGTCTTTATGCAAAACCTGAGCAAAATAGGTTTAGCCAAGAGACTCTACCTACTACTTGTAACTTAGTCCTCTTTCTTCTGACACAATACAGATAATCTCTCATTACAGAACCAAATAAATCACAATCTTCCCAATGAGGTAAAAAGCATGAGACTGAAAAAATAATTTAACTAAATTTTCTAAAACTTTAGAACTTTGTTCCATACCACAGAACAATTCATATACTTTTTAGAAGATGGAAATAATGTATGTTCTCATTATAGCTCACCGTGGTTGCTTCTGAGTCTGGGTTTTCCTTGATCTTCTAAAGGAGGAAAGCCAAGCAAAAGGTGATCTGAACCCCAGAAAGGAAGCTGAGGTGTTCTTTTGTGCTTGAGGATTTGTGCGGGATGACATTTTTATTTCTTTATGATCTAAAAATGTGATAAAAAGTAGATTTGTTTTGAGTTCCTAATAAATGCAGTATTAAAATATACATAAAGGTTTAATCTTCATAAAAAATTTCTTTTGCTTACCTTTTATGTCAGGTAAATCCAGTTTTGACATTTTTGGACAGACTATGTGACATACTGGTTTATAATGACTAACTAGAAGACAGAGAAAGATAAACAGGTCTAAAGTTTCAAAATGTATTATTTGTTTTGGGTGATGCATGTGAGCTACATGAGGCTGATTTTCACAAAGTAATCAGAACTCAATTACTTGAAAATCATACCTGTTTTAAAATACAGGCAGATCAAACATTTGAAAATTGAGGCCCCTCACAATCATTACTCACTTTCTTTTTACGTTTGTAAGAAATGTAAATGCAACAACCCAGAACATACAATGACCTAAGTGACTGTAATGTAACTACATAACACCAACTCAGACTAAAGTGTCCTCTGTATCATAGATTTCCTTACACTGGGATTCCTGTGGGCACTAGAGTACTTTTTTTCTGCTACAAACTGCATATCACATCTGTATTTTCAATGCACGATATTGTGAATGATTTCTTTGGGAAGGTTATGACTTGTTTTCTTCAAACAGAACATAAACTCAGTCTGCCTGTAAAAGCAGCTGGCATTTGGTGGGAAGATGAGGATGAGTATCACTTATAGAAAAGGGAAAGAAACAGAAGGATCAGTGTTGCAGACATTTTTTCACAGAAATCCTTTCTTTCAGATTTCTGCATTTTCTGGGAGGCCAGAGGCCCCAGAAGATGAATGTAAACAGTTGTTATCAGCTGCTGTGGAATGTAACAGGGACACCTTGATTGGCTCATGTTTGTATGTTTATAATTGAGGGCCAATCACAAGAGCAAGCCAGGGGACCGAGTCCCTGGGCACAACTTTGTTTTAGATTCTTTTTTTTCTATTCTTGGTTTAGCAAGCATCTGCAACTTCTCTCTTTATTCTATTTAGTACAGTTATAATGTATTATATATCATATATCAATAAATCCAGCCTTCTGATCAAGAAACAAGATTCACCGTCTCTCTCTCACCAGCAGCGACCCACTCAGGCGCTGCAACAGATCAGCACCACACCACAGCAAACTAGAGAATATAAGGAAACAAGATATCACTAGGAATAAGGCATTACTTTTTTTTTTTTCTCTATTTAAAGCAACACATTTAAAGCCTGAAACAACACAACGGCCTGAAAATGGCTTATCCAATGAGTGCAGGAGAAAGCAAACCCAGAAATTAGGGAAAAGTGACATTTATAACAACAGCAAGGGGGAGCATTTTGGACATTGTCCAAATGAAATGAATAATTCATGTAATGTGATTTAAATCTTGTGTGTAATACATGGCTTTCCCTTCAGTGACAATCTCTGTGTACTTCAAAATGCCTCATTCTTTACCCCTTTCAGAGCCTATTCTCTTGGTGGCATGGACTTGACAATGCAGGTGGCATCAAGAGAGTCCTGATAGCACTGCCATAGCCAGGATGGTCTTAGGATGTAGACACAGCAAGGCTTGCAGGAAGAAGTAGGATCTTTTATTTAGCCAGCTTATACAGCTGGAAATATCAGACAAGCCTCTGAGGCACACAAGCCCTTCTTCAGATCTGAAATAGAACAGGTGCTTTCAAAGTTAAATGCCAGAGAACAATTACACAGAGTTTAGTCAGACTATCTCTGAAAGATAAAAATTGTAGGTAGCTGAGGACTAGAGGGGATGTTGGGGATAAAAGGTCAGGAAACCCTGAGATCTATTCTGTGCAGGTCTGTAGTATGAGGAAAATGTTTAAGGTTTCACTTATCTTTCGAAATCCATGACTCTACTTCCAGTTGCTATGAAGCACAAATAGGAGGAGCTCAATGAAAAACAGGCAGAAGTGTGAATGGAATAAAAGCATATATCATGCATGAGAACTATCTGGATAGAAGATGAAAGTGCAGAATACCATGCTTTTTATAGAGATCCTGTGTTTCTGCTGCATATTCATTTTGGATGGGCATCAGAATCTGTGAAATGAGATCTCAAGAAATTGCCTCCTGGTCAGGCCAACTTTTCAGGCTTTGAAACTCACCCTGATAATAAGCACTAGCATGCCTTTAGCTCAGTGTTACCAGAAAAAGTTTTCCACTGGTATAGTCAAACCTTTCTCACCCAAATTCATCTACTTATTCCAAATGTCATTTAGGTGCTTTTAGTTTTTTAAGAAAACAAGGCAAAACAATTCTTTTTTTGCTGGTTTTGGCTGGTATAGTTAATTTTCTTCCACAGCTGCTTGCATGGGCTGTGTTCTGGATTTGTGCTGCATGCAGTGTCAGTAACACAGGGATATTTTACACAGAGTTAAGGCCTCTCCTGCCTCTCACCCCACCCTACAAGCAAGTAGCTCAGTGTGCACAAGGAGCTGGGAGGGGACACAGCTGGGACAGCTGACCCCAGCTGATCCAAGGGACATTCCAGACCGTACAGGACCGTGCCCAGTGTGGAAAGCTGGAGGGAAAGAAGGAAGGGAGGATGTTCAGAGTGACAGTGTTTGTGTTCCCAAGCAACCATTGTGTGTGCTGCAGCCCAACTTTCCTGGGGACAGCTGAACACCTGCCTGCTCACAAGAAGTGGTGACTTAATTCTTTGGTTTGCTTCCTCATGTGCAAGATTTATCCTTTATCTATGAAACTGTCTTTATCTCAACTCATGAGTTCTCTCACTTTTAGCCTCTTGCCCATCCTGATGGGGGTCAAGTGAATGAGCCACTGGGTGGTACTTAGGTGATGGTTGGGGTTAAACCACAAGAGTTCTTTGGGATACCCAGTGTAAGGCTCGAAGTGTTTGAGATAACAACAGACCTCAGTGGAATGTGCTAGACAGAATTTATCACTGTTCTTGCTTAGAATTCTTGTTTAGCTATTAATTGACAGGCTCCAGTGCTTGCCATGGGGCTTGCCTGCCAGGCTGTAAGTTAGAGCCTATGCTCCTTGGTGCAATGGTTATGTGCCATGGTTATGGTGCACCTCTGAAGGGATTGTGACCAGGAGTAAGTCTGTAGAAGGTACACACCTCAAAGAATCTGTGGAGAACCTCAAAGTGAGTGGCCATGGATAAGCCCATGACTCCCCCATGGAGATTGCAGCCACAGGTAAGGCCATGTTGGAGTAGGTGCATTTCTGAAGCCATTGTGGCCCATGGAGGAGGCCATGCTGGAAAAGGTGCACCTCAGGTGGACTGGGGCTGTGGAAAACTCCATGCTGCAGCAAGTATATCCCTGGAGAGACTGTGACTCTACTTGGAGCAGGAATACCCCTGAGACACTGCAGTACATGGGTAAGTCTAAGCTGGAGCAGAGGCAAGCTCAAGGCAGTGGGGTGGTTAATGGGGATACACTGAAGAGTGTGGGACCTGAGCATGATGTAAATGGCATGGAATAAGGAGTAAAGAATGTGCTGGGTTTGGCTGTGATAATTAATTATTTCCATAGTAGCTAATATGGGGCTGTGTTCTGGATTTGTGCTGAGAACAGTTTTGGTAATTCAGGGATGTTTTCCTTACTGCTGAGCAGGGCTTACACAGCGCCAAGGCTTTTCTGCTTCTCACCCCCACCCCATCAATGAGTGGATTGGGGATGTACAAGGAGGCAGAAGGGGATGCAGCTGGGGCCAGCATACCTGATGAATATCCCATACCATACAGCATCATACTCAGCATATAAAATCTAGGGGAAGAAGAGGGAAGGGAGGACATTCACAGTGATGGCATTTGTGTCCTCAAGTCACTGTTACATGTGATGGAGCCCTGGAGATGCTGAACACCTGCCTGACCACGAGGAGTGGTGAAGGAAAGCCTTGCTTTGCTTTGCTTTGCTTGTGTGCGTGGCATTTGCTTTATCTATCAACTGTCGTTACCTCAATTCACTTTTACCCCTCCAATTCTCACCCCCTCCCATGGTGGGGGAGTGAGTGAGTGAGTGGCTGTGTTGTGCTTTGCTGCCAGCTGGGGTTAAACCACAACGTTTTTGTACAATGCAGACATCCCTGCTTTGATTGGGAAACTACCACTGTATTTACTATAATTATAGCAATTTCATTTTGATTAATAAAGACTTTTTTTACCGTGAGAACAATTAATCACTGGAACAGCCTCCTCAGGGCCATAGTAGAGTCCCCATCACTAGAGGTTTAGAGATGTGACTGCAAATGGTGCCAAATAATCTCATTCAGGTTCCCCTTCCTATGAAAAACTGGACCTGAAGATCTTCTGATGTCCTTCCAACCTGGGCCATACTATGATTCTAACTACAGCATAAAAATATCAGGGATTTTCTGTTGTGAATCCCAGCTCTGCTTTTAACAGAACCTGCTCAAAGAAACATACCTATTTTGAAAACACATGTTTAGTAAAACTATGATTTGAGAAGAAGCTCAGTGCAATTTCAGAAACAAGGATTAACTATTACACTCTGACATGCCATAAGACATTGGTTTGGTGACCACTATTATGTAGATGAGGAAATGGACAAATGTAACTCACTGGTATTTTTGCTCTTCCTTAGCTGATGCTCTAATGGTGGTTTTAACATTCTATTGACATCAATGTAATTCTGATATTTTCTTCTTTTTATTTCTTCAAACCATTCTCCAGTCACTCCCTGCAGCCCTTTTTCAGACTTCTTTCTCTTCAGAAGTTTGCTAAAAAGGAAAAAAAAAAGCCATTTTAGATATTACAGGAACATCATTAGGAACTTTCCCTGTTTTTCATTAAAGTATTTACAGTATATCTCTACATATAATGACTTTTACAAAGCAGTGGGACATTCACAGCAATCACATAAAAGTTTTAGTGACAGCAACATTCTACTGTTTAACAAATGACTCATATGCTTGCATTATTCTCGTCCTTAAGGAAGTGCATCTTTTTTCCTTGCAAGAATAAGGCAATCCATATGCATTCTAAAACTAATTGAATGTAAGATTAAGTTGATCCAATAATCAAATTAGAATAAATAACACTCAAAATAAAGCAAATTTTGAAATATTTATTCACTCATTTAAATAGAAGAAATAACAAAATTATTTTTATTTTCTAGGGGTAGATCACTGATGCCCTGACAATGAGGTGCCCACTACACATTTTCCATGCAAAGGAGAACAGTAAATTGAGAATTCAGCTAATAGATATTCATGAAACATGTTCAACAAGTTTATCACATTTTCCTCTTTCCTTGATGCATAGTGATTCTGCTTGTGTTCAATATGGATGGAGGCAGCCAATAATGAATATGAATGTTCTGCCACACTGAGGCGCAGCCTGAGCAAGCTACACACATGTGGCTGCAACTGAAGAAGATATTTAGTAGCAAGTTCAGATTTTAGACCAAGAGGTCATAGGAATGAATTGTCTAGCTGGACAGAAAAGGTACAATTGCAAAGGAGTGGGAATAGTGCAAGGGACATGCAAAGTTACTTGCTTTTAAATTACATTTACACTAGTGTCAAAAGTATAGATGCAAATACAGCAGATCCACACCCCCAACTGATTCTGATGCTAACAAAACAAGACGTCGTGCACAGCCTGGAGATGTAATACCAATGTTTGAGCACGGCTTTCATGTAAATCTGCCTCCTTAATCAGTGGTAAAAATCTGTGTCCAGAATACAGATGCTCCCAGAGAACATAAGTTGCTTCACTTATCAATTTAAGTAAAAACTCATCTGAGACAATACTACTTCACAGAACAAACTTAAAATTAAACATCTAGTCTGGAAATGGATATATTTTGATCTGGAATTTATGGAATTCATTGTCCATACTAGCCCCTACTGTGTATCTGGTGGCATCTGATGGACAGGAAGGCTGGAGGGAGACATTTTTGGGAAATGAGTATTTCCCTTGAAGAAGATTACACAGCCACCTGCACGAGTACTAGCCATTCCAAATAAACTTATTACACAGGCAAAAATGTTACTCATCGCAGATATTACCGCACCATGGGAGTGACTAAACACCGTAAATGCATTGTGCAGCCTGGAACGCAGCCTAGCACTGATGAGAAGCAGGAGGGGATGAACAATGTGCTCTCCATAGCCAACTCCATGACCTCACTCCTGTGGCCTTACCAAAGGGGATCCAAGATACTGGGAGGAGTAAAAGCACGGAGAGGAGGGCATGAGCTGCTTGGGGAGTGGCCGCAGCCACAGCGACTGCCCGGGAAACAACCCCTGGGCGGTTCTGCTGAAGTCCCGAAAGCGGAGAGCATCTGTTAGGATCCATCCCCGCGGGCCGAATCGCTTTTCCCGCGGAGGCGGCGCGGGGATCGCCGTTCCCGATCTGTTAGGATCCCTCCCCGATCTGTTTTAGATCCCACCGTGCCGAATCGCTTTTCCCGCGGGAGGCGGCGCTGGCATGGCCGCTCCCGGGCAGGCGGGCGGGGCCGTGGCGCCCCCCGGCGGCGGCCGCCGGCAGCACCGCCCAGCGCCCGCGGCCGGGGAGAGAGAGGACGGGCGGAGAAACAGCTGTTTGCCGCACATTTACGCATTCCAGAGCAAAGGGAAATATAAAAACCCCACAATCACTCTATAATAGACCATACCAGGCACGGCACGAACGCGCCTTGCACGAAGAAATGGAGTTAAAAGTTTTGCACAAACACTGACTTCACTGCTTAAACACTATAAAATCTGTACTGGTACATGCTTGGCATTATATGTAGTCCTTATCTGTGTATATGCTGCTTTTGAATTGTGCTGTCATGCCCAACTCATCAAATAAATCTTTTTAACTGCCTGTGCATATTTATATTTATATACACAGAGAGGCATATATGGAACCCTATATATGTAGTTATTTGAGTAACAAATAATAGTTAATGAGTATGATACACGATACATAGTTGCAGTATTGCACGACTGTTAAGTATTTCTCCTTCGTGATGACTCCCAGCCAAACCACATCATTTCCCTACATACCTGCGCTGTCAAGTTTACTGCCCCCTCACGACACTAATGAACACCGGTTGTGAGCCAGGAGGAAAGCCCATCTGAAGAAACAATTACAGCAGGAGATGGTATCTGCACTCAGTATTGCAATGAACCTGCCTCTGAGGCAGCACTATTGTTACTTGGATAACACATTATGTGTTGAGACACTGCACCTTAGGAGTGTCAAAACACCTAGTGCCCTCTAAACCAAATGCACTAATCCTGCTTCCCAGTCTGCTCCATCCATCCTTACTCCTCATTTGCCTACAGCTATTTTGTACACTTGGAGCCACTACCTTTTGAAAGGAGGCAACATCATTGTGACTGGGAAAAGTATCTATAAACTATTGTGGGGTTGAAGGCAAATCCATTCCCAGGATTACTTACAGGAGACTGCTCCACAAACCAGTGCAGGCAGCAACCCTAAATGACCTCACAGGCTCATTATCTTTTCCCATCTATTATTCTACAGAGCGTCTAAACCAATGAATCACTCAGGAGCAACTTCTTTGCAGTGTTTTTAAAAACATCTCTTCCTTATTGGCACAAGGATGTCCCAGTATTTCTTACAGACATCTCCAGGGAAAAGTTACCCTGAATGTTTGTGTGCTCTAGACTTTCATGTGGGTTACCATAAATACTGTCCATAGATGTGCAGCCTCCCCTGCCACTTCCTGTTAGGATAATAAGGAGTTTTAATTGCTACTGTAAGAGGAAAGGCATTTTCCTTACCATCTTCACTCTGAATATAAAGAGGAACACGTGTTCAAGGTAGTAGAAACTGGGTTCCCAAATAGGACATTTGGGGACAGCACTTGTTTGCAGAGGACAGAGGATTCAATCCTATTTTTGCTAAAAGCAGAAATTATTATTCCTATTGAGTTTAACAGAGCAGGATTTGACCCTAAAGGACTCTTACCACACACTTCATAAGGGAACAGATAAACAACAACTACAAAGAATGAAAAATTGCACCAGGTGAAGAATAAACAGATTAAACTTGCTCATTGGATCAAAGCTCTCACTGTCTGAAAATACAAGACTGAAAGGATTGTAGAAAAAAAGTAGTGTTGAAAGCATTAGACAAAAAATACAGCAGGGCAGATAACTTGCAGTAACCTAAACCAAGCTTTTCTCTTTACTCTGTTCATATTCCTTGCTTTGTCAGGAAGAAAAAGGCTAGAGATCAATTAAAAATCAATGCCTGAAGAACCTGTTGTTTCCCAAATTTTTTTTTTACTTCGACTTGCCCCCTTCCTACCACTTTATAAATTATGCTGCACTGGTGAACTGTACAACTCCATCACATCTATGACCAGCTATTTTTCTAGAAAACTCTGGCTGTTGTCACAGCCACAAGTAGCTCTAAAACACTGTTCTGGGGCAACTTTATGAGGGTGGATTGTATCTCCACTTGACTGTTTAGCCCAGAAATACGTTCTGCACCTTTACAACTAGATTTGACAGCAAAGAAGGGGAGAAGGAAAAACAGTGGATTTTTTTTCGCGGCGGTGCTCAAAACACAGAGGTAAGCAGTGCTCTCAGAGTTCTCTGCTCTGCAGACAGAAGGGGAGTTTCCCCTTGCTGTTTTTGCTGTTTTTTCCTCTGGTTAGCTGAAGCCAGAAGGGTTTTTTTGGAACGGTTCGGCCATTGTTGGTCCGGGAACAGCAGGACTATCATCCAGGTGTACCCAAAGCTGCACAGCCGGGACACCGGACCCGAGCCCCGGAGAGACTGAGAGAAAGCCAAGGACACACCCAGGGAAAGGACTCTGAACTACAAAGGACTCTCTCTGAATTTGCCATCTCTTCAGAACAGTGAGAGGTTCCATTGTTTTATATTTTTCATTTTCTCATGTTTGTGAATGCTTTGCTTGTTAAAGAAACAGACTTTTCTACTTTTCTCTAAGGCCGTTTATCACCTGAATAGATGGGGGGGAAGAGCTGCTGAATTTTGCCCTTTAGGGAACATCCTTTTGGAAGTTCCCTTCCAAATTCGTCCCAAACTAGGACAAATGCATATGCAAGTATATTTTCTTACTTAGAGTTCCTTTTAATTTTATGAAAACAATTTAAAGACATGCTTCCAAGTTGTCATCTTATTTGGAAAAAAAAGGGAAAAGAAGTATTACTGAGAAAGGCAAAGGCTACCACATGTAAAATAATTTGAAAAAAAGTTATTATCTGTCATTTCCTAGAAACGTATAATAGCAATAACAACAACATTTCTGTTTCCAAGGTGCCAGAGAAGCTCCTGTGGCAGGTTAATCCTACCAGGAAGAAAAACAATGAGTCAACACACTCTTTCCTAGCACGTCAGACACACAACAGGTCTGTTTTCTAAGGCAGTCTTTATTCTTAGTAGCTGGTATACTTTTACTCAGGTTAAAGCATGTTTTGTTTATTTTTCTTTCTTACTGCTGTCTCTTTGGCTAATAAAAATGAACCAAGTCAGCCTCATTATTACCTGTAAGACATTATGCACAAGTAGATGAATAACAGAGGAAAAAAGACTCCCATGTTTTGGTTGTACATACTACAAGACAATGTAAAAAGATTTAACTGAAAATTCATTTATTTGTTTATTTGATATATGTAAAATTAAGCATTTCTGCAGTAATTCTCTGAAAAGTCAACGTCTCCTCTATTTTGATGAATAAAATGTGTTGTCAGTCAATAATGCTTGAATCTAACCTGCTACATCGTTGCTGCTCAAATTTAATTTTCTCTTCCCCTGAAATAATAGTTTTCTAAGTGTTCATCCTTTTCATCCTTCTGTCATTTTTGTCATTATGTATTCATTTTATAATGCCCATCAACCCACCAAGTTGCCCTCAGATGTATTTATCTGAGTATGTGACCAACAGAACTAAAGATGTGCATGGGCACAGAGCATGTGGCACAACAGTGCGGAATAAAGAGTGTGGGTTCAGTGTCTGTGACTGACCAGGACCCGAACACCAATAAATGTAATGGAAGGAATTCAACTCTCCTGAACAGGCACCAGGTCAGGCTGCGGCAGGGAGAGTCCCCTAGTGGTGACACCCCTGCGTGGAAAGGAGCAACTGGAAGTGCCAAGAAATATTCACCTGAAGACCAGGGGTGCCCAGCACTGAACTGCATGGCATATGTTTTCAATTCCACTTTAATGGTTGCATGACAGTGCCAGATCATAATTATCCTTAAATTTTTAGATTGAAGTAATGTACAAAGCCAAAAGGCAGAAGGCAGAGGAAAGTGGAAAAGTAATTAATCTTCTCTAGTTTTTCATCCCAGACTGTACATTTAATAGTCAGAAGTACTTAAAACACAAAGATACCACTTCTGCATATGAATTTGACATGCAGTCAGAAGTATCCTTTAAACAGCAAGTAGGGCTACATAAACAGACACTTGCAAACAGAATATTAATTTTGTCCTTAGAACACTTTTTTTAGAACAGGTATCAGATTCATACATTATGACCTGCTGTGTGTGTCAGGGATACAGTCAGGGAATATGTGAGTTAAAGGCAGAACATCTTTTCTGCCTTACTAAAGCTCTACCTTATCTGCTATGAGGAAAACCCTTCCATTTCTACCTCTCCTCTTCTTAATTAAAAAATAGCATAAATCACAAAATCTGACATTATTACACTATCTCTATTCAACAAATTTATTCATTGAAATTAAAGCTGATCACCTGCTTTGAGATAGCCTAATCCAGTGGCACTGTGTGCATTCATTATATACAACCCACAAAGCCAGTGAGATTTATGAGCATACATGAAACATTGGAGTCCCAATGGACATCGAATACTTCTACTCTATAAATCACAATGACTTTTGTGTCTACAATTCTTTAACTTCAGCACCCTCTGTACAGTGACCAAAAGTTACCTCTGTTTTCTCCAAAACATTAGCTTCTCATATTAAACTATGTGAAATTAATATAGTGACTTCCACTAGCTGCTCTTTTCCTTCATCAAGTCCAACACTCCTTTCCCCTTGAAGCTTTTGTCTGCTTTTTTGAGCAAAAGCACACACTTTCCTTTGAAATGGAAAACTAGGAAATGTTGTAAGGGCAAGAACAAAGGTTAATTCTCATGCTGACTACATAACTCCTCTGTGTTCTGACAGCTCAGGAATCAGAAGCTCTCAGTTAATGCTCTGAAATGAGAAGCTCAATGACTGCCTTCAAAAAGTTAAGTTTTCAAAACAGAGCATTGAAACCTGAGATCACGGGAGCTGAGGGTGATTAATCATGCATCTCAAGGTGCAACAATGCCTCAAGACATTACTTTTAACATTAAACTATTTCTTTAGCAGCTACCCCAGGTTTACAGTGAAAACATAATTTCAGCCCAGCTGGAACAAACAGAAAAGTCTGTAAGTACAGATCTTTTAGCAGTTATAAATACTTAGAAAATGAAAGCTTTTAGTCCTTTGGGCAGCTGGTCACTAGGAGAGAATGAGGTGGAATACCACTAGGAATGTCACAGCTGTTGGTGACTCTCCAGCTTGGGCTGACTCTCTGCAGTTCCTTTCACAATGCATGCAGTACAGGGGAAAGCTCTATTCTGTGAATGTTTTATCCATTAGTTACCATGTCTCTGTAGGCTACAAATGATAGTCTAGAAAAAAGGGTGTTACATTGCAAGCTACCTACCAATATTGTATGGTAATAACAAAACAAACCCATGATGCAACGGAAAGAAAACCCACTTATCATCTTTAAAGTGTGTCACATAGCTTCTGAATGGTAGTAATTAATGTCTCTAATGAGATTACTTCATTAATAGGAATTTCTATTAATATTAATACATGCTAATAGAGGCAATGGATATAATTCTCCACATAAAAACTGTGATTTATTTGCAGTCATAGATGTAGTCTCAGTCCAAAAACACTGGAATAAGTTGTGAGCTCCTGAATTTCTGTCGCAGAAATCTTACATAGAAATGTAAGATGCATACCATGTGTACCACATGATGGGTTGGAAGGCTGACGATCAGGTCTCTCAATAAATCTGAAGCTAATGATTAACAGAGACATATTTACTCTGCCAGGGTAGAGCTGCTAGTTGATTACAATGAACTTTTATAAATATTGATAGCATGCAAAGAGACAGTCGTCTATTGCAAGTAATTTACAGCTCAGTCATGTATTGTAAAGTTAACTGCCTTACAAAGACATAAAATGCAGACACTATTCTTCATCTTATTGTTTGACTTTCTTTATGAAAAACCTTTCCTAATAAACAGTATAAGAAAAAAAAAAAAACCAAAAACAAAACCAGAAACAAAATACAGGCTAGGTGAGAACTCTGTAGGAGGGGAATTGGTTTTAAATTAAGAGCAAATCCTCATCTCTACAAGCAGGTTTGTGTATGACAGAGCTCTGAAACTGAGAGGCTCCAAAAAGGCTTAGATATTTGCTTGTATGGAGCTAAGCCTGAAGCCAAGGGCTCTCAAAATGCACCTCTGCAATCTCAGATAATTGTTCAGAGTCTTACATTGAGCAGAGTTCACAGCTCTGGACAACAGAAGACAGGTCAGTGTACCTGCACACAGGTTATGTGTTACTGTAACACTACAAAAGCCTCATTTACATTGCTTTAAACTAAGGAAATAGGTCATGAGAATTTATGAAAGCTTTAAAAGTTGACACAGTGGGTGTTTTTCATCTGGAAATGTAATGCTTTTATACATGTATGTAATATATACTTACACAGAGATCCTCTGCCATAGTACCTTAGACTCTCATAATTTATCACAACTCTTCCACTGGAAATGGAAATATTTTAGTATAATAATGCTTTAAAGTAGAATATTTACATGTGTATAATTTTGCATATATTAAAGAACACAGAAAAATAAATATGTATTTAAGGACACACAAGTCTCTAATGAAGAAAGAGACTGCAGAGCACCCCAGACACAGTGCTGAAGCTTTTCCTGACTGCAGCTCTCTGCACTCAGACCCTTGCCGATCTAAGAATCCAAAGACATAGCCAGTATAAGTGCTACAGTTCCTTGATTATTCCAATAACAAAGTAAATTCAATGTAATTAATGTGCTATAAAGTGTAAATACACTGTACTTTTCATAATTTACTCTTGGCTATTGTGGTTTTGATGTGTTGTTCACAGTTAATATGGTACCAGGATATGGATTTATTTATTTCTGAGAAAAATAAGATAGGTTCAGTTAAGAGTTTAAAATGCAGATATTTAAATACAGTTTATTATAGTTAACAGTGTAAACATAATAATTTAGCTGCAGAGAAGGATTAGGAATAAATTTCCTGTGATCTTTTAGATGCACATGTCCTCAGAACAAATCCTCTTTTTTTCTACCTGCTTTAATGAATTTCCTGCATTAAATACTTAAGTAGTGATTTTTTTCAGACTGTAAGCTCCAAGGAAGTATGTAATTTGTCAATTTAAAACAAGTACAAGAAAGACCAAACAGAGGTCAGGCCTTAGTTTAGATAGTCCTGTGTTAAATTTCTGGAACAGAAAAGAAAATGGGGTCTCTGTGCCCAAAATTCAAAACTCTAGTGGGCCAGATACCACTTGATTTGAAAACTAGATTCAGAGAGAAAAAAGATTTTAAAGGATAATTAAATTGACTACACACAAACCACTGGCAAAACCTAAATTTATAAAAAGAAAAGGAGACAGATACCACAATTTTCAAATGCCATCAAAACAGTATCTGACAGAAAGCAGTGAACATCAGCTGGAGTCCTGACACAGCCCAAGGAGCTTTGCCCCCAGCTGTTAGCCAGGCCGAGAGCCATGTCTGCGGGAGGTGCAAGTGCTGCATGTCTGGATGGATGCAGGAATTGGAAGTACATCAGGGGCCAAATCCAGCAAAACTCCAGCTCCTTGGGCTTCACTAGGGAAAGCAGGTGCTGCAGCCTTTGTGACACACAGGCCTATGAGATACACATGTCACCTGAGCACACCACCAGAGCACAGCTGTGCCAGTACGCATGGGGAGATAGCCAGCCACTCTGAACGTGAATCAGATGTGTTTCTGCAAAACACTTTTTTGAATTACTGGCATAGCGAATTTATTATTTCTGAAATACATGCAAGGACTTGAAGGCGTTGGGACACTGTGTAGAAGTTGTCAGCATGAGAAAATCATTTCATCATATAGGCACCTCAATGACTCTCTGCTAGCCTAGTAGGGAAAGCTGTCTTCCACCTAACGGTAATTTCTAATTCCAACTAGAATGTCAATTATTAATTTAACTTCTGCACTTGAATTGTGGAGGAGACAGAGGGTGTTGAGAATATTACTGCTGGAAAGGTCAAACCTGGGAAGTGTGCAGACTTCCTACAAGGTACACAAGACTGTAATTGGATCACAAGTCCATGGAAAACCTTAAAAACCTCTACTGTTCTGCATTATCTATTCCAGAATAACTCCCCATATTGACTGTCTACTCAATAGTTAGTGCTTGCTCGCTCTGCTGTGTCTGACCTATTTATTTGTGAAGGCTGGTCAATTTATTTATATAGACAGAGTTCAATGAATTCTGCTTTTACCGTTAAGTTTGAACTTCGAAAATGTCTGCCTATGACTTAACAGTAAGTCTTTGCTTAAATCTCATCCAGTTTCAACATCATCGTACTTTTTGGCAGCCCTAGTGACATCAGAAAGTGAGCTCAATAATAACAATAATAATCTTTGCGATTTTCACTTTCACACTGTTTGGTCGCTTGAAAATGCAAAAGTTAGTCTCAGCAGTCTGAAAGACCAGGCACAAAGCCTGTGTTTGAATGAGCACAGGTGAAAGCGCCCTGAGAATGTCCTTCCTGCTCCTGTGGATTTGGCTGCCTGGGCCCTGGACCAGCCTGGGCAGAGCAGGGCTGGGTGTCCTTAGACAAAGGTGCTGCGCAGATGGCAGCCATAGGCTCAGCAGGGGTGAGCCCTCCTTCCCTGGGAGCTGCACAGGCTGTCCCGCTGGGCTGTGCTCCATTTACCGCCTCAGCTGCATCCCCAGCTCCATCTGTGCCCTGACCCCTAGGCTGACACCCAACTCGGCCTCCAGCCCGGCCCCTCACCCCTGGCCTGCCTGGCCATCACAGGCCATGGCTGACCCTGGTCACTGGCACCAGGTCTGACCCTGTCCTGACCGCTCATCTTGACCATGGCCCTGCCCCATGATTCTGGCCCTGCCCCATGAGCAGCGGGCTGTGGGGGAGCAGGCCTGACCCCAGCCCTGAGCGTGACTCAGCCCCACAGCCTGGCCCCGGCCCCGGCCCTGCCATGACACCACAGCCATCACTGCACTGCCCGTCTGTGTCACCAGGGACAGGCCCTGGTGGCCAGGCCCTGCCCTGCCAGCCCTGTGGGGAGCCACCATGGACCCAGTAACCTGAAAAAAGCAGAAATACATTCAGTGCCCTGCTGACAGGCTGTTATGTTATACACCTCAAAAGGTTCTTCCTTCTGCCACCACACACACCATAGGAAACCCCCTGCCCTCAAACACCAAGTACAAATCTTTAGAGGAAAGGACTGGCACTGAAATTAATTCATTGTGAAAGGACAAGACCAATGAGCTGGCAGCAAGGCTGGTCCAGACTCTGCTCTGTAGGCATAAAACTGGAGTTACATCACAGCCTTTGGTCTAGTTATCCCAAATGGACAGAGTAAAAACCAATAGAGAAAATGGCACACACAGTACCTACCCGCCCCTGGCCATTTCTACTTCTCCTTCTCAGCCTGTGTGAAGCCCCAATCTGTGAGTCTAGACCCCACCATAAGATAGGACTATTAAAAAACACAATGAGGAAAAAACTTGGTATGCAACTTACCAATTGCATTTGGTTACAGTACCCCCACTCAAACAAGGGAAGTCTCAAAATGGGATTCTTATGATAGCAATTGTTTACCAAAGCAAGTAAAGGTTTTTAAGTCCCGGTCTTCCCTGCCATTTTTGCTTCTACTGGCACTTCTTTAGCATATTAGCCCTTCAGGGCTTCAAAGGCCTATTTTCATTAGTGTTTACAAACCACTAAACGCACCGGTGGCACAGTATCAGTGGTAAGTAATAATAGTATCTCCTCCACATCAAGACACAATAGAACACTTGCGCCCGGAAACATTCCTGGGTGGAGTATCTCTTATGAAAGAATTTCTTTATTAATGCTTTGTTCAGGAGGGAAGTTCCACTGGAACAACAATATACCCAAGTAATGCTGTCCTGGTATCCTGTCTGCTCTCCCCATCCATGCAGCTCATGTATTTTGGAGCTGATTTTTAAAAATTCTTTGTAATTGTGAGGAGTTGAGCCCCAAATCCCTTTCTCTAACACCCAACAAGTTATTCTTGATCTCCAAGAAAGTAAAGAGGACTACTTCTGTGAATATGACAAAATAAAGCCTGCAATGGCAGACCCCTCAAACTGTATACAAGACAATATAATTGGAGCACCAAGTATGAATATGCTTAAATACATACAAAACTGAGTATGTCTGCACTTCTGCAACAAATGTCTTCCCAAGAGAAGAAGGAGAAAAAATACATTTCCAACACAGGATTGTATTCCCTCCTATTGCCAGACCTGTGAGAGTAAATGGCAGTCAGGAGAATACAATAAGGAATTACTTGCAACAAATGAACTCAGTAAATGATCTGCGTGAGGCAGTAAGAACAGCTGTGTGCCTGTAACAAGTAACTATCTCCAAATGATTTAATTTAGAGACTGTCTAGAACAGTCAAAGGAGGGGACTCATCTTTCCCACAACACTCAAATGTTGTTAATGGGTCAGCAAGAGTGGAGCAGTGAGTGGTGCTGACTGTACCTTCCAATTAATTTCATATGCTTTTCATCTTCAAATTTGAGGGTAAATTAAAATAAACCTTTGTTTTGCTCCTGTCTATTCTCATAGTCATCTGTAAAATAAATTTCCTAAACATTCCCCCCCCAAAAAGCATAAACCAACCTGGAAAAGAGCAAAACAAATTAAACTAAATAGAATGACTGCTCTCCTCTCCCACAAACTCCATTTCCCTTTCCTCTTTTTTTCAGCTTCTATTCAGAGACAGTGGCTGAGGTGCCAGGTATGTTCTAGAGAGGGCAATTTTTTTTTTGCCATTCTTCCTACTGAAAAAAAGAAAAAAGATCCTTAAATAATACATGCATACTTAGTTCTCAAAACATGATCTAGAAAGTAAATTGCTGTTAGGGCAGGTAGGTTCATTTCCCTATTCTGTGGCTCAGTCTCTCAGTTATTTTCAATATCTTTTTTGTAAGTGAAGATAACAATATTTCCCTTTTTCTCAAGGATTAATTAACAAAACCAGCACAAGACTATTGCATGCAATTGTAATAGGAGCATTGCATAAAACAGCCAAGTCTCCTAAATAAAATTATTAAAGGATACAGAGTTTTGTGCCCTTTTACATGCATTTTCTATTTATCCATAACTCTCCTACTCTGTCTTCCAACTGCTCACTTTTTGGACAACCTGCAACTGTACCAGCTACCTGTTCCCATGCCACATCCTCCTACCTGCTGCCTCTTTTAAGTAGCTGGCTCCATGTCTCCTGGATCTTCTCATCTCAGCTCCTTTCTCTTGGCCTTGATGCAGTTCCAGGGGTGGAGGTGCATCTCAACACCCAGTGCTCAGACTATGAGACATCAGAGATGCACACTTGACTGGAATGACACCTGCTTGGGCACTGTCTGCCTCTCTACACTCTGCAGAGGGAGGAGCTGCCTTGGAGATAAAAGGCATTAGCTCCACCTCTGTATCCCATAGCTTCATGCCCTAATGCTGCTGAGACTTCCTACAGGGACTGCCAGTTCCTCTGCTACCTGCCAGGCTCTGAAGTGCTGTCCTGAAGAGATGGAAGGCAGTCAGCCTCTCTTCATCCTGCCCATTTGCTTCATCAATAAAGGACAGAAAAGAGAAGCACCTTCAGGTTTGTTTGGTCTTTGGGACCTGGAAGTCTCTGTGCAAGTCTTAGCTGTCAGTTCTTTTTTTCATTTCTGTCCCCAGCAGCTGCAGAACAAAGCTTAGGAAGATGAGCTGGGTGGACTCTGTAGTCTTGAAACCATTAGTCAAATATGTGATTTTCTGGCCTATTTCATTACATACAGAAAGTTGATCTGTGATATTAATACCTGTGCAAGTATTCATTGCACTGTTATAGAAACGGAAACGGCCATCTGAACAGGATACTGCACTGTGAACATGCTGTATTCCTCCCTGCCTTCTCCTGGGCATCTAATTCTAACTGAAGTATTTGTGATAAGGAACTTCCTTCCACAAGCTTCTGTAAAATCATCAGTTTCACTAACCAGGCTTATTGAGTAGCATTTAATGACTTGAGTTGGACTCCTGCCTTAATACTGCAAATACTATAATGGAACAATGCATGTATATTGATATAAAAACACTAAATTCCATCTCTCTTCCGCACTAGCATGATAAATGAAATTTTCTTTGAATGAAACTGGATTGGATGAGCAAAGAAATCTGAAGGGAAGCGTTACCCAAGTTCAAAATGAGTAAGTTTTTTTCCTTTTAAATTATTATATAGGTGATTAATAAGTTTCTGAATTATTTTCGGTGTAAATAGCAGTGAGCAGCCATATGAGTTATACCAAAGCTCACTGTTGCTGCTTCTCTGAACTTGTTTCAAGGAGAAGGAGGCAGGTAGGGCTGGTTTGTGGTGGCTGCTCAAAGGTACAGCTGAGAGGAGCCACGAGAGGGCACTGGAAGGAGAGAACCGGCCAAAAAATGCACTCCTGGGAACCAGCAGGCCGGGACACAGCAAGAACTCTGCTCCCTGTTCAGAGCAAGAATAAATTAAGGTGCAACAGGACATACCGTTCATTTCTGTATAAAAGCCAAAGCTATACTGAGAGGTGTCCCAGGCCAGGCTTAGAGGTCTGAAGACTTCCAAGGGAGCCAAGAAAGGGCCAACAGTTCCCAAAGAATGTGCAACGGGAGGGGAAGCACCAAGCAGAGCTGAGAGCTACACAAATGTGCACAGTTGACAACCTAACTCACACGTTCCTGCTCTACACAAAGGCTACAAAGAGAAAGGGAGATGAGAGAGGCTGTATAAAGCAACCTTTCTCCAGAAAATCTCCCCATTCTACACTTCATTTCACAAAGGAATGGGCTGACTGGATGAAGAGGGATCCAGTTCTACCCAGTGCAGGTAAGCAACAAGAAAATAAATGTACTTGTCAGGAAATAATTGCAAGCTCAATACATTTGATGAAGTCACAATAAACCACAGAGAAAGTAAGAATTAATATTTTGATTTTATTTCTTATTTCATCTTTCAAAATGAACTGGAGTTAACATTTTTCAGTATAACAAATGTAGCTTGTTCCTGCTTTTCGGATTCTAGATCCCACTTTGTAAGAGGGAATGAATTTCAATTTTTCATTGATCTTTTAAGAGACTGGCAGACAGCTATGTGCTTGCTTGTAGGACATCAAACAGTGTGGACAAGATCAGCGCAGTCATTGGAACCTGACTTTGGTCTGGCAGCAAATGCTTCATTCCCTCTGTCAGTCCAGTCTGCATTGGTCTATACAGGAACATGCTGTATTGGAAATACAGATGGTCACTGAAAACACTTTACCAATTTGTTTCTGACCACTGGTTGTTACTGATTTGCTCCCTGGCCCTGTCCAGCTCCAACTAGCTATTTCCAAAACCATGCTCAAGAGCAGTTTGAGGGGCAACTCACTTCACTAACTTTGTCCAGAAAGAGTAGTCTTAATGAAATTGTTCCTTCCATTCCACAGTGTCTCCTGTATGCCTTGTTTGATTGACAGCGTCAATCAAATAGCTTCAAAATCACACTTTGAAAATATCCCAGGAGTGGGCTGCCACAGTTCTCAGGCATTCTTTTAAAACTTTTATACTGAAAAAATGTCTATGAAGTTAATTATTAAAATAATAGTTATAAGAATGGCAAGGAGGCAGGCATATGAGACAAAGGGGAACAAATGCAATTTTGTTTAGAGCCTCTGAAGCTCACTGTGGTCATATAGGAACTGCAAGATTTGGCCCTCCAGGGTGATCACTGTTATTACTTTGATTATAGTAGCACAGGGCAACACCACACAGACTGGAATCTGTCTGCTCCTGATGAGAGTCTTCTGGCCTGAAGAACTTACAGTCTAAATAAGACCAGGTAGACAAGTGGAGTGAGAAAGAAAGTACTTTTATTAGGTCCAGGAGAGATTAGGAAACTTGCCCAAGGACACATACCTTTGACAGATCCAGGGTTTAACCTAGATTTTCAGTATGGCACCTTGGTCATAAATACTTCACCTACCTTCTGCTCAACTTGTCAATGCCTCTTCAGCTGAGACTTAAACAGACTACATCTCAATAAAGCATCACCAGAAACAACCTGTTATACCATGTTTATTTTGACAGCTTTCACATAAATAACATTTTCTATTGACAAAGTCCTAAGTGCATAGACAAAGAAAAATACAAATTTGGGGGTACGTGAAAGCCTCAAGCTCAAAAGCAGGCTACTGCTTCACAAGGCTCTCAACAGCACTGGAATGCATTTGCTTCAGCTTTAGTGCCAAAACCTCTAGTTTTAAACTTACAGGCCTCCAGCTATGTAATTCCCTATATCCAGCAAAATATTTTTTCTTTTTGGGAGGGTAATAATAAGACATATGTAACAGAAATTAATCAGAAAAAGAAAAGTAATACCAAATTATGGAAGAAAGAAATTGCCAAACTTAACTCAGTCCAGGTGCACATGCCACAGAAAACCAAGACAAGTTTTAGATGTAAGTCATTGTTGACACATAATATTTAACCATGCTCATCATAAAATCCACTTTACTGAAATCAAAAATACACAGTACAAAAATCCACTTGACGCAAATGTTACTCATTAACATTCCCTCTATATCTTACATGAAAGCATTTCTTGTGAAAAGTGCCCACTTGCAAATCTGAGAGGACACTGCCTCTCACTTCACAATGTGCCAAAATTCATACCTCCGGGAAGAAATTATAACCTTTAATAATAAACGGCTCATTTTCCAGCATAATTTCTATTAATTCCTCGACCTTTGGTTTCACTATCAACACAAATAGCTTTGATGATTGCACAAAGGAGAAATACGAGCTAGAGACAAGGTCGAGGTGTCCTATATCTTGATAAGGCAGAGAGAATTCAATTAAGTCACTTTCAAGAGTCTCGTGAACTACCTTTCAGGCAGGTGAGCGCCTGCCTGTTTCCAAAAGCTGCCAGGATCGACTCAAAAGCCGCAGAGTTGCTACGTTTCCCTGCAAGGTCCGGCACAACTTCCCCGTCGCCGTGGTCTCCCGGGTACCGGTGTTTAGCCCACACCCCATGCCAGCGGCACGGCGAAGCACAGAAGCGGCCTCCTCCTCCTCCCTGGGGAAGGAGAGGTGCCACGGGGAGCCGCAGCCGTGACTCAGAGCCGTCTGTGTCACAACACGCATTTCCCAAACGTCCCGATGCTCCAGGTGCCCGGCCGGACGGCTCCGGCGGCAGGCAGCGCTGGCTGAGCCCCGGCAGCACCGCGGGGAGCTCAGCCCTCCCTGCCGCGCAGCCCCGCAGCCCCTCGGCCGGCGCACACCCTTCCCCGAGGGGCGCCCCCCGCCACCCCCTTTCCCGCTGCCCACCTCCTTTCCCGCTCTCCCCCTCGGGATGAGCGTCCCCACGCGCCGCCGGGCTGGGGCCGTGCGCGCCCCGCACACCCCGTTCCGCGCCCTCCGCCTCCCCAGGGACGCGATGGGCACGGCGGGACGGGCTGAAAGCCGGTATACCTGACTCGGTCCTTCTCTGCCCGCCGGAGCTCCGCGTCCCTCTGCAGCACCTGGAAAATCGCCCTGGCTTCCTCCTCGTTCAGAAAGCTGAGATCTGGCCCCTGGGGCGCTGCGGTCATGGCTTGGCTTATCGGCGGGCGGGCGGGCGGAGGCGGGCGGGCAGCGCTGAGCCCCGCGGAGCGTGCAGCCGCACCAGCATGGCCGAGCGCCGGGCGGACCGGCACGCCGGCACCGCGGGACACGCGTGTCCCTGAACGGCGACAGCCGGCGCGGCGAGCGCTCGGAACCGCCCTGGCCCGGGCTGGGCAACTCCCTCCGCAGCGATCGCAGCGCAGCCCGGCGGGACGGGGCGGGGCAGGGCAGGGCAGGGCAGGGCAGGGCAGGGAGGAGCGGGGAGGCGGCACCGCCGTCGGGGCCGAAGCCGGAGCCGGAACCGGAGTGGGCGTTGGTGTTGGAGTGGCCGCTCGCCCCGTGCTCGTGTCCCCCGGTTCAGTCGGGTGATGCGCTGAGCGCTCGGCGCGGTGTTTGCTGTGGCACTGCCCAGGGAGCGCACGCCCGCACGGCGGGGCCGCTGCGGTTCCCTCCTGGCGCTGACGGCACCGTTCCCGCTGGGCAAGCCCCGCCACGTCTCTGCCCGGTTCCCCACGGCACCCGAGTGCGGCCCCGGCGCTCCGCCCGGGCGTCGCTCGGCCCCCGGCAGCTCCTCCGTGGGGCACGCCGCGTTCCCCTACTGCACCAGGGACAGCTGTGGCTCTTGCACCTTTTAGAAACAATGTAGAAATGCTTGGACTTTACCCATGCATTCTGTTGCATTTAGCATAACAGAGTGACTGTTTCACCAGCAGAAGCTGAGTGCATGGAGTTCTCCTGGGGACCCTCCCAGGCAGCAAATTAGACATCACTCTCCCTTTCTGACTGGCACCTGCAGGGTGGGAAGCAGTTGCTCACTGTGCTTCTGCATCATGCTTCTGCTACTGCATCATTCAGAGCTGGGGCAGAACATGGTAACATTTTTTTCCGTACATCCATTGCAATGAAGCTCATCAATGCCCACACTTGCCTTATAAACAATATTGCATCTTAATGGTGAGTTGTGGTTTTTTAACTTCTTGTGCAACTTACAAGTTGTCACTGCTCATTGCAGGAAATTGGAATAGATGACCTTTAAACCAAACCATTCTGTGATTCTATGGTGAAAAATAAATACATGCATACAGAATAAATAGGAAGGGTGTGCATTTTCTTACAGCTTTGCAAAGGAAGTTATATATTACAGTTCTTACAAATAAAGGGTGGCATTTCCCCACAGATTTGGTGACTGTCTATAATTTTATCTATCCTGCATGTAAGTCAAGAATAGATTTGTATTTCTAAGTTTCTGTCATTCTTTTCCTTAATTTCTATAAATTGGAGTAATTGGTGCATTTTTCTTCCCATCATTGATAATGGGAATAACATAATTCCCATTATTTGTTGGCATTTTTTTAGTGCAGAGGGAAACAGGGACAAGATGTTCATTTAATGTATAAGCAATGTAAAGTCTGTCAGGTAATAAGAAAGAATTTTTTTGTGTGTGTGTACAAAGCAATGGAATTGTTTAGAAGAGTGACAAGTACATACACTAATGGCTTTACAGGGATGCTGCAAGACTTCAGAATGATAATTATTTCAGTGGTTTCTATTCAGAAATATTCTATTCTATTCTATTTAGAGATTTGGGCATAGCCATCTGTATAAGACCTTCATTTTACACAGCATCTTTGGTACATCACATAACCATTACAAAGTGTGTGTTGGACCAGGAGTAGAAACAGCTCCTATCTATGGAGTCTTTTACCAGTAATTTATTTTCTGGTAAAATAACCACTTTTTGGTGAAAAAACCACTTTTCCAAATGTCTTTTCATTACTCCAACTCTCTTACAATTTATGTCTTTTCCATATATGGATCATGATGACAGGAAAACACTGCCTGTATTCCAGTATTTGGAGTCCCTAGCACCTTACGTGCTTTAATTTCTGCTTGATAAACCTAAGATAAGAGACATGCTTTAAATTTTTTCCATGTTTTTCAGTTAACAGCTGTTCCAGGAAGATACAGAAGTGTTTCTTGTGAATAAGTAGTGTTTTCCGGTTTAAAAACCTGAAACAGAGGGCCAAAATAGCATATGAGAGGCTGCAGACATGAGACATCGTTAGTAATGTTAATTGCCAATGCCACTGAAGAGGATGCTGACACACATATTTTAATTATAGGGCAAATTCTTCAAAAACTGTTTCGCAAATACTGCTGTACTAATGGGGTGTTGCTAACTTCACTTATTCTCAGTGGAGGAATTAAAAGTGTAGGGTTCTGGAAAGCCAGAAGGATTGATTCTAAAAGTTGGTCTGTGCCTAGGGAATTGGGAGGAATGTGCAGAAGGGTTGGTTAAATCTTGTAGCAATTGGCCTCGAGGCTTGTAACAGCCTTGAGGCTTGAAAGAACTGTAAGGTCTTGTCTATTCCTGTTGCACTAATTACCGTCTAAATTGTCAGCCAGATTAGTGAAGGCTGGTTTAATTAACTCCCTGAGTTAAGTGAGAATGGCTTTGTGACAAGGCAAAGAATAAATATGAAGCGTCTTCCATTTAAAATGTGCTAGATCTGCTTATTGCTTTTGAAATAAATATTTCTGACACTAGGCTAGGTGAAAAATACTCAGATCATACTACTCATAAGGACAAAAGCAGTGCCTCTCCTCTGTTTAACAAGCCCATTGTTTATTCCTCCATTTATTCTAATAGTCATTGCTTATTGATGTGGGTTAACATCTGGAGATCCATCTGAGTTTCAGGGGACATGGAGGCTTGCAGTGTATGGTTCCCACTGCCACAAGTCAGCACCTCCACTGAGTAGTGGGTGTCCTCCAGGATCTTTCACTGGGCCATTAATTCCCCCTTCAAGAGAGCTTTGGCCTCTCTTTTAGGCATTTCAGCTGTGAAGTGGTGCACTTTGAAGATTGCCTGGACATCAACATCCAAATGCTATTTGTGTTTTTGTAGCTGTTTGTGTGCTACACAGCCTCTTGTGAGGCAAGGAGGGAGCCAAGACCAGGCTGAGCAGGCTGTGGGGTGCAGACCATCACTGACCACCCTGTGAATGCCATGGGCAACAGCTCTGCTCCCACAGGGACAGCCAGTCTTCAAGGTACACTGTGTTCCCAAGTCACATCTTGTAGCCTGTGTGGCTACAGACTGCTCCTTTTCACAATCTCCTCAAGCACTTCTTCTTGCTGAGTCTGTCATTCACCCGCTTCTTTTTTCCTCCCCATCCCTGGAGTGTGGGCTGCTCCCTTCCCCCACTTTTAGACTCTGTTCTGCCCACGCAGCACGTTTCCTCACCTTACAAGTACTGCTTGCTGCTGCCTCTTGCTCCAAGGCCTTCCTGCCCCATCCATTGCCAATATGGACTCCTCAATTTGTTTCCTGTGCAGGGTTGTTTCTGCTGGAATAGACTTCTTGATCCCTTAGAATGACTTAAGGACATCAAAATATGATCTGGTTTTTGCCTACCAGAAGAAAGGTAAGAGCAATGTCTCAAAAGCATATTAGCATTGCATAGCAGCAAGGAAAGGTGGTCATGAGAGAGATCTCTGAAATGGTGACTGAAATCTGAGAGAGATCTCTGAAATGGTCAGACTCTGCTGTCTGACCCTGGCATTCATGACACTACCCTCTGTGTATTTGGTGCTCCTTTGGAAAATGAATCCATGACACCCCTTTGTATTGCTCTTTCCTTATGACTGACTGTCCTTCTTCTGCCCTTATTTTTAGGATTCAGTTAATCACTAATTTAATTTTTAATACTCACTTTCTCTGGATGGGAGAGAAGAGAATATTGTAAGTAGGATCCCCCTCACAGGGCAAGACAGATTTGGCTAGTAGGGTGTTGCAGCAGAGGGCTGCAGCCCAGAGAGGCATACAAAACAGATTGTTACCTTTTCAGCTTTGGAGTATTAAACCACTTTACAGCTCTGGAGTATAAAACCACTGTTGGAATGGGAGGGTGAACATGTTTGGTTGAAATTATGCAGGGTTTCTGCTTTTTTAGAGGTCTGATGGCTTGACTGTCAGAGCCATAGTTTGGCTAGTACTGCATGTAACATCTCTTCTCGTGGCAGAAACTAGGCAGCCTTCTCTTCCTCCTTAACTAATATGTGCATAAACATAATCACCAGAGGCCAATACTTGGGACATGGCAGAATTACACATTTTATATATTTAGGTCATATGCCAGTGCATGCAACCTATTAAGAGAGGCTTGAGTAAAGGTACAAAGCACCAGGTGTGACTAAACCATAAGGAAGAGATGTCATCAGAAGCAAGAAGGCAACATTTAAAACACGGTAGTCATATCCAAATGAGGAAAATAGAACAATTCATAAATCCTGGCTGATAACATTTTTAAAAAGGGGAAAAAAGAAAAAAAAAAAGCTGGGAGGAACAACTTGCTGAAGATCTCTAAATGAGGACTAAACCCTTCTTCAGCACATCATGAAGCTCATCAGAGAGTCTGTAAGGCAGATCAATGAATGCTATATAAAAGAAGCACTATGGAAGATTCAGTTTGACTTCTAAAAACAAAATTCTACTTGACAGTGCTCTTTTTGAAGGATGGCAGAAAATATTTGGACAAAGCCAAGTTGATGTAATCTGCTTGTACTTTTAAAGACATTTCATAGTACCATCATCAACAGCTTCCAAGGAAATTTAGTATTATGAGATTAAATAAAAAGTCATTTTATGGGTCAATAACAGGTTACAACTTGGGAAATAGAGGGTAAGAAGATAGGTTACTTATTATAGTGGAAGGCCAGTGGTAACTACTGGTCACAACCACTGGTAACCACTGATTTTCCCAAAGCTCTGAGCACACTCTTAGGTGACCTGGAAAAGAAATGAGCAGTGAGCAGAGGTGAGCAAGTTTGCTGGTATGGTGGTAAAGTTTGTGATATGAAGACATTCAGGATAGTAAGGACAAAGGCATACTTTGCTGTATGGAACATAGATTATATTACATATTACCTTATGAACATAGATTTCTGCATATATATTCTGATTATAAATTCATATATATTCCAAATAAATGAGAGAATTAGAATATGGAGTTCTGTATATTCTATATTTCTATAGAAATGATGGAAAGGAATTAACTTTGGTGTTTCTTCAAGTATAAGAATGAGGGGCCATCACTCTGGACTCCAGATCCATGGCTGTTATCAGGAGTATGTGTTGCATGTGGCTGTGGAAGGCTCCTTAGCAATAAAGTTCATGAGGATTCCTCTTCTTTTATGCCTAGCTGTTCTGCTAATGTGATCATGATCAGCTGCTATGAGATTTTGTTGGAGTGGCTGTCCTCAAATAGTTTCTGGATATTTCCTACTAGAAGATATAACCTTAGGAGCCAACGGATCCCCTTTTGATATCAAACTGTTCTTCATCATCAGAGTCTTAAAAATTTTGCAGTTTACCAGCAGCTGAAAGAGGGATATCAGAGTTGAAGCAGAGTGGTGTCAAATGTGGATAGATGAGGCTGCTCTGTATGGTGGGACAACTTTATAGGATTGGGAATAGACCAATTCAAATGAGCTGTGCATTTTTGCATCCAAACTGCTTTCAGGGATTAAATTCAAACTCAAAATTTCTCTAGTTGTACCTTAATTTCTTTTCAAGCCAGTTTTCATGCTTATGCTAGATTCAGCATCTTTCTCATGTGAACCAGCACATGAGAAAGATAGGCAAGGCATGCAAACTCAAATGAAATCTCATGTGACAGTGAAGACTTACTCAAATGTCCCTGTGCTTCCCTCTGCATGTGCTGTTACATAAAAGCTACCCCAAATCTGACTGCTGCATCTGGCCTGGTTTTGGCTGGGATAGATGGATAGATAATTTTCTTCTTAGTAGCTGGTATCTTGTTGTGCTTTGGATTTAATATGATAACACATTGATATCTTTAGGTTTCTAAGTAGTGTTTCTATCAAGTAAAGGATTTTCCAGCTTCTCATGCCCTGCCAGCAAGAAGGCTGGAGAGGCACAAGAAGTTAGGAGGAGACAGAACCAGGGCAGCTGACCCTAAAGACCAAAGGGATATTCAGTACCACATGCCATCATGATGCATATAAATTAGGTCAAAAGCCAGCCAGCCAGCCAGGGGCTGCTCTTGGGAAATGGCTGGGCATCACTTGGGAAGTGGAGAGCAGCTGCATTATGTATCACTTATTTTGTCTATTCTAATTCCTATTATTATGGTAATTAACGCTACTATGATTTACTTCCTCTTCTGTTTCATTAAATTGTTTTTATCTCAATCCACAAGTTCTCAGTTTTACTCTTCTGATTCTGTACCTCTGGGACTCAACTTCCTTGCTGGATGGGGTTAAAGCAGGACAGCATCATGCCATCTATAGTTCCTGAATGATGGAATGGAATGCATCCTCATTAGCAGGTGGGGAAAATGGTAGGGAAAAGATGGCATGCTGGATGGCAGGGCATCAGGGGGATCTCAACAGGCTAGAGAAACAGCCTGACAGAAACTTGAAGTTCAAAAAGGGAAATTAAAAAAACTAAGCAAGCAAACAAAAAAGCCATTTAAAAAAGGCAAGTAAAGCCTCATCTAAAGCTCTATGACACAATACCACTGTACAATTTGACAGGCTAGAACAGAGTCTTTTGGGAAAGGACCTGGGGTGGAGGGGGTCACAGTGAACAACCCAAACATGAGCCAGAAATGTGCCCTTGCAGCAACAAAGCCTAACTGCGTGCTGGCTGGCTTTATTAAGGGTGTAGCCAGCAGGCCAGGTAAAGTGACTTCCTTGTGAACTCAAGAGGCTGCATCTGGAGTGTTGTGTCCAGTTTTGTGCTCCCAAATACAAGAAACATTAGCACACAGGGACAAGTCCAGTAGAGGAGCATAAGACTGACCAGAGGGGTGTAGCCTGTGACACTTGACTAGAGGTGAGGTAAACGGGTTTGCTGAGCCAAAGAAAAGGTTAAGAAAATTTGTGTACAACTTTTTAGTGGATGGTTACAGAGCTCCTTGGAGGTGCAACACAAAAAGACAAGTAATAATGGACATAAATTCCCTGAAAAAGTTCTAAGTCACCATTATTAATAAAAAAATATCCTGGATTTATTTGGGTTGAAAGGGACTTTTAGAGATCATTTGGTTCATCTCCCCCAGCCATGGACAGGGATGTTATTATTCACTAAATCAAGTTGCTCAAAACTTCACACTGCCTGACTTTGAAAACTTCCAGTGATGGAATTATGGCTGATCCAGGTTGTCTAGGAAAGATGCAGATGTGTAAAACTGGGGAAGGCACTGAGCATCTAACATCAGATGCTCAGTGATCAAGCAATCCCCTGCTTTGAGAGGGGATTCAACCTGACAAGGTCCCAGAGTCCATGTAGATCACTTTATGCTTCTGTGATTGCAAGTGGTTTATAGCATATATGTCACATTTAACTCCTCAAAACAAAAATTATCAGAGACAGGAAATGCTTCTGTGTACTGACTGCAAGATGTAAATGTAGTCCATCTTGAGGAAGTTTATTTCATCATATATATCAAGTAATCTTTTACTAGAGACTAATAATCAGATTATCAGAGAGAGTCACCAGCAGCAACCCTGATTAATGTCCTTAGAATTTAATGGTTTCCAGTGCTGGGTGGAGAAGAAAGGTAATACATTTTACAAAAAATATTAGTTCAATTTTCATTTAATTAAGACAATTAAAATAAATGAAACACAAAAAGTCTCAAAATCTATAATAAAATTGCATAATAAAGAATCTTAATGATATCTTTAGTAAAATTATTTTCGAGCTAAAATCATATCATACTCTGTTTAAACCCTGAAACAAGTACAATTATTAATGCCCCAGAGAAATCTCTGGCTTTATTTACATGCTCTGTCTCAGAGAACAAGGTACAGCAAGTATGATACAGCTAAATCAGAATGCCTCTGTGAATATGCCAGGGGAAATTAATATAAATTGTGGCATGAAAATGCCTTTCATTCCTGCAAAGCAGCAGATTATCTTGAACTTAATTATATCACAGACAATTCTGTGTCACTTTTAGCACTTAACTCGAAGAGTCCTTTTATTGCAAGAGAATCACAAGAATGAGGCAAAATCCTTCCTTTACCTTCCTCCCTGTGTTTGCATAAATACCCCTAACAATGGAGGGGAAGGAGTAGCCAGTTCACATCCTTCTTTTAAATACCAGTTACTTTTGATGTTGGTCAGCTACAAATACAGCAGATCAGAAGAATAAAGAGGATTATTGAGTAAAAAATATTTTACCTTCGCTTTCTATAGCAATCAAGTTTCATCTGAAAGATCAAGTAAAATATACACTTATGCTTCAGTACCACTACCTAACCTATCCTCATCTAAACACATTGATGATGAATGTAAATGCCTTCATCTGCCAAAGAAAGTAATCATTTTCCTAAATATAAGCACTTGTGCTGCAGACAGCTCCCTTTAAATGAATTAGCCTAATTACTTTTATTTTCAGTGAAGAACACCAAATGGTTATAGTACACAATTTATCTCATTCCAAAGTAGACATTTAAATAGGTCAGATGAATCATGCCTTAAGAGAGGCTGTTTCTCTCTATTGAGTATAAAGGGAGCCTGGCATGACTAGCTCCAAATTGTAAACTGTATGCATCTAAAGTTAGGTGAGAGGAATCTCATCCCACCTGTTTGTGCACTTAATAAAAGAAGAATACCAATATAGTATGAAATTGAACAAACTGTCCCCAGGCTTTGAAACAAGTTGTTTTAATCTTGAAGCAATCTGGCTCTTAATTGAGGGTTTGATTTACCTCCCAGTGAAGTCCATAGCTGTATGTTTTAAGGGGAATTTAATGAGTCTTGTCAATTACTGCTGTTCACTCTCTAATCAAGTATACTTAATTAAATTCAAGGAGAAATGGATACTCAATGCTTAATGAGAAACGATATTCAATAAACACAGGTTATATTTTGAACAGGATTTTTTTGCAAATTAGTTTTTTCCCCCTCCATCTTATGAATTAAATATGTAAGCAGTATAGATAAATCCTTAGTGATAACTGTCTTTAACAATTCTAATTCAAGTAACATCAGGAAATACATATGTTTTTACCTTCCACAGGATTATTAGCTCTTTAATTAATACCTGGAATATATTAAATGAAGTCCAGCAGGATGTTATCGCTCTGTTTAAGTGACACCTCTGAAACTTGTTTTACACTGTCACTTTTGCAGAGCTCCTCAGTGCTGCACCCCAGGTATCAGTAGGCTTATTGGACTATTTATAACACAGAGTGCAATGGAGTTGTAGTTTGAAAATCTGATGGAAACTTTTGGGCCCTGCTATCAGAGATGGAAATGAATGGCTATCCAAATGAAACCATTGAAAATTTACTGTGTAACCAGGGTGTGGTTCCAGTCCTGGTCTTCATGTGGGGAACTGAGGAAACAGTGAGCGTGCATTACATGACTGTGACTGCAACATGTAACATGGGGCCTTTGCTGGGAGAGATGAAGCCAGAAGATTTGTGTTCTCTTTCTTCCTTGATGAATTCCTGCTAAATTCCTAACTGGCTTCACAGCTCACTGATTTGATGTGCAAGTGGTAGGGAGGTCTTGGAGGAGGAGAGAGAAGGAACTCTGTGAAAGGAAGGAGCTAGCATCTGAGTGAGATTTACAAACCCTGGAGTTAGACACTACACATCTATTCTGTAATTCAGTTTCCATTTCTACCTGTAAATCTGCTTCAGAGTAACACATGTTTGAGAAGACAGAACATTACCAGGAGCTGCATGAGGGAGAGGAGGCTGCCTTGCTTTGCCTCTTTCCTGACAATTGTGTGTTTCAAGTTCCCCAGACAACCCTTTTTGGCAACCCTAATGCAAAGGAAAAAGAGGTCAGCTTGGAAGGATTTTTAACATGTTAAAAATGAAGTAGTAACCCTGCATATTAATAACAGGATTAAATGAAATAAATGGATCAGTACAGAGGGGCTGAAAGCAAAGGACTCTCTCCAGTGCACCTGGCAGTAAATGAAGAGGATTTCAGTAGGTAGGGAAACAGAAGCAACTTCAATACATTAGAAACACTGATGCAAAATTGAATGTTTTTTCTTTTATTTGGCCTACCCCATTCTTGTGGTATGAGAATTTCTGCTAAACAAGCAGCTCTCCTATAAACGAGCTCTTCTGTTCCATTTCTAGCTTCAATCCAAACAGGTACCTTTATTGTGGCGCCTGATCCAGCCACTCATGAATAGTTGGTCTGTGTAAGCCTGTAAGGGAGAACTGTGTGCTCTGCAGAGCTCTTTAGTGGGGAGCACTGGAGATGGTAGCTTGTAATGTTAGCAGGGAACTTCAGCCTCTTTGGTACTCTCCTTCTGGGTAAATCTGTGCTTCAATTGTTCTAATTGTGTCAACATGTATTTAAAAACATTTGGTGCAGACTAGGTAAAATCTTGGGTCCTGAAGGGATGCAGAGTTAAGAAGTTTTTCCTGTTCCAATTGAAGTAGCTACATTATTAGTTTTCTTGCAATTTACCACTTTTTAAATGAACCATAGAGACTTGGTATTTCATACTGAAAAGAATGTGAAGTTTTTGTGCATTAAAAAATGACTGTGCTATGAAATCCATTACTAATTTTTTCATGAGGAATAATGAAAAATGGAGAAATTGTATCAATATTCCACAGGGAAGGCATTAGAGGCTACACACACACATACATAAATTATGGTTACATTCAAGTATATAATCAAGTCATGTTGATATAACTGCAGCATTTTCGGGTATTTTTTGGTACAGTGACCAGTAGCATGCTGAAAAATTTATATATGTTTTCATTTTCCTGTAATACCATCCATAAATTTTGCCTTATACTGGTCTATTTCATCAGATGAAAGAATCACACACAAGTTTTATAACACTATAAAGATAGGATGAGTCTGTACTTTAATTACTAGCCCAAAAATGCTAGTAAAAGTAATTTTGATGGCACAAGAGATGTCAAAGCAACTTAATCAGTTTTACCTTCTCATTTTATTTACAAGCTTACAAAATCTACATAGAAGCTTCTTTCTTAAGAGCAAAAGAAAAATACAGAACCAAGATGGCACAGCCTTTAGCAATGGCTTGGCTTTAAAGGCAAAGGGATTTATGAGATTTATGTACATGCTCAGTAAACAATGACATTTATGTACTTGTCTGGGTTTGATGGTGGAAATATTGCCACAGGTTTGGCATGGCAACAGACATTACCAAATCAGTGGAATTGCACAATAATGATTTTGTGCCATATATAGAATGGAAATTCTATCTGCTCTCATGGGCTAATTTTGCAATGACTTGCCTACCCTGCAGGCCCTTGTATACCAGACCCATTGCAGTATAGAGATCCTTATATAGTGCTGCTAATCTTCTATTGGTTAATGATTCTCAGTCATTCTCTGCTCTTGAGCTGTGGGCTTTGGGGTCAGTGAGCCCTGAGCCATGGTCAGTCTCCCACTACCAGAATTACCTTTCCCCAGCTGAGGTTGATTCAGCACAGTTTCTGAGTTGGATTTATTTTTTCCTTATCTTGTCCATTCTGCCAAATTTCCTGGTGGCCCACAGATTCTGCATTCTTTGAGTCCACTATCAGTGGTACACTCTTCTTCCCATGTTTTAGTAACCTCCCCCTGGATCTGAGATCATTGAAGCTTGTCAAGCCCTAAACCTTAACAATGCAGTGCTGCCAACAACTAACTTGTTCTTCTAACACCCAGACATCCCTTAGAGCTTGTTAGCTGCTATCTGTTTCATGGATTCAATTTCCTTTCTTTTTATTAGGCCTGAAATGACACAAAGATCAAACATCAAACAACATACTTTCTTAAGAAAATTTTCTATATAACCACATTTTGCAACACTGGGACACCTGACAGCATGTTTTGGGGATCAGTTGCTGCCCCAGAAGGTGGAAAAAGGCACTTATAGAATTGACTACTGTAATTTGGCAGAATGGACTATCCAAGTGCTGTAGCCCATTGAAAAGTGTCACGTTGCATCACCTGGGTGACACACACCTGGACAAATAAATAATATGGAGGCAGTTAGGAGCTGCCTATCACCCTTAACTCCTCTACCATGTATGGACAGCCTCTGGTAATAGTATCTAGTATTTTGTGTGATCTTAAATTTCATGATCTTGTTAGGAGCTGGATATGCTGTCCAGGGGATGGGGATGAGAAGATTGGTAATGTAAAAGCAGATAGTTCCTAAGGAGGAGCTGAGTCCTGGTACCCAGAACAGCAAAAAATTCTCCTCTCTCCTTAATTTCCTTGGCTTGGTAGAAGATGCTCAAAAAGGAGGAAGAAATAATTATTTGCCTTTGCAATTAACCCTTGCCATGCACGATTAAGTCAGAGTACCAGAAATGCTTTTTCATTCAAACACCTCCTCATTCAAGGTGAGAGGCAAAACCAGTTCTTCCTCCATGTCTTGATGGGGACACGTGTACCTGTTTTCCATCAGCCCTGCTGACAAAGAACAGATCTGTATTCATTCAGAACAACAAAAAGACTTTGTCAGCCAAGGCAAAAGTAGTTTGTGTGCTGTAGTGGCTGACCTTGAGCCTACATCTAGTCTGTTGCTCTCTTCTCCCAAGAAAAATGGGAGAGAGACTTGGAAGTGCAAAAGCTGAAAGCTTGGATTGAGATAGAGTGAAGAAAAGCCATTTGTAGTAGCAAAGCAGAATAAAGAATTAATTCACTACTTCCTATTGGCAGAAGGTGTCCAGCTACTTCCCGGGAAGCAGGACCTCACCACATGTAACAGTTACTTGTAATGACAAATGCTTTAACCACAAACATCCCTCTTTCCCATTGATTTCATAGTTGAGCACAATGTTATATGGCATGGAAAATCCCTTCAGTCAATCTGAGTCATCTGTCCTGGTTGTATCCCCTCTCAGCTTTCTGTGTACCCCCAGATTATTTGCTGGTGGGGCAGAATAGAGGAAGAAAAAGGAAAAAAAAGTGACCTTGGGGCTTTACAAACACTGAGCAGCAACACCCAAACTCTGGTGTGTTACTAACACTGTCTCAGACTCAAACAGCAAACACAGTAGGCTATGAAGAAAGTTAACTCCATCCCAGCCGGACCCAGTGCAAAGGCTGATCATCAAGCTGCTGTTGTGAGAGGAGAGGAGCCCCTGTGCCAGCAGACATACCTATGGAGGAGCTTGATATGTCTGGGTATCACTGTAAACCTACAAATCAATTAAAAATCCATGACCTGTGGATGTCTGACTGATGCAGCCCGTGTTCTCTCCTTGTCTCAAGGAGAGCCAGTTATGAATATATCTGTGTATCTGTTTTATTTGCATTCAAAATTCAACGCATCAAGCACTATACCTTGGTGGACCCAAGCTGTGTTCCACTGCTGGGAAATGCATGGAGGAAGCTGGCAGGGAAGCACAGGGCCAAGGGTGTGTGGAGGATCCCAGTCCAGGCAGGGCCAGCAGAGGTGTTGTGGCCAGGAGCAGGAGTGGCTCCATGGCAGAGGTGTAGAGAGAGGTGTGGCCCCAGGCATGGCTCCAGAGGTGAGGCAGGCAAGAACACAGGTCCAGGGTGGGGTGGAAGAGCAGCATGTGTGCTGGCAAAACGCCCAGGTCCTGGCTCCATGCCCAGAAAATGACAAAAGAGGGAACCAGGAAAGGACCTACCAAATGACCTTCTTGCCTCGGAAAACTAATTATGGCTCCAGCGTGGGCTGTGGTGATACCTTGCTGGTGCAAGGTGAGGGTGGAAGCAACAGTGAGGGCTGAGGGTGGAACAAAACAGGCTATGAGGAAGGCAGATGTGTGGAGAGATTGAGTAAGAGATTAGGAAGAAGCCAACTAAGTGTAATGTGATGTTAAAGCAAAATTTTAAATTGGTGCTTGCAGCATCCAGACCCAATAGCCATGGGAATCAGTGAATAGGAGGGAGAGTCAGAGAAACTGATGAAAAGGATGAGACAGCTGCAGATATCACTCGCACAGAGAGGCAATGCCTAATGTGATAAAGCCTACTAGTTGACCCAGCAACATACTTGGAGTAACTTTGAGCTGGGAAAATACTTTTGACTGGGTCATTGATTTGTGTCATGAAGGCAAAGTATTGACCTACTTGTGCGAGGCTTCAGCTCCACTCTAGCGGATGATCAGACCAGAGTGACTCTTAGAACAGGGAGTGGATTTGGTTGCATGAGAATCACACAGCGTAGGTGTACAAAAGCAACCAGGAGATTAGAAAGAGCATTAGAGACCTCCGGAACTGTGACCTGAAGGAGAACCCAAAAGAAAGAGCAAGTCTTCGTCACTGCCTTACAGCCCACTTCAAATCTTTTACTGGATTTTTAATTCACATTACTTGGTGGCATATAATTCTCTGTCATTGCTCTCTTAGAATGACATAGTTCTCAGTTAACAAAAAATAGTAAACATCAAATTGTTTTCATGCCTATATTCCACTACCAAAATACACCAATAAAATCTATACTTGTAATTTAACACGTATCAAAATTTTTGAACTCAGACGTATCTGGAAAAAGAGCTTAGGCTTCTGAGTATGGAGGTTACCCTCCTGCTATTGTGTATTATTATTGTATTTGAGAAACAGGACTTTGGGTAGATGATTTGCACAGCCAGGGCAATGCAGAGATAAAGCAGGTGTTTTCCTTCCAGTGAAAATGATCCAACAAAATAATCCTGAATACTCTCTAACTGCCTGAGTAAAGGGTAAAAGCAGTTTATGTATACTGAGATATTTGCAAGTTGGCTGAGTAGCTTGTTAAATGGAGATCTACTTAACTATATGCTTACTCTCAATAATTTGTTAGTAACTTGATGAAAGTAGATCTTGTTCCAGTGCAAAGTGACTGTCAACTGCAAGCATTGTTAATAACAATAGCAGTGTATTGTACTCATGTGGTGATAACCTAAACTACTCTTCAAAGTACAAGGCAATAGAGCCATTGAGGATTTTTCTTATCTTCTGTCTAGTCCTCAGTCCCCTGAATACCACTGTTTCACCCACTCCTAACTGATAAAGAGATAAACCCCATATTTCCAGTGCAACTGCATACGTTTACTGAGTTTCTAGAGGATTTGAATCTTGTTATGCAGTGTTCTTGAGTCAAATTGCTAGTGAATTTTTTTCCATAATGTTTATGTGTGTCTGTAGGAAGAGTGTGTTTCTCTGTCACCATTACACATAGAAGCCTTTGCAGAATACTAATGAAATAAATTTATCCCACTAAATGGGACATCAAAGCAGGTATCCATTTAAACATTTGTGAATGATGACACTTCAACAGATGTAGACCTTCTATTTATCAATCTACATATCCTAGTATGTAGCTGTACTATGGATATTATAAGTGGCAAATGAGATAAAAAACTACTGTGGTATCTTAGAAAACACAGAGCAACTTTATTGCTCCAATCTGAAGCTCTTGGAATACCAAAATGACAAATTACTAAATAAGTGCATAAATAATTGTAAAATTATTTAAAAGCAAACCAGCATATGCCACTGCCTTTGAAGGATCCATTACCTAAGAAAGAAAAAAGTGGCTTTTTTTCTTTTGAAACTCAGGAGAAGAATGTATCTATTACCCGTTCTCATCTCTTTGTAAGTCCCCAAATCAGACCTTGAATCAGAAGAAAGGTCTGTAAAGGCATGCAGATGTATATGACAAACAAAGCTTTTATGTCTTTACTGGCACTGTGAAACTCCTGTCATAATCTGTTCTCCTCCTCTCTTTTTTCTTTCTTTTATCTTTTTACCTTTTTTATTTTTCTTTTCTTCTTTCTTTCTGTATTTACATCCTGCAGAGGCAAAATGATCTAGTTAAATGAACAGGATAATAAAACATGAACTTATGTTCAGATAATGGTCTCTTGCTTCTGAAGAAAATCATGAAGTAAACCTAAGAAATTTATTTTGATGTCAATCTAAGCCATTTTTGGAGCAAAATTTACACTTTGTTATGGTTAATCCTAGACCTCAGAATGCACAAGGAGATCAAGCTTCAAGGTTGCCAGGGCAGCTTCTCTCTCTTTAACAGGAAGAAGTTAACCCAACACAAGAATGTCAAATAAGACTACTGAGATAGTTCAAAAGTAATATACTGTGAATGCTACTTGCACATTTAAGCCGCTAGAGACAACAGAAATGGTCATAAATATACAGTGGAAACCTTTAAAAATCTGCAGCTCACAGTAAACTTAGCTGTTCACAAGAGTTTTAATACTCTGAGTACAGCTGCTTCCTGGCAGAAGTGCAGAAGAGTCTCTGTGAACCCATGCTCCTCCAACACTCCCTTGCAGTGTGATGCCCAGCTGCCAAAAATCAGGGAAATGCACTGAATCCCATCATTTTGTGTGCAAGCTGGGTTTGAGACCAGGTACTGCAAGGAACCATTTACCTGAACTCCTTGGATACATGCTTTGTACAGTAGAGATATGGCTAGCCTGTAATTCCCTTTAAAGATGCAATTTGCTATGTTTATCACAGGATTAACTGCTGGCTCCCTCCAAGGCAGGGAGGCCATGTAGAAAGACCTCAACAAATGAGAGGGCAGATGAAGTTCCTCAAGGGAAAGTTCTGGATTCTGCACCTGGGATGGAGCAACCCTGGATGTACAGGGAAATGAGATGCTGCAGAGCAGTGCCACAGAAAGGGACCTGGGGGTCCTGGTCTGTGCCAAGTTGGACATGAGCCAGCGGTGCCCTGGCAGCCAGGAGGGCCAACCGTGTGCTGGGGGCATCAGGCACAGCATGGCCAGCTGGGCAAGGGAGGGGATTGTCCTGCTCTGCTCTGCTCTGGGGCAGCCTCACCTCCAGTGCTGGGGGCAGTTCTGGGTGCCACAACATAAAAAAGACACTAAACTATGGGAGAGGGTCCAAAGGAGGGCAACAAGGTGGAGAAAGGCCTTGAGGGGAAACCATGTGAGGAGTGGCTGAGGTCACTGGATGTGTTCAGCTTGGAGGAGACTGAGGGGAGACGTCATTGGGATCTGCAGTTTCCTCGTGAGGGGAAGAGAAGGGGCAGGCACTGATTTCTTTTCTGTGCTGACCAGTGACAGGACCCGAGGGAATTGCCTCAGGTTGTGTCAGGGGAGGTTTGGGTTCAATATTGGAAAAAAGGTTCTTCACCCAGAGGATGTTTGGGCACTGGAACAGGCTCCCCAGGGAGTGGTCACAGCACCAGCCTGGCAGAGTTCAAGAAGCGTTTGGACAGCACTTTGAAACACATGGTGTGACTCTCGGTAATAGTGCTGTGCAGGGCCAGAGGTGGACTCAATGCTTTGTGTCCCTTCCAACTCAGCTTATGCTACGATTGCAAGATTCTGAGCTTTCCAAAGGGTTTTCTGGCTGTCTAGAAAGAGCATGTTTTTCAGTGGCTTATTTTTCATGCATTTTTCAAAATTTGAATTGATGTTCATGTCCTTCATGAATTACAGTGTGTCTCCAAGGTCTTTATTTTGCAAAGCATATTTTTCCAATCCATACCATCTAAGAACTAACACCGATTGTTTTCATCCTACAGAAAGATCTTGGGGGACCTTAGAAAATGCAGTTACCTGCATATTCCAACATATAGCAGTTGCCTTGCCTGCCTCAGAATCTTGAGGACTCAGAACAGCTTTTAAAATCCATCTGTAACACCAAACTGCTTTTCCTGCTGCTTTTGTTGCCAAATGAACCCCTCCCTGGAGCTGCAGTAATTGGATTTATTGCAGAAAGGCATCCAGAAACAGGAAGTTTCTCTTTAATATTACTGCAAGGAATGGGGTGGAGTGATTTGAATGAAGATGCAAAATAGTTGTTATCAGGAGTGAAGATCAAAGAGAAGGTGATGAATGGGCGGTTTCGGTTGTTATTGCTTTTGAGAGGTGACTGAAGGGAAAACAAAGCAAAACACACACATAAATTGTTGCCAGTAAGTTAAAGGTATTGGCCTGGATTCTTTGTACACCAAGTTCACTCGCTCTGCAGTCCTTAAAACAATTCAACAATAAGGAAAATAAACCTTTTTATTCTTTTCTGTAAGAACATGAATAGTAACTCAAATGCCTCTTCCTTCTTCCTAAACATAAACTGAAATCCCTCACTATGTATCCTTGCTTTTCTCCTTTGATCTCTGGTTTCTTTTCAAGGATGTCTCTTGCTATCTTTGTATCTCATGCAGTATCATAATGGGCCAAATTATGCTGATATATATGATGCCAATTTTTGTGGCCCAACAGCCAGTAAGCACAGATTTACAATGAAACAGAACAACAATAATAAATGGCAGGAAAAACCAGAAGCTTTTTGTGAATCCAAATTTGAATCCATATTGTTTTCTTCTGAACCTGTCCATACTATCCCAAGCACAGGAGCAATGCCAGATGAAAGAGACCATTCTTGCTGAGATGTGCTTCTGTGAACACTCAATGTGATTAGATGTGCTCATTACAGTTTTATTTGTCCCTAAAAGGAGCTACCTTCTTCCCATGTCTGGAGCATTGCAATCAGAATAAATCCTAAGCCTCGTGTACATCTACAGCAAAACTCCTACGAGCGCTAGATTTCAGGTTTTTGCAGTATTTGCATTGCTCTATTTAAAAGGAAGCAAGTGTTCTGGGGCTTCTTCTCAGAGAGGCTAAGCCACTGAGATGTTGTCTGCTTCATTTACCCTTTCTGTGCAGTCAAAGTGATACTGTTTCCCTGATGTCACAAGGCTGGATGCTTTGGACACTCCAAACTGACTGATAGAGGCTGATGTGAATGAATGCAAGCATTTTTCCTCTGTCTCAGATGTGGAAAGCCAGAACATGGTGTACTCCCTTTGAAATTTTCTGAGCGACACAGCAGTATAAATTCCACACAGACTGTTTACAGTCTGGGGCAGAAAGTTGAGCAGTGTTACCACTAAATCTCTACATGCAGCCATCCAGCTGGACAATACTCACACACACGACAGAGCACTGGGGATTTTGTTGCTTTTTCTTTCAGTCACTATTTGTGCCTCACAGAATAGCTTCTAGTTAGACAGATAAAAATGCCTAAATAAGAATCTTATGATAGAAACAGTTTCATTGTAACACCCAAATTTTATGTGTAGTAAAAAATCAACTAGGCAGCCATCATTGGTACATATACGGTTGGAACAGTTTTCCTTGTGTATAATTTAATGTTTAATTACCTTGAATTTTAATTGTTGTTTTATTATCTAGCTAGTTATTCTACAGTCCTCACAGAAAATCCTTTGACACAATAGAACACACTATTGTGGAACAGTGAGCCAGGAGTGCAGAGTGAGCGTGAGGCAGGTGAGGACAGTGCCCTCCTCCCTGGCAAGGCACAATCCCACAGTGCCTGAGCAGGGCAAGCAGAGCTGGTCCTGTGGTGGTCACTAGCTCAGCCACATGCCAGTGACCACCAGACACACAAGTTTGTGGTGATCCAAGGTCCAAGGCCCAGACATGTCCCCTCTGGAAGCCATGCATCCGAACTCTGTGGTAGGAAGTTTTTTCTGCCAAACTCCATCGAGTGGCAGAGCCTGTTAGCTTAGACTGGGTGGCTGTGAATGTCAAGATCCTGAATGTGGCAGGAGCCAATCCTCTGTAGAGCTGTGTAGAGCTTGTATGGGTTCTGTGTTTGTTTTTATGAGTTGTTGAACCAGTCTAATATAAGTCTGAAACAGAGATGCTAATTTCATTAAAGAATACCAAACATTTTCTGAACTGGATCCAAAAAGTAGCCACTGAAAGATCTGTTAGATTTGTTTAGGCTTTAAGTTTGCCTGTGAATCAACCACATTTGCTGAAACCTGTTTCCTGAGTGTTATTATTGGTGGTGATTTAAAGGATTGCTAAATGAAGCGAAACTGGAACACTAAACTGCTGAGAAGCTCAGTGAAGCTTTTTATGTCCATGACTTCACATGCCTTTTATCGAATCTTTACATTTCGTGAACATTAAACTCTTTGGGGAGGGATAGGGGGCAGTCAGCTCTAGCTTGGAGGCACTTTAATTTCCTGTCTACATGTCATGTTCCATTATAGTGAGTGGAAACCCAGCCAATTCAGCTAATGGACTCTGCAGGGGGATTCAGATGTCTCTTTCAAAATGAGTCAAATAGCTGCAGAGTTTCCAGTGGGATTGAACATAAGCATTCAATGTTTTAGGATACAGAAGCAAAAGGCTGGCACATATAGTGTGGGGTATATGGGAGATCTGTGCCCCTCTGGAGAGGCAGCTGGGGCTCAGGCAGGGTGCCTTACTGCACCACAGGTGGCAGCTAAGCAATTGAACCAAGCCCCTCCATTTAGATGCCTATATATACATATATCTGTGATCTGGAGCTGAATCCCACACCTGAGGTTTGATTGTTCAGAAATTTTAAATCATTATGTTCGTTTGCCAAACAAAAGTAGCCAGAATCTCCCATGAAAAATGTTATTTTTCTTAACATAGTTTCTGGTTTTGCTTTTTACCATGTTCTTACAACCAGAGGAAGTACGGAAATGTTATTGTAAGATTTAGAAATCCAGCTATTTAGGCACACGTCCATCATCACGAACTGGCCTTTGGTAGGGAACTGTAGACAAATCCACACAACTTCATCACCACATCCTGAAAGAAACCCTTCTAACCTTTCCTTGAATTTGTAATTGTGAAGATGAGGAGATTTAGCACAGCAGCTTTTCTGTCTCTAGTTTTTAGAATGCTGTGGTCACTCTGAAGTTTGGAGGTCATGTGGCTACTCATGCTATAGTGACAGTTTCCTTTTCACCTGAACCTTGTCAGCACCTTCCACTTGAGAAATCAAATGCAACTGAAATAATAAAGCATGAAGATAAATTTATTTTTTTATGAGACTTTGCAGTTATTTAAGGGATGAATTTGGTTTGAGAACTTTACAGTTCATGCAGCTGTTGCCCATGCAGGTCCACACAGGACTCCTACAAGTACAGGGATTGTCAGCAGGAATGGCTGAATGGTAGGGACATGGGCATGGGTCCAGTCTCACCTCTGGCAGCATAAATAGGCACTACCAGGGTAGTTTATCTTCAGTTTCCTTTGCCTTCCCACATTGCCTCTCTGTCACTGACTTCCAGCCTATATCTCATCTCAAATTTGTCTCATGACCCATTACTATAAAATATCAGTCTAATGAGTCTAAACTTTTGAAACAAATTTAGCTTCTGCAGTCAGAAACGTGCAGATAGATAAGGCAGGCTGGGTGGCTTACACTTCCCAGCCACAAAAAGAGGTGTTATTAAATCATCATAACTAGGAAGGAAATGTACACTTCAGAGTTGAGCAATACACCTGGTGAATAAACTAGAGCATCAAAATAATAAACTATGACTCTTTCTGCAAATGCAAAAATAATCAAGCACATAAAAACAAGGATAATAAGGCATAAGTGCTTGTTGCATAAAGGTGCTGTGCCTTTTTTTACATATCTGACAAACCAAATATATTATACTACACTAATGATCTGGGAAAAACAATACATTAATTGCCTCCTGAAATTATTCTGAAATACAGAAAGGCCAAGAACTGTGCTAAATAAAAATGCTTTTTTTCTACAGAGTGCCTTGATAATTAAAGGACAACACTCAAGCATGTAATTTTAATATTAAGCTTCAGTAGCACCACAGTGTGTACTATTCTGTTTGGAGAATGGCATTCTTCCAAAATGTGTGATCATCTGAAAGGTTAACTCATCTTTTGTAATTTCATTTGTCAAGTCTGCATCTCAGTCAGGAAATCAGCTCAGTTGTGAAAGAACTGTCAAGTGTGCTCAAGATGAATTGCATATTAATGGAGTTCCCTGCATTGGACTAACTGCCTGTGCCCTGGGACTGTACAGAGATCCCAGCCGTCACGAAATGGCAGAGTGGTGTGCCTGTTATGATCCCAGTTTATTATTCATTTTTATTTCTCCAGGTCTGTCACGGCCCCTAGTGGCTCAGAGACACCCAGACACCAGCGTGGGCCCAGCAGCAGCCGCCCGGAGAAGGGTGAAGTGCTGCAGGGCAAACTGTGGGCACGGGTGAAGTGATGGGGCCTGGGAAGCCTGGGCGTGTTCAACAGCTCTGTGAGCCAAAACAAGTTCCAGCAAATCCCATCTTATATTTCTTGCAAGATTGGCTTATAATTTTCAATAAAAATATTTTTATTGATTGAAAGGCAAAATGTTTTGATTTTGTATTTGATGTAACATTCATCTTGTGTTTTTATTAAAAGAATCTATGTATCATAACATTTTGAAGAGGCAGATGATTTAATTTAAACACTGAAAGTATGACACACTAAGTAATTAATTTTTAGAATTGCTTTCTGTTTTATAGGTTATCTTGTCTGACAATCTGAGTGAAAGCTTTTCTTCTTGTCCATGGAATTGTTCTTGTTGGCCAGAATTTACGTCACAGCTTTCCCAATGTTCAGTTGGGCTTTCATTGGCAAAAAGTTCATTCTATGGGCCCTGCAGACTAAATCATGAATATTATCAGTCCTCTAGAAAACAAAAAGTCCTCCGGCATTCCAAGAGAAATGTGTTTATGCCATTCTAGTTATGGCATCCTTAGCTTTTGGATTGTCTACCTAAATCCAAATTCCTGTAATTTATATGCTTGGTAAAAGCATTCTTGTTTTATCAGTTCCCCAAGAAGAAATGCATTTGCAAGTTCATATTTGTTTCATTGTTGGGAAATACCTGTTCATTACTAGAGGAATATACAAGATCTCAAGTACACCACACAATATTCTTGGTAATAACTGACTGTTTATCCATCACAACTAACCCATTTGCTCAGACCAGGAATTATTGAAACAGTGTTTCTACTGTGTTTTTGAAAATCCAGTGTAACTTTCAACTTCAAAACTATAATTTCTTGGTAGCCTTTTATTATAGGGCTACCCAATACAGGAAAAAACAATTCTCTGGGTTTTATTAATTTTTTTTTTCCTCTACCTTGTCTCTTTTATTGATTGCTCTCTATCCCAAACACCGACTGTGACTCCTTTTTAGAGTTGCTTATCCTGGGTCTGCATGAGAGTATTGAAATTTCTGTTTTAAATTGAGAGCATTGATTTTCTTCTCAGCCTGCAGTACTCAGACTAATACCTCTTGGCTAAGCTGAAATGGAGTTCTGAGACCATGGGCAGGCGTTGGGAGAGACCCCGGGGGAAGCTTAGCAGGGACAATAAGGTCCAATAGCGCCCTCAGGGCCCTGACATCTACTCTAACACCCATTTATTCTCTGAACAAGTCTGTCCGTCACACCTAATAATGTTCATTTTAAAGTGATTTTTCTTTTTCCAAGTGAGATTATAATTGTAATTATACATCCTTTGGACAGATAAAATTTCGTAATAATGCCTGATAGGAACATTACCTCTGTTAAAAATAACTTACAAATCTGACTGCCATTTCCATACTTTTTCCAAACTGCTCTGAATCTGCATCGTAGTTGTGCAAATATTACATTGAAGATCCACCCTTTCACTGTGGGTGTCTCATTCAGAGACACTCAAGCAGAATATTTTCACGTGCTTTCTCTCAAATCTCCTGAAGCACAGCAAGTGAGCCTTGGAAGATAAGGGTGCTGAGAGCCATTGAGAAAATTCTCCTAGCACGTGAGTGTTTTATTGAGAAGGGCTTTAGTGGTATTTCACCAACAAATGTTCCTCTGGGGTCACTTCCTCTGGTTTGCTGACTACTTCTTTAGGTATATAAACAAAATGGTGTAGAAAAATGGAAAGTAAGCATGTTAGTATAAAACAATCAAGGATTTAATGTGAATGCCAAAGTTTAACTTAAACACAGTGATAATTTTAAAATATTATTATCAAATAAAATCAACCTTTACTTATCTTAAATTCCTGAGATTTGCAGAGGGAATATTTAACTGGGGTATGTGGTATGTGAAAGAGAGTCTATGTGGCTGCATGAGGCACCAGGAGAAATGGTAGAGCAGGAGTGCAGGGAGTGATGCACTTGCAACAGATTATGGCCAACCACAAAATGCAAGAAGGAATATAGGTAAGAATGGAGAATTGGCAACATCTGGGTGTTGGGCCAACTGTTCTAAATCCTTGGCATGAAAAAAGCCCCATGAAACACAGATCTATAGCTGTGTGGTACAACTCAGCTTGGCCCTGAGGTTTTCTCAAGAGGGAATATTACAGATACCAGAGACTGCAAACCATTGTCACCATTCAGGATGAACCCAGACAAAGTGACAAGGGCTTGGTTGTCAGGGCACAGCCAGGACTGGCTGCTCCCTAAGAGCCAGGATCTCAGCCTGGTAACACAGCCCCTGAGTGAGGGAGCAGAGTCTGCTCACAGCTGGCAGCTGTGGTCAACCAAGAGTCCAACTCATCAAACACATCTGAAGCAGGTCCAAGGTCAAGCTGGAAAAATCAGTTCCTGGTCAGGGACAGGATAAGGATGAGGATCAGGATGAGGTCTGGTGGCCATAATGAGGGTCAGATACAGTCACTGATGACTGTGCATGTCCACAGTGACAAAGCAGGATGGAGGTCCATCCAGGAAGTCATTCTGCAGCTCTGGGTCCCAGCCAGTGGGATCTATGGCCAAGGACAGGCACGGCCATGGCTGAGCTGGGGACCAACATGACGTGTGACATAACTCAGACAGGCCCTGAAGCTGCAGGATGGAGCTGTGCCAGGGTGTAGGAGGAGGACTGAGGTGAGGCTGGTCAGGGCCATTAAGGTCTATGAGTGCCCTCAGGGCCCTGACCTTGATACTTGGTGCCCCTTGTCTTCCTCACCATAAAAACTTCTTTCAAAACACACAGATGTTTGTACTCATGAGTAGGAAAGATTGAGTATGCATGAAAGTGAAATCTATGGAGAATGACTGTTCCTAAAATAGGTCTTGTTTAAAGAGAAAAATTGCTGCCTTCCTCTCTGTGGTTGTGTATAGGGCTTTGCTACTTTTATTGTTATAGCTGTACTCCATTTCTTCAAATTACAAGAAAACAACTGTGCTTGAATAATTTATTTGAATAATTTCTCATTTCTCTCTCTCAATCTCTCTCAGAAGGACCTCTGGTTTTGCCACAGTTTTCGGGATAGTACTATTACAAGGCAACTGAAATTTTAAATGTCTTATTAGAAATTTTACAAGGTAGAGTTTGTTCCTGTATAAAAGAGAAACTTTTACAAACCCCTGGCTGTTTCTCGGGCAAGCACCTCAGGGTGAGAGGATATTGGAGAAACTAGAAGCACAGTTCCAGAGCCATTGCAGGTTCTCAGACCTCCAGCCTGGAGCTCCATCTAGCATTTTACCTCGTACTGTGGGACATAGCACAAGGCCCTTTTGACTTTTTGTTTTCCTTTCCTGGTATATGGACTTCTTGGCTAATGAGCAAATTAATTATTAAAAAGCTTTCATGCTTTTCAGAACCTGTTCAAAGCGTTCATGACAGTGCACAAAAAGTTGTTTTAGAAGTAGGATGGCAAAATATGATTTTACTTTTTTTTTTTTCATTGAGGATTTATGTCTGTCATGACTCACAGACCACTGCTGCTGTTCTGTTATGAAAGAGATGAGCCCTGCAGGCAAAATACAGACCAGGTGAGCAAAGCCAGCATGTTCAAACATAACACTTCTACTGTACATTTACTCAGGAAAAGAGTAAACTTACTCCAGTGCTAGGACAGGAGGGACAGGAGGGTTTTTGCTTGTATGTTTTTCTATTACAAGCAGACATATCATGCTTAAACTGGCAGCTGAGCCCTGTGACAGTCTGACTGTGCTAGATTGGGACTTTGTTTGGTATATCACGGTAACGTGTTGTAACTGTAGGAAACATAAGCCATCACCCAAAGCACATCCTTCAGGGTGGATCAGCATCTCCTGCAAACAGCTTTTTATCAGGTAGTTTTGGTCAAAACTATTTTTGTTTCAAGACTAAAACTTTCAGTTTTATTTATGAATACTTATTCATCTGCACAGCAATAAACCCCTAGAAAAAAACATTGCATTCAAAGCTGTACCTGGGTGAAGAGATCTCCCTGGGGCATATTTAAGGGAGATTTTTCCATTCCCTCCTGAAATTAGTAACTTCATGGATTTTAAAGGGAAACCAACCATTTCTATGATCATAGGTTTCCCTGATCTCAGGGAAGAGGGAAAACATCTTTCAGTGATACACTCAACATATGTATGGCAAAAGTGGAGCTAATTAAGAGACACTCCCTTTTCCCTTGGCTTTCTGGAATTCCAAACCCTCATCAGAGACAGCAATTATTTTGGGAGTCTTTCACTGTTCCCCTCATCAAGGTGTTTACTTCCGTCTTATGCCATTGCATAAATATGTTTGTAATTTTCTCTTCCTGATGTGGCACAATAATTCCACAGCCTGTTTTTGTTTTGAATTCTGTGTGCTGATGAAGGGCCAAAGCTCACTCAGCAAATTGTTTCTGACCGCTGAACAACTGCAGAGCTATGCAGACCTTCCGTTGGGAGGGGTTAAAAATTGGTGAACGTAAAGATAGTGTAATATAAATCTGCAGGTTGCTTAAATCCAGTTTGTTGAGAGATATGTGCCTCTTACAGACACCAGCCTTACACCATGCAGTGTAGGACAACAAACCACTGTTTGTGGTTTTCCCTGTGACTTTCTGCCAACCCCTTTGCATAGTTCAAGGCTCTGAGCCAAGGCCATTAAGGCTGACTACAGCTGTATTATGAAGGGTCAAAGCAATGTCAGAGCTTAAACCCAGCACTTTAAACATGAGCTCCACTCTATGCCTTTCAACTGAGTTTTGATTTTTCCAAATTTCTCAGTTTTTCCCTGTACCGAATGAGCAAATAAAGCATTAAACAGCCTTGCCACAGAATTCTTCCTCCTGATTCCAGCTCCAGAGTACTCATTCCAGCTCTGGGGTCCTCAGGACAAGAAAGACATGGACCTGTTGGAATAAGTCCAGAGGAGGCCATGAAAGATGATCAGAGTGACAGTGCACCTCTCCTATGAAGACAGGCTGAGAGAGCTGTTTAGGCTGGAAAGAGAAGACCCCAGGGAGACCTTATAATAGCTTTCCAGTATGTAAAAAGGGGCTTATGACACCAAGCTGGGTGATGTGGCTGACACACTTCAGGGATGGGATGCCATCCAGAGGGAGCCTGTGGGACTTTCACCAGGTTTAAATGCACCAAGTGCAAAGTGCTCCACATAGGTCTGGGCAACTCCTGGTATGAACACAGGCTGGAAACAGATGGAGAGCAGCCCTGCTGAGAAGGACTTGGTGATGCTGATGGATGAGAGGCTGGCCATGAGCTGTCAGTGTGCTCCCACAGACCAGAGAGCCAAACGTGTCCTGGGCTGCATCCAGTGTGGGCAGCAGGGCCAGGGAGGGGATTCTGCCTCTCTGCTCTGCTCAGAGCCACCTGCAGGGCTGCATCACCTCTGGGGCACCAGCACAGGGAGGACAGGGACCTGCTGGAGTACAGAAGGACACTGGGATGATCAGAGGGATGGAGAACCTCTCCTGTGAAGAAAGGCTGAGAGAATCGGGATTGTTCAGTCTGGAAAAGAGGAAGCTTGGGGTGACCTCGCTGTAGCCTTCCAGTACCTGGTGGGGGCCTACAAGAAAGCTGGAGAGGGACTTTTCACAAGAGCAGGTAGTGATAAAATAAGGGTGAATGGATTCAAAGTAAAAGAGGGCAGATTTAAAATAGACACTTGGAAGAAATTTTTATCTGTCTCTTTTCTCACCGCACGGTGACGCACGGGAACAGGTTACCCAGAGAAGCTGGGGAACAGGTTGCCCAGAGAAGCTGTGGATGCCCAATCCCTGCAAGTGTCCGAGGCCAGGGTGGATGGGGCTTTCAACCACTTGGGTGTAGTGAACGGCGCCCCTGCCCACGGCAGAGAGGCTGCAACTGGATAATATTTAAGGTCCTTTCCAAGCAAATCCATTCTATGATTTTGTGATTCCCCCACACCATCACATTGCTGAGGACAAAATTTATGCCAGCACTAAGCACATACCCCTTTTCTATTAAGGCTTTATTTTTTTTTCCCTTTCCGTTTCACAATCTCCATTAGTAACTTGCAGTAATTTCCTTGCTCCGGCACCAACTCCTTCTTTGGGTTCCACCCTTCCCACCCTGGCGGAGGCCGGGCCGGGGCGGTGCCTGCCGGCGGCGCCGCCCCGGGAGTGACGCGCTCCGGCTGCGCCCGACCCGGCGTGCGCGACCCACGCGGGGCGGAGGGGCAGCATGGGCCGGCCCGGCGGCGGCGGGGCCGCGGCGGCCGCCATGGACCCCGTGCGCAGCTTCGAGCGCTGGAAGAAGAAATACACCCGGCGGACGAAGAGGCTGCGGCTGCAGCGCAAGGAGAGGAAGCGGCCCGAGTGGCAGGTGGAGCGGGAGAACATCGGCCGCCTGGTGCAGCGCTACCCCGAGGTACGGCCGGGCCGGGAGCCAGGGGCTGTGCGGGGCGGTCTGTGAAACAGCGGCTCCTTCCTCGTGTGGCGTGTGTGTGGACAGAACCGGGAGGAGGAAGAGGGATGGTGTCTGTAGGTCCGTGGTCGCAGGGCTGTTGGAGGTGCCCGTAGGTAGGAGGTGTGCGGGGTGGCACTGCTCTGCGGTGGGCAGCGGGCTCTCACTGTCACGAGGTCGGGCTGGAGCTCTGTTCTTATCCCTAGGCAGAGGAGCACGGACCGGCAGCCGCAGTTCAGGGGTTTTGGTGGAGCTGACTGGACAAGCTGTGGAGCCGGGGCAGTGGGACCCTCGGGCGGGGGAGTTTGTGGTTAAAAGGGCAGCGAGGAGGAGGAGGCTGGAGCAGGTTGTAACCAGGGGCGCTTGGCCCTTCTCACCAGGCAACGTGGATATCTCCGTGTTGGAGATAGCACACGTTTGTCTCCAGAGAAAAGGCACGACGGGCAAATCATCAGTATGAATGAATGTGATGTTTAGCCTCAAGCCAGGAAATAGGTGTTAGAATGCGAGACCTGAAGTGAATGGTGTTGGTTTTGTTTTCAGAGTCCCTTGAATTCCTGCGGGAGATAGTCAGCTTTGGATAGTCACCGATCACACTGATGGGTGGAAAGCGCTGTGATTGTGAATAACGGGTTAGATGTGTGCTGCCTGTGGCGCTGCTCTGCCTCCCGCCAGCTTTTGCTGAGTTTGCAGGGCAGTTGTGCTTGGTTATGCAGCACTCGCCACAGCGGGTGGTAATGACTTTTTGGTGGTTGTGACTTGATTGAGCGGAAAGTAATGACAAGAGGTGTAGAAGAAACACATCTGTTACCATAAAGAGGTCATGTTAAACTCCATTAGTTAAAATTCAGCAAGTTAGTATTCTTGAGCTTCCCTGGATCATTTGCTTTGCTATTTGAAAACAAATGGCATGTTCCTCTACTCCTAGCCTTGGCTATGTGAATGCCTGTGGATGTTTCTGTGTCACTAAAGTGACTGCTGCACGTGCATCTGTTTCTGGGCATGGGTGATAGTTCTGCTTCATTGTGCAGCTTGGGGCAGCATAGGTTGGGGTTGGATATTGGAAGGTTGTGTTTGTGTGTGTTTTTGGGGTGTTGAAGAAAAGAGGCTGGCAATGTTCAGGCATGTTTTCATCAGAATTAAGAAAGAGTAAATGTGTGCTTGTGTTAGGATAGTTTTGGGGGCTCTTGGTCTCGCCTCTGCTGGGGATTTGCTGTCCTTTCGCTCTAGAATTCTCTTGCGTGTGAACTTCTAACTTTCTGTCTTCAGTCCTTCAGATAGTCTTTTCTGGTCCCTGATAAGGTTTTCCACTGGGTCTCCAGTGTTTCTTCCACATTACCCTGGATCTGGTTAAAGTAGGCGTGAGAATTGTGAAGAAGTGCCATGTGCTTGGATCATCAGCGGTCTGCAGAGAGTTCTGCATGATGCAGATCCCTTAGGGACAAGGGATGCAGGATGCTTTTGGGTGAGCTCCTCTGTGAAGAGCAGTGGCTGGGGTCTCTGGCACACAGGCTGTGCGTGGATTAGATTTACGTGTGCATGGAATAGTGGTAGAATGGTTGGTGGATGCAAGATGATCCAGCTTGACCTCCTGTCCATGATTTCATGTGTGAGAATGACTGCAGTGGGTAAACAAGACAAAATTAATAATGAAGACTCAGCCACTATACTTTGTTACTGGATTTTTTTTTCCATTTGTTGACATGTGATGGCAAGCATATGGCAGCATAGATGGAAAATGTGAAATTTAGTTTCAGTGTGTCCATATCATGGGACCATTTTCTGTGTTATATGTTTATAGAGGAGTTGCTTTCTGTTGATTCAGTAACTTTGTTGCCTGACTGTCGGCCTATTGATGGACCTAGTCTATTCCAAACAGTTGTGCTCATGAAAAGCATTAACAGCCTAACTGATGTGCTGGGGAGCTGTTTGTGAAAAATGCTTTCTAGTCTGCTTGGTGTCAAATTAGTCAAGTTAGATCAGAATAGCTGAAGATTTGAAATACTTGAAATGAGCTGGCTGCTCTCATATGGAGGTGATTGGAGAGAGCTCATGGTTACAGCTTCCCAGCAGATGAGCAGAGGTAGTAACTTTGGACAAGGAAACAAACTAAAAAAGTAGAAGTTGGTGGTGTTTTCCACTGGTGCATGTAGATGTGGAATAGGATTATCAGAAGGTCTACCTTAGACATCAGTCCTTATGCCTTCTATTTGGACCTGACTTCAAAATAAATCAGTACCTTCAGAGTTCAAGGGTGCTACAACGTAACATTATTCAGCTCCTGGAAATATGCAGAGCAGAGAAATAATACAAGAAGCTTTGTGACGTGGCCTTTCCCAACATTCCTTGCATTTTCAATACTGTTCTCACTTGTTTTTCCTTGGACATCCTTGAAGGAGCTAGGCTTATGCTTGTAATGATTTTTAAATTGATTTGCAGAAGTTGAGGGTAGAAGAGTGGAACAATATTTGTCTTCTTTTTTGATTAATACATATGTTCTTACTGAGTCATCTAAAGTTAAAAAGAAATTGACTACTGAAATACTTCAATTATTTAGAACAATTTCAGATTGCTGCAATAGCCTATTTGATGTATCACAAACCTGTTAAAATCTGTCCCTTTAGCTGCACATAATCGATTGCGTGAATTCTTTTTTGATGTTAGTAAAATGCTTTTCCCTCCTGTAGGCCTACTGTTCTTCTATGCAGAGAGTCTCTTGGCTGAAATGAACCAGAAACTGTATACATCACAGTATGCAAAATAGTAAGACTGGGAATTATCAACTAAATTTGAAAGTATTTGTCAAGAATTCCAATTTATGAAAGTCAAAAAAAGACCTTTTTTATGGTGATTCTGGTAGGATTTTTTCCCTCCTCCAAAATGATGTTTGGCAAAAGTTTAGTTACTCTGTTAGGACACAGTGAAAGCTTGAAATCTATCTTGCTAATGCTTTGCCTTGAAATGTGTCAAAACCAGGTTTTAATAAGAGCATTATAACTTTTTACCCATTTTTATCTTTTATTTATAGAGATTAAATTCATGTGTTAAGTTACTTGTCTTGATTTTACTGGAGAGACCTAGGCTGAAAAGAGTGCCGTTGTGATTTAGATGCTTTAAACAGCTACAACCTCTCAGTTTTCCATAACAGGCAGAGCCTGTAAATGGCTTGGTACTTCAAGGAGATACAAGGCTGATCTGACAGCTCAGTAGCTCTTTATCTGAAACCTTTTGTGGAATTGCTAACACAAGATGTCAGGAGGGTCTGAAGACTATTTTGCTTGGTCTCTGACTTGGGAGACTTCTGTTCAGCAGTTTATTGGAGATAAACAATACCTATTAGAAATGCATGGGTTGTAAGCTCCAAGTTTGACATTTAGAAATCTCAGTTTATGGATTTTAGTCAGCATGCATTCAAAGCTGTGTAGTCTGGCTTCTTTTTCAGGCTTTATTAATTCAGTAGTCTCTATTTTTTCTTGAGTTTTGTGGGGTTTTTTTTGTCCTGCTACTATTAGTTGTGAAATTTGCCTGTGAGAGCTGTTCACATCTGCCAGAACAGCCTTGAAAATACTGCATTTTTTCCAATAGCTCTACTTGACACCTCATCTTTGTAAATCATTGAGCAAATTCATGGACTCAAACACTTTTTACTGGGGACTCCTTGTGTGTGTGTAATTAGCAGCTCTCACATATGGGTGCATACAGAGAATTAAGTTAGTAGGTGCCAGGACAATAAACTACTTTTTTAGTATTTTTTTTAACCCTGTAGGACAGGTCTAAAAAATTAAGTACACAGAGTGCTAGAGGCTGGTGAATCTGGTGAGCTTCAGGACATAAGTGAACTCTTGTCAGTCAGGTAGATGTAATATTGCTGCAGCTCTGAGTACCCAAATACATGCTGCAGTGAGGATGAGATATAATCCCAAGCAAATCCCTGCTGGGATCTGAAAAGGACATCTGGGCTCTAGTAAGGTGTAGACCAGGGACCTCCTGAGGTCCTCTTCAGTCTAAATTTCTCAGTGATTTCATGATGTCTGAGCTTTAAATTGTGCTATTAGCCTGCATTATTCAAGTATATAATTATTTACTGAATAGTTAATGGTAAATCTGTGGTTTAGATTAGGTCAAACTAGTATAGATTGCCTGACTAGCTAACTTGAATCAGGTCATACTGATCAATATATTAACGTTAACACTAACTTGTAGAATGCTATTCAGTTCCTTTCTTATGGTTGGATTGTAAGCATTGATTAAAATTATTTTGTTTCAGATAAATCCAAGTGAAATCCAAAGATTTTCAGATTTTCCATTGTCAAAGAAAACCCTAAAAGGTGAGTATAGAACTTTTCTTTAGAAAAATAATATAAGTAAAATATATAGTTTATCTGCATCTGAACATTTTTTTTTCTTTAAATTAAGTTTTAGGTAAGTATTGCCATGTACAGCATTTTCTAAGCAAAGCAATGCAGTTGTGGACCAGACAAAATTGAATAGCTTTTTTTCTTTCTTCTTTTTTTTGTTCCTCTTCCCCTCCCACCCTCTCTCTTCCCACCCTGTAAATACCAGGACTGCAGGAATCTCAGTATCGTGTGGTAACAGAGATTCAGAGGCAGACCATAGGTTTGGCTTTACAAGGGAAGGATGTACTTGGAGCTGCAAAGACTGGATCGGGCAAAACGTTGGCTTTTATTGTTCCAGTAAGTGATTTACATCCTTCTATTTCTACTCAAACCACATTATCTCTGAAATACTGATGTCAGTCAGTTTACATTAGTAGTAGATCCTGAGAGAAAAGGAGAAAAGTTAAAATCCAACTAATCTGTTTCAGGAAAGCCAAAATACTTAGGAATTGAATAAAGCTGCTTGAGCTTCTGAAAGAAGTGTATTTTTTGTGCCAGGAATATTCTGTGACTTACAAGTTTCATTTTGATCCTTACATTAGTAGACCCTGTGTGATCTAGAAAGTGCTTGGTTGTTCTCTCAGGAATGCTTTCCTGGTGCAACTCTACTTGTCCAATTTTTCTGGCATTTTAAAACTAGCTGTATGAAACAGAATGGTGGATTTTCAGTTCCTTAGATTTTTAATGACTGGTTTTCATTCCTTTAAAATGTTACAATTTGGACCTTACATAACAAAGTTAACCTTAGTGATTGTGGACTTCCTGTCAACTCCTGGAAATCACTTCTAGGGGCAAGCAGAAAAGTGGGATGAAAATCCCTGTAATGGAGGTTCATGTCTGACAGTTTTACTCAAAGCATCATGATCTGCGTTTCATTTCTTCAGTTGAGACGTGTGCTTAAAGTGCACATATAAATGGATACAAACCCCAAAAGGGAGAATTTTTTTTTTAATGGAGTTACTCTGTTGAACATTACTTGCATTTTTGTAAGCTTAAATTTCTTTGGAGCCTAATACTGTGAGAACAGTAGTAGGTGCTTTGAATACCCTCTCTAGTAAAGAAGATTTATGCTGCTTTAAAAAAAATCTTATTAGTAGAGAATAAAAAAAATGTAGGTGGCTTCACCAGTCTTGTGAATTTAAGAAACAAGTGAGATTACTATTTAATATAAGAGTAGATGTACTTAGTTTTACAAACCTTATTTTAAAACAGTTTTAGAGAAGAGGGCTAAGAGAGGAGCTGAAGAGCTGAGGAGTCGAAAAAAATTCATTGTGCAAGTATGCTTACCAGCTCTCTGTATTTCAGAAGGCTTCAGATATTAATACCTTAAAGTCCTTGTTTTAGGATTAGCTGACTGATAGAGTGTTTCTGCAGCATCAATTCATAAGAGACGGAATAATCCTCCAACTTTAGCTGGAACGTTCTGTATGTAATGTGTGGATAGACTGCTTCAAGTCTATAAGCCAGAATTAAAGCTTCAATAATTAGTGTTCTTCCAGGTGCTCACTGTATTCCTGGTTCCCACAAAACCTCATGAGCAGAGAAATTTCTCATGTTTTTCTGTACTGATTCCTATTATCATATAAATGGCATAATTTTCAGAATTTAGCAGAGTAGGATTAATTGTGCAGTGAAGTGTTTATGATTTTCCACTTGTTGCTGTCTGTCTTAGGTTGGTACTGGAGAATTTTGCTTAACAGCAAGTGTCATTACCATTAGTTAGAATTTATATATCATCAACCATGTAAAGTGTGCACTGATGTTTCTTCATATCATTATTTTAATTAACGTGGCTTTGTCTATTTTTTTAAATTACACTTTGATACCAACTTATTGCACATTTTCTTTGTGAGATTTTTGTGGTGATAACATGGTCACTTCTTTCAGGCTTTGGAGCTCCTCTATCGGCAGCAGTGGACTTCAGCTGATGGCCTGGGGGTGCTGATCATCTCGCCTACCCGGGAGCTGGCCTATCAAACCTTCAAGGTTCTGCGCAAAGTGGGGAAGAATCATGAGTTCTCAGCTGGCCTTATCATTGGAGGAAAGGTATGTGTCCCTCTCTTGGAGTTTGCTGTGTGGAAGCATAATTGAGTGCTGTATTAAGTGCTAGTTAAGGAATGAAACCCTGGACTTGGAAAGTCAAGGAGGAGAGTGTTTAATGGGAACCCATCAGTGACCCACTATTTTCTTGTGTGTATTCTGTGTCTTTTCTGAAGCTTTTTGAGGCATATTTAAAGTCTTTGCAGTGTCCATGGCTGGATGGACCTTCCTGCTAAGTCTTCCAGGACTATCCTCTTAATTTAGATTACTCTGAAATACCTTTTCCTCAAGCCACAGATGTGAACATGCTGAAGAGATGGTGGCATATCTGTGGGAAGGGGAAAGCTGCTCCTTGGCTATTCTTTCTAAGAGCTGTTAATAGGTTAAACTGGCCTAACTGTTTCTGGTACTGGACTACTAGTCTGAGCAACTAGAGCTAAGATGGATTAACTCTATTTCAGGATCTGAAAGAGGAGTCTGAAAGAATCCACCACATAAATATGCTGATTTGCACTCCAGGACGGCTTTTACAACACATGGATGAAACATCCTATTTCTATGCATCTGATCTGCAAATGTTGAGTAAGTTTTTTAAGTACTTGAAAGTACTCAGGAATATATTGTAATAGCTCATAATTGTGTGCAGCACTTCTTTGCATACAAAGTTTATTCTTGTCATGTTATGTAGATGAAATGGCATTTAAATTTGCACGTGTTCAGATTAAATTAGAAAACAGCAAAATCCCTTTCTTGTGTGTACTCTATCTGAAGCAGTTGATGAGCATGCCATCCCTAGGATGAAAAGAAGCAGGGAATTTAGTAAGGAACCCAAACCCCAATGTAGTGCCCCATATAATCTTTTACATTTGTCTTTACTAATGCTAAACTTACCTTTCTGGCTATGGCTCTTGTGTCTTTCCTGACGTGATAATTGACTAGCTATATAGGATATCCATTGCAATGTGTTTTTTGGACCAGTTCTAGAAAACAATCTTTGTGTTTTAAGACAGATTTCCACTCCTTTTGTTCTTTTGTTTGCATTGTTACCATTATTTGTTTTCATCTTTCCAGCCTGAACAAAAATTTTCAGTGTAATGAAAAGGTTTGCCAGCTTCTAAGAACTGCATAATCTTAGCATAGCTTGAGGAACTTAAAAGCAATTAAGAAGCTAATGAAGCTGATAAAATGTGAAATTATGCTTGCTACACTTAGTACAATTCATGACAGACAAGAATTGCATTAAATGTAGGCTCTTTTAAAGCTTTGTCTCTGTGCTATACCCTATATTTCAATGGTAAATTCAGCTTAGGTACAGGAGAGTGTTTTGCTCTGTCACAAATACTACAACACTGTTTTATGTTCTGTGCTTTTATTTCAGTAAAAGGACAGGGAGTCTGTTTGCAAATTGCCAAACTCTTCACTTGAGATGCTGATCTTTTTCCTTCTACATGTGAAACTGAGGGCTGTAGTGCATAGATTATGGGAAATGCTATGATTTCTGTTGCAGGTATTTTTAAAAACATGTTTTATGAAGTACAGGGATATCTAAAGAAATTCCTGTCATGTACAGTAGTTAATTTAATCTCTTCATTTTAAGTACAGAGAGAATTTTGTGCTACATGGATTTAATGTAGATTTTTTAAAATAAATAAATCTAAACCCAGTTTTTTGTCAAATTTATCTTTCAATCCAGTTCTTGATGAAGCTGACAGAATTCTAGACATGGGGTTTGCTGATACAATGAATGCAATCATAGAAAATCTACCTAAGAAGCGCCAGACCTTGCTTTTTTCTGCAACACAAACAAAATCTGTGAAGGATCTTGCACGGCTGAGTCTGAAAGATCCAGAATATGTTTGGGTTCATGAGAAAGCCAAATTCAGGTATGTTGGGATTTTTTTTTCACCCTGGGGAGGGTTAGATAGTGATCCTATTTAACTGCTGCTCTGACAGTTCCCTGAATCAGAGGTAGCATTGTGCATCCGTCACTGGATTGGTGTCTGATCCTGCTGCGTGCCTTCCTGAAAGCAAGGAATTTCCAGGGGGTACTAGTTCTGACTGAATCACTGCAGGGAGGCTGAACCTGTGCTTGTCTTGACTCCTCAGGCAGCTTCTCAGTCTGGAAATTGTTTTCCTCAGGAGGAAACTGCAGAGTGGATTACAGCCAGCCAGTGTGCTGGGTCTAGCAGCACTCAGTTCTGAGTAACTCCTTTTCTGCTGTTCAGCATCCTTGCCTCCCGCATGTGGGTGCTTACTGTGCAAAACCACCACAGATAGTTTGTCTGTGTGCCATTTGTAAATCTGGCTTTCCAAGGATGTGCTTTCCTCTTGGGAAAGTGCAGAATGGCAGTCTTGCTTGTGTATTCAGTATTAGGTGCCCAAAAGAAAGCATTTGCTGTTAGTTGACGTGTGGTAACTCCTGTGGCTTCCTGATGTGCTGTGTTTTCTAGGCATGTTCAGGGCTCTGGCCCTGTGTGCACAAAATAGATTTGTCCTGCCTTACAGTTAGGAGTTGGATGGGAGGTCTTTGCTGGAAGGGAAGTATATGGTGTGCCATGCTCAAAAAATGTAATGTATCACTAAATGAATGTTGCTTTTTGGCACATAATTTTCTTTTGAAATCCAAATGAAGAATGTTATTTTGCATTTCTGTGGGCTCGATCATCTGAGTGTCAAATTACTTATGAGCACGGATGATTCTTTTTCTGCTCTTCTCTGAAATATGCATATATTTCCATATGTAAGATGCAGGAGAAAGGTGAAGCACAGAGATAAAAATGATTTTCCTGGGAGCGAACAAGAAGTCATCAGGAAAATGCATGGCAGAACCATGCAATTGAATCTTGAAGAAGTTTTTACTATTTGATTTGATTATCTTTGTATTGTACTTCAAATACCTTTTTTTTAATCAGTAATACTATCAAAGGCATCTTAAATAAACATGATTGCCAGAAAAGCAAGTATGGCTAATACCTTCTTATCAGAAGAGAATGTACAAGCAGTCTTCATTTTGGCGACTATCTATTTCACAGATCTCCCATGTTCAGTGAAGTCTATTTTAAAGTACATTTAATTTTTTTAAATATTTGGGAGAATGCAATTAGATAACAAACCAAATTAAAAGAAAGGTAAGTATTAATTTGTGTTAGAGTTTACTGCCTTAGGTTATTGCCTTATAAAAGCAATTTCCTCTGAAAGACGTAGAAAGCAAAAAGTGCTGTGGCGTAATTCAAATTAAATAGCAGAATAAAAACTGGAGGAGTCTCTTCTAATTTCATCCTCCCAAGTGACCACCTTAGAAAGGGAATTTTGAATACCCACAGTCTGTTTAGGGTGAAGTCAAGGGAGATGAGCATTTAGATGTGTTTCAAGGGCAAGTATCCCAAATAATTTTTCTTTTTTTTTTTTTTATTTCTGCTTTTAAGAACAGAAATGTGAGTTCAGATGACAATTCAGAGCTTTAGAAAGTCACTTTGCATCGCAGTGTAATCAGTAAAAGTACATCAGTGCTCTCTTTTAGTGCGTGATTAGACTTTGCCTTGACGTTGCCTTGAGCAGAAATGATGCTTTAATAGGACTAATAGACAAAACTGCATTTTAAGTCAAGGCAATTTGAATGTCGCTGCTTAGACATGGAAAGTTTGCCTTGCTGGAAGTAAATGAATTTAGAAGTAACGTCAAAAGTCATATTTCCTTCCCCACTGGCTTTTAATAAGGGAATTGATGTAGCTTTCAAATGAAGCTGATGAGACTTATTTCTCAAAGTGGGAGAGCTTTCCAGCTTGATTCCTTTTCTTTTCTTCTTTTTCTGAGTATGTATAAGACACTCTTGGCTTAAATGAAATGTGAGACATTTCTGTGATTTATCTAAATGAACTTTTTTGATGTGTTTTTTTTTTTTTTCTCCTTCTTTAGTACTCCAGCAACTTTGGATCAGAACTATGTTGTCTGTGAGCTTCAGCAAAAAGTAAACATGTTATACTCTTTCCTGAGAACTCATTTGAAAAAGAAGAGCATTGTGTTTTTTGCAAGCTGTAAAGAGGTATGTTTTTTCTCTGCCTCCTTCTGCCCCAGAATTTAAAAACTGATAAATGAAGGTATTCATATAGGTATCAATGCATTAGAGAGGTGAGATTGTGGGCTAATTTGCTACAGGAAATTGGAGGAGCAAAACATCACCTACTGCTGTGTGTCATTCAGGACTTGGCTTCAAGGCAATTCAGTGGCCCAGGCTCAGTGCAGGAAGCACTGAGTGTTCTCAGCCACTTTTGTGGTCTGCTGTTCAAAATGAATGCTAAAAGTTAATGTCAGTAAGGCCCAGCTATTTCAGTTCTGTCTTTTGACATGCTTCATAGTTAGATTACAAAGTATTTCAGTAATTGTACTTGCTTTCCTTACTAGCTTTTAAATGGGCCTGTTTGAGAAGGTGTGATTGTGAAATAGCACTGGCAAAGGTTTTTCTTACATAGCAAGTAATCCTTCAAACACCTGCTTTATAGGTGTCCTGGGACCATTCTGTTGAAGCTATTTGCATGTGTTTGTTTGCCACAGGTATTTGTACCTATAGCTACTGCATGTATCAAGTATTTTACAGTGCAGGTATTGTTTACTAGTGTAATACAAGGCTAGTGTTTTACAATAATGGACCATTTACAATGGCCTAGTAAATATTCATTGCAGTTCTTTCACCTGTGCAAGAGGTGGTGATATTTTTGTTGTTCTGCAGTTGACTGGTGGCACTGAAGTGGTTGGCTTAGTTGTACAGAAATTTTTGGAGCTGCAGCTGTTCTGCAGTATACACAATTAATGTAACTACTTTCTTAAAAAGATGCTAGGTAGCTGCCTGCTGTAAAACAGTGCTGCATCATGGGTACTGTAGGTAAGAGTAAACAGGCTGATTTTATTAGAGAACATGTTGAAACTTGAAGTAGTAAACTGAGACTGTAGGCTGATTTAAGTTGCAAGTATAAAACACAGCACCCCTCCAGTACTGTCTAAAAGAAGTGCTTCTCATGGACTTTTCAGATGGACTTTGTTCCTTTGCATACAGGCTAAGTACTCATATCCCAAGTTGTTCTTGCTGTTACCTACTCTGTTTTCCTTTAGGAAATGCCATCAAAAGGCCTGGCAGTCTTTTGCCACAATTGCTTTCATCTTTTAGTATCTGGTTGTGTAACAAGGTCTCAACATCTTTTTTCTCTGATGTGGAGAAAAGTTTATTTAATTTGATGTACAGTTTCAGTTGCTATATACACTGTATATGATCTTAATGTGTTTAACAGTGCATGGTAATTCTTTTTTCCCTTGATTTGTTGGGTAGGTTCAGTATCTGTTCAGAGTGTTCTGTAAGCTTCAGCCTGGTCTTCCTGTCCTGGCACTCCATGGCAAGCAGCAGCAGATGAAGAGAATGGAAGTCTACACTTGCTTTGTTCGGAAAAAGGCAGCAGTGCTTTTCGCTACAGATATCGCAGCTCGTGGCCTGGGTAGGTACCCACAGGAGCAGCAGCTAAACCTGTTGAGGCTTTATCAGACTTTGTACTCTGAAGACTGACCCAATTTTTTAAAAATGAAGCTGTAGTTTGCTTAGGAGCTCAAAATAGAGATGCTTCTTAGACTTCTGCTGTTTCTTTACTGAAGCGGCCCACTTTGTCTGTTCTTACATTTTCTTTTTATCTGAGAGAAACATGTGGTAGGTAAACAGTGATGTATCAATGATGTATTTTTTTACTTGTAAGGCAAGATTCCAGCAGTTTTAAGTATTTCTGATATGCTTGTATCCTGTGGGTTATTTCAGAGGATATGAAAAATTGCTAACCTACTGATATGTGGAAATGGAAACCTGAAATTTTAATGTCTGATAGATGAGTGGCATTGTAGGACTGTATTGATAAGGAGACAGAAAAATAAATGAGGGTAAAATAATTTTTTTTCTTTCAGTTCTTGGAGGCATTTAAGTATAACACAAGACTTTTCAGGAGTCCAGTCATTCTTTGAGATAGCAAACTCTGTTGTCCAAAATGTGAGGTTTAGTCACTGTGTTACAAAAAGAAAGAAGGTGCTCTAAAAACTGAAGTCAGGAATGAAACTGGTACTCATACCTTCCATATTGCTGAAATCTCACCAATGACTATCTAATTTGGGTATGGTTAGTTTGGTTTAGTGTGGGTATCATTCTGGAATACTGTATAGCTGCAGATTTGGTTTCAGTGCAGAGCATGCTGCTGAGTGAAGCGCAATGGTTGGAAAATGCTTATTATTAATACCATTCACAGTCAAGGCTGACTTTTGTCAGGCTTGGTCACCTCCTCTCATCTTCAAGAGGGGCTGTTGTATTTCTGTATGTGACAGCTGAAGTGATGCAGTCTCACCACAGCTAACTTCAGACCCCAGTGGTGTAGCATATTAACAGTGAGGATTAAAAGTGGGTCAGATATTGTTATATAATTGTTAACCATAGGGTGTTTTATCATCTGTGTGATACAAAACATGTCTATTCTTGTCAAGTGTGAAATTATGTTCCATTCATTGCACTGTCATAATTTGGGAAATGAACACACAATTAATTTAACTTTCTTTGATGAAGAGAATGATTGTTTATGTATGCTAATGTATGCAACATTTCAGAGGTTGTACCTAATGTCTGTAAATGGGTTCAAGTGGTGGTTCTTACAGGAATTAATGCTCTTGCATAGGAGGGTTTGAGTCCAGTGAAATTACTTGTTGTATTTTTTTCTTTACACAGATTTTCCAGCAGTGAATTGGGTCATTCAGTTTGATTGTCCAGAAGATGCAAACACATATATCCACAGAGTGGGAAGAACAGCCAGGTTTGTTTTCACTTTTCATGAGTATTTTAATGTTTAAAACAAGATCTCTGTAGGGACAGATCACTGGCTAAAGACTCACTTGAACAAAATTAAGATATAAATTAGAAAGAAAAAGGCTGTTATCACTAAGAGACCCTTTTGATTAGTTAGGAGTAATGATTTAACTTAATAATTTCTTAGTGAGCTTCAGAGACTTGTTACAGCAGACAAAAATATCCCTGATTGTTCCATCTGATTAGGAACAATTATTGGAGGAAATAGAAAACCTTTTTCCCTTGACAGGATTGCCTCAAAGGATGAGTTGAGTGTGTGTGTGAGTGGAAAAGCTTGTTTTGCTACTGACATTTACAGATAAATAGTGTTTTACGCTGTGGATCCAATTTCTTTGTGAAGACCCTTCAAAAGAATGTAACTATTTCTTCCTTATTTTAACTTGAGAGAAAGGAATCAAATGTTAATTACAGGTTAAATTTTTAATTTTCTAAGTCTTTTGTGGAATTATATACTTAAACATAGCTTTAGTTAAAATATTTCTGGCTAAGCTTTTATGATGGGAGTTACCCAGATACACTGTTGTAAACCAGGTCCTTCATCTCTGAAGTAGATTTTTAAGTGAAACAGAAGCTGTTACTGCATGTAATTCAGGAGATCAAAAACCTCATGCAATTATCTGAAGGATGAAATGCAAGGCCTAGCATTATATCTTGTCTCTAATTTAATTTGTTTGTAGTAGAGCTTGCAATATAGGCAGTTGTCAAACCTAATGACAGAGTAGTTGCTTAGAGTAGGATTTCAACACTATAACAATTTGAGATCTGTATTCCTAGATCAGAAGGCTGGTAAATTTTGGTGACTGTACCATGCCAATGCACTTCTCACACTCTTTCAAAATGTGGATGTTTTAGCCATGTTTTCATTGTAATTGGTAACATTTCTGCTCCATGCTGTCCCTCTGCTCTCAGTTTTCTGATCTTCTGATCTTCTATGGTAGAAGAGAATAATAAATTTTTAAATTACTTTGAAAAAAAACTGTCAATGAACAAAGTCAGTGAGCGTTGTATATAGTTAGATAAAACATGTGGCTATTTTGCTAATTTAAAATTTAGATGTAATCTTATGCCTACCAATTGAGGAAAAAGCATATAGGCTTGGTTAGAGTTGTGTTAACTTTTCTTTTTTCTCCTTTTTTTTTTAATCCTGTGTGGCTTCCACAGAAGTCTTGTAATTTTGTCTTTATGGCACAATGTCATCATGGAAGGAAAACAATGTATTTGGCACTGTTTAATTGGCAGGGTTTAGGATACTAATGAGCTCTTTCTGAACCATGTCACTCAGTTAAAGCACCTTCCTGGAGTTGGAATCCTCAGGCCTTTTCCCTATTCTCATTAGGAGCTGAGAAGAGCAATTTTAACCAAGTTTAGCATGGGGAAGAAGCTCTTAAGAGGTGCAAAGTCAAACTACTCCTCTTCGTCATAATGCTTTCATTCAAATGTCCTCTGAGAGGACTTTAGCCTGGCAACCTTAAGGGTCTGTCTTCAGTGGCCTCTTAAGTGCAGCCTTCTGTGATTGCTCCAGGGACAGATTTAGACAGAAAATTGGGGCAGGGTGTCTGTCTCAGGGACTGTGGGCTGTGCTGGATGCCTTACTGGGCTGTAGATTACATTTCCTTCTATGCCAATCTTTCAGTAGGGAGACCTTACTGAGAAATTGGGAGTACACCTGGTAAGTTGTGTGAGCTGGGGGGTGTTGACTGACAGTAAAAAAAAAAAAGCTTCTCTGTAGGAAAAGCTTCATGGGCGTTTTCTGTTTCCTAATCTCAAACAAGGATCAGCAGGTTCTGCCCATACTGGGCATTCATTTTGAAGAAACACACAGGCTGTCTCCATCCTTAAGGTAAAACAATCCTTGAAGGAAATTTGTTTAGGAAACTTTATAGCATGAAATAAATCTTTGAAAATAAAACAAGGGACATGTCTAATAATTTTAAGTAAGTGCTGTGCAAGAAGTAAATATGCTAATGCAATTTTTGATGTGGATAATTGAGAATGTACTTCTCATTGAAATCTAAGTGTTGAGTAGGAAGCTTCATTTGTTTTCAATAGCTACAGTTCATATGAGAAGCTTGTGTTTCTTCTAGAAACTTGATAAAAATGAACTGAACTGCAATTTAGTAGTCCTCATTAATAGGGTTAGAGATAATTACAAATTTTCATGGGTTATGAGAATATAATTGCATAGAATGAAAGCTAAATTAAATATCTCATCTAATTAAGGGGCTGTGGTAAACTGTAATTAAAACTGGGATGCCAAATAGTGTTTACTTTTGAAGTCAAATTATTTTGTGATATGAAAGTAAATATGAAAGGAGAGAAAATATGTTGGGGAATGGGCTGGAAAACCTTTGACTAACAATCATGGATGTGTTCCCACATACATCTTACAATTTGGCAAAGCTTGATCTAAGACAAGAGGTAGCAGTTTATTTTTAAGTGGATAAGGCCAATGTGTTCCCCAAGAAACATTTCATTTGCATTTTACCCCACTGAAGAACATAAGTTGCAACTCCTGCATTTTTGATTTATGGTTAAGTAAGATCAAGAAAATCTGGTTGTAATCCAGTAATGCTTTTGCTTTATAGTAGAATTGACACATATTGAGTGGGGTTTTTTTTACTAAACTTGAAAGGTATGCTACAATTAGAGTGACTAGAAGCTGTTTCTTCCAGTTGCTTTCAAAGTCTTAAATAGTTCACTGACTTTCTGAAATACTGACAATGTCATGGGCAGTCCAGTAAATACTTCTGGTGTTATTTTTGCTGCACGGTGTCTTAGAAAAGGCAGTGGTTTAAAACACTAGATTACAGTGTTTCCTCTGGGATTTAGTTTCAAAAACTCTAAATACAAGCTGCTTGTAGCAATTGCCTGCAAAACTAATTTCTTCTGGCTTTTAATTTCTATTGATGCCTTCTATTCTGTAACCTGTGAAGCCTACAGTTGAAAGTATTCTTTGATGAATTTTGTGAAAGAAGTTACGGTGCCACTAGGGGACAGCAGAAGATAATAATAATTTTTGAAGCACCCTAATGCTCATTTTTTCCCCCAACTGTTTTTTCAAACGTAATGTCTAAGTTGTATGGCATGAAAAAAGTCTCTAGGGATATTTGTCTTCCAGTCATGATTGCATTGGTGAGACAAGACAGCAAAAAGTTTATTTTGTCTTTTTGTTCATGCATAACTGCCTTCAAGTTTGGAGGTACCTATATCCTGGCAAGTCTCAGTAATTAATTTCTTTCTTTCCTGGCATTGCATTCATCCCTCCACTTAATGTTTAATTTTTTTTTTTTTTTTTTGCTTCAGAAACAACTACTGCTGCTTGAATTAAGTGATTTTCATGTCATGAGTCTTTTTAAAGGCATTGGCACTGGAATGTTAAACAGAATAAGTATTTTTGTTTTGCAGTTTTTATCTGTGATATGTCTGGAGCTATATAGGATTTAGGTTTTACTGGTTCAGACTTCTGATGGTATTTAATCCAGCCTAGTTGGTTAGCTTTCTTAGGTGCTTATACTGACTTAGGAAAGTAATTGTAATTCTGTTGTTGTCAACAAATAGTGTGCATACAGGCATGCTTCTTTTCTTCTAGTAAATTATATTTCTGAAAACAAATGGAGTAATTAAATTTCATCTTCCCAAAGCAGCATACTCTGTTACCTGCCGTTTTTGTGGTGGCTGGTATGATGATTAGACTGAAAGAGGTACGACTAAAGCCTCTTAAGAAGAATGTGTATTTTGATGCTTTGTGAGTACTGGAGAACACACACACCTGTCAAATTAAGGACAGGTGAAAGAGGCAGGTGATAGGATGATCTTACTCTGTTATGCAGTTATAAGCTTTGAAGCTCATTAATGCTCATTGGGGTTCTCCTTAAGTAATTAATTTCACACATTATATGTGTGAGAGTGAGACTAATAAGCCTTAAGAGTAATGTGACAATAAAGCATTTAAAAATGCAAGTGACTTAATAGTATCTTTTTCAATGGTGGAAGCTTGATTTTTATTTCTCTTTTTAATTGGGAAAAATATTTCAGGGATATGTGTCTTGGGTCCTGAATAATCTGGACAGCCAAGATGACAACTCCTTGTTTTGATTATTTTTCTATTTTTAAGACCCACTGAAGGACTCTGAATGTTGTTTAAAAATAAATACTGTATTAAGACCCTCTCACATTGCAGTCAAGTTGTCATCCTAACTCAAGTTAAGTAAGAATAGCTTCCAGTGGAGGTCACAAGATATTGTTGACACCACATTTAACTTGGAATTCACTTTATTAAATTCTCTAAAATTAAACACTGTATCCTAGCTACATTCTTGACAGTGGCCTCTGATGCTGCAGTTGTACTGACTGGCACTGTGTTATCTGCTAGAATTCACTTCCTAATGGAATGGTAGGAATGTTCCTGTGCACTGAACGATTAACTGGCCAAGGTTATTACCTGCTGACAGGAAGCTGTGCTGTTTGCTGGAATAACAAAATAAATAAGCACATGTATTTTAACTCAGCAGAGTGGACACAGCTGCTGTGGGTAATGGGTTGCTTCCCGTGTAGGCTGGAGCAGTCAACAAGCTCCCAAGGCCTTTTGAAATCAGTTTATTCTAAGACTAACTTGATAAGATTGGTGAGCCACAAGAACCAATGATGATTCTTGTCCATTATTTCTTGTGATCAAGACTGGCAAGCAGAGTCACTCACCCAGTATGACTGAATGGAGGGGGCTGTGGTTCTGTGGTGAGAGTAGAACCTAGATGGTTCTCTGAACTTGGCTACTTTCCAGACAGAAAAAGGACATTAAATGGTCAGTGGAAAAGAAAATATCAACTGAATCAGTTAATCTCTGACTTCATAGCCAAATTTACTGATAATTTTTTGGGGATACTGAATTACAGTGTATTCAATGGCGAATAGAAGTGATCTAAAGCAAAAGAATAAAGGAAAGCCACTTCACATTTTGTTGTTTAAATGCTCTGTGGAATGTGAGATTGTTCACAACCCATGGGAAGAAGCTTCTTTTCCTGGGTGAATTGTGAACTTAGCAGTGAACACTGCTGTCTGCTGCATTGGGTGAACTGTGGATAGTCAAGACACTTTCTGGTCTCCTGTAACTTTTATTGGGCTGCTTTGGTAGGACTTGCTGTAGATGGTACAGCACAGTTTCAGATTGCAGTGTGCACAGATCTCTTATTTAAGATTTGTTGTTTTAAGCAGAAATGCGTATTACAGGAAGAGGCCATTGATCATGTAGATGAGATAGAAATTCCAGTACGCATTTATTTTCTGTGCTCATTTGTCATTTAAAAAACCAGCAAATCTGTATTATGAAAGAAACCTGGCAGTGTAGAAGTTACAATAAATGGCCTATTCCTATTCCTGTCTGGAAAAATACTGTTTTCTTGATTTGAAGCTTAGGTTTCACCAGTCCTCATTATGTCACAAGGCCCAAAAGGTATTGTGATTGGAAATAAAGTTTTGCCTGAATTGAGCCTGGTATTGGAGACCTAAAACTGTTACTTTGTTTAAGAAATATGTTTAGAAATAGTAGCTTCTGTAGTCAAATGTAATGGTTGAGTTTTAAAACAAAGTATGAATTACTGTGTTTCTGTAGAAGCCCTTGGAGGTAGATTTGGATTTTAGTTTTTCTTTGTTAAAGGATAGTGTGTGAGTGAACATATTTATTTGTTATGTGTATCAGATTGAAACAGATCTGCTGAGAATAAAACTTTCCATTCTGATATTTTTTGGATATGTTTTTATGGATGTCTTACACTGTTCCATTATACAAAAAGTGCAACACAGACAAACGCCTGCTTCAATTGAATGCTTTTTCCTTCACTTCTGTAGTTGTTTTAAAAAAAATTGAAAACAGTTTCAAAAATAAATTACATAGTAGAAATAGTATAACTTGACTTACTCTTTTTTCTTTATCTTATCTCATATTAAGCATGATTATTAGGTTATTAGCTAATAATTCACTGCTGTTTCTTTCAGTATTTGCAGAGGCAAATCTTTGCTAGAGAAACAGGAGTCTGTGCTGCTTTTTGTATTTTGCTCACCAGTTTTCCTGCATGATGAAATCGTCTTGTTCTTGATTCTTTATTGAAACTAAAATGATATGCAAAGATTTAAAGAGCATTATTTTTGCAAAATCAAGTTGTCCAGATTATTTCTGTTCTGAGAAGGGTATGAATGGTGTGTAGTGAATAAATGATTGCCTTGCATAGTGAGTAACTTGGCTTCACAGTGGAAATAATTATTCAATAGTTTTGTATTTATAGTTTTGCAATATGTATGATAAACAAAGGGTCCATTAGAAGAAGAGTGAAAATATATAATTAGAGTGTATCATCATGCACATGCAAAATCAGGCACATTTATTGGGATTGGTTTTGATGCTATTCTAAATGCTTAACTTACTGACTTTAGTGTTTTGAGGAGAGCAGTCTCTTACTCGCTTCTGGTAAATCTCTAGCAGATTTGATCTGGGTGAGAATGAGACAGTTGTGCAGTTATCTGGCATCCCTAGTGCCCAATTTCCTTTCTCTGAAAAGGTTTACTGTGGAGAGTTTCTGCAATGCTAAAGGTATCCAAAGGTGGCTTGTTGGCTTGGAATGTGATACTTTTGGAAATGGGCTTTGATTTAAGCTCACAAGCTTTGCAATGATACCTTGCTTCCTTTTATGTCTTTTGACAGATAAAATGACAGCATATGTTGATGCTATCCGTGCTGGCCCAGTTAGGCTAAAATTAGATCTTTTAACCTAGTCAACCTGGATTAAGTCCTATTCAAGTTACAGATTAAATAAAAAACCCCACAAAATACTTGTTTTTGAGTAGGGTGGTAAATGTGTGATGTCCAAAGTATAAAAAAATTATACTTATTTTTCCTGCATGTTCAGGTGTGGCAAATATCTTCAAAAACGTAATCATTTCCTGTTATTGCATTTTCTGTAATGGGAAATACTCCAAATCAAGAAACTGTTATGCAAGTATCTTTATTTCTGTAACCCTCCTCCCCCAAATTTTATGATTATCTCATCCTCTGTTTCCTCCTTTGCCAGTTTTTAAAATAGATGATTTTTTCTTGCCAAGCAAAGCAGAAATACTGCCTTTAACTCTGGAAATTTGGCATCAACTTCTGTCTTCTGAAATACAAACGTTAGGGAAACGTGTTGTAATACATCTGTTGGAGACAACCTGTATAACATTTTCTATAATGTCTGCATATCTATGCACCTTATCTTTACAATTCCCTTTCCATAACTTTTTTCCTAGTGGATATTTGCTTTTCCAGCAGAAAACTGGTGCCTGATGAGCATCATGAGATGGTTCCCATTCCTGTTTTATTATGTTACAACCACAACTCATATGTCACTGACAATTAAAATGTGGTGCGTTTGACTGAACTGCATGTTAGAATGCTCATGGCAAGGATATAGAAGTACTCTGAATGTGGTTACAACAAGTTCAAGTCTAGCTGCTTGGCCAGGTGGAATTGATTAACAATCAGTATTGCTATCATTTACAAAGTTACCTTTGTGATAATGGTAATGTTTGCTTTAATGGTATTGCCTAGGGGTATATGCAGCTGTGGCCTGGATCTGATCAAGGATGGGTTAAGATAGGTTAAAATAAGGCAAGAATTTAGTGTCTATTTGTCCTGCAGGAAAACCATTTTTTCCTCATCCTGTCTTCACTGGACTATTGCCATTCTGTTTCTTCATGTTTGATACCAGCTGTTGGCTGTTGGCTCAGGGTGATTTTAGAAGTTTAAGATAGATTCTGTCATGGTGCATAAACTATCCTCTTAATTTTAGTGTTTGGTTTGTTTGTTTTTTTTTTTTTTTTTTTTTTTAATCAAGTGAAGCTATTTGGCAACGCTTTGTGTTTCTTTGCTAAGGAAATGTTGTTGTGAACATTTTAAAACCATTTTTCTCTACTGGTAATTAGCGACTACCACATTGTTGAAGTAATTTATCCCACTTCCTTTTTGTCTGCCTTTGGCACTTGCTCTTGATTGTAGGCATCTTTCTTTTTCTCATCTGCAGTCACTGTAAATATAACCCTTTGCTTTATAGCACTAATGATGATTTTCACAGCTTCCTGCTTGCAAGTCGTGATTGAGTTGCAGAGAAGTTGTTTGCCTTTTTCAAACATATTGAAGTCAGTAGACTCTAGAAAACAAAGCAGATACGAACTAGAAGTGATTTTTTTTTTCCTCCAAAGACTTTCTGCAAATAAGATGCAATTTTCCATGGACTTGGAATAAATCATATACCCTTAGAGACTGTTAAGATCACAGTGCAAAGATGAGTCCCTTCTTTGGTTTCTTGATCACCTTGAAGAGATGACAGGATGTCATCAATTATTACACAGTCCAAGAAAGTTTGATTACTTTCAGGTTTTTAATTTACTTTTCTTCAGCAGAGTCAAAGTGCATACTTATTGGATAATAAATCACCAGAGAAAATTAGCATTTTAGGACAGATGTTTGGTTTTGGTGATGATGGACAACTTGAAGGCTGCAGTTGGCAAGAATAGAGAAAACTTCTAATATTCTCTCATCTGCAGAAGTAGTCCTGCTGAAGAATTACAGTAACCAAGGTTTTTTCTTCATTGCTTTGTCATCTGTAAAGGTTTAAGCATTTTGTTTGTGTGCTGAAAATAATTACAGAGATGTTCCTTTGTTTGCTTTAGTGGAGAACTTTATTCCTGTAGGATAATAAGAGGTGTTCTTTTCTCCTGTTTTAGGCATTGTAATGGAAACAAATTTTAAGCAGGTCTAACTGTTCTTGTTACTGTTTATGCCACTTTTTAGTAGCTTGTCCTTTCCTAAGTCTGCCAGTATGGAAGCTTTTAGTATGAAATATGCAGAGGGAACACTTTGGAGAAGTTCAGTTTTCCCTGCAGCCTCTCTTCTTGAGATGATCTTTAACACAATATTTTTCTGATTAGTGCATGATGAGGTTGGGGTTTTTTTGAGAAATAAGATAATACTCTGCCCAACTAAACCTCCTTTTTTATAGGCTGCATTTTGCTTTCTTTAACTGAATCTCCACTAAGCAGATAAAAACCTTCCCAGATGGTATTTAAGATCCTTTGGTTTTTAGCTTTATCAATGCTGTGATGTTTTCATTTTTGTGTGTTTAGCTCTGAAGAACAGTGTTGTTATTACAACTGTTTGTTTTAATTAAGTCACGATTATGGTATAAAGGGCAAAGACTGTTTCTCCTTAACTTCAAATATTTTTAAACTATTAGCATTTAAAAGAGAATGTTTCCAAAACATGTATGGGAAAGGATTGCACTGCATCAGCAGTTACTAGATGTCTTTCAGTCCTTTAGAATTTCTGAAGATTTAGCTCTGAGAAATATTCCTGTGTTGCTTTTTTCCCCCCTCCTTAATAGGTGGAAAAAGATGAGAAAGTAGAGGTGCTTGAAAACCTCTCTTTTCCAGATCTATATTTTCATGTAGTTGTTTGTTTACTTATCTGTGCTACTACTTTGTCTACATAAAGGCTTTGCAAGACTTAATGTAAACATTGAAATAGTTGGTGTCCATAAATACCAGATGTGGTGTTTGGCTTTTTTGGCAAATTACCTATGGAATGTGCCTTTAGGATTTGTACTTTATGAAGCAACTACTGACTCAGCATTCAAAGAGTTTAGCACTAATAACACAAAATCAATTTTTAAGGGTCAGAGTGAAAGTTTATCTGATCCTGAATCCTGTTTCAGAGAGGCCTCTTGGATACTGCTGGAAAGCTATAAAAACAAAACAAGCATAGAATGGTTTTTCCTGTACTGTATCATTGCAGATTTTGGTTTTGTGGCTTGTAGAGAGGATATCTGCACTCTCTGCCCTTTGAGTATTTCTTCTTAATTTCTATGACACTGGCCTTTCACAGTGCTTTGCACACTGAATAAAAGAGATATGATTAAGAAACAATTTAATAATGCCAAGTCAGGCACTCCGGGATAAGAAATACCACGAGCAACAAAACTACACAAATCCATGATTTTGGCTAACCTTAAGGAATCTGAAAACATCATGTCTATGTTTATACAGTGCAATCAAGACTTTTCTTGACAAATGACAAAGACTGTTAAGAGATTTAAGAGACATTTTTTGCAGATACCAGATCATTCACGTAGCTCTTGTTGGAGTCCTGTCCTTTCATACCATCTGCGTTGGAGAGAAAAGTAGATCTGCATTATTCTGTACTCTAAATTGGTGAGACTGGTATTGGCAGCAATATTGTCTTTGTCTTCCTGTCTGATAGATACAAGAGAATATTTTCATCCTCCTTTCCAACAGTGCTCTGAGAGCTCAGGTTCTTTTGATGAGTAATTGGGGATCTTGGTAGTATGATCATCAGTTTTTACAATAAAATACAAAGTCCTCTAAGGTTCAGTGGCTTTCCAGCATTTCATTGCTTGTTCAGATAGTGGCAGAGTCCAACAGGTACCCACCTTGTAGGTATGAAATTTGTAATTTGGTTAGGTTGAAATATATAGAACTTCTGTAAAAGGTGCACTTGGTCCATGTAAGCAAGTTCTTCCCCACCTTAGTTATTGTATAAAGAGTGCAGACATTCCATGGGATGTTTGGTCAGCTGGGACAACATGCTTGGTAAAGATAATAAATTAAGACAAACATATGTATTGCTTTAGAACTCTTTTTTTGATAGATTGTACAAGCTGATATTTTTTGTATTGAGAACATTGTAGGTCTACTAATGAAATGGATTTAAATCATTATAGTTTTTGTACAGTACCACAGTACTCTTATCAATCCATTTATAGTCAGTAAATTTACATGATGTTGGCATGTAACTGAGATTCTTCTCTCATATCAATTTTATTTCCATGTAAAATTTTAAAATCTAGAATGTAAAGTTTAAAATTTCATGATGTAAACATTTACTAGACACTTGTAGATGATCTTGAGAAGTTGGTATCCAAACCTATCATACATACATTGAAGAAAGAAAAATCCCAGGCATCCAAGAGCATTTTGTTGTGATTTTTCAAATTCATCAAATGAAAGCAGAAAGCTGTAATAAAAGCTGTCAGACTGTTTTAACTGCAGATTTTGTTTCTACTTGCATTGCTTACTGTGCTGTGACAGATAGTGTTTATGGTTTTCAAACAATTCTGCAGTACTGTTTTTGCCAAGTGATAACTGTTTATCCTTGGAGAAATGTGGGCTCCCTGTATTCCACTAGAAATGATTTTTATCAGTTTTAATGGTATGATTCATGTTTGATGTGCCTGAGAATATCCTTCTGTGCTCCCTGGCCCCCCTAAAGAAGGGATTTTAAAGCTGCTCTACAGAGCAACTTACCAGTTTTGTTTTGCTTTGTCCTGCACATTGCTCTCATCAGTTGGTGATGAGTTGAATTCTGTCCAATTCTGGCATATTTCTGAAATTCAGTTGGAATTTTGTTTTTGTAATGAGGGACTGTGCAGTATTTTCTTATCAATCTGTACTCTTAAGAAGTATTTGTAAATATAAACAAGGAAACAGTGTATACAATGCTACAGTGGATAGAGACTTGGTGCCTGCAAGCTCATCACTACCCACTTCTTCAGGAGATCCTAAACCCACTGTCTTGTTTGCTTGCTAATGCTATAGGGTACTTTTCCCTACATCAATGTCCTGAAGTCAGTAAATGTGCCAAAAGCAGGAACTGATATTTTCTTGCACAAAGAGAAAATGCTCAAGAAGATGCTTTGATTTTTTAATGTCTTTGCTAACCATGTATCTTGAGTAATTACCAGCTCATCTACATTTGATACAGCTGTTAAGTGCACTGAAGAGTGAATGCTAGATACATTCTTATGGGATCAGTCTGATTGTATCTTTTTCTTTTGCATCTGGAAACTGCTTCTATAAATTAATGAGCACCTATTTTTATCACTTTCTTTCCTTGATGTCACTGTGACCTCTTAGACTTTACTGAACATGTAAGAAGAGGTTGTTATTTGAGACCAAGGCATTTATCCTTTTGTAACCTTTCCCTGTCTTTGGCTTGCAGGATATGCAAAGAGAATCAGTTTTTACCAAGTGTTAAACCTTACCTATTTGATTTCTTCTCAAAATCAAACCTTACCTGTTTGATTACCTATTGAAACCTTACCTGGCAAATACTGAATGCAAGTAGCTGGATTTTCCAGTCCTGTAGTTAAAGTACACTTTGATCGAGTGCTATTTGTTTGCCACTAATACTTCAAGCCAAAGGAGGGAAAGATTCACTGGTCTGAACCCATGTCTTAGCCCCAGATGTTCAGAACTCCAGGCATAGTTTTAAAATCAGCTCAAGTAGGGATATTGGCAAGTCACTTAACTGGTTTGCCTCTTCTTTTCCCTTTGTTAAGTGAGAAGTTTTGTTCATTCTTTGGACTGTTTATAAGGAATCAAATGTAAATTCTCATTGGCTCTTGAAAACATCAGCAAAAACTAATTTTTTCATGTTTGCTTGAGGTTTCTTTTTTTTCCCCTTTTGATCAGGTACAAAGAAGGTGGTGAAGCTTTGTTGGTATTGCTTCCTTCAGAAGAAAAAGGGATGGTGGAACAGCTGGCACAGAGGAAAGTACCTATCAGTGAAATCAAGTAAGTGGCTAATGCCCTGCCTGTTATTCAACCTTCTTTCTGCAGGAGTAATCTGTGATGAGTCTGTGATAATCTTGATAAAGTGCTTTAATTGCCTGAAGCTGGACAAATCAGGGAAATTAATTAGTTTTGGAAGTGTTGTAGAAGGAAAAGACCTTGAGAGGTTACCTATTTTATTGCTGTTCCCAAAGGCATGATGAGCTGCACAAATCATTCTTATCAGATGCCAATTAATATATTTGCAGTTTCCCAAAGAGACCTCATCCGTACTCAACAGTTACTACCATTAACATTTTTTCTTCAAGTGTCTGATAAGACTTGTAAGTAATTTAAATGAAATATTTCTTTTGCCTTGTGCCAAGAATATATGGAAAGTGATGTATTCTCTTACTCTCTGCAGCTTCTTTTTATGTAATTGAACATGATAATACTCTCTTTTGCTTTTGCAGATTAAACAATTACAATTTCTTTAATCCGTCCCTGTATGTTTTTATTGTTGTTATCATTTTTGTTTCTCTTATCTGTTTTTTCTTTAGTTCTGGACTTTTTCTTCAACTTATCATGACCTTTCTGAATCAGTTAGTTGAAGGACAGGAAGTGAAAGATGGTAATTTTACATACTAAAAAGAGGGTTCCAGGGGAAGCCTGTAAGGAGATATGCTGTCTGTACAAATAGAACTGCCTTTGAAGCAGTTGTAGAAGCATATAACAATACCAGGTGAAAATAAAAAAGCATGTTTCCATTTTCTGTTAAATGCAGAGTAATGGATATGTAGGAAACACAAAAATCCTAACTGTAAAAATATTAGAAGAAAAGACCACCACTAAAAAATTGATGGTACTTTCTTATTTAGCAGCTATAGGTAGGAAGGGGTTTACTGTTTTCTGAGCCTGTCGGTCTGATGTTGAATTAAGAGAGAAAAGAGAATGTGAAGGAAATATGGAAGAATTGAAAACAAGCCAGAAAATGTGATATCAGCCTGACTCCATTTTTAACACTTAAAAAGTTCAGGTCACACCATGCCAAAAATTGTACAGCAGAGATAAAAGAAATCAGAGAAGGATGACAAGGTAGAAAATGTCAATTTCTGTATGAGTGGATATGAGCAAAGCTAGGCTTGTTTTACTTTGAAAAGCTGTGGTTTGCATGTGAAGATACAGATATCTAAGCAAAGAAGGGAATTACCTATACTGAATTTCTATGTAGAACAATTGTTTTTGAGAAGAAATCAAATTAGGATGAAATCTTAGGTGGTTATTTACACCTCATTGCTTAATCTTCAGGTTTGCTCAAAATTTACAGGTGAACATTTCTTCAGAGAACAGAAACAATGCATAGAGTACTTTCTGGATTTAAAGTTTAATTTTACTTTTAAAAGTAGTTTTGTTGTATAGGATATGCCATTTCAAAGGCTCTTCTGAACTGTACCGGGGACTGCTATGTCTGTGCAACAAACTGAGTACCCAGCAGCTGGTGAAATAAATCCACCTTTTCTCATTAAACACTTACCAAATCCATGCAGGATGTGGACCAACTTCAAACATAAACGATTTTTGCTAAAACAGTGAAATAAGGACTATAATGCAGTCCAACAACTACTCAGTGACAACCCAAACAAGACCTCACCAACTGAATGTGGATAATATCAGTAAAGGAACTGAAGTCTGGCATTTTCTTTTCCATTAAGCATCATAGTGCTTTAAAAGGATCTGTTGTATAACCACTGCAGTAATATTTCTCTTTCCAAACTTCATCTTTTTCCATCTTAAAATGGTAGTTATTGAAGTTATTTATCTTTCTTTTATATTCAGTAAATAGATGTCTGATCTCATACACATTATAAATATTTCTCCTTTCCTGTTTCTTTGTCAGCTAAGCTTTTAACTTCGTGAGTAATGGTGTTAATTGTTTGAACAGCTTATCAAAGGAAGTGGTAAAATAACCTCTTTAGGCATGTGTTTATCCATGTAAATATAAATCCATGTTTTTGTACAGGGATAATAATCCAATTTTAATAGGGCAAATATTTCACCCCCAATAAATGCACATTATATTTATAATCCAATCTAGGTGAGTCTCTAGAGAGACATTAATGGTTGCATCTCTTAACATATTGTTGTTAATGTGATGTTACTTTGATGGAAAACTCTGCTCCTTTATTTTATTTTTTAATAATACCCCAGAAATTCCTTCTTGTACCAAGCCACTAGGACATACATATTATAAATACATTCAAGAAATATTCTTAATTGGAATCATTATTAGAAAAGTCAAGGGTTTTGATTGATAACATATTTTAACATCCTGTCCCAATATCCAGATTTTCAATCTGCAAAATAAACTTTAATAGAATTTATAACATTAAAATGAAGGGGAATGCTTTCACTTAGAATTGTCTGCCTAATGTGTTACGATTTAAAATTTGTAGCATTGTCCTTGTAAAAGGCTAACTAAAATCCTTAAAAAGTTATTCTTGTAATTACTTGTGGATTGCAAACCAATTAAATTCTAGAAGTTTTTAACTACAGATTTTCTCATGCCATTTGCTTCCAGCCAGTTTCCCAATTAATATAAGGCCAGTGTGTTTTGTCAGTTTGTAAATTGTTTAAGAAGTTGCATGAACCCATGGATCATGTTCCAGGTCTTGTGGTGAAGTCTTCTCCTGTTGTTTGTGCTTATTCACCTAATTATAGATTCTTAAGAATTCTAACTTGGGAATTAGAAGATAATGAGCATTGCTCACTGCCAACAGAGTTTAACTGTTCAAGTTTCTGAAATTCATTCTGAAAGCTTTTTTTCAAAAGCTTGTTTCTAAAATGTTGTACAAACGTTGTATATTCAAGTGTTTGTTTGGCTCTTCTTATTGACCTGTGTTCTGGTACAGTGGTCGTAAGAATGCTGGTTTTTTCTTATTTTGTATTTTTTGATTTGTAAACTATTTTTGATGTTGTTTTCTTTCATCTAGACAGACCTTTTAAAACAATTCCATAATTTGAAAGTAGAGAAAGGAAGAACTTTCCTTGATACCTGTTCAAAGGACTGGGGTTTAAGCTCTTTCCTTAATTTTCAATTTTAGGTCTAAGCTGCCAGTCGAGGTTTTCAGTAAACTAGTCCCTTGTAATTAGCACAAGCTGCCAATTTACAGATAGTGCTTTTAACAGTACATAACTTCTTCATTATTCAAAAAGAGCAAGAGAAAATGCAAAACATGCAATAATAAATACAATAGCTTAGAGCATTTAAATATGGCAAAAAGGTACTCTGAAAGTATTAAATAGTTTGTACATTTTTTAAAGGAGTCTGTAATCTCCAAATTTACCATGCAAGCTGTAAATTTAAATTATTTTTGGTAGTATTTTGAGGTTACTTTGTTACATCTAACTTTGTTGGGTAAAAAGATAAGAGCTGCTTCCTCAGGGGTTGCCATAACAGATTTTGTGTCTAGAAAATTTTACCAAAGGAAGTGCAAGTATATAGATACTCATGATGTAGTATTGCTTTCTTTAATTTTATGGCAAAAAAGATGTTTTTTGAGGAAAACAGCAAAAACAACAACAAAACACCTTTTTTTTCCCTTCTTTTTTCTTTCTGACAGTGGATAATATTTGGATGTGTATCCCACACATTGGTAGTATCAATAGAGGGGATCTGTTAAAACTGACTGCCTCCCAGTTGCCATAGTTACTGTAAGACTGGTGTCACTGTTGAGTGTGGTTCTACACTGGTGTGTGATCTGCTGGGTGAGCCTTCCTTAGGTGCCAGCCCTTCCCCCTCCCTCCAGCCTTCAGGATGCCTAGTGGAACCACAGGGAGCCACGTTCACACCGAGAGCACAGAGCAAAACCTGCTGCTGCTGCCTGGAAGCTGGGTGGAAATCTGGAAACTGTTCTGCTGCAGCAGGGCGGCAGGGTCTTTTAGGTGGTTGTTCATCTTTTTTGCTTAAATTCTATTTTGGAGTAGAGTGGGGGAAGGACAATGCCTAGTTAAAACAGTGCTTGTATCCTAGTATATAAACCAGAGAAAATGAGAGGAAATCAAAATGTGTATCAACCAGAAAATTTGCTGTCTGATCAATACATAAGGCCAGGCAAGCTGAGTTCACGTTTACATCATGGCATAGTCAAGCGTGGCCATTTATGCAACTGGTAGGCAAAACTAGATTCAGAAAGTTGTAGTACTTCTTAAAGGTAAGATATGTGATCACAGAGTAAGAAATAACTTAAAATGGCAGACCATGTTATAAAACCCCCTTTTAGCCTTTGCATAGTTGGTTTTAGCTCATTGGTTCTTGCCATTTAGGCAAGCTTATAAATTATGATAACTAATTTCAGTGTTTAGCTTTTAGGTTTGCTTCTCCTAATAGTCACATGTATAGACTTTATTGTAAGGAGTTTTATTTGTTCAGAAGGAAATAACATACAAAGTCATTATAGCTAAAATCCAATTTAACAGTGGCCAGCTTTCTCAGTTTTTGAATCTCAGCATGAGAGGAAGATGACAGTGGATGACTGTCATGATACAGTGTTGGAGAAGAGAGAATTCAGTACTGCTTCTTTTTTTTTTTGGTAGTCAGTGCTGCAAATTTGCTCATTCATTAACAAACACATAAGCTCAAAATGTGCCTGGGGTACTATGTTCTTAGTTGACATTGCTTAGATTTATACCACATTATCTGGCCATTCTTTTAAATGCGAAATGTCTTGTTCTTGTTTTTGCAGTTTTTGGCTTTTTCAAATCCTTTTCTTGCATATTTCAATCAAATTACTCAGAATTTAGATTCAGTCTACAAAATGTGGCTGTATTTTGTCTCGAATTGTTGTCTATTATGCTTGGAGCCTCAATGACACATAGTCTCTTATGAATAATGAATCATACTCCTACAATAATCAAGTCATAGAAAATAATGAGTAATAGCATGTCCAGGTGAAAATTGGAACTTCATAAGCATTTTGAGTCTGACAGTGGCAGCAGGAAGTAGTCTGCAGTCTCAGCTACTCTTTGAGAAGTGCTCCAAGGCCATTTTTTCATTACTTAAAGATTTCACATAGACCATATTTCGCTATCTTATGAGAATGTACCACTGCCGGATGCTTTCCTGAAAGCAAACATGACATCTACTGTTTCTTTCCCATTCTTAAAACCTGCTAATGCTGCTATGGAAGATAATCAAACTGATGAATCATATTTTGCTTCTGACTAAGCTGTGTTAGCTGTTGTGTATTTGCTTATTTTCTTTAGGTCCTTACAAATTAGTTTTTTTTTGTATCAAGAAAAAGTTAATTGTTTAACTTCCTTTTTGCCCCCTTTGAGTATGAGCACTGTATTTACATGGCCTTTTGGATAGGATTTTTTTTTCCTTCATCTCGATGAGTTGTTAAGATTAGATAAAACTATGATGCCAAGTGCTTTTACTTTCTCTAGTTGCTATGGAGCAAATTTCTTCTGACCCAGCTGATTTGTCAGAGTACTTGGTCTCCCATGATTTGTGATTCTGCTGTGAGCTTGCACTGTGCTGTAGCTGTTGTTAGCTGACTGATTGTAGCTGCCACTTGGAGTGAAGACAAGGAAAAAAGGCACTGGCTAATTTTAGGGCTTTGAGGTCATCTCTTAATAGCTTTCCCATAACTTAGCAGCAATCCAACACTTTTCTGGACTGTCTAACTACTGGTGTTCATATTAATTTTTTTATAACTCATGCTATCCCTTCTTTACTTTTTGTATCATTATATTTCAAAGATTTGTTGGTCAGCTTGTCCCCCACTCAATTTTTCACGCTTCTTTTTTTCTGTCTTCTGCTTTTAAATTTTTAGAGCAAATTATGTGTTGTCTGGAAACTGGAACTCATGTTTTTTGGTCTTTCACTAAAACTGTAACTAATAGTGCTTCTGTACACTGTAGTTTTCCCCTGGCTGTATCTGAACAGAGTGAAGAAATTGAAATTGTAAGGGAATAAAGCTTGATATCTGTTTTCATATTTAGTAAGAATAACCTCCCACCATGTTTGCTAGGTTTTACAATACACTGGGGTGGCAGTAGCAGCTCAAAAGTAGATGAGATCTGGGCAAATAAATCTGCAATATGTAGGTATCACTGGAATAAGTTTAAAAATTCAGAATCTGGGAGAGGACCAGATATCTTTTTAGTAGGTTTAATGGCAATTTCTATAGTGCAGTCAATATTCTTTATTTACTTGAGAAGCTCTTAAATCTGTTTAATCTCCATGTCCTTTATTATTGCTCACCTGGCTATTTTTTCTATGAAGTACTTAAATTTCAGTATTCCTGGCACAATGAATCTTATTTAAGCTTTTAAAAATGCTGACATTTTCCTTATGAAGACTTTTATTTCAGTATAAGGTAGTACTATAATTCATTATGCTGTTTCTGTATTTTGCAGTATTTTTATAAAATCAAGAAGTTCTTTTCTGCTGATTTCTGCTTTGCTTTGTAGTTTCACTACTTTCCCTGAAAGCTGTCTGAATAAAACAGCTGCCATTTGTCTTTTCTGCATTATTTGTTTGAGGAGTGTAATCTTCATCCTTAATATGGTTCTGTTCTATGCTATTTCAGTGGTAATAGCTCTGTGCATATTAAAACAATGCAAAAGATGTGAAGATGCTCCTGAGAACCTAACAGGTGCTTATTTTGAAATCTTCTAATAATTAAAGCTTGTTTTTTTTCTTTTTTTGTTTTTCTTTTTAAATTAGAATTAATCCTGAAAAACTTACAGATATTCAAAAGAGGCTGCAAGCATTCTTAGCTCAAGATCAGGAGTTGAAAGAGAAAGCTCAAAGGGTAAGTCATCTGCTGCACTGTAATTCTTGGGGCATGTTGGTTGAGTGGAACTGCAGTTGGAATAACTGAGCAGCTCAGACATGCCCTAGGAGCAGTGATTGGAACTGAAGAGCCACCAGAGATAACTGAGCACTTGTATTAGGAGAGAAACATAATTTAGAGAGAACCAGAGTCTTCTGAGTGATGTCCAGTGACAGAAGAGGAGGCAACAGGCACAAATTTCTGTACAAAAAGCTCAATTTAAACCCATAAAAAGCCTTTCTTGTGAAAATGGCTGAACACTAGAACAGCAAGGGTGTGCAATCTCCAAATGCTGGTTATTAAAAACTGGGTTCCTTCCTGAGCAGCCTGCCCTAGCTGACCTTGGTTTGAGCAGGTGCTTGCACTAGATGGTCTCTGAAGTTTCTTCTCAACTTCAACTACTTCAAGTTTCTTGGAAAGATGGTACAAAAATGTCAAAATAATGCTACTAATAAAAAAGGTGTCTTAAAAATAGCAGATCACATTACTTGACTTGAAAAGTTGGAGATATGAAATCATGTAGGCCTCAACATGCCCACCTTGATAAATTTTTATTGTCATATATCTTGAATGTATGTGACAATTTGTCCTTTCTCAGGGTAAAATTGAATGCATTGAATAAAGCATTTTAACTTTTGTTTGGATTTGAATGATCAGCAAAATAGCTTAGAATAGCTCTTCTGGGTAAGATGGAGAATTATGTGAATGGGTTTATGAATGGGATTTCTTTGCTGTGCTGGTTAATGCTGGGAGACTTCATGGACAGACAATATGTGCATTTCACCACGTGTTTATCAGGTTTGGGGACCCTTCAAATAACTAAGTAGGTGCCTGGATGAGAATGAGCTTGGTTGTAAAAGATACTTTCTGTGAAAGGTAGCCTGTGAAACATTTCTGGAAATTGCACTGCCTCTTGCCATCACTAAACATGTTTGCTGACCCTTCCCTGGTTTTGTAATATTTTTAGGCCATGAACTCTTTGTAATAGAGCTTGCTACTTTTTTTATTGAAGCCCTGCAACACGTTGGTTTGTTGAGGTTTTGTTTTGTTTTTGAATTGTGTATATCATTAGCCTGTGAATTCTGTAGTTGTATCAAGTCTCTTCAAAACTATACAAAATTAAAAGCTCAATTTGAGATGCAGGAAAACACAGTTGGAAGGATAATAGGCAAATCTTTCACACCATTTTTTCTTATATATATAGGTCAAATTGAAAGAGTACCACCAAAGGCCACATGGTGAGAAACCCAGAAGTGCCAAAGCCTGAGAAATACATGATTGCAGAGATTCTGGATTAGTGTTAATAACTTTTTATTTTTATGAGCTAGTGTGGATACTAATGACACTTGAAGGTATACTGGTAAACCTGAGTGGTAGGGTAAAATGAGAAGAAGATTGTGAAAGCTTAGAGAAACCAAGAGTTTTAAGCTTTCTGTTGAACTGGGATGTAAAATGAGTCAAGTTGAACTATTTAAAACTCTTGAGATTCATCTCACCTAGCTTTAGATGTCCTCTGTGAGTTAGTCTGCCTGAACTTTCTTTTATAGCTGATAGGGTGGAATAAGCACTTCTATAATGCCTCCTGGCACAGATACCTTAAAACCCCTTTGGGATGGATGGATGAATGTTTTTTTTATTTGTGCTGCAGAGGTAGGCTGTGTGATATGACCTATCTTGGAGGCCTGCAGTAGGGACGCCTAGTGAGTCAGAGGAATGCCATTCTTACTTCTCTAAACAAGGAGATTTAAATCAAAGTGCCTGAGGAGTTCAGTGTGAGCTTTGTGAATAAAATGTCTAAGGCAATGTTCCAAGGGAATGCTTTTAAAAACTATTTTTGGCGTTTAGGTATTCCAGGTTTTTGTAGTGCGTAAAGCGTTACTTGAAGCGGTGGGGAATGTCAGTGTAAGCTTCATCCTTGCTGCACAAACCAGAGGCACTGGTGTCACATTCATCTCCAGCTGCCACGGGAAGTTGCAGCTACACCAATTTATGTCAGAAGTGACAGAGCAGCTGGCTGGGGGAGGATGAGAGTAGGAGTAATCCAGCATCATTTTACTTGGAATGAAAACACCAACAAACCTCTGTTTCTGCCTTTGGCTTTTTAAGATCTCTTAAAAGGCAGAGAAGGATCATTCTGAATTGAGCAGAGGAGTGATAAAATTTCAAAATAGCTCAGGAATAAAATGAAACACAGGCTGTCTGTCAGTATTGCAGATACAAACTTAAATTTGTTTGGAAAAATTTTAATTGCCATCTAATTACCATTTGAGGCTATTTTTGTTGCAGTTTTTAATTTATGGATAGCAGAGAAGTGTTATTCTTGCAGGCAAGCTGTAAATACATTCAATTTTTGAAAAGCTTGAAGTATGGACAAGTGGTTAATCACAGAAGTGTCCCTCCTTAATAAGGTTTAACTATGAATGTTCAGACATACTATGCAAATGTGCCCAAGTAGTCTTACATGTTAATGTGAATAAAACAATGAAATGCATGCAAATGAAATCCTGACCTTGGATCCTTATCTGAAATGCTGGATTTCTCAGAGGCGTGGGTGTGTTACTTTGTCTAGCCTGTCTGTTGCAAGCTGCCAAGTTCTTGACATTTGTAGTGTAAGAAATAAATTCCAAACCTGAGTGGATGAGATAGCAGTGAAATGGCACATCTGTGCACAGAAGTTCAGATAGGATTGTAGTCTGCCATCATGTGATGAGGGCATGAAGCCTAACTTATTGTGTCCTCTAAGCTTGTTGATTTGCTTCAAGGTGCCTTTACTTTTTTTGAAAATAGAAAGTTCTTGATTACTAATTGCTTCAACAAACTTCATGGTTCATTTAGTAGGACATGGCTCCCCTGCTATTGCTTGGAAAGACAGTTTGAATCAGATCAGGGCTTCTTTGAAACCTTTGCAATTCTTCTCATGGACTGATGCTGCCTTTTGGCATTTCTTGTAATTGTAATATTTAATATGTCAGTTCAGCCAGTTCTGGAAAACAGTTTAAAAAAAGAATATTTTTTTCTTGCTAGTCAAATGTTATTGTGGCACTGAAGTGATGTCTGTCCATTAAATTCTTCATGACACCCAGAGCGATGTGGAGGGTGTTATAGCCTGAGATTCCAGCCACACCCTGTTACTTTTGAATTACTGTCCAAACAGCACATCAGTTGAATTGTGTGCATTTTAATACTTACAACAGTTATCCAGGAAATAGATCAATAAATCAAAATTTAGAGGTAGTAAATTCCTAGAGCATGGTATATTTTTCTTCTGTATTTCCAGTACTTGTACAATCATTTCTGCTGCTTTTGGAGACATGTAGCTACTGCTGTAGTATAACTGTAATATGTTAATGATGCCCAACTATAACATTTTCCATAGAAATTACTGCATATTGTATTTTTGCAGTGTTCAGTTATTTAAAAAAAAGCCTTGAAAGTGATATCGAACAGCAGATGTGGCAGGGGACAACAGCAATTGTAAAATAGCAGGGAAAAAGTTCAGACTGCCGAAACTTGTTCTCCCTCAGCTCCAGTGTGTGTGTGCAGGCTGAGGAAGTCTCAGGACAACTGAATAAAATCCAGCTGAGATGACTGAGTTTTAGACAGAGGTTCAAGTCAACACACTGAAATCAAATTAAATAAATCAAAGCAAATGGCTTCAGTTCTCTTCTTGTAAAGTAGAGCAGCTCTTCTATGCATTTGTTTGGTCTTTCATTCTTAGTTATTGTGAGGCTTGAAAAGCATGCAAAAGGTGTGTTCTTTCTGCCCTTTATAGTTTGTTAATTTCTAGACCACGTGTACAAAACACATGCTGGTAAGGTAAGTGGATGGCTTTATCAGTTATCCCACACATAATGAGATTTCAACCCTGTAGCAAGTAGTGACTCATGTAGATATTCAGATCTGCAAGTCTTAGATTCACAGGAAGGATACTTCTTTTTTAATCTACTTTTTTTTTCATCTGTCACTGCCGAGAAAAAAGAGGCTTTCATTGATTTTTGTCACTTGCTAGACAGCAGTAGATTAATGAGATCTGTCAAATTTGAAGCCTTTTCCTAAACATTCTAATTACCTTTGTAAAATGATTAATAATTCAATGTGAGCAAAGAAGTGTTTGATGTAAGTATTCCACATCTCAATCTTGGTAGCAGCTGAATGAATTGAGCTCACACTTTCCACAGCTAAAATTAATTGAAAGACATAATCAGGAAGGACGCTTTACCCAAAACCCCCTCAGCATTAGGAAAAACAAGCAAATGAAAATTTACTTTCATAGTGAATTAATGGGCAGCTTGCAAAGCATATCTCTTAGCTCTACATACCTTAATCATATTTTATTTAGCTCTACATACCTTAATCAATAGTTTTTATTTCTGTTTACTTAGAAGAAAAGAATGAGTTTATAACATTGCTTAATTTACTGTCTTACGTTTCATTTTACCTTTTAAAGTGTTTTTTCTCTTGCAAGCATTTAAAGAATCCCCATAAGACATCAATGCTCCTGACTTTTGGGTGTTTGTTCCTCTATCTGAGGTTAACAAGAAATGGATTTTTTTAAAAAATTCCACGTGAATTATTAATACAGTAGTTTTCTCCAATAGGTGCCTGTACATAACAGAACAAGGGTGTGATTATAGGATGCTTGAATGTAATTCTGTGAGCTTAACTTGCTGTTGTTAATAGTGTTTGATGGTTTAAACCTCATGGTAGGAGTTTTGACATGTGTCAGAAATAAGGTTATGAACAACAGAAATCCAAGAATCTCTTCTGATACTTGAAATATTCCAGTATTTATGCTGCTGCTGCTAGGTAGAACTAGACTATGTAAAAGAAGCATGAGAAGAAGAATCTTTCCTTTTGGGAAGATGCAATGTAAGATTAAGTTATTCTCCTGTGTAGTGCTTCCAGTTTTTTTGGAGAAAGTCTATGATTAATTGAGACTTCAACCTTGGATTGGTCTTAGTAGGTGTTGTATAGTGAATTTGTCTTGGTCAGCTGAGTTGCATTCATTGACTGTGTGCATGTGATGAGCTGATGGTAAATGCAAGGTAATACGAATCATCTTAGACCACAGGAAGGGCAGCTATATTGAGTTAAATAACTTCCTGCTCATGGCTAAGATTAAGTCAGGACAGCTCAGATTGATAGCAGCAAAGTCTGTTTGAAGTTCCACATAATTTAGATATTGGAATAGCATAACAACATTCAGAAAAGCTAGGAGAAAAAAAATCAAATTGAATCAGTGATGTTTCCTTCTGACTAATCTGTCATATTTTCTTTCTAGGAAAATACAACATGACATACTCTTGGGAAATTCAGTCAATTCAGCCAATGTGAATGTAATGAAATATTTGAGCACTTGAAGTTGCATCACTTCTGTAATAACGATAAATTTTTGTCTGATGAGTACTTTAAAATTTCTGTCTGAAATCGATGTTAGACTACCTAATAGTGAAATTCTATTTTGTGTTTAGAGCAACAATATAATGTTTGTTTCTTGTGTTGGTAATTGAATGATGTCTTTTTTTGTTGAATACTTCCATTTTTCTTTCAGTGTTTTGTATCCTACTTGCGTTCAGTGTACTTAATGAAGAACAAGGAAGTATTTGATGTTTTCAAATTGCCTCTAGCAGAATACGCTCTGTAAGTATGGTCAACTTAAAATATGAAAGCTGTGTAGTGAGATGTTTTGCAGTCTTTAAATAGCTGTTTTGATTGTGTTAACACACAGAATTGGACTTCTAGTCTTCTAGTGTATTTAGTTTCATATTCATGCTGAGCTTTTGCATATTTTCAAGAGCATTCTAAATGGAAATTATGTGTAAAGGCAATATATGCTGTACAGAGAAATAACTTAGGGCACAAGGTACATTTGCTATATGTACTAGAAGACATACCTTCTAAAGTAAAAGGATAGAGAATAAGGTTTTGGTGTTTTTTCCCTCCCAGATTTGCCCTTCAGCCTCATAGCAAAATACCAGCCTGTAAAGTGTATTATTTAAAAAGAAATTGGAGCTATCTAAAGATTGGAGTCTCATTTTGAGTATGATTAGGACATTTCCCTTTGGCCATCAATTACCTTTCAGAAGATTCAGTGTGTTTGGTAAAGATGAAGCATCTGCACTAGATTGAATAGCATCTATTTTGCTATGTCTATTTTTGTACACGTATGTGAATCATTCCATATTTTGTATGGGAGGGAAATTAATTTTGACAGGTTGACTGTACAGATGACAGCCCCTTGAAATTGTTTTAAGATGTGAATTTTTTGAAATCTCATGGGGACACAGGGTAGTCATAAGGGAGCAGCAAGGTGTTCAAAGGTTCACAGTAAATTAATTTGATGTGTGTGGGATTTCATACAGAGAAGGCTAATTTGCCAGCACATGGTATAATGAACTAAAATGTGACAAATTACTAGACTCTGGAACACCTGGTCTTTCTGTGCTGTGCTGTCATTAACATGATTATGCTTTTTAAGATACATAAGCCTATTAGAAAATATGCTTTTTAACTTCATGGACTGAGACTTTTGAAAAACGAGAACTAGCGTAAGATCAAAATTCTTTGCTACATGCAGTGCCTGACCATTCTCTTGTGTGGTTTGTCAGCATCTTTAAAATCTGTTGTAGGTCTTACTGTGCTATGGATGTAAGGAATAGTGGCAGAAAATTAGGGCTAAGAGGGATAACCACGCAAATTCAGCCAGTGTTAGAAACAGACTAGCAGATGGTGATAATGCTGAATTTTCAGAGTCCTAGTGCCTCTTTCTGGATTTCAGCATGGTTTGCCATCTAGTATCTGTAGACGGAGTAGTCAACAGTTCTGTTCTCAGGTCTGTGTGCCCAGATTTGGACCTTCCTCAAAATAATTCTGAGTCTCAGCCTTGGAAAGCTACTGATGTCATTCCTGTAATAAAATGCAAGAAACCAGTCAGTTGTTTGGAGAGAGTAGGAGAGGTTTAGTCAAGGCTGTGAAATATGTGGCAGTATAATCAAAAAGTCAAAAGATAATAAATCTGGGAGATAATTTGGAGATTCTCTTCTAGTTTGTTGGCACTATTCTTCCCCACTCTCCAGACTGCTAGTCTAACTAAAATACACGCTGCACTTCAGTGCACAGCCACTGATACGTGGATCAGCCATCTTCATTTATATCAAAGTCCCTCAAAGTCTGGTATGTTTGAATTTTGCATCCAGAACCGACCTTGGTTTCCATTCTGCACACAAACTTATGGCAAAACCTGAAATGAGAATCCTTTCTTCCCTTTACCTTGTGTGCATTTTCTGAAAGTACTTAAGCCTTTCCGTGGAGATTTACTGCGAGCTTGATAGATGTTGCTCCACTAAAAATCCTGCAGAGAAAATAGGCTGCTTAATGCCCCTGTCAGGTTTGCATTGCAGGCTGTTGCCCACATTCCCCATTGCTTCCTGCTTTGCATGTCTGTGCACTGAGATTCTCTTAAGCTCTGTTGATTGAGTCTGCAGAAAAGCAAGTATTTTTCATTTTTATATGTTATATAAGATCATATATATATATATAAGATATATAAAACAAAATATATAAAAAATGTATGCACACACACGCACACACATCTATTCTAGCAATTGATCACCTTTAAGCTACAGTGCATTGCTATTCTCTCCAGTATTCTCTCATTATAAATTGCTATCAAGAATAATTTGCTGGAGGAAGACTTGTGTAGGTCTTGTGTTAACATAGGCAGCCTTTAAGTCTGATGAAGGAGAAGCTCAATGCTTGCATTAAAAAGAGAAATTTGTCTTTTGATTGCAAAGGACAGCTTTGAAAGCATAAGAAAATGTAAACAAACAACAGGGTGAAAAGGAATAATTACATAGTCTGGTCTCCTGGAGAGGAGGCAGTGTTTTGAAATATTTTCTTTCTCAGGCACTTTATGTTGCTAGGTGCTAACACATGCATATATCTGTACATTGTTCACCAGGGGCAGATCTTATCAAGTGAGTGTGCTGGATGGACAGGTTAGTCACAGTTCTAAGGGGCTGCCAGGGAAGGTAATTTCCTTTGTGACTGTAGTTATGTCTTTCAGGAGAAATGCAGCAAATTTTCCTGTTTCTCCCTGTATTGGTACATAGAGAATAAATAAAACAAGTTGAAGCCAAATTATTGGGAAAATGTCAGATACACACTCCTTAGTGTCCAGATAGTTCTTGCAAGTATTGCTTGCAGATCAGTATTAAAAGGCAGTAGGTAGCTGCAGGTGCTGTCAGGACTGAAATGGGTGATAGCAGAATACACGATCCATCTGTCCACATCTGTCTGTCCTTTCACTAACCAGGGAAAACACCCACTGCACTCTGATCACCACCCCTGGCCTGACCCTTACTGCATGGTCAGGGCAGAAGGTTTTATTTGTTACCTTGCTCACAGCTGTCTGTCTCATCCTCAGACAGTGCCCATAGTGGTCTTTGCGTGTCTTGTCATCTCTTTGTTGGTTCTTGGCCCTACTTCTGGCTCTCATTATACTTACTTTTCTACATGTTAATCTCCTAACTAAAAAGAAAGCTCCTGATTGCTTTTCCCCTTTTGTTTCCAGTCTTCATGTACCTGTAACCAGACTCAGTATTTCTCATGCTGTTACCTGGTTAATGTCAGCCTTGTATGCTATTGCTCATACAGACCCCAGCATTCCCTCCAGACATTTGCAGAGTTTTGGTGTTCCTCATTGAGCTCCCCCTCAGACACCTGAGATCCAGCTGTCCCTTCCTGAGCTTCTTTAACTACTTCTGTAAACTTTTGCCTACAGCTTTCTGAAGAAGCTGCAGTCTTCTCTTTCAAAGTCCAGGGTCATTATTCTCTTAGTCATCATCCTCATTTCTTCTAGGATCTTGAGCTATCTTTCCTCATTCTGCAGCCAAGCTGGCTATAGACCTTCACTCACCTTGGAAGCGAATGTGCTTGCATATGCATGAGTAGCAGTTCCAGTAGCCTGTCAGAGTTGGCTAAGCCAGCTAACTTGGAGAAGGGGTTTTTAATGCGCTCTAGAAAACCTTGTTGCTTGTGTTCTGCTGTGTTGCCCTCTGAGCAGGTGTCAGGGTGGCTCAGGTACCAAGGAGCACCACCAGGGTTTGGAACTACAATGTGGAGATTCCTTTTCCTTTGGTAAGGAAGACTACATCTTGGTCTTCTGAATTATTAGGTTGCAACCATGACATCCTATTTGATTTCCTTCTCTTTGGTCGTGACCCATGAGGTCTTGAATAGTTTGATCCTCCTTATTATTAATAGAGCGCCAGGCATTTGAACTCCTTGATGGAGAGGAATAAAGCTGGCTGGTAAAGTAAATAGCACAGCAAACAGAATTTCTCTGTTCATTTTGGTTGTTAATCAGACCATCTGGATAGCCTGTTAGTTCAGATTTGTGTCTTTTCAGTTGATGTGATTTCTCCTGTTTTCAAATGGTTGCTCATCCTCTCTTCTGATAACATTTTAAATGTTAAATGTGGATGTAGCATGTATTGCTAGGCAAGTAATACATATTTCTTCTCTTGAAATAGCTTCTGGGAGTATTTAACCTTTTCCAACCTATTTTAGGTCTTTGTCTGAACCTGTACCACAGTAAAAGTAATCTCCGTGCTGTGTTTTTATGTGTTCACATCATTCTGAAGTAGTTCACTAATGGAATATGTCTATATTTAGTAAATGTGCTAAGTTAATATCGGGCTAAATCAGTAACTTGTGTAAAATTGTTCTGAAGCAGTTTACAGCTGGCTCATGTTGTAAAAAGGACTAGTAATCTTCTAGGAGCAAATTAGGAGCATTTTTCAAACTTAAAATTTAAAGATTTTACTGGTCTTACATTTGTTTTTTGCAAAGATAGATATTGCTTTGAGTGTCTAAGATTTGATCTTTCTAAAGGGTTGAGAGATGTCAAGTTTTTGTCTCATCCCAGTAGAGGCAAAGTTAGCATGTTAATATAAACACACTCCTGGTCTTTGCATAAGCACAGCTCACAAGCCTTAGAAGAGGCAGTATTTTATGTCCGTTACACCATTCATTTAAATTCATTAAAAAAAAGGTTAATTGACGCTTGATCTTCAGTATTCACTGGAAACAAAAGTGGTATTCTCCTTAAAGCCATACAGTGTTACTTCTTTGCAGTTTTACTCTTTTAATTTATTTCCTGAAAGTCCTTGTGAACTTGCTACTAAATTAACAAAGGTACTTGAGCGTTGTAGGTCATTTGTGTAGTTACTTCTATGCATTCCCTAATCAGTGTTAGGGAATGCTGATGTCTAGCCACCTTGGTTTCAGCTGAGGAACTGAACCCATAGAACTGCCAGCTGTACTTTGATTTATAGCAGTGAAACACTCCCTTGGTTTCAGTATTGTCTTTAGAAACTGATTTCAAATGTCTTTCTAGAAGAGCTTGCTCTTTACAAGTCATTGCATTTCACACCAAAATACAAAACAGGATTGTTTGTTTTGTCAGCTGAATTGTTGTTGCCATTTAAAGGCTACCATAGTCTGAAGACTACACTGTGGTGTTCGTGTGTGTTTAGTGTTGTCTGTTAGGATTTATGAAATCTCACTAAATAACTTACCTGCTTTTTGTCTGTCTTCATCAGAAAATCCTGCACATCTCTTATTCCAGATAAGTGTGTGAAATGGTTGCACTAAAGTAAAAAAATATCTGCAACTTCAGTCATAGTAGGATTATGATCTGAGTGGCATCTAATGAATTATTGAGAACTAATAATGCCCTTTGTAGTTTATGAAAAGAAAGGCTGGTTCATACATTGAGTTGTTTCAGTATGACTGAACTATAGATTTGGTGAATAATTAAGAAATAGTTTCAAAAGAAACTGTCAAATCTTAAAATATGGGGAAGCTTTTAGCAGTAGTAGAATGTCCAGACTGTTTGCCCCAGATTTTTCTCCATTTGGAATATACTATGAAAAAGAGGCAGTAATGGACCAAAACACTGACATTTCTTTGAGAAGTTATGTAATTAAAAGTATTGGGGGATTATTTAATACACTTTTTCTAAGCTTATGTACTATTACTGTCTTACCAAATAAATGTGACCTTTTCTCTCTCTTCTGCCTGAGGTCTGTATTCTTTTGGAAGTAATTTGAATTCTGATAGCACTAGTCTTTTTTTGGTAGGCTTGCTAAGCAGTGAAGAAAAAATTGCCACGACTAACTGACAATTAATTTTATTCAATTATTAAAGTAAGACATCAGTGCAGTACAGCAATCTGGCAAGTGAAATTTCATACTTGAAGGAAAAAATGATCTGTGATGTGAAGTCTTGTCCACATTGTGGGCTGCTCTTTCTGTTTTGTAACTTTTGCTGAACAGAGAATAGTTTTTCACCTTGTCAGACTTTTCTATGCATATGTATTCCTAATCTTTGATGCTAGCTCTGGAGGTGTAGAAGAAAAGCTCTGATAAAATCAGAGTTTTCAACCCTGTGTACCTTGTGCCTGTGTGCTTGAGAAAGAGAAGTGAGGACTGATCGTGTAGTTGCCATACAGTATTGCTGCTTGCATTGCTATGTCAACACTTGACAGCAATACTTTATGTAGAATAATGTGAAATCTGGAAAAGCAAAAAAGCATTTGTCTTCTAAATGATTTGATTTTTGCAACTTCGATCTCCTTGCTGAAGAGATTGAATGCAGCAATCTCTTGATGTGTGTTTTACTGTGCCTGGTGTAAGGCCCAATTCCAGGTTTGAATGGCTTCCAGCTGCTGCAGTGAAGCATTACATCTGCTGTTTGGTTATTTCCATTACAGTTAGTCAATAGGCCAAACTTAAACACATCATTTCATTGCAAAGGTAATTAGTGTTTGCTGTCAAACAGTAAAACAAGTTTAAGATCTCTAGTTGCTCCAATTTCAGTTCCCAACGGTGTTGAGTTACCCTCTGTACTGTCAGTAAATGTGCAAAATATGTTGGATAAAAACTTCCTTTGATATTTTAAAATAAAATTCTATTTGCTTTGTTATTGCTGTTAATTGCATGTAGAACAGTACTGAATTATCAGAAACATTAAACCAAAATTTTAACATTAAAAATAAACTTTATTTGTTGGAATATTTGTTCTTTATCCTAACATTGTGGATTGCTGTTTGGGTTTGTGTCTATTTTTAACCTGTGGCTGGTACCAAAAGTGCCCTGTTTAAGCACATGTGTGATTACAATTGGGTTTTTTGTTTGTTTAAGCAGGGCACTCCTTTTGATTAGCCTTTCCCATTGGCTACCATTAAAAGTTCAAGGCTCTCCAGAGCCTACAGTGCACTCTTGCTGCTCTGCAGTATCTTTTGTGTGCTTAATCAACTGTTTATTATGACATTTCTGCTGGATAGTATGGATTAGATATTTCTCCTGTGCTATAACTTGGGTTCCTTTCAGAGGCTGTATAGTGCAAAGAAGAAATTATGCTATCTACTTGAAGAGCATTGAGAGGAAAGCTGGTGTATAGCTGTGCATGTTTTGAGTTGAAAGAGGCTGGTCATTTACAGGTGTGGGTGCCTGTATTTGGTTAAATCCTTTATTCCTTTGTTAAGTGTATGTACAAGCACCAGGTACTATTTTCAGTTCTGTCATGGGTTCTCTGTGTGTTCCTTGCACCAGTACCAGTGTCTCCTCACATTTTTTTATTCACCTAATGAGATGGCTCATGAACTCTGAAAGCAGAGTTGCTTTTTTTTATTTATTTTTTTTTAAATTTGGAATTTCCAGGGTCAGGTGTAGTAACAGTGGACATGTTACAAAGTTTACTGAAGTCAGATGGGCTGTTGGAGTCGAGGTATCCATTCCCATGCAGTGCTCTTCACTATTTTTGCTAGACAGGATTTTTGCTTTTTATGCAAAAAAATCCTGCAAAAAATGCTTATTAGTATAACTTTGAATTGTCATGCATAACTGGGTAAAATAATAGCTTTGCTGGCACTGTTAGTTATGTATGCCATGCAGGTAAAGCCTTGCTGTAGAGAGGTGGAAGCAGATGAAATTGCCTTTAAGGGAGAAATGTCTCTCCCCTAGCTTTTTCTGCAGTTAGTCATTCATCCACACCATGTCTGTTCTGCTGCTCTCAGTCACTGTGAGGTCAGGGGGATAATGTTCTGGGTGTACTTCCAGTAGAGAAGGACGCTTGACAGATCAGTGTTATCTCAGTCCTTGACATGTAATCCATGTATTTTCAATACCAAATTACACTGGTGTTTCTTCCACCATGTTTTACTGTGAATCATAGATAGTTAATTGGCTCTTATCTGCAATTTACCAGCTTCTTTGTTTGCTTTCCTTCCTAAGAGGCTTGTAATTGTTATTGAGAGTTCTCAGTTATTTCATCTAGCCTCCTCTTCCAATGTTCACTTGTATTTTAGACTTTTCTAAATGTGTTGATCAAATGTATCAATATGAATCATAATTGAAATTGAATCACTTGAGCCATCAATGAGAGCTTCTAATTTAGTCAAATTTTGTGTATCTGCCTTTTAAATTTATTTGGTTCATTCCATGTTTTAGGTCACTTGGTCTTGCAATGGCGCCTCGTGTGAGATTCCTTCAAAGAGTTCAGAAGCAGCTGTGTGCAAATGAGGCAGCCAATGGGACAGACCCATTGGAGGAGACAGTGCAAAATGAGAATGCCCTCACCTTGCTAAATGAGGAAACAGTGGAGAAATGTGGAACTAATTTCAGTGGAAAAACATCAGTTAACAAAACAAAGGAGAAGCAGAGAAGAAAAGAAGCTGAGGAATGTTCTGTTTCCAGTGGAAGTGCTGAGGAGAGTGGTGAGTCTGAGGATGAATCGCAAGAAGTGTCTGAGGAGGAGGAAAAAGAAGATGTACCTAATAGGGGACCAAACTCAGAGTCTATGCAGTTCTTTGAAGATGATGATGATGATGACGAGGACGATACTGAAGGTCTTGATTTGCTGACAGTGAAACAACGGGATGTTTTTGGTGTGGAAGCTAAAGAGAATCCAGCACCGGTAAGTGTGCTTTACAGTAAGGCTTGTGAATCTTAATCATTTTTTATTGGACTTGCTCCAAGGAAGGAGGAGAGGAAAAGAGGAAATTCTGCTCTTAGCAGAATACTCGTTTGAAGTCAGACGTGGTGTGCATATGTATCAGAGGTCATAAATACTTCCAGAGGATCAGTGGTGTGACTGAGCTGTTATCATTTTATGCTGTTAGCACAGTTTTACCTGCATAACAAATATCCTTGTACTCACTTAAATTTATGAATAATGTGACTCGAAAACCTGGGCAATTGTGACAGTTGTAATTCTTATCCTTTCCTAATTTGCTTGTACCTCTCTAATAGCTGCCACTTTCAGTCATAATTTTGATGCTGAACCACGGTTTATAGCACTGGGAGCTGAATTGCAAAATACAATGAGCCACTTCCCAACAGAAATCATAGCAGAATGATCTTTATAAGAATGTAACCTTCAAACAATGACTTTTACTTTCAACAGGACCATTCCTATTAGAATTGAGCCAGTATCAAAGAGAGGGAAGAGCACATGTTTCTTGTGAGGCATGGCTATAAAGGTTTATGGAAAGTATTCATGTAAATCTTTCATTTCCTTGGTGCATAGCTTTATAATTTCGATTTCCTTTGTCCTTGGTATTCTGAGAAATATTTCTTTCTTTTAGTCTTTAAATACAGTGTTACAGGAAGGGGAGTTTTGGGGGGTTTTTATAATTTTTTTGTAATTTCTGCAGAGCAGATTTGGTATGTGCATATTGGGATTTCTTTTTTTTTTTAATGTATCCTTTGCTAGCAACTGTATTTCTGTAGTAAGACGATACAAGCAAAATAACCATCTGGTTTGGCATGGTTTTCTTCTGCACTTAGATGCATTCAAGGGCAACCTCCTGTTAAGCAAAGTGTTTATTTTTCCAACTGGTATTTTAAATCTTTCTTTTTCTGGACTATTACTTAACACAGGGCACTTACCATGACCTTGAAGCTAATCATCCTACTAGCTGCATTAATAAGCAGCATCTTTCCTTTGGTATGTAGTGAAATATGAACTAGTTTTATCAGCTGTCATTGTCACAGGTGAGCAGTTGCACAGTGATCTGACTGCTGCCTGCACTCTCCTCTCTACTGTGAGGAGGCTGGCGCAGGTTGCAATCTCATCTGAGATCTGTGGAAACAGAGTTAACTTTCTGTTCCTGGTATTCTCAGCCTGAGTGGTTCTGCCCAGGCATGGCCACTGCCTGGCAGTAGCTTATATTTATTAATCAACTTCACTTTTATGTGGAAAAGAGCTTTGTGTTTTAAAAGCAAAGAGGAGTAAAACATCTGTGCCTTATTTAAAGAATGATCATCTCACGGCTTTCTTATTGCTTCTACAATTTTGCATGCTGACATACACAAGCAATTTCATGCTGTTTTTAATATGTTGCAAGGTTTTGAGGAAATGGTAAAAGGTGAAAGTTTGAGGTAAAAGAATGAACAGAAGAAATGTTATGAAAAGTGTAAGTGATTTAGAAAGTAATTTGTAACCACACTGGCTAACCTTTTAAGTTTTCCAGCATTAAACTTTTATAGGTTAGTTTATGTTCAGGTAACTCAGACATTATTTTCTGTGATAAATGTGGAATAACTTCTGTAAGGGTTAGTAGTTCGTGATTGGTGTGCAAGTGCAGAAGACTTTGTACCACCTAACACCTCTGGTACATGGAGGCATAATAAGAAAATACTAAGTTTCTCTTCTAAGCAGCTGAGAATAAAAAAAACTGAAAGTTTCAAGATATGTGTCATTCAAAACTTAAATTATATTTAAATAAACTCCTTCAGAAATGCCTATAGTAGTGAAATACGTGGCTTTTAGAAAGTCAAAATGCAGAGCATACTCTGCTTAACTTGATCAAGGCATGCAGTAGTGTGGGGTTTATTACCATATGATACTGTGAAAATTATTGATAAATTGTGAAATGCTTTAAATGTAAGGATTCTATTTTTAGTAAGAAAAAGAGAATAAAGGTTTCTGTCGCTAACCATATTAACTTTTGAGGTTTTGCTATAGAAATGCAAAATAGTAGAAATTACATTAAATTCTTGGGCATTGTGCATTTTTTATTTGACATAACTCAGCACCTCATTTTCTCAATGTTAAGATGAAATTGATAATGTGCAACAGCTTTTATTTTTTTTCCATTTTCCATTTCTTTATTTCTTGGATAGACGTTCTGAAGGGGTTATTATTGCATTAAGACAGATCAGTTAATATTTAAAGCATTAGCATTCTGGGGTGTGAGATGTACTCAGCAGTGTGAATGCAGTTTTCCTGGTGCTGTGTGTTGCAGTGTCCTTCTAGGAAGGACTCAGGAACCAGTTTGCTGCATTAATTAGTACTAGGAAAGGCTGCAGAGTGTCTAGGACTATGAACATAGAGTGTATACTCAGCTGCATTAGTTAGGAGGATTTTTTGGAAAATCTGTTCTGTGTGCCAAATAAGATAGGAGTCCTTTGCAAACCCTGGCATGTGGTTATCTAATTTGGAGTTTGTGAATATGCCCACAAAGAGTGAATTCAGTTTGCATTTATGCTTTTAATGTCTATAATTGATTGTGCAATTTCACTATTCCTGCTTTGGGCTTCTCATCCTAAAAGCAATTCCAAAGCAGTCCTGCTGTGATTATTGAGCACCAGGACATTTTTTGCAAATGGAAACATTAGGTTTAGTTTCAGTTTTTGAATTGCTGTTGTTAGAGACACCATTGCTTCCTCATCCTTGTCTCTACCCTAGTCCCTCCAATGGCAGAAGGAGCAAGGGGAAGTGTTAGGCTGGCTCTGATGTAGAGCCCTGACCTTTGTTTGCAAGTGGGGTTGGCTCATCCATCTTTGTACCAAGGGAAAGGAACTGGTCAAAAAGAGCAGGGGTTATTTAAACTGATGACGGATTTGAAGGGGATTTATGGGATTTTCGTAGAACAGGTTTTTTTTTTTGATGAATGTACACGATACCCAGCCTAACTGTAGAAGAGATTATGGGGTGAAGTGTGACACATCCAGTGTTAATCCTTCTAACAGTGTGACTTGTGGCTTCACTTTTTCCCTTTCTTGGTGTGTGTCCCTTGGCTGCATGTGTACTTTGTCTCTGTCATTTTGTGATAACACATATAAAAGAAAAATCTGTTTTCTGCATTGCTCTATAAAAGGAGAAACTTTGGATAAGTTGAAAGACCTTGGCAGATATTGCAATTTGGTTGTGAGCTTCCTAGCTCATTTTTAAAAGAGATAGTCACTGGCTGCCCTATTTATGAATTTTACTTTGATATGTCAGGATTTTTAGCTGGTGGTCTAACTCATGGGACTTATTTAGATAAGTACAGTGTTCTTATGCATAAAAAGAAGGTCAACTATATGCATAGAGCAATTAGCAGATAGGCAGTATTTAGCTGTTGTGTTAACATTATGGAAATTATTTTTTTAAAGTGCATTTAACAGTATTAGCAGTATTGATGTTGCAAAGACCACAAGTACTCCCTGGTTACAAACTTTGTTTCTAATGCTAATTTTATGAATTGCTTTTTGCATTTGGCAATTCAAAGGCTCTACTTGTTCAACTTCTATCGTTATTTATTTTGAGAACTAAGATTAAACCTACAATATTTTTATTGGTTTTGTTTATACTTCAATTTTAGTCAACTTGTCAAACATATTACATACTGTCAGACTTCTCTTCTGCTCTTGAATTTTCTGTTTTAGTGAGGAAACATTACTGAATTCTTAGAATTGCTCTGGCTTCCTCCCTGCTTCCCCATCCCTTGTTTTATGGACTCCTAAAACTTCTCAGGTGTATTCAACAATTGCTGCTTGGAACACTGTAACAGACAAAAGCATACAGGGGGCTGTCTTGAATAGTACTTGCAGTTTCCTTGGAGTTAGTCTGGCTCTTGAAGAGCATGCTGTTTGAATGCTGTGGCTATGGAAGGAAATTATTTTATGTGCTGTGATTCTGTCTAAGCTATCTGGCTTGCCTTGCAATCCATTATTATTACATTCAGTGAAATTTTCTTAACCTCTCAAACACATGAAGCAGACACTATAAACTGGCATATCATGACCTGGATATTTACATATTGATAACAGCAGGAAAGAATGAGACAAAGGTAAATCTCCCTAACTACGATGATGGGTGAGTCTGTACCAAGAAACAGAGAGTGGTAGCTCCTTGTAATGTGGACTTTGCATACGACATAGATCAGGGAAACATCATGTAATGTACACCAAAATGAGGACATAGTCCCCTGGAATTTTCTTCTGTGATGTTGAGAAGGAAGCCTGTTACACTCCACAGAAATTGAAATTAATTTTCAGAGATGTGATTTGTCTAGATTGCTTCTCTTACAGTCTTTTCTCTCTGAATGGGATTTCTTTCCTCCTGTTACCTGTTATGAGAGAGCTTTTCACCACTCTTATGTTTATATACTGCCTTTTTTTGACATGAAACATCTCATTCTTCTCACCACCCTTACTAGCTATCATTCTTATGCTTTCATATTAATATATTTTAAGCAGTTGACTTTGTCTCCTTGAAGCTTTTCAGGGGACAGCAAGGTAACGAATACCCAAAGGATGGAAGAAGCAAGGAAACGAGCTGGCTGGCTCTGGCAGTGGCATTTCCCTTAGGGGTAGCCTGCTTTGCTCCCGCTGTAGCGGTGTGTTGTGTCCAAGAGAAGAAAGCTGCTCCGGGCAGCCTGCTGGCTCTGAAGAGAGCATAATTCCTTGGAGACATGTTGCAAAGCGAGCAGTCTGGCAGAGAAAATAGAGAAGTTACTTATTTGTAAGTTAAATAGAAGTCAATAGTGTGATGCATTACATACCATAAAGTCTGCTTCCTAAAGAATGTAAGTGCTTTAGGTTCTCAGCTCAGTAACAGAGTGCTAATATATTTCTAGTTGAATTACAGTAAGTAATAATTTATATGAAGAACAAAATATTTGCATACAAGTGAACTAGGCCTACATTCAGATATTAGCCAGAGTGCCTCAAGATTCCAAAGTTATCACCCATGAATGGAGATAAAACCTACTGATGATACCTGAAGCCTCTTTATGCAGAGCAATCATCACAGAACACATTCTATGAACTGCATAGAAAATGTTAAAGAAATCACTTTTTCTTTTAAAGCAATTTCAGTAACTTCAATGCAACTAAGACTTGTTTTTTTAAGTACGTTTATGATATGGAGTTTTACATTCTGTGTAGTTTTTAGAAGTCCTGTTAATCAGGACTCCTTCTGTGAGCTACAAAAAGGACAGAGCAAACCCATTTACTTGTCTCCTTGGACAACTTCTACTTTTTGGATTTGCAGAATAATTCATTCTCCTGGTGCTACTATTTTTGTGTAGAGCACTCGTGACTTGCTTGCTAGATTAAACTGTGCAGCAGAGGCTTTTCAGGCAGTGCCTTGTAAACATCATTACCTACATGAGCTCCAGCTCTTGTAGATCAGTCATTGGTTTAGACTTTCTTCATTGTTTTCTCAGGTTAGCTGCTTTAGCACTCTTCTGTTGGCTCCACATGCATCTTCAGATTTCCCTCTAAAGATTTCTATTTCAATTGCATTTTTACCAGCTTACTAAGAACTTCTGTAGTTTATAAAAAAGTCCCTGTAAGTTTTTAGATTTCTCATAAGACAGCACTCCAGGTGCTAATTTGTGCTAATCCCTGTGATGCTTAGGTTAATCTAAAAAATCTACAATTAGAAGTCTTGGAATTACTGGTAAATGGTGTATTTGAAATAAATGGATGCTATATAAACCTTAAAGGATATATGTTCAAGACTGTCATCCTAAATACTTGAATCATGTTGAAAACCTGGATAAGAATATGGGGCTTTTATGAATATTTATAAATTGTATTTGATATATCTGCCCCTGTCACAGATACTAGCTTCCTGTATCATAGGTTATGGAGTACATAATTCTGATGTGCTGGGCTTTGCTTCTGTGGAGAATTTAATGTGTTGGGGTGCTTTTGAACCTCTGTGAATAATGGTACTTTTGATGCCCACAATCTGTCCTCTTGGCATTTGTTACTCTTGTAAGTAGGAATCAGGACTAGAAAGATGGTAGATGAGTAGGAAACTTGCTTTGAGGAGCCTGATTTGAGGCAGGATAGGCTTTCCCAGGTCTGGTGGGACTTGTTCACAAGTCAGTGGCTTTTCCAGCTGGCTGAAATGTACTGCTTGCCATCTAGAGCAAGGGATGTTGACAAGTTAGTAGCCACTGTAGCGCAGTTCTGAACCAGGCAGTGCCACCTCTTTGTTTCAGCTACTGAAACCGTGAGTTAAACCCCTTCATTCCATGTGCCACCTGAAGCAGCCTCACAAGCTGCCTTGCCTCTGTGGGACCTGCTGAAGTACCACATCATTTACTGCCCTAAGGAGAGGAGGCTGTTTGGCAGCGTGTTTCTGTGGCTGACTTCACAGAAGTGCTTTGAAATTTGTGTGTGACAATCTGAATTTTGAACCTGGATGGAAGGTGTACTAAGCAAGTTCCCAGATGGTACAAAACTGGAAGGAGCTGCTGACTCCCTCCAAGGCAAAAAGGCCATGTAGAGAGATCTCAACAAATGAGAGGGCTGGGCCAGTAATGTTCCACAAGGGAAAGCTCTGGATTCTGCACCTGGGATGGGACAACCCTGGATGTAGGGGCAGACTGGGAAATGAGATGCTGCAGAGCAGTGCCACACAAAGGGACCTGGGGGTCCTGGTCTGTGCCAAGTTGGACATGAGCCAGCGGTGCCCTGGCAGCCAGGAGGGCCAACCGTGTGCTGGGGGCATCAGGCACAGCATGGCCAGCTGGGCAAGGGAGGGGATTGTCCTGCTCTGCTCTGCTCTGGGGCAGCCTCACCTCCAGGGCTGGGGGCAGTTCTGGGTGCCACCACATAAAAAAGACATTAAACTATGGGAGTGTCCAAAGGAGGGCAACAAAGGTGAAGGGCCTTGAGGAGAAGTCACCTGAGGAGCAGTTGAAATCATTTGGTGTGTTCAGCCCATGAAGACTGAGAGGAGACCCCATTGCATCTGCAGCTTCCTTGTGAGGGATTGAGGAGGGGCAGGCACTGATCTGTTCTCTGTGGTGAGCAGTGAATGGCCTGAATCTGTCTCGGGGGAGGTTTAGTTTGGTTATTGGGGAAAGGTTCCTCACCCAGAGGGTGTTTGGGCACTGGAACAGGCTCCCCAGGGAGTGGTCACAGCACCAGCCTGGCAGAGTTCCAGAAGCATTTGGACAGCACTCTCATGTGCATCGTGCGACTCTTGGGTATCGCCCTGTGCAGGGCCAGGAGTTGGATTCTGATCCTTGAGGGTGTCCCTTCCAACTCAGGAATTTATGTTATTCTGTAATCTTTTCAGGTTATTGATGTTTCATGCAGTGCAGAGTGCTCTGAGCAGGCTGGGCTATTATTTGCGTGCTCAGGTTTCAGCATCTGGTGCAAATTCAGGCTGAAATGAGGTGTGTGCTTTATCTCTCAGTTGAATAGACCTGAAATGAATGAGAGAATTGCATGGTCTTTTATATCAAGAAATATTAGAGTATGACTTGTATAACTTGAAATATTTCACTAAAATCTTACTAATTACTAATTTAGTACTTCTAGTAGGTTACTCAAGCCTGCACTAATATCTTCAGTTTTATTTGTTCTTTATCACTGATTTGTAGCCTTGTTTAATATATTGCAGCAGTTTCATAGATAAGGGTGAATGAGCAAAATACTCTGCATTAAATCTGCCTAGTTTTGACCAGTATTCTCTAAATATGTAGGATTTGTAAACTATTAAAATGTCACAGTTTCCCTTAAAATCATTAGTCCCTGAATGGTTGTTGAGCAATGCCATTGGAAATGTTTATAACTATGACATAATTTTGGATAAGTTTTCTGGAAGTTGAATGCTAAAATTATTAAATACTACTAAAAATTATACAACACTAATTTTTAAAGGAATGATGCTTCCTGAAATTGTAATAATGCAGACCAGCTATCCAGTATGTATCTGGAGTCTTCTAACTATATTAGTCAGCAAAGTTAGAATTTTGAGAATTATTCTTTATTGTAGAATGGCTTCTCTGATACAGACATCTGCTACTGTAAGCATTGCTTAACAAACTACCCATGCACATTTTAAACAATATTTTGAGGCACATTTCTGAATTTGTGTCTGAGCTGTGTAGTTTTCAGATGGAATCGTTTGATAATTTGAAAATAAAATTTGTGGGTGATGATTCATCAGCTATTAACCAAAGTGAGTCCTGGGGTAATTCATTACACTATCACTGACATTTTGCAGATTGTAATTTAATGGCTATTTTAAAAAGGAAAAATGTGTATGCTCTTTTGGAATAGCACCTGCTGACTGACTGAGCAGGAGCTAGGAATTCTGCTTAGTTGCATGGAGCAGATATTCCATGTTTCCATGAGGCTGTGGTTTGTCCCAGCTGTGAGGAGTTGTACTGTTGGCATCCCAGCTGGGATGGAGTCTCTCACTTTTTACAGCCTGGTCTCTCTGCTCCCCATCTTGGATTAAGCAGTACCTGCATCCTCTGGGGACAAAATTCTCTCAAAGGAGCATTACTTTGAATGAGTGAAAGGAAATTAAACCAATTAAGACTGCACCCTCTAGCTTTATTTCAGTAAAAAACAAATTAAGTATAAATCTCTTTGGGCTAGCCTGGTGGGGAAGTCTTAAAAGTCTTCTCATTCTTCATTACCACACTGTTCCTGTGGTACTTTTCCATGTGTTTCAGTGTAGGGTGGTTTCTCTCCTTTGCCTGAGCTGCATGTATGCTTGTTCCTCTTGCTAGAAATCTTCATCTAGCTGATGCTCAGTGTATCAAGATAAACTGCTTTGCCTGCTCCTTGTGGCCCATATGTTCTGTATGGACCTCTGTGAAGTAACAGGGTTGTGCTTGCAAAGAGAGATGGCTGGCAAACATGCCTGGAGAAAATGAGGTGCATTAGTAAATCCCTCAAAAAAGCATAGATGGGTGACCTTGAGTGGGAAAACAAAATGACACATGAAGCTTTTTGAGGAGCTAAATGGCAGTATGATTTCCCTCAGACTGGTCCCCTGTGTGACCAAGACCACAAAGCATTTTTTAAAACTGCCTTTCATGGTATTTTTCTGTGGTAATATTGTCTATGCTTCTTGCAGAGAGGCTGTGCATGTGGGCCACTGGAGAAAAAAAACAATGTCAAGCTATGAAACCACTAGTATTGTGTTTTTCAAAATCAGTTTTACCTGCTAGCAGAGTAGAAGAGGAGTGTGCTTGAGGTACTTGTGCAATGCAGATCATGCTGTGAGTTCTCAGGGAGGGGAACACAAGACTATACACATTTAATAGAGTAGCTAATAATGACACCATTCATTTTAAACTGGAGTTGCTGAAGGTGTCTTTCTTGTTTCCATAATCTCCACATTGAACACAATTAATATTAGTTGATATTTTATTTTTGTTGACTCTTACCTGAGTAAGAGTGGGAGAATTACGAAACACCAGTTGTGTGGTAGCAGCTTTGCAACAGAGACCACATCTTGCAGAGCATAAAATGACAGTATGTGTTTCTTTCTCCACAGGTCTGTGTGCATATACATGTAGGTGCATATACCTCTTATTTCTGGGAAAAATACTGTTTTTGCAGTCACTGTTCCTCTGCTGTAAATACATAAAATTGTAGTCTGAGTTTTGGTGTCCGTACTTGTGTGTGATATTCTTGCATTTGGATACTTCAGATTGCACTAATGCAAAGCAGGGGTCCTTCTGGTGAGGCCACAAATCCCAAAATCCCAGTGTTATTCCCAAGTGGTTTTTGTGGGGTTTTTTTGCTTGTTTTTTTGTTTGTTTTTTAATGGAAGGGAAGAGAAGAACAAGCTGATAATACTAAAATGTGTATTGACAGCTGCATCTGAGGCTTGTTTGCATTGAGATGCGCTGAATACCAAAATGTACTTCAGCCATAGCTATTTACATGCTTATAAAGCAATAAACACATGTTCCGCTGAATTCTGTTATATTCCAACCACAAGAACTCGCTGTGGGCTTGCAGAAATCAGTAGTTCATCATTGTGTATTTTGAGAATAGCCTGCTGACCTAGAATCACATCATTTCTGCTAAAGAATTGGTGTGAACTGTTGCTGTCATTTCCTGTGATGTCTGCTTCGTGTGAAGAAAGCAACTTCCAAGGAGTTTCATGAAAGTTTACATGTCCTGGCTCACAGATGAGTACTGTATTTGCAAGACAAGTCTTCACTTTGTTTTGTCATGTCCTGTTTCTTGAGGTTTCCACTTCAGGTTCAAATTTGAGACACACTTGACACATAGATGGGAAGCATAATTGCAAACTAAAGTTAAAATTTTGTGTGTGTTTTGATCAGTGGATTGACAAGAAATACTCATCTCCAGCTTTGGAACACATTCTGAGTGGGAGTTTCTAGCACATGTAGGTTTTACATCAGTTTAGAAACAGTGTTTGAAGATAGAGGCACATTGTGAGGGAAAGCTTTGCAAGTATCTGTCACAGAGGCTATTGGGTCAAAAGGGGATTGAAGGGAGAAAGGAGAATAAGGTGAGAAACCTGGGCTGAAAGGCAGTAGTTGTGTATGGGCGTGACAAAGCCATGAAGCATCTTTAGAACCTGACCCCTGGGGAGCCCACAGGATACTGTCTGCAGGTTTCTGTCTCTCTTAACTTCATGTTTCATAAAAATTATACCACCCCTTTTGCAGTCATATTTGCATATGTTTGTGTGTTGCTCACTACCACAGTTTTGAATATTGACTGTTCTACTGATATGTGGTTTATTTTTCTACAGATTTTAGTGCTACAGTAGTTGCATTTTATAGATGTAAAGGGAAGTGGTCATCTGATCTGACTTCCCTGGATATTATAACCATGTTGTGTTACTCAATCACTCCTGTATTGAATGCAAAACTTGAATTTTGCATAAGTGTACCTTTCAAAAGGCATCGTTTTTAGTTCTGAAGAGATGAAGAGATGTAAAATCTGCCACAACTAGTAACTTTTCTCAGTGGTTTAACTCATATGTTCGTGTTGTACTGAAGAGGTGGATATGGGATTGAAGAAAAAAACCAACAGGGGACATAATAAAAGGACAGCAGTGGAGAATAAAGATATTCTAGCAAATACTCCTTTGGCCTTACAAGAGAGACTTTATTTTAGCACAGAGAAGAATGTGAGAAGAAAATGTGATAATGTTATGGAGGAGGTGAATGACATGATATAAATTGAAAATGCAGTGTGCAAATGCAAATTAAGGCAGCTTTTAGTTTATGGACAATTTGTTGCTGAATGTTAGCAAAAGTAATTTGGATGGCCTCCCATAGTTCCTTAGGTGTGGAAAGGGCGGTGTGGGAGTTGAAGATCTGTGTTTTGACTGAGTGAACTTGAGTCAAATTTCTGCTCCTTGCTGGTTCAAGTATTATAATTATCTTAACAAGGAAAGGCTTAAAAGAAAGAGAAGAATTTCATGTATCACATCTGCAGGTAATTTTTCTCTCTTTGGTTGTAAGATCAGCATGTACTGTAAGCCGAGGAAATGTTATGTTTTCATTAACCAGTTTTGTTCTTGTGGCTCTACTTTCACAATCCCTTTTTAACATGGGAAATTTAAAACATAAATTACTTTGACTTCTCTACTTTTTCAAGAAGTATTTTACTCTTTTTAGTGCAGATTAATTTTTCAGTGGGTCATTGAAGATAATCAGTCTTGAAATTTCTCTGTTACTGCTAATCTTCTTTTTCTCTTGGAAAAATAACATTCATATTTTATTTTTCCTGTGAACACTTTTGAAGCACTTACAACCAACAATGCTCTTTTAAAACTTTTAATGATGTAATGCAGAATAGCTGCTAGTGATTAAAACCAAGACGGTTATAATGGAATATTTACTGGGTCAATCCAAAAGAGATTAACTGGTAAAGAGTGGTATGAGAAACCTTAAATTCTTTTAGTGAAAAGACATCAGAGAATTGGAATGTAGTTTTAGCCTGAGTCTTTTGTCAAGCACGAGCATCTTATTGAAATGTAAATGCTGACATGTTGTTTTCATTTTTTTCTTTTCTTAGTGAAATAATAGTTAAAAGGTATTTCAGATTATTCTGTTGTTACATGCTGAACTTAGTGCAGCGTGAGTGCTGTGGTCTCTGAAATGGATAGGGCTGTGGTCATGGTATCCACACTGGGCTGGTGTTGGGATAGGAGGTAATGGATGTAGTTGAAAACTGATGGCACTTGTCCTGCTCCCATGGGTGTTCAGCTTGATGAATTCCTTGTCTGGGGGTGGGTTCAGGCATCTCTGATTTCCTTTGCCTCGCATTATATTCTCCAGTGTTGGAACTTCTGGACTGTCATATCTAGAGCCAGGCAGTTCCTCAGATATTTTCTTGAAGAAAGGATGGGAAGTACATTGGAAGAGATTTTATTTTACGTTATGATTTTCTGCCTGTCTAGAGCTCAGGAGGGGATCTAGAAAAGGGCATGTTTCCTGCTGGTGTGAGATGCTGGCTCCAAGCTGATGCAGAGGTGGTGGGAGAGGAGGGAGCTGGGCTGCAGGGCTGTGCTGTGCTGGCTGCAGGCTCCTGCTGCAGTGAGAGGCTCAGTGGGCAGCGCTGGGGCTTTGCCAGGGGCTCAGGCTCTAAGGGCTGGAACTGGAGCTTGCCCTCTGGCACTGAAGGGGTCGAGCTACCCTGACAGGAGACATCTCTGCTTCCCCGTGTCTCATCTCTGTCTGCTGCTTTAGCTTTTTGCAGGAGCAAAATGCTGCAGCATTCCTTCTCTCCTGAAGGGGTGACGTTGTTACCTAATTCCTGATGGATTATATGGTAACTCTGAAGGTACACACTCAGTGAGATAAAGGGGCAATAATGGCAAGGAGTTAAGCATTTAAAGTGGAGGAATAGTGCTTGTACTGCTGCTTCCTCTCTCTCAAGTCTGAAGGTAATAAGGAAGCTAGGTGAAATTAAAAAAAAAAATAGCAAATCCAGTTTTTCTGCACATATAACTGTGTCTAAAGATTTTACAATTAATGAATCATTAGCTCTTTTCAGTTAATCATCTGAGGAATGCAGTGCTTCTAAAAGACGTATTCCCAACTAAATTTGTTCACATTTTTTCAGCAGGAAGGCTCAAATCTACATTAAAGTATTATTAGCAAGATTAAATATGAATTCATATGGATGTTCAGTACATATTTGGGAGGTTAATGCTTGTATTAACCATTCTAACTTTTAAAACTGAGTTATTGATTTTATGGTTTGACCCCAGCTGGCAATTAAACACCTCATAGCCATTTGCCCACTCCAGTGGAATAGGGGAGAGAATCAGAAGGTTAAAGTGAAAAATCTCCTGTGTTTAGATAGAAGATAGTTTAACAGGTAAAACAAAAGCTGTGCTTGCAAGTAAAGCAAACCAAGGGATTAATTTACCACTCCCCAGGGGCAGGCAGGTGTTCAGCCATCTCCAGGAGAGCAGGGCTCCATAATGCATACCAGTGACTTAGGAAGACAAAAGGCCATCACTGCAATTGTTCCCTCTTCCTTCTTGGTCCCTCACCTTTATGTACTGAACATGATGCTGTCTGGTTTGGGATATGCCTTTGGTCACTTGGGGTCAGCTGTCCTGGCTGTTTCCCTTCCCAGCTCCTTGTGCACTCCCGACCCACTCACTGGTGGAGTGGGGTGAGAGGCAGGAAAGGCCTTACTTACCTCTCTGCAAACTGTGCTCAGCAGTAACTAAAACATCCCTGTGTTGCCAACACTGTTTCCAGTACAAATCCAAAAAATAACCCCATACTACCCACTGTGGAAAAAAATAATTCTCCTCCAGTCAAAAGCAGCACACTAGGCTAAAAATGTTGCCACAAAATCAGTGAAATAGTATTTAATTTCTGAAAGCCACAACTACTAAATCTGTTTCAGGAGTGAACCCAAACTTCATATTCTTAATTCTCTTACCCTTTTCATCAATTTCCTTAGAATTCCATCCTCTTTGACATGTGGTGGGCAGGCATTTGTGATTCACACAAAAAGTGCCATATGTTGCTGAAAGCTGTATATACATTTGGAAAGAGGTGTGAAGCTCTCAGATCTCAATACTGCCTTTAGAGATGTCACTGGCCAGGGTTTACCTTGAGAATGTTTAATGAGGTGGCTCAGCATAGAACAAACCAGTTGTTAAGATAGGGGTGACTTATTTAGAGCAGCACCATGATATTAATGTATGGTGACTCAAGTTCTTCAGTCATGAGAGTTTATATAGTGGTAAAGGACATTTAAGGTGATGGGAGAAACCAGGTTATTTCTAACTAAAAAGCTGTAACTTGTTTGTTTTCCTCTATTTGGTTTGTTTACTCTGAGAAAATTCTATGAGCTTAATTTCTATGCTGTGTAATTTTTTTTTGCTGTTTACACATAGGTTACTTAAAATTCATTGAGCAGTTTGGTATACTTTAATGTCTGGTATTTGTGGGCTGGGTTTTTGCATTTGCAAAATAACAAAACTGTTGAAGGTGAAAGCTTAGGTCTCATGGTAATCTATAATGGGAGTTTGAAAAGTGGATTCAGACTTTTTAAACTTCCTTTTTTTATTTACTATTTTTGTATATAAGAAGGAAAAGCTTTATGCTTTATCTCTGGAGCTCTCTGAAATCTTTCTCTCTTGCCTGAATCAGTGACTTATGACTGAGATTCACTGTCCTTGGACAAACTTCTGCTATTCTCCTATGTTCAGACAGAGGCTAGTAGACAGCCCTAAACTGCTCTTGTTGGTGGTTGTAGAATAAACCTATTTTTGTGCACGAGCTGTGCCTCACTTTGTGTTCCCTTCTCTCATAGTGCCTTTATGTTGCTTTTTTTATTGCTGACTCTTTCACAAATGCAGGAATTAGCTGACATGGGAGAGAGAATTTCTCACCAGTCAGTCTTCTTTGTGCAGAAGGATAAATCTGTGGATTTTGCCAGTCTTGTATTTAGTCTGAATGTTTGTTGTCAGCTTTTCAGGAAAGAGAGAGACTTGATACCATATTGAGCTCATTTTTACACATAAGCAAGGCTGAATGCAAAGGTTTCCTATTTGTTCTGAACAGTGGTAGGAGCTCCTGAACCACTCTGCAGAAATTACTGTAACATAAGCAATCCACCTTACCTTTAGGTGTACATTGAGACATGGAGGATATGGCTGTATTTAGTAGTGAGTAGCCAGACTGAAAGAAATCCAACTCATCCCTTTTGGGCCATTCAACCAACATGATTTCCTTCAGTGTATGTGGTTATGGTTAGTAGCTGGAACTTCTGCAGATCCCCACTGTGTGCCAGGAGCAGCAGAAGTCACCTACCTGTTGCTAAGCATTAGCTCTAATTACTCACAGGGAGGAAAGGGATTAGAGTTTTTTAGTTTTGTTTTGTTCAAGGCCAATTTCAGAGAAGGTATTGATAACCAAAAGGCATATACAGTAATGATATAAGAAAAAGTATGTAATAGACTTGAAGAGAGAAGACAGAACCACACTGATACTCAAACAGAATGGGAACTTACCAGTGGCAATTTGAATTCTTTAGTACTTTGGGGACATGAGCTAATTTAAAATGTGTGAATTGTTAATACTTCACCTTTTTACTGTATTCCTTACTTTGTGTCAGATATGCTAATGGCAGTTAAGGCAGTGAAAACCTACTTTCTGCTTTATCAGAAAGCTGTTGCAGTTGTTAGACATTACTTTATGAACATCTGTCACTTTTAATATTGAGTTGGCAACCCCCCAAATTGTTAATGAATATATGAATTCTAAGATCTGAATGGGTTGTGCTTGTATTGGAAAGCTTTGGTGGCTAGCTGCATACACAGCAGGCATCACTTCTAAATACTGGGTCTAGACTAATTAGGTTGTTCTAATAGATGGGTTGTTGATGAAAGCACTTAAAACTTTAGTTGAAAGAATCTTCAAACAAGCAACAACAACAACAACAAAACCCTATCCAAGAACTCCCTCTTGAGCTTCAAATCAAGAAGTGTTGCTAATCCCAGCTGTGTAGTCAGAGTAATGTGCCAGCTGTCCCAGACCTGCATTTGACAGATGACTGCTGTAGGCAGAGTGACAAGTTGTAGACAGCTGTAGAGACAATTTTTGATAATGTCTGGGGTGGGGGGAAAAGTGCATAAAATATTTTTTTAAGATGGTTATTCAGCACAGAATGAGGAAACAGTGAGACAACAGCAGCATCCCTTACTCTCCACAGAGGTGTTGGCAAACTGAGTGCATCCAGGAGCTGCACTGAATAAGTGTGATTTTTTGGGAGATGAACTGTTCAGCTCTTGAAGCTACAAAAGGGGTTATTACTTTTTTTCAGTATTTTTAAAGGCATTGTGATACACGGGTTAAGATGGATGCAATATTTTGGGTAGACACAGAGGTGAAAAAAGATAGAGAGAAGGAGAGAAAATTTCCTTTAAGCAGTGTTAGAGGCCTTTCTGCATGGCCTAGAGCAGGTCAGCAAATCCTTCTGGCCCTTTTGCAAAGTATTTAATGTATGTGCTTATGCTTGGATGGTTATTTCTCTGAGTGCATTCACAGATGATTAGAGGGATGAAGCACCTTTCCTGTGAGGAAAGGCTGAGAGAACTGGGTTTGCTCAGCTTGGAGAAGAGAAGGCATGGGGTGCCCTAACTGTGGGCTTCTAGTAACTAAAGGGGGCCTACAGGAAAGCTGGAGAGAGACTATTTAAGAGTACCTAGTGACAGGACAAGGGAGAATAGATTCAAACTGAAAAGAGGGTAGGTTTAAATTAGATGTTAGGAGAAAAAATCTGCACCATCAAGGTAGTGGGACAATAGAAGAGGTTTTCCAGAGAAGTTGTTGCTGCCCCATCCCTGGATGTGTTCAAGGCTGTGCTGAGGAGGGCTCTGAGCAACCTGGTTTAGTGAAAGGTGTCCTGCCCATGGACAAGAGGCAGTGGCCTCAAATTGCACCACTGGAGGTTAAGTTTAGATATTAGGAAAAAAATTCTTCTTGGAAAGGATTTCTAAGCATTGGAACAGGCTGCTCCAGGAAATGGTGGAGTTGCTGTCCCTGGAGGTTATTTAGAAGACATCTCAATGTGGCACCTGAGGACATGGTTTAGTGGTGGACCTGCCAGTACTGGGTTAATGGTTGTACTCGATGTTCAAGATCTTTTCCATCCTAAATGATTCTGTGGTTTTATAAATCAGGTTCGTAAATCAGCTCTGTAACAAAGGCTGCAGTACTGCAACTTATATAGCAAATAAAAATAATACCTTGGTCTTGGCAACTGGAATGCTCAGAAATTGGAAAACCAGTCTGAGCTTACATGCTTTAATGTTGAGGCCAACATTAAAGTGCTACATGTGCACTGACTTTTGCTAGAATGTTTAGCGCTCAAAGTATGCTCGTATGTGAGTAGCTTGAAATCTGAAAGCTCCTCTCTCTCTCTCAACAGTGTCAACTGCCCAAAAAGGACTCAGGACTTTGTCAGGAGGTGTTTATTCTTGGTGCATGAACTTGCATTTTAGCCTTGTTCAGCTCATTTGACCTGTGTCTGTCTCATGACTTTAAAATAGAATTGGTACTTGTATGTGAAACAGGAAAGTTTAAAGGTGATATCTAAATACAGCAATACCAAAAGTGTGATTATTCTCACTTCAGAAGTGCTCCTCAATGGCTGTGGTAGCAGCCAGCTTGAAGCAGCTATGGGTGCATTTCCTTGCATTCACTTGAATGTGAAGATGTACTTCAAATAAACCAAGGTTTTAAAGCACTTTGCTTGTTCAGATTTTAGGAAATAATGGAGTTTGTAATTTTGTAGTTTATGAAGACTCCATGAGTATACTTGTCTTGGCAATGTGTCCCAAGAGATCCTTTATTATTTCTTGAATGACAATCTAAGTGCAGTGCTCAGCCATCCCTGATGAGTGGGCTGAGCATGTGACTGGGGAACAAAGCTGTTACTGACAACCTGTTCCCTTTAGGTTTGTCTAGGGCAGTAAATAAAAGTTACGTAATTTGCATAAGCCTATTAAGTGGTATTCTCAAGGGGAATAACAATAATTTCTAATGCTGTTTTCAGTGCTGACAGTTGATCCATTTTAAAATTAGATACTAAGAAGGATTCCAGTGAAAGGAGAAGGTGGAATGGTTTGTGGCTGTGCCACAGCAGGGTCAGGAAGGTACAGAAAAATGTGAGTCCTTCTGTGAGCAGTGAGTGCCCAGTCTTATATGTTGTATGGAGTGAATGTGAAAATCAAGCTAGACCAGTACAGTTGTTTGAAGAATAAGGTAATTTCAGAGATTTAAATGCAGGCAGAAAGAGATTAATGAGCTCAGTATAAATTCCATGTGACTGTCTGTTTTAAGCTAAAAGTATACAGATGCTTGTTTTTCTGCATGAAATGAGACAAAATGAATCACAGTGAAATTGAACATATGTTATTTGCACTGGCTTGTTTAAATGTGTTTCACAACAAACATTTATTGGAGCCACTCAAATTTGTGAAGAGGAAAAAATGTTTTTGTGGTCTGTGATGCTTCTTGAAGTGGCATATTGAAAAAGTTCACTACATCATCCTTGTAAAATAGAAAGGTTCTGTATGCTGTCTATTTAAAAAGGAACTTGTATAGTAACTTGATTTGGTAAAAGTGTATGAAAAGATAAAAGTTAACTTTTCTTTAAATTTTTATAACGTTTAGGTTTTCCCTATACAAGTCCTCACATTGTGTTACCGCACCGTTCAAGAGGGTGACATTATGGTATGGTTGGCCAAAATTTGTGTGATTCTGTCTCCCAGAAGTAAAAATCAAGAAGTAAAAATTACTTCTTGATAACCACAGGTATGGAATAAGTATATCAAAATCCTCCCTCTTTGTTCTGAGATGTAAAATGAGTGTATCCCAGATAATGGAAGTGGCAATATGTGCTACAAATACAGCTTTAGTGTTGTCTAGGACGCTTCAGGAACAAATGTTCCATTTTTGTTCTCTCTTTACACAAATTTGTAAAAGCATTTTTGGTACAAGTAGTTTTTAAAAACGTTGACTGGTGCAGAAAAGTGAGGTCTAGAGAAGAAAGGAGAGAAGATTTGTACTGTATTAAGCCTCTTCATTATTCTGAAAAAATATTTGTCATAGCTTAAAAAGCAGATTTTAATTTGCAGAATAGACAGTGTTATTCAAAGTCAACACTGGATTGTGTTCCTAGGGTTTGAGACTATTATTTTATTAATGCTATGTAATTAAAATGGCAAATGGAAAATTAGAACTCAGCATTTGGGGGTAGTTTTTTTGATGTATTCCATGATGCATTTTATGTGCTTATCCAGCCTGCAAATGTGCATAACTTCTTAGACTTTTGACTATTTCTTGAAACTTAAGTTAGTGAAAGCTCTTTTGTATTATGGAACAGTAATAGTAGGTATTGACTTTGTAATAATGGCTCAAACTACAATTCTCTTTGGTCTTTTCACACATTGTGAAATATTTGCATAAGGGTCACAGAAATCTTTAGCAAGTACATTTTAAATTTGTTGAGTACTTTCTGGTTTAAAAATGTGGTGCTTTTATGCCTAGAATTAGCAGATCAGGTTATTGTTGCAGCAGGTTTTCAGTTCCGTGCCAGTGAAGCTGGCAGCTTTGATTAGATGTTGCAGTGCAGTCAATAGGATTGTAGTTTGTCATTTGAGACTGCTTTGGTTTCAGCATGGAAGTTCTTGCAGCAGGAGGAGCTCTTGACTCTGCCAGTGTGCCAGCCTAGCAAAGGTTTGCCTGCTGTCTTAAATGGAAGCATTGTTGGAACAAAGGCTGTCATTCTTTTAGGCACTTGCTTGATCTCTGCTGGAGTTTTCAGGGCTGTGCAGTATCAAGGTAAAATCTTTTAAAAAGTATTTTGAGAACAGTCAGTTTGGTGGTCAAGCAATCCCTGGAACAATGTCCCCCACAGCTGGATATTTTCAAGAGGTGTCTGAACAGTGTGCTAGATAATCTCATCTTGGCTTCTTTTCCCATGAGAAGAGGTTGGACCAGATCACCTTTTGAAGTCTTTCCTGACTCTTTTTTGTTGAGGTTATGTGGCAGATTGGTAATACTCCTTATGGGCAGGCGTGTACACTGAGGAGCTTCAGGAGTATCCAAAAATGTTATGAATGCACCCCGGCATCTTCTGTTCAGTGGAATGACTCCAGGCTGCAGCACAGCCATCAGTGCTGGATGCCTCACATGCTCAACAGTCAGCTTCTGAGTTCTGGTCTGGCACTTCAGGATAAAGCAGGACACTTTGATAAGCCAAAAACCATATGGTTACACTTGGCAAAAACTCTGGAGCTGACGACTGAAGGGCTGTATACATAATTGTGGCATGAACACGGCAGGCAGCACAGCCAACCTCAGATGTCCTGAGCTGAGACACCACTGTCCCCTGTCATTAGGGTATGACAAGAAAAATTGAGCAAACCTGACACACTCCTTGCTCTGGAGTTGTTTACTCCTTCATCTCCTCTATTGCAGGGATGCAGGCAAAAAGCAAATATTGCTGCTGTTTTCAAAAGGGTTCTGGGCTGGGTTTTAGGATTACAGAGCTGCTCTTTTTTTCTTGACTTCGTGTCCAGTTTCTAGTAGAAGTTCAAACTGGTGCAGACAACTGGGCATACTGGTGTAGATGTAGGTGCAAATGCTGGAGTTGAGATTGTAGTCTTAAAAGTTAGGGATCAGAGTTTTGATTATTTAGGTTGTCATTTCCCCACTGTGCTGTTTCCAGGACATGGGGGGGAAGTGGTGAGTATATTAAAAAAACAAATCTCACTAAAGCCTTCAGAATTATTGGACTGCCCCTAAAATAGAGTAGAAAATGTTGTATTTTTCAATGGAAACATCAAAATAAATTACTTCTGCTCTTTCAAAGAGGTTCAGGAAGGATAGGAGTAGTTAAATTTCAAAGTTGTTTTGAAGATGGTTAATTAAAAGGATCTGTAAGGTAAATGTTGACACTTTCTAAGAGTCTTCATACCTGTGCATACTTTATTCTTTGTTAATACAGTGCTTTGAAATATTTTTGTGCAAATGAAGTTTTTTAAAAAGTGAGATTTTCTTAGGATTTCCTAAGATTGCATGGATTTCAGGACCAAGCTGGAATGATTTGCTTGTTCTGTAAAGTGACACACATGACAGTAGAAGAGTGGTTGGGAAAACCTGAAGTACTAATGATAAATCTGTGAGGTTAATTTTGCCTACTGATTTACTTGAAGGAATGGTATACCATTAAAACATGGGGCTGAAGAAATTTTTCATTGTGCTTATGATGAGTCTTCCCTTTGTTGATGTTAAACAGTCTAACTTAGTCTGCTTCGATTTCCTTTACTCCACAGAACAATTAGAACAAAGCATTTTGCTGGGTCAGTGCTGTGTTGATTCTGGAGAACACTTACCTGTCTCTGCGTTGAGTCAACAAACCAAGTCAAGAACCTTATGCTGTACTTAACTTCGAAGGCAAATTGTGCTTTTTAAGTGCTGCTGCATTTGTTCTGAGGAGTTTTTCAAGTGGTACTTCAGTGTTGCAGAGAGATACTTAGAGCTACTGTAGAATCACACAGGTTTGATTGTATTTTCAGAGCACCTAGTGAAATTTCTGTTCCTGTAAATGGTGCCTATTTTAATAGAATGTAAATGATCGAGCCAGGGTGGGTCCTTAGAGAAATTCCCAGTCCCTTAAGTTAATGGCAGACCAAGAACTACTGTCTTAAAATGCCATTCTTATTTTTAAACCTTCTCCTCTCCCCAGTAATTAACCTAGAGACATGAATGGAACAGTTTATTTAAATTGCCTTTAGCTGTATCTAAGAAGTAGCAGGAAAATCTTTTGCATAAATGAAAACAAATACTAGCTTGCATCCCCTGAACCTGTGTCACTGTAAGCAAGTTGCTGCCAGAGCGGTATGATGTGTTTAATTTGGGACCTTTTCCACTCGTAAATATTGAAAACCTAGCTGAAATTAAATTAAATGTTTGGAAGCTTAACTGTACAAAATGGAACTTAAAACTAGTTATTATATTTTCTTCATTAGATGAAAATGTGCTTTCTTTACAAGGAAATTGTTTTGAATGGAAATTAGTGATATTTAAAAAGACTATAAGCTGAAGGAAAAACTGTGGACCTTCTGATATACATTCTTTGTTTTCCCTCTTCAGTCTGGAGCTTTTAATGAATTTAAAAGAAAAATGGGTTCTTTATCTTCTTGCTGTTTGTCAAGAGGAGATTATTAGTACTGAAATCCATACATGCGTATATTTCATATACATATGAAATATATGCATACATACATATATATATACACACATATATACATATATACATATATATATATGTATATATGTATATACGTATATGTATATATGTATATATATACATATGTATATGTATATATGTATATATATACATATACATATGTATATGTATACATGTATATATATGTACATATACATATACATATGTATATGTATATATGTATATATATATATATACATACATACATACATACATATATATATATATATATACACATTATGAAAGCTAAGGGATCTTTCTGAGATATTGATTGTATAAACAGATTCTGGAGGCCAGTGCTTGCCTGGCTGTTCTCCATTACAGGATGCTCATGTGTAATCCGATTAAGCTTCAGAATATTTAATTTGAATTATTTTTTCTGACTATATGACATGTTTTATATAGGCAAAATATAAATGGAAGAGTAGGAGTCTGACAAAGCACACTGTGCCTATAAAAAACACACCAGGAATTTTAATAATCTGAAGTGCTCATCTCACTTTGTGTTAGGAAAAATGTCATCTTTAAAAGTCCAGTCCTTAAGACCATTTTGGAGCATTCATGCTTGCTCTGCACCTATTCCAGGATTGCTTTGTTTTCTTGGGAATTATCTAGTGTGTCAGGAATCTGGTTAATTGAGATCTAATCAGGTCGTGTCCTAACATAGGTTTATAGTGATATATCTAGAATTAACCAAACTTTCTGGTAGGGCACCCCAGTAACACCCATGTGTTTTATCATGGAATTGTCAGGGTTGGAAGAGACCTCTGGAGATCATCTAGTTCAATCCCTCTGGCAAGGCAGGGTCATCTAGAGCAGGTTACACAGGAACACATCCAGGTGGGTTTGGAATGTCTCATGTCTCCAGAGAGGGACACTGCATGACAGCCTGGGCAGCCTATTGATGTATGAATAAGTTCCATCTCTAGTATATTGTCTTTGGTTCTGCAAAATCCTCTGATCCTATTTTATTTGGTATCCAATATCAGATACTTCAGGAGTACTAATTCATATGTGTGGGGTGGATTTTGTGATGAGCTAAGTTATTATGGATTAGTTTCGTGGGAACTAGCATTGCAGTTGGAAGAATAAACTTTGTCAGCAGGTTGCAAGGCTTTTTTTGATGTGTGCATGAATTTGGCTAGCAAATACTGTGTGATGCTTTCAGTGGTCTCCAGCCCTTAAATTATTGTTTCCACTAAAATATAGATCACTATGTTAACACTTTCTCCCATATGTGACAGCATGTAGGCGGGCTGCGTTCTGCCAAAGACTGTATACCAAGCTGGCACTGTGAGGGGACAAGTGGGGACGTATGAACTGGCAAGACATTAAAAATCTGTGAAATCTGTTGTCTTAGATCTTGCTGGTAGAGTGGAAGAACAGAAAAATCTGTGTCTGTGGGTGCAGAGGAAGCAGTGCAATGCAGTAAGGGTGGATCTGCAGAGTGAGCCCCATGTTCACAGCACACTCCTGTGGGGTCTGACGCTGGGGCTGATCCAGTCTAGTCCTGCCCATAGGCAGTCGGGAGCATGTAAGGTGTACTCCTGAGGGCATCTGAAAGTCTTGTTTCATCCAAATTGAACCCATTTCATGTGCTGTGAGACTGCTGTAGTGCGCCCACCAAAACATAATAGGTAGGAATGATCAGACACACTCTCTAATGCTGATGGTCTATTTTTTGGTTTACTTTAGGTCCTACTTTTTTAGTACATATTTTTTTGGTTTTGTCCTCTCTTCTTTTTACTTTTTATAACTGATGTTTATTCAGTGCAAAATGCCATGATGTACCACACCAATTTCCTTCATTCTTAGCAGAGTATCAATTAGAGGAGTATGTGTATATGGATGGATGCCCACAAACATGCGTGCACATACTTACAGTCAACAGTTTGTGTGTCAGTAGTCCCATTCACTTACAGTCTGTAACCATTAGAGTCCTGGCAGTGATTAAGGAAGGCATTCAGGATGGAGGGATGTCCCAGTATCACTGATGGGCAGTGTAGGCTTGAAAATGTCTTTCTTGCACTGAAACCAATTCTGAATGTTGTCCCCCTCAGCTCTGCGTTGTAACTGCATTCCCTGGGACCAGGTTGTCTTCCTTTCCCTGCAAACAAAGGAGTGCACTGTGCTTAGACAGGCTTTGGGGGAATTTCTTCATTAGTCCTTGCCTTATGAGATGACTTCAGGCAGTGGGATGTAGTGTCTTCTGCGCATACTGTTCTCTCTTACAAGGTCAGTGTCTTTTCACTGCACATTCATGCAGTTAGTAATACAGTTCTCATTTTTGATCTTGAGATGCTACTGAAATGTGACTTCTACTTTAAAGGAGACAAGGATTTTATAATTGTTTGCTCTAATTTGCTTATGAGTCTTCAAATATATAACTTGAATACCCAAAGCTCCTATTAAATATTCAGATGAGATTCTGTTCTTCAAGGCTCTTAAAACAAAAGACTGGGATCACAAATGAAAAATTATTTCACAGCATGCCCAGCAGCAATCAGTGCATCAAGGAGTGGGGCCAGTGTATTTCATGGAATTTAAGCATCCACAGCAATATGAAATGATTATACTTCTCTAGCTGTGTGTGTGACTTTGCAAGAGTGTAGCTGGCACTGTCTGGTGGTATCAGCCAAATGGCAATGATCTGCAAGCTTGGCCAGTAATGGGATTCTGAGAGCTGAGCAGTTGGTTTTCAGTATCTTGAGGATTTGTTAGGCTCAAATAAAACTATCCACTTGGGTCAAACATTTGACCTTTTATGCAGGACTATTTGTCATTGCTGGTGATTGGGAAAAAAGCAGGAAGAGTTTCTGCAGCCAGTAGTTCCAGACAGTACAACAATTGCAGTAATAAGAATCTGGAGAGCTCTTTAAGGTCTTCTTTAGCACTAAATTCTGCCACAGGTTTTCCAGGATGTCACTTCTCTCCTTCTTGAAGTATAGGTACACCACCAAAGGGAAGGGAGAAATCAAATCTCTAGTTCTGGACAGCAACACAACATTCCAAATATTAATAGCTATCTGATGCAGCTTTGGAAATAGCATAGTTTGAATTTAATAGGTCTGCAAATTAAATTTACTGTACAAAAAGAGTTTATTTCTAGAGTTCAGCTAGGAGGCAAGAAGATTCTAGTATCAGATCTGTGTTGAAACAATACTGGGTCTGTCAAGTCTTCACATCCTTATCTCTCTTCCTGAATATAGCTGTTATTTCTACTCTGGAAGGTCACACCGAATTCTGTCATCTTATCACTAAACAGTCCTTCGAACTTTTTTCCTTCATGTCACTTCTTTCAACTCCTTCCTGTGTTTGGGTTGAAGGTCATGGATTTGCAGCGTATTTGTTAAGGGCTGTTGCAATCTAAAATCATTTTATCATCTTGGAAATTTTTTAGGAATACAGTCTTGGAATGAACTCAGCTTTCATGATTCAGGTTTCTATGTTTCCATATAGAATCAACATAATCTCTTTTTTTCTGCTTTACAACATAATTGTTTTTTATTTTATGTGTAAATTATATCTACCTGTTCCCATGCAGGCTTTATTTTTAAATCTAAATAACAGAAATTTCTTATTTACTTTTTAAATTTTAGAGGCATATTGTTCGATTCTAAATTTTATGAGGGAAAGTTTTTAGAGGATTTATAATCTTACCCTGATCCCTGTGGTCTGTTTAATATATAGGATTTGTTTGTGGTTGCTCTGTACTTAAGTTGCTCCATACTTCTGATTATCTGTGTTCCTTTAAAGTGTCCATGTCTCTGAGGCAAGATGATTGGAGCAGATGTAGCTATCAGAATGCAGTGTATAATGAATAAAAATACTGGTTAGTTTTCTGTTTTGTTCTTGATTTATTTTCCTTTTTGATTGCATGTAAGTGGTTAGCTCGTGTTTGAAAATTTATGCACAGTAATTTGAGATCTTTAAGGAGTGATGTAGGTAAAGTTCATTAGTGTGTGAATAGTGCCATATAGCCATTTTTTCTGCATTAATTTGTGTTTTCTGTTATTCAGTACATCATTCTTTTTTCAAGTTCAGTATCACTGTGACTCTTGTCAGTAAGTTTGTTGTTGACAGATTTTTCTAACCCAGTTATTCACCCCTGCTTCAAAATTTCTTGGGAATGTGTGGAGCGTTACAAATCTTAACTGAAATTTTTGGCAGTTCCTGTTAACAACCCACTTTGTGAAAAGTGTCTTTCACTCTTTATATAAATTAACGCTTTATCAGTGTTTAAGGGGGTCTGCCCTCTTATACTGCAGTTTTTCATCCTATAGTGGTTTTTCCTGGTCTTTGCAGCTGCTGCATCTTGTTCCTCATCAAATAGAGTTATAACACATTCTTTGTGCAAAAGCAAGCAATTTGAATTTTGAAGAGTAGTGCCATGAATAATATTTCAGTTGCCAAAGTGATGGATGTGGGTGGTGGTGGGCAATGGGATGCAGATGCTGACTCCTCTTAGGGAAGCAGCTGCAAGAGGGTGCTGGGCTGTGCCAGGAAAAACCGGGCTGGGCAGAGCCTTTTGGCAGGAATTCACTGAGCATGACTAGAGGCAAGTAATCCTACCTGGAGGGAGATAATCCCCAGGGGAAAGCCTGAAGATGGGCATCATCCTGCCAGGCAGGTTCAGTTCCTCACCTTGTACAATTTCCCACTTTTTTTGTGCTTTTCTACTACAAACAAGCTGGTAGGACTTCATTTTGTCAGCAGTTCATTCATCCCTCCAGGTTTCCATACCTTTCCACAGACGAATTTTTTTTTTTTTTTTTTTCCTCTTACATTATATTTAGGGAGTCTCAAATCATGCAGTGGCAACTGCTGGTGTTGATTCAGGAGGTTCAGTCATAGGCTGCTTATGCTGTCATTTGCTTGTGCCACCTACAAGCCTTTTTAAAAGGCTGTGCTTAAGGGTTGTGTAACCTCCTCTATAGTCCTGCTCTTAAGCTTGCAGTAACACCTCTGTGCTGTCTTCAGTACAGCTAGATGACTCGTGGCTAAATTGCACCAGTGTCTCTTCAATTTAAATAGGGATTTTCTGTGTGGCGTGATATCAAAAGCTTTATTGAACAAAAGTATTTTATGCATTTCTGTTCTTAAAACAATTTCTTTGATAGCTAAAGAGTATGGGTTTGGCCTGGCATCTTTGGTCAACCCATGCTGAATCTTGTCCTGTTTTGTCTTTTTATGTCTTTTGTTTGTTTCCACCAAATGTTGTTTCAGATCCTTTCATCCCACTGAGTCAGCTGGTGATGGTTGCTCTTATTTTTCCTGGCTCTGTATGTGACTCTACTGTATTGTTTTGAAAGCACATTCTGATATTCTGTAATCCTATATTCTACCTGCATAACAACTCCACTGTTATTGTTTTTACTGTATGTGCAGTTATAGGAATCAGTGTGATTTCAGTCCTATTAGCTGACTTGTATGTTGTTATTTTCTCACTTGGATCCTTGTTTTGGCTACTTGCAGGGTTCCTGGTAAGTTGTCTTGTAATGGTTATTTATTCAGGAATCTCTATAGTTCTACAGGCTTGGTTTTGCTTAGATTTATATTTTTGAGGATTTCACACTTGCTGTTAAACCATCTTCTCTAATGAAGCCAACCTGTCCTCCAGCTGGTCTCCGCTTGCTTAATTTTTCAGCCAGCCCTTTTGGGGCTTGAATTTTTCATGCTCAGAGTATCCCAGGCAGGAGGTGCTGGAGTTTGTGACACTAATAATCCACATCTGGGAAGTGTACATAGGTCCGGAGAGGATGGATAGAATGGAATGCCACGTCCAGGGACTTCGGGCCATATTTAACTCTGTGGCTAGTATTTGCAATTCCCAATAATCTGCTTTCCTAAAGTGTAAACTTATAGATTTTGATTCAATTTTTATTTGGGTCTTATTTCTTTAGCATATTTCAACAGGAGTATGCCTTACTTTTCCTTTGAGCTTTCTGTAGCACCTGGGGAGCAGAAAATGAGATTTTTTCAGGTCTGTGTAATATCAGGCATTATTGATCATTAATGGCCAAGGATAGCAAAAAAACCCCCCAAGTAACAAGAAAAGAACATTCAGTAGGAAAACGATAATATCTTAGTTCTTGTGATAAATGAATCAATCTTTATTTCACATGGCTATGAAATAGCATAATATACTTTATCCCAAATTTTCTAGGATTTTTGGGCTGGTTTTGTTTATTATTTACTCATGAAAAAGTTTATTTGCTCTCATAGACCTGTTTTCTGTTTTGTCAGGCTGTGCAAATAAAACCATGAGAAAACACCATTGTAGTGGCAATAAACAAGCAAGCATCTTCATCATTGGTGGTACACACAGACATTCAAATCTGCTTTTAACAGATCATGAATCTCTGTGTGGGAAATGAATGAAGAAATATTTAACTTTCTGTTTATCTCCTCTGGTGTGTCTCCTTATACTCTGTATTTCTGTCTTGATTGATGTGCCTTTAACCTTTTAGGTGCTTCTCATGTTTGTTTGCCCATTTGTTTACCTCCAGCCTAGCTTTGTTTTTTTAAATAACTTTCCTGTATGTAAAACTGAAAAATCTTTCAGTAAAGGTTGTGTTACAGTTTAGCTCTGTACTGCTGTGTTGCCTTTGAAAAAAGAGGATTTTTTCCCTGTTCTTTTTTCTCTTCTTGCCACATATCCTGTCTGTGGAAGTTGGTTTGGTATCTTCTGAGCTGCTGTACTGCTCTGTGGTGCTACATCTTAGTTTTGTTCCCTTTCTGATTGGACTCCATTAAATTGATTTTTTTAAAATTATTTTTCATCTCTCCCATCACTTTGTATCTTTTCCCTGTTTCAGTGGGATAAACTCCTGCTTAAAAGAAATTTAAAAGTCATGAGTCTGAGAAATAATAACACCACAAGTAGTATATACAGAAGCAGCAAACAAGCAAATGCATGTTTTTGGGTAAATTGATTTTTAGAGAACGAAAAGAAATTTCAGAATATGCTTGTTTAGATTAATGCTTTTTAGGTTTTTTTTTTCAGATGGCTTTTATTCTCAGAAGTTGCTATTTGTCTGCTATGCTTTTTGTTTACTGTGTTATGTAATCTCCATTTGCTGAAATTTGCATTTCTGCCTTCATGAATATATTATTTTTCAGAAACATTTTGGGTCAATGAAAAACTTCATTAAAATATCTATTTATTTAGGAAATCAATCGCTGGAGGCTCCAGAAGAAACAATACCTTAGAATTTTTAAGCTTTGGTATTTCTAAAGTATTTATTGCTCTAACAGAAATTTACAGAGAAGGGGAATAATAGGATATTAAATTTGCAGTCGGAATGAAAATGGCTTTACAGATATAATTTGAAGGAAATCTAAGGTATTAGAATAAATAGTCCCACTATCTCAAATTTCATTAAATGATGTACAGGCAAAGACAGTAATGGATTTTTCAGCATTGACTGCTTCAGTGAGAGGTGAGCAGTTTGCATTTGAAAAAAAAAAGACTGATATAAAGGCTTAAAGCTTGCAGTTTCTTTTTTAACTGCTTATTAAAACAACTGATCAAATGCTTTCTATGAGATTTATTGCTTGCTTTCATCTGTCTTAGCCATGTATTTCAATAATTTAGAGTGATATTTTAGCAGAGTGATTTGGTAATGGCTCAGCAATAAGGCAATGTCTGATCTCAATGTAAAGGTTCAGTATTTGATGTTGTGTTTTCTCATATAGCACAGCATCCAGGACACAGCTAATGAGGGCTTGTAAACAGTAAAGGAGGTTGGGACACAAAGGAGATGTGCTGCTTTACAGAGGTGCTCACCCAATGGCACAGTAAATGAGAATTTTCTCTGCAGACCGCAGCTACTGCCAAATAACGGCGGAGAAACTGTGGGCGATGAGCACTTACTCTAATTGCAGCGCTGACAAGGAGGAAGCAACAGGATAAAAATAAACCCCTCATACTTCACTGGGCCTTCCATTACTGTAGCATTGGAGATTTTTGTATCTTATGAGTTAAGGGAATCTTCTGTCCACACATGCTTTGGGCTGAGTCCAGTAGAATATAGTGAAACATTTCAGGTCCAAAATACATTCAAGTTACTGGTTCCTGAGTTCTGTGAACGAGCACTAATCCCTGATGTTTATGGAATGAGGCAAACTGAACACTAAGTGGTGTTGAAGAAAGTGAAGAGGCAAAATAATGAAAGCAATAGTCTATCTTGTAGTTCCTCTTCTACAATTTAATGTAAAAGACTTCCATTTGAAGGCAAGGGAGCACTAAATACCTATTTCTGTTACTAACTAAATTTAGAAGAATATATAAAACATGATTTGTGGATGTTAATAATGTACATTTTAAATGGTCTATGCACAGTCCTGATTAAATGTGATCTATATTTTGTTTAGCATAGATTATAAAATCTCTAATTAAAAGCTGGGACTTTGTTGCACTAGGCATTTAACTTACTGCATATATACTGTAGCTGAGCTGCTGGTTTAAGGTGAGAAAACAGGTGGGCACAAAAGACAGATGGGGAAACACAAGGTGATGATGACAGTTATGGGGGTTGTAATAAGCTGCAGTTGCCATTTACCATCTGCCCAGCTACAGAGAGAAATTTTGTTATACCATTTTTTGTTGTAGTGCACTATTTTTTCATTTTGCCTTAAGGATGTAGAAGCGCATGTCCATATATATAGGACTGTGTTATTTGGTTCAGTGTTGGTTGGTAAACATTATTATTATTATTATTATTATAGTGACAGAGAATTGTTCCTTAGCTTTCATATATGTTCCACACCCTGATTTGTGGGTGCTTGGGATCTTGCTGGAATTACAGTTGATAAGGGGGTATCAGTGAGTGTTGATCTCTAGTAATAATCAAGTAATGTTTTTCCATTCTTGTAATGGAGGGACATAAACAAGAGCACTTTTCTCTTATATGTAGTGTTCCCAAGTTTTGCCCAAATTGCAGTATTTATTTGAATTTGTTTTAAATCTATCCAGTGTTTAGTTTTTCTTGCCTAAATCATCCTTTAAGCCCTGGTAGGCTAACTTGACTAAATTCACCTAAGGAATGCTTGATTTTCATTCTGAAAGGTACAAAAATAGTAAGGAATCAAGGTAGTTGTGTGGAAAGACTGATGCTGGTAAGTTCTGCTGTTTGAAATACAGCTGGTGTTGCAGTCTAGCATCACACCACATTTTTGTGGTGAGGATACACTAGGAGAGAGCATGGAAAGAGTGTGAAAGTTTCTAGGGAAGAGAGTGTTTAACAAGGAGCTGGTGCATATTGAGGAAATGCAGATGAAAACTGATAGAGCACATCTTGAAGGGTGGGTAAGACTGACCATAGGGGTAATTACAGTTTTTGCTTGTGTAGGCCAGTCATCCAAGGTTACTCCTGTAGTGTGGAATGAAGATAATGCTTTAGATTAAGCACAAAGAAGAACATCTTTACAATGAATGTGGTAAAACACTCAAATAGGTTGCCTGGAGACTTGATAGATGCCTTATTCCTGTAAGCTTTGAAGGTCAGGCTTGGATGGGGCTCTGAGCAACCTGATGTAGTGGAAGGCTCCTGCTAATATCAGGCACATTGGACTAGATAACCTTTAAGATCCTTCCAACTCAAACTATTTTGTGATTTGAGGATTCAGTGATTTCAGGAGTTGATTCAAAGTCCCTGATGTTTTACCTCCTGCTTAAAATCACCCCCTTGGTTTGCAGAGGTAGTAAGGAAAAATTAGTTTTCCTTTGTTTCCTTGCATGCTTCTCTGCTCTTCCCGTTGGCTTTGTTTGAGAGTCTCTCATATTCTGCACTTAGTTAAGAAAAGAACTCAAGTCTGTAAAGTAGAGCTCTGCTCTCTGCAGAATTCCTGCTCCTTGCTCCATAGACTGTTTGGAGGAAGGAGATCTTTGTAATATGTTGGCCCTGTTGATATTTGTGCTGCATTGTAGCAGTATCTTCATAGTGAAAACAGCTCCTTTGTAGCTGAAAACTAACATGGAACAGTGACTGCTGGGTTATGTGGAGTGAGTGGTGGTTTTGTCTTGGCTTATGTCAGTAAGAATTGTTTATAGCTGGAGGAGCAGTGGGACCTGAAGCTGGAACGTTGTAATAATGAAAATAGTTCTGTATTGCAGATCTTAAAATTTTAAGTAGGATTTTGTTTTGCAAGTTCACCTTTAGAAAAAAAATAATAATTTTATTTCCTTCTATTTCCTATCTTTTTAGAAATGTAGTTGTTTTCCAGATAAGATTTTCAAAAGGTTTGAAAGTCTCATGTCTGTTTCCATTAAAATTGAGTTTATTTCTCAAACCACCCAAACAGTTGAAAATCATACTATCCTTACAGAACTTGAACCTCCTTGTGATGATTTTTGTAAATCACATACCAGAAAAAAAACTCATGGTGGCTCCTTTCAATAACTGAGTGCTACAATTTTGCAAGTGAAGGACTCAGAGTCCTGAATTTCAAGAAGATTGAAAAAATGGAATCTGTCTGGACCACAGTCCTTGAAAGTGAGCAGTCCATGAAAATATGAAGTAAAGCTTGGCCAAGCAAATGTTCCTTGAAAAGGAGTTTATTTGTGCTCTGGGAAGTGTGCTCACATTTTCAATTGGAATATTCAAAGTCAAGATGTTTTTAATGGGAAATATCTCCTCCCATTTTTGTTATTATTTTTTTCCCAGGAGGATAAGAAATGTTTCATTGTGTTTTTAAAAAGCAGCCTACTGGGTGATTTAAAAAAAAAAGTATGACTTTTTTGTTGCATATATTCTATTTCAAGCAGTGAGAGTGGATTTTATTAGAGTAGTGTAAATAAATAAGCAGATGGCTTTGAATATTAATACTTTGCTTTGCATGTATTAAATGTCGGTATAGAATTTATTAAGAAGAAATATTTGCTGCTGGACTGTCTCTGTGTAGTAGGTAGTTTGGATTACTAAACATTTCAGTTTTATCCTAGCTAAGATATTGATCTCTTTGCACTGATGGCCCATAGCTGACTCATTATTTTTCCCATAGCAGTACTAAATATTGAAACCTACTGATGTTCTAAGCAAAATAAATAAATAAGACAATAAATTATGGCAGTTCTCTTCTGCAAGCTGCTGAACTGATAGAAAATGTATTATGGTTATGTCCTTGGAAGAAACTGGCTGTTTCAGTGTAGTGTGAACTTCTTATCAGGCTTCTTGTCTTCTTCTGGTTATTGACCACTAAATACTCTCAGCAGCTTTTTTTCACTATAAGTAAATCAGTCAAATAACCCTTACTGTAAAAAAAGCTCCATGTTAGACAAAGCATAAGAGTTCCACACTAGACTGAAGCAGAAGACATTTTATCCATATGGTCTCTCATATTCTGCCTGTCTGTGTTAGCCTAAACTTGGATATGCTTCTTTATGTTTTTTCCTCAGAGCAGTTGAAAATTGTAGATAAAAAGAATCTTACCCACATTTCTGTAAATGGCTACAGGAATAAAACCTATTGAATGCATGATAAAAAGTTACTGCAGCATGAAAAAGCTGTATTATGCAAGCATGGAAGCACTGTAAAAAGTGCTTGTAAAAGCATTTCAGAAGTTTTTCCCCACCATAGTTATGAGTAAGTCATCTCTTCTCAGTATCTTCTCTCTTTTGAGAAAATCAAAGCAATCAAATGCAGCAATACAAAGGGATGACATCTGTTTCTGTCTATTTAGTAGGAAAAATTACTTACATATATATCTATATATAGATATATATATATATCTATATATATCTGTATATGAACTTTCATCATCTTGGAAATCAATTTGTGCAAGAAATGCATAGGAAAAAAAGCATAATCTCAAAGTAATGTGCTTTGTAGTTTTAAATTGAGTGGTTTGTGCAGAGGGTAAATTTGTGTGTTCTTACAAACTGGTTTGTCTGCAACAACCATATTCTATTACATTATCACTGTTACAGAGTTTGAGAAAATACTTGCTCTGGAGAAAAGGGATTGAAATTGCTCTGTCATTTGGTTCCATATTGGATTACTGTTTTGGATAGAAAAAGATCACTAGCAATGTGAAGTACATGGTTATCTTCCCACTCAGTAGTGTTTCTTATGTAGAATCTTTTTTCTGCTGAAAGGTTTTAAGAGGATGTTTTTGTTTAATCTAGAATAAGATGTGTCAGTGTGAATGCACATGTTTGAAATCCAGTTTCCACATTGGCAGTCAATCTACTATTCTTGGTTTTCTTGCTCTTCCTAACTTTTGCTGTTAAAAATGTCTCCAGCTGCCTTGACATTCTGGGTAAGTGAAGCAGAATTTGGGTTTCTTCCAGCTGTGGTCACTGGGTGGCTCTTGGCACAAAGTGAAAACACTTGCAGTTAAAATGGGAAATATTTCTCACCATCCTAGAAATGTCGACTTTGAGGCAGATTGTTCTTAACTGAACAAATGTCATCTGCCACACATGACCCATGCATCCTCTGAAACTGCTTCAGAAACGGTTTTTTGAAAGAGATGAATGTTTCTCTTATTTCTTAAGCTAGCTATCTAAATTTATTTTTAATGGAGACCTGTCAGCAGCTACCCTGTATTTTTTTTAGTAGTGATGACAGATTCATAGTCCTAAACACATTTTTTTCTTCCTTTTCTTTCGTCCATTTAAATTTACTTTTACAACCTCATGTATTTTTGCAACACCATTTTGGTGGAGTAGTGTGTGTGAAGTTGTTCCAGGTGAGCGAGGTGAGCTTTTCCACCTTGCTGGAGTGAGAATGAGCGTAGGGCAGACTGGGGTGGGGCTCATGACTTCACTGCAGTGGCCCAGTTGTGCTAACAGAAGCTGCTGTGTCCCCACTGTATTGCTGCCTTCAGGCTGTTTTCTTTGGTGTGCCTGGTGGCTCCAGCTTACTTCTTCACTTTAGGCAATGTAGCAATCTGTGTGTGTGCCCAGGAGTTTAGCTAATGCTCAAATGGGATAAGTCTTTGGTGGTACAGAAGTGAAGTCCAGCCGAGAGATAATCTTTCAACAGAGATTTCTTAATTTAGGGAAATTTCTCAGGAGACCATGTTGTGTGAATTGCAAGGATGGGAATTAAGCCTGAAAATGAACAAATTGCAGCTTATTTGTCAGTGCTCATGAAAGCGCTTCAGGAATGGGAATGTGTAGTTTAGTTTCTGTTACTTGAATTGGATTGGTCCAGCTCTTGACCTTGGAGCACGGCGTGTCCTGCAACGGGCTTCACAACAACTTGCTGTACTCTCAGTGCGAGGAATCAAGACATCTCTTTGGATGGCAGAAATATCTTTCATCTCCAGCTGCTGAACCTTTTCTTGTGAATGTTCTGGTGCTTGGAGCTCCAGTCATAATGCCATTCCTATTCTCTTTGCTTGTGCTTTAATGCAGCTTTCCTGCAGTGCTGGCCTTTTGGTTAGAACAAGGAAGAGGCAGGGATGACTGATCACTGCCACATGTCTTCCCTTTGGTGGGTTCAGAGCATTTTTGCTAAAATCAGTGATGCATTTCCATTGACTTTGGTTTGTGAAACTTCATTGTAAAATTTTTATGGATTTTCAGTAAGCACAAGAAATGTCTGGGTCTAAGTTATGTATTTTGGTGAATAGCTAACAAGGCATTTTTTCATGTGTCATCCCTGCAGACTTGTTTTTCTGTCTATGCAGAATATAAAATCCACATTTACTCAAAACCAGTGCAGTTAAATTTAAGGGAGAAGAAGAGTATGTAATGTCATACAAAGTTAATTTATGATGATGAAATAACTATAACAAGTAGATTATGTTAATTTCTGAACATCTCTAAGGCTCAGTGTGTTTCTCTAGAAATAATTACTAATTTGATTTCAGCTTGACTTTCTTCCAAGGATCTTTAAAATATGAGTATTATGGCTCAGATAGGATAACCAGAATGTAAGTTTTCCTAAAAGCTTGTAGCAAAGTTGTACATGCAGCTCAGGAGGAAAGAATCAGTGTTAGAGTGTAATTAATTGACCGCCATAAGCTTTAAGACATTGTGTATTATTAATGACAGATGTTTGTTCCACTTTCAGAACAACTGTCATAAACTAATTGATCTTGACTTGGCCTGAGAAACTAAGGGTGCACACAGAGCAGGAATCATGGACATGACTGAGAAGAATCAGTAGCACCTCAATAATTTGTCTTTCAACACAGATCATTGTAGTCACTGTAGCAGTTCTAATCCTTCACCTCTCTTAACTCTCTTTGACCATTTTTTAAACTTTAGTTACTACTTTTTAGCCTGAATTCTTTTAAATGTTCCACAGAAAGTTAAATTGGTTACTCCTGTTATATTGCCTTTGTCTAAAGAGTCAAGAAACATTATTTTTGCAAATGTGCCTTTGGCATTCTTGTGCTGTAGGTTATTTCTTATTCCAATTTCCATTTCATTTTTGTAATCCATCATTCCTCTAAAAATTGCTTTTCTGCTTTGCATCCTTTTGAGTTCAGTCTGAGGGCCTGTCATGGGCTGGAGTAACCTGATTTCCTTGCCCTTTGCTGTTTCTTTTAAGTGTTGCTATTTCGACTTCTAAATCAACTGCCACATCCAGTAAGAAAGATTCATTAAAAAAAAAACCAAAAAACCACAGCTGGTAGAAGATACTCTGTTAATGGGGATTACCTAATCATTTAATGCCTGAATTGGGGGGAAAATTATTTTTTTTTTTCCTTCCAAATGTATGGACAGTTTTCATATCATCTTTGCTGGAAGCTCAGTTGTCTTTGCCCTTCTAGTTGTAGTGCCAGCTTCCTGCCAGTTCTACATCCTTGGAGCACCAGCTTTTCTCTTTGGGGAATGACCAGCAAAGGGCAGCTGTGGAGTTGTGTAAAAGAACTGCAGGACCACTTGTGGCAGCATTTTAAGTCTGTATTGAATACATGGAAAAAGAAGTCAAAATACTCAACCTTTTTTCAAGAAGATAAATAATAGATGTGAAATATCTTTCCTGGTTATTATTGTGGTATCTGCATCTGCCTTTATTTGTGAAGAGGTTCTGTCTGTTCAGATTATCCTTGATTGACATTTGGTTGAGAGAAGCCAGCTCTGTTCTTCTCAGGTCTCTTGGCAGCTGTGAGCAGCTTCCTCAGCTGATCTCCTGTTCTTTCCTCCAGTTCTCTGGTGTGTTTCTGTGGGGTTACTGAGGAGGCCCTGGGGCACTTGGGCTCTGCTCTCCTTGTTTAGGAGCAAAATTCAGCCAAGCCTCGTGTCAAAGATAAACCCTCTCAGACCACCAAGCAGTCAGTGTTGGATCTTCTTGCTCTCTGTAGTATTGCTGTGTCTGGGTGGAGGCAGGGGAAGGGCTTCACTTGTGTCTGCTCCTGTGCACTGAGAGGAGCATCACCTTCAGACACCTGGGAAGGGGAAGGGGAGGAGGATGTGCCATGTGGGTCAATCAGAAGAGGAATAAAGCTCTCTTAAGGACAGTGGTGGTTATCACACTAATTACTGCTGAAAAGTACACACTGCTCAAATAAACAAAACTCAGGGGTTTTTCTCAAAAACATCTGCAGTCTTTGCTATTTGTGGTCAGAGCCTGTGGAGAATATTTTTGTGGTGGCAATTAAATGGACATAGGTTGTGGTTTTAGCTTGTTCAAAAGGAGGGAGAGAGGGAGTTGAGATAATACATTTCTCTGCAAAGTAAAATTTTTGTTACTTTCTGATGACAGATCAGGAGAATGTAGCAAACAAAATGTTTTGAGACGCTTCAGCCTTGACTGCTGCTGTGTTCCTGGGGCCAGGCCTGTGGCTTTCTGGGGAGAAAGGAAGGTCATGCTTATCACACACAATAAAATATAGTCAACCTTAAAGAAAAACAGCAGGAAAGTTTGGTCTTCTCATCCCACCTTTTGATCTAAGTTTCTTCGGCAGAGTATTTTTAAGCCATAATTTTAACTATGTTTTGACATTTATTTAAGCCTTGGCTGCCTTAATGATTATGCAGAAAAGTTTTTTTTCCTATTTTTCCTTAGAATAACTATGTCCTAACTCCTAGAAAATAGTCACATTAAACACAACGATCTTTATTTAACTAAAAAACCCCCAAATTAATCAGTTCATTAAATGTCAGCTTAGCATTGCCTTCTGGCTCTATCATCCCGTGATTACGTTTCTCAGAATATTTCAATTTAACTGTCTTGCAGTAAGATATTAAGTGTGGACTTTTAGTTTTGCTGAAAATTGCTCCTTCTCTCAAAATTTATAAGGTCCAGAACATATGTATGTACTCAGCACACCTCAGGACTTAAGGATTCTTTTCATCTTTAAGGGAAGGGCATCCTTCCCTTTCCCTTCCTACTTTTCTCCCCTCACTCCCATTTTGACTGTGGGCCTTTCATGTGGAAGATAGATGGGGGATGAATAAGCAGAATCTTTCACCTGATGAAAACTTTAAAAATATCTCAACATCATCGTTGTTGGAGATCTATAATAGAACAAAAGTTGCAAAGAAAGTGCAATTTTCTTAGGTCCTCAACTCCACCTTAGCATGGTATGGGATTTGGGTTGAGTGTGGTTTTGTTTGATTGAAGGTTTTTTTAGAAGTGACTGACAGGAGATGCCTAGGTTTGAAGTAATTTGTAATTTTGTCCAATATCAAATACATGATCTTGCTCTCCTAGTTTGCCAAGTTGTAATGGAAATAGCATCTTCATGATAGCTTTTTCTTGCTTGCAAAAATGGAAACTCTGGAGGGTAAATAGCAGTCAACAAAATAATGGGATTTGCTTGTTCACTGATGTTGTGTCTACTTCTCTTGGCTGTAGAGGTCCTGGAGAATTGGTGTGCTCAATTTGGATTTTGTCAAAAGAAGATTTTGTTGTAAGGGTGCATAGCTTATAATGGCAGAGAGGAGTGGAATGAAGGCATTTTGTGCCTTGATCTGGCACTGCAGTTACTAATGGGATTCATCATTATTGTATACTTCTTTGATTTTTACAGTCTGAGGCTGTCTGAGTTATTAGAATATCTTGACTTATACATGTTTCTTTGGAGATACATTTTTCTACCATCCCAGATGCTGAATATTAACAAAGCTGTGTTAATGTGCTTGATTTTGAATTACAGTATTCTGGAATGTCTTTATCTTCATTTAGTCATGCATACGTGATTACAACTTAATTTAGTTTTTGCCTAGAAATATGTGAATGGTCCTGTGTTCTCTATTAAAGCTCACTTAAATAAGCTGCATGAGAAGTGATGGCCGTGTGTTGCTAAAGGGGTAACGCTTTAGAAGGGGATGTTGTTGCTGCTTATGCTCCCAGATAAGAGATTTTCAGCCTAATGCAATAACTATACTGAAAAGTTCTGTGTACCAGTGCATTAAATAGACATATCTTTCAGAGTGAGATATTATCTAATTATTTTATAACCCACAAATTTCTCAAGAAGTGGATTTTTTCGTGTTAGATCATATAACAAAAAATGTAGAGGGTTTTTTCTTGCCTATATTTCTTGTATAATAGTCTTATACTTAAAGATTAGGAAAATGAGCTGCAGTGGTTTTGCAGATAAATGACAAAAACTGTTTGTTGGCATATACAGATAGAGTTGTGTTTACAATTACATAATTTATAATCTGTAAATCAAATGTTTGTTTTGTGGGCTGGGGGGGGCTTGGCTCTTCACCAAGGCATTTCCAGTTCTGTGGAGGAGTTGGAAATATGTAATATAAAAATAAAAAGAAAAAAGCAGAGGGAGAGGGTAAGAGAGAGGGGAAAAAAAGCATGAAAAATTGATTGTGCAATGCTGCTCATTCATGGTTCCTTCTGGTATTCTGAGATTTTGTATCAGGGTAAAACATTAACATTCTATTATTCAGTATAGAACATGAAAGCATGAAAGTTTTCTCATGAATTTAGGGATGAAAATTCACTTAAAAATACATTTTCATGATTTGTTTTAAATTTTGTTGCTGTTAAATGCTGCTGTGAGGATGCAGGAATTGTATTTCAGGATTAAGAACAGTAACCAGGCATTTCTAAAGTACCTGTAAAGAAATGAGGGGAAATGGTTAACGGAGAATTAAACTTCTTAAAATGAATGCAGAGATATGGGAGGGTATGGAAAAAAAAATCCTTTCTCTCATCTAAATTCATAGTTGGAAATACAGACCTACTGATGGAATCCCCAATATCCTAAAAGGATAGTTTTTTGTTGAAAATGTTTTGTCTTTACCATTGTATAAGTAGTTATGATTTTAAGTCATAATTGACAAAATAAGTTCAGTCAGTTATGGTAAATGTTGGAATATTAACATATTTTTCTTAATATTTTTTCTTTTTACCTACTTGTTAGAGAAACTTTATCCTCCATCTCTGTTTATTCTTTGCCAAAACTCTCATTTTTAAGTCTTGATCCCAGCTGCTGAGATGAAGAGTCCTGTATCACATGGAGTATGCATTCTTTCCTAGGAAAAGTGTAACAATTCAGTGGGAGATTATTTTAGTTGTTTTCTGTGTTTTAGAAGTATTCTAGAGAAATGCTGCTATATGGTATCAGAAATGGGAGTAAGATTAATCACTGGAGAACTATTTAATAAAGATTTCTCTACTTAAGCTTGGCTCTTGTCTGTGGTTAGAGATAAATACTGGACAGGGACCCATTTACTGGTGCCTGTTTCTCCTTCTTTTCTGCTGTCATATCTCCTAAATAAACACCTTTTTAAAATAGAAGGAATTATAGCAAATTCCCTTCTAAACACAGTGCCAAGGTCATAATGTAAATATATTGCAGAATATTCCAGTTGTTCTAGCAAGTGGCAAAGTTTTCTGATCCTACCTCCTGCATTTTATGTTGAACACTGAAATTTTAATCTTAAATTTAGTTATTTTCAACTTTCCTGGCTTAATTTAATCTGTTTTGGAGAATAGTAGTAGTATATTATGTAATAAGAAATAAATTCTCACCCAACCCTTGCACCTAAGCTCAGAACTGTAATGAAACTCAGATTCAGATGTAGTCTCTTGGGCTAATAGTAATCAAAGCCATCAGGTAAGAGTGTGGTTGCCATAGTACATGTCTGCCTTTGCTGTGGCTTATTTCATCTGTGTCTCTTTCTTTGATCTGAAAGGCATTTTTAACTGGAACGCAGTAGTGTGATGAGCTGCTGGTGGTCTTTGTCTGTAATGTGATGTGCTGGTTTTGGCTGGGATAGAGTCAATTTTCTTCATAATACTGAGTATGGGGCTGTGGTTTGGATTTGAGCTGGAAATTGTCAATAACACAGGGATGTTTTCGTTGCTGCTGAGCAGGGCTTTCACCAAGCCAAGGCTTTTCTGCTCCTTACCCCACTCCACCTCACCAGTGAGGACACTGAGGGTGCAGAAGAAGTTGGAGGGGGCACAGCTCGGGCCACTGGCCCCAGCTGATCCAAGGGACATTCCAGACCTTCTGGCATCATGCACAGCATATAAAGCTGGGGGAAGAAGAAGGAAGGGGACGTTCAGACTGATGGTGTTCATCTTCCCAAGTCACCATTAGGCATTGTGGAGCCTTGCTCACCTGGAGATGGCTGAACACCTACCTGCCCATGGGAGTTGGTGAAGGAATTCTTTTGTTTGCTTTGCTTGCATGCTTAGCCTTTGCTTTAGCTATTAAATTGTCTTTATCTCAACCCAGGAGCTTTTTCATTTCTATACATCTTGATTTTCTCCCCCATGCTGATGTAGGGGGAGTTAGTGAGTGGCTGCATTGTGGTTTGTTGCTGGCTGAGGTTAAGTCATGACATGTAGTAAGCTATACTGAATAGTGGTTATTAGAATGTTTTGTTATTTACATGACTTTTGTTTCTCCTGTTGCTGTGATTTTGAAATACTTCATGTCTAGGCTGTTCTTTGTGCTAAGAGTGCTGTTTTTCTTTTGAATACCGACCTGGGTCTTTCCTTTGTAACTGTTACTGTAAAAGCCATATGCAGTTGTTGATGTAAGTTTTTCTCTCCTAAATAAATGGTCTCTTTATAAAATCAACATTATGTCACTAGATTTAGAAAGGAAATAATTAATAGATGTACTAGGTAATTTAGCTGTCTAGAATTTCCCTGATCAAACTGTGGTATTATGTAAAGAATTACCAACCAATAACTTCAGCTTCTTGCTTTTTTAGCATCTTGCTTGAAATCTCGCATGACATTAGCTGAAAAAAGCCAAAGTAAGACACACACACACACACATACTAACACTCTGAAGAAAAAACACCCCAAACCAACAAGACCCACATCAGTCCAGCCTTTTAATTTAAGCCACCCCTTGAAAAATTGAAGATCATGTTGATCTTCATGCTTGATTACTATGCTCTAAGAATTCATAGAGAAGCAAATAGAAAACATATAAGGAGTGTTGTTTTTTCTTTTGAGTATGTCTACCTATTTCCAGATTTTCACAACTGCTGTGATAAAAGCTGTCCTCATTGACTTCTACCAATGCTGTGCAAGTTGTTTGGATAGTGTCTGTGAACTTAAGCTTCCTAGTTTTTAATGTTTAATTAAAAAGTAAAAACTTAGAATACTTCACCAAAGCCACACTTGTACAATACAATTAGTCACGCCTGTATTACATAAAAAGTAGAACAACAACACAGGCTAACAAAAGAAGCTTGTTTTCCTAGGGAAGATTGAGGGAGTTCTTTTGTGGAAGCAGCTTTGCCGTGCTGCTTCTCAGTGGCTTTGGCCTGTTCTGATGTTCACAACAGTGCAAAGTGGACCAAGATTTATGAGCAGTCAGCAGAAGTTAAGAAGGACAGAAATAGCTGTTGTTTAGAGAAGTGGACTGGAAATCAAAATGAAGTCTACCTAGCTATAGCTACCACAGATCATGAAGAAAAGCAGCATGCTTGCATCCCCTTGTGGTCATGCCCCATCCTAGGATTTTTGCCTCTTTTGTCCTTTATACTCAGTAGGAATCAAATTGTACTATCAATAGGAAGCTTTTGGTGTTTAGCATTTTGTAGGTGCTTGATGTAAAATGGACAGGACTTCAGAGTCTGACTGTTTTGCTTCTCTTGATGTTTTCTGTCTTATCCATAGCAATTATGTGTGAGGAGTGACGTTTGTGACTCACTGCTGCTCCTGTGATATTTTAGATATTTTTCAGGAGAAGTGAAAACTTCTTTCCCCTCTCAACTCCTCTCTCCTCCATTGTAGGTAATCAAAGCCTTGTAGTCAGAATTTGGGAAGTTTATGGGTTTGGGAGGTAAGGCTTTATGGTGAGGCTGCTTTAGATTAGTGACTGGAGGATAGTTACTATTTTCAACATTCTGTGGTGCCTACTGGATGAAAACCATCTCTGCTTTCCATGGCACAAAGAGGAGCCCAGTGCTTTTCTTTGTCTAAGCTTTGGTAGCTTCAGTCTGCAAGCCTTCTGTGGGTAATGACATCTGTGGCATTCACATTCTCTGAAAAGATTCCTTGCCCAGGATTTTTCTCCTGGGAAGCTGAGAAGCCTCAGAGAAAAGGAAAACTATTCTTATCTCATTTGCTTCTCCTGTATTTTGCTCATGTGGAATGTGTTTGGAGATTGTTTACCCACAGGTGATTGTTTCATTGGATTCTGGTGTGAGTTGTTTTGACTCATTGGCCAATTATGGCCAAGCTGTGCTGGGACTCTGGAAAGAGTCACATGTTTTCATTATTATCTTTTTAGCATTCAGTAAGTATCCTTTCTGTATTCTTTAGTATAGTATAGTATTCTTTAATATAATATAGTATTATAAAGTGATAAATTAGCCTTCTGAAAAGATGGAGTTGGATGCATCATTCCTGCCTTCGTTGGGGCATTCTCTGCAAATACAATAGGCATCCAAGTCTGAACACAGTAGCTTGACAGAGGGACTGACATACTTGGTGATACTGCAGATGTGGTAGTACTTGCTCCTCTTGTTTCTTGTTTCTTCAAGAAATACAAAACAAGTCTGTGAAATTGAGTCCCACATTGATTTTTATTTCTCAGAGGCAGTTGCTGTTAAATTCTTGGTAAAGTAATGTTGGGAGAGACTGGAAAATACTTCCAGGTATGGCACCATTCTTCCTAGGAATTGTATGATACAAGCAGGAGGGAGAAGAAAAGCCCACAAACCCTCTAGAAATGCAGTAATGCTTGTTTTAGCTTGTGGGACTGGAGAATTGATTCTATTTTTTTTCTTTCCTACTGATATTTTAGCCTGCCACAATAATGTAGTCCTGCCTTTAGGCAGCTTTTCTAGTGAGTGTTCTGTGCTTGCTTTCAAAGGTATGTTGAGGTGAAATGAAAAAGAAAATTGTAGTTAGAAACAAAGGAACTTTAAGTTAATGATGAGAAACACTCCAAAGTTCAAAGTACATGTGTTTTGTCTTGCTTGTGGTAAGATACTGTTGTTAGATCCTGAGTTACTGAGGATCGTGTGCTCAAATCTATCTATTCAACAAAATTGTATTAATAAGAAAAAATATTATAATAGCAAAATTTACTGATGGCTGTGTTTCTGTGCCCTGTCTCTTCAGGAAAATACTATAATTGGAAAAATAGTGAATCTTATTTCTTAAACTTGTCAGTATCTTCATTTAGAAAACCTTTTGTTGTTGATTCAGCTTAAGAATACCAGATGTTTTAAGCCAGAAATCAAAAGCCTGCTCCTTTTTGGAAAAAAAGAGAAAAGAACTTCCATATTAGCTGTATTGTTACTGATTCTATATCAAAATGTTTGAATTTTCTGTGCCTGTAAGAGCTAGGTTTTATTGTTACTCATTAAATAACCCAGCAAACCATCTGGCATGTACCAAAGGAAAAAGAAATTTCAGCTTTAGATTAGTAACAGTAGAAAATCCCCCAATTTTGCAGCTGATCCTACATTTTACGGATTTTTTACAAACTTGAGTGACTCTTAATTTATAATGTTTAAGTATTATATATAATTTTAAAGAGGCTAATTATTGCCCTGGTTTTGTTTGATAAGTTTAACTATTGCCACATCTTTATAGAAGAAAAGATGAGATTGAAGGCCTGTTGTATTGGGCATAGGGCAAAATGTCCCTGCTGGTGAGCAGCAGGTAGCCTCTTCTCATTGACAGAGAGGGGTGTGTCCACCAGCTGGTGCTTAAACTGCTGCTTGCAACTGGAGTTCAGATGCAGAATTCCATGAAACCCTGAGCCCAGATCACCCATGCTGTTTTGTTTGGATCAGTGGCTTATCTGATGGAATAATTCAGCTTTAGAAAGGGATGTACTGAGGTAAATAGCTGAGCAGGATCTGCAATGAGCTGATCAGTGTGGACAACAGCTGTGCCCTCTCAGCTCACTTAACTATGCCCAAGCCCATGGCTTGCTCTGGCACTAGGAGCAGGGTCTAGTTGTCAGCAGAAACCCTCTGTTCACTTATATCTGCTGATGTGATCATGCTTCTGCCTGCACGGCCTGTGACCCCAGTCCCAGTGTTCACTGGGCAGAGAGGAGTCAGGACTCCTGCTACCTTTGTATTCTCTGCAGAACTTCAGGTTAACAGCTGACAGGGATCTTGTGGCAACCTGCAGCAGTTGGTGGTGAACTCTTAGTGAAGAAAAGAGATGAAGCCCTAGAGAATGTCAGTGCTGCTTGTCCATGCTCAACTATCTCCTAGTCCAAAAGATGAAAATGGGAAATGAGTAAGCAGAGTGGCGTGAAAACACAGGGAACCAAGGGTTAGCACTGAAGATTAGGAAAGCCTGAGGTCTCATATCCAGTTGCACGTTTAAAATAGATTAATCAGACTCCTGCTTGATGGGAAATTCGTATTTCAAATGTGAGGTCGAAGCAAAGACAGGCAGTGGCATTAGAAATTTGGGTGAGAGGGTCACAGGGTGTCATGGATCATTGAGGAGGCCATGAGCTCAGATGTATTTAAACAACCCATCCTGCATCAAGACTTAAGCCACTTGGAAAAACATCTGGCCAGAGGTATGTTCAATATAAAGTAGCAGGAAGTAGGGCAAGAGGCTCTTAGAGTATGGGGAATAGATCCTGTGAAAGATGCTACTGGAGACACATGGAGGGAGAAGATTAAGTGACAGAAGAGGGACACTTTAGGATTATGTAGGGACTCCAGAAGAATGTGAAAGAGATCCCCAGAAGGGAATCAAAGCAGCATGTATGGGATCCCACAGTTGCCCCAAGACTGTATACACTCTGTGGCTGATCAGCCTGACTCTTACCCTGGACTATGTATTCTCCCCCTTGGAACAGGGAAGCTATGTCAGAAACCACTGCCCTAATACACCAAAGTCCCTTCTTCTACTGCTGAATACTGAAGTCACGTAGTTTGGAAAATTGTGTCTACATCTGTGATAAAATGTTTTGATATCTGAGCCCATCTGGTCTTAAACTATGAGTCAGTCAGGGAGGAGTGTCTGTGAAGCTGAAGGAGCCTTGATAGCCATCAACTTTGTGGTGTATTCAGAAAGTTAAACTACCAGTATAGTGGTGCATCCTGACTGGGTGCCTGCACCCACCAAAACCTTTCTATCATGCCCTTCTACAGCTGGACAGGGAAGAGAAGATGTAACGAACGGTTTGTGGGTTGAGATAAGGACCAGGAGAGATCGCCCAACAAATGTCATCACAGACAAAACAGACTTAAATTAGAGATATTAGTTAAAGTTATTGTTAACAAAATCAGAACAGAATAATGAGTAGTAATATCAGACCTTTAAAACAACTTCCCTGTACCCCTCCTTCTCAGCTCTACCTCCTCCTCGCCAGTGGCACAGAGAGACAGGGAATGGAGATTGTGGTCAGTTCATCACATGGTGTTCCTGCCACTGCTTAGGGTAAGGAGTCCTTCCCTTGCTCCTGTGTGGGGTCCCTCTCATGGGGGACAGTTCTCCAAAGTGAATCCATCCCATGGGCATCAGTTCTCTGCGAACTGCTGCAGTGTGGGTCAGTGCTTCAAGGGCAGGCTGTTCCAGCACAGGCCTCCCGTGGGCTCACAGCCCTCTGTCAGGCATCCCCTGCTCTGGTGTGGATCCTGTCCACGGGCTCCAGGAGTATTTCTGCATCCCATGGTGCTCTATGGGCTGCAGGGGCACAGCTGCCTGCCCGTGGTTTGTGCCATGCAGGGGAATCTCAGCTCAATGCCTGGAGCCCCTCCAGCCCTTCTGCCCTGCCCTTGGTGTCTGCAGGGCTGCTCCTCTCACGAGTTCTCACTGCGCTCTCCTCTGGCTGCAGTTACATCCGTGCAGTAACTTTCTCCTTCTTTTACTTGAATATGTTATCACAGAGGCTTTGCCATCACTTCTGGTGGGCCCTTGGCTGGCAGCACGTTCATCTTGGAGCCAGCTGGCATTGACCCTGCTGGACAGGGGGAAAGCTTCTGGCAGCTTCTCACAGAAGCCACTCTTGCAGCCTCCCTGGTACCAAAAGCTGGCCATGCAAACCCAATGCAGTGTCCTAATAAAAACCACAGTTTAATTATCTAAAGATTGTGTAGTGTTTTATACTCATGCTTTTTTTCTTTAAGTTTTAAAAAATTTTGATCCCTTTGTGTAATGCTACACAAGGAATATTATAAATCTGTCAGGTTCACCCACTGATTCTACACTATGCTTTTTGAGTCTTTAGTGAGGGAATTTAGCTTCCCATTTTTTTCTTCTTCTCCTCTTGTTCCTTCTATTTCTTTGGAAACTTTGTACTATCCCGTTTTTCCCGTGCAACTTGACTGAATCAAACTCAGAGGAAGGAGGGGGGAACAAGGTACAACTGGAAACATTGCCTAGTTGTGCATGTAAAGACAACTCATTGGATATTTGTGCTCCTTAGCTGGGAAAGCCCTTTTTAAGAAATGTAAGCAGCTGAAATTCACAGTTTAATACAATTTTGCAAAATTCTGATGTACCAATTTCAATCTTACAGTAATTTTTTTATAGTAACATTTTATGCTGGTACCAATAATACTGGCAGTGCAGAAATAAAGGACTGTTTATTAAAAAAAGAAAGCCAAAAGCAGCTGCTGAAATAAAATACTGTGGTAGTGAATAGTATTGTCCCACCACCTTGAATTACATTTCTCTTCAAATTCTTCCTCTGGACAGCTCCTGTTGTTCTACTAAGTAGTTTGTATTTTGAGGCAAGGGTTTTGTGCTAATGCAACTTCTGAAACAATTTGTTTGTAGGGTAAGCAGCAGTAATGAGCACAGCTTTCTGAGCTGTTACAGATGTACCTAAGCTGTGCTAGCTGCACAGTGCAGCAAAAATCATTTGACAATACTGAGGACAAAAGTGCTGCTACTGTTACTATTTTCTATAATAGATATGGTCATTACTTGATATCACAGGCAGTACCTGTCACAAGCCATTTTTCCAGTTAGAAGGACTATAATTTTTCTCTTTTATTGTTCAAATTTCACTGCATTAGTGTGCTGACCATAATGGCAGTGACTTTCTGAGTTAATGTTTTTTTGCTTCTTTTTATAGTAGATTTTGTATAGAATGTGGAAACTGATTAAAATGACCAAAATAAAAAATGAAAGTGAGAAAAAGTTCTGTTTTTTCTTTTTCTTTCTTGTTGCTGTGACTGCTTTCTGTTATTTATTAGAAGTTGAGACAGTTTAGTGACTGTTTTTCAGGCACTTTTCGTCTGAGTAGTGGAGAGATTGCAGTCTTAATGGGATGATGAATGAGTTGTGGACCTTCTCCTATGGAGTCTCCACATATTCCTTCAGAATATTTTTGCTATAAAATAGTTTTGTAATGTCAGTTACTGCTTAAAATGTCCTCAGTGTATTGTGCCCTGGTAGATGTTAGAACACATTCAGCGTTTTTTCTTGAAAGGAGATTTCTGGGTAGAAGAGTTGGGGGTGGTGAATCTCCACATTCTTTAGTTCCTTGATGTTGCCACTTGGTGAGTGCCTTGGGGAGACATAGATAGGCTGTTTGTGGATTTCACTATTTCTGTGGATTCATTCATTAGTTGCTCTGGAGTCTTCATCACTTTTCCCCCCTATTTTCTTTTATGATGCTAGTAACTTTTGTGATATTTAAATGGTATTTAATTCTAAACACCTCCTGGATGTTCTGCAAGAGCCAAAAGTTATGAAGAGCAGTATTCTTGCATGGCCACTTGTGGCATTCATTGACACACGCATAGCTCAGACTGGTTTACTGTGGGGCCTGGGACAATGTGATGACAAGTGAGATGAAATTGGTCTCTGATCAGTTGTTGTTACTGGCTTCAAGTCAGTTATACTGTATTTCTTGTCTGATGAGGCTTGCTAACAGCATAAGCTGGTGAATCTGGTGTCCTTGTCCTTAAAAGGTTAGTGAGATTTGAATGAGCCAGGTGTCCTGGCGCTGGCAGGATTTAAATTATGCTAAATTTTTATTAGAGTAAATGAATTTCTGATGATGCATCCTGCTTAAAATGCTTTTATGAAAAGGTGTACGGGCTGATTTTTACTGGAAATGATTCTTACTCATATTTTAGGAATTAAATTTTCATACATCTGATTACTTTTAAGAAAGTTTGAAGTATATACTCTATGACTAGTAAAAAACTCATAAGAAACCTTACTGTCTTTTATGCAGACCACGTCAAAATTAAAGATGAAGAAAAAAGCAACTAAGACCCAAGAAGCCAAAAAAATCTTGAAGAAGAAATTTAAAGTTAACACAAAAATAGTTTTTACTGAAGATGGAGAGGTAAGATCACTTAAAAATAATTGTATTTTTTTTGGAATTGAAGTTTCTATATTTCTGTATTCTATTTGTAGTTTCTATAAAGTCAAAAATGTACTTTATAACTGTATAAAAAGACACACTGCTAAAAAATGTGTGGTATTTGTAATTGGCTTACCTTTTGCAAAAGAGTTCAGCTTCCATTTAGAATTCAGTTCCAGTGAGAAAAAGAGAAATGTTGAGCACTGACCTCTTTTCATCGTTGCATGTATAAAATACTTGTATGAGAGTTGTAAGTGGATATACAGAATTGTATCTCTTTTCTGCCTATTATCTTCAATTTCAGGTGGAATCAAGAGCTTGGATTTTTTTCTCACAGAAATGTGAAACAATTTTCCTGTAGCTGTTTGCTAAAGCTCCCCCAAGTCTTGAGTTAATGTACCAGAATTGAAAGAAGACCCCGATTTTCTTCCCAGCATTCACTATTTCTAGATTAAAAGTTTTGTTACAAAAGCTAAGGAAGCACCAAATTTTGGCCTACTGGTGCTGCTGTAGCAGTGCTTGGAAATTTGCCAGTTATTTGATTTGTTCTTTTAGTAGAGCAATAGAAAAATTTATTGGCTTTATACTGAAAGGTACTATTGTGCACGCTGGTCACTCTAGGGTTTCCCTGTGGAAATAACCTCACTAGCAAATGTCCACATTCCATGAACTTTTCTATAATTTGATTTCACAGCTTCAGATGCTGTGCATGTTGTTTTTTCCATTTCCAGCAGTAAGATAAAAGTAGGGTGGGTTTTTCCCCCGCTTTATAATAATTTCAGTAAGGCATAAAGAGAGGTCACATTTACAAGTATATAATTTGCTTTTTTTCTGACAAAATACAGCATTTTATATTGCAGGTGAAGGGAGTGTAGCTACATGCGTAATTACTAACATTAGGCAGAATGTAAAAGGTTTTAGAGGTTGCCCCATTGACTGAAAACAATGTCAGATATTTTTAGATATTCAGAAGCTGTTGTGTCAGCTTCAAATTCATATGCAAATGTTTTAGGTATCTATGCAATGAAGCAAAAAGGAGGAAGAATTGAGAGAAATCAATCACAAAGATTGTAGTTTGAAAAGCAATACAATAGAAAAGGGGTGACATTTAAGGAAACACAAAATTTGCATCTGTGGATGTTGTTCTTGCTTTTTTTTCTCCCTGAGCTGTGTAAAATTGTGCATTGAAATTTTACTGTTATATTCTGCATGCTTCTTTTTGATAGTCCTCTAAAAATGTATCTTTCTAGAAAATACAACTGCACAAACTCAATTTTACAAAAGGATGTGAAACAATGGGTTGGATTTATCTGTACCTATTAAATAAACAGCCTGTGTGCATTAGGGAGTCCTAAATGTGTTTGGTTTTGCATTTGTACTGAAAAGCATTCTATATTTTCTGCCGTGTACTATCCTTTCAAGAGTTAGTACTCTACCAATCCATGAGCAAGAATGATTTTGCAAAGACTTTCCCTTGGAAGGTGTGTGCTCATACCCTGAGGTATAAGCTACTAGGTGATGAGATAGATGGGGATATTTTTTGGTGAATATATAGTCTTTGTCTTGAATTCAGAGTTTCAGATATTTAGGGGAACCTGGATGTGTTCAGTGTGTCATCCATCAAACATTTCATCAGCATGAGTCATCAAACATTTCCAATACACTCAGAACAATAATCAAAAAACCCTGCCATGTCTGTTCTCCTTGCTCCCCTCAAAACATGAACCTGCAGTCATGTTTTTTTTTTTTTGTTTTGTTTTTCTTTTTGTGTATTCTGGAATAAAGGATTGTCTAATTTTTGTCTTGGTTAATATGTTGGAATGTTGATTGTTTAGATGAAAGGTACTGTTTAGATTTACTGACATTTGTTTCTGCTCTCATTTTTTCTTGAGAGCAAGTAGTTTTTTCTCCCCAAATGAGTAGCAGGATTAGAAATTACTTGTTCTAATCAGGAAAGAGGACAAAATAAGGGAAGAGATTGAAGTGAGTTCACTAAACAATAATGTGAGCCAATGAAGACACTTACTTTAAAATAATAATTTTAAACTGAATGTGGTGTTAAATAAGGTCTATTAATTTGTTTCCTTTGCAGATGACTTTTCTTATTTGGTGTGAAAAAATAATGTATTGGAATATTTAAGACACCAAAAGTGTGATGTGGAAAAAATGATTCTAACCATTATTTTTCTTGCTGGCATCTCTAATTCAGTTAGTGCAGCAGTGGCCACCTGTGCAGAAATCCAATTTGGCACAAGCAGATGAGGAAGATGATGCCAGTGGTATCAACTTAGATAAAGCCAAAGAAATTCTGCGTGAAGAAGACAAATTTGACAAAGAAGAATATAGGAAGAAAGTAAAGGAAAAACATAGGGTAAGTTGATTTCTACCTCAATTACTGAAGTACAGAAGTACTGCACTCTGGATTGCTCAATGAGGAAAAATACTTAAATACATTGTGAAATAAATGTAGTACAAGTTCATTTAAGTTCTTCAGTTTTCTTCAGGACTACACTGCTCACAGGAAAACTTTTAATAGCTGGATAGCACAAAGCCTTATTCAGCATGAAGTGTTGGTAAGAGTGGAATTTTATTTACAATTTTAAAGTTTGGTAAATTTAGTAGGAGTATCTTTTTTTTTAAGCAGTGTTCACTGGAAGGGTTTGTTTCACTAAAAGAAAGTATTATTAGGCATATATGCTCTAAAACCTGCTGGCAGTGAAAGAGTATCTCTGAAATGTCTTCAGACTACCATTTGCTCAACATTACGTGTCACATTTCAGCTAGGCCAAAGTGTTAACTTTTTGTGTTAGGGTGCTTAGGGCTATCAGAATTTACTGAATGAATTACTCAAACTACATGATATGATTTTGGCTGTGACTTGAAAAAATCAGTATCTGCAGTCTCTCTGGTGTTTAAAAACCTTTAAAAACCTTTAAAAGTTGCAGACCACAAGTTTTCCACCTACTTCTCTATTATTTGTTATGGACCAAAGCAGGGTTGTCTGACCTTGCTGTGTACCTGTCATATAGAACACAGCTGTGTCTTTGAGCTCAGGGGTCGTTCTGTTAGTGATTGTGAGATGGGTATGGCATTCTCCAGATAATGGATACTTGTAAGATTCCACAACTATGTGTTGTTAAAGGTCTGATTTATACTCAAAGCTTCAAATTTCCAAAGTGTTAGAAAGTGTTGTTTTATTGTCCTATTCTGTAAATGCTGACCTAATTTAGTTTGACTTTGCACTGATTGTAAGTAGTTAGTGCAAGATCTTCCAGTGTTTGTGAGTGTTTGAATTGGAACAAAATAATTTGGAAGGAATTTGTGAAAGTTTCAAGTCATGTTTTGACTATGAAGTATCCTAGCTAATGTCAAAGTGTACTTCACACATTTAATTTGAGTCTGCTCCTCTAGTCCTGTTGCAGCCATTTGACAAATACAGAAAAACTCACATCATTTTTAGCAAAGGGTTCCAGTTGATAGGAGGTGAAAAGAAACCATGTTTGCTGTGCTTTAAGTGAAATAATAGTCATTTACAGAAAACAATGCAATCAGATTTCAAGGACGCACTTAACGAACAGGGAAGGAGAGACTGATTCTGTGACTTTGCAGTCAATCTCTTATTCACTAGCAGATTCATAGAGTTTGAGTGTAGGTTTGGCATCAGACTTCAATGGTAAAATACTTAATCTCTTGGTCTGTTAGCACAGCTTCATTGTTATAGTGCTGAGGGGAACAAATGATGTTGACCACATATTTCCCTGCATTGAAGAAAAATACTTAAACTGTGGAGATACTATGAAAAGAGAATGCCTCTTTTCAAAACTGAGAGACAAAATTACCAGACTGGCCACATCAATGTCATTGGGGTTTTTTTTAATTATAGAAAGTGTCATACATGAAGCTTCTTGCAGATTAGTGCATGAGTATTTTTCACGCTCCATCCTTTATGAAATGAAATAAAATAAATGATAGTATATAAAAGAAGGAAATAGATGAAATAGATTAAAAGAAAAAAAAGATGTTTGACATCCTGTGAAATGATTGTCTAGTATTAAGGGCTGCCATTCAGTCACTGCATGACTGACACACATCTGACATTGTTCCGATTTTTTTATTTGAAACTTCACAGTTTGAGGTGAAAAATACATCATATGTAAATTCTCTGTGCATAATTAAGTATTCAGTTACCTGATTGTCATTTAATTTTTGGAATAGTCTTATAACAGTTTAGAATTATAACCTCCAACTTAAAATAAGATGAAACTTGCAAAGAAAGGGCAGGAAGGTGATGGGTGTTTCTCTGGTAGAACCTCATTTGCTGTCCCATTGTCTCACTAACCTTTGTGGGTAAAGATGAATCTCTCTCCCCACTGCAAAGGCATTCAGGATACCAATTCCTTTCATGTATTAATTAATATAGGTTATATAAGGTAAGGCTGACATACAGATTGATTCTCTTGCTCTTCCTTATTACTGAGTCATCCATTTATGTTTGGGATTCTTGACAGTCACCTGTTGCTGCTTAGGAAACAGCTGTAGTAGTAATTATAGGGAAAATATGCTAAGCCCTGCTCTTTGGTCTCATCCAAGGAGAGACAGGCATACCTCCTTCTTTTTGGATCGACTTTAACTGGTCCTGTGACCAGAAGATTCCTTCTTCCAGTGATTCACGAAGAAGCTACATATTTACTAGGTAGAGAAGATACTACTCAATTTTTTCATTACCAGAAAATGTGCAATTTTTAAAATTCACACTGTAGGGGAAGGTTCTGTGGCGTAATTCAGAAATCTTAGGTAAGTGTCATAGATAAACATTATTTTAGTTATTTCAGTCATTTTTTTTTCACTGATGTTTTTGGAATTTATTGTGTTGTTAATGGGCAAGTCATTTATCCTTCATTAACGAAAGAATGCCGGGGAAGATTTGAAGTGCCTCAACGATAAAAGCGAGCTACATGGCCATTTGCACAGTGACTTCCCAATGGTATTTAAAAATTCTCCCACCTCATAAGGTTTCCCTTCCCAAAAGATAATTGCTCAGCAGCAGATACTAGTTGAGTCTGAATTTCTGTTTAAAAGTTTGGTTGTTTATGTAAGCTTGACAGGCAAGTGGTCTAAGTTATTTCTTGCCCTCATTTGGAGCGAGAGTGTGAAACCTAAAAGATGAATATTCAAGTGTGTTACCAGTAAAGGATGTGAGAGCAGTAAAAAGACTTGGAGACTTTATTTTCATGACTTTGGATTTTGTGTAAGTGCGTATGTCTTAGTGCCCTTTCCTATGTCATTGAAAGAGGAGCTTTTTAAAGTCACATACTTTAATCCCATTTTATATATCCCTTTGCTGGCATTCAGCAGAACCCTTTATACAAAGTCCTAAATCCATCACTTGTGACTGTCATTGCTTCTTTTTAAATCCTCTGTGCTTCACTGTGAGCCAAAATACATCATGTCATAACATGAACTTTGTTATCTGACCTGTCCTTTCTGCAGTAATGCTAATTATTTAATTCCTATCTTTGTTTAAATTTCCTTCCTGCAAGCAGACTGCTAAAGATCTTTGTCCATTTGACATGTTCCAATATCAGATGTGACAATTTGTTTCTTGGTTTTCTGACTTGGCTGCTGAATTCTCCTACAACTCTCTTTTTCCTAGGTTTTTGAAAAACCTATGGCTGAATCTTTCCTTTCTGCTTTTGGTTAACATTTTCATCAACTTAACTTTCTTCTGTTCCTTCACTTACATCAAGTTTCAAATATATCTTAATTCATATTTCTTCTCCTTAATTCCTTTTCTTCCCTACTGCAGCTGATACCTGCAGTAGTTTCTTCGTGCGTGTGTGTGTTGTGTGTGTGGCAGTTGTTTTGGTTTTTTTTCCCCTTTAAATCAAGTTTTGAAACATGCTAAACCTATTAAAGTTATTAAGATTAGCAGACCACTGGAGACAAATGCATTTTCTTTCTAATTAATCAAATGTAGCAGTCCAATACTTGGTTATTTACATATAAAGTCCCCTCAAGCTGAATGTGTGTCAATAAGTCTCTACATTGGCTTTGAAATGGTGACTTATAATAACAAAACAATTTACAGAAGGCTATAAATGCAGAAGTTATTTGATCTCGGTTTTTTTATCTACAGGTAGGTTCAGGTTTTGATTTAGATAATGAGTAGATGTAGAAAAAGCAGCGTTTTCATTAAGCTTGTACTTTTATAGGTCATCTTCAGTTGAGAATCCCTTTCTTAAGGTTTCTGCAGTATAATCTTGAAGATTAGAGGTCTCTGGGGAAAAAAGTTAACTTCTTAAAATCAAAACATCTCTAAAATAGCTTTTTTTTTTTCTAAGGCAACATGGCACATAAGCTTATTATGAATTTTCCTTGCAAAACTGTTTCTGATGAAGAACAAAACTATTCAGAAGTATCCACAGGCCATTGCTTTTAAATCCATTTGTGAATGTAATTTAAATGAGCAGAGTTTCCTGTATGATCAGAAAAATGTTTTGATGCATTCATGAGATGCTTGGATTAGAAGAGTTGTGTGTTGCAGCGCCTGAAGGCTTGTGGCAACTTGCAAAGCATCTACACTATAATTAGGTTTCCTTCATGAGTCTCACATTTTATTATCCTCTCCTTGCTCTGCAAATATGGAAGAACTGAAAATCAGATGGATAGAAGTAAATAAAACTCTGAGGTATAATTGTAATGTAATTAATGCTTACTGAAGTATTGGAAGAGCAAAGTAAGTTTTAGTGGTTGAGCACAAGGGAAGGACAGTAACACTGATCAAGATGATGTGGAAAGAATTCTGCATTAATGGCTATTTAATGAAAGCCATTTGAAATGTGTATAATGTTATAAACAACAATAAAGGGAAAAAGTGAATAGACTATTCAGAACATGTTTTGGCACTCCATTTTTCAAGTTTTCAACTGAAAATGCAGTGTTGTTAGGAGGAAAATAGTGGCAGAGAGGGATTCATCTCACTTCTTAATAACCTCTTTTTCCATGTACTAACTCAAGCTCAGAAAAATGCCTGTTGGCGATGAAGGAGAAATGAACAGGAGCCTTATTTCTTACCTCTCTTTCCCACCAGTAAGAGAGGCTGTGAATTTTGAATGATCACTGTGAGAAGAAGGCTAGAATATTTTTTAAAATATAACTTTATTTGGGCAGTATTAGTAGAAATCAAGCTGAGACTGTCTTCAGGGGTCTGATACTGCTAGATGCAGTAGTTCTGTACCTCCCTGGAAGACCTTAAAAATATATTTATAGAGAGATGACTCAGTTAGACTGCGGGTGACGGGGGATCTTTCAGAAGGTACTGCATTGTACCACAGGTCTGTATTTTAAATATAATATATCCTTTGTATTTTTGAGATTCCTTGCACAATCTTCCTGGGATACTGATGTTGCTCTATGGAATCTGGAGATATTTTGTGGCCCTTGTGCCACTGAAATGATCTTGATTTGTACCACTTGATGTTTAGGGCTGTATGTTCTCAAAGTTTTGCTTATGCTGTTCTTAGTTCAGTAGGAAATAGAGAATTATTTTAGAAACTGTAACAGAACACCTCTCTTTGGTTTGTCTCCTCTGCCCTAAATGCATTTGTTAGTGGCATAGTGCATAATTTTAATAAGGAGCAAACACTGCAATGTTTCACCTTTTGTGTGTTTGCTCTCCCAAATACTATTACTCTATTAACTGTTTCCAAGGCTAAAAGAGAGAATTCTTTGTACCAGACTTAGGTAGGGACTATAATAAAATAAATAGCTTTCATTTTCACAAGGAGCATATTGAATTCTGATTAAAATTCATTTTTGAAAATGGGAGATGACAGACTGGTAAAGGACCCAAATCTCTTGTGTTTGAACTCAGGCAGTTTCATCTGCAGGTGTTTTTGCTGAAGCCTGCTGCTGTTCCAGGCTGCAGAGCGAGCGCCCTGCACGTGTATTGCACAGAGGGGCACACGCACAAGACACACTCTGGATATCCACAGAGACAAGAGAGGCTGCACTCACATAAACATGCACAGCACAGGCAGCACAAGCTTATTTCTTCTTGTTGACTGATAAGGGGTGATGTTCACCAGCAGTACTAAGGAGATCTCATCACTCCTTTGATTGATAAGCGCACTCACCAACACATTAAATAAAGTAGATCCTAAATATGTCTCATTTCATACCTACATCATAGGGCCCTTGTGTAGTCACTGACCTTGGGTTTTTCCTCATGCTAGTCTTTCTGCTCAGTCTCATAGTACCTTTCAAATACTCAATTTGAAATTTACTCTTTCCCATGAGGCTGATAAACATAGATAACCTGTTTTCTCTTTTTCTTACAGATTACAAACTTTTGTGTGAATCTTCCCAAGATTGTGTTTGTGCAGTTCCTTAAGTGCTCATCTGCCAGTGACTTAAGAGTTCACATCTTTTGCTACTGTCTGCCTTACTGCTCATTAGGGTTAGAGTATTTCATATTCACTTTAGTACTTTTTCTCCTTCTTGTCTTTGTCTCAGTTGTAACTGGCTGTCATTGCAAACTGCACTTTTACATTCAGCGTATTCCTACCATCAATGTGTCCCTAGGATTTACTCCTTCCTTTGGCAGCCCCATTCCAAATGGAGCTGTAGGCTCTGCCTCCCTGCTTTTGCAAGTGATTTCTGTTGATGGCAGAGTAGTTTTGATTGAAACATGTTTGGTTTATAGTTTTATAAAATAATTCTAAAAGTTGTAGTGTGTTGTAATGAATCATTGAATAACGTACATCATGCTCAAGAAATGGAAAAGATTCCACAGGGTTTTTTTTAATTTTATAGAATAGATGTTATATAACACAAGCTGTTCAATATGGTTGACGATAAATGATCGCATGAAAAACAGTATTTTTAGTTTGAAATCAGTCATTAGATTAATTCTAAAAGAAAGTTGCATCATATTTCCAGGGAAGTAATCTGAAGGAGTAAAAAAAATTGCCATGCAGGATTATGCGCTTTATTAAATAAAGCACCTGAATAGTCCTGCACTTTGAGGTGGAATTTGTCAGATTACCATGTGTACAGTTGGTTTAATGTGGTGCTGGGTAAGAATGATAAAATTCTCTCACGTAAAGAGTATGCCAGTGTAGGAGCGAAATATAAAGGGAAGGAGGTTACTGCTGAGAGGAGTGCTCAGCAGTAAGTAAGAGTATAGATGGAGAGATGTGTAAAATAAATCAGGGAGTATTACTTTGTTAGAAAGCCTGTCTGAGCTCTTCCATAGCTTTTGTGTGCAGGCAGTGCTGCTGTTATGCTCCAGATGCACAGCTATTAAGATAAGGGGGATGGACACTGAGAAATGGGTTGACAAGCATCCTGTTTCAGCCTTAGCTGCAGCATCCATCTGGTCTCCCTGTGGTGCCAGTGGAGGCAAGGGCTTGCTTGTTTATCTTTCACTTTAACAGCTGAATGGGCTACACTTAGAGCTTGAAGTGTCCTTAGATGTTTTCTGAGAGTCTTGCAGCAAAATCAGAGTTTTTGACCTCATCTTATTGGTGTGAAAAATAAGAAAACGAGATCACAGGTGACAGAATATTCTGAGTCCACAAGGACTATTGAATCCAGCTCTGAATTGAATGGCCCATATGGCAATTGATCCCACAACCTTGATATTCCTAGCACCAGGCTCCAGCCAGCTGGTTTGTGTACACGCTAGTCGGATGAATGCCAGGAGGACACAGCTGTGGGTGGAGGCTGAAGTAGTTCAGGCATAACCTTAAAGTGGGCCTTTACCAGCCCTAGTGCTCTAGGGGAGCTTCCATGCCAGGCTGCTTGTCCTGCTGAAGGATGTACTGGAACAACAGCCCAAAATGCTGACCTCTGTGTGTAAGGCTCTGTGAGGCACCCTTTGCTTGCTGAGGATCCCAGTACTGCTGGGTGCCTGCATGAGCTGGCACAGATACCTGAGGGGCTTCTCTGCCTTCTCTCAGAAGCCCTGGGCTTTGTGGTTTCTGGAACCTTAACCCCAGGCAGAGCAGTAAATGCAGCCCTGAGCTAAGGCTGGCTCGAAGGAGAGAGGTGTGTAGGAAGCCATGTTGTGGCAGTTCTGTGTTCTCCTTGGCATGCCTTTTCCAGCTGCAGTGTGCTTGGAGCCCTGGGTTTTGTGGTTTTCCTGGTGTTTGAGCTGGGTGGTTCCTTATAGGTGGCTGCATTAAGACAACTCAGGAACCTGTGACCTCTGTTGATAATGAATTTTCCACTGGCATCATCCCTTCAAAGGCTAAAGCAGCCACAAAATGAGATGAAGGGCATCCTTGCCAATTTTCCTCTATTTTTCTCTGGAATATACTAGCATGGTTTGCAGTGTGACTTCCATTGATTTCTTGTTAAAATTTTAGTTCACAGCTTTAAACATTACTTACTCTGAATTCTCTCAGCCAGTCTTCATATGAAATGTCTTCCAGCTCTCAGATCACCTTCATTGACTTCCTCTGTACCAACTCCAGCAGGTGCCTGTCCTCCCTGTGCTGGTGCCCCAGAGGTGATGCAGCCCTGCAGGTGGCTCTGAGCAGAGCAGAGGGGCAGAATCCCCTCCCTGGCCCTGCTGCCCACACTGGATGCAGCCCAGGACACGTTTGGCTCTCTGGGCTGTGGGAGCACACTGACAGCTCATGGCCAGCCTCTCATCCATGTACATGTTTAAACCAACTCACTTAAAAGCTTTAGAAAAACTTCCCTATCCTTAAAACTTACTCACTGGGAAAGGAATCATTTTGATCTTTGTCCACTGGTTTCTTGTGTTGGTTTTGTTCCAAGAATGTCCTTTTAAGGGTCAGTTTCTGCCAGCTTCTGTTTTCTTCTTTTTAATGATAATACCTTTTTTCCACTGCCTCTAAGACTTTTTCCAGTGCTTGTTTAATGATCAAGATTGTCCATGTGCTGTTTTTCACATGCATTTGATGCCTACTCTGTGTTGCCTTAAATTGATGATTACCAGGTGTTTCATTTTCCTGCCTTTAAATAAATATCAGCTTTACAGATGAGGCTTACATCATTATGTTTATATATCTTGTTGCTTAAAGAGATTATTTACTAGGTTTCTAAAACCAAACATTGAGATTTAAAAAAACCCTCACAACAAAACAAACACAAAACAATGACAATGGTTTTGCTTTTTTTCCTGAAGGTATTAAGATTTATTTAATAGTTACCAAAATTGTAGTTATTTCCAGATTTTTTTTTTAAATGGTATTCAAATAAATGCTAATAAGTTTATTCAGTTCAATGTTTGAGTTAGGAGTGTTAGTTTGTTTCGGAATGTTTGTTAGGAATGTTAGTTGGAGAAGTACTTGCATGTAGATGTTTTCTAGTTTCTGTAAGGCAAAATATTTAAGCTAGATAGCAATATAAATGTAGCAATGAGCCATGAGCATGGAAACAATTCAAGCCTGGTGTGAAATCTTGGAGAAGAAAACTGTGGGAAACACATTTATTAAGTCAGTTTTCAAGCACATTTGTGCTTCAAAATTCTGGTGGAAACCAGCTCTTGACTATTGCAATGCCACTGTATGAGAACTGCTCTGAACTTTTGAACAACTCTGTGTTTTCTGCAGCACAACTGACTGAATTTAGCTGTGTCCCACTAAAATAACAAAAGGTAGTTGGATACCAAGACAAGGTTCCACCATTGACCAACATGTATTTGCAAACCACAGCCAGATTTTTCCAGGCAATGGAGTGATTTATTCCAGAACTTGGTAGACCATTACCTCGCCTGTTAAATAGAATGGGTTGGTAGCTCCAAATTATGGCATCAGTATGTAAAGGAAGAGTTACTAAAAATCTAGTGTTAAAATGATGGATCAAAACCTGAGGGAGTTCTTGAGTATTTAAATAAAAAGATTTCAGAGGACTCAGATGAGCATGAAATTTTTCCAGGAAATAGATTTGCCACAGGCTTTTTTAATGCTCTCAGAGCTAAATATGCCATAATATGCATTAGTTTTGTTGAGTGAAACTTTGATTTCCCTTCAGGTAAGGAAATGTAAGAGGTCAGTGAAATTTTAGGGTGGAAAAACAGCAGCTTGTCACCAGCTAAAAGAATTTATTGAATGTAAATCTGAGCTATGCATAAGTTCTTTAAAAGAAAGAAAGATGACTTTTATTGTACAAATTTTCTACGCCTCAAAAAAGCTAAAAGAAAAATTACTGTATGAAACAAAGCTGTTCATAATAGAAATAACAGAAATAAACACTGCTTTTTTAATATTGCAGTAAACCCTCTGCACAATGTAAAATGAACTCCTAAATGTAGAAAGAAGAGAGAGTCCAAGGAGGAGGGGATTTCCTCTGGGAGGAAAGGACTCTGAAAATTTGTGGACTTAATTTTTTTTATAACTAAAAACTTGGGATTTAAGCTCTCTATTAATGTCTTTCACATATTCCTAACCTCACCAGCTGGAGAGAGCTGCCGTGCTACAGTTAGTTATTTTTTTGTCTCAAGTTGAGAACGTAGAATGTAAGTGTTAGAATATTTATTTAAGTGTCTTGGAGTTTTAAGAATGAAAGGAGTTTTTGTTTTCAAACCCAAGAGTAGAAGGAAGGGGAGATTAAATGTGAAAAGAAGTCAGTGTCAGACTTCTTAGCTTCATGGTTAAGAGCAGTGAGCATTTCTCCCACATATTAGATACAGCTTTATCCATGGTTTGGGCTCCTTTTAGGCAGAGCTGTTTCTGTTGTCAGTTCTAGTGCAAAAAAGTTTAAAGGTTTGCAGCTCTTCTTTAAAGCCAAGTGATTTAGCCATATTACATGTTGATGACTAAAAATTTTCATCCCTTTGATTACTGAGGTTATAACCATCCTTTTAAAGTAGCTTTGTAAGAGGGAAGAAAAAAAGATAATTTGCAGTAAATTTAAAAAGCTGACCAAGAAGATCTCTGAGCTGTATAATACTATTAATGAAAAACTAAATGAAAAGAATACAATACTAGCCAATGTGGGTTTGTAGAAGTTAGATGTATAGTGAGTTATATGTTTTTGTCAGAGCAGAACCTTGTTTGTAAATACATCTGTGGAATACACTGAAATTTCTACATGGCTTTTCACGTGAGTGTTCTGATTAGTAAATTACCATGTCACAAATTAAATGGACCAAAACCTCTGGCAATGGCCATAAGTAAAACAAGAGATTCAGCATGGATTTATGGGGCATTTTTCTGTATGAGAGCAGTCAGGCTGTGGCATGGACTGATCAGAGATGATGTGCAGTCTCCAGCCTTGGGATTTTGGCCTCGCTGGATGAAGCCCTGTGCAGCATGACCTTACCTCAGAGCTGACTCTTCTGTGAGCAGGAAGTTGAACCAGTTGACCTCCTGATGTTCTTTCTAGTTGGAATGATGCTGTGACCCTGTGAGTGGCCAGTGTTGTTAAGAGTGTGTTAGTGTCAAGCAGCAGAAGCAGCCTGATTAGGACATTGGCTTCTGAAATGCACTCCTAGATCCAGCTCGGGGCCAGCATTCATGCACCCTCTGCAAAACCTGCTTTTGTTTTTCACTGGCAGGGATGCAAACCCTTTCTCCCCCCTGCTTGGGAAAAAGAAAAGCAGGTCTTGACAGTATCTCCTGGTGATTGCTTCTCTGTCTTGTTCTTCTCTTGTGCTCCTTGTTTCAGTCTCTGGACCTATTAACTTTAGAATCTTTTTGTGTCTTCACCGTCCTTTAGAGACTAGAGTTTATAATGCTGCCTGTGTACTCCTCTCCTGTGTCCTTATGTCAGTCTTCTGCTTTCATAGCTGTCTTCTCAGGGCTCTGTTAGAAATCCCTTGAGCAGGAACTTTGCTGCTATATTTGTTCAAGCCTGTAGCTGTAGTTAAAACACTGACATTTCATACACCATAGAATTTTTCCATCAGAATTTTTCTATCCAAAATTTTCTAAACTGTCCAGTTCAAAAGCTGCTTTGTAACATATGGTGTATTACTTTCTACCTATGTTCTCTCTGTTTTTTAGGGGTTAAGTTTGAATATTACCACAGTTTTAGCAGAAAAATGAGAGAACCCCAATGGTTACCCCAAAGAGTGGAGAATGTGCAGCTAAACTATGTGGAGTGGAGGAAGTGGAAAACTTAAATGAATAATTAGAAAAGCATAAGTAAAAAGGATCAGAAACTTATATAAATTTGACTTGGGAGAGAAGGAATCATAATATGGATGATCATGTTGTGACCATGATGCATAGGACTACTTCATTGGAGGAACTTCATGTAGACCAGACATTACTTAGTCCTGGTGGCTTTTGTTGTCCCATATTGTGGCCTTAAATGTAATTTTTTTCTCTCTCTTTTTTTTTTCTTTTTTTAATTATAATTTTTTTATACTTTAACACACCTAAATAATAAGACAGCTATGTTGTATGTGTCTGCAGTTGTGGTTTTTTTTTTTTTTTTTTGTTTGTTTGTTTTTTTTTTTAGTTTCACAGCATGCATTAAAGGCCCTGGTATGTAACCCTGAGTGTATTGAGTTGTTTGAGTCAGACAGCTTTGCACAAAGCATTGCGGAATTGTTTCATTTTGATTTGGAGAGAAGAGGTTGACTTACACAAAAAGGGATTTTGAAAATAAGCTAACACTTGTATAGTGTGGGCAATTGGGAGACTTGAAAATGGCACATACCTGGCAAATGTCTCAAAAGGCCCTGAATTTAGACACCAGCTTTGAAAATCTTGGTGGCTGTGTTCTCTTTTTCCCATGCCTGCAGTCAAACACTGCTTTTCTGAACAACTTTGTGTGATACTTACCAATATGTTTTGGCAGCATCATTGTGGTGAAATGGCACCAGGACTACTGAAACTGTAGCTTTCTCCTTACTCCCATGAGTGAGCTGATATGGAACTGCAATTCAGCCTCCTCTGTGCTGAAGTGCTGACCCTGGACTGATGTTAATGTCTCCTTTTATGTGAACTTGAGTCTAAATGTGCTGATGCCAGGGTGGCCTGTATTGCTCAGAGAAACTGAGTTGTATTTCAGAAATATTTTTAAGCTAGCATAAAAGAGTTTCAATTACCAATGTCATCAGGATCACTAAGATAAGAAGAGGGAGCTGTGTGCTTTTCTAGAGGATGTGCTCTCAGTTGCATTTCTGTCTTTTCCTCATGAAATAAAAAATTTAAGGGATGTTCAATTACAAGGACCTAACAGTATAAATACAGAGATAATATTTTAGTTGGTGTAATAATAAACAAAACAAGCAGCAATGAAAGTAATTTGATTTAAATATCTTGGGCACTTCTGTATGCTGACAGATCTAGCAGGCGGCTTTGGATGAGTTTTATCTGCATTTAGGTCATTTTCCTGTAGCAGAATCTTTTTGGTTAAGAGATCTTTGTAATGGTTTCTGAATCAATGTAATTACTGAGCAAATGCTGTTGTAAAGTGTTTGTTGGTAATGGACATATGAAAGGCAGAAGATGTTTTAGCTTTCACTTCCCAGTTACTTAAGCAATTCTGAAGTTAGGAAAATTTTCATTTTAGTTTAAGTGGATTTTATTTCATTTTAAGTCACTGAGAAATAAGAAAAATTGGATCTCTTAGTATAATTTTAACTACCTTATTTTACAGGCAAATACTAGCTCTGTTGAATTACTCAGCTGCATTATTCCTTTACGAGTAGTAAGTCTTGGTAAAATATGAGCTTCGATCCTTCTTGTAGTTTTATGATTTCCTTTAAGAGCAAAAAGAATAAATAATGTCTCATTCAGATCTTTCATTTATTGTTTTCAGTAACATGTAGGATGAATATTACAAGTCTAACATGTACATACATTAAAAATACCTGGATGGCTCAGCATTAATCTTAAAATATTAAAGAAAAATAAAAACAGTGCAGGAGTTTGCTTTAAAATTGTACATCTTGTGTATTTCAGGAGAAGAGGCTAAAGGAAAAAGCAGCAAGGAGAGAAGCCAGGAATAAGAATGCACAGGTAAGGGGTTTTGTTGTTTTGATCAAGCTACTGGTTGAGGTTTTAAATGCTTTTAAAATTATTTCATTGCTTTCTTTAATAAACAGTGTTGTGATTAACTGCTCTTTAAAGGCATTTTCTCTTTGCTTGTCTTTTCTTACTCCCTTCCTCTGATGTGGTTGTAATAACTTGGTATAGAAGGATTCTGATAAAGCATGAATATATATGTTTGTGTGTGTATAAATACATAAAATGTGCGGAAGCCTTTTGGAATTCATCTTCTTCATTATGTTTATCAGGTGAGTAGCAATTTCAGCTGAAGTACTGATGCCATTTTTTTCTCTGACTTGGGTCACATTTATGATTTGTAGGCAGATTATTTTTTTTATGTACCAAATCTCACTCCGACCTTTTTCTGCCAAACTTCTTTTTAAACAGCAAATATTTACATGGAAGTTCATTCCTTCCCCTCATTACCCCAGACAAAACCTGTGTTATCCTTTTCTTCATGTATATGTTACTAATTTCCTAGAGGCTGTTCTAGTTTTTCATGTTGCTTGGATTGCAATAAACCGAGGTTTCATTCAGCTGCAGTGATTTCTAGAATATGGACATGGGGATGTGTGACACTGCATCTACTTTTGCTACACGTGAATAGTTACAGTTTCTTCTTGACAGTTGGCAAATATCTTACTCCCTTGAGAAAATCGATAATGTTCTTTGTCTGATTTTTGCAAGCTGGCTGTGCTCTGGGAGGCTTAAGTGTAGGAAGATGCTCCATTGTGTAACTCTGAAGTGGAAAGTAATTACAGTTTCAGATGAAAAGCCTAGTTATGCTCAGTTTTAAGTATGATTCTGCCTTCAAAGATGGCAAGCTATGAGAGCTGTTGGCATCATGACTCCCCAATCAAGCAATAGAAATTTTCTGCCTGTAATTGAATGTATAAAGATGCATGCTTTTTAATGCATTTAGCAAGTGTTTTAGGAAAATTACGGAATGAATAATTAACAAACATCTTAATAAAGGGAGAAAACATTGATCAAATCAGGCTGTATCACATTCATGAATACTGCTTGTTAATTTTGCCTCTTTTTAGGGAATAAAATATTATTCAGCAGCTGTGGAAAGAAATCCATTTCTTTCAAAATTATCTGCTTGCTGATGTACATCTCCTATCCTGTTCTTGGCCAAGCGAATAAATCTGTCAGTGCTATTGGAAAGTGAATGAAGTTGATCCCTGTTGAGGAATGATTTTGCAGGGGAGGGTGGAAGGTTGTGTGCCCATGGGCATGGTTTGGGTTAAATGTGGAGCCTTAGCCCCAAGCCCACAATTTTATGCGCTCTTGCCTCTCTTCTGTGCAGCACTTGCATTTGGAAAGCTGATTTACTAGTGCTGGTCTGGTGTGAGATTGGCACCTGCTCTCCTTGAGGGTACCAGCTGTGTAAAGCTGCTATTGCTTTGACTTCATTTTATTCTGGAAGCACTTAGCTCACTCTCTGCAATAAGGTGCAAGCCTCAGGAGCTGACGTGTCTCCTTGATGAAAACTGTTGGGATTTTTCTGTTGTTTAGAGGCTATTCTTGCCAGAACTCTGTGCAGCCAAGTCCTGTCATTTTCAGTGTGGCTCATTTCAGGGAAAAAGCTTCCACTGGGAAAGGCTGCCAGCTTGGACCTGGGCTCTTCATGCCTGGAAGTGGAAGGGAGCAGCAGACAGTAGATAAAGGTGCCAGTTTCTGTCTGCTGAGTGTCTGAGGAATTAATTAAGAACACTGCCTGCTTCTCAGGATCTTAGACATGAGGCCATGGTAGTTAAAGTTCTCCATAGTCTGTGTGGGATATGACTCAAGCAGCTTGTACAAGATACCTAGGGGAATAAAGAAGGAAGAAATGATAAAACACAAAAACTATTGGAACATAAACCAGTTTAGAAAATATATGCTCTCTAAGTCAGGAGTTCAGAAAATGTTAACATTTTCACTAGAGCTTTCATAATATGTCTTGTGACCCACTTACTCTGCTATACACTACTACTTTGGTAATTAGTAATGTTTTCTTGAAAGAGAAAGCAATAAGGAGAGCCAAAACAAGTAGAAAAGGTATTTTTAGCCGTGTTAATGCAGCTTAGCAGCTGGAGAAAAGGACTAGATCAACAATTATGAGTAGCCAGTCACTTCAGAGCAGCTGTGGCCATAATTTGGTTTCCACATCCTTCTGCTTTATCCTCTTGTTTGTTTTATTAATTGCCTCCCTTGGGTTACAAACTCCTTGGGTTACAAAGTATTATTTTGCTATCTTTCACTAATACACAGCCCGCCAGGTCTGACATGACCAAACCAGAAATTTACTTTCCCATTCTTAGTATTAAATAATAATTCTTTGTGAATTTAGGGGAAAAAAAAAAAAGAGAGGAAAAATTAGAGGAGAGAAGGATGTTCTCTCTTTTCCTCTGGTGCTGCAGGAGCAATTGCAGGGAAGATTTTGCTCAGCCTTTGTCATGCTGGGACAGGCCAGGCTTGCTGCAACTGGAATTGACTAACCAGATTTTGGCACGCTCTGCTGAGTGTGCCTGAGCAGGAGATTAGATGAGTAGGTAGCTGCAGTGTTATTGACTCCACCTTGGATAAATCTCCATGCAATAAATAAACTAAGTAAGAAGTGAAGACTCTTAAAGGATGCTTTGGAGAAAGTATTTCTGGGTGTTTATGACTGTTAATTAAATTTTCATGCAAAAGACTGTGAAAACAGATAAAACAAGTCTTCTGATATATTCTTAGTGAAGAAAAACTGGAAATTTAAGGTTTTGGATTTTTTTTTTTTTATCTTAAGATGTTTAATTGTCTCCCATTTTATGAGAATTTGATGTGATATGTACAAATGAAATGCTTTAAGATAAAAAGAAGCAGCTACCTTGTCCTCACTCAGTACTGATTAGATTATAGTTCTCAAACCCTCCAACAAATTTCAATACTGTTTACTTGAAGAGAGCTTTCAATACTGTTTACTTGAAGAGAGTCTGGAGAAAATTAGGTAAGAAGTAGTCTTTTGAGCAAGAAGTGAAACACTGAGCAGCAGGCAGTGACAGCTGCCCCAGGACAGGAGCTGGGTGAAGCCAGCTCCTGGCCCAAGTAGGACATCCCTGTGCTTGTGGCTTTCCACTTTTTCTTCTAGAATCTACACATACTGATTTCTTAATCTGTTTAAAGTACTTTCAGGTTTCAACCAGTATTTAAAGGTCCTTGCCCTGCTAGCAACTGTTAGCTGCAATGAAGCTGAACAGGACTGTATTTCTCCTTTAGTGGTTTTAGTCTTTTGCTACCCCAATGCCTTAGAGCACTACTGATGTGTTGAACATTATGTGAAGTGAGGAAGATTTTGATTTCTTAAAAAAAATAATGTTTTTGTAGGAAAGGAATTTTCTGGGAGCAGCTAAACAGGTCTGTGCTTCAGGGGTGGAGAGCAGAGCAGGAGTCAGGGAAGGTGCTGTTCCCTGCCCAGCACTAATGTGCTAGGTGATCCTCAGCTATCAGCTCCCAGCATCATGCAGGAAGTGATACCTGGTCCCTAAAAGAAGGCATTGATTGCTGTCTGCTAGAAATAATTTAGATGTCATCTGTAAGCAGTGTCAGGAGGTAAAACTTGCTCAGTCATGGCAGTTCAGTGCATTGATTCAGGTTTTGGCAGTCCTGTAGCAGTTGCACCATGCTGGTGTCCAAAGCAAAACAAAACCTGAAAAAGCTCTGACTAGCAGAGCAAAAGCTGTTTATCCAAGTTCCATAAGAAAAATGGATTAGCCTGCTGAAAACTTAGAGAAATACAGCTTGAACACATTTTCCTTACTGAGATGTTTTTTCCTATTTTCACTGGACAAAATTGAGGATGGGGATTCTTACCCGGCTGGAAAACTGACTTGTGGAAGAAATCCAAGAGCTCAGTTGTCAAGGGTGCTTTTTCTCGGGAATGAATGGTTGCTGAATAATTATAGAACATTAAAAGATCAACAGCAACAGCAGGATAATAAATATGCTTTAACTTCTCTCCCCCCTTTCTCTCCTGTTCTCTCCCTAATATATTTTCTTGTTCCCACAGGAACTAGTGCTTGCATATGAGATTTTACAAAATATATGCTGTAGATATAATTGAAGATTTTTCAGAGTCACAGTCTTTCTGCTGTGAGCACATCTACAAAATACACGTGGGTGAGCAAGGGGCATACACTCAAAAGATATGGCAGATTCAGGCATTGATACCTGCCTGTATCACATCTCTGCAAGCTATAATGCTATAATGCTACACCCCTGAAGCACAGACCTGTTTAGCTGCTCCCAGAATGCTCAATATAGCATTCTCTTTTCTGTGCCTTGTCCCATACTCTATTGAGATTTTAAGCAGAAAAATGCTTAAACCCGCCATTTTGTTTTAATCTCTAGCACCTCCCATGGAATTTGAGATACACTTGCCAAATATAGCTCAAGAAATCTTGGCACCATGTGAGAAAATTTAAACAGGAAGGGAGAAGTCAAATCCCTTGAGTAGGTGTGACTGATAACCTACTCACAGAAATATATACTACAGAATATTGTGAAAATTCTTCATCCATTGAGGATAATTCCTGTAGTTACTGGGTTTACAGCACCTCTGCTTCTGCCTTGAATTTCCCTTTTCTTGAGATCTAGCCTATAGCTTGTGCTTAGGCACTGAATGTGCTACTGTTCACATTCAGTGTGAATGTGAACAGTAATTTCAGTGTGGAAAGGAGGTTTAGAGGGAGGGATTTGGTCTGTCTCTCCTGTGAATCCAGGTTCCCAAATCCCCTTGATCACTGGGACCACTGAGTATTCTTGTGAAAGTATCATGGGATAAATGGTGGTCAGTAGTGAAGATGAATTGTTCTGGTTGCTTCTCATGACCCTCTCGTGGATGGTGTTGAGGAGGCATTGCTTTAGCTCCCTGTGATTTCTGGAGCTGTAGCAGGGTTTCAGGGCCAGATCATTCTGATGGTCTGGAGGGTGTTGAGGTTGTGGAGTTTGTTGTTAAGGAGGAGAGAGTTGTGTTGTCCTGGGGTAGCCTCAGGACAGGCTGTATGATAATCACTGTGGTGAAGGACTTGACATTATTCTTCATCAATAATTATTTTTTATTCTGAAAACCACAAAGAATGGCAAAAAATTAGGTCATGTTCATCTACAAAAACTTGCAGTATGTTTAATGTGAGGAGCTTACAACTGAAATTACTGTGTCAATTTCATCCCTTTTAATAAGTCAAACTTCTTTCTTAAAACAATCTCATTAACCTTAGTTTAGAAGTAGTTCTGGTCTGTTAACTCTAATGTTCTGGATGCAAATCCAAAAGCTGTAAGTAACTTTATTTATTCAGTGCAAGGTTTGAGTGTTTTGAATTTCCTTGAGAAGCTCTGTAAATAAACAGAGTAATTTGGGATATCAACATCTTAACATACTAATTTAGGAATTTCATTTCAAAATCAAGTTATGGAAATGAAAAATGAATTCCTGATTCTGAACTACTTGTATGCTGAAACATTTTTTAAATTCAAGATATTCTATGATATTTTAAGTTAATATTTGAAAATGGGTATTATGTGCCTGTATGGAAATGTTACCTGTGTTTTGCTTTTTGAAAATAACATTGATTCCAGTTAATGTAATGATTGAATTGCTTTAAGTAAAGCTGTAATAAGTCCTGTCTTTTCTGCAATTAAGAATTTATATGATTAAACCAATATTTCAGTGTTGTGACCCTGAACAAGTTACAAGTAAGAATTCTGATGGATTGATTTGCCAATTACCCATGCTTCTGTAAACCTTTTCATTGCATCCAACAGCACACTGAGGATTTCCAACATATTTGTCAGATTGACCATTTAAGCTAATTGACCATGGCTATAGCAATTGAATTTTGTGAGTATAATGTTCACAACTGTTATTTTTAATCATATGTGGTATGTGATGAGAGTTTGCTGCTCTACATGCCAAAAGCTGATGTTTTACCAGTCACTGAGGTGATTTCTTCATAGACCTGGCACAGAAGCATAGTAGTGGGACTGTGGACCTTGCAAATACTCTCTTATTCCCTGAAGGTCTGCTGGGATGAGGTTGATGCACAGTGGATCAACACAAGTGCATGTTCCATTACCATTTCTGTTATAGTTATACTTTATTTCTTGTTTTGTGTTCACTTGCACATTTATGGTGAAGAGAGGAAGCTTCTTTTTTCATCAAACTTTTGGGGTTTTTTTCTAATATTAGTGGCTTGCAGGGAGTTTTTGATGAAATATGTAATGTGGATTTTTAAGAGCAGAGTAACAGAATTTCTGGCATGTTAGGGAGCACAAAGGTTATTGTCTTACTTGATTGTAAATGATTGTTGAAAATTTCTAGGGCAATACTGATGAAATTTCTCCAGTAGACTCCAGGAATATTACACTGTTAAATTCATTGTTCTTCAGGAAAACCTTTTGTTTTTAGAATGTCTGTGTAAGTTTGATTGGAACAGAGGTTTTGGAGACAACTGCTGAGCTTCAGAGCTTTCAATGTGTTAAAGACTACACAATTTTATTGATTTCAGAATCAACAATAAATTGGCATTTTGACGGGAAAAAGAAACACTTATGTTTTCTTATTGAAAGTTTAGGCTATAAAAATTGCAAACTGAGTTATTGTAATTATTATAAATTATGCCTTTCGCTCTTCCTCATGACTTACTTGGGTTTGTAATAATTTATTTGTATCGTATAGTTACAAATAACTCTTGGTAGTTGTAGAATTGAGGAATGCTTTGGCACCGTTCTACCAAAGCCCTTGGATGGGGCTCAGCAAAGAAGTGAATCTTTACTTGAGTTGCTGCTTCACATCCATCCCTCTTCAGAGCAAAGGAGGTGAATATCACTCTGCTGCATTTTTACTCTTTGTCTGTCTCTGTGGCTATTAGGAGCAGGGTTCCACCATCAGGTGTTTGCGTGCATATGGCAGTGTGGTGTAGCACAGAGAGAGCAATTCAAGAGCTCTGCTAGCCTTGCACAGTGGCATAATTTCTTCCTGGCTTCCAAAATTTCTTGTTCAGTTTCTTCACTGACTTAACACCCTCCTCAATAGTCTCTCTCTGAGCAGCACATGGAAGATTGTTTTGGCCCTCCCTGGCTCTGGCCATGGAATAAAAGGCAATAGCCAGTGCTGGAGCAGCAGATCCACCAGTATGAAAAGAAGAAGAAGAAAAAAAAAAAGCTGTTCTCAAATGTTGTAAACCTTTCTTTGAGCGTTTATCTTCTTAGTAAGTAGACCACTACATGAAATTAATTGTAATGATACTTCATTTGTTTATCTGCTCTATGTTACTTCTTAATAGTGTTCAGTAACCAGTATTTGAAATTTCTTTCCCTCTAAAGCACAAAATTTAAAGCTGTTACTCCAAGCTCATTTGCTGTGTTCCATACATGTGTGGAGCAGCAAAATGTTGTATATTAGTGTGGAGTTCTTCTTGCCTTTGGCTCACCACAGTCCTTTAATGCCATATTCAACACAGTACAGAAGAACTGCCTGGAACTGGACTTCTGAAGATCTTCACCCTCTTTTCCATCTCTGCTCATAATCCTGAAGAAGTGAGAAACTCCAGCCAAGGCAGACATAATGACCTTAGGCTTACAGCAGCCTTCACACAAAGCTTTTATTTGGGAAGTAGGTATTTTCTCTGGACTGAGGGGTCTTTTCCTGTTCCATTGTAAAAAGCCAGGTGTATTACATTCCTCGATTCTATCCGTAAAAAACATTGTGCAGATGATTGCATTTCACAAGTGAACTGTGTCAGTTAATTCAAACTTGTTTATTTTGCACCTTGGTTTGTCCTGCTAGTACTCTGAGCTGCTTTGCAGCTTTCGTTATGTGTTTGAAACTTTCTTAGACTATAGACTTCAGATGCAGGAGTTCTACTTTGTTCCATATCTCAGGTGTGAACTTCAGAATGAGTTAATTGGCTGATGAGCAGGGGTAATCTTTCAGATGTGTTTTGATGACATCTTCATGCAGCACACAGTGGTATTTAGTTTTAAATTAAGCACTTCTGTTTTCTCAGCATCCCCCCCTGTTTATATTCTTGGAATGTGTTACTTGCAGTATTGTACATAGTCTGCTATAGCAGTTGTAATTGCTGCTAGTGATGAAAATTGATTTGGGCAATCAGAAAACCATTATCTGCATTCTGACTGATAATGCTGCAGTTACCAACATCTTAAAATTCTTCTGATGGTTGTTTTTTCAGAATGCTCTGGGGTCATGCAGTCACCAGGATTCCAGTTGCTTTATGCTGAATCTTAAGTGAGCATTCAAAGAGAAAGAAAGAGTTCTTGATTGTTCTCTCAAATATATTTTTTCCCAGAGTTTTTAAAGATTTAGTGTTTTGTCAGTCCTCCTGTGCCAAATATATTAGATCAGGAGTAGTGCAATATCCCTTGTTTTACTGCAGTGTGCGGAGATTTTAATAAGTTTTCTGTTCTTTCACACTATCAGCTGCATTGATAAACCAAGCAGTTTATTAATAAGAAATGCCAAGCTAGTAACTAACATGTGGTTATTTAGTACCTCATGGGAAATCTGGTAAGCCCATACTTCCCCCAAATGAAGCTCATCTTAGATATAGGTCCATTAGGACCTGGGTCTTTCTGTGTTCGTTCCCTCAATGTTCCTTTTCTTTAAGGCCTAATGCTTCCTTTTTGTATTGTTTTGTTTTGTTTTTTCCTCTGTTCTTCCATGAAATTTGTTGTGGCCTTACAGGTTTCTTATCTCTTGCTGTTTCCTTATCCTGTTTTCTGTTTCTTTTGAAGGAGCTAACTTCAAGCTGCTGTTGCTTCTGTTTGGTTACTTTCTGCTGTGGAGAAAGAGCAGTAGCAAAGGGGAAGAACAGGAAGAAAGATAATAGCATCATCTAGTAGCAAAGCCTTAGGAAATGTGCTCAGTATTTTTAGAGAAAAGTTTTGAGGGGCTTTTTTGTTAGCTTTGTTTTCTTCATACTGTAAGGTTTCATATTTTTCTGATGTTCTTTCAAATGAATATATAGTGGTAATCTTTTGCTGGGCTGTTGCTAGGATTCACATTTTAGAAGATGCCTTGTCCAAATGTAGGTGCAAATGAGACCATATGCCAAAGTCAAGAGTACAGATTTTATTTAACAGTAAATGTGAGATAAGTAGAAATAAAGTCACCACCATATGGGTCCTGCAGCATCCTGCTGGCCCTTTTTCTTCTGGTCTTCTCTGTGGTGGGGGTCCTGGACTGTTCTTATGGAGTCATCACTTCTGCAGTGTCCAGGTCCCAGGTTTGCACAGAGTGTCGATGCGTTCCTACAGATGGAGCTGCATGTCTATAAGGAATTGCTTCCTTTCTCACAGTTTGCCATGGTGGGAATTTTGGCAGATTGACAACTGATCCTTCCTCTTACTTTAAGGAAAATACTTACAAATAAGTAGAATTTTCTTATAAGCAGCTTTGCAAAGCAAACTGTTATGACTGATAATAAGGTAAGTTGAGCATATGTCAGTAAGGCAGTCAGCAGCATGTAATAGGATTAGACCTGGTTTATACAAGTATATTACTCTCCTCTCTTCATTCTTTTTGGACAATCTGCCAAGACTTTGAAATTTTCAGCAAGAAAAATTCTGGGTGGACAGGGGAAGGTGATTAATTACAGTCACAGTAAGCGTACATTTACATGAGTGGCTGTTTAAGGTCAAAGCTCATAAAGATCATTGCGTGTCATAATAAATGGCAATCTCAGTCCATTTTCTTTGCTAATTCACCTGCTGTTAAAAATGCCAAAAGTGTTTAGCATTTTTAATTTCCCATCACCTAATATTCTAGCAGACTACATATCTACAAAAGTAGTGCTAAAGGTCATTATAACTATTCAAGGTATTTACTAACTTAAGAAATGCATAGAATTTATGAAATTCATCCTTCCTGGGTACCTGTACAGCATAACTCTATGAATAAAACTAAAGCTCTCTGTTTATGAATTAATTCAAGTCATAGCCAACCAAATCAGAGTAGGATAATGAGAAAATTAAAACATCTTTAAACACCTTCTCCCCACCCCTCCCAACTTCCTGGGCTTAACTTCAATCCTGAGTTCTCTACCCCAAGCAGGATGAATGGGCTGTTAATGTGGTTGTGGTCAGTTCATCACACATTGACTCTGCTGCTCCTTCCTCCTTAGCAGAATGATTCCTCACCCTCTTGCCCTGCTCCAGCATGGGTTTCCTCCCAGGGGAGACAGTCCTCCATGGGCTTCTCCAGCATGAGTCCTTCCCCAAGCTGCAGTTCCTCACAAAGTGCTCCAATGTGGGTCCCTTCTATGCTCCAATGTGGGTCCCTTCTATGGGGTGTAGTCCTTCAGGAAAAGGATGCTGCAGTGTGCATTCCCCATGGAGCCCCAAGTCCTGCCAGCAAATCTGCTCCAGGGTGGGCTCCTCTCTCCATGGGGCCACAGGTCCTGTTGTAGTTTACTAGAGAATCCATGTCTGCAGGGCTGCTTTTCTCAGATTTGCTCACCCCTCTTCACCTGCAGCTGTGCAGTTTTTTTTCCTTTATCTCAGAGGCACTGCCACCATTGCTGATGGGCTTGATTTTGTTCAGTAGTGGATCTTTCTTGGAGCTGGCTGGCATGGGCTCTGTCGAACAGTGGGGGAGCTTCTGCTGGCTTCTCTCAGAAGCCACCACTGTAGCTCCCCCCTGCTACCAAAAGCTGCTGTGCAAACCCAAGACAGGGACCCAGCTGACAGATGTAAAGCAAAGAAAGACCTAAAATTAGAAGAGGTAAAAATAGAGGATGGGAAGCTGTCTGATTGATCTTACAAGCAACACATTTATGCTTAATTCTGTTAGTTAGGTTTGCTGTATTTGTTAGGTCAGACTGTGGCTCAGACAAAGTTCACAGAAAAGCAAAAAGTGGCATGCTGAAAAACATTGATTTAAAATTTGTTTTGAAGTGTATTAAAAATTGGCATGTCTTATTGGTTGATATGGCCAGGCTGTTTGGATTTATCCCATGACCAGATCAGAAGGACCAGATCACTGTTTCAGCCTCAAGACAGGAAGACAAATTACTGAGTAACTTTGAAGGTAGTTTACTTAGATGTTTATCAGAAATATTCATCTATATGATGCAGTTGGTGAAAGGACTTTTGATGTCATAGTATTGCATCACAAAAAGGAATTTTCTAGTGATTGTATTTGTGAGGGAATTCCATCCAGTTCCCTCTGTTGCCCGTGAATGCAGAGTTTGTCTGTACCATGGCAGAAAGACAGGTCCTGTATTTGTTTTCCCTTTTTCAGAGTTGCTGTGTGGATACAGGTGAGGAGTAAGGTTGGAGCTGTACTTTGCAGGATGCTGGCTTCACTGTATGCATGTTTATTCATTAAAAGCTCTTCTGAGACTGGGCTGCTCTGACTGCCTGGTTTGAAAACACTTTCTGGGTAGTCAGTGAGGGATCATTGTGACTTCCTGTTGTAGTTCATCCTGAACTGTTTTTTAATGTCTCTGTTCTCATAATAATGCCAATGATAGTGAAAACATTCAGGAAACACCTAAATGTAGACAGAGAGCAAGAGATTAGTGCACATACCTGATTCACCAACTAAAATATGAATTCTGTTAATTTGCTCTGCTTAAAATGAGTTGACATACTTAATTCATTACTACAGATTGATGAGATTAGTTTTTCAGGTGCTAAAGAAAATATCCTGTATTGTTTGTTCCGAAAGGCATTTGAAAGACAATTCCCTGTGTAATTCATTAGGCATTGCATTTCAAATCCAGTCTTCAGTTGAAATAGTTTTCAGATTTTTACAGATTCTGTAATTTTACAAATTGCTAACTGCATTTGAGTGTCAGACACTGAGTGAATTAAACTCCTAGAAGACTTCTTGGTAGGAACATAAAGAACATTAAAAAGATTAATGCAGCCTCCATATATAGAAGTGCTTGGGGATTTTTTTCTGTCACTAAGAGCATTCACAGTAGCATCAAAATATTCTAGAATTCTGGAAAGATATCCCTTTGTAAAACTGCCTAAAAGATGTATAAATATCACTGCACCTGTTAAAAATGGTTAAAAGACTATTAGATAGATAAATTACTGTATAATCCAAGGCTCTGATCTGTCTCAATAAGCAGGTATTGACTTAATGCAAGGATCATTTTGTGGCCATCTGAGACCTATATTATTCTAGAGGCTTTCCATCTTAAAATCTATAAATATAAGGATGGATTTCTGTGTTACAGAGTTCTCTTTCTGCTTCCAATTTTTACCTTTTTATGTTAGCAAGAGGAATCAGAAAAATCTTGTTCAGTTCTGGTTCTTGATAGCCAGAACAAAGATAATGGCTGACTCAGTAACTCATTGCTCACTTATGGATAATATCTAGTGAAGCCTTTTCCAGACTGTGAATGGTATGCCAGTTTTGGAGCAGGTCTCTAAGTCCCTCTGGAGAAATGAGGTAGATCAAAGTGACTTTACAGGTGCACTGGGAGTGCCCATGGCTGGAGTAGAAGATAAGCAGCTTTGGTCTGAATGGATCTGCTGAAGCATTTCTAATTGACAAGTAGAAACTAGGAGAGTGATTCACTTAATCCTTGTTGATGTTCTCTTTTAGTAACTTCCAGAGAAAGGCAAAGTACAGTGTAAGCTTTCTAGCCAGCTTGAGTTGTTGTATAGTGAGTTGTAGTACCTTCTCTAATCTGGTACAGTGACTCCTACTGATCGATCATTCTATTGTTTCCTGTCTCATTTTAAGCCTGAAGTTAAAATATTAACCATAGTACTGATAAAATACCAATTCTCATAAACATTGTACTTTTGCTGTGTGTGAGAAATGCTGCCATAGACTTCTGTTTTCATGCATTCTTTCTTCTGGCTACAGCCTGAGCAGCAGGGTCCCAGGAGGAAGAGCAAGGTATTTCTTCAGTAGGTAGTGGCAGTTAGGCTTTTCCTGGTTGCAGTTAGGCTTTCCCTGTCTCCTGGAATGAAAGAATGGTTTGGGTCAGAAGTGATTTTAAAGATCATCTGGTTCTAACACTACTGCCACGGGCAGAGGCACCTTCCACTAGACCAGGTTGCTCAGAGCTCCATCCACCCTTGCCTTGAACACTTCCAGCCATGGGGAATCAACAGCTTTTCTAGAAACATCTTCTAGTAAGTCTGGAAGTATTCCAAAAAGAAGAGTATTTTTTAATTATGTGTGTTGTTAGACAAAGATGATTTGGCCATAGTGAAAAATCTGTGTTGCACATAAATTGTTCGTCAGGTCTGTAATTTTTCTTAGTGTATATTGTGTAGACCTCAAAGCAAACTGCAGCTATTTGCAATAGTGTCTCCAGAATATGCACAAGAGAATAATTTCAAACATACAGCAAGAAATTGCAATTTTCAAGTTTGGCTTTTTTGTTTGCTTGTTTTTTCTGCTTTGTAGTGGTGTTGAGTAGGACTTCTGCTTTGTCCCCCTGCATACTGATGTCTGAAATTATCTTTGGCAGTAAGATGCTTAGCGTGTTTGAAGTTGTCTTAGTATAGTACTGCCCTCAGAAAGAGATTTTTAGCTCAAGCATTTTTCAGGTACTTGAGTCACAAGCTCAATACTAGAATGAAATAGTGTCATAAACAGTATTAAAAAGAATGATCTACTTGCCCTGATATTTTTGCCCTGACGTGTTTCACCATAAAAGAAAGCGACGTAGCTTTTTTGCAGAATCTTTTGCTCTCTTCCTGGCTCTTAATTGGTAGCTTGAAACATCAGTAAGATCTATAGCTGCTAGAGCTATCCATTTGTTACCCTCACCATTCAATGGAAAATTTTCCGTCTGTTTTTGCTTTTAGGCTGCTGTAAAATGCTGAAAATGCCAGCACAGAAGTCTTTGTCCATCAACCACTACAGATGTGACTTTACTGTAGTTAAAATACATGCACTTTAAGTATGGTATTTGTAAGCAAAGATAAAAAGTTGCCTGTTAGAAAATTGCGTCAAAAGCTGGTGATAAACTACTTCTATTGCAATACCAACAACCATCTAACTTAGTGAAGGAGCAGGAAATGTCCTCTGTAATTCTAGTCATATTTTCCAGGCTGGCCTTAGAAAAACTTTCTTACTGTAAGGAGCTTCTAAACCAAATGAGTCTTCCATAAGTCTAATTGAAAGTATTTCTAGAACACTCATTGCTGGTGAATGCAAGTGTTATTTAAAATAGTGTTATGTAAGTCTTCATGGACTGAATTTTTAAATTGCCATTTAGCTTTGAATTCTGGAAAGCTTTTCCTTGCATGCTACCTTGACAAGTTAATAAATTGTTGTCCAGTATGTTAGACTCTTTAAATTTTGCTGACCTTGTGACTAGTACTAAGTGCCTTGTGATCTTTCAGTGTGTTTTTCCTCACACCAGTCAGTAATCAGGATTTACTTCCATTCACATGTGCAGGCAAGAGCAGTGGCACATATTGAGTGAACTCCTTAGACTTTTTTTTACTTGGGGCTGGAGCAGAGATTTGAGCAGATTTTCCCACTTTTGTCATGCTAGTTGCTTGCCTGCTTGACAGTCCTTCCTCTCTCTTATCTGAAGGGCTTTTGAAAATAGAAACAGTAGAAAGTTAAAAAAAAAATTTCATTGTATACATGATGTGAAGATGGTACACACTTTTATTCCAGTAACCGTCAGATAAGTCAGGTTTCTACTGCTCTCTGTATCTCTTGCTGGTAACATCACCTTTTTGTTGAGAGGTATTTCCAAAGGTGTTTTTCAGGCCATATTATTACACTGAGGGCATCAGAATTTCAACAGCTTTGTCACTTATTTGGCAATGAACCAGACAAACTGTCAGATGTGTGCAGATTGTAATTAAAAGTGTAGCTATGGATTATGGTGGCTTCTTAAAAGCAAGAAGTGTTTTTGTAAATGTGTTATCCTTTCCAGTTAGAATACTGTATAGCCATCTTAGCTTTTCCTTAATTGACTGCCAGTGTTTTTATGGCACTATTCCCTGAATTATGACAGTAAAGTTTACTTGTCACAGTGTCAGTCCAGCAAAATAGAAAAAACATGGTACTCAAGGTCAGTAATAGATTTTACTCTCATTTGGAGAGTCAAATTGCAAAGGTATAGAAAATGCTGGTGCAATGCTTGAAAAAATCTCAAGGCCCTGGATACATCTGGATACAGAAGGGCATCTTCTGTAGTACATATGAAGGAGAGGATAGAGGCTGTAACTCTTTAACAGTAAACTCTAACAGTTTACTGTTCTGCCTGAAATGTTCTGAGCTCTTCCTTTGGATGAGGATTCTTTGGAACTCTTCAGGGAAGTCAGACCACTTGAAATTTTGATGCATTCTTATTGTTTGTGAAGCATCCTTATGAGTCATCTTTTCTGGGAATGGTTTTTAAAAGGCAGTGGGATAGATTACATAGGAGTATTCTTTATAGTCATCAGGCATTATCTAGTAGTTTGAGGAACAACTGGAGTTTTTTGTAATTTTTGGCCATTGTGTATCTATTTTATAAGTTTATTCATCTGTCCTGTCTTGTAGCTTTGAAAGCTATTTAAAATTAAAAATTCTGTCCTAAAGCACTATTAAAGGTAAGGCCTTGACTTTATGGAAGCTCTTTTTAAATACATTTTTGAAAGGAGAGCTTGAATGTAGTTTTACTTTTTTTTTTTTAATATCTGATGATAAACTTTTATTTTATCAAAAGAAGTAGAAAGTATTAATTTGGACAGTAACAGGCTGGGTTTTTCCAAATAAAAATCTTCTTGTATTATATGTTCTTGTACAAAAAATATTTTCAAGTAGCTTAATAGTAGTAATAGTTGTCTCTGAACAACAATACTGATTTATTAGCTGAAAATGGTCTTAAAAAGTAATTAAAATGATTCATACCAATGGCATGTATTTCCATGGTCAGGTGGCAAGAGATGGTATTAAAAACTGTATCAGTAAAGTTCATTTAAGAGAATCAGGATGAGATACATTGGTTTGACTTCCATGATCAGGTCATTAAGTTATGACTAAAGTTAAAAGCAAGTTATTTGTTTGTCCTTCACATTAATAGAGTAGTGATACATACCAGTGTTGAATTTTGCTTGTGACTTTCTGCTTCCTCTGGAACTGAACTTGGAATGTATTGCTGAGGAGAACTTAGAAGTCTTTTAGACATACCTCAGGGGTATGTCATTTAACATTTTGCTCTTGGGTTCAGGATTCAGCCTGTCACCAGATATTTTATATATCTGTTTCTTTCCATCTGAATCATGAGGATTGAGGGTTTCTTTTTGTTTTGCTCTGTAATTTGAGGAACAGCATCCTCTGAAAATATCCCTCTAAAAATTCTTAGCTTTCATGAGAACTAGGAAAAATCTTTCTGAGGTGTTTCATAGTTGTGTTTTCTGGTACTTGTGCAGGATCTGAGGTTTTGCCTTGTAAAGTTTTGCTAAGTGTGCCAGCATGTGGCAGCAAGGTTGTCATGGAGTGCCCATCTGTGCCTTCCATTCCTGCATCAGTTGAATTTCGCTACTATCTAGATTTTGTTTCAAGCAATTGAGTTATTTCTACAAAATAAAAGATGAAGATGATGTTGATGCAGTGGCACTTCTGACATGGTACTGCTTGTAAATATTTTGCTCTGGATGTGATACTCAGTGTTTCAGTGGTATCAGAGTTGAACTAAAAAATACAACCAGTTGCATCATATATTCTGTACTTTAATCTCAGTTACCTGAAATCATGATTGGAGTAGGTGTTCTAATTTCTCACTTTTCCAATTATATATGTATATATAAAATCAGACAAGAAAAAAGCTGAAATGGTTAATCCTGGTATTATTTTTGTATACGGGTAGGTGATTTCATGTTGATGTTAAAAGACCTACCACTTTGAAATAGTTTATTTCCTCTGTAGTTGTCACCTTGCCTATTTAAATTCCACTCCAGTTGAAAAAAATGCACAACCATCAGTCTTCAGGGTAGCACTTTATAGAAATAAAGAGAAAACATAGTTGTTAAGCAAGTGGCTTGATGTAAATGCATTTAGTTGAAGGTGTTGCTCTGGCCTCCAGTCATCCAAATGATGTCCTGAATAATTTTTTAACAAATTAAGCTGTTTTTTGCATGTGCCCTTATGGCAGCTTTGTTAATTATAACTGCACTAAAATAATTGTATGCTGATAACAGTTTTAAATTTATTTTACTTACATGAGGTGTTCATAAAAAACCTGCTATGTAGTATATTTCTTGGAGTGTTGCAACGTTATAAATTAAAAAATATTTCAGCTGATTCTTGTAGCTGCCTCTTCAGTGAGGCACAGTGGACTTCCTAGCAGAGAAGCTTGAACCTGACACCCCTGACATCCCTGACTAGGTCACATGGTGTCTGACTAAGGCTTAAGATTTCCTAAGATAAAGTAAAATATCCTTGTATTGTAAACATAGTTTTTTGAGTCTTAAATCACAGACCATTTAATAGGGGTGATTTAATTTAAATTTAATTTTAATTAGTGTGCAGCTAGAAACATTTAAACAACAGAAGAGCACAGGTCTCCTCTGTCCAAGGTGCTTTCAAAGAAAGAATGGCCGGAAGCACAACCTGTCTCAGATATTTCAAAATCTACATATCTGTGCCCTCTGTTACCCATTGAACTCATTTATCAGCTTGTTGTCACTGGAAGCAGTATTTGGGCTGCTAAAATGGATTGCCAGCAAGGTGCTGAAGCTCTTAAAGAAACTGATCACCTTCAGCAGTGGTGCCTGTTCATCACAACTGTGAAGAGGAGTTAGGGAACAGTGATTTGAATTATGCCTTTAAGAAAAGGCATCTACAAATTACTTTTTAATAATTTTTTTACTTATACATAATGTATAAAGCAGGATTCTGTACTTATTTAATAAAAATAGACTTAATACAAAAGCAAGTTTAATTAAAACTCATAACTGGAGATGTCAGAATGCTGATCATAGGTCTGAATATACTTCTTTCTAAATTTAGTTATATATTCTGAATTTCATGATGGATATTATGTACTCAGTGCTTTGGGAAGTCATGCATAATGTATCAAGGATATTCAGTTAACAGTACCTCTAGCAAATGTTCTCTGTGCTAATGTTGTATGCCAAGTACAATGTGATATAACAAATTATTTATTTATTTTCAATAGATCATTAAATTTTATCCTCAAAATTTTGTGAATTTGCAAGAACTTAAAAAGAAAGCGTAAGCCATTTAAGATACATGTGTGAGGAGATAGGTTTCTGGGTGCAATCAAATCATAATTGGATTTTATAATCAGGTTGCTCTTCTGAGGCAGAAATAATTTTAGTGACTCCATAACGCTGAAATCCTACACTTCTCTGTGGCAAAGACTTGTAGTCCTGAAGAAAGAAAAAAATCCTCCTTTGAAAATAAAATGTTCTCCTTGCAAAGATGTGTGACTGTGCAAAGAGAACCAGGCACTTATGGCCCACCATTTCTCAGTGGAGAAATTCTGCAGTGTCTCTGAAATCAATTTAAAAGTCACAGTTCTTTTGTTTGATTGTCTTTATCTAATATAACAGATGCAAAATGTTTCTAAGGAAAAAAAGTATTGGCTTTTATATTAGGTCAAGAATTGAAGGATTATGCAAATCTAAATCACCCACCAGAGGTAGCGGAGAAAGTAACATTTGAATATAATTCTCTTTTTGGAGTGTGTTATGGTTTCTCCCTTCAGATTTTCATCAAGACTGAAATACTAAGGAGCAATGACTCTAATTGATCCTTGAGGGTGGGTCTCAGGGAGGAATTAACGTGACCACGGGAAGCCCTGCCTGACCACTTGGAAATTCAGGAAATACTAAGCACAATTAGTTTAAGCACTGATTTTTGCCAGAGGTGGAGCACCCCAGTAAGGCAATATGTGGCAGTGTAACTACACTCCAGCCAGTGGCTGCTGTTCCCTGTACTTCCTGATAGTTGGAAAATGGTAATTGCAAGCAGATTGTGTAACACCAGAAGGTTGGAAGAGCAGTTGAGATGTTCGCACTGGAGTTCAGAATGGGCGGTAGTTAGGCTAAAATGACTTTTCCTGACAGCTTTCTAAGCATGTTATGATCTACTTTCAAATCAGAGAGATTAATATTTATCCTTCTTGTTTTCATTTCCTTCATATATTCTATATATGTTGCAAATATTTGGGGGAGTGGGAGAAAGAAACATATTTATTAATAACATGATAGATAAAAATCACTGACTCAATAATAAAAGAGTTATTAAAATACATATTTTAAATTGTTAGGTACATTTTTAATTTTTGAGAGCTTTACAATGGTGACTAAAATGAAAATATTAAGGAATGACCTATGAAAAAATTTGTTAGAAAAATCTAAAAAATTATTCAAGAAATCAAGTTGCTGATTAAGTTTCAGATAGAGATGTGATTTAGAGAACAGTCAGTAACAGAGAAAACTAACTGCTGTTTCATCTCAACTTGTATCCTTTTCTCATTCTGAAATACTTTATTTATTTGGTAAGTTAAATTCAAGGTGTCATTAAAAGTTGAAAAACATATTAGGATTTGAGGAACTGGTCATTTTTGTTTATTCTAACCATCCTCTTTCAGCCGGTGAATGTAAATTGGGTTTGTCTTTTAGCTGTATCAATATCTCATAAGATATGATGCTTAGAAGTAGTAATTTTGCTAGCAGCAGAGAATGTAGACATAAATGTTAAACTTACAATACAGCATCTGCTTGGATCAACTTAATTTTGCCTACATGTATGTGTTGCATTTAAGGTGGTCCTATTTAATTATTAACTTTTAAATAATATGCATACAATATACATATTTTAGAAAATAATTAAAATTCTGGTTGGAATCAGTTTCAATTTCAGATGGAATAGGAACCAGCTTGACACTAACGGTGATTAAAAAATGAGTAATAATCAATTGGCGAAAAAGTGATGGCTCTTCTATCATTTGTTAATGCAAAAGGAAAAACTAGGAATTTAAATTATTAGCATAAAATAGTGGTACACATTTTGTGTTAAGTCCAGTGTAAAACAACTGTGCCCCAGAATAATGGCATTAAAAAAAAAGTAGCAGTGATTACTTGTGAAACGAACTGTGAGAATTTAAAAATTACTGATTTTAATGGGGTTTATAATTAGTGATTCAAATCACTAGTTTAAATTGATTCCCCTGATGTTGTTGTCTCTGATTCCTTGAGAAACGGATGTCAAATAGCATTGCTTTAGTACAGTGTGAAGAGGGAAAGTTTGTACCTGCCTGTGCAATGTTAATGACATTATGTCTAACCGTACCTAAGTTTGATCATTCAGGCAGTTTTACCAAAAGGTAATTTTCAGGGAGTTAGAGAGAGCCACGTTTCAGAAAAGCTGTCCCCACAGGAGCTAAATGCCAAGGTAATCAATCATACAGTGTACTGCATCCTGTTGTTATGGATATAGTACATTATTTATGCAGTATAAAGATTTTTTAGATGTGTTGAAATGAACAGGCTAGCAAATGACAACTCTAGGTTGTAATAAGTTACATGAGCTGCAAATTGCAATTTCATAGGTTAAAATTTGTATAGATGCCTTCAATGCTTGCAGCAAGTTAGAGACTGATTTGCTTTAAGTGTGGACTTCTGGGGAGCAGCAAAAAATTCTGTTACAAGTCTGTAGTATTTCAATTAGATCTGTAGATGAGTATTTGTATACCACTTGTATGTCTTACTGAATCCAAGAGTTGTTACTCAGTCACTGGAAATAGGGTAAAACATTTTGGCAGCAGTACAAAACCCAAGAACTGTTTGAGAGAGAGCACACTTTAGGTTCTTCAGCAAGCCATTGCATAGGATATAATTAGGCACAGGCTTTTGATGGAAAATTGTCTCAGCTTTCAATTTTTCCCTCACTGCATTTTTCCAAACATTTTGGTTTTGCTGAGAACAAGACAGTCATCTTCATCAGATTCATTAAATAAGCTATTGTATTTGTATGAGAAGCCCTAAAAGACTAATAGAAAACAGAACAGTGGAAAAAGTGGAAAAAATAATGGCTTCCATGAAATGAGGGTGACCCGCTTCCCTTCTCTCTGTCAGATATTTTGGTTGGTTCGAAGGGAGATTTGTAGTCATACCTGTAGAGTGATTTTCAAATTGTGATCATTACCCCTCTGTGGCTGAAGAGTTCTGAAGCTGAGAGAGTTCCTGGGTTATTGGCAAAGCGCTGCCGTTCCTTACCATGCCTTGATATATTTCATTACTCTTACCTACGTATTTTTTGAGCCCATGTAAACTCCTGAATACTTCAGTGAAACAGTCATGGCTTTGGTAAAGAGAAGAGGTGCCTTTGTGTATTCCACCATGCATTTTCTAGTTCTGTTGCTGTTGATTTCTTTCTTCTATACCTGGGACTTCTTCCTCTTCACTGTTTTTCTACATCCTTTGCAGTCATGCAGTCAGCTCTTGTGCGGTTCTCATGCCTTCTTAGTCTCCCCATTTCCTACTCTCTTCCATTTTTAGAATAGATTTAGACAGCTCTTCTCTCCCCTTTGGCTCCATTTGTCATCACTGTCATCTCCATCAGATTTTTCTCTTTGTAGTCTTCCTCTCTTAGGCCCTCTCACTTTTCCCTTACAATTCTTCCCTGTTTGTCTTTGATTCCTATTTCCACACTGGTCTTTTGTACTTTTTGAACTTCCACATTTCTTCATGCCTTTCTGTTAATTTGCAACATACACATGTTTCAGTTCTACTCAACAAACATTAATCAGCCTTTCTCTCACTTGTTGGTCATTCACTTGGCCTTTCCATACCCACTCCAGTTTTAGAGGGTTTGCAAACGTGACCACACACTGTTCTGGTGTCTCTCTTCTCTAGTAGCTCCTCCTTTATAATTTCTGGAATCTTAAAATTTTCAGTCTCCTTCTCTCCTTCTGTGATGATGTTTTGCACAACCTTTTGCTTTTTTTCCCTTCTCTTACTCATGGAGAAAAATACAAATTTGTGTCTGTACTCAGGAGTCTTGATTCAGTTTTTCTACTCCAGCTGTACCTTTCTGCCTAAATTAAAATCTTAGCTGATGGATTTCATGGATTAGGCAATGCTAAAGGAAAAATTCAAGCTTCTTTGCTACCTTCTTTCACAGTCACTCTGCGTACGACCACTTTATCTCACTTCAGCCTATGCCTTAGCATTGCCATGGCCACTTTCTGGTGCTTATCTAAATCCTTCCTAATTCTCCATTTGTCTTTTCATTTACCACAGATGACAAATGTGTTCTCTCCTTCCTGAAAGTTCTCCTGTAGGTTCTCCCTGTACAAGCGTTCCCCAAGCCTGCTGCACATATATTATGACATTTTACTCAATTCCTAGAGTAACACTAACTCAGCAATTATTCTTAATTTGGGTTGAAGTTTTTGCTTTGAAGTTGCTTTACATTATTTTAGACCTGAAAATTAGTTTCTTTTAATTAGTTGGTCTAAAAGATCTTGCTTCATATAAATCTTTCATGTTCTTCATACTTGTCATTTTTAAGACAGGCCTGTCATACTTTTTCATGTAGATAAAATTGTTATCAGGAGATAGTATAATTTTCTGTCTGCTGATGGATGGCTGCCAGTCTACCTCAGAATCTTTTTCAATTTCTTCATTGAGGTTCCCCTGTGCAGAAATGCTTGTGGAAATACCAGAGGGCAGGTCTCTCTCTGTGTCATGCCCATTGCTCAAATCGTCCCCAGGCAGCTTGCTTCCTTGTCATTCATCAGTCTGGATTCATCTGCTCTCTTGTGGCTTCTAAGTAGAGCTTACACTTTTTGTGCCAGCAGTTGTCTTTTGCAAAATTTTGTAGACAGAGATTCATGGCTTAAGAAGGTGAATTCAACAACAACAAAAGCGATTAATAATAAATGGCCCTGCAATTCTGCAGCATCAGCCCGTGCTTTCTGATTTACTTGTTAGTTGTTTTGAAATTGGAACAAATATGAAACTGTTGCAGCTGCCATATAGGTCTGGAACAAAGGCACACCAGGTCTTGTTCTCACAGCAAGCAATTGAGTCAGTGCCATGAGCAGCGATGCCTCTTCTGTGTTTCTTTTCCTCAGTTCATGTCAAATCACCAGAAGGAGTTAAAATAACTTTCACTGCCTGGAATTAATTTGATTTCTATTTTTCTCCCTGTAAGTGTTCTATTTTATATGCATATTTTGTACAAGCATTTAGAGTACGTGACTTCAGCAGTACCGTGAAAGCATTAAAGTGGTGTCGTTGGACAGACACTTAATGGCAGTGTAGCTCTTTGTTGTGTACTGAATACAAATCAGTTGTTTCAAGAAAAGAGCAGAACTAACCAGTTTACAGAATTACGTGACTTCAAAGGCTTCCTTTCTAATTATTTCATGTCAGTGCTGCTGTTGATCTGTTCCTTTTTGAAAAATACCCATCACTAAGCAAAGAGTGGGTCCTGCCTGCAGTCTCTGCTGTGAGCAGTGCTGGTGGTGGGACACTGCTGTGTCACAGCAGGGCTGCAGCTCCCCCAGGCTTGTGCAGAAGTGCTGGAAAGTGATACAGAGGAGATTCTCTCATGTAGGTGCCATCTCTGGGCATATGCTGAGATTACCTGGAGAAGGTGGATGTGTTGAAATGTTTGAGCACAGACACTACTTTGGAGACTTACTTTGTGTATTTGAGCTGACAACCATGACTGCTGTGAACCTGAAAGTGGACAGAAAGGAGGACTGTAAAGACAGTCCAAGGGTTATGTGTTGTGAATATAAGTTCAAAAACATTGTTTGGTTGGGGTTTTTTTGATTTTTTTGGTTTTTTTTGACATGGCCATAGACTTTTGGACTAGTATGCTGGCATATATTAATTCTGTCAGACTTCAGTAATTTCTTTTAACACTGCTACTTTCCAGAATGTAATGTATTTCAGTGTGTATTTTGCTTCTAGTGCTACTTACCTAGCAACTTAGTTTCTTTTCTCTTGTATTTTCATGTCTGTAACATTAATTACATTTAAGGTAACAGTGTAGTTGTTTTATCCTGATACTACTCTTCCCTATTGCTAAAATCATGTTGATAATTGTGGCTAATAACAACCTGAAGAAACTTGTCTTTACCATAAGTATTCTACATGTGTCATAGAAGAATAAATTAGAAAAGGAGAAGTGTAAGGTCTAGTTTTGAGACCTATCCATTATAATTGAAATCAAATACTTTAAAACAAAAGGTCTCTGAGTAGATTTAGAACTTCTCACCAGTGTCTATGAGTTTTGTGTTTTTAGTGCTTCTGAACTGTGCTTGTGGCAGGAGCCATTTCCAGCACAAATTGCTTTGCTATAGTTACACAGGAATTTGAATGTCAGAATATATGCATCAATGTCTGCTTGTTTGGAACACAGGCTTACCCTTTCACTGACCATAAAATGTGGGGCATTTAGGAAAGACAAGAAAGAAAATTAAGTATTCTCAATGTGCATTATGTGAGAGCACTGGTAAAAGTAAGATTCTGCTGGCTAAACAAGGCATATTGTATTGTTTGAGATCTCGGATGGCTTAAAAGAAATAAAAAATTACTGCATGAAATTGAACCTTTATGTGACTGCTAGTGATCAGGAATGGTGAATGATTGAAGATGAAGCTAAGAGTTACCTGTCCCTTCTAGTGAAAACTAAGAATCAATTTCTCTGAAGTGTTGTAAAAACCAGTCAATATGACTGACTCATTCCAGAGAACAAAGATCAGTGAGATGGTCTTAGTGCAAGGATTGTGTCTGGCTGACTGACCTGGAACCTTGGTTTCCCCAGTTTTTGGCTACCAGCCTATCTGGCCAGAGCCATGGAACATGGATGCACCTTAGATGGTACAGAGGGAAGCTGTGAGTTTTGGCACAGCTTGGACAGCTCTGTGTTTGTCAGACTGTGTGTAGTTTGCTCCTCTGGCTCCTAGTCAGTTTTCAGTTTATGCTAAGGCTTTTGTCTTGATCTTCAAAACAACTGTTGGATCAAACACCCTAGCAACATCAAAGGCTGTATTTCATTTTTGAACTGCCAGAAAAGCTGTATTCCTCTGGGGCAATGTAGACAATGAAGTATCAGAGCAATCATTCATCAGCTGGGGACAGTGTGATGGGCTGGGGTACAGGCTATGAAAAAACCCAAACCTGGGTGGTGATCAGGTGAATCCACAGTAATACATTTTAAAGGAAGTGCTATAAAACCTCTCTGTATGTATTAATGGGTTCCATCCTAAACATGATGCAAAAGCAACTTCTGTTTTCATCTAAAAGATAATTGTCAAAAACAAGAAAATTGAGAAGATCTGGAACGCTGTCATATCTTACAAGATACTTTATTTTTAAATATCCTGTTTTATGAGCCATAATATGCTAAACTTCTGAAAGTTGTGTACCTGTGTTGGGTAACCTCCTAGCAGAGTTTAGAACTTAGCTTTTCTTGGCATTACAATCACAGGCATCAGTTATTGGGAGAGGCATAGTAGCAAAAACTAAAGGGTGGCATAGCTCTAAAAGGACAGAGTATTAAGTGTGATGGACTCAAGTGGGATGAAATTCTAAACAAACCTTAAGAGTTTTGTTTCCAGCTAATTGTAAATATTCTCCCACTGTGCTTTGTAAAGTACTATCTACAGAACTGATAGTGCTTAAGCAATTATTTCTCTCCTCTCAACCTGGTAGCTAGAAACTGATAAATTGCCTAAAGTGTTGAACATCAAAAGTGCAACTCTAGACAATTTAATTGGAGGGAAAAAAACTTCTTAAACTAGAAAAAAACCTTCTTAAATTAATATAACTTTAATACCATAATAAATATGTATTTTAGAAATGAAATCTAAAGACAGTATATTTCTATCTACAGGTCTTCATGATGTGTTTTTCAGTTCTCTATTTTTTTTTTCCTTCTGATGATAGTCAGATAATTGCCACCTGAGTGCCTATTGCCTGGTAGAAATGAGACACATTCTGGTTTTTTTGAACATTCAAGTCCCTTGGGTGTCTGAGGTGCATTGGTTTCTTAATTTTAAGTTTCTCTTAGCCTGCCTAACTTATTTACCTGAGCTCCATCAGCCATTCAGGCCCTCTTAGGAGGAGGGGAAGTTGTCATTACATCTTGTAACAAAGACAGAAGATGAATTGGAGGTATTCTGTTGATAAACATGGCAAAAGCTCTAGAGGAGCCTGTCCTGTCTGTGTCACAGGGTGTATATTTTCAAAGTGACTTCAGTAAGGTCAAATGTGATTGTTGGCTTGGTATGGGTCAAATGTGGAATGTTGATGGCAACAAGGTTTCCAAAACTTCCAGCACAGAAATTTTGCTGAATTTTTCTGAAGTGTTGAGTTTGCAGAAGAAGAATCTCTTCTTCAGAGAGAGACTGTGTGAATGCAAAAATGATTGCATCTCAGTGTCATGTTTAAACTGAAAGTCTTTGTGCAGGTTTCTGTGGAACTAGAATTACAAAATACATGGCCTGGTGTGGTACAAAGAGAGAGAGCTTGTCATCCTGAGCAGAGTCAAAAGATGATTGCCACGGCCAGCCTGATTTGATGTCTTTGATGTCAAGCATGGCAAGTTTCCTTCCACAGCTGAGCTTCACAATAAGTACACACTCCAAAGTGGGTGTTACATTGCAGCCAGCCTTACATGAAGTACAGGCCATCAAAATCTCTTCTTCTAAACTCTTTTGATGGTGATTGTCTTAGGACAAGTCTGGTCCTGAGTCTGTAAATTGCATCCTAGTTGTGTCTGAAGAACTTTTACACGTGTCATTTTGAACTATGATTTTACTTCTTTTCTCCAGCTCTCGTGGTGAGTAATGTGAAGTCACAAGATTTCTTCTTTTTGACTGGCTGATATAAATTTGAAGTGAGAGAGGAAAAATAATGAGTTTCTGTTGTTCAGCTGTGGATGATAAATGTTCCTGCTCAGGTTCTTAACATTTTCAGGGTCTTAGAAATATTTTAATGAATATGTAAGCAGTGATACTTACAAGAAATACAGCCTCATGATTCCTGATGAGTGAAAGAGGCATCTTTGCCAATTATTTCTTTTTCTGTAGCAAGCATTATGTTTAACACTTCTCTGCATCTTTTCTGCTGGACAAAATTAATATGAATGTGTAATTAAAGTGAGGGTTTGGTCTGTGTGTCATAATGGAGAATATTAATGAACAGCCCCAAGTTTTAAAAGATGACTGCCAATAAATGTTAGTAGTACAGAACTCTGGTGCATGGTGTCACGCATACATATTAAAAATCCATTATTTCATACAACAGCTTTGAATGCTACTTCTCTTTCTATTTTCTTTTCAATATAAGATTGGTATGCACCAGCTATGTCAAAAGAATAGGTACAATTGGAAGGACAAGTAAAGAGCAAATATTTAATGTTGTAAGAAATTAAAATAAGCTATAATTTAATGCAGAACGATTTTCAAATGAGAAAATTCATTAGCAAAAAGGTGACCTTCAAAATAGTTTTCTGTGGAGTTAGTAATGCTCTGTAAGATTGTACAAAGAGATGAGCTTGAAGACTTTTTTTGTAAGCAAAAACCCTGCAAAACCAAAACCAACTTTCTTGTGGAGTGGTACCTGAAGTTCCCAAGACTCAACATGCTTTTCTGTTGGTGTTTGTTACCTTAGGAAGCTTACAGTGCTGGAGTCTGACGATGCTTTTAGTAATTTTATACACCCAGCTATATATATACTTTTACTGGTATTTAAAATAGTGAAGAACAAAGTGTGTGTTCACTATGTTTTTCTTCTGCCTCCCTCTGCCAGATTGCAAATCTGGCTTTTGTCCCTTTCTTCTACTTGCTTTCAGTACACTGCAGAAGTATCACTAGTCAAGCAAGAATGGACTCTTGCAGTGGTGACTAATCTTACCCTTCACCAGCTCATTGCCTTTCACTCACTGTATATGCAGATATAAAAGAGACCATTGATATGGTTTCTGTTTGACTTTTAAATTTATTTTTATTGCAAAAGGTGCATCCACATAAAGACTGTTCTTTAAAAACTTGATGATAGAAATGGTGAAAAAGCAAAACAAAAATTAACTTTAAATATATAATGATGTGAAGTTATTCATAGAATGAAAGATCATTTAAATGAGTACTGTTTTAGAAACTCAGCTGTGTGCATGTTGATTAGATATATAAACAAAAGGTAGCAATGACTTTAATTATAATTTCTTGGAATTCGTTTTTGCTTTCCAGCATAAATATGCATGGACCTAGGGTTCACGTTGCTTAGAAATGCCTGTAAGCTTGCTGTCTGCATTTCTGTGTGCATATACAATTGCGTGTGCCCTCCAGTGTATCTGGTTCTTTGTGCCTACTAGCAAAAATTTACAAAAGTGGTACCATCAGTTCAGGATTGAGTGGAGCAGAACCTGTATCTGCAAAATGAGCCAGCTTTTTTATATTATCCAGGATTTCTGTGGAGCAGCATCTTCTGTGCTCTCTTTGTTAAGGAATTAGTGAGGCACTGCCACACCCTGGGGAAACTTGCCAATGCCATCAGCCCATCTGAGATGTGCTGGGGGACAGAGGGAAGCTGAGTCCTGGAGAGGAGGGATGAGGGGATCTGGGAAGATGCCTGTAGAACATGGATCTCTTGCAGAGGATGGGGGAAACTCCCATAGAGCAGTTAACTCAGCTTAAGCAGCTTTTTGGTTTTTAGCTGCAAGGACACCCAGATGAGTTTTAAATCAGACTATTTCATTAAATCCACCTAACAGCAGTGATTTATGTGCCCACCTGTGAGTGTCTCTTTGCCAGTGTGTTTCTGAGGGACAGTAAAGCTGCATATTACTTAGACACTTGCTCTCAGATGGCTGTTGATTACTTGCTGCCCAGATCTCTCCTAGATTTTGTAGATTTAAGATTACAATATTGGAAAGTAGAATTTGAACATAAATCCTTGTGCTTCCTTTTTTAATAATGTTTCTTCAACCTTTAACAAACAGCCTTGGAGGAGAGTAGTGATGATGACAGAAGTGATTCTCTTTTCCTGGCTATGATCCTGGTGGTGTTTGACTGCATTTGGGGGCAGTGGTTTTTGTTGCAGCCTCCATATTAAAGGGGTTATGACAAGTGACGTGGACTTGTTTGCTTGTCTAGTAACTCTCCATTTGTCACCTCACAGGCTGAAGAGGAAACAGTGGCCTTTCTTGATCACAGTGGAAGTGAAGAAGAGTTTGATCCAAGCACTCTTCCAGATCCTGATAAATTCAAAGACTCTGATGCAGAGCAGGATTCAGAAAGTGAAGACAGCTATAGGTATGCACCATCTTCCATGTTAATTTTAAAATGATGGTTTTTATGAACTGTTTTGTTTACATGTTAGGAATTTGTCTTACAGTCCTCCTTCTCATGGGATTTAGTATTTGACTTATAAAAGTTTGTGTGTTGGGTGTTGAACAGGAATCTGAGCTAAAGGCTATTATTTTCTTTTGTGAAGTTTTATAAGAATTATTTTTGAGTCCATATTGAAGGGATCTTGGTGAGACTGTTTCACACGCAAACATCTTGACTAATATCCTGGAAGTTTCATGTGTTTCTGTGGTGGGTTTACCCTCTCTGGATGCCTAGTGACCTCCTCAGCTGGACAGGGAAGAAAAAAATGTAGTGAACAGCTCAGGGGTTGAGATAACACCAGGAGAGATTCCTGGTGATAACACCAGGAGAGATTCCTCACCAGCTACTGTCATGGGTGAAGCAGACTTGACTTGTGAAGAAATGAATTTGTTTATTGCCAATCACATGACAGTAGGGTAATGAGAAATAAACCCAAATCTTAAAACACCTTTTCTCCACATCTCTCTTCTTCCCAGGATTAACTTACAATTTCTTCTACATCCTCATCCGCAGCAGCACAGAAGGATGGGGAATGGAGGTTGCAGTCAGTTCATCATACATTTTTTCTGCCACTCCTTTCTCCTCAGGAGAGGCTCCCATGTGAGGTCTCTCCCACATGGGTAGGGGACTTCTTCCACAATCTTCTTCAACTCTTTCCTGTAGGCTGCAATTCTTTGTGAACTATTCCAGTGTGAATCCCTTCCAGGGCATGTAGTCCTTCAGGAACAGGTTCCTCCAGTGTGGCCTCAAGTCCTGCCAGCAAGTGTGAAGTGCTTCAGCATGGGCTCCTCTCTCCACCGGGCTACAGGTCCTGCCAGGAGCCTGCTCCAGTGTGGGCTTCCCAAGGGATCATGGCCTTCTGGGGCTGCAGGGGCACAGCTGCCTCACCATGGGCTGTGCCATGGGCTGTGCCATGGGCTGTGGGGCAATCTCAGCTCTGGCACCTGGAGCACCTCCTGCCCCTCCTTCTGCACTGACCTGGGGGTCTGCAGGGCTGTTCCTCCCTGGCTGCTTTTGCACTGTTTATTTTCCTTAACAGTGCTATCCCAGAGGCACTTCCACTATCACTGATGGGCTCAGCCTTGGCCAGTGGTGCATCTGTCCTGTTTCAGAAATGCATTTCTTTTCTGTCACATTGCAGGTTCTTTCTGGGTGGAAGGAAAAATGTTGAAGTAATTTAAGGATTTCATGATCCCTTTGCACCTGTGTTGTATTAAATAAATTTGTGCAGGGTAAAGCTTGATAAGTTCTATGATTCAGTATTGTTCAGACTCTTTAAGAGTCAAGTGAACTGGACTCTGAGTAGAAGTAAATGTATAATAATAAATTAAATAAATTCAATTCAGTGTTTATAATTGAATGAAGCAGAAGCATTTGTTTCATGTAGCAAAAAAACCTACAGGGTGAGAATGAGGATCTGTGCTTGATACCAGCATACTGTGGGAAGATGAAGGGATACAACATGAAATCCTGTGTGGTTCACTGCAACAAGAAGGCCACTTGTGTTTTTCTGACAAACAATGTATCATGTAACAGATTGAGAAGGATGATCTTGACACCTAAATGGGAGCATAGATGTCTAAGTTCATAAAGCTCTTGCTTTTCACATCTGAATCGGGTGAATCCTGGGGCTAGATTGTCCTTCCATGTGTGTCACTGTGTGTTGTGGAGTCAGTATGCAGGACTGGGTGGGGGACATGGATTTAAGTACTAGATAGTCCTCAGTTAACAGGCTGGTGGCCATGTCCCTTGGAGCCTGTTCACCAGCGAATGCCAGTAGAACTGACAAGGATGGGGAAAAACATTGCTTTTTCTGAGCAGCAGTAAATCTCTCCTTCTTTGTGTGAGGGGAGTATGTATTCATACATCACGTTTTGTATTGATCCTTTCCTCAGAATGTCAGCTAGACTCAAGATTAGCTGCACTTTAAGAATAAAAGTTGACAGAGATGGACAGATTTTTGGCAGTGGTAGTAAGTGCAGACTTTTGTTAGATCAGTGGCTGATCTGGCCCCCCTAGAGTCAGGTCATGCGCTCTTAAGGAGAGCAAGGACTCAAAGAAAGTCCAGGTCCTTGATAATCTTCCCTTCCTGTGGAGTAGATTAGGAAAGAAAGAACATACACTGAAGGAAACCAGGGAGGTTTCCTTTAGTGTATCCCTAGACATACCTACACTGAGCATCAAAGCTGCCTTTGGAGCTGGAGAGCAGACCACTACACATGATGAAGAAATGTGGTTTCATCAACACTGCTTACTGGAAACAGTCCTTGGCCTGTCTTACTGCACCAAAATACTGAGACATTGCCCAGAAGAGCTTTAGTTGGCACCATGTGAAGCTGCAGCAGTTGTGGGCAATCTCATGCCAGTACTTGTGCCTGCACCGTGGCCAAATCCATTTAGCCTGTAACAACATGACTGATACTCCCTGGGCAGGCCATGGCCAGCACAGGATTATCCATTACGTGCTGCATGGTCACCAGAGTCATCAATGGTGCTGCCGTCCAACACACCCCACTGAGGCACCCATAGAAATAGAAAAGCTGTTTGAGAGCTGCTCCAAAGTTAGCTTTCATGCTCAGTGTGGATAGACATATCCACATGGTGAGGTGCTCTGAGCACCCTGTAGAAGACTTTTGAGAAAGAGCAAGATACAGTGAAGGAAATTAATTTGAGGGTGTTAAATCAACAGTCATGCCTCATGCAGCTCTCTTAGAATTGCTATTGAGTTGTATGATGAGTTGCTTTTGGGGCTGGGAAATACTGACCTAATGATTTCAACAAAAACAAATCAACTGAGAGTAGCAGACAGTCAAATTGGGCTTTGGGATAAGAAAGTGCAACTCTGTGCTGTTTTATATTTCCAAAATCCAGAGATTTTGCTCCAAGAGTTGGATTAAAATAGAAATACGTTGGGCTACACTAGCTGCTCCTTGCTTTAAGGCGGGGGGGGGGGGGGGAAGCTTCTAAAAGGGATAATTCATAGTAAGTTTGAAACCTAGAGTGTCTTCCTTCAAGAGTCTTTAAAGAGAGACTATCTGTCCATGGTTTCAGAAGTCAAAATCTTCTCTCTGTCCTCCCGCAGAATTTTTTTAAACTGGGGAAGCTGTACAAATCATGAATTAAATTTGCCTTTGCATAAAAATTCCCTTCCAGCCATACCTCTATAAGCAGAGTAATTAATGACTTCAAGCATGTAATATGAGATTAATTTTTGTATATCTAGCAACATTCATCATATTTGGTTTAAGGCTATCAAATGTAAATTGTTAATGAGGTGAAAAATCTAAGAATATAGAACAGGGCGAAAGAAAAGCAGCTGGATTTCTTAAATATTCATTTTGCAGTCAGATTGAGGTTTTGGTATTTCTAATTCTTCATCTTCTTTAAATAAAAGTATTGAGGAAGAGCAAAGTTCTGATTGACCTCATAATTATCTTCTTTAAATCTTTAATGGGTGCAACTGATCACATTAACTCCTAGATCAGCATGGAGAAGATCTTGGACATGAGGGGAAACATCTTAGTTCTGGTACTGTTTTGTTTGTGACTTTATGGACAGTCACCAGGTGACAACTGTGCAAGTTAGTAGTCCATGCTACTTTGCTGTGTGCCTTCCTATATTTATGAATTTTATGGGCAAATTGCAGTTTCTTACAGCTTCTTCTTTCAGCAGGATGCTGATGTTGACCTGCTAGGTTTTGGGTCATTCTTGATGAGGTTGACATTACATTGTCTTTTGAGATGATTTATCAGCAAATCATGGTGCTCCTTCTAAAATGGATTATTCAGGTCATATCTGTGACTTTGTGAAGGCCAGAACTTAATGTTGTGATGGCCAGAAAAGCACCATAGGAGAGACATTATAAAAGGTCTCAGTTTAAAAGCCTTGGTCATTCTGATTAGCTGCAGAATTGGACATTGAGATATTGAATTGCTCGATAGAGGCTTATATATTCAATTTTAGAGGTGTTTTGATTTATATCAGTGGAATGGCCAGTAAGGGAATCATAGAATCATTTAGGATGAAAAAGACCTTTAAGATCAAACTGTTAACCCAGCACTGCCAAGTCCCACTAAACCATATCCCTCAGTGCCACATCTACAAGTCTTTTAAAAACCTTCAGGAATGGTGACTTCACCACCTCCCTGGGCAACCTGTTCCAGTGCAGCGAGGTGTGGCCTTAAAGTCAGGTGTCTGGCTAGCAAGAGGGTGGCCAACACCCAGCTGCAAATGTGTGAGCACCCCTCGGCGTCAGAAGGCTTCGGGCTGTGCTCACAGCGGATGGAATTGCTGCTGGCCAACGAGAGTAAAGAGTCCGGACACTCACTGGGGACTTGTCAGATTTATTGTCAACCAGGGAGTGACAGACACCCAGGTGTTGAATCTAACGTATCTGCCAGCGAGTGACCAAGAACAAAGGGTGCATCAGGGTTAAAAAGGGAGCGATCTCAGGGAGGGGTTTACAAAGGAACCAATAGGGGAAGGTGAGGGAGTGGACTTAGGATAACGGGCATGAGAGAAAACCCAATAGAAACAATGTAAAGGGGGGGCCCCAGAGCCACAGCCAATCAAGTCTCCCTAAGCACAGAAGATTCTGGCAAACTAGGAGTGGGGAGTGATTGACTGGGCCCAGGGAGGAGAACAAATTCCCATATAAGGAAACCCAGGGGAGGGGAAATTATATAACAGAGAGGATTGACATAAACTGAGGCGGGAGTCACCAAGGTAACCAAATGATAGACAAGACAATGGCAGGAAAAACTGGTGAGGGCAGAACCATTACAGAAAATGGGGGGAACAATACAGAAAATGGGGGAGCAATTAAACAAACTAACAGAACACTCTACAACATTCCAGGACTTGACAGCAAGCCTTTTGGTGAAGAAATATTTCCTGTTATCCAATCTAAACCTCTTCTGGTGTAATTTGAGGCTGTTTCCTCTTGTCCCTGTCACTTGTTACCTAGGAGAACCGACTGATCTCCACCTGGCTGCACCCTCCTGTCAGGCAGCTGCAGAGAGTGATGAGGGCCCCCTGAGCCTCCTTCTCTCCAGGCTGAACACCCCCAGCTCCCTCAGCTGCCCCTCACAGCACTTGTGCTCCAGACCCTTCCCCAGCTCCATTGCCCTTCCCTGGACACGCTCCAGCCCCTCAATGTCTCTCTGGCACTGAGGGGCCCAGAACTGAGCACAGGATTGGAGCTGTGGCCTCAGCAGTGCTGGGTACAGGGGGACGGTCACTGCCCTGCTCCTGCTGGCCACACCTGGCTGATCCAGGCCAGGATGCCATCGGCCTTCTGGGCCACCTGGGCACACTCTGGATCATGTTCAGCTGCTGTTTGCCAGCACCCCCAGGTCCTTTTTCACCAGGCAGCTTCCCAGGCACTGCCCCCAGCCTGCAGCACTGCCTGGGGCTGTTGTGACCCCAGTGCCAGGACCCAACCTTGGCCTTGCTGAACCTCCTAGAGGTGGCCTCTGCCCATTCATCCAGCCTGTCCAGATCTAGAAAGTAACACTGCACAATATATTTTAATTACCATTTTTATGTGCTGTAGCATTCTGACAGCAAGTAAGGAAGAAGCTGCACTGGGCTTTATGGAAGGGACTGCAGTAATAAATCTTCATTAGAATTGCTGCCATGGCCTTGTGAATTAAAATTTATTACATGGAAAAAGTTTTGGGCACAGCATGTTTGATTAGCAAAATGCCAATATTTATGGGATAAATTATTCCTAACTTTTCTGAACTGTATTTTACTAGCAGATTCATTCATTATTCCTGTACATTTCTTTGGGAAAGAGCTTGTGTACTTTGTTGCAGCCTGGAAACTTGACTCATGGCCTGTAGTTCAGTGGCGAGGGTGGTTTGTTTCCAGAGGAATGCTGGTAATCCTATGCTCCAAAGCATCCTCTGATAAATGTTAAGTGAAGCAGAGCCTGTCTAGAGATCTTGCCAGGATCACGTTGTTTAAACAACAGCTACTTGGCTGTGTGATTGCACATTTCAAATGGCTGATTTTCAAGCATTTAAAATCTAAATGTTACAGCTTGTTAAGACATTGCTTAAAGCCCAGAAGCGAGTTAAATACTAACAATTAAAGCTTTCTATTTTTCCCTGGTATTACCTGAAAACATACTTGTGAGTTTATTTTGTGGTAGTTTAGAATTTGAGCTTCTTGGTGTATAGCTGTCAGGGTCATAGTTAGATCCCGTTTCCCAGATGCCATTCAGATACACTGGTGTTTGTTTTAGGGACAGGATTCATAAACTGTACTTCAGTGTTTGAGTAATAAATATTTTCTACCAAATGATAGCATCTTACTTAGGTGCTACAGCTGAGCAAATGGTGGCCACGGAAATTACTGTGCCTGTTGATAAGTTGGCTATTGATAGCTCCTCACCTCTGTAAACACAAAGTAAATCCTTACATCAGGCAGCCTCAGAATGCATGGATTGTTCAGGCAGCTGAAAAGCTTAATTTCATCAGATGGTGAAAAGAAGAAATTGTAAGGCAGATGCACATGCCACTTTTGAAATGTTATTAGTAGAAGACAAAAGGATGCACTGGTCTTGGTTTGGATCTGAATTGGAGATTGCTTTCTAACTGAGTTGTTCTGCTAGAAAATAATTTACCTTAGCAAAACTTTTGTTGGCAATTGGTGAACATTAGCTGGTAGTACATCAGTTTATGTGTTTGTGAGGAATGAGGGGCCATTTATGTCCATGGAAACGATAAAAGGACCGGCTCTACAGGGTGACAGTTAATGGAGACTGAGGAGGAATTCATTTGACAGTAAGTGCAGAAGTTATTCCCTTATAGCTGCTTTTGTACACTGAGTCCTTTCACATGTGGAGTAGAGTGTTATGCTTGTTACAACTCCTCCAAAGAGCTTTCTGTCCATACAGCTAGGGAAAAACACCCTGAATGAGCACAGGATATCTCTGAGCATCATCATGCCGCACATTTTTCATCTCCCTTTTAAAATTGCCACTATCACCTCTTGTAAAAGCTGCAACTCTGACTTCAGAGCCCCTTTTCACACCACCCAAACCAGTGCTGGTAAAAATCCATCCTGGAGGAACAGGGAGGGGGGTTGGACTTGCTATTCTTCAAAGGTCCCTTTCAACCCAAATCATTCTGTGGACAGTCAGTCTGTCTTTCTTCTGCATCTCAGAATTAGGAACATCTTATTCACACGTTTCACATGATTCTCTGTTTACCGGCCAAAGCTGTTGTTAACAAATACTGTTTTGCGTCTACATTTTGTGCATCATGAAAACACAACTATTTTGCTCTCTTCACTGCTTGTTGCTTTTGCTGCTTCCTGTGTTATACATTCCTCTTTATTCACTTCTCCAGTTCACAGCCCAGCTGGGGTCAAATTAGTTTGAAAATACACTTGCCTGTGTGTAGATGCATCTTCTGTTTACACTGCTAATCAAGCTGCACAATCCCTCAGTAACAGTAAGGAGCAGCTTGACTCAGCAGAATCATCCCACAAAACTTATGAGGAAAATTATTCATAATTGTGTTGATGTGCTTTTGTTTGTGGAAAAAGCTGAGGAATCTCACAGTCCAGTTTCTTCTGAACGTGTTTTATATTTAAATGTTTTACCTTATAGATATCTATGTCTAAGGTCTCTGAAACTCCAGAAGAGATTATAATTTTTGGTGTTTAAAGTCTGCTGTTTTATAGCTTGTAGGTATAAATGCATAGCTTGTGAGGTTTCTGCAGGGTTTTAATTGCTAAGATGTTTTTAACTAATGTCCTAGATGAAGCATTAGTCATTTATGAATGCAAACTGGGCTTCAGAGTCCATTCAAAGACTGGAAATAATTGGCTCTTTTGCAAACAAGCTAAAATGCTTTAACTTAATGAGGCCTTTCTTGAGCTTTTAAAGTGAACCCCTACAGTCTGTCCTGATCAAAGTGAACACCATGAAACTCCAGCCCAGACCCACACTGTCCACTTGGAAAAGTGAGAATTCTTTCTGCTTCAGTATATTTTCATATCCTGTCAGTATAGCTTCAGCATTTATGGAATATCTTACGCACTACAGAGAGAGAAATATGAGAGAAATATTCCTTTCCTCAGAAAAGAAATAAAATGTTGGTAGCAAGCCCTGAAAAGCCACCCCCATGCAAATGACAGCTCAAAGCCAGCAAAGTTGCTATATCCTGTGAATTACAGGAAGAGTGAGTATTTGGAGCAGTCATCATCTATTCATGAATCATCACTGAATGTTTTCTGTTGGAAGGGACCTTCTGGATCATCCAGGTCCAGCAGTCCCTGTCGTGGGCAAGGATGCCTTTCACTAGACCACGTTTCTTTGCACTCTTTTCTTCTTTTCTCTTGGGTAGGCAAGGAAGAACAATATAAAGGTAGGGTATTTCATTTGCCTTAATTGTGGAAATGCAAGGTGTTCCTTATAGGATTTCCCTCCTTCCTCTGGGCTCTGAGCAGGCAGGAGGTGGCACAGTTCCTCTATGAAAAGTGGGATGGACGAGAGAGGGAGGCAGGTCATACCTGTGCGGCCCACCAGCACAAGGCCATCAGATCTCCTCTAACAATTCCTTCATCCCTATGTAGGGACAGCCAGAAAGCACAGTGTGCAAGCTGCATTGTGCTGCTGATCCCTCTCAGAGAGCGTTTGGGAACTTGCTGAGAACTGCCATGGTTGGGGTTAATGTTTGAATTAGGCTGGTTTCTAGTGAGTGGTGAAACCAGCATTTCACAGACTGTTAACTAGCCCTATTAATGGGAAAAAGTAAGGTGGGCAGCTAAAGGTGGGTTGAATTGGGCTTTGGGTTCCTTTGCTGCATTGATTCTAAGGACTGTATTCCCCAATTAGAGCTATTTATTGTAACTGCTATTTCTAATTGTTAAATGTCTAAACAGCATTTCTGAATGGAACCGTTCACAAGCATTACATTAATGCCATTGTAAAAACTATGGACATGAAAAAATTCTTGTTGAAATGGTTTTTGTAAGTAAGCTGAATTTTCTGAGTAGAAATTTGACAAATTTTAATTGAAAATCTGAATTTAACCAACTTTTTTAGAAAAGCCTTAGCTCCGTTTCTGAAGTTCCATTTCAATTTTTGTTATATTTTTAAAAATACAAACCCAAAAAGCTGAGAATGCTGTTTTGTTCCAGTTAGTTTGTTTGGATGGAATGATTTGGAGTGTATTTTACTAGTTTTTGGGTTTGCATTTTACTATTTTGGGCTATGAATTCTACCCTACAGCATACAACAACCACCACTCCATAATCTGGTTCCCAGATATATCTTAGAATGGATTTTATTTGATTGTTTTAAACTTAGATAAAAAGATTTATAGCATTTTTTCTATGTTTTGGACAAAAACCACATGAAGATACATGAAAGGTCTGTCTTTCCTCCCATTGTTGTCACATAGCCATGTGGTAGAAGCCAGGGTGATAAAACAGATTGGCAGCTGTTTCATCCAGATTGAAGGCTGCAAAAGGCAGTTCATTCAAGTCTTTAAAAAACAGCAGAAGAAATAGGAATTCACCTGGGAAAATTACTGGGTTTTCCCCTTCCTCTCATGGCAGCAAGTGGTGTTTAGTAGCTTCCAAGGGAAATGTCTGAAAGAAGAGGAAAGAGTGATTGAATTAAATAGTCCCAGATCAAAACTGTATTAAGTGTAGGATTTGGCAGTGAAAGAACAGTTCTTATATTTTTATTTTTGATGCATATTTATTGTAGGCAATATCTTGAATGCGTGTCAAGGTCCACTGACACATCATGAAATCAGTTTTGTCAAGTTGTCTGTTGCTGTATTAGGCAGCAAATATTAGATAAGACTTATAGCAATATCCTGATACACTGTAATCAATTAAGACAGCAGAACATCCACCACCACCTCAGTCTGAGAGCTGCTCTAATTTAGACATTCAGAGTTCATCAGCTTCCATTGCTTCACCCTTTTGAATTGTAATTTTGTTTGCTCTTATCTTGACAGAAATTTGCCTCGTTTAAAAGGAATTGTTAGATTACATGATGATATTGATTACCACAGTTGTTAAAAAGACTAATTGATTTTTTTCTGCAGTGAACTTGAGGAGAAGACTGGAAGAAAGAAGAGAAGCTATAGCAACAGTGCCACAGCAGAAGAAATGCCACTGAAAAGAAAAAAGATGCATTTCAGCCAAGAGGAGGACCCCTGTTTGCCATTAGATACTGGGCTTTCTCTGGCAGAGGATGAAGAGCTTGTACTGCATCTGCTCAACAGTCACAACTAATTATTTTTTCTGCAGGTTTTCTTCTCTGGGACATTTCCACAATTTTGTCAGTAGTTTACACAAAATGGATTTGCCATCTGGGCAGCTGGATCCCTGCGAATGTAGATAAATGAGTTCCACGTGCAATGGGATTGCCTTAGATTGGCTCACAGGTTATAGACAACATTTAGTTTGGTTTATAAGGCTTTCTAAATGAACTTTTCAACTTGAATCCCCAGGTGTCATTTTGCAGTAGCCTGTTCATAATTTTAAATCTCCAAGTTTTGAAACAATTACCTTCTTTTATTTTCATCTTGCTTTAAATGAAAATGGGATGTTCCTTTCTTGACCATGCCAAGTTTGTTATTTTGGAAGATATATGTGTACTAAAATTTTAAGGAGGAAATGCTGTTGGCAGCTCAGATCATATTACTTAAAAATGAAGTATGTACTTTCTTCTGTGTATAAGGCACATATTTTAAGAATATTTTAATAAAAATTTCTAGAGCCTTGATGTAAACTTAACTGTCTCTTTCAGCTTTGTTATGAAAGCTTATATTTATCCTTCAGGTATCACTTGTGTTATGATTCCATCACTGGTGTTCGGCGATTCAGAAAACAACATTTAGAAGCTAAAATTGTGTCTTGTCTTTGAATCCCATATGAGTGAGAACACATTGTCACATAGTAATATCTGTTTGATCTTTCCTTATGTCCATATGAGCATATTAAATACTCCTTTTTTGTCGATATCACTTTTTTGATCATAGGAATCTCTCATCACCTATTCAGTACAACCCTTTCCTCCTCTCCCTATACTCTGTTATCTTTTAGCTCAGTTACCCAAAACTGAAAATATACTGCAAATTCTTGCCTCCAAATGTTTCTTCCCCTGTTCTGGCAGCAGGCAGGGTATCATAAAAACAATATTATAGGCAGAGCACATCTGCCATCTGCTCCTTCCTGACAATGTGAAATGAGAAGAAAAGACTGAGTTTCACAAACAGCTAAACATGAAAGATGGGACCTGCTTGGCAGCTGATGCACAGTGTTTGTTTAGTCTACAGTGCCACAGCGGGCCTGGAAAATGCTGTGATGTGGGACCAGCATCACTGATGAATCTGTTAATGAAGAAGGATCTGCTGTGGTGCTGCTGTGACTGGTGCACGTGTCCCATGTGCCATCCTGTGAATGGCTGCTCTGAATGTAATGAGCAGCCTCAGCAAAATATCTGTCTGTGCTGGGATAGCAGAGCTCCTGCTCCTGTGGCTGTGGAGGAAGACAGAAGACTGCAGTGCAGAGAGCTCCACCACCAAAAAGCTGCTCAAAGATGATTTAGGTAGAGACAACAATACGTACAGTGGTGTGTTCTTCCTGGAGATATTCAGGGACCCGTAGTGTACTTGGTGGTGGTCAGTTGTCTTGCACATCACCTGATGTCTCTCAAATCAAAGCTTTGCTCTAAGGAGCATGAGTTGTTGTTGAGGCAAGCAAGTAAAAAAACCAAAATACCTACAGTTTCTGACTAGAATATTCTTATTTGTGTGCTGAAGTGGGAGAGAGATGTTCCTACCTACTAAACAATAAGACTAAAATTTTAATTATATACCTTTGAAGTATTGTGGTGCACTTTTTATCTTGTGATGATTTTTTAATTGTCTGCATAAAAATAATTTTTCAAGTGCTTTTACTTTTGTATTTCTGTATAATGAAGTTTCTAATGTATTTGTGTTGTTTGATATAGAGCCAGTGTTTCTTGAATCCTTATGAATTTGCCCATCTACTTCAAATGTGTCCATCCTTGAGGGTATGGTGTACATATGAAGAATGAAGCCACGTGAAAAAGAAGAGGGAAGGGGCTTAAGGCAGATGCTCCGTGCCACGAGTGTATGTAAGAACAGGTAACTGCTGCCTATGATAGAAGTGGTAAGACAAAAAATCCAACATTCAGCATTTTTGGGAAGCAGCTGTGGTTCTGGGTTATCATTCCTGTGAGCTATAGATCTGCTTTAAGGGGCCCCTCACCAGCCCTGCTTTTAGCAGTGTTTTTCTGGTCCAAGAAAAGAAGCACAAATAGACAAAACAAATGCCAGTCTCAGGACTGACTAGGCTGAAGGACATTTTCCAGGGAGCTTGTTTCAATTCACACCTGGGGACCTCTCCATCTGATGCCAAAAAACCTGGCATGTGTGTCCAGAGCTAATGGGCAGGTAGAGCAGGGCTGGCTGGGCATGCCACCCATCATCTATCTCCTTTTCTCCTTGTCCCAGGCATGCCACTGTAGCATCACAACCTTTTGCAAGATTGTACTTCATGAGCATTATAGTCCCAGCTTACACAGGAGAAATGGGAGTGGGGAAATCACAGCCAAAGGCTTCCTTGATAACTTTATGTAGTTGATCTACACTTCCTAAATCACTTGTGGATTACCAAGAGTAGCGTCCCCCTTGAGGCTACTCTTGGTAGCTGATGCTGTGCAGAATTGTAACCTTCAGGTGTTGCATGTTTGCTGGGGTGAGTTTCAGGCTTCTTCGCCCCTGTAATTGCAGCCTATGGAAAATCCCCTTTGGAGACTTCTTCAGGAGGGGTGGCAGAGTCTGAGTAAGGTGCTGAGTATTTTCCAAAGCCAGTGGCCAGGAGACATTCTTAAACTGCCAAGCAGGAAGTCTTGTTTTAATTAATGCATTTTCAGATCGGTTTGCATTTTTGTATTATATGAATAGTGGTTGATTTCCTTCTGCTGCTAGAATGGTTCTAGTGTGTTGATTTATAGCTGGGTATAGTATTAAGATCTATTACATGTAGCTAATTCTCAAGATATACATTAGGCATTTATGAAATGGCATAGTTTGGTCAGCTTTTATTCAGAATCAGTTTTTCTCTTTGTTGTGTACAAAATAATGAAGACTTTTGTTTGCCAGATAATTTATTGCAATTTGTTTGAAGCCTCTTTGGATGAAAACTGGAAGTCAGGTAAAAGTCAGGAGAGCATTGAAGAGTTTGGGTTTTTTAGATGGGTTAAATAGACTGACACTAGATGTGCTAGCTACTGAAGACCCCCAGCTTGCAGTGTTTTCATGAGGCACATAAAGTGTGTCATAGCAGAGGCAGGGTTAACCTCAGCATCATAGAATTTTCTGTTCAGTATTCACTTTGTAAAGACCTTAACCTTATTGATGCTGCACATTAAATTGTGTGAAGAGTATAGGAAATTTAGGTTGTATCATAAGGGATTGCAAATTAATATTAAACATTTTACATGGGTATTTTTCTTTAAATATTATATGAATAGAAATAAAAAATAATTCCTTCTGCCGCTGACTGAGTTCAGCTGGAGCATTGATTGGTGTGTCCTGCCGTCTGGCCATACTCATAAAGAGAGAGAAATGCCTGAAGCAACACATTAAAAACCAGAGAGCTGTGGTAGAGAACATTCATTTCAGGCTATAAAACATAGTACAAGATCTGAAGATACTGAAGTGACCCTGTGGGTTCCTGTAATCCTGGATATATATGACTAAACTGCTACTAAATACAAGAAGAAAATGTCTCTTAGTAAAGGCTGCTAATGGGTATTTTTCTTTATTGTGCTGCTCTCTAGTTTGACCTGATTGATGCTTATATCCTGTGAGAGATGGAGTATGCCTTGGAGCAGGGATGCTGAGCTGTGCTAGGCTGCAGCTGCTGCAGAAATGGCCACTGTGGCTCAGGGTGCTGCTGCTTTTATGCTGCAGGTCACTGCCCCAGCTGTAACCTTCCTGTGGCAAATGACCTGAGGTCTAAAATAAGCTGGCTGGTTCTGTCCTGGAAGAGATGACTCCTTACACTGCTCATTTTGGGAATTGGGCAGAAGGCTTGTGACAGGCAGCTGAAGGACAGCAACACTTGTGCAGCAGCCACTTCTGTTGCTTATTTGATAGAGACCCTGTGCAGAGTGGAGCCAAACCTTGCACCCAGCCTGCTTCAAGCTACAAGATCCAGAACACAGTTAAGGTAACTGCAAGAGACATGCAATTTGCCATAAACAGTCCTAGTGAGAAAAGACTGTTACCTTCACTTTTGGAATACATTTCATTAGATTTGTTTGTTATACTGCTCTCTTCTCTGGTGTTTCTAGCTCCTCTGAATTTAGTGTTCTCCTTGCAAATTCATGGTTTATTCTCAGAAGGATCTGCAAATTTTATTTTTAAAGGTGGAAGTAGATGCCAGAAAAATGCATTGCCATCATTTTTGTAAGTCATAAAAAATGCTATCAAGGCATTAGTTTATACCATGTGGACATTTCATTACAAAGTAGTGCACACTTTTATAATGAAATGCTCCCTCAACTTCAAAGGCAAATCAGTCAGTCAAAGCCATCAAGGAATTAGAAAGCCTAATGCAGAAGAACATTCTTTTCAGGTCTGTTAGGAGGTATTGCTACGATTAAATCAGATAGAGAAGTTGATCTGTTCCAAGAATGCCTTGTTCATTGTCTATTTTTGTCCGTGTCTGGCCAGAAGCCATTTTTCACAAAGAAAACTATTCATCAGATTCAGTCATGTAAAAATGATTGCTTAAATTACACTGGGCTATCAGCTAGCAGCTTTACCCAGGAGTGGAATCTCTTGGGTCAATGCTATCTGTAAGTTTTGCACATTGTCTGAGATGTGCTTTGTCTCTAAAATGTAGATAAGTTTAATTAAACTAAATTAGTTTTGTTGGGCAGTTTTTGAAATCCTTTTGTGCTGAGATGTAGCTGTGCTGAGATTTCAGAAAAACGGAGAACTGTTAAGAAGAAACCAATGAGCATTGTTCTCCTAATCACGTATGGGATCCTGGAGGAAGATAATATTCCTGGCTGTGGCCTCTCTGGGCCTACAGGAGTCCTCTCTCTCATGCACAGCTTGTCCCTCTGATGCTAAACCCAAGCTTCTACAAAAAAAAGCAATGTGTAAGTACAGGCTGTAAATTGAACTCGCTATAAATTGAACTTGCTGTTAAGCATGTTGATGTGCTTGAGCTTATCACATTTAAGATGATATTGAATATAGCTCAGTTTTTGCAAGTCCATCATATATACATTGTGCTGCACTTCCTAAGGAAGTGAAACAGTTCCTCTAGTCTGGATGGTTAATGGCCATACTCATGTGATCCCTCCCACCAAATGCATTTGATTGTACTGAAATGCAGCTTGTTTTTATCCCATGAGCTCAGTGAAAGCTAATGAGTATGGCTTAGGAACTAATTTGAGCTTGCTAGTCATCACAAATGTCTCAACAAATCACACTTCAGCAGGTCACAGGCTTTTTATGCCATTTCCCTGAGTACAGTTCTTATCTATTTGAAGAGGCTACCAGTCCTTTGTGGAATTTGGTTTTGAGGGGACTTTTTCCTCTTCTCAAAGTAGATACTAATGTGAATCCTTTCCCTAGCAATGAGGAGAGCCTACTCCAGTACACTCTCAGTTGCACTCAGAAAGGTGCCAGTGTGCTTCAAATTGGTGCCCTGCTTGCCAATAAAAGCTCCTTATGGGTGGGAAGAGGCTGCCACAAGGACCTTTGCAATGGAGACACTTGTCACTAGAAAGCAAATAATCATCCAGTTGGGAGATGTGATTTGCCATGTGAGTGTTACCCTGCACCTGTTCCCCAAAAATTTAGGGTTTTTTTTCTTTAATCAAACACCCAGAGTGTCTGTGCAAACCTAACCTGATTTATTTGACTGAAATGCTCATTAGTGTGTGCAGAGAAAGCAAAGAGATGCTTGGAATTAAGTAAATGATTTGGTGTCACCACTCAATATCACACACTCAAATGATGGCAGGTCAGCTTGCAGATGGGCCCTGTTTCCAAAGGGAAACCAGATGTCCTGCTCTCAAATCCCAGATCATGGTAAATGGCACAATGTCTGCATGGATGCTGCTAAGCTTGTCCTCGGTAGTCCTGACTGTGGAGATTGTTGGTTTGTGAAGACCTGGGACATGATTGAGAGCCAGAATATTGAATTAGCAGTGAGGTTACAGTGAGCAGCCATCATCCTGTTTCACTCTGACACTGTCTGGAATGCACAGGGCAGTGCACATGAGCACTTCTTGTCCTCTGAGAGATAAAGGATGGTACTTCTCTTTATCTATTTTTTTACTTTTCCTTTGTAAATCTCTCCATCCTCCATCAGGGAATTAACATTCAAAAGAACATTGTGGGGAGCTATCAGGCTTGGCTTTGGCATTCTCTTGCCAAAACCTTTCCTCACCTGTCACAGGGGAGAAGCAGTCCCAGGCAGAAGCACAGTGCTCTGGCTGATGTCCCTTGGCAAACCTGTGTGCTGCAGCGTAAGGCAGTGATGAGGTGACATGAGGATGTCAGCTGTCAGGGGCTGGCCCAGGAGCCTTTTTTCCAAGCCTCTCACTGACAGCTTTTTTTAAAAAAAAACCTTTATAATTTGTTTTCCTGTTGCAGTGCCTGGCAGAGAGGCAGTGAGGTGGATTGCAAAGGAGCAGTGTGCAGGGGAAGCTTGGTGTGCAGGGGACAGTTCCACTGCTGCCTTCCCTCAGGCTAAGCTCGTGTCCAGCATCTGCTCAGTGCCTGTGGCTGCTGCCAGAGATGGTCCTTGACCCACACAGCTGTTCAAAGGGTCCTCTTTAGAAAGATGAGTTATCCAGCACAAGGAATAAAGTGCAGTGGGTAGGATTAAGAGCTTGTATTTCTTAAATATGTGTGAGAACACACTAATCCAGTTCCTTGTCTAATGACTAATTAAGCCCATTTACTCTTTCTGTTGTTTCTTGTAGATGCTGATACATTTTTTTGCAAACTGATTTGCTTCTTCAGCACCCAATTTCAGCATAAACAATGCCAATCTGTTAGTGATGCAGAATTCCCTTGGCTAAAAGAACAGCTCTCCTCCATAAACTTGCTAAATAGAATCAGGGGAGGGTGAAATTCTGCATTCAGCTCTCTTTTTTTTCCTGCCAAGCATCTGAGGTTGTAGTTTCCACATCTCCGATGTGGAAGCAAAGGAGTGCAGATCTTGGCCACCTTCAGCCTGCTGCCAACCGCTCTGAGCAGCTCCACAATCCCAGTGTGGTGGGACCTTAGCAGCAGTGCTGCTGTGCCAAGGGATGGCACCAGGCACGTGCCCCCAGTGGTGTTGGCAGCACTGTGGGGTCTGCACACACAGACAAACAGCACAGGGAAATCTCAAGGGCTGGGACAACCCCTGGGGGGACAAAGAGTGGAAACACCAAGGAGAGGAAGGTGAAGCAGGGAGAGGTTGGGGTGGGAGGTGGCCTCTGTCTCTTACCTGCAGAACCTGACTGGGCCCCTAAGAGATGGTTTGAATAGGTTTGGCCATGGGGACATTCCTCTCCTGGCTGTCAGGGGTTGCCTGCTCTGGGGTGGCTGTAGCTGTGGGTGCAGCCATGGGCACAGGCTGTGCAATTACCCACAGGGCTGCCATGGTGACCAGTGCCAATATGGTCACTTAGTCTTTTCCAGAACTCAATCAAATCCTCTCTGGTTTTCTGATGAGTGTGATTGGCCAGCTATGCCATTTGCAAAAGCTCTTTCATTGAATTAGCTATTCAGAATTATTTTGAATTTTCAAAATCCAACTCCTTCTGTGGTAATGTAAGATTTTATACATTTAACAACAATTCCACTCACATTTCTGTTGGATGATATTCAATAGCTCACCTAAATACTCTCCTCTGTATTGTAAATATTCATTATTTTCCCCATCTATTCCTGTCTGCCTGCAGGACACTGAAATTTCCTTTCTGTCACTCAAGTCATAAAGCATTAAGAGGGGCAGTTTTTCTCCACTAAGTGAAAATATGAGCTTGTCTATTTAGCTCTGCAGAGATGTTAGCAGTCATTCTGTGTTCAGTTAATGTATGTGGCTGCAGCAGGCACAGATTCGAACAAGCAGCGCCACAAAATCACATGCTGAGTGTTTTATTAGGGAAATGCAAAGCTCAGAGTTTGATCCTCTATGCTAAGTCTTCTAAAATACTTCCTTCCCTCTTCTCAGCCCCCTATCTCCCCACTTTCTAATCCTCTATGTGTTATTGAGCATTACTGCACATTTGGAAATGTGCAGGAAATATCTGCTCAGTGCCAGCCCAAAAATTTGCCTGTGGTCCTCCCCAGTGAGGGGCTGGTGCTGCTTGTCCACCCTCCCCAGCGTGTTTGCCACTGCCCTGGCTCCTCTTGCTGTCTGGATTTGTTCCCTGAGGAAGTGCTGGGTCCCCTTCCAAATGCAACCATCCAAGCCAGGCTGAGGGGTCCCTCTGAGGATGATTGGAGCTGTGCAGGGCAGAGGATGATGCTGCAAACCTCTGCAGTGCTCCTGTATATGTGTGCCTGTGCAAGGATGGCCTGTTCTGAAATGTGGGGTTGCTGCCTCCCAGGCCAGGGTTGTGAATTCTCCTTCCCCCACCTTAGTCCTTGCGTGCTTCAGGACAGGATCAGTCTCCAGGCAGCTCATGGTCTGTCTGCAAAGGGTTAATTTGCTGTCTGTGGAGAGTGGCCTTGGTTATCTGTGTGTTCAATTTATAACAACACAAAACTTTGTAGGCTCATCATGGTTCATGTGTGCTTGAAGTGAGAAACGTGTCACCTCTTCACTGCCAGCTCTCACTCTTGCCCATCATGTCATCTGAAAAGTGTGTAAGACTCAGTGAAGCAGCAGCTAATGAGCAGAGGAGCAGATGTGCTCCCTAACACACAGTGTCCCCTCCAGCAGCACCACTGTCCTTGGGTGATCTCTGGTCTGCTGTGAGAACTGTTAAGAGAACATCCTGGTTTTATTTTGCAATCCCACAGTGTATCCCTGGTGCAACTGGTGCTCTCGCACAAGTGGTGCCCTACAGGGATGCTGAGACTCCTGGACAAGCCTCAAGAAAATGGCCTGCATCCTTAAGAGGCTGATGTTATGCACAGTGTTAGAAAGATTACAGAGAGTGGAAATGAGCAGCCACTCACTTGGAGAAAGAAGAGAAAGTTTTCAGTTAACGAATTGTGTTTGAGTTGCCACATCATTTCAATTAAAAATAGGTGTTTCAGCTGCTATTTGCCAATCTGGGATTCAGCTGTGGCTAAGGACAGTGCACTCTGTTTCTCTGCTGAGGGTTTTAAGGATGGTATGGACAGGGCTGTTGTCCCCAAGTGAATGCTGAGCTGGTGACAGAGGTGGGAATAGAACATGGGTCTTTGTGCTGTGGTCTTTCAGGTGCACAGCCTGCAGGTGCCTCTGGCTTTTGTTCCAAAAGAAGACATCAGGTCTGTTGCCTTGGGAGAGTCTGCTGGTAATTCCCTCTTGGGCGCATCATGCCTGGAGAAGTGCTGGCATCAGCCTACTAGCCTTGTTTGAACCTGCAGGATGAAGGGGGAACTCTCTATGTATTTAAATAGTGCTTCAACTGCAGCTTGGAGCATCTGAAAGGGACTGGGTCACCTCTGAAATGCTCTGTACTTTCTGTGCCTCAAGGTCGGTGATAAAATTCCTGCTGATTTGTTAAGAGCAGAGGTGGCCTCAGGGCTGATGTTGCTGGAAAAAAGACGTCACTTTTGACCCCAGCTCCACAGAAATGATCTCCCAGCTTGTGACCTGTCACCTGTGCTCACGAGGAGCAGCACTTACTGGTTTGAGCTGCCTTCAAGGATCTATATTTAGCCAAAACATTTTAGTGAAATGTTAGTGAAAAAGCAGCCAGTGAGGCTGTCTAGGGGGCAGCTTTGGGGATCTGATTTTGTTTTCTTGGCAGGGGTTCAGTTGTATCAGCAATGGTGGGAAGGCCCAGATGGAGGAGGGAAGAGGATTGCAGCTTTCATTACAAGAATTTTATTTTTATAAATCAAATTCTGCTTGAATAACACTTCTCAGTTTAATATATTGATCTGAGCAGCAGCAGCAGGCAGGTTGTGATAGGCTGTTTGAAGGCTATTGGGAAGGAAACCATTTGCTGTGTAAAACAAATTAGGAGGTGGGTGTGCTCAGGTCAAGCTGTGTGCTGAAATGCTTTGAAGTGTCTCAATGCCTTGCAAGAATTCAGCACTATATGGCCAGTGACCAAAATAACCTGTAAATCATTAGGGACACCATTAATTCCTTTCTCATCACTTACTGGTGACCCATCAAAGTAATTTTCTGAATTTGGTGGAAAAATGGTTTTTAAATGAGGGAAAAAGTACTTGGCTGTTTTCTGGCACACGTTGACTGTACCTTGGAAATGCAATTGTGAAGTTGACTGGTTAAATTTGCCTGCCTGTACCCTTTGTTTAGGAGCAGTTTCTGTATTTGTTACTCTTCCAGGAACTTACACTTGATCCATATGCAATTCAAGTGCAAAAGTAATTACAGGGAGTCACAAAGGGGTTATAACTCATGGTAATGTTAAAAATGAGAAGCTATTCAAAGGTGCCTTATATTCAGGAGAGAAAACAGAAAGCTTCTTTGTTTTTGAAGCAGATTAGCTCATGGTCTGAAAATATTCATAGCAGGACCTTGCTCTGAAGCTACTGTAGGGAGCAGCAGCCTACATTAGAGTTGATTGTAGACCCTGAGCTCACTCCAAGTTAATTTTTCTTTCTCTCCTGGAGCAAACAGCAAGTTTATCATTAAGGCTGGTGCCTGGCAAGACAAGGATGCAGAAACTCTTGGAATGAGACAAGGGATTGATTTTGCCTTTGAAAAAACTGAGCTCAGAATTGAAAAACCCATTGTAATCCCCATTCTGCTGCTGGTCTTAATTTTTATCTATTAAACATAAGAGAGGCTCAGCCAAACAGGAGACACGAATCCAGTCAGGCTGTTTCTGGGCTCATTCTCCACCTAGATGAAAGTTGCAGGGCAGGTGGCACTGATGGCCATGTCCTAGAAGGGTATTTCCAGCCTCTGAGAAACAGGCTGCAAAGAAAGGCATTTGAAAAGATTGACAAAGGAATAAACCCCATTTGCCTGGGCCAGGAGACTTCTGTGTTGTTTCTTCTCCATCCAGAAGTGGAGCTGGTGTCTACCATCATCACCCCAAATGGAGCTGTGTCAGTTTAGACCAGATATGGGGTTTTCTGCTCACTATGTTAATATGAAACATTAGGAAAAACTTGGAGCTTTCCATGCAGGAGATGAAGGGACTGAAATCAAAACAGATTGGCAGGAGAACAGATGACCAGGGAGCAAGGAGAGATGGGGAAGGGGATGCCCTGTAGTGGATGCTGGGATTTGCACACTCTGGAGCCCTTGGATTCCTGTGATCTGTGATCCTACTGCCCTGCCTGTGCAGTTGCTGCTGTTTCTCAGCATGTATCCAAACACTTCACACTAATGATCCTTCATTGCTAGCAGTAATGCAAATGTGTTCTTACCAGAAAAATGAGAAATCTGCTGTTGTCTCAGCTTTTCTTTTGGTTTGACAAGTACTTCATAGCAGGTGATAACAGGCCCTGACACAGCCGACTTGCTGCTGCAGTGTTTTGACTCAGTTTAGCTGAGCTGACTCGTGATCCATTTTTGGGGCTGATGAGAGATTTTCCCAGGATTTTCCTTTAGTGGTAGAAACATTTCTGTGAGATATTTTTATGGGGAAACAACCTCCTGGCTGATCCCTAATTGCACATCCTGGACAGTGTCACTGAGAGCAAGGCTCTTCTGTGCTGAGCTCCTGCCTGCTCTGACAGGAACAGACATCTGGAACAGACCCAGGTGAGCCTCAAAACAAAGTGCAAATGCTGCAAACCTGGCTTCAAGGAGTTTCAGATGCTGCTCAGATGGCCATGAAGTACATGGAATTCTAAAGAAGTGAACTTTAATAGTCAGTCTCTTATCAAAAGTATGGTTACTCCTGGAGGGAAGTGGGGCAGATGCAAAGGGATTTTGGGCAGGTGCAGACTTTTGTCATTTTCCTTTTTTCCCCGATATTACAAACAGATCTCTTCAGCATTAAAGTAGCACTAGAAGAGAGTTTCTCAGAAAAAATAGCTTTGCCATGTATTGCATAGATTGCAGCTAAGGACAGTGATTATCAACATTAGTGCTTTTGCTGCTGCTATGACAAGTGTATTTTTTCTTCAATAATAAGTACCAGAAAGAAAAATATGGCTTGAATGTATACAAGTGATGTTGTTCGGTTTTGGGACTTCTTCAGGACTGATAATATTTATTTGATGACTGGTCTCATTAAAATTGCCATATTGATTCATTTGCCATGAAAATAAATTGGTGGATATTTCATATAATACAGTTGTATTGATCTTCCAGAAGCTGGTGAGACAGAGGCTTTCATCACTGGACAGCACATTATACTTTAATTGATATATTCTGAAAGCTAATTAGAGGCCAGCTGGATTCCTTGGGGGAATAATATTTATTTTTGATGTTGACAAAGTGGTCCAAAGCACAAGTCATATGGTGTGATTTAACAGTGATTAAAACTTGGCTACAGACATAGACTACTTGAGGAGACTGCCAAGGAGCCGAGACCAGGAAGAGTGAAGACCTAGATGTGTGTAATCCCTTTGTGCTCTGTCACATACACACACCTCTGCCTATCTATCAGCAGTGAAGTGTCTGGAGGGAGGCTGCAGCACTTTAATTATTCAGTGTCAGTCACCCTCTAACCAGCACAGACACGTGTGTGTGCATATGCCGTGTGCAGCCTCATCTGGAAACCCTGCAGAAGGGTTTATTAAAGTGCCACAAAGAAGTACAAGTGAATCAGGAAACATAAACTCTTCCACTCATGGTATCTTACAGTGATATGATCTTGTTTCTCACCTTATAAAATAAAACATCCATTTTTTTCCCATAACTCCTATGTGTAATCTCCTCTCTGCATATGCTTTGCACTGCTCACAGGGAGGGAAAGAGGGAATGACAGGAGGAACCTGTTGCCATGAAAACTCACCAGTGAGCACACACAGCACCTGGGATGATTAGCTCAGGTGTAGACATCTGCATCTCATCAGATGGATCCAAACACTAATTTTGTGCTGTCTGATCTTTTATATCTCTGCCTCCCAATTTGCTAAAAGAAGAATTATCTTTCCAAATTTCCTCCAGTGCTTTGGATGACTCTGGCAAAGAATTCCCTGTATTTTCAGTTTATTATGTTGGAGCTTTTATTTGATTTCTCTAGAGGGGAGGTGTTCTTCATGACAAGGTTAAAGGACTCCATTGAAAATTGCAGGTGAGCTTTACCCACAGCAGGTCCATTCTCCTGCAAAGAGCAAAGTCAAGCAGCCCTGCCTCATCCTTGTGTGCTTCTGCAAGGTCTGCTCTCAGCCTCTCATCCAGAGACCAAACCATTTTCTTTTTATTACTACTGAAGGCTGTGACTGTTTTCCAATTTTCTTTCATTTGTGGCAGGTATGAGCTCTGTCTGTTTTTCTGTAATTGATTCCTGTTCTTATTTCTCCCCACCTGCCTTCGGATGAGCTCTGTGCTCTGCAGAGCTCTGTCAGTGTCTGCAGTGGCTACAGCTCTGCCTGTGCAGCAGCTGCCTCTGCCCAGCTGCCAGCAGCATCCTGGCCACAGCCTGTGCTTCCTCTGCTCCCTGGGACACCCTGGTGCTGTGCACCATGCCAACTGTGCTGGGATTCCTCCATTCCATTCTGCACCATCCTGCCTTGCTCCTGCCTTGCTGGGGACAAGCAGCACCTGGAGCAGACTGGAGAGCCTGCAGGTGCCTGGAGGAGTGTCTCAGTTTGCAGCCAGCTCACCTGCAGCAGGTCATTCCATACTCCCCCCAGGGTGATCTTCTGCATCTCTTAGCAAAGGAAGTGCTCACTGGCTCCTGCAAGCTTCGTTACCTTCCTAGGAGCTGAGCTTATCTTCATTGCAGGGTTGCTTCTGCTGTAGCCCTCTTGATTTTGGTAAATTCCAGTTGTGCCTCCAGGAGTTACTGTTGGAGAGGGAGTCTGAAAGAGCAGAACTGTCTTGCACAGGACATCACCAATGACTGGCATCAGTCCCAAACTCTGACAGGTAGCTGCAGCATCCTCCTGAGAGGATTGCTCCTTAGCTGCTGCTAAAACTTAACCTCTTCTCCCTCTCACATGTAATCTCATCACTCTGACAATTGAGCAGCTGCAAGAGGAGAGAGAATCTCCTCAATATTTACAGAAAGATTTTCTGTTTCTGCCCAACAGCAAAAAGCCATTAAGAAAAGATTTTGCTTCTGTTTGTCTGGGCAAGGAATTTGTTTGTGAAACTGAATTTATGTTTTGCCCTGGCAATGCTCTCTTTTGGTAAATCTTCATGAAGCCGATACTACAATTCCTTTCCCAGTGCATTCCCGTGTTACCATGAGCACAGACTTAACGCCATCCAGCTTTGACAAGTTCCTGGTGTGGGTAACCCGGGGGGTTTCCTCCTTTTCAGCCTGAGGATGAAAAGCTTTTCAGCTTCTCAGCCTGAGCTCTCAGTGCCTTTCCAAAGTCCTCTGAGACCTGGGGCTCCTCTTATGCTTGCAGCTCCTGAGCTGGAATATGGCACCAGTGGCACTCCCAAACGGCTCCATCCTCCTTGGCTGGTGGGACTCAAGGAAGCCCCTGCCAGAGGAGAGCCTGGGGGTGAGCCTGAGGGTGCCCCAGCCAGTCCCAGTGAGGTGGCCTTGGGTGCTGTGGGGCTCTGTTCCTGCAATGGGGCAGGTGTGACTGAATCATGCCTCCATCTCCCTCGCTGGAAATGTCTTGGGGGATTTCTGTCACTGCAGAGCTGCTAGGCACCAACTAGCACTGTGCCCTCAGTTAGTGCCTGTTTTCTGTTAGGACAGGGAGGGAAGTATATTTACTCATTTCTTTCTCTCCTCCTTAAAGTTTTCCAGGAGAAATGGTGCTGGGGCAGGTTGGGAGGTAGGACTGCCAACACAGGTAGGAGTTCTGTGATGCACGACCCTGTTGCTGTGATGCAACATCACAATTGTTTTGTTTTCTCCCTCCCACTGGTTATTTTCACACATGTGTAAGAGAGTTTGAAAGGAGTTTTTTTGGGGGAGTTACTGTCATGAAAGGACCCAGAGTCAGTGACCATGATGTTGGTATTCATTACCAGCTGCCAGTGCTCTTTAAATAACAGACACTATGGCTACTTTGGCATATCCTCAATTAAAAGAAGTAGATTATTTGGAATATCTGCAACCCCTCAATATCATGGATATGTTTGGGTTTTTCAGAGAAACAGAACAGTTAAGGCAATTCAATTCTAATTTGGCTTTAAAAATACTTTGTACATTTTTATGTTCTGTTTGAATAAGGATATAAGAATACAAATATGTATTTCCATGAAAATATGCATTTCCATTTTCTTACCCAGGATATAAATGTCCAGTATGAGATCCCAGAGTAAGCAATATGGTTTCTCTTGGACAGTGTGTCTCAGTTTAAGTGTTGTATAACTCATACTCTGCTCCTGGTGTGGTGGCATAGAAACTGTTCCTTGTATATAGCTTTATATAACTGCTGTATATAACCTGCTATAGCTAAACTGCAGCAATTTAAAAGCAATGACAATTTATTCCCAAGCGTGGTCCCTGATCAAAGTTGGAGTCTCCATTTTAGGTGTTAAATATTTATTCAAAGTGCAGATCCCACATTTCTGGTACTGTGCAGGGAATTTATGATAAAGTACCATAGCAGGCTGAACACCAAAATGTCTTCTACTCCAGCATTTTTTTTATTTATTTTTTTTAAGAGCAAAGTAATTGAACATAAAATAGAATCAGACCAGTCCTTTTGCCAGTAAAGCTTTAGCTAGCTCTCACTTCTACAGCACAAGGGAGCAGGCCCAGGAGCTGTGGGATGCTGGGTGTGTGCCCCCTCCCGTTGCTGGGTGTCCTGGTGCCTCTCCTGGGGGTTTGTGCTGCTGCTGCCAGAGCTGACAGTGCTGTGGGGCTGGTCACTGCTCGTGGTCATGGCAGGGCTGTGGGCCTGCTGTGTCCTGCCAAGGACAAAGGCTCCTCTGTGGGCCAGACTGAAACTGGCCAAGAAGTGACCAGAACAGGGGGCTGCAGCACAATGGGCAGGGGGAGCACACACCTTCCAATCCCAGTGCAGAAATAAGGAGGGTGAAGGGTGAGAGGTGGGCACCATCAGTGGGAAACTTCAGCTAAACTGAGGGAGTTTGAAGGTGTTTCACTCTCCATTTGGTACAGGTAGAGCCTGGACAAAGTGGGGACTAAATTTAGATATCTGAAGTTAGCTGAGGTGAATCAATCTGAGTACAAGGACACACAGGACAGCTCTGCAAAGGTGGAAACAACAATGCAGGACTCGTAGCATTCCATCATTTGTAGCTCAGCATTCACCTGGGGGAAGATTGCCCTTTACTGATTGACCCATGGTACTTTCCACAGTGCTGACCCAGTGCTCTGGCTCAGGTGAGGATTTGCCTTTTGGCAAAACTGGGAACAGTGCCTAGTGCTGCAAGTAATGCGTCCAACAAAATTATTGGGTTTGGCAGATGGAATCCATTTTCACAGTCCATAATTTTCTTTCTTCTATGAGCCTTATTGTTTCTAATGTCAGTAATACTGGTATGTATTGTTTGCTTCATGTACTGTGCAGCGTGTCTTCCCTGAAAAAACTCCTTGATTTACCTTTTTGTTCTTACACCCATGACATTGAGTCAGGGGAAGAAAACTACCTGACTTTGGGGTCAATAAATGGCCAGTTAGCAGAGCATTGACAAATTAAAGAACTGGCAACTCTTGTTCCACATGTTCGCGAACAAATCACAAAATAATTTAAAAGGGGCCTCTGGAGAACAGCCGGTCCTATCCCCTTCTTGAAGTGGTTCCAGTTAGGTTAGGTTGCCCAGCCCAGTTGAGTTTCAGACATCTCCAAGGATGGAGATTGCCCAGCCTCACTGTTCGAGGAAAGGCAGCAGCAAAAGCATACACATAGAGAGGTGAAAAACACCTCACAACAGCAGGACAGTGCAGTGAGCAGTGACCTCAGCTCTCCAGGACAGCAGTCACCATAAATATTTCACTTATCTAGTTCCTAGTGACACAAAGCAGTCCATTTAACCCAGGAGCATTTCCTTATGGCATGGAACTAACAGGAAAGCATGGCTGCTTTGGGCAGTCTTATTTAGAAGGGAATTTCACATATTTAACCACTGCATTGTCTCTACTAAATAGAGGTCTCATGTTTGCACAGCTAAGGGTGAGGGTCATGCTCTGTATCTGAGGAAATTGATGCCAGCTCTGACTCTAAGGATCAAACCCTGAATGACTCTAAAGGAACAATCATCACAGGAGTGAAGCATCATCTTCTTTCTTGTGTAGCAGAGGTTAGGACAGAAACTCATTGACCTTCTCCAGGAGGCGAACTGGGACACATTGAGATTCTGATCACTGTCATGTTGTTGGAAATTGAGAGAAAATCCTTTGAAATGACATTGGAGCAGAGCAGCAATAAGCAGCCTGAGAATGAAGCCCATAATCTCTCTGTCCCTATGTTGTACATGTTCTTCCTTTAGCCTAGTTTAAGAACAAAATCTTAATTTGTTTGAGAAAACCAAAAGTGGCTGCTGTGGTTAATTTATCTGGGGACACACTGGTGCTGATGAGCTGGAGGAGGATGTTATCTCAGTCCTTTCACAAGGAGACAGATAACACCATGATGTATGCAAGAGCCAAGCTGTGGCACGTAGGTTAAGAATGAGATAGCTCTTTTGATTCCTGCAAAGCACACTGCAGGGCAGCTCTCTGAGGATTCCTGAGGCATGGGGAGCAATGGCAAATGGAGGTTAGGTGTACTTTTATCCCCTTGTTCTCACTCATGTGCCTGGCACAGTAAGGACCCCTGTGCAACCTCAGAGCTGCCAGGAGCAGAGCCCTCCTGATTATCAAAGGTGCTCCACAGGGTGGCTGTAGTTCACTTAACCATTTCATCCTACAGCTGATCTTATGCACAAGGACCTAACGGGCTTCTTTCCCCACTTTTTGGACACATTGGTGCCCAAGATTTTAGAGCATGACTGCACAGGGGTAAATGTGACCTGTTCTGGAGAGCCAGGCTGCCTGGGCAATGGCACAAAGGGAATGGATGAGGAAGAGTTTGCTTGGTTTCTCCTAGAGAAGCAGGGAAAAGAACTTCAGGGATATTCAGCTTGTGTCTTGCCAGCTTCTGTTTGCCCTGCTAGGATCTTTGTGTTTTCTGTTGGCGCTCTGCCCTGATATTTTTTGGGCATTAAAAGAGGAGAAGGGTGCAAGGCCATAAGTGTATTGTACCAAAAAAATGTGTTAGGCAATGGGCCTTAACACAGCTCCTTACTGTGCTGGTGGGTAAGCAGGAGTAACCAGGTGTCCAGGAAAAATAGTGCCAAAGACTATTTCAGAGGAGGTATTGTCTGAGAAGTGTTCTCCCCAGGTGAGAGGAGCCCTGCTCCAGTAAGCCAAGGGAAGGTCACCAAGAGCCTGAGCTGTCTGAGCACCACTTCTGGTTTTGCTGCAGCCCTCCAGACCCAGGTTACCACCCACCCTTGTGGCCCCAGGCAGGGTTTGAATGCTCTCCTCTGTGGTTAGCAGCTCTGAGCTGGTTTTCTGTGGTGGTACTTGTGGTGCTGTGCAGCTGAGCCTGCTCCTCTCTGATCAAAACCTGAGGGCCAGTGGTAGGGTGAATCAGAGGGAGGCTGCAATGTCAGTGTGGCACCTCTTGGGTTAAGTAAGTGTTGGGTAAAAATGTTCAAAGTGTCTCAGTGACCTGGGCAAAGGGGCATGTTTGAAAATTACGTCCTTCATGTTTAATGAGCAAGAAATCAACACAACAGGAGCAATCAGCGAGTCTGATGGAGGTGTAATGAAATAGAAAGTATTTGCCATCCACCTTCTGGTCCCAGTCTACCTTCTGTTCCCTGTCCAGGCTGTCTAAGCTGTGCATGCTGGAAGACTGAGGTTTGTTTGTTTGTTTGTTTGGTGTGCCTCGCTCACATGGGGCACATGCACTTTGGCTGAGGTTTCCTGGTGCTACTGAAGTAAAGATCCCTCTTCAGCTTTTGGTTACCAACTCTAACTTTGGTGCATAAGCACCAGAAGAGATGGCATTGGTTACATTTATCCTCTGGTTTACATGGAGAGAAAACCTGTTGCCTGTTAATTTAACTGGATTTACTGTATCCCAAGGACTGTGCATGTGGAAGAGATGACAACTATTTGACAAAGGCCCTGCAGTTAAATTCCCCACTTTGCACCCTCTGCTCCAGATAAAATGATGTTAGTCTGCCAGGAAGCATAAAACAGCAAAGTGCATAACTGCACAGTTAATTATAGTTAATTATAGCCAATGACCAGAGAGATGGGTAACCCTTGGTAGCATGGAATCAACCCGTGGCTTCCTTGCTTATTTTACTCCTGATTGAAAAAGAAAAATTAGGAAAAATGTCCTCTGGCCTGTGGACACCAGTATTTGCTGTCAGTCCATTGGACAGCATGTTGTGTGATATCAAAAGAGCAGGGGGTTGTGACTGGATGTGACACTCTGCGTTTCAATAGAAAATAGTCCTGCAAGGCCCCTGCTGTTCTTGCCTCGTTAGCTATCAGAAGAAAAGACAATTTCACTAAATTTGTTTTCCCCATCTCAATTATTTTAAAAAACCTCAGCCCTAGACCAAGTCTGGAGCACATGGGAAAAGGAACTGCCCCAGAACATACCCCCCTTATGACCAAAATTCCAGCAGAGGAGGACGGTAAATTCTCCATGTGCTAAAAAATGTATTGAAGAGTAGAGCTGCAGAAGTATTTAAAGTCTATTGTACTGCAATGTCTCCTCATCTATTAATGCACCTCAAATGTAGCCTGTCAGCTTGCTTTAGCTCTGCAGTGAATCTTTTTTGTCATTCTGGAATCTGTAAATAATGAAGGCCATCTATTAGGAAAGTATCAAAGGTCTTTTTTAACCCAACTCATAAAGGAGTCCTGGGGCTATGATTTGGAAAGGGTCTGGGCTGCTGTAACTTGTTTGAGCCCTAATGTAATAAAATTAGGAGTTATGAGATGTGACTCTTAGGTTCAATCTCAGTGTTGGCACAAATGAGACAATGAAAGCATCTGTCTGATTAGGCAATTAAACAAGGAGAGGTGACTCAAAATATCCTTTCAATTTCAATAACTCCTGTGAGATTAGGGGCCCTTTGAAAACCATGTCACACTCCCTTTTTCTTTAATACACCTGCATTTAATTGAAATGCTATGAAAGAGGATGAAGGCAGTTGTAACCTGAGCAGCTTTGGTTGCATTCCAGTGTCACACCAAGACTTTAAAATGGTTGAGGAATTAGGAGTGACAGACTAGTCCCCTGAGTAGTTGGTTTTTATACCCCATCTTTGTGCTTTCCAGGTCCTGCTGTGTTTCTCCTGTGCGGTGCAATGCGTTTTGTGGGTTGGCAAATCCTCTGGATAAGTCAGAAGTGCTGCTCAGACAGAGTAGCCAAGTGAAGCTCAAGGTCTTATCCTGAAGTGCTGGGCAGGGGATGCAAGGTAAACTCAACTCCAATTTCTCCTACTCCATCCTTTTGGTGCAACCAGATGTGCTGCTGTGATTGCCTTCATCGGATCCCTCAGCCTTCCCAGGGGGACACAGGCCAGCCTCCCCCTGCCTCCCACAGGCATGCCTGCAGTGGCTGCAGGGACCCTGCTCTGCTCCAGTGTCCCCTGTGCCTCTGGTGCTGCAGGGACACTGCCTGTATGTGAGGTGGGAATGCAAAGGGGGATAGTCCCCAGCTCTCTCTGGATGATGCTGCTCCACACTCGGAGCACTCAGGGGGCAGGACAAGCCTGGCTGCCCCTCAGGAAGGGGGACATGCTGCTAGCAGGCGAGGTAAATGCAGAAAGGGCTTTGCAAAGGAGATCCCCAGGTTGCTTATAAATGTGTCTCTCCTTGTTCCTCTGTGTTACACTGAATTATTTGTCCTGGTTTAGATATGCAATAGATTGCTCTTGTTCTCCTGCCTTACACATCGTGTCCTGAACATCTTGTTCTAAGGGCTTTAGGCTGCCTATAGCTTCTGGCAGGGTGAACAAATAAAATGGGTAAAAAATGCCATAAAACACCAAACAAATTTTTCAACTAGCCCATTGTATTGTTTGTACTTGGCTGGTTATGTTACTGTGTTGGGTTATATTATTGTGCTCTTTGGACGAGGTTGAGTCAGTGCTGCTCCAGGGCAGAGTTTTGTACAGGATTGACAGAGGCTGCTGTGCCAGGGCAGGGTCAATCCTATGGTCCAGTTTGCATCCTACTTTTCTGAATTTCCTGGCAATGCAGCCAGTGTATCCCAGGAAGATCTAGAGAACATCTGCAGCTCTTGAGCAAGGTCTGCAGCAGGCTCAGCTGGAGACACTTAGCTGCAGCTGAATTGAACAGAGCAGATCAGGCAGGATGAAGAGAAAGCAGAGATCACCCCTGAATGCAAGTGAACAAACACCTGATAGAACCTGTCAGAGACAGAGCTCCTTAATGGACAGACATCAAAATAAACTTAAAGGAGCTGGGAGATTCACAGTCAATGTATGAGCATTGCATTTTGTCCCAGTTAGATCTTAAATAAACATTTAAATGTTGGAATGATGCTATGTGAAATGAATTTAAAATCTGTCTAATGAGTATTGTGCCCAGTGAAGTTCTCTCTTTAATCTACAAGCCTCCCATAGGAGGCTATCTGCTGATTTTTTACCTTCACACCTTCAGGAATTCCCACAAGGTACAAAATGTATTCACAGCTTTTGTATTGAATATTGATCAAATATATTGATCAAATATATAGACTTTCCATCTATAAATGCAAATATTCACGATTTCTGTATAAATCTAGCTTTTCAGTGTGAGCAATTTTTTGTACTGCCTTAGAAATAACCAGTTGGCATGTTTTTAATGCTCTTGATTATTGTGGAATGTCCAGAGATAGAAAGAAAGAGGATGCTAAAGTAATCTACAGACAATAATAATTAAGGATTTGTTACCAGAAATTGAATGAATAAATTTGAACAAAATCAGCTTAAATTAATTGGTCAAACTGGTGCTTTCACTAATGTTTGGGTCCAGATACTGTAATGCTTACTCTGTAGAGTGCCTTTGTAAAGTTAGCTGGAATTTTATCAAAGCTAGTATATGTAAGGTGAAGTTCATTGTCTGTTATTTATTTATAAAGAAACAAAAATGTGCTAGTCCCTTCAGAGTGCAAACAAACAAACAATAGCTATTGCCTGTACTAGAGACCTTATACTCTAGACATGTGAAGAGGGGTGAGAGCACTACACATCATAGAAAGAATACAAAAAAACAAGACAAGTTTTATAGTGAGAAGTAGGTAAGGCTCTGTGGTTCTGGTACATACATACACTTTTACAGGCTTAGTATCTTGAGGTGATGCAGAAGGCAGTGAGTTTTGAGAAGGCATGTGACTAAGGAGAGACTATTAAGAATTTTTCTCTTTCAGTTTTTCCAATGTTCCTTCCTGGTATTGTGACTGATATGCTGATCTGTTTGTTGACTGAAGAGTCAGTGCCGCACTGCATAGAAGCTGAGGCCCAGGGGATGAAGCACAGAGTGTAGGAGCCCAGCTGTGCCCTGCAGGCTGGCTGGTCAGAGGCGTCCTGTGCCCTTGGACTGCTCCACCCAGGTCTCATGGGGCTGATGCTCTCAGGTGCTGTGTGTGTGATCCTTGAGGCAGGAATCGCTGTCCAAAAAAGGACTTGTGTGCCATGATGTGTTTGTGTGTTTTGTGGTTTTACTCGCTATGCCTTGGCAGCTCATTCCAGAGCCCCAGGTCAGGTCCTGCCTCTCTGCAAGGTGCAGGGGGAGATGGCAGAATGGATGGGCAGGAGCAGGAAGCAGCATGCTGAACAGGCAGTAGCTTTGCCACTTAACAAAGGTCCCTTCAGATGGGGACATGTTTTAAATTGTTGCCTTCTCTGGGGCTTAGATCTTTTCTCAGAGCTAAGGGAAGCACATTTATCAGTCTGGATTTACAGTTGATAGCTTTTCCTGAAGGCTACTACTGCAAAAATAAAAGGAGAAGAGATCAATTTTTTACTTTATTTTACAACCCAGTATGTGGGATGAGATGCTCTTTCTGTTCTGCGGAGGACCAAGGCCAAACTTATTCTTGTCTGATGAAATTCAGTCTATTTATCTTCATCCTCAATGAGGGATTTTTGTCCTGGGCATGAAAAACTCATGGGATGAGAGAGCACACAAGTGAATGCCAGTGATACTTGTGTTGTCACTTGAAAGATTTGGGTTCCTGTTTTGGCTATGTGAATGCTTTATACATTAATGCAATGTCTGCTTGACATGAACCACCCTGAATATGCCCCTCTCAGCAAGCCTGGCAGCTGGGCACTTGTAGATAAGGCTTTTCCACTGGGAGATAGGGAACACATCTGAATTAGGCTTAATTAAATTTTACTTCCCCTTGTTTGGAATAGCTTCACATTTTTCACAGATAGAAAAAGGATAGTGATGTTTTGTGTTAAAAATACCCTCATGCAATTAAATATTATGGGGGAAATTTCCTGTATTAAGGCACTTATCCAGTGTACCATTAAGGCACATGCATTAATACAGGAAAGCAAAGATGGTGAGGGCAGCCCACCAGAAGTGGCAATTTATGTGCTACAGCAGCCATTGATTTAAATAATTGTATTTTTTCTGGTGTAACATGCTTTTTCATTTCTCTTCCATCACAGATATATTGCAATTCTACGTTCCATGATTAATCTATTTTGTTTTACAACTACCTACATAGATGGCCGACTTCCTTCCACAAAGTTCTAGGTAAAACAGTTTCAGCATTGTTATTTTTGTTTACTCACCCTTAAAACAATGTGTTTTTTAAGTCCTTTGAAACTATCTTTTTGGTTAGTTTTAAAAAATAAATATTTCTGCTTAGAAAAATTGTACAATGCATCAATTGTTGTACAATTGCAATACAATTAAAGTATTCAAGCTTAAAAAGAAGCAGTTTCTTGATTTCTTTAAAAAATAAGTTAAGAACTGACTGAGGGAATTGTTCTTTATTTTATTTTGGCAGTGTTGTTTATGTTGATCAGCACTGTACATTGTACTCCATGGGTGTTGCTGCCGTAATTAATCTGAAAAGGATGATGTATGTGGCTCAGTTCAGAAGATGACACTCTTTCACCCCACTGAGGCCTGGGAACCTGCTTTGTCACCAAGCAGCTCCATGACCAGAGGAGGAGCAGCAAGGAAGTGACCAAACATGGTACCAAGCCAAAGGTTCTGAGGAGATATGCAGGTCCTCCCTTTTTAATGCTTTGGTGTAGAAGTGGTCCTCTACCCGAGCTAAGACATTTCTCTGTTTTCTGTCTGCCAGCTCAGCACCTCTGGACATCCCTGGCGCAACAGGTTGCACTGGCTGTCACTCCTCCATGTGGCTCCCCAGCTTCATCCACTGCAGGCAATGGTACCTCTTGGCTCTGTGCCAAGCTGGAGCTACTTTTGATGCTTACTTTTTTGCTGAGCTGCACCTTTCCTGGTCTGGAAAATCATTAGGAGATTCCCAATGCTCATCTCTCCTTGTGGCTTGGTGCATGCATTTGCTTCCTGTAGATTTCCCCTTCTGTTTTAAGATGGAGGAAGTCCAGTCCCAGCAGTGGGCTTGTGCCAGTTTGGGTTTGAAGCAACAAGGCAGTTTTGTTCCTAAATACCCATAAAGACATTTCTGTCCATTTGACTGTGTCTCTGATGTCCTTCTCTGCTCTGTCACTTGAATCTCCGTGGCATGGGGACACGATTGTTCAGCAAATGATCTTCTCTGTTTATAATATCTTGTGTATTATTTGAGGGCTATTACATGAGTCAAAACTGTTGTGTATGAGGCATTTGCCAGGCCTTGATTCCACCTTATAGGAATAATGGACTGTGATCTTAAATAAGCAGAAATAGTTCACCCCAGTTTTGATCATGAATCTATTTTACTTACTGATGACCAGTGAGTTATCTTTGCTGTCACTTGGCAAAGTCTTACTTGTACATTTTATTCACTGTTTACTATTACCTGTATTTCCCTTCAGAGTAAAATGGCACCCAACCCCTTCTTTGTCCCTTTCCTTTGGCTTTAGGAAGGTATTTCTAGAGAAGTAAGGACGCAAACCTAATCCTTTCTTCTTCCATCCGGCAGTGCTAGAGCTGCTGCTGGTGATGGTCCCTGGTCAAGAGTCAGGGTATTGGGTTTATATTCCTAAACCCTGTATTTCACATGCATTTTTCCCACTGCAGAGTACTTGGATTTTGGGCTATAACCATTTTTTCACCTGTTCTCCATTCATCCTGGAGACTCTTCCACCTCCCCAGCCCCAGGGCAGCTGTCAGTGTTGTGTCTCGAATGTTGAAACCACAATTTGGTCCAACCAATGTAATCAGGTCTCTGGATTATTTTCTGAATCTGGTCCCTGCTGCTCTTAAGCTCTTGCTTGTCCTTGGCATCTGTGCTTTCCCCTCTCCTCTTTGCCTTGCTCTGAAGTCAATGTTGCACTGTACATTTGACCTTGACATACCGTTCTTAAATTTTAGAAAAGCTGCAAAGCTCCCAACTCCTGTGTTTTGAGGGGCCAGCAAAACCAGTACCTTTTACTGGCACAAGGTAAAAATATTTTTTGAGAAAAATATTTTTATTTTCTGAGGAAAAATATTTTCTGCTTGTCTGTATTTATTGTCTCAAATGCAAGGAGTGAGTACTGCAGTCCTTCACTATATTGCCAGCAATACAAGTTTTGCAGTGAGCTCCTCAATTTTCTCATAAACTACCCCTCATATTTCTTCCTCATCATCAGTTTTTTAAAGGGATCATTAAGTTTCTCTCAGATAGACTCCTCTGATGTTGCAGAATGGGACCCTTCTGCTTTATTGCACTGCTTCATGATGTATGGGCAGAAATACGGCTTACCAAATAGGAGGTGAAGTGAAGCACTGGCTCTGCCATGCTGTTATGTGTTGTAAAACCCACTGAACACTGCTTAACACTGTTTTAATGCAGAGGGAAGAAAAACCCAACCAAATATATTTCGAGTGGTTTGAAATAATTCCAAACAGAGAGAAAAATCAGAGCTGTGGTGCAGCCCACCAAATGCCAAGCATTCCTGGGGCTGTCCCTGCAGGGGCCAAGCAGCCGCTTCCACCACCTGAACCCCGTGGTTCCTGTGGACAATGGTAGGCATTGCTCACCAGCCAAGTCATATTTCACCTGAAGGGGAAAAACCAGGAAGAAAGCACCTTGTGAATTTGAAGATCAGAGTCTCTGTTGGGGAAGTTTGTAGACTTTTGCCTCAAGGGCCTGCGATCGGGTCCTTGTAGGAGTTGTATGTGAGAAGCATCGAGGTGCTCTGATGTTCAGGTGGAATTGTTTTGACAAGTCTAGAAAGATGTGAGTGAGGAAAGGTAATGAAACTAAATCTTCCCTCAATGAAATTAAGGAACTTATTAACTCAGCAGATTTGGGAAAATACTTTCAATCTAGATGGACACCTGACAGGAGCCCTATCAAATTTTCATAGATACAATTAACTCCTTCCATTTAGAAACACTCAATTAGAAGCTTCCAACTAGGTTGCACAGAACGCCATTAAAGTGCAATTAACCCTCCAAACCACTGCTACTGACACTAAAGGCCTGAGAAAGAATGATTGAACAGCTTGATCTGAAATGAGAGCAGCTCATCTAAGGCAAGCCTGGTGCCGATGTGAACACTTTCCTTTTTTCTTTTCTTTCCAAAGTAGATCATTTGTAGAGTGGCACATGGAAGTGCTTTGCATTGCAAGCAGGACCAGCTTGTGGTGAGCCCATCCACAGGGCAGGGCTGCTGAGCTGTCTGGGAGCCGCAGCAATCACTGGCTGGTGGGAAGCCTGCTCCAGACCTGCCCTGGGCTTCCTTGCACAGTGCCACATCCTGCAGCACAGTGTCACCCCTCTGGCCTTGCCAGCATGGTCCTTTCCAGGCCTCCGATCTTTTTAGAAATGCTTGGAGCCCCAGATACTTCCATGATCTTGCTTTTAAAAACACACAATTGACTTCTCTGATTTAATATCACCCCTTTGGGCAGAGTTTTTCCTCACTGTTGGCCTGAGCTGGTACCTTTTTTGGTTTTTAATGGGTTCCTGCACTTTTCCTTGCATATAATGTGGACAGAAACAGACCAGTGAAAGACTAGTTCAAAGGTTTATCTTACAGAAGTTGGTGGAAGTGGTGACCTTTTCTCAACTAAGGTAAAATGGGTGCTTAGGGAACTGAAAATGCACTGTTGACAAATGGCTTAAATGTTTACTATTAAAAGGCTGTGTGAAATGAGGGGAGGGGGAGGCAGTAAGAGGCCAGGTAAGTGGTGGCTTGAGCAAGAGACCCCCTTGAGATGTATTCTGCTGTTTCACATCTAGGAGAATGTGGGAGGCACTGACCATGTTTAAATTACTGCTTATCCACCCAGGCAGGCCTTGTCAAACCTGCTGGTTTTGGCTGGGGTAGAGTTAGCTTCCTTCACAGTGGCTGATATGGGGCTGTGGTTTGGATTTGTGCTGAGCAGGGGGCTGATAACACAGAGATGTTTTTGTTGTTGCTGAGCAGGGCTCACACAGAGCCAGGGCCTTTTCTGCTTTTGCACTGCCATGCTGGGGAGGGGCTGGGGGTGCTTGGGAAGCTGGGAGGGGACACAGCCAGGACAGGTGACCCCAAGTGACCAAAGGACATTCCAGACCATCTGACATCATGCTCTGTGCTTGAAGTGGGGGAAAGGAGGAGGAAGGGGGAAATAATTGGAGTTATGGTGTTTGTCTTCTCAGGTAACCATTGGATGTGATGGCTCCCTGCTCTCCTAAGGATGGCTGAACACCTGCCTGCCCACAGGAAACGGTGAATTAATCCCTTGTTTTGTTTTGCTTTGCATGCATGGCTTCTGCCTTCCCTTTTAAACTGTCTTTATTTCAGCCCGTGAGTTTTCTTGCTTTTACTCTCCTGATCTTCTCCCTGATCCTGCTGGTAGGGGAGCAAGTGGGGCTTGGTTCCTGGCTGGGGTTACACCCCAACACCAACTTACATAGAAAGGATGGGGGTCACAAGAAGCTTCTGGTGCAGTCAGAGTTTGGCACATGAATGTACCTGAGCTAACTTGTGATTGTTTGCCTGCCTCTCTGGGATCCATCCTGGTGCCAACAGGATGACTTTGCCAAATGTACTTGGAGGCAGCTCCACGCTCAATATGTGGTATCATTAGTGGCTCAGAAATTGATGGAAGCTCTTCAGTTAATGCCAATGTTGAAATTTGGTACCCTGAATGTCAAAACTTCTACTGAAACTCTGAGAAAGTTGGTGAATGTGCCACCTAGTAGATATTTCAAGGTAACAGATCAAGTGTTTTAATTAATTGTATTTCCATACACACAGAGATAGCATTTTCCATTCTGAATTAATGACCTGTGAAATCCTGAGTTTAAATACAGAGGTCATTTGTAATTTACTGGAGGGCAGAAAAAGCGTCAACTCTCCCTTAATGATTCCACTGTTTTTTTTATTTCCCTTGACCTCAAACAACCAGAAGTATTTTTCTCTAAAAAACCTTTTTCTTCCAGTGATGAGACTCTGTATGTTGAGTTTCAGCTGTGATTGAATTTATACTACAGCCAAGTTATAAACCCTCAAAAATAGGATTTATAATGGAAATTCCAAGTGCAATCTTAACTGTAACAGCCAGCTTTATACTCAATACTACTATTAACATTCTTCAAACCCAATGTTCAGGGTGAGTCATACTGATCTAATTCTTTACATAACCCTTTTCTTTTCTGCAGTGCAGGCCTACTATTGTAATTTCTAGTCATATGCCAATGGATATATTTCTTTAATTTGGGGGCACACAGGACACAGCTGATATCCAGTGCTATGGAAATAGACATTCTTTCCAGCAGGGCCATGCCTTCTACACATGTTTATTCAGTTAAAGGACAAGTTTTGAACAACTTTCCCTAGTCTGAATCATTAATGTATTTGTTACTTGTTAATGTCTATGGAACGTTCTAGTTCTGGTTTTCTAGTGCTTAGATAATCATGCGACATTTAAAATTACAATAAGCAAAACGCTTCATTAAGCTGTGAAAGTGAAGATAGAAGAATTGTAATGCCTTCTGCTTTCTACCTGTTCTTTGTAAAAGAGAGGTGAAGAATAATTGGCATGATGTGAAGAATATGACATGCACTGTCCTCAGTGGTGCTGTGCTGCTATAAATGCATAAGGTGATCCTAAAAAGGGAAGGCGAATATCAGGGATAAGAACAATGGTGATGAAATCACTTTGCTTGTCCTGGTCCCTGCAGCAGAAGATTTGACTTTGCTGGCCAGAATTTAAAAATTCTGGTTTGTGGCTATTATGGAAGTTTTAGAATTTCACAAGTAAATACAACTTAGACTTTGTGTAAAAACTCATGAAGACAGCATCTAAAACAACTAGCACTTTGGGAGGAGAAGGGCCAAGCTGACACAGTGTCTGAGAGTGGAATTAGTGGGTGAAAGAAAGGCTTGAGTCCCACCATTCCCTAGTGGCAGGCCTTGCCTTCCCCTTGCCTCTGCTACCTTGTGCCAGGGAGAGAATGAAATATTTATCTGCATGTATGAAGTAGAACAAATTGCTCAGGTGAGATTAAGAGGTTGCCTGAGGCTGTTGGCTCCGCTGTCTTGCTCCATCCATCAGCAGAGGGTGAAGGGAAAGAGGAGGTGCCAAGGATGGGCCAAGCTGTCAGGGGCAGAGCACGAAGCACAGGGCAGCTGGACATCCCCCTCCAGAGACACACTGGTTTATGGGAACTTGAATGAGCGTCTGGAGAAAATGTCGCAGTATGGGCCTTCAGTTTAGTCCTGCCATAGCATAGGCAGGTCCTTTTTCTGCATTTGTCCTTTCCTTAGATAGCAAGAGTTTCCTTGTAGCCCATGCTGCCTTATCCTGCCATTAGCTGTTCGTATGGGTGAAGCATTCTGCTAATTACATCTGCTGGTGATGAGCTTCTCCTCCCACCCAGGGGCCCACCAGGACCTGTGCCTGAATGTGGCTGCAAATCCCAATGCAGGTGACACTTTGGGCATGGCAGGAGCTGACAGCAAGCGGCCTCAGCTTCGAAGCAGTGTCTGTCCTCAGCAGGGTTGAACACTGCTCCTTAAAGCCTCAATTCCCACAAACTGTTTCTGACAGATCTGTGAAAGCAAACAGGTAAAGCAAGCCTCTTGTGAGCAGGTTTGTGTTTTCTTTCATGGGACACTCTGCTGTAAATTTTTAGGGGTCTGAAAATGGGAGAATGTTGACAGCCACAGGGTCACTTCTGTAAATAGCCAGAGAATAGTCAGGGGAAAAAAAATGTCCATATTCTCTCCACCTCTTCAAAACTGAGACATAACTGGTGTTTCAAGTCCTTGTGGAATTGAGCTTCTTTTGACATAATCAATTGGGAAATTTTAATTTCTTTCTTTAATAGGTCATATTATCATAATTTAAATTGCTGTTCTCCCACAGTTTACATATATTTCCAGATTCATCCCTGTGATCTTTTCATCAACTTTTTCAGATCTGAAGTGTCAAGCCCTCTGGGAAAAAGAGGGTCACTAGCACTAATATTTGATTGATGCAGTGATATTATCACTTGAATTTCTATGATACTCTGGTTTTACAGGGCCTTGAGTACACATTAGTACCTGGTTGTTAGTTTAAGCTGTGTCTCTCTGGATGTATAAACTGTTGCTTTTGAAGTTATAAGCATAAGAAAAACTTTACTTTTTACTTTAAAAAATAATCTAACAGACTGTTGAAATGGTTTGTGATGTTGTTATGATTTTGCAGAGAAGAAATCACCACTGAGAAAAAGTACTTTTACATATTTCTGGAAAACCTTTGAAAAGTATATGATTAATAAAGATTTGAAAGTCATATTTGAAGTCTCTTGGGTATTTTAGGAAATGCTTAAACCCTTCCAAACAAGCTTTCCCCTCTGGGGGAAAAAATTTCTGCAGCTGTCCCACCCACCCTGATGTTTGCTTCTTCACGTATCTGTGAAAAGTTTTTAACCTCTTGGTTGCTCTTAGACAAACTCAGAAGAGAGAGAGGCAGCTCATGGGCCCCCGAGCAGCTCTGCAGAGAGAATTCCTTAGCCAGGGAAGGAGGATTCCCCACCAGGGAAACCCAGGTGAGGTGTAGGCCAGGGGCAGCTGCCAGCATCCCATGGAGTGGTGGATGGCACATGGGGTCTGTGTAGGAGGAGAGATGTGGCTGCTTTTTTGGGGGGGAAAACCTTGTGGACTGAAGCAAAGCGCACTGGACTGGGACAGGTCTAACGCAGGAGACGAGGGGAATCAGAGCTCTCTGTTGTGGGTGGTGTCAAATCAGCCTCTGGCAGGGGCCACAGACTCCTGCCTGAGCCACATCTGTAGAAGTCTCCCGGCTGAACTTGACCAATGAAGAATAAAACAAACCAGCCTTTAGGAGCCCTTGCCTGGCTGGATGTAGGTTTTGAATTGAAATGGTTTTTTGGCTGCAATGCGACTACAAAATTAAGGAGGACAACATGTACATATTTTTACAATTACATTTGGAGAGTTAAAAGGAAGACCTTGAACATGAAAATTGCATGAATCTATGCAGAGGGGCAACCAGAAGAATTCAGTGTACAGGAGGACCACACTCCTCACCTTTCCCCCCTCCCTGTGAGTGCTTGGTGAGGCGAGCCAAGTGTTGATGTATTTACTGCACTTCTTATCCCTGAGTGATTTGTTTTGGCTTACCACTCCAGCTCAGCCAGGAGCTGTCATGTATTTGGGAGGAAAAGGCCTTTGCTCTATTTGCAATAGACTCTGTACAACTGGAGATGGGTCAGACATGTTTTGCTGCGTGTGTTTGTTGTTTGACAGGTGTCCAAGGGATTTGGAGATCATGCAAGGTTTTTGGAGAATCACACTCTGGACAAACTGCAGTTTTGGCCTTTTCCAGGAGAAGCCATCTCTCTGACTCAAGCTTCATGCTGACAACCTGCCCTCTTGGCATCAGTCCCCTGGAGCCTGACACAGTGTTGGGGGTCACTTTGCAGGGGTGCAGAGGAGCAGTGATGGAGATTCATCCTCCTTCTGCCACAGCTCTGCGCCCTCTTTCCTGGCTCCTCTTTGCCTGTGACTGTCACAGTGATGGCACCAGAGTTATGGCTGCTTATACTCTCTCATATATCCTCCTTCAAGATCCTTGATTATAGGTACTTAAACTTAATTACTGTGGGTTTTATTGCACTCTGGGACAAGATAAAGGAGAATGAAAACTAGCGAGGCAAGTGGCCCTTCCTCTGCTGTTCAGGGAAGACTTAAAGGTATTTTTTTAACAGGTAATTTATGAAAATTCTGATCAGATTATGTAGCTGTTTCCTGCTATCTCAACATCATCCTCATGAGAACACTACTACTAGGGCTTGGCAGTAAATTTCTTAATAGGAGATCTCTTAATAGTATTAGTCTTTCTGCATCTGGGAAAAAGTTTTCTGATGTGAATAAATTTATATTTGTCCTGATGAACATTATTAATTTCAGACTGCTTGTTCAGTTTACCAAAATTAGAGCATATTGTCACACTGTTCTGCTAAACATCTCTGGTTACTTGCAGCTTTTCTATCACCCCTTTGTTGTTTCCAGCTGGAAGTCACCTGGTTGAGCTGTTTTGCTTACTGTATTAAAAATTTTATAATGTAAGATTTGCAACTTAAATTTATGTTATTGAGAGAAGAAAAAGAGAAGGAAAAAGAAATCACATGTCCAAACAGCAAATTCCTGGCAATTTGCCTGGAGGAAGAGGGAAGGCACAGAGGTGTCCAGCTGTAGCTGCTGTGGCCTGAATGAGGACTCTGCATCTCATTGAACACTGGCTGAGATGAAATAGAAACTTCCATTTACCTTACCATGGAATGAATCTGGATCCTTTGGTAAGTAGCCTTTTTCAAGATAAGAAATGTCAGAGAGAAGGAAAAGAAATCTCTGCTGTTCTACAATCTTAAAGCTCTTATTTAAGATATTTCTGGTGTGTTGTCTAGAAAATGTTTATAATTTATAAGAAGAAAATTTGATTAATTTATTTGTGATTACCAGCCTCATCAAATAACTTGCTCTGCACTTGTCTCTGAATAACACTAGGTCATTTAGAAATTCAACTTACTGTTTTATTTATTTTAATGTCAAGAACCACTAATAATTAAAAAAAAAATGTTCCATCTCTGATAGAAGTCTTTTAGTGGGAGTTCAAGTAAATTATTCACAAATCAAATGATGATTTTATTCCAGTGGGAAGGTGAGAGATTGCATTATTCATTATTGATTCCATAATTCTATAATACTGCACAGCACTTTATGCAAAAAAAATGAAACCATCATTTGCAAAGAACAAATGCGTCTGGAAGCAACATGCACACAGAGATAGGCAGAAAGGGGCTGTGATGAGCCTCGGGTCTTGTGCATATCCCCTTCTTTCTTTTCTTTTTCTTAGTCCCACTTTCTTTCCCTGTCTCTCCCTGATTTCAAGTCCACCATTTTGGAATGGACAATTTAGATTAATAACTGACCTAGAAGAAAAGGCTTTGGAAGACAATGGAGAGATGCAGATGTAAGAGTGAAGCTGAGCCTCAGGACATGCAGGGAGCAGCAGAGAACAAGATTAGAGGCAGCTGCTCAGGAGGGAAGGAAACAGGAATTGAACAGGAAGAAAAAGCATGAGCACGGGAGATGTAGGTCATGACCACTATTTTTGCTGTCTTTGATGCATAAGTAGGATCTGTGTGGGACACAGAGCAAAGTATGAGAGGGGAGTCAGAGGCTCTAACAACCTCTAACAAGCAGGGTGCATGTTACCACCTCACAGACAAGAATAATCCCAGATCCTTTCCCACATTTATGCCCTTATTCATGGACCCATACTCCCTGTCAATCAAGTAGGATTTTCCTGTGAAGGGAAGGCTGGCAGATCCCCACTGGGACATCTACAGCTTGCTTCTTGAAGAGCAGGGTGGAGTAATGGTCCCCACTCTTCATCCAGGGGAGCCCTGGCAGCACTAAAGAGAAGAGTGGTATTAACCAGACTGTGACAGAAATATTATTTCAACATAAAAGTAAAATGATTTACCTGTTTCTGCTCTGGTTCCAAATAGGATAACTTAACTGTCTCTCTGTATCAACCCATCTTCCTGGATTTATTTGTTTTGTGACCTTTGGGATAAATACAAGTCAATATTGCAAATCAATGTTAAAACATTGGCTCTCTGAGGGGGAATGCTGAGTTTATGGTGAAGTGATACTAGTGATGAAAACCAAGGTCATGGTGCCTTTTACACTCTGTTCTCTGTAGGCTCTGGTATTTCACTGGCCTCCTGGAACACCTGGAAATGTGGCAGCAACACATGATGAGGCCTCATTAATATCTGGGGGATGAAGCTTGCTCGGTCTCTCAATCAGTGTGCAGTGTAGAAATTGGGGATTTGTGCAATGGAGGAGAAATTGGTTTTTGTTATTATATGTCTTGCTGTATGCTAGAAAAGGCAAAAACAAGGGAGTGTGTTGGGCTACATTTTGCAAAGTGATATGGTTTGTAATGGCCCATGGGAGCTCATCCACAGCCTCAGGTCTGCCTGACCAATGCCCCATCTCCTGCCCAGAGATTCATTTTTCTGGTTGAGGGCCACAGTAGGGACTCTGTCCTGGACAGACCTCTGGGGACCAGCACAGCCCAGAGCAGATGCTCAGGCACTACAGGCAACTGGCTGGGCACCTGAGTATCACTCGTTTATTGACCTGCACATGGTGTTGTGCCAGTGACTGACAGGCATTTGGGCAGCTCAGCAACATGGCATATTCTTGCAACTTACCAAGAAGGAAAAGGGATAATATGTCACAGGTATTCTCCGTTTGCTTTTGTTTTTGTTGTTTTTGTTTTGTTTTGTTTGTTTTTTGTTGCTGATTATTTTTGTGGTTACCCAACCCCTCAAATACAAGGCCAGTCCCCCCTGTTCTGTTTGGTTATTTGTGGCATTACCTCCTTGGTAAAACAAGAAATTCTGCCTGTGTCAGGACTTGCCCGGAATACAAGGAAATATTCAAACTTCTCTGCAGTTTTCATAAATCAGCCATCATTGCTCATGGTGCAATATGGCATGGAAAGTCATAGTCAACAAATACAAAAGAAGGAAAGCTTCAGCAGGTACCTCTCTCTAAAGTTCATGACTTTTCTTTCAGCACAGGAGTTAAGGAGATCTTCATGGGTTTTTTTTTTTTTTCCCACTGCAATGGTTGTAATTTGAATTTATGAGCTATTTGTGTGTTACTACAGGCCTGTGCAGAAAAACCTGGGATGTATAGACCTGCAGAGACAACAGTGCTGGGGCCTTGAGAGCCTTGAGGCAGCAAGGCTTGCTTGCATCAACCTGCTGCCATTCATGGAGAAGATGAAATTATGCAGGGACAAATTACCCTCCAAGAAAACAATCAGCCCCAGGAGTTTTGCAACTGATTTTATTTGAAAACACAGCTACACACATACATATGGTCACTGAAACCAAAAGGATTTCTACATAATTTCTGTCACTACAGGCAAGGGCTCCTTTATGGAAAGTGGAGCCTAAAAATAAACCCACACCACATTAATCCTAGGTCTTGTGTTTTGAGGAGATTAAAGTGTTTCTGATGTGCATCCAGTAATAAGCTCTAGCAACAGCCAAGAGACTCCAGGTGGCTGTCTGTTCCTCTGGGCTGAGCAAGTCATGATAAATAGGACGTGATGGTGGCCAGGGAGAAACTGCTGTTCTGAAAAATGATTTACTGACGTTATGGGGTGGATCCAACCTCCACAGAGCCGTCTCTGGATTCTGTGCTGGCTATTGTCCTCTGTGTTGCCACTGCCTGGTGATGACCCCTGTTAACCTTCTCAGAACCAAAGTGCCAGTACACTGGAGGACATTACCAAGGTGCAAAACTCTAGTTGTGACACCCACGAAGGACAGTCATGTCTGCACAAGTTTGGGTTGGTTGTGCTTCCCATGAAGAAATTAAGAACAGTCATAGCTGTCCAAGAAGGTAACCATTTCTCTTGAGGGTAAGGATTGGTTAAGGACACTCCTTAGAGGTTGCTACAGTGGTGTGAAAATTCATCATCTTATGGGAAAAGCTAATGGAATTACCCTGCTCACGTTGAGCTGAAGTGAAAGAACCAATGAGAAGGCAAACCAGAAAACATAAGGCCACAGGGGCTGGCACTGGAACTAAGGTAAGTGATCTCAGCTTTGGTGTAACAAGATATGACTGGGACCAGGGGGAAAAAAAGATATTCCTACCCACACCTGGGTACAGGCTGGTGAGTCAAAACACATAATGCTGCCTGAGTTATTTCTGATGGCCAGTCCCAAGGAAGTTCCTGCTTCTTGGTGAGTGTTTGTCAGAAACCCACCTGGAGCACAAAGGCAGGGCATGAAGAACATTCCAGTCATGCTGGAAGCCCCTCATGTCCCAGAGGCCCAAACTGGCACCACACCAGGGCATGATGTCTCTGCTGCAGGGTCTCACCAGAGCACCTAGAAGAACACCCGGCTGTCTGTCCTGGAACAACTTGACACAAACCTTTCTGTGGGAAAATCCTACAATGCACCTTCCATGGCTGAAAAGAGACAGGCTGTGATCGGTAATGTTAAATGCTGACAAAAGAACCACAGAAACTAAAGGGAACCTAACTCTTCTGCCTTTAATACATTATTTAGGAACCTTGAGATGTGTTGTCTCAGCCTGTGATGACTACAGAAAGCCTTGCTGAATTTTTCTGTGGTACTAAATTAAATGAATCTGAGTTTGCAGTGATTTTGCAGCTCACTCCTTCACCAGTGTGTCAGCATTTGGTGACTGTTTGCAAGGGGCTCAGAGGAATTCCTGGTAGGCCAATGGAGTGCTGCAGGGAGAGAGCTGCTGTCTGCAAGTCATGGCCACTGGGAGAGGCACAGAGAACACCTTCCACCTGCCATGTGCCTGTGGAGCAGCTCTGGGCCTTGGAGCACGGGTCTTGCAGGACCTTCTTTTCAGCAAAAGCATATTTCCCCCTAAGAGACCAATTTGCTTGGTGGGATTGAAATAATAGTCTGAGGAAGCTTATATTCCATGGAGGGCTGCCTCATTTAAAAGTCTCCTGTCATTAGGTTTGTGCCATTATTGTAGAGACTTTTCAGTGCAATGTGCAGATGAAAATACAGCCCAGGAGATGTACAAATTAACACTTATAATGACATTTTTAAGGAGTAAACAGAATTAATTTTTCCTGTGGAAATTAACAACTCCAAAGACAATATCCAAGTGGTTGCCTAAGGGTACATCCAGCAGTTTTGTCAGTCAAGGGCAGAAGGGTTATATCTTCCTTTTTAGTTAATAGTGTTCTTTGCTCCTGATGAGGAGTATATATTGAAATTTTTCTCTGTCACGGACTGAACTTTGTTGCTGTGTTTCACATCATTAGTGGCAGATCAGCTTTCTGTCCCAGTGAAACCTTGCCTGTGGCCCTGCAGCCCTCGTGAGGCTGTGGGATCAGGGCAGTAATGCCAATGCAGACATTGTCTGTGTCCTGGAGGGAACGTGGCAGATTCCCTGCCTGCTTCCTTATGAGGCTGGCTTCTCCTTCAGAGCAGCAGGGCAAAGATCACAGCAGATGAAGCCAACCCTTTTTTAATTAGCTAATTTATTATTTCAAAGAGAGAGTCCCTGTATTTAGTCCAGTGCAGATGTATTGGAGAACTGGCTTGTTAGCGTTATGAAAGTGGAGGCTCTTTTACATCCCATTCTCCTCACACTTCTGAACAGAAGTTTTTGCAAAAATGTTGGTGGGGTTTCTTTGTCATTTCACATCTGTGCTTTGCTCTATGGTGCTCTGCTTTTGAGCTGCTTTTGGATGTGGAATGGTCACAGAGCTGCTGTACTCTGTGTCTGGAACCATGACCTGGTTTTCTCATCTGAGACCCTGTGTTGTTTCCCTAACATTTATCACAAATGAGTTAATCCCCTGGCATTTGACAAGCACATCAATCAGCCATTTTGTCCAAATTGACATCATACTGATCTGTCACTTCCAAATATATTCTGGTGGAAAGTTACCTTGGTTAGAGAAAAATGAGGAGAAAGAGGAGAAAGAGGAACATACTGGATTTTCAAAGATCTTGTCTGATCCTGGGCCAGATCAGGCAAAACTCTGTTCAGACCAAGACCTGTATCTGACATTGATCACTGACAAGAGCAGGAGAAGAGGTCAAACGTGTAGTGATACTCTCCCTAATCTCCCTGAGTCCCCAGATCCAGCAGTCTGTAGCTGAAAAACAGAAAGAGCCAAAGACAGCACATTTTTTATTAAAACCCCTGCCTACATTTTTCTTCTGCACTTATTCAGCCAGTTTTCAATGTATCTATATTTTTGGGTTCTGCAGTTTGCTGGTGAAGAAAGTGCTCAAACTGGACCATATGAACAGTTTTCTCAGTTGTAAAAAATAGGGTGACTCCTCTCATCCTGTTTTCTATTTTCTCTAACCTGTTGACATTTTATGGTGTCCTTTCTGTGATCTAAAAAATTTCCAGATGTTAAAAATCCATTATTCCCACTTGATCCACTTGAACGTGCTGCTCTTAGGCTCTGGAATGTTCTCTATTTGTGTTTTTTGTCCCTCAGTTTTCTTACTCTCATTCCTTAGGCTGTGGAGACAGATGGCATGTTCATGCATAGCAAGAAGGAGAAGTTAAAGAGCGTGTTTTCTCCTCCATCTCTTCCATGTGCCTTCATCAAGCACAACTTCAAAGAAGATCTTCCTCTTCCTCCCTCCCTTCCTGCCACACACATGTATGACAGAACTTTCTTCTGGAAAATGTTTTCTTGTAGAAGCATGGCCAGGGACCCCTGAGGCATTGCGTGGGCTGCAGGGCTCTCACAGGGCTGGGCTGGGGAGCAGAGCCTGTCAGAAGGGTGCAGAGGGTTGTAGGGAAGGCCTGGGGGCTCTGCTCTTGGGGTGTGAGAAGTGGGAGTGGTTTACTCACAGTATAACTAACCAAAGATATTTTTTACCCTTTGTCTTCTTGGTTGTTCCAACTAGTAACTTCAAATGTCATTGTCATGTCTTCCACCATGCACAGTTTCCGTGTACACACATTGTATTTCTGGCTGCTCTCTTCCCAGCTCTGCAAGCACAGCCCTCATAAATCCCCTCAGCCCACACGCCTCCCTCTGACTCAGCACTCCCACAAGGAGAAGAATGAACTGAATGAATCCTCCTTTTCCAACAGCTGTACTCAGCCAGGTCCCTGAAATGCGCCATCCCAGTTGTTCCTCCTTTCCTCTCCTATCTGAAACCCAGCACACTGCTCAGGGCTGCCTGCATCCACTTTTTCTAAGTCTGGAGAGGGAAGAGGGCAGAGCATCATTTGGGAAAAGACCTGGCAGAGTCCCATGGAAACTTGGTTTTTTGTTCATTGCAGGCAGAAGCCAGTCAGCTGCAGAGCTGTGGTGTCTGGCATCTGCACAGAGCATGCAAGAAGCAATGTGATTTATCCTGTTGCAGCAGCTGCCTGCTCTCCCTGCAATTCCCATTCTTTGGCTCCTCTTGCACCATGTCTGTCTTGCAGCTGAGCTGGGCAGTGAGGCCTGATGCCTTTCCCCTCCATGGGGTGCAATGCTGTCTGGGGCAGTGCCTCCCTGGCAAGCTTCTGGTTCGCCTCAACCCTCACTGGTTCCTGTCCTAGAGAAGAAAAATACTGGAAAGCTCAGAGGTATAAAATAAAAGATATTTCTCACCTTTAAATACAAAGTGATTTGCCTGCTCATAAAGGTGAAAAACATTGGGTCTACATCTACATCATTGCATCTACACCTAAATATTGCATCTAAAGAGCCCCGTGTGTGAGTGAGGAGCTGGCAGCTGCTGCCCAGCGCCAGGACTGGCAGGCAGGCCCTTCTCAACTCTAAATAATGTGGGCACAGGCTGCCGTGTCTGTGTTGCTGGCTCACTGGAATTGCCTGTCTCTGTGTGAAAGTCAGAGCCCTGCTGCTTTCCAAGTGACTGATGGTTCCCCTGTGTGCAGCTCTGAGACTGACCCCGTGCAGGAGCCTGCAGACACAGTGTGGAGGAGCACAGGAGCCTGGCAGCGAGCTGGGGACAATCAGTGCAGGAAGCTGACAGCTGGAGCTGATGTATGGCCCTGTTGCCCACCTGATGCATTTAGTGAATTATGGAGTAAATGACCGTGGCTGTGGGTGAAGTCAGGAGATTTGGCAGGATGCTTTAGTGCTTGGAAGCTCACAGGCTGCCTCCCTCACCACAGTTTGCAGTGCTGAGAGAGAAGAGAGGTGGGCAGAGGTTGTGTGACCAGTGTCAACACAGTGGATTCCCCTGGGACCCTGTGGCTGCATGCAGGGAACACCTCAGGTGAGTGATGAGGGGAATCAGGGGTCTTCAGGTACAAGACTAAAGTGAGAGGTTATATGACACTTGGTTTTCTCCTCCCTCCACATTTGCCAACTGCTACCCCTGTGTAATGGCATGTTTCCACTGGGAAGTGAAGAAGCCTCCTGGTGCTGGCTGAGTTGACTGCACAAAAAACCCCAACCTGATAGCATGGTGCTAGAGCAATGGTTGGCCCAAGAGATGACTCTTTGCTTTACGAAAAAGGATCCAAGCAAGCGTCAGCTTGGCTTTGTGTGGGTACTTCAGGTATGGCAGAAGGATTCCTGCACTGAGATCATTACCAGCAGGCAGTAGTCTTTTTGTCTCTTTATTTCTTAATCAGTAAATGCAAAATAATTTTTCTTTTATTGACCCAAAACTTACTTGTTAATTTGGAGGGGTTTTTTTCTATAGGTATGGATAAGCTTTTCTTTGTAGCTGATTACTGAGAAATGTGCACATCTTACAGATAGCTTGATATGTTGCAAATATTTTTCTGTAAAGGCAGGCAACAAATCAGCTTTTGATCAGGTATGAGATCAACTCCTACATGATGCTTGTGATGTTGAGGTGTTCTGGTAACTGAAGCTGATTCCTGAATGTAATTTTTAAAGCTCTCCTCCCTACCTGATGATCAAAGACAGCAGAGTGCATAATTCATGGCCTTTCATATTCATGTTTGTATTTTTGGTTTATGGTAGGCGAAAGTCTTTGCCATTTTAATGAAATATATGCCCACCCACTGCTCAGTTATTGAAAGAGGATTAGCCTGATAAATACATGTAGTTATCACTATTCATCTTCAGCAAGGAGATTCTTTTTGAGACAGTCTCCCTGCTGGCAATTCTGCAGAGGTTTGGCTTAAGCATCTTTGGGCCACTTGGTACAGTTCTCCTTCTCCTACTGCTTTTGCTGTTGTGTTTATAGGCTAAAAGAAGGCCTAGCTTTTGAAACTGAGCACTGTGTGAGGTCATTTTTTAAGGCTTGTGTGAGAGCTTACCTCTGCTCTGGCGTGACTTGAAGGTATTTAAAAAAAAATGGTTTCTTTTTTCTTATTTTTTTTTTGTTTTAAATTTTTCATCGAGTAATAAATAGTGCCATTATCCTTGTAATAGCTGGTTTGGCTCTGATAATCTGTACTGCAATGATGACATGATAAAGCTGGCCATGAGCTGTCAGTGTGCTCCCACAGCCCAGAGAGCCAAACGTGTCCTGGGCTGCATCCAGTGTGGGCAGCAGGGCCAGGGAGGGGATTCTGCCCCTCTGCTCTGCTCAGAGCCACCTGCAGGGCTGCATCAGCTCTGGGGCACCAGCACAGGAAAGATGTGGATCCCTTGGAGTGAGTCCAGAGGAAACTGCAATGATCAGAGAGCTGGAGCATCTTTCCAGTGAGGACAGGCTGAGAGAGCTGGGGCTGCTCAGGCTGGAGGAGAGACAGCTCTGAGGAGGCCCCATAGCAGCCCTCCAGTTCCTAAAGGGGCTTATCAGAAAGATGGGGACAGGCTTTTTGCCTGGGCCTGTAGTGGTAGGACAAGGGGTTTCAAACTAAAGGGGGGTAGATTCAGACTAGATATTATGAAGAAACTTTTTTACAATGAGAGTGGTGGAATACTAGAACAGACTGCCCAGAGAGGTGGAAACATTCAATGTCAGGTTGGACAGGGCTCTGAGAAACCTTCTAGTGGAAGGTGTCCCTGCACATTGCAGGGGGACTGGACTAGAGGACCTTTAAAGGTCCCATACAACTCAAACCAGGCCATGATTCTATGATATATCCATGATGTACAAACTCAGTGTAGTTTGCACTTGGGTTTGTAGCCAAAATGTACATAGGGATAGTGTACCCTTTCAGGGAGCTTTGAGAGATTGCCTTATGCCCATATTTAATTATAATTTTCTTTGTCTTTTCTGGTCTCTATTCACATATTTAGAACAACAGCAATTTTGATCCTGATGGTCCTGGAAGAACTGGAGGCTTGTTACAAGAAACACAGAATGATAGAATATTGAGTTGAAAGGGACCTACAGTGATCATTGAGTCCAACACTTTAGTGAATCCCCCAAATAGAGATCAAACCACAACTTTTGCATCAATCACATGGTGCTCTAACCAACTGAGCTAATCTCTTTTCATAGCTATGTAACCAAAATAAAGAAAGCTGCTTGCTCTGCTTTCACACCACACCTTGTACAGAGTAGGGCAGAAAATGACTCACTTCAGATGCTTCTTCTGTTAAAGAAAATAAATGAAACACTGACAAATGCCAGCACTTCCCCTGTCCTAGGCATTTCTCAGTAATACTTACCTGGCATTAGTATGCTGATATGCTGAGCTGTGGGAAAGGCCTGATCAAGGGGTGATCAGTCCTTGCATGGATGCTCATCTGGTAATGAGGGTTTTCTCTCTGCTGGCTGTTAAGCTTGCTCACTGTTATGCCTTCACTTTGGCCTTGATATACCCAAATTTCAAGAGCAAACACCATCTTGCAACACACATCAGCTTCATACAAAATTAATTTAGGAGATACAGCATAGTCCATAAGACCATATAACATAGTAGCTAAAATACTATCCTTCAAACTGGTTTTAACTTTGCAGCTTCATTTGCAGAAGAGAAGGCTTCAGGGAGACTGTGGCCTCCCAGTACCTGAGGGGAGGCTACAGGAAAGATGGTGAGAGGCTATTTACAAGATCATGTAGTGACAGGACAAGGGGGAATGGCTTTAAACTGAATAAAAGGTAGGCTTAGATTAGGTATTAGGAAGAAATTCTTTACTGTGAGGGTGGTGAGGCACTGGAACAGTTGCCCAGAGAAGCTGGGGATGTCCCATCTCTGGAAGTATCCAAGGCCAGGCTGGATGTGGCTCTGAATGCCGTGGTCTAGTGGAAGGTGCTGCTGTCCACAGCAAAGGGGTTGGAATTAAATGACCTTTAAGTTTCCTTCCAACCCAAGCCATTCTATGACATATGATTTTTTCAATTTGTGCAATCAATATTGCAGTTGTTCTCACTGACCTGTTCAGTTAATGGGAGATGGTAGAGGGTGCTTTCTGTGATTAACACGTGTCTGGTCAGAGGGGAGGCATGACATTTTCAGCATATGAGTTTGGCTGGGTGATCTCCAAGCTCAAATTGGCCAGAAACTCTGTAGAAGTGGAATTTGGGGCCGTAGTCAACATTTAATTGTTTCTGATGGACAATACTGGTCCTTGGAAAACTGAAAGGAGCTGTACCCACTGCAGCCTTGTGCTCAGCTGGTTCCATTGAAGATGAACACAGTTCAAAATCCTCTTCAACAAGCACATGTGAAGATTTTGAAGCCTGTGACTGGCACTTTTGAGACTCTTGTTCTTGGCTTTTTACATCTGATTTTGCTTAGGCATGCATACATTTGATATAGATTACAACTCTGTATGAAGCATGATCCTCTGCAGCCTTGGAAGTGTCTTGTGGTGTGTTCAAAACAAGCTCATCAGAAGTTTGGCAAATATTGTATTATGTCATTCACTACTGCACTGGAAAATGTGAAGCTTAGCTGAATTACTTGGTAAAAATGACAGTAATAATCAGCTATCATTGCACAGAGCTTTGCTGTGCTCAAACAAATCAGTTGCCAATTTCTGCCAGACTCCATGAGGAGTACCACAAATTATCAGCAGCTCCTTGCACTTTGAAACAAATGCAGCACATTCTAAACATGTGCCCTGTTTCCTGAATTCATGTAGGGCCAGAAAAGTATGTGTTTTCTTGGTTTTTTTTCTTTGATTGTTGGCTTTTGTTGTTGTTTGATTGAGGTTTTTTGCATAAAAATCCCCTTATAATCTTTTCTGTTCACTGCTTCCTTAAAAATTAAATTTTCCTGAAGTCAATTAATGAATTTTAGCTGTGGTCATTATTCACACAGAACTGCTTTTCTATCCCCAAATTAATAAACATGGCAGGCAGCTTGTTGTTCTTGTGCAGACTGGCCTGATGACACTTATTTTCTTAGAAGTTTCACCTGTATCATAATTTTGCCTTTCTCTCATGAATTTTGCTGACTGTTATAATATCATGTGTTTCTGTTCTCAATTCTCCCTCCTCTTTAGCATTATGTGAGAAAGAATCTGTTAGCAGACACTTTTTCTTTTTCCTTTCTAATGGTGTTTGGTAACTATGAGATGATGTATGGAAATCTTGCTGGTAAAGGAGCCAGACTTCACCAAAGGATATTCCCAGGAGATTTAATACCTGTTGCAGTCATTATTACTGTGTTGTTTTGCACATGTTGATCAAACCTCTGGCTTCTAGGGTCAAATGAAAATTGTTCCTCTTTGGTCCAAGAAAGATTTGCTTTGTTTTGTTTAGATTTGTTCCGCCCTGGAACAATTTTGCTTCAGCAGCTCTTTGTGAACCAGTCACTGAAGTGCTGTTTTTGTGATAAAGTAGATTTGCTGTGAGGGTGACTGCCTCTTCCACATTGACGCTGTTATCCCATTGGTGTCCTTTTTCAGCTCTTCCAGGAGTTGGTATTTTTGTCACTTTCACATGAGTTGGACCTGTCCTGATTCCTTCATTTCCTACAAGGTGGCCAAGACTGCTCTCTACATATTGGACTGCTCTCTGTTGTAGTCTGCGCCGAGCTCACACTGTCTGCAGTTTGGGATGAGTGCTTCCAGGCTTTATTGTGCTTCTTTTTTGTGCTGCTAGAACATCACCAGGTGACCTCACCTCTTGTCAGCTTGTCTGGAGTGCTCTGTCCAGTTCTGGGCTCCTCAGGACAAGAGAGACATGGAGCTCCAGGAGCAGGTCCAGCAGAGGGCTACAAAGATGATGAAGGGACTGGAGCATCTCTCTTATAAGGAAAAGCTGAGGGAGCTGGGCCTGCTCAGCCTTGAGAAGAGATGGCTGAGAGGGGACCTCATCAATATCTGGAAGTATTTACAGGGTGGATGCCAAGGGATGGAGTCAGGCTCTTCTCAGTGGTGCCAAGCAATAGGACATAGGGGAATCAGTAGAAACAAATGCACAGAACTTCCAGATGAACATGAGGTGGAACTTCTCTACTGTGCAGGTGACCGAGCACTGGAACAGATTGCCCAGAGATGTTGTGGAGTCTCCCTCACTGGAGATATTCAAGAGATGTTTGGATGCAATCTGTGCGATGTACTTTAGGATGACCTTGCTTGAACAGGGAGAATGGACCTGATAACCCCACTGTCACCTCTTCCTGCCTCACCCATTCTGTGATTCTGTATCAAGAAAAAAAATCTGAAAATCACCAGAAATTACTTGTGATCATGTTTGTGTGTGTGTCAGCTGCTGGATGGCAGCAACCCACAAGTGCATTCTCATCTCAGGACATGTCAAGGTAAATGTCAGACCCTGTTTTTCCCTTTTCTGGCAACCAACCTCCCATACCTCCTATTTGTTGAGAATGGGACAATCTGCAATGTTCCTGGTGCTGGTATAGTGCAGGTGTGGGTGTTGACAGAGGTGACCAGATAATTTCAAGTTCATTTATTCTTTTCTCCTTTGGCTTGGTTTTGTTTAGTTGTTTTTCCTCTAAAAGTGGCCTTTCTAAAGACTTTTCGGGGAGGTCTTCCCTTAGATCTGGACAGTCTCTAAGCACCCTTCCTCCCTTACTTTCCCTCAGCTAGTTTCCTATGCTCTCTTTAGTCCCTTCACCTCTAGTTTGCTCTCTGGTGGCATCCTCCTTCCACCAGCACTGACAGGCTGGGTGTTTTCTCTGCTCCCACCTCGGGCAAGCTGCACGCTGCTGCCTGGCTGTGCCACCAGAGCAGCTTCACCTGCTCCTCATTCCACCATGTCGTGCATGTTTAATCACTTCTCCTGGTGCAGAAGTTAATGGAGGGTCTCTGGTGGGCAGCCCCTGTGGAGCAGGGACAACTGCCAGCCAGCCCTTAATCTGCCCCCTGGCCACCTGCTAATGGCTGATAGTGTTTAATGCTCACAGGCTGCTTGATTGAGTAGGGTTCCTCCCAAAACAATTAACAGGGACACATCTTACTTCTGCTTTTATTCTTTGAGTACTCATAAAATCAGAAATGTAACCTAAAAGGAAAATATGATGGGTTTTCATGCAAAGGAAACAGAGCTGTTTTCAGTGTGGACAAACTGTAAGTTTCCCAAGTGCTTATAATTCAGATTTTATAGAACTAAGCAAATGTTGCCCTTCATGTTGTTTTGATTTTTTTTTTCCCTAAAAAGGCTCTCAAGGTTAATACCTTTCCATTTTAATTTAGCAGCCTTGATTTACTTTCTGGCTACTGATAACTGTTCAAAACTTGAATGTGTTTTCATACATGGTTACTTCAATCTGTTTTTGAGTTAAAAGCTTTTCAATTATTCAAAAAAAAGCATAAAGATGGAAAATTGGAGAAATAAGATATATCTATCAACTACTTCACAAAAGATTACTTTTCCGTATTGACCGCAGAGCTACAAATATCTTTAAGGAGACAAAACTATACTGCAATATTTTAAGCCTCACATGCAAACTATGTAGACCAAGGCTATGCCACATTCCTCTCAATTCCTAATGTATAGCTTTTAACAATTGTCCCTGCATTTGGCCCCACTCCCAAAGAGCGTATGTGGTGTTTATGTTATCCAATATCTAGTCATGTTGTTACCCAAGGCTAAGAATTAAATTGTAAATAATTAAGATTTTGAAAGGTTTTGAATTGTCTTTTAGTTTGGTAAATAATCTAACCAGCACTTTTTAAAGAATGTTCAATTTTTTTAAAATTTGGCCTGTACATGTCCTACATACTGATGTCTAAATCAATTGAAGAGGTTCTCAAAGGAAGTAAAGAAATCACAGCTGCAATTCCATTAGTAATAATATATCCATGGCAGACAACATTGTCCATTCTGTATATAGAGGCTTTAGACTCTGATTTATTTGCAAGACCTTAGGAAGTCACTCAGCCATTATTTGTAGCTCAGTGAATATCTCTGGCTAGCACAGCATGTAGCTTAAATGCTGCATCTTACACTGATAGAACCATGCTAGCATTTCAGATGTAAGGAGCAGCTGCCTGCCTTAGTTCTGAACTTACACTACACCATAAGCACAAGAATGATTCTTAAGTGGATTTAACAGCCCAGACTGAAAGCTTGGTTTGATCTAGGTTGGTAATTTTGGAAGTACCTCCAGTACCTACCTACGTTATTCCTGCTGCAAGGTGCCTACACCTTGTTCTTAGTGAATGGAAAATTATTGGGTGGTTCCAAGCTGTCCTCTTGATATCAGAGGATGATGGAGGGCTTTGCCAGGGTGCATAACTGCAGGTAAGATGAATGATAAAGGAGAAATACTAAAAGTTTTAAAAGGGCAGGAAAATGAATAAAGAATGTAATACTTCAGAGGCTTTCCAATTACAGAGACTTTTAAAAGGTAATCAGAACTTACAAAGAGAAAGGTTATGTGTTGGACAAATGTGAGATATTCAAACCATCTTCAGAAAGAACTGGGTGACCTTGAGGACTGCAATAATTGAAAGGGACTGAAATTTAACAGTACAAAATGAAAGGTCAGGTACTTGCTATCTAATAACAAAACCTTTATTACAAACTGGGATCTTAGCAGCTGTAAATGACAGTGGAGGAAAAGCTTCTGAAGGAATTGGCAGGTCAGAGTTGCTGTAAGTACCCATAATTATGTGTCTGGGAAAAGGCTGTTCAACCAGGCTACAGCTGTCAGGAGTGCTGGTAGGAGAGCATCAGTGCCATTCCATGAGGTATCCCACTCATCCCAGCTCCAGCATCCCAGGCTGCTTTAAGCAAAGTGTTGCTCTCTCCCTCCTGCTCAGCCTTAACTGAGCACACCTGGAGTGCTGTGTCCAGTTCTGGGCTCCCCAGTACAAGAGAGACACACTGGACATGCTGGAGCAAGTCTATTGCAGGACCATGGAAATGGTTAAATGCTTGGAATGTCTGATACATGGGGACAGGCAGAGAGAACTGGGACTGTTCAGCTTGAGGATGAGAAAGCTCAAGGGGATTATTCAATGTATATATGATGAGAGGAGTGAAGAAGATGGACCCAGGCTTTTCTCAGTGGTGTCCTAATGATGGGACAAGAGGCCATGGGCACAAACTGACAGATGAAATTCCATCTAAAGGTGAAAAGAAACATTTTTTACTTTGGTAGTGACTGAGCACTGAGACAGGTTTCCCAGAGAGGTTGTGGAGTCTTCAGCCTTGGAGATATTCACAACCAGCCCAGGCATGGTTCTCAGTAACCCAGCCAAGGTGACCCTGCTTTGAGCAGGGGATTGGACTAGCTGACCTCTGTAAAGGCTTTACCAGCTCAGCTGATCTGTGCTGGAGTGATTCAGAGTGCAGAGAGGAGTCACAGGGATGAGAGGGGTCCTAGAGTGCCAATCCTGCATGGGAGGCTGAAAGTTCCATCTAAAAAATGCATGCAGTGTATGAAGGGGAGATTTAAGCACCACAGAGAAAGAAGAAATATTTATTGCAAAAGGCCATGGTCACACAATAATAGCTGGGGTAATGCTTGTCATAATAACTGAAAAGTTGAAGTAAAAAGGTATTGTGTATACATCACAGCAATTACATTTGCTGTCAACTTTCCAAGCAGCAGGGGGAAAAAAAAAAGGCAGCGAAATCTAACCTTTTTTAAACAGCTGCTAGAAGTCATTGAAAAATAAATGCTATAATGCAATATCTTCACGAAGTGGGGGTCCTTCAGGCCTCAGTGAGGAGCATTCGAATATAGAGATCCTATTTGGCTTCCTCCAGTCTCTATTTCCTTGGAACAAGTGAATGCTGAGAAGTGAACTTGTTGATCTCTGAACTCACATCTGTATGACATTGCAAAAAAGGGATTGTAAGGACATAGAGGAAATGAGGAACCCAAATGCATAAGAACATACAGATCTTCTCTATTTTAACTGGCTTAGCCACAATAGAAACTTGAGCAAAATCAGTCATGTGTATTGGAACATTGCTGCTCTGGTGTGACTCAATGGGGTGAAAGCCCTGAAGATGGTGTTTTAGAAATACAAAGCATGTTTAATTTAGCTTTAAACTGAGCCTTTCTTATCTTTCTTTAGAGTCCCATTTAATGCATTACAATGGGAGATGAATGGTTTAGGTTCTTTTCCAAATGCCTTGCTGAAAATGTCTAACTCCAGCTTCAGAAAGTTGTATTGGAAAGTGGTCTTGCACATCTTAGAAAGAAAATTTCAGCTAAAATTCTTCTTTTCCTGTCATTTTTGTTAAAGACAGAAATTGGCTGTGGAATTTTTGACCTTTGTTGATTATCTGTTATGTGAGAATGTTATGAGGATAAGCTACAGGTTTTTTCTCTCTATTGTTGCCTGCCTCTATTATTTTCTAGCACCTCTTCTTTCTAATTCCCTTAGGAAATTCAGTTTGGTTCCAAAGGTCCAAGTCAAATTGAACTGAATGAATATGGAAAATTTATCCTTTGAGCAAAATCTCTACATCCACACTTCCATGATGTACAGATCATTCTAACTATGTGGACAATTGGACAGGACAGAAACCTCACGGAACTGATAACAATTAAACTTCACACAATTGTTAAAGCAAATTACTCTCTTCACCATACATAATTACTATAATTTGTATGGAATCATCTGTGGGAAAATAGAAGGCAAAGAGAAGCACTTTAGAACAATTTTGTGAGACTGTGAAATAAATTTATTTTACAGGTTTTTAAAGATGTAAAATAAATTTTTCCATGATAAATAGCTTCAGGCCCAGATGCTTGAGTATTGATCAATGCCCAGGGAGCATGCAGCATCTGAGGCTTCCTCTTCATGGCAGTGGTTGCTTATAGCCCTTGCTTCCCAGTTCTCATGATGAGTACAAGTTTGATGAGTACAATTGCTCCTGGCCGATCATTTGGCTTTGGCTCCCTTATTGCCACTTGTGCACTTCTCTTTTCAGAACAAGAAAATGTCTTATGTGTCAGGGATGTCTATTATACAGCATTTTGTGTACCTGCTGATGAAATATTCTCTGCCCCCTGAGGCTGGCTTGTTGTTGCTGCAAACCCTGTGAAGAAAAGCTGCTGGAGAGCTGCTGAGACTGGCTCACTGTTCCTTTTGGGAGCTGCTCTCCTCACTCACCCTCATGCAGGCACAGCTCAGTCCCAGGCCTTCTCCAGCCTTGCTCTTAATGATGGCTTCATCAGCCGAGTGTGCTTGAGACACACCAGGCCTTTCTTCCTTGTTCTTTTGATGCATTCAGATTCATCCCTTGGCCAAAACCAGTGGCTTTTGCCCCCTCTCAAATAGTCTGGGAAGAGCTTTGCACATCTGCAAGATCTGCAGCTCTTTACTGCAGCACATTTTTGCAGGCAGCACGGGGAGTTTGATGGGATGTCTGACACTGAGCCTCATCTCCCTTCCAGTTCATCTGCCCTGTTGTTCCTACCAGAAAATGTGGTGTTCCTGCACAGGGAGCACTTGATTCCCACTGCAGCCAAGCTCCAGTCTTCCCCATACCTTTGATGACTCAAACTTCTGCCAACAAGTTCTGTTAGGTTCTTCATCACACTGCAGAAGGAAGGACACGTACACTGTTATAAAACTTTCATCAACTTGTAGGCAAGTGCTGAGGAGTGTCTGTGGAAGTGCAGTGACTCACATCAGCTGGGATGTTGGTGTCTTTTAGGTATATTTGCAGCCTCACCCAGACATCAATACTTTATCATGGTTTTGTTCTCTACTGTCAGAACAAATGCATTGCGAATCTTCCAGCACACCCAGCATGTAAATCTTCACCTGTGTGGATCCAAATTTAGTCAGTATTTCCAAAAATGCTCAGTAGCTCATGCTGGGAGAGAAACGTCAGCAGATCTGAGTGTGCATCAAACCTCAGGTTGAATAGAAAGGAATCAGAAAAATTTGGCAGTGTGGACTTTGCTGCAGGTAGATAACACAGGCCTGATGTCCAGCCATCAAGTTTAGCTTTAAGGCTGCATCTTAATTCCTCATACACAATGGTTTTGCTCTGTGTGTCCTGCTTGAGTCAACAGGCAGCACTGCAGGAAGGAGGAGCCACCTGAGCCAGCTGTTCTGTGAGCTGAGGATTGGGCTTGTTTTCCAGGGGAAACTTCTTGGTGTATTGACTGATCCAAGTGTGATGCAAGCAGTACTGCAGGTATGTAAAAGGGAACATTCCCATATTTCCAGTGGAGAGATGGTAAGATTCATTGCCAGGTCTTCTCCTGAGTGTGTCTGGGACCACTTGTGCAGCTCTGTCTTTGTCCTTGGAGTGGCAAAAGTCAGGAGAAGAATTACTGTGTGTAACAAGAGAAGGAAGAGCTTGTCATATCAGAAAAAAATAGAGCAGCTTCCTTGTTTAGCTTAGCTAAATGGAGGCTAGAGGTGATGCAGCTGCTGTCTATGAAAATGGTGGTGGGAAGAACAAGGATACTCTGAAAACAGACAAAATCACGTGAGAACACAAGATATATCAGTGGGCCAGGAGCAAACTCAAGCTAAAGCAGGAAATGTGTCTCCTCATCATTGCAGCAGACAAGGAAGAGCCTTCCAAACAATACACAGCTCTTGCTTCCAAAATGAAGCTTGTTGTGGAACAGTTTCATACAGTATGGTGCCAGTGGCAGACATCTATAGATGTCTATCTATTCTATTCCTTTATATATCTGGTTGCTAAAATTGCTGTAAGTTCCAGTTATTTTCCTCTCCAAGGGAAGATAGCCACCATGAGAAAACATGGCACCCATGCAAAGTGTGCATCAGCAAAGTGTCAGGGGGTGCATTAGCCTTTTTGGGAAGTGTGTTCAGGGGCTTGCTGAGGTCCCTGCTGATCTGGCCACTTCACTGTAATATGTATGCAGATTACAGGCAGAATTTAAATGACACAGGGAAAGAAAAACAAGCTAGCAGGCAACCAGCAGACAATCAGTGCACAGAAATCTAGTCCCTTCTACTCAGGGACTGGTGGTGTCACAATCTCCAGGGCTCTGTGCTGTGCTTCCTCTTGGGAAGTGCAATAGTGAAGAGGCATCCTGCGAATCATGACATGCTGTGAAATACGGGTTTTAAATTTCACAGAACATCTGTTGCAAAACTCTTGTTTGTTCAAGGTTTGCTCTTTATTTCTTCCACTGTCTGGAGGAACTTAGATATGGGAATATTAATATTTTATGTCCATTCACAGACAGGTCTTTTTTCACTCAGGTCCCTGAGAGCAAATGTTCCTTATCTCTTGTCTTTTAGAGGACTGCTATTAACCTCCAGCTGTCCCTGTTTTCTTCCAGTTAGGGATCCAGCTGCAGACCTTAATATGGAGAATTTTCTTTCCTATCTTACTGCACTTTTAAAAATAATTTGATTATCCCTCAGACCTCAAGGATTCTCCACATTTTACATTAGGATGGACTTGTGGCTAATGGCCAGCTCTAATGAAAGTGACCTTTTCCATGCCCAGGAAACATACTTTTGTCCCCTATCATTTTCTGTTTCCTCAAACTTCAATGCAGGCCTGTCTGCCATCTCTAGCTTTTTTCTGTGACTATTTTCATCACTCCTGCTCCGGTTATTAACCTAGCAAGGTATCATCAGTCTTGTTTTAATGGTGGGATGTTATGTATTCTGATGGTACCATGGATGAAAAGGAAGTTTCTGCTTCTTGCAGGGTAATGCTGAAACAATGGCGACTGTTTTTTTTTTTTTCTTTTCATTTCTTTTGTTTGTTTGTAAGCAGCTGGGACTTTAGGATGCCAAAAACCTTCAGATATTCTGCTTTTTTATTCTGATAAATGCACTTCAAAAACTATTTACATGTAAGAGAAAATGCTTCAGAGCTCAGAGCTCATAGAGCCCTGCACAGTTCTCTTTCAGTTCCCTTTTCAAGACATTTTCTGTAGCCCTTCTACCCCCCAGCGGATTTATATTTTTTGAGTAATAACATTACCTTCTGCCTGAAGCCTGCCTGAAGTTAAGGAAAGGTCATAAACTGACAGCAGTGGGTACTGGATCTAGGTGTCTCACAGTCCTCTGGCAGCTTAAGCAAGCCTAGGGAACTAGAAAGTATTTTTCTTGGCAGAGTATTTTATTTTGAGAAATATTTTATTTTACACCCTTTGGGTTAAAAGGGAACTAGAAAATGGCCTGGAAATAGGAGATTAGGTGAAAGCTGCTGACTGCCCAGCTTAGATGCAGACATGGTCTTTCGTCTTTTAATTTCCCTACTTAAATGAATTAGTCATGCTTTGTTAGCAAGAAGTTAATGAAATAGTTTGTGCATCACAAGAGGTTAAGTGCATGTAATTTCAGCAAATCAAACCAGGGCCTGAAGTGTTAACATGCAGTAACTGGGCCCATTTGGTAAAAGTGATTAATTTTTCATTTTATCTGCAATATTCTGGTCCCCTTCTTTCAGACTTTTTCTTTACATTCTTTGCTGTAATTGTCAAAATTAGGTGTCATAAAATATGATGTTCTGGAATTAGATGGGTAACCATCTTTAACTGTTAGTGAGCACTGGTCCGTGTCAAGCTTACTCCTGTGACAAGGCATACTTCTTCGTTTCTCAAATTTTGGTCCTGTCATAATCAGCCATATGAATTTAACAAAAGTTGAAGTGAGACCTCTGTGCTCTCTGGCACCCTGTGTCCATGTGCCCCTTCTCCTGTTGCTGGGGTAAGCTGGGTGCAGAAGGACCCTCTGGCACGTGCAGGACTCTGGAGTGTCCCATGGGGAACACACAAGCAAGTCAGCAGAGCAGGCTGTTGAGCAGATGCACTTGCAGAGGATTATCAGTCAGGAGGCTGGAATCAAAGGGATCATTCCATTTGTGAAGCACCTTCTAGCTGTTTATCTCACTGGGAAAACTCAAGCCCTACACAGTCCTGTGCCATTCCATAGCCCTCATCAGTTACTCTTTGGAGCAGGAAAGTGGACTGAGTTTGTTGCAGTGTTGCAACACACAGCAAATGGCATCTTGTGAGTGCACATTCACCCAGCTCCAATAAGAGGAAAACCATCTCTGAACTGCTTCTTGGCTGTACCTACTGACTGGTTTTGCTACTACTTAGCAAAGGACCTGACATCTGGATGCCTTTCAAATGGACAAGGAGAGAAAGGGTTGCTCTCTTTCTCAAACAAATCATGGAAAAATGTTTGGATGACACTCTGTAATTCTTAGTGTTTCCTGTGGGTTTTGTCAGTCCTCCTTTGTACCAGGCCCTCTCTGTGCACACAGTGGCCCATCCCAGGTGTTACCAAAGCAAGGCCTTGCTGCCTCAGGACCATCTTGCCCAGGACACTGTCTCCACCAAGAGCCAGCAGTGCATGCTTGGAAGAAGCAGGCAAGAATGATCACTGCTCTCCAGTAGCACCCTGATCCCAGCACTCTGGTTTTGGACTTTCTGGATATGGTGCTGTCCATATGGTGTGGCAAGGTGCCATGCCTACTGCTGAGTTTAATGGCCACAAATGACTGATCATCCTGGAATTCTCAAACTTGCTCAACCCTTCAGCCTTCAGAGTGTTCTGTGCCGGTGCGTTCCACAGTGACATCATGAATGCTGCAGGAAGAAGGTTTGATTTTGTTTCTTTGGGTAGTGAGGCAATGTGGGTTATAGTTTATAGTTTACATAGTTTACAGTTCAGGATGATGAGGAGACCATGGCTGCAGAGTTTGCTGGGTTGATGCAGAATTGCTGCTTGCCAGCTAAGCCCTGAACCATGGCAGCACAAAGCTGAGGGCTACTAGCCCTGCATTTGGGGACCCAGCCTGACACCCTCTCTTTTCACACCTCTCCAATGACCACTGTGCATCACTGTAGCAACTCATCCATCATGAGCTCTGACCCTGAAGCTGGGAAGAGGCATACCCTCCTCTTCCTTGAGGAAGGGATAGAGCCACAAGCCAGGTTTCCCTATGGGGAAAGAGTGATCATATTGATACTTTGCCTAAATTAGATGAAATTAAAATTTCTTGCAGACAAAAATAGAAAACAAATTATGTAAGTGAGGCAACAACCAAGAGTCAGTTCCTCTATTAAAGCCAAAATCACTAAATGGAAGGCAACATGAGTCCTTGGTTCTTCTTGATGTAGACCTGAACAGTCCCCATCCATTCTTCTACCTGTTCTTATCTACAGAGCTGTCACATTTTTTTTAGATGCAGGCAATGCTGCAGTGATCCAGGCTGTGCCCTTTGAGTTTCAATCCTTGCAGTGTGCTCTGCCTGGAGAATGAAGCAGCTGCTTCACAACTCGGCTGTGCTTTCCTCAGAGGACTTGGTAGCATTTATGCTTTTGAATCTTCCTTGCTTTCACTTTGGTTCCGGATGATGTTCAAGGTGTTGATTTTCAATTTAAGATAGTTTGCATCTTAGTGGTGAACTTGCTTCTCACAGTATGATGCTGAGGGATCTTGGGTAACTGCCTTTGTAGATGGGAAAGGGATGGTATTTCTGGTGAGGATCTCATCACCAACATTTTCTCCCTCTTTTGTTTTACCACAAATGGCTTCTATTACGTTTACTTTTGAATCTCATCTAATTTTCTGTGGAAGATCCTGGGGTTATGTCTGTGTAAGGAAATGAAACATGCCTGGAACATGTCCCAGTAGGGGGTGGTCCATGTCCATGGCATTAAATTCTCACCCATCCAGCACAGGGTGGCCAGTTGCTGGCTGTACTTCTTTCTTTGCCATGCTATTTCCTGTACTAGGGAATATTTGGGAAGTTTCTAGATGACCTGGAGCAAAATTGTCTCAAGGAGCACTGTAATGAATTAACAGTCCAAGTGATTCAGTGATTGGGAACAGTTCCTGGCACTGCTTAATAGGGATGACTGATTGCCAACAATTAGGGTAAGGTTTGCAGAAGAACTAATGATTTTGAGTTTAAGAGTAAGGTGAGAAAATTACTATATTTCTGATTATTGGCTTGGAGATATCTGGGGAGAATTTTGGCACAAATAGTCAGCCTGAGTAAGAGAAGTCTGATCCAGAGCAAGATCTGTGGTCCTCGGGCATTTGGTCTGGGTGATGACAAAAGAGGTGGGAGAGGATTATTTCAGGCTGCTGATACATCTGTGATACCTCACAGTTTGTTTGGCTGCACCCTGTGGGGTCCAGCAAGGAATGCTGGATCACCATAAGCTACGGCAAGTTCAGAAAGGCTGGGGAGTCACTGGAGCAGGAGGATCCAGGTGATTTAGAAGAACAATTTCTGAAAAAGCAGTGAGGTGGAACCAGAATGTGCCTCTGTGGCATATGGTTAGTGTTCTTTCTGAGAGCTTAAGTCAGGTAAGTCCAATACCTATGCTGTGTGATCAGGACTGGATTTGACTCTAGGATTGAAAGTTCAGGAGCAACATGACAAATATAAAATATTAGAGGTCAGGAGAGACGCCATTTCAATTTATTTCAGGCATCCATCAGGAGTTCTTGTTGGTGGTGTTGTTATTTTTTCATAAAGCTTACCTGGGATTTTGTGCCCCAATCAGCTCCATGCAGGTTTAGAAGGGCAAGGCTGAGGGAACTGTGGCTGTTGAGGGAAGGGGGAAAGATGACATAAAAGTGATCATTTGGATGTGCAGGTGTTTGGCAAAAGAGAGGTTTAAGGATTAAATTCTACTGAGAAATAAAGCAGCAGCCAGCACAACTCAATGCCTCGTGCTCCTGACAGAGACCTCTGCCTCCAGCAGCGGATTCCCAGCAGCTTCACACACAGCCAATAGTTATATGGTAATAATTCCAAAGTTTCTCTAAAAAGAGAACTTTTCTTCTTGCCTAAGGGCAAAAATTGACTTGTCTTGGGGGTTTAGTTAGTAACTATTACATTTTGGTTCTACTGTAACATGAAGCAAATCTCAAAAATTTAGGTTAAAGTTTGACTTTTATTAGTTCGGATCTTATAAAAAACACAGAGTACCAAACAGCTTTCTCTTCCCTAGGCTTGTGGAAGGCTGGAGTGTGCTCTGTTTTAGGTAACACAGGATGTCTCTCAAGATTTCATTAATGTGATGTTTACTTCATAAAAAATGTGATACTGTCTTGGGATCTTGCATATGGCCATAATGATTCAAATACATATCTGGGTGACATTCCCAAAACCCACCTCAGATTCTTAAATTGGAAAAAAGAGAATTAAGCTGAGCATCTTTTGCTGATTAAAGGTCAGAGGGAAAATGTTATTAGGAGGAGCTCAGAAGGGTCATTTATCTTCTGTATTTTGCAGCAGGATAAAAAATACTTGCAAATCTCTGGACACAGCTTTAGGACTTCCAGAGCATTTTTGCAGTTGGGCTTATAACAATGATATTCTGAAACTGATGGCAGATTAGGGAAAGTCTTGACTGGGAATTGATAGGCCCCCCACTAGTCAGGGTTCTTTTTTGTGCCATATCTGGACCAGAATCTGGGAGTCAATTTGGCAGCTGGTTTGTGAGTTAGGAGAGTCAAATGCAGCATTAGCTTTTTTACTTACTGGAATTGACATGTAGTTCAGTGTGATCTGTGTAGTGTTGTGAAAATGTTTGGGAAGTAATTCATTTTTCCTTTTCTTTTTTGCCTTCTTGGTTGGATCAACTAGTAAAAAAAAAAATAAAAAAAATATTGAATTCCTGAGTAAATGGAAATTCTTTATATTCAAGTGTGTTCAATAGTGTTTTAGGCCTGGGGATGTTCCTCGTGCACCTCTGTATTTATTGCAGGCTGTGCAGATCATCAGAAGGTGCACAAGTGTTTTGCAAAGATATGGAGAGAGTAGTCGCACACAGCCAGTTCCTGAATTACAAAGTGGGGTTTTTCAGAAGCCCAAACACAGTTTAAAAAGATCCAAAGGGAAAACTTTATTAGGCAGAATTCATGTATTCCTTTTGGACTCTGAGCAGTGCAACTACCATAGAGTAATACAGCATACTTAAGAAAGAGGAGACTTTAATTAGAACCAGCTTTTATCTCCCCTTTTGGAAAGAGGCACAGCTCATGTCATGATGTTACAACTACTGTACTTTTTAAAGAAACTAGGTTTTAATTGCAGGTCTCAACCCCAACGCATCTATCTACTGCTGCTTAGTTTATCACATGCTGCAGGTATGGAGCCTGTGTGAGGGGAACAGCAGGACTTGCATTGATTTGAAAGCTTCTCTGCATTGGAATTATAAACTTTGTAGGGCACTTTGGGTAGTTGCCTATCAAAAATCACATTTAACATTTAGTCCCTCAGCAGCACAACCAGAAGTCAAGGGATGAAGAGCTGTAGCAGATCACTTTGTGCCAGGTTACTGCCTGCTTGCTCTTTTAGATGCTCTTCTTTTTTTCATGCAGAACATTTTAAAATAGAGTGAGAAATTAGGTAAATATCACATGGCATTTCAGATGTGTATGTGGAGATATGTATTCAAATTGTAGAAATGGTAGGTCAGAGACTGCTGTTTACAGCAGTGCTTGATTAGAGGGAAAGGTTTTTTCAGAAATCATCCAACAAAATGTAGCTCTGTGGTACTGTCATCACTTGAAGCAAGGAATCAGCCCTAATCCTTTCAGACCAAACTGACAGCAATTTACAAAATGCAGCCCTGTTAGTGTGATGCTTGAAAGTTTTCTTCCTTTCATCTATTCAGTAAGCTTTAGATTTTCATTTTTCTGTGACTTGCATTTGATTCTGGGGCTTCAGCTTATATCAGTCAGAGACTTTCAAACTCAGTGTCTTTAGCCCCCTTTTGATGACTTTTCCTGCAGGCCAACAGCCTGGATCAGCCAGGTGTGGCCAGCAGGAGCAGGGCAGTGACCGTCCCCCTGTACCCAGCACTGCTGAGGCCACAGCTCCAATCCTGTGCTCAGTTCTGGGCCCCTCAGTGCCAGAGAGACATTGAGGGGCTGGAGCGTGTCCAGGGAAGGGCAACGGAGCTGGGGAAGGCTCTGGAGCACAAGTGCTGTGAGGGGCAGCTGAGGGAGCTGGGGGTGTTCAGCCTGGAGAGAAGGAGGCTCAGGGGGCCCTCATCACTCTCTGCAGCTGCCTGACAGGAGGGTGCAGCTGGGGGGTGGGTATTGGTCTCTTCTTCCAGGCAACAAGATGAGAGAAAATGGCTTGAAGTTGGGCCAGGAGAGGTTTAGATTGGACATCAGGAAAAATTTCTCCATGGAAAACATTGTCAAGAACAGGAATAGGCTGCCCAAGGAAGTGATGGAGTCACATCCCTGGAGGTATTTAAAAGATGTGTACATGTTGCACCAGGCAGTATCAGACTTATGGTTGGACTCAGTGATCTTAGAGGGCTTTCCCAAGCTAAATCATTCTATGATTCTATGACCACTTGAAAATGGGATAGGAACCAGTCCCTTTACTCAGCTGGGTGAGATTAATGAGGCTGCATTAATTAGCTACAGTCCATATTCTGCAGCACTTTGTCTTTTCTATACATACAGATGTGACATAATACAGCCCTGCCTTGAGGACAATTTTTGAAGCCCAGTATGGGGATTTAACCACAGTTAGCTTCAGTTCAAGCCAGTCATGGCTGCACCTCCAAACATTCAAACCCTGCCCATTGCTCTGGGAAAAAAAACATCTAGACACATCTGACTCTGAAGTGAATAACAACAGAAATGTTTGGCACTTCTGAAGCAGTTAACATCTGTTCATACATGAGTTAATTAACAGAGCAATATTAAGCTTTGAAGAAGCCTTGTCTTTCATCAGATGCAAAAAATAAAAGGAGATAGCACTCCTTTAGTCCTTTACTCCCTGACACAAGACTTGCTCAGGCTGCACACCACTGCTCACTAAACTGCATTTTGAAGCCTCCCACGGACTTACTCCACCTGGCTAAGGGCCCAAGTGTGACTTGTCTGCATTAGTCACACTCTGTCTGGTTTTAGATAAGATTCAGCTTCTTTTAACTCCTTCTAAATGATGTTGTGGAAGTAGCATTACTGCTGTTCCACCTCACACCAAAACTTGCATATATTGCCTTTGCATATGTGTATTTGATGACGTTCTCACCCTCAATTGTTCAGAATTAGTTAGAAATGATGGGACTTCAGCTAATAGTCATTGTAAGGTAAATGTCATGAGCTTCTTTAGCAGTGATACAGCTCTTCCAATGCTAAACATTTTTCTCTAATAACACTTCTGTCAGAAAGGGACAATGTATTGTCACCATCTCAGTGACACATAGCTGAGGTACATTGAGTTGACTTTCAGCTCCAGATTCGAATGTATACATTCAGATATTGCTGACTCAGTGTCAGGAGGTATCTAGACTCCTGTTGCAGTTGATGGAGACCTAGTTCATCCACCCCATAGAGCCTGGAGAGGAGTTATCTTCATGCTAAAGCAGATAACTGTTGGCTCCTCAATGAATCACAGAATGTTTGGGCTTGAATGGACCTCCAAAGGTCATCTAGTCACACCCCCCTGTTGAAGCAGGGACACCTAAAGCTGGCTGCCCAAGATCATGTCATCTAGCTTTTGTGTGTTCTCAAGGTTGGAGACTCCACCACCTCCCTGGACAGCCTGTGCTGGTGCTTGCTCACCATCACAATAAAAACGTGTTTCCCTACTTGTGAATAAGGACCTGTGTGAGAATGGGAATCACTCAGAGAAAGTGTGCCAGGACACTTCAGACACACCTTCAGGGGCTCAGCACAGCATGCAGCCACAGAGGTCTGGCAGTAGAGGGTGATTGTTATTCTGGACCAGCTCTGGAGGTTTGCTTTAGGAATTAGCTTGATCAAAGACCAGTGAGTCAAGGACCTCTGCATCATATGCTTTTGGGCAGGGCAGAAAAAGACACAGAATTGCTTTGGCAGTGCCAATAATGGAACTCCTTCAAAAGACCACTTTTCTTACTGCTGTAGTCAGTGAACTATTCCTCCTCTTTATTCAACTAGAAATTAAATGCAAAAGAGAGGTAAAAATGTCTGTACATGCTCGTTCTGTAATCCCAAAGTTATGTCACTTGGTGGGTGACGGAGAATAAAACATTCATAAGGCACAGAGGCCTAACTTGTGCAATTGATATCAAATTGTTCAATAAAACACACACAGATAGAGAAGACTGCAAATATCACTGTATTGACATAACATGCCCACTGGGCCCTGTGATTGAAATGGCAACCAAGCTATAGAGGGCATACCTAACCAGAGTTTAGAGAGAGAAATGAACAGAGACACAACTGTGAGCAGCTAATGCTCAAGAAAGACAAATTTTAGAGAGGCTATTTATATAAGAGAAAAGGAAAAATGTCTCCTTTCCTGAAAGAGAGATGTCTTTATTACATTAGATCTGGGAGGGCACTTTGTGATCATTAAGAAGTCTCTTGTTTTCAGATAAGCGAGGAAACATAGAAATAAGAAATAGATCTCTGAATCTTCCTGCAAAAATTACCAGAGGTCTTGCAGAGATTAGGTGGTTTTAGAGAAAATAAATCCAACTAGCCCAGAATTCTGAAATTAGGCTGGATATAGAAAAATAAAATAACATACATTTGCCTCAGTGGTTTTCAGTTCTGTATCTAGGCACCAACATAATTGAGAAACATAGAATTGCTAACGTTGGAAAACACCTTTAAGACTATCAAGTCCAGTCATCAATTGAGCACCACCACCATATTCACTATTAAACCATGGCCTCAAGTGCTGTATCCACACATTTCTTTAACACCTCCAGGGATGGAGACTCCACCAATTCCCTGGGAAGTTTGTCACAATGGTTCGCAACTGTTTCCATGAAAAAAAATTCCAATACCTAATCTAAACCTACCCTGGCATACCTTGAGGCCATTTCCTCTTGTCCTGTCAAATCTGATGTGCTAAAGTAGAGAGGAAAACCAGTCCAATTAGCTCTGTCTCAACTGGACTCAGACACATTTTTCAACAACATGTGTTGCTGAAAAACCAGTAGACAAATCTGTACTCTGTTTTGTATTCTCTTTTTGAGAGTGCACAGTAAAGAACTATATATCTAAATGGAAAAAAAAAAGGTTTATCTATTTTCTTACTGTTGCTTGATACACTTGGACCTAAATAGTGTTGCTGCCTAAATCCACCTAGGAAGCTGGAATTTATGTGCTAGGTTCCAGTCATAAGCAAGTCAGGTACTGTAAAGATCATTCTGTGCAGTGCTTTGGAGGATTTGCAAATAGATGGGCTTTTTTCCTTTTTTCCTCTATGCTGGGGCAGTACAAGTGAGTGTCCTCAGAAAAACCATGATCAGTTATTTTTATGCTTACTCTGTGATATTTATCTGGAGCAGCAATTTACAGGGGTAATGAGCTGTGGCTCTTGCACTGGTATTTTGGCTCTTCATTTACTGATGATAATGTTTAGCTAATTTTGTTTTCTGCAAAATGTCCCCACTGTCCCCAGCACTGGACCCTATAGCTTCAAGAACCCACAGATTGATTTGTACCCATGGCTCTTCTTCTGGTTTATGCTACTTTACGGCATGCTGGTGTTTGAACAGCCCAGGCAGCAGTGAAAATGCTACAGGAGATCTACTTATATGGAGCCATCTCTATTTTTTTCTGTACAGCTGGACTGCTGAAGTTAATGCTGAGGTTAAGTGACTCCAGATGCTTTAGGCCATCACAAGGCCCCATTGGTTTAATTTATTAGGATGCTCTGGCCCATAACAGTAATATCTGTCTAGCAAAGGGCAAATGCACAACATTGCACTGCATCTGATGGTCATGCATGACACACCTATTCCAGCTCTCTCCTTTCAGGCCACAGAACCAGGCAATTCTCCCCCAGCTTTTCCCGGAGTTGCAGTCATATGTGTATCAACCCATGGTTACCTCACTAGGTCAAACTTACATTCAAATGTGCAATTCTTTTTCATCATAGGCAACAGTAGTAGTTATGTGACCAAATAACATCCTAAAAGCATTGTATTTGCTGTTTAGGACAAATGTATTTTCAGAGAAGAGTATCTTCAGGAAGGTAAAGGGCTCTGAATGCATATCCCTTCCCTTCCTGATTACTCCTGTTCTTATATTGTCGGAAGTCCTCAATTGCTCAGTCCTGGATGCCTGTCCAACTTCCCAAGATCTCTGCTAGCTTTTGAACTTTTATCCTCTTTTGATGTACAGTTCCTGTCTTGACCAGAAGGAAGCATGGAGATCTATGGGGAATGACAGAAATATTTGGTCTGGCCAAGTCTCACAACTGTTTTAAAACAGAAATATGAAACTATTTTTATATGGTGTATAAACAGAATGTATTACTGTTTTAACAGAACATATTAATTACCATGTAAAAAGTTGTTTCTCTGACACCAAAGTTATTTCTCTTACCATGACAAGTTATTTCTCTCCATCTACCTCCCCTCTTTTGCCCTAGCCAGACTTTCAGACCCCAGGCATGTGCTGCCTCAGCTGCTGTTTCCCCTTCTCTTGCCCCAGCAGGGCTGGGGAGATGCCGCTGGAGTGGATACTTCTCTTGCCACCTTGGTGTGGCAGTGGGGAGGTGCCACACATAGCAAAAGAAACGGGGTGCCTCTGGTGCTGAAGTGAGTTGGACAGAGAAGGCCCTGAGGTGAAGTGCAGCAGGGAACATCTCTGAGTGAGGGACACGTGCAGAATACATCAGGGTGCCTGAATGCTTCCAGTTTTGCCTGAAATGAAGACTTCAGCCATATGTTCTGCAACACTACGTTGGCTGTTGATTAAGTTTGCCATTAGGTTTCTAATTATTTTTCCTTCCTTTTTTTGCTTTTGTCATTTGCAGCAGGTACTTGGTTTTTTATGACACTATTGCACATGTGCTTGAGTGTTCTGGCTTGTGCAGAGGCTTTATCTGCACTTGCTTATTCTGTGATTTTTCTTTACAGAGCTGCAAGCTCACATTAACATCAATGAGTATCCTGACATATTTGCATTTTGTGATTTAAACGTGAATGAACAGATCCTTTTACTGATGTGCTCAGAGACATGGTGAGGGGTGTGGTATAGCAATCTGGGTGATGAAGATTTGTTATGACATTCCTCCTAAATTATTGAATCTGTCTTGCTCTATGCTAATTAGGTGTCTCTGTTTGGTGATAAAACCAGACCTGGCAGAAAATGGGAACTTAATTGCTTTCATGAAACATTTAGACAATAATAGACCTATGAACAAGTAGTTACCTGGGTTTACAATGCAGAAGTATTACAATCTCTTTTACATTTAAGCTGTTGTAAAATTAGTTAATGAATCAGCAACAATTGCAACATATTTGGATTTGAATAATTTTATGCAGTATGTTCTGGATTTTTGTAGTTAAAAAATAGTTTGGATTAACTTTGCTATGAAGATAATGGCATAATATGAATATAAAAATGTGTGCTCTAATGAATCAAAATGGATTAAATTATTGAGAAGCTTCTATGGGATTTTATTTGATCCAATTTCATTGAATATTTTCCTTAATGATCTTAAAGAGAGAGGAAGCTGCATGACAATGAAAGTAGCAGTGTTATTGAGACCAGAGAATAAATGGAGATAAATGCTACAAAGGGATCTAGACTTACTAGAAATTTGAGCAGAAAATAATAAACTGAAATAAAACATTAGGCATGCTAAGTAGTAAATAACTAAGCCCAGGGATCTGCAAGAGCAGAAACTCTGTATAAATTGAGGATAATTCAGAAAATAAGGAGAAAATATATTTGATTGCTGTAGGGATGAGTGTACAGAAAAGATTAAAAGAGCAATTCACCTGCCCTGCTTTGGGATGGGAAGGTCTGGGGCCAAGGCTGTTGTGTTCTTATGTGTTGGTTCTTGTGAAATCTGTGTCACAGTTCAGAAATCAGCTGTACCAGGGTAACGTGGGAGCTGTGAATCTTGCCTGCTGACACATTTCTGCAAACAGGTTCTGCTCAAATGCTCCAGAGGCACTACACTTTGGTACAAGCCTTGCATGCAAGGTGTCTTGGGAGGGAGAGCAGGCATTTGTCTGTGAAGGTTTGAAAGGTATGAGCTGAAAGGATCAAGTGCACCACTAGCAAGACCAAATTCCAGCCTGTCAGATTCAGTTCAGTAGTTTCAAGAGCATTGTAAGGAGCAAATGAAGAAGAGATCCAAACTAAAATGTCAAATCCAAATGCTCCACATCTGTTTGGATTAATATATAGACCATATGCTCCCTTTCTCTGTAAGGAAAGAAGATACACACTGGATGTAAACACCTCCCGAGTCGTGGCAAAGACCTCTTGATTTTTCCCCCATCTTATAATTCCAGGATCTCTTTAACTTAATAGTGTTGGGTTTTAGCCTCTTTTTTGTGCACTGACTTCAGTCTCATTCTCTTCCACCCCTAGAGCTGGCCAAGGTCATCTCAGTAGAGAGACAAACCTACTCCTCAGAGGAATATGGGTGAGCACACTGGCAATGTGTCTAACCTGGACCACAAAGGAGCATTAGCAGAAGATAAGCTCTTTTTCTAGTATCAAACAAGAATGTCATTGCGTGGTTTTTGACTTGGATTTCCAAATCAATTAAGAAATATATTTCTGACATTACTTCAACAAGATATGGTAATAAACTTGTATTGGTTTTTTGCATATACTTTTACCCATCACTTTGCAGGCATGGTACCACATCTGCTTAGTCTCCACATGCTGAATTTCAGCTCCAGAAGGTACCAGGTGGGGAGAGCCTCAGAGCTGTTCCAAGTTCCCACCAGTGCAGTGGGGATGTCTGTTTGCTCTGCACAAAACTGCAAAGATTTAGAGTAATCTTTAAAACCTTTTTTTTAAATAGTAGTTAAATTCACAATTCACAATAGCCACCTTATTCTTGTGTGAGGAAAAAAGAGTGGACATCAGGAATAGTTGCCAGATTTTCAGGGCCTGGCCAGGTGCTTAAGTGTGGTGGGCAATGTGTGACCCCGTGTGAGACCTTTCAGTGCCTGGTGTGGGCTCAAAGTACAGCACCAGAGAGGAGTGCTTCAGCCTGCTGCATAGCAAAGGCTGCCTTTAGCAGCTGCTGGTCACCTGTGGTCCGAGCACGGGCAGCAAATGTCCCCACTGTCCCCAGGCACAGCCAGGGCCTGGCTGCCCTGGCTCATGCACAGATGCAACTGCTCATCACTCTTTTGAACCCCATGCCAGTGTCTATTTTAGGCACTATAATGATTGGGTCAAATCTTTATTTCTGTATCTCTGACAAATCAAGGGGATATTCTTGCTTACTTCCAAGGTAGAGAGAGGGTTGTCCTCTGCTGCTTCCCAGAGTGAGGCCCTGCACTTATTAGGAACAGTGTATAAAATAGTAATAAAAAGTGTAATAAAGAAACTTGCCGCATGCCCTACATAAAAGACCTTTTTACATTATTTTATTTCATCTTGGGAGAGCAGTGTCTCCCAGAATGCAGCTCAGAGATTGACTGTGCCCTCATGCCCTGCTGTCATTGCACGTAAATCTAATTAAATCAAAGATTCAGATTAACCAACACAAAGGTCTCGTCTGTAGGGCTCAGTCCCACTCTTGCTGCTGTATCTCATTCCATTAATTTATTCAGTGTCATGTCTCATTACTCTGCATCACTCACTACACCCTGCACAATGAGATGCAAGTGTTTCCTGCAGTGCCCTGGCAAACAGCCCTCGGGGGCACCAGCAGCTCACTGCCAGGGCTGCACCAGCACCTCCACAAGAAATCCACATCAGGGCTGTTTGCTGGGATACACGACAGAATTTGCTAATACACTTCCCTAGGAAGACATTTATTACAGAACAGAGCTGGAAGTGTGAGAGCATTGCCTAATGCTTTTTTTTTTGGTCTATAATAAGCTGACTGAGCTAAAATTTTACTACCCTGGAAAATGCGCTGTGCATTCACTTTTTGTTTTACCTTGTCTGAAAATTGCCATTTTAGGGAATGGACATTGGCTATGCATACTTTTTCACTTAAAATAATTACTGGCTATTTTCATATAGTAATTTCTGCTATTTTTGAGCTGGACTGAGAGGATAATAAAACAGGATGGCTCCTGCTCTTTCACCAGCTTACATGATTTCACTGTCATATTATCTGTAATTTTTTTGTTCAATTTTTTACTCACTAGTGTATTGTGCTGCCAGTTCTAGGCCAGTCTGAATCTTCCATTCCCCAAGCAGACTTCCAGCTCTTTCAGCGAACAGTGTTCCAGTAGCTCTTGTACGTGAGGTTTATGCGTGCAGATTTCTGCAACTCACTAACCTGAATATTTCAGTTCTTCTGATTGCCTGTGCTTTAAGAGTTCCTTTAATGATGTCAGCTGAGATGTATTTGATAGGAAAGTTTTATAATATCACTTTGTGCATTGAGGGAGGGAGGCTGGGCTGTATATTCTTAGGTGTTTACATCTGGTTTTCTGTTAAAAAAACCAGAAAACCAGATGTATACACCTAAGAATATACAGCCCAGCCTCCGTCCCTCAATGCTTTGCTGTGGAAAAGCAAGCTGTGTAGGATGCTGATAAGCTGCATTCCTGCAATCAATCAATCAATCAATCAATATTAATTTAAACTTAAATGAGTGGAAAAATATATTGTTGAAGCTACAAGAAAACAGCTCACCCCAAACAATGACATATAAACAGAGTGCCAGAGGCCATATGAAGAAAAAGTTTGCTCAGTTCCATTGAGATATCTGGTACAGCAATGTGTCCTGCTTCAAGTACCATTCTACAAGTTCAGAGTGGAGCAGCTGCAAAGAAGGCAAGGGAAAGTAAGAAAATGCCTGAAATCTAAACCCATGAATTCTGAGGGAAGGCTGGAAGAACTATGTTGGACAAAAGGCATTAGAGAAGTTACTGAAGTGAGACCAAATAATCTTCAAATATGTAAGTCAGAACTGCACTAATGGCAGTCGAATGTAATCCATATCCATTACAAAGATGAAATAATTACCTAAAATTCCAGCAGGGGACATCTAACTGAAAGTTAGACTGCATTTGCTACTCATGTGACTCGCTGCACTCTGGAGAAGGCTGCTGTGGGGCCTGGACTTCTCCATCACTGGAGGCCTTCAAGAGGCAGAAACAGAGCCAGTGCTGCTTGGTGCATCGTGATGAGCTGGATGACCTCTAAACCCCTTCTGGTCTGGTTTCTTCCAGTTCCAAGGAAAATTCTGAAAACCTTCACAGATAATGTTCAAACTGACTATTAAGGAAAGCAGCAAAACCCATTCCTCAGTGATTTGCCCAGGATGCTTTTACTGCAAAAGTTAGCAACTTTTACTTGTACTTTCAGGTTTGTACTTTTGTACTTATATGGGAGAGAGAGAAAGTGGGCACAGATAGAGGATGGACTACAGTTTACTTAGTAGTGCAGTCTCTGAGTTACCTTGTCTAGCTAACACTGTAAAAATATCAATTCAGGTTTCAACTCTGTCATTTCTTTCAATCAGAAATTAAACCTGCTTCTGCCAGCTGCATCCCTTCCTTTGACTGATAAAACACCACTGAGCTGTTCATCATTTTTGTTTGCTGGCCAGCCCAGAGATGAAGCTCATTAAAATTCTCTCTGGTGGTTATTTTGTCAGAAATGCTATAGAATTGCAAATCATTGCTGGTTAATCAAATACCTTTCAGCAAGCAACAATATCTTTTGGCTACCAAATGTCTCTTTGGTTGCTTCATCTTATTTCCAGTAAAAAAAAAAAAAAAAAGAGAGAAAAAAGAAAAAGAAAAAAAAAAAAAGAAAGAGTTTTTCACAGTTCTTTTTCCTTTTGCTGACTTTTTGTACTCTCTTCTGTTGTTTGCCAGATGCTGAAGCTGAATAAATTATTTACTGGGAATATAAAATCTGACGAATGTGCCAGCTCCTATTTGAAAATAGTTTTGAATCAGCAGGGATTTCTGCAAGTGTGGTTGGTATTTATGTGTGGTTGGTAGTCTGGAGGAACCTGCTGATGTCTGGTAAACCTCAACAATTCATTATTCATATGGTTTAACTGAGCTATTATGCCACAGTGCTTCTATTGCCTGACTAGAGAGCTCAAAGTTTTTAAATGGATAAATGGTGAACCTCAAGTGAAAAGTAAGAGTCTTGTGTGCAGAAGAACCTTTTGTCATAATGGGAAACAAAACAGCTTTCATCCTCTAAGCAAAATCCCACTCGTGTGCACACTTCATATGCAGGCATCCATATACATTCATCCTACAGCAGCTGGTTTGTATCCATGTGCCAGCTGTCCTGACTCTGAGCCAGAGGCTGCAGAGCAGTGCCATCCGCCCCCTCCAGATTCCCGCCTCCTCCCTCTTGGCCTCGGAGGGGCTGATGGAGCTGAGATGCATCTGGCAGGCTTTAGAGCATGTTAGACCCTCTCCTACCATGAGTGAATGTATCAGGGCTGCTTCAGAGCCTACCAAAATTGCGTGTTGGCTCGCAGCCATTCAGAGCAATTTCCCTCAGTTTGCTCAAAACATATGCAAGGGCTCAGCAGATGGCATGGATGCCCATCCCTGGAAGCGTTCAAGGCCAGATTGGAGGGAGGTAGTGGAAGATGTCCCCTGTACATGCAGGGTGTCACAGACATCTTTTATGAAAAATCCTTTCCTTAGGATTTTTCCTCCTGAGAAGCTGAGAGGCCTCAGGAACAAAATGTAAACATTGATTATCTGCTGCTGTGGAATGCAACAGGTGCATCTGTGATTGGTCTCATGTGCTTGTTTGTAAGTAATGGCCAGTCACAGTCAGCTGGCTCGGACAGAGAGCCGAGCCACAAACCTTTGTTATCATTCCTTCCTATTCTATTCTTGGCTAGCCTTCTGGTGAAATCCTTTCTTCTATTCTTTTAGAACAGTTTTAATGTAATATATATCATAAAATACTAAATCAAGCCTTCTGAAACATGGAGTCAGATCCTCGTCTCTTCCCTCATCCAAGAACCCCTGTAAACACCGTCACAGCAGGAAAGTTGTAGATAGATGATCTTTAAAGTGCCTTCCAACCTCAGTGCCTATAGTTACGGGAAATGCTATGGCTGGACTACTGAAGCATGTTTGGGTGCCAGGGGGACTGTAGGGTGTGCATCCTACAGTGTATCTTGGCAATTCACAAGCTCAGAGCTTGCTTGCGTGATCCTTGCCAGCTCCTGCAACAAAGCAGACGGCAAAATTTTCATCAGCACTTGCTGGTCAAATTCCATTTACCCACAACTAAGCACCAGTGCTATCTTGGCTAAACTTTCCAAAATCTCCTTGTCTCATTGGTAACTCTGCAAACTGGTGCTGCTCCACTCAGCATCTGTTACATCCTTCTGGCAACTTTGCTTCCTCAGCACCTTCTGGTTTCCTTGTGTTTAGATTTTGTCTTTGATTGATATAACCAGGATTCTTTGTCTGCCACAGTGCAGAAACTTCAATTTTCTAACTGTCTGCACCATTGATTTCCCACAATTCATATCCTCTAGTTGTTATGGAAAAAATGAGGCTTTCAGTATCTTTGCATATTTTGTGATACTGCAAGGTTTTCATGAAGGAGGACAGGGCTCCCTCATCCTTTCCTAGTTTCTCTGGGTTAGTTTAATTTCTGAAAGAGATAAAACTGCTGTTTTTGAATTATTGACTGAAACTGTAGCCTTTACCCTTTGCCTATTATTGTATTTGCTTGTATCTTGTTTTTAATTATTGAGTTATTTAGTTCACTACATTTGGAAATATATTTCTCAGTAAATTTTTGTACTGATTATAACATTGCATTCTTTGAAGAAGCAACCAGAGCCAAGAATGACCTGCCATTAGTGAACTGAAGGTCACTTAGGATGTTCTGCTACAGAAGATCAAATCCTTCCCTGGCAAGCTTTACAAGATTATGAGAACATTGGGAGATGTTTTGGTCTTTTTTTGTCCTAGGATTGGTGAAATGAAGAGTTTGCCATGTGCTAGCTTACCCTGCCCATCAGGAAGTGCAAGCATCAGCATTGCTGGCCTTAGTTTTTAATCTTGGCTTTGCAGAAAGTCCTTGATTTTTATTTTTGCAAACCTGCATTTTTTCCCCCGTGACCAGAGATGTACCATCACACGTGGAACAACAGCTCCTGGGCACTGTGTGGACTTTTACACCATTGTACTCAAATGGGCAATCCCAGAACCATGTCTGGAGCTGTCCCTGTGACAGGATTTGAGGGTTTGAATATTTCAGCCCAAGGAGGACATTGACCCTGGTCTCCAGTGCCCCAGCTGTTGAGCTGTTTTCCCATAGGGAATGTCATTGCCACAGTTCGGTTTGGGTCTGTAGTTGTGATACCTGATCTCCCACACATCACTCAGGGGGCAAAGAGGGAGTCTCATCTCTGAAGAGAAACACCATAACTTGTGCTCTGCCATACTCCCCTTTGGTGGCTTTATCCATCCAGAATGTCAGGTGCTGACTCGTGGTGGTCCCTTGGAGTCTCCTCCACCTCCTCTGCTGGTGCTTGAGAGCTCAGGGCTGAGTTTGCCTCTCCTGACTGCAGATGTCTTCTACTTAGATCTGGCAAACAGAAACATGGCAGTGACAGAGACCTTCTGTGGAAATAGCCCTTAGCACTTATGTCAGTTTGGTTAATTACTGAGGGTTTGCTTGTTTGTTTGTTTGTTTTTATTTAAATGCAGATAATTTAAAATATATTATAGTTTTTATGTTTGTGACCATGTTAATCTATGCATGTTCAGTTTTTATTTTGCATCCAATTCCCACAAACCTAGCAGCAAGTGGACGCAGCTTTCCCCCAGCCATACTGAATTTCAAATATTTCCATGTAATTTGTCACTGCTCATCAGCTTTCTAAAAAAAATTGTTGATTTATGGCTGTTTTCTGCAAGTGGCCTGGGTGAACTTGAATGGAAGGAAGCTCTTAAATCTTGTATTTGACTCTCAGAAATAAAATTGTAATTATCACATTGGAAAAGAAATGGCAAATTGCTCTCATTGGTGATGCACTCTTAGCATAAAACACCTGAGGGAACCTTCAGCCTTGCTGGAACAGAGCTCCTCTGGTGAACTGCACCACCAGCACCCAACAGAGGTGAAAGTGTGTGGAAACAAATAGAAGTAAATTAATGGTAGATGTCCTTGGTTCCAGACTTAGGTGCTGTTATACCATTTGATTTCATAATGAAACAAACAGCCTTGTAATCAGATGCCTCATTCAACACTCACCACTGACAAACCTTGACTTCCATCCTTAACCTTGCCATTTGAGTAGTTTGTTAGATTAAAACACTATTTCTTTTAGGAAAAAGAAGGAGAAATGCTCATGTTATGACAAGAGTGTAAGCGAAAAGGGGAAGGTGAGGTGACATCTGCAGCAGGAACGCTGTGTTTATTAACACTGCCTCTCTGAGTGTAACCTGCAAATACAAAACTGGGGCTCTGGTGACTATACTGTGCTCTTTTTTTCCTTTTTTTTGATAGAAAAAAACACTGTGGTCTTTTTTTTCCTTTATTTTCTGATAGAAAAAAATGCAAGCAAACAGCTTAAATCATAGGAACAGGCAGCTGAATATGAATAAACTGTTTCCTGTGGGTGAATTTGATGGGCTCTAACCAATGCCTTCAGCTTGTCACTATTCCCTGCCTGTAGATACAAGACACAGAGCTGACATTCCAGGATGAGTTCTGTCATTAGCAGGGAATTTGATCTATTTTGCTTCTGCCAATTAGGATTTTGACTTCCATTGCTGGGCAATCCTGTCATCATGTATTTCCTAGAAATGATTCCCTGCTTTGGGTTGTAACATAATTCTTATCACCTGGGGGAATTGTAGCACTCTGTAAGCTGTTAGACTTACATTTCCCCTGTAATGTGCTAAACAATAGCCAAAAACCAAGAATTGCTGCTTTTTCTTTCATGCTTTTAGTTTCCTAGCTATCCAGGCTTTGTCCAGCTCAGTGCACACAGCTGTATTTAATTTAAATACAATGCAAATGCAGATGCACATAAAAGATCAGCAGAATTAATTATGTTCAGAGTGCTGGAAGAGCCACTGGGAAGCTTCTTGTCAGCATCTCCTGCCCACTCTGCTCGCTCTGTGAGCTCTGGATGACATCTGACTCAAGCACCCCTTTAATTTATAACGCTGGCAATTAAATGGCAGTTCTTCAGCCTCTGCCCTAGGGAATAGAGCTATAATAGGCTTTAGAGGTAAAGCTACTATATTGCAGGACGAATTTTGTGTAAAGTGCTAATGTTATCATGTTGATGCCCTTCAGCAAATAGAGTTATTCAACAAATTAAACATTTTTTTATATTCTCCTTGACATTTAATAGCATACTTTAATAAGTTAATGTATCTCTGCAATTTTTTTTTCTGCTGGCACCTAGCAATCCAGAGCAGCTCTAATTTGCAGGTGTTATTTGCCACGCTTGTGATGAACTAATAAAATAATTCAATCAGTCTGCCAACACATTGGAGCTTTGAATACTTCTTTAATTTCTCTAATGATTTATTTTAATTGCTGATAAACCAGAACTGAAATAACATTTGGTTTTAGTGTAGAAAGTAGTGATTATACACTTGTTTTGTTGGTACTTTGGTCAGTGCTGTTGTTTATGCATCTGTAGTTTAGTTAAGTCACTGGGGCCAAATCACGCATTACTCTCAAAGTCCTTTAAAATTTATTGAAAGGGAACATGTAGCAGAGCTGCTACATGATTCTGTATCTGATAATGGAAGGAGAAGAATGCAAACCAGAGGAATATTCCTAACAGGGTATTTTAAGTTCTGCCAAGGTGTTTAACAGAAAGGGAACCTTGATTCAAGTGTGTGTATACTTATTTGGAAGGAGGGTTGGAGGAGTGAAAGGCAAGTAGCGGCTGGGATCTTATTCTTAATTTCTTTATTAAGATAAGAGTGGGAGCAAATAGTGGTGTTTGGTAGCAAATGGCAAGGTGGAAGGGGAAAAAGCTGCTTCAGCTGCCACATGGTTCTGCGGAGGAGAGAAGGGGTTTAGGTTCTTCATGTGAAGCTCACTGCTGGTGTTTGCATCAGGCAAGCTCTGCATATTACTCCACTGCTTTATTTTAAGCTGTTTCTGCCTTGCAGTCAGAGTGTCGCTTGTTTTGGATTGCACTGCAGTGGTGGGGTTTATGCTGATTTCTTTTGAAAGATACCAGCTCTGAAATGGGTATTTGTCACTTACCTCATGCAGCTCAGAGACACCTGTCACTGCATGGCTTCTGGGTGTCAGCAGGATGGGAAAGCTGTGCCCAGAGTGCTCTGTTCCCCAGCACCAGTGTGATCTGCAATGGGGAATATCAATGAGATTGAATCACACTTTATAGTGGCTGAAGGCAAGAACCAGAAGGAAGAGGGTTAAGGATTTTACCTTTGTGCTTTTCCTGTCCTTTGGTCTGGCACATAACTGATAGAAGGTCCTCGGCACAGTCAGAGGGGCTACTATTTAAGACACTGTACTCTTGCAGTGTGGAATTGGGGGGTGTGTGGTCTGAATGACATTTCTTTGGCATCTTTCTCTTTAATTCCCGCACACTTTGATCAGACCACTCATCTCCTGTTCAAATGATAATGCACTGAACATCTCTTGTGCCAGCCCTGAGCCACACCTGCATAAAACTACTGCTCTGTTAGGGGGCCAATGCCTTCAATAAAGATTTCCTGTTCTAGGGGTCTGAAGAGAAGTGTGCTTCATCCTGAGGTCCAGCCTTGCTTGCTAGATTTAAGCAGCAGATCTTTGAGCTATGCAAATGGGCCAAATGATCTTTCTGAGTATTTATCAATTCTGTTTTATTTTTAACTATTGATTTTTGCAATCAGATATCATATATTGCTTTTTGCCCAGTCAGCACTGCCCCACAATTAAGTCTTTCAAGAAAATTCATTGTTGCCATGCCAAAAAATGAATTACATGGTTTTTTAATCTAAAGTCAAGCATTTTTGTAATATAACCATCCTGGTCAAATTAATTCTTACTACTGGAGACAGCAGGAATAGGTGCCAACATTTTGAGTCTATTTCAATTTGCTTTAATTGGGTGTATAATTATTTTTCTACAACTAATCAATCCCCATACTATAATTGCAATTATCAAATAATGGAAAGACTCTTTAGAAATTTTGTAAAGCAAGATCTTGTTAAGATTCTGTTAAAGAAAAAGCTGTAAACTATTTCAATTTATTTTCATTTCACCCCAGAGGATTTTTTTTCCCACCATCCTAAGTCAAAGGGCAAAATGCACAAAGGTAATTGGCAGAGATAAATATCTTCGGGGTGATAATAACATCCAGGGAAAGGCATATTTGCGTCTAATTCAAAATATTCCAAAGTGTCTTTTTGTTCTGGAGTAAATGCAGGCTTGTAAACTGTGACTGCATCTGGCACAGCGTAGGGAGGGGAAACTTGCTGACTTTATCAGCAGTGGATAGAGGAGAAGGTGCACAAGCCAGGGGGAAAGAAGCACCTGAGACCAGTTTCAGATAATGTGAGGAGATGCAAATGTAAGTCATCTCCATGGGGACATTGAATCTGATGGACAGTGTGATACTGTCATTTCTTGGACCATTGCTTTCCAGAGATGGGTGTGACCAAGGGGGAATGGGACAGGTACAGATGAGATAAGGGATAAGACAGCAGAGGATGAGCTGGGAATTTCCATGCACCCACAAAAGTGCTGCATAAAAAAGCTGACAAATTATTTCTGGCCTCAGGCTGGGCATCATGTGGCTAGAGCTTCTACACATCTTTGGTGTGAACTCGTAGAGTGCATCAACCAATCTTCTTGTAAAATGAACCCAGCTGACTGAATAGGAGGATGTTAAAATATTTGGCTGGCTGCTGTCAGAATATAGGAGAGGCACAGTAAAGAAAAAATCAGGTGATCAGAAGTGTGATAATACTGGTGTTTTCTGAGTGATAATGCTAACAGTCCAGATCATAATCCTGCCAGCACCATCTCTATTTGAAGTCAATATTTAGGATATAAAGAGAAAAATCTTGTCCATACAATTTGTTTCACAACTCAACTCAGAACTTCTGCCTCCATGGCTCGATCACCCTGCAACATATTTGTTAGAAACTTGATCCCAGTGTGCATTTTTTGCTGCTACAAAAGGACATTATTTTCCTTATTTCCCTGTGGATGCTGTGTTTCCAAACATATCCCAGAAAAACAGGAATTAACATCAGCATAGATTTACTAAAATGTGCCAAAAATTGCCAGGATTACCTGAATCCAAATGGGTTAGTAAAAAAGCCATCACCATGGTAATCCTAAACTCAAACTTGAGTTTTCTTATTCAGAGTCATAAAGTCTAGAAGGACAGTCTTAAAAACCACCTCATCCGCATGGCAGAACAAAAGGAGAAAAGAGAGTTAAATGAAGTTCTGCCAGTGGAGCAGCAAAGCCGGTTATCCATAACAATCTCATTGCCTGCAAGATGCAAATGCAGGATTTGTGATGGTGTGAAATAATAAAGAACAAGATGGGAGTGAAGGCAGAGTCTGGAAAAGACAAATCCTGCCAGACTGCGACTGTGAAGTGGAACTAGGGAAAAAGATGAATGGGAGAAAAAAAAAAATCTGTGACGCTAGCAGCAAACAATGGTCACAAGAAGCTGCAAATGCTGGAAATGAACATCAGTGCAATCACTGAAGTAAATTAAGTGACAGTTGTCAATGGACTGAGAGCTTTTCCAGAGAGGCTCTGGGAGGAAAGCTTAGAAAGAAGACTGAACTTTTAATTTGATGTTTTCAAGTACAAGGTTTGGGTGTTCCATGAGAGCTTTGCATCTGGCTTTGTCTGAATTTGGCCCCTTCCCTGGGCACTGGCCAGCCCTGCTGCTCAGTGAAGCGGTGATGCATTTGGGCTGGGGAGCTGTACAGATGTTTCACATCTCTGTTAATCCTCTTTGCTGTGGTGTTAAACACAAATGGGAAGATTTGAGAGATGCTCCTAAACAGCATGGCCTTGTGGCAGTGTGGTGTCCCAGTGGCTACCTTCAAGTGCTGGTGATGATGGAGATTCCAGGGATTTTGCCTGGCTAGCAGAAACCCCAGAAGCCCCAGAAACCCCTGCTAGTTGTCATCCATATCTAAGCAGCCTCACACAATGCCAGTTCCTTCCAGTTTTGGCATCAGTTGAAGCATCATGAAAATATTTACTACCAAAAAATGCTTCATACTTTGGGTGGATGTCTACTATACAAAGGGACTTTGTTTTCTTGTTTTAAACTGTTCACACACTCCCCCCCCCCACCCCACCCATCAAGGTGTGTACATTAGAGCTCCCTAGCCTAGGCCATGGCTCGGCCTGCTCTGGGACACAGCCCCTTGCCTGATTATATAGAACGAGTATCCAGGGAGCCTGCAGCCTCTGTATCTGTGCTCTGCTTACACCTTGTGACCACCTCTTTTGCTTTGGTACATATGCCTTTTCCCTGTGTTCAAAATTTTTTCTTCAGGTTTTCACCTTAGGAAAAAAATTGGTTCAAAACAGCAGCCCAAATACTTAGGAATTAATCTAATCAACACCAAGACACCAGTGCTGCACAGAGCCAAGCTGTCTCCCTATTAGTCTCCTGGTGTTTACAGTTTGGTTTGACCTGTGCTATAAATCCTAAGTGGCCTGTGGGCTGCCTACCAGCAGTGCCTCTTCCCATGTGTTGCCTCTAGCAGAAGTGCTGCCCAGAAGGTCCTGATACTATTAATCTCTCCCCAAGAGAAATTAAAAAGTCCTAAAACCTTTCCTTAACTCTAATCCTCTTGTTGTTTTTCTGTCATTCAGTTCACTTTCTGTGTGATTTCCAAGCTAGAGCTGACCAGAGTTGAAAGTAGTTTATAATGAAAACATGCTCCAGTGCTTTCTTTAATGGCATTAGGTTACAGAGACCATAGAGCACACATCTTATTTTCACTGATGATCAGACTACAAAACCAAATTAAAAAAAAAAATCTACCTGAAGCAATCATAACATTTTTTCCCCTTGTGCTGCAGCTAGGCTATTAGCAACCTAGAAATCTGCCCTCCCCTCTATCTCAATTGATTTGAAATATGGTGGAAAACAAGCTTCCAGTATTACTAATTGTGCATAACATTTTAACACCTGCTGTGTTTCATCATAAATCTGCTTATTTGGGAGAAGAAGCGAAGGGTTGGTGTGTGCAGCGAAATAGCAAAAGCTCTGGGTTTTACAAATATTAAAGGTTACAGGGGTGAAATGTGCCAAGAACTTAAAAAAAAAATAAAGAAAGAAAGAAAAAAAGGAAAGAAAAAAAAGTTATTGTGTGTAATTTGCAAAGCAGTTTTTCTGTTTGCTTTTTCTCTTTTGCAAACTCTTAAGTTTTGCTTAAGGTCTGCTTCTGCCAGACCTGCTCACCCGAAGCAAGCAGCCATCAATCTGTCAGAGCCAAGGTGGAAATGTGCAACCCCCGCAGCAGTGGCCAGGTAAGGGAAAGGGCTGGGGACAGCCTGGCTGCAGTGGGAGGGGACATCTGTCCCCAGCACCAGGCAGCAGTGCCCAGCTTGGCCTGGCTCGAGAGGGTTTCTGCTTTCCTTCTCCAGCCTTGCTGACTACAGTGGGACTATGCCAGCCTTCACATTGCACATCTGCTGCACATGGACACTGATATTTACTTGCCATGGATATTTTATGGAGACAAAACACTGATTCCCGAGTCAGCCAACAGACCTTCCACTATGAGTCCTCAGCAGCCAGTGTGTGTGGTGCATGCTAAAAAGGAAAACCAGAATTCTTCAAGTTTATTTGCTCTTGTTGTATTATCCCAAGGCAGTACAGCAGAGAATCAGTCCCTTTCCAAGCCATGCTGGAGGTAGGAATGTAATTATCATTGCCTTAAGTGCTGAAAAACTTCTAAAAGCTCTTCAATTTCTGGGAACAATGGTCTGTGAATCTCTCTGGACTGAAGATTAATGCACCTCCTTCTGCATCCCTGTCACTTGATTCAGCCATCTCCCTCTCCTGGAATGTGTGTGTTTGCCACTGTAAGCACACCAGAACTCCAGGAGCAGGCAGCCCTTGCACAGACCCGGCTCAGGCTGCAGAGGCACCTCCAGTATGTGCAAGCTCCTGGAGAGGACTTGCTCTAAACTGCTCACTTTGGTGATAAAGCTAGGATTTTTTTTCTTAGAAATTTGACTGAGTGACATATATTATCCTCATCTGAGGAAATCTCAGAGTTAAGTGGGGTTTGAACTTGGTGGTGGCAGCAAAAATACAGGTTTTAGTGCATAAGAAAACTGATTTTCTTGCTGACTGATTTTCTCAGAAAAATTCAAGGCAAAACCCATAAAATCCTGAGTATTTTGTGCATCTGATCACATTATCACACTGCTTATCTGCAAATCTCCTTTTGATCGGCTTATATTGTTTTTTTCAGTATCTTGCTGATGACATTTGCTTCACATGGATTTGCTTGATGTTTAGTAGCCCTCTTGTGCTGCCCTTCAGAGTTCTTATTTAATAGAATCATAGCATAGTTTACATTGGAAGGGACCTTAAAGATCACCTTGTTCCAACTTCGCTGCCATGGACAGCAACACCTTCCACCAGCTGACATTGCTCAGAGCTCCACCCAGCTTGGCCTTGAACAACTCCAGGGACAGGGCATCCACAGCTTCTCTGGGCAACCTGTTCCAGTGCTCCACCACCCTCACCCTCACAGTAAAAAATTTCTTCCTAATATCTAATCTAAACCTACCCTCCTCGTCCTGTCACTAGGTGCCCTTGGAAATATTCTCTCTCCATCTTTCTTCTCTTCAGGCACTGAAGAGCCTCTTCAGCCTCTCTTCAGGCACTGGAAGGGCAAATCAAGCTACCCCAAAGCCTTCTCTTCTCCAGGCTGAACAATCCTAATTCTCTTACCCTTTCCCCAAGAAGAGGTGCCAACATGTTTATTAACATAATCTCCTTCTGTCTGAGCAGTTACGCTTTATGAATAGAGAGAATAAAATTAATATTTTTTTTTATTGAAACATTATAAATTACACCTTAATGAAGGCTGTGACCATGTAGGAGGTGTGTTATTCCTGAACAAAATGGCTGCAGCTCTGTGCTTGGGTCAAAAAGCTTGGGAGCAGACAGGCATTGAAAGCTTCAGAGCATTCCTGGGCACCCCACAGGTGTCTGACATGTAAATGATAGTATAATTCTGTCCATGAGAGACAGAGGAAATTATTCTATCACTAATTTTCTCTACATGAAGCCAGGTAATTGACTGGATTAAAAAAATGTGCACAGTATAGTAAAGGCAATTTGCTGTGTAACTGATATTTATTTTACAGGGCACCTCATACATACAAGAGAAACTAGGGGAATTTGTATTCTGCTATACATATAAAATGATCTCTTAGGAAGAGGCTACAAGGTGAAATCTACCTCAGAATTATATGAAATATCTCACATGGAAAATCTGACCCTCTCACATAGTGTATTTTTCTGCCCATCACACTCTGTGATCTGCAGTGTCCTCTCTCAGGCATTGCTCCCAGGGATGGAAACCTGCACAGCAGAGTGGTAAATAAGTGAGTTTTTGAATTTTCAAACATGACAACCTACTTTCAGCTGCTTGACCTAGCACAGTGAAAGGAAAATGCAGAGAGCAAAATTCAGCACCCCAGAACTGCTTCTTACCTACATTTTCACATTCCCTCTGTGTGCAAATAAAACACAGTAGTCCTGCAACCAGCAGAAGTCTGCAGATACCAGCTGGAGTGTTCCTGCTCAGGGCAGTGGACCTTAGTCACGAGCTGTATGTTCATTAGGGGAAATTCCCTCTCTCAGCTGAATTAAGCATTCCACATAAGCACGGGTACAGTACAGCATCATCACCTAACGCTTGTGCTGGTGTGGGTGGTGTCCTGCCAGTTCTGATGGCCCCCGGGAGCAAAGAGATTGCTTTGCAGGCTGTTCCAGCACCCCAAACAGCTCCTAAACCCATGTGGCTCCCAGACTCCTATGTTGCACCTAAACTAATTTTCTCCAGCTTTTTTCCTTTCACTTTGCTCACAGTAAACTGCTTTTCCAAGCAAGGTGGAAAAGCTGTTGGGTTTGTGCAGGGTGCCTTGATCTGAACATTTTTCTTAGAAATGTCACTCTGTTGTCACTCTCATAATTTCTGTGGGTTTTTTCTTTTGGCAGACATTAGCAATTGTTTTATCTCATGCTCCTGTTCCTCCATGTCTTCCTCAAGAAAGGATCTGCTACAGGAATTTTTTCACCTCAAAGAATTGTACCCTTGTAAGAGCAAGCAGTGAAGTTTTCATGGTGCAGAATTTTGCCTAGGATATTCCCAGGAGATTTGAAGCCTGCTTTGTTTATTACCATGAGATTTACATGCTGATTAGACTCATCTTTTTCATTTTCCAAAGGAAAATATTTCATTTTTACTCTGAGCATGATTTTCCACTGTATTGGTTTGTTCCACAGCAGATCTGCTTCTTACATCAAGTCTGCTCTAAATGCAGTGGAAGAAGCTTGTGGAAGCATCTTTAGCTCTACTATTCCTCTGATTCCAGTGTAACCTTTTACTCCCCTTTTGTGAGTCCTAGTGTCCTTCACATTTTCAAAGAACTGACTCAGATCAAAATGTTAAAATTATCCATAATGCTTTTGCTCAGTCCTTGGAGAAATTCTGTGACCTTTTTTTTGGTAATATGAAAATCTTAACAGGTAGGTCACCAAACAATTTTTCAGACGTTTATACTTCTATTTTATTAAGTGCACTTACAGTGACAGTTTGGTCTTACAATTTTTTTTCCTGAGATGGGATTAAACCCAGTTGGTTTTGCATTTGAATTTTGCATTTTATGTTTGCTTGCATTTTATGTTGCTCAGTTGTACCTTTTACTCCCGTCTCTTCTGAGAACTGACCTGACTTAAAAATAGCTTATGGATGGTCATAAATTGCAATTCTTAGCAAATTTGCTATTTGACACAAAACTGCTGCCTCACTCTTCTGAAAATCACTTCTTTGCCTCAGGTCTTGTAAACTACCAACTCTATTAATTCCTTGCACTTGCCTGTGCCTCTGCCTGCCTCTCGTTCCGAGACACTGTATATCACTTACTCCAAAACTCAGTGTGTTTACAGTGCCCACGGGAATGAAAAAGCAGAAGACCTCGTAAACGAAATAGTTTCCTAATTAACACATTTAATCTAAAACACCCCAGCAACTTAGCTTGAGGGGGAGAAAGAAGGAGGAGAAATGTGCTATCCTTGAGAATGCTCTTCCTTTGCTTATCTTGAAGGCACAGCTATACACCCCTGGAAGGTTGCCCTAACCTACACCTCTAGCCCTCTGCAGCAGTGAGAAGAGTGTCTTGCTGTACTCTTATCCATTTCAGCCACAGGTCCTTCCCTTTTACACTGTGCTTTGTTGCTTTCTTTTCAGCCATTTAAGACCAAGTGCTATTGTCCTCTGCTGCTGCTGCTGCTGCTGCTGGAGCACGGCAAGACTTTGAAACAGTCTCCATGACAATCAGAGAGATGCAGTCTGGATCCTAATGGGGGTGATACATGGCTGTGATTGTATCCTGCAGAGCAAGGTACGTGGATGTAGCTGCTGGAGGATGTGGGTTAAGAACTGCTGGTTCCTCCCTCCTTTTAGGACCATGCATGGTGCTCCGGGGAAACCTCTTTGCTCTGTGCTGCCACAGCATCTCCCTTTCTGGAGATGTTCCCCAGGGGCTGATTCTATCTGGTGTGAGGTTTAGAAAGGGATGAGAAATATTAATGGCTGAATGATTATAATGCCTTAGAAAATGGAGCTGAAAGTGCAGTGTATAGAGATCAAAATGAAACACAGTATCTGGCTGTGGGATTTTGAATTATATCAAAAGGGAATTTATTCCTGCTTTTTAACTTCTTGTTACCTGCAGAGCTGAATTCTTAAAACATCAGTTCCTGCCTATTATGGCAGTATGCCGTGTTCTGTCCAGTGTCTTCATGCAAAATGAAGCTTTAAAATACAAAAAGATGTGCTAGTTTTAGGTACATCAGCCATTCATATAGAACAAAATATTCAAATGCTATGATTTATAAAGTACTGGATGGCACTAGACTGGTTTTTTTCCTTGGCCTTATGATGTAAAAATGAGGACAAATGCTGTGGAATGAAAATGAACATGAATTCTCTTTGATGAACAGGATGTAAGCTGTTTTCTGACTGTCTATGCTGATGTCTCTGCCCATTGTTTAAATGTGATAAAACAGATTTATGCTGATGCTGCTTTAGTTCTCATAAAATTCCCTCTTCAGGGCAAATGTCAGCCACATTAGTCTGATATTCTTTTATTACCAGGTTCTTTGTATCACATTTGAGCCAAGAAGCATATGAGCCAAAGGGTATCCTGAATACTGAAATACTGGATATTTGTGTGTGTTTTTAATGGACCATGTGCAAACAGCCATACAAAGTTAGTGAAGGTGAGAACTGCATAGCATGGCATATGGTGAATAAAATTGATAATATTGGAACAGTAATGAGAGCTATGTAATGCTTATGTATCTATTAATATCTGTATCCACATACACCCCCATGTATTCTAAATATATGTACAGTAGCTCTAACTTTCAGCAAGTAAAATGAGAATTCATAATGCAGTAGAAGGGAAAGAGCATGAAAATGAAAACAGAGGCAAAGCCACAATAAAACTGAAGCAGTCAGGAGGAACAAAAGAAAAAAGATACCTATTAAAATTCATTCTATAAAAGGAGGATTGTGGATGTAGGGAGCTATTTCCAGTGGAAAAATGTTTAAGAGAAGCTTCTTGTGGTTTTGCAGCAGAAATCTTTGACCTTTCATGTGTACTGTGACCATAAAGGCTGTGTCTTGAGACAGAGGCAGTAAGATAAGACAATGTTTGGGTGTTTTAGGATGAACAGAAAGCATTTTCTTCATCTTTCTTTACATGACCTACCAATGATAGACCTAATCCTTTGGAAAATTCTCTATGTCTGCTTTAACCTTGGCTCCATCTAGATGCTTTGGTCATATTCTCTAGTGTGTCAGCCTTCATGTTTAGTGACTTGTGCCAAACACTCCATAGGCAGCCTCCTTATGGACAATTCCTCTTTTACCCCAGCATATTCTCTGAGAGATTTTAATACAATTCTGCTCTTTCACCCTTTTCTTTTCACTCCAAACTCTCATTCCTTATTTCATTAGGAACACAATTTTACCTGCAAATTCTGCATCTTCTTTTGTGCTGGGAATAGGCTTGGAGAGAATCTCAATTAGGACTACATGAGAAATATTCAGACAAATCTCTTGAGATCTCATAATAATACCAACACAGAAACCATCCTAAGTACCATGTCGCTAGGAAAGAACCAGGTCCTGTGGAAATATGTCCTGATGGGAGTGAGGTGTCTGTCCTCCATGTTATAGGATAGTATCTCAAACAAAGAATACGCACATCTGGTTCAATGCCAAGAGAGACCTGATTGGGAACATGGCCAGGGCAATCAGAGCAAGAGGCAGGACACTGAGAACTGAGCCCAAGGTACAACTAAGAGAGTGAGGGAAATAAGAAGACTCAGCACATTGAGCCTGGCACGGATCTCTAGCCAAGCCCAGGCTGTGTAGCTGTTAAGTCTGTTATACCTATCGTAAAATCAGTAAAGAGAGAAAAGTCCTCTGGGTCTCTCTTGCAAACCTGTTCTTGCTGTCTTTTTGTTCCTGTTGCTGCCCCTATTTCTATTCTGTTCTTGCTTGCTAATTGCACTTTTTAATGTTAATGTCACACACTTGGTCACTGCTCAATCTCTGCATTTCTAATTTAATCACTCCTTGGGCACCAGCTCCTCTCAATGCTCTTATTTGTGCTGTGGTTCTTTAAACAGCCCTGTAGTTTGTGAAAATCTCCCTAGAAATGAAGCAATATTCCCCACACATTCCACCTCAGTCTTGCAGAGAATGGCTCTTGCTTCTCTCAGCTGCAGCATCTTTGCATACACACGCACAAGCTACACTAACCTTTCCTACTCTGTATTTCTCTGACACCTGAAAGTAACTTGCTGGGTTTTATCCTCTTAGGCCTTATGACGTTTCTGTCATCAAAGAACCTTCCTCTAAGAGAAATCATCTTCCAAGCTAATTTTCCATTCTCTAGTGCCTGTCCTTTATGGTATTTTTCCAAGGTGATTCTCGTTCTGTTAATTTTGGCCTGTGTTACTAATTAATCCCTCTGACCCATGGTGTTGGCCTCTCTGGTTTTCTTGTCTTTTCTCAATTTAGCAAAACAACTATGAATATTATTAATATGTTGTTTATGCTTCTTTCTACCTCATTCCAACTTAGATTCTTCTGTAATTCTGTGATTACTGGAAGTATTACACCAGGCAAAACCAAACCCTGATCCTTATATATTTACATGTCCTCCCTATAAACTGGTGTTATTTTCTTTGTCTGTTAGCCTTGTTTTGGTCCTTCATTTCAGACTTCAGACCAAATGAGATTTTTTTTTTCACATGCAAGTTCAGTCAAGCTTTTTAAGAATGATTTTGGGAAGCATTGGAGGCAATCTTCCATTCTCATGCTCTCCTGTTTTATGTCAGTGTAGCTGCTTGGCTTTGCGGCAGAGGATGATCAGACCAATTGTTTAAAAAAAATGGCTTAAATCCAAGAGTATTACATTTATTGTCTTCCACTCATCCATTGATTTGGTAATTCCTTAAAAAAGGATTGTCTTTGTCAGGCAAGATCTATTCTTTATAAATCCTGCCTCTTATTGCTCATCATTGCATTATTCTCTGCAAATGAAGTGACTATTTCTTAAGAAGACTTTTTCTATTGTTTTTTTTGTCTTTTTCCAGCGCAGAAGCTAAACGTATATCATCATAATTAGTAAGAACTTTCTTCATTCTTTTATGAATGCTGAGACAGTGCCACATTTGCTTTTCTGTTCAGCATTGGCAGAAGGAGGACAGATAAAGGCATAGCTGCCTCCTTCTCCTCTTAGCACCTCCACACACCTGTGGTGTGTGATTCTAACCACTTGATGGTGCAGGAGATGTGGTGGAATGTGGCCATCACTGCTGCTTCTAAATCTCAAGATTTTGCAAGATAATTTATGAGGAATGTTATAGTAGCTTTAAGAGAATCCAGGAAGAATAAGTTGTATCATGTGTTTGTTTTCTTAGGGTTTTTTTTTTTTTTGTTTCTGTTTCACATGGCCAATAGATTTTTGTCAGGAAGCATTAAAGGTCCCCAAAGGATGTGCTACCAGAGTGTCACTATCTTATGCCTATGTGCGTGTATCAGAAGATGATCAGGGTACACATGGTTTAAACACTGCTAGAATTGCCCCATAATCTCTTCTTGACTAATTCTGCAGCTGTGTCCAAGTTTGAAAGGTACATTATGCTTCTGAAATTACTTTGAGTTTTATTTCCACAAGAGCAATTCTCACATCGTTCCATCCCTGTGCTGTCCTGTGCATTTGGCCACTACCAAATATCAGCAAACACAATCTCATTTCTGGCATAAGATATTAGCCAGACATTTAAGAAAGTAAAGTTAGGTTGCCTTGAGGTAGGGAGGTGAAGTTGTCTAAGGGGCACAGTTGACTCCCTCGACTGGTTTGAACTTCATTGCATGAAGAAGTACACCTTTCTCCTCTCCTAAGAGAAATAAATATTAGAAGGCCTGGAGAGCTAGTTCATCCAGAGCTACATGTCCTAGAATCCTAGTGTGAGGTGTTATGGACTCATCTGTGTATTCACCTGAAAAATCAAGGTTTACTTTGAAAAACTAGGTTTTTAACTAATTCACTCACTTGCAGCATAAGTAACTTAGAGATTTATTATGTTGCTGCTCTTGCTCCACAGTGCTGAGCAGAGCTTTGCATTGGCATCCACAGCTGTGCAAGCTGCAGCAGGGAAAGGACAAGGGCTTTGCTGGGGCTCTGTGCCTGTGAATATGTTGTGTTTTGGTTTGGGTTCTAGACATAGCAGATGTTCTCTGAAGCATGGCTTCTCATTTGCCTCACCATCCGACCAGGAAGACACTGTTGTATTCCCAAATTATTTTTTCTTTTGAGTGCTCCATAAAATAAGAACTATAACTGCAAAAAATGCAGTTGGCCACTACAGAGCTCTCTGAGAACTCCAGGCTGAGAAGCCACATTTAACAGTGGCTTCATCTAGGATGGAGAAGGGGATGGCTTTACTTCACATTATAATGGTTGATCATCCACAAGTGAATTTACATCTTGCTCAGTTGTACCCTCATGTGGGAAAGATGAGGTATACAACTAAGGAAAGAAAACACTGCAACAATATTCTCTAAATATACCATTGACTGTAAACCAAAGCACAGTAGAACACTGGATTTCAAAAATATTAGAAAATATGCCTTTTTGTGTCCATGGTCTTTCAATTATATATGTTTATTTCCACTTACACATATATCTGTGTGCGTATATATATACATATATATACATGTATATATACACATATTTATACATACATATTTATATTTATATTTATCTGAACTGAACTACTTACTAATTGGAATCAATACAATGTGTTGTCTGCCTCCTGTTCATTGTGTCTGCTTCCTTGTTCTGCAGTCAAACCCTAAATGCAAGCAAGTTCCATTTTCCTGGGAAGTGTATGATCAAAGGAAGATCAAAGCAGAATCTGAGCTCAGGGTGTGTAATTTTTGGCTGATCAAACACAGATATGTTCCCCTGCGTTGAAACGAAGGTTGGAGGAAGTTAACTAACTGGCTATAACACTTCCTTTTCATTATCAATTGGCAGTTCTAAGGGCTCCTTCCAAATCAGAAATAAACTCTCTTTGCTACCATAGTGCATATTAACCACAGACACCCTTGCAAAATAATCTTACAGGTGAAACACAGAGTCATACCCAGACCCTACCTCAGTGTGAAAGTCTGCCTGGGAGTTTTTTCTGGCCCCTATTTGTCCACTTGCAGCTAAGTGGATTGTGCTGCAGAGTAGAGGGCCAAATGCAACCAGAGCAGAAGTTGCTCACACTGCTTCTGTGTTTTTGCATGTATTGTTTTCTCCAGAGAGAAAACTAGATGGATCCTCACGAAAGCTGGGAAGGTGTGATTCAGACATCAACGCTATCAGTGGGCAGATTATGTGGCCCACACTTTTGATATCATTCTAATCTCTGAAAGCTAGATTGTTTTAAGGCATGACATTTAAGATACTGCTAATGTTGTTAGCATTAACTGCTGCAGTCCTGGCTATACCTGTTGTGCAAATAAGAATCTCATTCTTCCTTTGATCTTGCTAAGTTGCTTAGAGCCCAACAGATGTCAGTAATCCTAGCATCATAAAACAATATGTATTTTACCATCAGAAAGAAATACATACAGCAAATATACTGAAGTTTCAGCTTCCAAAGAGGTTATAAACAACAGCGCTTAAAACAGGATATGTTTTAAGATGAGTGTATAACAGCAGCTTATAAAACAAACTTTTGGAAATAACTTCCAAATTGTATTCAGAAGTGAAAACAAAAGTGGTAAAAATATTTCAGGTTCCACAAATATGGACACTGATTCAAACAATTAAGAAAACAGCTAGAGGACTGTGAGTTAATACAGAGCCTCCAGAAGTTGCTTTAAATGTAAATAACTGATATGACATGTGTACAAGTGTTGGGGAAGATCCCAAAAATCTTTAGAGAAAGAAAGGTAGCGTGGTCTCCTGACATGATTGTATTTCCTAGTAAATCAAATCAAACCTCTGAAATCAAATAGAGAATTTTTTTCTAGCTGGTGACTAGAACAAGGATGAAAGGTTTTTGGTAAAATTACTATCAGAACATTGACAAGAGTTAACCAGGTGAGTTAACATTACTACCAGAACAAGGAAGGTGAAAATCCTTGTAGCAGGGTGTACATGAAGTGTTCCATAGCTTAAGCTTGCTGGAAATGCAGAGCTGAGCAGAGCTGTTGCTTGTTCAACCATTTGTCCCTCTGCTGTATCTGGAGGTGGTGCCCAGGCTCTGCTCTGAGTGGACAGGTCTCACATTGAGAGGCATCAAAAAAAGTTTGTCTCCAGCAAGGTCAGATTTGGAGAGGCCAAAAAAAGTGTCCCCCTGCCTCACTCTGCTGTGGGGTATGGTCTGACTTGCCTCTCCATCATGGGGAGGATCCTGTTTCCAGTACATTCTCTGGGCATCCAAAATGTGACCACTCATAGTGGTTCCCAAGCAGTTTCCTCCAGACTTGCTGGGGGAGCAGGTGCAGAGAAGGAGGGCTCCCGTGCTGTCCTGCTCTCTCTTACTGGGACAGAGAAAGTGCTCACCTACAATAAGCAAAACCACATAATCTAAGTAGATGTGTTTATGGACACACAGTGGGTGTGTTCTGCAGTTCCACTGTAGACAATTGCCTGTGGAATCTCTGACATTTGCAGACAGAAAAGGAAACAAACCTGTCCTGTTCCTGTCACCTCGGCAACACAGTCAAACATAGACATTGTCACTTCAGAGAGAGGTGATCATTTGTATCTTCCAGTACCCTAAAGTAGAAGGTTTTACTGAGAAAACACTATGAGAGGAGCATATTTAAACCAAAGCAGAACAGAAGATTTATGCTGTCTGCTATGTGTGCTTCAAGAAGCCTGGGGTAGTAAAAGTCTGAAGGATTAGAAACACAGCCAGAGTCAAAGAAACCTCCAAGAGGGCACTTTGGTACACTTAAACTTCCCAATGGAAATAGAAGAGACAGAATAGTTTGCTTCTAATATATAGGCACTAACTGAAAGTGATTGGGTCCTGCCTCTTAATAAATAACCATTCATATGCTGAGGCTTCCCAAGTGTGTGGGTGCATGCTCTTAGCCCTTCCTGGCTGTAAGAGAAAAAATGTGTTAACTTAAACCACCTTCACAGAACTGAAGCTGGTGCCTGTTGGATTTCAGCTCAGCCGTGAGCATGTGTGTGCTCAGTAACAAGTGGTACCTGTTAAAGTGACATGAACTGCTCACAGATCTCACATTATGCAGTGATAGGTGTACTAGAAGCTGAAGACACAGAGAATTTCTACTGGGCTAAAAACTGTGTAGCTCTATTGATCTGATGCCAGCTGAAGATTGAGCCTATTGCACTTGGAGAACAGATATCTACTTTGGCTTCTAAAAAAAAAAAGATCAAAAGAAAAGAAATGGTAACTACACAACCTTTTTCTGGCTTTTGTTCTAAGACACAGCAAAGCTGGTGAGGGGCACATATCGAACACTTGGACAGGCACAGTTGAGTTAGAGACTTTCAGCATAGGCAGAAAAAAAGAAGTTCAAACTTGGCCACGTTGGCTCATCTTGCCCAAATGAAGAAAATGGGAATGAAACAGGGTGAATATATGGGCATCCTTCACAAGGACTTCTGGATAGCTTTCAGCGCCCACTGAGACAGGAATCTGTAAGGTTAACAAAGGAACACTGGTGGTGATGAAATGCTCAGTTGGTTTGCTAACAGAAACCAGAGATGGCAAATGGGACAGAGGGGTAGAGAGAGACAGTGGGATAAGAGTGACAAGTGGCAATATGTTGAGCTGTTCTGTTTCTGCTATTTATAGGAGGTAGCGGTTATCCTACAGAAGGAAATGTAGAACAAGATGTGCAGATTTGGAGACGATGTGGAACTGACAACCTGAGAAATGCCATCCATAAAGGAAGTAAGTCGAAGATGCTGAGAAATCTGCCTTATGTGTAGGATATGAGGGATGAGCAGGCCGTGCAAACCAAAGATGGAGAAACCAGAATATGGTGGTGAGAACTGTGCTCATTTGCTCATTTGAAATCTTGATATTGTTGCAGGGCAATGACTCAGAAGCCAGAGGGGGTCACTGAGGGAAGAAACCCAGGCCAGAATAGATCCCCAGGACACATTTGCAAAGAGATAAAAATAGGAGAAATGCTTTAGTTTTCACACAATAAAGAAAGTTGCTGGATTTGAAGAATAAATGTGTGAACATTCTTGGAGTCCTTAGTCACTTAGGCAGTAGTATGCCAAACAGTTTTTCCGTGGCGGCAATCGTAATTAAAAGTGCAAGAGCAGCACTGGAGGCTCAGCAGCCCCCCAGGCAGCTGGCATTGATACCCGACAAGCAGCCAAGAATGTATTTCAGCCAGCCACCATGGGAATCTGAAACTGTGCAGCCAATGCTTTCAGTGCTTCTTCTTGAACTTTAGGACATCTTTCACCTACAGCAAACCATTTATAAAATACCATGTATGCATTGTTCAGCTGTAGAAATTCTCTTGAGCGCATATATGCCATTTACATGATTGGTGTTTCCCACCTTCTGACTCCACTGTCTTGAAACCACAGACCTTATTTCTCTACAGCCCAAATCTGAAGAAGTGTGTCCTAGGCTTCAGATACAAAATTTCTAGAATGGAGAGATTACCACTGAAGGGTGTGTGAGATCCAGTGACGGACACATGACACACCCAGCCTACAAAGCTCTCCCATCCACATTACAGGGACTTGGGATCACAGAGGGCCTGGAAACTCCTGGGGATACTGACACTAAAAAAGAGAATGGAAGCAGTCAGGTCAGCTGCCTGCTGAAGATGCTAGGAAGAATGTGAATGAAGCTTGAAGAAAACAAATATGAAGAAAGTGAATGAAGCTTAAAGCAAGACAGGTATTAATGACTGAGTTGTGGTAAGGCAAAAGGAGAGCACCAGTCTGGAGAGAAATAAGAGGCAGTGAATCTTCTGTAAGGCTTTTAAAAATAAAATATTGACTATTTTAAATTAAAATATTATAAAATATTTAAAGTAAAATATATAAAATATCATAAAATATTGCTCATTTGGATGCTGCCCAGCCACCTTCACACATGAACACTCTCCATTGACACACACTTCTGTGCCTCCTACTCAGCTTTCCTCAGGAGGGTCATGGCAAAATGAGGCTGAGAAATAGGAAATCTACCATTTTCTAAGCTGAGAAGAGCAGTGCCAGGATCAATACAGCATGAAACAAGCATTGGACACAGCCTAACCACAGTCTCTAAAGCCTTCATTGCAGCTTTTCTTTGTGGTTTTGGAACATCTCTGAAAGAGAAGAAACAATTTCCTTCTTATTGCAAGCAATACCCATAAAAGTTATTTTAATGTAGAGAAACAAAAGTGTTTCCAAAGTGTTCAAAGGGGTTCTGAAGGACAAATGATGTGAACCTTCATTGCAAACAAGGGTAAAAATAAGGGAATTGTAGCTCTTGTCATAGTGGATCTGGGGTCCTCTGAGTGTTACATGGGCAAAAATCCTGGCAAACATGTTTAGTACAACAGCACAAATGGCTCTTTTCCATCCACAGAAGTTTTGTGTTTGACATGTCATGTTTCTGTCAGTTCTGTTTGGGTTTATCCCACTTGCTGTCCTCAGAAATCTCTCCCAATATCCTGCTCCCCAGTAATGTGACTAACAAATCAGAGATGCACCATACTTTCTGCTCAATTGAGGACAGAAGAACAACCCTCACACAAGCAGTATCTAGGCTATTGCTGAAAATGGTGCTGAGCGTTTCAGATAGATGTTCAGAAAAGACTAAAAGGCAGCTACAGAAGAGAATCTTCATGAATATCCTCCCAATCTTTCTTACTCAGTGACACATGATCATTTATTCAATCTTTTTTAAGAGGAAAACTGCAGCATTCTATGTTTTTCTGCTTCCACAGAAATGTGAGCATTTTTTGGACTTTTTGTCACAAAATGAACTCTTTCAGCGGTAAGAAATCTTGCAACACTAAGTGACATGCTTTGTGCCCATCCTGTTCTTTCTTCCCCATAACTTTTCTTGGATTTTCCCTGTGGTTATTCCTGTCACCAGCTAACTGTTCTTCAACTCTGAAATGGTAAATAACAAAATGGAGATAAGAAATAAGGATGATGCAGCTCCAGAGACATGGCCAAACAGAGATAAGTGGGGCAATGAAAGCTAACATGGCAGGGCAGCTAGATTAAATGAAAGATATTTACAGCTTTTTAAGCTCTTCAGGTTTGCAGTAGCCTACCAATTTAAGCTGAAAGCATTGTCTTTATGCTCCATATGTACATTGCAGATTTTGCAGTCCAGGGGCTGCTCTTCTTCTGCCACTGACCCCTTCTGTGGCCTTAGCTAAATCACTTTACCTTGTTGTTACCTTTAATCAGATTGTGGTCTTGTAAAGTATGATCCCTCTTTAATGCCTCAGTATCATGACATTGACTTGATGGGGACTTCTAACATTGCAACACAATTATTGATAATAAAACATAACTAGCTGAGAAGAATCAAACCATTTTCTTATAGCCTTTACTTAGATTTTTAATTTCACAAAGGTCTGAGAGATTTCCATGTTTTGGGGTGAAATAGAAATGTATTGGTAATGCACTGGAATATCTTTAAGAAAAATGTATACCTACAATACCCCTTTATTATCTCTTCATGTTCCTGCAGTCTGCCAGCCTTACACAAATCTGTCCTGTATAATTTTTTTCCTACAAAACAAGCTATTAAAAGACGTTTTTGCTGCTCCTCTGCACAAATAATTAGTTTGCACACAAAGATTACTTACAGACTGTTCTTTTTCTTAGCTGATTTAGTTTGCTAAAAGCATCTAATTGATTATATAAGAAAAAGAGACCAATGTACCTTTGCAGATGCCTTTGACTTGTTTTACAGAGTGATACTGTGCTGTGCACTACAAAGTTCTATAATCTATACATCTGCTTCTCATTATTATTATAACTTTTGTTGAGCATATTATCTTTCCAAAGCTATTGTTTGATTTGCCTTTCAGCAAGGGAGACTTCACCTTTCTGACGTTTCTTTTTAAAATTTAACTAGATTTCTGTTCTAATGCAACCCATTATTTTCAAAGGTTTTCAACAACAGAAGAATATCATTGTGCTCAGAGCAGATGTCTGAACTGATCAGGAAAATTATTGTTGGGGTTGTGTTTGACCATTTTCAGAGACTTTGGTGGCATGGATTTATAGTATAAGAAAACCTCCAAGCTCACCTATGCCTCAGGCACTCAGCATTCACTAAGGCACTGAACCTTTTCTCCAGGTTCATCTGCTCATGTTCTCCTGTCTTTCATACAAATGCATTGTAACACATCTCTACTAAGAAGATAATACAATAAGACAAGCTGGAGCCAGTAGTCAGAGTGATGAGATTATTTTGAACTGCCTTTAAAGTTTCTTGTGTTAATGACTGGCAAATAGTTAGGACCTCTTAAAAGCCTGGCTCCAATACAGTGTAATGGGAGCTGTGAAACATAATTTCCCAAATAAGCTCTTACAATAGAGGACTCAGATATACAGAGTTCACCTATCTTTGCTTCTGAAATCCCAAAGAACGTACCAACCGTGCAAGCTTGCAGTCCCTTGTTAATTATAATCTCTGTTTATATAGCAGCTCTATCTCAAAACTCTCTTCAAACATTAAGACTCCTAGCTCTTCTTTTATGTAGGCATTATTATCCCTGTCATTATCATTATCTCATCTTCCATTTTATAGGTGGTAAATGAGCAAAATCACACTGTGAGTCAGTAGCTGAATTGGGAATAGAATATTGTAGTCCTGACTTTGTCCCTTGCTTTAATTACTCACTAACATGATTGTAATTTGTGGGTTGAAGTGATTTTGTTCAGTGTAAGATCCAAGCAAAGATTTTTGTTTGTATGGCTTTCATGCTGATATTTTTCAGCTGTTGGTCTCGGTTTAAGTAGCTAATAAGAAATGCTGTCATCTTCTAATTAAATACCTATCAATAAATTTTAATATTATACAATTTGAATAATAGACTGGAACAGCTCAAATGAAGCTTAGTCTATTGAGCAATGAAGTATTTAGGTATTGATGTTGTGTCCTAATCTAGTCATAGTAAAAACCATGATGGAAATCTATGGAGAAATGTACTTTTGTAAAGTGGCTGGGTTTTAAACAACAGTTGTTATTAATTAGTCTTTTCTTCTAATGTGAAAATACCATATGCAATTACTAAATTAAGTTAAAGTCACTTGTCTATTTTTTTTTAGTCAGAACATTTTAGTTGGTATAAAATACACAAATGTGTTCAGTTGAAACTAGACAGTTAACCTTATTTTCTCCTTTTCCAGAACTGTTTTAATCTGGAAATGCAATCTAATCATTGCATTGGCTCAAACAATAGCTTAGCTTCAAAACATCCCACTGACAGCACCCCACTCCTTTGTTTCTCTGTCATCAAATGTCTTAAGAAAGAGAATAAAAAATTAAATATTCTCATGAGTAGTTACTCAGAAGACCACAAGGTGCAGTCCTGTGAGAAACTGAAGATGCTCTGAGAAGTGAAAGCATGGTCCTCCCTTAAGAGAAGTGTAAGACCCTCAATATTACAACATGATTGTTTAGAAATAGTGTATTGCCCTTTTTCTTCCTTGTTCATTATTCTTCTCCTTTTTCTCCTCCTTCTTCTTTTAAATAACAGGATATCTTTGTCATTTCATTCCTTTAACTACACTGTAAAAGCCTTATCCTCTGTCAGTGGTCTGCTTGCCTACAGGTGCAAAACTTGGTTTTGGTGAATTATCATAGAAATACATACTGCCTTAAAGGTATATCCTTCCAAGGGAATAGATCCCTCAAATAAAAGTACAAAGCCCACTTTGCTCCCTTCTACTTGTCCCAGTTATGGAACAAAAAATGCTTGTTGGTTTCAACAAACAAGATCTCTTGCAAGGTGATTTGAATGCTGTATTTTGTGGATGCAGCAGTCATGTACACAGTCGTTATACAACTGACAATCATGGAGAACCGAACCTAGTTGTGCAATTTGTTTCATAGTTTTCTGTACTAACAGGGTTACAATTCCCTGCATTTGTTCTGCCCTATGCCGCCACTTTACACTCTGATCTTTTATTAATTCTTCTTTAATGACCTGTTCATTTGCTCATAAACCCGATCTCCATGTCTCCCAATCACTTTATTAGACAAGTTACAGCCTTCCCTTCCCTTCCCTTCCCTTCCCTTCCCTTCCCTTCCCTTCCCTTCCCTTCCCTTCCCTTCCCTTCCCTTCCCTTCCCTTCCCTTCCCTTCCCTTCCCTTCCCCTCTTATTCTTTTTCTAAAGACTTCACATAATACAGCTTTTTATCCCATCTCTGCTGTGTCTCTACATTTCCCCTCATTAGGAGGACATCCCATTCTCCTGGTGCCTGCTCCTGAGAGTTTATGCCCTCTAAAACACACTTTGTGGCAAATATCCTCTTCCTCAAACTTGTGGAGTAAATATGACAGACATAGGATTGATAGTGGCAGATGATACCTGCCTACCTGAGAAATACTCTAACATTTCTCCGTTTTTTCATGCTATCACAGTTTATGGAATTTTCAAATGTGTATTCTTATAAGAATTATTACATATTTCTCTAACTAGAGCAGCTGAAACCACATATAGCACAATGTCTGCATAGGCCTGTGACTGAAATGACAAATTATATTTTTATGTTGTATAATTTTCAGTTATGCAATTTCAATTTCTTGAAATCTCTCTTCTCACTTATATTTTGCTCCTCAAATAATAGCTATTTATGATTGCCACTTCTATGCTGTGCCTCCTATGTTCCACCTGCACTTCTTAGTTCTACAAAACGCATTCTTCTATAAAAATGTTAATTTTTGCCAGATTTCCCCCACCCTGTAAATTCAGCCTTCCCTGACCTGTCAACTCAGTTTTCCCTTTGCTTTCCAAGCTTTTCCTCTGTACAGTGATGCTTCTCCAGTGTGACCCACAAAGGTGGTGAGAGGTAGATTAGCTAAGCTTTGGTCCTGGGCTCCTCAAGGCAAGGAAAAATATTTGTATCATAGCAATTATTTAGAGACCTAATTTTAACTGCTGAAGTGTGAAGGTCAGAAGAAGTAGGAAACAGGATTCCTTGGCGTAGTCTTACCTAAGCACACAAAGAAAAGTTATGGTTTCAATACTTTCTTGGAGTAGAAAACAGCTAATCAGCCTCCTGCTATCATGCAAGGACATTACTACATCCAAACATGTTCCTGTAGAGCTTTAAAAAAACTGGCCAACTTTGTTGAGTGTTTATTGCATTGATATTTTCTCCTTATTTCCAGATGCTCCAGTTGGCTTTATTTTATTTTGGAGAGAGTTTTATGTTCTCTCAGAGCACCTCTTGATTAAAATCAGATCATTCAGTTGCTTTCCCAATGTGTTTTCAGTCTAATTTCAGACTTGACATGGCAAAGAGTATAATAAAACTTAGCAGAAAGCTACAGAGAGAAAACCGAAGAGCCCAGTAATAAAAGATTACATGGTTCTCCAGCAGAGTCTAATAAACACAGTGGTGAAGGAAGCAAGTTTAAAATGAAATCTCTTCTTGCTGATTACCACTGGTAAAATAAGCACTTCTGAAACAATGCTATTTTTGTACAAAAGGATTATTCACAAGCACATTGTGCATGACAGCAGGTAAATGCCAGGAACAATGGAGGGAAAACCTTGAGCTCATCCGTGTGTCAGAGCCTTTTCTGTTTCACAAGGTGATCATGCACCTCAGAGATGGGGGCTCCTGCCATGGGAGAGGCATTTGCAGTTTGGGCAGCTCCGTTTGACACACGGGTTTTTGGGAAGGAGGGAAAGAAGCCCCTGTGAGGGGCTGCTCCTGCAAGGTGCTCCATCCAATCCAACAGGCACTTAATGACACACTTAATTTTACCCTTCCCATGAGCAGGTGCTTGCATCCTGGGCTGGATTTGACTACAGGGCACAGCACCTCATAGAATAGGACTTTCACATTTCTGTTCCTGGTTTAGAAGGTATGGGCATGAAGAAATTTTGTCCTTATGAAGTTTTGGGATGATACTCTAATTAAAAAATTAATATTCTCACTCCCCACCTCAAACTACAGCCTCAGAAGAAAAAAAGCTGAAGTGCTACAAAGCTAGTAAAAATTAATTTTATTTTTAAATAAAATTTCTAAACTTAAAAATTCTGTCAGAGAAGTGGTAAAATCCTGGCTACAAGCAAGGTGACAGAAAAATTGAAAGAATAAGGCTATCCACAAAGACTTTCACCTGTGCAACAATGCAAGAAAATGCAAGAAAAATGCATTTCCAGCAGCTGGTATCAAGATTTCTTTTACTATTGCAATAGTAGAAAAGTGGGGATAAAACCAAGATCCCTTGGATGTTCAGGGCTCGGGAGATGATAACAGCAGAGCAGAATAATAATGAGTGCTGCTAACTTCCTTCATCACACAGTAGTTGACCAAAAATAAAATTTTATATATATATATATACATATATATATATATATAAAAGACCCTGGGCAAAATCTGAGCTATGTGTGTTGCTGATGAACAGCACAGGGAGCTGGAGTTGACTGAGGATGGATTTTTTTCTAGTAGAGCTAGAGGTAAATGGCCCAGCTTTCTTAGATTTCCTCCCTGGAACCAAGCCAGGATATTATGGGGAGAGGGAAGGTTGTTATGTGCATGGAATGAACAAGAAAAATCTCCTGTCTCAGGCTGAGACATGCTGGCTGGAGCTGAAAATCCCAAATTCAATCCTTTCACTCCCAGCCTTCTGTCTGCAGACAGCAGCTGCCAGGCTGTTACCCTCAGTGTCCCTTTCTTGGTGTTGCTGTTCCACACTCTGTACATTTACAGATGGATCACATGAACATTGGTGAGGACTGCTCTGCCTTTGGCCCATGGGATGACCTGCTACAGTTGGTTGATGTTTCACCAACCACTAGCCATGTTCTCTATTTAAAAATATACTCAAAGTCTGCTCCTCCAAATTCCCTGAAAACTCTGTGAACTATTAAGGAAAGCAAAAATATTAAATGTGGAAGGTCATTACTCTGACCCTGCTGTTCTAAAATTATTGGCTAATGAATAAAGTAAATTTTAGTGAATTTTTAGTGCATAGTTACAGTTAAAATATTGTCCTTCTTTCCTCCCTTTGCAATAAATTTACTCAGATCCACTTTGCATTAGTAGATGTACGCACATGCAGCTTTAGAATTCTGATGTTATAATTAGATCTGTGTATTTGGTCAGGCAAGCTCAAGGTTGTCTACTAATTTCTTCATAGTCTGGATCTATGTTCTATGCCTAGAACCATTTAACACCCTGTTGAATTCTGCAAAATCCTAGTAACCTTCCTCAGTCAGCATCACATGCATTCTTTTTTTCCCCTTTTTTAAATTCTCACCATCACATGTGGGAGGTTTCCTCTTTACCAGAACAAGAAAAGAATATTTTTCAAAAGTAAGAATAGAAAATGAATATGTAAAATTTTCCTTAAGCTTCATAAAGAATCATCTCCTGAAACTGAAAAAATTGTGAGTCCATATCACCCAGACTACCTTCTTCTAAGAGGTGTGGGGGAAAGAAAGAAAAAGAATACCTGCTTCTGAACTGGGTAGCCTGGGAAGCAGAATTGTCAGCCATAGTAAAACTATTCCAGCTCAGAATCTCTGAAGGACACCTCTAGTATCTTTGCAAGATCTTAACTGACCTACCAGTGCATATGAAACAAAAATGTATTTCATTTCGGTGGTAAAATCCATTCTATCTACAGTCCTATGTTTTCAAACCATGTTTAAATCACTGGGTTTCACCTATTGTAGTGGGAGTATGTAAAGTCCTGGAAGACTTCCACACAGATGGCCTTAATCCCATGGGGAGATAGCAGATTATTGCCAGGGTTATTGGCATTCATGGAGTGCTCAGTCTGGCAGGCAAATGATGACATCAATCTTGGTGAAAAAGGGATCATGCATTATTCTACATGCAATCAAGTGCTAAATTTAAACACTGGTGGGACAATAAATTTTTTTGCAAGAAGGGCCATTAATAGGCAAGGGCCTGAACCATCAAACCTTTACTTACATGAACAGCCTCTGCTCACAGAGGTTATCTCATTAGGCAACTGCCTTACTGAAAAAAGGGCATTGTAATACAGGGATTGAGGAATTAGTATCTGCAAGAACAACTTTTCTAATTATAGACTAAAATATTCATGTATGAAAGTCCATTTGTGGGATTTAGAAGTATGTATGCTGTCTGCTTCTGAACAATGGGAATCAAGAGAAAACTGGGAGTTTTCAAGATTCTAATGAGTACAAACCTTGTTGTAAAACTCAAAATCTATCCTCTTAATATCATGTCCTCTATCACATGGTGGCCAATCCTGTTTGAGCCAGAAACTTAATCCCCATAAATGTCATACCGTTTATATGGTATGCTTGAATTCACTATAACTAATGAGCAATTTATTCTTGAAAGAGGGTACTCTTGAAGATATTGTGCCCTTTATTTTCATGGCAGACAAAGTAAGTTTTTCATGACTGCATCGTCTATATTTTTTATTTATATATTTAAATATAATTATAATAGTTAATCAGAGCAAAGGACTAATGTACAATAACAACACAGATTTTTCCCCCCTGATTTCTGAAACTTTCTGTATTCTGCTCATGGGTATTCCATTTGGTTGGCTCACAGCCAATGTGAACCAGAATACCAAGGTATGTGTTATTCCCCAATGCTTCTCTTCTGACTCTCTTGTTAAAAACTGTAAAATTAGTTGCCAGAAAGAGAAAGAACAATCTCTGCTTTTCATTCATTTTATCTAAAGCAGAAATATTGCAAAATTTTACATGAACACACAGAGAAGGGGCTGGGACAGTAGGGAAGGTGTTAAACATTTGCTGAGGTCTATACTACTGTCCCCTTCCCGAATCCATTTTTCACTCTCTACAGTTTAGGAAAAACCTTGGAATAATTATGATACTAATACACAAAACATATTTTCACTATTTTCTAATCCTAGGAGCAAGGTATAATGTGAATAATTGAAGGCAACGGACAACAGGTAAAATGAATACACAAAGGATTTTTAATTTATTTAAGGTAATTTACCTTGCAGTAGCTTTGTGTTGCCTCTCCCACCGTGTAAATGCTGAAGACACAGTCATATATTCTAGTGCAATAAATAAGTAGTCCTAGCTATTCACTTTTGCAATAAACACATCTCAAGTTAGTAAATTCTTGGTTTTGAACTTTATCCAATCCCTAATTTGGTTATTTCTGCCATAAACAGGGCTAACATTCTAAGGTATCTTCATACATTTATTATATCTCCTAATACTGTTTTCTAAGCAAAAGGCCATTCTTATACTGTTGTTTGGGTTTTTAAAACTGAATTATTTCTAATCATCTAGTAACTTCTAATCAGCAGTCTCAGATGAACTACTGCACCTTAACAAACTTGCACATGCTTTTGGGATTAAATGCTATCCTTTTCCCACTTTCAGTTTAGGCTAAAGAATTCAGTGGAGCCTGGTCAGGGAGCACAGCACTACTGCTCTATACTTTGGTTGCTTCTGTGTGGGATCAAAGCGTTCTCCAGTGGCACAGGCCATGATGAGTGGTCCCATGTCCCTCATCCTGTTTTGCAGTCCCCCATTCGGCTGCAGCTTTGCAAAGAATAGTGGGAAGAAAGAGGGAATAGTCTGAGGATTGATGTGCTGTTTCAGCCTGTGGTGGTTGTTTTCTCCTCTAAGGCAGCGAGTACAGAGCACTGATCAATGCAGACCTCAGATGTGCACATTGGAGGAAGGCAAGGAGGAAGAAAAAAAGTACAGGCAGAAAGCCAGTGAGGGTATGGATGTGTGTGTGAGAGGGGTTGGACATCAGTGCAAAGAATGCTGGGCTGAGAATCATAGAATCATACAATAATTTGGGTTGGAATGGACTTTTTAACACTCACTGAGTCCAACCCCACGGCATGGGGAGGGGAGTTTTAACAATGGCACCAGCTGTGCACCTGAGGGAGCTGAGTGAGACGAGTAGTGGGCAAGGGCTTGTCTCTCAGTACTGGACTGAATGTCCTTCCTCTCTGTGCAGCACCCCTCCAGCAGCAAGCTGTACTATTCTGGGGAGGGGAAGGAGTAATGGAAACTCCTATTCCTCTGATTTTAGAGGAAGCATTAAGTTGGAGTCCCTTTACAAATCATTGGCACTATCCCAACCATCTCGAATGTAGTTCATTCTGTGTGGTGTAAATCTTTCTCCAGAACAATCACAGAGTTAATAGTGCCTGGCCAAATTTCACAAGCTGTGGTGCATTCACTTATCAGAGACAAAAGACAGTACAAAAGAAATCTGCCTTGAAGCAGCAAAGTGCTTAAATGCTCAGCTAGCCAGCTTCTGTCCACCCCTGTGAAAGATTCTTGGTTGTCAGGGTCAGCAGATCTAACATATCTTTGTTCTTTACTGAAGATTTTTCCAACTCATGTCACAGCTTACCCTGTACAGATTTTCCTCCAGGCTTTTTAGCCACTAGAAAGGATGGATATTTTCTGTTTCTCCTTATAGTGCTGTAACTTACACCAGAGCTTTATAGCAGCTCTCCTTCCAGCACATGGGGTTAGTCTAGAGCACACGACATGGAAGCTCCTGTCCATCAGATCTTGTCCCATGTTGCCAGACACTACCACATCAGTTTGTTCCTTTTGGAAATGTGAAGAGCTCCGTCCTTATGGTAATTATTTTTTCTGCCCTGTTAGGACTTCTGAAAGAACTTTTCAAATAATAGATTTTCTTATGTTTAGAAATCATCCGATTTTTGGCTTAACTGCATTAACGGGCAGCCCATACCTGTTTGTTCTTGACTAAAGCGCCTGCGATGCGCTTAGCCTTGGTAAGGCAAGTTTTAACACACATTCCCACCAGGAGTCCCTGGCACAGCTTCGCTCCCGGAGATTGACACCAGCCCCCCCGAGCAAGGACTGGTGCGGAGGGACGGGGTGTTGGTACGGCCGGGGGCTCGGCACCGGGCGCGGTGCGGTGCGAGCGTGGCTGGCGGCCGGGCACACGGCACCGCGGGCTGAAGGCGCCGGGGGTGCCTCGGTGCGGGCGCTCTGGCCGCGGCGCGTCTGCGTGCCTGGGGCCGGGGCGGCGGGGCTGGCTGCAGTCGGTGCCGCTGGCACCGGTACGTCCGGCTGGTGTGGGGACGGGGCGGCGGGCCGCGCTCAGCGCGGCGGCGGAGGTGGGCAGCGAGGGCGGGAGTTGCGCGGCCGCGGGCGCTGCGGGCGGTGCGGGGCGCGGGGTGCGGCGGGCCGGGGCCGCGGGCGGTGCCGCCGCCGTGAGGGGCCGTGCGGGGCGGCGGCCGGCGGGCCGGGCCCTGACGTCAGCGGCCGGGGCGGCTGCGGCTGCGGGCGGCGCTCCCCGAAGCGGCGGTGCCTCCGCTCCTGCGCTCACTCCGCGCTGCCGCAGCCCCCAGCGCCCGCGGCTCCCTCGCCGCGCAGGTAAGGCGGGCTCCGGGGCGGGCGGCGGCTCCGGCACGGCGGGGCAGCACCCGCTCGGCTCCGGCAGCAGCCGCGGCGCGGGGCTCTGGCAGCCGGCCGCCGCTCCCTCGCTGCCTTTCCCGCCGCAACTAGTTGGGGGAGCGGCCGGGCGGTGCTGCCCGCGGTGCCGAGGATCGGCGCGGTCGGAGCGGCGGCGCGGTGCCCCGTCCCGGCTGGGAGCCGGGGCCGCTCGGAGCGGGGCGCGGGGCGGAGGCTGCCGCAGCCGGGTTTGGGGCGGGGGAGCTGCGCAGGGTGGGTGCCTCGGGGCGCTGATGTGTCCGGCTCCCCTTGCAGGCTGCTCGGGCACTTTAGAGCGAGCGAGAGGCTGAGCCGGCAGCATCCCGGGCATTTCCAGCAAGCGCCCGCCAGCAGCCCGACACCGACTGAGATTTAGACGTCTTCGGAGTGGGGAGGAAGATCCTCATCTTCCGTAGCCTCCTCAATGAGTGCCAAGCTCTCCAAAGAGTTGAGGCTGTCGCTGCCGCCTTGTCTTCTGAACAGGACATCTGCCACCTTAAATACCAGCAGCACCTGCATCACGCAAGTGGGTCAACTCTTTCAGTCCTTCTCATCCACCGTGGTTTTAATTGTCCTGGTCACCCTCATCTTCTGCCTGATCCTCCTCTCTCTCACCACCTTCCACATCCACAAGAGGAAGATGAAGAAGCGGAAAATGCAAAAGGCTCAGGAGGAGTATGAACGGGACCACTGTGCCCGCAGCAGCAGTAGCAGCAGCCAGCACCCTGGGACAGTGGTGCAGGGAGAGGCACCCCAAGGAAGAGACAGCCGACTGGGAAGACCCCCCCAGGACTCGGAGATCCAGCGCTCTTCTCCCTCGGCAGCCCCCAGCTCTCAGCAAGCACAGGCTTGTTTGGACACAGCTGGCGTGGGGCTCCTGCAGACGGTGATTTTGTCATGATGGTTTGGGGGAGACCTCGCGAACCTCTGATTAATGTTTGTAAATATCTGAGTGATTACTCTAGTCCCTGAAGAAGAAGAAAACATTGCTAATTCAGATGAATGAACAAGCCCATGATCCAAGCGCATGACAGATCACGTTGCGTTTCTCATTGACTGTGTGAGGAAAGGATGCATCTTTTTACTGGAGAAGGAGCCGCACACAGCTACTCAATATCAAGTCATCCACCTGCACGAGAGGGTCAGGGGTAGGGGGTCCCTTTTCTCTGGACATTATTACCCCAAGTACAGGGATAATTGGGTTTCCCACTGCGCTTGGGATTCCCACTGTGCCCTGTGTCATTGTTACATGGTGTGGGTTGGGGTGTGGGGGTAGAGGCAGGTCTGGTGGGTGCCTTTGGGACCCTTCTGTCAGAGCAGACTGATGGTACACTGTGGTCTCTCCTTTTGTGCTGGGATCTATGCCCCTGTCCCACCCCTCTCACTCCTTTCCAGAACTGGATATTGCTTGATATAGAAATGGCCCCCCCTAGTTGGGCTTAACTGCAAGCACCCTCCGACCCCACGGCCCTGTGCCCCCAGCTGCAGCACTGAGTGACCCACTCACAATCTGGAGGATGGAGTCAGATGTCTCCATAGAGTGGTGCCTGAGCTTTCCACTCCCATCAGCTCCCTTCATCTTGAAAAGCATCCCCTTCCCCATGCCATGACCCGTGAAACCCAAACCCTGTACTGTTCTGTGTGGGAGGGAGGGGTAAGGTGCAGTAACTTGCCTGTGCCCTCCCCAGGGGAGGTTGTCTTTGTACCTGCTGTTGGTCCTGAAACAATCCAGTTCTGCACCAGGCACCCTGCACTGAATGCCTGCGTTTACAGCTTTGTCTCCCAGCAAGGAATCCTGCAGCAGTACAGATCTTGCTTCTAGTTTTTTAGGCTGATGTGTATTTTCAACCCTCCTAATCTTGTAGACAATTAGCGACAGACAACACTTAATTTTATCCTATGTCCTCTGTTGGGAAACAAATAATGCAGTTGAAAACATCCACTCCCAGACTCTGGCAGATATTTATTTTTGAAGTGACTGCTGTGAAGTGGTGTAGTTTATCCCTAGCAATCATAGAGAGTTTTGTTGTCTCTGGCTGGCGGGTGTGAGTGGCTGCTGGTGCTGTGTGTGTTGGAGGATGCAGTGTGGTTTACAGAAAATGCATCTTTGCTTAGTGATCAAATCAATGACCATTACTTGGAGGTGCCTTAACAGCATGCCAGATCCAAACTTTGTAACATATAGTGTGATATGGTAGCAGAGGCAGCCCTCTACTGTGCATACTAACATCCAAAAATTGCAGTAGAGAAAAAGTGATCCCGAGGGATTTATTCTTTTCTTTCTTTCTGTTCCATCATTTAAAGTGATTTGAGGATATAGTAATAGCCCACAGTTTTTAATATTCTGTATTCTTTGTATTTCTCCTCTGACATGCTCTGTCTGCCAGGGTGTCTGACTGAAAAAATCCCAGACACGTAGACCAGGAGGTCTGGAGCTGTAATCTGTGGGTGAATGTCCTTAACCAGTTTAAAACTGGGAAAGAGAATGGCAAAAGTCCTCCATACTCCTATAATACCCCCAAAATGCAGAGATTTCACGGCAGTATTTCTGTCACCCAGTTTTCTTGCTTCCTGATTTTTCCTGGTGTGATGGGAAATTGCTGTTAAGTTTGGATCCGTGCCTCCATCGCTGTAGGGAAGAGCTGTACCAGGGAGCCCAAGGAGCCGCTCTGCCTGCTGAGGTTGGTGTGGAGAGCTGCCGTGTGTGCCGCTGAGCGAGGGGTGTTTACGGCTGGCTCTTGCTGATAATGGCTACTTCGTTGTTGCTGGGCAAGGAAATTGGCTTTGTTTTGTTTCCCCCTGATAAAGGATGCATGAACTTTTGTGTTTAACCTCCTTATGCAACTGCGGCACAGTATTGCACCACAGGGAATAGATTTAGGACAATGAGGAGTGTTCAGTGAGCTCTAATGGAGCTTCCTGGCCGTTGATCTCCACTAAACATAGAGGTATTACTTTCCCCTTTATTTTGTGCCTTTAAACCACCCCCCGCCCCATCCCAAACCAACAGTGTATAATTTCGAGTTTTATAAAAGCAATAAGATGTTCCAAGTCACTCCAGTGCGTTTCTGGTTGATGGTTCCACTTCTTTAGTGTCTGAAGTCAGATACTCTTCCTTCTGCCTTATGCACTCAAGGCATGCAATAATTCCCCAGAAGTGTACTGCTTGTCACATCTCATTGCAGTTATAAAATTGCCCTATTTTTGAAGAAAAAAAGAAGGATGGAGAGATAGATATATATATCTTTATATATATATTATGGATATACAGGTATATGTATTATTTATATAATCTCATGCCACTGAAAGTAGTTGCGAAAGTGTGACTAGAGTTAAAATATTATCATGTAAAACTCTATCCTTTGTTAATTAGCTTTGATTTAATATTTTAATATCTCTGTATTTATGTAAATCTGTGTAAATTATATGGTCTATTAGTAAAATTTCATACTGACTTTAATTTTTGCAGAACTGTGAGCTTCTTGTGGTGTCATCTAAGGTTTTTTATTTCTAAAGTTAAATTAGACAAGATATGAGAAGTTGTAAATTCCTATTATCACACAGAATTACTGCAATAAAGTTCATGCATATTCCCAGTACACAGCCCTATCTTGAGGTATAGCAAGCTTATGAGGTTTAATTGAACGGTCTCAGGAGATCTAGCTGATACAAGCAGGACACGTAGGTTTTCATTTTCATGAAACAATAAGCAATCTAGGGAATAGATGTGGATTTTTAAAACAGAGTTTATGCTTGGAGGTTCTGTCAAATCAATTGCTTCAAAACCCTACAGCTACAGCTAAACTTCTGCACTTAGCATTCAGTATTAATAAGGCTGATGCTTCTTTCCCCTCCTACTTAAACTAGAAAAGAGTAGAAAATTGTTCATATTTCTAAAGCATACATTTTCAGCTAAATGTGAAACTGCCCAAAGGGTTTTGAATATACATATTTTATGCAAGTGTAATATCTATGTATCTGTATCCATATATTTAAATATTTTTGTGTAACCTTTTCTACGATATTTGATAGAGATGCTGGGTAAATGCTTGTACCTTTCTCGAACACGAGGAAGGATTTTTACCCTCTCGATGCGGACGTTCTTTTTCCTGTGAATTTGCACTGGTTTCGATGAGTGACAATGACGACTGGGCAGCTGAGTGCTGACTGATGGAAGCGCAGACTGTCTTCGCTCTGTTAGGGGGCAAATCCTGCAGCTGGATTTTCCTGGTTCTGAGTTGGAGCTGGTTGGCCACTAGCATCCCGCATGTGTTAGAATAAGAAGTGCTGTGGGGCTCAATAGTTCCTGTCCAGTTCAGCTGTTGTTCCCTGGAAGAAGCACGACAGCAGTGACTCCTTTTGTAGAGCCTAGTGAGAACAGAGCTGATGAGCAACGTGATGGGACTGCATTGGATCATCAGCCATGCCTCGTGCTGCACTCCTGTCCTCAGAGCCTGCTGCTGCCTGGGATTCATCCAGCTCCCGCTGGCATCAGCAGGTGTGGCTCGTGCCAACTGCCGAGGGACTGGGATCCCATCTGGAGCCCACACGGAGGGTGACAGCTCTCCACATCACCACTGCTGACCCTGCTCTGCTCCTGAGCAGTCTCCACAGGATGGAAACCACTGCCTCCCTCGAGGGCTGGGTGCTTCAGCCCGGTGGCACCGGGGAACCTGCACTGCTCCTGTTAGCTCTGCTTCTGTGGACCGAGGCACTTCGGTTCCTACGCGGATCACGGACAGGGAATGTCATTTCATCCAAATATATCATTCCGGCATTTCTTTCTTTGGGGGTTTGTCTACTGCAAATGTAGCTTCAGATAAAATTTGCCGGGCTCTCCATCCAGACATGTTTTAACTTTTGATACATCTCTCTCAGATGTATATCTGTAAGTTTATAGATATATATCTCAAAGGAAATGCTGGACAGAAAGCAAAGAACAGAGACTTCATGTTACTGACAAAATTGTCCTATGACAAAAAAAAAGCTTTTTTTTTATTTTAAAATTTATTTTAGAGGCTGCATCTTTAATGTAAATAGCAAGTTACTCTGTGATTAATGTTTTCCATAGCATTTCTGAGTAATTGCTATCTTGTTTCTGGAAAGCCGTGTCCAGTGTTATGAAGCAACTGTGCTTTTTTTCTTCTGTTGTTATGAATATGAGTGCAACTTTAATATAGGGAGGAAAAAAGAACAGGATTTGACTCTTTATACAGGACTGAATTATTTTAAATCCAGTTATAGAATTTGGTTGCTTTTTTTCCTTTCTTGTGGTTATTCTCTCTGCACGTTCATATGTTTTCTATGGGTACTTGAAACCCTACATTTTAATAAGTATGCAAGATATGAAGGGAACCATGACAAATTATGTAGGAAATATTCTTTTTCCTCTTTCGTGTAAATAGCAAAATTTATAATGACTTAGATACTGTTTCATTACATTTCTCATCTCTGTAGAATTTGGCATGACACATATACAAACCTTTAATAGCACTTTCATTTATGTTAAAAGTTAGTACTACTTTTATCCAGGATTGACTTACTCATCTCTTTCAGGTATCCAACATTTTTTCCCCTAAGCCAAGTTTTCCATCTGATTGCAAAATAAATTTCTAGTAGAACAGAGCCTCCTTCTGTTTTTAGTCTTTTACATCTCGGTCTCTGGCCTGAATCCAGCCGAACTCATTAGTGTAGAAAATGTGTTACTATCTTACAAGAACTGGATAGTGTACGAGCCTTGTGGAGAGAGGTGACTGGCAAGCAAACAGGTGAAATGCCTGGCAATGGAAAGAGTTGGCTTTCCTGTGTAGGACTGTGGAAGGGAAGCCTCCCCTTCCACTGGATGGACCTGGGTGAAGGGCGACCTGTTCCAGCCACAGCAGAGACAAGTATCGATGTCCTTGCTGATCCTGTTGCTCTGAAATGTCATTTTCTATATGACACTAGATCTTATTTCTGTAAATTATGTGTAATGTATTTCTTATTCGAGTCAAAGAGGTTTTCATTGCTTCATCAGTACTATATGTTCTCTGTGGATAATTAGAAGAATTAATTTTCCAACCCTTTTAACCTAATACCTCTACAAGCATCAATTTTGTATGAGTTAGGAAATAAATAAATATTTGGATCAAAACCCTGTCAGTAAAGATTGTCTTTATTTATATAATCCGGTGTTCCAGTTGGCTTTTCTTTGTTGTTTTCTTCCTTGAAATGGAGCAATATAATCTGTTCATTATCTTACTTTTCTAAGAGGACAAAGACTTTAAAGCAAATACAGCAAAATACATAACATAAACAGGAAAAATTTTGACATTGTATAGCAGAATGAAATCATGTAGACTTTTTGTTGTTGTTTCACAGTAATTCTTTGACCTCTCTTTCTCATGCCACCTCCAATCAAGGAAAATTTTAATCTAAAATCTTAGAAAGAACTTCCATAAAACACATGCTTTGCTTTTATGGTTTTACCTTTCCTTACTACACAGTTCAGTGACCAAGTACAGATTAAAGCTTTTCAATCGGTATCCCAGGGGATTTTGAGTGCTGTAAACAAGGGGCCAGTATAGTAGGTTCTAAGGTGAAAATATTAACTCTATAATACAGTAAAAGCAGGAAGGGCTGTGGGGTGAATTTGGGATTCTAAAGGAGTGCCTTAATTTTGTTCCTGGCTCTGTCACTCACATTGTGAGGCTCTCGGCTTCCAAGCTCTTTATATAATAATGTAACTAATCTATTAAACAGAGTTGGAGCCTGCAAATACACAGCCCCGAAATGAATAAATTGAGCATCATCTACATAAAAGAATACTCAGAGCATAATACAAATTAGAAGAGTCTTTATGCTGTAATCACCTGGCTTGGATTGTTCAAGTGCTTACACTTGGCAGGGAGATGCAAGTGCCACGCTGCGCAGCTGGGGGACGGATGGCTGGGCAAGATGCTCCAACAGGCACACCGAGAGGCTCCATTTAATTTTGAATTTGAAGTGGAATACGTATTATGGAGGAGAGCCAAGAAAACTAGTGTTTATTTTACCATTTCATCACACATGGCACTTCTTTTCTCAGTGCAGAAAGCAGCCTTGTAGGGTTTTAAACAGAGTGCTGACTAAGGTAATAGGAATATAGGAAAAGATAATTCTTGGGAGTGAACCCATCGCTAATGGAATTCATGGCACAACCTCCTTGAATACAGTGGGGCCTCAACTACGCCCAAGAAAATACCAGATCTCAGTCCCTGCTGGCTGTCTGTCCCTTGCCAGTGTCATCAGACTCTTGACTTCTCAGTATTTCTAGGTCACATGGATTTCTCCTGTTTTTTCACTCACCATCCATACAGTGAAGGATCACATGGGATTACCTACATGTGACATGCTTTTGCTCACTTTTCTTTTGCTTTTGTTGCCTCCTGCTATCTGGCTTTCCACTCGAGAGCCTGTCTGTCTGCCCTTTCCACTAGGGATGGGCTATGTTGGCCAGCTTGTGCCTTCCTCCTAATGGGTAATCTCAGCCTATGTCTGACATTAGGAAGTTCCTCACTGTAAGTCATCAGCTGGTTTGATTTCTGCAAAGATGCTGTAGGACTTTGCTGTCATCTTGGTCCAGCTTGTCACACATTTGAATTGCCCACAGCCCAACCACTCTGCAGAAAGACACAAGTTTTTGAGAAAGTGCTAGACTTCAAAACAGCCTGAGAAATACCAGCACAATTCCCAGCATAGTCTACTGGCATTGGAACAGCATCACATTTCCTGATTAAGCTGCCAACTCAATACCAAAGGCTGGAACTGCTGAGAAATCATCATCCTTTTATATCTATAATTTCTATCTTTCTATCATTTACAGGAACACTACTGTAAGGAAAAGCATCAGTTACTGTAGAAAGGAGACAAAATAACGGAGAGGATATGATTATGAGTATTATTATACAGAGCATATGTAAAACCTGTGAGACAGACAAGATCAACTGAATGTCTAATAATGGCTAGCCACTCAGTCCACATTTTCTTCTTTTAAATAAGATTATCACAATCCATCCTATTATATGTGGTCTTGAATGCTTTTAGATACATCCTTTTACTTTGCTGCTGTCAGTGAGCCTGTACTTGTTTATGAACTCCAGTTAAACCCTTTAAAGTCTATTTGTTTTCATTACAGAAATAGAGTTTTTATTAAATCCTCCTTTGAACAGGCCTCAGCAGTAGCATAGGGGAGCCTTCACTTCCAGCACACTTCTCTGAGCTTGTTCAATCTGATAAACATGTTGTATAAAGGAGGACAACAGATGATCATAGGGGCTCACTGCAAAAATCTGTAAACCATGATTGCACCCAAACTGAAGGCAAGATACCTATTAAATCCTCAGATGGCCACGACTTTTTACCTGTCTACAATGAAGCAAACATCTCAGCTCGAGTTATTTCAGATTTATGTACTGCTGCAGGAGCTGAGCTGACTATAAGCCATTACCTATCTGACAGAGCTTCTCTGAGGTCAGTTCTCCCTGAGATAAAGGGACGAGGATGAGCCTGGTGTAGGAGTGGAAAAGGTGGGTGATGTGTGACAGACGGGTGTTAGTAGGACTGTTTGCATCGCGCTGTAGCCATACTGCAGGTCTAAGGGCAGATTCCTCAGCCCCTATGCTTGCAAGTGAGAAAACATAACAGCATTACACAACTCTTGGTATCAGATCTGTACATCATGCCTTTTCTAAGTGAAAGTTTTTTACAGCTTCCAGAGAAGCTCTTGAGATTGCTATGTTCCAATTAGGCCTCTTTTGTTTCTTTTAAAAAAAAACTTTTTGAATGCTTTGGAAAACAGAAACTCAAAATATGTCAAAATAAAGGAAGCAACAGGATGCTGTAATCCACGTGAGAAAGGTGTGCTGCTGAAAGACACCAGGCTGACAAATCTTTATGTGCTCATAGCCTGGGGACTTCACTACCAGAGAACCGTGTATCTTCTCTGCTGATGTGCACCAGTGTTGCAGTGGGGGGCCAGGAGGAGGAATTCAGATTTCCTCATGCTGATGGAGCTGCTGAACTTGTGATGGCATGAGCTGTCACCAGGAAAATGAAGAGAAAACACTCACCTCCCATCACAGAAGGCATGGGGAAAACACAAGTTTCAGAAAAAAAGATTTTTCTGGGTTAGAATTTGCTGGTTAGATTTGTTAAGGAATATCACCAGGATTTACTTCATGGTACCTTGGCTCAATAACATCTCAGCATGAGGAGGCTTCCGTTTGCCTCCCTGTCCCCTGCCCTCTTCTACCACTCTTCCAGATCACTTCACCTTCACTAACTTATTCTACTCTGAAGCAAGTTTTGGTGCAGCTGCAGGAATGTGTGGCAAAAGAGCTAGTGAATCACTAGGCAGTCACAGCCCCTGGGTGTGCTGTGGAGGAGGCTCCTGACAGCCTGAAAAGGGTGCAGGGGCACTAAACCTTTCAGAGCAGTTGTGTGAGGAAGGGCTAATGAGACCACGTGCTTTGATCCCTGTCATGGACATCTGGGATTAAAATATTGACAGCCTTCTGTGGCTGTGGAGCTCCAGCTGGCTCTTGGGCTCTGGCACACCTCACTGCCACAATGCCCTCAGCTTTCTTCATACCCTGTGGTATAAAACTCCATTGGCTTGCATCCTTCCTCTGCCTTTTGAATGGCATCCTTCATATTTCCCCAAATATCCCCTTGCTCCTCCGTATGTCCAGCTCCACACAAGGTCTACATCTCCCATCCTGACCTGCCTGGCTTGCAGGTGGGATGCACAGAGCTGCACAGGTGATCTGTGCCAACAAAGCCCAGTTATCCTTGCCTTCCTCTCCTTGATCCCCAGCCCAGTCCACCTATATTCTAAGGAGCCACCAACATTCAGCTCCCTGCTCCTCCCTCGAGCACAGCTGATATTAGCCAATGGACCCAAAAACTGCTGGGGGAGGACAGCTGACAGCGCTTGGACAGCGAGTATGCCTGCACTACAATGCAGGCGTTAGTGAAAGAAGTTATTTTTCACATCTCGTGAATTGTAAGTAAATTTCAAGACTTTTTTGGTGCCTGACTCAGAGTTTTGAAATGTTTGGATTTGGCAGTGCTGCTCAACAATATCTCTGAAGCCCATCTGTGCTGTTTACACGCTCTTTCTTCAGCCCCCCAGGCATTGTCTGTTTCCTTTGGTTTTCCAGACTGTAATCTTTTGAAGCAGTAAATTAAGGGTTTGTTTGATAATTGTGATGTTTGTGTGAAAGTTGTTCAGAAGGTGAATCATAGATTTCTAAGCCTAAAATGGGATCTGGAGGCATATAGCTGCAAAATTATCTACAGTCTGTCATAAACAGGATTTTAATCCAGTAATTCACATCTCCTGCCTGCCTCCTCTACTGCTTCAGGTCCAGTAGCTCAGAAGCATTCATTTTTTAAGAGTGGTAGCTGATTTCCAGCTTGCATGTGCTGAATCCAGTTCATGCTTTTGTAAGTTCTTTCAGTAATTACAAAAATAGCCGAAAAATGCAAGAATTGTCCCTTAAAGGCAATATTTTCTAATATACAGAATGAAGTTAGCATATGCAGTAGTTATTAGGACACTGTAAAAAACAGACATCTGGCAAGGAAGGTGAGCCATCTGTGAAAATACAGTTCCTATGACATGCAATAACCCAAATGATGCCTCAGTTATAAATTCACAGCACTGGGAGTGCAAACAAAACTGTGTCCTGGGGGAAAACTATGAGGAAGTGTTGCATATGCAACCATGTACCTACTCAGAAGGTGTCAGCTGAAATAAATGAGATGTTGGTAGTCACTATGGAATTTTGCCTCACAAAAAGTCCCCCACTCTATTTTTACAGTATTATCCTTCCCTCCCTTCACCGTTTCTCCCTTACTCCAATATATCTTTAAGAAAAAACAACAACAAAAATATCTTATGCTCTGCCTCCAGATATTTCTCTGCTCAAATGTCTCCATCAGAGAGCTCCTTAGTGAGCTGCATACAAAGAGAGAGGGCAAATCTGGTCTCCTTTTTTTGTGTTTATATGAAGATATAGCTAGATATAGATGTATGTGTATGTATGTTTATAATCCATATGCAAATTCTCTCATACAGATTTTGGTCTGATGACTCTTCTTGAAGCCCAACATTTAACTTTCAAATTAATGAGGCTTTCAGAAAAGTTTGGGGTTATTTGTTCTTTCCTAACTGCTTCATTTGTGTTAGTAAAAAGAAAATATTCTCAGTTATTGAAACTTGTGGATATTTATAAGAGTATAAGGAAGTGGCACCAAAACAATTGAAGCCTCATCTCAGAAGGAATTAGGAATTTTCATTTTGATTTGTCCTAAGAGAAAGAGAATAGTACTCATGCTTATCAATGAGTGCTTCCTAGGCTATGCAGATAGTAGAGGCAAAGTACTGAAGCAAGTTGGCATATTTTTTTCAGCTGATAAATAATTCACAAAACAGCCACAGGATAGTGCACAGAATATGCCTTCTAGTGAGAACCTAAAAAACTCAATCTGTTCTGTTTACCCAAGAAAAATCTGACAGGTGATTTGTGCACAGTCCTTCATGGGAAAGATGTTTTTCATGGGAGTTAATTGGTCAGAATTGAATAGAATATCCTGATGTGACAGTGCTGCAGCTGATGCTGTATAAGATGGATAGCAGAGATAATTGAGCTGTGGCAGATTCTTATCATTCAAACTGTTACTCTGAAATGTCATTACTTTTAAAGAAGTTATGAGGTTGATGCAAAGAGTTTTCGTTAATGACATTCCTGAGATGGATTTCCACAGGAGATTGGACAAGATGATTTTATCATTTTCCTTTAGGCTTCAATCTATTGATCTGCAAAATAAATTTTTCACCATGAAATATATATTTTTTGTAAAGGAAAATATTTATTTTGCACATATATTGCACAGAAACTGACAACTGAAAGAAAACCATTTCCATACTTTTGTTACAAGCCTAGGATTTCCCAGAGGTGAGGGTTTCTCTTTGCTTTCTCACAGCGCACCTTCACTACTGCATCACACATTTGACTGACAGAAGTCTTGCAATACACTTGACAAGAGCTGTTAGCTGCATAATGGCACAGGCTGCCTCAAGAAGTGCTTCAGTCTCCTCACCTGCATACTTCATTTCAAGAGATCAGCTGAAAGGTTAAGAAGTGTGCAAAGAAGGCAATTTCGGGAAAGAGAATATCAGTGGATTAACTCAGGGTTTTAAACTACAATTAAGGCTGGTGATAAGCTAAAAACATTTCAATAGATCAGAGACCAAACTTAAGAAATTATTGGGTAGAAACAGGATAGTAGTGTTCTAAAAAGTCCTCTAGTGGCACTCTCTGTGTGCTCTTGGAAATGCCACAGAGCAGCAGGATGTGTACATGTACAGCCTGAAGTTTAAATGCAATTGTCCTGACAATTGTATGAGCCCAAGGAATCTGCATTCTTCATTTACATGCTTGCTGTACAGAGAGAGAAAGATATTAAACAGCATCACACTGGAGGAAAATGGTTACCTGCTCTAGAAAAGTGACTTGTAAATATATATAAATTCATGGGAATGAAATTCAGTAGTCTGAAGAAAGGCATTAAGTACTCTTGCAATATCTGCTCCACCAGGTAACCTCATGGATGGATGCAGAAATTGCTTCCTAACTCCTGAGGGGTGCAGCTCAGGTTCAAACTGCTAAAGCACTTGCATTTTGGAGGAAAGGTAGAAGTTACTGAAAGAGTCAAAGCCTTTGTGCAGTCAAAGCCTTTGTGTAGTGATAAGTAGGAAGGAAGTTGTGAAATGAACAATAGAAGCAAAAATGGTGGGGAAACTTCTTCCAGGCTTTGCTTTCCTGATGAACTCTGAGCCACTGATAGTGTCTCATGGCTATGGGAAGAAAGAAGGAGCAGCAAACTCTGGGTACTTAGGAAACATAAGGCATTGTCTTGATTCCTCAGTTTGTCCAGGGTTAAGCAGCAACTCAGTGTGGGAATTTGGGTCTGCCTTTGGAAACGTTTCCTGCTTTAGCCACATAAATCCTTTGTTGGATGAAGCCTAACTAATGCACTAGGGGGAAAGACTCAAAAGTTGCAGGGTCCAGATCTTTTACTGGAAGTAGCTTTATATATATCTCCACAGAATCTGATCTAGTGAAAACTGTCTCCACCCCCACCCAATTCTGTATTACAGCTGATACATTTATTAAAAGAGCAGTTCTAGCCTTGCATAGCCTCATATCCTATCCCAGATTCCATTGCAAAACAGATGTATTTACTCCCCATGGTTTTGTCTTGCTCTGCTTTTTTTTTTCCTATTTATATCTATAATAATTTTATGAAGATGTGGTCTTCTATCTGCACAATTTAAACTATCAGCTCCATGGAGTAGTGATTATGTTCACATTAGCAGGCACAAAAATGATGCTGCATAAACACAGAGGATATGCCTATAATTAATAATAACTCTTTTCAATTTTAAGGGTGACTGAAACAAGGGAGAGAGTATTCATAGAATAACTTAGTTTACAAGGGACCTCTAACCTTGATTTAAAGCCTTCTTCACCAACTTGGCAAGTCTATGACTGAAGAGGCTCTTCCCCTTCTCCAACAGATGGATCCCACCCAGGACCAGGTTTCTCCAAGTAAATCCCATGTCTAGGTGGCCGAGCCCCTGCCTGTTGTGATACTGACCATTGGCTCTGAGAACTGTCTTCTATGTAATGCAAAGTGAGAAGATCATTCTAAGTGTATGAAATTGTTTGTGACATTAATTCAGTCCCAGATGTGTTGAATTGTTCTAATATGCGAGGCAGAGAAGCTGAAGCCACAGAAAATGAATATGGTGTGTTGTTAATGTGCTTGATTATGAGAGAATTAGAACACTTGTTGAAATACTGTCAGCTGTGTTTAATTTCCAGTGGATTTATTGGGCATGAAACTCATGTGTGATGACATATTGCTGTTGGCCTCGTGGAAGAGGTTGTATTGTTTTGGATTTTGCTTTTCCAGCAGCAGTGTATTTCCACAACAATATTACCAGTATATGTGATGATTTTTGCTCACTAGAAACAGCAAAACACTTGTAAATGTCATAATCCATGGGACAGTGATATGCTCTTTTAAAGGTTCCTTTCTATAATGAGAGTGACCTCAATTTGGTCACTGCTCACAAATTACATAGCTTACAAGCTGTACGTCTGCTGCAGAGGTACCTGCAGTGGCAAAACTATTCTGTACTTGGATGTAGAAACACATGGTGTGTTGTTCTCCAAGACACAGAGGAATGGTGACACTGGCCTGTAAATCACTAATAAATGTAAAAACCTGCACATTTTAGTGTGAACTGAATGCAGATGATGTGCATTCACAACTCAGGGGACTGAAGTCTCTGGTCAGTTCACTTTGCCTGCTGCATATTTTAGCTGGAAACCAGCTGCCAGCACATCTGGTACTGTACCAGGAGACTCAGTTGTGTGGGTGAAGAAAAAGTACAGATATTCTGCTTAAGGCCAGCTTGGGCTTCCAGATTTCTCATTTATCTCTGAGGTTCACCTCCCAGCAAATCCTCTACACCCCCTGTGGCCCTGGTCTTGAATCAGCTGTGGAGGTCTAGCACCACTGAGGCCTTAAGCTCTGGTACTGCTCTATTTGGCCTCTTGTTTTAGCATTGGTCACCTGGCAGAACGGTGGCAGGCATGAGAATGGGTGCTGTAAGAGCTGTTGGGCTGGGTGAGATTTCCCAAGCTGTTTAGTTGCAGTTAATAAGAAGAGTTTAAAGCCAGGTAAAATCAATTATTTAGCCTAAGCAGAAATCCTCAGGGACTTGATGACTTTTTTGTGCCTGGGACTCACAAGCATGGGATTCTCCTCAGATGTTGAAAGAGATTCATCAGCCTTGAACAGTGGAAAAGAATCCTCAGATATTAGACAGCTGAGTTTAAATTCTTTCCCAGTCTATTGTAATATTAACCCTCCAGCCAGAAAAATGACTATTGTGTCTAATGCTGTGCTGGGATGGTTTTTTATCAGCTTTTTTTGACTGATAGTTCCTTATCTTGCTTGCGTTAATTTCATCTTTTCTGACCTGGAATGGAAATCCAAGCAGAGTATTTTATTGTTTGCATGAGTCCTGCTCTCTTTTCAGTGCAACTTCTTCTGAGAGATAATGGGTTATGCTAGGTAGGTAGAATGTGGGGGGCTTTATTTACCTGGGCTGAAGTGAAGAATTGAGTGTCCCTTACAAAATGTCTGCTGGTAACCATAGGCAGAGATGTTAATTATTAACACAGTTCCCATAAGGCAGGTATGAAGTAAAACATGAGGGACACTGTCAGGTTTGTGAGAGGTTGCTGGAGATATTCTACTGATCTAGTGGTTCTGGAGACATCTGAGGGATCTGAAACTGAGCTGGTGGGCTCTGTGTTTGTGATGCATTTCTACTGTGTCAATCCAGGTTAGAACTTCTAATGCTTATCTGCACTCCATAAGAACCACCAGGTTTCTCCTTTGATGAATATTTGGGCTTTAAAAAAATCTTTTTGTCTCTTTCTAATGCATTTGACATTGATCACAGCTATAAGCAGGATTTATGTCCAAGGGGAACTGATCTCCTGTGGCATTCTTTCGGCATACCGTGTCCTGCACTCGTGAATAAAATGATTACCAGATTAGGGTCAGAGAGGAATTTTTTTCTAGGTGAGACCATCACATTGTCAGAGTTCTTTGTCCTTGTTCTACTCAGCACAGCTGTTAAAGCCTGACTAGCAGTTCTATTTAGCCACAAGCAAATCTTTCCCCTCCCCCCCCACCCCCAATTATTCTATGTCACTGGTGACATACTTGCTCCTCTGTGTAACTGCAGCTTAAGGCTCACTATGTGGTAGAGAGTACTCTGGGATCTGTGCCATGGAGAGGAGTTTGATACTTGCTTTTGACCTGGATAATTACTGTGTGGTTATAAGGGGCTGAAGAGATGGGACCCAGGGTGTCAAGGCCATATTTTTTTTTACCCTAATCCTGTTTCCTGTGTTCCTTGCTACTTCATTTGGTCATCCACAGCAATTAGTGACTCAAGCAATGTTGGGAAAAATTATATAATTACAGTTTCAGAGAACACCTTGCTCTTTTCATAGGTTAAAGTTCAAGTTCACTCCTTGACTTGCATATCGCTGCATGCTGTAGTACTTGGGCAAACTTTAGCCATGTGGCATCTGTGCCACCATGAAATCATGTGCCTGAAAGAAGAGGGAGGGAGAGAGGTGAAGGTACTTACAATAGAGATGGGGATTGGAAGAAATGCAGGTAGGTTGAGCAAATGGCCAACAAGCTTCTTCTAGCAAAGACATTATAATTAAAACCAGAAGCTGATGCAATAATAATGGTTTCTTATGTAATGCTAAATACTGCTGTTTTACTCTAATTTTGATGACAATTTTTCTGCTTCACTGAGCACTGTGCCGAAAGCTTCTTACAAACAAGCTTTTAAGTGCATCATGTAAAATTTGAGCATGTCAGAATAATCTGCTCATTTCAAAGGATCCACTGTACCGAGGCTTCTGCTTCCTAACTGCCCCTGCAGTGCTTTGGATTGCTTATTAGAGAAGGTAGGCACGTAGAATATTAATAGGAAATAGCATGCTTTTCTATTAAATTAACTGGACAGTTTAAAATTCAAGTACTTTGTCTTGTCTTTTTTGAATTGTGGGCAGTTAATGGAGGAAACATATTCAAGGAGATTTTTAGATCATTTTTACAGGAAACCTAATCTAAAAGACAGGAACTCAAGTTGCTGAATTTCAGTGCTGCAATGTTAATGCAGCTACTGTTCTGGATGATCATGAAATTAACTTATTCATGTAGACAAGCTGTAAAATTATGACACTAACTGCCAAATTTAAAATCCGAGTGATAAACAAGTTAACTTGTTTCAGGCACTTAAAAAAATGTTTTAAAAGGACAACTGTTATGAGGGTGAATGCTCATGGAATTTTTCTGTATGCATGAGTTTTCCATATATGATGCAGTATTATAACCAAACAGTAATAGAAAACAGATCTGGAAGAAATATCATTAACTCATCAAGGCTGTGTCCCTGACTTCTGCTGTACCATAATGAAGAACCTGTCTTTCACTGGTGAGTAGTTCATTATTCACCAATCACATATCATCACATTTGGTCATTCTTATGCCATGCATAAAGTTTTAAAAAATTAGTGTGAGCAAACTGTAGTGCTTCATAAAGTTTTGAGGTGTATTTCCATGTGACTTTTTCAAGGACAATGCAACAGTTTGTGTTTGCAAGCAGCACTCAGCTTTTACGGAATTGTCCCTGGGGAACTGAAACCAATTTCAGAGTAAAGTGTTACAGGCTCTTGTCAGAGCTGGTCAACACAGCTGTAAGACTTTCCTATTGTAGTCTGGGATCACTACAGCTCCTGATAGCCTGGAAGGGTTTAAATATTATTTCTTATTTCAGTTTCTGAATTTCCAAAGTCTGGATCACCAGAAAAGTGATAGATTTTGCACAGCTTTGGAGGGGAAGGGGAAGGAAAGCTGGTGGCATCATCTCACTTTTGTAGATTATGAGGGGTGGGGACTGACATTTAGGTCTCCAAAACCATTGACACTAAGACTATTCAGATTTCAGGGGACTGGACTGAAAGTTAGATTTGTGTTGCTTCAATGGGTAATGCTACAGGTGTAGAGACTCTTAATGTAAATGGAATTTCTCTGATCAGGTGTGATGCCTCAGTCTGTGCCTGACACATACAGAGCGCATGTGTGGTTTCTTAATGTGTCCCATGGTAGGCTCCAAAAGCATTAACTGAATCTGAAGGCTTCATGGAGCCACTCTTCACAAGTCCTTATTTTTTGACTTTTTCTCTGCAAATCAGTGGGTATGCATTGCTTCCCAGTCCTGTAGCATAGGTTCCATTGGGACTACATGAGATGTTGTGCAATACATGCCTCTAATCCTCTGCAGTACCTTCACCCAAAGCTTGCCTTGCCTCCAAGTCACCTTCGGGCCACAGAGGGCTTTCACTCTTGAATTCCTTCTAGTTGTTGTTCTGTTTCTGCTGAGAACATTCCCAACCAACCCTCTCTGTCTACATTCTCTAGAGGAAGTGCCTTGGCAAAGGGCATATCCTCTGAAGAACCCTGGTTTTCATGACACAGATTTGTCTTGTCACATTTCATTATCATATAACACTGTAGTCCTTGTAGCAGAAACTTCATAATCTAAACAGACAGAAGAGTTAAAAGGTGAACAGGGGCTCAGGACATGGAATTGGGAAGTTATCTCTCCAAGGTCACACAAATGATCAGTGCTAAAACTGAGAATAAAAGAATAAGATCCTTTCCCAGTGTGTAGGTGATGCTGAATGCCTTCCAAGGCTTCTGAAGATGAATAAACATCAAGTACATTTTAAAAAACATTTTTCTGCTGGAAAATAGTTTCCCAGACTCCTTAGGATCTCATGATTTCCCCAACTCAGACTTTGCCATTTTGCCATCAGATTCCAAGGTCTAGTCTACCTAACTCAAGCACACAAAAACAAGAGCACAAAGCCTGAAGAGAGAACCCTCAGACATTGGTGCCTCCTACCTAAGGAAGTGCTGCAGTGAGATGTCTGTTTTGATTGTTTTTGACCTGTGTTTTCTTCATAGTTAATGGAAGGAGATAACCATCAGAAGGATGATTCAGGCTCAGATGGGAGGCAACTTAAGTAAATGTTACAGTTTAGGAAAGGTGAATCTGGCCTCTGTCCTAAGAATGATGTTTTGCATCTCTGCACTGTGAAGAGAGAGATGACCGCTTCCAAAAACTAATAGATGCTTATCACAATAGAGGGTAAAAGACTCTATTGTCTTTTATTCATTGACATTCTATACAAGTAAAAGAAAGAAAAATTGAAGATTGATGACATCTGCTTTTTCCCCCTCAAGTTGTTGTCCTTCCTTAGTAGTATAAGAATAAAGGAAACAACCAACTAGTTCAGATCTACTTGGGCATAAAAAATCTTGTGAACTGGTCAGAGGACTCATCTACCAAAAGGGTCCTACATAGTTCCTCTTTGTTTTCTTAAAATGTTCAGCATTGTCATTTGATTTAAATGATGATAAAACTGTTCCTGAAGCCTTCAGCATATTGGCTGCAAACCAGGGCAAGTGCTGTCTTTTTATTTCATAAAATGGCTGTGTTTCAATGATAAACATAGCCAAAGGGGAACATTTTTGTTAAACTATTTTAAAAACCCTGCAGTGTATTGTTTCCAATTAGTTGAAATCTGCTTTAATAGGCCAAAGCAATTTTTTTCACAGAAGTTTTATTCAAGTTGTCATCTTTCCTTTGTGACTTATGGGGGGGCTGAAGCCCTTCCATTCTTGGGTGGCCATTTAGAATTTGAGTGAAAATGTTGGCAAGCATTTTGAGCACATTCAAGTCAAAATAGATAGAAGGATTTGGAAGGTGCTCTGGATTTGCCCTAGCTGAGTTTGGCAGTTCAAAAATACCGTCTGGAGCTGGAGACTGCTGAGCATCCCCAGGCACAGAAGCTTGGGGGCCTTGGTAAGAGGGGGTGAAGTGGTGGAAGCTTAGGGGACATTTGTGGCAAAGGTGAACACCTGTATTACTTGTTCCAGAGAAAGGAAGGTGGGGAGTGAAAGGAGGTATGGATTATTTGAGGAGGGAAGACAGAGTATCACCTCAGTGCTGATGGACTGAAGCAGAAGTGAGAGCGCTTCGCCATCTCACAGAGCAGGAGGAAGAGCAGAGCAGACAAAAGGGTCTCTTTGCCATTCAGCCAAGATGGAGGGCTACTTACCCCCACTCTTCCCCACTCCAACATGCAACCAGTGCCCCCTTTACTGCTGCTGTTAGCCAAGTTTGAGCCTGTGCTCCTGCTGAGAATGCCCAAGGGAACTCTCCAGTGTGGACTGTGTGTGAGCTCAGGGCCTCTCTGGCAGGGACAGCCCAAGCCCTCTGAGCACAGAAAGGGTTTTGCTCATCCAACCCATTTTGAACAGGCACAGCACAGCTAAGAGTCCTTTCATTTTTTTTTCTCCTCCAGCTACCTCAAGTGCAGCTCTTCCAAAGCAGAATGCAGGGGCATTGAACCTGAGGGTTCAGTTCCATGGTCCATTTGATGTGACTAAACCATCTGCCCGGTCGTTTCTTTTCTGTATTTTCAGTTAGGTAAATTACCTGCACCAACCGTCTGTGCATCCACACAAGATCTTGTGTTGGCACAAGTGAGAAAATGTGGCTGGGGCCAGAGAGCAGAAGGTAGAGCTATCCCTTTAAATAACAGCCCGGATTTAGGTCAGCTCAAACCAGTTATCAAGCCAGAGCTTGATCTTCAAGGACTCATCATCAGCTTCATGGACGTTGACTTCCAGGCAGTAAAATATTTTTTTCAACCACTGCCTATTTCAGTTTTGTCCCACACATTGTGGGCTTACTAACGCATCCCTATATAGGGGAAATGTTAGGCATAGTTGATCAGTGTTTGTAAAATGCCAGATGCTACAGAAAACTGGAGTAAGAGACACCATCTCAGCTTAGCTTTGAATAAGATGCCTAGCAAAGCATCCAATTCCTGTGCATTGTAGCACTCAAGCCTTTCAAGCAACCCACATGTTGTACAGTGGGTTATGCTTTACAGTGACACTAATGACAGAAACATTCAAAAGAACCTCTGGGAGGTAGGTACAGGCTCTCAAAGTCCTTTGCAATGACTCAATCCCACAAGTTGACAACGTGATATTTTGTGTTCCTGCACTGCTGAACATGCTGGGTTTGCAATTGAACAGGATAGCTTATGTGTAGAAGCCAGTGCAGTAATAGTCATAAATAATAGTAGGAATAAACTCACAATACTGAGGACCTGCAGACAGTGGCACGTAGCAGAGTGGTAATACACAGTATGTGAAGTAGGGAAGTTAGAGTCTTTCCTTGTTCCTATCTTCCATTTTCCTCAAGAGGAAAAATGATATAGATTTTCATGTCTTTCATCTGAAACACTGGGCTCACCTTGTTTTGTGGCAGTGGTTTAATGCAGTTCCTCTTAGAGATGAGATCACAGTGCTGGATATAGAAACCTCGTCAGGTGAGGAGCTGCAGTTGTTGACTGTGCTGTGAGACAGATATTGTGATGATGATTATATACTAAAAGCACACGAGCAATTAGGTCGCATGAAATACCATTTTTTAAAATCATGAAATGCAAAAATAGAAGGAAAACTCCATTTGTTCCTATTTAATTTTTTCTTCTGTATGTTAAACGCAGACTCTAGATGACTTGGAGTGTGAAGTGTGGTTTTTGGCATGTAAAAGACAGTTTGACAAATTAGTGCTACTATAGAACAATAAAAGAGGAAAGTACATCTTGATCCTCTAGTTGAGTTCTCTCCTACTCCAGGCAAACATGCAATTTTTTCTCTTTTGTAAGCATATCAAACTCAGTTGTTTGTTGGTGAAAGCAAGGGAGAGAATTAGGAAAAACTGTAGCATAGCTAAATGTTTCATTGTGTGTTAAACCATCATTCAAGTTTTAATGTTTAATTATTAGAAAGGTTGATAGCAGCAGTTTGGGAAACCTGTCAAAACAGAAATGACAGGTAAAAGAAAATCCAAACAAAAAGCAAAATTGCAGGCTTATATTTTTTGCAATATCACAGAATGGATCTGAGATTTTTCTTCACTTCTTTCTTTCAGGTAGAATTTCTTAGCTCTAAGCACATGAAAATGGAAAGAGCAATTTTATATTATACATACAAAGGAGCAGATTTATTGAGTACTTAGACCTGCTAAAGAAAATCACTTATCTAATCTAACCAATGTACTGCATGATCTTTTTTCAACGGCTAAGACCTCTGCTGGAAAAATAGTTGAAAAATAAATCCAGCAGCTCAGATTCAGGAAAGAAAATTAAGGAGTTGTTCGTGGCCTTCTGTTAGTCCCAACTGTTGCCTGGTAACTGTCTAAAAATTAACTGTGCATCACCTGGCTTCTAAGGACCATGGCATCACTAGGATCCTGGCATCTGCTATGCCTTACATTGAAAAGCTGAACTTCATTTCTTGATTGTGATTTTTTTGTCATAATCAGGGAAGTTACTCAACTACACAGGTAGATAGCCATGCTAAAGTCATTTAAAATATTGTAAAAAATAATATAGAACACATATAGTAAACTACAAAATGAACTTATTTTAACATACGGAAATTTCACACACTCTTTTTCTGATTTTACTATGTAGAACTCCATTCTTTCTCTGAGTGGTGTGGTATTTAATTTCTTTCTTATGTCTGCACCTACTGAGCTTCACCCAAGCTTTGCATGAGACTAGAACTGAGAACAAAATGCATTGACAGAAGCTGTGTCAGGGATACTCCTGAAATGGAAGTCTAATAGGTGTACCTAGATCATCACCTATACCTTGACCAGATTTGTAAAAGAAACCAGTTTTAAAAGACTTTCCAGGTTGTTTGATGCTCTGTTTTGCAGAGATTTTAGGGTCAATTTGCACCTGCTGTTCCAATAGTAGTGCTGAGAAGAATGTGAAGATTTAGATGAATATTAGGTGAGAATACAAATCCTAAGCATTAAACTGAGTGGAACTTGTCATAGACTCATTTAGAATGGAAAACAGCCTCAACATGACCAAGTCCAACTATAAGCTATTCTGTTTAATAGAGCAGTTAACCTGGGACTGCAAGCTACTCCCCTCTTTTATGCTTTTGGCCACTTAACACTGAAGGCCCTGCAGCAGAACTTATTTCAATGCATAAGAAAATCTGATGTGATTTTTTAAAAATTGTTCACTTACAGATGCTGTGTCAGGTTATTATGCAACACTCATCCTAACATTAATTTTCTATGCTTATGGTGCTCTCCTTTGCAGAAGCTCAGAGTGTCCCGCACACACCAGTTAATTAAGTTTCACAATACCCATGTGGGTGCATTGTTTTATTGTCTTAATTGAACAAAAGGGAGAAGAGAAACACAGAGAGATGAAGTGACCTAGACAAGGTCACTCTGCTAATTAAAAGTTTATTTCAGAAAAGAAGATAAGCACATCATAAGGTAAGTGAAGCAAAGTGAAGGTGAACTTACTGTTGCTAAGGTTTATTTGCTATCACAGAACTAACAGAAAACTCTGAAAATTTGGTTTAGGTAAGCTTCTAAAGGAGGCGCACAATCAGAGAATGTTGACTTCTCTCACTACAAATTTTATTCAGTTCTCCTGATACTAGGAAGATCTTGACTGCTTTTCCTGTACTGCCCATGATCTGAGTGGCAGCAGCAGCCTACAGGAAAAGCAGGTGAATCTATAGATGGTGCACTGTGTTAGAGTGTCCTTGGGCAAAATGGCAGAGGAGGGAGTCCCAGTAAACCAGTGAGAGCTATGAGCCCTCCCAGGCTGCCACAGGGAATTCTTAGCCCCAGGGGCCGATAAACAGCCAGAGGAGGAGGCTCTCCAAAGCACTCTTCAGACTGACAGGCTCGCTACCGGAGGGATGGGTATCACACACTGTGTGATGCTGAGGAAGTACATTAGGAGATGGTACAGGACTTTTTATGGGCTGTTCAGGGAGGTGAGGAATGGTAAGGATCAAGGTGGTCTGGGCAGGAACAAATGTGCAAAGGTGAAGGCAAAAGGAGCTGTTTCTGTGTGAGCAGTGGCTGTCAGCACTCTTGTCTGGCTGTGCCCTGCACCTGGTCAGCACTGCCTGGCCTGACTTCTCATTAAACTCCATTCCTTATTTCTATTTTCTTGATACAGGGACTGTGTATTCTGGGGACATGGGGCTGCAGCAGCCTCACCTCTACTGAGCTCCTTGATTCATCAACTCCTGGCAATAAGTATGTATATGTTTATAGATGTCTGTATATGTATCTATATGTCCATATATGTGAGCCACAGTTTTGCTTGTGAGTATTCCTGTCACTCAGTTGCATTTTTCAGGTGGAAAGAGGGGAGAAAACTGCAAATTAGGGTCATTTGGGAAAGTAAATCAGCCATCTCTGTTGACACCAAGGACCTCCTTACACAGCTGAGCTATCTTTTTTCCAGAAAGGTGGCATCAAAGGACATAGGCAGTAATTTGTTTCAGGAAGGTCAAACACATGTGGTCCTTCACAAAGCTAAAAAAGCCTCATTCTGCGTCGTTAGAAGCCAATCTTTTCTATAGTTTATAAAGCTTTCCAGACATTGCTTTCTAGCATTGCAGGTGAGACTCATCTAAAATACTTGGAGAAGAAGAACATTAATCAGCATTTTTTTCTAACATCAAACCTTCAGGAACAAGCAAACTGAACATATTTGCATTTTCAGCCTTCCTCCTCTTGAACAAGGCAGGGAGTATGTTGGAAACAAAATGAAGAGGGCTTTTTCCTCAAGAGGAAAATGAAAATCCAAATTGAGGTCAAAACCCAATAATCATCACTGCCTTAGAATTGAGAAACCTGTGTGTATCAGCACAAGCTCTTTTTTTGTGGATTCCTTGCACAAAATCACTGATGACAATCTATGTGATAGATAAATTACATCCCACTCATTTTGATTACAGCTTTCCATTTCTCTTTTGGAATGAATGCCCCAGTACTTTCACATGAGTGAACTATAGGACTAGAAAAGACAAACAGCTAAGGAGAAAATAACAAAGCAACAGAAGTGGTGGCAGTAAATTGATGCGGTGAGTAAAGAAAGGTCATTCCCCATCACTGTGTCAGCTGGGGCTGTGGAGACATGAAATAGTTCCAGGAAAAAAAACTAGGCTATTTCATATCAGTTCTGTGCTATGGGTAAAGGTTTGTTTATTAAGCAAGTCCTCGATTTACATCCCTTTTAGAAATCTGTGTGTTGCCACAGTCCATGTAGTACATACAGTAATAACACAAGACCTTCTGAAAATAAGAATGAGACTTGTTACGAAGCTGATGCAGATGAACTGTTTCCTGTTAGAAAAAGATAACCTTAGAGAAGAGCACCCCAAAGTCACATGCCAAATCCTAGCACTGAGCTGCTGGAAAATATTTGTTTTGTGATAAACTGTGTAGAGCAGAGGTACAGGGTGGGTCTGTGGAGGCACAGGGTGATGTCCCCCAGCACCTCATGCTGAGTACGCTGCAAAAGCTGCACAGAGGCTGCTCTGCCATGCACCACCAGGACATTGTCTTTGCTCTGGTCCTTGGGAGTGTGCCCACTGCACAGCACATGCATCAGTAGGAGTAGCCAGCAGAGCTGTAACCTGCCACCAGATTCTGTCCTGGTCATCAGCTGGTGGAATTTAATAATCCAAGGGGACCTGGAAAATCAGTGCTTGCATTAGCATTTTAACAATGGGGCATCTTTCAAATTTAGGCTTATTATTAAAATTTTTATGGTTCCCCCTGCTCTGGCAACACATGAATGAATTACTGATTAATTTCACAAGGCTCAGTTTTCACTTTGCAGTATTAATATTACCCATCACTAATTCCTGGCAGGTTATTGTAGAACGCTGATGAAATTTGTCTGGTATTAAATGGATCACAAAGTGATGAATCAAGGCCAGAGTTCCTGCACTATCTTTCTTAATTATAGCTAGCATTTATGGCCACCTGATGTGGAAAACTAACCTCTTCCCAAATGCAGCAGGGTTTGACTGTGAATGGAAAATTTAAAAGCATCTCATGAAAGTGTCTCTGGCATGTTTGTTTTTTGAAATAGGAAAGATGCCATTTCCCTACACAAGATTTTTGAAATACTGGTAAAAAATTTGGGCCTACTCAAGGCCAAGTTGTTGCTTGCATGGGATCATTTTCTGAGGCAGTCAATTACCTACAGGCCATATGTCACAGCTTGGGAGACCTGAGGCAGGTGTGTGTTGGAAGAACCCACTGTTCCATCTGCCAAGTTTGTTTTAAATGTACATAGCATAAACAAGCCCGAAGTCCAGCTGGAGTGCCAGCCAGTGTGGCAAGGCAGATGACTCTTTAATTTCTTATGGAAGCAATGGACAGAAAATAACCCCAACAGACTGAGGGAATTTATCAGATCTTGACAAAAAATGTTGATGTTTCCTGTTTAATACACTGAACTCTTAGCAATAAAAATGATCATGTGGTTTGGAGAGAAGTCCATCTTGGGAAATGGTCAAGGGCATTTCTGTCCATTGTGTGCTGAAAACCAAACTCTCATCTCACAGATCATTTTGGTTTCCTTGAACTTCTCCTCCATTTCCCCTGCCCGGAAACGACCCATATTGGTGCAGGTTTGTTCCCCAAAGTATTTCAGTAATACACAGCCAAAACTAGATTGATTTATGGAAAGTTGACACCTGGACACCTAGGTAACACCTGGGCTTTGGGCAGCATCCTGTGTTCATGGCAGTGTCTGAGAGAAGGAAAATAGGAGTGTGAGGTGATTTTGATAATGATGTGGATTGAAAAACATCTCCTTATTCTCATTTGACATTTCTTATTGAATCCTGTCTAGTATATACATTGTTATACACAGACACGGAGATTATCCTTATTCTGTTTAATAATACTGAGTCAAACTTATTGCTGATGTAATAATTCTAGCTGTGTACATTTAAATATTCTATGAGGGTGCCACTCACATGGGGAAATGTCAAGGTTTGTCATTGGTTTGGTAGATATGCTAACTGATTTAATTGCTTTTTGAAAAAGTGAGCATGTCAGCAATGAGCTATTCTTTGTCATGGCTCTGTCCTGTAGATTTTATGTTCATTTATGAAATAGAAGGCCTTGTGCTCATGCCAGCCTATTAATGTGGGAATAAATATGTGTAGGACCAACAAAGAAATGGCAAGGATAGTTCCATAAACCTGGTGTGAGTAAAACTATATGTAGGCCTTGTTGTTTTGGATTGTGTGAAGTGTTACCCTTTTAAAAGAAGACAGTGTGGCCATGGAGATTCGCAAAACTGAGAAGTTCATGTCATGAACCTTTCCCCAAGGGCCTTGCACTTGGGTTAAATAAATGAGAACAGCCAGAGGGAGAGCTGAGCTACAGCCAATTGCACTCAAACTTTGCTACCTGAGGTTTGCTGCCAAGATGAGAGCAAGATCTTTGAAGACTGGTCCTGGGTTCTAGATCTGTGATAAACAGTAATAGGAAGACGAGGTGGAGAATGTGCTTGTTAAACTCTCCTATGACAAAGACTTGTGAAAGTGCATGCAAATGGGAAATGGAATTTGGAATTTTTTTGAGACAACTGAGGAAAGTTCTTAAAGCTGATGGAGTGTCTTTATTCAAAAAGGATTAATTTGTTGCATAAAAATTAAATGGACTGTTTCTAAAAAAAAGGACTTGGAGTTTACCATGGTTTATAAAATAACCACAAGTCAATATTTTTAGGCTATGACAATAAGAAAACCAAGCATTTGGTTGGGACATAAAAAGGGATCCCTGGAAATAATCTTCCTATTCAGAATGGATATAGTGTTTAGTTTGGGAAGCTGTATTTTGAGAAAGATGTGGAGGAATTGCAAAAGGCTTCTGAATGATGTGGCCTAAGAATGACAGATGAATGAATTGCTGTAGTTTATGACAGAAAAGAAAATGCAAGGAGATGATATGACAGCAGTCTTCCAGTATGGAAAATATAGTTGTAGAGGAGAAGACAGAGTGTTGCCTTTTGTGTTCTCTCTCTAAACAGAATAAAAGGCAGTGGGGTTTACTTCCAGAGAGAGGAAATCAATGAAAGAAGGACTCCCTAAGGCCTTTTCAATAGTAAGAATTAACCCCACTTTCAGCAGTGGGTGGCCTACTGATAATGTCTGGTACAATCCTAGAGCAGAGTTATGGAAAAGCCTTATTTCCACCAGTAGGAAACAGGAACTCACTCCTGTTAGTAACTCTTGACATCAAGGCTACATCCCAGTACAAACAACTAATTTTGGCAATCTTGGACTTTTTTTTTCAATTTTAAGCCATTTAACTTTGGGAAAATGACCTATAAAACACTCTGCTTGGCTCACAATGACCATGGTTGCTTTATGTGATTCTAAATTACTATAAGCACTGGAACAGGGTTCTCCCAGAGGACAGCCAAGTCACCCTTGATTGTACTGAAGGTAATGGTCCTCATGCCAGCAGAACAGCCTACATTCTCCACTGAAATGATTGATCCCAGACAATGAATAGCTGGTCATGCCAGTTTATGCTAGTTTATGGCAGCCTTAGGCTGCACTTGGTGTTGAAGGATGATGCGGCACAAAATGCTGTGATATTTGTGCAGCAGACACTACACTAAACTGTAACAATCTTAAAAGCCAAATCTCCAGGGAAAATAGGTGTTTGGGTTTTTTTTTTGTTGGTTTGTTTTTGTTTGTTTGTTTGCTTGTGTGAAGTTTTGTTGATCTAATTTTTATCTGTTAATTTAGAGCAAATCCTGCCTTCATTAGTTAACTTTAGTTGATCCTTTCCTTTTTTAATGTACAAGTTAACTCAGCAAAGATAAATAAATAACAGTTGCTAATCTCAGCAGGGGAGTCTGTAACAACACAAGGGAATGTGGTTAACAGGGGAATTTGTAGTCAGCAGCTCTAGAACGGGCTGGATATCAGCAGTCTGGGAAAGTCAGCCCTTCCTCTAAGCCTGCTCTCAAACATTTTGGAATTCCTTCTAGCTTCTCTTTCTATCATGTGATACTGCTGGGAAAACATGTCAGGGTAATCCACCCTTGATGCAACTGCATTTTGGGTACAGCCTGAATGTTAAGAAACAGAAAAAAGATCACAAGTCTTATTTTATTTATTTCTATGACCACGAGAATAATATCAATACATTTTCTTTACTTTTCCTCCCTTCTCCACTAATTTTAGGACTGCTTCAAGCTCACCTTTAGCTGATTCAATTGATAAAGATGAATAATGTGCATGATTAATGCACATTATTTGCCTGAAGTCCCAAGATTTTGACTCACCAAAAATTTCAGCTGTGCACTGCTGTTAGAGGGTGTGTTATATGCAGGACCTCTGTGCCCAGTATATCACAGCTGCCTGTATATACTGACTTCCAGAGGCTTCGCTGGGATTAGCCACATAGTTAAATCAGAGATGAAATACATCACAGGATTCACAAAATCCTATATTTTTGATTCTCTGTTTCCTAAAATCGACCTTGGTATCGTTATCTCTCAAAAACATTGCACCAAGGTATCCACACTGAGACATGGCAGGGATTGAGGCAGAGTCTCCCCAGAGAGGCAGCGAGACAGGGATGGAGAAAGCCTCCCAGATTGTGCTTCTCATCCCCCAACTTGACTAGACATGTTTTTGCAAAGGTGAGTTTTGTTTGCCTCAAAACACTGTCTGCAAAGTGAGCTCCAGAAATTACAGTTATTCAGCAGAAATTAAAATCTCTTTGCTATCACTGAAGTGACTTTATTCATCTGGAAATAGCAGAGCTTGTGGAGTGGTGAAGTTAATTCAGCAAGAATCAGGCCCAAATATCCAAAAAGCAATTGCTTTGTGTGTTCATTCTCCCTTTGCTTTTAAAGTCTACATTTCCTCTTATTAATATAAATTGTCAGGACAATGGCTACAGTGTGTTTATACTGCCTTGCACAAATATGGCAGCAGATCAGGGTTGCATGTCAGGTATACCTTTATTCACTTTATGTGATGAATAATTCCAGCACATAGTTATAACAGACCCACCATCAGCCTCTACGTACATATCAAGGGTTCTGGCTGCCCCTGTACATCTTTTTTTCACGTATATGGCAAACCCTCCTGGTCTGAAAAGATGAGACAATTGATTGTAAACTTGGAAATGATAAAGAATAAATATGGCAATCTGCAGCTGTCTTTAAATTGTTCCTGGCATGAAAATCCCATAAAATACCACTGACCCTACAAAACGATGAATTTCTATTTTAACACAGTGACTGTTCTCTGTTATCTCTTTACTGTATGAGACTGTAAAATGTTCAGTACTGTCTTGGGACCAGTTTGCTTCTTTTACAGATCTGGAAAGGGTGCCTGGGAGTAGCAATTAGCACAGGCTTCTAATGGATGCTGCACCTTCCTGGAGAAGCCTTCTGGCACTTGGTAGCTCCATGTTGAAGTGCATTGTGTCTCTTAAGGAAAAGATAGAGTAGGAGGAGAACAAATATAGTAGAGAACATAACCAAGCCTCATGAAGGAGCAGGACCTTTTGGGTCAGAAAGCCTTGTCTATCCCCAAACAGCATTTAATGAGATTTTCACATGCTGAACTCCCCACCAGACTGACCTGGCAGCACCAGTGACTTCATGAGTGACTACATGCAAATTGCTCAGTTGATATTCAGACATTCAAGTTCCCTATTTAATCTCTTTAGGAATTAAAAGATATTCTGGCCTTATTGTCTTTAGATGAACAGCTGCTGTCTTCAGCATATCTTCTTAGAGTGAATAAGTATCTCAATTGCTCCTTTCTTATTTCTGTGTCTAGAGTTCACTGTTTAATTCCAGATTATAATTGCATATTTTTCTGTGGTTTTATCAGTTTCTTGAACTTTACTGAGCTTTGAGTAAGCACAGCTAGTTGAATTTAAGTAGTTCAATTAATTTTACATAGTAGCTGGGTACAAGTGAAGGTCATTCTTGAATCATTCTTAGCCCCTCAGTAGGGCCAGGTATGACAGGGAAGTGGTACAGTAGCTTGAACAAAATCCATTCCCCTTTCTGAGCAGCAGGTTTGTTGCAAAGTTCTTGGAATGGAGAGTGGCAGTGCCCATCCCAGAAAAATGTCATCCCTGGCTGGGTTTTTTTCAATTTGTGTAGAGAAAATGCTCACATTACATACAGCACACTGCACACAAGGATATGCATTTTTTTAATGGTTTTCAGAAGACTCAGTGAAGGCAGGAAAAAAACAAAATACGAAATCCCCAGAATGGAAACCTAAATGATGGGTGTTGCAAGTGCAATTTACAACATACTTCTGTTATTTCCTTGTAGGAGACATCTCTAGCTATGGCATTACAGCTGATTGTTGGGGATGAAATGGTTTGGCTGTAAATAATATGGCCTCAGCAGCAGCTGCTTTATGAACAGTGCCCAGCTGACAGTCAGAGATAGCAACTCATCTCTGTGAGGGGGCAGCTCATGTGCAGCGTCTCTGAACAACTTCTGCCTGGCCAAAACATGAACCAGGTCATGGATGCTTGTCTTATGTTTCCTCCTCTACAATCTAGAAGTGCTTGATTCATGTCAGGACACTACAGAAACTTGGCTTTGACTGGGCTATTCTCCTTCTCAGCTACTATTGCTTCTTCTTTGAGTCAAATTCTTGAAAATCCATGCCTGTTGCATTCTGTACTTGACCTGCATTTGCTTGGAACTGGAGACAGACCTGTATTACCTCCTCAAGCCCCTTCCAACCCAGTCACCTCCAACACTACCTTCTCAAAAAGCCTTGGTTTCTGCCTGTAATAAACACAAAGCCAGCTCTGCTCCTATCTTGTAATCAGCAGTTGCTTTGCCATAAGTGGTCTGTGTTTGACTGTTGATAAGTACAGTGAAGATATCTTTTTAAACATCATCAAACTACATGTAAAATTTATGTTTTTACTGTTTGCTTCAAAACATAAAAATACATTGGAATAAATCTGTCGCCCTGCGCTTCAGTGACTTTTATTACACAGACTTTTTATAGAGTGAATAACTTTTTGTTTTCTCTAGTTTTTTTTTTACAAAGATAAGCAAGTGCTTTCTTTAATAAACAACAAGGTTCACATCACACAGCTATTCTGCATGCACTGTTTATTTTGTGTGTGTAGGCATAGCTGTGTATTCATTATTTTAAGGACGTGTTAAGACAGTCAAATGAGATGAAAAACTGTTTGAGTTTTTTAATGGAAAAACACATCTAGAAAGCTTATTTTAAAATTAAATTTGTATCCCTACAGTCTGTAAATCAACATTCAAGAAAACTTGTTCAGTAAATATTCTTCCTTCAGCTCACAATTTGGAAATGACAAATATTTATTGACTTCCAGATTATTGTAGAAATTCTAATTAAAGGCTAAATAGCACAGTTTAACTATCTATATAACAATGCAGGCACAACTCTGATCCCACCAGTGTCCATGGAATAAGAGTCACTGATTTTGTTAGTTAATGATTTCCTTTCCATTTTAAGCAAGTACAACTAAAAAGAGGTAACCTTTTAAACTGCTGTCTACCTTAAAATTTTATTTTAAAAAGTTCCCATACAAATCTATTTGTAACAATGCTTCATAGAGTTAGGCTCTGAGTTAGTACCTTGAGGCAGCTATCTTGAAATTACTAGTATTTGTCACAATTGTTTTTAAATTTGAAATTATGTTAATACTGAGTGTTTTAGGCAGTTATGTAAACACCATCTGGGCAAAATATTTGTAATTATTTACAAACAAAGAAAAAGTATCAGGGAAGCTTTTTCACAACACCAAGCTGGCACATTAATCTAAGAGAATGTGTCCCCTAGTGCTGTCCGTATGCTGGTTGCTCTTAGGTCAGTGATGTCCACTGCAGTTTCCCAGCTGTTTTGGTTTTGCACTTAATTATTTTGGTTTAATGAACAAAGAGAAGTATGAAGGACTGTGCCAACACATAGAAAGGGAAGCGCCTGGTCATTCCTAAATCAATGTTCTTCCTTGGTCCAGGGAGATATATTTAAGCAGCACAGAGGCGGCACTTTTGGAGTGGTAAAGGGTGTCCTCCACCTGCAATGCTGACTGATGGCCTTTGGGTGAGGGACTTCAGAACTAAGCCAAATGCTCTGTCTGCAAAGTCCTGAGAAGGCCCTGGGGCCATGTGTCACCAAAAGAGAGGTGTTTGTTTGTACCCCTTTTGCTACCTAAAGTTTGCTCTCAAAAGTCAGTGTCCGGATAACATCCCTACAGGCACCTATAAATGCATGTCACTGAGTGGCCATGACAACACACTCACCTGATCTGACCTGGGCATCCCATCTGGAAGGATGTCTCAGGATTTGCAGTATTTTATAGGTGTTTAAAGAAAGCAACCTTCTCCTAGAGCTGTTAATAATAACAGGGAAAGCATCTACATGCTAAGGCACAAATTCCAGCCTGCTGTAGTACAGGTAAATCATCCAGCTGCATCTGTCCCTGAATTGATTACGCTGAGCATTTCCAGGAGCAGAAGGGCCAGTGTCCCAGGTGCTGACCTGGCTGCTTCCTGTCCCTGGATCCAGTGGGATGTGCCAAGTGCCAGCAGGACCACAGGCACCAGGGGGGCTGAAGGATGGCTGCAGTGATCCAGTGTGTAGCACTTCAGAGCTTGGGCTTTTTTCTTTCACTTTTGGTACTGCCACAAGAAAGGACATGTTTGAAGTCCTATTGTCCTGTCCTGATCTCCTTGTTCCAAGCTGCCACTCAAGGAAGGGCAGCTGGAGCCTTTGGCTGCAAAACCATTATGGAGTGACACTACTGCCTGCAGTGATTTCCTGGTGCTGTGGGGCCCATCCAAGGCAGCAGCAGCAGCAGCAGCAGCAGCAGCAGCCAGTGATCAGAGCCTCAGAGTGAATCACGCACCATCTGTGCCGGTGGGCCGACTGTTTGTGTGTGCAGTGCTGGCTAAATGTGTAGCCACAGCACAGGAAGGCAAATCCCCCTCGCTGGCAGGGAGAGGGGCACATGGCTGCACCTCTTCACAGGGCTGAACAGGTGGGACAGGGGTGCTGGGGTGTGTGTTCAGCCCTGAGGGCTCCAGGGGCTGCTCCTTGTGCTGGCTGTGAAGGGGTGTGTTTGTGGTATTGGTGCTTCCCACTAAACCCTGCTAATGAACAGGGGATGTAAGAATGTACCCCTTGATGGCTGAGTGACAAAACTATCCTTTGTCCCCTCAAAAAGGAAAGAAGCCCAGAAGATTCTCTCCTTGATTAGGTGAAAAAGCCACCTCATAGGCCTAGGGAACTTCACCTCAAACTTAAGGATAGCTAATTGGACAGAAGCCAAAAAGTCCCACCTGGGCAATTTACTAGAAAAAGAAGTGAACAAAGAAATTAATTGCTTTTGTAAAGTGTTTTACCAAGAGCAAGAACCTCTAACACCTAGCTTGGCTTTTCTCTGTTTGTTATTTTGCCTTTTATTAAACGTTTTTGTTCCCAACGCTGCAACGGAAGCCATCCTGCTGATTCTTTATGCCTTCAAGAGTAGCTAAGCTATCTTAGGTGTGTTATAGACCTCCGAGAGCTTATTACACCTAGCTCAATGAGGCTACTATAACAAGGGGAGAGATTAGACAGAGCCAAAACTACTTCTGGGGCTATTCTTGGAGCAAACTGGGTGAAGCAGCCAGGTAAGGAGGGAGCTCTCCTTTCCTTGAGTGCAGAAGTGGAGCAGGAGTAGAGGAAGGTGTATCTGGTCTCTGTCCCCAACATGCTCTCTGCTCAGCCCACCTCCTGAGCACACAGGGGCTGTGAGTGGGTCCCTTGGTGCTGGATGTTTGGACACAGTAGGCATGATGAGAAAGAGGTTAAAATTTGAAGATTAGGGGTCTGCAACCCTCTTTATGCTGAGTAGGCTGTGGCAGTCATTCATGAACCAGAGCAGTGTCAAAAGGCTGTGTGTCCTGCCCGTGGCTGAATGGGGGACATGCACAGGTGTAGGGGATGGTTTGCATGGCCCAGCTGTGCTTCTGCACAAATATAACCAAAGAAATCACTTCTATGGTCCAAAGGGGAACCTGGCGCCTCTCCAGAGGGGAGGTGGGGAAGGTACACCTGCAAATGTGTATGGGTCTGCCAGCAAACACTGGCAAAGCTTCTCTGAGTACTTCTCTGCTTTTAACACTGTGTAATGGGCTCATCTCCCCTGGACAGTAGTAAAAGTCTCCTTTTATTCCCACTAAACCACAGGTAGGTCACCAAAGGTAAATGCAAATATCTGAACAGTTTTGTGTCCTGCTTCACAATAAGCAGAGTATCGCAGAATCTTTAAGGTTGGAAAGGACCTCTAAAATCATCAAGCCAAACATTAACCCAGCACTGCCCAGTCCATCACTAAACCATGTCTGATTCCCACATATACACATCCTTTTAATACATTCAGGGATGCTGACTGTACCAGTTCCCTGGGCAGCCTCTCCCAGTGCTTGACAACAAGCCTTTCAGTCCATAAATATTTTCTAGTATCCAACCTAAACCTTCTCCAGCACAGCTTGAGGCCATTTCCTCTTGTCCTTGTCACTTGCTACCTGGGAGAAGAGGCTGACCCCACCTGGCTGCACCCTCCCTTCAGGCAGCTGCAGAGAGTGATGAGGGCCCCCTGAGCCTCCTTCTCTCCAGGCTGAACACCCCCAGCTCCCTCAGCTGCCCCTCACAGCACTTGTGCTCCAGAGCCTTCCCCAGCTCCGTTGCCCTTCCCTGGACACGCTCCAGCCCCTCAATGTCTCTCTGGCACTGAGGGGCCCAGAACTGAGCACAGGATTGGAGCTGTGGCCTCAGCAGTGCTGGGTACAGGGGGACGGTCCCTGCCCTGCTCCTGCTGGCCACGCCTGGCTGATCCAGGCCAGGATGCCATCGGCCTTCTGGGCCACCTGGGCACACTCTGGATCATGTTCAGGTGCTCACTAATCCAAATGCAGTCAGGGATTAGGGAATAGGATGGCAGGGACCAGAGCTGTGGTCTGCTGTGTCCCACCATGAGCAGAAGAACACACTGTCTGGGAACAGTCTGTTTAAAATGAAGGTGAAGCATGTCGTCATTGTCCCCTTGGGAATTTCTCAGTTTCTAAATGAGTGCCGAATTCTTAGCTTGTAAAAGATGGAGAACTCCAGCCTCTGGGCTTCTGTAACTAAACTATTAAAAATAAATATGGTGTAGAGGAGACAAACCTTTAGGGAAAGAGCTAATTGTTTATTCTTGCACTGGATTCTTTCTTTTTTGCAAGGTTGATTTTTGTCTTGCTATTGACAGTAATTTCAGAGCAAAAAATGATGGAAACAGTAGAATAGAATAATAAAAATACAGTGTGAAAGACCAATTATGTCTTTATATAAGACTGCCTGTACTTTATTCAACTTCACTTTCAATCATTTCACCAAGAAAGATTACAGATTTTCCTCTGGGAAATGATTCTTCAACTGGGAAAATAAAATAATTGGGATTTTTTTTCCAATTTCCTTTCTAAAGTCTTGTTTGTTTAATATCCTCCTATTTCTTCAGATGCTTTCTCTAATCAATTTCTCATGCTGCTTTTTGGTCAAACCCTTTAGATACTTGAAATGGTACAACAATGGTGGGAGAAGATTTGACAACTCTCAGCCCTTAAGAAATGCTCAACTGTTTCATTTGCAGTTAGTTTGTTTGTGTATTATTGTGTTGTATTTGTACTTTTCCCTCATTTATCTTTGAACTGTGACAAACCATCAGATTCAATAATGATAACAGATAATGCCCCTCCTTTTTTTTAAATAACAAATCACACATTTAAAATGTTAATCTCTTGTACTGATTGTCATGGGAGAAACTGGTAGCTATGCTTCAGAACATGTGCGCTGCTCAGCCATTCCTAACAGCAGGTTTTGCATTAGAAAATTAATCATGCCATAAAATCCCAGAGCTGTACACAAATACAGTACTATTTCCAGAACTGTATCATCTATATGTTTTCATCATTTCACTAGTCAGCCTATACCTGCTACCAATAACATGTTTAAAGGTTACTGCTTTCTCACAGATTCAGTTCTCACCTGTCTTCTTTTCCTGGATTAAGAGAAAATAATTACAGGAATTGGGGCTTTGGAAATTTCACTTAATGTAGATATTGTAAAATAGGAAAAAGAATTAGACAGCAAGTCAATCTACCAGTACAAGCACTGGGTTTGTAAGTCAGCATTTGCACTTTTGATAAAACTTTATTTCCTTCTTAATCCATAAACTGAAGTTTATATTCCTGATATTTTTCCATCAGTGCAACTTTCTACAAGCTGTCATCTCCCCAGTCTAAGTGAGAAGGTCATTATGAGATGGGAAGAAACCAGTGGCAAGAGACAGAGGGTACTGTCCTTCAGTCCCAGCGTAACTTTGATCTCACTGGGCCTCCCTAGAAGTCTTACTGCATAATGCAGGATCTAGCAAGCAGACAATAATATTGCTCAGGCAGCAGACAAGCAAAGAAAATACTAACCAGAAAAAAATTGAATGTTTTTTACACGGTGTCTTTTTCATTTGTGAAACCCATGACTGCAATGAATTCCAAAAAGGATGAAGAAATTCAGAGCTTTAAAATGCAGCCCAGTGGTAATGCTCCTCTGTTGGAAACAGAGTGCCAGTAGACTTGGAGAGAGAGTGGGATGTCTACTTTTTTATTAATATTATTTGTTTCTGAATTCAGTTTCTTGGATTGTTCAAGCTGATTGCATACTGGTGAATCAAAATTAAGTGTGGGCTAAACTGGGTGCAGAACAAGGGAGTGGGCAGTGACCCCCTCCAAATCAAACAGCTTTAAGGTTACCGAGGCTGGCCCACACAGATTTGTACAGCTGATTCTTTTCAGACTGGAGACCTAAGGTATAAGATTCAAAGTCAAAGGCCTTGTCTGCTCTCCCTCTCTTCAGTTTCTTGCATCTCATAAGTAATTCTTTGAACTAGATCCTTGTAATGAACAACATCGTTTGTCCTTCTCTCAAATCACACCAGCGCTGGCTGCAATATGTACAGCCAGCTGAGAGCACTGTGTAATTTATTGTGCAAAAGCAGATTTTCTTGTCATGGCTATGTTGCTGAGACTGTCTTGCACTAGGGACAGGAATCTGTCCTAATCTGTTTTTCCCCCCCCTTGTATAGACCATATTTCAAGTTTACTGGAATTAAGTCCCAAGGTGCTGAATACCAACCGTTGATCACACAAGCTGGCACAAGTTAAGTTTCTTGTCAAATTGCTGCTTGCTTTCTTGGCTAGAAACAGCTAGGGAGATTCTTACTGAAATCTCCTCCTTCTGCACTGTTATTTCCCTAGCCACCTGCTCACTCCAGTTAAAGAGAAACACCAGTGTGCTCTGTACCATCCCTTCAGCTCCTGCTTCTCAAAAGGACAGTCTATGGGATATCAAAGAGCTGTGTGGAGAACAGCATGGTGCAGCAGCTCCTCCTCACTGCCTGCTCTTCTCCAGCTGTCCCAGTGCTCACACACTTGAGAGCAGCTGTGTTGCTGATGCCAGGAACAGATGCAGGGTACCAATGGATGCTCAATGTATCTACAACAACCAATAGGCACCTACATGCAATGGCAGCAGAGCGATGCAGAGTTGTCCACCAGAATTCAAACTCTGGTGCAGCCACATTGCTGAGGAGTCAGTGCTCTGGAGCAGCTTGGAGGGGCCTTCAATCTCTGTATTATTTTCCCTATAAGCAAACCATGGTAAAGACCATGCTGCATGACAGAAATGCCTGGTCTCTCACAAGCAGCAGTAGCATAATTTATTATTTATCAAGTGCAGGCATCACACCAAAATGCAGTGGAAATAAGACTAAAAAAATCCAGGCACTAGTAAACCTCTTATTCTTTCAATGTATGCATAAAGCTGAAGTCTGGCTTTGGCACTTTCCCTGTACCCTCCTTTTATATTTTTTTTTTTCATTCTTCGAAATGTTTCCTTAGTCCAAGTGATTTGAAGGGATCACAAAATATTTTTTGGAATTTTTTTCCTGAAATGTGAAATTAATAAATAATTATAAGTGTTTTTTTCACCTTCAGTAATTCTTATTGCAGAAATGCTGTGATCTGTGAAGGTCTGCCTGAAAAAGGCCAGAAGGACAATTCCTCCCTAGGGTGTTAATCACATCTGATCCTATCTAGCCACCATCATATTGCTGGGTCTGTCTATGGGCTCACCACCTCATGTCTTTGTTGAGGGCAGGATCTTTATGTAAATTTCTGTTTAGCAAAATTTGATAGAGGCTATCAGTTCTTTCCATGCCTATTGGATATTGATGCATGAAGGACAAACTCTAAAAGGTATGTAGGAATCCAGAACTGCAGATGGGCACCACGTGCATTTTCAAAAGCATGCAGGTCTTTTTCAGTGTCACTGTAAACCTGTAGAGCATGAGATCACTATACTGGAATCAAACAAATTACACTAAGAAAATCTCTCTGAGCTTTAGCTGTTAAACACCTTGAAAAATTTAACTCCAGGTGATTTCTTGGTAGGATTAAATCCAAGTATATAGATGCAGAAGATACATTGGTTTAAAAATAAATATCCTCAAGACCTCAGAACTCTCTTCACTCTGCTCTCTTGCCTGCCTCCTAAGTAATCTGTACAGAGCTAATGGCATTGTATTTCTTTCTACAGCAACGGCTTCTGAGAAAAAAAGAAACAGAATGAGTTCCATTATGTGCCATGGATGGCCATTCATGTCATGTCAGATAATTAAGTCCTTAGGGTTGAAAGAGGTTTCCTGTCTTTATGGCAGAATACAGAAAAAACCATGAATAACCTTCCTGCCAATTAGAAATAAATACAGGAATATTGACAGGAACACAAGAAAAAAAAAAAACTTGGCAATTACTTCCTCATATCTTTGTTGGTGTGCTAAGACAATTCATGAAAGGCATTTCATAGCTGCTTTCAAACATGACCCAAGCTCTTACAGTGGTTTTATTTACAGAGAATCTTTTTTTCCAGCAGTAACCTCTGAAAAAAATTTCAGACAACATGAAGGTTCTTTAGAAAAATCTATGCTGGGCTAGTTTCTCAGTCTGCTTTCTCACTGAAGCAAGGCGTGGGTTTTTGAACAAGCTAGATGGGGAAAACACAGCCTCAGGATCAACTTCCTACAGGCTGGAAACACAGGTAAAAATGGAGTGATTCAAGTCAGAATTAGGAATTCTGTTTTAAAGATGCTCCTTCCCTGGTACATTTCTATCAGTGACTCTTGGATAGCCAGTGTTTCCTAGAGCAGGGAAGCCTTTTCTCCTCTTTTACAGCTTAATATCAACCCTCTGTTTAAAAAAAAAAGTGATCCTCAACTCCCAAAGATGTTTCTACTCCCATTCTCCATCAACCCTAAAGTCAGCAAAGCCCAAAATGATGAGTGGGTTAACCCTACAGCAAAACACTAAGCTGATTTCTTAACCTACCAAGACCTATCGTTTGTTTTGACCTTAGAATTTTGAACTTCTTTATGTGAGAGGCTTGTAGCTAGGAATGGAAACATCTTCATTTCCTGATGTGGTTTAGGTTTATCTCTGAAGCCAGTCTATACAGAATAACTCAGCTGAGCTTCATCCAGCTGTAGAAAGCCAGCACAGGGAAATAGAGCTACAGGATAATATTGTGCAAAAATTATGCAAAAGCATTTTGGAAATTCCATCAATGTCACAAGAAATAAGTGGTCTGAACATAATGCAAAGGGATTTGCAGATTGTCCCTCAGACTTCTGAGATCCCCATATGCTTCATTCAGTCTCCAAGAGAAGATTTGCCACCACATGAGAAGCAGCATACCTGGTCAAGTGCCATAAGACGCCTGAAGTCACATACCATGTATACAACCCCAGAAATGTCAAGTCACAGGAGCATTCCTTCCTATTTCTTTGTATTGCGAAGAAAATAAAAATCAGATTACCATGTCTATTGCAGCTGCAAACTTAAACAAAGAGGTGTTATTATTTCTCCATAGTAAATGTGAAATACGAATCTCTCAGTTATTGGATATTTTTAAATTCTCTCATTCAGCCTAGCAAGATTTGGGTGACATTCATTTATTTAATAATTTAAAGACTTTATTAATTTTTCTACTGCAAATGACTAATTCATCCCTCTGGCAATTAGAAACAGGCTGGTATTTATTTTTCTAAAAATGCAAGAAAACTGTTAGCAGCAATTGTACGTGAATTTTCTGCTCTGTGTTTGGAAGGAAGAATCAGTCAACAACAAGTTTGCAAATGTTTTGCTCAAAAGCTTTCTGCAGTTTAAATAAATGTTGACTGCAATCTTTAAATTATTCTTGAACAGTATAGTCTGGATATTGTAATAAATTGGAATCCTATTTGTCTCCAAGTTTTAATTCTGTCTAATCCTTGTTTCTTTGACTTCTGAAGGAGAAGATGATGGAGAGTTTAAAGAAAAAACAACACACCAAGTAAACATGGATTATTTGTCATGATTTCTTATACCCCACAGACTCAAATCCGAGATCTATCTCTGTTTTATGATCTTAGTACATTGTGAATTTTGCATGCAATATACAGCTGTGATGGCTAGGAAAATCATTTCACCTTAGTGAAATGATCAAGAGCTCCACAGAAATCAGTCACAGATATGTGGCAAGTTAGTTAAAGCTGAAATAGCATGCAGCATGCTATATGAAGAAAGAGAAAATAACTTCTCTTTCATTTACCCCATTACTTTTTTTTTTTTGAAGGTCTACACACTCTTCATACTATAGAGGATTATCCTGAATGTGAATGTGATAGCTCAGCAAGGTCAAGTTTCCCCTGAAACCTGCCTGCCAAATTGCATTGAGCTGTTTGTTTATTGAGCAGCTTTAAAATCCGGACTAATTTGCTTTTTTGATAAAGGATTGACAGTTTGCTCTTACAAATCACACCTTTAAATACTAAGACATCTTTGAAATGTCTAGGAAAGTGCAGGAGATAAATTATCTGCCAACAAGAGTGAGGGGGAATAAAATGAAGTAGCCAGGAGAAAGAAATAGAGGAAGCAAAGGAGGAAGAACTGAGGAAGGGAGCAGGGGCTGAAAAACAGCTTACTGTGCCAAGGCTTGTTATGCTGCATGGTGTGAGAACAAGGGCTGAGAACAGACCTCAGCTCTCTGTCATGGCAGAGGCTGAATGAAAACCCTGCTGGCAGGACCTCATGGTGTGTGTATCTTCTCCCAAAGGAGAGATAAGGGTCTTTTTCAGATATGAAAAACACCCTGGCTTCCTAAGAGTCCTCGGTGACTGGTGGGAGGCAGCTCTCTCTGGGAGCCTGGGTGTTGATCTCACCTGTGTGACAGTGGTTATTCTTTTATGCTGCAGGGTCTGCTACTGTTTCTCTGTCATCAAGGAGTGATTCCATAATTTTTCTTTCTTCTTAACATTTCATATCTTATGGCTGTAAAGTAAACCAATAATTTCAACCTTTTTGACTTATGGAGAAATGAACAATTTTCTGGGAAACAGGGGGGCCCTGTTCAAGGACATTGAGTGAGCTGGTTATAGGCTGTTTTTTCTTAGCTCTTTTCCCAGATCCCCTAGAAACAGTCCCTGGACCTCCAAAGGAGTTGTAGAACAAAAACTGTAAAGCCAACACATGGGTTTTGAGGTGAAGACTTCTGGGAGTTTATAACAAAAAGCTTGGTAAAAAGGAGCCCAAATATCTGCTTGCAGATCATTGTTGTGCAGTCTGTAAATAAACACTGCTAAAACAAGTAGGAGGAAGGCACAGGAAAGAGGATAGAAGCAAAGAGGAACAAACTATTCTAACAAAAAGCAAAAGGCAAAACGCTGCTTTTGACACAGGGAGTCTCTGAGTTTGTTATTCTCCCAGTTCCATTGACAGAGAGAACTGCCAGCTCAGTTGGCAACAAAAGAAATAATGACTTTCTAATGATGAGCAACATGGTAAAGGATCAATCCCTCCTGCCTTTTCCTGGGGTTCTGACTGCTGTGGGAGAAGATTCACAGGCTTAGATTGAAGGAGTTTCTCTCAGGAAGCTGCTGCTGCTCCCAGGTTCGCTTGTAGGCTGATCTTCTGACATTTGACTCTAAGGGACACCCTCAGTTGTTTCCAGGGGGCTGTCTGGATAATCACCCAGGTGGTATGATCCATGGGTTGGGACATCCATGGGTTCCATGCTCCCTGGGGAAGTATTCAGGGACCTGATTATTTTCTGGCACTGATCACAATTCTGACCAGATCCCAAAACCAGATGAAAAGTGCATCACCCTAATTCGAATTCAAGCTGTGTGAGCAGCTAAATCTCTGAGTGCTGTAAGGAATCTGCAGTTTAGAAGTCCCATGTCCAAAACTGGTGGTTAATAATGACAGAAAACCATAATTAAAAGAGGGGGGAAATGTTTGCAGAGCTTAATTCGATGACAACAAAAAGTATAGCTATCCTGTTTTCCCTGTTCCCTCAGGTATTTTACCAAGTGGAAAGAAATCAGTCATCTACAGATGTACAGGTTTAAAATCCGAATTAAATTTTTATCCTAAATAATAGAAATAAAATTTCATTTGAAATGACTGAAATTCCGTTCTATGCTGTCAGGAAGCCTTGGCTCAGGAGGGTCAGACCAAAGTCATCTCACTTTGTATCAGCCTTATTTCTTACATCCCTTCTTTGCCCCCGGCCACTGTATTGTATAGGATAGGGAGCTGTGTGGACCTTTGAGTCTAACACAGAAGGGCTCCTTTGTTATCATAGGATATCTTGGGTTGGAATGGACCTTAAAGGCCATCCAGTTCCAACCCCCCTGTCATGGCGAGGGACAACTTCCACTAGACCACATTGCTCCATTCAACCTGGCCTTGGACACTGCCAGGGATGAGGTCTCCACAGCTTCTCTGGGCAGCCTGTGCCAGTGCCTCATCACCCTCACAGTGAAGAATTTCTTCCTCGTGTCAATCTAAGCTGGTGTCAGTTTAAAACCATTATGTTCTTGAAATGAATTTCCTCCTCATCTGGCACGACAGAAAATAACCCTGTTTTCTTCAAATGGCCTAGATATTAATTCCAGGGAAGAGAGAGACAGTGTGTTCTGGTTTCTAGAAACACCAACACCCTTCACATAGGAAAATAGTTCCTGCTGAAACTAAGCCCATGTGTATTCCATTAATGGACCTTTAATACAAAGCACAAACAGTTTCCCAGGAAGGCAAAATTCTGCCTGCTGGATTGCGCCATGTACCCACTCGGGATGACTTGACCAACAGGATACTAAGCAGGATTAAATGTTTTCCTCTCCAACAGAATGCTTCCAACTGGATAGACATCTCTAGGTAATTACAGGCTAGAGTGTATTAGCCCCTGAGTGAGGACTGCAGTAAGGCAGTGCTTCACAGTGGATTATTTGCTCAGAAACTCAACTGTTTGTTGAAAGCAGCACTTCACACCCCCCTGAATCTCTCCCTTAATCTCTTAACTCAGTACAAGAACTTAGTCCAAATGGCATCAGTAAAGAGCATAAATTTGTTAAATATACTGACTCTGATTTACTTTTCATTGAGAATCTATCTGGGTCCGTAGCTGCTCTGCAAACATATCTTCATTAATGTTTGCACTCTGGGCTCAAGTTCCAGTTGCTCTGATTGGAAACACTGGTCCCCTGGGTTTTGAACGTTTCTCCTTTCGTAGCAGTGTTCAATCACTGAAATCAAACATTAACATGAATGTGAAACTCCTATAAATGAGAGGAGAATCCCACAACTCTCAAAATCTTCCTTCCTTCCTTCCTTCCTTCCTTCCTTCCTTCCTTCCTTCCTTCCTTCCTTCCTTCCTTCCTTCCTTCCTTCCTTCCTTCCTTCCTTCCTTCCTTCCTTCCTTCCTTCCTTCCTTCCTTCCTCTTCCTTCCTTCCTTCCTTCCTTCCTTCCTTCCTTCCTTCCTTCCTTCCTTCCGCCCGCACACCAAATTCCTGAGTTTTTTCTAAGTGGAAACTGACTTATTTCAAAAATTAATAAAAAATCCTCCCAAAGCACTCACAAAACATTCAACACATAAAGCCTGAAAATATATACACTTAGCCCCCAAACTGCCTTAGGCAGGAAAATTAATAAATCTAAATATCAAGCTGGCTTATCTTTTAAAGCTATCGTGGTTGCTGAGGTTGTAGAGACAGTAATATCTGGGAATGTAATTTTGTGGACATTAGTAGGATATAGACAGTCTCATTTTTATTTTCTCAAATGAAGCCACCAAAGGGATGAAGAAAACAACAAATTTCACTGCTCATCCATCTGCAGACCTCTTAAAGCACAGTACACAGGTTAAGCTCCAGTGCTCAGCTCTCCAGACATTCCTTTGCAAATGTTATGTGAAACAAAGGTTATGTGAGCATTTATCTATGGACCCTTTTGCTACAGAAATGGACAATGAACAACTAGCCAAGCTGGATCAGAGGGAGCTGGATAGGTCCTGACCTCCTGTTGCACCAGGAAGGGGTTGGCACTGCCCTCTCTTCCCTACAGACTGCAGTCTCTCTGGAAAGGTGCTGCCCCAGTGAAGCACAAATGGAATCTCATAGTGAGTTCTGCTCCCTGTGGCTTTACTGCCTGATTTGCCCCATTCGCCTGATGTTTGAGATGGTTTGAGAGGGGCGTGGAGGAAACAGTCTGACATTTTCTGTAGCCTTCATCCTCTAGGTACAGAACATGAATTCACAGCACAGCTGCACTTTGAAAAAAATATTCTCCGTGTTTGATTATTCAAACAGCAAAAGGACCAGTTTCACTGTGCACACATGGCACACGTACATGTTTTGCGCTGAGAACTACTCCAGTTTGCAAGGGATGCTTAAAATATGTTTTGTTGTTGTCACTACCTGCATGTCCTGGCTGGTCCAGAGCCCTTCAGCCCCTTTGTGCCTTTAATCTGTCATCAGCATTATCTGTCTCAGCACAAGAGATCTCAAACACTCCTATTACATCCAATTTGTTTGTCCAGCTAGGCCTAATGGATGTGACTTTGTCTCCAAGCACTTCAGTGTGCTATGGAAGCAACCATGCAATCTTTGTAGATTAAACAGAGAGAGGAAGTAACTTCCAGGACATTAAACTTCCTTCTGCCCTTCAGACTGATGATTTCCTGAGGTTGGACAGTGTCTGCTTGTCAGACCAACAGTGGTCCTAAATACCTTTAGTAGCCTGGCTGTGGAGGAGGGCATTGCTTTGGAGCTGGTGCAAGGCTGAAGGCATACTGCTAGAATAGGTAACATACTCAGTATTCTTTTGTTAAATACTTTGTCTTTCTCATGATCTAAATGCAGCTGTTCCTTTTGGAAAACAAGATCATAAGCAGTGAATTTGAATTTTACCACTAAGAAAGCCAATAGTGGATTTCAATACAATATATTTCTATTTTTAATGAATGCTTTTTTGCATTTGAATCAGCTGTTTTTAAGGGATATGCTCAAATACCAGACAATTATATATTTTTGTCTGGCTATTTATTGCTGTTTTCGGTGGTGCATAATGTTTAATATGCTCAGCAACAGCAACTGAAAGTGGAGTCAGCTTTATTGCAAGGCCAGATGAAATTGTCCAGACTGAAACTTTATGGTTTTTTACAACCAACAATAGTAATTACCATATTGGAAGCATTATAGTATAAAATAGATTGTGTTGTGAGAAATGAGGCCAGATGGAACTCCAGCTGTCTCCTTAAAAAAGAAAACATTAGAATCCAATTAAAATATACTTTGGATTATGTTACAGAAAAAGTTGTGCAATAATTAATTTCAGACCTATACAACTACTATAATTTTTAATTTACAGCTAAACTCTTCAAGTTATTTTTGTGCTTGGTTTCAAGCAGCAGAAGTTTCTCTGTCTGGGCTGTTCCCAATTGCTTTCAGCTACAATGGCAGGGTTAAAGTCCTTGCTAGTTCATTGCTAGATCATGACTGAAGTTTTGTGTGTGTCCTCTCAGTAGCACAGTGGAAGGTACAACACTCATGGTACAACACATGGTCTTGGATATGAGGGCTTCAGTTTCCTGCTTGGTGTTGGAGCTCACGTAGTCATGGTCAAACAGTTTTTTGAGGGACATTTTCCATTAAAAATCCTGATTCTATAATGGGAAAATTCTCTGCAGAAACAAGTAGTTTTCAAATTAATGTCCTGATTTCCAAAGGGCCTAAAATGTTGTTACTGTATTCTATTTTATGCACATACTGTGACAAAAATTGAAATCAATAATTTTTCATTTGATCAAAATAAATAGCTTTGCTTCATCCAAAGATACATTTTTAGAAATGTAATTTTTACATTTGGCTTGAAATTTTAGATCTTCATACATCCTTCCTACTGAAACCCAAGATGGACTTCAGAAGTCTCAAAAAATCTTGACTTCTGCCCTAGCATGTTTGAAGACAAACTGGTTATCTGAAGACATATCTGCTATTTTTCCCATTGCAAATCACTCCTAGGGTTTTCAGTTGCCCTTGTCCTTGTACCAGTGAAGCACAGATACACTGTCCAGTTTAATTATCTGGGGGTTTATGCACTGGGTTAAAATGCTCAAGCCTGGCTGTTTATAGACAGGGACATGTAAAGCCACACTTAGCACTTAAGTAGGTGGCCTCATTTTCTGAAGTACTAACTATTTATCCAGGGGCCATGTTTATTTAATGTCAGGCTCTCAAGTGTTCCAGCCTAATCTCTTTGAATTTCATGATGTTAGAAGAAACAGACTACCATACTTTTTATGCTAAATGTACATGGAAATCACCCTGAGAGCTATATAGTACACAAAAGAGAGAAAAACCAGAAACAAGCCCACCATGTAGGTTTTTAATGTGTTCATGCTTCTTGGGCTGTCTCCTTGCTCCAGACAGTGAAGCACAGAATGTGATGCTCTGTCTTTGACTGATCACTGCTTCTCACCACTGAAAGACATGCAGAAATTGCTATCACTTCACACAGACAACATGAAAAATGAACAGAAAGGAAAGACACAATGGTTGACGGAGGGCTATACATATTCTTACCAAGCACAAGGTTGTGAAAAATACTGTAAACCTGAGGATTTTGCAGAAAAAAACTAAACAATCCTCCTCAGTAAAGGTTGCGTGGCTCTTGAAATTACATATCCTGTGGGAAATCCCATTTTTAGATAAGTCAGTTTTGATTTATTGTGTTTCTGATAATGATGACTGCTGGTATTATTTATCATAAAAAATTATGATGCTATCACACTGGCAGTACAAGTAGCAATCCTTACCAAAAAATCCTTTCTTGTAGCTATATTGTAAGGCTTAATTTCTTAATATCTCTGCCACATGACTGAAAGATGCCACACAGCTGATTATTATGAGCAGTTGGCAGTCACACTTTGCTTTCTTTTCCTGTGATTCTAATGAAATGGGAAGCATTTTTTTCCCACAAAAAAAAAAACCAACCAAAAAAACTAAACACAACAAAAGCCCACAAAAAGACAGAACAAAGAAATAAACAAACAAAAAAATGGAAAAATAAAAACTTTCAACATTTCTTAGTAGTTAATATGCAGCTAAAATTAGTAATGCTTACAGTAGTAAAAAAACCGGCTGGAGTTTGAAGCCATGGAAAACTTTCACAATGACATGCACATTTAGGTGACTGCCTTTTGTAGCTGCCATTATCAGTTTTCTTGCAAGGGAAGAAGATGGAGAAAAGGCAAAAGGTGCTGGTGAAAAGGGAATGTGTCAGCAGGGGCTGGAACAGGGCTTAATGTCGCACAGCTGTCCAACTCTCTTTGTCATCTCCCACATCTGCTGTGGGTGAATATTAAAACTGCTGCACAGAGAGATCATTAGAAGCAACCACCCATTACCATACCATCACCCCTCAGCTCATTACTGCTTTATCTTTCTGCTGTAGTGCTACTCCTTCAGAGGGTTTTCCTTCAGGTTCCTGGGCAGACAAAGGAACAAGCAGAATATTGATTTTGGCAACTTAGCTGCTGCTGAAGCTGAAAAGTTCAGGAATTCATTCAGAAAGGTATAAGAATACCATGTAGATTCCTTGAAACTTGCCCTGGCCACTCCTGCTGCTGTTGCTTGTCTGTGTCTCACATCGAAGAAAGAAAAAAGATTAAAAAAAAAGAAAAAAAAGAGACTTTTGAAGTCGATGTCACAGACAAGCAGAATATAATACATGAAAAGGCCAAATTTGCTAGGAGGTGCCAAGAACAAGGGCGAGCAGATGAAGCTTTTATTACTGCAGATCACAGTTTTGCTGAACATTGCATATACTGAATGTTAAAAGAAGAATTAATAAGAGGCAGAATAATTTTTGGCAAAGGAGACAACCAGTTCATCAGCAGAACTTACACTCAGGCCCAGATCACTCGCTAACAGCGGCTGGAGCAAAAGTGATGCTGACCTACATACTGGCAGCACAGAGGAGATTGCAGCAGACCAGAGAAGAATAGGAGCACAAACATGAAAAGAGCAGCTGCAAGCACTTTTAATATCAGAAGTAGTGCTCAGTGAGTGAGGGAAAAAGCTAAGAAAATAGCTAAGAAGCTTTAACAGGAGACAACATGGAAAAGTTGTGGGAGTCATGGCAAAGAACTATGCTCCACAGGCCATGAAATCCCTGTGAAGGCTCAGAATGTAAGAGATGCCACAAGGGACATCTTCTCAGAGCAGATTGGGTAGCAGGGAAATGATCATTAAGCCCTGCTTCTATTCTGCAGCCTGAAAGGACAATACTTTCTTAGAAATGCACACTGAATTATCAAAATCTTGCATTTGAAATGGGAATTTGACAGCAGTCCCTACAGTTCCATGAACAGATAAGAGCAGTAGGGTTTGAGAGGGAGGTATGGGAGGACCACACAGGAAATCATGTAGCTTACAACACTGCTGAACACATTTACAGCCACTTTTCTGGGAGCCTCAGAAAAGGATGAAAAGCTCTTCCACAAATTATTTTGTGGTGCTGATTCTTGCAATGTGCCTAGAAGTAATACTCACTTGCTATCCATCTGGCATCTTTTTACCTCCTGGAAACCTTGAAATGAAACTATGCTAAAATTTGACAACAAATCTTCATTCAAAGACCCTTGACTTTCCCTTCTACCCTGCAAGTGCGTAAAAGAGTTTAACAGAAGTCACCATCTTTACCACAAGTTTGCATCTTTATAAGGAATGATAACATATGGCTGGAAATGTGACAGTCATCTGACCCTCTCAAAACATGTCTTGTTGCCCTTCATTAACCAGACTGGTTTTAAGGAGCTGGGTGGGTTTTTGAATCTGTACGTGCCAGATTGTTGGGAAGGAATTTGTTGCTCCAGATTTCAGTAGACTGATATTTTTTGCACTATATTTTACCACAGGCTAAAGAACCTCTTCATGAGCTGAAATGGAAATAAATGGACTGGTCATAGTGTGAGCAAAGATCAGAAACAGGCAATGTAAACACATAATTGAAAAACTGAGTGCAAAAAAATATTGCTGTGTGTTTCTAGTCTGCATGTATATTATATATATTATATACATTTATCACCCACTTGCCTGGTCCATGGCTTTGGTTAGCACTGTGTTTGAAATCATGGCCTGAAAAGAGCGGCAATTAGTAGGTTATTTACTATTTTGACTGCAGTTAATCACCACTGACACCAGTGCTGGGTCCATTCATGTTTTTTCACAGACCACATTTTCTCCATTTCCTGGTCCTCCCACGGTCAGAAGGATTGACCAGAAGCCTGGGCCTGCACTGTGGGTGTGCAAGTGAAAGAGCACCCTGGAGGCTGTGCAGAAGCTCTGCCAGGCACAGAGGGACAGAATTACCCTTTCATGCTGGTTCTTGTGCTGGGGAGAGCAGAGCAGGCCTCTCCCTGCCCACAGCCTCTTCAGCTCTGGGAAATGCTCTTCACCCCGTCCTGGGGACTGGGAGCTCCCCACTGTGGTCACAAGGGCTTGTGTGCTGAGGGAGTAGAATCCATCCCAACTGTGGCAGCACGGGAGCATTTAATTTGTCTTGCATACAGTTTATTATATATTGTAACTGAAGGAAATAATTCTGATCTTTAAGCAAACCCTCTGGAACTGTGGTCTAGAAACAATTCCAGAGAACCAAGCTCCAACTGCCTTGGCACGTAACAACTACTGGGACCTCATACTTTTGTATTCTGCAAAACATTTGGAATTAAAAAATGAGAAAAAAGTGGGTTTTATTTAAAAAAAAACCTCACACAACTAAATTCACTTTCCAAATGCTTGAATGTTGATGAAAATGCTGCTTTTTCAATTATTTTCATAAGCAAATGGGTTTATTTTGTCACCCTCTGTGCATTGTGTATGCATTGAGGGTGTGTGTAGAAAGGTTTTTTCCAAAGATTTTGAGTGTGTTGGCCATTCAAATACAGTGGCAAAGGGTTAGAAATGTCAGAGGTATTCAGTATTGGTGAATTAATACAAAATATGTTTGAAGGTCACACCTAGCCATTAAGTATGTTTTTATAAGGTTTTGTGTCAGTATTTGTGAATATTTTAATGTTATCATTAGTGCATGGTTCTCCACAGCACATTAGCCCAATAAAATCAAAGGCCTAGCAAAAAATTATAGATAAAATATACACCAAGGTGGTGAAACAGAGTATCATAAACAAGCAAATGATGGCAAGAAAGTCACTAAAACATCTGCATTTACATAGTTTGAAATAAAAATCAGTTTCAAGAAAAATAGATTGGATCCTAGAAATGAAAGGATTTTATATTTGTCATTGTGGCTGGCAATGCTTTTTCAGGGCGTGCTCTGGTAACTGTAGAAGATTCTCAAAGGAATAACTCCAAGTGGGATGTCAGGAAAATAAAAAATGTATTTATTTCAAGCTTAGGTAATGATAACATTAAAAACAAAAAGCAAAATTGGATTTTGAAGGGATTGTGTTTGCAAGTGAACTTCCTAGGAAGCTGATGCTGTTGCTTTATTTATTTATAATGTTTTCTAACTGGATGACATTATGTTTAGAATAGGCTTTCTCTTTTTTTCTTCCAAAGGGGTTCATAATTTAATAAACGTATTTCATTCTGTTTGTTTTCCAATTCTGACCCTGGCTACTCAATATAACAAGGCTTTGATGGCTTGCATGGGGGTAAACTTAATTGCTAAGCTGCAGTGCAAGGTTTTCATGCTGTGGAAGCTCTTCCAGGGAACATACAATTTGTCCAAGTTAAAGAGCACTGTAATGTGAATCTCGCTTGTGTGATTGTTCAATTTTAAACAGAGTTTGGGCTCAGCAGGTTCTTTCATCAGATTTTCCCATATCCAATTCTGCTGCTTGGAACATGCTGCATGGAAAATCTCCTGAAACTGAAACAAACTATTAGAGTGCTGCAGAATGCTTCAGTGCAACTAAGAAATTTCAAGATGGTAATAGTGTTTATTGTTTGTAGAACTGTATTGCTTACAGGTCCAGGAGCAGTAAGGAGTGGCACTGCATAAAGGCTTCTTTAAGGCCAAACAAGAAAGTTTGTTCTCTCAAAAATCTTGCAGTCTAAAACATGTATTAAAAAGAAAGCAATAAATACTTTTTATTTTTTACTTATTGGAATCAAGGCAAGCAAAGAAACAAGATAAATATATTTTAGAATAACCTGATTTACCTTAAACACTGCTGTCCACGTTTATAAAACACATCTTTCTGACAGGATGAGCTGATGAAGTAGCTGTACATGCATTTATCCTGCTGTGAGGTGAGGAGAGGGCTGATGAGCAGCTCGAGAGTGGCTGAGAGCAGTGCTCGTTCCAGGTACCTGCAGCCAAGGCAGCATGTCTGGCCTGTGCCCGACACCCATGGGCATGGGCTGTCCCTCAGGGCAGGCAGGAGCTGGAGGAGGCACTCAGAAAATGGGCAGCCAGGTTGCTGGGGCAAGGAGACCAAGTATACAATATTCCTGAGTGGACTTCTAGTGCATTCATATGTCGCCAAGTAAAGTAGTGAGATGAAAACTGAATATTACTGAAAACAAAGACTGAAAAAGCAGAGAACAATTTGAGAAGGGTTGTTAGCAGCCAAACACCCACTGGAAGCACCCAGAGACTGAGTAGAATATGCATGAGCTGCAAATATGATATGCAGAATGTGTCCTGGAGTTCAAGTCCTGATTTGATATTCCTTCCAATTCCTCAGATACAGGATGATTAGGATGCTTTTTCCATTCAGAATGGATGTAAGCATTGCTCTGGAAGCCAAATTCCGTCTCCAAAGAAGGAAACTGTCTGCATTTACTTCTTCCAGACCTAACTGTACTCCTCAGTGACTAAAGTCTGTGTCTCTTTTTTAGCCTAGTGAATCCAATTTTGTAATCCTCTTTGTACTTTCCTATCTTTCTGTGTGTCAATGCTCTTCTGTTTAAGGAGAAACACACTATGCACATTATGCCTTTGGGTTTAATTTTGTGAAATGTTTTTGATGAGAAATATCTTGACTCTCTTCTCCTCTCCCTCCTTCCCTGCGAGTTTCCCCACTGATCCTCTGCATTTTTTTTTCCCCAGATGTTTCAACCTGCAGAGCAGGAGCTCTTGAAAGCAGGCTTATTGAGTGATCAGTTATCACAGCTTGAAAATGCCTGCTGAGGTGTTTGACACCCAGCTAGCATCCCCAGAATGGCTGGCTGCTCCATTGTGGTGCTTTAAAAATGGGTGCTAATGAAGCAGATTCTCAGAGCTGGAGCGCTCTGCAGATCTTGCTGCTCTCAGTCTCTCAAGTTGAATGCTTCTGATTCAGAGATGCCTGCAGTCAGGAATCATTTCCATAAAGCTTGTCAGCATCACAGTGTCCTCCGCTAGGTTCCTAGATCAAATGCTCTTATTTAACTAGTCTGAAGGCAGGAAAATTATTCAGGAATAGTGCAAATGAAAAAAAATATGGAAGAGGAATAAGAAGTATAAAGAGGAATAAGAAGTATAAAGTTCTTCCATTAGTCTTTCTCTCCAAACCCATGCACACAAGATGAATAGCAAAGACACCAGAGAAGAATCACAAACTCTTTCCTTTTACAGCTCTTCTAAGGCAGAAATAAGGAAGCTTTTTGTCATCCCTGTCACCCAGCTCTTTAGCATTTTGGTCCTGCCACCACTTAGAAATTTATTCATAGCCTAGAATATTTTGTATGAAATTCAAACTCATAGTGAATGATTTATCCTAAAGCCTCTATTAAACAATTTTTTCAAAAACAAAACAATTCTTAAGACTTTAATTAAATAGAATCGAGATTAAATTAAAAAAAGAATCTAATTTCCTTTGCATGAAATGAGGTGGCATTTGGAAAGTGTAACTCAGCATTGCTTCATGTGAGCGTTGCTCAGGGTACATGCAGAGCATCAGAGTGAGGACATTAAATACAATCAGGAGGCCTCACAGTATTTTATGGATAAAGAATCAAATTTAAACATAAAAGTGGTAATTAAACTGGGATTTCAGCTGAGTATTATGCATTATAGCAATCTGATAATTGCAAAAGTATTTAAGGAAAGTAATATACTTTTAGCTTTAAAAACCCCCTTTCTGATACACTGAAAAGCGCTTTGTTATTCATCCTTCTCATTCTCCATGCTTTGCTATACTTTCTTTAGAAATAGAAAAATTCCACTAATACAGTTTCTGGACACTTAGGGATATATTATGGGCACCTACCATGGGTTTGTTATTTAATCCCTGAAATTAGTTCTTCCTATAGTCTGTATCAAAATTTGGCACTCCTGGAAAAAATTGGTTTAAATGGTTGACTGAACTGTAAAAGTAGGTTTCATATCTGGTCTCTAGCCTAGAGCATGGTCTGAGTATCACTTTCTGGCCAGACTTGTACTGCAGAATTGGTCCTCTCTAATGTGTTTTCCCATACAGTGTGTTATTCAAACTATCCCTTTACCAGTGTTTTGGATCAAATCCAAGTGATTTGTTTTTTCTTCTTTTCTTTCTTCACTGAAATTAAAAACTAATGTAGGTGAATAACATATTGTGTTTTACCAAATTACTTGTCTTTCTTTCAGTGAAATATTCAATTTTATTTTATATTTTCTCTGTTACCTTTTTTTTTTTGTTTTAATATTACACCTGGGGAATTTTTAGGCTTATTCATGAGGATATTACATTTGGAACACCTGAGGAAAAATAATTTTGCGAATTCATTTGTTTTGATTTTCTTAGTCACAGCCATTCAGATTGCATTTGTCCAGATCTAGTCTCAAGCTTGTAGTCTCTTGTGGCTTCTAAAGACTAGAGTCAGGGTTTCCAGTGAGTGTATTTAGTATTTGTCATATCAAAAAACAAAGGCACATAAAATGAGAGTGGTTGCAGAAATGAGCTGAAGAGGAATCCCCTTAGCTGAGCCTTCCTGATTTCGGTGACATTCAGCATGTCCAAGTTGGTAGTCTACACATTTTTCAAGAGCTGGACACTGTGGTCTTGTGGCAGTCACGGGAACACAGCTGTTTTCAGACACCTCTGTTATGCCATTTGCAGACTCTCTGCTTGGGTCCTCCTCTATGTAAAATGCAGGCACAAAAATACTTGACTTCATAAATCTCACATGTTCTATTATTACTTTGTGATGCTTGGATTAAACATCTAGAAGATAAAGAGGTGGAAAATAAGGCAAAATAATTTTTCACTGAAGCCTCGTCACTCTATTTGCCTATTTGTGAAAGTCAGGTTAAAAATATCCAGGCTTTTCAAGGCAGTATGGACCCAGGGGAAAACCTTTCATTCAGTACATTTTCATAGACAAGTCTCTGTATTAAAACTTTTTCTTCTCTGAATTTGTCCCTAGTACCTTTATTTCTTTGTCCAGACTTCCAGGGCTGCTCCTTAAGTACAATTCCACAGATTTTTTCAGCTGCTGCTGCTGACATTCATAGACGAAAAAAATCAATTCATTGAGCACACATAGTGATATGCAAAAGTCATGCTAAGGGGTTAATTGTAGCTCATGGATGTGACAGGACAAATTGCTAGACTCATCTAAAACCAGAGCAAGAAGGTGACAGCAGTGTCAGTGCCAAGAAGAGACATCCAGGCTTCACAGGTGGCAGACCGGGTGTGTGAGAAACACCCAAACTCTGGAGATCATTGGTATTGGGGGCCTTTGTGGAGCAGGGCTGGCAAGACAAACAGGACTAAAGGTGACCATGTCAGCAATGCCATGTGGGGCCAAGAATATCCAGGCAATTGAGTCAGAAATACCAAGCCTGGTTATTGATGTGACAGAGCTGTCTCCAAGGGGGAAACAGGGTTTAGAGGAGGGTTGTGTAGTTGGGGCAAAGCTGGAGTCTGGGAAGAGAGATACAAGCAGCAAAAGGAGGGCCAACAATCAGTAAGGATCAGGTTGAATGGGTCTCTGAGCAACGTGATCTAGTGAAAAATGTCCCTACCCATGGCAGGGAGGCTGGAGATAGATGACTTTAAGATCTCTTGCAACAGAAAGCATTCCAGGATTCTATGACCATTAAAGCTTTGTTGCAACCCAAATGATTCTATGATTCCATAATTTTATTACAGGTTTATTTCCATAAATCTAGGAAAGGTCATTCCATAATTCTACTCAAATCCTATGATGGGCGGTGCCTGGGGGATGTGCCAGGCAGCCCCATGTTTGCTGATGGCAGCTGGAGCAACACAGACACCCAAACCTGCTGTCCTGACCCTGCTGTGAGGGCTGGACTGCAACCAGAATGGGAGCAGGTGGGCACTTTCCCTGGGTGGTGAGTGGACAGACAAACACAGACAAACAGATCAAGCATCCTGGTATGACTGTGCTGGTGCTTGTTTCAGGCCTGACAGCTTCCACAATTTCATAGCACCTTTCCTTCACACTGTCTCCTCACACATGAAAATGGCTCCTCTTTCATGCCTGAATGTATAGCACTTGAAACTTCTGGATGCTTTTTTTACCTTTACCAAAGGTTTGGAAACTCCTTCTGCCTTTTCATTGCCCCCCCTTGCCTGGTAGCAGATGTTTTTAAATGTGCAAGAGAATACCTGCAGGGATTGGGTTCATTTGTATTTCATGGAATAAAGAGGTGAGTTACAAACACAGGGCTGTCATTGTCCTGCATTAAACAGTGAAACAAAACTTGGGGTTTGAGAACAGGAGGCTCAGTCCTCTAACACTTCTGAACTACTGTAAATCCTTTATTACAAATGCAGGAAAGAATAAAAAGATTAATTCCTTTGATGCTTTATGGACCTGTTTTACAAACAGTTTTCATTTTTTACCTTCAGCTCAAGGAAATTTTGTAAGGAACAATTTTCTTATTTGGCAGTCTTTCTTTACATCACTAAGGCTAGAAATTACTAGATTTTTCAGAGAAAAGTTCAAAGGCTAACTAAAATATGTTGATTTTGCTGTAATTCTTCCTTCAAGACAAAGAGGGCAAACAAACACAAAAGGGCAGGAAAGAGAGTCATAACATAAGGCAACTTTCTGACCTCCTGCTGTTTCTATAATTTTGCTGTTGGAGAAATAGAAGGTTTGCACCCTCTTTTACTTGTACCTCATGCTAAGTTCAAGTGTTGAACTACTTAGCCACTGCTTTTCACTTCCTCTCTGGTCCTAGGCTCTCAACAGTTTTGCAGAAGGTGCAATGTTAGCTGGCTAAGGCATTGTTCTACCTTTTTGTTCCAACACAGAGAAGCTGGAGAGAGAAGGCAGAAAGAAGAAATAATGTGAAGGGGGGGAGAGGGATCACAGCAATATACAGGTTGGTGTATTCAGGTGGTCCTATTGTCCTGATCTCATTTGAATACTCTTAGTTCATCTGCTACTTTCACCAGAAAGTGAGCCCCCCCCAACAACTGCTATGCTTTTATTTAGCTCAGGATTTCAGGGTTTAGCTTTTGTTTTTCCAGATCGAATCTCACCTTAATTGCTCTTTGTATTCCTAACCTCCTGAAATCCTGCTAGAATACTTAATAATGCTTCTCTTATATTTTATTACTACGTACATCTGACCTCCCAGTTCAGACTCCTTCACATATGTGAATAAGTTATTTCCTACCTATACTTCCAGGTACTTGCAGATGTTCAGATGAAGCTGAACAGAACTAAACAGAACACCCACTGGTTTCGGGACACTCTGATCTTTAACAGTTTACTCCTGTCTTTTGTTTTGGATTTCTTTGTTGGTTTTCATGTACTGTGACAAAGACAAACCTCAATTCCTCAGCGTGCAGACTTGAGTGATCCCACTTGAAGATCATTGGAAGAAATTTGAGAGGGTCCATAAAGGGACTACCAAGACAGTGAAGAATCTAGAGTGTAACAACCCCAGTGAGAGGTTGTGGTGTTTAGTCTGTATTACTGAACATGCTGCAGTGCCCACTTGGATGCTCAGGTCTCCCATACCCCATGTAGCCACAGAATCACAGAGTAATTCAGGTTGCAAGGTAACTCAGGACATCTCTGGTCCAACCTCCTTCTCACAGCACGGTCAGCTTGAGGTTGGACTAAGCTGCCCAGGACTTCATGAAGCTGGGTCTTGAAAAATCCTAGGGATGGAGAGCTCTGGAGCATTGTCAGGGTTCAGGCCTGTTTGTGTGAGCCTTCTCCAAATCTTTGCTGCCTATGGGTTTAGAGGAGTGGTGATTGTGAAAACTCAGGTGATGTGCAAAGAAGACTTTGAGCACATGAAAAGATCTTTGAGGATGTGAGCTTTGAAGTCTTGTCTTCTCCTGTTTATAGCAGTGTCCCTTCAGCTCTTGTCCTACATACATACATACATACATACATCCCAAACTATGCTTGGGTTATCACTGAGGTTTTTTGGGGTTCCTTGAGTCCTGTAAAGCTAGATTGGGATATCCAGGTCCTTATTGCTGTGTTATAGATTAGATTAGATCCATCTATCCCCACCTTGAAAAGCATTGCCCTAACTAAAAACACATTTTCTGTAGTTGTCACTGTGTGTTTCAGAGATTGCAGGGAACTTATTTTTCCCCTTAACATTCAGTAACTAAAGCACACAGTCATGATTGGTATCTTCTTAAAACAAAAATGACTGAAAGGAATGTGCATCCACTCTAATAACAGTGATTCAAACCTTCACTTTTTATATACTGCAATAGCAAATTTTATTTACTTGCTTTGCTAGCGTTATATGGAACACAAGTGTCTATATTTTTATGTTTATAGACACATTTTTCCTCAATTGCCAGTTGTCTCTGTGGTGATGAGGGTTGCAAAATGTCATCCATTTTGGTTATATTTATGCCTTTCTCTACACAGCATACAAGGCTATGCAGGCTTAAAAGCTTCATGCGTGTCATTTGTCATTATCAGTATCAGGGCAGGCACCGAAATCTAGGAATGCTCTGCTTCTCCCTAATCATCTTTAAGTGGGTGGCCTGGAACTGGGCACAAGTATAGTCTCACCAGTGCTAAACAAATACCTCTGGAAATGGCACTCCTTTCAAACTCAGCTGTTACCAGAACAACCTGCTTCCACTTGGAGAAAACAGTGCCTCTCAGACTGTTTCTGAGTGTTGCTGGAGCGTGTTCAAAGCAGAGAAACAAAGATGGTAAAGGGTCTAGGGAATGATGAGTGGGTGAGGGAATTGGTGGAAAGGAAGCTCAGTGGAAATATTATTGCTCTCTACAAGTGCCTGAAAGGAGGGTGTAGCCAGGTGGGTGTTGGCCTCTTCTCCAGGTATCAAACAACAAAATAAGAGGAAACGGCCTCAGGCTGTGCCAGGGGAGGTCTAGATTGGATACCAGGGAAAATTTCATACCTGAAGAGATTGAGAAGCACTGAAACAGGCTGCCAGAGAAGTGATTGAGGGGCCCTCCCTGAAGATATTTAAAGGGTGTGTAGATGTTGCATTTAGGGACATGGTTCAGTGATAAACATTGTCATGCCAGGTTAGTGGTTGGATTCAATGATCCTAGAGGTCCTTTCCAACTTAAAATTATGCTATGATTCCATGATTCTATTTCCCACTCACACTTAATTTATCAGGTGAGATGCAGGTGTTGGTGAGAAAATGAAGGGAAAAACCGTCTCCTTCCATTTAGAACACAGTTCTGCCATGAGATGCTCTGAAAAGGAGAATCCATCACCATCCCTCCTAGTTCATGTGTGGAGTGACAGGATAGAAGCAGAAAGTACCTTTTCCTCTCTTGACCACCTGAATTATTTTCAAATTTCTTGATTAAAATGCTGCAGACATCCTAGGCCCAGCCCTAAAGTGTTTACAGACAGAAAGAACAGTTTTGGCTTTCACCAAGATGTTTGGCAAAGTACCCTTTGCATGCTGAGCTCTCTGGAGCTAGATGGGAGTTCTGGCTCCCATTTCCACATTTTTGCCGTTAATAAAGCTTTCCAAAGGAAAGGCAGTCGAGCTGTTACCATCAAAACTCCACCTTGGCACAGATTTAACTCAGAAGCAAAGCCCAAGCAGACCAGCCAGGCTAATGGGTGCAAAGCCTGTCCCCTGAGTGCAATCAGTTTTGTAGGGCCCCATAGTGCCAGTGTTGGGCAGAGTTCTGCTCTGCTCCTGCACCCTCAAAGGCAGAATGAGGGGCTGGTAAAGGGCAATTCATTTCTTTGTTGGTTTTGGTGAGGTTAAAGTGTAAGTCTGCAAAGTAGAAATTGGTCACTTGCAGCATTCAACTTTGCTTGGAATGACTGAATGGAAATGAAATAATTTTTGCACTCATCAGCATTCTTCACATCTACACTTGTTGCAAATACTGTCAGCTGCATTTAAATGTATTTACTTACTTGTGCATTTAGGAGTCCTCAGGCAGTAGAATAAGGTAAATAATTTTCTCCTGTCATTTAAGGTACTCCTTTAATTTTAGCCTAATTGACTTAATTTAGATTATTACCATAAAATGATTATCACAGTATTTTGGAAAGCAAAATCAAAATCAGAACACAGTAGGATTGTCTGGAGATGTGTATGTCATGACTGCACTAGTAGGTTTTGGTGGCCCTGATCCCCTCTCCAGGGTTCCCCCCTCCCTGCCCAGGGCTCAGAACCCCATGGCAGCTCCCCAAGGCCCAATCCCTGCCCCAGTGATCCTGCAGCAGGGCCAGTGTGTGGGTCACACACACCTGCCCTGCCTGGCCATGGGCTCCACTGAGTCTTTCCCATCCATGTGCCTACGTCCTGGCCTGGCCTCAGCCCATCCTTGTCCCCAGGGAGGTGCCTGGACCTGATGGTGACCTGCAGATTGACTTCCCAGCTCGATCTAGGCTGTCTCTGATCATCACAAGCCAGCAACCTGATGAAGAGCAGTTTTCTGATTTAGGGTCAGATTAGAACAGTGAGCAGCACTATCTTGGATTCCAGCCCCTGCTCTGGTAGCAATAATGACAGATGAGAGACATGAAACTTCTGAGTGTGCATATCCTTGTATGGTCTCTAAAGAAAGGCAAAAGTATAACTAAACTGGATGGCATTTTGTATGCAGTTTAGAAGAGAGGAAACAGAGAGTTCCAGGGTGTCAGCAGATGTGCAGGTGAGCGGAGTGACCAGCTCAGGTGCTCTCATCTGTGCTCCTCTGAGCAATTGGAGACTGATGCCAATGGAAAATCCTGGCGAAATGACTAAGCCTGTGAAACATAAAAAGTCAAAGAACCTTTCAGGCATTTGGGCATCTGCAACATTAAGAGTGACAGTATCTTCTGATTGAACCTCAGAACACTAAAATCTGAGTCTACTTTGCAGTTGTATAACCCTTCCAATTTTGAAAGAGACGCACAAATATTAATCAATGCACACATTTATATACTGAAGCAAAGGCATGCTGCCACCATCTCCTGGTACCCTCTAGGGAATTCATCTTGCAACCAAGGCCAATATACTCCAAGAAAAGACTAATAACACTTCAAATAGCAGCTCAGACTGGAGGTCTGCTGTTTGTGGAAAGTGAAGTCTTTGTGTTGCCAGTGATGTCAGAGCAAAGCCCATCCTGCAGAGCCCACATCTCCTGGGTCTGAATCTTTCAGCTGGCACTGACATTTGAATGCAGCTCACAGTTCTTGTGTGGTGTCTCCTTTAGATGGGACAGCTAGAATATGCTGTTCTGGATGCTGGCATTCTTTATATTCATGTGGATTCATTGGCTGGCCCATTTTTTTTGCTCACGCTAAACCCCTATTAGCTGGTTTGATTTGTTGTTGGGCTTTGGGTTTTTAAATGCATAAAAGGGTAAGAAAATTTTGTAAAAGAATTTTCTGCAATTATGCCTAAGGCCTAAGAACTTTTGGATTATTTGAACCATATATATGTGTGGAATAATTTGAATTTTTATGTTTGATATATATGTGAATATGTATTTATGCACATATGTGCGTGCATGTGTGTGTTTGTGTATATATATACATGCATATGTATACAGATGGGACAATAAGGTGCTTAGGAGTAGATAGCATGGATATACAAAGGGGAAATCAGGCATGACTGACCTGATATCTACAGAGAGATGACTTGCTCGATGGATGAGGAGAGAGCACTAGATGTTGTTTATTTTTGCTATACTGGGACTTTTGACACTCTCTCCCATAACATCCTCATTGACAAGCTGATGAAGCATGGGCTAGATAAATGAGCAGTGAAGGGCACTGAAAACTGGCTGAATTGCTGGGCTCAGAGATTTGCAATCAGCAGCATGAAGTCCAGTTGGAGACCAGCCCTGTACCCCAAGGACTGATACTGTGGCCAACATGGTCAAATATCTTCATTAATGATTTGTATAATGGTACAGAGCACAACTGCAGAAAATTTGCAGATAACACAAAACTGGGAGAACTGTTTGATATACTGTATGGCTGGACTGCATCTGGAGGTACATCACCACCAAGTCAAGAAAGGCAATCCTGCTCTATCAGCTCTGGTGAGGGAGGCACAGCTGCAGTGCTGGGCTCTGTGCTGGGCTTTCCACTGCAAGAGACACCTGGGCATGCTGGGGTGACTTCAGGAAAGCACCACAAAAATTAGTAATGGATTGATGCAAGTAAAGTCTGAGAGTTTGGGGTGTTCGTCCTGGAAAAGACAAAGCTCAAGAATATCTTACTTTTAAGTGTAAAATGTCTGATGGGAGGCAGTAAAGATGACACAGACAGATTTCTCAGTGCCCAGAGAGAGGTGAAAAGGCAATGGGCACAAATGGAATACAAGAAAATTAGTTTGAAATTTTGGGGTTTCTTTATTGTGAGGGTAGTTGAACACATGAACCAGTTTCCCAGAGAGCTGGTGGAGCTATCTTTGGAGATATTCAAAACCTGGATGGAAAATGTCCTGAGCAACCTTCCAAAGGTACCTTATTGTGAGCAGTGGGGCTGGAACAGAAGAACTCCAAGTGTCCCTTCCAACCTCAACAATTCTGTGGTTTTATATATGTGTCTATATATGTGTCCAAATATGTATGTGTATGTACACATTCAGAGCATTTGATTATTTTATTTTACAGCAATTCAAATTATTCTTTTCAATTCATGTTACTGTGGTATAAACACTGTAATTTTGCTGTCAGTTGTTTCTTTGGTTCCACCAAGTCTTAGACAGAACCTGGCAAGGAAGAAAGAGGAAAAAAGGTTTCTCATAAAGGGATGTAGAAACAGCTGTACAGTTCTTGTGAACACTGTTGTAAATATCATTGAGGGTTGTGGATAGGATGGATACTGCATGGAGAAGAGGCAGGCTGGACACAATTTAGTTAACATCTGCTGACCTTCAGGCAGAGCAGTGACTGATAGGCTCAAAACTTTTTTTTAAGGTAGCATTTCCAGCTTGCTGAGTTATAATGTCATGCTGAGGTTGGTAAGGAGGGAATTAATAGCAAGGTCTGATGTTGAGGTTAGGCGGTTTGGTGTGACTCATCCCTGCTCGTGGACCGCAATGGATCTTGTTGGACAGCTTTGGAACAGCCATAGAGCTCCTGTTGGCACATCCTGGCACACTCACTGCTCCAAGAGGGAACAAAGTCCTTCCTCCTCCTCCTCAGGTCTTAAGCAGCTACAGCTGCTGAGTGGGGAAACAAGTTGTACAATAAAATAATCTGAAGACTCTGCCCCTGTCACACAAGCATTCGTGCTGGGCAGGAGCCAGCATGAATGGTAGGGCAGACAGCAGGCTCCCCAGTGCTGCCCAGCCATAGGAGGGATATTGTGAAGGTATGGGAAAAGCAGGTAATTAGAAAGCATGGAAATTCCCAAACTTAAAGCGCGCAGCTTTATTTCACTCATATTCTGTACAGGCATTGTGATGCTGCAGGGACCTGGCCTCACTCAGTAGATACAAATTATGTTTGTAATTTATTACGTTCTGTTTTCTCAAGCTCCTCAAAATTAAAATCACATTGTGCCACACTGTCTTGACCTCAATAAGCACCTTCATTGTTGTCACTCCAAAAAATTTAGTAGGACCAAACACATCAAAGTTTCCCAAAGGTTTTAAACCCTATCCAATCTAGGTCTGCTTTTGTGGGGCTGGCAGAAGATGAAATTCTGGCAGTGTCTCTGGTGGCACACCAGCCTTCATGGCTTGGAGATCAAGGTCCAGAGACAATCTTGTCTCAGCCATACCTGTCACTGTAAATCTGGTGGGGCCCAGCACAGTTCATCACTATGGTGCCAGCTGCTCAGTGTAACCATTCTCTCCTGCTCTTCAGGATCTTCCCTGGGCTGTGCTGTGGCTCAGCCCCAAAGCCATTAGTGTTTTCTCAATTGGCACCGACTGTTCAGCCATGTTCACAACTGGGCCAGACTGGTTTCCATTGCAGCATCCCTGAAATTTATTGTGCTAGTAGGAAATCTGACATTCTGTGTTAGAATGTCAGATTCTAACTTCAGAAACAGAGAATGACAGCAAGGAGAACAAATGATGGCTTGGGTGTGATGCAAAACAGGGTGGAGGGTGTTTGAAACTTATTTCCTTAGCAGATCCCACTGGCCTCCTTATGTCAGGATGTAAACTGTTATTTGCTGAAATGAATACAGAGTACTGCTCTTCCATGTGGAAAATTCAGGCTTTGACTCAGCCACACACTGCAGATGGAGGTTTACTCCCACAAACTGCAGATGGAAACCTCTCTACAGCCCTGGCAGCCACCCCCTCACAGCACCCCAGGGTCAGCCCCCTGCCTCCAAGGCCCCAGAGCCCAGCTCCTGGTGGTGCAGCCACAGCTCAGGCTCCTGTGGGTGCTGCACAAGCATCAGGAGGAGCCACGGGGCAGCTGCAGAACAGAGGCAAGAATGGACACAATGGTGACACTCCTTGAAGAATGTCTCTCACACAGCTAAAGAGGCCCAAAAAAGATGGATGGAAAGAGGATGAGAGATGGAATTGTTGCTATTTGTAATTTTTTTCTTTCAAATCTTGGTTCTGATAAGTATTTTAAAGACCAAGAAAATGATTTCTCCTAATTTCTAATCTCCTATGAATGAGATCAAATGTTTAACACAACTTCAACTTAGCTGACAAAAGCATATGATATCGCATGCCCACTGCTTTGTCCAGCAGGACAGCAAAGTCCAGGTTGCCACTCAATGTGCTGATGCGCTCTCATTGATCTGCTCTTCCAGTCATTCTGCTCTGGTGTGCTCTCACTGCCCTGCTCTTCTAGCCATTCTGGTCACTTGTTCTGGAGAGAGTACTTCCAATGGGATGTTACAGGACTGGGGCAATAACATTGATAGCTGTGGCTCTGTCTCTTGGAGGAGAAACTCACACAGAGAAGAAAGACAAAAGAGAAAAGGATAAATCTGGACAGTTTTCAGTGTTTCTTGTTTGGCTTGATGCCTTGAAATGGACAGAAAAAAATTCAGAACATTTTAATTTATGGGCCAAACAAGATGTTTCTTTAATTAAAATTTAGGAGCCAATTTCAAAAAGAGACATTTAAAAGACAGCCCAGGAGAAAGAAGATATTTTGCTGTAATAAAATTCAAAAAGTTAAAATCCATTGGTAAACTGAATCTAAAATAAAGTGAGGAGCAAACCAGGGAGCAATGCAGGAGATGCTAAGAAGCTATGCTGAATGCAAAAGATTTAATCCTAAGAGAATTGTATGAAATCACAAAAGAGAACAAGTCAGATTTTCAGCTGCTTTTGGCCAGCCTTGGGAGGCAGAGGCAAGCCCTGTCTTTGGACATCCTCTCCTCCATGGCAAGAATCACCCCAGCACTTTTGCTCAAAAACATTCTGTTTGCAGTGATTCACCTCTCTGAGAAGGGACAGGGTACTTCTCCTCAGGAGAAGGATCCTGAACAAGCAGCCACAATTTCTCCCTCTCAAAAAATTTATGAGTTAGGGTAACAGGTGGGGTTTCGGACTGCGTCTGTGATACGAGGCTGCTCAAGATAAATGATGTGCCTGTTTTGTCCTGCCAGAATAACTATAAATAGAAGAAACAGGAACGCCAGGATTTATGGACAGATCAATAGAAAATAATAAATTTTTGGATGCAGCAGTATTTTGGTAGTTGCTTGAAGGTTTCCAGGTAACTGAAACTCCTTTGGATAATTCCCATCTTATTTTCTCCACAATCAACCTTCCTTTTTCTGTACTCTGCTAAATACTGTCTTGGCCTGCCAGCACCCAGTCACCATGGAGTTAAAAAGGAGATGCTATTCCTATTACTGACTATGTAATTCTCTTTTTAAAATCCTTGGCAGGTGCCTTTCTGATACTACAGCAACTCAACCAACTTATTGTTTTCTGACTTCTTTAATGGACTGCTTTCACCCTTGTGTTGAATGGTCAGTTCTAACATCCATCTCAGCTATACCAGACCCTCACCTGTTGCAAGCATTCCTTCCTAACCTGGATACCTTTCAAGTGTGTGTTTTCACACACTTGTGCCTGCTGTCCTTTGCATTATGGTCCTGTCCATTAGACCCACAATAACTCCACACAGACTACTGGTGGGCTCAAACCACCAGGCCACAGACACAACCAGTTCTTCTTCCTATTTATCAGTACTCTTTTTGCATCCTCTGTTGGGTGTTCTTGCTGGCTCTGAATGCCTGGAGACACCTTTGCACTCTGTGCTTGTACAGTACCTGGCACCATGAGCTCTTGATTCATTGCTAAACTCTTACAGAATACAACAATGACAGGAACAACCACGAGGAGGAGGATTGGGTTGTGTGGAAAATAATTTGGCATATTGATGTCATTTCCTAGACTGACTCTTTTGAATGCAGTGCTTTTTGCACCACTAATAACTTTCTCAGAAAAGATAAAACATGAACACTTGGAGGAATGTAGGAGCATCTTATCAGAGAGGGAGTTTTCTTTCAGCTGAAGTTGATATGTGAGCTGATGTGAGGTGACATTTCACTCAGGAGCTGAGTGAACTGCTGCCTCTGGGCAGATGGTATTGGACTCCAGTGCTCCCAGTAATGAAACAGGGACTAAGAAAGAAGGGAATAGTTCTTCCATCTGCTGCAATATATTTACTAACAGACCTGGCACAAAAAAACAAATAAACAAAAACCCCCCAAAACAAGCAGTTTCTGTTCTAGAGGGAGGCAATTTATGGCTTTTCTACTGGTTTAATCTTGTACCACACAAATCTTTTAGTCTTGTACTATGATGAATTTTGCCATAACACTGATGCATGGCTCACACAGAGCTGAAGGTCAGAGACAAAGTTTCACTTGCAGCCATCTGTGTATCTTTACCTGCTTCTTAGCCACGAGCTTCTCATAGACCTTGAGACTAATAAGGTCTGGTGAAGCCATCATGATTTTCTAGTCTGGTCTCCTTCATGACACACTGAATATCACTTAATGATTCCTGCATCCCCACAGGGGATTTAATGTTGTTTGGGTTTTGTTGTTGTTGTTGTTATTTTACATAAAGAAATACATTTAGGCTCTCCCTAGATGTTCATATTGTCCTAGAGACTTAAATCAGTATTGTTTACTTTTGTCTAGTGTAGTTTGAAACATCCGAAAAGCACCTCCTTTTAAGAAACTCACTAGCATCTGCTAGGGAGACCCTTTGATCTCCTTATAAGCATTAAAAAAAACTTAACCTCTCAATTTTTGTTTTAGATCAGAGCTGCAATCATTGGGCTTCAGATTCTAACACTGAATTCTAAATCCCTTTGGAAATTCAGAGGGATCATCCTGATGAACTTGGGCAAGCAGTGCCACTGTGTTGCAGTACTTTTTATCAAAAGGGGTATTGCTCACATTATCTCAAGTTCCTCTTCTTGTTCATTCTGAATGCCTGCTATTTCTTAATTTTTAGTGTCCCACATAAACAACAGAGTACAGATTCAGGAAGCATCCTTGATACAGGGAAGATTTGCTCATGGCTGGTCTTTGTGCTGACCATATGTACCACAGCATGCTGCAGTATGCATTTTTCAACTGTAACACTTCTATCATTTAGTTATACTAAATGAAGCTTTCCAAAATGTCATTTGATTCTGTGCAAAACTTAATGCAATAATCATCCAGTAGACCAATAATTTATGGTATTTTCTAATTTGTTGTAATTCATAAAAGCCCTCATACCTTTCTCCCTTGCATGATGACAAACAGTAGAACTGCATATCTGTCATACTTAATCAATGAGAAGAATTAGGGCTAATCTGTGTTGAAGATCTGCTTGTATAGCTTTTACTCAGTTTCACTGATATACATTTCTAAATGACTGCTGAAATCAATTCCTAAGAATGAAGCTTAAAATGGCATGAATAAATCAATATGAATCCACAGTCCCAGAGTTTTCATGAAATTAGAAGATATAACATGATCATTGCATACAAATTGATTTTTACAGCTGCCAGGCCATAGTATCAGTATCTACCTGGTTGAGGCACATGCTCATATACTCTCTCACATACACACATACTGTGTTTCACAGAAGTAAAGTTATAATTGTTTAATTGATTAGTTCATGCTATATATTAGTATCTACCTAATTAAAGTTGAAATGCACAAACTCTGTAGTCAATATGTTTTTGGAACTAGGAAAATCCAAAAGCAAAATTCAGAACTGGTGCAGTTGAACACAACTTCTCTGATTTCTATTTTACCTCTGTGTCCTGTTTCTGTTTATAGCAGAGCTGAGATTCGCCTTTGTAAATCACAAGTGTTTGGAAATTAGATGGTGTGCATTCTGGATATACCCGGGTCAATCATAAATCCCGCCCTTCAGCCTGCCAGAGAATTCAGTGGAGCCAGGATTTATGCCTGCCTTCCTTCCCAGCTGCATGGTGAGAGTGAGTCACTCACACTGGCTCTGCAGCACCATGCTGAGGACTGGGGACTGTAGCTTTTTCTCCAGAGAACAGACCTATGGTCCCATCAGGGACAGTTTTCTCCAGCAGTTTGCTCCTGATAAGCAAGACTACTTTAGGTGCCACAGCTAAAACCTACATTCAGTATTTTATTGTGCCACATACACCTGGATATTTACCCATTTACCAGATTGTGAGTCCTGGCTCCTAGAAGGCATTTCCCCAGACATATTTTGAATCTCCGTCTCCGTTCATGGTGCTGTGCTGTCACAATACAACAGCAAAGCAAACATAAAAAAATTTCCAGCCCTAAAGTTGTGTGGTTCTGGTTTCCTACATAAACTGACATTGACCTCTTGAGCATGGAAAACAGCACTTTTCCTTGTGAGTGTGGTGCTCCAAAACTGTGCCTCTGCTGGTCACAATTCAGCCCATACAAAGCTAAAGTAGACGAGGATGTTGGATCACAAATTAATTGACCTGAGATTCAGTACATCTTTTCACCAGAGGGACAGAATGGCAGCATTAGAAAGATAATTCCATTCTCCTTATTTTAGTAGAAACATGCTGCAAATGGCCTTTTGGAAACTTGTTTCTGTTTCTGCTTGTAGTTGTAGTCTCAAGATATTTGCCTTATGAATTCATCTCTCAGGCTATAATATTCTGTGGTGGTTTGTGGCCTGTGTTCAAAGGTCCTTATTTTTTACTGCTCAATGAGACATTGGAGCCTTTCACATGTCCACAAAGTACACAGACCCATTGGTATCCGCTCATATTTCCCAAAGCATGGCCCAAGTAAGGTCATGGGGCCCAGTGGGAGTTGTGGAGGGGAAGGCTGCTTGCCTTCTTCTTCAACGTGTGCCTGCCAGGCTGCTGCACAAAGTTGCATTCACTCGAGTGGGGCTATAGACCCTAGAGAGTCACAGTGAGTCACTTTCTGAGCATCCTATTTGTTTAGCCTGAGTGAATTAGTAAAATTGTGGAAAATAGAGCCAAGGAGTAGAAGAAACAGGAAAGAGAGGTGTAAACATTTGTGCTTAGTCTTTCCCTTCTAGTGTGATTTCACCACACTCTGTTCTCGACCCTGCCTTTGCTGTTTTGGCTTGTTTGGGCTTATTTTGGCTTGTTTGGGCTTGATTTCTCTCTTTCATAAAGACATGAGCAGAAATCTGAGCTCCTGCGCTTCCAAAATTACCATGACCTCGGAGAAAGAATAATTTTAAATGATGTACACTAAAGCTATCCTCATGAGTAGAAATGAAATATTTAGCATCTGAGGAAGCTTCCATTTTAGATGTTCATCTTCTTTTCAGTGTGACATTTCTACCCAGCTTCTACACATACCTCATTTCAATTACTGACTTAGAAGAAGTCAGACTTTGCATAACTGGTCATAATAGCCAAGTGAAAGGTTTCAGAGTTTTATATTTATCTAAGCATCTGTAACAAAGCCTACAATCCTTGCAAATATATTCCCAGTGTTTGAAGACATTTTACTTCTGAATCTTGATCAGTGGAAAAAGGGATCTGGTTTTCACAATTCTCTGGTGGTAGCTGTAATGCATTTTGACTAGTGGCAATCTCCACATAAATTTTTGTAGTAGGCTTTTATGTGTGCATGCATGTGTATAACACAGGGGGGTTTTAAGAAAACACTAATACATAACTAAAATGGAACAGGTTATACATAACAAGAAGGGTGCAGGTTATTCATTACCAAGTCAATAGTAACAAGATTAAAATATTTAGTTATTATATTTCAGGAAGCGGAGAAATTTCCATTACCTTGTAAATGAGTTTTTAAGCTTTCTCCTATACATTGCTTATCACTCTCAGCCCAAGATGATGCACACCTATTTCTGTAAGCCTGGGGACAGATGGCAAAATCCCTAGAGATCTACAACACAAGTGAGTGAATAAATAAGAACTACTTCTCACTACTTTTTTGTTAAAGAAAACAAACCCACAATTAAGAAATAAAGGAAAATAGTTTTATATTTTAACAAGTTTCCATAGGGCAGTTCCAGCTGACCAAAAAAGGGTTCCTAATGAATTATGCTGCCTCTGCATACTAGAATAAAAAAAATTAAACAAAAATGCCAGTCAGGATTGTAAAGTTGTGGTGGAGATGGGTCAAAGTGTCCCTACAGTAAGAACCACCCCTGAATTTCTGGTTATTGTGAGAAAAAATCCCGAATTTCAATTTTTGGATGTCTGTTTAATTTCTTCACATCAGTCTTACATCATCAGTAAGTTGAAAGAAGAATATTCCCCTGGGTGCCAGGGGATTTGAAAATGCAAATGATCATGTGTGCTCATCAAGAATGAGAAAAGACCCAGAGATGGGTAGTGTAAGCATTTCAGAAAAATTGCAAACACCACCAAATTCAGACTTCAGTTCAGTTTTCAGAATTCAGTTTCTCAGACTTAAAAAGGGTGGGATTTTTTCAGCTAAAGACATGTTGGTGACACGACCGGGAGGTCTCTGAGTCAACCCTCCACCAACGTGGGACTAACTTGTCACCAGGCCAGATCAGCCAGGGCTCTATCTAACTGAGTCCTGAGCACCTCCCAAAATGAAGAAGTGTTTCACACCTCTGGACACCTTGTTCCTCTGCTAAACAATCCTTCTGCTGAGAACTGTTTTGCTGAAATCCAGTCTGAGCCTTCCCCACTTCAGTTTGTTTCTGTTGTTCCCTCTTACCTCATCAGCCACTAGGCAGATGAGATTTGTTCTGCCATCTTTACAACTGCATTTTGAGTAGTTGTCAGGTGTCATGGTATCTTTTCTTAATCTTCTCCTCTAAATATGGTCATCTCCACAGTATCTCCTTGGAGTTTGTCCACTTTAGGACCTTGACCACTCAACATTTTGGTAGCACCCTTCTGGATTCTTCTCATCTCCCCATCTCCCCATCCCTCTTGAACAGGATTCAGTGTTCTATTGCCAAGTAGTTGGAAATAATAACAGTAATTTCCCAGGATCTGCTGATTGTATTTCTCCTGATGCTGTATCTTTAATCTAGACATATACACCTTAGCTGCTTCTCCTGATTTTGTTGATAGAGAACTGGAGAGAAAGAAGCATCTGTGAGCATGATTCACCTCATATTTATGTAGCTGTCTAACACAGGTCAAATAAATCATGTGCTGGTACTTTTCATTAGGATAGGGAATAACTGTGCTGATGAAACATACAGTGGAAATGTCTAACACTAAGAAAAATGAATGCTGCCTCTTCAGTTCCTAGGAGCACTGCCTCATTAACTAGTAAATAAGAATGACAGAGGACAGGTAATTATCAAAGCTCCTAGGGAGAAAATAAATATTTTATCATTCCAGTGTGCTGAAGTCTTGAAGATGTTTTCTGCATGTAGGGACAGATTTTCAAAGATATCCAAGCATCTAAATATCCAGATAGTCATCTACTGCAGATCAGCTAAAAGGACAATTGGGCAAGGTATTGAAAAGCAGTAGTAACCTGGGATCCTAAACTTGTCTTCAGGCTTTGAAAACCTCCCTAGCTGTTTCAGTTCCTTTGCAAGTCTGTTTTTTAATGCTCTTTTGATCATGGACTTCTAAGTTGCTTGGTTACTTTTGGAAATCAGACCCAGCAAGCCTACATTTCTTGAGTGTCAGACAGAAAAACATATGATTATACTAGGTACATCAATTTCCACATTCTGCCTGGGAAATATCAGCTCATGGTGCATCCCCATAAAGCCCACAAACACTGTGTTCTCTACTCACCTATAAAAGATGCAATCAGAATATGTATCTAGATGCAAATAAGTCTTGATGCTAATGCATTTGCACTGCAATTCCTTTCAAGTTTGAATGTCTTTAATTTCCCAGATGCAATTCCTGCAAAGAATTGACAAAAGAGTTTCAATGAAAAAGACATTCTCCAAGCGACTAGAGGGGAAAATCAATTGTCCCTGACTGTCATCTCCAATTTTGAGCTTTCAGGTGGGCCACTATGGGATTACATATCCATCCTATAAACACACACACACACATTCCCACTTTCTCTATATCAGGATTATTAGTTAATTATTAGTTACGATGTTGAGAATATCTTTTTCAGAATTATACGAAACTAAACATTTGTTTCCCAATAAACTGATAAATGTGCCCTGTGATGCTTTAAAATGCATATTTGCCAGAGGAGGACTGACTGTGTTTGAAAACAATTACAAGAATGAACTCCAGATGGTCCCACTGTCAAGGTACAATAGGTGTTTTTTTGGTTTAGCTAACACGAATTGTGGCAGAGAGAAATCAGATACTCACAAAGCTGAACAAAGCACACATTCAGTGACATGTCTCTTCTCTTCTAGGCCAGTCGAACAGCACACTTTGAACTTGAGAGAGAGAGAGAAAATAAATAAACCTCTGTGAACAGGAAAACAAGCAGCAGAACACATAAATGCTATGTTTGGTGTCATATCTTCCAATCATTCATCTATATAGTGTGGTGTAGCATTGAATGTTTATATATATGAGTCACAAGCATATCCATTAATATATGTATTTATGAAATACACAACACTTAGAAAAAAAATAAAACTACAACAGACAAGTTAAGGGTAAGAATCAGGACATTCTTTGTAAATGCAAACAGTGCTATCTGTTGCTGCCAGAATAATAATTTTCTGCCTGTAACTGCTGCCTCATCACAAAGCTCAGTTGAAGGAGATCCATGGCCAGGTGTACCCAGCTCCAGTGTGGTATCTCTGAGAAATAGGATGCAGCTCTCCTCAGTGCTTGGATATCCTCATGAAAAAAGTTCCATTTAGCCTGGCATGTATTCCTCTTTTTTTTTTTTTTTTACTACACCCTGTCTTTCCATCATATATTTGGACAAGTTTTTGTGAATTTCCACAGTTTCATGGATTTTGACACATAATTTTTGACAACCTAAAACTGTTTTGGGAAGCCACCAACCATGGTGGCTTTTAGCCATCAGAAGATGCAACCATCCTGTCACTAATCCCATGACTGAAGGTCACCAAAACAATCCATGCAATGTTCAGCATCCCATCTGTGCCATCTCTTTCTAGCTACCCATCTGCAGTGTTGGTGGTTTGTGCAGCCCTATCAAGATCTCTCTGGATGATATCTCTTCCCTCTAGCATACAACTGCACCACTCAACTTGGTGTCATCTGCAGACTTCCTCAGAGTTCAATCAATCCCACTGTCTACCTCAGAGATGAAGCTTTTTAGGAGTACTAGTGCCAGAATGGATCCTTGAGGGACACCACTTGTTACTGGTGTCCTCTTGGACATTAATCCATGGACTGTAACTCTTTGGGCATGGCCCTCCTGCCAATTCCTTATCCACCTTGCAGTCCATCCATCAAATCCACAACTTTAAAGGTAAGAATGTTGAAAGGCCTTATGGAAGACCAGGTTGACAGCACCTGTAGCTCTTCTCTTGCTCACTGATACAGTTTCTCCATCCTAGAAGGCCAGTACAACAGGGGACTCTTTAGACAGATGTGGCATTAATGACACATGAGAAATAGTGCAAACTAAGCATTTTCCAGTAAATCTTAAAGACAAAGAAAGGTGGTAATCTCTGAGAAGAGGTCAACATTTCCCAGATAGTCAATAGCCTGAAAATAAGCAATCTGAACTGTTTATATGGACATTATTAAAGTCCTTATAAGGAGGTGAGGAAGAGGTCAAAAAGAAAAGAAAAGGGTAATGGGATAATTATTGCTATAGAAAGAAAAGGTTGGAAAAAATGGAACTTTCAATAAAATCAAAAAGTGGGAGCCTCAAGATCACTTAAAGGAAGTAATTCATAGAACCAACAGGTCAGCTGTGGAACTTCTCATCAAAGGATGTTTTTGAAACCAAGAACTAACCAGGACATTTTTCTTAGTGCCAGAATTACCATAATTAATGATGCACATTCTGGAGGGTTTCAGAGCTGATTATCAACCCCTGTACCTCAAATGAGAAGAGGATGGGGAGGAAAAACAGATGACCTGATACATGACTTGCTGCAGCATCTGAATGTCGTTCTGTAAAACTACTTGTCTGTCAGAGATGGAGTACAACCCACAGACCGCAGGTTCAGCCTTAGAAGACAACGTCTGTCTTGCACAGTTCCACAGCCTGGCCACAGCCTTCTGAGACACTCATTAGCCAAGTGTTATTTGTACTGCTTGTTGAGGATATGAGAGGATTAGGACTGTCTAGCAGCACTGGAGCATGAGTCACCAGAATAATGTCTTTTCCTGGATGTACATGAGGAGCTTGTTTTGTTTCACATCAGCTGTGATGATGACTGGGTCATCTAAAAATGTCCTGAGACAGCCCAATCTAAAGTTTTAAGCCTTTGCTGATCCACAAATTTCCTAGCTCTCCAGTATGCCTTTTTCTGACACGAACAGCATAAATATCCTGACATTCCAATTATAAGACCTGCCTTTTCACTTCACTCTAAAGCTCTATAGTTGATGCCCCACTTGTTGAAGCACTCTGTTTATGAACATTACTAAGCAGAAGCTTGAAAAGGATACTGGTGCCCTTAAATCCATGAAGCGTGCCTTTGAAATTAATGCATGACTGAGGCAGGAAGAGAAAGGATATATTCTAGTTTTGTATGGTTTTGCTTGTAGCAAAGTTAACTTGTGAGGATGATGAGGCACTGGAGCAGGTTGCCCAGAGGAGCTGTGGATGCCCCATCCCTGGAATTGTTCAAGGCTGGGTTGGATGGGGCTCTGAGCAGGCTGGTCTAGTGAAAGGTGTCCCTGCCCATGGCAGGGGAGTTGGAACAAGGTGGTCTTTGAGGTCCCTTCAAACCCAAATCATTCTAGGATATGATTCTATGATATGATAATAATCACAGAAATATTGTGAGTCTTCTTCAATTTCATTTTGTGATTATTCATATAATTACACACCCTGGACTCATATTCATTTATAAGTTGCAAATGGGATAGACAGCAGTTGAAGGATAATTGGGTAGTTTACATAAATTAGATCCCTTAGGTATAACCAGGACCAGGTCAGGATATTCAAGCAGAAGAGATGTGAAAAAATACAGAAAAAGTTGGAATTAATTAAAAGACAACCCACTTAGTCACATTCAGAACATGTAGCTCACTAAAACATACAACAGACCTAAAGGGCAGTAATCTATTTTTGGTTCTTGATCTGACTGCAGTCAAATGACTACAGAGCGTGTATTCTGTGCTTTATCTCTATTATCTTTTTAATAATAAGGTGGTGAATGATTGTAGGTGGGTTGTCATATTTTAAAAGAAAAATTCCTCCTGATTTCCACCTCCACCATACAATTTTCTTCTCAAGCTGGTTCTGCACTGAGCTATTTGAGTTTCACATGTAATCTTCTGTATTTTAGTTATTATCTGTTTTCCCTAACCTTTTGGCATGCTGATTTCTAATAAGTTTTTTGAGATATGTATTGCGCTTCCACAGAATAAGCATCTGCAAGGTTATGTCAGGTTATAATGCTAGATATTGCCAGAGACTAGACAAGATATCTTTTTCTTGTCAAAGCTTTGGATGTTGTGTCTCAAAATACAGGTTTGAGACACAACATCTAGGAGTAGGAGACATATAAAATGTTATTTGAGGTGGCTGCAAATAAAGAACATACTTGGCCAGACAAACAACATGTTCCTTTATTTTACTGACTTCAGCCAGGGGCAAATAGAAAATAAGATGCAAGAGGTCCCATCTACTAGCAAAAAGAGGGAGGTTCTTTGCTACTATTTAGCATTTCTATTTGAGAAAGCAATTTATTTTTAAATAAGACATATCTTTATTGTCACTGTTTGTCTTGCACAGCTACTAGTTAACAACCTGGATAGTGTAATTCTCTTCTCCATAGCAATGGCAAAAAAAAAAGTTTGCTTTGCTTTCAGTTCCTTGGAGACAGGAGGGGAATGAAAAAGAATAGCTCCCTCTCCAGTCAGCAAGTATGAGTCTGTGGTGGAGAGTAGCTTTTCAGACTGCTTAAGCGACTGTGTAAATTTTGAAATACCACAATGATGGATGTTTTATAAATGCATAGGTAGGTAGATAGATATGACAAAGAGAATAGTTTTAAGTTTAACCTGAAATGAGACACTCCATCACCATGTCATCTCTGGAAAGTCACTTGACCTTCTTGTTCCTGAATCAGACCAGCTGTAAGAGCTGATAAAAAGCTGCTTTTCTAGGAAACCAAGAGCTTAATCAAAACTTATGGGATTCCAGAGAAGCCTTTTAGTTGATTCAGTGGGCCTGGGCTCAGGTCTCAAATATCTCACATCAACCGAACAAGTCTTTGCTGTGCCTCATTTTGCTCTTCTGCCCTCCTCCTCACTGCCTATGGGGCAAGCACTGAACATTAGCTCCCAGAGATGGCTGAAAGGCTGGAGAGCTTGCTGCTCTGGGCTCTTGCCTTCCCTCTTTTACTCCTTGCCTTCTTCTTCTTCTTGCATGCACGACTTTGCTTATCAGGAGTTTAATATTTCAGTGTTTTATAAGTGTATTGACGGACAAAGCAATTTACCCTACAGGGATGAAGCTGACAGCGTGGTAATTAAGAATAAAATAAACGCTAAGGGTGGGAGCAGACTGCAGTGAATGACTGATTATTTCTGATAAGGAAATGGCTCTGCTGGTAACAGAATCCACAGCATTTAAGAGCTGAATGGAGATGCCAGACACAAATACAAATTAATCATGTCTTCATCAGTGTAAATATATTACCTGTGCTGTTCATCTGCCACATATAGTCTCGCTCTGACAGTATCTTCCAACAAATGGGTGACCATCAAGAGAAGCTTATTATTTGCCCATAGATAAATTGCTTGGCAAATTCAGAACCTCCATATTATTATGTGTCTGGAAAGTGAATTTCACTCTCATTGCCACTGCAGCAAGACAAAGCATGAAATTCCTTTAGAATTAGATATCTGGCTCACAACATTTTGTGTGAATAATGATGCCTGACATTGCTCTTTGGTGAGGATCCTGAAAGGCTTTAGAGGCATGAATGCATGAATGCCTCTGACTTCCTTGTCAAGTAAGTAATTGTTACACTCATTTCACAAATGAGTGAACCACAGCAAAAAGCCAAGGAGATGGCATCTTTGTGACAGGCTTGGGAACAGCCTTCCAGAGAGGCAAGTTCTCACACTGGGAAGGGTGAGGACAAAGCAGGTGACAGAACCAGCATGTGGAACTGTTGTTCCAGCTAACTGATATTGAATTTATCCCATCTGAGGTCAGACTCCACAAATCCATCCATACATCTCAATTAGCCATACAGACCTGTGAGAACAGGGACTCAGCTACCAGTGTGTGTTCCTGAGCTGCATTTGGGCCTCATGCCATGCAGCTCTAAAAACAACAGGATGCCCAGAGGGGCTGTGGATGCCCCATCCCTCGATGGATGGTCAGGCTGGACAGGGCTCTGAGCAACTTGACCTAGCTGAAAATGTTCCTGCTCATTGTGGGGGTGGTTGGACTAGAGGACTAGTGCCTTCCAGCCCAACTGTTATATGATTCTGTGCAGATCCCTGGCTTTTGGAATATGCCAGGAGGTGTAAGTTATTAGAGAACCCCAAGTCTAGTGACACTGAGTCCCCCTGCAACCCATCAGCACACATCCATCAACACAGAAAAACCTCTTCTCCTAAAGTACACATTGTCAGCTCTCACATGTGAACTGTTCCTCCTATCCCAGATCTTCAAAGTGTTTAATATGTCTTGTGGCTCTCAGCCAGGGAAGCTTTTAGGATGCAGCTTGTAAGTTCAGGAAGGGTGGTCAGTCTGCTTCTGGCAGAGCATTGACTCCTGCTATCATCACTAAAGATTTTGTCTCCTATTTGACTAGGTGGACAACTGTGAAGTAGATTCCCACCATCACCGGTAATTCTACTTATATTATGCTATCTTATCTATCTGTTCTATTTCTCTCCCTCTTAAGGGATGAGAAGAAAGAAAAATCAATCTGCTGAAAATATAGAGGGGAAAATAGAAACCCTTTTCTCCAACAAATCACACATTCCTAGTAGTAGAATTGCATGGCTTTTAATTTCACTGAAGGAGAGGCAGTAATTATTTATAGTTTATCACAACCGGGGAAAGGTTTCCTGAGGTACAAACTAATTATGTTTTTAAATAAACTGATTGTCCATGTAATAAACGATCACATTTTCTAATCATTTGGAGATTTATGTTACTTTATTCAATCATGTCTGTGTAGAAATGAAACTATAGTAAATCAACTGGAAAAAAATGTCTGGACTAAATTGAAAGCTCCGTCATTACAGGGCATTATGAAATGAACCAGATAGGAGGGAGCAGGCTGCATGCACAAAGCTCCCTGATACACACAGTTTTATATATTAAATGAATGGTGGTAACTGACAGCCAAACCAGAATTTATATTCATTTAAGGTCAAGTCTCAGCCTGTGCTCCATGGATTTGACATGTATTAAAGGACAAAGGTAAAGACAGTCTTGTTGGCTACAGGGTATCTCAGTCACAGTCAGTTGTGTAAGGACAGTAATTAGAATGAATTCAAGACTGTAGAATAGATGACTGGATATGACATTTCATTTATGGCAGGCAACAAGTGACATGATCTTATAGTGAAATTAGTCATCATCATAGACTTCTCGTTGATCTATAAAATGAAATGCCATGGAGAGCAGCATATTTCTCACTGTTATGCCAACATGTCTTTTTATAATGTACATCATTAAAATAAGCCTGGGAACTGGAACATGCAATCACAGTAATAGCATCAATAATGTTTAATTTATGTGTTATGTGTATAAAAACATTTTGGTGCCTGAAAAAACAATGACCTGAAAACACAATTTATCCTTAGCAAGGCAGCATGCTGTGCTGCAAAGCATCTGTAGAGTGAGAAAAAAATCAGGATATGGACTGCTGAACAGCACTGCTGTGTGGAGGTGTGCTGTGATGCAGAACCAGAGGCAGAGACCTCTTGCAACAGGGGCAGATCCTCAGCGGCTGATGAACCACTTTGTGGTCCTTAGCTATGCAGTGCAGAGCAGAGAGGGGCTGGTAACTTTTGCAGGAGGGCGTGTCAGGTTTTGTTCTCTTCCACATTCCAAATCAACTCCACTGGAAGAAAATCAGTGGGAATCAGAGATTTTGACAAAATAACTTCTCATAGGTGACTAACCATAGAAAATGCCAGTCTAGCTTTTCCTTAATGGGAATATTTGGGGGAAAAAATATAAGCATGGAGTGAGTGTGCATGCAAGACTGCTGGGAGGCCCGAGAAGGGCAGGAAGCCCCATCAAGGACTTGGTGATGCACTGTGTGAGGGCACAGAGCTGCTGTGCATGGATAGCCATCCAGTATCTGTGAGCTCTGGACACAGGACCTGCCCCAGTGTGTTACAAGAGAGAGGAAGAGGCTGAATTCACCACTAAACTTTCAGATCCATGGAGGTATATCTCTCTTCCCACCCACACATCAGTATGCCTTTGATTATATGAGCAGGACACTCTGGTCATGTACTGAGAGATTCTAATTGGACTTGCAGCAATGGCAATCCAAATTTCTCATGAAACTGGACTGCCAGACACTGGAAACAGCTACTTGAAGGTTTTGTTGAAGAGCTGATGGGCTAAACTTCCTCCTTGCTCTGACTGAAAGTGAAGGACCAGTTGATATCCCCTTCATGAGCCAAAGGTAAACTGGTAAGTTCCCAACTGTGGCAGGAAGCAGTATTGCAGGGCACATGGGAAGAATTGGAGAGACTGAGTGAAAATGCAGGGCTGGTGCATTGCCTGTGAAAAAGTGAAACCACAGAGGAGGTAAAAAGAGCCCTGGGTGACTGAGCTATGAGAGATTCTCTGAAGCAGAGCAGTTCTGTCGAGGCAGAGAAGATGCCAGTTCGCTTCTTTGGAATTGTCTCTCCCTCACATCCCTGCTGTGACACAGAGCAGTGGGATGCCGTCAGACTGCTGCCACCTGCCAGCTCTCTGCTGCTCCTCAGTTCCCTGAGGAAGAGGCTGATAGGTAAGATGGGAGCAGGTGGGACTTTTTCTCACCCTAGGGTGAGCCCTGTGGCTCTTGGCTGTAAGCAGATTTTGCTCATTAAGGATGGATGGAGAAAGGGTAACTACTCACTGAGAAGTCCTAGCTCCTCTCTGATTTAAAGAGGGAGAGACAAAGATCAGATTTAAATATAAGCAGATTATTTAAAAAAAACTGCTCTCCAAACCCAAGCCAGAAACCTGGGAAAGTGTGCTAAGCCTTATACTTAATGAGTTACTCTTTCCACTCACAACATTAATTAAATGGCTAATAAGCAACAGTTTATTAAAGACAAGAAATTAATTAGACCAAAAAATAAGCCAACAGTAACTAATTCCCAGGCTATTATCATAACAACAGCAGTTTTCTGTCTTTTTCTCCGGAGAGGTGCCTCCCACCTCTCACGGCTCCATGCCAGCCCATGTCAGGCTGCCACTTGTGGTGGCTGTCATGGCTCTGCTTCCCCTGCTGGGCTCTCAGAGGCGTTGCTGACACTCTTGGCAGAGAACGAAAGCACCCTGAGCTTGAGGGGGAGAATGTGAGGACCAGCTTCCACATGAGGCCACCAGTCTGGTGCAGATGGACTGGGGGACCCAACCCCTCACAGCCCATCCTGACTTCAGACTGGTGCCACCAAGGCAGAATTGACAAGCAAAGGGGCTCCAGAAGATCAGGTGGAGCCCTGAGCACCAACTGCACTTGGAAGTTGGTAATACTTTCCCTGGCTGTGTCCTCCATGCTCCCACCTGCTCTCCCTCAGAGAAATCTGCTGTACCCAGGCCACCAGCTGGGTGCAGGATGCTCCCTGTCACTCGGCATCCAGGTGCAGGGTTGGGCCCTGGCTTTGTGTTTAGCTGCACAGATGTAAGTAGAGAGAGAGAAAGACCTAAAAACTCACATGGATCACAGTGTGTCATTAGGAACCTGCTTAGATTCAGACAAATCTGGGGGTTGTGAAACCTGAGTAAGTTTCCAGCTCAGATTCCAGCCAAAGTGACATTTGGCAGGTAGAAATGTTAACTAAATCTACCCTGATTATACTAAATTTCCAGACATACTGAAATCATCAAAAAGTGGAAGAATTTGCTCTGATGTGCATCACATTATTTCTCAAACACCTCATTTCCGAGGGAGGCAATTTTCAGGAGAGTAAGAAAATTACAATAGTTTCTAAGCACACACTTAATTTGTGGGAATCAGGGAAAGGTATTATATTAGTCAAAGTGTCAACTCTCAGTCAGTGGAAACTTGTATTCTGTGCACAAGGATAACCTGAATAGATTGGAATGAAGTGTCTTTGGTCAATTATTTCCATTACAAGGAAATGCTTTTGGGTAAGGATAGTGAGAAGTATTTAAATAAGCTTGCTTAATAGTCACTGGAGGTACAAATTCATCTTGCTGTCTAAAAATTCAATGGTACTGTACTCTGGGATGCTAACATGTAATGCTGCAGTCTGACAGGCTTTGTAGGTGTAGTCATGTAAAAATTTCTCTCATCTATCCCCTCCTCCTGACTGTGACCCAGTTTGCAGGTCTTGAGATGATGCTCCTGTAATTTAAGCTTCAAGAACTAGCTCTACTAAAACAGGCTAGAAGGGCACACACTTGATGAGTGAAGGCAGCTGTATCCAGCTGTGGGGAAATGAGAAGGCAAGAAGGGAGGGAATAATAGTTATCTGGAGGTTAGTGTCTTCTTAAACCACTGCTACAGCCCCCCATGAATCCATGATCCCATGCTGTTCCATTGGGGAAGCCACAGGTGCTTGAAGTTTTGGGTTCTGACAGTAACATGGGCTGACTGTGATGTGTATTCAGCTATCATCTGTTGATCTGTAAATTACTTGAATCCATACTTTACAATGTCCATTTTAAAATACATTCTAGAAGAGACTGACACTAGTGTTGTTTTAAAAAACAAGCAATAATTTATGGCTAAGAATCAGGGGGAAGGTCAAACAGGGCAGATATGCAGGTGGGAGTCTGTTATAGACCACCCAACCAGGATGAAGAAGCAGACCAAGTATTCTGTAAGGAGCTCGGAGAAGTCTTAGGATCCCTAGCCCTGGGATGAGGAATGTTCCTGTATGTTGTCTGCCTGGACTTTAGTAAAGCCTTTGACACCATTTCCCACAGCATTTTCATGGAGAAACTGGCTGCTCATGGCTTGGATGGGTGTACCCTTCACTGGGCATAAAACTGATAAAACTGATAAAACTGGATGGATGGAGGGATGGACGGATTGGCAGATGGATGGATGGATGGATGGATTGGCAGATGGATGAAAGGATGGATGGATGGATGGATGGATGGATGGATGGATGGATGGATGGGCACAGAGAGAGATGGGCAACGGAGTTACATCCAGCTGGGCCTGGTCACTAGTGGTGCTCCCTGGGGCTGTGAGGTATTTGGGCCAGCCCTGGTTAATATCTTTATCAATGATCTGGGTGAGGGGATAGAGTGCATCCTCAGTCAGTTTCCAGGCAACACCAAGTTAAGCTAGCTGGTGACTCAGACTAAGTTGTTTATTTTGCCATACACATACATAAGACCTGATAACTGTTGTCTCCCTTAAACAAGAATGCAGACTTGTACCCATGGGGAGCCAGGGAAGGAAGGATTGTATGCATGTGTTTGAATGACTACAAATGTGTTCAGGTCTCTTCCCCAGCTGTATACTGCCAATGGTGCTGGGCAGATATAAATCAGTAGATCCAATTACTCCAGCAGAGCTGAACTCGACTTTTTTTCCATGGGGAATTTGGCCAGCTGAGTGTATGAATAACAGTTCAGTGCTTGGCTTTATATTTTGAAGAGGGTTGCAGTTAAGACAGCTTTGCTAGGCAGGGAAAGAATTTTGCCCAGACCAGGACATTTCTGTAATATCTGCTATTTATTCAGAACAGTCTGTTCTGTTTCAAAAGCAATGGAGTTGCTCTTTTGAACTATTTATAATTTATTTTGTGCAGACAAGAAGCAGAACTATTGCAGGCAAAAAGAAACTGCCCAAACTGTCTGAGTAGCAAGCTGGATGACAAGCTCCTCTCAAATTCCCAGGGACCTCACTCCCCCTCTTTGCTGCACATCCTGAATTTACTCATCAACCCATTCTTGCCAATTTTGTAGGCCAAGGTGATCTGAGGAAGGTTTAACACAGAAAGATAACTATTAAGGACTGAGGTGAGCTGAGCAAATTTTTTCTTCTTTTCCCTCAAAAACAGAATTTAGCATATTTGAGTGACAAGGTGCTACTAAAACCTACTCCAGGTCAATTTAGTGAACAAAGCAGTATCAACAAATGTCAAGTGCCCAGAAGAGAATATATGACCCCAAACAATCTTCTATTCTATCTACTGTCCATTAGCTTGTCTCGCACTTTCTGATATTTCCTTGCATGCTAAAACAAGACCAGATATTTCTGCTAGCACAGCTCCTCATTACTGAGTGCTGGCCAGCTTCCTGTCAAAGCTGGGGACAGTCATGGCTTGTATTTGTGAAACCTCTGAGCTTATTGAAATTACTTCAGTTTCACAAAGCATTCAGGAGGACACGGGAATGAGTCTGTGTAGGGAAAGGTAAAGGAATAACCAGAAGTTATTCAAGAGATATGAACTAAATGGATTGGTAAGCTCTAAAGGCCTTTTCTATCAATTCAGAATTTAGGATAAGATTAATTGATTTCCCAGGCACAGTGGAAATCTGCCTTACAAGAATACAAAAAGAAATATACATGGCAGTCTATTAGTATGAGACTGAGTCAGACAGATGCTACAGAAAGAGATGATACATGGTACTTACACCCTGATGGAAAGACACCACAGTCTCTGTGCTAGGTATGGTGAGAGAATAGCCTACCAAACCCTGTGAGAGTTCTAATGAATTTCTGGATTACTGCATTTCACAGAAAGCGGCTACAGCATGAAATAGGCACCACTGAGCCACAAAATAAACAAGGAAAAAAGCAGAGGAATACCTGAGACCATACTTCATGGATGTCTAAGAACAGATTATACCATAGCAGCACAGAGAAAATGGCGCTGTTTGCAGTGGCATATTGATACCTTATCACAGACTCCTGCCTGATCATCATCTGGACAGCCCCTCTGAGATCCACCTTTGACATTTATGTGATGATGCAGGCAAACTTGAAGTGGGAAGACAGTGTTGCAGGAAAGCAGCCACTAGCTGCTTTATTGTCCACCAGCACAATGCAAATGAGTAATGCCAGATTCCTGTCTGATAAATGTCTTCTGAAGGGAAAACTTCAGGGAAAGATGATGAGAAAGTTTTGACTGGAATTACCCTGCAATCATTGAGGGTGAAAATTAATTTTGCTGAACTTCAGCTATCTAAATGTTAGGTCAAAGCTAGTTTTGCTGAACTCTTCTGCAGTCAGTGGAAAAGGTGGGTATCACTGTCATATATTCTGGAAAAATCCCCTTGCCCAGGATTCTTCTCCTGGGAAGCTGAGAAGCCTCAGAGAAAAAGGAAAACAATATTATCCCATTTGCTTCTCCTTTGTTTTGCTGCTTTGGAATATGGTTGGAGATTGTTGAGATTGTTTATCCAACATGTGAATTTTTTTTTATTTGTTTTGACTTAATGACCAATCACAGTCCAGCCATGTCAGGACTCTGGAGAGAGTCACGGGTTTTTCATTAGTACCTTGTTAAGCTTTCTGTAAGTATCCTTTCTCTATTCTTTAGTATAGTTTTAGTATAGCATTCTACATTATCATATCATATCATATCATATCATATCATATCATAATTAGTCTTCTAAGAACATGGAGTCAGATTCATAATTTCCTCCATCCGTCCAGGGGACACTGATAACACCACAGGTGGGCACCCCTGAGCATAAGTCCTGTATTTTAAGGAATTTACTAGCACAGACTAAATTCAAAACACTATGCAACATAAGTAGTCTGGTTTGGTTTGTGGATTGTTGTTGTGAAGGGTTCATGCCACCAGTGGAGCAGCTTGGATGATTGCTTTTCCTCCCAGTGTCTACAAAATTTTTAGCTGAGATAGTCCCCACTGACAGCTCTGGTGGGCAGCTGGTGACCAGGCCCACGGAATCAGCAGGATTCTGATCTTCCATTGAAGACACTTCTCTAAACAGCAATAGGAACAAGCCCTACTGTGAAAAGAACAGGTACCTTGATCTCTTGCCAGCCAGGGCATTCCTGTAAGGAACAGCATCTCCAAAGCATTAGAGCAGGCAGGAAGCAGCTAGGTGAACATCCCTGACAAGCACAAGGTGCTTGGACTTCAGCAAATAAAATCTTCCAGAACACAATTTGTGCAGTGTTTTACCAGATCCAGACACTTTTTGGTTCTTCGGAGGTGTTGGCTCCCTATCCTCTAGGTAATCAATTATATGCTACAATTACTCCTTCCTGTAGTCCTTCAGGTACTTTTCTCCAATCTTCTGACAATTTAGGCATCTCAGCACTTCACAAGAAACACTTCCACTTCAGTGTTGGTATTTCTCTCCACAAAGAGAAACTTGTAATAATCTGGAAAGAAAGGAGAATGCAAAGAAATTCCTCTAAATAAATATTTTGAGGAGCTAACAGAAGCTCATTGTAAGAAAAGCAGAATAAAGCATGCAGTGACTTGTCCCCTTGCTGATGGTGACTGAAGAACTAGAATTTTACTCCTTTAAAAAGATTTTAAAATTAAAATTTATAAGTGGCAAATATTTTATTTCTCGTTATTACCCTGAGAAGCCAAGACTCAGGAAGCCTGAGTCACCTGAGTGACCCTGAGAGGTGACCCTGAGAGCAGAGCCCATGCAGCAGTGAGTGCTGCAGGGGCAGAAAGCTGGAGCAGTGCTCCCAGAGCCTACTCAGATCTGTTTGCCAGCAGTCCCCATTTCTCACATCTACTGGAGACCAAATGTTTAGTTTTCTAGGCCAAGACACGAGAACATGATTATCAGGCAGATATTTGATTAACAATAAAAGGATCAAACAGATGTGGGTAGGTGGAAACGGTCTGTGCTGTGCTGCACTCAGTCTGGAGTAAGCAGAGTAAGCAGTAGGCAAGCTGTGCCAAAAAGCCAGCACTTGGAGCTACCCTCTGTTTCTCGAGACATCACAACAGATGCCATTAGTACTAGGAATAACTATGTGGCACCTGCCAAAAAATATTCCTTTTCTAGATTCCACCAGTGGAAGTGATTTTCTGATTTATCCCATATTCATTCTCTCTATATATTCTTTTTCTGGCACTGGTAGTGTTAGCTGAGCAGGTTACCAGCCTCACATGCTCATCCCCCCTCTTTAGGACCTCCATCTCCCAAAGACAGTCTCAGTGTAGAAGCAAAAAGTTACCTTACAAGCCATGCTCTCCCAGGCCTTGAGAGCATTGCAGTTGTCACTAAAAGGTGCAGAGATCTCAGAAGTCCCTCTCATATGTTGTTGTTGCTATCCTGTGATTCATCTCTGTTGTTTGTATTTTCCTATGAGAAATAGTCTGGGTTTGACTTTGAGAATGTATACCTGGGCAAGGATGTGTAAGAAATACATATTCTGGGAAAAGTAAGTTCCCTAAAAGTAGAGCTGAAGACCAAGGGTGTTCAGCATTTGCATTTGGCAGCCCTGCAGCTGCTGTTGGCAGATGTGCTGCCATGTTCCAGCAATATCACCGCATGCTGATCAAAGCTCATTTGCTCATTAAAATCTCAATGTAGCCTTCTATTTTCTGTGCCAGTTGCATTTAAGTGTGCTGGTTATGGCTGGGATACAGTTAAATTTCTTCACAGTATCTGGTGTGGGGCTGTGTTTTGGATTTATGCTGGACACAGTGTTGATAACACAGAGATGTTTTTGTTATTGCTGAGCGGGGCTTACACAGAGCCAAAGCCTTTTCTGTTCCTTGCCCCACCTACCAGGGAGTGGACTGGGGGTGTGCAAGGAGTTGAGACAGGGCACAGCCAGGACAATTGACTCCAGCTGACCAAAAGGATGTCCCAGACCATGTGGTGTCATGCTCAGCAATAGAGTTGGGGGCAAGGTTGGCCAGTGGGCGGCTGCTTCCCAGGAACTCGCAGGGCAATGGTCAGTTGGTGGTGAAAAACTGTTTTCATTTGCATATTCTTTCTTGGATTTATTTCTCTTTGTTAGTTTCCTTTTCAATACATAACAGTAGTAATAATAATAATAGTAATAATTACTATTATTATTATTATTATTATTACTACTGCCGTCTCTTTTATTACAATTATTAAAATGTTCTTATCTCAGCCCATGAGTTTTCTTACTTTTACGCTTCCAGTTCTCTTCTTGCTATCCCACTGGGTGGACAATGAGCAAGGGACTGTGTAGGGCTTAGCTAACAGCTGGGGTTAAACCACAACATTAAGTCATCTGATTCATTAATTTTCTTTAACACTTCATATCAGTAATAATCTTTAAAATGTAGAAGAATATTAGTAGCAGGTGAGAGCTTCTTCATAACGGTATTGAGATCACATCATCCTGTAAATTAAAATATGTATTTTCCTTCAAATAGGTTATTATTCAGCACTGACATTAATTATAGTTTTTCTTAACTATCTTAGTGTCTCTCTGTTGCTGTGCTTTGTCTGCTGTGCTCTCTCTGTGCTCTGTCTTTCAATACCCTGTTTCTCATTTTTCCTGTTTTTGCCATCACCTGACAAAAATAAAGAATACATAGGCAATTATTGGGATTTTTTAGGCAAATTTGGCAGCCTCTTTATTTACTTTGATTCAGATGACAGCCCTATCTGACAGTTTTTTCAGGAACAGTGTTTGTCAGCTGAATAAATGTAGGTTGGCAGTGCTAACAGAGAATTTCCATTTTGTTTAACCCCCCTGAAAACCTACTTTGACTCAGTATTGAACACATTTCCCTTTACAAACCCACAGAGAATGAAAAACAACTGAAACCCAGGGTATTTCTCTGTAGGCTGTGCTTTTGCACGTGATCCATCTCGGCAGTGGGCATTACCACAGATTTCTCTGCCAGCTGAGGTCATTGATGAGCCCATGTCCCATATTCCCCCCGGGGTTTGACTTTAGGCACAGCCTGGGGTTAGCATGGATTAGGGAGGGCTCTGGGTACAGAGTTTGGACGTGGCCACCACGGGTGGTGGTATGAGATGGCAGCTGCATGGACACGAGCTGTGCTGCACCAGCTGGCCCCTGGGACACAGCTTGGTCCCTGGACACCTAGGTTCTTGGGAGAGGGAGACCTGCCCAAGGCTGGACACGTTTTGTAATGCCATGGTCAGGGTCAGACCCCGGGCAGCAGTGAGGCAAAAAGGATGGACCCACTTTGCAATTATCTTCCATCATTTCTTAGAGAGTTACCCTGGTGCAACCCACGCAAGTCTGAGAGAGGACCAAGCCTCAGCTCTGCACTTGAGGTTTGTGGTGGATGTTTCTCCCCTGAGGCTGCCCACACGCTTCTCACTGCACAAAGATGGCCCTGTTACCCTGCAGGAGAGTCTCCAGTGAATTCACTGCCCCGTGACAGGGGATAAAGATCCTTATGTAGATTGGATTAGACTGAAATGTCAAATGCTCATAGGTGTCCTCACTTTCCCCAGTGGGGAAGCAGGCAGCTGAGGCTTTCTGATGTTTGTGCTATAAAAGCAGAAAGATGTTCAACAAAATGGATGTGAGGTGTAGATGCTTCACAATTACAGCATGTCCAAAAGTGAACCTGGTTTCACATGACAGATGCAGATCTTTTCACAAAGAAATCCTAAATAATGACTGAAAACACACATGAGACTGAAGGAAATATACGTGAGCTGCTCCTCCTAAATTCCATGTTCTGAAGATAAATTCCAGGTACCTTGAGGACAGCTATTTCCAGGGGCTGCATTATATGACCTTGCACCCCAGCAGCCCCTCAGAAACAGCTGGTGAATTGTACTTCAAGAGTTCAAGCTCATTTCAGCAGTCTTCAGCATAGGTCTTGTGGGAGAAATTGAATTTCCTCCCAAACTGCTTGCTACAGCACCAGCAGGACACTTGATGACTGCACATCGGGCCCAGGATGGGTAAAGCATCACAGCAGGAAGGATGCTAAATTAGAGCAAAAGGGCCTCATTCTACACTCACATTTGCTGACATAAATCAGGAGTCATTGGTGCAAATGAGGTTACTCCACAACAAATCTTGTAGGGACAAGATCAACGCTGCCCCTGATTGGATTTTTTTTTATAGTAGGATAAGAGGATGGTGTGCTGGGTGCCAGTGGCATTGCAAGTTGTTTGCTGTATGAGCAGACATCTGTGGAAGAGCTCTTGACACTGCCTGTGCATGAATCACTGCACACATCATGGATTAGCAGGAGAAAAAACCCAAGCAGGGCCCATTTCCCTCTGCAAGGTGTCAAGTCACATTTTCATTTTTAAATATTTCTCAGGTTCTCCAAGGTGAGGAAAAAAAAGCAAACCCTAGGAGTATTTCCTATGCCTGATTAGTTTCATGTCTGTAGGCGACATCCACCTGCAAACTGCCAGAAGCTGCCTCTTGGATTTAAGCTGTGGAATGATGGACTGAGGTAGGGCAGAATTTCCAACTGCTGATTGCCATCCCCTCTAACTACACATTTATCTGTCAAGGCTGTTTGACAAATTGCAGGCAAGCATGTGCCCTGTCCAATCAATTGCAGGATAGCAAATACCATGATTCATCCCAATGAAGGGCTGCTCTCAATCCTGAGACCCAGCTGTACCTTGGCCTGACATTGGGTTTGTGCTCTCAGTATTGAACAAATTGTCTTTTTTAATAAGATCTTAGTGTAAAGAAGTTCATGGGAATTGAAGGGAGAAAAGCCATACACTTATTTTCATAACTCCTCCCTACCCAGATATAGAAGATCCCTCACAAAAGGAAGATAAGAAAAAGAATAATTTTCTTCTACAAAGGGCATGGCAATGACTAGATGGCTTTAACCATGCAGAAGCCCCTTTAAAAGGATCATATTACAGCCATTTATATGAAAAGCTTAACAATACCTTTATGTTCTCTGATCCTCAGAAGCCTCCATTATAGGGTTCTCATGCTATAATAATACATAAAACCTTGTAATAATTGAAAATATTATTTGGCACAGCTGTACTCCCATTCAAACAGGCTTTTAAAGCTTTGTATTAGAGCCACCATTGTCTTTTCTCAATCACAGACATCAAGGGCAAAATTGTGGACTGAATCAACTTCTACTTTACTGCTACTTGATTATGCCTTGTTTTCATGCAAACCCAGAAAAGTCCAAAGCATGAAGAGCATAAGAATTAACTGGGATCAGACTTCATATGGTTGTGTTTTCTGAGGCCATCTGGTTAGCAGCATGTATTAGGAGAGCAACACAGCTCCTCCAAGTACAACAGTAAAGCTGATGAACATGCCTTAAACCCACCGAGGCTTCTCAACTGAGGATATCAGCCCAGGGAGACATTACACATGCCCTGGTAAAAAACTTCATGCCATCACCTGAAATATCTTCCATGCACTGACTTCTACAATTGGGTCTTTTATATAATATCTTATGGTTTGTCCAGGCCATCTGGAATACAAGCTGCCAAAAGCCGTGAGAAGTTTGCTGCTAGCTTCCTTCAGTACACAGAGTTGTGGAGTTTTTTAAAAGACAAGAGAAATGCAAATAACAAGGTGTCAGAATATTGGAGGAGAATTTCACTAAAACTTCACTCTGGAAACACGTTGTCCTCTTCGTCCAAAATGTTAACATATTGAAATAAACACACTGGAGCGAGAGATTGTCTTGCCATTTCCCTTCCTTGTAAGCAGAATTTTGTTTCTTTAAGATACGTCATCATCCTTCTATACCATAAGCTTCTGAAGCACAAAATACTTAATTTTTTTCTGCAGAACACGAAAGTGCAATTCAGTGAAGGGAGTAAGCTTATCCTTCCCTGAACCTACTGGGAAATGCTATGCTCTTCAATTTAGGCGTGCTCAGAAATGTCTCCTCCTTCACAAAGCTGTTGTTTTTGCTTTTTTCTTCTGAGTTGGACCTCACAAAGGCAAGAGGCCAGATGGTAAGCACCTGACGCAGAGTGAAAAGTCATTATCACCAGTTGTCTAACACAGCTTTGTACCTGCTTACCTGGAGCTGGCAACAGAACAGAGTTGGCTCAGATTGGGACTGTTGGTCCAGCTGCCTGCCCACCTGACTGAAACTGTGGGTCTGCATTTGGCTAACCTGAAGCCTGAGGGAATTCAGGACATGGAACCTTGCGTCCATAAGTGTTGACACAGCTGAAGAGGTGTTAAAAGGCAAAGTGGATAGTACAGCCTGTTAGTCTGTGATATGTGAAAAACTACAGAGATTTTGTGTCTGTTTACTTTTTTTGTTGTTGTTGTTGGTTGTTTTGTTTTCTGCTCAGATCAAAATCTGTTTGCCCTATGCTTTGTGAATGTCTCTGATGGCTGGAAACAAAGCAAAACCAAAACAATTTATAACAAATTATACTCCATGAAATGAAACCTGATTCAGACCGAATTAGAAATTTTTAGTAGTTCATTTAAGACAGTCTTTTGTTTTACCCTTGTTGGCACACATTTAACTGTAATCATTAACTCCGTTGAGGGAGAAGTCTTTGTTAACAACTTGCATTTCCTCTGTTTCACTTCCGTTTGAAATGCCGGGTGCTTATGGTTGGTATCATGCAATAGATTGTTTCGTTTTCAGATGCATTCAGAGTTGCACCTTAAAGCCTTTTCTAACAGGAAATACAAAATGACACATTATCATGGCCAACATCATCAGATGCTGATATTACACATTTGGAGACCTTTTCTTTGCCATGGATTTAGCCAAATAAGCTTTTACTTGCTCTTACCAGAGCTGGTCCTGGAAGCACTTTTGCTGTCCTGGGTATGATTCCTGGAAAAGCTGCTTGTTTGAATGCTTTCTGTTACAGAACTGTGAATATTTGTAGATAAGATACAGCAAACACATTGGCAGTCACTGTGTCATTGCTTTCTTCTAGGCAAGGGAATAGGAAAACATCAAATCTCTGGGATGTGATAGGAAGCAGACAATGCTCAGGCTCTTTCCCCACCTGAACTGCATACAGGAGTAGTCATTGCTCGCAGGGAGCTCACTGTGGGGCTGGTACCACAGCCTGACTAAACATGGAAAAGACAAACCATGGGAGTTGCAAGACAGGCAAGCAGTGCTAATTCACCCCTGGGAACTTAAAAGATTTCAAACAATCAAGGCCAGCCTCACCTTGACATTTTTTTCATATTACTAAGGTAAAAACAAGCAAAAGAAGAAAAAAAGAGACTCTGTGTCTCATCTGAACAACATAAGGGAGCACAGATGACACATTTTTGCCCATTTGTAGGTGACATAAATGAACTCTGTACAACATCAAAACAGCTTTCTTCTCTGTTTATGAGCAAAGTCCCAATTTGCATTATAGTCACATACTGAGGAGAACAGAGACGTGTGTTGACTTTCTCATGGGTAAAAGATGTGGTGCTTCCCACAAAAAGAAGAGATAATGTGGGGGGTTCCTCTGACATATATATGTACTCTGTGATTTTACAATTGGTAGCAAAGTCTGCATGAGGGTAGCAAAAAAAGGTAAGAATTTTGAGTATGGATGCAAGAACACTGTCAAGAGGTTACTGATCTGGGCAGAAAGCAAAAATAAAACTCCTCAAATCAGAGAAGCATAATTTCTTTACACAGTGCTCTCTAATTTCCATATGGACATTCCTCTATTCACCTCAGGACCACTTCTACAAACAAGTAAATCTGTATAAATACAGGATCTTATTCCATGCTGTGCATATCTGAGTTAAATCGCCTGGTTTGATCATAACTGCTGTGCCAACAAGTACCAGAGGAAGCTGGACTGGACATCACGGATGGCTCTTTGAGGCATTTAGTGCTTATTTGGCAAGGCATACTTCTGCTCTAATGGGTGCTCTAGGGACCCATTCCAGAGAAGAGACAAAATCAATTTGCTTTCACAGAATTTTCAGCACTTTCCTAGGGTTAGAGCTGTGTTTATTCATGCTGTTTCTGATATTGAAGGAATTTACAACACATTCCAACAATGTCAACAGACACTTATGTTAGTTATTAATTCAATGGACTGATATCATTTGGAATCTCACTGTATCTGTGAATACATGAGTGGGATTTTAAGATGTAATATGTGATGGCTCCTGTCAAAAACAAAATTGCAGCCTTGAAGGAAAGATTATGAAGCATCATCCAAAAAGCTATAGGTGTATTTTTATAGTAGTGACTATTGGACAGATTTTTGACATATGGTCTGATCTGTCATTCTTCTGATCTTGCTCACTGATTTGGCAGAATGTGCAAACCTGTCTTCAAGAGATTAAGGTGAGAAGGGAGGAAATCTGTGACAAAATCAGAGAAGTTACCAAGAACTGAAAAGAGGAACAGTTCCCCTTAGCAAAAAATAATCTAGTCCAGAGATAAATGTTTTAGATCTTCTGAAAAATTCAGAGGACCTTCAACTCTAATTACCTTCAGGATGACTTAAGCACTTGTAACACTCAGGAGAGCGATGCTGGTCCTTGAAGGGCTGCATATTTGCATTTTCAATCCTATTAACCTTGCTGGTATCTGTTGGTTGCACACCACATTTTATATGCTGCATGTGTCCATCTGACCTGCTGTCAACATCTGTTCTTCCAATGGTACAAGTGTGCCTAATTAGAAAATATCAAACTAAGAGTATCTTACTGCCACATTTCATTTTTGTCCTGTTTCTTAAAAGTATGTCTTGTTGGAGAACAGGTACTGCAAAAAGAAAATAGATAGTTTCCTTTCAGTAGTTAATAGCAGCTGAGATCTGGGAAATTTGGGACAGAGAAGCAGCTTTTTCCACCTTGTCCTGTGTGTTTTCTGCCTGGAGAAGTGTGGGGCTCCCTGCACTAGAAATCTTTATGATGCAACCAAGCTAAGCCTGGAAATGAGGCCATACTAGTACATGTGGAGGGAAAAGGCTGCAGTTCTACATTTGTCAAGTCCTTCTGTTTCTCTGCTATGGAAACAAATGCAAAGCAATGCCATAACAGAGGACAGGGAAGAAGAATACTAATGTAAGCATCATCTCACACTGATTTTCAGACTGATTCAAAGTTAAAAGTTCACATTGTCGGGCAGTCTAAGAGGGTCTGTAAATACAAGAACAAATTTAAAGAGATCCAGGCTTCCCAGCTTGAAGGCTGTTCAGCAAAATTGAAAATGGCACCAAGATAGTGATTAACGGAAATATTAAATGCATGAAAGGATTTTGTATTTATATTCTGAACAGCATTACACTACCAATCAGTTGTTTTGTTATAATGTGCTCCAATTATCCTGAGCTACTGATGCAAATACATTTTGATCTGTTGAATCAATAAGAGAATTTCATTATTGCAGCTTCTTGTTCAATTCTGGAGAGCTGGGGAACAATGAGCTCTTGATTATCCCCTGTGTAAATGTTGACAAACTTTACTCATATTGACTAATGTGCTCCTGGAAGACAGTGAGGTTTTGCAGGGATGGTGATGGGCCACTGCAGAATGGAATGGAATGGAATGGAATGGAACGGAACGGAATAGAATAGAATAGAATAGAATAGAATAGAATAGAATAGAATAGAATAGAATAGCTCACTGTATGTATCTGATTTCTGAACATAACAGTGTTGGCTGATTTCAGGGAGTATTCTGTCACCTTCCTTTAGTCACAGGCTGTGTCTGCAATGCCTTGGAATGGGTCTGTGCAGAAGCATTGATGCTGAGCTGTGGGAACCCACGTTTCTCCCATTTCAAGGCAGTTGCCCTCAGATTAGATCTGATCTGGCTCCAAGGATGCACGCCCACCAGAGACATTGGTGAATTCATGAGAAATATCTCCTGGTTCTGTTTCATCCAGAAGGAAGCTTGTTTGTACACCTGAAAGCTTTTCTGTAAGGTGACCCAAACACAATGAAGGGGAACTACTGACTCAGGTTTAAATAGTACTCCTGAGTTGATTTGATCTGAAATGCCACTGCCAGTGAAATAGAATTTGAGGGCCTTCTTCCAAAGACAGCTACATTTAATACCCTAAATATTTTTCCTCACTCTTTCTTTCACTCTTTTTCTCACTATAATTGCTTGTGGCATCAAGAATTCTGATTTTTTTTTTTCTGTATTCATCCAACAGCACAAATCCTGCATCCTGATCAGTGAGCTCAGCTATGGTCAAAAGCTGAAGAAAGGAAGACATGACAGCTCATTATAAGGCTTCATAACCACTGTTTTTTAATGTTCCAGAGAGCACAATAGAACTGGTCAACATTTTTTACTTATGAGTACTTTTTGATGGAAAAATGAAAAGACAACGAGAGATGAATCTGTGCTGTAGGAAATTGTTGACAATGAACTGGCTGTCTGCAACCACAGCTGATAGTGAAAAGGATGAACTTTAAAAGAATACAGCTTCTTGAAATAAAAGCTAAAAAGTAAAACATTTTTCTTTGGGCACATTGTCTGACAGTAACCAAACAACTCCAGTTAAGAGCTTGTGTTTTAAAGCAAGGTGGCAGGAAAAGCACAAAGAGGAAAGCAGAGAGCTAGAGATGATGACAGTGTTACAGATGAGACTCAAAAGAACCAGGCTGTTACACCATTCTCTTATCATCACAGCCATGAAAGCTTGCAGGAGCTGATCAACAGCTTCTGCCTCAGAGATATTATCTGCAGGGAAAAAAACACCCACAATTTCTCCTAAATGTTAGACTTTATATTTTTTTTAGAAGCCAACATGTATTTTTCCTATATTTAAATTCTTGTTTCTCTTCTTTCCCCTTAAATTTTATATTAAAAACATAATTCATATTTTTCAGCAATTTTTACCCAGTCTCAGGTATGTTTGGATAATTTGCAAGTAATTCTGGCATGATTAACCCAGTGAATGCAGAGATCATCATCCAAAAAGAAGCATGTTAGATTTTTGATTTTTTTAAAGAACTGATTTTCAGAAGCTTATCCAGTCAGGAATAAAAATCAAATAAAATATGGTAGATTTTACTTTCTAGTTCTGGGTTAGTCTTTCAACTTCTTTCAACTCCATTGGATCTGAGTTAAATCTGTGTGTAAAAGCTGGCTTTTACATCTTGCTGTTTGTTCTTAATGAAACATATACAATCATGTTAATTTTCTATCCACTTTTTATTATCCCCACTGCAGGACTGAACACATGTGCAGAAGTGCAAAGAACCCCTTAAAACATGTTCCTGGAGAGTCTTTCCTTGCTGCAGGAGGATATATTAATTGGAAGAAAGAGTGCCTGGTCCATTCTTGTGTCATTATGAGATGGTTGTTGGCACCCCTGGAAGTGATTGTCCCCAGCCTCCCAGTCTGGCACTATGGGCTTTCCCTCAGTCCCTCAGGGAGAAGGTGGGAGGTGGGAAGGTGGGACACGATGGATGAGTCCTTGTGAGTGAGTCACTTACTGACCTCCCCACCTCCACATGTGATGTCCTAAGTGTGAAATATACTAATTTAATTTGATAGCATAGAGCTGTTGTAATAATTTCTGCAGTGGTGGGAGGGAGCATGGTGTGGATCCAGTGCCTGCAATTTGGTGAACTGAGAGGGTGAAGGAGGAGGTTTGGGGTTTCTGCACAGCTGCCCATTGGAGCATGGCTGGCTCCAACCCCTCGTTTGCCTGGATGGGCAGGAGGCCACCTCACCTGTCAGTCCCTTGGGAGAGCACCAGCCTGGACAAGAACCTTCATGCCCTGACATGTGGGCTTAAGCAGCAAAAGCAGAAGGACACCACTGCCATGCCAGTCCTCAGGCTTCAGCAGGAGTCAGGGGCAGTCCTTGAGCCCAGAAAGGGTTCTGGACACAGGCACCAATCCATGACATTGTGGGTTCAAAATCTGCAATACATTACTTGTGAAATGACACAAACCCTGTTCCCCTGGCAGTGAGGCTTGCCCTCACAAAGCTGGCCTCATGTGTGCAGATATAAAAGTGTCCTGCCCGTCCTGCCCCTAGCACAGCCTGTGAAAGCTAATGGCCAAAATGGGACCAGGCTGCAGGTCCTTCCAAAGCTGTCCCTTACAGTCCAACAGAGGGCAAGGGCTCTGAATTGTTCCCCACATCTTGCAGGGCACTTGGTGCAAAAGAAATGTTGGTGAAATATGAACAGAGCTGTTGTCAGTGGTCAACACAGAGAGAGGCACACAATGCTGAGCAGAACCCTGAGCCAAGGATCCTAAATTGAACATCCCAGTGAGAAGTGCTCAGCAGAGTGTTTCTGAGGAAACCAGTGTCTGCCACTGCAACAATGCCTCTGAGGTATTTCTGAATTTATTCAGCAAGCATATATCTGTATGTGCATTCACTAGATGCCCATATATTTTATCATATCATTTAAAAGCAGGAATGCATGCAAATGCTCTCTAGCAGTTAGATAGGAATAACTGCTAAAGACAATTAAATTTTAGAGAGAAAAGGGGTTCCCTGGAAGAGGTTGATGATGACTATATAACTAGGGAGGATTTTAACCCCAGCTAAATTCTCACAATTTGCTTCTAAAGAGATGGACAGATCTGCTGTCCTATGTGCTGTAAAGTCTAACCTCATTCCCTTTCTGAGAAGGAGCCACTTAATCCCACCTTCTATCTCCCAGGCCTTAAATCCTGAAAAGTCCCAGTGAATTTATTGGCATGAGGCCACCAGAAGCCTTGGTGACAAGCACAGCTCCCCCCAGCTGACAAGCTCCAGCTCCCCCCACTCCCAGACTGGGCTTTCACTGCAAGTCAGGCTATGTAGTGCTGGACAGCCTGTGAGAAATACATTACAGGCTGACTATGCATAGGCTGTTGGCTCAAAACATCTGTAAACAGCTTTCCTGGAGGCCCAGCAGAGATACCAGGGGAATGTAAAGGAGGTATAAGATTTTTTACCTTGGTAATATTGCTCCCTGAAGTGCTTGTGAGATACAATAACCTTATCAGATTTTGCAGCATCCTCCTCCCTCCCATCATAGGGGTAGTGACCAAAGGAAAATAGGATTCAGGCTGATTGAAAAAGGCCAGGAAGAGGGACAGCTCTAGTGATGGCTGATGGACAGTGTGTCGTGACTATCCATTTATAGTTTAAATCTTGAAGCTTTTTGGTTGTTTGTTTTTGTACATTTACAAATGTGCAGTTTAGAAAATACCTGTAACTCAGGGTGATAGGAATGGGAAAAGCTGACTTTAAAGTACGTGGTTATTCCTAGCTGGATATTTCCCTGTTGTTGATGCAGGTGGGAAATTAGAGCTGCTGTGACTCATCAATTTTCCTGTTCATGGTGTCAGGTATGAGTGCCACTCTATATTCAGAGATATCCTTAGCAAGGATGATAAAAAAACCATGAAGCACAAAAACAAGTCAAGCAAGAGGAAAGTCCTAAACCACTGAAGTGCAGGACAGGAGCCGCTAACAAAAATTAAAATTAACACTCAACTTTCTGGAAGGAATCACCATGGAGTTGCTTTAGTGATAGCACCGACTTAGTGGGAAGCTGGGAATTCAAACTGAGTTTTTCATGAGACCACAGTCTGTTACAAGTAGAAATGTTATTAAAATGTAATGGGATTTTGGAAAATAATATGCGTAGGCTCCTTTTAAATCCCAGCCATCATGCACAAGCTAGATTCATTTCAAGGGCAAGATTTGTAGCAAGTATAGTCAGAGAAAGTCTATTAGAAATGAATAGCTATAAACCAAGGCAGTTGTCTGCTGAGGTATGTAGGTGCCACCAGATTTGCTCTGGTCATGTGAGCATTATTCCAGTCTGTGCACCAATTTCAAAGGTATATCCTTTACTCATTCCTTAAAATTCTTTATTGAAGTGATACAAAAATGAAGAAGCAAAATCTGTGTGCCTGGGTTGCAAATATATCAAGAAAGAACATCTGGGGTTTTTTAAAATGCATTTGTGAGGTATCTAGCACATAAGGAACTGTACTAGTCCAAGATCAGAATATGAGAGTTGTCATAATGCATAAAATATAGATGAAGACTTTAGGAACCTATTTGTACATTCAATTTTGCCTAGAGTCCTGTCTCCAAAACTTTTACCAAGCCTTTTTCTCAAAAATTCTTCAGGGGACAAAAGGCCAGCAGACTTGAGGAGAGGCTGCAGGTAGTAATTATCAACAACTCCAATAAAAATCGCTAGTGAGACATGATCCCTTCCTGACCACACCAGCAGTCCAAGGGCTTCAACCTTCTAAAAACTGTTATCAGCAGATGAAAGGAAGAAAGCAGCGTGAGATCTGGAAAAAAAAAGAAACTGTGACCCATGACAGATATCTTATACACTCCACAAATAGGCTGTGTTTATGCCTCTGTTTTGCCCTGCTGAGACATCTGACATATGAAAATACACCTGTACAGACAGTTCAAACAACAGAGCAGCAATAAGAGCCTCAAGAATTCTGCAGCGATGAGTTTCTTGCTTTCTGGGACTCAGCAGTGTGATAATGGGTGACTATACTGATTTGGTGCAAACTCTCTAGTCCTGCAATGCCTACCACATCTAGGGGGGTCAGACACATTCCCAGCACCCTAGGGGCCCCTCCATAATCGAGGCTGCTTTTGATCTGTGCAGCACCATCCATATCTTTACTCAACTGCTCCCTCACACACCTCTTGTATGATCTGCTTACACCCAGCACCAAATGGCAGGGTTATGCTTGGGGAATTCAGGTGAAAATATAAAAGTCATTCAGGTCAGAAGGTCATTAAGCACTGACTAAGAATGCAGTGCCATTTGTCCTACAGCATGTAGATCCACTACTGATGCTGCAGGAAGTCTGTTAGCCAAGCTAGAGAAGGTATCAGTAAAAATCCTCTCCTTTAATATCTTTAGACAGTTTCTTTAAAACACTTTTTATGAGGATACAAAATGATCTGTTTTTCTGTTAGTTCCATATAGCCATTTTTTATAAAAAAAAAACTGTAGGTTTGCAAAACCTCAAACGCCTCTGCAGCCCACGGGTAGCACAGTTAGCTGACTGTATTGGATAATTCAATTTCATTAGCAGCTTTTTCATACACAGTGAGAGCAAGGAGAGTGCATACTTCTGCATGCCCATCACTCCACTGTGTATTGTGTTTTGTGAATTGCCACCTTTCAAGCCTATCAAGGTCTCTCTGGATGGCATCCCCTCCCTCCAACGTGTCAGTCAGACTACACAGCTTGGTGTCACTGGCAAACTTGCTGAGGGTGCACTCTATGCCACTGTCAGTGTCTCTGACAAAGCTGTTAAACAGCCCCAGTCACAGCACCAGTCCCTGAGGAATGCCATTCATGCTGCTCAACACTTGGACATTGAGTTGTTGACTGCAGCTATTTCAGTGTCCACTTAATTCCTATCCACCACTGGCCCATCTGTCAAATCCATGTCTCTGCAGATTAGAGACAAGAATATTGTGCAGGATGTCACATACCCAGCACTAGATTATGTCTGTTGCTCTTCCCTCATCCACCAATGCTGTAATCCCATTGTAGAAGGCCATCAAATTTGTCAGGCACCCTGCTCTTAATGAAACCATGTTGATTGTCACCAATCATGTAATTTTTCATGTGCCTCAGTATATATCACATAAATAAATATTGTATAGCTATATCTCTTCCTTTCTGCTGCCTTTCTCCCTCTCTCATTGGTCTACATGTTCTGGTTATAATCAAGATAAAACAGAATGCTTACAGGAACATAAATGGGTTAGGACGTGCAGTCAGCTAGAATTGTTTTTCCACATTCCTTTATGAATAGCAGCTGAGCAGTCAATGGAAAGTGAATATAAGCCCTTGCTACAGTTCACTGCTCCCTACATGAGTTGTGGAACTTACACTCTCAGTGCAGTTCTGTGACTGAGGCTTTTTACACCTCCTGTCCCTTTCTCAAGTGATGGACTGGCAAGCAAAGGCAGTGACATATATTAGGGGACATATATTAGGGCAGCCATGGAATGGGTCCATGTGTGATGTATTGCAGGGCTGTAGAGCAGCTAATGTTACGCTGCTCCTTGTACTACACAGCAGCTTTGCAATGGCTTCCCTAGATCACAGAAGAGTGCAAGATGACTCTTCTCTTCCAGTTATATAATTAGATCCATTGCTCATCTGTCACACCAGCAGCAGACACTCGTCCATCTGTGACAATGCACTGCCTGCATCTCCGTCAGGAACACTGACACATCTGCATGTTGCCATGTGCCCTGGGAGCAGGAGCTCAGACCTCTGGCTTGGGGCTACTTCACTTTGGCTTCTACCAACTCATCATCAGAGATGCTGTCCCTGATTCTGACAGCAACAAGGAGCAGAGACAGGAAGTATAAAGCTGGATGGAAGCATCTTCTTCTCCGGATATCTACTTCTTCCTACATCTTTTGTGCCTTGCCATCACTTTTAGTGTGGTTTTCTTACACTGGATGCTCCCTAGGGCCATGAATCTATCATTATTATTTAGCTTTCCTTGTGCCATCTAGAGCTGTAATAAATCCTGAAGAAGGTCACTGTAATCAGCACATTGCAGTACAAGCATCACAGAGAAATGGAGTCTGCCCCAAGGGGGAGGAAACATCCTGAGCCTCAGAGACAAGAACCCATGTTCTTGTCATGTGCCAAAAGCTTAATTTATTTCTAGTAGCAGTCCTGTCAACTCCTGAGTCCAATGCATTGCATTATCAGAAGTTATGTTTCACTTTACTCTTTTATGGCAATCCTCTGCCACGACACCTGCAGGGCACTGCATCCTGTAGCAGGTATGTTTTATCTGAACTTATGGCTAGATTCAAAAAATAAAAGGTATTTTTCAGCTTTTGTAAATATTTCTGCCCAGGTGGGATGAAAAGCAGAACTGTAGCCAATGTTCAAAGACAGATAAGAAACAAAAAATAGATCCCCACACACCAGTTAAAATGCCTCATTTCTTTCCCAGATTGTTTATTTATGGATTTTATTTATGCTTTATAGCTGTATCTGAAACCTTTGTGACATTAGCGAAGGCAAGTCTCCAGACTGTGGCCATGAACCTGCTTCCCGAAGGTGCCTGGTTAAAAACACGCCTGAGGGTGGTGGGGAGGCTGAGGACAGCAGTTCCCCTCAGCTGCACACAGAGCTGCAGAGCAGTGCCTCACTTTCCTTGGTGTCAGCTGGAGCAGGCTGAGGCGAGCACCAGGGAGTGTTTCCCATAAAGTTCCATCGTGAAAAGACCTTAAGATTTTGTAGTTGCTTCCAGCCTCTCCAGCAGCAGATGCTGCAGCTGTGAGTGGCAGCAATCACTGCTTGCAAAAGGGGAGCTGGGGACATGTGACACCTCCATCCTCATATCTTCCAGCACCACCACTTTCCTTAGGGAACCTGAACTATCCTCAGTGCTCACTTCAGAAATATCAGCCTCTGCTACTCTTGATATTATTTCAGTCATCTCTATTCATACAAAATGAGCATCAAGCATTTTTCAGCTGCACTCTCTGGCAGGTCTCTAAAATCATTTGAGCAAGGCGTTTCCAGCAAAGGCAAGGAGGGAGATCCCAGGTTATCAGGCCTTTTTACAGGCAGAAGGAAGATGGATGTACTGCTGAGCTCCTGTGGGCTGCTTTCAGCCATGTCAGCTTTAAAAGCTGAGCCACATCTGATGTGGATAGGTTCTCCTATCTGATATGTGTCATAGAAATCATGTCTTCAGCTGATGCCTTGCCACCAGAGACAAAACAAATAGTATCAAATGATATCAAATGTCTCCAGAAAGGGTGGTTCTTAAGGAAGAAACTGCATATTTTTGCCCCATGTCATATGACTGAGGATCTCATTTTCTCAAGAAGAAAAGCAAGATCTTCACATACTGGACTTGTAACTGAACAGGCTGTTAATGTTCTCAGCTCCCCACCCCATCTCTTCTCTTGGCGAGGTGAGCACTGCTCTCTTGAGGGGACAAGAACCAATGGAGAAGCAGGCCAGCTCTGAATTCAGACCACGCTGTTGAGTTCTTCATACAGTTCAGTCTTGAAAGCCTCAAAAGCCAGACACTGCAAAGCCTCTTTGTCCTCTGACCAATTGTCCTAATAGACAAAAGTGTCTCCTTATGCCCAGGTTGAAACTCTTACATCTCAACTTTGATGCCTTCTGTGTCTTTCTTCCTGCCCAGTCCCACTTTGAAGGCATCCTCAGTGACTTTCCTACAGGCACTTTGGGCTGCTGCTAGGCCACCTAAAGCCATCTTTGTTCCAATTAAACAAGACCACTTCCCTTGTGGGAGTTCTCCAACATTTCCTCACAGGACTCGTGCTCCAGCCCCACCATCTGCCCTGGGCTCACTCCAGTTTATCAATGTCCTCTTTCTAGTGGGAGTATGAGTTGTCCCCCCATAACCACGACCACTCCTCTGCACTACTCGTCCCCATCACCACCCCAAAATGGCAGCAATGGGCAAAGTGGAAAGCTATGCCCTTTGCCTGTGGCTGGAGATACAAAAAATTACTTGGAGCATACTTTTAAATACTTTTCTCAGTGTTTGCAGTGAAAGTGATGTGAATAGGACTAATCTTTAATGAGAATTCTGAGCTGTCAGTACAGGAAAATACATAATCTCCAGTCAAATATGGAAAATAAAGTCAACATTTTATCTGCAGCCTCTGCAATTTTAGCTGCGGGAAGATAACATGCTATAATTTTGAATCATTGATTGAAAACTTGTTCACCACAAAGTATTATCACTGTGCTCAATTTTACCACATTCACATTCGTGCTGACACAGTTCCCATGAAATGTTAATCTTGTCTAATCACTAGCACAGAGCAGTTAGGAAGCCTGTAGGGTTTTTTGAGGGTATATATTCAGTACACCAATATAGCTGCATCCGTGGAAAGCCCCAGTAAATGTATTTCTTGATTGGTGTAATTCAGAAGCCTCGTTAGAGGTCATAATTAACTACACCCAGTGCACAGACAAAAGATCTTTGAGGCTGCTGCTGGAGATAAAGCATTTGGGAAAAGTAGGACTACAGTGGAGAAAAGTGATACAGTGTGTAACTGAATTATTACCAGAAAAATTGTTCTATAGCTCATGTAATAGCTTACTTGCCATAGTCCTATAGACAGACAATGAAATGTAAGTGCCAAAATCAATGAGACTTTATGAAAACTTCATCAAAACTTAATGCAAAATATTTATGGTAAATAATTCAACCCTAGATAAAGCTACATTTCGAAACATTTTGATTATCACATATTTAAATTGAGTGAATACTGCACGGAGCCCAAACTTTGTTGTCCTGAATTAATCTAATTACAGTCCAGGGATCAGTTTGGGGTAAACCTTTTGCTTGTTAGGATTTCTGAATTTCTGAATTTCCTGAACTAAGAAGCAGTTTATCACTTTAACAAATCCCTTCAGTCTAATGTGTATTGCCCTCAGAGCAGGGACTAGACCTCAGCTCTCTCCCTGTAACAAGCACGTGCCAAATCCTCAGCTAAATCATTAGATATTGGATTAGCAAACCCCTCATTCCTTCACAAAGCCCAGAATAAGTTTATCTGAAGGACTGGAGGGTGGTCTCCCACTGGCTAGCCAGTAACACGGGGACTTGGGTGGTCTCCATGCCAAGGATGGGGAAAGTTGCAGAGTATTTCACGTAGGAGCTTTTTTTATGCATCAGTGACTTCTTTTCCTTCTTCAGACACCACTCTGAATGTATCCAGGTGTATTTTCTGCATAAATAAAGAAGACTTGCAACAGAGTCAGGTTTCTAGATGTTAGAGTCCATACAAGATTTTAGGCTTTTTTGAAATGGAGTCCATATGAACAAGAAAGTGATTGCAATGCTCATATCTGTTCCATTCCTGTGCTGGCTGGGAACTGACATGGCTAAATTTATACCTACCTGGAAAACCTAATATGCATGTAGGCACAATTTGTGTCTTGTGTGTCTGTGTACAGCCTGCAGCATTTGCCTTGGCCAAAGGAGATTTGGTTTTTGGCACCCAGATGGAAGTTGAAGGTTCTGGAAAATAATTCTAGAAAGCATTTGGGGAAGTCAGAATGCATAAACTGCTCAGCATTTTGTGATAGAAAGGGTTAAAAATATTCTTGACAGTGTAAAGAGGGAAGTAATGATTAAGGGTGGAAAGATGGCTTTTACCTTCATGTACAAAATTGGCTAGAATAGGTCTAGGATAATGTTACATTCTGGCATACTTATATTAAAAGAACAATGAAATGCTGCTGAGAGTGCAAAAATACCTTAAAAATTGTGTATACTAGAGGAAATACAATTCCATGAGAGATGTAAAGAGCACCATCACTTTTGCTCAGGAAAGAAAAGTTTAAGGTGACCTCAAAAGGAATATTAACTGGGAATAGAAGTGTTCTTTAATTCACTTTTTAATTATGGACAATGGCGTAAAAAGAAATAATGATTCAAAGCAAGGCTAGACAAATTTACATGAGAAATTAGGTGCAAATATATTTCAGGGAGGTTATAAACTATTGAAGCAAAATACAGAAGAAAATGGTTTGTTCTGCATCTCCCCATGTGACCAAATGCCTTTCTGAAGTTTGCCTAAGTCAAACAGAAATTATGAGACTCAGCACAGAGATAACTTTGTGAAATTAGGTGGTTGGTGTTCTGTTCATATCTAATGCTGAGAATCTGGATTTTAATATTTTCTTTAAATCCAGAGGATGTAGTCTTGCTTTTCAAGTGAAAAGTTTATTGGTATTCTTGCAAAGCCTTCACTAGGTCTGTAAACATAATCAATCAATTGGGTATTGATATGGCAGGTAAGGGTTTGATTAGAAATGCAAAATACCCAAACATCAGTGTGATTAATGAAGCAGCTGAGCCATGAACGATTCCACATTAGTGGGGCAGGTGTTTGGTCTAAGAGAGCAAGTGGGATGTTGTTACAGAGTAAAATCAATGACACTGCTGGAGCTCCTCCCAGTGTGAACAGCTGCAGGAACACATTCCCACTGGCAAAGGTCAGATCAATTCAGTGCCTGTCATAATTTCCCCCAGACAAAACACCTACTTACAATAAATAAATTAATAACTTCTAAATTTAATACAGTATGAATTAATTAACAAAGATCAATGCCTCCACTGTTCAAGCAGCTAAACAGTTATATTTATGTTTCAAATAATAATTTCAAAAATGTGAGAATTCCTCAGATTTCACAGGGATCTCTCTCCTTCCACATTCGTCCTGTGCTTGGGACTTTTCAGCATGTTCAGGGACAGGTAGAAAAGCCCCACAGCACCTGCTCAGCACTAAATGTCTAACCAGGGGACACATTTCTGCTACCAGATGCCTGAGTTAGGGGGAGCATCCTTTCCTTGCCCATGTGACCACCAGAGAACACATTGAGGTTTCCCCAAAATCTGTTCTTTGTGCAACCCAAGCCGCCCTAGAAGAAGCAATGTATGCCAACAAAGTCACCCAAGCCCAAGATCTGTCCTTTCACCCAGAGACTACAAGAAACAAAAACCAAGGGATGAGAGATGACACCTGCTGCCCAGTCACCCCTGTGTGCCACAGCTCCACAGGAACATGAAATGAAGATCTGTGTTAATCTTAAACAGACAACCTGTCCTTAATGAGAGTTTTTGATCCGCTGCTCCTTTGGGAGTGAACTAAATTGTATCATCAGAGGCAGCTATAATCCTGCATGCAGGGGGTCATGCTACTCCATTCAGAAGTAAATTCAGATGAGCTTTCCTGGGAATTTAAATAGACAAACCCTTATTCATATCTGTGGGAGCCAAACTAGACTATTTCAAATAATCCTAAATGCACTGACTAGGTCATAAACAGCAGCCCTTAATTGCTTTCAGACATTGTCTTGCTGCTATTTATGGCACGTTGACAGCATATTGCACCATGAGGATGCCACCCTGCTATTGACATTTTTGCAACATAAAATATCAGGCAGGAGAATTAATATGCAGGAAGTCCAGACAATGGGCTGCCATTGGTGTGCAGCATATATTGGTCCTTCTGCCAGTGAAACCTTTCCACAGGGATTTGACTTCCCCTGGGCTGTTGATGAACGGTTCTGTGAATTTGTTTTGGTCCCATCCCCTCCTTAGGGTTCATAAAGGTGAAGAGAAGCTAAAGAAGGAAATTAAAACCTTTCTCCTCAAGGGATTTGGTTAATCATATCCATCTGGTAGATTTTTATTTTCAGGGATAATAACAAGAAAAACAGATGAACTGCACTGGAAGGTATTAGCAATTTCTTCACTCCCATTCCCACAAGAGAGAGCCCTTTTTGCACATCCATCTTATATTAATATTTCACCTCCCTTTTTTCGCTTCTTTTCTGAATTTCTCCAGATAACACAACATAGTTGTTCCTCTTCTGTTCCCCAAAGTTCTTAAGGTTTGATGAATAATTGTCATTTCTTTCCTTATAACAAACCTCAGAACCTCATCCTTGCCATGAGTCCTCTCTAACAATGATCCACCCGACCTATACTTTCAGTTCCTTCTGGGCATGCCATGAGTCAGTTATCATCCCCATATCTAACAGGAACATCTCTCAGCCTCTTTTCATTATTTTGCAAAAGGTCAGGCTGCCTCCCAGCACCAACTCCTTCAGCAACATCTCAGCATCCAAGTGCTTCCCTGTAGTGAACCAGGGGCTCTGGAGTATAGGCATCTGACATACTTGCTCTTTTCCTGAGCTTCAAGGGCAAAGTCAGCACCTTGGTTGTCTCAGTGGGCTGAAAGATTATGTTTTTCCTCAGAAATGTGATGTCTGCTCTGATTAAATCACCCTTTTTAGGGGGTGAAAATTTACCATCAGAGTTTCTTCCACAAGTACAAATTTCCAGGATCTATGTCATGGAAGATCTAGAAGGCAGTGAAGGAGGAAATGTCCTTGTTTGTATTAGACCTGCATTCCCATGGTAATCACTATGATTTTGTGGTGCTCCACCTCATTCTCAGCTATTCCAGCTCCCGAGTCCCTTCCCAACAGCCCAGCTCCACACCTACATTTTGAGAACATGGTTTGAGTGGCTAGAACAGCCAAATGGACATCCAGGAATGTGTTTCATATTCCTGCCTCTCTCTGCTGCATATCTCCCACTCACTGTGTGTCTGCTGTTAGGCAGGGTAAGGCAATGCCCCTCAGAATTTCCCAGTATTTGCAGAATGCTCCTGCATCCCCAAGCACTTTAGGGACATAGTGAAGAAGGAAGCCTGAAAGCTTAGAGATATGATACTGGCAAAAAGCTTTTTTTTTTTTTCAATTCTTCATTTTTTGCTTTAGGTATAAACAGATGAAAGGAACTCTGATTGCAAGTAGGTAGAATTGTGGTTTGTGGATTTGTTTCCAATGGTGAAGTAGCAGTTGGATGCAAAAGCTTCTGCAAACACTGCCACAGTACTGTTGCATCAATAATTGCTTTTTTCATCTACACAAGTCCTGAAAAAACTTGTTTTCTGCTAAAGTCACCATGTGGTATGCAAATATATTTATATGCTTGCATTATCACAGCTTTAGTCCTTGGGCCTCACTGTGGAAGGACACTGAAGACATGGACTGCTGATCTGCCAGTAAAGGACAAGGAAAATCTGAATAAGTGACTGAAATCAATGCACAGGAGCTCTGCAAAGGAGCTGTGCTGGCACATTGGCCCTAGAGAGCCTCTGGCACCTCCCAGGATGACTCAGTTTGACTCTCCAGCAGTGGGGCCAAAAGGGAACATGGTACTTGGCCCACAGCTCTGTTCTCTTCTGCTCTACTAGCTTGAAGCCTTGTTTCTCTTGAAGTAGTTTGCATCCCAGCCACTGTGTGCTCTGCTACCTCACCTCTGTGCACAGGCTTGCCAGCCGCAGCTGCACTGGTGGGAAGCAACCAGCCAGGTGGAGTCAGCCTTCCAAAAGGAGTTTCACAGAATAATTTGCCTTTGTCTCCCAGTGGTCAGGGTGGCACTGGGGGCCTCATTGTAATAGCCAAGTTCATGGGGAGCTGAGCTGCAGTGAAGCCTTTGCACCAGCCAGGCAACAACAAGAAGACTGAGACGACTTAATTCAGCACTTGCTGGAGGAGGAGGAAGCAAAAATTACAGATCTAGCGAGATATTAGTATTAATCATAGATTTCCTTCAGCTTCTGGAAGATGTAGATTTTTGTTTTAAACTACAGTTTAAAAATTCCCTAAAATGGACTCAACAGACTTTGAAAGTCTGGAGTCACTGTAACAGGGATCACTGAAGCTTTCCCAGGCTCTATCAGTATTAGCAATATAAGGACTCTGAGGGGATTCTTCTGGTAACAGAAAAAATCTGGAAATTCATGCATGGTATTAATTGTACAGAATACATACAGGTTGGGATGGGTATGAGCTTCATAAGAGGTAGCCAATGCTAGATTTTAGAAAGAAAATTGTTTTATCTATTGTATCAAATAAATAATGTCAAGCTTACTCTTCCTACATCTGCATTATGGAGATTGCTCGTAATTCAAGATGATGGGCCAGATCTCCAGCTGAGTGATCTTCATTGACTTTATTAGGAGGACTTAACGAGGAGGGTTTCTTGTGCAAGGAGCTGGGGAATCGAGCAGAGGGGCGTGGGTGAAGTGGCAGCAAATGACCCTCAGCAGAAAGGGCCAGGAAATGAGTCGGTGGCTCAGATGCTGGACTCAAGAGAAGATGAGACTGAGTGGAGCCATGTACAAAGGTAAGGATCTGGGCTGGAAAATAAGTCAGTTCCTGGAGTCAGCAAAGGGGAAAAGCATGTCTGCGAGTCTGTGTAGAAAAAGGAAGAATAATTTTCTTTCAACAAAACTCATATTTTGAGACGTATGATGACGAGCAGAAATACTTCCATTCCAATTAGTTTGAAAGTCAATTGGAAAGGGGTTCTGCAGCAGAATTTAAAGACTGTTAATTTTTTTTTAGTTTCAATAGGAGAACTAGAGAAAAGGTGGGCAGTAATTAATGGAAATTGCAAGTAAGAGCCCAGGAAATCAAATGTTAACAGCCTCCACAATGAAACAAAATAAGTAAATCATAATTATCATTATTACAATGAGTATCAGGGGAATTAATAATCGTCAGTTAATTGTCAATAGTGCCAGCCTTTCTCCTAGTGTATTTGCATGTTTTCCACCTCTGACTTTGTCTCATTAGTTTGAAGTGATACTATCAACTTGAAATTCAAACCTTTAAAAAAATATTTAAAAGCCATTGCTCTTTCCCTTCTGCCAATTATGACTTTGAAGTTTACTAGTATTTACAAAGTAGTTTTTCTTCCTCATGTACAAAAATTACAAAAGGAAAACAAACTACTGTGGAACAGTGACAGTCATGAAAAACGATGATACCAAAGATTAGTAAACAAACTGGAAAATCTAGTCTCTTCTAGGACTCAAAATCTAGAGACCCCAAATGAATACAGTACCTGATCAGAGCTGTTCTTTGTGATAAATGTCATGTGGAATTGCAGACAAGAATCAGAGCTTCAGCTGTGTCTCTCTTGTGTTTCTTAAGAGGTCTTGCACTTTGCAGAAAAAATTATCTGAGTTTCTTATCAGTGGGGAATAGACCCTGGATAAATGCAGGGATTGATGAAGGATATATCTTGTGTTGAATTTAAAGTGAAAATTGAACCTTCCTAAGATTATGATATGATTCCAGGGAGTGCTGTTACTGGTGATATTTGAACCACTGTTATTTCTCCTATTAGGGACAGACTCATCACATGCAACTCAGGCACAATTTGACTGATGGTCTACACAATATCCTGTCTGTTATTTGTGTCTTTGATCCTTTACACCTGGTCACAGTTTTCATTATTTATGCTTTATAATATCCTCTACATACTTCACTACCTTGTGAAGACCAAATAAACTTTTTTGAAGCTTTATTCAATTTTCTAAGACCACTCTAGAGTGGAAGAATAGCTTGGGTAAGTCCATACTCCAGGCTGTCCAAGGTTAAAGACCCCACAGATTCAATTTGTATACTGCATTAAGTGTTTACAAGGCCCGTTGAAAGTATTGTAAGACTTGAGGCTAGAGGTTGCATCCTTTTATTAAATGAGCTAGTCAGGCTTGGAAAAAAACTATATTGATCTGTCTAATAAAATATATTTATTTTACCCACATAGTAGTTTTTATTAGGAAGCTGTGGGAAGTTTCCAGTGTCATTGGGACTGAAACGAGCACAGCCATGGCGATACCAGGATCTGTCTGTCCATTCTCTCTGTCCCCTTACTGGTCAGAAAAAGCACTCAACTCCTTGTGACCCTCACAACACAGCCAGAACAGCAAACACAGGGCTTCTGGACACATCCTTCAGACAGCAGGGTCTGCATATGTACTCTGCTTATGTACATGTTTATACTCTGCTCTCTGCAGAGGAGTACCCTGAAATCTGGTATGTGCTGAACCTGTGGCTCCGTGAAAATCCTCTTTGCCATTGACTTTTATAATCCTGAGACTGTCTTGTATGGCCCCCAGGCTGCCTCATTAGCTCAGACTGGCCCCACAGTGCAAAGGGACTGGAACACCTGGAAAGAATTAGGCAAAGTATTAAGTGCAGCATCCAACCAAATGCCTTACACCTGGCCTGCAGAAAGTATAGGGATTCCCCGTGGCTGTACCAGCTGGTCACTCTATCCCCAGTCTGAAACAGCTTAGAAGGTACTCAATCCTGTGCTGAGCCCAGCCTTTGGCCCTCTCTAAGGTTAGGAGCTGCTGTTCCTGGAGGAGCAGAGTTCTTCTCTCATCCCCAATTCCCAGCTGAAATCTCTGGGCCTCTCATCCACTGGAGTCTTATAAATAACACCCTGAATCTCAAGGGCTTTTGCATTTCTGAAGCCCTGATGTTCTTAATTTCCTCTGTGACTGGGCGGGTGGCTGGCTGTCCTCTAGGTCATGACAGACTGTCACTTCCACTTGGATGCCACAGAAGACAGACTGCTGGATCGTGAGTGCCGGGATGCAGAGCTGCCGAAAGGTCTGCTCCAGGGTCCCTCAGGATTGTAAAGCAGCTGCCATAACCCACTGTGGGTTTTGATGAATTAAACACTTACACAAGTTTGTTTTGTAAACTGAGAGCTTCAAAAGTGTCACAGTTTGGTTCAGCTGTAAAAGCCCCAAGGGCTGTTTATCAGAGCTGCTGTCAGGGGTGCTGTGTCAAACCCTGCTCCCAGGTGACAGAAGGTGGCTTGGGAGCCTGCCACTCCCTGGCCATGGGAAACACTGGCCTGAGTAAATATCTCTGTCTGTTTGTCTGTCTGAGGAGCGACCATCCATTCTCAACGCTTTATCCTGACTACTCATTCATTTCATTCACTAGTTTTGCACTTGCAGGCTTCTTTGGAATTCCTAAGGAAAAAAAGTATTGTGTAGGAAAGTGTAAAACCTTTCTGAGAAAACAGGACTCCTCATAGTTTTGAGAACATTTTCCCTGTTTTCAAAATCTTCTGAAGCTTTATATAGGTTTCTGAGTCCTGGTCACCATTAAAAAAAATGAAGGGCCAAAAGACTTTAACAGAGCATTTTTGCCTTCTCTTTCTACCCATCCAACAATGGCAATCCTCAGGAGCTAGGATCTTGGGTAGAGCTTGTTCCCACAAGCTTTCTGATGTTGTGAAGCCAGGGGTTTTGCACTAAGGATACTGAGAAGTTTTATGACCTCACATGTTCAACTTTTTAGTTTTGCCCATTGGTATCTTAAAAAAAATGTCTTCCTTGGTCTAAGCGCATATTGTGTTTTGTTCACCAGCTTCCCAAAATGGCTGCCTTTGCTTCTATCTCCAGCTAAACACTATTCGCTGCAATTTATAACTGCTGGATTTAATCTCATCATGTATCAGCTTTCATAAAACATGGATACTTGGGAGACCTGTCTTTAACTGAAAAAAATAACCTAGCAGTTTCTCCAGCCTTCCCAAGGACATCTTGCTCCTGGAGGACTCATTGTCTCTGTTCTTTGCATCATGTAACCTGGCTCTGTCTAAGAAGGATTATGAAAAACACCTATAACCTTTTTGCGCTGTCAAACCAGCATCACAGCATGCTGGCTACAGGAAGTGCAGGATGGGAAGGAACTTTCAGATTTATCAGGCTCCATCCCTCGATGTCACATACCAACACATTATAAAATCCTTTTCTTAAAATACTGAATTGCATCTTAAAAGTAGCTTTGGTTTTTGCTCACATTGTTCCTGTTGAAAAACTGTTGCTAGGACATAATTCTTATTAGTGCAAACAGTTCCCTTTTTTTCTGAAATCTATTCATGGCTGTACTCATTTATTCTTCTGCTAGAACTGCCCTGCAGCTTCTTTCTTGGTAGACAACTACCCCCTGATGTTATATATAAATCTAAACTTTTTCTCTTCTCAGTCTTTGCTTTCCTGTTTCAAACAAGCCAAATTTTTCCAGTCATCTCTGGTCTGATCACTTCTACATTCCTCACTTCTCCTAGGTGTATTATAACCTGGACATGTGCCAGGCTAAATTTACCTTTCTGGAACATGAAAACCAATATGCATATAAGAAACAAAGTGCATATGGCTTTTACAATGCTGCAACTATTTGTCATTTGCAATTATACTATATTGCCCCTCTGGACAATGTTCTAGCACTACAAAGTTGATCTTTTTCTACAGGAATAGCATCTGTTACACTGACACAGTTGTGAACGTGATGAGGAGTTGAAATTAGCCACATGCCTGGGTTTACCTTTATTTCCTTGCTGTCAGAGTTTCCTGTAGAAGTACAGTGCACTAGGTCCACATGCCCAAGTTTTCTAATTCCTCTTCAGAGGTGTTTAAAAGACATGTAGATGTGGCATTTGGGGAGATGGTTTAGTGGTGAACTTGGCAGTGGTGGGGTAAAGGTTGGACTTAAGGGATCTTAGAAGTGATTTCCAATCTAAAAGACTCCCTGATTCTATTCAAAAGCCAAAGGGGCTCAAGCATCTGGGGATCTTACCTAACCAGCCCTCAGGGAAAATTACATTTACCTGGAGATGGGGTGTTGCAGGTAAGCAGTATGATTTCCTCTGAGGAAGGAATTAGCTCAGGACAAAGCCTGGAGACCGGTGTAAAGGATGTGCATAACTTGGGAGGAGTTGGCCAGCAGTATTCCTCCTGTGTGGATGAAAAACAGAGCAGTTTGAGCAGACAAGATTGAACTTGCTTTCTTCTGTGATCTACTTTTCTATTTTTAAGACAGTGGTAGGAAACTCTGGTTTTAACATGTAATTTTTTGGCCAACATAAATCCATGAAGAAAATTTTATTTCTGATGTGGGCAGGGGGCTGAACATTGCCACTGCAAAATATGATATTTTGGGGCTGTATGCTCAGAGGATATAGAAACAAAATAGAATATTTTACATATAACGGAGATACCTCTCTCCAATCCCTGCTGCCTACATCAAACCAGTGCAGCCTATACTCTCCTGTTTCTCTGTGGCCTTAAGAGTTAATTTCCCATGTTGATTAAGAGTCTATTAAAATCAATGGACCACTAAAGCCTGCCCTGTAAATCTGGCAGCAGTCAACAGATTAACTTCAAGGTCCAGCCAAACATATTAGAAACAGTTTCTTGCTGACCACAGCCACTCTGACTGAGACTTGTGCCTGAAAATGAAATACTGTAATCTCTCTGGCTGTCAGCTAGCCTGCTGTTATATGTGCTCAGGCTTCCCCTGCTGTGAAGATAGCTATATTTACAGTGGTTGTTTATGCAGCAGCATATTATATTTAGCTATTAATCACATGGTGACATCCTCTGCCATTTGGTTAACTGGAAGAAAATATCTATAAAACTCAAACTTGCATTCATCCTTTCTTTTCCAACTTGGATTGCCTGGCCTTGATACTATAAAATTGACTTTTATACTTTTAAACCATTTTGTCATACCAAGGTCTCTCTGATGCAAAAGGCAAATGCTAAAAAATGTCCTGCTGTTGACTGCCTGTACCTCAAATACCCCAGCTTACCCTTCCACTTGTACCTCTGCTCATGGAGTTCTCCTGGCATGTGTAGAACCACTCCCAGGGATTAGTATATGCCCCTTCAGAAGCATTTGTAAGATCTCAGCCACAGAATATATTAATTCCTGTGTCATTTTAACATTTTATTAATGACCCTTCACGCTCCTTATGAATTAAGCTTCCTGTGCATAAGTAGAGTTTCTTACACCCTCACAAATGGAATTCAAGGCATCTAAAAGCTAAGTAAGCAGTTCTACTGAGCTGACCAGGGCTTCCATCCGAGAAAAGAGAGATGCCTGTCTAAATGACAAACCATTCTGAGGTTTCAAGCAAAGCCTCCCTTAGGAAATGGCTGTATGGCTTAGACTAGGCAGCCAGCATTTTCAGGATGAAAGCAAGCAGAAGAAATTCCCTCCTGTCTCACAAATGAATGTTATTTCAGAAAATAACAGACTGCTGAACAAGAGAAAATTGCAACAGTAGAGAGAGCTTGGTTCATTTTTATAAGACAAAAAGCTCTTCAGTAAATTTTTTTTCATTTTACATGAGCCTTTCTTTGGTTCCCTCAGCAAAGGAGAAAACTGATTGGATAGTCATAACACTTATTCAGTTTTAACCCAAAACTCTTTTATCACCTAAAAAGAAAAAAATTATTGCAAAATAATTTTTGATCTTTTCACTGACAGGTAATACACATAAAAAGTATGAAATAGGGTAGAGATAAATACGACTAAGTAGCAGCTTAGTGGAGCCATAAAATAGCTTATGGAATGACTAGAAGCAGTATTTGATTTTTTTCTGAAAAGCTATTTCTTGAATTAATCACACAGACTTTTGGGTACAAACTCTTGTGGCTGTTTGGCAAAGATGTATATATAGCCTTATTTTATTACTCATATCTTACCTAAAAAAATTTGAATATACTGTAAAATCAACTATCAGAATACATGTTCAGTTAGATGGGAGCAATCAGATGAAATTAATAGTAATTTTTTTTCCAAGTAGTTTGCAGATTGTAACTAATAAATACAAAAATTATTGCAAGAAATACACTGTAGTATCAACCTCTACCTTAGATTCTTTTTTTTTCAGGATGCTAAGAATTTATTAGTAGCTTCAGATAAGCTAACTGCTACTGTAATTTTTATGGTGCCGCAGGTATAGTACTTTTTCTCAGTTTAATCATCCTAATTTCAATCTTTTCTCCTCACCCACCAGTGGGTCTTAATTGAGAAACATGTATTTTAATAAAGTATTAATAAAGTGTTTAATAAAGTATTTACTTGCAGCTGCTGGCTGCAGTTCAAAGTCTGAATCCTGAGGTATAGGGAAGGCCTTCATCTCTCTTTGGCTTCCACAGGATGGATAGAGATGTTCCCTTTTATGACAGATTGATGTGTAAAAGGGATGGTATTGCAGTGTTTATAACATTGTTCACAGTGTTCTTAACATGCTGACCAGTCCTGTAATGCCAATGAATGTTGTTTCATTTCGGTTTCTGAGGACTTGTGCATGGAGTCACATATAGTTCAATATGCTCTCCAGGAATTCCAAGAGAATTTGTTCCAGAATAAATGACATGATTTTACTGGGTTTTTATTTTCTTTCTAGCTGTGTATGAGGAGTTGCACTTGACATTTGCATTTTGTTTTTCCAGTGTGAAGTTGTAAATTAGTCTCAGATGCCTTGCAGTTTGGGCATGGAGACTCATGAACTTCTGTAAACCTTTTGATGTTCTCTCTCTGTGATTAAAGGACTATAATAAATCTACCCACAAAGATGTTAGGAACCTCAAACTGACAGCTTCTTAAGAACAACCTTATCATCTGCCTAAAAATATGGGCTTGCATCAAACAGATAAATAGATTTTTGCTATAATTTCCCAGATTAATAGATTTTATATGGGGAACTTCACACGGTCGTGTACCAAACACCCTCATCTCTCACAACACCTGATTGAGTTGGAAGATAAAATGCTTTTTCACATAAACTGGAATTCATTGTGATATCATAAAATTGTGATCAAAACTGAGCAAACTTGCCAGCACCGTTAAATGGGTATGAGACATCTTTGAATAAAGATAATTTGGGAAATGTTTTTTAACACTAGGTGTAGATTTAGAGGCCTAATTAAGGTCTTCCTTCTCATTTGTTCTGAAACTTCTTCAAAACAACACCTTCAGAAAAGGCTAGAGGACAACCAAGGAAGCACAGACCAGTCTTATTCTCTTAAGTCCCTGGAAACTTTATACAGCAAGTCTCTCAGAGCACGTTTCTGGGTGCAGGAAGGAGAAGAAAGGGGCTGGTACCAGTCAGCGTGGATTTACCAAGGGTCATTCACGCCTGGCCAGCCTGATTTCCACCTATGACTACGTTGTAGGTTGATGGCAGAGTAGCAGATGTTATTTTCATTGAGTTTAGCAAGACATTCAAGGATTTTTCCATCATATTGTTGTATTCAAGGAGGGATGCTACAGTAGGAATGGGAAAAAGTCAGGTGGTTTGTAGTCTGGATAGATGTTTGGCTTTAGAGGGTGACTGAGTAATAATTCATCTTTACCTGGAGTTTGGCAACAAGGGAAATACCAAAGCAGTCAGCACCAGGACCTGTCCCAAGGATCTGTTTAGAATCTTTAACAGAGGTTGAGAGGAGGGAACAGAGACCTTTTTCACCTGGTGTGCAGTGACTTCAAATTGAGCCACCACTGCCATTCCAAGGGACCTGGAGGAATGGGCTGACTAGGAGAACAAAAAATGAAGCAATGGCAAATGCAAACTCCTTTCTGTGGATCAAAGGATCCTTTGCAACAACACAGACTCAAAACTGCCCAAGGAGCAGCTCTGTGAGAAAGGCCCAGAAGGTCCTGGTGGGCAGTGAGAGGGGCATGGGCCAGCAGCAAACCCCAGTAACAGTGGCCAACAGTGGCCTGGGCACACAAACAGGGACAGAAAGAGAGGGCAAGGGCAGTCATTGCTTCCACCTACACAGCACTCATTAGATCACTGCACCCAGTTTAGTGTTGCCCCCTATGGAAGAAGGACATTGATAAATGAATGAGTTCAGGTGAGGGCCCCAGGGTGTTGGGGAGCCTGGGCTAGTTAAGCCTGGAGCAGCAACAGCTTTGGGGGACCTAACAGCAGCCCCCAATGCCCCTGGAGAGCTCCTTGAGGGGATGGAGATGGGCTTTTTGCAGCCATGCAGGGAGGGAGGGCAAGAAACAAAGGGAAGCTGAAAGAGCAGAGTTTCAGCTTGGCTATAAGAAGAAAAATCTTCCCTATGAAGACAGTCAGATGTGCAGATTATGCAGTCTTTGGAGGTCCTCTAGACCCAGCTGGAGGATCAGAGAGATGATCTGCTGCAAGCAGAAGGCCAAATTAGTGGTCTCTTGAGGTCACTCCCAGTCTGAGCTGTCCCATGGTCCTGTGACTTCTGTAGAGAAGAGACCCAGAGTCATTAGCCATGCCATGACATATTTAGTGAGGGATTTCTGTGGGCTGTGCCATGACATGGATGGCTAAGGGATTTCCATGGGCATGATGACATGCTGAGGGGGGATAGGTTACTGGGCAGAGGCTGGATGACCCCTACCACTGTGCAGTCAGCCAAGTGGGAGAGGGAGTTATGCTAAGGCATCAGGGTCCTGTTCCATCCCTGCACAAATCTCTGTAATGTCTCTCTTTCTTACTCTCTATATTCTTCATTTACATATAAATTGGCTGCCCGCACACAGACCCCATTTATGATGGTAGTAACAGAATATTTGGCTACAGTCTCACATCCTCTTATAAATGTATAAATTGGCATTTGAAATCCTTCATGGTAGAGGATGAAAATATGATCACCTTGCAAACAAGTCAACAGGCTTGTTTATCTCTTCTCCCCAAAGCAGGAGCAGCTCTTTTGGTAAGATTTGCACCTTAGACTGTGTCAAAGTATACCTGGGGACAGATGTACATAGTGCTATATATTTTATATTTTGCAGGTCTTTTGACTTTATCAATGGCAATCTAAAAGAATCTATAATCTGTTGTTCCAATAAACCACACTATTTGTTTCCTGTTGAAATCAACCAGACTTTCTTAATGTTTTCATTCTTGAAGTAAAATCCCACATGCATGCTCCATTTTCAAGGATTTGTTGTTGTTGTTGTTGTTGTTGTTGTTGTTATATGGACTCCAACCCTCACTCAAAATAAAAGGGCCCACAGCACACTCAGGGGCTTAGAAGGATAAGGGCAGATTACAATTTATTTTATTTTTCCCTACATATGAGGGTGTGCTGTGTAAGGCAGTTCACGGGGTGCTGCCAATCCTGGCCTCTGTTCCCTCTAACTTAAGTTACTGCATCTTCTGTCAGTTAGGCAGATTGGTGTCCACCTATGCTCCTTTTCCTTCAACATCCTCTCTTTTCTTTACATATGCCTCTCTTCAGCAACAGCCTCTCAGATATTATTTGACATGTGTTATTTTCTCCCAGTTCTGCTGCTCTGTGTGTTCATGTTAACATCGGTGTGGTTGTGCCAGAGTGATGCTGGGACAGGGCTGATTTTGCCAACATAAAGGGCAAAGTGGCTCTGTCAATCTTGAGAGCATGAATTGGATCATTCATGTGCACAAAAACTTTTGAACTGATTTGAAAACCTCATAAGCATGAAGGTACTTGCTTATGTAAGTATTTGCCAATTCTGGTCCTAGATCAGGAGGAAAAGGCAGGGAGCCTCAGGACACAACACAGGAAACTGAAGATATAAGGATTCAAAAAATGTCCTCTCTCTTTGGTGGCTTTGTTTTGATTCATCACTTTGTGGTTTTGTACTTCAAGTAAAAATTATGGCCATTTTGCACATTTATTTGGCTAAGAATTCCTTTTTCTTATGACCTTTGATTTGTTGACTACAAAGTTTTTCTTCTGTCATATAATTTTTCACCAGCTTTCTTTTCTGTTCATATCTAGTTCTCTTCATCTTCCTAAAGAGGATTTGTCCCCTACTCCCCTTATCACAGACTTTTTATCATTTCTTTTGCTCATAGTTGGAATCTCTCAAAGTTTATCAATATCCTCATGTAGTCAAATGCTTAGGAGTTATCCAAGTGCAATCTTTCCTGGAGACATGCTAAAGAATAGTAATTACTTCTCTGGTCCTCTAAATGATATCCCATAGTATAATAAGCTGAAAGACTTTGTCTTCTGCAGCAGAAATCACAGTACATACTCATACTTAGCATGTTTAATTTTTTATCTACTATCAACACCAAAATTAATAAGTTATTAGTAATTTTGGAGCTCCCAGAACCCTCTGGGACTTTTTCCTTTAGATATAAGCATCAGCCTCATTAATGCCTTTATAATTTATTCATCACTCTTTAATGTTCTGTTAAATTCCTCTCTACTTTCAAAGTTAGAATTAAATATGTGTACGAACCATGTTCATTTCTGACTGAGTAGAGGCCCTCCAGGAACTGATGAATTCAACATTTAGCTGATGAATGACAGTCAGTCCCTTGCAGCAAGCTCAGTTATCAGTCAGATTATGAATTTTGGAGGGGGGAAACTATCGGCTGTGTTTCTTTATTGTGATCTTTCATCACTGATGTCAAAGGGTGCTGTACATCTGGTGTCAGTGAACTGATACCAGGAATGCATGTTATCTTTTACCTTCAGTAATGAACCTTTTTCACGGTATGGCAGGAGATGCAGTAGGACCCATGTTGTTTGGAATCATTAAGTCTGCTCGAGCTGGTAATAGAACAGATGTTATTGCTCAACCACAACTTCTCAGGCTGGACAGGAAACATCCACTGACTCTCCAGCTCCTCTGTTAAGACAAAGGTAAGAGGATATCATAAATAATCAAGGGCAAAAATCCACCCAAGCAATAAAGTCTTAGGTTGTTCTGATGTTATCAGGAAGTACTTCTGCACACAGGCTGGAAACAAACCCTCAGCTGCTGCCTGCTGAAGTCGGTGCCTCTGCCTGCCAAGGATGGGGGAGCAGCGGCAGAAACACTATAAAAACTGAAAGCCTCTGACTTCTGCATATCACAGCAGCCTGTATTTCCTGGCCAAACTTCACAGGGACAAATTAATCCTCCTTTTGCTCTTGTGTCTAGAGACCACATTCAGTAGTCACCTCCAGTGGTGAGGAGATATTGAGAAAGATGAGATATGGGAAGAGCCTTGACAGCATGCCCCTATGATGCATCTGCAGCAGCTGCAGGCAGAGCTGACACGACATCAGGGGCTGTCAGCACATGCTGCTGAGGAGCAGTGGCAGGTTGCAGCTCCCCTGAGGAACAAGCTTCCCCTCTGGAGACGAGGGCATGCTGCCCTGCAGTGAGAGGGGACTGTAGAATTGAGAGATCTGCCATCTCCAGGGATGTAATCTCTGAAGCGCTGAAAGAAAGCAATTGCTAACAATTTTCTGGGAGAAACAGCATGTGAATTATTGATTGATTCTTACTGTCAGGTAATCTGAGCACAGACTTTCTGTGAGGAAAGGCCAAAGTGTCAAATACACGTTTCACCATTTTCAAGAACGTCTACATCAAGCTGATGACAGGCAGAACTAGAGTCCCCTCACTTTATGAAATATATGCTTCCAAAGTTCAATAGCATTGTCATATAATTCAAGGGTTTGCTTCAATCGCTATTCATAACTTCTGTTAGCACTGGAGTTGGAAAAATAATGAAAATATTATTCATAGAATTCATTAGTCCCCAAATTCCATGAATCTCATTGAATAGATTATTCAACTATTATTATCTCTCTTCCCCCTCACTCCTCCTCCCTTTCCCCAGGGATCTTCAGATGACTACCCATAAGGAGGAACAGGTGCAGATGCAGGTGTTGACCCAAGCTGGAGATGCTGCAGCTGTCCTGTATGACTCAGGTGCATGAATGGTGAGCATCCAAAACACAGTGTGTATGGCTCCTTCATTTAATTTTATGTGTGGGGCCCAGTAAGACATTTCTGCACAAAAGATCAAAATGACACTAGATAGGCATAGACAACTCAATCACATCCTGAATATTTAAGCAAATACACTTTCTTCAGAGGCAGATTGTGTCCAAGGTGGCCCTTCTTGTCACTCCCTCAGGGATGGAGATGCAGCAGCAGCTTCTGCTTGGTGTCTGCAGCTAAACTGTGCTCTTGTTGTTTCTCTGAAGGTGTCATGCAGGAGAGGGGCAGTGCTTTTCAAAATTTGTTGTGGCAGTATGAAAACTGTGCTCTCTTATAAATGGTATCTATCAAGAAAATTTTATAAGCTCAAAGCTTAAAATTTGGACTATTTGCAGTTATTGACCTTAAAGCTGAATTCTTCTTCCTGTCTGATGAAGGAAGATTCAGAAGGCTGCACTCTGCAGCCCCTTGTGGAAGTGTCTATGTCCTTCACATGTTTGCAATTAGGAAGATATGTGTGACAGTGTATGCCCTGTCTGTACCTGCTGAAGGGTGGGAAAATACCTGAGAGCCACGTGCACTTTATGGGGTAGATTATGGGGTCTGGTCAAGAGGGCCCTGACCTGAAACTGCCAGCACCAACCTAGCCCAGGGCAGCTCTGTGGTCAGGTCCCAGCACTGCTCCTCCTCCTCATCTAGGCAGTCTGGGTGTCAGGAGATTTGGGTAGATGCTTCTCCACAGCATCTTGTACAAGGTGACATAGGGACAGTCACACCAAGATCTGCTCTCTCTCATGGCTCAAAAGTAAGGAAAGACAGCCGGGAAAGCCTCAAGCTTATAAAATTATCTTAATAGGTACCATTTATAGGTATAGTGCTCCTAGCCTGAGGACTCAGGAACCTTCAGGAAGAAAGGGAAATCATGTTTCTTACCCCCTTTTAAAAGACTTCTCACTTCATGGTGATGCCTGCAGCTGCTTGTAGTAGGGGCACAGGATGAACCTTGTCAGCTCACCAGTGAACTCTTCAGTTGTGTCCTGTCTGCACAAGGTAGAGTTTGGTGAAATGCCTCTTTCAGGCACAGCATGGAAGAATTGTTTATCACATTCACTAATTTCAGGCAAAGAAAGGAGACAACTTGTCTGGCAATGCCTTTAGTGATGCATGTCTGCAAAGTGGGCTGCAAAAACAACCCCTGGGATAGCACCTATCTTTTTACCTCAGCATGCTCAGAGGGAAGACTCAGAGGCTTACTTCATTCTCTGACTAAAATCTACCATGAAGCCAGTTTGAGCACCTCGTGGGTGCCTCTTCCTCATGAGAAGGGAATTAGGCTCACCATGGTTGCAAAGTGAACTAGAGGGCTGCCTATGGGTCCAACAAGATGATTTAAAACCCCTGGCTGACATGAGTGGACCAAATCTGATCATGGGTGTGAATGCAAAACTTCTTCTCAATCACATCTTCCATCACAGGAGGAAGAGCAGAGCCCACATGAACCAGTGGGGCTGCAAAGGTCAATATTTGTCTTGTAGAGCTCAGCACAAGGCACAGAGTGAAAGAAACATTTCCCCAAGCAAGTCTATGCTGCTATAGTACAAATTAAGACTGTTGTAGGCTGTGGGTTTGGGACATAAATTTCTGCATGCATGCAAGACTTGCAAGGCCCAGACCATGGTCCTCCAGGGCATTCCCTAGAGAAGCTCCTGGGAGGGAGATGCAGGGATGTGCTGGTCCCATCCATCCTTGGCAAGACATGATGGCTCTCCCCCTCTTGCAGCCTCACTCCAAGCTGTGAAAATCCCCCCAGCCTGGGACCTGCCTTCCTGCTGCTTGAGGATTGCCTGTGGCTCAGGGAGCCCAGCTCTGCTGCTCCTGCCTAGTCCTGTGAGAGAGCTGAGGCAGCCTGTGCTCTTTCTTCTCCTGTAAGAGCTACCATGTCCTCTGTTACAGGGGAAAAAGTGCTTTGCTCAAGGGGTTTTAAACAAATCAGGGTCAAAGCAATGTTGAGATTATTTTTAATGACATATAATTCACAGGCAATCAGTGAACTGCACATGCAGGATCAATATCAGTAATATGACAGAAAAACCACAGCACTAGATGGCTATGAAATATTAATAACCACCTACAAAATTCAAAATAGACTTTATATCTAATCCCCCAGAGCTCTAATCCCACAGTGTGCACAGTTTCGTGCACACCACCTCCTCATGGGTCACATGGGGCCCTAGCACTCTACCCCTCTCCTAGAAAGGGGGATTCCTCTACTCTCACATCCCTCCTCTGAAAAGTGGGTGCTGTCCAAGCCCACACCAGTGACAAAGACCCACCCTGAGCTCTGAAGGTGTGCATCTCCACTACAGCTCTCCACTGCAGCATCCCACACTGTCACCCCACCAGAACAGGACAGGACAGACTGCTTCAGCTGGAAGGGACCCACAGTCATCACACAGTCCAACTGCCTGACCACCTCAGGGCTGACCAAAATTTAAAGCATGCTATTAAAGGCATTATCCAAATGCCTCCTAAACTCTGGCAAGTTTGGAGCACTCACCACCTCTCCAGGAAGCCTGCTCCAGTGTTTGACCACCCACTTGGTAAAGACATACTTCCTAATGCTCAGTGTGATGTTCTTCTGGTGCAGCTTTGAACCATTCACAAACACCCCTACCACTGGATAACAGCGACAAGAGCTCAGCACCTCCCTCTCCAAGTCCCCTCCTCAGGAAGCTGTGGAGAGCAATGAGGTTTCCTCTCAGAGCCCTTTTCTCCAACTAGACAAGCCCCAGGTGAGCTGCTCCTGACAGGCCATTCCTTGCAGCCCTCTCACCTGCCTTGTTGCCCCCCTTCAGAGGCATCCAGGGGCTCTCACATCCTGAAATTGTGGGCACGGAGCTGCACATGGTCCTGGAGGTGAGGCCACAGCAGTGCTGAGCACAGGGGGACAATCCCATCCTCTGGGACTGTCCCATGGCCGGACATGCTGTGCCTGCTGCTGGGCTGTGCCCCAGGCTGGGCTGTGCCCTCCGGGCTGCCAGGGCTCCCTGCTGGCTCACACTGAGCTGCTGCCCCCAGCACCCCCAGGCCCTCTCCAAAGGGCTCTCCAGACACTCCTCTCCCAGTTGTACATGTGTCTGGTACTACTCTGTCCTAGGTGAAGGAATCAGCATTGGACTTGTTAAATTTCATCTCATTAATCATAACCCAGTGCTCCAGTGTATCTAGATCCCTCTGCAGGCCCTCCTGACAGAGCCAGCAGCACCTCCTACTTTGGTATTCTCAGCTACTTGCCAATGGTGCATTCACCTCCTGCACCCAGACCATTAACAAATACATTGAACAGAGCTCACTCCAGAACTGAGCCCTGAAGGAGCAATGCTGCTGACCAGTGGCCAGCCAGATGCAGCCCCATTCACTGGAACACTTTGAGCTCTGCCCTTCAGCCAGTTCCTCACCCAGCACACCATGAACCCACTCAGCCCACAGCTGGAGGGCTTGTCCAGAAGGGTGCTGTGGGGGACAGTATGAAAAGCTGTACTAAAATCCAGAAAAACCACATGCACTGCCTTCCTTTCGTCCACCAGGCTTCTCTCTCTCCTTTTCTGCCATCCCTCCTCACTGGCATGGAGACCTACCTTGCCTCTCAGCCTTTTCCTCATACCCAACCTGACCAAACCCTTTTTGTCCACAGCTATGTTGTGCCATCCTTTCCATGTCTTAGACCCTGGTCCTGTTTCTTCTTCTCTTTTTTGGGGAAGAATTCAGTCATAACCACATAAAGGTCTCCTGGGCAGGACTGAGCTAAATATGTCACACCCCTGGAAGTCACCCAAAAATACCTTCCCTTTCCAGATTTACAGTCCTCAAGACTTCACAGAAAACAGGGTAGAGTTCTGTCCATTTTTCCCAGAACATCCTCTTTGAAGTTATAGAAGAAATTGGAAATGCTCTTGGAAAAGTATTCTGTCACAGTCAGAGACCAGACATAGGGCCAGAAAAGCACTATCAAGATTTGGCAAGCTCAGTCAGTTCCTGTGTTTTCTCTTCTATTTGGCTCTTAAAGGGAGGGCTTTTAGCTCCCATTCCTTCAGGCCAGGCTGGTTTTCAGATGGTATTTTTGTAGTGTGTGTGTGTATGTTTGTGTGCATGTGTTTGCTTTCCTGTAATGACTGCTGCAAATGTTCAAGAACCAGGATTACCATTCAGTCATATTCTGCTAGGCATTTAACTGCAAAGACACACAGTCTACATTTCTCATCAATATTTTCTAGCATGTTTTCTTAGTCTTATTCCCAACTACGTGCCTTAAGATACTTTTTCTTCTTCATTATTTTTTAAGCAAATTCCCAAATGCAAAGGATTAGGATGAAATTGAATTACGCAGCAACAGTAAGCTGAAGATATAAATAGTCCTCAGTTTGTCATTTATAAGAGATGAGGATTATTTTTTTAAGTGGTACCCAGTGAGTGGTCCATTCTTAATTAACAGTGTTAGGTGAAAATGCTGAGTATTGCCATATGGCTTGATTTGCATAAATGGGTCATGGAATGGCCTTTCTGTAGGTCTCTGCAACAAAAGGAGTTTGCTTCACAGCCGACTGCTCTTCCCCCAGTTTCCAGTCAAGCAGAAGACAATTCAAAAGACAGTTTTTGAGCTTATCCTATTTTTGGATAGGTGTCGCACAGTTTGACACACTTAGTATTTAAAGGGGATGGCTATCTCCTGTTTGTGTAAGTGAACACAGTGTGATGTGTGTGGCCTCCTGCAGTAGATGTGTGACCAAATCCCATGTGCATTGTCACTGACTAGGCAGGCAGTACTGGAGATGGCTGCTGCTGCCTTTTATTATCAGCTGCACTGGGTAAGTTTTGTGAAGCATGTTCACACTGCAGCTAAGACCTACCTTTCCCTTCCTGTTTGTTTCCACCTATTTGAGTTTCCTTTCTGAAAGACCTCAAGCCCTCATCTCAGTCCTGGGGTGCTGGAAAATATTAATTATCTATGGGTAGGTTGGAAGCAGCATAGCAGATGCTGGGTAGCACAGTTGGCATGGGTGCCTCAAAGGTGGTGAAGGTACTGTAGTACCAGAGAGTCACAGAATTGTTTAGGTTGAAAAAGACCTTCAAAATTATTCAGTCCAACCATTAACCCAGCACTGTCAGGTCCACCACAAAACCAAGTCCCAAGTGCCACATCTACGTGTCTTAAATGGTGACTCCACTGCTTCTTTGTGCAGTCTGTTTCAAAGGGGGACGGTCACTGCCCTGCTCCTGCTGGCCACACCTGGCTGATCCAGGCCAGGATGCCATCGGCCTTCTGGGCCACCTGGGCACACTCTGGATCATGTTCAGCTGCTGTTTGCCAGCACCCCCAGGTTCTTTTCCACCAGGCAGCTTCCCAGGCACTGCCCCCAGCCTGTAGCAGTGCCCGGGGCTGTTGTGACCCCAGTGCAGGGCCTGGCACTTGGCCTTGCTGAACCTCTTGCAATTGGCCCTGGCCCTGTGATCCAGCCTGTCCAGATCCCTCTGCAGAGCCTTCCTGCCCTCCTGCAGATCAATATTCCCGCCCAACTTGGTGTCATTTACAAGTTTACGGGGTGTGCACTTGATCTCCTTGTTTAGATCATCAGTACAGGTATTAAAGCTCACACCCCACCATCCTTTCCCCAGAGCCTAGGCCCCTTTACCTCCTTCTTCTCTTCCTTTATAAAGATCTTCTTCAGCTATGAGGACAGTCTGAGTGCCTTTCCTTTCCTGAAGTGAAGCCCATTATTTCATGCAGTCAGAGACAGCTCAGGCAAGAAAGAGAGTTTTAGTTATTCATTTTTCCTTTCTTCCACTGCAGCTGGAAAATCCTATCAAAAGGAAGTTGATTATTTAAATGCCTCCTCCATTTGAATTGCTCATTCAGAGCTGTTTCTTACACCTCAGTCATCCTGAGGTTTTTCCTGCTTTAAGCAAACCTGTCATGGTTTTATATTATTTACCAAATAATGCCGCCGCTGACTATGAATTTATTAAAGAGGTACTGAAGACAAAGCAGCCTCAGTATTACAATACAATTTTATTCTGCACTGAATTGAAAATGTATTGTGCTGAAGATAATCACATGGAAGGCAATTATAGAAACTGAAGAGGATCAAACAGAGTAATAGGGACATAAAAGGAAACCTGCATTCTCTATACACTACTCCCCATGCATATGAATGCTTCCCTTTTATCTTATTTTAAAAGACATTTCAAATTACATAGTAATTACAAATTCAAAAGGATTTTTCACACAAAATTATCTCATCTTAGCCCCTCTCCTGAGTAACATTGGAGCAGCTTCCCAAGGCTTGCAAGTTAAGTTATCCATCTCTGCAAACACAGGATAAGTTTCTACAGGATATATTGTAGTTCTTTTTGGAGTCAGGCCTTGATCCTGAGACTTCTGCATGCATCAGAGGAGATGATCACTGTGGCTTCTTCTGGTTCTATTTTCTATGACAAGACATAAATGATATCTTGGTCAGAAAGTTGATTGATCTGAATATTACTGAAGTATCATTGTATTTTAAATCACTAGTTAACTGACTGAGGGTGCAATGAAGTGTCAGGATAATTATGTGAGTTAGTTATCATTTAGAGCTGCCCTAGAAGATTTGTCCTACCACCTAGGATGAAAAACCAGTGCAGGTGATGATGACATGACTTTGGAAGGTGCAAAAAGGTGGATTGGTGCCCAAGGAATGTGTGTAGTGACAGCTGCAAAATCACTGTGTGAGGAAAGGTGATTAATAGGCACAGGAAGAGCCTTCAGTTCAGATCTGAATCAATTCTGCTTAAAACCTGTAGGCAAGTAAGGAAATCTGTGGAGCACACAGAACTACATTTCCTTGTAGAACTTGCATGTGGACACTTCCAAGGGCACGTGTCTATGTCTTGTTGGAATTTGGTACAACAGCATGATCAGAGCAGAGAGGCAATCGCAGATACCATTTCATTGTGTCTTCAAGGAGAACTCCATGGCAAAAATCACCTGGAAATGAGAGTTTTTCCATTTGCACCTTGGGGTCAAAGCCCATTTATCTTGTGCACTGAGAGCCAGTGAATGGGAGCAGGGCTGCCCATTTCCCCTATCCAGAAGAAGCTCATATGGGCAAGAGGTACCAAGGGGGAGAGGAAGAGAGTAACTGAGGTTTAAGAGTCCCTAAGTCATCCTACTAAAATCATCCCTGTATACTGCCTTTGTAGTTAAATTCTTCCAAGATGTTCTGGAAAATGCTGCTATATCTTTTCTTTGTGGCTTCTGCTATTCTTTGTTTGTGTGAAGATTTACAAGAAGTATTTTCTCTATTACGCTGCTGTTTGACACAATATTTGCCAGTTAAAAGTCATCATAACAACATGCCAATCTTGCACCTTGCAACTTTTACCTTGCTTATTTGTCAGCAAGGTCAATGCAAAACTAGAGCCTCTTCAAGCTCACACCAAGCCTTGAGACTCTCTTCCATGGCCTTTGAGGTGCCTAAAAAGTTGAGTTTGGTCCTTTTTTTTTCCCCTTTATCATTCTCAAACAGGTGCAAGGATCAACTTTAGTATTGTATTCCATTAAATTGAAATGCCAAGATGTTTCTGTTCAGGAAGTCTCTCCCTCTGTCTATTTCTGGAAGAACATTTATGTGTCAAATATGCCTATTTATAGACCTCTTAGAACACATTGCTAACAGAAAATAACATTGCAAGAATGAGAAGCCATTGTTTTTCATAGCTGTGTACCATATAACATAGACAAATTATTCACCTAAGCAAGCAAAAATTTGAATGGCATGCTTACATTGATTTTTCAAATGGGTGTCTCATGATCCATTTTGAATGATGGTTTTTGTGCTTTGGATCACATGAAAAAAGGATGTCCTTTATATCTTCTGTGATAAAGGACATTGTCTCTTGAAAGATGATTGGGGATTATACAGAACATGATTTTATGCCCATAGTAAACAGGGTACAGCAGACAATAGGGCAGGATAAGGAACCTTCCCTGTGTTCAGCTCCCATGAAGGGGATGTCCCACCTGCTGCTGTGACCCCCAGTGCCTTTGCAAGCAACAGAGATAGCTTCTGTGTGGCTGATAAAACCTTCCCTTTCACACTTCCCTGAAATAAAGTGTGTGAAGGAAAAAAATAGAAGAAAGATAAAGAGAAACCCAAACTTTCCATTTTCATTTGCATTCCACTGATTTATGTTGCCTTGTTTCTAATATTTCTTCCATTTCTAGGAACCAGCTCTGCTTGGCTATTTCCTGGCAGTAGTGATTAAACCAGCAGATGTGCTTGTACAAGAGACAGATTTGGTGTCTTCATTCACTGAAAATGTCTGTGTTGGTCTGGATATACATTCCTATGCATCACAGCCTTCTGGGCAGAACTAGGTTTGAATACATAAAAGTCTTGTGTTATATTGATACCACCAGTCATTAATTAGGAAGATATTTTTCTGTTTGAAGAGGGGGGTCAGAAACACATCACAAGCTTCTGCCAGCTTTTGCTCTTTATGCAGGGTCTTATTCAGTGTCATTTATTTTACAGGGTCTCTGGATTTCCTTCATCATCACCTACTGTTTATATTTATAGTGTAAAGAGCAAATTGGAAAATTTATCTTTTGTCACAGAAATCTTGACAGTGGGCAGGCAAATGCACACCAAGAATCCTTTCTGACAGCCTGATATTGCCATTTCCCTCTACCATGTGTTGCCTCCTAATTTATATGTGGTTTATTTGTTTGAGACAGTGCCTTTTGTTTTCATACAATACCTAACAAAACAAGGTGATGGTCACACTGAAGACAGAGGCACTATACCATGCTCTGATTGGAGAAAAGGAAAAGAAAATTAATTGGTACTGCTTTGCTGGGATTGCATCTGTCTGAGTTCCAATGACTCAATTCATTAGGAAATGAGACACTGTGAATACATACACACTTGGATTACTAGATGGGTTAGCAGCTAGGTGTGTACCAAACATTCCTCCTGGCTCTGGATCATAGCAGCTGAGCCTGATTTATTATCACTGAGCCAGATGCCAAGAGATGATTCTGATATACTGGGAGCTGGAGACATGCAGAGGAGTGAATAAATAGTACTGTGCTTCTCAAGATATGTTGTGTGTGAATGTTTGTGGGTTGCCTTTGTGCATTCTGGTTGGAGAGAGGTATCTCTATTGACATAAAATATTCTGGGTAGAATTGGACACTTAAAAGGTTGCTCTAAATATGTTTTAAAAGCAAGCAGCAAAGAATCAGTAGGGAAAGCATTTGATTTTTTTCAGTCATAAAAATAGCAGAAATTTCTCCTTTTCTCTATCACTTTGTCCTGAAGTCAATGCAGGAGTGTTCACAGCCGCATCCTTCCATTTGTGATGTCTGACACAGCCATAAATCACAGCTCAAATGAAAAAAACCCACAAAAACTACAAAGAAATAAAAAATCACAAAGATCCACAGGGGTTTTCTCCTGTGATTTCTAAAGACTTGTCAACACCCTGTGCACTACTGCCATCTGCACTGTAGATTGTGTCTGCATGTGTCACCATGCCAATGACAGGGCAAATGTACATCATCAGTGGTGCCACTGAAAAAGAAGGAATTAGTGCACACCTGCAGCATATTCTGAGTTAGGCAAGTAAAACCCTGAACACAACAAAATGGTGGTGAAAATGTTGATCAGTTATATCATGGAAATGTGATTTACATGCCAAATTCATCTGGAGACCAACATCACCCTTCCTCTCAGGAAGGAAGGCTTCAGAGTATTTTTCAGATTTGATTAATAATTTATTTGGCATCTGGAAGTCACAGCAAAACAGCTCATATGGAAAGGGAGGGTGTAAATTGCCTGCCTCTGCCAGGCACTACTTGGTTATTATTCACAGCTAGAATACTATTTGTAGAATATTTGTGTATTTAATATTTTAAAGAGCAGCTCTGGCACTTGGGTGGATTTCAGCATTCTCGAGGCTGTGTCTGTACTACAGATATTGTCATCTGGAAGACGTGCTCTCATTGCCAACTGAACCAGCTGAGGATTTTAACATGCAAGGAAGCAGGCACTGGAATAAGGGGAGATTACTGTGAGCTTAGTGCATTTTGTATGAAGGATGTCATCTGCGGAAGACAAGGGGATCCTTCCCAAGCTGAGTCTGCAGGGCACACACTCCTGTAAACAGGGCATTGCTGGAGCTCAGGCCAGAGCACATTAAATGGAAGAAAGTTGCTTATAGATTTTACAGCTCTACATGTGATAGATTTCTGTCTTTCTGCATCTATCACTCAGTGATTACCCCAACCAGGTTATGACAGCTCTCCTGATTGTCTTCTAGGAATTCACCTGATAGTATAACACAGTATTTTAACCTACTTACAGTGCCAGGCTACTTACTTGATATATGCTATCTACATATTTTATTTATATATTCAGGGTTGTAATTCTATTTACCATCTGTGGGAGACCAAAGTGTTAATGGTTAATGACTCAAACAGTGCTTTGCTGAGGCCAGGTTTGCACCTTCCCAAAACCCAAACCCAAACCCAAGGGGAGGAGGGAGTTTTTTGAGTGTGGTGGTAAAACCACTGGTCCACACAGGCCAGAGTGGGGGAACAGCGACCACCAAAGGCTACAAGCTGGGTTTTGAGCCAGATAAGGGAAGAGGCTGGTAAGAAACAGATCCTTTGAGGCTGGATAGTGCTTTTGTCATGCAAATGACACAAAATTACAGTTTTTTGGGTCAGTTCCAAAACAAGTGTCAGTTCTAAAACTTCCCCAGGGGGGAAGGTTTTGGGGCATTCACATGCCGGCCTGACAGTGTTCATCCCTTCTGATGGAGCATAACTGGCTCAACTACATAAGAGAAAGCTGTCATGCCATAGAAAGTGTCATAAACCACCAAAGATGCCCAAAATGCCCCCTGACTCATTTCTGGGGTCTCCCACCAGACAACTGAGCATGACCCACAGCGTTGCAGCCATGTTAAACTGCTCACTCACCCTCACCCTATCATTCGCACCTTGCCTGAACATTTATTAACCCATAATTTTGTGTTTCCCAGGCTTCCCCTACTCCCAACAGATCAAGACTGGGACCAGCACCTCAACCAAAGGATATTGAAATTGCAACAATCAAGTCTCATCACTGGATCCACAAGTGGTGATATCGTTCTACTCTTATCCCTCCTTTCTCTTTCTTCCTTTTCCTTATGTATGTTCTTAAGCAAAATCTTTATTCTTTTATATTGCTGTATTAGTATGGATAATCACCAAAATGGCTACATGCCTGCTTTCCATTGCAACCAAATTGTTCTAAAAGAAACCCTACAAACACACACACATATATAATTTTTTTCTAAGCACCAATCATTTTGTTGTTTCACTCTAATCTGCCCCAAGGAAGAACCTGAGTTACCCTCTCTTTTGGAGGCAGGTGGCAACACCAAACACACATTCTTATGAGCTGCTAGAAGGTCTCATTTTCTTATCAAGAGGTTTTTAATAGAAGAGGACATTTAATCAACTGAAAAGGGAAAGAAAAACACTAAATGCTGAGTCATATTCAAGCTACAATAATTTTTTACCTTTTTAAGAGATTGAAATTGCTGTAGCTGAAAAGCTTTAGCTGCTGTGCTCATTCTTGGCTTTCACAACAACAACATTCAAAGTGCCTAAGTCTTTATGCCTAAATCTACAACTTGACCTGCAACAACAGCAGGAACCAAACATTCTCTTCTGTTTATTTGACCCTGTCATGTGGATTATATCCTCTTTACTTGTTAACCACTTTCAGGGGATAGCATTCACCATGTCTAATCCAGACCAGCTTTCCTCCAAGTTACACTCTGCACATATGCAGTCCAAAAGACTGAACAACAATTTGGCTGGGATGGGGGATGGACTAGATGACCTCCCAAATTCCCTGTGAAGATTTTGTGCAAGAGTGGTGGATGGGGACAGTGCTGATCTGAATAAGACATAGGACATAGCTGTGCTGGACCTTGCAGGGGCAATCCTAAGGATGTGAACCACAGATGCCTAAACGAGCATCTGGACCCTAGGCAGCACCCCAGAAGCAAAGATGACAAAGATGAGAAAGGAAGCAAACAGGCGGTGAGCAGTGAGTTTGTGGCAGAGTCAAGATTTACTGAGCAATCTGATTGCTGTTCCTTCACCCCCCCTGCCTCTCCTGGCTAATTTCACAGCCCAAATGAAATTGCCGGTGAGAAAAGCAGTGCAAGCGTGCACAATGCGCTGTGATTAGAAACAGCACTGCTGGGGAGAGGAGCATCAGATCAGCCAAGCAGAAGTTTTCTGTGTATTCCCTCTGCCTTTTCTCCTGAGAGGTGCTTGCCTTTTATTCTCGGCTCCTTTGCTTTCCGTTCTGTTGTTGCAACTTCCACCTCCTCTGTAAAACGTAAAATGTAGCCTCTGTCAGTGTGATGGAGGCAAAGTGAGCTGATGTTCCTTCTGGTCCTAGGAGGATAAAAATGCCACAGCACTGATTCTGCATGGCAGGGAGGGGACATTGCAGCTCACAACAGCCAAAAGAAGTAATACAGTTACTGACATTTTAGTTACCCCTGCAAGGGTACGCATATTCAACAGTGCTTGCTGTGCACCCAGCAGTGTCTGGATAGTCAGTGGGGAAAACAGGTGGAATTTGTTTAGATTAAAAAAAGCACTTTGTTAGATTAAAAAGCACTAAAAAGGTTGAAAAACACAACCTGCTCCTGTTCTGTTAAGGTTCCAAATTCCTGTTTTTGGGGGACAGGACAGCAAGAACTTAGAAGATCAGGATTTGTGTGTTTAACCCATTCAGCCTGGTGATGGATGAGCTATGTTTCCAAGCAGACTTTCAGAAGCTGCAACCACATCAGTGGATTGTCTGTATATTAATCCCCAATAAATATTTTCAGGATGAGTGGCACAGTTCAGATGTTATGAAGAGGGACAACACTCTGTGAAGCACTAAGAAGTAAGAAAGCAAGCAGATACAGTATAAGATGCAATTAAAGTAAAGACAGCTTTGATAAGAAGAGTGACCTTAGAAGCCAGGGTTACTTTAGCCTGCAGTAAGGGAAGATTAATAATGAACATAGATTGCTCAAATGAATCATATCATAATGAATGCCCTGAATGTCTTGTGATGGATGGCTAGACAGAATTTAGTGCCATGAACATTGGTGATTGAACTGGCATACAAAACAGGTAGGAAGGAGGTTTCGGTCAGAGAAGGGCATAGGCAGCATCTGTCAGTAGGAGAGCAGAACTCTCCTCCTGGAGAAGAGCCACAGCCTCCAACCTGTGATACTGGGGAGAGAAACCAAAGAAAAGAGAACAGCCAATGCTCGGACAAGGGCAGCCACGTCAGGCTGCACAGAGACTGATGGATGTGCTCAGGAGGAATCTTTATCACCTGGAGCTTCACCGTGGGTAGCTGCAGTTATATTGGATCAGGAGCTTGCTCAAGACTGCTTTTCTGCCCTGTGGTGTGCTCAACCCAAACAACATTTTGAATTTGCAGTTTGGGTAGAAGCCTGAGCATTCCACGCTGATTCACTGTAGACAGAGATAAGACTATAAATAGGTGCTTTGTATATAATAATGCTTTCCTGATACAGCAGTGGCTCTTCAGTCTACTGGCTAAGGTAGCAGAGTTTGCTACCTGGCACCTGATAAATGCTATATCTGTGTCCCTGGGGCATCTGCCACTAAGTAAATTCAGTGCAAGCTGTTCAAACTTTGCTAGGCAGTGAACGAAGGTCATACAGGGCTGGCTGGCTGGACCAGAGCAGCCACAGAGGTTCAGAAACCTCCCACTCCCTCCACATGCCTCTACCAGCCCCACCAGCCCCAGTTGTGTTCCTCTCTCATGCCTTGCTTGCCCAGACCATAAAAAGTCTAGTTGGTCCACTGGGAAAAAAGTCACAGCGTCTGAAATTGGTAAATTCTAAAGAAAACAAGAAGAAAAAAATAGCAAACCTTTTCCTGCACTGGTGATAGGCACAATCTGAGGGGGAAAAAACCCAAAAAAACCAACAAAAAGCCCTCCAAAAAAGAAACAACACAAAAAACCAAACCAAACCAACAACAACAAAAAAATCAACAAAAAACCCAAACCCCAAAAACACAACCTAAAGCAACAACAACAAGAAAACAAACAGAAAGCAAGTGCCTCTCATTATCCTCCTTGCTGGATAGAAGAAAAAGTAATTAAAAAAGCAGCAGGAGAGCGGGGTGTGACACAAAATTGCACTGCACAAAACATGGTCCCTTTCTTCTTCTTTTTACCAGATTTTTTATATGTTTTCAAGTCCTACCCAGTAGAAGCTGTAGGGTAAAAAGTCAAATAAGCTCCTAGACATGGGACCAGTGTTTCTGCAAGTGTGAAGAAATAGTGACATTCCCAGCTGCACCAGAACTGCTCTTCCCCTCCTGACTGCAGCATAACCTGTTGGTGAGAGGGAGGGAGGGAGGGAGGGAGGGAGGAAGGAAGGAAGGAAGGAAGGAAGGAAGGAAGGAAGGAAGTTCTGTACTAAAGACATGGGAACTGTGTGTTAAACTGTATCATAAATACACCAGTAAATAGCATGATTATTATCAACCCATGGCCAAATGTTCTATGAATAACAGTAAAAATGTACCAGTTAAATATGGCTGCTTCAATTTCCCTGTTAAAAACTGCCACATACACTGGAAATGTATGACCAAAGTCTCGCTGTGGTCCTGTAACACATGTGAACTCATCCCTTCAAATCAGTCCTTAGTCTGATACAGGCTTCCCTTCAACATTGACTCTTTGTCACACGTGCTGTATCAAAGGTATGAAACAAAAGAGCAGCTGGAAAGAAATGTAAAGTCTGAAAACTTCACTCTGAAAAGCAACTCTACCAGACTACACATTCCTATATTCAGCAGATCTGCATCTATGTCAGTCAGATCCTCTCTCAAGTGATTGAAACAAGCTCTCACTCACAGAAGAGCTGACACAGCCCATAAAAATATTTACATAATGCAGAAGGAGAAGAATTTCTTCATTATGCTACTGCTGTGATTAAGACTGCAATAGGAGCTGACCACTCAAATATTCTCCTCCAGATAATTAAGGTCTGAGACTTGATTATGATTAAGAGGGCCTTTTATTTTATATATATCACGGCTATGCAGCAGCACAGGAGCTGCTTTCCAGGTATCACTCCAGGCCACTGTCTTTTCCGCAGAAGCAAAAAAGTCCACCTTCCTCACTGGAAAAACAGCAGTGCTGGCAAGGACAAACATGCAGCAAACAGTCTCACACAGATCATAAGTCTTTATTTGTCTTCAGCTCTGCTTGGCAGAGCAAGTGGATTTCACATCTTTAAAAGCCCTTTGCATCAGTTATCATTTATAGCCCTGGATGTATTTACAGGTTTCCTGACTCCTTCTGTGCACACTTTAAATGAATTTATTCCTGCGCTTCTTCCTTTCTTTCCTTTAACTCCTCCCCAAATCTTCCCCTTCAGCAAGGTTGTCCTGAGGAGACACCCATTTGGGGGAGAAACCCTTGTCTGATTTTATGAGGATATTTTGAAAGTATACACAGTCTCTGCAAGTATTAGTGTGTCCACCATGTCCTATTTTAGTGGCATTTTGATGCTTAGAACTGGGCTTCCTCATCGGCTTTTGGAAGCCTAATATGGAGTCTGAATTTCAAGCTTGTGAATCATGTAAATATATCTCTTAGTAGATTTCACTGGGATCTGAAATAAAGTCCCAGAAGTGTGGTCAGATTAGGATAGGATAGGATAAGAATAGAATAGAATAGAATAGAATAGAATAGAATAGAATAGAATAGAATATATCAAAAAAGACCTTTAGCACCATCTACTCCAACCATTAAGCCAAGTCCCACAAAACCATGTCCTTAAGTGCCACATCTATGTATCTTTTAAATACCTCCAGGGAGGGTGACTCAAACACTTCTCTGGCAGCCTGTTCCAATCCGTGGCACACCTTTCTGTGAAGGAATTTTCCCCTGCTATCCAATTAAAACCTCCTCTGATGCAACTTGAGGCTGTTTTCCCTTCTCTTATTACCTGGGAGAAGCGACTGACCCCACCTGGCTGCACCCTCCCTTCAGGCAGCTGCAGAGAGTGATGAGGGCCCCCTGAGCCTCCTTCTCTCCAGGCTGAACACCCCCAGCTCCCTCAGCTGCCCCTCACAGCACTTGTGCTCCAGACCCTTCCCCAGCTCCGTTGCCCTTCCCTGGACACGCTCCAGCCCCTCAATGTCTCTCTGGCACTGAGGGGCCCAGAACTGAGCACAGGATTGGAGCTGTGGCCTCAGCAGTGCTGGGTACAGGGGGACGGTCCCTGCCCTGCTCCTGCTGGCCACACCATTGCTGGCCCCAGCCAGGATGCTCAGCAGAAGTATAATAGATAACATTTTAGCTTGGTCTCATTTCTAGGTTTGAATTGTTTAACTGTAGCAGCAAAACACTGCAGTAGGGCCTCTGTGAGCCTCCTAGCTATAAAAAAACCCTAGATGATATCTATTAGTGTTGCTATAGAGCCAGAGTAGCATTTTAGGATTTAAAGAGATAGGTGATATCACAGATATTTTCTGTCTGCCCTAGAAAGAGATATGGACAATAGGGCACTGGAGCATATTTCCAGGTATGGGAAGGTTTAGGGACACAGGGCTCAGGAACATGATGATACCTCTTTGCTGGCCTTGGGGTTTTACTACAACTATTTGGCAGCACCTTATACTGAGGAAAGATAAAACCCCAGGATTCAGGAGATGGGTTTCTCACCAAGAGAGGCTGTGGAGATTTGCTGAACACATACACAAATCCAGCCTTAACAAAGTGCTGCCTACCTCTCAGCATCAGAAGAGAGACCCTAGTCAGCTGTGGCAGAGCTGCACACCCAAGTAATTCCCTGGGAACACTGTTCTAAAGTAAGCCCTTCAGGGTAATCAGACAGAAGGGAAAGAAGGGATACAAGAGATGAGAAAGGTGTGAAAACCAGTGCTTTTTTACACAGGATTTGCACATCCCAGAAACTGACAACGTCTAATGAGACAACCCGAAGACTGATCAGGGGACTGAAGCAGTCCTTGAACTTTTAATTACCCATCACAGAGGTAGATCCTTTCAGCTCCATGGCAAACATAACTGTCCTTTTTCTCATACTGCAGTAAGGCTGAGCTTAATACTCTGGCTGCTGAATTACTTTATTTGGCTTTGTTGCTTTTACATTGTCAAGACTTTATTTCTGTTCAGCAGCACATGCTCTTCGCCTTGTTGCATGCTGTACTAATCAAGCTTTTATTATGTATTTTTAGATCCTCCCCACAGTGTGCAAAGATCTGCGGGGCTCTTTTAGCTCAGAATATCAATAAAGCTTATTGCCAATGTTCCTGGTAGAGGTACTGCATCTACTTACCCTGGTCGTCCCTTGGAAAAATTAAATTGTTGCAGTGTAAGTGCAAGGTTCAAGGTCCACTGCATATGAAAATAGAATTGATTACTCCCAATGAACAGAGGCTTGCAGCTCTTAAGAACATTATACGATAAATGTGTTGGCACACACTATGCATTTGGCATGCTAAGTAGTTTAGTGAACTACTCTCTGCAGCATATTTTAATGAAATGCTGACAGTTTGGCATCTTATTGGATAACTGCATTCAGTGGCATTGGTCACAAATGGAAGGCATGCAAAATACTCTGGAAGGTGGCAGCGCCTCCACGACTTTCTGCTCTGGAATTTATCAGAGTCAGCAATTAGAAATCAATAATGAGAACATGGTTTCCCCCAGTTCACATCTAGAAACTTCTGCCTCTAAGCAATCCTACCCAAAAAAAAAAAAAAAAAAAAAAAAAAAAGGGCAAAATATTTTCCTAAAGAACTTGTCTTTATCTGCCAAAGGGATGCCATTAGCATCCTATGTTAGACAATGTGTGAGAAAGAACAAGTAACTGATGGAGGGTCTCTGCCTCTCTGATGGCTCGTGCACAGGGCAATGTGGCCAAAAAGGTGTGGGGCCACAAGAGCCATTCTGGTCTCCAGCAATCCCTGAGACATGGACAACAGTGGGACTGGTTCTACTGATCCACTTCATTTCTGTCTCGTTTTTTTGGGATTTTTTTTCTGTGCTTGAGGAGAGGGTTTACTTATGACAACAATATTTATAAAACCTTTAATCACAGGTGGGAATTTTTTTAGCTGAAATAGTTTCACAGTAGAAGTAATAAAACTTTATGGAGAGTTTTTCCTATCTTATATCCTCACCTACTCCTAATCCTATCATTACCTGCGGTTTTCTTCTAGAATAATGCTTTTCTTTCATCCCCTGCATAAGGACCACAAACAAATAAACTGATAGCGCCTCACTCTCCCAGGGCGGCAACTCCCTTAGCGAGTCTGGAGACGTGGCTCTGATTCTTTATATTCCTGGTGCCACCCAGTGTTGAGAGGCTGGAAGTGGCCCTGCAAGGGCGCTCACTTGGGAAGTCACAGCAGACTGGCGCCTCTGGCACATGTCCCCCAGCCAGGACCTCGGTGCCACCTGTTGTGACCAGGCACTAAAGGCCAATATTTTAAACCATCTTCTTTCACACACAGCGTGACTTCAGCTTCCTCCAGGCTCTTCCAGTAGTAGATAGTTCTTCTGCTCAGGTTCTTCTCTTTCCCTGATGAGTACTAAAAGGCAGAGGAAACTTTTCACTAGTGTGTTTCTAAGCTCTTGTTCCCAAATATTAAGGAGGACATATTATCTATCTCTTCAACAATGATTTTGGGGATCAGTCACCCCAGACACACTGTAACCCCACTGTGATTAACTACCTCAAGAGGAGTAGTGTGGTACCTCCATCACACCATCCAGAGCTAAGAGATGTGGGTCAGTGCATGTACATTTCACAGAATTGTGCAGACTGAGTCACTAGAAGAAAGTTTATTCTTTCTTTAGTGAACAATTGATAGCTTGTTGCTTTAAAGTATGAGATAATTATCTGACCTAAGAGAGGAACATAAGCATCTCTAAGATTAATGCTGCCTACTTCCCAGATCCAAAATCTAACTTTTCCCCACCTTTATTTTCCTTTTTTTCATATGATCTCAGCTCCTTCAGTGGCTATGGTCTGCCTTCAAGGGCCAGGGAATGTGGCAGGCCATGATGTACCGCAGCATTTAACCACCCTGTGACCAGCCAGACCCCACCCTCACTCCTTTGTCAAAGGATTCCTGCTCCTCACTCAGAGTCACAGAATATCCTGAGCTGGAAGGCACCCACACCCTGCTCCTGAGAGTGTTGTCCAAATGCTTCTCAAACTCTAGCAGGCTTAGTGCTGTGTGCACTTCCCTGGAGAGTCTGCCCAACCACCCTCTGGGTGAAAAACCTTTCCTTTATATCCAACCTAACATCCCCATCCCCCACAACACATGGATCAACTGTCTCAAGTTAGCTACAGAGATAAAAACCAAGCTGGGGCTTCTGGACCACAGAAAGTGGTTTCTTCTTGGTTTCCCAGGGCAATATAAGTCTCCTTTCATTCACACTTTGTGGTCATACTTTGGCCATAGATCCCCATTCTGCTAGTTACCAAAAAATTTCTTTCCTAGGTCTTCTCAGAACAATCACAGAATTGTTACTGCTGAAGGAAGACATGGTTTTGTCCCATATCTATTTTACTCTTTTAGAGGCTGTTACATAGTGGTGACAGAAGTTAGAGCAGCTCTTTTACTGTGTTTTACAATTCTTGTTCTCTATTTCGTTTATACTGATTTTGACACAAGCCTGCCTCAGCAGCAACTCACTGCAGTGCCACCAGGCAGTCTGACAGCATGTATAAACCTAGATTTGCCATCCAAAACCCCAGGCAAATGAACAGTCATGGGTTACAAGGAGTGGTTCTGACTGAAATGCCTTACGTGCAGTTTGTTAATGCGTGGACACTGGCATAAACTCTCAGTTGCAGAAAGGCCTTTTCCAGTCCTGGCTCCCAGAAGGATGCCAGCAGCAGTACAAAGCAGCAATAAATCAAACAGCCAGCCAGTCTATAAGTGCGTTGCATAACCAGGTAAACAAACAAGTACTGGGCACCCTGAAACACTGTAGATATTTTCCCCTTGTCAGGCCAAGCTGTTCCAGAAAATCAATAGGGGGTATAGGAAAGGTCACCACTGCCTGGATTAATCTCATCAAAATGCAACAGCCAAACTGCAGTGGCTCCCTGAGAACAGAAGGGCATGTTCTTTCAGGAAACAAACATAGAATTATAAAGATGCAATAAACCAATATTTAAGCATAAATACTATAAACTAAGTAAATGTTGTAGAAAAGGAGGATATTGGAAGCATTGGTCTTTTTTCTTGGTTTCTTACAGCTGCAGAGGTCTCTATTCTCTTTTGATACGTAGGAGAGGAGTTCTGGAAGAAAACACTGATCTAACCTGATGGATACAAGCATGGGTGTAAAGGCATAGCTTCTCCCTAAGGAGAAGGACTTGGGGACACTGGTTGATGTGAAGCTCAACACGAACCTGCAATATGCACCCACAGTCCAGAAAGTCAAATGTTTCCTGGTCTGCTTCAACAGATACATGGCCAGCAGGATGAGGAAGCTGATACTCTCCCTCTGCTCTGCTCTCTGGAGATCCCACCTGGATCTGATCACAATACCTGGAGTATTGTGATCATCTCTGGGATCACCAGCATAAGGAACACATGGACCTGTTGAAGCAAATCCAGAGGATGGACACAAAAATGATCAGAGAAACAGAACTCTCTCCAATGAGAAAAGGCTGAAAGAGTTGAGGCTGTTCACCTGGAGAAGAAAAGGCTCCTACCTTCAAACAGCCTTCCAGGACTCAAATGGCGTTTACAGGAGAAATGAAGAGGTTCTTTTTGCAAAGACATGTTAGGATGAAGGATGATGGCTCTACTCTGAATAGTGTGGGTTTTTGTTAGATATTAGAAGGAAATTTTACACTGTCCAAGTGGTGAGGCACTAACACAGATTGCCTGGAGAGGGTGTGGATGCCCCGTCTCTGAAAGTAAGTGTTCAAGGCCAGGTTGGATGTGACTGAGCAGTCAGTCTAGTGGAAGGCATCCCTGCCCATGGCAGGAGTGTTGGAAATAAATTATATTTTAGGTCCCTACTAACCCAAACCATTCTGATTCTTTGAGCTAAAACCAAGGCACCAGGAGTGCTCAGTGCATCTTTCTTACCTTGTTAAACATATGGATTTAAAGAAAAAAGGTTATGGTAGCAACAGCCAAAGTCTTTAACAACTCTATAGCTATGAAAACAGGAGTTAGTAAGAGTAAATATGGCCAAGCAGATGGCTTTTATTTAGGAAACTAAATGAGATCCCACCACAGTCCCTTTATTAGCATCATTATATAAGTAAACAAGTAATTAACAGAAAATTACTGGAGTAGACAGTAAGCACCTGAGGATAAATGGTTCTAAGTGACAAATAACCTTCACAGAGACACATTAAATTAATTGAGGTGATTGGGTTACTCAGACAAAGAAGAAGGGGGTGCTAGACTGTAATTTTTACTTGGGACAAAGAGCTTCTGATCCTGTTGCCCTGTAATTGTCTGTCAGACTGAGGTGTTTTCAGCAGTACTCACTGAAACACTGATGGTATTTGAATAAAGTGCTTGTATGAAACTTCTGAAGTTTCCATATGGGGAAATTCTTGGTCCATACTGAGTAACTGCTAAGTTGCTTGCTGCCCTTGGCAGCAGGGGCTCACTTGCCTTTGGCAGCCTGCAGGAGGGAGGCAGCACTATGCATGTGTGTGCTGGCTAATGACCCCCTGCAGAAAAACTCACAGAGCTTTTAGGTTCACTAATTGTTGCACTTTCTCTGTTTGGAACCGTGGGGTGCTAAGCATGTCCCAGGCTACCTATGCACCAGCTGTGTAGCTCTGATTAACACCATCTAGAAAGACCTGAGCTGGGCAGCCTCCGGAACAGCCACTAATTCTGTTCTTCAGGGCAAAGTAGTGTGCAGTCACTTAGATTTGTGCAGTCACTTAAGACCAAACATGGAGAAATATTAGCTATGCTGTAAATCCCAATGACAAAATAAATATGTACCCAAGTATAATAACTTAAATATAATCTGTGTTCTCTCGAAATGATCTGCTCTTTGAAAAGGTATTGCATTTTGCCATCAAAAAAAATGTCTACATGGAGAAACCAAAAATGCCCTAAGGGAAGGAAAAGGATCATTGGTCAGTGGTAAATGCAGAGAGACAATAACTCAGATTATAACAGAGGAGGGAAAGAGTTTCACTTTCTTCCTGATCTATTCTTAATATGCCAAAATGATTTAACAGGGTCTTTAGATATATGAAGTACTCAAGACCTTATTTCTCCTTCTTAGGAGAGAAAGATTACTGAGGCGATGCAGCCAGGGGAGCATGCCACACTAAGACAATAACCTTTGCTAAAATATTTCGAAGAACAGAACTACAGCTTGGACTCTGTCCACTGAAAATGAAAAAGATTAAAGGTTTATTGCCCATTATAACTGCATGGTAAGAAAACAGAAGAACTTGTGTTGATATTCACATGGCTAAAAAATTATTTGCAGAGTTAGAATTTGAGACTTCTCTAAGTTTTATGGTAGTGAGGACAAATCTATATGGCTAAAGACCAAGCATAGCTCTTAGGTCTCCAGATGTGTAAATAAATTGCACTCACAATTTATCAGATTAATATCTCAATTTGGCATATACATTTTGCTGATTTCATTTGGAAAACTTTGCAAAACTTTAGGTAGTGTTGTAAAGCACAATATCAGTGAGGAGTCAGGAAAGAAAATACTGACAATTAAATAAACTTCTGAACAAGCTCTGAAAAGTTTGCATCGCAGACTTCACAAGATCTTTCAGAAATGGCACCTAAGTCTCTCTGTTTGAGCTCTTCTACTGCTTGAGAGGTGCCTCAAGGCACACAAATACATGAACTACTTCATTACCTGTGTGCTCTTTCAGTCTCCCAAAAGCAAAGTGCCACACATCAGATGCAGGTTTGTTTACCTTCATCTTCTAACCTTAACCAAAGGAGGCAAGAGACTCTAGAATTCAAATGTGTCTTCTGTGCCCACCACGTAACTTTCACACAACCTCCCAGTACAGCTGTGTACTGCAAACCTCTACTTTCCTTCTGCAGAGGATGCCCCTAGACAGAGGAAGCATCTGCAGTTGTTTTGGCTTGCTTTCAGCATTTTGAACCAAATCCTGTCATTGTTTAGCACACATCCATTGTCTGCAGCACTTGGGACTGCAGTGTCTGGTGGCCTGAGGCAGAATTTCTAATTTGTCAAAAAAACATTCAGCATAAGAACCATATGATAATTAATCAATGGTCATTAAAGCAAGAGATAGCCATGATGTCTTTGATGTTGATTAAAGCCTCTTCATGGCATTTTAATCACAGTACTGCAATGCCAGGATTTCCTTTTATTTAAAACAAATGTTGTGCCTTGCAAAATGCTTTACAGTGGGTGTTTTTCCAGATTCCTGAGAATCCTAACGATTCCTAATGATTCTTTCTCTCTCTCAATGACAAAATGAAAGCAGCCCTGGGATTAAAATAGTACCAAGATCAGGAGTCTCATGAATGTCAAATGCAGTGGTTTGGTTTGGTTTAAGCTTTGGTCCAGACATCAGGCAGCATTACTGCACCAGAACATTCACTCCCCAGAAAATGCAACAAGACAAGGATCTCTGCAATAAGAAGACATAAAGTAAAATAAGAAAATAAAAGAAGGGAAGGAGAGAAACAAAATCTACCACCTCGGGGAGAAATAAAAAAGGTTCGATTTTCCAGAAGTGCAATATTGTGATTTAATGCGTAATGATTTTGAAGTTTATACTGACATTGAATCGAGTAGGATTTTAATTTTTCTTTTTTTTTTTGTGAGGAAAATAAAGTGTTATCCTGCTGCATGTTTCAATGTTTTGAACATCAGACTCTAAGGTTCATTTTCAAGACACATCTGGGTATCCTCAGTGATACTTAGGTATAAAACTTTGACTGAAATAACCAACAGTGAAGGGAAAGGAAAAGAAGCTCAACAGCTGTAGTGACTCCTCAGCACTCTCAAAGGCTGGTGGGAGTAACAGGGGCCTGAGAACTGTGGCTTTTGAGCCCAACTCCTGACTGGTGAGGACAGGGAATATTTAAGATGTCCATGGTGCATGGAGAAAGAGGTGGGTTGTTCAAGAAAGCAGAGGGTATTTCCCTTTAGGAGGCCTTATGTTCCCACAACAGAACATGAACACAGACACATATGAGTTAACAGCCCTGCATTTCTAAGTCAAAGCAGTTGCTCTTCATCAAGGAATAAAACATATCCATGAGACCAACTTTAGATCATAATCTGTCATGGCATGCTGGTACTCTCTAGGTTTCTAAGATGGCATAGCAAAGTAAGCTGTAACTGCAGTGGTAAGCTAAGGGGAAGATTTAGAAACATATCAAAACATAGATACATAGATATATATATACTTTCTACACATAAACTGTCACCTTCAGACATTCTTTTTTTTTTTTTCTTTTCCAAGCCTTCCCTGTTCTAGTTTTTGTTTTGGCACTACAGCATCTGAATTTTCCAGATTAACCTCATATCTATGTCTCTCACATACATCATACCCTCTTCAGCACTTCTTGACATTGTAGCAGCATTACTTTACAGCTTAAAACTTCCACTTGGTTACTACCCAAAGCAATCCTCCTGAGTAAGCCCAAGCATTGTAACTCTACAGAAATGCCATGAATTCAAGCCAAACATTTTTCTAACAAGCAAAATCACTTTAATCTTTTCTTGGTAAAACTACACCTGCTGCAAATGTCATCCTATTCACAATTCATTCACTTATTTTGGATGATATGGTGCCTTACAAGCACCTAGTTTCTTCCAGTTGTATTTCTGCTGAAAACCTGAGCTGAAAACCTTTTAAGGGCTGACATCTACAATGACCCCATTTCAAGAAATGGTTATTTCAGTCATCTAATTTGTATTTGTCATGTGCTAGTTTTGTCTGGGATGGAATTAATTTTTGGTTTACCTACTAAACTGCCCTTGTATGAACTCAGGAGTTTTCTTCACTTTTATTCTTCCAGTTCTGTCCCCCATCCTGACATGGAGGGAGCGAGTGAGTGGCTGTGTGAAGCTTAGCTGCCAGCTAGGTTCAAACCATAACAATCCTTTCTGGCTCCCAACATGGGGCTCGAAGGGTTCAAGATAATGGCAGTTTTGTTTGGAATGTGCTAGACTGAATTTATCACTGTTCTTCTGTTCAGCTATTAATTGACAGACTCTGGTGCTTGCCATGGGGCTTGCTTGCCAGGCTGTAAATTAGAGCCTAGTGCTCCTTGGTGGCTGCTTTTTGCTTTCACTGCTTACTATAGAGCTGTGCTGCTCATCATCAGCAGGAAACCTCTAGAGCAGTGCAGGAAAGCCTTGCAAGGAGCAGTGCAAGTGCAGCAGTGACCCGGCCTGAGCTGACTTTGGTGCCCAATTAACTCCATGCAACACATCATCCTCTTGTCTTGAGTGACTGCCGAAATAGAGGGAACCCAAACTCATAGACTAAATTAACACAGTGGACATTTGTGCATATTCTACATGCATTTTGCAGGGGTGGTCCATAGACCAGGGGAGTGAGATCTGTGTATCAAAGGATGGGAAGGCAGGTGGGCTGTTACTAAGGATGTGTTGGATAGTGAGGGATTATGAGCATGACATAAATGGTATGGGTGGAGAATGTGCTGATTCTGTCTGGGACAGAATTATATTTTCATAGCTGGTGTGGAGCTATGTTTTGCATTTGGGCTGCAAACAGTGTTGATAACACAGGGTTGCTATTGAGCAGAGTTTAAAATAAAGTCAAGTTTCTGTCTCTCACCTCAGCCTACCAAGAGGATGCTAGGGGTGCACAAGGAGGCTGGAGGGACCTGATGAATATCCCATACCATACAGCATCATACTCAGCATATAAAATCTAGGGGAAGAAGAGGGAAGGGAGGACATTCACACTGATGGCATTTGTCTCCTCAAGTCACTGTTACATGCGATGGAGCCCTGGAGATGCTGAACACCTGCCTGACCATGGGGAGTGGTGAATGAATTCTCCCTTTGCTTGTGTGGTTTCTGCTCTACTATTAAAATGTCTATCTCAACCCACAAGCTTTCTCACTTTTACTCTTCCAATTCTCTCTCCAATCCCAACATGGGGGGAGTGAGTGAGTGGTTTTGTGGGACTTGGTTGCTGCCTGAGGTTAAACCACGACATGTTGCCACACAAATCATTCCCCACAGTATTACTTTTGGTGGTAAAATAAAGTGGCAGTTTATAACAAGATCAGGAGAAGAGATAGTAAACTACTTAATCTATTTTCTCTGATGGGGCTGAGACTTTTTGGAAGTACTTCCTTAATATATCACCAGGACTAAATAACTTTGCTTGAAAACCCTGTTGGAAGAATTCTTCCTACTTGACTCTAGCCACATGGACATGGACAAAAGGATTGTTTAGGCAAGAATGATTTCAGTAAATACAAATTACATAAAAATGACAGGTCATTCAGCTGAAGTGCTCATTGGCTACTACATGTGCTGCTTGGAATAGTGATAGGGACTTTAGCATGATAACTTAGAATATTTTCCTAGTCTTAAAATTTGGTACTGTGATGAAACGACATTAATAAGGCAATTGTCAGTTTAATGTAAACAGAGAAAATGGTCTCCTAGATAGTTTAGTTTATGTTGCAGACCCAGACTTTACACTTGTTTTTTGATAAAGAAGCAGGCAAAACATATCTAGTAACATCTGCTACTCTGTTTTCAGAATCCCTTGAAGGAAAACAGCTTATTTAATATGATGCATTGTAATGCCAGTATCCATGGTTCTTAGCAGGATTTAGAGGTTCAAACACTGAAACTAAAAACTCCACAGGGGAATTTTACTTTTCCAATGTCTTCTTTTGATGAGCTGGTAGGTTGGCTTAAAAAAAAATAAAGAAAAGGACAAAAAGAATGAAGCTTAAATACAAGGTTTAGAAAAATTTAAACCCTAAATGATAAATCAAGCAAGTGCTTCAATAGAGTAACATAGACATATGTTCAAAGAGAACATGATAATGCTGTGGTTTTGTTTCAAGCTCAGCATTCTTCCTTTCTCAGCCATGCAGTTGTATAAAGTCGATACTGGCAGCTTTTCAATGCTGTTTCTTTTAAGGTGCTTTCAGTGACAAACTGGCAGCTCCTCTGCTTTTCCTAAGGAGCCTAGAGATGCCTTTTCTCTGACTTTGGCTGGCAGGTACAGCAGATCCCATTCTGGCAGAAGGTATTAGAAGTGGTGGTTGTTCTGCCAGAGGGTACCTGTGAGTCCTGGCACCAGGAATGGATCTCAGCAGCCAGGTCTGCACGTGCCTTCCCCTGCCCACCTGCCCAGGGCTGGGCACTGGCCACTCCACACGTGGGTATGGAGCTTGGGAGGGCAGTGGAGAACTCAGGGTTGGGGACAAGCCTAAGGAGCACAGCACAAAGCCCAATCACCCAGATGGACCGGCCAGAGCTCTGGAGAGAAGCATGAGCTGAGCTGGGGGCTGTGGCAGCTTGCCTGCTCGGTGAGGCTGAACAGGGCTGCAAGGAGGAAGATCCTCGCTGTCCAACAGCTCAACGCCTGTGCTACTGTGTGAGAGAAAAGTGTTGGACAGTCACTGCTTGCCCAGGGACTGTAGACCCTTGACCCTGCTTACACATGTCCTTGGCTCACTGTATGCCTCTGCCTGCTCATTTGAGACAGCAGTCTCATCACCATGCCCAGCTTCATCCCAGTGCTTTTCCTCCTGCTCAGAACATGCTTCCCATGGGTAGGGTGCTCTGCCTGGACAGACAGGGTCCAGCTGTCGTTCTGCTCTGCTGAATTTACAAATGCCTCATGTTTAATTCATCTGCTCCTCTCCCTCAGGTACTGAGAAATTTTCTTTTATTTCTTTCTGAGTCGCGTAAGAGGAAATAAAGTAAAACCTTGTGCTGCGGTGGCTGGGGCATGAGCTGTGCCTGAGGAGGCAAGGTTTGGACAAACATTGTACCTTCTGTCTTGTTAGCAGGAGCCAAAGTAGAATTTTCCAAATTCAGAGCTGTAGCTTGGTCTGACCACACACAGTGCTAGTGGATATGGACACTGTGTTCATTGTGGAGCATCCCAGGCACTCTGAGGCAAGGTACCAGCCAGCTGCACCTCAGGAAACAGAGGATTCCCTATCCTCTCCCCGACAGGCAGGAGGGGACCTAAGAGACAGGGGGAACAGAGGCAGGTCCCTGCTTGAGGTGGCAGGCAAATCCCCTTCCTCTCCTTCCCAGGTGTCCCTGTGGAACAGGGATGAGGCTCTGCAAACCAGGGCCCAGGAAAATGATAAGGTACATGAAGGAAAATCTTGGGGATAGCCTAGAGTTAGTCAGCATGGTTTAAGGGATGCAATGGGAAGAGACAACAGTGCCATAGCAGAGCCATACCTGCCCCTCAGCCTGTTCCTCCAACACAAGAATAAAACTCTATGTCAGTGTTTAGAGCAGAGAACACATGGGGTGTGGGGTAATTCAGCATGTTTGGACTGTAGTGCTCCACAGGCTGTGAGCTAGGCCTTCATCTCATGGGAAACTCCTTTTCCATTTCCCCCCAGCGCAACATCTCTTGCATTGGTCAGATTTTCCTTGGATGAACCTGGTGAAGATAAAGACTGGCCACACCTTATACTGCTGGATGATGACATCTCCATCCTTGGAGCCATTGAACACTCAGTTGGCCATGGCTGATGCTGGCCATACTCACCTGTTGGAGGTCATCAGGACAGTCTGAGATGGGGCTATTTCATCCATCCATCCCTCCATCCATCCATCCATCCATCCATCCATGGCTTCATGCAGAGCTGCCACAGACCACTATAGTGTCACTTTAAAGGTAATTGCAGGATGTAGGTCAAGGTGTGCCAGAACAGGCTGACAGACTGGGAAATGCCTGAGCCTAGTCCATCACCTATTTCAAGGCCTTTCTTTGTAACCAGGGGTGAGTTGAGGAGGAGAAAAGAAGAGGGGAGGATGGAACTTTTTATAATCCATCAGATTTCACCCAAGAGGAAACTAAATTCTTCCAATCTCACCCTAGGCAGACAACTTTGGTTTTACTAATACATCAAAACTTCCACTTTTTGCTTTGTTACAGATTCCCACCAAAACATAAAGCCATAAATCAGAGAGCAGTGGGATGATTGATTTCCCTTAATGAAGCAAGACAGGAGGAGGAGAAGGTAAATCATACAGATGGGCTTGATTTGCAGCTGCAAAAGTGATGTCCCAGCCTGCATACACAGACAAAATGTACAACTTCCAGTTCTCTCTGCACCACTGCAGCTCAGTCCTGTTATTTACTGCACTCCTATAATCGCTGCTGCTCAAACATCCTGCTGATACACCACAATTACTGCCAGTTCTTTTGCTCAGAGGAAACCTTTCTGTTCTGTGGAGGAGGGAAGAATCTCTAATGTCATTGCTAGTGCTCACCTACACAGGTCTCTGTTCAGTGTTACAACTTGCATGGTAGACCACACCATCTTGTCCCACAACTGATGGTGCTGGAATGAGATGTTGTGGTCCTGAAGACCTGGTACCAGCAGCACCCATTTGTTTATATGAGCTGAGAAGGGATCATCAGAGTTCCCTCCATGGCAGCTGAGGATGTAAACTTCTGTCTGCAATCCCAGTTGTCATCTTCTGAAGCCCTTGGGGGCCAATTCTCTGCACCCAAGACCCCTGAGCCCAGCTCTGATACAGCCCTTGTGGCTCTGGGGCTGTGGCTTGGGCTGCTGTGGCTATCAGAGCTACCAGGAAGCCCTGGGACATCTGCAGAACAGAGCTGGGAAAGGCCACAAGGGTGACACCACAGGCACACAGGGCAGCGGAGTTGCATCACTACCAGCTCAAGGGTTTGTGAGAAAAGCCCTACCACAGGAAGGTACAAAACATTCAAGAATCAAAAAGGGAGGTGAAATAAGGAAACCTGGCACCATGGAGGATGTGCCCTGGGGCTGCAGAGCCCAGCTCTTCCCCTGAGGTGGTGGCTGTGCAGCAGCAAAGGGGTGAGTGCTCTGTGGGGTTGGTAGCTCCCTGTGTTCAGTTGGGCTCATCGTGTTCCAGCTTTGTTCTGCACAGGTCTATGTGTCCTGCTTGCAGCACCTCCTCGCATGTGCAAACCCCAGGGGAGGCTCATTTCCCTCTGGAGCTCCTGAGCTAAGCACCACAAACCAGGCACAAACAAAAGGCTGCTCCCAGGGAGAAGACAGTCACAGCAAAGTTTAGGATCTGAGTCATGCAGTATGAGCCTCGCCACAGCAGCTGGTGAACTGCATGGGTGAAAAGTGCTCCAGAGGAAGCAGAAGAAACATTTACAGTGCCAGGAGAGCACTAAAGTCAGGACTTATTGAGTCATTGGCAATGGGCTTTGTGGAAAGTTGAAGCTACATTGACTACTAAAAATGATGAAGGGAAGACTTGGAGAGAAACCTGCAGGTCTGGAAAAAGGAAAGCTGAATTTTAAATTAGAGACTGAATTACTAAAGAATTGATGCAGAAACACACGTGCCTCTGCAGCAGAGGTCCTCATCCCCACCCGTGGGGGAGCAAGCCCAGCAGGATGTGAGATGGCTTAAAAGAACTAATAAAGCAGACACTTGAGATCAGGATCCATCTTGGCAACAAGCACCTGTGAGGATAGTGCCAAGAGAGACTAAGTGGCATGGATCTGAAGCTTTGGTTTGCCACAGGATAACTGAGTCTTTGGAAGAGCTGTCCAGACAGTGGTTTACAGCCCTCCAAGATTCCAGGGGGAATATTAATGCCTGCACAAGAGAAGGGAGGTAGGTGGTCTGATCCCAGGCTGGCTCATGGGCAGCCACCAGCTTCTTCTTTCCCCTCTGACTTCTCCTCAGCAAAGCCCTGGACCCCTGACCCTCCTCATGTCCCTGATCACCGCTGGCACAGAGCTGCTGCTGAGGAGAGGCAGTAGCAGGTTTGACCCAGACTGCAGTCAGAGCCTGGCACAAGCCAGAGCTGCATGGTGGCTGCTGGGACCACGTGTGGATATTGCAGGAGTGGTGGGACTTGCAAGAGCCCTGGGAATGGCTGGGAGTGATCACAACCCAACTGCAGCACTGTCAAATTCATCCCAGTGTCGGCAGCACTGGGGGAAGAAGCTGTGGGAGAACAGCAGCTCCCACTGCAGAGGACTGCAGAGGCACTGTTGCTCTCCCTAGCACAGTGCAGGTGTTCAGTTTGGAAGGAGAAAAAGCTGAGCAAGGACTGGAGGGGGTGGTTTTAATCAAGAAAGCAGGTACTGAATACGAGAGCAGTTCTCATGCAGGAGGCACCGAGACACCAACCTAATACTGAGGCTCAGAACTGAACCTGCAGTGATGGATGAATTGGTACCAACTGCTAGGGCAATTACTGAACCTGTAAATCAGCAGCATTTGACTCAGCTCTAGCTTAAGAGCAAAATCATTCTGGCAGAACAATTTTACCAGGAGCAGATAGCTAGAAGACATAAAGAGAAAGAATAAGGTCTGTGAAACAATCCAAGCAGCAACAATGTCACTAATTTTGTGCTCCACAGAAAAGAAGGTTAATGGAGAAAACCTGTATTTCAAAGTTGAGGCAAAGGCCAGAAATTTTGTAGAACATTGGAGGTAGAAACAGAAAGGGAATTTCAGCAGATCACAGGGCTGAGGACTTAAGGTGAAAACATAACTGCTGGCAGAGGGGCGAACTTCAGTGCCTTTTAAGGATAACAACATGAATTAACTAAACCACAAGAGCTGGAAAAGGAACAAACTGTAAAGCCTGACCCAAAAAAAGACCTGATGCCTGTAAGGATGCCCACCTGCTCAAAACCTCCAGCTACTCCTGCCCAGACCCATCCATACTTTATGTCAGGCAACCAGCAACTGAAGCACCAGTCACAACAAATTGAATGCAAATAGTCCCCAATAAGATATGTCCTCAATCTTAGTTCAAGCTATGAGAAAATGTGCCCATGGGGGCTGGAGTGAGCAGGGGAATCTCTACTCTGGAGCTGGGGCACATTCTGGTCTCCTTCTGAACTGGCCTGGGTGTCTGCAGGGCTGTTCCTCTCACATTTTCTCACTCCTCTCTCTGGCTGCAGTTATGCAGCATTTTTCCCCTTCTAAAATACATTATTCCGGAGGCAATTTCCAAAAAAATGTGCCATTTCTGCCCCTGCACATGGTGTTTGCTTTGCCTCTATCCACCATAATCTCTTTTGAACATGTATATGAGTGTTATCTTGGGCACATAGAAAAGTGTGGTATACCCATCCTGTTGCAGCATGAAGAATCCAGTGACTCACAGTAGTGGCTATAGTGGCATATATTTTAGCAGGTCCACACTTTCCTGTGTCTGGAAACTATCCATAGAAGTCATTTTAATCTGTCTCTTCGTGGGAAGGGCTCATAAGCCCTGAGATTATCCCTAGCTATCTCCTCACTGTCAGTAAGCTATTCACAGCTGCTCTCACCCTGCCAAAGGCTATCCTGTCTCAAGCCTGGCCTTGTGCTTTCTGCTTCAATATGATGTGTGAACCACTTCTTGTACAGAAGGGCAGCTCCACCACTGATTAACAAAAATTAAATTATAACATTCAGTGTGCATTTATCCTGCTGTGGTTGCTGGAGTGTTTCTAAATGGGCAAACGTCCCTGTGATCGTATCATTTGGCTCTCATAATGCTGCAGGCTGGACAAGGTATAAATATGCAGGAGCTGCTCCATTTCACTGTTGCATGGATACTAAGCAGATGGATGGATGAACAAAACTCTTTCTTAGAGAGGACTGCCCTTGTCAGTACCGACTGCACCCTTCTCTCTCAGTTCTGCACCCAGCTTGGGGAAAAAGAAGGTGAACACCATATTTAAACACTGTTGCATTTTTCTGAGCAGAGTGATAGGACTAACAGCTTGGTGCTCTATTTGCCTTTCTGCAATGGCACATTCTGAGTCCCACTGGATGATGATCCCCTCTGGTGCACAGAAGGACACTCTGTCCCCACTTGCCTCCCTGCCTCTTCTGAAAAAAATGGGTACAGCCAACACATGTGCCCAAGTAATACCACAAACCACACCAGCAGAGGAGTGTTTAGGCAAAACCAGTGCAATCCCAAAGGAAATGCATTCTAAGAAGACAGAAATTTGGCCAAGATAGATAGTGATTTTTCTAACTACAGACCCCATGATAATGCAGGTCACCACTCAGAGTGATCAGGACAAGCATCCTGAGGGAGCTCTGCCAGCGAGAACCAGAGCCGAGTGTGCTCCCATGGCCAGATTAGCCCCAGAATTCAGGTGCTGCCTCCCTGGGAATCAGCAGGAACTCAGGGCAGGTATCCAGCTCAGTTTCAGCTCTAAGCACATGCTCCATGGCCTGGGTGTCATCATCAGCATCCCCCGTCCCACAGATCTGACACAGAAGGACTTACTGAAACATGTTCACAAAACTGTGAAGCTCAAGAAAAGGAGTGAGCAGGCAGTTATTTTTCCACCAAGGACAAGTGCTTCTTTTAAGGAGGGGGAAATTGACCTTTTTGCAAAGTTCTTACTTCAAAAAAAAAAAAAAAAGACAGATGGGCAATCACCAACCCTATGACATTTAACAAGGCCAGGTGCTGAATTCTGCACCTGGGATGAGGCAACTCTGATTGTGGGTATAGATTGGGGAATGATAGGCTGCAGAGAAGCACTGTGGAAAGAGACCTGGGGGTCCCTTTTGGCAAACTGAACAGGATCCAGCAGTGCCCTGGCAGCCAGGAGGGCCAACCCTGTGCTGGGGGCATCAGGCACAGCATGGCCAGCTGGGCAAGGGAGGGGATTGTCCTGCTCTGCTCTGCTCTGGGGCAGCCTCACCTCCAGTGCTGGGGGCAGTTCTGGGTGCCACATCACTAATGACTTACGATCACTCCTTTGGTTTCTTGCCTTGCCTACATGCAAACATGCTAAGTCCTTGCTCTTAACTCACAGGCACTTACAGACCATTAGAGATCCAGGACTTCCAGCTGTGGAATTCTGAGTTCATCTATGCAGATGCTATTCCTCCTACGAGGAAAATGAGAAGTGCACCTGGGAGCTGGCTTGTCTGAAACCCACCAGCAAGAATCAAATCACTCTAAGGTAGGTAATTAATTATGGCTCATTCCCAAAGGCAGGGAATCATTATCATATTCTGGAATTGCACTTGTCCCTTAATCTCCTTTTCTGCTGAAGATGTGAGGAATTTGTGCGCAATAAACACTTTCAGAAACTATTTGCTTCAGTTTAAAGCAATGAATGCTCAAAACACTGGTATTGAGCTGTTTATGAACAGACAGAAAGGCACAAGAGACATTACTATAATAAATATTCAGCAGGTGTCTGTGGAATAGAAGTATACATACGCAAAATTGCTCAGTTTTATGGTTATATTAGAAGGGACAAGTGAGTGCAAATCCTTTTCTTTATATTGCTTCTGAGGGAATTTCTTTTTAAAAATTCAGTTCTTTCCTCTCCAGTTTTCAGTCTGGCAGCTCCCAGGGGATGCAGGGCCGTGGCCCATGAGTCCAACAGGTCCAGCTCTGGCACTGGCACTGGGAACCAGGCACCAGTCTCACACCGGCTCCTTCCCCGACCCCCTTCGCAGGGGCTGCTCTGCCCTGGGGGGCACACGGGGGCATATGACACCCCAGAGAAAATCCAGCCTCTGGAGACCAAACAGAGCCAGCAGGGCTAGAAATGCAGTGTGGTTCTGCCTTAATACTTGGTGTGGCTTCAAATCTGGGCATCTGCCATGCCCTCATCACAGAGATCTCTGCAGAGCTCACCCCTTTCTTCCTAAGCATTAATCATGTGGAAACTACTGAAGGGCAAATGAGTAGGGAGTGCCATGGCTGTGTAACACTGCAGGCAGCTCCAGACTTGGGTCCTTTCCCTCTCCCAGCCTCTTAGGCCTTGGTTATGCAGAATAATCACAACCGTTTCTTTTCCTGATGCCTCTATGAACTTAAGCGCAGACATCTGTTCCAAATTCTGCAGTGAAATGTGAGGAAGTGGTAAATCCCATACCCACTGTGTGCACAGGGGAGGAGAGTGGCACTGAGCAGGGCACAGTGGCCTGTGCAGCACAGCCCAGCCCTGCTGCAATTCACTCTTGTGTGCCTGCCCTGATCACTGCTCAATCACTGCACCCTCAAATAGTCCTGGGTAACCCCAAACCCCAGGGAGCCAAATCTCTGGCAGGACCACTTTTTCAGCAGGCAGGGAAACAAACAAACAAAACAAACAATGTCACCTGCACTTTCATCTTTCAAGTTCACTGATCTCAAAAATTAACTAAGCCTTTCCTCTACCTATTGCTTGTGCTAAAAGAAGGCACTAACTGACTTTGCAGCTTTTTTTCAGAAGTTCAACTATTACTCACTGTAAGTGTTCCTGGAACATGCACTTGCTGTCTTTCCAGAAATCTGCACATCTTCTTGCTTGTATGGAGTAATACTACTGCTACAAAGTCTGCAGAGCCAGGAAATACCCAGTGCGTCCTTCTCCCTCAGACTAAAACTGTTTCATTTCTGTCCCATTGGGGCCAGTTTCATGATCAGCGAGTACATTTTTCTACTTCTTAAACCATAGTTTCAGGAACGCAGTCAATGTTCAAAGCCCTAATTTGACAGCTGTACCCTGCAGTATAGTCTTTCTTTTCCAAAGCTGTCAGAAAATGTCTGTAATTCCAAGGAAGGGAGATGACCTCAGTAATGCTTGAAATGTGCCATGCTGCAGACAGATGTGTCAGTACTTCAGAGAAGTAGCTGGTCAGTTTTATGAGGCTAACGCCAGTAATATGATTCCCAAAATATACATCAGCAAAGGAGAATTCTGTTTTAAGATGAAAACATAGAGCAAAATTAGAATCACAAAATAATTTACACTGCAGTGCACCTCTGCTGGTCACGTAGTCCAGTGTCTACTCAAAGCAAAGACAACTTCAAAATAACGTTAGGTGGTTCAGGGCTTTCCAAGTTTGGGGTATTTGCAGTGAGCAACTTTTATCTCTTCTATCCTCTGGCCCTGAAAGTGCTGTTCCACATCCTGCCTAGCACCTCTGCAGACACAGGAGCACAATTTCTCCTCTCCACCCCTCCTCTCAATAACCAGAGCGAAGCACGGTCTCAAGCTGCTCTCAGCAGTACTCCCACGGCCCGCTAGACGGTGCCGTCCTACAGGACTAAACCCCTCACTGTCGGGATCCCGCTCAGCATTTACCCGGAGGATGCCCCGCCTGTGCCCGGGGGACCGGCGCTGTGCTGCGGGAGCAGCGCCCGGGGCCGCAGGACGACCCCTTTGGGGGGGATCCGCATCCCTCCTCCTCATCCCGGAGACGCCCGAATCCCGAATCCCACCCGTGAGACCTGCAGGAATGCCCCGCTCAGTCCCGAATGGATGCGGCCAGGCACGTGTTCTTCTTTGCAGGGTGGCAAGTCACGACAAAGAAGAAGGCACACCAGAGTGGCAAGTCACACCAGATGAGCAAAATTTCCAGGTGTACTTCCTCAAGCCGGCAGAGCACAAAGCCCTTGGAGGGTGCAGAGCTCAGCCCGGTGTGCAATCCAGCCCTCGACCCAGGAAATGCTCCATTTCCACCTGCCACTCACCTCCTGGTGCCTTATCCCATCTCCCCTTGTGAAATGAGGGGCTCCTCTTCCCCACAGAGCACCAGGCTCCAGGGTAAGGAAAGGGTTTCACATCATCCTGACAGCATCTCAGAGCTGCAAGCACGTGAAACTTGGTTATCAAAGCGGTTATCACTTCATGCCAGGTATTTCCCACTTTGCACCAAATGGGCAAATTGAGAGGTACCACAGCCCTTCCCAGATTAAGGCCCTTGGCTCCCTTCTCCCTGAACCTGACTGTTTGGAGGGGCTGTGTTTTTTGGGATTTACCACATCTTCTTTTCAATGGCAAGTGGCTGTGCAACTGCCACAAGGCATCCCTAGAGATGTGCTGCCCTAGGAAAGCATCACCGAGGCAGAGAGCACACCCGAGGAGGAAAACACAAGGGTTAGTCACCCAAATTGCTACTCCCATGAGGCACAGGTAATTTCTAGACCCTCAGAAGAGGTGCCAGCATCACTGCCAGTGAAATCTGAAGCAGGAATTAGGGAGTCATTTCCAAGAAAATGCTGCAGTTTACTCATTGGATTATCTCTTTTTGCTCATATTTGTCACTCTGAGAAAATACTTACCGTTCACAGAAAGCTTCATCATTACATTGCATTTGTATGCTTTTATTTGATGTGAAGGTCCTGTCTTGCATTTCTACAACCATGCAATTTACAGAAATGAGCAGGCTCTGAATGTTATGCTCTATACCACTATCCCAGTTAGAGTGACTTACTCTCTCATCCAAAACTCCAAGGTTTGCTTGTTTGTTTTTAACGCGGCACAAGCAAACAGAGATGGAAACACAATGAGTTAGAACATGGGGCTCAATCTTAACATCAGATCTTCACAGTAGTTTCAGGAGAAAACCCCTTTTAAGCCTCTTCCACTCCAGATTAAAATGTCACCTCGTGTCTAAGGAGGAGCCAGCAGAGCCTCAGACAAGGCACAGTCACCTAATGCAGTTCCCAGATGGGGTGCCAACAAGGCTGTGTTTCCTTACTTCAACCAAAATGTTCCTCTTTCATTCTTTCTTTCTAATTTTCCTTAGTCTAGGAGCAGCCACAACCAAGATACTCCAGGCTTCTCTGTGAACCAACCCTACAAGAAATGGTGTAGCAGGATACACAGCTCTCAAGGCAGAGGAAGAAGAAAACCCTTTTGCTCAGCTGAGGAGCTATCAGTTCACATCCCCTTGGGCAGATGGTTCAAAGTGAACTTGGGCCTCACCCACAAGAGTTCAGAGACTGTAAATAGGAAACCACCTCATCATCAGCCCCAAAACTGCTTTTTGGGAAAACTATTTTGCAATTGGGTCATACTCACTAATGGCCTGGTGATGACCAACACTGTGCTGTTGCAAATGAAGCATTCACCAAAAGCAGTTCACCCAGTGCTACTGACAGGTCCAAACAGAAGATCAGGGCCTGAGACTTTGTTTAAAATCAAAACTTTCTGTAATTTAATGGAATTCAATTAACAAAGCACATTAATTAAACTAGTGCAAATGCCTGAGTAGGCTATCTAAATCTGCTGTGCCTTAAGGCTTATTTACAAACAGTTTTGTGATGCATTGACCATTCCTGTATAGCTTCTTTATATCAGTGTAACTCATCTGTGGAGAGACCTCATTATATCACACCAGGGGATGCCCTGATTTAGCCAGAGCAATTTCCAAACAGAGTTAGTGAAAACAATACAAGCATTGTGTGTGTGAATTCAAACAACTACCCAACTGATTTAAGATAAACTGAGTTTCAATAAAGTTAAGCTGTCCCTACGATATTGTGTTGGTTGTAAACCACTGCATATGCTTTCATCTTCTCCAGAGGAGAAACAAATGGTCTCATTAGTAAGTGAGACTGTAGGACAAGACGTGCTCTGAGCTGCCATGAGCAGGCTCTGAATGCAGCTGATGTGTTAGCTGAAGATGACTGTCATCAGCACAGCGTGCTCACAGCACAAATGTACTGAGAACACGGCCAGTCCTGCCTGGCTCCCAATTTTAAATCATCCTCATACTCAAACCACTTGCAGTTTGTTGCTGAGAGGCATTATCATCAAGCAGCAGCACCTCTTATCTTCCCTCCTCTGGGGCATTGCTCCACCATCACATGCTAATAAGCCATAATCCACTTTTCATCCAGCACAACCAGGTAGCAAGATTAATGCAGAATCTTGTCTGCTTTAATGTTCTCATCTTCTCCCAGCACAGCCACAAGCTAAATGTGCCTGAGTGGTTTTGGCACCAGAGCTATGAGATTGTCTTCTTAACCATCTCATGACTGCAACTCCCAGGGAGAGACCTGCCTACAGTGTAGGGTTGCATAGCTGTGTGGCTTCTGGAGAAACTGAGAACTACATAAAAGCAGTGCTGGTGAAACAGTTTGTTGGCTTCTCTGGAGTTGAGTAGCAGAGATCAGGCCTTTGCTCCTGGCTCTGTCACCAGCCCTCCTAACTCTTGGTCCTGTTCCTATTCCTTGGTCCTCCTAACTCTATGGTCTTAACCCTTTCTGTGACTTGGCTGCTCTTCTGCCTCTCCCTCTCCTGTATGTGAAAGTCACAAATGTTTTGGGGCAGGAACCAACACTTCAGAGGTTTTCAAGACTCAGCTTTTCAGGATGAAGCCCTGAGCAGCCTGGTCTGATCTTAGAGCCAGCCTGCTGTGAGCAGGAGGTTGGAGCAGAGACCTCCCGAGCTCCCTCCCAGCATGAGCCATCCTGTGGTGCTGTGATTCACAGCAAGTTGCACATAGAATCAGTGTGAGTCTGGGAGAAACGGTATGGAAAGTGCTTCAATGAACAAATCTTTTTGGTTGTCACATCATCCCTACTACAAGAGAAAAAAGTATTTTCTCTATTCTTAAATATATGGAATTCATCAAATTAAAAGGAAAGTCTGAATATTCAACAAAGTTGAATATTCAACAAAGTATTTATCTCATGGAGTGCTCTGGGAAGCAATAGTAAATGAAAAATAAATTCTGTTGTCTGGGGGTCCAGGTCAAAACTTTCAGCCTTGTCTGTAAAAGTTTTAACTTGTCAGTACAAAACCAGGAAAATTAAAAACCAGCTACTTTGGCTAAGTGTAGATTAGGCCATGGAAGTTTGAAACCAAACCAATATAAATGAAACCATTGTGAAGGTCCAAGGTTAGCTCCTGTATACAGCCCCCTTCTTAACACAATCAATTCATTTCCTCTGAAGACTCAGAAGAATAGTATCAGTAACCACAGCAACACTGAAACGCAAGTATCATTTTTAGCTCCATGATGTAGGCTGCACAAAATAAGAGAACACATTTTGAAAATTTTCATCACAACCTACTGTAGTTTTTCAGGGATTTATATTAATAACAAAACATGTATCTGGGGTTTTTCAAATCATTCTTAAAATTTGCAGACGCAGATGATTGGTTTACATTGGCTGTAGCTCAGTGAGGCAGTCAATGAAGCCCTGGCTTTTCTGCCTCCCATGGCATTCTTCTCAGCTCTCAACCGAGGAGATAAATTTGGTCACCTACCCTCAGGCTTTCTGGACACAAAACCGATTTTGAAACCTCTGTTGCAAACCATGGAAGGGACCCGAATGGTCATTTTGAGCCCAGTGGATCTCAAATATCTGAATCAGTGGCTTCCCTCCTGCAGCTGGAAGACAGCCTAGGCTCATGCATGAGGGCTTGTCCTGTGAGCCCTGCAGCAGCAGGAAATGTTCAGTCAGCCCTCAGCACTGGGGGCCTCTGCACCAGGTCCCCATAGTGCCTGGGGCATGGCTGGCCCTGCCCAGGACAGCACCCACCTGAGAGGAGCCTTGACAGCAGGATGCTCATCACAGCCACCGCTACACCCCAGGTGCACCAACACATTGGACACACTCTGGGAGGTCAACGTGAGCCTTGAGAGGCATTGTAACCCTTCATTCAGAGGGGTACAGGCCACCAGAGAAGGTGGCAGCACAAAGCTCCATCTTGAGAGGAGCTGCAGAGGTGATGGAGTCCTACAGTTCCAGAGGCACCCCTACAGGGCTCTTCCCTGTCATGAGATATGGGATTTATCAATGCACACTTCTTATTGAGACAGCTGGACAGGTTAACTTTTAGAATTACTGTATTAACCTTCAGGAGCCTAAATAGAAGACAATAATTTATCAGCAGTCCTGGCTAACCAGGGAGGTCCCAGGACACTGTGGTGAATGTGACACCCATCAATGTGGAGGATCAAAAGGAGGATCTAGGGAACTACAAGCCTGTCAGCCTAGCCTCGGTGCTGTCGAAGGTCATGGAACAGATTGTCCTGAGTGCCATCATGTGTCACATTCAGGACAACAAGAGGATCAGTACCAGACAGCATGAGTTTATGAAAGGCAAGTTCTCCTTTAGCGAACTTCTACTGCAAAGTGACTTTTACTGCTTAGTGGATAAGGGAAAATCTATGACTGTTGTCTACCTCGACTTTAGTAAAGCCTTTAAAACTGTTTCCATCAGCATTCTCCTGGAGAAGCTGGCTGTTTGTGGCTTCGATGCATGCACTGTTCATCGGGTAAAAAAACGACCTGGATGGCCAAATGCAGAGAGTGGTGCTGAATGGAGTTATGTCCAGCTGGGGGGCTGATCATTAGTGGCATTCCCCAGGGATCAGATTTACAGACAGCTCTGTTAAACTTCGTCATTGATGACCTGAATCAAGAGCTCCCTCTGTCACTTTGCAGATGTCACCACATTTGGCAGGAGTGTTGATTTGCTGGAAGGCAGGAAGGCTCAGCACAGGGAATGAGGTTCAGCAAAGACAAGTGCTGGGTCCCACACTTCAGTCACAACAGCCCCAGGCAGTGCTGCAGGCTGGGGGCAGTGCCTGGGAAGCTGCCTGGTGGAAAAGGACCTGGGGATGATGGTCAGCAGCAGCTGAACATGATCCAGAGTGGGCCCAGGTGGCCCAGAAGGCCGATGGCATCCTGGCCTGGATCAGCCAGGTGTGGCCAGCAGGAGCAGGGCAGTGACCGTCCCCCTGTACCCAGCACTGCTGAGGCCACAGCTCCAATCCTGTGCTCAGTTCTGGGCCCCTCAGTGCCAGAGAGACATTGAGGGGCTGGAGCGTGTCCAGGGAAGGGCAACGGAGCTGGGGAAGGCTCTGGAGCACAAGTGCTGTGAGGGGCAGCTGAGGGAGCTGGGGGTGTTCAGCCTGGAGAGAAGGAGGCTCAGGGGGCCCTCATCACTCTCTGCAGCTGTCTGACAGGAGAGTGCAGCCAGGTGGGGTCAGCCTCTTCTCCCAGGTAACAAGTGACAGGATGAGAGGAAATGGCCTCAGGTTGCACAAGGGGAGGTTTAGATTGGATAGCTGGGAAAATTCCTTCATGAAAAGGGTTGTTGAGCTCTGGAACAGGTTGCCCAGGGAAGCAGTGGTATCACCATCCCTGGAGGTATTTAAAAGATACATAGATGTGGCACTTAAGGACATGCTGGATGTGGCAGTGTTAGTTTTATGGTTGGACTTGATGACATTAATGTCTTTTCCAACCTAAATAATTCTTTGATTCTGTGGATTCTATGGAAAGATTCTTTTTTTAGCCAAATACATTAGAAGAAAAAAATAGAAACACCACTCTTCACAGTGCAGAATCACTTTTGATGAAAGACTTGACAGGAAAAGAAGAAACTGAATGAAATCCTGTGAGGTCCTGACATGCTGCTGCTTTTATGCAACTAAGAGTCATTTGTTTCATTTATCACATGTCGCTGTAGAAGGAAACGCTATTACATAAAAGTACAGCTATGAACTTCCTCAAAATACTTGTCTGATACCATCCCACCTCCAGTAAGAGCTTTAATAACTCCCACAAAGATTTGAAAGTCTTTGAATACCTCTGGATCCATGTCTTCATTTTTCCTTAGCTTTAAATGAGTTATTAATCCATGAGCAAATGTGTTCTTTAATCCTTGGCAAGTTATTGTCTTTGAAGAGTCTTTAGTGTTGCTTGGCTGTTCCTGAAAGCCTTCTGGAAACCCAAGTATATGAACCAGATTGCCTTACACACCATGATAATTTTTTAAGGATGACCTTACATCAATCTTGAACAACAGCAGTTTGATGGTGGGTTTTTTGTAAGTCTCCCTGCTATTGAGGGATCATGCATTTGTTCAAATCTGTGGTATTGTCAGACAATTCTTATATCACCTGTGAACACTTCACCCTTTCATTTGTTTCCTTTCAAATCTAATATTTATATTTTTGTTTGCTGCTTTAGGGTTTTTTTTAATTGACCATTGTGGCTTTGACTGTAGGATTTTAACTCCAGTCATGTGCATAGCTCCATTTTCAGTCTGGAGCTTCTGTTCTACCTGCCTTTTCTCTGACTAGCTCATCTGTGGTATATATGTATATATATACAAGATATACCAATATATTATAATATATACCAATATATTATTATTGGTGTGTATGTATATATATATATATTATATATATACCAATACATTGTGTACATATATATATATATGTATATATATATACACACAATATAAAATCATACTGCACATACTTCATTTATATAAACAAGCCCATGTGCCTCATTCTTATTGGGTTTCCTGCATTCTCATCATTGTACTCATTCTATCTATCCATCCCAGGCTAAAGTATAGTCATAAAACTTCATTTTTGGTATTTACATCTGGAGCTTTTATGCATGGCAAATGCATTTTGAGTCAGTCAAACTAATCACCTGATTAGACTATGTGTCTTCTTTAATATACAGATGCACTGTTAGAGCTGGGCAGCCACTCTTTCCTATTTTTTTTTAATAATAATTTTTTTTCCCTAATTGCTACAATATCCCAACAATTATTGTTTTCCTTTATGGTTCTGAGGTGTCTGCTATGTCAACTTTCAAATGTAAAAGCAAACATAACTCTTCCATAATTTCAGCTTTTAGACTTCTAGTATTTCAGGGAAGCACACACCCCTTGATACAGTTATCTCTGTGTGTCTCTATGTGTGTGTGTGTCTGTGTGTCTGTCTGTGTGTCTGTGTGTGTCTGTGTGTGTCTGTGTGTGTGTGGTGACATGCACATGCACCTTGTTCTAACAGGAATTTTTTCCTCAGAATAACTTTCACTGTTTCTCTCCTGAGCTATCAGCCTCAACACTGCCACTCATCTGAAGATGTCGCTTTTCATGCCTTTCTACCAGAGGACATGCTTTTCAGACATGCTTTCCAGATGCTATAGCTCTTTGCTTTCTCACAGTTGTTTATTTATTTTCCATAAAACTTTTCCCACTTTGAATACCACCTTCATTTCTAGCATTTCTTAATGTAGAACCCACATTTTCAAAAGATTCCTGTGTGTGTCAACTCTGCATGATTTCTTTTCCTCATTTCCTAAATCACAACCTGAGAGTGATTTTCAGGCTTTCTGTGCTAACACGTGGCACTGGGAGCATTTCAGCAAAGACAGCCATGGGAAAAGGCAGACCACTGTGCAGCTACTCCTTAAAAGTTAGGTACAGATCTACAAGATCTCCCACTGTTGCATCTAGCTGGCATCAAAAAGGCAGATATCTACATGCTGGACAGTTAAAGCGTCTTCCATTTTAACTTGCCTCTTGCCATCCATGAGGAGAAATTTCCCATGGCACTCCCAAATGCAGCATCTCTGGTGCAGTCCTCACAGGGCAGAAGCAGTCTACCAATGGGATAATTTCCCTCTCTGGCAGCTTGCTGCCTTTTTGCCATTAAGGTGTTTTCTCAGCAGCAATCTCTGTAGCTGGCCTAGAGGTAAGATTTTTTTTATTATTTGCATCAAGGTCTTGATGATGAACGGGTGTTTTTTATTATTTCCAGCTTAGTTTTCTTTTTTCCCTCTTAGCCTCACTAGAGAGTAGTTTGTACTGAACTAAGCCCGTTTTCCCAAATGGAAGACTTCTCTCCTCTGATAAACTAGGATGCTCAGGGGGATATAAATCTGCAATACAGTGAAAGTCAAACTATATCAATTATGTGTTATCCTACAGAAGACTGTTCACATACCAAACAAAGAGAATATGACAAAGCCCTAGAAGTGTTTATCAGATTTGAGAGATTGTGTAATAGCAAGAGGTGGTGAACAGTAGGTAGGTAGCATTTATGCATGTCTTGTGAATCATAAGCTTCTTCAAAGCAGGGTTTAACACAAGAAAGTTATACCGAAAGTACAGTCTGCTTGTCTTCAGAAGCAGGGAAGGGGTTTTCCTCAAACAGACAGCTACAGACTCTTTTATTTCATCAAAGAAATGTCAAGGGAAAGAAGACAAGAGGCACAATTACTGAAAAACGTTTTGAAAATTAATAGCAAAAACATATTTTGAACCTAACAGGCAGAGAGATGCAGTATTTTGTCAAGATAGTGTTAGGATGTGTTGAGTTTGGGAAGTTCATCCCCACAAACAAAGTCTCTGATAAGAAAAAAGATGCGGGAATGTCTCTGGTGAGTGAAGCTGGTGGAGCACTTGTCACCCCCATGCCATGCTGGGGCTTGTGCTCATGTGCCAGGGCAGGACATGAGACCCAGAGGGAGGCTTCGCTCTGACTTTGGCAGACAGTGTCTGGCTCCTAATCAGCCTGTACAAAGGGGATGCCTGCAAACAGCTTAGTGTCTCTTTGTGATACTGGTTCCTTGACGATTAAAAAAAAAAAGCTCCAGTGTTGCAAATACGAAATTATATGGGAACAGCAATTACACTCCCCTCACTGTAGCCCAAAGCAGGGAGGAAAGTTATTTAATTTTTCTTCAGGAGTTCATGTCTGCAATTCTGGGGAAATGGTGAAGCTCTGGACTGGTTTGATCAAAACCTGCCTACACTGTCAAACTTGCAAATAATTCATGAAGTGTAAGAGACTGAAACCTGTCATAAAGTATGCTGTAATGGTACACTTTTTTAAAGATGTTTGCTATATTCTTTATAGCAGCACTTGGAAATAGGCATATCCTTTAATTGCTTAGCAGCTGCCAGTTTAACGCTTAAAACATGATTTAATTCACTGAGTCAATGAATCAATTCCTTGTGCTTCCGTGTGCTTCCAAGGGATATGCTCATTGAAATGCCTGGCAAAACATTTCTGTGACCTCTTCATTCGCATCACGATGAAAATTCCACAAGTAAGCTGAAACTTTAAGTTCATTCAAGTGGTGCACTCTGAGTAACAGCAGACAAATCCACTAAATCATCTCTGAATCTCTTAATATTAATGTCTCTTCCACCAAATCTCAATCGCATACTCTGATCTCAATGTGAAACTTGGGATCAATGTCCACATTTTAAAATTAATGTGGGATTAATGTCCATGTTTTAAAAAGCAGATGCTGATTCTGGTGACCTTGGTGTCTGAGGATGAGCTTGAGAAATTTGACATGAAGCTGGATAGAGGATCTGATTTGCACATGGCACAGAGCCTCCGACTCCAAAAATCACACAAATTCTTCTTGACTTTTCTGATCCAAGTCTAATCCTCGAGTAGTTGTTTCTGATTAATTGTTCTGCATTGTCACTTTTATTGCTGGATGGTTACAGGCAGTGGGAAAAGGAAAGCTCAAAAGAGAGCAGTCTGCTTTTACCTACCAGCCCATAAAGTCTCTCAAAATCTTCCAAATCACATCAATCCTTTCAATTTCTGTTCACTCAGAAGACAGCAGAGTGTCTTCATACCTTAGGGCAAGGACACTGCCACATCTCAAGGTGTTCTGTGCCAAATAGACCCATCAGCCATGACCTCAGGTGTGCAAGGGAATGTCATCTAATGGGAGTGCTCAGCTCTCAGTGTTGTAGAAGTAGTGCCTGTCTATGGGCTTTGAGACAGGCAGCACTCTGAGGATGACCCATCATCAAAGGAGAACAAAACTCTCCCACAAAAACTGACGCTGGCATTGAAAAGGTGACGTTCTCATCAGTTACTAGCAGCAACAAGAAGAGAAAAAGATGTGTTTAAAAGAATCAGTGTCTGATGGAGCTCTCAGACTTACACATCAAAATAAGAAGGCTAAATTATAGGCTATATGTCTTTCTGTGTAAGACACTTTTTGGAGCCATCGGTGGTGAGTTTCTTCCTGTGCTGGTTTCAGCTGGGGTAGAGTTAATTTCCTGGACAGTGGATCTGTTTTGGATTTGTGCTGAACAGAGTGTTGATAATGTCAAGATAATTTTATATATTGCTGAGCAGGGCTTACACAGAGCCAAGGCCTTTTCTGCTTTTGTAGTGCCATGCTGAGGAGGGAGCTGAAGGTACTTGTGAGGTTGAGAGGGGACACAGCCAGGACAGGTGACCCCAAGTGACCAAAGGACATTCCAGACCATCTGACATCATGCTCTGTGTCAACTGGGGGCAAGAAGGAAGGGATGTTTGGAGTGATGGCTTTTGTCTTCCCAAGTCACTGCTACACGTGGTGGGTCCCTGCTCTCCCAAGGATGCCTGAGCACCTGCCTGCCCATGGGAAGCAGTGAATCAATCCCTTGTTTTGCTTTGCATGTGTGTGTGGCTTTTGCTTTCTCTTTTAAACTGTCTTGACCTCAACCCACAAGTTTTTTATCTTTTACCATTCCAATTTTCTCCTCAATCTCACCAATAGGGGCGTGAGTGAGAGGCTGCATGTGGCTTGGCTGCTGGCTGGGGTTACACCATAATAATTCATCTCATTAAAGGAAATCTTAAGTCTTGAATATGAGATTGTAGCATAAGCAGCTTTTGTCATCTTAATATAACAACTCTATTCTCTGATCCCGATAAGACACAGTTTGTAAATACAAGCCCCCTGCTTCTTTCGTTTTGAGATAATCAGATTTCTCAGTGAGGCATTTGGAAAACTGAAATATTTTTGTTGATCATAACTGCAAATTTATGCAGTTCAAATTCAGTAGAACTGGGATGAGAAGAGGAAGTGAGCAAAAAATATTGCAAACATACCTATCAAAAGGGAGACAAATTTCTCCCATAGGTTGAATTTTACATATTCATTGAAAAGGAGCAAAGAAATAATTCTGTAATAAAAGACTTTTTGGCACAAGATAAAGGGGACAAATATAAAAACAAACCTTGAAATTCCAAGTCTATATATATTTAAATTCTGACTGGTGTTGCTTGTCAAAGCCAAACTTAATATTCAAGGTCAAAAGAAAACTTGTACAGAAAATACTTTCTAAGCCAAAATAGCTCATTAATCTGATTGATTGAAAAAATAGCTTGGGAAGCAAGAAGTGTGCCTTTTGCTCCTAAACTTAAGATCAGTACATTTAGCAGTCAATGTTTCTGGAGTTTTAGTTTGACTGAATGAAAGGAATTGATTTTTCAGAGGTTGAGAGTTGGCACATTTGTCAAATCCAGCAATTTTTGTCAAGGTGTCAAGGTGTTTACTTAGGAAATAAGATGTCTTAAGTGATTTGTCAGCTCTGAAGGATACTGGCCAATATCTGCATTTTAAAATTTGATCATTTCAATGACTCCTAAACTGCTTTGTAACCATAATAAAACTTATTGCCAATTGTTAACAATCACCCATTTTTTGGTATTTCTGTTACGTTTTCCTATTTAAAACAGTAACCCTGGGTTTATAAAAGGCAACTCAAGGTGGAAAATCAAGGTTCTTGGTGCTATCATAAAAAAGCCAAAGGCTCATATGATTGAAAATCAAGGTCCTTTTAGGAGATTCAAATCTCACTCTAAAATCAAAGCTGATGATCAAAATACAGTCCATTACATATGATTCATTGAAATGGAAAATAAGTGTTAAAATCACACTTAGAGAAAAGCTAATATCAGGTAGAATAAAGAATTGTAAGCTTTCTGCCTTTTGGCAAACTTTTCACTGTCAAACAGTCTTCAGAGGTACCAAAGTCCAGTCCAACCTCTCCACTAGCACCTTTTTACACTAAGATCATTTTATTTGAAGTCCTGGAATGCAAGAGACAGGCACAAGTAATGAAGCATAATTAAGGGAACTGCAGAAATGAGTGGCAGTGATTGATAATATTCTGCACAGCGGTACTTGTCAGTCTCAGATTCTGGTCTAGATTAAATGAGTAATATAATAGGCTGAGTAAGTTGCTATACCATGCAGAAATTAGTAACCCAACCAGCATTAGTTACTCAGTGCACAGATAGAAAGACATAGAACTTGAAATGGTCTTTCCAGGTCTCTCCATTCATTAAGACAATTTTAAATGTCAAGCTTATTGCTCAAGCCTCAATTTTACTGACAAAAGACCTTTACTTGAAATCATAGCAGACACAGCAATTTTCTAACTACAGAGCAAAAGGTTCAAGAGTAATACTCCTACAGCTTTTGGACTTTGGAGGTATTCATGTCACATAACTTCAGCTCTCTAAAAGTGAGGTATCCAGCCTCAGGTACAGATTAAGTTTCCTCTAGCCAAGGAGGAAGTGAATCACCTTTTGAAATGTCTTCCTCTGCCTCGCTGGCCATAGATGGAGGCTATTCAAAAGCTTAGCCTGGACCTTACTTTTGGATGACTGGAGTTAGTCTGCCATGGCTTCAGGGCCCTGCTGGCACAGATCCCACACAGAGGGTCTTTGCAGTGTGAAGAAAATGTTCCAGGTGATGTGGTATCCTTGTGACATTGATTTCTCAAGCATGTTATCAGTATTTGAAGGGTGTCTGTCACTAATCAGTCAGCATTTTGGGGTACCTCATCTCCTGTATTTGGGACTTCACATAACACCATGTTGCCAACACTGACTTTTCAGCTGTTAGCAGTACATGTGCAAAAAACAGACAGAAATAACAGTGTAATGGAAAAACTGGGTTTAGAACAACTCTTTTTTGGAAGAAACCAAGTTTCAGACTTAATAATATAGAGTGTAATCAACCTATCAAGATAGATAAGATATATAGTAGTTAAATAATTTTGCTCAAAACAGTACTTTGATAACTTCTACTTTTTAAATACTGTCACAAACAAATCAATGGATGTTAGTAAATTTATCGTTCTCTGTGGTTAGAGATTACTGCCTGGGGAATTTCTGCAATATCTTAGCATGATTACACAGTATTAAATAATTATTCAATATGAATGTATGCTCTTCATCACTGCCAGCAACCCTGAACATTGTTTTGCCTAAGTAAAGAATAAAAGTTCTGGTCTATATTCAGTTATTTTTGCCTCATTTGTTCAAAGGTAAGGAACTTGTACTCTACAGACAGAACTGTGTTTAGCGAAAGTGCCTTCTGGGTTTATCAGATGACGTCCCTGTCTCGAGGTATGGTTAGTGAAGGAGATAAGGGTAGCCAGCCTAGAGCTGCCAGCAGCTGCAGAATGTCCTTGTACTCTTAGGAATTTACTTAGGGAAATCTATCTGTGAATTAGGCACCAAGGGCCCACTGTGGTGAGAGCCCAGTTCAGATTAGGTGTTCAGTGCCATCTGACACTTGTGGTCCCCAACTGCAGCTACATAAGGCATTAATCTCCTATGGGTGCCTATGCCATGTGTACCAGCCCACATGGATGTCTTAGATACTCAAACACATCTCGACAGCATGGGCACCTCTATGCTAACAACTGGATTGAACCCTGAGGAAGTATAGCCGGGAGACTTCAGAGAACAGTTCACCCTGGTATATTTGCCTATACTAAGTTCTGCATACACAAGGATTTAATGCTCTTTGGGGTGCCATGGGACACCCAAGATGGGGCTGGCAGACACCTCTCATAACCTACAAAGGATCATGGCCTGCTGGAGGTAAGGCAACTGAAATGACACTGTGTGCTGCCACCCAACCAGGCGTGCAGGTCTCCAGTGGCTGGCCACTGAGCAGCTCCCTCCACCCCAGGGATATCTCAGCTGGGATGCCATGACCTGTGATGGGTTCCTTGGCACTACAGCTCTCAGTCCCCTACACTGAGGTTTTGTAATCTCAAACTGAGTCCTACCCTAAATGTTGGACAATTGTGTCTTGTCTTTAACTCTCTTGCCAAAGAAGCTGAGGTGGCCTCTAGAGACTTAATTATCAGGGCTTTGGCAATACTCATGGGTCCAAAAGGCCTGGAGAAATTCTCTTTTCCACTCTTGTCACAGGTGCAGGGAACTCTCAAAGTAGATAATGCCTGCAGCTCTCAAGCAGGAGACTTTGAGGTAAACTTTCCCTCACAGCAGCTCTTCTCCCCTGACCTACTCTCCTTTCCCATAGCATATTAACCAGGTGAGTCTTCAATACCCCAACCCAGTTTGACCTGGAAGGCATCTGCCTCTTACTCCACGTGCTGCAAAACTGAGCTGCCAAGGAGGAACAGCAAAATAGAAGGAGAGAAAGAGGAGGCATGTCAAGGAGTTGTTCAAGAGATTAATGACTCCACTAAATTCACTCTCTCTGTAATCCCACAACCTGTAACAAACTGCAGAGACAAACTCACTCCAAAGCCCTTGGGCTCTCATAAATTGTCTTCTATGGGCCCAAACCAAAGGCTATGGAAAAGAATTAATCTCCTGTCCATGACTTTAATGATCTTCAAATGACCTTGGCATAATTTCTTCTGCTTCTCATCTTTTCTTCTCTATTTTCCTTCTGCTGCAAAATTTTACAGGCTCAAATATGCTGTGAATTATGACAACCAGCTACAGAAATCTAATTCTTCAAGTGTCTTTATTATGTTTTGCCAGATAATCCGTCTGTGCAAACCAGCCTTAAAACAAGAATTCAGTCCTGCTGAAATTAAGCTGAGAGGAAACAGAAAGGAACTACCTCTTGAAATGTAGGTCTGCTACTGAATTTTAAAAAGATGTGGCGATTATCTCGGTTAGTCTGTTCCATCTGTGACACTCTCCTATAAATAATACTGTTCTCTGTGGGTGTAGATGTCTTCATAAATCTGGTGCAAACTGACCATGTCAAGTTTTAGCTACAAATGTTAAAATTCTTTATTCATCTATTGAACCAGCCCCAAGTGCCACTTTCTATTATTATTTCAAATTTAGAGTGTCTGGACCAGGCTCATAAGTGAGTTAAAAGCTAAGTCACTTTCCACATTCCTCCTGCCTTGGGGGACATGATAGTTGATGCATCCAGAATGCATCCCGCTGATTTGTATTATCCAGGCAACCAAGAGGAATGGTAATGGTGTTGACCTAGTACAGCTGGGAACTTTGCTATGAATTAACCAAACCAAGATAAGAAGTGCTGCCTTTTTTCCCAATCTCCTGTGCTGAAAAACAAGAGAAAAAAAATAGTATTTCTGTTTTTCCTTAGCATAATATTTATACTTCCACACTCCCATAGTTCCCATTTACAGATGCTATATACAGGCAGAAAGACAAAGGAAAGCTCAGGAAAGGCTAAAGCTAGAGAGAAGCATGGGATAGAAAAAAAGTTAAATTCTTTCAAAGAGACATAAATACACTGAAGGTGTGCCAGCAGGAAACCTGGGGAAGATGCTCACAACCAGCTCAGAGCAGGTGAGGTCTCGGCTGAGGCCTGCTCATCCCCATCATCCATAAGAACTTACTGGATAAACATGTTTCAGGGACGGCATAGTTTATTTTCCCTTAGGTAAGAGGACAAGTAGGTGACCTGTAGGGAGCCATCCAGCCCTGGTTTTTTTCCAGCTATAATTCTCAGTCGCATAGGAAACTGGCACAAGAAAAGGGGCCAGGGTGTCCAATATCACACCTGGGTTCCCATATGGTAATTTGGAGTGTAGCATGTCCCACAGCACCCCCAGCTCTGACACTGCTAGAGAAACATCTGTTTATAAAGGTACTGATTCTGATTCCATTTAAACAGCACCTGGTTTCCTATGCTTTTCCATTTAATCTAACAAGTAATTGTTAAAATGGCTTCTTCAATATAGTGTGAAAGATTTCTCTGCCTGAAAGCTGTTAAATACTGCAGCTGATTTACAATGCAAGGCAAGAGTAGAAAGCAAGTTTTGTTGCACTGATTTCTAAGCAGATAATAAGGCTTGTGTCCTATGACCAGGCTGAGAGTTTGCTGCCTTGAGAACTAAGGTTCACTGCAGAAATAACCTGCTGGATTTCCTGTTCTGCTGTACCCAGGTAAATATTTAGCAATTGCACTGAGTTCAACAGAGGTTGTAGTTAACCTAAATAATCCATGATAGAGCATTTTCTGTAATGGATGGAAGTGCACTTCAGTAATTTCCTTGTTTTTGAAGGACTATGGGATCAGGCCTTTGTACTCTTCCAGAGTCAGGAACTGGCCAGGAGAGTTAAACTCAGATTTTATGTTCAGGATGTTGCACACAGTATGTATACTGCACCCCAGACACCTGTAATACAAATCTTGTTCTCTTAACAGTGAAAAACTGACCTTTTACTACCTCCTGTACAAAAAATAATGAATCATTTAATAAATTGTTGTTATCAGGGTTACCTGTCAAACAGGTAACAGAAAATTACTGAGAACTGGGGTTTTTTCAGCTTTGCATCCTATTTCATTCCAGCTATTCAGCGTGTGCCCTTGGATACCAGCTGAAGGAGGAACTGTTGCATGGTGTAGGAGCAGTGAAGTGTTGTTTGTTAAAGGGGACACAATACTCCCTAGAGGAATCAGCATAGTGTCTTGTACTTAAAGACCTTGCTTTACTTTAAGTCCTCAGATCTCCCTGATTGGCTTGGCAAGTGAACAGGGCAGTGAGTGGTTCTTTGCTTCATCTCAACAAAACCTAGGTGGATTCACTGGAAGGCTTTAACGAAGGGGTTGAGGACGTTTTATCCTCCAAGACGGCCCATTTATCTCAGTCCTCTCAGGCTGAAGTAGTTACTAAGTTTCTGATCCCCATTCTACTATTAATGGGAATTTATCTGCACCCTCAAAGCTGCCAGCTTCAGTCAGCAGGCTGGGACAAAGGGCAAATGGGCAGCACAAGACAAGCACCACTGTTACCCTGTTACCAGTACCTGAGAGAGCAGCCCAAAGCTAGCCCATATTTAGCCCTGTATGGCCCTTACACCTGAGGCTGCTTGATAGCCAGTTTTTCAGGCAAACCAAAACCATGACAGGCCCTCAAGAAGGGACTCTGTGAAATAAAACTTACATGCTATGCATAATCTTTTGGACTACAAATTCATATTATTCAGGCTCTGTAAGTAAACAGAGAATGTCAGCCACTCAATTATGATTCTGCATCAACTCCTGAGCAGACAGTGCTTTAGGGATTGCCACTCAGTAGTTGAAACAGTATTGTTCACTAAGTTTGGTGGGAAATGACACTACGTTTTCCATTTGCTTACAGCACAAGTACATGGTGAGCACTGCAACTGCCATTTCTCACTAATTATGTGGAAAAACCCATGAGGGAAAAAGAAACCCTTGCAATATCTTTTTAGCTTACAGGATAAGCACATTAAAGGCAAATGTACATTTCCATAAATAGACTGAATATTTTCTCCATCTGTATAAAAGCAGAACTATTACCAGAAAATTGGGTTTTGCCCTCAATTTCTCTGAAGAAACAAAAGGAAGGTTACATTCAGGGCAAGGTACTGAGTCAGGGCACAGAGCATGGAGAATCATGCCCAAGGCATTGCCACTGAGGCAAAGCTGCTGGTAGGTAAGGTTGATTGAACAGGACAACAAGCAAGAATATGCTCACATCTCTGGTTCCTATAATATGTGGGTGAAGGTTGTTTTGGGTTTGTGTCCAGGAGGTTACACCAGAAATGTCAGCAGTTCTGCTTCAGAAAGAAGATGAAAAATAATATTAATTAAGGTTTTCGCTATGTTATTAACTTTTTCCTGTAATTTCTAGAATGAAATGTTCAGTTCCCCTCTCTTGCCTATTGTTTCTACAAATTAGTTCTGGGTATCACTGCAAGTAATGACCACAGGAGCATTCAGAGGTGTTAAATGCAAGGGGAGTTCAGCCTTGCTGCTGGAACTGACCCACCAGGAGAGGAGTTCAGCTAATGGAAAGTTGTGTTTCATTACAGGGGCAAAAATTATTTGTAGTCTGCTTTTAGGGCTCACCAATTTTACATTTATTTTTTACAATCCTCTTAACCAAAAAAAACCTAAATGCATAATAAATTATGGTCTGATTTTTAAAACTTTTATTTTATCTACTAATTTTGGCATATTTGAGGGATATATTTTGCAGAAGATGTGTGATGAGCACTGTTTTTATGCCCTATTAGTTAGTGGAAAAGAAACATCCTGACATCTTTGACTCCAACCACCACTGTTCCCTTCAGAGCACGGTACTCTCCTAAATTATTTTTGAGTTTATCCTAATGGTCTTTCAGGCCTAGATAGCAGGATGAAGTATAAAATGGACTCAGAGCAAGCCCATGCAGGACAACAACTAACAGCACTTCTAATCCTGACATATCCAGGCCAAAATGTCTGCAACAGGCTGACAGCAGTCATCACCAAAGACACAAGGAAAACCATATTTTTCTATGCATTTTAATTACTCTCATGAAAGAAAATCCCAGTCCTGGACCATTTTTAACTAACGTAAGCACTTGCCATAGACAATCCCACTAGTGAGTTGGGAAGGCAGAGATGTCGCAAATACCTTGATGCTGCTCCTTAATGCACTTTTTTTTCTGCACAGAACTACAAAACTGCTCCTTGAGACCCTCATTCTCAGCCCTTCTCCTCTGACCCTGTTAAAATACATTTTCCTGCATTTTTTTGCCTTTTCCCCTCTACCCTTTGAATTTGCCTAAAGTCTGGGAGTGGGGTCCCAGTCCATTCTCAGCTGTGGCTGAATTCTATGGTTTCAGCTGCCAGGCTGTTATCCGAACTCCGGCCCATTTCCAGCTCAAAGCTTGGTGCCAGCAGTCAGATGAGGAGCTTGGCCTTTAGGACAAATTGATCCAATTTCTAACTTTTACTTTGCAGGAATAAAGAATGGAGACACCAGCAGGCAGTGGGAAGGCAGGGCCAGAAGAAAAAAGAAGTAAGAGTTTTAAAGAAAAAAGCAGCAATTTGAGTGGGGAAAAGGGAGGGAAGGAGGGAAGGATGTAGGAACCTAAGTCACAACTTTTCAAAAACTGATGTTAGCAATTTTTTGAACATCTTTCCAATCCTTAACCCTACCTTGCCTCCCTTGGGCTGCTGCCCTTCAAAATAATTACTTTACAAAGGCTAGTCCCTGCTGAGTAAGAGGGATGGACAATCTGCTGCTCAGAAACCAAGAAATCTGATGAGCAGTGTTCACAAGGAACACAGAGAGCTGCAGCTCAGAGCCATGATATCTTGTAGGACAGGAGAGATAAAAACTTCAGATCCCTGCTCCTCCATCCCATGCTTCATCTTGGGACAAGGTGCTTCAAAGATCTGATTAGTGGCATCTTGTTCTGACTCCTGCAATTCTCGGCTGGCACATCTGACCTTTAATTTGGAAAGGTAACATTCAGCCTGGCCTCCTACCTTGCTGACACCTGCTACATATTTTCACTGGGAAGACAGAGTGATTCCTGGTCTCATTAGTACAGTATGTAGCTGGGGTGACCCATGGGACAAGCTAGATAGATATCTTGGGAAGGGTGATTCCTAATTAAAACCTCATCTTGAAAGAGGTTTCCATATTTGTGAGTCTGCAGTTAGGTATTTATTTAGCTGCTAGCATGTGTGAGTTCCTCTGACATTAAACAAACTCCAGCACACTTAGGGCTTTAAATAGACCTCCCTCAGAGCATGGCACTGCCTTTAACCTTGAGGAAGCTGGATTATGCCTGGCTGTGGGACAAGTCCATAATGCCCCCCAGAAGGGAACATCATTTTCCATCACACACCACCCCAGAACAGCAGGAGCAGGTGCCCAGGAGGCTCATGCTAGGGGTGTAGGGGCTTTCAGGGGATGTTGTCCATGGACCAGGCACTGCACTGGGAGGGCAGGCAGTACAGGATAGAGCACAGTCACAAAGCAAACACACTGTCACTTAGCACAAACAAGTGTTGCTGTCTTTAAGCTTCATGAGACCCATGTAAGAGCTCTGGTGTATGGAACATCACAGCTGGGGCTGTGCTCTGGGATCAGGGACAGCCTTTGGGACAGCAGGCATGGAGCAGCAGGCTGTCTTCTTCTAGTCAGGCTCTGTGTGAAAAGTACTGCAGGAGAGACCAAAAGGACTCCTTGGATGCAGAAAGAGCTGCTTTTTTGGGATGGTAGCACACTGCCTAATTTTTTAAGAGGGCCTTAAAAATGCTTTTCTTTATGTCACAGAGAGTAAAAAAGAGTCACAGTAGGTGAGAAAAACTCACACCTACAGGAATTGAAGCTTTCACATGGTTTGCAATAGAGTAATATGTGCCTTTGATGACAAGGCTATTTTTCTCCTATCATTTATTTTAAGGAGGGCTTATATACCATCCACTTACTTCTCCATGCTTTCTGAGTGTTACTGATGCTGAGCATGGAAGAACATTAAGGTAGAAAAAGAAATGGCCGAGATTATTTAAATACTGGGCTTCACTTAATGAATAGTGCTTAGGCAGTCCTGAGCCAGGTTTTCTGAGGTTCTCACAGCCTTTTCTCAATATATGCTCTATCTCAAAGCGCTTCTGTAATAATTTCTAAACTCACATGACAGAGAATAATTATAGACAATTAATAAATATAGACAATGAGGCTCATGTGACTATCTGTTACAGCACACCTGTACAGTTAAATAGAACAGCTCAGGGACTCTTGTCTGACCAACTATCTCACCCCAGCTGGTTTGCAAATAACTGCAGTGAGCCTGTGATAACTTTGTTTTAGTTTAATGCAATACCCATTAGCATTTGAAGTGAACAAGGCTCTTCCCATAGCCACTAGTGTGAATCCTCTGTGATCAGTCATTTTCCCCTTAAATGTTAATATCATTATTCAATGCTTTCTCTGGACAGAAAAACACATCAGCATTTCATAAAGCCTGGCACAAAATCACCAAGCGGAGGGGAAAAATAATTCTCTATCAAAATCTTTCATGGTAAAACCACATTCCTCAAATATGAAGAAAAATATGGCAAAATAGAACAATTTTTCAAGGTATCTGTTAAGTACTGCACTTCTTGAGAAGGAAAAGTAAAAACTAGCAGATCAACAGGTGCAGAACATCACATGGAATGGGTTAGTAATGCCACCCTCCCTGATACTGCGTAGCTACCAGAGCACAGTGAAAAAAAAATTTTAAAACATACCACATTTGATCACTATTCAATAAATAAATTAGGATTTTAAAGATGAATATGCAGAAAGCATTTAATCTTGTTTTTTATACGTGTAAGTGTATATACATATACATATATATATATAAATAAAGCCTCCTGCAAGCAATAGCTGGAAGTCTTACAAACACACAAGCACCAGATGGAGTTATCACAGTTTGCAATACATTTCCTCCACATCCCCACAACAGAGCAGTGAAGTATGAGTGCCATCAGGCCAGCAATGAACAGTGAGAAACTGCACTACGAATCTCCTCCCTCAGCTGAACCAGGTGCATCCAAAATAAAGACTTTTTTGACAACATCTGCTGAGTATAAAATGTTATTTCATGTGCAAGCACCAGCACAGAACTGTCAGAGGTTTTATCAATTTTCTAGTATACATTATGGTATCCCAGTGTTAGAAAACCAGACCTGGGGAACTACAGGGAAAGAGGAGAGTTATTTGCCACCAATATTATTGTTCCCAGATTAATTTTGGTATCTTCATAGGTATTATCTATAGAGCACCAGTAATCACTTACAATTTTCACCTTTTTATAAACATAAATATTCTGTCTCCAATTAAATACTTAAATAATATGCTCACACAAAATTTCATTTTCAGTGGCTACAGTTATAATTTTACAGTTATAAACTGTACTCCAAAAGTCCACAAATATATTTACAGAGGTTCACTTGAGGGCTTCCTTGAATTCTTCCTTAAAGGCTTCAGGAGAAAAGCAGTGATATAAGTTTGAATCAGAATAATGAGAATCCATACCAAGACAAGCAAATGTGAGGATGAGTCATTAAAAAACTGGATCCAGTGAGCAACCTGAGAGCTTTGTAGGTGAACAAAAAAGAAATAACCTCACATATTTCTGTATGATTTTAGGATAGCTGGAAAAGTACAGACTAAAATACACCACAGTTAGGAGTGATCCTGAAGACAACAGATTCCCTTTCAGACTCCTTGGAAGCCTCATGGATGGTTCAGGAGTGGGAGGAGAGACACATGTTAGCTTTCTTCCAAACACATAACTCTCACCCAGGCAAACAATAAATCACACAAGAGAAGGAAACATTTGTCTACTCTCAAATAAAAAGTATTAATCCCAAGGTAAGACACCATTTCAATCAAATTTAATTAATCCTCAAAATAAGAACTGATATGGGAAGAGTTGTTGAGACATCTAAGGTAAGGACCTGGCATTTTCCTAATACAGAAGATTGTCAAAAAGGGCAGATGGATGATACTGATTAATTACAATGCAAATATACATGCAGTAATAGTAGAAGGTGCTATGAAAATGCTTTAACAGAAAATGAGGCAAGAACAGCAAGTTTTGTTCAGGCTTGCTGCAAGCTCTTCTTGGATAACAGGATACAAATTTAACTTTATGCAAACCATTATTGGAGTATCATCCTCCTGCAACTGTAGCCTTCAGCAACACATTTGGAGAAGCCTATAAAGAGGCTTCTTTTATGCAGCAGTATGTCTAGAGCCAGTCCTAATACATATTATGCTAATTTTTTGGCAAGACACCTATAAACTGTTATAAAGATGGCTAAGCTGAGCCTGGGCTACAAGCATCAACTCTTTGGTTAGAAATGCCTCTTACAGGAGGAGGTAAGACAAAACTCAAGGCCTGGCTGATGTCAGGTAACTATCTCTTACTTTAAAGTCTTGCTGCTACCTACTAAAAAGCAGCAAGTATGCGACCAAATGATTCCCTTTTGAGCAAGACCTGGATGAAGCAAAGATCTTGTGATTTCTTTATAGTACTTGGTTACCTCTCACATGACGAGTTTGTTCCAGGAACACACAGCTCTATCTCTAACAGGTTATGGCTCTAAGAAGCAGCATGAGAATTTGTGCTCTCCATGGTTGGGAGTAATTCTCCTGCTCAATAAACAGGCACAGTTTGGTTGCCAACCAAAAGCCAAGTATTCAAAGTGAACATAAATCTCATGCAGGACACCTAGGTAGCAGCTCCCTGAGCACACTCCTGAAGCAAGACTGTTAGCTGTGGCAAAAGCCACCAACCAACAAGAGCTAAAATCCAATCTGTTTAATGTTGCCATCAAGCAACTCCTCCCAAACCCAACAAGAGGATCCTCCAGCATCACATAAATCTGGAACACCATTTCTCCCATCTATCCCAGGAACAGAGCAGCTCTGTGCTCATCCCTTCAAATAACATTAAGGCAGATTTACCTCCAGTCAGACAAATCCATTGAGGATATTGCAACAGAGGCCTGTCCCAAACTGGGCAGCATTTCTTTAAATTAGAAATACAAGTGCTCAGGTGCCAAGGCAGATATACAGCCCAGACTCCTCCTGCCTCCCCAGCTCCTGCTGCTTCCTTAATTGTATTAATGGTGTTTCATTACCAACCTGTGTCACTCCCTAGGACAAAGTCTGGCTATTTCTGGTATATGATGGAACCTTCACCACGAGCTGCTGAGCTCTTTCATGTATGATCAATAAACAATTGTTGAACTCCATAACTTTGAAGTTGAGGACATGCTTGATAGCCAGGCCATGTTGTGCGATACATCTAAGGTGTATTGCTCTTGGGGCCATTGGCACAGTGAGCAGCATGGACTCGTAGCTCTTCCCAGAATAGAACTCCTCAGAAGTGTTCCTTTTCATTTGAAGAGTTGCCACAAGCTGTGAGGCAGACGAACCTTCCCCCTGCTGTGCATGTTTATATATAAATGTAAATCTTTCTTACCTTTCATCTGTGAAAACTGAAACTTTACCAAATGTTCTCGTTTACTGAAAACCCACATGCTGGGGGTTTTCAGAGAAGCAGCTTTCCATCTAGCATTACGTACATTCCTCTAGACCTGTGCTAAATCAATCCTGTGTTTTAATAAACAATTGCACTATTATTTTTACATGAACCATGAAGGCAATCACTATATATCGTAGCTAATGTGTTCTATACACAGTCAAATGCAGAAATACTTTTGGGGACTTGAAGACATTTGAAAGATTAATCATCCCTTTTTAGGGCAGGCCTAGCATGGGGCAAGGATATTTGGGTTAGGAAAGGATTTCTTAGCATTTTTTTCACCTCTGCCTAAGATGCCACCTTTTCAAATCATGTTTTGCATAAGTAATTTTGACAAATTTCCCACAGAGTAATCAAGCCAGCCAGCTAATTCTGCAGTAGGAGATATTGAAACATCAAATTGGAAACGATTATGCCTCTCTAAGGTGTTCAGCTTTTCACACCATTATTTTTAAATAGGTGGCAAGATTTCACCCCCCAACAGTGCACCCAAACAATAACAAATCTTCTGCTAATACAGAATCAACCCTACTAAGTGTTACTCTGCCTTAACATCAATAGCCTACAGTGCTCAAACCAGCTACAGATTGGGATAAACATCAAGTAAAAGCAATAGTGGTTACTAAAATTACCCTGACATTTGACAAGAAAATAAAAAAGAACCAGGGTCAGGGCCTTTTCCACATCCTACCTCTCAAATGCTAGGTGGTGAGCTTTAGTTTCAGTTTGTTTTTCATGGTGCTTCTAAAGAGATGTCCTTTAACACAGGTGACCTACAGCACAGTTGCCTTTAAATTCTGAGAAATACTGGTGACATGCTTGATAATTGCTATTATATATTACTTGGAAGAAGTCAAAATCAGGGAGATTGACTTTAAAATTGCTCAAAATTGATCCAAAGCTGTAGAGTTTACAGTATGCAAGCTTGTGTTTGTGAAGTCTATGCTACAAGACCCAAAGAGCCTTCCCTCATTCCACAGTCCTCTGGGGAAGAAGCAAATTGCAAGTGATTTTCCCTTTTCCCACCTGAAAATAATTTTCAGGAACTGAGAAAAATTCTCCACCCCTAATCAGGATAAGCAGTGTTTGCATCAATTGGGGAAAAAAAAAAAAAAAAACAACGAACAAAAAAACAACCAAACCACCAGTGTTTAAAGTAGATTTCAGTTCAGTTTTGATGATTTGGGGCTTTTTCATCATCAGTTTCAGTAGAAAAGTCACTTTCAAATGAGAAAAATGGAACTGTCTACATGTAAATCTTGAAATCTCTCATTTCATATGTCTAAAACCAATGGTTGTTCAGATCACATGCCTCTGACTGAGGCACTACTTTCTCTTGCTCTAAGTTGGTGTGTTATGGAGGGGACAGAGATCCTATCTTCATTCCCTGTACAACACCCAGAACAAGTCCTTGTTGAACAACTATTAACAAGTGTAGCAATAATACAAACAATAAATAATAATTGAATGACTGGAAGAAACAGGTTGTCCTTTATGTCAGCAAGTAATGATAAATGTAAAGCCTTACAAAGACAAAACCCATATCCCAAAGGCCAGGGAGAAATGTAGAAGCAGTTGTACATCACAATGAGCCAGAAGTGCCCTGGCAGCCAGGAGGGCCAACCCTGTGCTGGGGGCATCAGGCACAGCATGGCCAGCTGGGCAAGGGAGGGGATTGTCCTGCTCTGCTCTGCTCTGGGGCAGCCTCACCTCCAGTGCTGGGGGCAGTTCTGGGTGCCACCACATAAAAAGACATTAAACTATGGGAGAGTCTCCAAAGGAGGGCAATGATGATGGGTAAAGGGCCTTTGAGCGAAAGCCCCCCTCACATCTGAGGTCACTTGGTGTTCAACCTGCAGAAGGAGAGACTGAGGAGAGACTTGAAGTCTGCAGCCTCTTCTTGAGGGGAAGACATAGATCTCTTCTCTGTGGTGACCAGTTACAAACCTGAGGGAATGGCCTGCAGCTGTGTCAGAGGAGGTTCAGGTTGGGTATTAGGAGAAGGTTCCTCACCCAGAGGGTGGTTGGGCACTTCCCCACCAGGGAAGTGGTCACAGCACCAGCCTGACAGAGTTCAAGGAGCATTTGGACAATGCTCTCAGGCACATGGTGTGACTCTTGAGGATGGTGCTGTGCAGGGCCAGGAGTTGGACTCCATGATTCTTTTCAGTCCCTTCAAACTTAGAATATTCCGTGAATCTGTATTTCTATGAATAAACTGATTCTGATTTGCTGATAATTAATTTTAAAATTATATCAAGTAGCAGTAACAATAGTAAGAGATTACTGCAGGAGAGATTTGTTCATGAATAGCAATATGAATACAAAGCACTATGGTGCCAGCAGAAAATCTTAAACATTATTAGATAATACCACTAAGCAGAAATTATTCTATCAAGATTCATCTTCAATTTCAGAATCACAAAACCAAAGAATTCTCTGTTTTTTTACATAACAGCCTTCAGTGCATGTGTCAGGTCCCATGGCTGTGACCCATCCAGGGTCTGCATCAAAACAACTGATCATAAAAGCTTATTCCAGTGGGCTGTGTCCTAGGGATCCGGAGGTGCAAGGACAGTTTATTAGGGAAAAATTAATTCATCTCTATCTTCACAAAGACAAGTATGTCCTATCTTTCCTCTCAGATGACTTTGAACCCAGAATATTAAAGTAGCAGGAGCTAAATAAGATGTTTCTAGATGAATAAACACAGGAAACAGCACATTAAATAAATTTTCTATCTTCAGTCTTAGTTTCTATCCTTGAAATTTTGATGATTTCTCTAAACCAATGATAATCACGTGAAATTCAGAATCACAGGTTACATATGCCTTACATTCATTATTAGTATCATAATGCTATTAAACTTAGGGTATGATCAAAGTAGCATGGATTTATCCCAAATGCTCTTTGCAGATACTCATGCATTCTCCCACAGTCCTAACATCAGTCTGGTCACTTGTATTTCATTTTCCTTTGTATTTTACTTGACTTCAGACAATTCACTCTACTTGAAGTTTGTTCTGTAATTCTCACAAAACTGTTCTGAGTTTCATATAGATTGATTGACAGATGAAAAAGTAGAAGATTCAGAAGCAATTATCCTCCATCATAGGATGTACTATAGTAATAAGGATGTTTTTTAAGGAACTATTATTTAAGCTGTTTGTAAAAATAGAACTGAAAAGAGTAATATTTCTGAACACTTAACTAAATGGACCATATTTTTAGATGAAATTGCTTTTCAGATATATGAAAAAAATCCTCTCAGTATTCCTCCCTCACATGTTAATTTGAATATTTACTCCAGAACTTCAAGAATGAAGGTGATACCTTCTTAAACCTGCAATAAAGACAATAAAAGAGCACTTCTGGCATCTTGCTTTTGCATGCACCCTTTTTTAAGCAATGTAGACATAAAACGCCAAGAAAGAATCAGCCCTCTTGCTGCTGTGGTGCCTGCTGATTTCAATACTCTCCTACCAGGCCTTGTGGCTCACTGGTATGCAGTGCTCAGCTTCACAGCAAATACTGCCTGAAGTAAGCAATGCAGAGCTGCCTGTACTGCTTTTGCTCCAGTGGTGGTGTAATTGGAGAGGGCTTTTCCTCTGATCAAGTTCCCCACCCGCCCTCCTAAAAGATAAGCTGAGGTTCTCGCAGAGGAGGTTTGATATCATGCAGTCTCTCATCCACCACGTGCTTAGTTTCAAGTTCCATATTATGAGAACTGTGTGAACCAGCTGAAAGGATCAAAAGAGGAACAAAAAGGATGAGCTGGAAATAAACAGTGTTTAAAGAAATAGCAACTAGTTTAGCCTTTATAAGATGAGAAGCAACATGAAAAAATAAGGGTAAAGGGCACGACAGAGAGGAAAGGAATAAATTGCACTCCATCTTTGTTCTACAGATGAGACATTAGGAGTGTCTTTCTAACTCAGATGGGTCTAAAGGCCCATCTGTAGACAAAGAACAATCCATATCTCCACTTCTTCTAGTAGAAACTCAGAAGCTTACCGTACATGTAGATATATACCTATAGACACGTACAATTAGATAATTAATCCCAGGATGATTATTTGAAAGGCATTTCCCAGGGAAACTGTGAAAACAGTGCAGACCAGTCAGTACTAGAGAATTTTTCTTACAGAGTATATGGTGTCTCCATCAACACACATTATCTAGGAGTAGGACAAACACCTTCATTGCTAATTTACATGGAGATGATCCTGCTGTGGACTATAATGATGGGCCAAATAACATCTCTTCTCATACTACTTTCTATGATTTCTATGATTCTGCTTATAATCACAAAATCATAGAACGGTTTGGGTGGGAAGGGACCTTAAACACCATCTACTTCAAATCCCTCTGCTCTGGAAAGGACACCTTCCACCAGATCAGGTTCCATCAAACCTCACCTTGAACACTTCCAAGGATGGGATATCCACAAATTCTCTGGGCAACATGTGCCACTGCCTGACCACTGTCACAGTAAAGAACATACAAAGGAGGCCAGGAATGGGAGAAAAAGGTTCCAAAAATGACTCAAAGACTGGAGCAGAGTGAAGATAAGTGTCTAAAGTCAATATTGCCCCCCAGCTAAAATACAGACACTGGAAACTCTTCTGTTGGTTCAAAAATTGTTAAAGAAATCAAAGTGAAACAAAGTCTGACAACATGGATGCTCAGCCCCAACTATCACAGCATTTCTATCTCAAATATAATGAATTAATAGATACGGAGACAATTCAATTGTCTTGATTTTGCTTCCTTTCAGGTCTTCATTCAAAACAAAAGGGCAGAAAATTATATAAATGGAGGGAATAAAGAAAGTAGAGGCTCTCATCTCCAAGGAGATGAAGTCTAAAGAACAGCAATCATTATGAGAGAAGATATTACTGCTTTCTTATTAATGATATGCAAATCCACTAAGAAAATGGTAGCATGTTGTTAGCAGCTTTTGAGCAAATTGCACAGTTCCTGAAAAAAAACTTATTTTCTTATTTTCACTGCAACCAAAAGCCATTTTGTTCATTTGTGGTAACTGTTATGTTCATTTCTGAGCCGTTATGAAACAGAACTTTATAGGAAATAACACTAACTCCACTCCAGGAAAAAAAAAAAAAGCACAAGCATTGGTGTTTGAGGGGGTTTTTTCATCAGTAATATCAGATTTCACCAGAATGAAGGAAACAAAATGGTATCACTTCACCTTAAAGAAACACTAACTTCTCACAATACTGAAGTATAAAACTTATAATAAAAATACTATCTGGTGAAGCAGCAGAACGTGACCAAGAGCCATATTGGCTGCAGAGGAACAGAAATTCTTCTGTAATTCTCTGCCAATTTTTGCCAGTTGTGAAGAAAATAAAACATTTGAGTATCTGAAAATTATCTCCCAAGTGCTCTTTCATTTGAATCTTTAGCATTTAAAATATTTTCAGATAAACTAAAGGAAATTTCAGAGAAAATGTCTTCCTAATCAAGGAGTCAAAACCCCAATTAAAGATGGAAGCACAAATTTTTTTTAGTAAACAAAAGTTCTGTAAAACGTAGGAATACTAAACTGCTGAATATTTTAAGGTTTCTGTTTCAAAATTTGAAATGCTGTAGCAACTACTTTTGCTTGAATTTTCTTCATTGCTTCAAAATACAAGTAACTAACTAACTAACTACATGGTATGTACATTTTACACTACCATATCCTTCTCTCTTTATTCACTAAACCACAGCATGACAGTCACAACAGATGAAGTATATGGGGTAAATAAAGACCTCCTTAACTGTTTTTTTACTGCTGGGTTACTCCATCACCCTCTACCAGTGTTCTCCACAGGTATGAAGAATGCCTGGCATGCTCCCTCTGTCTGTACAGTCTCACAGTTTCCCAGCAAGCTGCTGCTTGAGGTGACTTATACCCTGCCTGGTCTCCAGAAGCCAAGACGTACACACCCTGCTCATTGGAGGCCTGCTTCATATTCCTGTCAGTCAGTCTTTTTCAAGCATCAAATTCATACTTTCCTGTGTTCTGCAGTGAAGAAGAATCCCATGTTAGTTTTCACTCATACTGCTAGATGTGACGACAATGGATACTTCTCCTTCTTGCTGATGCTCTGAAAATTTTGATAACAGTGAGCATGATCCCCGCCCTGACCCACTTCAGGGATGCCCTGTGATATCTCCCAGCTGCAGAAAGTAGTTTTGCATCTGCCTAAGAAGGCACAGCAAGGGAATTTCTTCACTCTTTCTCCCCCTCCCCCAGCATTATTAACACTTTTTGTGGTCTTAAAGTGCCTTAAGAGTTTGCTTGGCTTTATCAGGATGCAGGAGAAGGTGATAATGGAGTCAGGCATCTGTCCATGCTTGACTGTGTCCAAGGATGTGAGAAGCAATCTCTTTTTTTTCTTTTTTTTTCTTTTTTTCTTTTTTTTAGTTTACTTTAAAAAAATTACATATCAAAAGCAGATTCCCGCCTCCTGCTTATTCTTTTGATCACTTCCCAGGCTGTGTCTCCTGCAGCGCTGTAAGGTTGTAGAAGCACAGACCCACAAAATTCAAAGGGTCTCAGACACTTCTCAGTCAGCAGGCAAATTAACAACAAAGTAAGAATGCTCACACTGGGGCACGTATCTAAGTCTAGCCCACAATCTCCCTCTGACAGTGGCCAGATGAAGATGCCTTTTGCCAAACACAGGGATTAAACAAATGTATAAAGGCTCAAGCAAGGCTGGAAGTTGGGGCTGCCTTGGGGACATACTGAAATACAGATACCTACACCTTAGCTTTTCACAGATCTAGCAGGATTTTTATTCCATGGGCATATACATCTGCATTCTGAAAAATAAGATAGTTTCAGGGAATTTCCCCTTTTCTATGGGTGAAAACTGCATCTGACAATTTTATTTTATTTGCTCCAGAGCTCCAATATAAAGACAGAGGAAATATGTTGTGGAAGACCTGTGTTCCACTTGACATGACTTTTTGCAGTTGCAGGGAGCCTGGAGCTCTGGGCTTTGTGCTTTTCTGAGCCCTAACCCTACGTGTAACTCTAAGACTGGGCAGAGCAATAAAAGCAGCAATGGGATGAGGCTGGGGCCAAGCAGAAAGGTGTGGAGGCAGCCATGTTGTGGCAGTTCTGTGTTCCCCTTGGCATGCCTTTTCCGGCTGCAGTATGCTTGGAGCCCTGGGCTTTGTGGTTTTCTGAACCCTAACCCTAGGCATAATCCTAAACCTAGGCTGAACAGTAAAAGCAGCCATGGCTTGAAGCTGGTTCCAAGCAGAAAGGTGTGGAGGGACCCATGTTGTGGCAGTTGTGTGCTCCCCTTTGCATGACTTTGCAGCTGCATTGCGCTTGGAGCTCTGATGTTTTTGGTTTGTTGAACCCTAACCCTAGGCCTAACCCTAACCCTAGAAGGAGCAGTAAAAACAGCCTTGGGCAGAGACTGCAGCTAAGCAGCAAGGTGTGGAGGGAGCCATGCTGTGGCAGTCCTGTGCTCTCCTTGGCATGCCTTTGCAGGTGAAGTGGGCATGGAGCTCTGGGTTTTGTGGTTTTCTGAACCCTAACCCTAGGTGGAGCTGTAAAAGCAGGCCTGGGCTGGGCATGGTGTCAAGCAGAACGGTGTGGAGGGTGCCATGTTGTGGCAGTCTTGTGTTGTGACAAATACTCATTTCATGGGGTTTGTGCCGTCCATGGTTTAGAGATCTGTTTCGTACCCTCTCTTGGCTGTGTCCTTTTCAGGCTAAATCTGTGTGTTCAGCCACACTTCATGGAAAATATGTCCCAAATCCCTGATTATCCATATTACTTTTTTCTGGTTCTACTGTATCTCTTCTGAGATGCAAAGGCAAGAACCGCTTGTGGCATTAAAACCTGGAGCACCATAAATAAGGGCATAATGATACTGTATGTTTCCTATTCTTATCTTAATATGTATTTCTTTCAGCCACAGTTGACGTTTTCATTACAATTCAAATATCCTTGGCCTTACATGAAGTCAATGGTTCTTCATTTTAGAATTTCATTTTTATGACCTTGAGAAATCCAGTATTATAGAGAAATTTTGTCACCTTTTTCCCCACCTATTTCTTCCCCATCACCAATGAATATGGGCATCAGCACAGGTACATGGGCAATACATGCTCTGTGTAGAAAAGCACACTATTAATCTTTCAGAAAAAAAATCATTACAGAAAGAAAATTCTCATTCTCTGACAGGATAAAATGACTGTACAGTTGAGAAGCTGTCCTTAAGGTGAAAAAGAGTAGGTTTAAACTTTTGATGGGCATTCCCTTTACAAGCTCAGCAAATAAAGTATTTAGCATTGGCATTTATTGCAACAGATTTTTTTATGCTCAAAACACACATGAGTCTACTCTGACAGAGATGCTGATTTAAGGCTATAAACACCAAAGTTTTTAGAAAAAAGTAATACCTACTTAGAAAACACGATCAGGAAAAAAAAACCAGAAAACCTATCAGGAATGTTGGCCATTGAATAGAGCTGCCAAGTAAACAAATGCCAATTATTCTTGGTATAAGCTATTTATTTTAAACTGAAATGTAGAACTGCATGGAAATTTTTAAATTTACAAGATTTTTCAAAACTAAATCATGCTTAAAAATAAATAACATAGTACAGTTTACATTAAAAATTTTTATGGGTTCCTGTCAGCGCAGATCAGCAAATTTGAGATTACATGCATTAGATCAGTCTGGAACACAGAATTGAGTAATTTTTTCTAGAATATGACTAGAGAATCTCAGATTTATGTTAAAATTTTGTATAGTTTATGTAGAACATGTCTGAACAGATTGACAACATCTAAATAATTTTTATTGCGTGTTTGACTCAGGTGTAATTATAATAGTTATCTCAGCAGTAAAATGCAATGTAACTCATCAGTTCATATCTATTGTGGGCTACCAAAAAAACAAGAAAAGCTTTGGCCTTTAACTACACAGAAATAAAAATGGAACAAAATATTCCTTTGTCCTTCAGAGAACAGAGAGACGACCAGGGATCTGACTTAAAAAGAAAACAGAATGTACAATGGGACTGGATAAAGAAACAATGATTAATGAGAAGCCTCAGATTATATGTAATCACAGAAAAATAGGTCTGTAACAGAGCTTGATTAGTCACTTAGTCCATCCTCCAACTCCAATGCCAGATCAATAGTACTTAATATTTGTCCAGTACATACTTCAAGACATCCGGTAACAGAGACACCATTACACCCTGCGATATAAAGCTGTGCCTCACTAATGTTACCATTAGAAAAGCTTTTCCTCCTTGATGCAATTTAAGTCCATTACATCTTACCCTACCTACCAAGAATAGATGATTCCCCTTCTCTTTGCAAGGGCCTTTTAAGTCTATGAAGAGTATTAGCATGTCTGTCTCCTGCCTTCTTTCCTCTAGCCTGAACAACTCCAGCTTCCTCAGCCTTCCCAGTCCTCTGCCCACCCTGCACTGACTCCTGTTGGCTCATATAGTTCTTGAGCTGTGGTGCACAAAATTAGCCCTTCCACTGATGTCCTGCCAATATTGCATAGAGCCCACAGATTTCTCCCCACAGCTATAGCTTTCTGGAATGTTTACCATTTTTGCCAGGAAAACACATCACTGACTCATACTCAGCTTGTGGCTTACCAAAGACTCCAGATTCCTTTCTGGGAGATTACTTTTTAACCCCTTGTTTGTTTCCTGAATTTGTGCCATTTTTTATACCTATGTATGATCACTGCTTTTGTTCTCCCAGCCTGTGTCTTATGTTTTCTAAATCAGTTTTCTACATGTCAAAATCCCAACCCCCTCTTCCAGCATGCCCGCGATTTCTCACAAAACTGAACAGAACTGGATTGAGATTCCTATAGGATCCTACCTGGTAAGCCCATTTTGACAACAGGTATTGATACCTAGTCAACAGGCACGGTTATCTACCTAGTTAACATCCAGCTCCATAGCAGCTGCACACAGATCATGTTCCCCTACCTTTTTATCAGAATGCCAAAGTGCAATACCAAACAATGAAACACTACATTTTTGCATGACTCAGTTGCTGTGGTAACATAAATTAACAAAATGTACATTGTTGTAGCAGCTTTGTCATATAAGTACGTAAGCTTTTCCACACAAAGAATGGCAGAAGCAGCACAAGAATCTCAGATGAAAAAATATCAGGATAAAAAAAGGTAAAAAAGATTAAAAAATGCCAGGTGAAGGCTAAACAAAGGGCTGACAAACCACTTGGATATTTCAAGGATGTCAGTTTGGAATCAGGCACCATAATGGTGGTTCAGTGCAAGGAAAGGATAAGTGTCTACCTACCAAAGGTATTCAAACAACCAATGCAGAAAGCCAACAAAAAACACACTTAATGTTCAGGATCTTCAAGTAAAGCAGCAGTTATTTAAGAAGACAAAAGCAACAGGCACTGATACTGATGACATTATACTGAAATCAGTTATCTGCTCTGGCATATCTGATATCTCAAGCACAAGGTGGATCAAGAGAGTTTGGGGGGTTGCCTTAGAAGCAGGTTGCTGTGGATAGAAGCACAAAACACAGGTTTCCCAGCCTGAGAGGGTGAGGAGTAGGTTCAATTAGAAGGGCTGGCCAGTGCACTGGACAACTGAAGGAATTAAAGAGCCATTCCCTGTCTGAGGCAGAAAATATTCAAGTAATGGAAAATGGCTAAAGTGCACAACAATTGAGAAGGCAAAGGAATTCTGAAAAGATGAATGTGCATTTCTTACACTAAAAAGAGAGATAACTGATGTAGAGCTGTTAATGGAAGTTTGACTTGACAGAGATTGACAAGGAAGACAAGGGAAATCAGAGTTAACACATTCAGGAGATCAGTTTTAGAAAAAGTATCGTTTATAAACTTTTGCTAGTCTATATTACATTGTAGTTATGCCAATACAGATTCTGGAAACAAAGGAGGTTCTGGTTTCCAAAGAGGGCAGCTGCTCCCGCTTTCCCTTTTCTTGCTTTTAAGTACTGACTAATCCTGTGAGTATGTTCTCATTTACTAATAACTTTTTATTTCATTAGCTGACCAGGAAAGTGTTGTGAAAGTCCCAAAGAAGCCACGGAAATCCTGAGTTCCAGCAAAACCTGAAGAACAGTGATGTAGGAATGACTGGGGACATACAATGGGGAAGGAAGAAAGAGATGTGGGAAGTTCTGAAGGCATACAAATCCCCAGCCTCTGACTGTCCTACCCCGAGAAAGTCTTTTAACACTTACAATCCCTCCTTCATAAGAACTATTACCATATCGGGGGTGTGTGGTCACGGAACAGAAAAATCCTGGTTTCTGACTCCCAAGTCAGAATCCTGTTTCTATTTTAATTGAGAAGCAAGTTGTTTTCTAAGGCAATAAGGAGGAAATGAGGTTTTACCAATGAGCAGTGCAGTGACATCAAGCAGCTCTCTTCATTTTGATTAGCCCTCCCATTTGAGCAGACGTAACTCATGGCTATGAGTGTGGTGTTTTCATCACTCACAATGTACTGTAGGTTTACAGAATCACAAGATCTTCTAAACAGGAGATGAGGTCAAAAAGACCCTTGAGACAAACTCAGGAGGAGCTATAGTATACTAAGAAAAAGAAGTTAATGTGAAATTCTCGTGATTTGAAGTAGTTTCAAAATCAATTCCATATTGCTCTGTTCTTTCTTATTCTGATAATTGAGAATCATTTTCTCCAGTACTGCAGTGCTTTTAACTGACTCATATGCTTCTCAATCACCAGCAAAGGCTTCCATAATAAGCAGCAAAGTCGCACTACAAGTGTCTCATTCTTTCATCTTGCTTTCACCAATTTCCCCTATTAAATTAATATTCACAGTCCCATTTGGACACCACTCTGGCTCTGAAACAGCATATGGGACTGAGGGAACAAGCATTTTGATTTCTTAACTAGAAGCCTCAAATTCCTTTTGTACAGCTAAGTAAACTAACCAGGGGTGAGAGGTGGCCTTTTGCATCATGAACTGAACCCTCCAAACTCGTGCCTAGGATGGGGATGAGATCCATAGAAAAATTCAACAGACTTTGTAATGAATGACTCAAACAAACAAAATCATGACATCATTCTACAGGCTATGTCAGCTCTTAGAGGGAGGGTTTGTGGAAACATACAGGAAAGAAACATAGCCCTGTGCCTCCACAGTCTTTTGTTGAGGCAAATCTATCACATTGTTTTGAAAAAATAATCCCTTCAAAGTGGCACGTTGGGCTCACATTTCTGTGTAGAATTTGTGTAAATTGGATGTAAATTTTTTTTAAATTAGCCCATTTTTTTGGTGGGTACCAGAGGAGGTTTTTATAAATTCCAATAGTAGAACAGCAGTGGGTAACAATTATATATATACATATAAATATATATATATATACATATATATATACACACACACAGACACATTTGCAGTCTGTGAGTAGCAATGGCTGTATGTCTCATCTTGTATACGATATGCTCCATCAGCTACAAGCCGTAATCACAACACCAGACTTTCATTCATATCTTCTAAGCAGCTCCTGGCGCTCAGCCGCCTCGGCAGAAGCACAGAAGGCTGGGTGGGATGGTGAGAGGTAGATTACTTCAACTGCATAAAAGTAACTGCGGGGTGGGAGGAAACATCTCGTAATTAGAACACGGGACGGAAATTAAGGTCTCTACCAGCTCTGTCACAAAGGGAGTTCGTGATCCTTGGCGGAAAGCTTTCCGACCGCCCTCTCTCCACCTGCACAGCCGGGGCGGTGGGGCACAGGGACACTTGCACAGCGAGCGCCCGTGAGCACCGGGAGGTTTTCTCCGATGGCGGCAGGACCTTTGCGGGGCCGGAGGACCAGCTGCCCAGGCCGCGCCGCCCAGGCCCTCCCCGCTGGCCCCAGCCGGTAACGTAGCGGCGTTTGGGGAGGGGGGCACAGCGGCAACCCTGGCAATTCCGGGCGGGAACCCACGGAGCGGGGGATGAGCCGCGTCTCTCACCCACTGAGGCCGGCCCGGGCGGTTCCCCTGCCGGGTTTCGCGGCGCTCCGGCACCGGCTGCCTCCCGTCCGTCCGCCCCGGCCGTGGCCGGCGAGAGGCGGCCCGGCGGGGCCCCGGGGGATGCGGGCGGCGGCGCCGCGGCGGGCGATGTGAAGGCGACCTTGCCGCCGCTCCTCCCGCCCGCAGTGGCGGCTGCCGGCGGGCCGCAGGTGGATGGGTGGCTGCGGGGCCGCGGGGCTCGGCGGCACCGGGCGGGCCCCGGTGATGGCGGCGGGGAGCGCCGGGCCGAGGCTGCCGCGCTCCCGCCCCGGCGCCGCCCATTGCCGGGGCCGGGCGTCGCGGCCCCGTGTTGACACACGCGCCGGCCCTGCCCCCGGCGCCTCCCCGAGGTCGTCCCGGTGGAGGTCGCCCGGGCGGCGGAGGCCGCGGCGCGGCGGCGCTTCCCGGTGAGGGAGAAGACAGCCCCGGCCCTCTGCCCCGAGGGGCCAGCGGGGTCGCCCCTCGCCTCGGCAGGCCCCGTCCCTCAGGAAAGTTTTCCCCGACCTGTTCGCTGCCGACCCCGGCAGGAGCCGCTGGCCGGGGCGGCGGGGGCGGCCGTGCCCCCTTGGCAGCGCCGGGCTGGCCCCGCCCGCGGCCGTGCCGGAGCTGCGGCCGGCCCGGGGACACGCGTACCCGCCCGCACCGGGAGCCTGACAAGGAATTTTAAACTTGTTTCAGGTACTCTACCTACCCTGCCGTTCCCCTGCTTCTAACTTTTGAGGTTGTTTTTGTGGCTGTTTTGTTTTTAATAATTCTGTGAGGAGGGTGTCGATTTATTTCCTCCGCTTTGTGTGAGAGGACAGGCTGCATAATTTGGCTTTCTCTAACCGAGCCGCAATATCTGTTGGTTTCACCATTCTCAGATCTGGCTGTGGCTTCTAAGCAGTAATTTCTCGTAAGAATTAATTTTCAATCACCTGTGTGTTTGGGGCGTAATTCTGCAGGCATGTCTGAGTAGCGCCGGGCGTGTAGGGTTGTATTTGTGGAGCGGTGACGCTGTTTTATGATGCCCCGGGGGAGGAAACTCCGCCGGGCTGTGCTTGTGCCGCTCCTTCTGCAGCCGGACCTGGCCCTGTCTCGCACTCCCGTGCCTGGCTCTGGCTTGGTGCGTCTGACAGGGCGAAATAAGCGATGGTGTTGCCAAAAGTTGGGTTAAGTAAATGCATCCCGCTGAACGGCGGGCTACATTTCTTGAACAACAGATGTATTGAAATGTCGTGTTTACTGTGTCTTGTCCTCTTGATCTGTGTTTGCAAAGCGGAGACATAACTCATAGTTGCAGCTCTTAGGGTTATGCAATTAACAACATACTTAAGATAGCAGTAGCGCGGTCTTTTGATCTGGAAGGAAAATAAACCATTGAAGTATGTCTGGGTTTTCAAACTGGCGGGGTACTTCCTCTTTCACTGTCTCCTCACCATGTAGCATTTGCCTATATAGCAAGCCAGTGAGCTAACAATAAGACTTCTTCAAGGATTATATTAGATATATCTTAGTGAACTAAATTTTCTAACTGGTAGTGCTCCAGGGTGATACTACACTTCAACAGGGTGTAATCTGTCATTAATGAATCTGAACTCAAGCATGCTGGCATTTTAAAGAGAATTTGTTATGTCAGTGTAAAACACATATGCAACAATTTTAGGGAATTAGGGGGAAAATTTTATGTTTTCTCTCTCTCTGCTCCCTCTTCTTTATTAATTAGACCACTTACTCTTGAAAATTCGAAAACTTGCTTTTTGTTTTTTCCAGATGGGTGTAGTTGAACCAATTCAAAGTATTTCATCTCTCTATAAATCTTACCATGGTTATTACACCTTTATTACTACACCAGACTTCTGGGCAGCAGTCACCCAGGGGAGCTGCAGTTACCATTACCATTTGCAGTCCTTTTTAAAAGGCAGTTATTATTTATAAGATCCTAATAGACAGAACTCCACTAACAGTATTTTTACACATCTGCAAATCAAAACACGCATTGAAAAATATTGTCTTAAAATGTGAATGCAGAGAAGTGGAGTTTATTGAAGGTATGCAATTTAAAAACAAACCTCATACTCTCAACCTGACAGAGCATGAAGGGATTATCCAGACTTGACTCATCTGTGCAGATTGTGCATTTCATGCTGACTGCTGTGCTGAACAACACTCTGCTGCAGTGATTTCACTGCCTGCTTCTCTGGGTTGTACCAACCTTTAAAAACACTGTTGGTGTTCCAGAACTGTTGATACTTTTGAGGAAAACTAGGCTTGCAGTTGGCGAGACTTGAAAATATTGGAGATGCAGTTAGATATTAGATGAAACCTATTGACTAGATATTTACTGCTCAGTTTTACGTAGGAAAATCAAAAACCTTAGGAAATTTTATTTTGTGAGGTCTTACACATGCTACATGCAGTTGAAAGCACTCTTTAAGCAAGCTGGAGAAAAAGCAGTCCAAAGTCAGTGTGAAGTAAAATGAGGAACTTATTTGGCTCAGGTCAGTTTTTGTTGTACTTAGAAATGGCTACAGCTAAGCAACTCCATTTGGTAGAAAAGAGATGTGTGATTTAGTTTGACTTCTTTCATTACAGGAGTCATAAAATCTTGTTCAGTATTTTCTGCATCATCTCCCTAACTTTTATCTTAAGCCAGTTATTAAAAAATTTCTCCCCAGAACTAAAGAGTCTGTTATTTTTTTCCCCCCTTAATTGTCCTTTATTTATTTTTTAATTAAAACAGATCATAATCTGGATTTTGGTAGCCTCAACATCCAATGATCAATCTCTTCATAATCTCTATTTTAAATAATTCTTAAAAACTTAAATGTTTCAGAGGGAGTAACAGTAGTAAATAATGAGGAGAGAGATTTATAGTAACTAGGAGGAAGGGTAGAAAACGTGTGATGTAAAACTTCTGCTTTTCCTCTTCTGTAAATATTATTCTGCTGCTTTTGCTGTTCTGTGAAGCAATGTCTCACATGTAGCTAGGTAGCCATAGATAAGAGTTTTTCTAAGTTATTCAAGAGATATTTCATCATTCAGTCATTTCCATAGTGTTTGTTGCCATGGGAGCTAGCCAGCGGCCTTATTAGTGATCGAGGTGATTGCACCTTGCTTTTTCACTTGGGGTACTGAAAACTGTCTGAGCTACTGTAAGAAACAGATGTTGTACAAAAACTGCAGTGAGTTGTTTCTGTGAAGAGGCTGAGCTGTTCTCGGACTGAAGTTGTAGAGTGATGCTTTATATCTCTTATCATATATAGTTATGTGTGAAATGCCTCATGTCTCCAAGCTTGCTAAATATTTACAATAAATGTACTACTTCTACCATATGTTTGAATCAAGAAACCCATTAATTGAACAAGCCCATATTTTTATGCTTGAAAGAATTGACACTTCATTTTAATTGCTAAATTATATGTTAAAAGTAAACTATAAAAAAACCAGAGGTGAGATGGTGTAATAAGAATCAGAGTAATTTTTCTTACTTCCTGGCCTCAAACTGTAGTTATTTTCAGTTAGAAAATAGATAGAAAATCAATTGTAATCTGCTCATAATTGCTTTCCTGGTAGAGTTATGAAGCATTTCACTCTCTCTTCTTCCCCTCTCCCCCACTCCTTTTTCTTCATCCTTCTTTTATTTTAATTTTTTTTTCTCACTGTATGTATTTTTTCCTCTGTGTATCTTGTGGAATAGGCAGATCTCCAGAGCTAGAGGAGAATTTTCATTGCAAAGGTCTTCATCTTTAAATGTTTTTGTATAACAGCTTGAGGCTCTGTCAAACAGCATGTTCCTTACCGAGTTGTTTAGTAGTGAGTAGAAATTGACAGAGGTTTTCATAACCTTGGGGATTTCTGCTTAGATGAACCAGGCATTTCTCTTTTACCTATCAGGATTGATTGCTTCAGGTTAGATCACATGTCTTATGTAAAAAGCTTAGCTTGCACTGCCAAAAATCCAAATTGTGTTTTCCTTAGCATGGAGTGCTGGGCTTAACATTTGACACTGACTTTTCACATTCTGCTAGAGTGTTGTACTGCCCATTAAAGAATTATTTTAGGGCTTTCGTAAACTCAAGCTCCATTCATTCTTGAGTTATAGCTGCAAAATGAGAATGCTTTGAGAGCATACCTCAAGTCTAAGACTGGCACCTCCACTCTCCCAATTCAAAAGGTCCAGACGAGATGTTTTCAATGTTTCCCCTGAGGAGTAACATAGCTCACCCTCTGCAACTGTGAGATTCATCATTCTTCCAGGCTTATGTCATAGTGAGCACCAGACTACCTCTCCTGATGAGCTGACCATTTAAAGGTAATATTTGCTTGATTTATGATACCAGTGTAACACTTTAAAATTTGACATACATCATCCTCCTCCCTGGGAGTGTGGGTGTCTATTTATATATTTATATGTGCATGTGTGTGTGTACACATGTAGATGGATACAGAATAGAATGCTAGACCATTGTGGGATCTCAGTCTCTCAGAACTGGGGCGCAGGGTGAACCAGACCGCCCCTGGGGGGGCTCGGGAGTCCTGGAATGTTGCCAGAAATGTCTGGTGGCTGGACTTTGATCCCACATGGGAGATGACATCAGTATGAGGACGGGAGGATTTCACTGGGGTGAATGGTGAAGGGATAAGTTAATTGGAGTGTGAGATACAGGGTTTAAGATCCCTGTACAGGGGGGTCTAGAGAGGTAAGATGGAGGAATTGGGGCGTGCCCTTCTCCTTCTTCTTCTTCCTCTAGGCCTCCATCTTCTGTGGTGGAGTTGACACTCTGGGATTGGACCTTACTAGGGGAACACTGGTTAATAAGGGTAGAGGGTATTGGAGAAAAATGATAAATATTGTATACGTAACTCCAAGTATAAAGATAGACGACCGCCCCAGGGGCTCTCAGTGTGTGCCCATGGCTGACTGCTGAGCAGAACTCTGTCAGGCCAAGAGAAAATCTTTTAGATAAGCAATTAATAAACACCGAGACCGAGAACAATTCTGAGGCTTCCTCTCGTCCTTTCGAACCCCGGGGGCCCAAGGCCATCTTTGGGCTTTTCCCAGACCATCTAGACAGCACCAAAATCTGACAGACCATCTCAGGTTCTGCTGTCCTTTAAATGTAGAAACCTTCTATGTGCTCATAAATGTAGCTCCCAATATCTCTGTTTTAGACCAAAGTGATTTGGTTCTAAATTCTTTGTGTTCTTTGCATAAAATTTCTGCAGTATTATACAAAGTATTTAAAATGTATTCTTGCTTAAAATTACAGTTTTCCTCAGGGTGGATAATGAGGAAACTAAAGCTTTGTTAAGAAGGAGGGATTTTACTTTATGAGAGGTTGGTATTTTGAGAAAAGAGTGGGTAGAGAGGAGGGAGGGGCCAGTCATTCAATGGATGGGAGTGCAGAAAAGTTTAATGGATGTTATTAATCCTCCCAATGGAAGAAATAGAGTAGCTTCTTTTGGTATGAAAGGAATGTCTTGGGAGGAGATTGAAAGTTGCAGAGGAGTGCCAGAGATTGGAGAATCAGAGAAGCTGGAGGTGTTCAGTAAATGTGACACAGGTTATTGCAAATACCTGAAAAGCATTTTGCTTGCTGTGCGTAGGTAAAGTTCAGAGTCTAGGGAGCATCTTAAAGAGTAAAATCCTTGAGCCCTTTACTGCTTGACAGAAACTCACATGATAATTCCTAAATAACCATTTGTGTGAGCCATGCTCTCCTATGAGCTGTAAAAAGTAACGTGCTAAGTTGTGAAATCAATGAATCAGTCCCATGAAACTTTGAAGTTTCGTGACGAACTGAAAATTTCAGTGTTGCTATGACTTAGACCTTTTATCTTAGGATTAATGAAATTTGGTGGTTTGGCAGAGATTGTCTGGAAAAGGCAGATTGCCTGTCTTGGCAGAAGCTACTTTCCAAGTCTACTTTTGTTCTTTAAACTGTTAACATAAGTAGCTGGTATCTCATTCTTCATCTCTCTGCTCTCATAGTTACCATTATAGTTGGTGCCTTGAGTCTCAACAGGTCTCTTCAATCCTTTGTTATCTGTAAAGCTAATATTTGAATTGATGAGTTATCTGTCTTTCCAGATTCGATACATGGCGTCATTATTGATGAGAGACAGTTCTCGTGTAAGAACTGCCATAAACATTCTCAACTTTATCTTAGTGGAGAGCCTTAGAGCCTCATAGCTTGCAGCAACATCCCCTAAGGCTTTTCCACCTTAAAACATTCAGCTGCTTTGGAAACTTCAGATATTTTTTGCTTCAGCAATAATTCTAATACATGCTATTTGTAATGCCAGATACACCTCTGGAAATGGTTTGTTCTGGCTAGGGAAGGACTGTGATGTGCAAGTGCCCAGGGCTCTGCAGCTGGGTTCACAAGTCTCTGTAGCAGCTGCTTCTGGGGTTTGTACTGCTATTCTTGCTGCATTGCCAGCTAGGCTTTTGCCATCCTTGCCGAGCTGGGAGTTGGACTCATTAGAGTTACTGGACCTGTCACTGTTGGGATTACAGTCTGGGTTTCTTGAAGTTGTTGAGCATGTACAGCCCATGCTTTCTGGTGAAAGATTAAAATCAGAGTCTTCTACTTCAGCTACTGTTTCCCCAGCCACTTGTTCACTTCTCTTTTCATAGCTTTTTACTGTAGCTGTTCTGTGGAAGAAAATAACACCTGGTATCATGCATACATTGATGGGATTTTCATCTGGTTCTAGCAAGAGTCTGTGTGGCTAATAGTGTTTAGGTAGTGCTCACTTCCTGGAGCTTGACCTTACTGCCAGGACTCATTCAAAGTCATGAGTTTTTGTGTAGTATAAGTGAAACTTGGTAAACCACCCTTGCCTCATCATTTAGGAGAAGCTAAACTACAGATCTCACTGAGATTTTGTGTGTGTTTGCATTGTGAAATTATGCAGCCAGTTTTTTTCAGGAGTGAAAATAATTGTTCTTTGATAAGTTTTAATGGTGTTGGTAGAGTGCATGGTGTCTCCCTAAGGTTTTGTACAGCATTTGGTGGTAGTCTGCCATCTGATTTGTTCATAAAACTGGCCGCTCCAAGTTTTAGAAGGCTGTGGTAGGACTATAATTCACATGTAATGCCTTGATAAATTTTGGACATTAGTATCTTACAAATCAGTTTGGTTCTGATAAATACATATGTTGCAAGAGAGACCTCAGATAAGCAAACTCATTAGTGTGAAATAAGCATTATCATGTTAAAGTTGATCTTTGTTGCTACTTCTGTGAGCAGTTTGAATTGTTCATCTGCAGCTTGAATGCACTTATCATTATGCCTGTGAGATCTCTGATGAGAAAATGTTTGTAGTGGGCAGACTGAAAACAGACACCTCCAGTGCGCATTGTAAATAGGGTTTAGTTCATCTGCTGACATGGGATCCTTTTGTGGACCGTAAAGCCTTGTCCCTTGATGAGTGTAAGATGATGTTGCAGAAATAGATAATAAGGCTAAATAGGGCATATTAGCAAGAGGATCACCACTGGGCTAAGTGTAGTGATCATTAACCTTTTTGGCACTGGTGAGGTTGTATTTGGAGCATTGAGCCCAGTTTTGATCTCTAAAGGGAAAGAGAAAACATTGCCTTACAGGGACCAGTCTAGTGGATGGCAACCAGGTCGATTGGGGGCTGGAGTACATTGTGTAACAAGGAGAGACACCAGGAGAGCTGAGTTTGTTCAGCCTTATTTAAGAAAAGACAAAGGGGCATCTTGTTGCCATCTTCAGCTCTGCAACTTGTTTGGAGAAGACAGAGTACTCGGTGTGGAGGCATGTAACAAAAGGACAAGAGGCAGCAGTTGGCAAGGCATAATGAGAAATTCTGGCTGAAGAGGAAGAAAAATATCGCCATGAGAATACTTACACACTGGGGCAGGTGTTTGGGGAAGTTGTGGAGTCTCCAGCCTTGGAAATGCTCAAAAGGAAAAGTCACAGAGCAACCTACTGCAGCTGATCCTGTATTAAGTGGGGGTTGGTTGGACTAGTTGACCTCCAGAGGTTCCTTCCAAACTAAATTATTTAATACTAAATGCTAAAGCATCACCAGTTCTGAATAAAGTATTCCCATTTGCATGTCTTTATCAGATCTAACTTCATGACAAGGACTTGGAAAAACAAAGTATGAGCACTGGGGTCTCAGAAGGGCTCAAAATGTTAGCCTAATTAAAGAAATGTGTGCATGAATTCACAGGTCTAAAATCTAGCTGGCTTTTCAACCAAATACAAGAAAATTTGGTCAGCAGTATTAATTACTACTTTAAAAGCTGCACACTTCTGAGCCCAGGATTACTCTGAGACTACAAATAGCTGGAAAAATTATGTGAAATCACTGACACAGTTTGTCTCTTTCTGATGTATTAGGTTATTAAACATGAGCAAGCTGTTTTATTAACGTGCAAGATACTAGGATTTCAAAGCCTGTATGTAGCTCAGTGTGGAGACTTTCTGATGGTCTTTCCTGAGTTCAGGAATACAGTAAATCTGAAGAAAAGCTATACTTAAATGACAGGTAATAAGATAGACCTCTGTGCAGCTCTTTTCTTTCATTCCAAGAATCCAAGTTCATTTGGAACTTTGATTTGCAGCTACAGTAACCCACTTTTTGTAAGATGTGGCTATTGTTGCCACTTGTGAGGTCTGTTAAAAGCTTCCTCAGAAAGTAAGAAACAGTTATGTGCCAAGTGTGTCTACAAACCACATGATCATCTCCGTCTTCTCTGATTCTTAGCTTACTAAATCTGGGTAAAACATTGAACCTTAACATGTTCTCTGACTCTTTCATCCCAGTAGAGAGTAAATGGCAAGGCTGAAAGTCGTGCAGAAAATCCGCTGCTGGCAGCTCTCTTGCAGAAGGCTCCAGGCCAAAAAGACAACTGCAGCCGTGTGGTACAGGCATAGGAATTGTGTCTCAAATAAGCATAACACTGTGAAGCCATTTAGGGCGACACAGAGTCCAACCAACACCTTGAACTGTGTCCAGGAACCCTGGAGATTATGGGGCTCCATTGCCAGCAACATGGCCTGAAACACAACCTGGCCATGTCTCTAGACAGTTTGAGAAGCCTGTTTTCCTCTGACAAACCTTTCAAATTCTTAACAATAGTCTGTGGCAGAGATAAAAGATATTAAGTTGACTAGATAAGTCTATTTAAATGAAGAGAATACTTTTTTTCACATAACCATGTTAGTTTTGTAAGAGGATTTTCTTCTGACAGAACAAATTTGAATAAAAGTACTTTGCTAAGCATGATGGTATACACTTTGTACAGTTGTAGGCATTGTCTGGCCACCCAGTATTGTCACAGGGAAAGTTAATTAGACAGTTCAAATTTTCATGTTCAGAAAGCATCCAGACAACGTGACTCTTTCTGGAAGTGGGAGGAGATCAAATCTGACATGTATGTACTGGTGGAAACTTTTTTTCCCTTGAACACTTTGTAGCTTTGTGTCTCCTTCAATTCATAAATAATAAAACTAAAAAATAGAAAAGCAGTTGCAATCTTTAAGTGAGCTGTTCCCCCATTTGTTGCAGAAATAGACAGTGCTTTTCACACTTGAAGTTTATGAGATGGTGTTGATGAGAGCAGTTGCCCAACAGCCACCTTAGTGTGTAGAAAGGGGTTTCAGTGCTTTCTGGCTTGCTGAATACTTTCCAGCAGAGCTTTGTGTCTATTCCCAAAAAACCCCCAAGAATTTCTGGCCGTGTGACTTACTGCCCTTGGAAACAAGACTTCTGGGATTGTCCCTCTGTGTGCATGCCCTGGTGTGCTTGTGCAGGTGTGGTTACAGTGGCTTGTGTGTTTGTGCTGGAGTTTAACCACATTTGGGTTGGAGCATCCACTTAAAGATGGGAAATCCTTGAGCCTGCTGTATGTCATTGTGCTGGAGGCAGCCAGCAGTGACTTGGTTGTACGAGCAGGGGTTGTGTAGCAGGGCAGGGGAGGTGATCCTTCCCCTCTGCTTGGCACTGGTGAGATAAATCTGAGCCCTCCAGCAGAAGAGAGACAAGGAGTTATGGAGCAAGTCTAATGAAGGGCCAGAAAGATGAAGGGAGTGGAGCATCTCCTCTTGGAGGGAAGGCTGAGAGACCTGGGACTGTTCTGCCTGGAGAAGAGACTTGTGGGTTTCTTATCAATGCATATAAATACCTGAGGGATGTGTGCAAAGCAAACAGAGCCAGCCTCTTTTCAGTGGTGCCCATGGACAGGACCAGAAGCAGTGGGCACAGACTATTCCTTCTGAACATTAGGAAATGCACCTTTTTCTGTGAGGATGACCAAGCACTGGCAGCTGCCCAGGGAGGTTGTGGAGTGTCTATTCTTTGAGGTGTTCAGATGCTGTCTGGGGACAGCACCTGGTTCTTGGTAGCCCTGCTGGGGCAGGGGAGTTGGACCTGATGTCCTATAGAGGTCTCTTCCAACTTCAGGGATTCTGTGACACTGTGAAAGGAGTGCATCTTAGGAATCCATGCCTACAGTGAATATCTGTAAGTAACAGTACTGACGAAATCATCATCCTCTTAGGTAAACAGTGGAGGGGTTTTTTGTCACATGATCGAAACTATTTAATTTTAAAATTAAAATATGCTTCAGAAAATGTATTTCATTTCAGGTGCTGCATCTCAGTGTGGTAGTGAGGGTGATGCCAGTGCTTTTTGGCATCACAGAATGCTGCTTTATGCTTTCTGTGTAGCTGGTTAGTGTGGCTCAAGCCTCTTGGGCTCCTCATGTAGGCGCACTGTGCAGCTGCAGGCTGGTGCTTTGTCATGTTGTGATGAACAACTCATGGTCACTGCCTTTGTCTACCAACAGAAAAATGAAGACTGGATCTGTTTCACCCGTGGTTAGCAAAAAAAGTAATTGCTATGTATGATAACACTTGGGGTTTTCTACTTCTCTTCAACACCTCAGAGGACATCCTGATAAATGTTGCAGTGGTTTGCTCAGGTCTTGCATGCAGCCAATATACCAATGATCTAATGGGATTATACCAGAAACTGTAGACATTCTGGCCTTCTTTAAGATGATGTCCTGCTGGAAAATGCATCTCTGCTTTTTTAATTTTCAGGATAACTAAAGAGAGATGAGTCTTTTTTCAGAGAGTGAAAGAACTCTTCACCACTTTGTTTTAATGCATTTGAAAGTGCATATTTTTCTGCAGAGCAATTGCACTGCATTTGAAAATACGGTTGAACCTTATTTTAAAATATGGTGGTTTTGAAAGGTTAGTCATTCTTTAGGCAAAACATTACTCATCTTTATCATAATATCAGTTCTTTTTCTGAATTCTAGGCATTCTTTACGGGTCATTTAATTCAGTCCTTTGTATGGCTGTAGAGTGGTGGTTTTTTGTCTGGTTTTGACTGTGAGGAGATCCAGTTGAGAGCACCACTTACCACCCCTCAAAACTAGGTGATCTTCTTTCAAGTGTTCTATTTAAGATAGTCTATCTCTTCGTATAACTTGAAAGGAATATTCTTTTTGCATTGCCACCTTGTAATTTTAAAAATAAGCATCTCCCTTGCAGCTCCCAAGTCCAACATTAAAAATAAGTTTTTCACCTTTTTTGGGGCTGAGTTTTGTCTGTAGCCTATAATCTTAATTTCTACTTCATAAATGCAGTGGTACGTGATTGATTTAACTTCTACAGTGTGTTCTTGCAAAGAACATAATTTATTACAGGAGGCTTAGCACAAAGTTTTAAAATAAAAGAAAATTAAACATGTTAATGGGACAAATTGTCTATCTAATTACTGCAATAATACCACTGGAGTTACAGAATGACAGAATGACCATTTTGTATGCTTGCATAAAATAATTTCTCTTTAAATAAGGCTTTGCTTTCAATGTGTTTGAAACAACAAGATTTGGCTGGAGCTAGCAGCTTTTTTGGAGGGTTTTTAGAGGGTTTTTTCTGCCTTATAGTATTGCTTCCCTAATATATTCAGCCTCTGCTGTCTGAATTTCCCAGCTGCTCCAGCTCTCCCCCCTTTGGTCTCTCTGGCCCTTCCATGTATACTTTTCACACCACACTGGGCAGTGGGGGGGGGGGGCGGGAGGATAAAGGGGATGCTCTCCTTCCCACCCCTCACCCAAACCAAGAGACAGCCTGGTCTGTGTCTCTCTGTAGCATCCCATACCCTTCTGCTATGCCATTCTGAAATCTCCTTCCACCACAGAGACTCCAAGCCCATCACCTCCAAGCAATTCAGGATTTTGTGCTGGCCTGCTGTTTAATCAAGTGGCACTAAGGACCTGATGAGCACTGTACAAAATGTCCCATACCTAGCAGCCACAAATAGAGTTTTTTATAGCTTACTCATCTTGCAAGACCAGAAATTTGAAGGAGCTGTTACATTTGCTGTGTCTGGATTTAATTTACTACCTCTTTGTATTTTGAGTATCATAATAGGAAGCTGTTGAACTCATTATTGGATTTGGAGGTTTTAGGACAAAAAGTGGAACTTGCTTTGTCCCTTTGTGCGGTGTGCCTTGTGCTTGCTTTGTACCTTCTGGTGATGCTGTTAGGCACATCTGCCTTTCACAGATGTGATGGCACCACCACAGGTGAGCTCATCATTCCCACAAGGAAGCCTCATGTACTTGATAAGCTTCAGTATGAATGCTTTTCTGTCATCACAAGCATGATTTAATAGGATGATCTGACACCTTGTAAACCTTCAACAACCCAACTTCTCTTAGGGAAGAGCTGAGAGGATGCTTCCAGAAGAGGCATCTGGTTTAAGTAACTGATGTTGTGCACACAATAGAATTAGAAAAAGTCTTCCTAATTCACCCAACTCTAGCTTACTAGAATATCTTTTGTAAATTTACAATATAGTGTAAGTCTTCAGATTGCATCCATTCTCGTTTTGGTCATAGTGCTGCAGAATGGTGTTTGTGTGAACTTTAATCTGCAACTAAAGTTTATCCCTGGTTCCCTGAAGACATGCACTTGGTGTGTGGAGATTTTGGGGGCACATGAAACAGGGTGGTGTTCTTATTGCTGCTGTAGAAGACGTAGAGGGGGCAGGTCTTTGCAAGTGAATGTCTTACAGCATTATTTTTAAGGCAGTTTTCTAAGCTGGGTAATACACTTGCACTAGTCGTGGTTGTAGAACCACAAGTACAGCACTTCTCTGCCAGAGAGTGCTCTGTTATAGATATATATAAAGGGTATCATATGTGTCTCTGCAAAGCAAACATCTCTGTATTGCCGAAGAAATGCCTGGCTCTGATCAGGGAGATAACAAATGACTAGCCAAGTGATCCTGTTTGCATTTAAGTGCAGTTCTTGGACATAGGTGAACTGGACTGGCTTCAAATTTTGCCTACAGAAGTTTTAATATGCTTAACGTTATCCAATACCGTCAACTGAGGTAGTCTAAATACCACAGCAGGGACTGATTAGCTTTTTCAGATCACTGCTTTTATTCGCTGTTTGCAAAGAGGCTTAATCCAGTGCTGGGGATCAGGCATCCCACTGTGCTCGTGGGTAGCTTTCTCTCAGTCTTTGTGTTCACAGTGGCAGAAATTAGTGTGGAGTCTCCTCCTGTCTCCGACTTAAAAGCTCCAAAATTGCGGTGTTAGTAGTTGTTTTTAGGAGTGTTTAATGGACAGTGTGGAGAAACTATAGTTGGGGTTTCTTCTTTGAAGTTTAATATCTGGGCACCTGATAAGTGCATCAGTGTAATAGCATGACAGTATGTAATTTCATTTACTGTGTTGAATTGCTTTAATTTCACATAGAGCTTGGAAAGTTACTTGAAACAGTTCTAACAAACCTAGTCTCATTCTTCCCTTCTGTTAAATCACAGTAGCTATTTCCCAGCAGTTTGCCTGTCCTCATAAGCAGAGGAGGACAGCTGCCTCTGTGGTTCTCATTATTGCTTTTAGTCATGTAATGATGCTGAAGTTGAGTAAATACGCTTTTCTAGTAATCATTTAGATGAACATTTGAAAATGCAGAATCTCTTCCTTCTGTGTGTTGACCTGTCTTCAGCTGAAGTTATCAGCAGTGGCAAATTCTTATTTGAAAGTCCACAGTGCACTACCTTTTTTTAATCAAGCATCAAACCTTGCTACAGTTATGTTGCTAAATGTTTGTGCTGGGCAATGGAAATGTTGGGCAGTGAGGGGAGATGTGGACTGGAGTTTGTGTTTCTTCTGTGGATTACTTCAGTTGAAAATAAAAACAGTAAAGAGTTAGCTATAGCCTAGCTCCAGACTTCTCTTGAAATATTCTGTCATCGAGAAGAGATGGAAAGATCTTGGCATCTAGAACAGATCTGTGAAAAAATAAAAGAGGAAAGCAGTTGTGTTGCAAACAAATGTAAGGGAGACCAGAACAAAAGAGTGGTTTGTAGTTCCTTTCTGTCAAGTGCTCTAGTGTTTCAACTGCTTAAAAATATCCATTATTCCATATATTAATATTATGGGGTTTTAGTTTAAAGGCTTTCACCCACTCCATTGAAATTACCCACAAGTACTCTTACAGTTGTGTGTAAATGCAAGTTTGTTGCAATTATTGACTAATGTAGAGAAGGGTCAGAAAATTCAGAAAGCAGTTTCTGAATGCATTTCAGTGTTTAGTGTGGGCTCCTTTCATACCTCCTTGTGCTTTATACCACTATGATTAATTTTGCTAACAAGAAAAGGGGACTACAATAGCTCCTGATAGATTTATTTTTCTTTAATATTTTTCCTGACAAAGAACATTTTGTTTCCATAATAAAAGGGGTTATATTCCTTCAGACTGACATATTTTAATAGAAACTCACAATTTTTACTACTTAAAAAATAATTCTTTTCTTTGTTTCATGAATTAGAAACAATGAGGAGAAGCTGAAGTCTGCCCAAGCCAGGTGTTTCTTGTTGGCAGCCTGCTCCCTAATGACTCTGGCTCTCATACAGCAGCTGCCTGCTAGTCTCTTTTGTATGGCCTATTGTTGCTGCACACCCCTCGTTAATACACATGCTGCCCGGGGCAGACCCTGAGAATGACATCAACTTGCTTATCTTAGAAACCTCGGAACCTGATGCAGGATGGGGAGGTTGCCTTGCATCTGCCCGGCCAACTAATTGTGAGCTCTGCCGGCCGTGATTGGCTCCGCGGCCGCTCAGTAGTAGGTTAAGCAAAGACATCGCGGGTCCATCTGTTCATCCATTCATTGTTCTGCTTGCTTGCCTGAAGTCTGCAGCTGAAATCGTGTTAAGGAGTTGCTTCTGGAGCAGCTAAGAGAAACCAATGTCTGTGTGTTTTCCAGCCAACGTGAGTATGGGGGCTTCTCTCTGCACAAACGGGACGGTTCACCCTTCTGGCATTGCAGCCTTATCATTTTGCTTTTGGACAACAAGCTAGCCTGCGTGTCGGCTGAGATTTGCACACTTTGGGTGTCTCTTGGAAAAAAAGGGATAGAAAAACAGTTATGCACTAAGATTAAGTATATTAAAGAGCATTGACTCACACTGCATTCTGTTAAGGAACTTTTGAAAGCATCAGTAATGGTGCATTTCCCAGAATTTGAAAATGGTAGGAGTAGCCATCAACAGAATGAATTCTCTAGTCCATTGGGGAGAAGGAGAGGTTTCAACTTCTAAGTTACAGGTATTTACCCTTTTTTGCAAATAAGCTGTTATTTAAATTGTGAGTAGTAGAAAAAGCTCTTAGAAAGAAAACCAGAATTAGACGCCTTTTCCATTATACCACACCATGGGTGAAATTTGCCATGTTTGTGGGAGTAGGAAGAGCTCCATTATAGGCTATCTGAAGAGACTGACATGTAAGATTAAGCATGAGAGTGCTCTCAGATACAGTCAAAGGTTTTAAGTTTTTAAAACCAGTTATCAGTATGTCAGATCTAGTCCAGCTGTTTTTATAATGTTTCTAATCTGTTTTATTTTATATTTTGAGTTCAGATATTAGGCTGAAGAACAAACACTGTGTGCTCACACATGAGCCTATGTTCCAAGGATCCTGTAAAAAAAAAAAGTCCAAAACAAAGACCTTCATATATCAGTTGAGAGGGAAAGAGAGCATATAAAAGGGTTAAAAAGAGGTTTGCATTTCTACCACATGCCCTATTGTGTGAACATATGCATGAGTCTATTGAAAGTTTTCAGAAGATGGGCAGGCCACCAGTTGCTGGTCTCCTGCAGTTCCAGTAGACATCTGTTGCCCCAGAGCATTAACCAATCTGTTCAATGGGACATCCCTCTTTTGTTGGATAGAATGATGCAGACAACAGCACTCGCTCAAATACAATGGTAATTAAATACATAGAAACTACAGCAGTAGGTATTTATTACATATTCATTATTTTATTTGCATTGTTGCAGTATCTTTATCATTTGGATAACAGATACGTTCTTTTTTTCTCTTTTCTGATCAACTCTGCACTTCTGTTTGTGACAAGCAGTGTTTCAACAAAATGATTTCAATATTTTACATTTTGTGTTCAGGAGACTTAGAAAAAGTCTACCTCTGTGAAAACATGTTGAACTCTTTCCTTGTAGACTGTATCTTCAGAAACTTGTTGATGGTCTTTTGCAAATACACATTTTCTGTTATACTGTGCCATGTGACATTACTTTACTCTGTTATTTTCCTCTGTGAACTAAATTTGCATAAAATGACTTTTTATGCTCAACTGTAAGTGGAAAGTATTCTGAATACACAGTAAAAGATTAGGTGATCTACTAGCCCACGTCCCTTTGAGAAATATTTCTGTTTTGTGTGGAGATGAAGTGATGGGCTGATTGTTGCTAATGGTTAGTGGAAAATAGTGACAACTTCTAAGAAATTATAAAATATTATACTTCTACAATGAAGTGCTCATCTGGATTGCTATATTTATACCTGATAAATGTATGTGCAGTACTTTAAGCCTTTAACAGTGAACACAGTGTGAGATACTGTCATTTCAAATGGGCTACAGTTTAAAACTTATGTTGTCATAGGTATGTCTAAATTGGGAGTTACCCGTTTGATTAACTGTTTCATAAATACAAATTGTTTTACTGAGCTGTGGTGAGCATAACAAAAAAGGAAAGACTTTCATGACTGGAATTTTTGGGATGATTTTTGTTTGTTTATCTTTCATTTAAATCAATTCATAGTAGATGCTTTTCTTAGCTATTTTGAGTTGTATCAGTCAGCATACTTTAAAACCATATGTGTAATAAAAGCTCCTTTTGAATAAAGAATTCTTAGCTGCTGTTGCTCCTTAGATAAATGTGATCTTTTCTGGTTTTCATGAGCTCCGTTGTCCTGTATATAGGTACACTGGTATTTATTTGGAATACAAATTCATTCAAATTGACTGCCTGGCATGTTGCTCTTCACTAACCAAACCAAGACAAAATAATCAGCAGCATTCAATAGTGACATCTGATTTTCATGGTTCTAGTCAGTGAATCTCATAAAGGACATCATGATGGGAGCTCCAAGTGTAATGTTTCTAAGACGTGCTACTGACCACAAATATGATATACAAAGTTTCCAGACACTGTAAAAATTTTTCTGTAAATAAGTCCAGTTTGCATGCAGATTTTAGGCCAAATGCCAGGAAAAGTGTACTGCTTATGCAAAACTATTTCAGAAATATTTCGCTTTGAATTTACAGTACAAATACAATTTTAACTATGCTTTTAAAGCGATAGTATAATGACTATATATTATCTGTGGGAGATGTTAAAGCTCCTTCTATTATTCTGTTCTTTAAATAGTTTCTGAAAAACAGTAGAGTTCTTTGGAAAACAAGCAATTATATATTGAAGAATGATGGAGATTGACAGGAAAATTAAAGCAGATAGATGTGAGGCTGATTATGTATATATTCCTAACAATGGACCAAGCTCAGGCTACGGTCATTTTTCATATGCAGTTGATGTGCAAATCATCTAAAGTACGTTTCGTATAATGCCTGATCTTCAGACACATTCATATGCTAGTGGCTTCTTTGAATTGCACTGGAGGGTGTTATGATTGTAGTTGCTGTAAAGCACTTAAACTTCAAGAAAGAAGTGATTGGAGAATGACTTAAGTATTATTTTAACTAACACTAAAAAAAAAAAAATCCTCTTTCTAATCTATGCACTTCAGGCTTTTGGTATTTGATGCTGTTAATATGCAAACTCTTCTTCCCCCTTCCAAAAACACCCTCCCTTCACTTTTAGTTCAATACTAAAATGACATTTCACAGTACACGGATTTAGGCAGTGACCCATTATCTCCCTGTATTCTGCAGCAGCGGTACATGAGCCAGCTCAACTTTTCAGTCCAGCTTAAAAGTATTGCCCATTAACTAGACTTCCTCGAGTCAGAGCAGATTGTGGGGTTGGTGGAACAATGATGTCGGGGCTTCCAGATTGGTTTGGCAGCTGCATTGTTCTCCGAGGGGAAACCAGACGCACTTAAGTCCCGCTCTCTTTCATGGGCTTTTGTTCATACCAAATTATTCTTTGGCTGTGCTAGTATTCATGATGGTATGTTAAAGGAGCGCATCCTAGCAACTAGAGGCTGGTTGCTAGGCAGCCTGGCTTCCAATAGGGGCTGCTTGTTTGCGATTTGTTTTAATTTTTGTGTATGGGGTGTGTGTGTCAGTCCTGTGAAGGCCACAGTGTTGGTTTTTTAACTGTATCTTTTTATTGGAATATTGTGATTTGTTACTGCCTCTGTGCTATCAAGTGTATTATCTTAGTTAATAAATCACCATGTGAAAAGGTCCATTTCCTAAATTCTTGTTGTGTTTTATCTCCGGGTTGCTAGAAATCCTTTACATTAAGAGAAGGCAATATTCATTAATACACTGCCTGAGAATTACAGCCCTACTGCCTTCTAACAAGATAAGATCTAAATAAAACTGTTTTCTTCCTTATTAACCTTGCTGTGATTGAGGTGTTGGAGATGAAAGCACTGATGATAGATATGCTCTCTTTATGTTAACTAGAAATGTTCAGGTAAAGTAAGATTTTTGTGGCCCAGAATGCTCTACCACAATGGTGATGTCTTGATACTCCCTGCCTATAGAATCTACTTTTACTGAGCCATGGATTGGACTGTTTGTTTGATTCTCTCTAATCTTAAACCTGGATTAATTGCTCTGGTGCGCACTCTCAAATCTTTATTGCAAGAAGAGGAAAGTACACTGTATATTAAAAATACCACGCCAATCTTAAATTCTCACCTGTAAGGGGATGGGAGAGTTAATGTATTTGCTGACAGAAATTTTAAGTTCACTTGAAGTCCTTTGTCTCTATATCTTGCTTTATATTCTGTCTTACAAGATGGAAGTGTGAAAGAACTCTTTGTTTCATAGTCTTTCCTTAATTTAAATTCTTCTTTTTCATGGTAACCTTGCAGTACAATTGGTCCATATGGTCCATTTTTATTTATGAGAAATAATTTATGTTTCATTTTCTTTATTGAAGCAGTTAGCAAAGATTGCTGTTTCAAAGAACAAAGTAAGGGAAAGAGGTAGCAATCTGCCTTTAAATGTAGGTTGTTGAAGTAATGTTGTTTGTGATGAAATGGGTAACTAACTTCTGTATAACTACGGCTATGCAAAATTCCTCAAAAAATATGGCGAGTATATGAAGTCCAGAAAATTGCAACTTCTTTCTTCCATTCTTCCTAAACGACTCATATTTATACATGCATAGTTTTGATTTATCTAAAGGCTTGCAAAAATCTAATATAGGAGCTGAAACCAGCTTTTGATTTTGTTGCCTTGTTGGCTTGATGAATGGTCTGTTGGAACTAGTGCAAAGACTTCCATTGGCTTTATTGGCCATTAGATCAATCCACGTCCCTAAATGCTGTATGTGTTAGTAGTACAACACTCTGTTGAGAGCAATTAGTCTTTCTTGACTTAATTATCACTTTATAAGGGAATTCAGAAATAGTTTGAGTGTATTCAGTTGAGCTTGATAGTGTCTTTCAGGGCCAATAAGTTTTTATTTAATCATGCTTTCTGTTACTAATAAGCCAGAGAATCTTGCACTATGCTAATTTCTTTCTGTACAACATACTGTAAGGTATTTAGTTTGAAAACCTTTTCTAGAATATTTTATAGTCACTTCTTTGTTGTTGTTGCTACAACATAGTCTTATGCTAGAAGAAATATCTCATTATTTTTAAATAGTTACTTTACTCCTGTCTCTACATTACAGTAGGTAAACTTGGAGTCTTTGGTTTCATATTCTTTCATAAATCCATTTCTAGAAATGTATAAGTAAAACATTTGATACATTCAGAAGACAGGTGGTTAGTTATTTATCCTCTTAGTAGAGATTTTCCTTAGAAAGTTTTTTCCACAAAAAGCCTTCCATGTTTAAAAAAAGAAAGAAGTTCTATTTCTCAGCTGCAAGAGAATAAATGCAGTTCTGAGGAAGCAGCAAGAAAATAGAAAACAAGTAATGCGTGTAACCAGTTGCAACATTTTTGTTTTCTCTTTAGGAATACGGAACACTTTATATTCAGGAATACAAGAAAAACAGCAAAGTGGAGTCAAGTGCATGCAGCAGCTTCATGGGCTTGAAGGATCATCTGGGGCATGACTTAGGCCACCTTTATGTGGGGAGCACTGGCACACAAATAAATGCAATTGTACCTTGGTCGATGGCGGAGAAGCCAACGATGGATAAGGTTAATTCTAGGAAAGAAGACGGAGAAAAGGAGACATCTGAAGAGACTTCTGGAAGCTCCAGCTGTGACTCCGAAGAAAGCACAAATTCTGATAATGATTCAGAGAGACTGAATAATTCTGCATCGGAGTCACATTTATTGCCTAAGACTCATCGACAGCTGTGCCGATCTCCTTGCTTAGAGCCTCATATACTAAAAAGAAATGAGATCTTGCAAGACTTTAGGATAGAAGAGGCTCAGATAGTACCTAAGGAAGTCAAAAAGCCTCCTGATGTGGTGAAAGAATACCAAACCAAACTGGAGTTTGCACTTAAGTTGGGTTACTCTGAAGAGCAGGTTCAACTTGTACTAAATAAACTTGGTACTGATGCTTTAATAAATGATATTTTGGGAGAACTTGTCAAACTTGGGAATAAAACTGAGACTGATCAGACTGTAACTAATGCTAACACTAGTGTAATGCGTGAAGCGTCTTCCATAGAGTCTCAGAGGTCAGAGTCTCCACTGCAGGAGGATGTGACAGAGGATGGAGACAACCTGAGGCCAATAGTTATTGATGGCAGCAATGTTGCAATGAGGTATGTGACCATGAAGGTTTTGCTTTTCTATTTAAATGGAAACAGAAGGTTCTTCCCCCTCAGTTCAAGCACTGATGTTTGGTGTGACTTCCATAAACTGTATGCAGGGTCTGTTTTAAGTGTCTTTGTAAACCACACAGAGTGCTGGTTTTGCAATCAGGCTACTGTCTGTAGGACTTCAGTAGTGTGCTGCTCACTGTTAGAACAACCAGAGGTTAATGCCATTGTCCCTTTGTAGGCAGATAGCAAATCTCTCCTTCTTACTACCACTCTAGTCCTTAATTTTTGGTAGTCACCATTGCTACAGGCAATTTCTGGATGGAGTTATGTACAGAAAGTAACAGCAAATGTAAGATTCCTTAAGAGTATAAAATATTGATGTAGAATTAAGCAGTTTAAGGGATACTTCTTAGTTGGCTAATCTGTGAGAACTGATCTGCCCATAAGATTGATCTTGGTTGTCAGATTTGAAGTTAGGTTTTATCGCCATTAATTGTTGAGATTAGTGTGCGAAATCACTTTCACTTACATGCCCACAGCTAGCACATTTACCTGCAGTGTTCACTGATGCTGACCCAGTCATCTGGGTACATAACAAGAAACTTGCCTGTGAAGGCGAGAGGTTCATGCTTCATCGGTGATTAAAGAGAGAAGGAAATGGCAGAGAGACATGCTGAGAGATTAGGTTTTTATGGAGATATAAATTATTAAATGATAAATTGATTGGTTACTGGTTAAGTATGTTATAAGGATTGTCTGATTACTAACAGCAAGATTTAGGAGGTCAGTTTTCTGATGACTTGATGTGGTTTTCATTACCTTAGAAATATGCAAGACTTTGCTGGGCTAAAGAAAACCCCTGGCATTTCCATGGGACTTTTTTTTAGCTTTTAATCAAGTCAATACTCTTTAAATGAAGCTTTTTAAAATTAAATTTAAATATACCACTTATTTATGCCAATATGATGGGGTTTGGTTTTTTAAGTAGAGGAGTTAGCACATAAGGCAAAGATATTACTTATTTAATATGGTATATTCCTGTGAGTTCTTTTTGCTGGAAGTGTCATTCTCTTGGTTCAACTTGAGCTGTAGAGGAGGCATGTCCAGTTGAACAAACACAATTGTGGCACTCAACCAAGTTACCCAGTGACTTCTAAAATGGGGGTTTTTTATACTTCACATAAATCCAAAGTGGTTGTGTGTCAGCTAGTTTGCACAGCTCAGACTTGGTGAGTGGACTTAGGTTCAACTTCTCCTACAAACTATACTGAACACATTCCAGAATTAGCTCCAGATCTGTAATTTTTCCTTAATGTTTATTCAGCTATTAGCATAAATATTTAGGATCTGCCTTCGTATGTCCAATTTACTTTCTTGACCACCTGCATCAAATGAATCACCTATAAATGTATGTGATGCATGCTGCAGGACCTTAATAAATAGATTAAATCTATTCTCAGAATGGTTGTTCTGTATCTAAGAATCAAATTATCAAGTCTTTACTTGTTTTCTACCAAATATAATAACAGAATCATTCCATTTGGAAGGGCCCTTTGCAGATGCATACACAGAGCTGTGTCATTTCAAGGCCATGTCCAATTGGGTTTTAAATGTCTCTGAGGAGATGGAGACTCAATGTATTCTCTGGGCCAGTGTTTGAATGCTGTTATTGTAAGAAAGTTTCCTTATTTTATGTTAAAGCAACATTTCTTGTATTCTGTTTTGTGCCCATTGCCTCTTGTTCTGTCATTGGACACCAGTGAGAAATCAGTTTCTGTTCCCTTTATTTTTTCCCATCAGGTGTTTAGACACATGGATAAGATCTTCCCGAGCCTTCTCCTCTCTAGGCTACACAGTCCTAGATCTCTCAGCCCCTCCTCCTTGTATGAAAGGTGCTCCAGTCCCTTGATTATTTTTACTGTGCTTCACTGGCCTTTCTCCAGTGTTGTCTATGCCTGTCTTGTATGTGGGAACCCAGAACTGAGCCCAGCGCTCCATATGCAGGAGTAGAGAAGGATCCCCTCCCTCGACCTGCTGGCAGTGCTTTTCCTAATGCAGCCCAGGAGGCTGCTGGCCTTCTGTGCTGCAAATGCACATTGGTGCCTCATGATCAGCTTGGTGTTCACCAGAACCCCAGTGTCCTTCACCTCAGAGTTGTTCTCCAGGTGATCAGCCCCCAGCCTGTAGTGATGTTTAGTGTTAGACCTCTGCAGCTGGAGGATTGGCATTTCCCTCTGTTGGATTTGCTGAGGTACATCATGGCCTATTGCTCTACCCTGACCAGGGTCCCTCTGAATGAGAGTACACCCATCTGGTGTTCTCCTCCCAGCTGAGCATCCTCTGCAAACTTGCTGAGGGTGGACTCTATTCTGTTATCTAGGTCATTACGAATATGTTAAGCAATGCATTCCCCTGTGCCAGTCCCTGGAGTACACAGATACTGATTGACCTTCAACTGGACGTTTTACCACTGACCACCTTTGGGTGCAGCAGTTCAGTCAGATTTCAGTCCATCTCTGCTCTAACTTTGACAAACTAGGGAAGTAGGAGCAGTGAGGCTGTGGTAAGAGAAGGCTGCTACAACAACAAAGCTGTCAGAAGCTTTGTTAAAGCCACAATAAACAGTGTGTCCACAGCTCTCCTCATCCACTGAAGAAGTCATCTCACCATAAAAGGCTGTGAGGCTGCTCAAGCATATTTCTTCATAAATCCATGCTGACTGTTCCCAGTCATCTTCATCCAATCTACATGCAGAAATGGTTTGCAGGACAATTTGCTCCATCACCTTTGCAGGGATCAGGGTGAGGCTGACCAGCTTTGTAGGTCCCTGAATTACCCTTCTTTATCCCCTTAGAATGGAAGGGATATTTGCCCTTTTCTAGATGTTAGGAATATCCCAAATCACCACAACCTTTCAAAAATTGCCAAGAGAGGCCATACAATGTCATTAGCCAGCCCCCTTAACACCCATCAGCCAGGACCCAGAAGCCTGGCAATAACCCATTTCGCTGTTCCCAAAAGTGACCTGAGGGAAAGTCTTGTCCTGTTACTTTAGCCCAACTTCTGCACTTTGCTTTGGGCCAGTCTTGAGCTTGGCATGAGCAAGCTTTCATCCTTGAAAAATCTGCCTTCTCTCCTGTGCACTCTTCTGCCTGGAATTCTCCTTGGTAGGCCAAAATCTGCTCTCCAGAATTCTGATTTTGTAATCTGCTTTTTGCCTTGCTCTTTCTTCACAGGATCTGTCTCTCATGGTCACTGCAGCAGAGGCTGCCCCTGACCTTCCCATCTCAGTCTCTTTCTCCCTTGTTTCTAAGTATGAAGCCCAGCTGGTGCACTTGTTAGGTACTCAGTCACCCTTGTTAAGAAGTTACCGCAAAAGCACTCCAGAAACTTCCTGGATTACTGATGCCTTGCTGTGTTGGTCAGGACAAAATCATCTTTGCCAACTGGCTGATGGATCCAGTGCATCCCACCTTTTTATAGAAATCACTCCTTGATTAGGAAAGCCAGTCCCATGCATGTAAAAGATGAGTCTCAGCTGCTGACACCAGTTGCGCAACCAGTTGTTTGCCCACAGGATCTGCCCTTTCCCCTCCAAGAAAATAGGTACTAGTAACTAAGCACTTCAAAAACTGGAAAGATTTCCGCTTTTACATGCAGGAGAGACAGGAGTTCACTTGCAGTTCAGTCTTCTTCAGATTTCTGTATGCAAATGTCCAGGGTCCTGTTATGTGTAGCTAAAAATTGTCATGGTTTTGTCTTCACTCTTGCAAGCTGTGGCCAAGGAGTTCACTCTGGAATTGCTAAAGGAAAATGGGCCTGTGCCCTAAGTAAGACTGTAGATAGTCTTTTGAGTGGTGTTCTTGGAAGCTTTCTCACACATTATCACAGGAATAGTTAAACTGTGATCTGTATTCTTACTCCCATATTGTTGTAATGCACATACTTGATGATAACATTTACTTTTAGAATTATTCTAGATAATAGCTACTAATTTTCATTTAAGGGATGTATTTGATGGGGAGGGAAAGTTTTATGGAGAAGGTAAGGATTCTGATGTCCAATAATTCGAGTAGGATGAGATAGCTGTCCTCTTCTGGAAGGCTCCAACACTGTGCTAGCCTGTGTCTCCATTCCATGACTAATTAAGGATGCAGTTTCACAAAACATCCGGTGAGTGACACAGAGTGATTTACTTTTAGCCTTGCCTCTATCCCACTGCCAGGTATGCTTTCCTATCTGTGTCTCATCTAGTGACTGGGTGGCTGCAAAATGAGTTGATTCACCTTCCTAAATCAGAGAGCAGGGGGAAGGATCAGAAAAGATTATTTTTCCATTTGACATGTTAACATAACCTGATGTTTTTGTCATTGGGAGAACAACTCAATCAACACAAAGGAGGAAGGATATGTCTGATTATGTGACTGGATGTGTTCATATTTGTGGAACTGTTTGCATCTAATGAACTGATGGATTTATGAATTTCTTTTGAGCAGCACAGAAAAAGGCTTGGGTCAGAACAACTTACTCTGGCAAGCCAGAGCCCGCATGTATGCCAGTCGTCTGGTGACTACTCCTGTTACAGACAAGCTGTTTTAGCAAACTGTAGATTCAGAAAAACCCAACAGTCATTTTTTCTGCCTTTTGGTAACATTTGGAAAGCTTTCCTTAAACTTTCATATGACACTGCTTGTCATTTGTGCATTAAACTGTAAATGAGTCATCAAATGCATCTTGTGTATATCAAGTTTAAAGCTACAATATGGTCTAAATAATATGAATTGGCTGAAGTTTTAAAAACAAAGAAAACATCCTCTTTCAACTGAATAGCAGAAAGGAGGTTTTGCAAGCTGTGACTTGAAGAATTGCTATTTAGCTTCCTATAGGATACTTCAAGTCTGGTCTTGTTTTGTCATTCTACCTTTCTTGGTGTTGAGTTAATCTTTTTTCAGAAGAGGAAAGATGCCCACAGTTTAAGCCTTAAACATCAAAGTTTTTTGTTAGAATGCTCTTATAGATGAGACTGATTTTTCTGTGTATATAAACTTAAAATCAGAGCTGAACAGCAAATTAGATAATCCCGTAGAGCTATTGTGGACCTTGATAGTTTTCACTGTGTGTCCTGGGTGCCTTCAGACTTTATTTGCTGACTGTGGATAGAATGTTTCAAAATATATAAAAATTTATGCTGAAAACTTACTGGCAGAAAATAAGTTTGCTTTGCCTACAGAGAGTGCAACATGAAGACAACACTGATGTAAAATTATTTGATTACTTTACTTGCTTTATTTTTAGTTTTAGACAACTTTCAGAAGTTTATGGGAAAAGAAATCAAAGTATTTTGATCGTGTTGTTTTGATTTGCAGATGGAAATCAATTGATCTTGTTTTGGTCAATTAGATTCCTCTGAAAAATTTACCCTTGGGATTCTCAGGCCATGGAGGTGATGCATTTCAGCTTACCTTTCTGGAAAACCTTGGCCTGTGTATTTAAGTGATCCTTGATTGTGCATCGTTGCACAAGGGAAAGCACAGCATGAGATAAACAGTGTACTCATTTTTGTTTGGGAAGAGGAAGATGCTGATTTGGGGAGTTGGTTTTTAGTTAAATACAGTCCCAGTTTTAAGACAGATATTTAACAATTTTCTTCTAGCTTTCATGCCCAGCCATCCTGCCAGCTGTGGATGTTGTAGGTGCTTGGTGGCACCAGAAACATACACCCAGGCGTGACAGTCATGGGCAGAGCCCCCAGTGCCATTCAGGAGTGGCATTCAGCTGGAGAAAGTGTCACTGGGGTGTCTAACCAGTGTTAGATATCTCTGTTCAGACAACTGAGCCTTGGTCCCGGGTGTTAACCCTGAGGCAGTTCATTTGGCTGTAGTAAAAGGTTCACTGGTATCCTACTAACACAGAAGGTTCTCCACAACTGCATCCTTTGTGGCAGGATGATGGCTCAGTTGTCTTGTCTATGGCACATGGAGTTTTGACAATTTAATTGCTCATTTATTTTAACAAACTAACAGTATAGCTGCATTAGCTTCTCCTCAGATTGTGTTGCTGAGTTTGGTAGATGTAGTTGTATCTTGGTACCTTGATTCAGACATTGATCTTTCAGTACCACTATCTATCTATTTTTTTAGTTTATTTTGAGAAGTCACTATAAGGAATAGATAAAAATATTTTTCCAGCAAGTAACAATCACATGGATAGGAGCTTGTCACTGGCAGCTTTGAGTGTAGCTTGTCTTTGCCTGTTTTGACCTCAAGTGCTGAGTGTGTGGCTTGTGCTCTGACAGAGACCCACGTGCAGTTCTGGCTGGAGACAGCACCTGCTGCACTTGGAGAGTGCTCCAGCACTGGAAGCCCTACAGGCAAACGGCATCTTGTAATATGCAACAGTTTCCGAGGCTTTTTTCTTTAAAACACCTCAAAGAATTGAAGTAATTTGGGATAATGGAAAAAAAAAACATTTGGCACCTGTTCTATCTGCTTCATGCCAGCGCCAAAATATACATATATAGAGGGAGCAAATGCAGGACTGATAGAAGGCTCAGGTTAATCTGAAATGGTTTGGGACAAATGATTCATGTGATTAGGGAATTAGTAGAGCTCAAAAAAAAGTAATTAAGAAGGGATGAGGCTAGTTACAAAATGCAGGGTTATGAGTTGCCAATATGATACAGGATGGCAATTCCTCTGTCTGTGCTATGGACTGAACACTCTTCCTCCCATGATATGATAGAAGAAAATAAGTTGGTAACTCTGTAATAACTTGTAATTGGCAGGTATGTGTTTTGGTTTGCTCTTGCTTTCAATCAATATGCTTTTACATGGTAGATGTGTGGATGTGTCCAGATTTCAGTTGTATAACGACCTGTATGCAGCAGACGTTATTGTAGACCTTGCCTCTTGTCATCAATGGCATGTTTTCTGTAGCTTTCAGAATCTGAGTGTTGGTTTGGATATTGTATTGGAGGACGCTAGAAGTCTTGCAAGTATTCTAAATAGTCGTTTAAGTGTGTATACCACAAGTCTTTCCAAGTCAGTAGGAATCTAATTTGGAGTCTAGGAAGGTAACAGAAAATGAAAGTGAAGTGTTCTCATCAGAAGTTTTACACTTTTTACTAATTCTCCTAGCCTAAAAAATGCTTGATTGATTTTTTGCTCAGGAGACATGCTACTTTATTTTCTTTCATTTAAAAATATCAACAGACCAAATATAAACATGATGGTAAAAGGAATCATTCATACATGATATGAAAAAGAAATAGTTACTTCTAAAGGAATAAACTTTATATTGCAACTGAGAGTGGTAGATGAAACATAGTCATCAAACAGAACCAAAGTACTATAAACCAGTGTCTCACTCAGGGCTACAGCTGATTGATCTGAGCTTTCTCATATTCCTAATGATTGGAAGGAGATTTTTTTAAAGGAAGTTTCTTGACAAAGAAGTACAAACATTTCTCATCTTTTTCACAACTAAGAAGAAGGAAAAAAAGTCAGAAGCAGCAGCATGATTTCAGTCTTTTCACCATATGACGTATCATAAAGCTGATGAAGCACAAAGATCACAAAATGAAGAGCATCAAATCTGCCTGACAACAAAACAAAAGAACAGATTTTAATTGCACATCTCTTTCACAGATTTTCTCACTAAATTATTTCAATTCCTTGGAATTTGTATCCGCTCAGATCCGAGCTCAGGCACGTGTCTGAAAAGGAGCAGAAAAAACAGTGAAGATTTATAGAAGTTATAAATTCACTTGCTCAGCAGAGCAGAATAGCTGATATGCATTGTAATGCATTCCCCACTTCTGTTTCATACAGTTTAAGTGCATTTAAACTTGTATTCTGGATGAAAGAATTTTAATATTCTGTACTATGCAATAGAAAACTAAGGAACTGAACTGCCTGGTTCTCCCTTTGCCTTTAAAAGCATGGCCTGAGCTACAACCTGATGGAAAGCAATAAGTAAGAACGTCTTTTTTTTCCAAGAGTCCAGGATTTTTTTCCTGAAATTATTTCTCAGATTTGCAAAAAGAAACGTAGCGCTGCTAAAACGTAGTCTAACGCACCACTTTTTCATTGTCAGGAGTGAAAAGTGGGTTTATCCACTTGAAACCATAGAGATTGTTTAGAGTAATCACAGTACAGTGATTCCAGTGGAATTTAATAGCTGGAACAAGATCTTCCTGACTGTTTTAAAATGGATTACAATATGTTTATGATTGCACCCAGCCTGCTGATAGCATGAGCAGTAACCTCTTGTCTCAGGCTTTGCAAAGGAGGCCTTATGGCAGCCCCCTGGGCATTGAATGTGCACCAAGTGTCCCAATCTTGTGTTGTCAAGGGAAGATGGAATTATACCATGGATGAAATACTATTGGCCATTTTTGCTATGTATTGTGTGCATGTGCACTTTAAGTGTGTCACATCTGTGTATGGTTTGGTTTCCTACTCATGGTAAGTTTTGAAATACACAGAGATCCCACTCTTGCAGCCAAACAAGACAAGAATAGTTGTATAGTATAAAACAGTGCCTAGAAAAATATTCTGGTCTGTGTTCTATTATTACAGTGTTGTTACGATGTAATACAATATTATGTGATGTGATCATAGAAAACAGGGGATGTGTTACAGCTATAACTATAGCTAAATAGGATATTGAGGTACATAGATATGTTGTTCCTGACAGTGTTCCTAGTGTAGCCCTAAAGGCACAGAGGATGGGCTTAAACTATTCTTTGAGTGCCCCATGGCAGCTAAAATCTACAAGCTTGGATCATTATGGCTGGCAACAATTGCAATATCAGAGTACATGCTTATGTTTACAGCTACTGTCTCCAGTTTCATTACAAGAGGAAGTAGGACACTTTCTCACTTAAATCCAGTTAATGGTAGTGGGCTCTTATTTTCCTTTTTCCTTTTTTTTTCCTCGTTTTGTTTGGGATCTGTGACGTTCAACCCAGCCTTTGCTGAGAATGATGCTTTGTAAGAAGTGTTAGCCATGACTCATTCTCTCTTGACTCAGGGGCAAGTGTGCACCACCTTCTTCACAGGCTTCTGAAATCAGAACATTTTTGCAAAAGTGTTCTCACTTTTTCTTTGGCACTTTGTCTATTGCACAATTACTCAAGTTCCCACAATGTCAAGAAAGACTCAACAGTGCTATGTTTTAGAAAGGTGGAAAAAGTAGGTACTTACTTTCCTACTGAGGGGGAAAAAGTTTTAAAATAACTTTCTGGTATTTTATTTACCCAAAGACATGCAAGGAGAAAGGGACTTCTAAAATTCCTGTGGCTATCTGTCATGATATTTTCCCCTTCACTAATCACAGACAAAGCGTTGTCTTTTACCCTTCTGGAAAGCAGATTGTGGCATACCTGCTATTCATGACAAGCCAGCCAAGTGAAAGGTGATGGCTTCTTTCCATGCCCCTGTGTTTCTTCTGCTACACAGAGCTGCAGGGTTGGGAGGGATGTCACAAAAGTTGTTTTGTCTCCTGTGCATGGAGAACCTAGACAGGCATCGGAGGAGCTGTCTACCTTGTTCTGCAAAGTGTCCCATGAGGAGATCCCAAAATCCATGGCCACACTGTCCACAGATCAGGGAGAAAGCTTTTACTAACATAGTGCTTAACTGTTCCTAGCTCTAGTTAAGGACTTTTCTGTCCTTATCCAGTGGGACTGTAGTGGGTTGGCTGTGGCTCGCCTCCCAGCAGAATGGGAGAGAAAACAGGAGGAGCAGAAGCAAGAAAAACCATGGCTCAAAATAATGACAGGGAGATCACTCATCATGTAATTTTTTATGTCAGGCAGACTCAGCTTGGGGAATTTAATTTAATTTATAGCCAGTTAATATAAATATTTAATTCTAAATCAGGTATTGGGAGACAAAAAAGACAAACATTAAAATATTTAGGGGAAAGACTCTCTTCTTTTCCAGGCTTGCTTCACTCCAAGCATGTGTCCTCCTCACTACCTCACCACAGCATCACTTTTACACCTTGTCACAGCTGCAAGTGGCAGTCAGTCCTGTTGGAGCAGCTGTGAGCAGTGCAGGGGACTGGGGTCAGAATGTCACAGTTTTTCTCTGCTGCTCCTTCCTTCTTGCACTTTTTCTGTTCTCTAGTGTCCAAGTCCCTCTGGGGGTGTACCTGCTCCTCATGAAGCAGCTCCTCATCCTCATGCCATGGTTTTCTCTCATTCCCATCTCCTGCACTGTGGAGCTGGCTAGAGCTGGGTGTACCCATCATGGGGCAATCTCAGATTTTTCTCACAGCAACCACCCTGCAGCTCCCTGCTCCCAGAACCTTTCTGTGGACACCCATTGGTTGATTGCTGTCCTCCATTTCAGTTATTTCCTATACATGGAAGATTGGTTTGTTCTTCCACAAGCTGCTTTTTTTCTCCAGATTAGCTAAATATGCTTCCTTCAGCCTTTCCCCATAGGTCTCCTTTTACTTTCTATTGAATCCTTTCCATTTCATCTATGTCTTTATAATGCCATGCCTGAAACTAGATGTGGAAGTAGGGCAAGGACTTGTCTGCCTTTGGAAAATGACATCATTGCGTCTCCTGCCTTACCGCAGACAGTTATTGCACAACAGACACGTTTTGTTGTGCTTTTGTCTGATCACAATTAATTGTCTCTGCACAGTGTTTTAAATACACGTTAATTTCTCCTTCTGAAGTACATACTAAGCACATTCTTAGTTTTGCCAATGTTGATTTTGGACAGTCTCTCCAGTTTGCTTAATTTGTCCCGTTGAGTGCTTGCCATCCCCTTGGGCTTGGAGGCCTTCTCCTCTCTCATTCCCTGTTCACACAAGACCTTGTGGAGCTCCTGCAGCAGCTGGCGTTGCTGTCCCTTCCCCTGCTGCTATGCACACCTATGCTCCTCTGCTGCCATTTCCTAAGCACAGTGCACTCTCCTGTTGGTATTTTGGACCTCCTGCTTTCCCTCACCAAGTCGTTGAGCTGCCTGTTACACCCCATACTTTTGGTTGGGCTATGAGGATTTTTAAAAACCCCTACTTATATTTTTCTTTGCTTGTCAAATGTGTGTACAGGTAATAAATATGTTTGGAAACTCTCTCCCACACTGTTTTGGAAATGATGGCAGTGTTTGGGCAAGGTTCAGACAGACTCCCAGCTGCCTTTAGAAACCATGGAGCAAATGAAGAGCATGGCTATGACATCTGCATTTTACTGAGCTCCATTTATGGTCATAGAAAAAAGTCATCTAATAAAGAATTTCCATGTGTTTGTTTCAGCCATGGGAACAAAGAAGTATTTTCTTGTCGAGGAATCAAATTGGCAGTAGATTGGTTTTTGGAAAGAGGCCACAAGGATGTTACTGTGTTTGTGCCAGCGTGGAGGAAAGAGCAGTCAAGACCAGATGCTCTTATAACAGGTAAGCTCCATCTTTGCTTGTTTGTTCAGTGCTTTGCCTGGCAGGAGTGCTATTGCTCAAATGAGCAAACCTTCAGCAATGAACGGCTGTAACAGAGAGCACCTTTGGTGCAGTAATTTCATTGTGATCTATAGGCAGGGAAAAGACAAAGCAATGCCCTCATCAAGTCCTCCTGTTTTGTTCTGATCATCTGCTGAAGTTTCCATACCATTGCTACTTAGTTCTTGAGGAATGTAGTTGCCTTTTCTAAAATCTGCTATGTCTGTGCAGCATTAGTAGCAAAGAGGTTTGAAGTTGTAATTTGTTGAGTATTATTTCTTGTGGAGAGCAGATTCTGCCAGGCTGGCCTGTCACTGCCCATGCTTTGGGTTGTGGGAATTATCTAAACAGAAAGGGAATGGTTCCCCTCTTTGTCATTACTATTAGCAACTTTTGAAAATTTTAATTTTGAATGTGTTTATCCTAGAAAAAAAATCTAATGTGGAAGTATTTATTCCTTCATCAAATTAACAGGTTCTTTGTGAAGGCTGGAGAGACATCCTCCAACTGCCCTAAAGTTGAAATAGAATGGAGTTAGGGGTTAAAAAAAACCCTAGAAGTTAGAGAGGAGGAAGGGTTTGTTTATTTTAGCAGGAGGAGGCTACACAACTACCATTAAAGGAGGGAAAGTTTTTGAGGCTAATAGCCATAGCTTCTAAAAGAATACAGAAGCATGTTTTGACTGCCATGTGCATTTTCAAATATCTAGAAAGATCCTCTCAACACTTCATTCCATTTGCTTGATTGCTGCTAGAATAAAGCATGTTACACAAGGAAACATGTGGAAAGATGCTGTTACCCTGTCAGCGCTGGCAGTGTCGAGCCTTCCTCTTGAAGCCCTTCTCTTTTGCTGTACTGGTGTTTGGGGTGTGAGAAGAACATTGGCTAAGAAATAAAAATTTGATCACTTCTAATTGTGACATCTGCTTGAAGTTTGTGTAGGGCTAAGTGCCCCAAAAGGTGTTTCAAGAAAGCAGCAAGGCTAGAATTGACTTAGAAATCAGTTTTCCATGTGTCATCATGGACCCTGAGAATGGGAGGAAGATCAGAGCAGGTTATTGTATCTTCTGTAAAAATATTGCATCTTCTGTTTTCCTCTAAGGATGCAGGAAGCCTGTGTGCCACCAGGCATGTAAAATACCTGGTGCTGACACTCTCTTTCCAGAGATACGCACCTAAGATACGCGGCCAGCTGGAGTTCTGAAAAAGCCCTAGATGACTAACATGGGGATGGTTCTAGACTGTCAGCATTCCTGAGAAGCCTCTTGGACTGAACAACAGCCTCATCTTTCTTACCAGTGCCCACCAGTAATCACATGGCAGATTTTTATTATTCTTTCTTAGCAGGGAAAAAAAATCACCTTCCATCTCATTCTCACTCATTGGGGGGGTGGAAATCAAAAAGGTTGTATTTCATTTAAAATCGTGTGCTTTTTCTACTAAGCAAATAAATGCTTGTATCAAATATATTGCTTATATGTAATATTAATGCTGTATTTCTCCCTGTTGGAATTTTTTTCTCAGATGGAACATGTTCCCTGTCAAGTTTCTTATGCTACAAAACAGTTGAGTTGAGATCTTAACCATTGCTCATAGCAGTGACTCATATTCACTATGCAAGCATCTGCTGGTTTAGATGTTGCCTAGTTTATTTGTGCATTTTTCCTTCATAGTTTGTCTGCTCCAAGGAGAGTGATAGGTAGGAGAATCAACATAAGGGGAAGGTGCCCCAGTACTTGGTACAATGTCCTTTGTAGCCTGAGGTCTGTCTTTCAAAGCTCCTTGGGAACTCCAGGTTCTATACAGAAAAAAGGGAAAATAAAATACTTTTGGGATATTTGAGTGACAGATTGTGTAGAACAAGAAGGAACTACATAAAATGCTAAATATGCTTATTTAGAAGGTTGAAGAGAAATCTGTCTGGCTTTGATAATACTTAAATATACATGTGTAAACCATCCAAGCAAAGACACAATCTAAACTATTACTGGTATTAACAAAAAAAAAAACCAAACCAAAACAAAGCAACACAATTTTTGCTGTTGGTTACAAAATTACATTAGATGCCTTTCAGAGGAATGCTGTTAATATTTGCGGAGAGCCTGCTTGTACAGAATATGGGTTTTCTAGTCCTTGTGGGTACCCCCTTCTGTTGATGGGCAGAGACTTTCATGAGACTGTCACATTAATATGAGCTACTGGAATTCTTTCAAAAGATGTTTCTTGCTGGGTTCTACCAAGGATCTTAGTTACAGGAAAACTGTGGCTGTACTTGGATATAGTCTTTGTATTCAGTGGTGTTTAAAATGACCCCTTTAGCCAGAGGAGTTTTGCACAGGCATTTTGATAAAATGGCTCTTCTTTTGAGCCACAGGAACATGAATGAGATTCCCTGTGTTAGTCTTAGAGAAATGGTGTGGAGCAGGAGGCTTTGATTTGCTTTTAGGGTTTTTTGAAAGTATTGGCAGAAGACTTCTGACTATAAGTTCAGATATCATATGTGGACTATAACGTATAAAACATTTTTAGTCCTAAATGCTTGGATTTTCTTCCTCAAGTCTAATACCTTTAGAGACTAAACAAACTTTTTTCTTTTCTTTGTTGTTTGGCTTTTGATTCTTATTCCTTGTAGATCAAGAAATCTTACGTAAGTTGGAGAAGGAGAAGATTCTCGTGTTCACTCCGTCGCGGCGCGTGCAGGGGAGAAGGGTGGTGTGCTACGATGACCGATTCATAGTCAAGTTGGCCTTCGAGTCAGATGGCATCATCGTCTCCAATGATAACTACAGGGATCTAGCTAATGAAAAGCCAGAATGGAAGAAGTTCATAGATGAACGCTTGTTGATGTATTCTTTTGTTAATGACAAGTAAGTCATTCTGTCTTTACATGTGACACTGAAATAATTGAGGAAAGGACAGTTTGAAGATTTGTACAAATTTTTCATCTTACACCCAAATCATTAGGTATATGTAGGAAAACAGGAGGAATAGTCAATCATAAATTTGATCTTCTTATCAGAAGTACTTGAAACTGGTTTTGTAGCAACATTTTTGTCTTTTTATGCTATTTTTTCCTCTTTGGTGTATGTCAATGTATATTTGATGTATGCTATGGTGTAATATTCCAGCTCTGTTGATATACTGAACCAACATTTTTGAGTGCCTGTGGTTAGACTCCTAAGTCCTAGAGTCATAGAAGAACCCAAATTGGAATGAACTTCAGGGGGTCTGTAGTTCAACTGTCTGATTAGATCCATCTATAGTAACTCTACCCCAGCCTACAGATCCACTGCAGTTCCTGCTGGTGGCTTTGTGTAGTGGGAGGCACTCAGTGCTCCCCTAAGCAGGCACTTATGTTGAGGTGCCTGAATGCTGATGCAAGAATCAGCACCGTTTTGCAAAGCTAGTAGTGGTGTTTTAAGAAATGGCTGCCTGTATTGCAGCCTTACTTTTGAATTCGGGATGGATTATTTGCAGCACTGCTTTGCCACAAAGCATCAGCTGAGCTGGACCAGAGGAGTCCTTAGCAGTCTAGAGGTGTCCACACAGTCTGTTCCTGTGACCCACCTCTAAGGCAGTACCTGCAGCAGAAAGGTGGCTTTCCAAAACTGCTCTTGAGGTTCCCGGATTTAAAAACATCAGGATGGCAGGTTATGGTGTAGCACAGTTATGAGGTTCTTGGTCATTGCATGAGAAATATGAAAAGGCTTGTTTGCTTCCATAATACTTTGTTCTTTCTTTGTAGATTTATGCCTCCTGATGATCCTCTTGGCCGCCATGGTCCAAGTCTGGACAATTTTCTTAGGAAGAAGCCTATTGTGCCAGAGCATAAGAAGCAACCATGTCCATATGGTAATTTGATTTAACCCGTCAATTTTTATGGACTGGGACTGGGGACCAAGATCCTGCTTTATTTTAACACTGCCAAAACTGTTTTAAATGCTTTAACATTGGTTTTAACATTGTTATCTTAGCCTGAGATGGGTTGAAATGCTGAGCTGATGGTGGAAACTGGAGCGATTTTTTCATGTGTTACTTAAAAAACATTTCTGTCTACTAGTTGAGCTAAAGAAGCAACTTAATTAATCATTCATTAGAATTAATCCAAATCAGCACCTAAATTCTGCAGGTTCCAGAAGCCCTTTTCTAGTATCATGAATTATTGAGGTTTTCTTCCAGAGAATTAATTGAGTTATCTGAAGTTTAGCTACTGAGCATTCCTACAGGCATCTTGACTGAGCTGAAACCTGCTGGCCTTATGGCTGTGGGACTTCCCAATTAAATTTTCTCCCTGTATATTGCCTTGGCTCAACACAGCAGGTACAGCCTCCCTGGCAGTGCCACATCCAGCTCAAAACTTGGCTGGTAGAGTTGGTCTGCATTCCCAGAGCACCAGCTGCAGGACACTGCCACTGCCTCTTTTTTCCCCACAAAACAGGAGAGCAGCTCTTAGAGCACAGCCTGTGTGGCACAAAACCAATCTTGTTTGCAAGATCTTTCAAATCAACAGTAAAACTTCAAATGAGGGGCATTTCTGTTATTTGATGGCTAACAGATTTTGTTTGAAGTTTTTAAAATCTGATTATGTTTGTATTAATAGGGAAGAAATGTACCTATGGACACAAATGCAAATACTATCATCCAGAAAGAGGAAATCAGCCTCAGCGATCCGTAGCTGATGAACTCCGTGCCATGTCTAGAAGCACAGCTGCCAAAACTACGAGTGAAGGAGGACTGGTAAAAAGCAATAGCGTTCCCTGTAGCACTAAAAGCGAGGGCACTTCAGAGCTGAAGCGCGCTGCTCCAAAGAGGCAATCGGATCCTAGTATAAGGACTCAAGTCTATCAGGACTTGGAGGAAAAGCTTCCCACCAAAAACAAATTGGAAACCAGGTCTGTACCTTCTTTAGTTAGCATACCAAGTTCCTCTGCTGGAAAACCCCAAAGTACTGCACCTTTAACTAACGGCCTTCCATCCGGAGTTCACTTCCCACCTCAGGATCAAAGACCACAGGGACAGTATCCTACAGTGATGATGGCAACCAAAAATCATGGAACACCAATGCCTTATGACCAGTATCCAAAATGTGAGTCTCCGGTGGACGTAGGGTATTACTCTATGCTGAGTGCATATTCAAATCTCAGCATATCGGGACCGCGTAGTCCCGAGAGGCGCTTCTCCCTGGACACAGATTATCGGATTAGCTCCGTAGCTTCCGACTGCAGCAGCGAGGGGAGCGTCAGCTGTGGCAGCAGCGATTCCTACGTGGGTTACAGTGACCGCTCTTACATGAGTTCTCCTGACCCACAGCTGGAGGAGAACTTGAAGTGCCAGCACATGCACGCCCACGGCCGCCTTAACGCTCAGCCCTTCCTGCAGAGCTACCACGAGCCCCTGGCTCGAGTGCAGAGCTACAGTCACGAAGAACCAAAGCACCACCACAAATCTCCCGTCCCGTACATGGCTGTGCATCTGCAGCACGCAGCAGTCGGTGCTCGCTCCAGCTGTCCCAACGAGTACTCTGCGCCTCAGAGCTCGCCTCATTCGAAGGCGCTGCACCTGGGGAGAGCCCTGGTGTCCACGAGGATAGACAGCATCTCAGACTCGCGCCTGTACGAAAACTCCCCCTTAAGACACAGGAAGCCTTACTCTGGCCAGGAAGGGCTGGGAGGCTGGGATAGGCAGAGTTACGGCATGGATGCCTACGGCTACCGCCAGACGTACTCCTTGCCCAGCAACCCCACGCAGCCGTGCTACGAGCAGTTCGCCTTCCAAAGCCTTCCCGAGCAGCAGGAGCAGCCCTGGCGCGTCCCTTACTGTGGAATCCCCCCGCAAGACCCCCCAAGGCTCCAAGACACCCGGGAGAAGGTTTACATTAACCTCTGCAACATCTTCCCCCCCGATCTCGTGCGCATGGTGATGAAGAAGAACCCTCACGTGACGGACGCTCAGCAGCTCGCTGCTGCCATCTTAGTGGAGAAATCTCAGCTAGGTTATTGAGAGATGACGCATCTTTGTGGTGTCTCGTAGTTTTCAGCTCAGCTCTAAGGCTGAGGGAGGTTTGCTACAATAGCATTTGGGATCTCCTTCTCAGCAAGGAGGTTATATAGTAATCCGTTTATGTGAAATACTGTATCATGGAGTCTGTATGTATAGCCCCATGCATTGGAAGTACCAGATAAGTTTTGTGTTCTAGTTTGAAAATTTTTAAATGGCTATTTTCACATCTGGAGGATGTTCCAGTTTAAATTAATATATATATATATATTAAAAAAAATCTGTGGTCTCTGGTTATAATCTTTGGTGCATCAGGGGTTTATATGCAGCACTTTCTTATCATTGTTACATTTTGTTGGGATTTTTAGTTTCATTTTTTAACTTGCTGGATGCTTATCCTTGGGCTGTGAGATATTAACCTGCAGAATGAGGATTTTGCTACTTCTGGCAGGGAATTTTCAAGCCAATTTTCAAACCAAGTTTCTGAACTTTTTAAACCGCCACGAGTATGTCTGATGTATGTTTGTTTGTTTTTGTGAGCTTTTTTGTGCTGTAATCACCTGTTCGTAGAAAAAAAAGATTTCCTACAGCACTGACTTCATTTTTTGAAACAAATAACTAAGTTACCAGTTAACAGTGAAATGGGTAACAATATATTGGTAATTTATAGTATGGCACTTTTCGTTGCTTTCTTTGTTTTGCCTAAATAGTTACATGTTTTTGTTGATGCAGTCAATTAGTAAGATCAGATGCAAACAGAGGGGGAAAAGATTTTTTTTAATTATTTATGGATATGTTTAAAGCCTTATTGCCTGATTTTCAGAGGTACTGAGAATTTGCAGCCCCCTTGGGAGCTAAGAGAAACTGCAAATGCTCAGAACCACCCCAATCCAGGCTGCCCTGTTTCAGTTCCCATGTGTTGTTACCCAGCTCTGTGTATCTCTGGTCAGTAGATGGGGACCTGAAACAGTAGGGCCCTGTTTAGTTGTATTATATGTTTTTCTTTTGTATTGCTGCACAACTGTACTGGATAAAATATGCTTTTCATAAAGTATTTACCTGTTTTTAAATGAATTTAATTATCTCAATGCAAGTTTTGTATTTAAGATACTGTTTGATTTTTCTTGCTATTTATCAAGGCTGGCCTGAAAAGGTTTTGTGTGTTCAGGATATGCAACATTTATTATCTGCACTATGGTAATGATATTGTAGCTCAAAATGATAACTTAAACTGGTTTTTTTTTTTTTTTGGCTGGGGAGGGGAGGGTTGTGGGGAGAGAAGATACCATATGTGTTCCTGGAGTTAGTTTTTCGCTTTTTGCATTGTGTAGGCCTGATTCTTGCCACAAATAGTGTAGTTTTAGAAACAGACAAGCCAAGTCTGTTTTAGCATTAGTAAGGGATATTTCTGGTTTAAAGTCATGGGTTTTACTAGCACCTCTTAAGCTTTTTTATATATATATGAAAAAAAGAAATAGTTTTTGCAATTGATGTCAGATGTACTTCCATGACATGAGCAGTTGCCAACAGTTTTAGGTTTCCATCCATTGCAATGATGTTCAGTGTTAAAAAAATGTCACTCATTTACACTATTACAGCTGATAATTTTGGTACACTTGCTGGAGTTTTAAGTAAGGCCCTGAAGAACCAGAAAGTACCTTTTACTGTTGATACAAATTGTATCTTTTTAACTGAGAACTATTTTGATTTGTAGATTAAAAACACAAATGTAAAATTATAACTAGTCTTTTGGGCAACATTTTATCCCTTATTTAAAAATTAGAGATTTCAGACATAGAATAGATTTAGGGAAGTAAAAGTAGGTATTTATTTAGGTGTCTGTCTCAATTTCACATACTAAAACAAAAAAATAGACTATTGGCATCTTCTTCCTTCTAAAATCTTTGTAGTGGAAACTCACTAAAATAAAGGTAAAATGCTGCCTGAAAATGATGTCCAAGCACCTTTGAATACAAAGACATTTTCACTACTTGTGTGACACCGTGTGTTGCAGCAAGTAGGGTTTGGGTATACAGTAAATGCTTCTAAAGAGCATTGTGCTATAGACATATCCAATAATCTGAACCATGTTCAGCAAACCAATTCAGGACGTGGTGCTCCTGCAGCTTCCGCTGCCGGAGCGCTGCAGGTTCTGCCATTGCCTGTCCCCATGGCATGGCCAGAGGGGCTCTACACCATCTGTCCTGCGTTGTCTGTTCAGGGAGAAGACCTCTTCACCTGTGGCAACAGTTTTTCCCTGGATTTGGTTGGTCACCATCCGTAGAGCGTGTTTTAATGTAGAGATTGATGCAGCGCTGACGCTGAGGTTCGGACTGGGAAATAGGTCTCATCTTAGTTGTATGCTAAGATTTGGTTAAACTGAATTACACTGAAGTACTACACCATAGTGTAGATGCAGCTGTTTTAATAATGCAGTTATTGTGTTTGTGGTTTTAATGGGTTTCTACGTTTATTTTTTGTGTAGGTATTTACTTCTGCCAAAAGTTCAATTCCTTTAAGCGTGAACTGAAAGGTGCATATGTAATAGAAGTGTTTTGTGGTTTTTCCTGTGGTGTGGGCACCAGGCTGCTCCTGCCATGCACATGTCACAGTCTGGCCTAGAGCAGGGGCTCAGCAGGCTTGGCCACTGGAATATCCATGTGAAGAGCTGCCCAGGCTGAGTTACCAGTGTCCATTGCCTCTGCACACAGCCAGGGCAGTGCTGAATCCCCAAAGGGTGGTGATCCCTAGGAATTCTTGTGATAGGTTCTGTGCTTTGTACCCAAGCACTGAAAATGCTTTAAAAATACAAGAGCAGGAGTAATTTGGTGGATTTTAATGTTGTGCAATGATGTGCTAGTTCCCCTTAGACTCGCTTATGTTGGGTAAAGGAAATTTACTGTGGACAAAATATTTGCCTTGATACTTCCTTTTGTTTTGCTGTGGTAACGAAGGAATTGTATGTGAACATCTCCACAATGAGATCAGTCTATATATGTAACAACTTCTGAAGGGTACACCAGTAACAAACATGGATGCAGTGATTGATACTGGTCAAATACTACCTTTGTCTATGTACTTGCATTGATGCAAATAACTGAGCTGTAACCTCCCATGATCCTTAAATAGCAGAGCTAATTCAGTGATGCTCTCTTGGCCCCAGCTGGGTGCCAGAGATGCAATGAAGGATTTAGTACCTTCAAGTTAGAGTTGTCCCTCAGCTAAGAAGAGGGCAAAACTTCCCTTTGTCCTCAGTACTTGAGAGTTGTTTTGATACTTAGCAGAAACTCTGTATTTTTAGATAAAATCCCAAGCTGTTACAACTGCATCAGTAATAGTATATTGGTATACAGTATTTTTAATGCACATACATTAGGCATCTCCTCACAACTGTTTTCAATACAACAACATGTTGCAAGTATTTAAGGGTTTTTAAGTATGTCCTGTAGGTAACTAACTTTGAGCTAAATATACCCAGGCTATGACAGTATTAATCACTTTGTTGTTTTTTATTTTTTCAAATATGTGTTATATATATATATATGTATATATATATATTTGTATATATACACACATATATTTGGCAAGTGGGTTTAAGACACTGCTAATGGTCTGAGGTAAGATCATACCTTTCCAGGTGTCCCATTTTCTTTGGTATGTCTGAATTGTAGCTTGGTCCTGCATTGCAGAGTAGCTCTGATGTGTTCATGTGACACGGAAGAGAGAAGGCGAGGGGGGCCGGGGAAGCCCTCGAAGGAGACTCCTGCAGCCTCGGCAGGGGCGGATGTAGCTGAGATATTGATGAACTTCTGCTGTGAAAGTTGTAGCTGATGGGGAACACCTTCCCAAAAATACCCAAGCTGCCAGTGTAAACCAGAGTACCTCACTTGGAAGGGGAGCCTGGGGGCGTTTGCCCCAGCAGGGTGAGCGCCGGAGGACTGAATGCCTTGGGGGAGAGATGCTGCAGCGTCTTGCCACAGTGAGAGACTAACAAAACATTTACCAGCTTTATCAGTTGATGGCTTGACCAAGGTATTTTCAATGTGTAGAGCTTGAAAAATGAGACACAATGCTTTCCTGCTCTCTGGGGCATTTAGGAAAATACCCAACTGACTTTTCATTGCTACTGAAAATTTAAAATACTGTGCAATTAAAAAGATAGTTAAAAAAAAAAAAACTTAGAAATTATTTATTTTTGTTTACAGTGTGACTCACTAATTTATTCCTTGCATTATAAGGCCATGGTGAAATGCTGTTTGTTGAAGTTTTTTTATCATAGGAACTAAAACTGCTGAGAAGAAAACCCAGTAGATTAAACTTAAAATTCTATGGCCTTGTTTTGTTTTCTGTAAAAGGGCTGAGGTTTTCTAAATGTCAAATCACATGTTTTATATACTTTGTAAATTTTAGAGAGGCATAGTTTAAGAACTTTGTTCAAATTAAATATGTTTGGGCACATTGTTTAGGCTAATCATGTAACTGAACCTAGAATCACCTGTATTAAATGGTTTTTTCCAGCTAACCTTTTGCTCAGTAACACAAAAGATGTTCACATTTCATCTTCAGATGTTCTAGAATACATTTCTTAAGGCTTCATCAGAAGCTACAGACCTAGGCACCCAATCACCTAGGAAATGCACATTTGCATGGGAAGCATCCTGCAGAGTGCTGGGTTTTCCTTGCTGTGTAGTACAGGGAGATGTGCTGGTGCATATCAAGTCTCTCACAGATGTTTGTAGAGGCACTACCAAATACCATGTGTGGTTCATAGTTATCAGTGTGCTTAAAATAATTTTCCACCTTCCATTTTCAGGTCTTAAAGGGTTGTCATAACTTGTGCTTGGAGTGTTCATCGCTCTGTCTACCCTTTAAGCTAAATTATTGCAATAGTTCTCGTTCCCTCACACACATGGAAGGGCGCAGACTCCCAAACACCAACACCTGCACCTGACTGCAGCAGAAGCAGAGGTGTGGGTGGTTCAGTGGTGTGAGAGAAGCTGAGTCAGAGCTGTGTGTGTAAGTGCAGCTGGGCTGGGACCTGGAGGAGCACAGCTGAGAGCCGCCTCCTCCCAAGCACAGGGGAGACCTCACTGGTGCTGACAGGTCATTCAGCCAGGACTGCCCTTTGCAGGCTTTGGGAACACCTACAAACCAAATTTACTTAGATGTTTAAGCACATCCATCCTCTCTTTTTCAAACTATAACAATCTACTCTTTGCCTTATAAAACAAAACCTCTCTACTTTTTTTTTTTTTGTAGAGCAACTCATTTTCTTTTGGGTTTTTCTCAGATAAATTAACCATGTGAGATTTTCTCTCAGATAAATTAACCATGTGAGATTGGCTGGTTCGTTACTTTTTATTTATCTAAATGACATTCTTAATGAAACTGAAATTTAAGAACTGCTTTCCCAGCATACAGTAGAGTATCCTGTGAGGAAGCAATGCAGATACAGCAGCAATAATTGTATTTTGTAGCTCTTTTCCAAGTCGTTATCTCTGTATTTGTGTTGAGTAGGTGAGATTTTAATATTGTCCTGAAGTCTACTGTGGCAAAACCATTAGCTAAAAATAATGTTGGGGCTACTTGATAAAGCAGTTGTCAAACTGGCTCTTCATTCCCTCACTGGTTGTTCTGTACTGTTTCTGTGATGTGACTATTCACATCTTAAAACCACCTCTAAACCATACAAATAACCATGTAAATGGATTCTGCTTTTAGAGAAAAAAAATAAAGATTCATTTTCCTCATTGATGGGCTGGTTTTGTTTCATAAAAAAATCTCTAGAGCAGTTAGCAGTGAATTGTAGACAGCTTTGTGTTCTTAGGTGCACAAAACCTGCAGCAAAACTGCTTACTTTGAGTAAACTGGAAGAGTTTTAGAAATAGAATCATAGAAAGGTTTGATGTAGAAGGGACCTCAGAGATCATCCAGTCCCAGCCCCCTTGCCATGGGCAGAGACACCTTTCACTGGACCTGGTCAGCCTGGCCTTGGACATCACCAGGGATGGAGCATCCACAGCTTCCCTGGGCAGCCCAGTCTAGTGACTCACCACTGTCACAGTGAAGAATTTCTTCCTAACATCTAATCTAAACCTATCTTATTTTAGTTCAAAACCATTGCCCCTTGTCCTGTCTGCCCATACAAAGAGTCCAATCCCTCCTTTCTGTAACCCCCCTTAAGACCCTAGAAGGTGCTGTAAGGCCTCCCGGGAGCCTCTCTTCTCCAGGCTGAACGAACCCAACTCTCTGGGTTGTCTTCACAGGGAGGTGCTCCAGCCCTCTGATCATCTCTGTGCCCCTCTGCACCTGCTCATACAGGTGAGCTGAGGACCCAGAGCTGGACACAGCAGCATTGCAGGTGGGTTCTCACAAGGGCAGGATCCCCTCCCTTGCCCTGCTGCCCACAGACAGGATAAAAGCGGCTTTCTGGCCTATGAGGCCACGTTGTTGACTCGTGTCCAGCTCTTCATCCACAAACAACCCCAGATCTCCACAGGGCTCCTTTCAGTAAGTTCTCCTGGTCTGTACTCATGTCTAAGGTTGCTTGGACCTACCTTGCACCTGGACTTGTTGAATTTCCCTCTGGAGGCTTCCTACCCTCCAGGGATGTCAGCTGCACCACCCAGTGTGGTGCCACATGCAAACTTGCTGACGGTGCTGTCAAGATCTTAAAGAGCACCAGTCCCAGGAAAGAGCCATGAGGGACACCATCCAGCACCAGCCTCCACCTGGACATTAAGGCATTGACCACTCTGGCTGCACCAATCCAGCCAATTCTTTATCGCCTGAACAGACCAGCCATCAAATACACATCTCTCTAATTGAGAGAGAAGGGTGCCATGTAGTAATTTGTACTTGCTAGGCTCTTTCCCTTCATTTTACTTGCCAAGAAAAAAGGCTCTGGAGTCAAGAAGACACATCACTCATTTATAGTGGCAAATTTTGGACTTAGACATTGTGCCAGTGGACCTACTCTCCTCTTAGGTACTCCTCCATATTTATTTGTCTTCCATTGCATAATTGTTAGTGTGGCCTAGCTCTGGATAGTGCAGGGGTAAATAGAGCAGGATAGAATTTAGAATAGAATGTTTAAGAACTATTCTAGTGAGTGCAAAGACTGCATTTTTCTGATCTGCTGCTGGACACTGAGTACTTCTGTTGCCCTCTTGTCAAAACTCAGGCTGGGGCAGTGCTGGCCCAGGTGCTCCCATTGCCTCCAGCTCAGCTGAGCCCTTATATTCTCCACATAGAAACACATAATTTTTTTCTGAATTACACTGTTTGAATTGTCACAGCTACTTTTCATTAAATCAGTGCTTGGAGCTTCAGCAGAAAGGAATGTCTGGTGGAAAGAGATGGATCCATGGTCCAAGGTGAAGTTTCCTTGGCTGCTGATCTGCACAGCCCAGAGCTGCTGGTTCCTTTGGCCAGGTGCTTAAAGTCTCTAAAGTACTTTTGTTGTGTCTCTACATGATGGATCCAGAAACCTTCTATTTGCAGTAGAAGAGAAAAATCAAATAACGTCTCCCTTGTATCCTTTGTAATTCCTTATTATTTTTAAAAGTCATATTATTCACCTGGCAAGAAAATGCAATTTCAAAGGGCAAAAATCCCTCAAAGCACAAGTAAAGGAAGGGTTCACTTCATGGGATCAGAGCTATGAATTACTTCTGCTGCATTTCCAGTCTGAGCAGAGCTGTCCCAAGATCCTACACGTCTCATGATGCTCTGTCCTGCTCCACTTGCTCTGCAGCCTCCACTCCAGCAAGTTCAGAAGATGTGTTTCTTTCCCTGCAAGTCCCTATTCTCTCAAAGGCATTGCTTAGGGCAAAAGAAAAGGAAAAGCCACATCATCAGTTTCAGATGCAGAAGAAACTGACAGTGCTGCTGACGCTGTGCTGTTCCTAAGCTCAGAGCTGTAACTCCCGAGAGCTGAGGAGCAGATGGTGGGGTTGGGTAGATAACCAACAACAGCCATCAGCTCATGGTCCCTGCAAAGAGTGAGAGGTAGCAGGGCCTGGGGCATGTCCAGAGTTTGGACTGTAAGACCAGTATAAAATGGCATGGACAGATTATCATCTGACATTATATTCTCTGTTACTAAGCTTTTGGCACACTGAAGCTATTTTCTAAAAAATAGCTGGTCACTTCCCTGACTCTCAGCTGTAGGAGGCTCCAGTTCCTGAGCTGTGGGATGCTGCTGACCATCATGCTTCTCTCTCCTGCAAGGGGGCCAAGCACCCCCAGAGCCCAGCTTCCAGCCACGAGTGGTTGTAAAGATCACCCACGCTGTTCCACATAGGGTGTTCAGCAGCAGCAGCAGCAGCAGTGTTAAACCCTGAGGGAAGGGCAGTAGAAGTGCTGTGGCTGATCTTGACCAATGAACTGCTTTAAACATCCATATTCCAGCTGTAACTCTGTCTTCAGTGAGACCTCACAGCCACTACCACACTTACACTTATTCCTCATTTTGGAAGAAACTGGTGTGCTGGATAATTAGGAGTTACAAAGCCACAATTGTGATTTGCCATGTCCCTAAATTTGCTGGTTTCTTCATTGGTGATTTGCTGGCACAGGATGGATTTCAGTTTTTCAGATTGTTTCAAGAATACCAGCTAAACTACAGTCTTTTTTTTTTTTTTTTTTCTTTCCCTCAAAACATCAAGCTGCTGGTGTTGGTGGTGTTTGTATAATCTGGTATGGTCTGTTTGGATGGTGCTTCTACCAGCACCTGAGGCTTCCCCTCTGTAGCTCTGCTTTCTCCCTTGGGCTGATCAAGGACCATGAGTTTCCCCAATTCAGTCAATTCTCTAAATCCCATGAGATCTGCACACATCACCTGCAGGGCGGGCCTAGAGACTCTCTCACCAGTTTACAAATTTCTCTTGCAAAAGCTTTAACAAAAGGCCCGAGAGCCTGGCAGGCATCACAGCAGCCCCTGATGCAGGCTGAAGTGTTGTGACACTGGAGATGAAAGGGCTCTGTCACTCATCCTGGAGCTGAAACCTGAACTTGGCAACCTGCATGACCTTGCCTGGAGAAGCTAGGGAGAGGCTGCTGTACAAACACACAGGGATGCTCCCTGAAAGACCATTTTCAAGCAGGACAAAATGTCACTGAGCTGCTCTGGACAGCATCCTCCAGCCTCACAGGATCTTTGAGCTCATTCTCTGCTGAAGAAATGGAAGGGACATTTAGAGATTTGGTGTCCTGCTGCATAAAGTGCCCCCTTTGCTGTAACAGTGAAGGAAAACTGGCACAGAACTGGGCCCATTAGGAGCACATGCATTAAACACCAGCATCACCCTGCTCCTCAGTGTCACACAGAAGACCTGTGCTCAGCAACCTCAGCACCCACCCCTGGGACACCTGGCCTGGCAGAGCCAGCAGCACAAGTGTTGGAAAGGCTTGAAGCTGCCTCCACCAGCCAGCTCTGTCACACACCCTGTCTCACTCAGCCTTCCCAGCAGGCTCCCAGTCCTACAACCAGCACCAGGAAGGAGCTGCTGCCCTGCATTTCCCTGTCCATCCCTGGGGACATGTCCAACCCACAAGCCTGTTCAAGGAGAGCTTGGGAGAAGCTTCCTGCTGAGGAAGACCTGCATAAATCCAGCTTATAGGAGACTCAGAGATCAGCCCTCCCTGGGGTTCTGCAGGGCAGGACAGGGGTGGCTTGAGGAGCAGGGGTGTCCCACTCCCAGCATGGTCACCAGTCGGGTGCTGGGACACAGGTGAGCACTCGGTGGCAGTGGTGCTGAAGATGTTCTGGTGCCACTCCATCTGATGGTCTCTATAGCAACAGTCAGGCTTTTTCTTTCCCAGCTGATCTGCCAGGAGCAGCAGGTAGATATGACAGAAATTCAACGCTGCTATTAATTTACATGAGCTGGGTGAAGCGTAAGCAAGAGGAGTGTGGGGGATAAGGAGCTGGCAATGTTCTCCAGGCAGGTTCCTTACGCCAGCCAGGCTCACCTTACAGAGATCCCCAACTGCACCCTGGAACAAGAACTGCAGCAGTGCTTTGGGTGACCCAACATTCCAGCCCTCGGGAAGTGGCCTGAAAGGGGGAAAATTGCTTTGGGGTCTGGCCAGGGTGCCTGGGAAAAGGAATATTTGGGTTTCATCCAGCTCTACAAAACTTTCAGGCATGCACAAACCTGGATGTTAACTTATGTCTTACCAGTTTCAGGAATAGAAAGTCTATTTTCCCTGGTGGGGGAAAAAGAAAGTGAACTAAATTCAGTGACAGAAGTGCCTGTCTCAGGCAGTGTTTTGCTACCTGCTCTCCCACTGCAGCCACCTCCAGCAGTTGCTGGGGATGCTGGCATGAGTCACATGTTTGCAGAGTGCCTATAAGCACAGAGCTGCTGGGACTCACACCCAGTTAAACATTTTGGGCTTTTTGGGAGGTGCAGACCATGTCCTCAGTACTGAGCTGCCCCCAATCTTCTGCCCTGGTCTCATGGTCATGATGGCAAGGAGCGCTCCAGGAACTGCAGAGAGGGATGATGTTATGTTTGTTTGTTCATTTATTTAATACCTGATTAGATGAGCTCCCCTTGGTTCCCCTGCGACAAAGTGATTTAATTAATGCTGAAACTGCGCACATGGGATGCGGCAAAGCTGCGCACGGTTGGCACGGGCTACATCTATAGAATGATTTGGGAAAAAGGAAAACGTCAGCATGATAAAAATGGAAAGTGTTAGTGTGCCGTGTGCTGCCTGGAAATGGGGCTGCTACCTTATTCTAAACCTGGATCAGACTTCTAATGAAAGTTAACTTGCTCACCCCAGCTTTTACCATTTAAAAGGAATTGAATGGAACACCCGCCCCCAGCTGAGGGCCAGCAAGTGCTGCCGCAGGAGGCAGGCAGGCTAACACTCTAACTCCTCAGTGCACGAAAACCATGGAAAGCCAGGCGGCAGCAGAACTTCAGTCAGACTATGACAAAAACTGGGAAGAAACCCCCAAATGGTTGCAGGTTTACAACATTGCCCTCTGCAGTGAGGGCAGTGAGGTGGCTCAGCTGTGAGACTCAGGGTGCCTGCACTCCATCGATTGCTTGCCCACCTGGCCAGGGCCACCTGCAGCCCGGCTGCTTCCAAATCCACACCCTGCTGCAGGCACAGATGCAAAGATCACTGGTGAATTTAGAGAAAAGACCCAGGATGAACTACAAGGAGAAGCAAAGCTGCTGGCCAGCCATCAAGTGTGGAAATAGCATGGAGGAGAGAGGGACAAGGAAGGACAACACCGTTTCAAGTGGCAGTCAAGTTGCTTCCTGCCTTACAGACCAAGCACCGCTCTTTGATGCCAGACATTCACAGGCACGACTGAATTCACTCTCTCCTGCCCTGCTGGATAGCATTTTTCATCGTACAACTCTGCTACAACATTTCAGACAGACCTTTACCTGCAGGTAAATACCAATCTGCAATTCCAACAACATCCTCACCAGGGCAAAATCCCGCCTGCCGCGGAGGTGGCTGAGAAAGCTCCTGTGTCTGCCCAGGGGCAGGGCCGCGCCCCCGTCCCATTCCCTCGCAGGGCAGACTGCGCCCATTCCCGGCCATTCAGGCCCATCCAAAGCGGCTGCTGCAGGGCAAGCGCTGTTCCCGGGCCGGCTCCTTCAGCAGCTGCTGGGGGAGCTGCCACCCCTTCCCAGAGCAGCTCCTGCTGGCTGCTAGCAGCAGATGTGAACCTGCGTGTTCCAGCTAATGAGCTGCCAATGCCACCTGCCAGAGCCGGACCAGGCCAGCTTGAGCAACGCTACAACCAACAGTGAGAGGAGCCCAGAGCTTTCCTTGTACCAGAAACTCTATTTTCATGCTTCTGGTTTTAAACCTGGCTGCTAAGGTACACTTCATCTTGCCCAATTCCCCCTCTGCAGGGCATCCACCAGAGAACTTCAGCACTGACTAGAGAAGCTAAAAAGCATCCTAGGCAGCTAGGGCAGCACTAGACAGAATCCTCAGGAACATTTTGTGGTGGTACTAAAGAAATATTTGCACAAAAGGGTTTTACTACGTTTAACTGTTGGTACCTGAAGCAAGCACCGTCCTAACAAAGGCTCCTCCAAGCAGCAGCTATTGCAGAAACACTTGCTAGACGTGAAACTCATGGTGGCCTCTGTGCCTTGGTCCCCTGAGCAGCAGGAACATCTCTAAGCCCCTACATGGGTCATGCAGGGAGAGGGAGGCTGCAGAAATAATTTTAAATAATCACTCACATGCTGAGCAAGGCAGTCCCAAGACCCCAGTGCTGGCCTATGTGTGCAAATCAGACCCTGAAAACTCCACAGCTTTGGATTTTATGTTCCTCTTGGCATCTTAAATCCAAAGTTTGTCTTCCAAGGGCTGAGCCAGGGCCTTGTTTCAGCTGGTGGTGTGCTGGTGTCCCAGCCAGAGGCAGGGGAGGCTTCCTTCTTGACAGCCCCTTTCTCTGCAAGGGTTTCAGCAGGAGCCTGGCCACAGCCCACTGCCCACCCTACCCCCTGCAGCCCTGAGGTGTGGGGGATGTGGCTCCCAACCCTGGCAGGATGCCCAGGGCACACAGCCCCTCCTCCCTCAGCCAGGCTGGAGGGCTCTGCCTGCCGGAGGCACAGCAGCAGCTCCAAGGCAGGTCCCAGCTCCGTGGGATGCTTGCAGGGCCCCGGGGCAGCTTCCTCCTTGGGCAGTTATCATCCAATGATTCTGGGCACCTGCCAGAGGCTTTGGCAGCTGCTGCTTCGGATCCAAGTCCTCTGAGGGATCTACTGGCACAGTTCCCAATACAGGAGGCCACTGTGCAAGAAGGCACTGCAAGGAACACAAAATGCTCACTGAGGAATATACCAAGGTTTGGTATATTCCCAGGGCTGCTAGCTGGATTTGAGAATAATTTGGGTGTCCATCTACTCATTTAACAGCTCCTTAATTACCAGCTGTCTTTTCCTTCAACAGTAATCCATTCTTTGTAAATAAAGCCTCTCATTGGCTTACCTGGTCATAGCACCAGATATTTACCTGGAAACTCCACTTTGGATTGGTGCTACAAAATCAATTAAACCTTCTCCGAGAAGTGAAAGAAAATCCATTAGCACCACTGATCATCAAATGAATAGTGATTCTCTGGATGAATGTTAAAACCCATTTATTCAGGCTTTTGTGCAGGGTGCACAGTCCAGCAATTACGTATACACAGTATGCACATCCTGACAGCATACAAAAAGGCAAAGAGCAACGGGGTGCTTACACTGGGAATGTATATACAGACATATTAAACTGGGATTTTTACATTAGAAAATTATCTGACACTGTTCAGGTATCATCAAGGCTATTAGAAATTGTGTAGAAAACCAATAAAACTTGGAAAGTATCTACTGTCATTTCACTTTACCCAGGCTGGATATAAGTCAGGCTTCCCACACTACATCACTTGTGGACAAAGCCTATAGGATGCCCCAAGTACTCTGGAGGGTCACATTCCTCTAGCACATCCCATTACAAGTTAAAGATTAACACATTAGTCTTATTTCCTGTTTTCCTGGAAATAACAACAGCTTAAATATTTCAAATAGCTAATTTTCTCCTGGGAAAAGACAACAAAGGAAAGATTTAGAGACCACGAGAGAATCAAACACTAATGAAATGTTGTAACAGCATTTCCTGGTCCTTCCAAAAACTCTTCACAGACCAGGCACCTAAGTTAAAGCACTGTACACTGTCCAGATTTACAGAAGTGCAATAGCAGGCCTTGGCAGACCCCAGGTCCTCTGCAGATCTTTACCTTGCTCCTATCCTAAGGGTTGCAAGAGATCGTACTTTTGTAACCTGCACAGAAAGACACAGAGAGATCAAACAGATTTAGCAAAAGGATACTAAACAATAGACAGAAATATGCAGCAACATCATATGAGCCATACTTCACTTCCTGCAGCTATTCCATATATAACTTCTGACTGAAGCTTTTTCCTAAGGTGTCAGCAGAACAAGGGAGCATCACAAACACAGTGATTTCAGAAACACACGATTCTTATGGCCAAGGCACCCAGGGACACCCAGAACCCAACTTCACAGGCTTTCAGCTTGAAGAGCAGGTCCAACTCTCTATGTACTCTTCTATGCCAAATTTTTGCACATGGCAGTTCAGTTTTGCTATCAAATTTTAGAATTACAAAGAACCTAACTGAAAATCCACCCAGGGGGTAGTTTTAAAGGACCAATCCGCTCTTGCAGGTAACACAAACCCCATGTGAGTGCAACACAGATTCTGTTAAAACTGCTCCCAAAGATGGCTGAAATAAAATGCCTTGCGCACAAATACACCAAATATAGGACATATTTGTAGAACATTCAATCACAGCCAGTATGACTTCAGACATATTTTTGTTTTAGCACAGCACACGTGCTGTTTGCTGCGTAAGCTCTGGCATTTAGTTTATTCCGTTTGCTCCTTTGCATGAGCCTTTTGGAGAAAAAGGTAAGGACAGCATAAAGAATCTCTCTCAAATTTATTTATCTCCTAAAGTTTAAAGTTTTCGGCTGGAATCTTCACAATGAATCAAAACTTACTTGAGTAGAGACACATTTCAAAAATTTGTATTTTCCATGTAGAGAAAAACATTGTTGAAGTGGCTTGACAATTGTTTTCCTTTCAGAGAATGATTCCCTTAAATGTATTATGACTAGGCAAAGAATAACCACTATTTTATATTCAACCTTCCTATGTGAACCTTCCTTTGTTGCGAACATCTCATTCTGGTTGTTTTAGAGCAAGAAACACTTCAGCTGTAAGTAGCAACATATCATAATACTCTTCAAAATTAATCAGTAAAACCAGTAAATAACAAAATTTTCTTTGATATTAGTAAGCATGGAGAATAAGCATCTATTCAAAACAAAGAAGCCTTAAATAGGATTTTTTTTTTTCATTTATGAGTGCAGGTACAGTATATAACCTGTAGGAACATCAAAATTCTATACCACAGACTGTTTCCCTCACAGATCATTTTCTGGCACAGAAAGTCAGCAAGAACTTCCAGGGCTTGACCATAAGCAAATAAGGCATGTGGTTAAGACTGGTGCTTTAAAAGTCTGACAGCAATTCCTGGACATGGGTGGGGAGAAGAAACAGGTTTCTGTCAGTGAGTGAAACCGTAGGCTGGGAAGGCACCACTGAAACCAGTGAAATGTTTCCTGGTACCAAGAGATCCCCAAGAACAGCTGGCATTCACAGGTGGCTAAAATCAAACATGCAGATAAGTAGATTGATTTGAGATCAAGAACAGAACTGAATCATATTCACTCTGTTTGATGTGATATTTTTTAAATTGTATTTTAAACACAGTTTTAAAAAGTCTAATTTTTGAAGTTATTCAAGACTGAAGTTCCTATAAGTAGCAACTTGTACATTTCACTTTAATACAACCATTACAAGGCCTGATGCCACATGCTGTATTAGAAATCTCCAGTTTAACCATGCTGTCTATATATTTTTAAATATATATATGTGCATGTACATATATAAATTATCAAGCTCAGTAAACACAAATCAAATCATGATACCTCTCCCTCAGAAAATAGTTTCTTCCATTAAGCTCCAGATTGCAAAGATAATTTCAGTGTCATAGGCAAAAGATAGTTTTACCAAATTGCTGGAGAGGAAAAAAAAGCATTTTTACTCTTAAATTGGTGGAATAAAACAAGACACAACAGAAGTAATTAAGTGAAATATGACTGAAGAAAGATTCAATATTTTCTTCTCCAGTGCTCTCAAAATAATCCAGCAAGTGCAAATAAATAAAAAACCATATGAGTTTTACCAAAGTACTTTTCTATCATGAATTTAGTTTGAGAAGTCTACCTTGTCATACCTAGCTGTCTGCCTCTATTTTTCACCTTAGGTCTAATTAGTTAGCTCAGTGCACCCTATTTTTTTGCTAGGACTGCAAGCTTAAACTTACCCTCACAATGTTTTTGAATTCACAATTATGCAACATCTTCCTTCCCTATCTTAATTTGCATTCTCATATTGAGACAAAGTTATTTAATTGCATTGAAACTGTCAGTGATGTAAACTGAAATCTGTTCTTCAGATGAAATAAAAGACATGACACGTTAGCAAGAAGAAAAAGAAAACAACATAACAAAGACAAGCCCAAACCAAAACCAAAGCCAAGCAGTAAAGCAGCAAAGAGAAGCAAGATGCAAGAACCAGTTCAAAGGAGACAGGGAGAAGCACATATGAAAGGATCATCCCAAAGCATACAGAAGCCACTGTTAGAAAGAAGTAGAATTCCAGAATTTCTTTTTTCATGGCCCTCTATTACAAGGAATAGAGACAGGTATTTTTCCCCCACACCTGCCACTGGTTTTTACAGAGAGGTGTCCTGGGGTGACTTTATGATGCTCGTATCCCCACCTGTCTGTTTGGCCCACAAATAAGTTGTGCACCTTTAAGGCTGTCCTGAGAGTGAAGCAGGGGGAGAGAAGAAGTGTGCAGTTTGTTTGCAGAAGCTGCACTCACGCCACATTCCTGATCCTGGACTGGGTTGTCTGCAGACAGATGGACAGACAGCAGGACAGAGCTCTCCTTTTGCTTTTCAGTTAGTTTTAGCTAGTGAGCTACAGCCCACAAAGGGGACTTTCTGAGTTTGTCATCTCTTTGGAGGGGCAAGAGGTTTTATTGTTTAATACTGTTCTTTTTTTCTTTTGTGCTGGCGAGTGCTTTGCCTGGTAAATAAACAGTTTTTTCCACTTTTCTCCAAGGAAATATTTCCCCAAACCAGCTGGGGAAGGGGCCACTACTTGCTTTCTAGAGGAACCCCTTAGGACTCAGGTATCTGTGCCTATGCTATAGAGGAGTTCAGCTTTTACAAGAGTGACCTGCAGAGAAGCAGAGAAGATTCAAGCCAGACAGGAATATAACAATAAATAAGCCTTATTTAGGACTCTACAGGAAAAGCCAACTATTTCATGGCTGTTTCTTTTTTTCTTTTTTTATTTTTACAGCCAGGACACCTGTTGTGCAGAAAAGCAAAGCTGCAGCACCAGGCAGTTGTGCCTGACAGCTCTGCTGTTTGAGCAGGAATAACCACCCTGCTCCAATGCCTTCTCCTGCCTAGTCCAGACAGATGAGGTACATAGTGAAAGCACAGAATTTCTCTCTCTCCTACATACTCCCTTGTGCATGTGAGCAGAGCTAGGCTCAAAGCTGAACCTCATGGGTATAAACACCATGATTCACATTCTACATTAACGTATTTATTTTCTGACATTTTCTCCAGAAAGCTACCAGCAATTATTAACTAGTCAATACAATTATTTATGCTATAAGGTGGCATATGCCATGCATGTCTGGTAAGCGAACATGCATGCAAAATTAATCCAAAGACTATTTTGAGAAGCAGCAGTAATAGTTCTAAATTTGAAGATGAGTTCTCTAGCTTTGCTGAAAACAACACTAAGATCCCAAATGCAAAAGGAGAAAGAGCTGCATTTCCAAATGGTATGGAAAAGTACAACTGGCACTGAGCAGTGAGACAGGTGCCCAAAACACTGTTGACAAGAAAAGAGATCCAAGAATTCAAAAGGTGAATTAAACTAAAGAAACACTATCAAGGACATGAAACAAAACAGTGGAGTGCTGATTAATGGTGTGAAGATTTCTTAAATTTTTTAGAGTTTTTTCTGATGTGTGAACAAGGTTACCTGAATCTCAAATTAAATCTGCTCACTTGGATGTAAATGAATTTGTTCCCAGCAACAACGGCAGTCGTGATCAGGATCCACTCATCTGTGTATTCTGGATGTTATTTCTCAACTTCGCTGAAGACTGAAATGCACTTGGCAGAAAAGTTTTGCACCTCAGTCTCAATGCAAATTAATCTCTTTCTGGCAACACAACTGCAATTACCATATTCACAGAGATTATTAATTAATCAGAAGCACTATTTGAATAAAAGTGTGGCTCATTAATATATTTTAAGAAAGCATTTGACACAGTAGTCAACCATTCACCATAAGCTTAGTTTAGCAGAACGTTACTGAAGCCACAGATGATGAAGTTAAATACTGTATCAAGTTTAAAGAAGAAAAGGAGGGTAAATAAGAGGCGTGAAAGCTGAGGCTGTGGGGAGCTGTGGATACAAGATCCCACTGAGCTGAGTGCAGGCAGCCGCAGGGCTGTGGAGCGATTACTGTTTCACATGGGGGCACACATGGGTTTCGTGTTGCTGCACCAAGCAGTGGGGCAGCAGAACCCTGCATGTGCACGGCTCCTGGCCCTGCAGAAACGTGCTGGGGCAAAATTCCCACACTGCAGAGGAAGTTATAGCTGTAACACAGAGGCCAGGCTGGGAGCACATGGCCTTAAGAACTCCAAGACCTTTTAGTGCTGGGCAGGAGGCTTTCTGAAAGTCTTCAAATAATGGCAACTCCTCCTCTGTAAATAAGGTACCTTAAAAGCAAACCAAGAAACAAACAAAAAAAAAGAAAAGAAAAAAAACCACAAAAGAAAAACAAGCACAAAAAGCAGTGCAATTGTCCTACCTCTGAGCTTGATCTCTTTTCACCTGATCCACTTATCCAGAGCACAGGAAACATTAACTTTTATGCACACGTGCATTAGGAACATTTGCACCAAGCAGGCCGCCTCCTTTGATGTGCACTTCCATCTCCCCTCGTTTCTTCTGCTGCCTAAAGCCTACTGCTGTGAACAGAAACACTCTTGACATATTATTTACAAAAGCCAATAAAGACACCTCATGGAATACCAGCAATTCAAAATGCTCTGTTTCCTCCTGCTAACTTTGTCTTTCCCTAAACTGTGAGCTATGTGGGCATAATCTGTCCCTTCCTGAGGCACTGCTGCAAGTATTGTGATCCCTTCTGAAGAAATTCTTCTTGGTGAGAAAGTCTTTTGGGCTTGGTGAGTCCTGCATTCACATTGAACACAACATACACATTTGATATGGCAGCAATCTCTTGGGTGGAAGGAAAAAAAAAAAAAAGCCAAGCAAAGCAAAGCTTCTTAAGCTTCTTAATAGCACTCCAAAGTGGCAGTTCATCAACTCAGACAGTAAAGCGAACACAAGTGACAAACTCCATGAATCAAAACAAAACCAGGCAACTGGCCTATGCCTATGGATCAAGACTCAGCTCAGTGAAATGAAAAGTACAACTTGCTCCAGAAATTGACTGCTAAATTTGCTAAGCAGATTATTGGTCAGACACCTGCCACAGGACTATGCTGAAAAGGAGTCCTCCACACAAGTAAATAAATGAGCCAGTAAGGGCATCTAGTGCACATTTGCACTGGGGGTTTTCTCCCCTCACTGAGCCCTCTACCATCACACCAGCCCTTCAGCTTTAAGTTGCCCCTTGCTGCTGACTGGGCCCCAAAGTGGGAGAAAGAGCAGCCAGGCAGAAGTCCCCTGCCTGCAGACCAACTTGCGGGGAGGAAAGGCACTGGACTGTGCTGCTTGGGAACGGAGCAGTGGGACACAGTGCTGGGCAGGTGCCCATGGCCACCAGCCAGAAGCACCTCCTCAGGCAGCCGAGCATTCCCACTGGGAAGCAGGTACCCTCTGCCTACAAGCACAAACACCAGAACGCACCCCAAGGGGGTCAAAGAAATAACCGCAGTTTGTATGCTGATACATTGACACGTATTAAGATTTTCCTGGAAAATGTATCTCCCAGCCAAGAAAAACTGAATTATGTGTATGAGACAACTTCTATTAATAACTGAACTTTACTCTTTTGTAAGGAAGCTTTCAATTTCATGTTGCCACTTTTACTCTAAGTATATTTACAAACACCAGGATCAAATACCTCAGCCCACTTGGATACACCATCGTTGTTAAAAACCCTGACGTATTGGGCAGAACAACTTTTTAGATTATCCATAAGTAAACAGACATGGAAAATGCTTGCATAAAAGTTCCTCTTCAAAAGCAAAATGTTTTAATTAATTATTTTATTCTCCAGATTTTCTTTAAAAATTTAGAGAAAGTATTTGTGGTACTTTTTATTCAGAAGTTTGAAATACCTCATTTAGAACAAACCTTTTTCCTCAGAGGTGCTCAAAGTAGATAATTTGAAAAACCCTAAAGAACATGTTTTAAGAAAAATGCAAAAGCACTATAATGCTTTCCAAACTGGTACAAGTGACAGAAAATGTAGGTTTGGATTTGTAGAACAGACTACTTCAAGAAGACAGAACATCTTCTTGCACAATGAGGCATTCTGTTTGATTGTAATAGTCTGTAAATAGTGGCTCTATTTTGCATCTTTTTCTCTCCAACTCAAGAGCATATTTTTGAAACAATAATCTTTCAAAACACTTGCCTCCCCTTTCAACCACACTGCTGGGAAGCCACATACCTATGCAGAAGCTCTCTAACCTCTCTACAAGTGAGAAACCTCAGAGCTAAGGCTTCAGCAGCAGGGGCTCAAACGAGAGGGAAGTATCAAACTAGAAATATGCATGTTTACAAGCACCAAGTTTTAATTCCTCATGGCAATTCTGCCCTATGGAGCAATAGACAGGGTCATGTGCTTGTACTGAGTGCAAGGCCAAAAAAATTCAAGAGAGAATGGAATGGCACCTGAGAGGAGGTCTAATTGATGTGAGAACATTTTAGCAGGTTATTTGTACACCTATTTACATGGGACTGTTCCTGTCTTTATCAAGTGTATTAGAAAAATGAAAAAGCCCATTAACTTGCCATTGTTTAAAGCACATGGCCATGCATGTGTTTGACAGCACTGTATACTATAAGGCACAGTATCAAAAGAAAAAAAAACCAACAAAAAACAAAGAGACCAAGGTTTAACAATAATTAAGATATTGACCCATTAAACTAAACTTCACTTAACCAGGGGCTAAGCAATATGTAGGCAGTGATTGAAAGTTCTTACATTACCCACAGAGCTCTTCTATGGCCAAATTACCCTCTACCCTCTGTTCGCAAGAGAGCAAATTTGCTGTGATGATTCACATCCTGTTTTGAATCGACAAACACTAATGCTTCCTCCTAACTGTATGTGGTAATTTCTTAAGCAAAATACCATTCTCTAGGGGTACAATTTGGTTTTTTTTTTAATATCATTCTGACCAGAGTGTGAAACAAAAAGATCAAAATTTCTACACTGCTCTGGAAAGAGAAGCTATTGGACTGTGCTCAGTAAAGTGGTCAGAAAAAAAAGGGCATTAAATAACAACAGTGGACCTCAGAGAAATTAACTGTATCTCTTTATTGTTAACCAATGAATGTTATCCAAAATAGTAGATGTAATTGTAGCTTAATTGTACAACACAAAACATGATGCTAAAGGAAAAAGCACGTGGAAAATTACTTCACTGAGTAATCATTAGATGTATTCTTAGTATTTCTGCACCAGTAAGTGTTCCCAACTGCTGGTGACAGCAGCTATTACCACTTTGTTCATTGTGAAAACCTGTATTACAAATGGTTGTTCCTGGTTGTTTGAATTAAAAAAAAAAAAAAACAAACACACAGCTTTATAAATGGATCGAATCCGTTCAGTCCTACTCTACATGTTGCAGATTTATGAACAACAATCTTTACCGGTGTTTTCTCCAAACACTGAAACTGATGGATCAGTGTTAGTGCACACTTTTCAGGGAAAAATGAAAACTCACTGGAAGCACAGTATTTCACCTGCCATGCCAAACTGTTCAAATACTTCAGAAATTTGCTTAAGCTTCGGTGTATGAAGCCTGGGAAACAAAAACTGTTCTTACAATGCACTGCAAGTTGAAACACCAACTTCCACCAAGCAGCATTTTAAAGCATGTGCACAGCATCTGCACATCAGTCTTCAAGGTCAAGCAGATATGTTTAGCCCCACAAACCAAAAATATATTAATGCATCTTTATTTAATTTTCATGATGTCACCCCACATAGCCAAACTTTAACTCCGCAAAATAAAAAAACAAACTTGGTCAGACTGTTCATGAGAAATTTAGACCTATTGTGCATGAAAAAAAATGTTTAATAAAATGGCAAATTTTAATAGATGAGTGTAAATTTATGAGTGCATAATATCAAACAGAAAAAAAGCTGAACCATCCTCAGAGAAACCTAGGTTCTTCCACTGTCAATATTTACTAGGGTACTCTAACATAGGGAATAACTGAAGTCCACATTAACAGCAAAGTTATTACTAAAGTTCAATTTCTAAGCAAATTTCTTAAAAGAGCAGGTTTCCTTTTCAAGAGGGAAAGGACTTAATAATCTGACATCAGATATGACAATTACAATACTAGCTTCACTGAAAACTGAAGCTACAAACACTTTTACTCCAATTCTGGGAAATTTCATTTTGTATTTGAAACCCAAACTGACTGACACACACATTCTACACCCCTCCCAGAATATAGTATACCAGTGACAGGTTACAGCTTTAAAATACACCAGATGCTTTTACAATTTAAACTCAACAGAAGGCAGTTAGACAGTACTTAACATTATAAATCCATAATAAAGTAAAATAAAATTATAGGAGTAAGGTCTCCTAGCAATTTTTGATGTTACTGTGTAGTGACAGTAAATTTAAACAGTTATTTTCATGGTGTTTGAAGGACCAGTCATCATGTACATAGTAGTGAGGTAGGATACTGTCCCCTCCCTGGGACTGATGTTTTCATATGCTCCCTTGCCAGAAAGGTCCAGGTCTCCCTACTGCAAATAAAATAATTACAAACAAATAGCACATTAAGCTTTGTTTATTTTTTCCCTCTTTGATCCATTGGAACATTTTGCACATCTAAAAGAATCAGCTAGGAAAAGCAATACTTACTCAAGCCTATCAGCAGCCATGTGCTGCCCACAGGTAGTGTTCCATTTAAAAACATTTCCTGGAACTACCACCTGCCATCCAGACCTTTGTGAACAGGTAGGCAAAGAAAACCATCAATGATGACAGGACATGAAACACCAAAGAATTTCACTTGGGAAAAAAAAAACAACAACAAAAAAACCAAAAAAAACAAACACAAAACCCCCCAAAACAAAATAAGAAAAAAAACAACCAAAACTGAAAGTGAGCAGTGTTAAACTCTTAATGGAGTAGCTACATTGAAAACCAATTTCAAACTTCATACTGAAATAGGATCTATCCTGTTTAGGTACAGTTTCATTCTTCTTTCTATTTCTTAATGTTTAAGCAATATATACACTTGTCAGTCATTAAATACTTCACATCTGTTTCCAAAGGTGGGGGGGGAAACCTAAACAAACAAGGAAACTGAAAGCACAATGGGGAAAAAACCTGCTCTTAACCTCCACACCCTCCCCCCACCCAAAACCTAGGGTTAACAGACTGCCTTACTGTTGAATAGCTTCCCCTAAATTTGTCTTCTAGTCACTGTAGTCAACCTGGTATTAAGTGCTTTGGCAAAGTGGGGTGCAATCCATCAAATCTGCAAAGGCCTGCTTTTTTTCTCTGTTGGTGGTTCAGCTTTACGAGGAACATATATGCAAAATACCAGCTCTCACATTGCTTCAAACTCATCAATACGCTGCTTTGTATTGCCTTGTCGGATTTGCCGGAGAGTCTTGTACTTATCGCGGCCTGCTTTTACATTCTCAGCATGAAGGACATCATTTTGTGTTTTCTTGGTTTCATCTCTGGCTTGAGCCAACTCTGAACTTAAAGCCTGTTGAATAAAATATTTGAATTTAAGTGCTTTGACTAATCCTTTAATAGTTCTGGAGTTTCTGATAATAACTATTCTGCAATCTGGATAAGAATTGCTTGAATGCCAACCTATGGAATGCTTGTTGTGCTCCTCAGTAACTCAAGTTGTGAGGTCTATCAGAAGGAATGTAGAAGGAAAGATAAGGAGAGCATAGGATTCTTTCCTTACATGAGTGTAAACATCAAACTATATTTTAAAAAAGCCCCATACACCATAAAATCCAAGAAGAAAGGAACCAGCAGGATAAAGCAAGAAAATCACCTTATTTTTAAATTTTTCTGTAACTAAAGACTTATCTCCCTCATCTGGTCAGTGACTGACCAAGCAAGAATACTACACATGCATGCTACTAAGACAATGCTGCCAGACAAAGTAGTAGCTTTCCTTTTCTTCTGTTTTCTTCCCAAATAAACATCTTGTAACGAGGAAAAGGGCTACCAGTACTATAGATTATTATGCTTTGAGGGAGAAGATTTAGCCTGGGAGGAATTGCTCAGTTTTAGGGAAATAAATAATCCAAAATGGGTGTAATTTGAGTTTTTGCATTTACAACACCTATGAGTGACTACAAACAAACATAAATACTACCAAGCAAGCATCTGTTCATACCACTTAATTAGTTTTGGTATTGATAAAGGAAAGCAGTATGTTTTAACATGCAGAGTTCTGGAAATTATATAATTATTAGAAACATTTACTGGCTAATGCAACAGCATAGTTACACTTTAAAGCTATAAAGCACAATCTTGCTATATACTCCATTTCTAGAACACTGTGAATGATATTGGTTGGTAAACTGGTAATAAATCTATCAAATGACAAAGAAGCTGTTTCCTTGGCAGACCATAACATCAGTGAAATTTCTCACAAAAGAAGGATGAAACCCCAAAGCCTGAATTGTGCTGATACAACTATGAATCTTCATTACCTGGAGCTGTTTCTTAACACGTTCATTTTTCTGTGTTTCTGTTACCCGTTCTTCCTCACTCCTGTGATTCATGACACCATCAGAAGACAGTTCTGCACTGGCTTCAGCATTGTTCTCATCATGTTCATCGTGTTCATTCTCTGTTGGAGGAATAACTGGTGGGGGTGGAGGTGGAGGAGGAGCAGACATCACAGATTTCAGTTCTTCTTTGGTCTTTTCCAAGTCCTCTTGGGCTGCAAAAGCCTAAATACAGTAAACAGTACTTAGTGTCTTTTTAAATGATTTATCAAGAGTCAGGAAAATAAAAATTTGAGATGTTCTCAGACACACGAAACTGTTCTTTATGACTGACATGACAAGCTTAGACACTGAAAACTGTTTCAAATAGAGACACAGTAAAAACCAGACATGACTCAAAATAAGCTGTACTAGGGGGTCCAGCTATTTCCAGCAGTAGACAAGAGAAGAGCAAAGGAATAGAGCAATCATACCAATTGTTTTCCAACTTTCCTAGCCTTCTGAAATTTAAGACTCAGGAATTTCCTAGATCAAAGGTGATGACTTCAAATTTCATACTTAACCAGAACTTATGAAAATTTGCTCAAATCCTCTTGGAACTCACACACAGAACCTACTGACATTCCATAGCTGATTATAGATTTTATGAAGAGATACTATTTTGCTTTAAATTTTTGCCCAGCTTCATTTACCGTGCCTTTGTTAACCGTTTTGGTTCAGCTTTCCATCAAACCTCATGATTTTACACATCTCCTGAGGTGTTTTCCTCTCTAACACAAAGCTCCAATCTATTTCACCGTCACACAAAAGGAAGGAATTTCTAATCTTTGACCATACCTTTGTAATGAGTCTGCCCTCCCTTCTTGACTATGTAATATCAAGAAATGAGTTAAACAGAAGCATGGGCTGGCTTCAGTAGACTGGAGGACAAAAACCTTTAAGAAAGACTTTTCTGAAGCCTAACAGAAAGGGAGAGATTTGACCCCATGGACTTCTAGTGAAATTTCCGCACTCATTTCCCTTAGCCCTTTTGAAGTTCTGACTTCACACAGCATGGGCTCATTACTTTGTGCTGCCATTCTGAAGCTTCCTCTTCTTTCTTTTTCTTGGCCTCCTCTAGAAGTGCAATCTTGGCTGTGAATTCAGCAATTTCTGCTGCCTGAAACAAACAAAAGAACAAGGAAGAAGTTTTAATTTGGTATCAGTCTGGCTTTGCAGTAGAAGAAAGTAGAGCCTTTGCTATGATCCAGCTTGAAAAGTTAGTTATCATCCACCACTTCTCTGTGAAAAATAGAAATTTTAAGCGCACATGACAGAGGGAATGAATCAGAGTACTCTTGCCTAACGGAGATACGTCCAGGAAAAAAAATATTTCTCTTCTGCACTTCCAAAGCTTGCTGGGAAACAGCAAGCTGTCATTACAAACTAGCATTTCAGGCTATTTCAGTCTAATACAACTTCAACGGTCCCACCATTAAGATTATGATTCTGGATCATAATCTCAGTACTATTAAACTAAATCTCGCCATCAGAATTATGTGCCAAGTTTACAGAAGATCAAGAGAACAAGTTTCCCAAAGGGCTGCAGAAGGAAGCTACTCTGGTTCTCAGCTGGATAAGCCTAAAACTATTAGAAAGAGAATGTAATAAGTGTTGTCACTCTGAAATGTGGTGGTCATCTTTTCATCTTCTACAGATCCAGAGTTTTATTTTTGCCTTGTAACACAGTGGCAAGTCTACCCCAGTTTTCTAAAACAGTTCCCACAACACTCTGTAACGGTATCCCAAGTACTTTTGTGTTTCAATGTACTTCCTCATTTGACATAATCAAGGGTAAAGACAAAATTTTCAACTGCCTTTTCCAATTTTAATCCTATTTTGAAGAAAAAAATAAAGTTTCTTACTAGCTGCTCCTGGTTCTTCATTTGATCAGCTGCCTGCTTGGCTAGAGCAGCTTTGGCTACTTCAGCTGCTCGACGCTCTTTTTCCAGGCGTTCTGCTTCCTCTTTTGCACGCTTCCGTTCTTGATCCAGTTCTAGAGCCTTTCGGGTCTGCTCCTCTAGCTCTGCCAAGAGAAAGGTTTGCAAACAAGGTATCACCACCTAGCTCTTCCTCCAATGTATCACAGATACCAGCTGTAATATGCCCAAAATAAAGTAACCTAGAACACTAACCAAGATTTACAAGACCACCTCAAGCTAAGAAAAGCTGTTGAGCACGTTACCCAGAGCTCCGTTCCGTGTCTGGTTTCTCTCCCACTTTAAGATATTCTTTGGATGTACTTCATCTCACCTGACATTTCTGACAGCCTAGTGTTTCTGAAAAGTGTCACTCCACTGATAAAAGTAAAAACCCAAACACAGGTACATATACATGCACGTGCTCCTACCGTGAGGATACTTCATGTACATTTAATCACTCTCTTAAAGAAAGCAAAAAAACTCTTCATATTGAAATGCCTGACAGATTCCTTAATTGCAGGTAAAAATTTAAGCACATGCCTCCAGCAAAATGACTTAAGACCCACTGGAAGGGTCAGAAAAATTCTTTGTATATCAGAGGAGGAAAATTTTAAATCAAGGGAGAGATAATACCTGTCCAGCTGTGTGCATAGCAAAATATTGAAATCTAAAGGACAGAACCGTTAAGTGAAATAGGAAGAAGTAATAATCTAGAAGTACTGCAAGGTTACATTTACACAGACAAAATTATACTCCTCCCCAACAAGAAAAACTAGGTGACTATGAAAAACAGTCTTTCTAAAGTTCTTTGCTGGTTCTAATGATAAGATTTCTGCTATGATCTTGGCTAGGCAGAGCTTTCATAGTCTCCTCCAATAGAAAAGCTAAAGAACTATTCTTTTTTTCCAACAATCCATTTGCCTTCACCATAAGCTTTAATACTATAAAAGCACCTCCCCAGATATGCTGACACATGCTTCATCTTTGTACTTCTAGTGTTATGTAGTAACATGACCATTACTCTTCAGTTGGTTTCCCAGGCCTACTACTACAGTTATAAATTTAAATTAACAGCATCACAAGTATGTGGGGTTCTACAAATCCAGCACCTAGAAATTAAATAAAACAAAACTACTTAAAAACACTACTCAAACAAATCTTCCTATGAAGATGGAGAACACAAAACTAACACAGACCATTTATATAAAGACTTTGCCATGTGTGCATAGAAGGCTAAAAAGACCAGCAACACATTAACATTTTGTATTGTATCAGAAATTAGGCTATATTGCTCACAAAGTTATGAGAAAATGCGTATTGTCAAACCTTCAGAATTACTCTGACACTGTCCTGTCTTGGGCAAAATAGCTCTCCCTAAACAATTCCACAGCACAATTAGAGTGTTACTTGTCTGGATGTGTCCAATCTGTTCTGCATTCAGACTGAAAAATGCAGGTGTAGAGCTGGAGAGCAGTGCCAGGCATATGCAATTTATTTGCATAGAGTTAATCAGAGATTCTCTCTATGATGCTTGAAACCAAGGGTTAGGAAAAGAAAGGAGCGACAAAACTTTTATGAATGTGAACCACACCTGAAGTAAGGGAAAAAAAAAAAAGAACATGGAGAGGAGGGACTGGAAATCATGGAGGTAAGAACTCTACAGGGTGAATAAACACAAAGAACTGTGATTGGTGAAACAACATGTTTTGTCACTCATGTCTGACAATTTCTCAAATCTTACAAGGGAATAGGAAAGGAGGAGGAACAAGGAATTTCCAAATGAAAAGCTAAATTCAACAAAATCCTAGAGAAAGTACTTTGAATCTTCCCCTCTAATTTCCCTGCTCCCTTCAACTCCAGGTGTTCAGCACTTTCAGTATTTCATAATTCTGAGTTGAAGTGTGTATGCATTAATTTTCTTTTTACTAAATCAAAACTTTTGCTACATTAGAAGTTGGTTTTATATTAAAAAGATACAGACAAAAGGACTCACACATTTAAACACTGCAAAAGAATATCTCTCATATCAAATAGAACACCACTAAATTCTTGCCACTCTTAGTAAAAGAAACTTAGCCCCCCCCATCTCTCACCAAAGTACCAAAACACACTTTTGACATAGAAAAGAATTGTGGAATTGAAGGACCCAGCTAAACTAAACATTGTCACTAGATTTAAGAAATCTATGACCTCACCTTTCTGAGCTTTCATTGTTTGCTCCTCAATTTGTCTTAAGCGCTCCATTAATTCCTCCTTTTCACGCTCTATTCTTTCCTTTTCCTTTTCTGCTATCTCCCTTTTTTTCTTCTCATTTTCTAATTGTGCTCTGCAAAAAAATAGTGAAAAGGTTTTTTTTTTTACTCTCCAACATATTAAATGACACTCTTTGGGTGCAGGTAGCAAATTTTTCAGTTTACTCAGCTAGCAGGAAGGACAATTTTAAATACTTCTAATCCTTTTTCTACTTCAAAATACTGTAGAGAAGAACAATTCATGAAGAGGACTGATAATCAACCTTGGTTATGGTTCAGCCAGGTAAATCTAGAATTATATCTGCATTTTAGGCATTATGTTTCATCTGGGCTAGAAACAGCAACAGTATTTTTTAAATACATTAAAGGTAAGCCAGGACATTCTTCACTGAACTTGCTTAAAGGGTTCACTCAGAGCATAAAACTCCCTATGAATCAAGAAACAGAGAGGTAAGACTTGCACAAAATACATAACAGGAACAAAAGTACAACTACTATTACTGTGCTGGAAGCTCAAAAAAGATACGCTTTTATATTAAGACAGGGGAGCTGTGCCAATTCACAAACCAGCCTACACAGTGCAGAAAGAAAAGCGGTTCTCTCTTTTCTAGAATTCTAAGCTATACTATATTCTATGACTTCTTAAAAAGGTAGAATTTTTTTTCTGTTTCATGGAAGTTTTTTAATTACCTTTCCAATTGTTTCTGATGTTTCTCTTCTCTAGCTTGGGCCTTCATCTGTTGCACTTCAATTGTATCAGGTTTCCTCCTTCTCATGTACAATTCATGATTTCCCATACACAGTGCCAAAATTCGCTTGTTAATTCTCAGACGGGGTGCATAAAAAACAAAATCCTAGGAAAGAAGTTATTCCAGTATATCCATTAACCTAAAAAAGCACACTTAGACAGGATTCAAAGCATTAATGCATTCTTGCATTGGTTAAACGAAAACTTACAAAACTTTTGATATTTTGAGCAAGTGAACACCATAATCTATAAACCTATAATCTATAAACCTAGTTACTGTCAGAGACTTAAATACAAAATTGCACCTTGAATACTCCAGGAATTAGCTAGTTTATATAAAATATTAATTTCTTTTTTTAATGATACTATTCTCTATTCTGAAGTCATTTGACCTAGAAAGTCTCATGAAATTTGCTGTTGGAATAAAAAAAAAAGCAAAAAGAAAAGGTAGAGAATTTACCATCTTATGCTGTCTTTTCAATGCATCACAGAGTATTAATTGACATAAAACCTCGCAACAATTTAGGAGTATCAATGAGAAGGAAAAGAGAGAAAATAAACATACCATATTTCAAATGAACATTTTCTTTTGATTACTGACTATTCTATCAGTAAAAGTAATAAATGTCGCCAATATTTACTCATGCCTTAATGCCAGAGCAAGTCCCTGCAGACTTAAATCTCTTCATATATCAAGTGATGCTATTGTACACACTACTTACAGGGGCCTTTTTGTCAATTGGCTTTATGACAAATTTTTTGTCGTTAAAAGAGATGTTTCTTATTTCACTCCAAGGAAAACCAATCTTGGGTGTCAGCCTTCAGAGAGAAGAAGTTCTCATTAGAAGCAGCAAGGATGTGCACTCTATATACACATGAATTCAATAAGGCTTCTGTCTGTACCATTCTCACTACTACACCTAGCTACATTTAGAATATTACATTTACAATATTATGTTTCAATGTGAACATTAACAACAGTTCAAGCATATTTTGGTAGATTTTTCTTTTTACAAATATTCCATCAAATTATTTACATTTTAATAAATTACATGGCATTGTAACAATAGAAATTTTGATTTGTGACTTATTCTACTACTATTACCTAGATGATCATGTACTCATTCCTTATATGGCATTAGTGATCAATGAGTACATCATGATCATGTACTCATTCCTTATATGGCACTAGTAAGTGTATTTTCACTTGAAAGAGTAAATACTGAAATGTGAGAAACTGCCATTCCAAATACTGAAATTAAAGTAACTTTCAGCCATGCTGTACTTCCATTTAGCTCAGATTTGTGATCTTACATTTTCAGAATTCAAGTTAAATTTATCTCCCTTGCATCTTAAGTAAAATACACTAAATTCAGAAACCGTTACAGTGCTACGCATCAACTCCATGACAGCAAATATTTTTCTGTCAGCACAGACTTTTTTTCAATTCATATTATCTTAATTATAAATATCAGAAAATATTTAAGTATTTGATTGCTAACATCAGGAGACAGGAAATACCAAAAAATTGCCTCATAGCTCAATCTCATCTGAACATTTTGAATATTTCCTGCTTTCAGGAGTTATATTGCCATCTAATGGCAATTAAGGTTTACAGAATTTTGTTACAGAGTATATACATCTAAAGTTGACTGCTCCCATCTGGAATTTGACCTATCATGTGTAACTTCAAATCACTGTGAATGGTCTGTTGACATGAGATCCTACTAACAAGCGCTTGTAAAGAAAGAAAAGAGCAAGTCTGTTGTTCTATTTCCAAATTCTTCATATTTCCCACATTTCAGCTCTTCCCTCTTCAAGTAGAAGAGATGATTTGATCTCTTTATCAGGACACATGAACGACCTATTTTCTTTGGTGTCTAAAAGGTTTCACTTTTAAATTTCTAAGTTTTTCATGCTCCAACATCTATACTCCTTGTTATGGCTCTTACAAATGTTTCTCATTAAATACATTGCTTAGCTTTAAAATATCCTTTTCATCCTGACCCAAGGGAATGTTTTGAGTGAAAAGAATAGGAAGAAATCATACAAAGATGGTTTAGCGCAGTAATCCATATAAAGCAATGTAAATTTAAACTTCCATAGAGCTGCTCTTCGTTTCCCTCCTTTTGCTTCCCTAATCTTTAAAATTCAAACATTCTGGCAGTTAACTTCTCTCTCTCTTTTTCTATCTCTTACATAGATTAGAAGGAGAACCTGTCTTGTCAGATCTTACTGAACACACAGTAAGGTGAGGGTTGTACAATCTCAGATAGCAACTCCCAGCACAGAACTGCAAAATGAGTATTTCCCACTTACTTATCATCGTGCTCATAAATATTCAGACCCAAAGCATCAACTCCTAGCCACAATTCAGTTCCTTTTTTATTCTTTATTTCAAAATAGTTGACTCCATACATTTCCAAGTCTTGTGCTATCTTAAGGTATTCCATCATAGAATCTTCCCTGATGAAGAAGAAAAATTGGTATAGTTTAGACAACAAATCATAAGTACAATGTAAGAATAAGGGAACTACAGAAAAAATAACTGGGGTAAGATTAGTTATGAATTAACTCTCTCTAAAATAGTTTGACTCAGATACCTTTAAGAGCTCTATACCCTAATATCCACGTAGAGTCCAATCATTGCACTTTGTCTTTCTGCCCCATGAGTCAAGCAAATAATAAATGTATTTTAGAGGCAGGCAACTGTGGATGAAGGCAGTTGACAGCCTTACCAGAAAACATGTAGGTAAACCAACAACCTAGCTGGAAACTCAACTCTCATGGAAATCCTTCATAACTACCTACCTTGGTCAGTATAAAAGAAACATTTCCCAAACAAATACCTCCCAAAATACACCCTAATAATAATGAAAGGTGTCGTGAACATTTTTTACATAATTACCTTAACATTCCCCTGTGCTCTTCATGCCAGTTCTGTATTCTTTCTTCCCACTGTTCTTTTGTCAGTTTGTGCTGTTCTAACACACTGTGAATAGAAATTGTTGCTCTTAAACAACACTGACAACAAACTTAACCTCTTTTGTAGCATAGCACAACATATGCTTGAACTGAATCAACTTAAAAGATGACTTCCTATATACTGCTCATATTTTCAGCACAGAAACAGAAACTTTGTATTTCAACAAATTCCCTTCTAAATTCTATTTCCAAATTAGAAGGGAATTTGTTGAATTTGTACTTCCAAATTCCCACACTAAAATACTGTCAATAAAAGTCACCTCTTTTTTCTTGGTATTCTATATTCTTTGTAATATAAAAGTCACGCCATTGCATACCTCAGCTAAGTCATAAAATGTAATGTTTACAACAGCTGAAAATGCACACCTATAGAATCTTCTTTACAACAGCTGAAAATGCACACCTATAGAATCTTCTTTATGCACCTAGAGATTAATTTTGCAGCAGAACAATGCTGCAAATTAATCTCTAGGTGCATAAAGATACACCCAAGCTTTCATTCTGCTGTCATTTGAAAGAAAAGGTAAGACATTACAACAAATTAACAGACAACCTTGTTGAGGGTTTTTTTTGTAGTTTTGGGTTCTTTTTATTTTTCCTTTATGAATAAAATCAATAGGGAAGCAGCTTCAGAAAGTAATTAAATGTTTAATCTACAAGAGGTTGCAATGATGGAATTATATTTTGGCCTACTGGAACTTTCAGTGTAGTACTGCAGTAATAAATCAAATGCATGTGATAACGTTATTATGCTTTCATTCCAGGCACCCAGCATTTCAGGTGTTTGTGGAGAAGCTGTTTTAAAGGACAATTAAAAGATCATCTGAGCATTTTTCCACTGAAAAGGAACACCTTTAGTATACAAATTTGTGTTGTACTCAAGCACTGCAATATATTTTATTTGCAGTACACTTACTTTCAGGAAATTATTGTCATTTAAGTGTGTAAAAACAGGAAAACTGAAGAAAAGGAGAGAGTATCAAATTAATTTTAGTTACTTCTGAATTGGAGTATTTTGATTTTAATTTGGCAGAAGCAGGCCTACACTAACATTAAATTATTTTGGAATACTTTGGAAATGTGTAAAATTAAATCTGTGCAGATGTTTGTGGACAGGACAGGAAATACATGTCAAGAAACATGTGGCCGTGATGCTTCTTCATTAAAGTCTAAATCAGGATCTCTAAATTTTACTAGCAAAAAGAGGAACTCTAAGAAAGCCACTCTTAAATGCATGTTATCACTTAATATTTTATTTATAAAAAATGTGCTTTAGTTAAGTTTATGTGCACCATTTGGTGCAAAACCCATCTCACTCACCGCTGGGGGAGAAGCCTGTCATTGGCTAGGTAGCCCAGCTTATGGATCTCCTTACTGTAATCTCCATACTTGGACTGGACAGCATAGGAAGCCAGAAGAACTGCAGTTTCTGGTGGGCAATATATTTCATCATTTAAGATTGACTCTTTGACTTGCAGGAAGAAAAGTCTCTGAGTTATTTCCTGAATTAATTCTTCAGATACATCCTCTGGAAAAAACTTGGCCCTGAACTTAAACTGCAAAGGATTTTCTTTCCGTACATCTTGCTGCGTTACCTGAGGGAGAGGAATAAAGAGAAAAATAAACAGAGCACTACATGGTAAATTAAATGTGATTTAATAGTACTTAAGTCTTTAGCTTCTCTACACTGAAACCCACAGTTTCCACACAAGCCCACTGTGGAACCCACTGAAAGGTGCAAACAAGTTTGTCAATTTGAATAAACCAGACAATTCTGAAATACTACTTAAAGGCTGATTAAGTTGTTTTTTGGGTGGTTTTTTTGGTAGGCTTGTGTGAATTTTTATTTATCACAATAAAGATCTGGAAACTAAGAAGTTGCAAGAAATTAAAAAGATCAAATTATATCCAAGGATGATTTGCAGGAAGTAATAAATTAGGGTCTAACAATGGTTCTTCAGCAAGAACTACAGTACATTACTTCAATGTGAATATGGAGTTGGATTCTTTTAAAAGTGTTTCAACTATTGAAATAAATATATGCACTTTGTTCCTGTCTCTGTGTATCTGTACCACTACCAATGTTTATTGTGCATGAAACAAGACACATATGAAATTCTAGGAGACAGATTTGGTGGTTGGCAGGCTTAACTGACTGGATTTTCCACAGAGGAGAAGCAAAGATTACATGAGTGCAGAGAGTAGGACTTGCTCCTAAAACCCACCCAATTTGCCTCTTAATATTGAAGATAAAAAAGGTATTCTTGATTAGTTTGAAATAAAAAACAAGTATCTCCATTCTAATCGGTGGCATTAACAAATAATCTGACAGCCAATATTAAAATAAGAAGTGACTATTCAAATTCACAAATACAATTTAAAGTAAAATGAACCAGTTCCCAGTAACTGGGAGATACAAGGTACTCAATGTCGTTTGGGAAAAAAAAATATTATCCTACAGTCTACCTATCAGATACTTAAATTTTAGAAACAGATTATTTTGCCTTATTTCATGATTCATAGCTGTATGCATACAAATTCCTGAGGCTCAAATACTTTCATAAACATACCCAAACTGTAAAACAATAATTCTATTATGTTCTGCTACATGAAAATGAGATAATCATATGAATTCAACTTTTCTTAATGCATGCATGCATGCATGCATTCCACAGTACTGGAAACTATCTGCTCAAATTAAATATTGATGCAGCTTTGCATATTCTTTATAACTAATCTAACTTAACACTATCTTGTCATTTAAAGCACACGAAAAGCAATTTTTCAACTAAATTTGAAGCCAGCCATACCTCACTTAAGATATTAAATCAGCAAAGCTTATACAATATATTCAAACTGTACACTTGGCTAAATATGAGGGAATTGTTACCTTTTTATTTAGCTTCAGCCAAGTTGAGTAGCCTTTGCTGTCCACATACTGCAGCCCAAAAAACCAGACTTCACGAAGACCAACAGTTTTCACCACCTACAGATAAATGAGCCATAATCATCAGTCATCACTACAATACATTTTTTAACTGGCTTGTGTAGCTTAATAAAGCTACGTGAACAAACTGAAATGTAATCAAGTCTTACAAGAACAAAAAAAAGATGAAATAGTAGCAAAACATCAAGTTCAGAGAACCCCAGAGTTCCAAATAAACTCAAACGCTCCAAGCTGTCAGCTGGAGCATGCAGCCCACTGTGCAGATCAGCACCTGAGGAACAGAAGGTAGTAACAGGACCCTGAGGTTATAAAGCACATCTGGAAAGTGACCTGCAGCCCTATGGGGAAGTGAGTACACTCAGCAGAAGACAACTGGTAAAATGATAATAAAGAGTAATATTTGTGAACAAGTATGATGTAATGAGGATGAACGGCTTCCTTCAAATAGTTCTGCCATCTTCTAAGAATTAATGATAAAAGGGGTAAGGATGATCTCCTAATTTAACATACACGACTCTCCTGTAAGATTTCAGATCAGGTCTACCACCAAAAGCTACTAAAAAGCAAAATTGTCCTTGACTAGAGGAAAGGCTGTTTTATGGATACACTGCTTAAAAAGATGGACGAAAATCACAAGCTGTTTTCACAACAGAATTGTAGTGTAACCACAAGGGAAGTCTCCCAGGACTTCAACAAAGGATGAAAATGATGTGACAAAAATCTGATGCAAAAAAACCTTACAGAAAGATCTGTGAGTAATGGTAAAAAGATGAACCTCAATAAAAGATCATATTTAATAAAAGCAAAACACTGTACATAAAAGATAATTTAAATTATGTGAACAAAGTTCTAATTGTAAAGCAAAAGGCAAGAAAGCTATTACATTACTATACACATGTATGATATTCACAAATCTCTAATTCTACATAAGGACTGATCACATCAACTTTAAAAAAAAGGATGCCGCAGCAGTGGAAATGTTTCACAAATGTTGAAAAGAATGACCAGTGACTTGGAACATTTTTGGCATAGCTAAGACAAACTAGGGCTACTGACAGAGAAATAAGGAAGGCAATGATAAAGGTCTATAAAATTTGCATGGCATGTAGAAGGAAAATAGGGAATGATTGTTCATTATTTCTTATAATGTAAGAATCAAGAGAATCAACAGAAATCATGACATAGCAGGCTCAAAGCAAACAAAAGAAGCACTTTTACTACAGAGTATAATGAAACTGTGGAACTGTTTACAAGTCTTTTGCACAGCAAAAGCATATTTGGATTTAATAAGCAATTAATCAGAAAGGTCCAGCAAAGATTATTAAATGACTGTAAACTCTGGCTCCAAAGATCATGTATAGTAGTACTTACATATGTCCTCAGGCTGGACCATGGTGCCAAGCTGCTTTACTGAAGGCTGTTTTATGGAAGCATTCAGATGCATGTGAAGTAAATAGAATTTTACACATAGATCCTCCTCCACTTTAAAGTAGTACTATCGGGTTGCAAAATTAAGATTTTGAAAATTAGAAAATGTCATAAGATAGCTATGCAAACTTACTTCTGCTGCCTTGCATATTTGAATAATCACTTAACAACCATTCGAGTGTGCATCTTTTTTCCTCCTTTATCATTTCACCATCAAACTCCAAAGCACAAAACAGACAATGTTTGTGGATCCAACCTGATTGATGCCTTGACTGAGCATGGTTATTTCCTCTAGAATGTCCACATCATTTACTTTAGACCATAAGAAATGCTTAGAACAGGTCTATATTACTAGTATGGTCCCAAGCAGCATTAAATTTGGTGCCCCAGCTTAGGAATTTCAGACCTGCTATTTCTTTTGGCACAGATCTCCTATACAACACTGATCAAACTACATATGGCTTTATCAGATGACTGAGAATGCTCTTTACCCAGCTGCTGTCCAAGCTGAGCCCTTGTACCTTATCACCTCTGTGAGCTGCACAGAACTGCAGATGCTCAACAGCTCTGCCCATAAGGCATAAGGAGACAAGTGCTTAGGCTCACATCACAACATTCTGCTCTCAACCCACTAACTATGGCCCCGAGATGCACATGATTTAAGTACATACAACCTGAGTACAGCAATGCACAGCCACACAAGTTTGCAAAATCAACACTTAAACCAGTAGAACCCACAAATAAGGAAAAAGCATTGCCTACACTGCCTCTCAGCTCAAAGGAAAGAGAAATAACCCTTCAGAAACTTTATACCGAGATAATACATGCACTTCTGCACTGCAGTAGCGTGTTAATGAAAAGTAAGTAGAGAATGACAAACTTAGGAGTTTGATTCTGGCCCAAAATTCTATTAAGTAGCTTCAGGCAAGTGTTCATCCCATCTGTAAAACAGATTTATCCACCATCACATCCTACAACTTGACTATTAATAGGCAATAAAAACTTCTTGGAGAGGAAAAGCAACCTGAACAATGTATGTTTGGGCAAATCACAACATACACAAGACAACTTAACAAGGATTTCATATCATCACCTTCCACAAGATTGTAAAGAAGGCTTTGGAGACATCTGGAAAGGACAATGTAAAAAGGATAAAGGAAAATTACAACATTAAATAAAGGAGACAACCCTCACACTCCTTCTGAATGGCAGCTACAGTCAACAAAAAGCTACTAATGCACAGTGCTAACGAAACAAAACAGCTCCCCCACAGCTACCACCAGTGTGTGGAAACATCCCTCACAGGGCTCTTCCTCTCTCAGGGAAGCTACAGATGCTTAGCTGGTTGACTAGAGGAGGACAGATCCCCTCTTACCTATTCTGACCAGTGACAGGATAGACAGAGGGACCAATGATAAGTATGTTAGTACATCTTCTGAAATGCGAGTAACTAAAAAAAAAAAGCTTGTGCAATAGATAAGTTTACTGAGTTTCACAATGGAAGAGAAAAGAGATAGCCACAGATTTCAAAAGCCGCATTCTTGCCTGCTAGCAGATGAAGATGATGAGAACGTACATATGGAATGAGAAACAAATCAACAACTCCAGAAAATGCCAATTAAAAGCCTAAAGAACACTGGCTGGTAAAAGATAGAAAGGTCATTCACCAAAAATGTAGGGGAGCACTAAATAACAGTTGAATCCATGGAGAGGTTATTTTCTGCACACAATAACCAACCTGCTTGTCATGTTCACCACTTCTGCATAAACCTTGAGGGCCAATCCTTTCAGTAACAGTGCTATTCAATTCTCTTTCTATAGAGAAACAAGATCACTTTTTGTCTGGAAATTTCATGCTGGTTTCACAATACAGTTCAGCTCTTGATGTTACGTGGTGGAACTCACAGATGAATTTAAGATCAGACTAAAAAGTGTTTCTCACACACAACTCCCCTGGTTGATTTTTCTTGAGCTAAATTTTTTTTTTCAGTTTAAAACTCCAGAGGTAAGAGTTGGTGTGATGTCAAACACCACACAGAGAACTGAGGAACAAAGAAGAGAGCATGACAACAAATTCCAAACTGTATCTTTGTTTGCTGTTTGCAAATGCTCCAATTTGGATGAGCCTGATTACCTGGGCACAAGACATTACACAGCAGCATGTCACCCCACCCAACAGTGAATGGCATAAGATAGCAAAGGCTGGCAAAAGACAAGTAACAGCTTGAGCCTTCTGTGCCACAGAATATCATACTTTTATTTGATGATGGTGATGCTAGTTAGACAAAAAGCAAGACAGCCTCTTTGTTCAAGAAGTCTTTTTAAGAGTCATGATGTTTATTGTTATGTAGGGGCTGAAGACCTACTTCATACGTGTACCCATATACTGCTACTGATGTTACAGAAAAGGGCAGGCTGTAAGTGTTAAGAGTCAGTCATTTCAAACAAAAACTGCAAAGGCGATTTCATTCATCTAAAAGTTCAGTATTAAAACAATAAACATTCTCTTCTTTTCAATTTATATAATATGACATTTAATTGACTCTAAAAGGTCAACTGAAAGTTTAAAGAACTTTTTTGATGTGTTGCTTTCTCTTAGTACTCATCATTACATATTTCAAGCATCTCTAGTGGAATGGACAGAAACAACTACTAAGCAGAACTGTTGATCTACTTAAACTATTTTTGAAGGGTAATTTCAGATATTTCCAGATTTCCTAAATAAAGGCATACATTTTAGATTTAGATAATAAAACATTTATTGCTATCTTGTTGGAAAACAACATAACACATTGACAGGTCATGACTATTTTTAAGGTTTCCTCAAACACCCCACAACACAGGTCAAAAAACTTGTTCCAAGATTCTGAAGACCAACATCACATGAGTGCAAGAACAGCCCTGTTCAAGAAATTGTTCACTTGGTCCATTTGACTGATGTATAACACATCATCAAGTGACAGAGTGTAACTGTGATAGAATAGTTGAAAATGATGACCTTAATGTGCTTGTGGTCTGCAAACCTTTCTTCCTTTTCTTTTAAACATAAATTCCAAACTGGTTCATAGGACAACAGTATTTAGTTCTACCATTTGGGAAGTGAAAAACCATCTTACAGTATTTACTGCTGGAAAGCAATGGTGTTAGCTTTCATTAATGAACTTACTGTTACATACATATTTCTAAAATACACAATTCTAACAACTATATTGCAGTAGCAACTAGAATATTATTAGACATAAAAAGCACAATTAACTTCAAAGCAGTTCCATACACCATTTAACCAAAGCCTCACTGGTAACATATTTAGAGAGTTGTCTTTGAATTCAATGTGTTGCAGGAGAAATAATGAGGAAATTCACACTAACTCAGAGCCCAGCTTAGATAACAGAAGGAAAGCAGTCTGTGCATGAGAACACTACCACTTTTTCAGACTATGCCTTAATAACCACAATACTCCTATGTGCTTGCACGAATATACATAGAGACATGTAAGTTACCTGGTCAAAGAGCTGCTTGCCTGTTGTATTGGGCTGGATGGCAAATTCCAACTCTGCATCCATTGTGGTTACTCTGACATTGATCTACAGAATAAAAGGAAACATTTAAATCATACTGTAACAATGTAATGCTTCCATTGCCTGTAAGAAACAATAAGTTCAACAATTTTAATGGTCTTGTGTACACACAGAACATAGCAGTAAGAAAAACAGAAAATTTGAATCTAAAAAATTTCTCATCATTATTTAGTCCAAAAGCATAATCAGCATAGTACTTACCCCTAGGCTGGAAAGTTAAATTAGGGAACAAAGCTCAAAATTAATTTTATGGGAAAGCTGACATCACTACTGAACAGCTGAAGAACACTGGGATATTGAGCTACTGGGCACTATCTTTCAGAGGGCCTCCCAAATGCATGCAAAAGAAAAAGTTCTTGGTCACATATATGTCATTTTAAGGTATTTATGCCTAGCAATATAAAAAGACAAGCAGCCTCCTGCTTACCATTTCTAAAATCAAGCAGTTTGGGGGTCAAAGTAGGCACTTTCACCAAGCTCTAGCACTAGACCTTGTACATCTCAGGACAGACTAGAAGCAGCTTTTCACCAATGGAAAGAAAACCTACAGCAGTTAGCTCTCCTTAGTGCCAACCTCCTTCAACTCCCTTACTACAAGACTAAAAATTCACCACCATTCAATGAACCTCCTTCTCCTGAAAGGGAGGATCTTTTCCAGATGACTCCTGACAATCACTGGGTTTATTTGTTATAAAACAAGAAGTCAAATACTGCAGGAGATAATTGGAAGCCTTACTTGGACGTACAGCAGTCTTTGCCAATTTCCCTTCAGCTGGTACATATAGAAGTGAGAATTTCCATGAAACAGAACAAAGTATTAAATCCACACCACTGTCTTCTCAGTGTTAGAACAGTCCTCCAACTCCTACTGCCAGGGTATCAATCACATTTTATTCATCTTTAGTGCATAAGAATGTAAGTATTAAAAGGTCAAATACACCTTCCCATAAATGCAGAAAAATCCAACTCGCACAGATATATTCTAATTTCTCTCTACTGTAAAGAAAGGCAGAGGAATAAATTAGGACTTGTATTACAGGTTCTTACACTACTTGATCTATTCATGTGCAAACCATTTCCATTAACTATTTCCCTAATTTTGCCACCAGGTGGAATACTTTGAGAAGTGATTGTCTGGAAAAGAAGGAAAGACAACACATGGAAGGGAGATCTAAGATAGGGAAAATAAAACTGCAGAGCAGTTTGTCTTCATGCAACAGATGAAGCTTGATCACTGCTGCCTTCATTGTCAAGGTAAACACGAGGGGGATATACAAGACAAGAATAGCAGGAGCCTGAGGACATCAAGGTTACAGACTTGCAAACAAGAATGATAGAGGGGGCTTAGCCAACTTTATTGTGTGTGCAAGCACTGATAAAGAACAAGAGTTGAAGACTTTGGAGTAAAAGATAGTTTAGTTTTATTGCAAAAAAAAATTTTAAAAAATAGAAGGTGTGTGTCAGGAAGAGGGAAGAAGATGTTTTCTGTAAATTCTCAGTCTTTTTATTTCAAGAGAAGAAAAAAAACCCTTATGGAATATAATTCATCTAACAAAATAACTAATTTTAAATGGTAGTTCTAACTCACTTTAACTCACTCTGCCAGTTACACTAGTTTAAGCATGAGGGATTACTCCTTAATTACAAAAGATTAACTTTTAAAACCAGTTTTTTACTTAAAAAATGAAGCCTTCTTTAGGGCAGTCACAAGCAAGTTACAAAGAATAAGGACAAAAAATAATTTTATTAAATGCCAAAGTGCTCTGTTATATAACAGCACCGTTGCCAAAACAAGAAGCATCACAGATCTACAAAGCACAGCAAGTTAAAACTAATTGCAGCAGCAAAAACTTCTTATATAAATATCCTTACTACAAATGTCATCTAAAAATGCAAGAAATACTACCTGAGAGTTTATCCTTCACAAGAACTAGGATACCCAAACAGTAAAATAATAGCTGTAATACAGAGACAAACTCAATACAGCTCTAAATTCTGTTTGCTTCTGGATATTACTGCCCAAAAAAATCTGAGTGCTCTAAGAGCACGGAGCTTCTACACCTCCAACAGGTACAAACAGGCATTAAGAGTACCTAGCCACTTCTACACATTACAGTAACTGCTTAAGCCTGCAGCATTTCTGTTTATCTTTGTACTTCCAATTAACAATCACTCAGCTGCTAATCAATATTTACACATTCAGTTCTAATAAAAAAGTTTCAAATCAAATTATGGTAATGTTAAAAAATTACCTTTTGTGATATGAATTACTGAAGCAGAGACAAAAGTTAACACTACAGTTCATTTTCTTTCTGAAGGAATTTGGACTGGCTTTGATTTTTGGCATACAAATACCAGGCTTCTACAAACTTGTAACATTGTTTCACACCTTCAATTATTTCTGGGCACTGAACGTAAGAAAGTTACTTTTGTCAAAATCTGAAGAGCCCTGAAGGTCTACTTATCCAATTTAAACCTTGATAACAGAGCACCCTCTCAACAAAAATCAAACCTCTGGTACCAATTGCATTGCCTGTAAAATAAAGCTGGCAAACTACATTAACAAGAGTCATTGGGGAAATTTCCACATCATAAATATGGCAGGGAGTTGAGAAGACACAAGCAGAGAGAGAAGGTCCAGGAGCTTCAGCAATGATCTGTCACTCACAGAACCTCTGCTGCTTATCTGGCTACTTTGACACAATGCTCTTTAGGTGGGGAAATTATCTGAACCACAAATTACGAGGACAGTCACTAATCTGAACCAACTTTACCACACAAATACAGAAACAGGAAGGAGCTCTTGCAATGGTGGCAACAGAAATGCATGAAGGCTTCCTGTAGCAAGTATTGGGAGGCTACCACTACACCTGCCACAAGATCCATTCAGTGCCTGCTTTTCAAACTTGCTCTCACCAGGATCCCACATCTTTGTTACAGAATCTGACAGGTCCCTTCCTCACACAGTTCAGCCAATTACTATCTCAAGTTTGCATATTAAATAGAATCACAGAATAGTTTGGCTTGGAAGGGACCTTTAAAGGTCACCTAGTTCAACCCCCCTCAACGAGCACAGACACTTTGCCCTACATCAGGTTGCCCAGAGACCCATCCAACTTGACCTTGAACCTTTCCAAAGATGGGACAGGACATCTGCCATCTCTCTAGGCAATTGTTAGTTTCACCTCCGGCATCATAAAAATTTACTTACTTTTATGTAGTTTGATTCTTTTATATCCTTTTAGCTTGAAACCATTAGCCTTGTCCGAATGCAACAGGCTCTGATAAAATGTTTGTCCCCACCTTTCTTATAAGCTCCCTTCAAGTACTGAAAGGTCATAATAAGGTCTCCCTGCACCTTTCTCTCCCCCAGGCAGAACAGCCCCAAATTCTCTCAGCCTTTCCTCATAAGGAGGGATGCTCCATTCTGCAAACCATTTTAGTGATCCTCCTCTAAAACTGTTTCATCAGCACCATGTCCTCCCTGTGCTGGTGCCCCAGAGCTGATGCAGCCCTGCAGGTGGCTCTGAGCAGAGCAGAGGGGCAGAATCCCCTCCCTGGCCCTGCTGCCCACACTGGATGCAGCCCAGGACACGTTTGGCTCTCTGGGCTGTGGGAGCACACTGACAGCTCATGGCCAGCCTCTCATCCTCCAGCACCCCCAAGTCCTTCTCAGCAGGGCTGCTCTCTCTCTGTTCACCCCCAGCTTGTGTTGACATGGGGGGATGCCCAACCCAGGTGCAGCACCTTGTACTTGGTCTCGTTGAACCTCAGCAGGTTCACACTGTCTCACTTCTCGAGCTTGTCCAGCTCCTTGGCAGCAGCAGCAGACTGAGTTTATCTGTATTTTACCAGACTTGTTTCAGAATGATTAAACATGGCCAAAGGAAAGGGAAAACACACACTAAAGAATTACACGTTGATTATTCTTTGCCAAGGGAGCAACTGATGTTTTGGTAACAAATGTTGCTAATGGGTTACCAGGATATTTGCCACAGCTCACAAAATACTATTTATAGAAAATATTCCCCAGCAAATAATCTATTAAATAAAGAGTACAGTCATTGAAAATATCTGGAATAACAAACACGGATGTGCACTTAATAAAAGCCTGCACTTCATAAGGGAATTATATTTTTATTGCATGTATTCTTTCACCTTTAAGGACTTGAAAAAGTATGTCTAGATTTTCTTGTAGTACCTAACTTCAACCCTTCACAATTTACAGGACTATTACACCGTCACCGCATTAACCTTTGAACCTCTCCGCCAACAGATATAGTCCATGAAACACGCACAAAAACTTGCTGTAAGCTTAACAATCTAAAATTTTATCTTACTGTACTTCAGCCATCCTTTGCAAATATTAGTTATGGCACTTCATCGTGAACTCCAAAACTGAGTTGATACTAATACTGAGAAAAAAAGGCCATTTAAAATAACATGGAAATGGTTTCCAGAAGTTTTGCTTTGGCTTAATGAATGCAATACAAATTATTCACTTCTAAAAGCCACAAAAACCAGTCTGATTCATAAGAGCATTGCATATGGCAAAAAAAATTTGTTCAAAGAGCTCCCTCACACCAGTTCAGCCATTTACAATTTCAAGTTTGCATATTAAATTGTGTTAAGAGTAGCAGTGCGTTAGTCCCACTGCTTCACAGACTGCACAGCACTCTCTCAATACTACCATCAAAGTAGATATAGGAAGAGATGAAAGAAAAAAACTTTATGAAGAAGGTAAGGTAAAAAGGTAAGGATTAAACAGCATTAAGAACAGAAGGCTACAGAATAATGCCAAACAGATTTTACTGATAGACGAATCAAGAAAGCAGTCCTCCAAGCTGACATCAGTTGTCTATTTATACTACAGAAATAAATCATAAATTCAAGCCATAATTCAAATACTGAATTACACAGACTCAAAGATTTTCCCGTGTAACAACAGCACTGTAGTAAAAAAAATTTATACACTATTTCAGTTCAACCACCTTACAGAAATTAGTTTGAGCTTGCAAACATTAGAATTTTAAACCACAACACTATTCCAGAATTTATTTATTCCTTCTGAATACACAATATCATAAAATGTTGCATAAATTTAAACAAAAAATCCTTTTTAGTCTTAGTAACTTTGACATCTATCCCTGTTATTCCCCAGTGTAATGCTTGCTTTCTTTCATGCCTTGCAGTCTTGTACAGAAGTGCTGCAAATTATCACCAAAACCAGCTGATAATTTAACTCTTTCTACACCCTATAAATACAATATTTCAGTCAATTAAATCTAATCTTCTTAGCATATGAAATGATTAACAGTTACGTAACCCGTGATGTCTAATTTTAGCTTCTATGTTTCTATTTTCAGTGCAGATCTGTGAGAATGCCTAGAGCTGAGAAGCATTTTGTATCTATTCTTTTAGGAAGAAAGCACTGAAAATAAGAGTCAACAAATATTCTGTTCTTCAGCAAGCTGAGAACTAAGCATACTGAGAACAGCACTTGCAACAGCTCAAATTTTGATTACAGCAGCAAAGACGTAATTAAACAAAGAAGTTATCAGTTTTATTCAGGTGGATCACATCATGCTACATGAAACTAAAATTCACACTGCTAGGTAGAACTGAGAACAGTAAGTCTCTTTTAGAAACAAACTATTTGGTTGTAAAATCAGAGTAGGTGCTGAGTAACAGTTGAAAAACTGGAAAGCCACTTTGTCACAAACCCAGGCAAAATGAAGGAGCAGACTTTCTACTGAAGCAATCAAAAATGAAAATGTTTTAATTATGTATACTTTTCAACCACATATTACCTTAGTATCCCAGGACAACATATTAAAGTTGCTTTTACCCTTTCAAAACAGCCTTTTCACCCAAACTATTTAACCTACTATCCTCTAAAAAAGAAAATCCGAAACACATGCCCTTTTACTGCCATGTATAACAATCATTCACAGTGGCATGAAACTTATTTCAGACTGAGACTTCCAAGAAAAAATGAAAGACGTTTGCTATAAATTCCGATACTCTAAGACTTTCTACTGGTCTTCATTTACTTAATTTTGTCTGGAATACTACATAACTTTACAATGTGAAACCAAAACAAGGGAAACCAAAATCTATTTAATTGCCTTTTCTGTGGGTACTGATTTCATTTAAATTGATTTATGGCTTATTTATTTGTTATTTTCTCAACAAAAAACTTAATCCCAGAAACCTGGGAAGAATTTATAGTTGTACTGAACAGGTTTACATATTTACAAGAAATACCAGACATTTTTGAAAACTATCAATTGGATCATCACAGCAGAGTCTGAAAAAAGAAAACCTAAATAGGTCACAGTTATACAGAAGAGATAAAATAACATTGTCAAAAATCTCACCACTTATGTTAACTGGGTTTTCTTAGCTTTTACCCATGATATTTCATTAGTTTTCAGGTTAAATGATTTCCAGCAATAAAGTGACAGAACACTGATTGTCTTATTGCAACAGCTGTCAAAAATAAGCAACAAGGAGTTAAAGCATAAGTAGTTTCTGGACTAGAAGTGCATTTGGTTCTTGTGGATTGTCCATAAAGACAGCTCCCAAGAGCTCCAGTAAATACCCATAGCAAGAGACCTCCTACTGTCCAGTACTATCAAATCTGAGCAGAACAGCAAAACTCTTCAAAGAACAACGTCAGATTCATTAAACATAACCATGGCTAGGCTCTTACAGTCTCCAAAGAAGAAAGAAGGGGGGAAAAAAAGAGAGGAGGGGGGAGGAAGAGAGCTCCAAAGCCACCTATCATTTAAAAGCAACCACAACAAAATCTGAGGTTTGACTTTTATAGGTAATACTATTTGACCTTTGGCAAGTGTGCTATTTCTTCATTCACTGATTACCAAATATAATTGCAGCAACCTGCAGTTTACAGGAAGACACTGAGAAATGTAATCAATTTCATTTCATTTATAATGGCTCCTTTCACATTGCTTCCTTCTAGGATTTCACATGCACCCACATCATCAAGAGACACACGAACTCTTCATAAAAAGTCCCTTATAAAAAAAAAATCTCTTTGACACAGGCCAGCTTCTTTGCCAAGATCTGGTAGCTAATATCCATTATTAGGGTGGATTGTGCACTCTTTCAACACCACTGCATTCTCAGTTCTAAGGATATTGCTCTCCTCGTGAGCAACCCTAAAATTCTTATTTCCTTCAATTTTCTCTGGTCCTTAAAATAGCGAGAACCCTGCCTGCCTAAATTTCATAGTTCCAGTCCCAGAATTTAAAAAGAAGTTACCTCACCCAGGCTTTTTTTTTTTTTTCCTAGTCACAACCTCTGTGGCTCCATGGGTCTCCAGCTGCATTCAGCAAAAGGCCTCACAAACTGCATGAGCTCACAATGACTTTTTGCCTCATTCTTAAAACAAAGCTTTCCAGTTGAGAAGCTCCATCAAAGGCAGTATACTCAATTCTCATAGCCAGCATTCAAACAGGTCAGAAAATAGTATGCTGCTAATTCATTTTCCTGCCCTTTATAGTGCAGCTTTCTCCCACCAATGAGCACGATAGAGACAGCTACTTCCAGCTCGAAAAAGAGCCAAGAAACTGCCCCTAATCCACTGGCAGGAAAAGAAGAAATTACAGAAACAAGGTATGACCAGTTGGTCATCAGACCAACTGCAAAGCTCAGAACAGAACTTTGAGCCCTTAGCCCCATGCTCACATTATTCATTGAGCTGTACTAGTTCCAAATACCAGCACACAAAACTGACTATTTACAGGGGTAATTTCTTATTAATAGCAAAAACCTTTTATGCATCTACATATCAGGATGTATGTGTATACACGTGCACATAGACACATTTATTCTTAGCAACAGACCTGCCCTGCTCCTAATCTGCTACCAAAATGAAACATCAGTAAACAAAGCAAGCCCGAAGGCTATTACATAAACCAACCGAGTTGAGTAGAAACAATCTGACAATTCAGTTCCCTTTCTGAATGCTTTTCTCACTGGATACAAGTGGAAGAGACAAGCAAAAGTCATTTAACACATGGCAGATGAAACCCTAAGGTAGCAATATAACATTACCAGAAAAAGAATCAACTTACTGAATAATAATCTCCTCAAAGACTTCTAGAATTATTATCAAAACAAAAGATGATGATCTTTTTTTCCCCCTGGTAGAAAGTGGATGAACCCTTATCTTAGCTCAAATGAGCAGAACAGGACAGCATAAACTCTGCTTATTTCCTCCATTCAAACTTACTTTCTATGTGATACCCTCTACCATGGTAAAATTAGTAACTTGGTGCAGACACTTTACACATGCTCTATCTTCCCCTGCCAAATCCTGCACCAAACCCTTCCACTGATTCTCATAGATACTGAGTCAGGCTCAAATTATATCTCAAAATAACTACTGTAAGTAGCTCATTGCAAAGTCAACAATTCCTGAAAAGTCATTCCTCCTGCCAGCCAAGTGGGCTTCAGGTACTGCTCCCATTTCCAACTGTCCTCCATGCAATTTGCAGTACCAAGCTTTCTTGATCTTTTTTTCCACATGTTGGTACTAAACTGTCTCAACTTCAATTGTACAAGATCAAGTCTTACAAAATCTAGAAAAGGCAGAGTCAAAACAATTAGAACAGTTAAGATTATCTCTCTAAAACATAAAAACCTTCCTAGATTTGAGATGAATATAAATCTGCTACTTACTGGTTTCGGCATTTTTGTTGTTTTCTGTAGTCTCCTGTCCACTTAAATCTTCCAAAAACTCTTTGCCCCCTTCTGCCAAAAATAAAATTAAGAGGGTTGTTTTTAAATGAATGAATAATCACAGTAAATAGTACAAATTCCTATACAAGTGCTTTACATGTACAAAATACACGTCTCAGTAGGTGACACGTAGAAAGAGCAACTAATTTAGCCAGAGTCAGAATCTACACGTCTCTAAGCAGTAACATCCTTCCTAGGTTCTGTAGAACATTTATGCAGTAATGTTACCATAAAGAGACAACAGTTTCCCCAATGCTACAAATTCTTTTAAAAGTTATCATACATCATTGACTATTAAAAACCTCTAACATTATTTACAAGAAACATCATAAAGACAAAAAACCCGCTCTAATAATTTTAAAGCATCAAAACTTTTATTTCCTGCCTATAAAATACTTTGCTTCTCTCAGCAAAAGAACAACAGTAATTTTTTCCAAATGAAAATAAATGCAAATACACCAACAGTAAAAAAAGGAAGAAATTCTGCTGTGCTTAAAATAACACTGATTTTTTTCTTTTTAAGCAGAAGGCTGTAAGTTATATTTATGTGGTGATGAAAGTATTCACTATTATTTTCCATTCCAAAAGAAGTTTTTATGCCTTGAAAAAATATGCTTGCAAAGTTATTGGGAGATATCATCCTACCTCCTTTTCAACTCCTAACTTCGAGCAAGCAGCTAGTTACCTTCCTGCACACTTTTACAGTAATGACCTCCACAAATCAGACTGTGGCTGGTTTGCAAGGAGCATCACAGACTGCATTGTCTTCAAAAATAATATTAACTGGAATTACTCTTATACTAAGAAAAATGACTGTGATATGCTAGTCAGAATAATCTGAAATTTCAGTATTGTAACTCCACAGCTATAACAGATGAATAAAATCTTTAGAAGTGCTTAAAAGAAAGCTAGAGAAAAACAGAATACTTGAGAGCGATCCAGTTATCAAAACCAAGCTTTTGTATAACTGATCTTTCATTCATAAGGAAAAATGAAAAAATAAAGTATTTTTACAAAAAAATTAAAGAAGAAAATTTTCCCTGCTTCTTGGCAATAAAAATACAGTAAATATTAGAAACATTTGCACAGCAATTTAAGGTGCATTAGCCCTTTATTTTTTATTTCTTTTTCTAATCTGTAGAGATATGTTTGAAAATGGACTAAAAAAAACAGATAAAGGATGAAAACAGAATTTAAGAAGCATAATTGTTGTTGGCTGGTAAAGAAAACAAACGTTAAGACTAAAGATTACAGAAACAGATCTAATGGCATAATTCAGATATGGAACAAAACTGGTGTTTAATGAAAAATCGGCCTGGAAACATTAAAACACCATCTAAAGTTGCATTACCTCCGCTATAACCAATCCAGCCCAACTCTAAAGGTATAATAATACCCTGTTTGCCTAGCATAAAGACAATTACATTCTAATAGATTTTTTTAATTACAGAAGATACTCTAGAGAACTGGACAGTATCAGTCATGTCCCAAATGCAGGCTCGCTGCCTGATGTGCAGTGCCAATTCACGCACTGAGCCAAGGCATTTCCATTGCTTTATTCTGATCTGCTCAGAGCAGGGAGCTGGGCACGAACCCACCAAAGGCTGGCACCCCCATCACCCAAACTTCACACCTTTCATATATTTTAGCAAGCAAAGAAGTCACATTTTATTGGCTACAGGTCATATGGCTCTCTTCTCAATCAACATTTTACCTTCTACTGGTTCAATGATTCCCTCACTTCTGCCAATCACTCCACATGCTCAGCCATTCCCCTCTGGAGTCATGGGCTTGAGGAGCCAGTGGGCCCTGAGTTGTGGTCACAGTCAACCCTGCCAGAATTACTTTTTCTCCACTTGGAGGTGATTCAACACAGTTGCTGAGTTGGCTTTGTTTATTTTTTCCTTATCTTGGAAGTTCTGCCAAACGTCCTTGCGGCTCGTGAATTCTACATTCCCTGTGCCCACTATCAATGGAACATCCTTCTTCCAAACTTTGCTAACTTTCCCCTGGGTCTGAGATGGCTGAAGAGTGTCAGGCCCCAAACTTTAACAAGGCAATTCCCCTGACAAGTCATTTATCTTTCTAACACCTGGACATCAGCAGTAAGACTACTGTTCTACGATACTGTTAAGTATATCCTTGAACATTATGAATAGACTTTTCCTCTATTCCCCCCCTCTGCTTTTAACCACAAAAGCTTCCTGGGGAGGAAAAAAACCTGGCTTTTGATAAAAATTCAACAGCATATTTCCCTTTCAGAGAAGAGACTGCCTCCTGTTCTCCCTTCTTTCCCTAATGTACACCTTGGAAAAATTCAAGAGAATAACAGAAACCAAAACAAGCTTGGCTCCAATATCTGCTACCAGTTAGCACGATTCCAAGCCGTAGTAATCCCTGTGCTCACCTCTGACAGCAGAGGCTCAATGCTTGACAAACTGAAGGCAGATTGAAGCCCAAGAGTTACACTCAGTTAATTAAGGATGCAAAAGCTAAATTAGATTCTCATCCACCATTTTGTGAGCGTGCCAACTCGACAGTACCAAAAGGAACAGAAAGTAGCACAGCTACCTTCCTGTGCCTTTAGTTACAGAGCACTGAAAAGAAGGGGTATGGTAAGATGACTGATAAGGGAGTCCAGTCTCCAGGAGAGCAATGACAGCACATGGCACAGGACCAAGATCTGTGTTATCAAATGATTCCTTTCTGAGGTCTTTCTAAGAGACAACGTGTCTAGCAATTACTACAATGACTGTCATACCCTCATACATTGTATCACCACAAATTCATTCATAAACATGTCCGAGATTTTTGCTTCGGGATTTACTCAAACATTTTGCTATAATACTACCAACAAACCAAAAATTATTTATTTGAAAACTTACTTTAAAACATTAAGGTAACTTTTTAAATCAGAAATGTGAGTACAAAGTTTTACAGGTTAATCCTATGTCATCAAACCACAACTGGGAGACATGTTTTCACATGCAAGAGAACAAAGTTATCAGCAAAAAGCAAGAATCCTCTTAAGCAAAACTCAATAGAAATGAAGTTAGCCTCACTGTTAGTCCCACAGACCTCATGGGCCTGAGAAATTATCACAGTATAAGAGCAACAGAAAAAAAAATAAAATCTATGCAAAACAAACAGTATCCCGTGTATTTTTGTTGAAGTGTCTGCTTGCGGTATCTTTTATAAATGTAAAAAAAAATCTATAATTTCTTTTTTAAAAATTTAGCCAAGTATAAATTTATAGCCAACTGTGCTGAACTTATTTCCATTGTTTTCATTTTATATATAATACAAAAAACCAACCTGTGTCAATCTTACAATATATAATACAAAAAACAGCCTGTGTCAGCCTGAATATGCTTTCATATTCAAAACATTGTGCAATTTTGAAAAAGTACAGTCATACAAATGCATTGTAACTATATTTATATACAAATCAAGAAGTTCACAGATCTTAAAATTGCAAACATTGACATCAAATAAGCACTGAATAAAAACCAAAAATCACCCTATCTTTCCCAATCATTGGCACCAGCTAACATTAAAAACAAAACAAACATGAGGGAAACACTGGGCCAAAAGAAACCAAAAATTGCAGCCAGGCAAAATATTGTATATCTCCGCTGTTATTACTGGGGTGGCAGTTCGCTTTTGCTACTAATGCCAGTTCAGATAAATTTACATTTAGAAGATGCCAAATTCTTAACTTTGAAGCAACTAATTACTTACACTTAGTTTAATCTCAACACTCATGGGAAATGGCATTGCAAATAGTGGGGGGAAAAAAAAGCCCTAGCAAAAAAGACCCCAGCCAGCTGGGATTGGGAATGATGTTCCTTTTGATTCCTGCATTCTGAAAGCAGCTTGTGACCTACAAGGCATAAAGGCTCACCACTTCAGCATTTAAAATCCTAAAGGTCCCTCTTCCAAGTCAGGATTAACAGGGCTGTGACTTTGCAGACTTCCTACAGCTACAACACTCAGGACCTTCAGAAGTATATGCAGTAATCTGGACTCTGGACCAAAACAACAAAAGTATCTGCAGGCTCCACAGCACAAACAGATAAAGTCATCCAGAATGTCAAGAACTCTCTTGAAATGAAAAGCTGTGATTTCAATTAGTTTCACTACAAGGCATTTGAGATTTTTAAATCAGTATCAAGTTTTTTAACTCAAGTTTTGAGTTATGCCACAGAAAGCAACAAATAAAGCAATTGTTGAAAGATGACAATGAAAGCTTTCTTCAGAAAATGATGGTGCATAAAATGCCCGATGCCAAAATTCTGTCAAATAATTTATGCAGCAGCTGTTTTCAAAAGAAATATTCATAGACACAGCCCTGGCTCTGAGGTCAGGTGAGGATGGGACAGCAGGCAGAAAGCTCGAGCAGGATGCTTGGCTGGTAGGGGAGCAACACTCAAAAGCAGGATCCCTGTCTGATAGCTTAGGGCCCTCTCTCAGAAGCAGCCCCTCCAGCAGCATCCCTCCTAAGCTTGAGCAAGAGGTTTGCCATCTGTTTCCCTAAATACAGATAGATGTCAGGGACCACAGAGCTTTACCCACAGCAATATGATTCACTCATTTATTAACAGAAACTTATTTAAAATTAATATACTTGTTCTTTTCAAAGTCTTATCCCATTCCATTTTTTGTGGTACCTAAAAGTTTTTAGATCTTTGCGGGGGAAGCAATAGGCAACTCAGAGGCCATTGGACCTGACTAACTGGTCTCAGATTTCTACAAAAATGTCTCTCCACTCCAAAGCAGTCTGTGAATGTCTGCAGGGCAATCATCTTTCACACTAACAGCTCCCTAATGACACACTTGCTGCAATCCAATAAAGAAGTTCATTTGCCACACACTTTACTTCTGCATACATCTTTTTCAGACGGACAGAGCGACCGCCTACACAGCTGTCTGCAATATAAGCAAACCAGGGCGGGAACTAACACAAGACATTTATCTCACCCCAAAAAAAAAAAAAAAAAAAAAACAACAAACAAACAAAAAAAACCACCCCAGCCAAAAATCCAACCCTGAATTGTACACCTAATATGGAAAAATTGAGATCTGATCAGTGCTAGACACCACATGCAGAGTTGCACACACTTTTTTTTATAGACTGTATCTTTCCCTTCTTAAAACCATTATTTCCCCCAACCCTCCCCTCCCTGAAACACCCAAAATAGGCTTGCTGTGTCTGAAAAATAACGGCAACAGAACTAGTACAACTTATGTATTCAATGTATCTACAGGAAAATACATTTCAAAGAGTTAGCTGTTCTTCTAAACTGGACTTCCTGTCAACTTCAGAAGTAAAATGAAAACCTGGCAGTTGCCAACACAGTATTGAATTAAAAGCAACTTCATACCAGTCAAAGAATATTTCTGCACTACTTGCAGTTTTGCCAGTTCATAAATTGGTATGTTTTAGACATGCTACACGATTTACATACATTTAATATTTATTGAGTTTAGTAACCTTAATTTCAAGTACCCCCAAATGCCCTATAGGAAATAATTCAAAGATTCTGAAGAGTCCTACAATGATAGAAAGGCCAATCTTACCATTGGATGCACCATCAAAAATGGAAATCATGAATATAAACTGATAGAAGTACTGTAGCTTCCAAGTGCAATAATCCTCTCTCTAAACATACAGTTAGCAAAGAAATAGGACATGTACCCAGAATATTTGGGTTTATCTCACCTCAAAGTCAAGTACTGTATTTTCTGAACGATGCTGTTAAGTCTCTCACAACCAGTTCCATAAAATAAAGGAAACCTATGAACTGGTCACTCACCATTCTCCATATGAACTAGCTAGAGTTCTTAAACTGCAATGTACTCATGTAAAGATTAACTGCCTTTTTGGGCCAATGCCATATTTCTTTTTCTTTTTACTACATGACTTGAAGGTTTCACTTCACAGAGTGATTAATAAATATCTAAAGCAGAAAGGAAAAAAACATTTTTTATATTCAAAGTACAGCGAGGTATTAGCCTATTGGTACAGTTAGCCAACAAATGCAGTTCTTTGGTGTTGAAAGGAAAGAGTTCACCTAGGCTCCTTCAGCTCTGGAGTAAACTTGCTGAGCACGCAGGATACACTGGCTGCTGTTTTAATGGATCAGTATCTTTCCACAATCAGTTCTTTCTCCAGAAGTTTGTATAAAAGCTTTGTTTACATTTACAAACTTGAAAATCCTCCCTCTCCTCTACTCCCACAGACTTCTAATGCAATATAAAGCGATAGGACAGCTTTGATGTATTTAACACATCCAGCAGAAAGACGTCATGCCTACAACAACTTTCCTCTTCACCTCTGGCAACAGAGGCAGCCCTTCTCAAAAAGTGGAGCGAGGCTGCTGAAGAAGAAAGGCCGTTCACCTATCCTGGCAAAGGCTACAGGAACTCTGCCAGGAACTGCCTTCTCACGTCATAACATCTACATGTCTTACCCTCCTGGTTTTGCAGCTCGTAGGTGGATCTAAATCCTCACTCTCTTTACAGCTTTACCCAATTTTCTGTGAAACAAGCTTCTTCTGGCAGTACTATTACCATAGCCCTGCAATGGCAGAAACAGTCAGAGCAGAACTCTTTTTGTCATCTCTACACACACTTTCACTCCTTCCCTTTGAGTCAGCATTCAACAAAAACTCTCTGGACAGCTCCAGACATGTCACACCAAGTCATTTTTTCATGCATTTTCTAAAGATTTTTCACTTTTGCTCTCCAGTTTCCCAAGCTAGTAGAACAACTGTGTCACTTGAGTACAAAGCTTGGAAATACGCCACTGCCTTGCAATTGCCATTTGCTGGGAGGCTGCTTATCTGGGAACACTGCACTGACTCGCAGTTTATTTTTCTCACAGTCCCTCATGCTAAATCAATAGATCAATAGAGGTAAGTCTTACAATCCAACAAACAGTTGCTACTTGTGCCATCTTTAAGGATGAAAAAACAACTTCACGGCAGTAGCCATCACGTTACTGTACACCAACTCCACATGTTCCCCGGGAGCACGCGTTGCCCAGCAGCGCTGTGCCAACGCACCCGGAGCTGACAGCAACAACCGCATCTCCACCATCTCCTCCGTGTGCCAGGCGCTGCGCAGGCACACGCGGCCCCAGACCCGCTCCCGCGGCACAGGCACGGCGACAGGCACCGCCGAGGGAAACAAACCGGAGCGACGTGCAGCGAGACACCTGAAGCCTGGCACGAACCGGCCACAGAGGCTGAACTCCTTGAAACTCAGAAAATGCCACTCCCGTAACTCAGTTTGAGAAACTGAATCTTTTTAAAAGCCTGTACTAGAAAGAGGAACACGAAATACTTGTCTAGGGTGTTAGACAGACTGGAAAAGACAGCTTAACAGCACCTTACAACCAAAGTGATTAGTTGTGCTGGCATGGAGTCCAAAGAGAATTTTTTTTCGCGTTCAGATTAAGAAACTGACAAAAGACAAGCGAATTCCACAAAGTTGAAACTAAAACCCCTTATCTGCGCTAAACTTTAAGCGATAAGGTTAATTACAAATGCCCACGACTTGTACAAAACATTAATCCATTCAAAAAAACAATGCACAAAGGCTCATTCAGGGCCGCTGCGCCCATTACGTCGGTCAGTACTTAAGGACTCTTAAAAACGCGCATTTGTCGAAAACAATAGACAGCAACAGATGCTCCACAGCACTTGTTTATGAAGTAATTCCTTATTATTCCCCCACACCGCCGCACTCAGCTGGCCCGACCCGACTGCCACATGTCTACTACGGTGTAACCTGCCGAGCCGCGCCGCTCGGGGACATGAATAATGCAGCGGAGGCTGCGCGGGCACGCCGGGGGCGCGCTCCCGGGGCCCCCCGACACAGCGGGGCGAGCCGGGGCTCGGCGAGCCGGGTCCCGCTCCGGGGCGGAGGCGGTGTCCCGCACACGAGCGGCGCGGTGCCGCGCTCCCGCCGCCGCAACAAGTCGCCCGGTGCCCCCCGCCCACCGAGGGCTGCGGGCGGGCTCACGCCTCTCGTTCCCGCCCCCGCGCTGCCCTCCCGGGGCCCCGCGGGCGGCCACCCGCGCACCCCCCGCCCCAGCCTCACCTGGGACTCCGCTCCCTCCGCGGCGCCGAGCGGAGGGGGGCGCCGAGCCCCCGGGGCAGGGTGCTCGTGGCGCGGCGCTCTCCGCTCCTGGCGGGGCGGTGTGTCCCCCCCGCCACCCCCTCGCAGCGGGGCAGGAGGCGCTGCGGGGCCGCCCCGCGCTGCTCGCCGGGGATGCGGCGCGGAGCGCAGCGGGCTCTGTGACAGCTCCGCAATATGGCGGCCGCCGCCGCCGTTCGGATTTTCCCCCCTATCAGATGTGGCTCCTGCGCAAGCACTGCGCACGCGCGGCGCGGGCGGGTGGGCATGCGCGGCGCGCGGCGCGAAGCCGCTGCCCGGAGGGGCGCGGGGGCGGCAGCGGCGGCCGCGAGGGGCTCCCGTGAGGGACGGGGACGGCTCGGGGATGGCTTGGGGAGCGCGGCTCCTGGCGGCGGGGGACGGAGCTCCCGTGAGGGGACGGCGGGGCGAGCGCTTTGCTTCCGAGACCGCAGTCCTGTCCGTACGGGTTGCGCGCCCCTCCGCGCGCTCCGGCGGAGCCGGTGCTCGGGGACCCCGCGCAGCCCAGCCGAGCGCAGCCCTGCCCGTGTCATGAGAGCCTGTAGCAGCTGCTGCAGCGGCAGAGCCGCCCGCCAGAAACCCCCTGCTCGCTTGAGTGAGGAGGGCATGAGGAGGAGCAGCTCTCCCGTTAGCGCGGGCGGGAAAGGACAATCTCAAAAAAGGCTTCAGCCAGCGAGGGGGAGTTGGCGGCGTGGTCTGGGTTTTTGGTTTTTTTTTTCGTTCAAAGCCCCGCCAGGCATCGTGCCGCCTTTTAGGCAGGCGTGTGCTCCGGGCGCGGCGGGAGGCCGGGTGTCTCGGCAGATAGGGGGGCTCGGAGCTGGCGATGGCACCGCCCCGCGGTGCGGCGGGCAGCACCGGGCTGGGTGAGCGGTGAGCCAGGGCTGGGAAGGGTCGAGCTGTGATGGCTCACGAGAACAGGGATGCCTTCAGGGAAAGAGCATGGAATGCAGTCTGAGTGGAGAGCACTGACCCTCTTCATCTCCTTCGTATCATCGCAGTGATGGGCGTTCTCTCTTTTTTCCATCACTCAGTCGTGTGAAAAAGTCACGCTGGTGGACCGGATCAGACCTTTTTTTTTATATTTTTCTCCTTTTTTTGTATACAGTCACAACGGGAATGTAGAAGAAAATAGCAGTGAGGAGAATCCTTTTGAAGGACACAGAGGTTGAGGCAATCCCAGCCCCCACTGTGCTTTCTCAGTTTATTTTTGTTTGCAAGGAAGCGAAGGTGCTCCCGGAGCTCAGTGGCAACCCAAGCAAGGAGGCCAAGCAGCAAAGCTCAGTGCACAGGGATCCATTCGAGCTACCAACTCTGAGTCATGCAGCTGCTATTAATACACCTCACCCTCTGGCTGTCTGATAAAGAGAGGTTGGGGGAAGAACTATGAGGAATTTTCAATTTAAAGCTGCTTCAAAATGAATAAAAAGAACATTCTGTGGTGAAGTAGAGATAGGGAAGAGAAGGAAAGCAGCTTGGCAAAGAGGGAATAATCTCCCAGAGAATTTGTGGGAGCCTCACTGACTAAATATTATAAAAAATTTTTAACAAAATTTAAAGAACATTCTGATAAGGTAAATGACCACATAACACAAACTATTATAAAATTAAATATTGATAGAAGCTTGAACATAATTACTTTTTTGGGAGGCATTTAGTTTTATTTGGTGACATTTTTATTCATTTTGTTGACTATTTCAAACCGGCATTTATCTTAAGTCATCATCACAGAATCTGAACATCTCAGTCCATTAAAGGTATGTTTAATTTCCTCACAAGGGCTAAAATTTCACTTCCAGCTTTGTCTGCCGTTTTGCTCCAACAAAGAAGTGACAGTGGCTAATTCCTTGTTGTCTCTGTTGTTCTTCATTGTGAAGAACATCCTGGTGTGAAACAGTATTTTGCAGTACATTAAACTTCTAAGGCATCTTGCAGTGTCTGCAGATACACAGTTTCACGGATCAGCCACCGTTAGTGTGCATTGTACTGTTCCCCCTTCAGATGGCCTTTACCTGCAGGTCAGAGCAAGGCAAATGAAACAAACAAACAAAATGCAGAAAAACAAACCCTGTTTCATTCAGCCACTTAAATAAATTGGCTATGATTCACTGCAGCGCACAGATAAAATGTGTTTACTTTAGCTGACCGAATTAAAGGCTTGCTTTCTTCTCAAATAGTCCATTCTGAACTGGCTCAAATGTAGGATTATTGCACTAGGGCTCAGTTTCATTACTGGTGTTGATAGCATGTGGAAGCCAGTTCCTTTCAGTTTGTGCATTATCACTGCAGGATATGCTCTATCTCTTATCCTGTTACAAGAAGAATATTATTGCTCAGAAATGTCAAGGTAAATAATAGTCTTATCTTCCTTGTCAACAGTATAATGTGGTTTTCTTCTCACCTTGCTTCCTTAACAAGGTGTAAAATTGCAGTTTGTCTGATAAAACAGGGCAGTAAAAACAGAAGTGTAGTTAGAGATCATATTCTTTGTAGCCATGAAACTGAAACTACAGAAAGAACTACAGGCAATAAAGAGAGCTTTCAGATACCCCTATCAACTTAAATTACACAGTTCTTTAAGAGGTAGGTTATAAAGATAAAGCTAACGATAAGAATGCCCTAAGTGCAAGACATAAAAGTTTGTCTTTCAGCAGTAATGCCAAAACCCAGCTCTTCATTAAAAAACAGATTTTAAACTTCTATTGCCTGATCTGAGCAATCAATCCTAGAATCCTTTTAGAAAGTAATGTTTTTTGGGCCAAGGTTTCTCTTCTTCAGTGCACCTGCAAAAGCATAAAGCATCAGTCAGTGAATACTCATTTGTGTGTTAGAATCTACTTTTATTAAAGCCAAATGTACAGTTCGAAGGGCATTTACTAGAAAAGGCATTTTGGAAAGGAGAACTAAAAAAAAAAACTACCATGAGAAATTTCTGATTTTCTTTTTTTATTTTTAAACGGTATGCAAAACACCTTGACTTTACCTAATTCAATTATGATTTATGCCAGCAGCCTGGGTAGAAGTGTAGTGCTGCCCATGCCAAGCCCCCAACGTGAGGAGTTATACACGGACTCAGCCTCCACGCCTGGAAGGCAGCCATTCTGGGAATAATTATACATATGACTCAACACACACATACTCAGCTATTAATATGTTTACAGAAGCAGACCTGACATTGTCTAAAATTATTGCAGGGCAATTCTACTCTTACTAATTGCATGGTCTAAAACCAAATTGCTTTTTCTTTTGCTAGTTTTTGAATAACAATAAAAGGATACATTGCGTTAATGGATATTAATAGTAATTATTTTTCCAAAAAGTATGTTAGATTACCCCTTAAAGTCTTTGCTAGAAACAAATGGAATTCAAAGCATTCTGTGGTCATCAGATGAATCCAGTTCACAGATACTTCAAATATTTGGTGAAATTACAATAAATGTCTAAAGTAATAGTTTTTATGTCTCTTGTTAAATTTGCCTGTCATTTAAAACTAAATGTATCTAATTCCAAAAAATATTTTTCGTGCATGGTATTAACATACCAGATTTCAATAAGAATGAAAGGGTTCCAGTAGCAACACTGAGAATTCCAAGTTGCCTTTGTTGCATGCATATGTACAGTGTTAGCTTTGATCAAGTTCAAAAGGCAAAATATGGCATGATCCTGGGGAATTTGGATTTTCTCTCTGTGAAATACCATGGGTGTGTGAAGCCTATTTAGGTGTTCCCCAGGGCCAAGATCCTGCACTTGGGCAGCACCTTCAGAATGCTCAGCTCCAGTGAAGAAGTCCAGGAGCCCATGTCCAGGATAATCCCCTGCATGAGTGTTGGAATGAGGGAGGACTGACCTAGTGTACCAAAAGCCATATGGAAGGGGAATGCTCCCTCTTCAGAGACACACAGTGGACATAAAGGATAAATCAGCACCTGAAAGCCTGGACAAAACACCTGGACAACAGTGGGCAGGGTAATCTACTGCAGTGTTGGCAGCTAGCTCTGTCCTTCACCCATTGATTTGATCACCCGGCTGAAGAGACAGCCTCTATTATTGACTGTGAAGCCTGGCTGGCCAGCACACACCTTTCCCATGGAAAATCCAAAGGGTTGTTTGAAAAGCTTTGTCCAGCAGCCCAATCAATTCCTGCCAGTGTAAGATTTAAGAACATTGTTTCTCTTGCTGACTGCGCTCACCGGAAGCCTAAGACCCAGGTGAGCAAGAAGCCCAAAGGCTTTATCACTGATGGTCTGTCACACGTGGTGACTTCTTCCACCAACAGATTTTTGGCTTTTCCCTGATATTTAGTCTCTGGTACTACAGCAAACATACCATAGTGGTGTCCACCTATCACAGAATCAAATCTTAATGCACAGGCAGTAGCAGAATCACTTGTAGAAGACTGTGTTTATTTAAGTGCCAAATATGGATCTCAGCAATCAGCAATTCATTCCAAGTGAATCAGTATTCATATCACTTGGCAATAATTTGCTCATTACAAAGTGTGTATTATGCAGCACTTACATTCCATCTATTATTTCAATCACCTTTATAATGTTATGGTTTTTTTTTTTTTGTTTTTTGCAACTCGGTAATTGCACAAGAGACAGGTTAACAAATAAAGCTGCTTACAGTTAAGGCTGGGGCAAGCTGTCTGATTTCTTGTGTCAGGTCACCCAAACATGCCTTCACTGCTACATAAGGTTGTCATCTAACAGCTGACACTCAGCTGCACTTCCTGCTTGCGTCCACTTAATATTTTTATCTCATTCATAGTTATAATTATTATGACAAGTACAAGTTGTTCTGTAGTGACAGCACTGTTTTTTTAGCGGTGGTGTTTATTTAGATAGATTGTGGCAGGAGCTGTGTCATGTCCATAGCATTGCAAATCAAAGTCATTGATAACCATATGCACTTCAGCAAAATAATGTTATAACAAAATAAAATAGTATGTGAGGTACTAAGCACTTAAGGGCACCAATCCAGACAACTTTTTTGAAGAATCTATTTCTGCAGCAAAAAAACCTAAAAAATTAATATGATTACCAGGGAATTGAATGTAAGTGTTTGAAAACTTGAAAAATGTATACACCTGTTCGAGCCAAAGCAAATGCTTTCAGGGGTTGTGTTATTGTTGGGTTTGTGTTTTGCGGGGGTTTTTGCTTGTTTTTTCTAACATGGGTGTACACTGTTCTGAGAGACAGCCATAAACTTTGTGAATAAATAAAATCATAATAAAAAGTAGAGCTTTTTACTAGGAATCCATCAGTGGATTATTTTCAGGTCCTAGTCCCTTCTAATTTTACTGCATTTGCTTGCTTCTTGATTAACAAGTAGAAATAAGCAAAACCATAGAAGGAGTGTTACAACTTTTCAGGCAAAATATATTCTCAATATTTTGTCATCTCCCAGTTTTACAAAAATATAGATGTCAAAACCTCAAAATAGAAGTACATTTTTTTTTCCCACATCCAGCCTCTTTTAAGTATGGGAATTTTTTTTGAATACTTGTATGTATTGAGGGGTTAGGGAGGGGGAATAGTGAAAATTTAAATAGGTTTGTGTTTTCCGGATATGGGACATTTTTGATGGCATTCCAGTAGCATCACAAAAGATGCAAAAATGCCTGGAGGAAACACTTCGTTGCTTCTTTAAAGGGGATGTTCCACAACAGTTTCCTCAACCCATTTTTGCCAAAGTTGTTTTCAGCTAAACCTTAGTCATGAGACTGCTTTAAAAAATAGCAAAAACCCCAAAAACGTCTCAACATTAACATTATGTAAAGAGATAGCAAGAGACTGAATACAATTCCTCTCTTATTTTAAATGTTCTGTGCCTCCACCAAAATCACTGGCTTATTTCAGAGTTAATCTGCCAGTACTGAGTACAAGGTTTTAACTGCACAGACATTCTACACTTCTGAGGGAATTTAGGAACAAGAAGGCTGAGCTGAAATTACCAAAAGCATGTGTTATTAAAACCAGCTACAGCTCTATTGCTGAAGCAGATATCCCCCAGATTAATTTTTTCCACCTCGCAAGCATAAAAAGCGAGGAATGTATCAGGGCACTTCTCTTGCTGAACCAGAATACCACAGAACTTTATCATCAGCACACCTACAAAGATGTAATTTGGAGGCATGAAGGTAATTTAGCCTTAAGAGGGCACATGCTTTTGCAGCAGCTATGTTGCCATCAAAACTTATCAGATCAAATCACCCTTCACTGGAATTCATCAAAGAGAAACAAGGCAGGAAAAGGAGAAAGGTAAGATAATGCTAGGGTGCTCAGATCTTCAGTGTGCTGTGTCTCCCAGTGTATTTTTAAAGGATGCTTCTTTTTCATTTCACTGTGTACAAAGAAGGTCTGAAAGACTTAAGAGTATTTATTTGCCTTAGGAAATAAATACTAAAAGATGCAGTCTTTGACTACCCTTAAGGATACCTCAAAGGCATTTGAAGAACCAGGTGGGCTACAATATAACAAGTACCAAAACTATGACACATGATTAAACAGAAACAGGAAATTAATCCCCCTAAGAATTTAAATTCTGCTAATGGTTTTCTGTTACCTGGTAAATAGAGATTGAAAGGATGGTACACAAGGGCAGACTTGAGATTGCAGGTGCTGCTGAAGTTGAAATTACAAAATAGTGAAGTTTCTGCACAAAACTAGGTTGACTTAGGTTGTGTGTGCTTGGAAACAGAGCCCTGGGACTGACTGACTTGGAGTAGCTGTGATTCTGTCCTGCGGCTGAGGCAAACTTGAGGGCTCTGCCTGGTGTGGATTCCCTCTGAGCCAAGTTACTAGATTGCTCAGTCAGTCCTTCCCAGCTGGCAACACCTCAGTTGTCTTTTTCTTCTTTCCTGATGTATATTTACATAACATTTCGAGGATATTAATTTTTTTCAGGGCTCCTACCTTTATTGCATTTGGCTAGCAGGTTTTGAAGTTATCAAGTAAACTTGCAGAGAAGCCTACTTTGATGACAAAATCTGGGCTGAAAATAAAGTTATAAAACTGAGATCCCCTATGAAGGCAGAAGAAATACCAATCCCAGCTATTTACCTTGTTAAACAATGAACAGGTTTTTTTCCTATACCCTGAACTAATGGTCTGATTAGACTGCAGATAACACATTATTAAATCTGATATTTGGCATTACATGCTACTTGCAGCCTACATTCTTTGGTTACACCCTTTTCCATCTGAAAATTCAATATTTTGTTACATCCCAAACTTGAATTCTGGGAATAAGTTGAACATCTGTCTGGTGCATGCATCTCTGTAGCCCAACTGTTCATCTTTTGAGTTTAATTAGATGAGATGGAGCATTCCTTCTGCAAAGATGTCTGGTTTGCTCACTTTTTGTTTCTTTTAAAACAAAATATGTTCCTTGCACCCACTTAGCAGATCAAGAGGAGAGTTACTCTGGTTGCCCTGCTGATTGCTCATCATCTTCTATATGGAGTTTATTCTACATGAAGCCAGTCAAAATCATTGAGGTTTTGCATGAAAATAAAGGTTTAGTACCTTGAAGATCTGCCCTTTCTTGTTTGTTTACATAATTCCTTTGATTTAAGTACAGTTGAGATTTTTTTTCCTTCATTGCTTCAGTGGTGCCAGCAAACTTCATTTCTGTTGTCAATCTGAAACTTAAATGGGGAAATTTCTTCAGTGTTTGTGTAGAGGGAGCACAGTGTCAACTTAAGTTTGCACAAGGTAGAGAAGATAAAAAAATTAATTGTGTGCATTATATATTAAAAATATTGTTTCCAGAAAAAGACAGAGCTATCAATGTAGACAGTGCAGTACTTGGTTATGATCAAGAAAATGTTTAAGATTCATAATATGTACAAATGATACAATCTCTGATATCTGCAGAGCTCTCTTTGTGGCAGTCTAGAAGGCTACAGAATTAGGAGATATTTGGATACAGAATTGGCATGGAAAAAAGGCCTGTGACTGAATTAGAACATTTTGCCTAAGAAATTAAATAAATAAGAAGAGATTCAAATATGCAGGCCTGAGGCTTAGGAGAGGACAAAACAAACCAAAAAAACCCTTGAAAAAACAAAGCCAACCCTTCTCTGAGCAATGTGGAGAAATGGAAAATTAAGAGGGGGTGAGTGCTCCATTTGCATTCTGTGGATACAATAGGAGCTGAGCAGAAAGGAGCAGGCTTGAAACCTTCTTTTGGAAGGATATGTTTTGTTGCATTTCTGTTAACAATTCAGACACTGCAAGAGAACATGGTATAAATTTGGAATTGTGGTGTAATTGCAGTAATGTGTGAAAAGCCTGGGCAAAATAAGTCAGGCTAGCAGTCATCTGACTCTAAAACCTAGCTTTAGGCCTGGGGTTGCAGCATCTCCTAGAAGGGAAGACTAAAAAACAATCTTCCTGGAGCAACAAGGGTTATCTGTGTCTTCATGTGTTATTTCCTATGAAAAAACACAAAATCTCTAACAAGTGACTAAGAGAAAGCAACAGCCATCAGGATGGTAAGTAGTAAAGGACAGCAGAGGACTGGGATCCACCAACCCAAATTACATGGTGTTGCTTCAACACACAATCCAGCCTGGATTGAGGCTTGTGGTGGATACACTGGACTTGAGCTTTAGTGCCAGTGAACCAAGTATTACCTAAGGGGGTAAGTAGCTGTCACCTGCCCTGAGAAATCAGGGGACCACTCTAAGTTACGACTGCTGTCTTTAAAGGAAAGTGTAATTGCTATCCTGTTTCCCTTCCTTTACTTTTATCCTTTCTAAGTCCTGTTTGATTAAGCTGTTTGTGAATAGGAAATGCAGTATTTTAAGGTTACTTTTTAGTAAAATTCCCTTATAGATTCTTCTTCAAGGTCTAGCAAACAGATTGCAAACAAAAATAGCATAGAGAACCTGGTCTGAGAGCTTTCATTTTCTCAGTCTTGTAGTACAAGAGGAGGCAGGCTGCATAGCTGACAACTCTGAGTGTTTTCTTTTCATCAAATAACGAAATACACTGCAAAACTCACTGCTCCAGGATGTTATTAAAGACAAAACACACAGCAGGAGTCTAAGAGGGAGGACAATATTCTCTCGTCTCGGATTACTGTACTTTTGGATATTCTTGTTATTTACATAAGAGGTACTAAAAGAAAAAAAGTAGCTTGAAACACAAAGTTTAAACAAGTTAGTAGTTAGGATGAAGCCTCCATCACCCCAATTCTGTCGAAAATATGTTTGAGTTTGCTTCGGTTTTGCATCTTCTCAAAAGCACTGGGAATCAACAACAGTTACAGATACACAGCTGGGCTAAATGAACATAATGCAGTATGGCAAGTTATATGCTTCAGCGAGCTCAACATTTTCTTAGAAATGAAACTAGGTTTAGCCCACAGAGAGAGCATGTCAGTGATCAAACTATACATGCCTCAAGGAAAAGCAGAGGAAGGAATCTCTAAGGTTTAATTCTGTAAAGCAAAATTTCAAAGAGACTGATGAAGAGCAAGTAATTGCTCCAAACTCTCTTTTTCTGAAAGGTCATTTTTCAGTTCCCTTTAGGAGCATGTACCCTTTAGGGGAATGTAAGAAATACATGTTACAGAACTGTTCAGAAAATCCTTCATTACTGTAGGAAGTCAGTTCTTTTAGGCTACTTAGGCTTTTGGGAAATTCATTTACTCAGAGATCCATTTCAGATGTTACTATACAACTATTTGGGCTTGGAAAACCTTGTTCACAAATGCAACAGACCATGAAAATGGTGAGGTGGATTTCTGTGTATAGCTCATCTAAGAAATTTAAACTTTTAAGTTAAACTGCAATAGCCAACTATTAAGATCCTCAAAAGTGCTACCATTCCCTGTGGAAGCATTTATCGTGGTTCCACCCAAGATTCTTTATAGGTCACAGTATTTGCAAAGGCTCATTTTGATATTCATTCTCCCAGATATCCAAAATCTGATGGCAGTAGTCCTGCTTTACAACTGTATGGAAGAAGAGAGTCCAGCTCTCGCTGTAACCTGCTTATCTTTCAGTTAGCAGTGTGATCACAATATTAGTGCCAATGGTAGCTGAGCAGAGCACATCATTTTTGCTTATGCGTCTTTTTCATTAGTAGTTATATGATAAAACTGAAACACCACATCCTGCCAAATATAGCAAGGAAGGCTGTATTGTTAAGGTGGTTTTACAAGCAAAATCAAGATATGCCTGAAGTCTGCATAAGGGCTTTTAATTCAGATATTGTGAGTAAAACCAGCAGCAGTACTGTCACATGCACATGTAGGCACATTCTCTGCTCACTTCTTCACTTCTGCTGAACGGCTGCTGAAATTTCTTCATCAAAGCTAAAGCCTTCAGAGCAATGCTTTACAGAAGGTTCAGGCCTTCTTCAAGATGTTAGCATAATGAGATGCTATTTGCTTTGCATTACATTTTCAAAATCCCTGGAAGAGATTTTTAATTGCTAACATCAGTTTAAGATACTCAATGTACTCATCTGCATCTTAATATATTCAGATTTATCAGTTAAAAAAAATATTTGTGTAATAACGAATGTTATCTATTACTTAAAAGCCCACTATGTTCTATTGCAGTAAGATAAAATACAGAATAAAGTATGTCTCAAAAGAGCTATGAGTCTCATTAGTAGTACTGATCATTTTAGTCAAAGAACTGCTCATATGCATTTTGGTTTGCAGAACTCGTGATCTAAATTTTTCCATTTTTAGTGAAATCTAAACCACCGGACTGGTATTTTTCCTACAAAATAGGCAAAACCAGAAAGAAATCTCTGGGGGAAAAAAGATAATTCAGCGAGTCAAGGAAAGATTAATTAAAAGATATTGTTTATCCTAAATCTAGCTGTGACTGTTATTTTTCTTTACACAAGATATCAGAGCTATAGCAAAAGTCTGAGAAAAGAAGACAGGATTTTCCCTAGAGTTTTTTCCTTGTGAAGCGGAGGCAAATAAACTTAAGACATTGATCCTGTGGGGAAAGATGTGGGTAATTCTGGTTTCATATTTTATCTGTGGGGCTGTACCTCAGCTGCCTTTTGAGGGATGCTCCACACTTGTCCTGTAGAAGAAATGTATTCTGTCATGCATAAACCTGGCCATGCAGCATGAGAGAGAGCCTCAGAGAACCTCAGAGGCTGGTTCTGAGTAAGTACAGCTCAGCCTTGGCCATCACTCTGCCTCAGCAGAGAGACAGGATGCCCATGGGCTGCCTGTGAGCATTTCTGCAGGTGTCACATGGGCTGACATCTCCACGAGGGACAGGCACATCTTGATATAGGTTGTGTTCCAGAGTGGTGCTGGAGAGTGAGTGCTGTTCTAATGCTAACTTCTGTTTACTCCCACTAAAATATGATACTCTCAAATAAAAGCATGGAACTCTGGGGCCTTGTGTTTGAATTGAAGTATTTTAGCTTCAGTAAAATCTGAGTATTTGTAATAAAACAGATGTAAAAACAAAAGTATTTTTCCTGTAGCTGTTGTGCTACAACCTGGTCTTTCATGCAGTTAGACTAGCCTTTTGAATGCAAGGGTTCATATGTTCACAGTGCCAGAAACTTCCATCTTTCACACCTCTAAACTGTTAACCTAGAATAGGTAGGTACAAAAGGAAACAAATTCAGTCCAATTAATTGGATGTCCCAGCTAGAAAATAGTAGAGACACAAACATGGCTGCGACAACGGGGCCCCAGGAAACAGCCCATGCACTCCTACCCTCCCTCAATAAACAAACAGTAATTTCTGGAAAAGCATTTGCTTTTACATTATATGATGGCATAGCTCAAATTTCTCCCACCTTAGCAAGACAGCAGTCTACAAATAAAAGCTGACAAGTGCAAAAAACATCCATCCTGAAATCACAACTGCAAGCAACTCAGTGAGACCAAGATGTTACAAGGAAACTCTAACAGGCATTTGCTTTTAAGGTTACTAAAAAAAGTATCACAAATTATTCCAGAGGGCATAAAAGCTGGAGCTAGACACTCATTTACTTGTCTTTGCACAGGCCTCCACAGCAGGACTGTAAGCCTAGCTCCGAGCTGGTGCAGCACAGCAGGACCCTGCTAACTCCACAGCCGTGCCTGTTAAAATCACAGAATTTGGCCTGGCTTAAGACCTAAGAGCTGCATGGCTCTGTTACCCTTGCTCCCACATAGAGAGCAGAAGTGTATAAAAGAGTGACAGGGTAGGGCACTCCCTCAGCAGAGTGGAACCACAGCAGTACCACAGCTATGGGTTGCTGACTCCAACCTTGTGCCCGCACCTTGGCTAGCAGCCCTCGGAGCGGCACGGGAGAAACCTACTGCATGCTGTGTGTACGCCAGCACAGCGCTCTGCCTTGAAATAAGAGCCGACAGGCAAAGCCACTGGAGGACATTGGAAGCATTGTTTTATAGCTGCTTTACTGCTGAGATTGCTGAACGGTCACGAAAAGGCCTGGCGCTGCTGCCGCACTGCTCCGGCAGGACGTGACCTGCTGCAGGAGATGGCTGCACACTGCGTCTCTTTGGAGTGCAGCAGCAGCTCGAGTGAATGCTGAAGAACTGGAAATATCAGCAGAGTTCTCTCTACGCAACCGAGTTCCCAGCAGCTGGACTAGTGCCAGCTAAACTAGCACAATTTAAAAGTCAAACAGAATTTCTACTCCAGACAGAGTGTGTCAGCAGGACTGAATCCATATAGAAGCTGGTCCCATGGAAGCAGAGTGGCCTTTGGCTCCTCATCCCGGTCCTGCTGGCCCACACCACCAGCTGGGCCCCACAGCTTTGGATCATTTTATTCATTTCCCATGCTTAAAGGTTCTTGACTGCACACAGCAATCTTGGATTACAAAGGGGCATAGGCTACATCTCAACTGTTTTAAGTGCTGCCAAGAAAAAAGGGAACTTGGGTCAAGCCCAAGCTAGCCAAGTACAGAATTGTCAAACCAAGGCTTTCAATAAGTTGCTTCCCAGAAAGTCATGAGGCTGGCATTATAAAACCAAGACTCACGAGGCCTTAATAATAGTTTGGGGCTCTCTTTATTTCTTTTCGACATTCTTATATTCAGGTCTCTCTTCAGGCCTGGGAAGAGAACTTACTTGCTTGGGTTCAGATTTTCAATTCTTAGCTAATGACCAGGTTTTGAAATACATAAAAGAATTTTACTACAGTACTTTAAAAATCACAAAATTTAGCAACTTTGAAAACACTACTGATCATATTCCTGAGGTGCTATACATGCTTCTAGGATCAGAGAGAAGGATCTTTGTTTGCAATTCCAGTTACACTGTCAGAGGAGAAACATAACTGATAAGCTTATCACAGCCTGTTTACCCATGAAGTCCCAAATGCACAAGTACTAACTGGTGAACTTCCAGCTGGTTTTGCAACCTCTTTTATATTGTTAAGATGTAACAGATATGACCATTCACACCCATAAATGTTTGCATCATCACATGGTGTGATTCCTGGGGCAGTCCTGTGGAGGGCCAGGATCAATGATCTTATGGGTCTCTTCTAACTCCAGATATTCTATTATTCAATAATTCTAACCCTGTCCTTCTCCACGTATCCATCAGATACATGGAAGTATCTAATCTGGCCTCTCACACAGCTGCTGGTGTATACTTCAAGAAGCTCAGCCCCAATATTGCCTTACACACTGATTAGCATTTTTATTTTTGTCATATCGCTTATGACTTCCAATGACTGTGAACAGCAACAAAGTTTATTTGAAATTATAGCCTTTGACCAGACAAAATTTTTACATGTATGCATTTCATTCAGCCTCTTGCCAATTCTCCACATTTTCTACCTCCGTCTGTAAAAATCAGGTGAACACTTTTGCTCCTCTTTACTCCTGGTAGGCGCTGCATGTCCAGGACTGTGAATGAGACGGAGCCCGAGCTCGCTGTGCCTCCTGGTGGACACACAACCCCCTGCCACAGTGCACTTGCCACCTTTGAGCAGCACTCTTTCTCTAGGAATCTTATACTGAAGCCTTTCTCATGTGTAATTGAGCATTCCAAACCAACAGACTGCCACTAGGAGAAAATTAACTCGTTCATAGAGGTTTATACGAAGAGGTATTTTCCAAAGGTAGGAAAGATCAGCATTGCAGGACCTTATACATCACTCATTCACTTGTTACTACTATCACAGCAGGTCTTGCAGCATCTAGAGAAATTGACATCCTTGCTTGATGGAGAGATTTTACTAACACTTTGTTACACATGTTCTGACAAAACAACTGTATGGACTGCTGGGAAGAGAGTGGAAATGTGTAACTGAGAATTCATAACAGCATTATCCAGAGAAGAAAGATGGGTAGCAGCAGACAAGAGGAGTGCATGTCAGGCTGTAATTCATTGCCAACACCAAACTTAGGCAGCTGGAAAGGTTTTTTTATTTAATTGGAAACTCTAATTACTGTCCTGATCATGATTTATGACACTGGTAGTAGTGGAAAAGATTGGCCCCGCCAAAATTGTCATGGATTTTGGTCTTCAAGTCCTGTCCTCCAGTAACAACAAGTTCAACTTCAGGGTGTTATTATACATATGAAAATTAGGAAAGCATCAGACCAAAAGAACAGTCTGTTTTATGTTAGACCCAGGTCCCTCAAGCCCCATATTTTGTCTGCAGCAACTCTAAAAGTTGCCACCTGAGAAAGAAACTAAGAATGAAGCAAGCATTGGTTTCTCCAGAATACCTTCCCATCTACCAACAACATGCAGGTGAAGGATTTCAGACATGAGCTGGACATGGTGCTCTTGTATTTCATAGTGGTTTTCCCTTCCATGACAGTGTATGGTTGCATTTTGAACACACTTCAAGGTCCCCTATTGATGGAGACAAATAATCACAATGGAAATGTGGCTCTAGCTCAGTGCTGATAAATTCTGGTTTGTTTTGAAAATTTCATATTACACTGTCCTTGTACTTTTTCAGCTTATCATAGGAAGAAACTGTTGCTATGAAATGTTATGCATAACATGAATTTGAAGAATTTCAGAAATTCAAAAGCATACAGAAAGTTTTCCTGTGGAAAAACACACATCTTTCTATTATAGAGTACCAAGACTTTCAGGCAACTAATTTTAAAATCAGAGATGCAAATTCTCACACAGATTTCACAGTCTATTATGTATGACAGAACCATGGTTTTGAAGAAATGGATTATTTACAGTTTAGCAGAATTTCTTGGCAGTAATTCACCTTCCTGTCATAAGACAGACACATCTCCTCAGCTTTCTCCTCTGAGTGGATAACAAACAGCAGGCTCTCTGGCTTATTCCTGGAGTGCCACCTCTTTGAAAGACAAAACTCCAAACATTTCTATCTGTTTCCAGCTGTATTTCAGGTGCTATAGAGAAACCAGCAAAGATAAAGCAATTGCAAACAGAACACGCTCCCACCCTCCTGCACTACAGTTACCAGATCCTCAACAACAAAGTGCCAAAATTCCCAGATCTCCCTTTAGCTCCAGAATCACTTGGCAGCTACAGACACTTTCATGATCCTTGGACCACCTGCCCTTTACAGAAAGGCTTACGAGCCACAATAATTCTCAAATTAAAAACAACCACCCCGTAAGCATTGTGCTTGTCCATTAATCTTTCATTGGTTGATGATCTCTCCTTCACATTCCTGCCTTTTCTCAAGCATGGGTTACTTCAGACCTCACAGCTCTTAAGTCCTGTGCTCTTGGGTTGAGGGTAACAGAGCCTGCGTCCCACTCATTCAGCTACAGATGGACACTCCATGGGTTTACAGCTGGATGGATTCTTTCCTTTCTCTGGATCTCCCTGAATATTTTAAGTGAAAGGAATAATGTAGGTGGAATAGTGTAGGAATAATAAGGTTTTCCTTTAAGTGAAAGGAATAATTTGACACAATTTTACGTCCAAGCAAATCCTGGTTAAAACACATGTTCACAGAGGACTTGATAGCGACCAGAAAAGCTAATGGTATATAGAAGTCTGATTACTTGATGGATTATTTTTTATTTTCAAAATCTCTAAAAAAAAAAGTTGGATTTCTATTTTGTAAATATGCATTCATGCCATGTTTCTTTTAGATAGAAAAACAGCACTCAGAGAGACCCTCTGTTGTAATTTATGCAAATTATCTGCTGATAATTATACACATATTTAATGTTTGTATCATCCTGAATCTTGAAATTCTATGTCCAAAAAACCAGAATATGTGGCACCTTTGCTTAGCAGCATAAAACAACCCAAGCTGGGACTGCTTTTCTCCCAGGATACATCTTGTTCAGTGCATCTCCAGGCTGGTTGATGGAAGTGAAATGCCTGGAAACTACTTGCTTTCTTCTTTTTCCTTCTTTTTCTAACATAATGAGGAACTGTGAATTTCTCCATAGTCCTACCTGGACAGTTTTTTTTTTCTTTTTAGTCTCTGCAAAAATCACCTGCATGAATCCACCCCACACCTGACTCGTGAATCTTACAACAGCAAAAGAGAGGGACAGGCAGGGAGAAGAAGGACTATGTCAGCATCAACCCAGATTTCCCAGGTCCAACTCACAAAGCTGGACAAGAAAAGGAATAATGAGGCTGAGGACAGAAGGTTGTATCAATACCCATGCATTAATTCTCTTGCTGAAACTGTTTGCCATCTAGTGGTTTGTTGGCCTCCTATAAATACAATCTTAAAAATGGTGAAGACTTGGAGGATATAATTACAAATAAAAAAAGTTCCCCAATGTGCAAGAACTTATGCCAAAAAAAAAAATTACAAGAAATGATGAAGTGCCTCTTGCAAAGTATTTGCCATTAGAATGAATACCCCACAGAGACAAGGAAAAGAGACTTGAACACAACTGAGATTCAGAGAGACAATAGGTACACATGGTTTTTAATTTTCCTCTTTTATTTCACTCTGCTACTCTTATTTCATTGAAAAGTCCTGACCTAAATTGCTCCATCATTTTCTTCAAGCTTGCCCACCCAAAATTGTGGGCAATTATTATATTGTGGGCAAAATTATATAGAAATTATGAGAAAATTGGGGGGGGGGGGCTCTATGTTTAGGGGTGGTGGATGTCAGGAAGCAGCAAGATTTGGCTGCTTTGCAATAGAAGGTGTGCCAGCAACTACGGACAATACCAAGGCAGGTGAAAGCAGTCACTTCATCAACAAGGAGCCAGGATGGAGAGCAGCAATCCAGGGCCAAGATTAGGTTAAGAGACAGTGGTCAGGGTCAGACACAGCCCATATGGTCACCCAGCAGGGCTGCAGTAGCAAGGCAGGTGCGAGGCCAAGACAGGATGCCAAGTCAGCAAGTCTGGATGGGGGCCAGACCCGTGGAGGTGCGAGCTGGTGCGAACAGAGCTGCTGCACAGCTGCCCTGTGGCACAGGTGAGGGCTGGCACAAAGCCACAGCTTAAAAGTGGCTCTGGAGGGACAGCAGGCCCTGCTGCTGGCTTTTTTCACAGCTGCTCTTATCAGTGAAGAAACTGACCTTGGACTCTGCCAACTAAACTTCTGCAAAGGGGTAACATGCTCGGGGCCACGGCAGTCAGAGGGCTAGAACAGAGCTGTGGAACATACCCAGCACAGGGGAAGCAGGTTCATGGAATTGGCCTTTTTGTTAAAATGGAGCATGAGTGAAAACCCCACATGAAAGTACACCGAAGCAAAGTTCAAAGACCTCACTCTGTTCAGTTTGGGCAAGCCAAGGACTCTTGCTGTTAATGATGGCTTCATCAATGAGAAGCAGGAAAGGACATCTGGATTATTAATTAATCACACTGATTTGAATCTCACTGATTTGAGGCTACTAATTTAATTTGTACATGGGAAAAAAAAAGATCAAACACATTCCTAGGATACATCAGGGTCATACTATTAGGGACACTCAGACTCATTATATACTAGGGACACCCTATGAGACCTGAAGTGAATGTCCTAACTAGTCACCTGTGACAGTGTTCACAGAGGTTTTCAGGTGAGGGAAGAGACAAGAATGTTGACTCCATGTTCAGAAGGCTTGATTTATTGTTTTATGACATATATATTACATTATAACTATACTAAAAAGAATAGAAGGAAAAGTTTCATCTCAGAAGGCTAGCAAAGCTAAGAAGAGAAAGGAATGAATAATAAAGGTTTGTGTCTCAGACAGAGAGTCCAAGCTAACTGGGCTGTGATTGGCCATTAATTATAAACATCCAAGATGGGCCAATCACAGATGCACCTGTTGCATTCCACAGCAGCAGATAACCATTGTTTACATTTTGTTCCTGAAGCCTCTCAGCTTCTCACGAAGAAAAATCCTAAGAAAGGATTTTTAATGAAAAGATGTCTGCGACAGTCACCCATGTTTAACCCATGGGGAACTCAAACTAACATATGCACAAATGGCTCAGTGGGATAACCAGGAGAACAGTGAGAGTTTCCTGAATTACGGAAGGAGACTAGTAACAACAGTGGCTAAAAGAAAGGGCTGGAGGAGGTAAACAAATGATGGGGTGAATGTCACAAAGAACAGAAAGTGGTTTAATTAGTGAGCAGCCCTGTCTGGGGAAAATTGACATAAATATTTCTATACTCAGAACTAAATGAATAAATTATTTGAAAATTGATAACTAATTAGGCTTTTTCCACTTGTAAGGAATGAAATTTTGGGACTATTTTTCAGTGCAATTAATATGAGAAAGAAAAATTTAAGAAATAGATAAATACTTCTTTATTTAGTTGCTTGAGTTGAATGTGACAGGCAAAGGTTTACATTAGAATGTACAGAGGGTCCCTTTAAGGTTTATTTCCTGCATTAACCATTAATTTACAATTAGCAGCTGTCTGGTTGAAGTCAAGCTAGATTATGTGATGTGCTTTTTTGGCTTTACAATATTAAATGTTCAGCTGGAGCTGCATGTTTTTAGCTGTATACTGCCTAAAGATTATGCTTTTATAACCCCATGCTGTAATGACAGCATTGAAATAAACTACATTATACCACATTCTCTTGTGGTACAAAAGAGTGAAACCCAATGAGAATGATATCAGAATGGTCACTTGGTTTATGCACAGACAGTTTGGAGGCTCTCGAAAATTCCAGCAGGACATTTCCACCAGAGCCTACTATTCTCCTTAAAGAAAATACAGAAGTTCAAGTTATACAGTATATTATCTCCCTCTTCAATCTTATTCTGATGCAACAAAATTATAAGGCATCAAGAATAATCTTTGCAACCTCAAGTGTTTGAGGTATCGTTCCCTCCTCCTTTTCCCCATTCATTTTCATTCCCATTTGAAAGAACTATTTCAAAGTAATTGTTGTATTTCTTCCTTATTCACTCAGAACTCTCCAGTCAGGGTGTGGTAGAATGAAGGGTATCTACAAAACCATCTGATCAAAGATCAGAGACAAGTTATGCCTGCACGTGCAGTTTGTGATTGCTCAGGAAGTTTCAAAATTTCCTGTGGAACATATTGGCACTTGAGCCATGAACCATGAATGTTCACCCCCTGCTAGACCCTCTGACACCAGCACTGCTGCAAGTGGACATTTGCTGATGTCTGTGTTTTAGAAGTTGGATCCTCTGTCATAAGAAACATAATGAGGAACTGGGAATTTCTCCATGGTCCTGCCTGGACAGCAGAGGCAGCCGGCTGTCCTCAGCTGCCAGCTCCATTTCCCCGGGAGTTCCACATTATTATAAGCTGTTTCAGGGCAGTTCCAAGTAGCATCGACCACTTGCCCAGCCAGGAGCTGGGGCCCACTCCCTCACGGGCCGGGCCTCCCAAAGGAGCATTTGGGAAGTAGCGATGACCCTTTGGGTGACTCCAGCGCGTATCAGCGCCCAGTTCTTGCTGTGACAAGAAATCCCTCGTGGACCCAGCGGGGCAGAGGGTCAGCACACGTTGGGCTCCAGGGAAGGGGAGAGCCGCCGCCAGGACCTGAGGCGGGGGCGATGAGGGACTGCGAGGGGCGGCACGAGGGCACCTGAGGGCACCGGGGGGTGGGACCTCGCGCCGGCCCCGCCCCTCCGCGCGCTGCCGCGCACTTTGCGTAACCCCGCGGTCACGCCGGAGCGGGGGCGGGCCGCGTGCTGCGTAAACGGCTGCGAGAATCGCCGCCGCGCGCGCTGCAGGCGTAAGCGGCGGGACTTTGCCCCCGCCCCGCCGCCGCCGAGCTCAGCGCTCCCGTCCCGCCGCCATGGCCGCCCCGGGGCCGGCGCTGTTCTTCCGGGCCGCCGCCGCTTCCTCCCGCCGCTGGCTCTTCTCCTCCACCTCGCCGGCAGCCGGGCCTCGGCCGGGCTGCAGCGGCGCTGCCGCCTCCGGGAGGGTAGCGCGGCCGTTCAGCCTTTCTGCCCGGGCGGTGCTCAGGTAAGGGGGTCACGGCCGTGAAGTGCCAGGCGGGCTCCCCGGCGCGGCTGCCCGGAGGAGCTGGGCCGGGTCTCGGCGCTGCGGGCAGCCGGGGCCAGCGGCTGCCTGTGGCACGGGCCGGCGTGGGGTGACCTTCCCGCCGTGCCCCTGACCGTCCTGGCCCCTCCGCCCCTCTCCGGGTGCTTGGCGGTGGCACCGAAGCGCTCCCGGGGCCCTCCACCGAGCTGTGCCCCGCAGGGCTCTGCCCGCGCTGCGGGTTGGCTCCGGCGCGGGTGAGGCTCGGGGTCGGTGTGACCTGGAACCACGCTGGCATGGCTTGAAGCGTTATGGAACGCTAAACCAGCGTGCCTGGTGCTTACACTGGTTTTCTGAGAGGTTATGACCTTACTGAAGTTGCGCTCGTTTTTCTTTTTTCTGTTGTTTGGTTTTGTTAGGGTTTTTGTTTTTTTTCCTGTGAAAGTGTGGCTGGGCTTGTGGTAGAAGTACAGCACATATCAGAGCAATCCTAATACTTAGAGTGTCTTCTGCCTTTGGTATAGTTTTTCTGTGCTGAAGAGCCTTTTTGCATCCTTCTTCGTGGAAGGATGGTGTGTGACACTTAGTGCCATGATTTAGGTGACATGATCATATCTGGTAATAGCTCGGCCTTGATGATCTCAGAGGTCTTTTCCAGTGTAATTGATTTTGTGGTCCGATCTAAATGTGCAAAGTTCCTCCTCTCCCCACCAGTATGTATGAGTAGGTATTTCAGAATGCCTTACATCTGTGGGCATGTAATATTACACAGTCCACAGCTGTAGTTTTGATGCTTATTACAGGTAGTTACAGATTGTTTATGCACTGCCCTCGGGCTTGTTGTTTGTATATTCAAAGATCAGTCAGGTCTACAGCTAGCTTTCAGTATTTAAAAAGCAGAAGTTTTAAAACCTGATGTACTTGGTTGCTAGAGAAGTTTCCTAGACTTGGAACAGGACTCACAATCAGCAGCCCAGCATCAGGGGTGTAGCCTGGCCTGTTTCCAGAAGATTGAGATTAAGCACCCTCGACATCAAAGCTGTCTCAGTAGTTTGCTTTTGAACTCTTTTGCAGGTGATCTTTGACTTGGTTGCAGAAGATACTTTTAATGTGGAGAGAGAGAGACTTAACTTTTCTAGCCTAGGACTGCCATATGAGATGAGTAAGTTGCTAGTCAGATCTCCTCTCTGCGGGATCCTACTGGTGATCAGTTGATTTTGTGGTCCCTAATTTGCAGTTTTTAATTACAAAAATTAAAGATGTGACATGTTGACAAGTTTTTTTAAAAGGTATTAAAATAATTGAAAAAAGAAGCCTGTAAGGGGAAGGAATTTCCTTACCTAAAGTAATGTAAGACCTGTAATCCCCTCAAGTCTTTCACAAACAGGCTGAATACAGAATGGCATTTGTTTACATTCATTTTGCAAGCACGCCAGCAAAAAAGCTTATGCAAACAAGTATATAAACAATGTTGTTTATATACTCAGTGTCATAACCTGACTGAGTGAGTTGGGGGAAAAGGGAAGTTTTTGTAAATTATTGTTTTCTCCATTTACGCATAAGTTACTTTCTCTGGGCAGCATATTTGAGTCCCAGTTCCTGACCTTTTTATAATCCACGAGTGTTATTTCAGTAAAAAACATACATCATTGTTTGTATGTGTGAATTTAGCTATATTTGTGTCTAGAAGATGAAGACATCACTATACAAAACATTACCTGGGGTGGTTCCTGTGAGCAGAGGTTTCCAAGGGTTTCAGTGGAGCATCAGGCATTATGTTTTCATTTACATTTCCTCCTTTCTCTTGCTCCTTTTTTATCCTTATCCTTCCTTTTAATTTCATGGTGGACAGTAGTTATTTCAGAATTATTTTTATACCAGTCTAGTTATCTGTGCAATGTTTTTGGTGCACAGCATAATACTTGCATGCTTTAAAGATTAGTTCAGATTTACAACTTCTGTTGATTGAGGCCTGTATAATAGCTTAATTAATGGAACTCCTCAGGCAATTAGGGCTGTTGGATTTGCTGTTTATTAAAAGATCTAAGAATAACAGAGCTGGTTTTACCATGTGCAATACCAGATTAAAGTTATGTTTTGTTTGGAGGAATGTAAGAGGTGATTCATAACTTGGAATTAATGGCTGAACATTCAAAAGGCTAATTCTTTTAAGGGGTAAGAAGCAGTTCTTGAGATTTTTGCAGTATTTACTGTTATTTGCATGAGAGGAGCAGCAAACAGCATTTACAGCTCTCTGGTGCTCCTCTGTGCCTTTGCAGGATGCCTGATTTAGGGTATCTGTGTCAAGCTTGATAGAAGATGTTGATAGGACTGTGGCAACCATGTGAAGAAATTAATTGTATTTTACATCTGGTGAAAAGCATTTATCTGAGCATGGATTGGGATATTTATGCTTCATGTGGATACACAAAATAAATTGTGTTTTTCCTGATAATCCTGAGGCTGTTCATGCTTGCATGGGCCTGGCTCATGTTTCGTGTTGATTGCCTGTGACTGGTTCACAGCATGTGGGTATTTGAATAGTTGTTTATCGTGATGCAAACTATGTCTGAGCGGACAACCCCATGTTATTTGAAATTTATAAAGCCTAAATATTGTTTCATGTGGGTGAGATTTTTATATTTTTAATGGTATCCCCCAGTCATTGAGAAGATTGGCTCAGTGTGTGTTTTGAATGTCTGACTAGTCTGATTATTGCATGCGCACACTTCTGAAAGTATTTTCGCCAAGTAAAGCACCAGAGATGTTTTGAATATTTTGGCTAAGTAAAGAGTGATAGAAGGTGACTATAGCAAAAAACCAGATCTACTGAAAGACTTAAGAAGGCTGTATCTAACTTTGCACAGATAAATAAGTTTCAGTTTCAGTTACAAATCAGGGTGGATTAGGTCCCGTCAACAGATTCAGGTCTGTGTCAGTCTTTACCAAAAGTCAGTGACCCGGTGGTGGTCCTTCTGTCTGTCCCCTTGCTGCATGCCACACCACGAGGCACACCCAGCCACAGGGCAGGTCCCAGCTGGCTGAAGCAGATACCACATTGCCCCTATTGACAAGGGGATCCCACTGCTGCTTCTTTGTTCTTGTGATTGATTTTCATCCACGTGAGCAAAAGGAGTTGACCTGTGGTAATACTGGTGTAAGGATGATGGCAGGGTGATTTGGAGCAGGGATCACACAAACCCACATTTTTAATACTCTGAAGAGATTGATTTAATCTGATCACGAAACCCAGATTGTGTCACTGCAGCCGAAAGTTGCAGTAACACAGCCATTGTAAACTGGTGTAAATTTCATGCGAGGGTCAGATCTGACTGCTGGTTCTGACATCTGTGGGGTTGTTGACCTTGGCTTTCAGCCAGTGCATTCCCAAACGGAGGTTACTGCAGGGCAGTGTGAGCGCTGGAGAGGCGAGGAACAAAGGAGCGGGGGCGGGACTGTTCCTCTCCTGGCGCTGTGGTGTTCTATCGGATTCAAGTGTAACCACAGATGAAGCCAGTTTCAAGTGTGATTTGAAAACTGGGAGGGAGTTCACTTGTCATTTACAAAAGTTGCAGGGATCTAATGGATGCCCAGACATATTACTGTTTGGTCCATGGTACTTGTGAGTGCCTAATCCTATAATAAAGCTTATTTAGGATATTGGAATAAATATTTAGTACTTCCCTTGTCTATACCTTGGGCAGAGCATACCCAGAAATGCAAGTGCATATTACATTGTGTCTCCTGTTAGCGTTGCTTTTGTCGTGTTGATAGCAATATTTCAGCAAAGGAGAGTGTACTTTGAGCTCTGGAAGGGCTTTTTGAGGCAGTCTAGAATTACACTGTCAGACGTTAGCTTAGGCCCTCAGAATGTGGATCTGTACCTTTCCAGATGCAGTCTAAACCCATCTAAACTCCCAGAGGAGGTGGGGAATTTTGTACTTGTTTGTCTGAGTGGGTGCTTGTTTCCTTGGTTCTGCTGTGGGAGGTGTTAACATAGCCGAGGAGCAAAATGAAAAGCAGAGTGCTTTCTTAAACCCCCACAGAAGGGTTTGCTGGGGATCCTTGGATATCACAGGTGACTGTGCAACATAAATCATATTTTGTAAAGATATATCTTTAAAATTTCTGAATTTTTTTATAGTATGTGCCTCAATTGCATTCTGCAGGTCAGCAAGGTCAAGCTTTCATTATCAATTATAGTTTTGGAATGAATTTATAGTTAATGGTGGCTTGTGCCTGCCTTCTAGAGGGTGGACTGAGGGATGATAGGAGAAGAATTGAACATGACATCTTAATAAATAATCACGGAGCACACTGATGCCAATGGAACTTAAGAGTTGTGGGAAGTGCATGAAGTCTGTAGCAACAAACATTTGTTGTTGTTTCATAACAAGCCAGGACTCTGATTGCTAAAAACACATTCTTTTACAGCCAGTTACAAAAATAATTTGTTCACTGATTTTTCAGCATGGCCACTTTGAAATTTTTTCTTTAACATTCAGATATACAGGTTAGAGTTTTCCAGGAGTGACTTGGTTTTTGACTTAGCTTATGACATAAATCATTCAAGGCCCACAGTTGAGAAGAGTATGGGTTATATGAAACATGTGGTTCTTAAACGTGGATTCCACATGGAAACATAAATTTTTGAAATGGCTTTTTAGTTGTTCTGTTTTTATCTGTTATCTCTTGGTAGATTTCTTCACTGTCTATCCAACAAGTTTTTGTTTTGCTCACTTACTGTAGGAAAGAAAATAATCGGTTTAAAATTGAACGTACTGTTTATTATTAGTATATTTAAAGCTTTCCTTTAATTTGTGTGTGAAATAAAATAATGTGGAATGCAAAAATTTTTTTTTTAATGTTAAAAGCTCTCATCTTAAGACATTTTTTAAGCAGACTAAATTTTTTATTAAATAAACAATTGTCTGGAAAGAAAAGGCAAAAAATTGCAAAACCTTCTTTCCTTGAAACCAGTGTAAAAACCTTGCACATCACTAGAGTTAATATTTAGAAGATGAGCTCCTCAGAGAATCTGTGCCTAAAAACAGCAGAATGTTATTGGACTATTTCCATTTGTGGGAAGAGAGAAGAAATACATTTTGGAATAAATAAAGCAAACTATCTAAAACTCTAAACAGAAATGGGAAAATTTAGAATTTATTTTAAATTATAATTATGAAAACAACAGAAAATTCATAAGTTCAAAGCAAGAGTTCACAGAAAGGTGGTGAGAGAAACATTTAAAATAAGCTCATTTATTTGTTAAAAATACAAATACTGTGCCTGAAATAAACTGTCTTTGGTGAAAGGCAAAACATCTGGATCCCATATGGCTTGTAGTGACAAAACAAACACAAAGGTTGTTTGTTTTTTTTTTATTTTTCATGGTCTTTGTTCAATGTACAACAGTAAAAGCCTGTACATGTTAAAGCTTTTAAAAGCCAATAACTTAGATTTCTCTTTTCTTGGAGTTGATAGTAGTAGTATCAACTATTATTTAAGTAGTAGTCAATCAATTTTAAAGTGCTAAAAAATTCTGGCATTCTTTAATTGTATTATATAATTTTATTTTTCAGCTCAGAAGATAAAATAACTGTTCACTTCATAAACCGTGATGGTGACAAACTGACAGCCAAGGGAAAACCTGGGGATTCACTGCTGGATGTTGTTGTTGACAATAATCTAGACATAGATGGTTTTGGTAAGTAGATTCACTGAGTATTTTATTCAGTGTCTAGAAATTTTCTCTTTATGCATAAATATTTACAGTATAATTTAGATTGCAAAAGACTCTCAACATCACTGAGTCCTACTGTAAATGAATATTTAAATATAAAACCTAGCTGTTCTTCACTTGGGTTTTCTCCCCTTTTTTTCCTCCTGCAGGTGCATAGAATATTTTGGTTCAAGTTTTAAAAAATACTTGGGGTGATCTGGGCTTGAGTACTAAAGAGGGGAATGTGCCCAGAGTGCTGTCAAAGTGGAGTCTGAAAGTTGCCACCTGCAGACCTGTTCTCAGAGGTTCTGTTCTGGAGGCAACACAGGCATGGTGCATTTCTAACAGTGTCTGGTTTCTTCTGTAGTGCCAGACTGTCTCAATTTATTATCAGGCTTTTTGTAGCACCTCCATATCTGTAGCAGAGGAGTGCAAAGTGAAAGAAACAGCCAAATCCATGTCAGTTAGCAGGAAGGAGCCGGGAGTTTAATTCTTATTAAAGAATTGGAGTAAAGGAGACCTTGTGGAATTCTAACTTGGTACAAGTTCTGTTTAAAATCAAAACAGGAGGAAGTTACAACTTCTCTCTATTTCTTCAGAATTTTTCACTTTCCATAGTTAGGCTCATAGGATGGTTTGGGCTGGAAGGGACCTTGAAGATTGTTCAGTTCCAAACCGCCCTGTCATGGGCATCTTCTACCTGCCCTTGTTGCTCAAACTGCAAGACCACATTGCTCAAAGGTATTAGGTAATTGCAATGAAATACCTTGGGGAGGTATTTATATGAACATGAGCTGAAAAATTAATAGATCTAAAGCAGAAAGTGGCAGTACAATTTTCAGAACTGAATGCATAATGGGGAGCAATTGGTAGGAAAAAAAAAGGCAGCAGAATATTGTAGCACAGTTTAAATTTGATGTGTGTTTTAGTTAAGTGCGAATAAATTTTACTGCTAGTGATAAAATCTTTGGTAAGATTTAAAATTTTATACTTAATATCTGAGATCTTTTATGTCTGGAGTTGCATATGTCTGGGGAAGAAAAACTGTCTCAAAAATCTGTAATGCAACTGGCTTTATGTATCACTTATTACTCATTTAGGTTTATGGCTGGTCTGCTTGCATTCTACAGTAAGTGTTCTCTTGTTAATATCAGCTGTGTTAGAGCATTGTGGTAAAGTGGCAAAAAGCAATGCTGTCAATAAAAGGAAGTCAAACTGAAAATTCAGAGTACTGTTACAGTCTTTAATTATAATGTGAGCTAGTCCTATTTCAATAACTGCTTGCTAATGAAACATTGTACTAGGGCAGAGAAATAATGCAGCAAAAATGTATGTTCTGTGTTTAAGAACAAAGTAATAAGGGAAAAATAAAATGTAAATCCTGCTTATTTGCTTCTGTCACTAGGGGGCATCCCATGTGCATTAGCAATAATAGATTTATCTTTGTATAAAGGCTTACAGATCTGTTGAAAGATTCAGCTGCACTCAATTTGTTATTGCCAGTTTTATGGCTTTATGTTTGTGGAAAGACCTTCCACTGTTCAAAGAGACTGGTCAGTGTTCTTTCCTTCCCCCCTCACCCCTTCCCTCACTTCCCAACATAAATGATCCTTAAGCTGCTGATAGGACAAATTTTGTTTGGCATTTTAATTAAGCTCTGCTTTTTCATGTATTTGAAGACATGATATAATTTAAAAATCAAATGTTGTATTACAGTGTCATGCTCACCTTGAATACATGCTTTTGGTTCTGTAGCAGCATGATGCTTTCTGTGTGGTTCTCAAGGTCTGATGATGAATTCCACTATTTCTTTTCATAGCAGTGGTTATACATACAGCCTTGCTTCTCTTATTTCCATGATTACAAAGGTGATGTGGTCACAGTAGATTTTGTCCTGCTCTCCCTAGAAATAAGTAAACAAGTGAAAATTGGCTGTGTTATCTGATTCTCTTCTATCAATTCAAATCAGAGTCTGAGGTTTGTAATCCCCACAGTATTTAGCTGTCCCACTCTTCCTGAAGTTGCATATTTCTTTTGCAACTTGGTGCCAGCCCAAGACACAGACCAGTACAGTGACAGAGACAAATTTGTTGCAGTTCAAACTTGTACTGTGCTGTGGTGACCTAATTGCCATAGCAGGTAGGTGGAGTTGGTGCTTGTGCTGCTCTGTCCCAGCAGCTTGTTAGGTCCGTGACTCCTACTGGAGCACCTCACAATCCATGCAGGCCATCTCTTTCCAGCCTGACCACCTTTGTTGTTCTCATTTACTGTTCTCTTTAAGTGAGAAGAAATAAGTATAAAATCCCTCCTCCCTGTACTTCTAAGGAATTGTTCTTGTGTATGTAGCAGGTGTCTGCTGTTGAACTTCTAGAGAAAACCTTCTCAAAACCTTGGGAAAGAGAGAGATAAGAAGGATCAGCATTGGAAATAAATGAAGTAGTGTTGATTGACAGCATTGTCTGGTTTTGCATTCTTATGGTAGAAAGCTATTCTTTCTTTAAATGGTGGGAAGGAAATTAGTTAAATATTTTAACTGATTAGATAGCATATTTTAACTGATTACATAGCATATTTTAACTGATTACATAGCATTTTTTAAGTGATTACTTAGCATTTAAGTAAATCTTAGTGCTATAGTAACTGTAGAAATGCTATTAATAGTTGAATGCAGAGTAGGTATATGAATATAGGAATATACAGAACATTAATTTTGCTAATCAACTGAGACTTCTTGTATGAAATAAACACATGTAGGGCTTCTTCTGAAATTCAGCTGCAATTTGAAACTGGGTTTTCTATTATCTGGATTTATTTTTCTTTAGGTGCTTGTGAAGGAACGCTAGCCTGTTCAACTTGTCATTTAATATTTGAAGACCACATATTTGAGAAACTAGATGCAATTACTGATGAAGAGATGGACATGCTGGACCTGGCTTATGGCCTCACAGAAACGTAAGGCGACATAACACTTCCCTACATTACTTCTTCAAAGAATGGGAAGAAAGGTTTGCAGATGGGGCAATCCAATATTCTTAGAGCACCTTAATCAGCTTTTAATGAATAGATGGATTTTCTTATACAAATGGGACTGCCAAGTTTAAACGTTGTTTGTCTGAATTAGTATAAAGAAGATGTCAGTGTTGTTTTTGTGACTGAAAAGTGTCAGTACTTGGTCTTCAGAGGGGTCCAGTGCTAAAGTATGACTGGAAACCCAGTTCCTTCCACGAAAGCTTTGCCACTGCTGTCCTGTGTGTGAATTTTCTTACTCTTGTTTCTCCTCTCCATTTCCCCTCCCTTAGTCTGTAGCTAGTTAATGTGTTTTATTAATGTGTTTATGTCAGTGTTTTAGGTTTTGGTCAGATCTTCTTTTCAGAGTCACAGAACATTGAGGTTGGAGGGGACCTCTTGAGGTCAACTGGTCCAACCCACTGCTCAAGCAGGACCACCTAGATCTGATGCCCAGCACCATGTCCAGACAGCTTTTGAATATATACAAGGATGGAGACCCCACCTTGTCCAACCTCTGTGGTATTTATGTACCAAGGTTTGCTAAGATCCTTCCTCCAAGCCTTCTCTAGGACAAACAGCATAGAGATGTCAGTGTACATACTTGTTATGCCTTGACTCCTATCACAGTGCTCCTTGTGCACACAAACCACATTCCCTTTTGGGAGAAACTGATCCTGAAGTGTGCTCTGACTGCTCAGAGGCATTAGGATTAGACTAGTGGTGCTCCAAAGTAAGCCTCTGTTCTGCATCACCCCCACCATCACACATCTTGTAGTTAGGGTGTTAATCCTCATCACAGACCCATTCCTGGTGGGCTATTGTACTTGCTGGTGCACAAGTGCCTTTGCCACAGAACCTGCTCACACAAACAGTAGGCAGCTGTGGCTTTTGAGGTTTCATAAGCCCATTCCTTTGTGTTTCAACAGAACTGCTTGTTGAAGTTTTTGAGAATCTTTCTAATGATATCAGAGGCTTTATACCTGGCCTATATAGCATAGAGTTTGTCTCTGCAAAGAAGTACTCTGAATTAACTTGTCTGTCTCTTTATATCAGTAAAAGGAATCCTATACTCATCATTTCTACATGACACTTTCTCCCTTAAGCCAAATTTGAGCATTTATGTGAGGTTGGAAGGGCAAAGAAGTCAAGCTATGAGAAACTTGTAGCTTCTTTTGTTTTATCATTTTTCCTGTCTCACAAAAACCCATTTTCAGTTTTGAAAAAAAACCCATAAGCCTATTAAGCCTGCCACCTACCACCATAAAAAGAGTAACTTTTAGGTTCAGGCCCAAAATAATTCCTGAATAGCTCTGGCGGCATGTGATCTAATAAAAAAATTTTTTCTTTGACTACCTTTTAAGTAAAGGTTAAGCAAGGAGATTTTACTGAGGTATTGGAAAACAGTAACAAACCAGAGCTCTCTGTTTAAATGTTTCTATTTTCTCCTCTAAGTTCTTCATATGAAATGAAGTTTTACACTCTCTGATGGTGCTTGGTACTTCTGTTAGGTTTTCCTAGCATCACATGTTCTTCCTATGGCCAGGGACCTTCCATTTATGTAGGAAGATGACTCCTCTGAAAGGTGGAGCTCTAAGTGGTTGGTATTTGCTGCACATTACCTGGACTCCTGTGCTGATGTAAATTTGTGTAATGGAGATGTACTTCTCTGTTCTGTCACAGGTATAAGCATCACAGCTTATTCTTTGCTACTCTGTGTTTGGGAAAGTTTCAGTCAGCAACTGCCATGAAAGTTCAAGTTTTTGAAAATGAAGGATTAATTGGCTAAAATAAAATTCTTTTGATCAACTGCAGAACAGTAGAAAGTAGTAAGATAGGGGAGTGCAAACCCTGGCAAGTTAAAATACTAAAGCAAAAAATAAGATGAGAAACAGCTTGAAAAAAGTAGGCAAATACTTTTGTTTCTAACCTGTCAGCAACAGGAAACTCTATGTGCTGAGCCAATGGGTGATGTAGAAGGGGCACATAAAATAGAAAAGATAACATAATGCAAAAGAAACTTGGCTTTTATCTCTAGAGGTTTTATGGGCTGTCTGTGTACTGGAAGGTTTCTTTGTAGGGGGTGTCCTGGTATATTCTGGGAGCTTCTTTCAAACTAATGTGTCCATAGATACAGTGTTACTCATACCAATTAAAAAATGAAAAATTACTTATATTGTTCATATAACTCATTAAAATGAAGAAAGATCTGCAGTTCATGTAGTTTACTTAGGTCTAGAGATTGTTCACTAAATTTTGAGGTGCAACAGCATAAGAGCAAAGGCCCTGTAAAAGCTAAGTAATTGGTTAAACCACCCCCCCCCCCCCCCAGTCTTTTAATAAGAAGTATTATGCCTGGTAAGAGTATATGATCAACAGCATGATGTAAAAGTGATTGGTGCTAGGTTTTAACTACTGTGAGCATCCTTGTGGAAGACTTAAGAACACACAGTGAGCAGTAAGGGTTGTTTACTGTGCTGTGGTAATGTCACCTGCCTGTGAAAACATGCAAGAAGATTTTATGCTCTTGAACAATAGGAAATGACCTTTGGAGTTAAAAGGCAAATGCAGATAAATGCATATGGAGAGGTGGATAAAAGAGTGGGAACTTTATATTCTTGAAACAGGCTGTCAGCTAGTTAGTGTCTGTGGTACTCCAGAACATTGCCCATCCTTGCTGATGTCTTTAGTATTCTACACTTAAATTCTGAGACATGGACATTGAATTAAAGTTATCCCAGCAATAAAAGCAGCTTGTGATGTCTGCAGAGTTTTGTTGTAGTATTGAATCTGGTTTTAATTGCTCATGTGCAACATCTGGTTTTCTTGTGCTGAATGATAGGTATAGAAATGAAGGATGACATCTCCTCTGGTGTGTTGAGTGTTTTATTCTTCTCCTTCCTATGTTTCTTGTCTTTTCACTCTTGCTTTTCTGGCTTACATCTAATCTTGAGTTTTTTAGTTTAAGAACATTGAATTCTAGATGGAGGGGCTAGGCTTTGTTTTTTCTGAGGCTTTCATTCAGAGTCATTGCCTTTATCTCTTCAGAGGTGCCAGATGTCCCTTGGGAGATCAAGCATCACTCCCTGCACTGGACTGACCTGTTAGTGACCCACTGAAAAGGGAAGGGTCACCCATCTCCTGCATTGTCTCAGTGAGCAGGAAGTACTCAGCTGTGGGACTTTCCAGCATGCTTTGTGGGACTTTCCAGTGTGCTGAGCTCTCTTCTGGCCATAAATCCTGGCTATTGCCACACAGATCCTTGTGCTGATGCACGTGGTTCACTCTGTGCTGGACTAAGGCCCTGCACAAGAGTGGCTGTTCCTAGTCCATGGTCTGTTTGGGGTGGCTGAGTGTTGGAGATGTAAGGGGGTAAATGCTGTTAGATTGCTGGTGGGCTGAAACTAACAATGATGTCCTGTTTCCCCACAGATCACGTTTAGGCTGCCAAATCTGCTTGAAGAAATCAATGAATGATATGACTGTTCGAGTACCAGAAGCTGTGGCTGATGCTAGACAATCAGTAGATATGAGTAAAAACTCCTAAAAGAAAATATCCTAGGGGTTTTAAAGAAGCTTAATTATTTTTATAACTTATTTTTAAATGTGTAATTAAATATGGAAACTTACATAATTGTGAGTTATTTTATATGACTATCAATATTAGATTAATGCTATTTTAATTTTCTTTATAGAACCTCTTATATTTTTACGCTTAAAATGCAATAATACTTCTTATAAGTAATCATTGGATTATAAACATTAGCAAATGTATTACAGATTTCATATAACATTATTCTGCCAAAACATTTAATGACATTTAAAAACTGGATCACTTGTACAGGACTTCTCCTAAAACAAACTCTGAGCATTTCTAGGTGTCAGACCTGAATGTGTAAGAGAAATGAGTTTGTAGGACTGCATGGGGTCTTTTTGAAGTGTTGCCATGAAAGATGGTGTGCTCAGAACTAGTTAAAATTCTTGGTAAATATGATACTTCCTGAGCAAATAGTAGATTTTCAGGATAGGAATTTTCCAGACTTTGGAATCTTAATGAGATGTGGCAAATGTTGTCTTGTGAAAATACTGCTGAATCCATGAGTTCTAGGAGCTGTGTTATGGTTTAACCCAGCAGGCAGATAAATGCCACACAGCCATTCACTTGCACCCCACCACTGCCCAACCCCCTTTCCAAATGGGATGGAGGGGATAGACTTGGAGGGAAAACAGTAACATTGATATGTGGAGATAAAGACAGTTCAATAGGACAGAAACAGAAAGGAAAACAACAGTAATGATGACAAATAAAATACATAAAACTAGTGAGGCACAACACGATTGCCCACCACCTGATGACTGATGCCCAGCCAGTTTCTGGGCAGTGCCCCCAGCCAGCTTTTGCCCCAGGTGATATTTTGAGCATGACACCATAGACTGTGGCACCTCCCACTGGTCACTTGGGGTCAGCAGTCCTGGCTTCGTGCACCCACACGAGGTGAGGTGAGACTCTCAAAAGGCTTTGACTGAGTTGTTGCTAAGCTGTGTTTACATTAAAACACCAGTGTGTTATCAACATTATTCTGATTCTACATTTCTACATCCAAAGCAGCACTGTACCAGCTACTGGGATGAAAATCAGCTCTCTCCCAGGTGAAACTAGGACAGGCTGATGCAGGATGTTGGCACCTGCAGCTTAACCCTGGCCCAAATAAGATGTCAGTAAACCTCAATAATATTTACATTTGACTACACCACAAATACTGTGGTAGACCAGGCTTAGAAGAATGAGTCCTTGGAGCTGTGTAATGGGAGAACATGCCCAGTGGAATTACAATTTACACATCACAAATTCTTATTGTTCTCTGAATATAGCTGAGTTGGGATTGAACAGGGCAATGTTTGTCAACATCAGATTTGTTCTGAAATCTTTATTCCTCCTGCACAAGTTGAGCTTGTGCAGGAGGCAGTCTGACATTAGCTAGAGTGTTCTGCTTGAAGAAATTACTTGATTCTGGGCCTTGCTCGCAGGATCATTTCAGTAATGGTTGATGCAAAATGACCAGGTTGATTTGTTTCATAAAAATGGTCTAGGGTCCCCAGAGGGTGTAGGGAAGCCCCTGTGGTGAGGTGTCTGCATTGATGATAAAGAACTTCCAACTGAATATTGGTTTAGTCTTTCTAAAGTAGCTCAAATAAAATAATGTTTCTAAGACTGCTATTATCTCCAACTTCACATAAATACATAAATACTTATGTGTACTGGTTATCACCAGTAGTTATTAACTTTTGATTTTTTTGGCATTTATATATATATATATGTTTGTTTACATTTGGCTGATATAGTACATTCATTAATGGTTTGAACTGGTAACAATGCCATCTGGACATCTTTTCTTGTATTATTATATGTATGGAGGAGAGAAAAAATATTTTTTCAGTGTCAAATATTGGGATTATTTTGAGATTCGTAAAGAGGAAAGAAGTTCCTCTTCATTATAAGAAGGAATATTTTCTAGAACTGTATTGAAAATAGTTGTGGGTTAGATTCTTTTACTTCCTCTCTTAGTTGCCTTGTTTCCTTCTGTTACCTTTCAACTTTGTTCTAATGCAAGGTATACTAATTGTGGTCTGCTCAAAACTTAATCGTGTAGGGGTTTCAGAATACAATTCTGATGTAATCTGATTCAAACTGAGACTTCAGAATTAAAATTTCCAGGCTTTTATGAAGGACAGAGAGAGGAAGGTTAGGGAGGAGGGTGGGCATATGTTGAAGAAATGTTCTGAAGATGCTGCTGTCTTCTTTTTCTGCTGCTGTGACACTAACCATGACTGGGAGGTTGCCCTCACACAGTCAGACCTTAAGGTAAATCTCACCTTGTATTGCCTTTGTCCTGAGCTCATTTATATACAGTCATTGCTATTGAATCTTGAGGTTTGGGGGTTTTTTACATGAGACAGCTCATCAGCTTCCAAGAGTGGGAGCTGGGTCATGACCAGATGTGTTGTGCATTTGTGTATCAGAAAGAAATATAAGTTTTCAGTATACCTGTGAAGTTTAGGGGTAGATGTTGATTGAGTTTTGGGCTCGTCTTGTGGTTTTGGTTTGGTTTTAAGGTTTTTGGGGTTTTTTTCCATTGGATTATTTGGGGTTTTTTTAATACAGCACCAGGTACTTCTTGTGGGGATCTTGAAGTGCTTAACACTGTGTTAAACAAATGTGGAACAGCTCCCAAGTGAATTTTCTTTCTAAGCCAAGGTGGTTTCATTGTGTGTTTCCTGTGACAGCTTCTCGTTACAAAGACTTTGACTCTCCTACAGTGTGCCTGTGGAATGAATCACTCATCACAGCAAGGCAAAAAAAAGGACACTTAGAAGTTCATTTTGAATTCTGGAGGTATCCCATACTGCATGCAAATGGAAATCTCAGAACACAAAGGAACTGACTTGTAGTCCCCAAAATGCACAGCTCAGAGATACTAGTTTATTGTCAAAATTATTTGCAAATAAATCTTATTTTTAACCTCTTTCTGACACCTCTTGTTTTGTGGATTTTTCTTTCCTTCTTCTCTAAGCTATTGAATGTATTTCTGGGGGGAAAATGGAACTTACCCATTAATAGTGCACTTTAAAGTGTAAGTATGAAATTTTGTGTAGTGACACACAATTATAGCATCAAAATTAGTTGAATACATGTTTATTTCACTGTTCAAATAAAGATTACAGGTAATTCGCTTTCTAAAACCATTTCCTTTCTTTATTAAAAGATGGGGTCAGTGGGTTTCTTCTGTCTCTCCCCCCTAAAAAATGAGGAGCAAATCAAAACTGACAGTTGCCTTTGTGTTGTAGACTAAACTTTAGAAGCATACTCAAGGTCTGGGGCTGGCACAGATCTTTACTTCACAAGCTTTGAGGGAGTGGTGGGTTGCAGTGTCGTCTGTTGCTGGTGGGTAAAAAGGTCCTTTGGCTTGGGTTGTGTTTGTGAGAAAGTCAGGACAAAACCATCCCTCCGCCTTTTCAGGAGTGTGGAAGAACTTGTCTGTGGCTCTACACTGTCCCTTCCCTCTACTGCCCTAAACAGCAGTCAGGCCCAAGCCAGCAGAGTCTGTGACATTTTGTGGCATGTTTGTGTGGTGTCTGAAGGGGGAAGAAAGGTGTGCCTTGCATCATTCCCACACCACCACCTCTTCATCTCTCAGGAATTCCCATTATCTGGACTGCAGGCTGTTGTGAGAGTGAAAAAGGCAAGTTCTGTAGGCAGTTTGTGACTTCTCAGACAAAAACTAAATCTTGAAAGTTCATTTTGTTTTTGGCTGTGGGGCTCCAGAGGATTTAAGACAGCTGTGTTCAAACCTAATTCACATCCCAGTTGGGGGCAAGTTGAAAAGGCCATGTCCAGAAAAGCTGCAGGGAAGATGCAGTGCTTGCCCTTCTCACAGGTCCAGGCTAGAGTGTGGAGGAGATTTCCTACAGCCTTTATTTTGCCCTTGCAATGGACAATATGGTATGCAAAGATAGGGCATACAAAAAAAAAATCCTTATTTCTTGGGAGAAAAAAGGAGAAATAAATCTTAAAAGGAGGAGAAGAGATGCTCAAGCTGAGTCAGTGAGTTACCAAGTAGTACAAAACATTAGGAAGAGTGCAGCTGCTTGAGATGATTTCTCCTCAAGTGACCTGAAAAGATGGGAGAGTGGGAATTTCCTGCATGGTGGCTGGGGCTGTGGCCTCGCAGGGTGGCTGTGCAGCCCCATGTCCTGCTCTGGGCTGCAGTGCCTCGGCGCTTTCTCTCCCTGTTGTGCTGCCAGGACAGTGACAAGAGGCACAGTCCATCCATAAGCAAACAGGCATTAAAAGTATAAACGATGGCATTAAAAGTAACCCTGAGATTTACTTTCTAATCCACTGGCCACCACTTTTGCTTTTTATGGAGTTAAGCAGAGGTTTTTGATGTGAAGTAGTCCACATTTCAAAATGTCTTTAAAAAGTCATTTCCAGCCGGCAGTGGTTTAGCGTTTGCAGCTTCAACTCTTCATCAAAAAGCTGTTGGCTCATTGTGCTCGGCTAAGCGTCTCTGGGGCTGACCTTCACAGTTCTGGAAGGTTCCTTGAAGTTCATTCCCTTGACTCCAGCTTGGCCAGGAAAAGGCTGTTCCGTGCATTTACACTGCCCCTGTGCTTCCATGTGCCCAGGTCCAGCCGGCATCCCATTCCCTGTGCCTACCCCCTTCCACAGCGCGGTGCCCCTTCCCCGAGCCGGCACTAGGGCATCAGCGGGAGATGAGAAAGTCTAGAACGGCGTCTGAACAGACTCGGTGCCAGCTCCTTTGGGTCCACTCGGGTACAGCGGAGCCGTCCCCTTTGTGGCTCTTTCAGAGAGCCTGTGTTCCCGACATCGCCTCGGCTGGCGCTGACCCCAGGCGGTGCATCCCTGCAGCACAGCGCTCCAGGGAATAAAACTCCCCGTGGGAGCAGAGCAGCCGTGTGGGACAGCCCCGCTCAGCATGGCCCTGGAGGGAGATGCTCGCTCTGCAGCCGGGCAGTGCAGGGAACGCGGGGCTGGCACTGGAAAAGCGCCATTGCTGCTTCAGGCCGGGCTGGGCAAAGCTTGGCTATGTGCCAAATCAGCCACAGCTGATAGGAGACACACGGCTGTACGGACACACAGCCATCGGACACACAGCCATCGGACACACCACACGGAACGCGCCACCCGCCCCGTGAGCCCCAGCCCCGCAGCACCCGCACCTTCGGCCGTGAGCTGCCGGGGAGCTGGTGTGGGACTGGTGTGTTATAGTGCACTAAATAGCTTATTTAGTTGTTCTGCACTGGGTGATTGGGGATTTGCACTGACTAGTCTTTATATTGCACTGAACAGTTTATGTTATATCACATGGCTTGTTCTTCCCCTCTTTTATCACATGGCTTTTCCCTCACTCACCCTCTCCCCAGTACTCCCTGGTAGTCTCTCCTCACTTATATCCCTTTGCTTGTGGTCCTCTTCCTCCGCCCCCCTTCCCCAGGTATAAAATCCTCCTAGAGGAAGCTACCTGGCCTATTTCCATGTGGGTTTTTCCCTGTGGTGGTTTTTGAGTCAATAAATGGAGCACATTCGTTCCCCACGTGGAGAAGAGCCCTTCTGGTCTTTTGCTTTCATCCATGTAAGATCGTGTGGGCTGGGGTCCACAGGTAGCTGGGTTGGACCTGAACAGCCCGAGAGATATGGATCTTACAATGGTGACTTCCCTGGACAGCCCCGGGAGCAGCCCCAGCACGGGCCCAGGCGGCTCCGGTGCCGCTATGGGGTTCCCCTGCTTGTCACAGTGTGTCTGCTTCCATGTCTTGGTGGCAGGGATCCATCAATTACTATTATTATTATTATTATTATTATTATTATTATTATTATCATCATCATCATCATCATCATCATCATCATCATCATCATCGTCGTCATTGTCATCATCATCATCATCATCATTATCATCATCATGTGAGAAGTGGTAACAACTGGGGATGCTGGTGCCATGTTAAGTAACCTCTTCCAGATACTCCAGGGAAATCTGCAGGCACCTGTGGCAGCTGTACCTGCTGGCAGCTATGGCTGATTCAATTTTCCTCCTGCTGGCAGCAAAATGCCACTGGCAGCTGGGGGACTGAAATCTCTGGGTTTAGAGAAGTCTGACATCTCACTGAAAGAAATACCAGGTCACAGACAGCATTCCTCCTTCAGGATGTGTTTGATGAAAAATGCCTCTTCTTAAGGATCCAGTTGTCACCCTGGTTTTTTAAGATTTTCGAAGCCTTCTGATGTTTTCATTCTTGTAAAAAAGTTTCTCACACACTTTCTGTAAATGACTTATTATTCTGCATTCTTTTATGGAGGAGGAGAAAGTTGATGGACTGTTGGTTTGTCCAGTGTCATTGGAGGGGTGGCACTTTCACCCTCCAATCCACTGTCACTTTTGGAAAACTATAAATGTTGGAGTCAGAAAAATAAACTTCCCTTTTCTTCACCTTGAGAGCAGCGGTGTGTGCACTCATGTTGTTTTGTGTCCTGTAGCGACATCCAGTTTTGGATCAAACAAATATCCAGATGAGTTGGATGTTCTTACTCCATCCAAGTGCACCTGAGCAGACTCAGGGGCAGGTTAGCAGCTCCTTTTCATTTTACTCTTCTTCAAGGAGCAGCCCTGCTTTGCACACGTAAGCTAGCACTAGCTTTTGATATGAGGAGTGCTCACAGGCTTTACTGGGAATGGTTTGGAAGAAGAAGGGCATTCCCTTTCTAGAAAACTCTGACTGAAGGGGAGAAGGAGAAGGAGACCGGACACAAGATCACAGTGATGCAGCTGCAGCTTCTCAGATCCAGGAGAGAGGCAGACATGTCCCACCCAGGGAGCAAGCAGTGGGTTTTGGCTGCAGATTAAAGGAGAAGGTGTCATTTCAGAGGAATGTTTAGCAACAGATGAAAATAGCTATAAAAGAAAACAAATGGTGTCACAGAGACAAGGGATATGGTAGCTCAGAGTGACAGGGAAGCCTGTTCAGGCTGTGTTTTAGTTCCAGGGACTGATGACTGTCAGGAGGGAGCACAGCAGGGGATGGCTGGAGCAGGAGAGTCTGCTTCAGATTTCAGCACTTCTTGGTTTTTTCTTCCAGCCTAACTGAGTTGTTATGATCATCACAGCTTTTGGAATTTTGGAATCAGAAAATCAGGAAAAATATGTTTTGTCCTGGCATGGAGAAATTAAAGCAATCAGCGTCCCTTGTCTTGAAGTTTCCTGCCCTTCTGGGGCTGTCCTTCAAGGAGGAGAGCAACAACAGGAGTCTCTGAGGCAGAGGCCTGGGGAATAAGAGCAGAGCTGCCCTGAGGGTGAATGTTGTGCTGGTAGGGAAGCTCAGGAATCTGGGGTCTCCCCCTGCTGAGTGATGTATACAGAAAATGTTTTTGCAGCTTGAAGAGCTTGTGTCTGAGCATTCAATGTGAGCTTCACATTAAATATTACCTTCATTAAACACCTCATCGCTGGTCTTTCATTCTCTACTCTTTTGCCTTTTATCAAATGTTTGGTTTAAAAGGTTGGGAGATACCTAGCTTCTGAGTTGCCTGTTGTAGTCCTTACTTTTGGAGGTAAAAATGCTTAAAGGGGGCACAAGACACCAGAGATCTTTACAGCAGCACACAGAAGTGAAGGGGGAGAGCCAATTACTGGGGAACAGGAGTTAATTCTTAGAGTAAAAATACAGAGTAGCCACCAGATATTTGCTGTGGTGTTTCCCTGCTTATATGACTGGTTAATCAGTGCTGCCCACTGCCCAGCACTGGGCTGCTCCAAAGCCACCATATATAATACTTTTAATCCATTTCTACTTCCTTCCAGCTCAAAAGTCTCCATAATGGCTCTAATCACAGGAAATTTGTAACATTAACGTTCCCCTGAGGGACAGGTACTAGAAGTTCTTACTGTCTTGCAAAATAATTTCCCCAAATCTTTGAGCCTGTGAGTGAAAAATCAGCTCAGCTTGAGCTGCAGTGTAACCTGGGCTGACCCAGGACGTGATGTACTGCCCAATGCAGGCACAGGCAGCAGTTTGTGTTTTCTGCAATGAGGTGCTGTGTTCCAAACCAATAAGGACATTTTAGCTCCTTCAAGTCTAGAGTGCACTCAAAAATACACAGGGAGGTCCTCTTGCTGTAAACTGATGGTCACCTTCAAGCCCAGATGGAGACTCATGTTAATTAAGGAGTTCATTCCTGCCAGAAATTTGGGTGGATGCTGCTCTGACAGGCTGTGTGAATCTGTAAACACTTGACCCAAATCCACTGAGGGAAGGAAAAGACCTTCTGCCAATCTTTGCCACTAGCTCCTCATCTCTCCAAAATGAACAGGCTGGTATATTTTGGTTTAGCAAAAGTGTTTAAACAAATTGCATCTGACACAAGTCATGGTACTATTTCAAAAGCAAAAGCCACAATATTCCTTCAAGGGCACACTGAATATTTAGATATCATAAAAGCCCACCTGGCCATTCCCCACTGGGGCATGCACTGAGCTCCCAGCCCTCTCTGCTGTTTCTTCCTACACTGATTCTGCAGGAGAGTCTGTGATTTATTGACTGTTCCCTCCCACTCCACTGCCTGCAGCTTCTCGTGACTTCCACTCACTCAGAGGGTACATCTGTTAGGTTTTCCTTCTGCTCAATTTATGTCCTTTTGATGGTGTTCCTTTGTCAGAGAGACATCAGGTGTGCTGCAAAAATTTTCTTTATACCACACAAGTCAATATTTGCATTGAAAGCGAGCTCTGCTCATTCCAATAATGAAAATCACCAGCTTCGTCTTACTTTCCAAGTAAGAGAACCATGATGCCTGGAATCCCAGTGGGGTAAGTGCTGGTAGAGGTACAAGCTCTGCAGGAGCTGCCAGAGGAAACAGGGAAGGGGTGCAGGAGCAGCTCCTGGCTGCAGTGCCCCATCACTGGCTGTGTCCCCTATTCCATGCCCAGGAGCTGCAGGAGGAGCCCAGGCTTTGACCCCAGCATGACACTGCTGCACAGCTCAGCACTGGAGGAGCTGCCCAAAGGAATTCGTGGAGCAGACACTCCCAGAGCCATGCAAAGCCAGAAAACCTCAGGTCTCTGCTGCCTGGCTCCTGCCAAGACTCCTGCTGGAAGTGCTGGAGCTGCACTGGGTGGCTGGGCAGAGAGCTGGAGACAATTTAATTGGTGATTGCACAAAAAAGCCACATCCAAACAGCTCCATCCAGCCCCACAGCCTCCATACACTGTCTCTGCCAGGCAGGGCTCTCTGCTCCTGCTGCTGGCTTGGATGTGCTCCTTGGAAACATCACCATCACTTCTTCTGAAAAGATGAAGCAGCAGAAGTCTGGACCTACTTCTCTACTTTCTCCCAGGTAACCCATGGCTCTGAGGCCATCTATAATGCAAAGTGCTCTTTTTCTAATTTTATAGCCTTGGTAGTAGGGATTTTGAAAAAGATCCCTTTGCTGACAACTTCTGCAGGTCCTGTCTGGGAGCTTTTTGCCTTCCAAACTGAATTTCAGGCTACAGTATTTTCACAATTACCATTTTTATCTTCTTGTGGAAAATGTAAATTATCTGCTGAAATTTTCTAATTCTTTTTCCTCTAATTCTTTTTTTTTCCTTGGGGAAAAAAGTGTGGAATCTGAATTTTTTTCTTTTCATATTTCTCTTCACACATGCTCTTCAGCGAAGCAATTAATTTAGAATGCGTGTGCAGAAAATAAATTTTGGTTGGCACATGATACTATTTAATTCTGGTGTGTTCATAATGTTTTCCAAGTGTTGGTTTCTCTGGGTCTGGATTGAAGGCACTTGAGGCAGTAGTTCATGTTTGGACTCAGGTGTTTATTATTTCTTATCAGTGAAACAGCCTCACAACCATGAGTTCTGCAGCCTTTCATTAGCAAGGTACAAAATGGCTAACTATCTCTTGTTACAAGGTCTTTTAAGACTAAACTATCCAATTAAGAAATGACACCTGGATTATTTGCCCCTTTAACCCAATAACTGATCCCTGGAAGCCTGCAATGCAGACTTTTCTGTCCAACTACAAAACATCACCCAAATCCATGAAGAAGAAAGAAGAAGAAGGTGAAGAATAACCTGCCTCCTCCCTAAAACCTCCATCTTCCTTCATGTTTATTTCTATATTCTAAAACCCCAAACTCTAAGTTTTCCACCCTGTGATATTACACACTTCTAACCAACTATACACCCATAATCCCAGTGCTATTAATAAATTCTGGAAGCCTTCTCCACAGCCTCAGGTGAAATGCAGTGCTCTCTTGTGGGTCTGTGCCTTTCAGCACAGAAAGTTTAAAATTCTCAGCATCCAGGATTCCAAATCTGGTAAGTACTGAAATTATCTCTCTGCAGCGCAGGATCTAACAGGTCTTTTCTAATGTTGCATTATTTCTCAAAATGAAGAACAGAAGGGTATAAACCCTTGATATCTGCCTGGGGAGTCACACAATCTCAGAAGAGTTTGGGCTGGAAGGAATGTTCAGATATCTCCAATTTCAGCACCTGTGCGCCCAGTGCACTTGATTAGCCAACTGCATAAACTTTGTGCATCTGGTAAGTTTGTTGCATTGTATCTGATAAGTTTATTGCTGAACTTGTCCTGACTTTTTTGAGGAAATCAATTACTGAAATTTGGTATCTTTTCACAGACTTTATTGGTTTAATATGTTAAATAATTAATGGTACATTATAAAGCAGTTCTTCTTAACAATTTTTTTTTACTCCAGAAGTAAAAAAAAATACTCCAGGATACCAAGACATTTTCTCAATGGGTTTTAAAAGCGGTTTTATTGCTGTTTTTCATAAATATAAATCCCAAAATATTTTCATAAATATAAATAGGAATAAGGATTAAGTTGAAGAGTTAGTTCAAAGGTTATTCTTAGTGTAGAGCTTCTGGTGTGACATATGTGAACCCAATGTGTCCTACTCTGGCATGAGTTGAGTAACCACCATGGGGATAAGTGGCTTTAGAAGACAAAACTGTTCTCCTAGCAAAAGAAAAAAAAATCCAGAGAAAGCTCTTCAGAGATCAAGGCTGAGAAGGAAAAATGATAATTGTTAGGAAATCACTCAGCTGGAAAAATCAACATAATTTTTCATATCTGAAGTAATCACAAATTTCTCTTTGAAGTTTTACCTTTTGAAAGCAGCTGGATCCCTTGAGAATCAGAAGCTGAGAGCTTTATCAGCTCTCCCTGTAAGTCAGATGTGGTGATTTATGGTCACTTAGTTTTTACCCAAATAATTTCTAATCTTATGTATCTCACTTCTGGTGATGAGACTGGAGTGGGTGGGAGGTGCCTGGAGGGCCAGAGATGTTGTGGGTAAAAAAACCCAACATAGGTCTAAGAAAGGTTATTTTTAAGTATGGTCTTCCAACTAGGTTGTAATCATTCAATATTTTTCAATATATACCCAGAGGAAGGAGAAATCTTTGTGATCTTGGGTGGATTTTTTTGTTTTCCCATCAGTCTGCACAGAGTATGTAAATACACAGATGCTGTCATTTCTCTTGGGAAATTAAGGAACTTAGAGTGGGAGGATTAGAGAGTTTTAATCACCCCTGGCTCTGCATCCAAGGGGTTTTTTTGTAATTCATCTTTATCATGGGCAAGGAACTTCTATGCTGTGCCTCAGAAGGTGCAAACCCTTCCGTCCATTTCCCCCTGCTGGAAGGTTGACTTTTAATCTCTCCATCTGTGGATCTTGGGCTGGTTTAGTGTGAAGGGGATTGATGTGGTGCACCTCTGCTCCCAGGGCTGTGTGCCCACTCCCTGCCTCACTGGCCCCTTGTGGGAGCCCGTGGCTCAGGAACAGTGCTGGGGCACTCTCACAGCCCTGTGACCACCACGGCAGAGTCCCTAACAGTGACACAGGATAGGGGGTGATCTGAAGAGTCTTTATGGCTCCTTTCTTTCCCCTTAATCTCTGCAGGCAGGCTTTTTGGTTGGTTTTTTTAAATTGTTTGGGGAGTTTTGATGAAGGTTGACAGTCACCTCAAGTCTAGCCCAGTGTTTCATGACAGATCGTCCTGCTCACTGTGTGTTTGCTGTGCCTGTGCGTGGTTTAGGTGGGTCTATATTTTATATTTAATGGAGGTCTGTGCTCAAAATATTTGCTAATCCCAGTTTTATCAGGGATTGTGCAAGCAAGTGGCTTCATTAATCCTCTCTACCTAATCTTTGTTGTTCAAATAGAATTTGAAGCTCAGATGGACTTGTAAGTTCTTCTTTTTTACCATGTACATTTTCAATTGATCTCTGGGTTGAGTGTGTATGTGCTACTTTCTTGTTTTCCAGGTTAGGATAGTCCCCTTCACAACAGAGTACCTTTCTATCTTAGGAAATGATCTTTGGAAGGTGTCCTGAGAGTGTCTAAGTACAATGGTGTTGGAAACAGAAATGTGGCATTTATTTCTTTGGCCAAAAATCAAGAGGCAAGCAGGGAGTTAAAAGGATAGACAGAAACTGTGTTATTTAAATGTATGTAGTGGGTAATGCTGATGAGTGGTGAGGACATTATTGAAAAGCTTTTGTTACAGGGAAGGATAAAAATAGAATTAATATCTCCCACAGGCAATTACTTTTAAAGATCACAGCTTGTTCCCTGTCTCAGCAGCTCGGTGGGACGATGGAGCTCCTGTATGGGAACAGAAAGGACCAAGACGAGAAAACTCAACTCCTGCTTTGTGGCAGGTTTCTCTGTGTGAAAATTCCCTCTCCCTACCACACCTTGCTCTTACCTCTGCAGGACCAAGAGAAGGGCAGCTGGAGGGGTCCAAAGGGCCTATGCGCACACAGCAGCCCCCTTGGCAGCCCAAAGCACGGGGCACGTGGTGCTGCTGCCAAAGGGGGGATGCAGGGCTTCTGCCAAAGACACCTCTGGCTTCAGGCAGCCTCTGGGATGGGCAGTGCACAAACCCGCTCCCACATCACCCCACCACACCCAGGGCATGTCTAGCAGGTTTGTGACTGCCTGTCAGTGCACTTCACATGGTAAAATAGAGGTAGCAATGGCTACAGCTGGCCATCTAAATCCTACCTACAATGGGATTTAACCTAAATCCACCTAAAGGCACCTAAATCCTAGAGAGCCACTTATGCTCCTGCCTATACCTGTGTGGCATGGCACCTGTGCCACGTCTCTGTCATGGTGTAACCCCAGCCAGCGGCCAGGCCCCACACTGCCACTCACTCACTGCCCCAACAGGGGATCAGGGGGAGAATCACAAGGTGAAAGATAGAAAAACTCATGGGTTGAGACAAAGACATTTTAATAGGCAAAGCCAAAGCCATGCACACAAGCAAAGCAGAACAAGGAATTCACTGCTTCCCATGGGCAGGCAGTGTTCAGCCATCCCCAGCAGAGCAGGGACCCGCCACATGTAATGGCGACTTGGGAAGACAAAAGCCATCACTGCAAATGTCCCCCTCTTCCTCCTTTCCCCCACTTCAAGCACAGAGCATGATGTCAGATGGTCTGGAATGTCCTTTGGTCACTTGGGGTCACCTGTCCTGGCTGTGTCCCCTCCCAGCTTCCCAAGCACCCCCAGCCCCTCCCCAGCATGGCAGTGCAAAAGCAGAAAAGGCCCTGGCTCTGTGTGAGCCCTGCTCAGCAACAACAAAAACATCTCTGTGTTATCAGCCCTCTGCTCAGCACAAATCCAAACCACAGCCCCATGCCAGCCACTGTGATGACAATTAATTCCACCCCACACCCTGCCCTCTGCCAGGGGTCTGTCTCCAGGCTCAGCCTCAGCTGGTTGGTGCAGCACTGTGGGATTGCTGGCAGGTCTGTTCCTTGCTCAGCCACCCCACAACCTTCTCCCAGCAGAATGCTTGGGCTGCAAAGCCCTCCAGATTTCTCAGCAAATAAAAAAAAAGTGGAGGGAAATCACATGGAATCAAATGGAACTTCTAATTCCATTTGAGACTTAATTTTCTGACTTCTTTTCTTGACATTTCCAAAAGTATGTCATTCGTTGAAGCAAGATCTGACATAGAATTTCATTTTGCCTTTTTCATCTAAAATCTCAGAGGAAAATGTGGTCTTTCATGGATAAAGAGAACAGGGCTTCAGCACTAAAACAGAAAAAATAATTAAAAAATCAATGTGTATTTATGAAATATTCCAATATAACTTAAATCCTTGTCTTCCAACAGAAAAATATTTTGACCAAGAATCTCCACCCAGCCTTTTGTGTGATCTACAGCATCACCTGCCAAGAGCACAATGTGACAGATGAAAACAAGCTCTGTAACCACCCAGCACAATCTGCCTGTCTCCCCTTCTGCTTGCAAAGAGCTGCTGCTCTCTAGTCACTACTGCAGCAGTAATAATAATTGCCAAGAATTTGCATTTCTACTTGTCCTAAAGCTTGGCATTTCAAAGCAGTCACTTCAGAGAACTAATTAGCACAGCGGTTCATTAAATCTAAAACATGCTCTGGATGGAGCATCCAGACTCTTTACCCATTTCCCAAAGGCAAACGCCTCCCTGCCTCCTTGGGCTTTTAGCAGTCCGAATCCCCGAGCTGCAGGAGCGTCGGGAATGCCGGTTTATATCCTTTGCCGGGCTTCTGCAGCCGCGCTGGGCAGCGGGGGGATGGATGGATGGATGGATGGATGGATGGATGGATGGATGGATGGATGGATGGGGCAGTTGGGAGAACAAGGAGGGATGGATGGGGCAGCTGGGGGGACAAGGAGGGACGGATGGGGCCGGCCCAAGCCCAGCACCGGGCAGGACCCCAGCACAGATTACGCTCATCCATCACTCCACAAGGAGCGACCTGCCTGTGCTCCAGCACAGGGACAGCGCTGCCAAAAACGCCCTGGAGAGCAAAGCTCAGCCTGCAGCCAGTGTGCCTCTGCAGAGAGGAAACCAAAGGGAAATTGCAGCAGCTCTGTGCTCACATTCTCCTCTTACTCTTTCTCAGAACCCAAGGAAATGGCTGTGGCTTTGTGTGGAAGTTAATTAATGATAGTAAATAATATTCCTTTGTGCTAGGAGTGAATAGCGCCCTTTATTGGGGGCTCTCAGCGTGCCTAATGCTCTGTGTTTAATCCAGCTTCCCAGCTACCGCTAGCTGAATTATTCATTGCAAATAAATTATCTGAAGAATACAGTCCTGTTTTTCGCTGCCTGCGAGCCCAGCCCGCTCTCTTTGATGCCCTGTTCCGCAGCCAGCGCTGTCTCTGCAGCAATTGGAGCAGCTGCCCCGCCGTGCAGGATGGTTCGGTGCCTCTGGCTGATAGCGTGTGCCCGCCCTGGGATGAGCGGCACCATCCATCCCGATCCTGCTCCTGCCCCGGGATGAGCGGCACCATCCATCCCGATCCTGCTCCTGCCCCGAGCTGGCCTCGGAAGGGAGAAGGAGGCAATGAGCAATGCTGAGCGTGCTGCTCCTCTGGCCACACAGATGGATACACGCACATGCATATGCATATGTATATGTACATGTATATGTATATATGTTATATGTATATGTATGTGTAGCTTTCCGTATGCATTTTCTCACCAAGTGCCCAGACTCCATTTAAGACCAGTCTCATATAGTAAATTGGCAAATAAGGGGTTCAGTCGCCATCCTTCTGGGCTGATTTTTGGTATAAAGCTCAATGTTGCATACAGAACTGTGGAAACCCAGGACATCCCTCTGGCTGTCCTGAGCAGCCAAACCCCTGCCAGGGGTCTCAGAGCCCCTGGCACAGAGCCCAAAATCCCTGTGGTTTTGATTATGACCTGTGGAGCAAGTTACCAACCTTAGATGAAGATTTGCAAGCCATGACAAATTAAATAGAATGATAGTGAATTTATCTTGAGGTGAAAAAGCAGATTTTGGGGTTTTTAGAATGGGGGTTCAGAGGGCAAGATGGAGGGGTCTGGGCATGTCCAGCCTTTCTCCTTTTTCTTCTTGACCTCCATCTTCTGCTGTGATGTTGGCACTTTTAGATTGGTTTAGAGTAGAAAATCACTGTCTAACATAGGTGATAGGTATTGGAAAGTAATTGTAAACATTGTAAATGTAGTTTTAAGTATAAAGACATAAGACCACACTGGGGCAGGCAGAGTGCCTGGAACTGTCCTGCTGAACGGACCTTGGCAGGGCAGGAGAAAATTTTTTATAGATAAGATGCAATAAACAACCTTGAGACCGAGAAATGAAGAGCCCTGACTCCTTCTTCAAGCACCAGGCTGGGAAAAGGGACTTTCGAACCCTTCTTGGGGTCACTCTAACAAGCTAAAAATGCCAACACAGAACTCATCCATTCCCTGATATCCAGGCAAATAAAAACCTCACCCCTGCACTCTCAACCAGTGAAAAGCTGATTGCTCAAAGAATGTGAGCTCCATTGCTCCAGGAGAGCAGCAGGCTGTGTGTGACCTGACTGCTCAAGGTCCTGCATGGTGCTGCAGCACACAGCTTCAGGCCTGTCCACTTCAGGATCCCAGGGCCTTTGGGATGCCCTAGGCCTGGGGAGGGGGCAGGTTTGAAAGCTTGGTTGCGGTTTTAGCCAACCCTTAATCAGCATTTTGTTGCAGGCGGCAGGTTTGGAACAAAGCCCCCAGAGACCTTTCTCCTGCAGGCAGAGCTCAGCCTTGAACTCACTGCTACAGCAAGTCCAACATGCCAAAATCTGATGCCAAAAAGCTTTATGCAGCATTCCCCTGCATGGAAACATGCAGGCATCACCTGAGCAAGGAGGCAAAGCCACCACCACAGTGGTGCTCCTCTCCCATGTCCTCACTGCCTGCCCCCAAGGAGGGAGGAGAGGGGCAGAGCCAGGGCTGGCGCCAACCCCAGTGTTGCAGGGAGGCTCGTCCATGTGGATACCCCATCATGGAGCAGATGCATGGGGCAGCCCTGTCCTCATCTTCCCACCTCCAGGAGCAGGTGCTGCTCTGGGCAATTTTGTCAAGAGCATTGGCTACTTTAGTATTTAACGTGTGTCTGGGTGTTCTTGATCAATGAACCACCCAGACCTGGTGGCCACTGGAGAACCTTTCCAGGAGGCTCCCTGTTAGGAGCTGAGCTGGACATGGATATTCCCCAATCAACAGCTGAAACCCCGGGCAAAGTGTCACCAAACCTCTAGGTTAAGTATTGTGGTAAATAAATACATGACTGAAAATTATGTTTTCCAAGCTTTTAACTTAAAAACATCTGCTTCCTGGTTTTTGTTGTTTTGCCTATTTCTTTTAAAAACTAAGCTCACCTTTGTGTGAACTGTTTGGGTTTTTCTTTAAAAAGATCATTCTGCACAAATTCTTTCCCTTTGGAAATAGCTAAGCAAAAAAAAAAGAAAAAAGAAAAAGAAAAAGAAATCATAGGTGCATGTTTTTGTCAGTTCCTTGTAATCAGTAACACGCACCTAAAAAAAGCTGAAATCAGCAGAGGAACAGGCTGAGTCTGTAATTGTTGGGCTGATATTTTGTAATCATATTTACTGACGGGAAAATAAATGGAAGTAGTCCTGCCTCAAACCTGATGGGTTATTTTGGGCTTGTTGGGTGGTCACCCAAAGGCCCTCCAAGCACCAAGCAAGGAGAGCTCAGACACCTGGGCTGGGCTCAGTGGGGATGTGGTGCTCAAGGGATGACAAGAGCAAGGATTCTCCATGCCAGGAAAAGGCTTCCCAAATGTGCTTCATTCCTGAATTCCCTTTCCAGTTGATCCATGTAGGATGTTTTCATTTTGACTTCCAAATGTATGGAAATCCATGGTAAAATAGCTCCTCCTCCCCAAGGGCTCACCTCCTGGAATTGAGCCCTCATCTGCTGGGTCTGATACATTCCATGCTGGGGACTTCAGTTGCTCCAGTGCCACCTGGAGAGGAGATCAAGGAGATTGGCAGAAACAAAGGAGCCATGGGCTTGCAACCACAGAATGATGGTGAGTTCTTCCAGCGAGGGTGACAAGTGTGTTATTTGAGCCACTTTGTCACTGGGTATACAAGGAGCATCAGGATCTGGTGGTTTACACTGCTGCTAACTCATGACTGCAGGTGTGATGGACTCTCTCTCCTATGAGCTAAATGATCCACATGTCAAGAGACAGCTTTTCTCTTCAAGGATGGGATCTTGTCTCTCACACAGGTTGACAATTCTCAGAGTCCTCCTTTCTGCTGTCTTTAAAGATGGGTAAATTTTTTTTTCTTTTTCCAGTTACCTGGGATTTCACCTGACTGCTATGACTTCTTGAACATCATGGAGAGTGTCTTGGCAACTATATCAGCCAATTCCCTCATGAGGGGATGCACCTCATAAGGTTCCACAGATTTATGTACATTCAGGCTCCTCAGGTGGTCGTGAACCTGATCTTCTCTTACAGTCAGAATCTGTTTGCTGCCCCAGCCCCCATCTTGCAGTCCACCCCTGTGAGAGGCATGGGAAGAGAGGCTGCCATTGAAGAACGAGGCAAAAAAGTTGCTGAGTACCTCAGCCTTGTCCCTGTCCATTGTTACCAGTTTACCAGTCTGGGGTAGAGTAGATAGTTCCCTCTTTTGTCCTGCATGGATTGTACACCTAAAGTGCAGTCGGGAAACAGGTCTGGCCATGCAAACCCAATAAATCTTTTCTTGTTTTTTTTCAGAAAACAATTCAGAAAATATTTCTGAATCACTTCTCTTAGAAACAAGCAGCAAAACATCTCCTGGGGTGCTTCAAGGACAGAGAAGCAGATGAATGTTTGTTCTGGGCCTGAATTCAGATTCCAGGCATTCCCGGCCACCTCTATCCCTGTCCTCTCCGGAGGACTGTCCTTTCCTTGTCCCTCCTCAGAAGGTATTTCACAGCCAACTGGTGACACAGACCTGAAGAGCAGAGAGTGTTGTATCCTGCTTTTGGAAGTTTGGCAGCCAATCCCACCTTCTCCCATTCATTGCAATAAACCCAAATAAAATAAATTTGTTATAAAATAAATAGATTTCAGGGCCTGCTTCTGCATCAGCCACAGAAGAAAATCAGATTTGAGAGCGTTCATCTTTTTATGAGATGGGAGTCTAAGCATTCCTAACAGAAAGGGAAGTATGGGAACTGTATTAAGACCATAAATACCTTCGAACAACTCAATTTACAGTGGGACCTGCTCTGCACCCACATCATGTGGGTCTCCTCACCCTGAGGCAGGGCTGAGATTTTGTTCACTGAGACCTGTTTTCAGAATTATAGCTTTTATGGCCTTTTTGAATGTGAGGAAAGTGAAGAATTTACACAGTAAAAATTCTTGGCAAAGTCCAAGCCTTCAGTTTCTGCATAGTAAACCAATTACTGTGTATGTTGAATTTACATACTTCAGACAAGTCGACAGTAAATTCATATCCCAAGGTAAAAAAAATGGAAAAAATTCAGACTTTGGCTTTGCCAAACATTTTATTGGACAAATCCTTCTCTTTTTAAAATTTTATTGTTATATCTAGACAGGATGCGTAAGTATTGAATACTTTTTATTATTTCTTACACCATAAAAGAATATTTTGGAAGTCTCTACTTTATCAAATAGATAGATCTCTGTAATATAAATTAAAATTTTAAATGGAAGCTTCATAGGAATATTTTTTTCAATAAAACAGGAACATCTGGTATGGTTTCTAATTTATTTAGAAAATAGGCATGGCTCCAACCCAGTAAGGAATTTAGGTGCGTGAGCAATTTTATTGGATTTCTCTGGGACTATTTACACATAGAAGCTAAGCCCAAGCCCAGGAACTCTGCTGAAGGTGACCTTCCAGACTCCTCATCTATCTCTGGATGAAAAGCATGACATCATTTAGATGCTGCACATTTCTGCAAGTATTTGGGCATTCCGCAGAGGGATAGCAATGCCATGGAAGTATTCAGTTGGGCCTGAGCAATGAAGACCATCTTTCAATGATAGCCATCCGTGGAGACCAAGTCCTTCTTGGAAAGACGACTTTGGGCCATGAACTTCCTTGTCTGCCTGGTCACCTCAGGTTCCTCAAGTCATGGACACCTGTGGACTCAAGTCATGACACCTGTGGTGTCAGATGTCCCTTTCCCGAGCAGTTGTGCCAATAAAACAACGAAGATCAGCCCTGCCTCCTTGCTGCCACCCCCAGCCAGTCAGGCCCCAGCTCTGCTAAGGGAACTTCCAGTGGTGCTTTCAGTGCTGTTTCAGGTAAAAACCATTTCTGCAGGGAAAACATTTAAGTGGTAGCATTAACAGAGCTTCTGTTGCCTTGTCAAGGTCAGGCTGCACATGAGCTGCTCTCTGTAGCAAATGGTGAGTGACCCCTTGGTGGCTGTGACTGGATTTGGGGAGGGATTTCATCTCTCTCCAGCACTAGGTCCTTTCAAAGCAACTTACACTACATCTGTGCAAGCTGTCCATGGAGCACTTTAGATTTTAAACCCCCTCCTTGTTCAAAGCTGCTCTCTCTGTTGTGAGGCAGCCACTTGCACACATGTGAGCAGCCCACATGGCAGGTGCTGCTCCTTCCAGCTCATCAGGATTGACATCCACCAGGCAAATACGCGCACACACATGGAAAATGGGTCTCTCCAGTGTCTGGCATTGGCTACTCAGCATGCCCCAGAGACAGCACTGGCACCCTTCAATCTGAGGTTTGTGGTCTCATTCCAGCTGCTCGCACTTGGCTCAGTTGCAGCTGCCCATTTGTCCGGCTTGAAGGCCGGTGCTGGTGTCTCACATGGACTCAGAGTAGAGGGTGTGCTCACATAGAAAGGCAACTGAGAGAGTGAAGCAGTGATTATTACTAGTAATATATAGTTAGTTACATCATTACCTCTGAATATGTAGTAAGAGTAGGGCAGGCTGTGGCCATGAGGTACAGGCTCAGTTAGAGGGTGGTGTTCTGACCAGCCAGCTGTCACCCACCCCAGCCCCTTTAATCCTGTTTTCCCTCTATTTTTTTGTGCTGGTTCCTCCCCTGTCCATTCTAATCCCTCCCTGTCCCTGCCTTTGATCCTTACCCTAAACATCCCATAATGAGCCTGGCACAGTGCTACAGCCCACTTGGAACACCTGCTAAGAGGCTGTCCATCCAGCATCCTCAAACACTTCTCCCACACAGCCCCCCATGAGCCTCATGTTCCTGCAGGGTCCCACTAATGCCTTGCTGGGGTTCATGCAGGAGCCCTGAGCTGCCCACTCTCCTCCGACAGTCCAAGAGAATGGGATGGGGCTCCCTTGGTGTAGGAGGAGTGACTGGGATCCTACAGCCAGCATTGCCCTTTGACTCCTGTGGGGATCCCCTTGAGTCCAGGCTTCAGCCACCAGTGGGTCCCTCTCCACTTTCTTTAAAGGCAGGTCACTCTGTCTTTATCAGCCCTTACCATCAGGTCATTGGTCACTCTGTCTTTATCAGCCCTTACTGTCAGGTCATTGTCTGAGCTCCCAGCTGGGATGGTGTGGCCTCAGCTGTGCACACTGGCAGCACATTCCTGTCCCTTCCCTCCCTGCTGGCAGACCACCCAGCCCCCCTCACCCATCCCAGCCTCTGGGGCAGCAGGGAACCCTGTGGAAACTCTAAAAAGCCAAGAGGAGGAGCAGGAGGAGGAGCAGGAGAGCCTTGCCTTCAATGGTTATATCAGAATTATTGCCGAGCCTGAGAGCAGATTTGTAGCGCATTGACAGAAATAGTTTGTGACATGAGAATCAAGCGCAGAGAAATAATTTCTGTACTGGAAACACCTCTCCCATGCAGGGTCACAGAATGGCTAAATTCTGAAATATTTTACTTAATGAAACTGGCAGCAGCTACCGAGTACTTGTCCTGGAGGAACTGCTGACATTTGCAGTGAAGCCACAATGAAACCGACAAAACAGGGCCTGGAGCAAACCTACTATCAAGGAAAAATGACAGCACAGACTGCATTGTACATATTTATAAAACACAAATGATGTCCAAAACCTTTAGGCCTTGTGTGGCAACCACGCTTTAACAGAAATATTCAACACCTTTAACCAAAGAATCTTCCCCTTTGGACACCAGGGGGTCAATCAGTTTAGCTTGACAGTGACCTCAACGCAGGGATGTTGGTAACTAATCCTGGGAGCAAGTGCAATCATGCAAGCAGGTCTGTGAAAGGGAGAGCTGGCTCCCTCCCCTGATGTTGCTGTGAGGCTCTGCTCAGCCGGCAGACATCATGCTCCAGTGCCTCTCACACTTGGCAGAAGCCAAGGACTCTTCCAGGCAGAATTGGCCATGCACAAATGCCAAAGATGAGGCTCAGTGCAGCCATGGCCCCTTGCTCAGCCTCTTCCCACACCAGACCCTGGAGAGGGAAAAGCCCCCAGCGTGTCTGGTGCCTTGGGCCTCCCTCCAGATGTGAGTGCTTGAGGATGGCCACTGGTGTCTGGACTGAGGCAACATCCTTAGGCATGTTCAGGTATTCCAAACACAGGATATGGAGAGATGCTAAATACTGAGGGAAAATGTATCGTAGGCTCTGGTCCTAATATATGTTTGTTGGGATAACCTGAAGATTGGATGTAAGACTACAGGTTTTGCTGGTTTCTTAGATCTTTTCTGGGTTATTTAAGACATCTTCATCAGTACTCTTGAGCACATGGTGTGACTCTTGGGGATGGTGCTGTGCAGGGCCAAGAGCTGGACTCATTGGTTCTTGTGGGTCCCTTCCAACTCAGCATGTTCTGTGATACTTGATTCTGTAATCATTGTTACAAAACATTGTGTTAATTTAATTGTCTGAGGCAGCTGCTTTTAACTAAATTTCTCCAGCTGTGATGAACATTGCTGTCTCTCATCTGGACATGAGCTACATGTCTTTGACACAAGCCTTCAACACTGTCACCTGAAGCACTCACCTGGAGCAAACATTCTGCTCATGGCTTGGGCAGGTGAACTCTGCTGAGTGAGAACTCTGCTGGCTGGATGTGTGGGGCCAGAGAGTGGAGGGGAATAGATATAAATCCAACAGGTGGCCGGTCACAAGTGATGTTCCCCAGGGATCAGTTTTGCAGTTAGCTCTGTTTGATATCTTTATCAATGATCTAGGTGAAGGAATTGAGACCTGCCTCAGTAAATTCACAGATAACACCAAGTTGAGTGGGAGTGTTGATTTACTGGAGGGCAGGAAGGCTCTGCAGAGGGATCTGGACAGGCTGGACCACAGGGCCAGGGCCAATTGCATGATGTTCAGCAAGGCCAAGGTTGGGTCCTGCACTGGGGTGACAACAGCCCTGGGCAGTGCTGCAGGCTGGGGAAAGCTGTCTGGGAAGCTGCCTGGTGGAAAAGGACCTGGGGGTGCTGGCAAACAGCAGCTGAACATGATCCAGAGTGTGCCCAGGTGGCCCAGAAGGCCGATGGCATCCTGGCCTGGATCAGCCAGGTGTGGCCAGCAGGAGCAGGGCAGGGACCGTCCCCCTGTACCCAGCACTGCTGAGGCCACAGCTCCAATCCTGTGCTCAGTTCTGGGCCCCTCAGTGCCAGAGAGACATTGAGGGGCTGGAGCGTGTCCAGGGAAGGGCAACGGAGCTGGGGAAGGCTCTGGAGCACAAGTGCTGTGAGGGGCAGCTGAGGGAGCTGGGGGTGTTCAGCCTGGAGAGAAGGAGGCTCAGGGGGCCCTCATCACTCTCTGCAGCTGCCTGAAGGGAGGGTGCAGCCAGGTGGGGCTCAGCTTCTTCCCTCAAATAAAAATAGGACAAGAGAAAATGGCATCAGGTTGCACCAGGAGAGTTTTAGACCCTTTATGTTTTTTAGGAAAACATAAAGGGCTGTCAAGAACTGAAGTAGGCTGTCCAGGAAAGGGTTGGAGTCCATCCCTGGAAGTACATAAAAGGTGTGTAGATGTGGTGCTTAGGACATGGTTTGGCAGTGGACATGATGATCTTAAAGGTTTTTTCAACCTAAACAACTCTATAATTCTATGATTATACACGGATGTGCAAGCAAGAGATTGAACCAGGCATCTCCCAAGGCCCCTTGCAGCCTGAACTCCTCCATTCCCCAGTGTTTTCATGGATAAAAATGAGAGGAGGTTGATAGGCCCAACTCAGTGAGATTGTTTGGGGTGTTTTGTAGATGCACAGGCTCATCTGCAAGACATGAAACAAATCTGTTTGCACGGGTTATGGCAGCCTCACCGTGTGCATATGTGTGTGGTTGCACTTCTGCATGTGGTCCCCAAAAGCAGCAGCCACCTCCCAGCCCCCCGTGTCTGGGTGAACAACTATATTTAGGATGGGAGGAAACACCAACCACCACCATGACTCAGCACACCAGGATACTCAGAGAAAAGACAAGTGGTGCAAAACAGGCAGCAGAGGAAGCAAACAAATTTGCCCAGTATCATAGAGTAGATCATATCTGGAAATGAGATGTCAACTACCAGGTCCTGGGACAACATAAGCCCACAGAATAAAAAAGGGGTGTGAAACAGCAGCTATTAACAGAAATCCAGTGATTTGGAGTTTTGGATAGAGAGACACCTTCAGTTTAAAGGTCATGCTTCATTTCCTGGATCTATTATCCATTTTGCTGCAACTCTACAAACTTGTTTAGACAAGGATTAGATGGTACATGTCTTCTTGCTTCCTGAATTGGGCTGTGCTAGAGAGATAAAATTTGCAGGGATTAAGCAATAGCATTTATGAGATTGGTGAAGAAGAATTGAAGAGCCCACCAAAAAAACCCAAAAAACCACCAAACAAAAAAAAAAATCAAAATCAAAAAACCTTTAAAGAAGGCTGAGAACAATTTGCTCTAAATTTACATTATAGTAATCTCTGAAATTACCTCCAAAGAATGAGGGCTAGCACTTGTGAAACAGAGGCAGGATGCTCACTAACAATGAGAACATTAACCCCTGTGGGACAGAAAGTCCAAATAGGAAGGTAATTTGTCAGTTTGCTTCCTTTTCTGTGTTTGACAGCAGTAAATGAGAAGTAAATGAGAATTTGAGCAGCTCCTCCAAAGCAGCCACCCTAGTTTATGGAGACAAGCTTACATGGAGTTTATGGAGACAGGTGACCCACAGTGTGAGGATGTGTGGGGGACACTCAGCTAGAGCCGGGGCAGGAGAGGGGGCTCAGTGCTCGGGGCCACCTCTAGCCCACCACCTTCTCACAGAATGTATTGGATGTACACGGCAGAGTTTTGGCACTGGGGGGGCTACAGACGAATGTGTGTGTGGGCGGGGTGTGGGGGGATATGTGTGTGTGTGTGGGAGATGCTGTCAGAAGCTTCCCTGTCTCCAACAGAGCCAAAGCCAGTCTGCTCCAAGATGGTCCCACTGCTGGTCATGGCTGAGCCCAGCAGCATGAATAACAGAGTTAAAGAAAGGCCAAAAAATGCACAATGGCAGCTGGAGAGAGGAGTGAGAATATGTGAAAGGGATGGCTCTGCAGGCACCCAGCTCCATGCAGAGGAGGGGCAGGAGGTGCTCCAGGTACCAGAGCTGTGATTCCCCTGCAGCGCCTGGAGCAGACCATGGGGAGGCAGCTGTGCCCCTGCAGACCAGGGAGATGCATGGGGATGCCCAGATCCCCCTGCAGCCCATGGGGATGCCCAGATCCCCCTGCAGCCCTTGGAGCACACCATGGTGATGCACAGATCCCTCTGCAGCCCACGGAGATGCATGGGGATGCCCAGATCCCCCTGCAGCCCATGGAGGAGGCCCATGGAGGAGACCCACAGCAGAGCCAGGGGGATGCTTACTGCAGTGCTCAGAGCTGCATCTGACATTCTAAAAAGGTTCAGTACGATCCATTTTGGGTCTGAGCAGCATTTAATTCCTTCACTGTGTGCTCCCAGCCCAGGGGTGCTGCAGACAGTGATTTTCCCCATTAGTGCTCTTTTTGTGATTGTCCCAGAACACGCCTCGTGCAGCAGCAGGTGTATGTCTTGTGAGAGTGCATTTCAAATTGTGCTGGGTCTACATCCAGCTTGTCTGCCATACATTTAAAGCTGAAATCACTCCAGCATTAGCTACAGCTCAAAAGGAGACACATAACTCACTTTACATGGAAGCGTACTTTGATATACTCTTTCTTCAGACAGCAGGGATAAATGACTTGTAGGAAGACACCATTTGCAGGACAGAAAATTTATGTTGCAGAGACTAGAGATTTTCTAAAGCTTTATTATTGATGCAATGAATCAGTATTTGCTACTCAATGTAATCTTGGCAGCATGGCAATACGCTTTTTACTGTTTTGAAAAGAAATGGAAATGCAGAGTAGCTGTTTTATTTCAAAATAGCATCACATCAATCAGCCTTTCCTTTGTTTGTTTTGAAGGAGGTGTATATGTAGGGCTGTTAGATGACAGGTCTCAAAATGCATACCAAGTATTTTACCTTTGGAAGGTGACTGTTACAGATCAGATTCTGCACACTACTGTTTTCATTAAAACAGCTGAATATGAAAAAGAAGAACCAGCTAATATTAAAGAATAAATCTTGCTCTCATTCATTGGTTTGCTCCCCTCCTTTCCTTGTTCCCAATCCTAATAGGTATTATCCCATGAGATCTCTGTTCACTTCGATATTGTTGACTGAATCCCATTAGCTGAAAATATCCTCCTACCACTAGATGAAGAGAAAGAGTAGGAATTCTTGCTTGAGAATTACTAGAATTTACAAAAATCAACAGGATGATGACATGCAGTGGGAATAATGCCACCCAAAGTAGAAAAAAAATGCTTCAGTCCTTTCTCACACAAGATTTGCAGTGCTATCATTGGGAATTCTGCTTCAGCAATAGCTTGTAGAACTGACACATAAAAAAAATCCACGGAATATAAACTGAATTTATGACATAACAAATAATATTTAATATAGAGCATTGAATGCATACACATCAATACCAGTGCCGTAACAACAAAACAGAACTTGTAAAATTAGCAGCAGTTTTTTGCAAGTACAAAAATACACATTTTTTTCAGAACATATATAATAGCAAAATTTAACAGGATATATTATACAAACTCAAAGCATTTAGATAATGCATTACTCCAATACATTATATGATGTCGGACACAGACAGTGAGACTGAGCACACCCTCGGCAGGTTGGTAGGTGACAGGATGCCAAGAGGTGCAGCTGATACAACAGGACAGGATGTCACCCAGAGGGACCTGGACAAACTTGAGAAGTGGGCCCGTGAGAACCTCAGGAGGTTCAACAAGTCTAAGTACAAGGTGCTGCACCTTGCCCTGGGTCAGGGCAAGCCCAGATACAGATACAGACTGGGAGAGGAACTCACTGAGAGCAGCCCTGCTGAGAAGGACCTGGGGGTGCTGGAGGATGAGAGGCTGGCCATGAGCTGTCAGTGTGCTCCCACAGCCCAGAGAGCCAAACGTGTCCTGGGCTGCATCCAGTGTGGGCAGCAGGGCCAGGGAGGGGATTCTGCCCCTCTGCTCTGCTCAGAGCCACCTGCAGGGCTGCATCAGCTCTGGGGCACCAGCACAGGGAGGACAGGGACCTGCTGGAGTTGGTACAGAGAAGGACCATAAAGAACATTAGAGGAATGGAAAAATCTCCTCTGTAAGGAAATGTTGAGAGTTGGGATTGTTAAGCCTGGAGAAGAGGAGGCTTCAGGTAGACCTCACTTAGGCCTTCCATTATCTTAAGGGGGCTTACAAAAAGAAGGGAGGTGACTTTTTATACGGGCAGATAGCAGCAGGACAAGGGGCAAGGTTTTAAACTAAAAGAGAGCAGGATTAGATTAGGAAGAAATTCTTCTCAGAGAGTGGTGAAGCACTAGAACAGGTTGCCTCAAGAAGTTATGGATTCCCCATCCCTGGAAGTATTCAAGTCTGGGTTGGATGGGGCTCTGAGCAACCTGGTCTAGTGGGAGGTATTCCTGTCTCTATGGCAGGAGGTTGGAGCTGGATGATCTTTCCAACCCCATCCATTCTGTGGTTTTATATTTTAGATGTTGCATAATAAAATTACATGTGTTCTGCTTGCAATAATACATAATGCCATTTACAGCAATGTTAAGAAACTATTCACAACTTAAACATGAACAGAACAGCCAACAAAGCACAATAAATGAAACACAGAGTTGCAAGGTGTTAGTTACAAGATTCAGCATTTCCCTTTACATATTTTTGGGCTTACTTTTTTCTTTCTTTTGCAGCGTAAAAGAAATAACTACACCTATTGAACGTACTGTATAAACATACAGAAAACAACACACTCCTTGGAGGACAATGAAGGTCATATTTATCAGTTTCAGAACAGTAGTATAGTACCACAGTTATGGAAGCTATGCTGACTTTGCACGCTACATCAAAAGCACAAAGGACTGGGACTCACATCTGCAAGGCTCAACACTCGAGTGCTCAAGGACAGAGGCCCAGCAGGCAGCCCGCTGCCCTCGCAGGGTCAGGGAACAGGACACTGGCCTTAGTTACCTCCTGGGTCCCTTCCAGATTTTCAGGAGATTTGTTTGCTTGCTTTTCAGCAATTTTTATTATTCCTGCAATGTTCCCACAAAGCTTCATATTGGAACATTACTCAGTTTCCTAAAAAAAGAAAACCTGTGAGTTCGGGGACTGCTCAATTAAATTTGAACAATCTGGATGTTAAACTTAAAATGAACACACATCAACACCAAAGGCATTTTCTTTATGGTGTTTATTTTATGCATTAAAATTCCTCTGCAAAAAGCTTTGGTCAGTCTCTTCAAACTTTGGATTGCTGTAATGCTTTTCTAGACCACCTCTTTGCTCATGAAGTCCGTCTCTCCCAGTGACTTTCAGAGGCAATGGCTGAAGGTCAGGCTTAATGCAACAGCCATGGCCTCCATCAGTAGGTTTCAGGGGTGCTGACCTGCTGCTGGGCCCCACCAAGCCCCTCTCAGCCCCAGTGTCAGTAGGTTGTGGAGATGGTGGCACTGTGGTGGATGGAAGGAAACAGTCATCAGCCACAGCAGCAGCAGCAGCAGCGTCCTCGTGTTTCTTTAGCAACTGGAAAGTGCTGTCGAAAGGGGAGGAGGTTTCACTGAAGGTAAACAGAGCCTGGTCTGAAAACTGGGAGAAAGCACTGTCCAGGGAGCAAATTGACGACACAGATGGAGATGTCCCAGAAGAAGACTGGCTGAAAGAGCTAAATCCTGAGCAAGTATTTAATCCCTCTGGCGTTGGAGGCAGGAGACAATGAGACAGGTCTTTCCTTTCAACGTTTTTGTTTGTGTTGTCACTTCTACTGACATCAATCCCTACAAGCAAGCTCTGATTGCCGAGCTTTTGCCCCTCCACCTGAAGCGACCGGCGCTGGCAGAGACACTCCTCATCTCCGTGAGGCAGGACCACGTCACAGCTGGCTTTGCGCGTGGCCCTCTCGCGTGGCCCGGCGTCCTCGGCGCGGCCGGAACCGCGGCCCTGCAGGCCAACCGCGGGCTCGGAGGAGCGCCGCTGCCTCCGCACAGCCTTGGGAGCACCCGAGGCAGCTTCCGGGGGGAAACCACTGGAGTAGGGAGACTTGCTTGAGTTGTCTTGCAAGGAAAACTTCGGGTGCGCGTCGTCAGAAATTTCCAACTGCTTCAGCTTGGTTTGGCTTTGGATTTCGTCCACCTCTGTCTGCTCCGAATCGCCGTCGCTCAGAGTGAAGACAGACTCCCTGCTTCTGTAATCCTGATCACAGGTTTTAATCCAGTCACTGGAGGAAGAGTCAGCTTCATCATTTGCCTCATTTTCCAGGCTGTCATAGGAAGAGTCGTTCTGATGGAGAGAAGCAACATCTGCAAGGACAAACCACGTGTTAACACATCAGTGACTGAACCGCCCTCTTGACAAGCAGCTTTTTTTTTTTTTTTGCTTTTTTTTTTTTTTTTTTTGCTGGCAAGTATCCTTTACTTTCGGGGGCATTTGCCCTTTAAAGATTCTTCAAGTAAAAGTACTAAGAATTTAATAAAAAATTGCTCCCTTAATTTTGAACTGGAGAAGCTAAAGTGAGTACTAAGCTACTATTCAGTCAAGAAATACAAGATAATGGCACAGAGAAGGGTTGGGGGGGATTTTGTTGTGATTTTGCTTTGGTTTAGTTTTTTTAAATGGATAGTAGCTAATCCAGCTGTGAACAATAATTTATATACATAGATACATATATGGTATACATATATTGGTAATTTATTTATTTTTTCTATTCATTATTGGACATTGAAAGCAACATTTAATCTTCCTATCCTTCTTTTAGACAAATGAAGAGAACAGGGTATATACTTCTTACCTCTACTTCTTCCAGAAAACACAATATTTTTAAGAGCAACACTGTGAAGCTTTAGGCTCAGCTTAAACAGCCACCTCATTTGCACTGAGCAGTGCACACCTGGACCCTATCCTGCACCTGCAATAATTGGAATTACATTAAATTTCTTTTGCTCTGGGTTAGGCTAAGCTGTCTTATCTCACATTTGCAGCAGACACAGTTCATGCATGGGCAGTCACCATGTCTCAGTGCCCGCCTGAAAGCTCATTCAGTTTCTGTGACCCTGCTGTTGTGGGTCTGAGCTCTCACTGCCAGCACATCCCAGCACTGCAGACCCCATGTGCTTCACTCCTGGGAAGGGGGCAGGCCAAATTTCACCCAATCTCTCTGGAGGGAGAGCATCAGGAGTTTGAAACAGCCACACACAGTCAGTCAGACATGCCTGACACAAGTGCTATTACCACTTTCAGTACAGGCCTCCTGTGACAAAATTCATTTTACAAAAATGCTGCTTTAGAAATACTTTAAGGAGAGATACAAAACTCCAGTCAAAATCAGAGGTTGGAGAAAAAAAAGCATTAATGATAATCTGGAAAGCTCTGTCAACTAGTCTGCCAAACACTTTCAGTCACCAGTTCCATGATTTTTCTGTGGTAGCAGCAAAATCTGGATGTCCCATTGAAACTCTGGAGATCTCTCTCTTTTGATATTGAACACACACTTTCAACCCTAGTGTAATGGTGGAAAGCTGTATTATGACCACTGTTGATCACTCCTGATATTTTGGGAAGACAAAGGCTGATGCAAAAATTCTAGATTTTAGAGGAAACCTTCACTAATTATTTTTTATTTTCTTTGTTTCCCCTCCCTCCTTTTTTAACTGTAGTGGTTCAGATGACCGGTATAGGAACAAGAGTCTTTGTGAAAGCATTTTGTGACATGATCCAGGTCTATGGTAAATTGAATCAGTGATTATGACCAATTCTTTGAGGAACTGAATGGAAAGAGAACAGCAATATTTGGGAACACCCCATGAAGAGGGAACAGCATTCTTCCATGGAATTTACCAATCTTTTTTCTGGCTGAGTTTATCTGTCTTAACAGGATCAAAACATCAATCTGCATTACCTGAGCTGTTCTCTCTCTTGCATGTCATCAGTATTTCTCCAAAGAGGGAGGCAATTTCATCTCCAAAAATCCTGCAGCAATTCTCAATGAGGAACTGTACCAGACTAGAAATCTGCAACAAAGCAATGGGAGAGAGATGTCAGATCTTCTATTCTCAACTCAGGACAAGTTCACCATACAGATGAGGAACAGGAGCAAACTGTCATCCATGAAGGCAGCCAGGAGTTACTCTCTCAGTCTCCTGGACCCAATAAACTGTCCTGGTAAACATCCTTGTAAACATCTTTTTCATTCTACTCTGTCCTGTTCAGAGGTCACCACAACCATAGATCCTCTTGAAGAGAGAAGCATTTTGCTGACACACTGGGCATTGCTTTATGACCTCTCTCTCCCTCTCCCAGGAAGGTTATGAGAATGGACTGATGAATGTTTCTGGAGCCCCGATAAGAGGACAAGTTCTGATTTGAAGAGGTACCGAGCATTCTCATGTTTGCAACCAACAGCCTGGTTGAATGGGATGAAGGTTGGTTGGGTTTTCTGCTACACCGAAGTGTTTCTCACCTTTTTAATAAATTCACTTTCTATATCAGGAGTGGAGGATACAGGAGGCCAGAGCAGGCTAGGTGCAATGCAGACAGCCAGATTAAAGGCATTCATCTGGTTCTCTTCAGACCGCATTTCTATCCCATGCAGCACTCCAAAGATGTAACGCAGGAGAACAAGATTAGCTCTGGGGAGATGCTCTAGTAACCTGAAAACATATAAAAACAGAATTCTTCACATTAGTGACCCCTTTCCATAGATATACACAAGTCAAGATAATGGAAATGCAGGAACAGGGTAATATGGTCCACTAATTAAATCAGGGAGAACGTCAAAGAGATGTTCTTGTTGAAAAAAAAATTGTAAGTTGAATATTTGTGATTCTGCATTCTGGGATATGCATTTGTAGGAAAAGAATGTAGAGAATATAAATAACCACCTTTGGATGCTTTTTATCTTCTCTTCATTATTTCCTTGATCCAGCACAGAGACCCACTTATCACACAGCTGGGATGATAAAATACTGCCTGGGATGTTGCGAAGAAAATCCTTATCAAGAGAAAAGAAAAAAACACGTGAGCAGCTGTTCTGGGGCATGTGAGGGAGTAGGAATAAGATACACAGATACAAGAGGATGTATCAATAGGACAGCACTTGCTGGCAAGTATATTGTTACACACAACCACCAAAACCAGAAGAAAATCACCTGAGATAGAGGCACTTTAGATTATGCTTAAAGTGATTATTTTCCAGCCTTTCTCTCCCTTTTCCTGTCAAAACAGAGGTATTTGAACACTTCATCTGATATTGCTGAACTAAAAAATCTGCAGTGAGACAAGTAATTTTGATGTTGCTTAATGTCTGTCTTATCACTTCACTTCATCTGTAATGCCTGTTTCTTCTCCTCAGCTGACAAGCTCAAATACCTCCCAACCATAAGCACTCCAAGGCATCACTACCTTCCTTCCTCTAATCAATGGAGTACTTAAACTAATCATTGATTGTCCTTTTATTCCTCTTTCCTAACACTTCAACCGTGAGCATGGAAATTGTTGCAGTTTAGGAAGAAGGCCAAATCCTAGCTTCCCAAAATAGTTAGGCTGAGGGAAGCTATGATGCTTTTTTTGCACAAGGAACATTGGTTTTGACATACAAGACTGTACAATGCATGGAGAAAATAATCAAAATACTTATGGCAACACTATAAACTCACTAGGATCTGCAGTGTAGGGTAGTACTGATGTGTAAGGAGACAGGTCTGCAAACATGCCTTTTAGTATTTCATATGCAGAGGGTAACAGGACCATGCTGTAGCACAGACCAGGAAAGCTGTCAGCAAAATAAGCTGGCTACTCCTCTTCCTCATGCTAATTCAGTGGTAGCCTCCTGTGGAGATCCTCACAAGGTTAATGTGCCACCCGTTCTTGTTAATTCATTCTTCTTTGGACCTGTCCCTGGAGAAAAGCCCTCCCTGGCTGAGCACAGGATCTGTGCTGCTCTCACCCAAAAAGAGAGACAGGAACAATCTTCACATACCTTAAACAAAGATGCTGTCACAAATATGGATTCACGGGCCAGGTCCACTTCAGCGCCTGAATCAAGCTTCTCCTTTAGCTCTTTGAATGTTTTTGCACTTCCAGAGCGTCTGAAAATACCCTTAGTGGAAGGCCCCTCTTGGTAAAGGAGGAAAAGCATGTCCTAAAAAAATTTAAAAGGCCAAGAGGATTTCCCATAAATATATTTTATTGTCCAGTGCCACTAAAATGTAGTTTTGCCATTTTTGCCACAGATGAAAACCTTTTCATCCTAAAACATATCAGAAATCAAACACAATCTAGGCTCACTCTCCAGATCTTGCCAAATTGCACAGCAAAGCTGTGATTTAGAGATCTCATTTTGGGAAACATCCCCTCAGAAATACTGTGCTGGCACTGCTGAGCACTAACTTTCTTCATGACCTTCCAGGACCTGTGCAAGTTTCAGTCAAGTCATTTAAACATATAAATGCTGTGGTATGGGAAAAGGAGAGTGGTCTATCTAATTCAAAGCTTTGCATTTGACAGTGGCCTCAGTCAGACACTGCTTTGCAGAAAAGTGTGAGACCCTCACTGCTCATCACTGTAGTTAACATTATCACCAACCACAGATAGAATTCTGTTTTACTGCTGATATCTGAAAAAAAAGAGATTTTTATCTAAACTAGAAAGTGCTTTGTTTGTTAATACATATCTGCACTTCTACAGCAGATCAGAGTCAGGTTTTTACCCCTTTGCTGCTTGTGAGCAGTATCAGACTCTGCAAGCAGCTCAGGGCTGCCAGCAGAACCAGCTCTGAGGCAAGGTGCTCCTGCCTGGGAGGTCACTCCAAGGGGGACAAAGCTCAGCTTGTGGCTCCCCTGAAGCCAGTGAGGCTGCACAGGATTAAACAAGTAGACAGCTTATTACAGAGAAGGGAAAACAAACAGATTCCTGCCTAGTTTTTAAAATAACAGGAGGGACTGATATTTTCTGTTAAATAATAAGAGGAAAACAAGGAGAAAAAGAAATACAGAAATTTCTCCAGAGATAACAAGTTCAGGATATTTGCCAGATGCTTATTTTGATGCTTAGTTTTCTGCAGTCTCCTGAGGGCCATCTCTCAGACATGCAGGTGAACTCTTGCAGACCGGCTCCATGCCATGGAGAATCTGTCAGGGTTATCCCTCTGAAAGGGGAAACACATGCAGACAGACCCTGGGATTATCTGTATGCACACAGCGGCCTGAGGACCAAGTTATCAAAAATGATGGCAAGAGAAGGGACACCAAGGGGGGGTCCTGGGACACTGGTCCATCATCATTAAACTGAGCTAGTGAACAGCAATAGATAAGGAATGGAGTTTGGGGACTTTTCTAGTCTGGGCTGTAAGGTAGGTTCTCCTGTCACACAGCAGAGCAAGTAACTCTAATGGAAGCTATTACTTCTGCTTTTACTCTTTCATGTTTCTTTCTCACTCTTGCAGAAGTCCAAGATCAAGAATTAATGGAAGTGTAGATACTTTGGAGGAGCACCTTCATGGCAGCAGGACTCAAGTCAGCATTTTCATTCTCTTTGCAGGAATTTATAGCTCTCCCATCAAAACAAGCTGAGTCCCACAGCACAGGGTGTTAGCACATGAACAAACCCTTTCAAAATACATTTTGAACAAAATATGCACAAGATAAAAATGGGAAGCCCCTATTAAACTAACAAACCCAGATGCAATTGCATGAATGAAGCCATGGTGCAAGACAATTCAGTGTGACAATGACTAAAAGAGAGTCCTTCAGCTGTGAAAGCAAGCTGCAAGCTCTGAAGCAGTTATCCAGCATGCCTGCAGGATGAATGCTGCTATTTTTTCTCTTGCAAGTAAATCCCATTCAGTTCCCCAGTATTCTATTCTCCAGAGATGCTGCATGAATTCAGAAGTTCTATTTTGTGGTATAAACACAATGTTTAAAATTCAAAAGCACGAAGTCTACCAAGCTGTGGTTCTATGCTTAGTAACTTTGGGGATTTTTTTCAAATAAAAATTTACTATTATTTATGTGTTGGAGAAATTTCTGAAATGCAGCATTGGCTCATTTCTTAAACAGAGAGAAGGAGAGATCAGGTGATCACAGCCACACAGAGTCCATCTCTGGAGGACTTATTTAAATAACCTAAATAATAAAAATGCATACTTCTTCAAAAGAAAACACTATTAAAAGACCTGAAACATGGTATGATTCACTATACAGGCAGTGATAAAGCAGCACATCGAGCACCAGCTTAGGAGACAGAACACCTCCTCTTGTAAACTGGTGTGACCCCACTGATTTCAGTGGGGTTCTGGCAATTTCTTCTAGCCAGAAGTCAGGCTGCTAGGATGAAGGGCCCTCATTCCCACTTTGTAACTACTTCATCTGCTGTACTGACAACAGGGCATTCTAATGACCAAAAATGCCACATACATGCCTTAGTTATGCCTAGGAATGGGCTCTAGGACAACCTTTTTCATGCTCCTAGGCTGGTTTTGAGAGCACCCACAGCACCAGAGCTCCCTCAAGGCAGGATGAAAAGATGATACTGTAGCCTCCACACTGCCACCTATTTTTTGCAGGGGTGCTGTCAGACCAAAAATGAGGATTCAGGACGCTTGCCTGCCCTGGAATGACTTCAAGAAAGGCTCTGAAATTGCCTAGTTATGGGCAGGTGGCATTTTATGCATGCGTGGGCTACCTATATGGGACAGTGGATGAGACATTTATGGATGTGGGGATTTTACAGAGATCTTGGGAGTGGTTTATAAACTATGTGTGAATGTGGCATTTATTTATACTGTGTGAGTGAGGATTAGGGAACCAGCCTTATAGCATGGGCTATAAAGGAGAAATAGCCCAGAGCAGCAGACTGATCACATGCATTTCTCAAGCTGCTGTTAACTGGGCCTGACCACAGAATATGTTCAAAACCAAAGTTCTTGCTGGGACTCACAAATGAGGTTTCCCTATGGAAACCTTTCTGGTTTCTTTGCTTGGGTAATTTCAATGTCCCATTTACAAACATACCCTCATTTACCACAAAGAGAAATTCCACCACTGTAAGACCCAACCCTGAGCCTGGGACTCACCAAGAGGGGTCTGGGCAGGTTGTCATCCTCACAGATGGTTGTTAGTAAGAGGCCAAAGAGTTTCCCAGGAACAGCAGATGTTGAGGAGAGGGGTGCATTGTCCAAGTGAGTGCCTGGGCCACGCCAAAAAGCCCAATTTATGATTGATCTTTTCCTTTTAAATGACTTTTGGCTTAAGTCTGGGGAAAGAGAAAGGTGTTTATTACGAGAAATGCATTTCAATTCTAGTTCCAGTATTTGGGTTTTGGTGGTTGCTATGGTTTCAAAGGAAAAAATGTCATGAACTCAACCAACTCCTTGCATCCAGCTAAGCCTAATCCACCATGCACATAGCTCTGTGTGTGTGTGTGCAGAATGTGTTGCCTCACTCATGCCCTGAAGGGGATCACCAGGATCTGCCCTGCACTGTTGGAGCAATGCCAGCACTCTCCATCAAGTGCAGGATGGCAAACCTCAGCCTGCTGACTTCACACAGCTGCACTCTGCTAAATAACTCATTTTCCACCCACAGGGGCAAATCCACTGCCCTCACCTCAGCATGCTGTCCAGGGCCATCCTAGCTCTCCTGACAATGTGGGAGACTCTCCCCACAAATACCAACAGAGAATCAGCTAATGGGATGGGGCATTTTCAGGCCAGGAAAAGCCTTTGCTCTCTTCTCCACAAAGCAGGAGTATCATCAGTGTCCTCACTCCAAGCATTTGCTGACTGTGGCCCAGGGATGGTGCCTGCCCTTCAATCACTGCCTTCCAGATGGCACTGCAGCACGCTGCCAGCACACTGATGGGCTCTGCTTGTCCCCACTGTAACACACCTCATCAGACATCAACTAACTGAAACCCCTGTCTGGAGGGTGGAGAGAAGGAAATACTGGTATTGGGACACAAAAAAAGGGTTTTATATGACCCTTCTCAACATCAGCCACTGTGAAGTCTTCTTAACAGCATGGGTTACTGCTAAAGGGAAAAGGAGTGTGGACTGTTTATGACAGAAGTGCTAACTGGGAAAAACTTAATCTGATATATTTTTCCTTTCTGAGATGTTTTCAAAGCCAATCAGCATTGATTTAGTCGCTTCCCTACCCCATACACATTTTAATTAGCTGGTTCTCCCAAACATTTTACTTTCTGCTGTTGTGGAGGCCAGAACCAAGTCTTGCAGAATTAAGGACTGTGGCACAATACCAGATTTTTCTCTCCAATACTTTATTCTCTCCTATACTTTATTAGAATTTGGTTTTTAGCTCAAAGAGTGATTTCCATTATAGGTCATTCCATTCCAGATCATGGTCCCTTTGGGAATGGGTGGCAGTCTTTTCATTAGATGCTTACAGGATGAAAAGTTACAGTTTAACTCCAAATGTGAACATATGAATGTGAAAGCCTGAAGAAAAATGCTTTTCATAAAAAATAATGAGGATGTACATTTTAGGCAGTCCAAAGCTTCAAGAAATGCAAGTCTGGCAGTGTCTAACATTATGTTTTGGGAGACCATACCTGACCTGTAACTTTGAAAAATGATATTTTTTCCTTCAGGTGAGCTAGATATTGACACCTGAATAAGGTTTGCTTCACAAAGGTTTGCCAGCGTTCTAGTGACACAGCAGTAAATACATACTGGTGTTTTTTTCTGTACACCCTGTAGGTCTCAGTGGAAGCAAAAATGAAGAAGTTATTTTGGAGAACAAGGAATAGAAAAAAAGGAGTTTTAAAATTAGGAACTCTTCTCAGTATTTTACTGATTGTTCCCCCCTTATCAGCCATGTCTCAAACTGAGAATGTGAAGAAGGGGTCATTGCAAGGAACTGCACCTCTCTCCTGGGACAGGAAGGAAATCTCAGCCAGTTCCATACCAGGGCAGACACCAACAACTGATGTGTGCCAATGAAATGCCCTGTCCCTTAAAAACTAACATTCAGGGAAAACCAGGAAAACTCATCCTTTTCATACCCCCTTTTAAAGGGTGTTCACAAGTCTTAAGCTGAAGAGGACATGAGAAGGGGTGTGTGTTCACTTTCTTTCCTTGAACCTCTGCAAAGTTATAATAGTAGGACAAGGCCAGACTCCTCTCAGCCAAGACAGATGCCAATTACTGCTCTGCAGAAGTACTTCCACACAAAGACCTCATGGCCTCGCTCTGGCAGATTATTCTAAGCCAGAATCAGAAAAAAGTAATACCAGTTTGTTGGAAAATTTTGGTCAGAGCTCACAGCAGCCACCTCTTCTTGCTCATATTTTACATGAAGAGAATGTCTAGTCATAGTTAATGTCCTAGCCAGGGAAATGACATTTCCTCTCCTTGAAACTAATCAGAAACTTCTAAATAAATCTTCAGCTCTATTTAACAATGTGCTCATCAGCATAATTTATTGGCTATGTTTAACTGGTAGGTGACCATTCCTGTTACACGCTGAAAGGCTACAACAGAGGCAACAGAAACACCCCATTTCTTCCACACAGAAAACTCTCCTGTACAGCTTTAACCATCCTGCTAGGACACTTGATGCAATTTGGTGTCCACAGAACCACTTACATGACCTGAGGGCCAGCTCTCAGTCACACCAGCCTGTCAGCACCTGCACTGCTGTCCCACCCTGGTGCACACTGTTGGAGCAGTCACACCTGCACTGCTGTCCCACACTGCAGGAGCAGTCACACCTCACTGCTGTGCCACCCTGGTGCACACTGCTGGAGCTGGCAGCTGCTCCCTGATGCCTGCAGCAGGGACAACATGTCCTGCACAGTGGTGTCCCACTGCAGGGAAGTGATGGCAGGGAGGGCAGCACAGCATGTGGCAGTGGAGTGTGGGGTTACAGATACTGAATTTACTCTGTATATTCACTCTGTATGTGGCAGTGTGCCCAGTGGGTATTCAACACAGATTTTGCCCTGCTGATTTGAAGCTCAAAAGCCAGACCATAGCCTTGGCTTGCATGCAGATAATTTTTGCCATTTTCCAAACCCAAAACAGTCAGGAAAAGCACAAGGAACAGCACTGTATGTGAGATAACCTGCTTTGTAAGCAGTTACACCTATACATCACTTCAACAGGTTTTGTCTGATGAAGAAGGAAAGGTGAATGCACTAAAAGCCTCTTTCTCCCATTAGCACAGTCCCTGTGCATGACCTGCAGGCTGCCCCAGGCTGCTGCTGCCCCAAGCCAGGCTCACTCCACTCCTGCAGCTTGCACAGCACTGATGATAACACATCTGCATTAGAACTCTACAGGCCTGATTTGCATTTCTATTTTCTTTTGCCAGTCAACATCAGCTGCCAAAGCAGGGCCTGTAAACCTAATTACACCCCTTTGCTAGATTGCCTCATTCTTAAAATATGCCATGAAGTAATATACGATACAAATTACTGGGAGGGGGGTGGATGAATGCATGTGGAAAGGAAATTAATTTATATAAAATATAATCAATTTCCAAAATAATTTGTAATGGACTCTGGTATAGCTTCACTGTACTTAATTTCTAAAACCTTTACAAATGGATTCTATTAATATTCATATATTGTGGAAGATTTTAAGTATTCGGGAGTGCCCAACATAACAGTGTGGATGTTATTTTTTCTATGATGTGTTTATTAATGGTGAAGTGAGGCACCTAATTGAGCTGAGAATGCTAGGGTGTTAAGAACAACAAAAACACACCATGGGATGTATCCTTGCCCTAAGTCTAATTTCCCAATCCTGTCACTATCTTCTTGTTTTATCATGAGCAGAGCACAGTCATTGTGTCACTGACAACAGAGTGCAAAACAAAGAGTATATGCTCATTTTTGCAGCACCAAGGCCAAAGGCAGAACAGAGATCTTCATTATTTTACTCAAAGAGCACTGAAATAAAGTTCTATTCGCTCACCTCATCTAGGTACCCAGGTACCTGCCTAGACTTTGCCACTTGAGGGTCCCAGTGAGGCAGAGTGTTGTCCTAAGTACTTTATAAGATGAAGGATTTCCCAAATGTTCCATGGGAATTCTGTGCCAAAGCCTCGACTCTTGAACTGTGAAACCACCCTGCCTTGTTACAGAGCACAGCAAGGGCTGCAGAGAGAAGCTCAGCTAACAGGACTCACAAAAATTGCAGGCAAGAGAGAGATTCTGTCTTTCTTTTGCTGACTTTAGAACAATCACTTGACAGGCAGCTTGTCAAAATGTAACTTCCAAAGATGACACATGTACAACAGCACACTCAGATCAGTGAGAGCTACAGTGCAAACCCCCCCAGAGCAGCTGGAAGATACACCTGCACGCTCCTCTGCGCTCCCAGCCCGGCACAAGTGCCTTCTGCAGCAGAGCCAGGTGGCCAGGCTGTGTGTGGGGACAGAGCTGGGCTGAGGGGACAACGTACCGTTCAGCTGCTGGCACACAGCCACCTGGCTGGGCTTCAGCACAAACTGGCACTGCAGCTCCTGGGGCAGCTGCTCTGGCAGGAAAGGGCCCTGGAGCTGCCTGGGGCAGGCACAGGGCTTTGATCCGTGGGGCATGGCGTCACGAATGTGGCTCATTGTGATTCCAAAGGGATACTCGTGGCCTGTTCAAAGAGAAATAGAAATCATCTCTGTTGGATTGACTGGAGACTTGCAAAACTCCATCTGCCCTGGAGGAAAAGCAGATTTGGCTTGTTGGCCGGCAGCACGTTCTCAGTAATCTAAGAATTGTTGCTTTTCTCCATATTTGCATGGGCATAAATCATACACTGGCAGATAGGGAGTTACCGTGTTTGGTGTAGTTAAACAGATGTAAAAGTAAAATCGGATCTATTACAGCTGTATCACATAAAAAGCCTGTCAAAAAAAAAAAAATAAAAGTGACTATTTCTGAGTTCAGCGTTTATTCTTTCTACTGCTTTTATTGTGGCACTGTAAGTTAGGTACTGCTTGCTCACATTATTCTGGAGGGAAATGAGATTTTGGGATCAGACCTGTCAAATTTCTGCTAAGCATGCAAAACCAAAAAATTCCAGTATGGAAGTGATCTTCCCTCCCTTAGCATGTTAAGTCCAACAGCCATCAGCTCAGTCAAATGAGACACAATTATGGTTCCTGTGTGAGGCTGAAACAGGAAGGAAACGTTAATCACAGGGCTGATGCAAATGAGCTCTGTTGGCTTAACCAGCATCTTTGGGGACTACACAGAGGCAATTCATTTCTGGAGGAGCTTTCACAAATGCCACCGGAAAGATGCTTTTCCAACTTGTCTAAAGACCTGGTGGATTAAATATATGAAATGTGGATGCAATGCTAAGATGTTTTAGTTAGCTTGCAGTTAGACTTGAACACTAAGAGAATGGAAGAGGTGTTATTTGAGATTACAGTATAAAGCTACTGCACAGGCAAACTCTGCTTCTGACGTGCACCTGTAATAAAAGTTTGCCTTATCTAATAAACTTTTGAATAAGTATCAAGAAAAGCATCACTTTCATGTCAGATTCTTCTTTTCCAAGGATTGCAACTTGAATTTGCAGTGAGAGTCAGTCAATTAGAAAGGCCTTTTCCATTTCTGAATTCTCTGGTTTTATGTTTAAAGCCATGGATGTGATTTGATCTGAAGAATATACACAATAATGGTCAGAAACCCAAAGTCTGGTATGTTTCAAAGGCAAAACAATTTGCACTCTCTGTAAGGTGCACAAGTTAGACATTTTATAAATATTAATGTTGTCTGACTCCAGTGAAGCATTTGTAGCTAAGGTTACTTTGAGAAGGAATGCTAAGATTTACTGGGATTAGATGTGCAGGAGAAAAAAATAGAAAATCCACAAGTTTTTCTTGTTCTAATCATCTGCAAACTCATGCAGCACAAGTAATGCCGGGCTTCTAAAGGAAAATGTTCTTAGTAATGGAAAGGGATTTGTTCTCAGTGAATCATGGGCCAAAATAAAATCACTCCATCCAATCACTTCTGAGATTTGTGTTGATTCCTGGTCCTGAAATGTTTTGAAATGCATTTTAGAAATTAATAAGCACTAATTTGCTCCTAATCAGAGGGGAGCTGTCAGCTAAAATGAGAAATACAGGATTGGAAAGGATTGAATCAGTTAACTTGAGTTGTGGAAGGAAAGATAATTTCTCAAAATTCTGCTGAGTTTTGCTGAGGAGGGGAGAATGCTATGGAGGTGCAGGAAGAAATATGGGAAAGCTGGACAACCTCCAGAAGAGGAGGTGACTGGAGAGGCCAACTCTGCAGAAACCCTGGGGCTCATGCAGCAAAACTGGGGCAGAAATAAATGAACTTCTTCAACCTCTTAGTGACACAAGCAGACATCTGCTCTTCAAAACAAAAGATCACCATTTCCCTAACTCCAGAGAGGCAAACTCATGTGATAGGGAAGTAAGAGAAAAAACAGGAAAAACAAAGCAAAAGAGGAAGCTGAACTTCAGTCTTCTCTCTATTTCTTGCTTCCTACAGCAGTAGTAACTGAGTGAATATTGAAAAACAAAACAATGTCAACAACTTACCAATAAGAGGGTAAGGAGCATGTTCTCTTCCTGAAATCACCCATAGCTTGTAGTCTTTTTCAGAGCCCTTTAAAACCAAAATTAAGAATCAGTTTGTCAGCCATTAAGGACAGGTTCTCAGATAAAGTTTCTCACAATATAAGGATAATCTGCACCTTGCCAGCAGGGTCAAAGGAATCCCCTTTACTTTTGCAGTGCCCAAGCCTCCCACCAGCAAAATTCCTGCACTGTGTCTGTCATGTGCAATGTGGTTTATGTGACCTGGGCTCAGCTCTGAGCAGTGAGAGGTGCTGGAGCCCATCATCTCTGAAGAAAAAGGGGGAGATTTGCCCCCAGTTCTTTCCCTCAGACTGCAGTGCCTCCTGGCAGCAGAGGGATGCATGTCAGACCCCCCTCACTACTCTGCTCCACCCTCTCCACAGCTTTTCCACATCTCTAAGCAGGAGGAGCTCAGGCTGGTGAGCCGAGAGCATCCTGTGACTGACACCGGAGCACAGGGCAGGAGCACCTCCACCTGAGCCCACCCTAATGATGCCAAGGCAAGGATGGCAGCCCCAGGCTCCTGGCACTCAGTGCTGCCCCAAAATCTTGTTGTAGGGCGCTGTCAGCCTTTTTGTGCAGCCCTTTTGTGTGGAAGGGCTTGGGACTGCTGGATGGTGTTTTAAGACTACTGAGCCCTCTTTTAAAGTGTACAGCAGAGAGGATAAATTTACATCAAAAGAGACAATTTTCAAAAGACTGGGGAACGTGATCTTTTTGGGAAAAGCTGTGAAAACCTCTCATTTAAATCAAATCAAGTTAAAGCAAATTCAAAATATTGCCTTTAGCATAAATGTACCAAAGAAGAAGTGGATAAATACACTGCATTAAAAGTGATCTATTTTACCTTAAATCCCTTTTTGGTGAGGGATCAGAATCTAAATCAGAATAGTTCAAAATATAAAAGTTTTCTGGTATAAAAAGCAATAAATACCTCATGACAGCATTTACTTAGATCCAAAGTTAATTCCTATCTCCTTTCAAACAGACTTGCCTACTACCCTGCATTTTCTGGACCTTCACCCAGTGTTCCTATGGCTTTTGAGACTCTTCCTACTTGCTGCATGCACCTGATGTAATGCTGATACACCCAACAAAGCATCTGCACTTTGCTCCCTGACTGACAGAGCTCTCTGGCCCATATTAGCACTGCTGTTAAGTCAGCTAGCAGGGGGCAGAAGGAAAATAAATAGGCTTTGGAGACATCCCTGATGCCTTGGGGCAAGCAGCCAGGAGCAAATAAATACAGCTGAAGAGCACAAGAAAGGGTATTTGCTTTTCCTTTCACAGACATATATGAAAGGGTTCGTTGCTGTGAAGGGGAAGCAGGGAAGGGAAGGGCCAGTTAAGCGTGGTTGCAGGAGGCAGACTGCTCATCTCTGACTGCAAATCCTGTCCTTTATGGCTTTATGAGGCCATTTGTCAGGATAAATGTGACTGTCCCAGAAAAGTCAGCAAGCGTACTTACAAAGCTGAGAAACCCAAGGCCCTTCCTTCTGCCCCACTTGATAATTTGGAGCAGATGATCAATGCCATTTTGCACGAGCTAGCTGTCATTTCACCAGAGAAACCACAGAGGAAAAAACCCTGATGTGTTAAACCAGAGTGAACTCAGCCAAAATAATAGCCCCATTAATCACACAATATGTGAAATGTAGTTTTTATAAGTGCCATTGAAAAGTCATGGAGCTCCTTTCAAGTGGTTCTCTGTGGACAGAAATAAAAAACCTTGATACAGCACGTAAGGCAGAGCGTCCTTACAGCCAGAACAATCCTACCAGGGGGCTGGGTATTTGATTGATATGCAGGCTAGAGCTTAATTTATTTAGCTTGTTTGATTTTATTGCTAATCTTATGATACGCCTCTAATGAAAAAAAAAAGCTTTCTGCTATAAAGAAGCAGTAAAAAAATGTAGTATATTAGCTGGGCAAATAATTCTGCAGGCAAGGTTTTACATCTTTCATATGGCTTTCATTCTTTTTCTACTTGAAATAAAAACGTAAAGAGGAGGAAAAGGTTGATTGTGATACATACAAAAGAACACAATGCTGAAACCCAATGAGCTCCTTGTCCTGCTAATCTCCAAGTATTCTCTTTAAATATTACCATTTTCCTGGTTTTTCTGTACACAAAGTGAGGAAGTGCAAATGACACCCATAAAATGGGTAAAAATGAAGCACATCACAATAAAGACTTGCAGCTGTAATAGCACTCAGTCTCCTGATTTTTGGTGCAGAGCAGGGGAGACAATCTGCAATTAAAATCCTAATTTTAATTCACCTTTTATCCTTTTCACCTTGCAATCCCTCTGTCGACTCCAGAGATTCCTTAATTAAATGGACTACTGGATTCTGAGCCAGGGTCCCAGCCCTGATGTAAATGAGATGTCTGAGCAGTAACAAGATGGGCAGACACAAATTGCTGTGCCTGGGAAATGCCAAGCCAGCAGAATAGACTCCTGCATTAAAAGTCTGTGTAAATGATGGATAATGGATGCTGGGGAAGGCAAATCCTGAGGTTACTCCAACTTTTGCTGTGAGTCTCCAGAAGCCCCAGGGAAGCATAACAGTGGCATTTTGCTCATCATATTTGACTCTTCACATTCAGGGCTGTGGTAAGGAAAGACTTGTCAGATTCCATGCAATGAGATGAATGTATGCATCCTGAGTAAAACATTTTAAAAAATCCTGTTACCCAAACAGCAAGCTGATAGACCAGCTAAAAAGCTGTCACCAGGAGCTTCTGTATGATGATCACTGGTACTGGTTGGAGCCATGCTGTGAAACAGAGTGAGAAGCCAGAATTCTTGTCCCTGGCACCGATCCTCTACCACACCTGAGGCACTACGTAGTCTGGGTTAGGGCAAAGGAAGCCAGCTGAGGCAGGACTTGATCTAGCAGGGATCACTGCATCTATCTGGTACACTACCCTGCATTATTGTAAGTTCTGTAAAAGCCTTTTTCCAAAACAGTTTCAGGACACTGTTTAAATTGGGTGCATTCAGATTCCACGCAATCACTTAGTTACATTCATGTATCACATAACTCCAAAGGTCCATGGATATTCAGAGTACCTGACTGGGACACTTGGGAGCAGTGCAATCTGGGGACACAGCTGATCATGCATGTCTGCACACTCTGAAACCAGCTAACAGGCAGACCAGCAGGCTTCTTGCTCACACTGAAGCATGCAAAAGGACTCTATCAAACTCTCACTCCTCGTGCCAAGGTATCTCCTCTTAGGCATCAGCAAAAGCAACTTGATTTAAAAGTAACTTGAAACATGACTGCTCCCTTACAGGGATGAGAGGCTCACTCAAAAATTTTAAGGCACTTGATAATCTCTGGAGGTCTGTATGTTAACAAGGCACTTCTGCTGCATTTCAACAACTCTGGACTACTATGTTAAAGGATTTCATTAATGTTCATATCTTAAAACTTGGAAAAAGTGCAAGGGAAGATCTGATTGTTAAAAGTAACTACAATGAAAGACTCATTAAAATTGGTGCAAGGACTTACATTAATTCCCAGCTGCTGCAAGGCCATCAGAATGACATCATTTGCTGTATCAACATTGGTTACATTTAGGGTTTTTGACTGTGAGCAGAAAAAAAGAGAAGGGGAAAATGGCATTAAAATTCTGGATTTGCAAAGAGTATCTGAGTAGTGCAGTAGCTCTGCATAATTCATTGTTAGAAAAAATGAGAATATCCTGTTAAAATTTTACTTGATAAATAAATTATACTACATAGAAAAAGGTCCAGCTGTCTGAAACCAAGGTTTGATTCCTCTGCTTTGTCACACACTTTCCATATTTGCTTCCTGCTTCCCCAACAGCTCAATCAGAAGAGAGTATTACAATTACTGGGACATGACTTCCACATTAAAATATGCAAGAAGTCAGAACCACTAACAGCACTTTTAGACACTGCATAAGGGAAGAATAATGGTTTGATTAATTTAAAAGCATGGAAGTTTCAATGAAACATTTCAGGGAGTTTTTTTCAGTGAAATACCAATTGTTAATTTCTGTCCTTTTCAACTGAAGATCTCTGTGGTAAGAAAGAATTGTACACAGGCTGTTCATCCCCATAACCTTTCCCACATTCTATATAGATTTCTCAAAGCTAGATTTGGCTTAGTACCAGAAGCACTTCCTCTTGGTAATGTTCCATCCAGTTAAAACAAGACCTTTCCAGCATCCTCCAGAATCTGCAGATAGGCAGTTTGGAAAAGCACAGAGCAGCAAAGACCCCACTTTCTAACCAGTTACAGTGACCAGTACAAAGTGCCAAGCTCTGTGTCAGCCCAAGTGCCACTTCCTACAGCTGTCCTTCCAGAGGGAGATTTCAGCACCTGCGGCCTGGCACCAGCATGGCTCCTGTCCTGCAGGGCAGTGCTCTGTGCCTCACTCCACGGGCTGTTCCAATGCTTGCAGCACCACACCCACGCTGGCCTGGCCTCCCAGCCAGCTCCCACACACCAGGCACAGGTCACTGAGCCCCTGTTAGAGGCTGGCTTGGCTCTGCCACCAGGACCACACAGCTTGTGTATTGCAGCTGCTTCATGGCTGGACTAAAGCCTTGACAGAACCCACTGCAAGGCAAACCCACTGCAACAAACCACACAGGCCCACCTTAAAGAACAGAAGGCAGCAGAGCTAGGATGTAGATGTTTACTGCCAGTCCCAAGAGAGTCTGCAATACCCTGTAGCACATCACTTTTATGCTGGCCATAAGATGTTCAGGTGAAACAAACCCCTGACAGTTTGCATTTTAAAAATATCTAAGCTGTACCTTTGTGTAAGACCCTGGCAGTAACAAGCTGCCACTGCAATGAAAGGAAAGTAGTGAGAATACTGTGTATCTTGCTTCAGGACAGATCTGAATGCTCATACCATAAAAAATTTAACATTTGCCTGAAGCAATGACATCTGGCTCTCAGGAGTAGGTCAGCACATTTGCATAAGTTTTGCTCTTGGCTAGAATACAGTTTGTGCCTTATGTTCAGCCTTCCCTACTGTCCAAAAATGCAATAATTCTTGGGTGTCTCCAGCTGCTGTAGCACAGGAACCACAGCACCATAAGAACTATGTGCATCACAAAATTTCCATCTGCTCCTCTACTGTTTTATTGCTGATAATATCTAGACTACAGAGTGTTGTTCCTAGGACTGTCGGTGTCAAGGGACCATATATGGCACAAGAGCTAATTATAGCTAAGGAGAAAAGACACTGCAGAAAGCCCCAACAAACCCTGGCACAAGACTGCAACACCAGAGTGTATGTATGATTTATAGACTTTTACACCTGAGCAGACCTTGATCTGCAGTCCTGCATTTGAACTGTCACAATTATTAGTATTGCTTATTAACTTTTGTCTTAGCAACCTGGCAATTCTGTCATTGTTTACCTTAATGATGATTTTCTGGGGGAAAAAAATAGAAAAAGGCAGACTCCTTTATGCTTACGTCTATGCAAATATAGAGTTCTAAGTGGAGAGTCATTTTTGAGCAAAGACTTACAGTGAAATCTAACTTCTGTGAAAATTTCTTATGCCCTTGTCCATGCTCCTTAGGATTCTGAGCTTGAAATACAGATGCCACAAGCACAGTTAGAAAGAAATGATAAAAAGCAGAGGAAGAATGGTTTGACTATCACTGAATGCTAGAGTATCTCTATGGAACTGGCTACATACAAGAATTTAGCTTAAATTGGTTAAAAATTATATAGTCGAAAAGGTACAAATCATATTATGGGTGGCCTTCCTTTACTATCTACTCTTTGCCTAGAAATCCACCAAAATCTATTATTTGATGATTAACATGCTTAAGGCAATTTCAGGGTGCTCTTATACACTGATTTACTGACTTAAGATTATTATAAACAATATAACAACTGTAACTGACATTTCTGGAGATGCTTATGCATAAATTCTACTAGAGGTGTTTCTTGGGACTTCACACTCTCGTCTTTAGCTCATTTGCCAGAACCAGTATTTCTTACCAAGCACACTGCCTTAAAACAGAAATTGTGTATTAAAGATAGGGAACAAACAGGGCTGTCTATGCCAAGACTTTTCGAGGGGTTGAATCCTTAAAGGAGATAGCAAACCAAAGGAAACCTCTCAATATCCAAAGGATTTGCAGGTGACTAGCACTGCTAGGTGATGTAGATTTGGAGCCCAGTTTAGCTCAAGAACACTTACATATGCACAAGTCCCCACGTCCTTTGCAATTATTGTCAGGCGGATGCTTTTAGGATTGTCCTTTTCCTTCTCTTCTCTTATCCGACTGACAAAACAAGAACAAAACAAGTCAATTTTTAATATTGCACACATAAATAGCAAGACATAGTTTATACAGCAATCAAGCAGTAACTTGGTAAGAAGGAGATGGTTTGCAGATGTGCTGCAGTAGAAAGATCTCTGAGGACAAGAGCGCACCCAGCAGTGTCTGGAAGGGAGGCTGACTGTGGCCCCCCCTAATGCCCTCTTGCACTGAAGTTCACTGCAGAAATCAGAGTAAGCAGCAGAGAAAGAAATGGGAAAAAATCAAGCTAAAACTACCCATCATTGTGATGCCTGAGTCTGCACTACAGACTCCTACTGGAATCAGTTCCATCAGTGCAGACTAGTTCCAAGGACTGAACAGGAGAACAGTGAACTGGAAATCATCCCAGCAAGGATGAAACAACCCAGCTACTCTGAAGAAGCAGGTAAAGACAAAAGCCTCAACCAGAAGAACTGGGCAACCAGAAAACAGAACCCTCCAGCACTGGGCATGTTTTTTCAGAACAAAATACAGCCAGCCTTGAGCAGCAGAGAGGTTAGAGCAGAGGTTTCTGAGCTGGGCTTGCCTGAATTCCACCACCATGGAAAGAGTTCCAGGCTCAACTTGAGCCATGAGGTGGAGCTCAACAAGAGCTCCACCTCAATTTGAGGTGGCAGAGGCTCCTGCTGCTGTGTTGGGAAGGAACAATGTGTGATAGGAATTGCTGCAGTTTTCTGCTGAGCACAGAGAAGCAATTCCCTCCTTGCACAGGGATTGTTGCAGAAAGCACACACAACATCTTCTGAGGGAGGAGACATGCAAATTTTTTTTCTTAATATTTGAAATTTTATTTTTCTTAATATTATCTATCATGATGGCATAAGCACCACAGCTTGGGAATCACTGGTCTAGACCAGGACTCTTTCCAGTGTCTTTAGAGACCATATAATAAAGTACCTTTGCAAAACAGACAGCCATGTTTCCTTTTGTTCTGCAGACCTGAAAGAATTAAAGGAAAAACAGGACAAATCAGCCTTCATTTTAAAACCAAAACAGTCCTTCTACAAACAACAATGGAATGCACCTTCTCTTGATTGCAATTTCATAAATACCTACAAAAACTAAAAGGTTTACCCAGATTTGAATGAAAAGTCTGCTTCCCTGCAAAGTCAGCTGAGAAGCCTGCCAGGGAGATCCAAAGCCCCAGTTACCATTTTTGCCACAGAAGGTAAAGCTTCACCAGTGAATTTCGTAGGAAATGTGTTGAACTCTGAAAGTAATGTCCAAATAGAAGAGGAGGGCACTTTAAAAAAAAAAGCTTAATTCAAAAGTTTAAAGGTATTTCCTCAGGTACACAGATTTCTTTCCACTCTAATTCCTATTTATTACTTGTTTTATCAGCACATCACAAAGTACATAAAAGCCCACTGTACTTAGTAGGGTTTAACTTTGGACATTTTGAGGCTTATCTCATTTCTCTTTATCTCATGTGTATACTAGGAAGGATAAAAAGCAGTCCAGTAAAATATAGCTAATAATATGACAGTTCAAGGAATCTAACCTAATTTTGCTCCAACTTTCTTGATTTAAATCCTAGCCCAAATGTAACTGCTATTTCCATTGCTGCTTTTGCAAATCTAGTTTTTCAAATTTACACAGCAGGCATTTAGGGAACTACAAACCTACTCAATGATGCTGTGAGGGAAATGCACTTTATAATGTTAAAAAAATTATTCTGATTTGGTTGTTTCAGTTCTCCTGGACAGACATCTATGCACTCCCATCTATGGCCCTTTAGATTTTTCTTTGTACCAGACATCAAATAATTTCATTTCTGTAAATCTCTAGCTGTTTTTGACTGAAGCTATTGCTTTCTTATTCAACTACTTTCAGTAATCTATAAAGGATCACATACCGTCTTTAGAGCAGAGCTCCTGAAATTCTGGCAAGACTTCAATTGAAAATCAACAGAAAATTTCATCTCTGCTTCAGAACTATTATGTGTAAAAAACAAATAGCACAACCAGCTCAGGAGAGTGCAATTTGTAGACAACATTGTCCTTAGGTATGGACAATGGGACATAGAAATTAAGCCAGATACTCCAGCTTTTGCTCTGTGTTGATAAAGAAGAAAATGTAATTCCTGAGACTCAGGCAAAGCAGCTGGGATTTCAGGGGGATGGTGCCCTCCCCTCATCCAAAGCAATGAAAGAGCCCTCCTGCTGAGACTAAAATTATCCTAATCACTGAAATTACCTCTACAGCCCTTATGTGTCTTACAGTCAATGCTGCAAAGACAGCCAAATTTTTTTTCTTGATATTAACATTCAGAGATTCTGCTTTAAGAGGAATTTTGACATTTTCTCTGGCACAATTAAATCAAAAAAGAGAAATAGGACAAAGGTTATTATTTCACTGTAAGTTTTCTGCTACTTCCAATACATGGCCTTCTGTTTAAAATTGTCATACAAGAGTGTCTTTGATCCTTTCATTAGCTTGGCTGTTTAATATTTGTAGTTAATCTTATTAATTAGCCAAGGTATTTGCTGAGTAATAGCAAAAAAAGGTAATTTCCACTGAGCAAGTTTGTAGCACAGAAAGTGCTTTCTCAAATTATGTATTTTCTCAAATTTTAAAATGATAAGTGAGATGGAAGATGAGGTATGGAGGGCAGCTCGCTCAGAGCAGTAGAAGGAATTGGTTTGAGAATCAGTAAGTTCCTGCTCCCCATATTCACTGGTGCTGAAATGAATCTGTGATAGTCTCATGACCTGCCAGCCTAGAAACATCTACATAACTTGTTAAATAAAATCTATCTCAACTCTTACCTGAAGTTTGCCACACAGTTTGTGGTGGGCCAGCCCAAAACAAAGGACCTGTCTGGGTCTGTGCTGCCTTCACACACTTCTTCTGTACAAAATGCTGTCCACATCTCACAGAGACGTGCTTGGCACTTCAGCTTGAAATGAGAGTGTGACCTGCAGGTGGAAATTCACAGATGTGTCACACACATGAAAACACAGACAGCAGGTTAAACAACTAGCGTTTTTCCTCCTTCAGGCACATATGAGGCTTGCACTGGAGCTGATAGAAGAAGTACTTCTGCTTCAGTTAAAGAAAATGTTTTATTGGGTTGCATATAAAAACATACCAATTTTTCATTTCAATGGGATCAACAAATCTCTTATTTATGGGATAAACAGATTGCTTCTGGCATCCCTGGACATCCCCCTTCTTGGGGGAAAGCTGTCCATGTCTAGAGTTGCCCTCCAAATCTTGCTATGAGGCAAAGGTTGCCACTTGTATTTGACTCTGCTTTCAGTGACTTTAATGCCATTGAGGAGTTACAATACAATGCTATTGCTTAGTCTCAAGGTCAAAAATGATGATGAGTCTAAGTAGTGACAACTAGGCCAGGGCAAATGAAGCAAACCTGAAGAAAAAACAAGCAGAAAAATGCTATTTGTGTTAACTATAGCACAGGTCACCACGCAGCCCTCACAAACTTCCTACATGGTAGCTTTAGGAACATATCACCTGGAGAATGAGCCATGACCTTGTGCATTCTCAAAACATTTACTCATGTACAAGGAAGAGACATAATCTTCCCATTTTTTAAAAACGTGGCCCTTCCTATGTTTTATGCAACTAAACAATTGAGTAAAGGTCAAATTTACAGAATTTCACATTTTAACTTCAACTCTTCCAATAGATTTCTCTTTATAAGTGTCCTTCCTTTGTAGGAGTAGCAAGTGCTAGTGCTGCATGAGACACAGGTAAAACTCCCAAAGCCAATCCAGCTCTGTAGCACTGCTAGAGCCACTCACTGCAAGTCCTGCAGAATTACCTGAGCTATGGTTCTCCTGGGCCAGCAGGGAAAGGCTGGAGGAGAAACCTCCCTGAAACCAAGAGCACATCAGCTCACCACTGCATTGCAAATGTGGATGGGGACAGTGCTGGGCACCACAGTGATTAGTGCTCTATAAATAAATGTGTCAGGTGAGCAGTTTCTTAGGGCTTTGGCACACATGGACTACCTTCTCTGAGATTAGCCTCGTTTACAAGGTATTTGATTTGGGACAGACAGAACTATCACAGCCTGAAACATGAAAGCACCAGACCCTTTTGGCTTTAAAGAGGACAGAGATGAACCTGGCTGGTCTGAGTTTTCCAGCTGACACTGTGCTAACAGGTGTGGTGGGACAGAGCAGCACATTCAGAGGAAGGTCAACAAAGAACCATCAATATTTATCAAACCTAAGGCTATGGTGTCTCCTGATCAGCTGAACATTTCACCTCTCTTTATTACATTTTGCTACCCAATTAAAGAGAAACTTAAAGAAAAGGAGCACCTTTCAACATGCTTGTTAGCAAATGAGTTTATGATGCAACAAGTAAGGTCTGTCAATAGTACAACAATAACTGTATTCTGGCTGACCACTGAATTAATTGTGAAAATGTAGATTTACAAAAAAATACAGCTGTGAATTCTAATGTAGATGTTAATAAATGGATGTCTGGTCTGACTCCACCACCAAATCAATCTGCTGACCCTCCCTTTCTCCTCAACTTCTTTTTGCCATTACCCAGTACACTGAACACTCTACATGCTGTTTCATTTTTTAATATTTACAGTCCATAACGCCAGATCCCTACAGTGCCAGTAGCAGTGTCAGCAGGGTGTTGGCAGAAACACAAGGATGTTCTCCAGTCATGCTTGATGTATATTTTTCCCTGTTTGCCATGCCTAGTCACAGCTTTCAGCTATTATCAGTATTCAAGTGGCCTGGTTTCCAGAGGTGCTGAAACAGTAGCCTCCATTAACATCTAAAGAGCCTGAAGTATAATTTTATCCCTATTTGCCATGTCCTTTATGCAATCCATGGCTTCTTAGCATTTGTGAAACATGTGTCTTCTATTGAAATGCCAAAGTATTACCTTTAGAAATTAATATATTGCTGACTAAGGAAGCAACATGACAGAATATTTTAAAAATGGGTACAGTAACAATTTAATGAGTATTGTATATTTTTTAAGGAAGTCCCCTAGCAAATGTTACTGTGAATATCAGGCAGATTCCAAATCAACTGAAATCAACACAACGATCATGAAGACCAGTGCTGTAGATGCTGGCACACCCCAAGTTATGCCACCTCTGCAGAGTACACACAGTTCCCTTTGCTTACAATTGGATTCCTTGCAGCCGATAACAGATGGGAGATTAATTTCTCTCCAGATTTGCTAATCTCCTTAACTGAATTCTCTGACAAAAGCATTTATGGATCTACTGTGAGATTGCTGCCATAATTCCATGTATGAACTCAGCCATTCATTTCTATGTCCAGCCACTTCAGGAAAATACCCTTAAAAGGCACGGATATGTATGCAGGTGCACATCACAAAGGAGAAAAAGGAAACAATTTCTCTGTGTCTCTCACACAAAAACACATGTGAGACACCTTCATCACTGAACTAACAGATCCTTGTAATATTTACTCTGACAAATAAAGACATACACTCTCTGTAAGAAATCTAATCAATATATAGAAAAGAGTATAACATTTTACATACTTGACTTTGGTTTAGTTAGAAAAACTCTTTCATTTGTGACTTAACCCTCACATGAAGGTAGTGACGGACAGGACAGCAGAGGAGCACAGCATGTAAGTATCATTATTATTTTTTATAAACTAGTCTAATGCATCATAGGAAACCGTAGTAGTTTGTATTTCAGATATTATTAGAAAGCAGCAAAAAAATGAACCCACAGGTCCCTTGTCCAAAGTCATATATGGACCAGTTATGGACAAATTCCAATGGGAGCAATGCCAATTTGTTGCCTTTAAGCAGGAGCTCAGTCCTGTACAAGCAGTTTACTCAGCAAGCTCAGAGGACACAAGATACTTGTTCTCTTTAGCAAAAACTTGTCCCCATTTGCTGGCCATCCAAAGCCTGACTGTACATGAGCTCCATTTGTGCAGTGACTGGTCACCTGCAGCTGAGCTCCCACCCAAATGGGCCCAGATGGACCAAAGATACCTTAGGGGTTCATATGCCCCAAGCTGAAAAACTACTTAAGACAGAATTATTCACAAGGAATAATTCTGAAGTTAAGTCAGATTCAACAGTATCACTAATTCTGTGCTGGTCTTATTGCTTTGATTCTGTACCAGCTATTAAAAAGTCAATGGCAGTCAAGAGTCACGGCCACATAGCAAAATACACACTTGGGTTTTCCTTCTAGAAATCAGCATTGGCACTTTAGTGTGAGACAGCTTTAAAAATGCTGATTTTTAAGTAGCATTCATTATTGACAGCTCTGATGCTTTAATTGCTGACAGGGCAGCTGTAGAGAGAACATCCCAATTAGTTCTTCAAAATACATGAAGTAAAATCACTCAAAATACTATTTTTACCATTCCTAGCAAAGACTTGCTCCCCCCCTCTTTTTCACATGCAAAAGCACAAATTGTTCTCTTCCACCTTTTTTAACATTGTTTCTCTTCACCACATTAAATCACATGCTGTAGGAGCTGTTATTACTCCCTGGGGAGCAGATTTTTGTGCGGTTACACCAACTAGTGCTTTCCTATGCAAATAGTCCCACTGGGACCCAGCCAAACCTGCAGTAATGTGCAGCTCAGGGGCTCTAACACAGCTTGTGCTCAGCAGGCTGACCAGGGAAGGGGGCTTTATCCCTCCTGACTGTACTACCCTACAATTAAGGAGCTAAGCTAGGGGACCATGCCCACTGAATAGCCAGTGGACAGAGAGAGAGACTCCCAACTATCAATGCTCCCTCAGCACAGGTGAGTTTGCCACAGTCGGGAGCTGGTTTTGCCTCAGTGACTGTAAGAGGAACCCAGAAACGTATGTAAGTTGCAAGTATTTCACTGTACAGCTGAAATTAGGTGAGGTGAATTCCACCCTAAACCAGCAACAGACAAAAATCAATACAGTAACAATGCTGCTACTGCTGGTGCTGGTAGAACACTAAGATTTCCCCATAACATCCTTATGTTCTCCACCCACCCACAGCGGAACGTGTTTTGTGTAAAATATCCTCTGTGTTGTCACACCACATCAAGTGAGGGAGTTCAGCTGGGGGGCTTATGTTTACTATGTGTGATTCAAACAGACACAGCTCAGATTTCTACAGAAAACACAGACTTCTTCTGGCTTTTCCCAGAAGCCCCTGAAACAATTGCTTAAGCAAAATGACACGTTGCGAAAGCCCAGGATTCACGTTGAGACTGCCCACCCTGTGAAACCACAACACAGTGCCTAACAGAGAGTGAAGCTACATCAGGATTTTTTATTATTATTTCTCCATAACCCATAACAACAAGTGAAAGCACCCTCTAAAACTGCCTTAAACCACAAATGCCACATGAAGCTGGCATGCTCGACACAGCTTGTAAATGTGATTTAATTGTGAATGGTAGAGTGAATAATCAGAGCTCAACAGCAAGCCTGATTACACATGAACACTACCCAGACTGCTCAGCATGGCTTCCCCTTCCCCATGCTCCTTCCTTCTGGCACAGGACAACCTACAGAGCCAGACACTGCAGTGCCGCCTGCAATCTCTATTTTTATACAGATGTGTATCAAAGAAGCTTCCAGGTAAGGGTTAAAACCTCTAATCCCTCTACAACACAACCACTGGTGTTATCCAAACCCCACAGGATGAAGATGACCTGTCTAAAACAAGAAGTTGAAGTTAGCACATTGGACATAGCTGAGTGCCAATGAGTCTTTTGTGACACTGCACTCCCAAAGTGGAGAAGATGACAGAAAACAAGAAATATATGAAAGAACATCTGATACTTCCATAAAATGTTGCATCTTGAAATTCCTCCATGGCTATGAGGCTTTCAAAGGTCCCTGGAGAGGTCAAAATAAAATGTTTCCTTATGATTTAGGGACGATTTGCTACTATAAAAGCATTCTGGAAATCCATGCTATGTTCCACTGAAGAAAAGGTCTGCTCTGCAGGAGCAGCATCTGAGGGGCCTTACTCACTTGGACTTGGCAACAACCAGAAGGTCTGTGAAGAGGAAAAGGTGTCGCTCCTGGGTTTGCAGACTCGTCTTCAGCTGCACGTGGCCATCCAGGATGAGCACTCGGTTGTGGCATATGAAAGACTGCACAAGGGGCCATGACTCTGGGCTGATGGGGGACAAGCAGCCTTCCCTGCAAAAGGACATAAAACAAATGGAATAAAGGAAAGCAAAACAGCTACTTGACTGAGAGTGAGAATCAGGCAGTGACTTCCCATATCTGCTGCCAAAAAGTAATTTATTTGACCACATTTCAGTGAAAGGTAAGAGGCACTTACAGGATAATTCAACAGTCAGATTCTAACACAAAATCTGTTAGGGACTGTCCTCACTGAACCTTTACAGCCCAAGGCATGAGTAGCATTTAGCAAAGGACAATGATATAGACACAGCCTCCCCATTTTTGCTATTTGTATTTGTTTCCCTTTGTACTGAAGTCTTCGAGAAAATATTTCATCTCCTGTAGGCTCTCCAAATAGAGAGAGGACACATAATGCACGATGAACAGTGAACTGCACACCCACCTTGATCAGAATAGGATTCATACTCAGGGTTAAAAAAATTTACAGAAAGTACTGAGAAACAATGACAAATATAAGGTGTTACTGAACCTTGCTAGAGACACACCACGTACTAGATCAACATGAGAAGGCTGCTCAGCCTTTCTCCCTCCCAGCACACAACCCAGAAGCACTGAATAAGCTCCTGCTCCAGGGTTTGGTTGTGTGGCTGGAGCACAGCTATGCTCATATGAGGCTGCTGGGTAATCCAAACCCAAGCCTGTGGGGGAAATACCAGGCTCTCTCCTGGAAGACACTGATCTTTTCAAAGGAGGTATTGAGTAAGTTGCAGCACAGGGTGGAGACATGATTCTCTCAAACTCTCCTGATCTAACTGTTCTACATAAAGCAGCTGAATAGTTATTGAAGTAGAAATGGATTTTCTCTAGCATGACGGTCAGCTTACTCACCCAGCCAGGATATCCCTACCTTCTGAGCCTTGCTGTAAAAAATGACCATTTATATGGAGCCAAACCAAATGAATGTGAGGGTCTGAGAGGAGGACACTCTTTCTCTAGGGTTCCCTAGAAGCTTGTAGCAGGTCTGGAAAGCCAGAGGCACGGCCTCAAGTTCTCATACTAAGCTGAGAGAACTGAACCTGAGTCTCCTATACCCCTGGTGTACCTTTAATAATAATTTCTGGATTAAATCCAGGTACCATCAGTATCTTTACTCATGATTTTGAAATCCAACTTTGCAATTATTTGCTTTCCCAAGAGATGCCTCCAAATGAACCATTTCCCTCTGGCAAAACAAATCAGTTCAAATTTTATCCAAATACATTTACTTTTTTTTTTCTTGTTAAAAAATTAAGCAAACACTTGGCAGGATCAGCTCGGCAAGGGCAGGCTGAAATGAACAACTTTGCAATTCCAGTTTATTCTTGGTCCCATTGGAATGGATGCTAAACACCTAAAGACTTTACTGGGAGAAGAAATGGAGCTTGTATGGTGAAAGCCACAAAACAAATAGGGAAGGAAATGAAAGAAAACAAGAACAAGCACAGGAAACCTTCAAAGAAGGTCATAAACCTTGTACCTATGTTAGAGCCTGGATGACTCATGACCCTCCTCTCCTTGATACTTGTGGCTGGATTATGCAAAAAGTTATTTAGGAAATCCTGACAGCTGGGAGAGAAAGGATAAGCTCCAAGATTGGCCTACATTAGAAGGACACACTTTCACTGATGTACAAAGAGCTGGCAAGGATCCCTACCTGCTGGGAAGGGCCTTGGATTCCCCTTCACAGCTGGAAGTCTTCAATTTTTAAAAGAATTCCTCAACTTATTTTGTCTTAAACTGTGTCTTAATCTTGTCTTTCATTACCTACCCCTTCAGGTAAGAGAGAAAGAAGAGGAATGACTTACAGAACGAAAATGCAAACGTAAGTTATTTGGTCATTCCTATGCAGAAGGGGTGTCCAGGAGTGCGGAGGTTAAAGCAGAGGGAGGAATTTTGGTCCAGCATAACAGGGATACACACTGTGTGGCCAGCAACAGGAGCCAGGGGAACAACAAGCTCCTCTCCTACCCTGCCACCCCTATGGGACTAGAAACTGCCACCTCACCAGTTCATCAATGAGTGCTAGGTAACTGGACTCCAGTTCATTAACTCCCTAGCAGCACTTGGCACGGAAACTCAAGCAGAATTCAGGACTGCTGATGAGTCCACCTGCATGAAAGCCATGCATGGCTTTTACCTCAAAGATTAAATCAGGAATACACTCACCTGTACTTGAACCCAGTAACAACAAATGTGAGGAAAACCCTTTTCATGTTACACTGCTGTAAGCATTCTTACAATCATAAAGTCTGGCTTTTATGTCTCCATATAGGCAATTCTGTTTGATTATTCCTATTTGTATATTTTCTATATAATGATTCAAGCCCAGGAGCCTCTCAAACTAAACTAAGCAACATCTTTGCCATGTTGGTACACAAATGAAGGTGTAGTAGGTTTAGTACTGCCAGAAGGGTCAAGCAAATTGAACTGTCTTTTGAGCCAGCGCCTTTCAAGCACATCTGTCAGCTGAACTCTAATAAGCAGTCTTATATACACTAATATTAGACCTTACCTGATAAGCCTTATTAAAAAAAAAAAAAAAAAAAAAAAAAAAAGTGTCAATATTTTCTTCAAAGTGGAAAAAAAATCAAAACCATTAATTTAGCCAGAATATTCTAACACCCCAGGAACAAGAAACATGGAGGAAATTCATGTCAGCAGTGACAAAAATGTCTTTTGGAAAGCAGGCTTTTGATCCTCTCAATTAATGTTCCTTTGTTACAAGACATGAATGAAACCCAAGTGTTGTTACATTGAAAATGCAGATCAGCAATATCCTCAGGCATAGGGATTTATATGAGAGAAGTATTTCTGCAGTTCAGTTTTTAATGGCTCAATGATTTTTCTGGCCATTAAATGGGTCTAATTCTGAAAAAGTGCTAAGTACATAAATACTGATTCTTTGAAAATTCCTTTCAATAAAATTAGACAAAAGCCAGGTCAACATGATTTCTGATATAAATAAAAATGAGAATCAGTGATGTAGGGCTCTGTCTGCCTTTCCTGTGTTTCCCTTAAAATCAGTTTATGATTAGCACAAGTAAAAATCCACACAGTAACATCTTTCCACTTTGGAAGAAAAAAAAAAGCTATCATCCAGGTTTGTTAAGAAGGAACTGTGAACTGATTCCTGAAAGATGGGGTTAGATGGGGATCCTGTAGAGCCAGCAATCAACCATGTTCCATTTTGTGAAGAACTAAGGCTGACACTGATGTTTTGAAGGCATTGCCATTATAAAACTCCAGTCTTGAGTGGACATTTTTTTCTAAGAGTGCTATTTTGGGAAGTCTGAAATTTCCATGTGTGATTTTAGCTAAGCAGAAAATTTTGTAATTGGAGGATATATACAGAGATATTCTTGAGCTCTTCAGGAAAAGACTGAAATCACTGTGCTGGATGAAATTAGTAAAAAGATAATTGAAGATTTCTCTCTGGATGCTTACAGAACATAAATTTTTATACTTCTTATTTTGCAAATTAATCAAAATAGTCATTTTGTGCCTATTCAAAAGACACTATGATTTAAAATACCACTGCAAATTTGTAGGTGAAACATATGAGGGTGAAATCTACAGTAGTCAGCCAAATACTGAAAAACACATCCTGGCTGCATTCAGTGTGAAAGCAAACATCACAGCTCACTTCATTGATCTTGTATTTACCAGAAACCACAGAAACACAAAACATACTTCTTTCCCCTGAAAAGCTTCCTTGGGGTTTCCAATAAAGCTGAATGGCATCTCCCACAAAATGTTTATTCTTGGTGTTAATGGAGATGTCAGTTTTATTCTCTGTAGCAAAAACAATGAAAGAAAATATGTTTTGAAGGAGAGCTAAACAGTCCATGCTAAGTGGTTACTAAATCCATGATCCCAATGTCATTTATTCCAATAGGAAGCTTTCCCCTGACTTCAGCTGATGATGAGTTCAGCCTATCATTGGTTTAGATTAAGCTCTAAGAGGCCTCAGGGGAACAACCTGTTCCAAGGTAGCTAAGCTGGAATGAGCTGCTGCAGGTATCTCAGGTATATGACATCCTTCTCACAGACTGCTCGTGCTCCACCCTAAACCCCACTCCATTGTTTGGTTGTTGCTCTCTGCCAGAACTTTCCTCCACTGATGATCTCTCTGCAGCCACAGAAGTCGATTTCCTCTTACGGTGCAGCACCAGTGCTCTCTGCATGGCTGATACCTATTGAAATAAAATGCCATTTCCCTTTTTAACCTCTGAAGGCCTTCTCAAGATGTAGGTGAGAAATTCACCTTTACACCAGCAGACCGGTCAAATGATAGCTGTTCAAAAGGCTGAAACCTGAACTAGCCCAGCCACCTGTGAGGCTGCATTTGGTGTGTCTAACACATGTGCAATACCTTTCCAAATTCCTCTTACAGTGAACAACTCGGCTTACACTCATGTCACAAATATGTACTGTAGGTATAAATCCTGCATGCCGCCACTGGTGCTGAAGCTCAAGTAAGGACCACAAGTTCTTTCCAGTTTTCATACAATCAGTCACAGAAACATAGAATGTCCTGATGTGGAAGGGACCCACAAGAATCATTCAATAACAGAATCACAGAGTAGCCTGGGTTGGAAGGGACATTTAAAGGTTATCTAGTCCTACACCCCTGCAAACAGCAGGGACAGCTTCCTCTACATCAGGTTGCTCAGAGCCCTGACCAACCTGACATTGAATCTTTCCAGGCACGGGGTATCTTAGCACCCTTTAAGGAAATCTCTTTTACAGGCCACCTTTAGGTACTGGAAGGCTGCTCTAAGATCTCCACAGAGCTCTTCTCCAGGCTGAAGAGTTCCAATTCTGTCAGCCTTTCCTCTTAGGAGAGGCGTTCCATCCTTCTAGTAATCTTCATGGCTTTCCTTTCCTGGCTCCAATAGGTTCATGTTCTTTCTGTGCTAAGGACCCCAGAACCGGACACAGAACTCCAGGTGGGATCTCACCAGAGTGGAGTAGAGAGGGAAAATCCCCTTCCTCGACCTGCTGCCCTTGCTGCTTTTGATGCACCCCAGGACATGCTTGGCCCTCCTGGCTGCCAGCGCACGGCTGACTCATATTCAACTTGTCATTGACCAGGACTCCCAGATCCCTTTCTCCTGGAACTTTCCAGTGTCTCACTTCCTTGTCAATCCATACACCCACAATTGCCCCATCCCAGGTGCAGAATCCAGCGTTTGCCCACGTTACACTTCATGCAGTTGGTGACTGCCCATGTCTCTAATTTGCCTATGTCTCTGCAGGACCCCTCTGCCTTCCAGGGAGGCAACAGTTCCTCCCAGTTTGGTGTCATCAGCAAAACGATGTAAGTGTAACTTCAGGTCCTGTGTCCAAGTCATTTATGAAGACAGTGAAGAGGATCTGCCTACAGGTGTAGAGCTTGCAGCTTGCAGCATAAATCTAACCTTGCTTTGGCTACAGGCCAGAGAAGCCACCAAGCAGAGCACCTGCCAACCTTCCTCACCGTGTTCACAGACATCAGACTTACTTTGTATACCTCAAAGGCCAGTTTTGCATGGCTCTAAAGAGTAAGCAATTTATCCTTTAGGAATAATAAAGCCAGTGAATCAACTTCAGTGTCTCTCAGTAAAGTACTTTACCATCACTGAATCACAGCTTTGGGCTAGAGCAGCGCACTGAGAGAAGCAGGAGCTACCCACATCCTTTCAAGGCTAGTGAAAACAGCTTGCTATTTAGCAACTATCTGCACCCTAATGCCTACAGTTCAGCCCACATTATGTATTTTTGCCAAAATGGATTACCAGTCAGGGAAAACATGTCATTTGTGACCAGCAGAGATACCCCCAAAAGCAAGCAAGATCTAGAAGGTAAGTTCCTCCACTTTCTTAACAGAGCTTATATTGGAAATGAGGTAACAGTCAGTATTTGCACTTTTTTTTGTGCCTCCTAGTCTGACCCTTAAGCTCCTAAACAGTCCTGTGAGAAGGAACTTCAACAGGAGCTTAATAGATGGTTTCCTTGTTTTTTTGCTAATGATTCAGGACGGCAAGATAGTTTACTACTGAAAATCAGTTAACACTCAGACATGTTATCTATCCTGTGGCTAGAGGGTGTTTTGCATTCAAGATAATTAACTTACTAAGGCAGTGAGAACAATTATTTAAGTAACCAAAAGCAAACAGGTCCAATTTGGTGTGCAAGGGCTCACCAAATAAGGTGAGATAGGGTGGAACAAAAAACACAACCAAATCTGTAACTCAGGAGTGAGTACTGACTCACACTGCAGCCCTCCTTATAGTGCACCAAAGGGCAATGTTAAGGTTTCAGAACTTCAACATTCATTGAATTTCATCATAAATGGCAATCTGGATGTGACTTGAACTGCATTATAGCCAACTTGAAAAAATCATCCCAGACTTTGCCAAAATAATCACACAAAACAGATCATTGTGTTCTGTATGCTAAATGAGAAGAGTGAGAAACTAAATGAAAGAAGAACTTTTCTTGTACGCTGAAAACAACTGCCCATGCTCAGGCCTGAACACAGGACAATGGAGATAGTCCTGCTCATGCTCCAGATGAATTTAATTTCTATCATGCTGGCAGCTTATTAAAGCACATGGCTTGAAGAATCACTCTTCAGGCTAGAACAGCCGTGAAGAGAAAGGAGGCTACAACTGCACTACACCCATTTGCAGACCTACCTCCAAAATCTGTCAGCAAGGGGCTTTGTCTTTGAAAAAGAGCTGAGGAACAAGCAAAGCCCTGTGTAAGTTCTTGATCATTCCCTCAAATGTTCTTGATTATTGAGCTGTAGATGGAAAGTTCTTGATCAAGTTCTTGATCATTCCCAGCTGTAGATGGAAAAGGGAAGAAACAGGGAGATACAACACAGTACTTCTCAACAATGCTATGACTGAGCAAGTAATGGGAAATGGGCTTGGCACAAACTACCTATAGATGGAAAAGGGTGCTGAAAACAGGGATGCCAACAGCCATGCCCATTTCCCATGACTTGCTCAGTCCAGCCTGCTCCATCTCCACTGCCTGTTCAGCAAAGCCCTGCTGGTCTCAGGGAAGAGCATTCACAGCCCCCATTGCCACGAACGAGGTAACACAGACAAGGCTCACCCACACGGAGCAATGTGCAGCTCAGAGCCCTACTTAGGCAGATATATATAGCTATAGATATATATAGAGATAGAGATATAAAATCCTCTGCATTTTTAAAGGTGCTAACTGCTCCTTTATGTCACTGCCTCTGAACCACAAACAGTGCCCTCGGTGAATCACCCACGTGCTCAGGATCTGCCCACTTCAAATCTTTGTGATCCCGAATATGCACTTCATCTACATTTGCATGGCACTTTATTGTAATAAATAATAATTAGACTTGGAGGGCAAAAGAAAGCACAAAAAATATGGGCTTGGAGGGTAGGAGTGTTTTCCAGGAAGGTGGTAGGTAATATGTGGGCCAGCACAAAGCTAGTATGCAGTTGTACACTTACACGGACTATTTATAGAAGGGACTTTAATAAACAAGCATGAAACTCTCTTAATCACATGGGCTGCCAATCCTTTTCTGAATCTGCTGTCAATTGATCCCTGCTATGCCAAGGGAGCTTCGTTCTGAGGATGCTGGGCATGTTTGCATGCTGTTATCTTTGCTAAATTTTATGCAGTTGAAGCAGCACTTTGTGAAAACAGTGCAGCATTCCAGAAATAGCAAGTCTATTTTCTGCAGCACTCCTTTAAAGTCCCCTAGCCATCACCATTGTGGGTACAGTAGCTTTTGTGCCATGAAAGAAGTGAGATCTGCTTGGATTTTCAAAGAGCGTTAGTTGCTAAGTTTTTACGATGCCTGATTCTACTTTACAAGTGTTCTTTACTGGTTGCAGCTTCTTTTTTACAAGTAATGTGTTCGAACAAATAGGGGGCAGTCACCCCTCACCCCTGCATTTTCCCTTATGGACTGTGCCTCTGGATCTCATAGGGACTCCTCTGACCTGGAGCAAGCATCAGCCTCAGTTCACAGCCTCCAGCACAGGGCTGTCCTCATTCTATGCAGGCAAGCAGCTGGAACTCAGAAAATTATACCCAAGACCAAGCAGTGAGTCCCAGCAAGGTCACAAAGACTTCCCACCAAAATGTGCTGCAAACCACTCTCAGCACTGGCAGGGCAAGCACAAGCCTGGACAATGGAAGGAAGATATATGTCAATTGGGACTGGGAGCAAGCTTTACTCAGATAAATAAACTAATTTACATTTTAGGGCAGAAATCAAGGTTAAAGCTCATATTTATTAAATTGGATATGACTCCTCTGCTTCTAAAACTCAGCGTGCACATTGTAATGCAGTATTTATTGAGAAAAATATTCCAACTTAAATTACAATAGGATTCTAAAAATTGTCTTGTATCATCTCTGCATGATGTCAAAACCTTATGAAACATAATAAAAATTACTATAGAGAATAAGGTGGTGGTTTGCACTAGATGTTTCAGGTGCTGAGGCACATAACAGACTACTTTTCTGTAGTCTGGCAGTAAAATATCACATAGCTGTAGGGTAAAATGCATCATTAAAACAAAATTCTCACACTTTTCAGGCTGGAAGCTTGGCAGCTTAACTGTAAACAAAGCTGCACTTAAGTAATTTTTACATAGCCAAAAGGACACAATCCTCTGCAGAGCAAGCATGCACCACAGCGTGGAGGCTGGAGACAGGAAACACGCTTGTGGTTTGGTTTGCTTCCAAGGCTTTTTGTTTTATTTTAATAAACAGCTGCAAGGTGTTTACTCTGAAAATTTAACACAAGGGCAAAATTTTCTATTGGTATAAATTAGCACCACACGTTTTGGTCCTATTTTGCCTATCTCCACCAGAAAACAACTTAGGGCAAGTGATGTAAATCCTGTTAAAAAGCTCTTGCAGTGTGGGTGTTCTCCAGTCAGTCAGCAAGTTCAAGGGGTTTTGGTCTATGGCCCCCTGAGCAAGGGAGACGTTTGGGAGAGGACACATTCACATGCAGAAGTCAATAAAAGCTTTTTGGCCCTTGGAAGAATCAATCCTCTGTTCCCCACTGCAGTTCCCACTCACTTTTACTGACCGACATAGCAGCACCACCTTGAGTTACTCTCCCTTTGCAGTTGCACCAGGGAAATGCCATTCCAGGCACTGTCTACCCAAACAGAGATCTTATTGTTCAGACCAAAAAAAAAAAAAAGAAAGAAAAAAAAGAAAAAAAAGTCACAAAAAAAGTTACCTTTGTGGGGAAAAAAATAAAGAAAACAAAGATAATAAAGAAAAAAAAAAAAAAGGAAAAAAAGTAGGATGAAAAGCCCAAAACCTAACAACCCAGTTCTACAGTTCTGCACCGTGGATGTCTGGGCTTTTGGAGCTTCTCATGACCTACAAGAAGCCTGGATGCACAGGATATCTTTGCTACTACCAACGAAACTCCTTCCTACCCATTCTGAGGAGATATACAGAGAAGCACTCTGGGATCTCAATCCCACTAGGAGATCCAGTATTGTTTTAGTTGGCTGAAGAGATACAGGTTTTGTCCTACCTTAACTTTTTTGAGAAGTAGTAATTTCAATTAGGATAATTAATCCTACTTAATTACAACTGGAACATTTAAAAGCTTGGCTCAACTCCATTGACTTTGACTTATCTCATAGATGAAACTGATCTTTTATTCAAAAGGTGTTTTCATATATCTGCTTGTAAAGTGTATTACAAGAGTTCAGCACAGGTCATGCAACAGCCAGGAATCCTGGGTGACCAAAAATAGCTAGGACATCCTGCAGATCTCTACAGAAACAGGTAATTTAAAGCTGACGTGCACATGAGGTAAAAAGACTGGTGTAGACATCTTTAGAAATCCCTTCTGGACGATCATGAATGGCTGTCAGTGAGCCTACATGTTTCTGCTGACCCTAACATCTCCAGCCCTGTGTCACACAGGCTGCAGATGGGCAAGAGTAGGGCAATGGTGTGACCATGTCCTCTCAACAGGGAAATGGCATTTTCTAGTTGACTGCCTGGGTTCACTGCCTGTCAGTCACCCCACTCAATTATTGGGCAATACCAGTGAGGCTGCTCATGGTCTCTCAGAGTTTCACTGCCCAATAGCCCTTCCCCTTCAGAGTCTGATTTTCCCATTATTGAAGAAGCAATTCAGATAGGTAGGTTTGGATTAGATCTTAGGAAGAATTGTTACTGTGATTGTGGGTTAGGCACTGGCACAGGCTGTCCAGAGAAGTTGCAGTTACCCCATCCCTGGCAGTGTCTAAGGCCAGGCTGGATGGGGCCCTGAGCAACCTGGTCTAGTGGAAGGTGTCCCTGTCCATGGCAAAGAACTTAAAAGCAAATGATTTCAAGGTCTCTTCCAACACAAGCCATCCTATGAGTCTGTGAACTGTGGGACACAGTGGGGTGAACTCCACAAAGCCCCACCACAGGCATGCAGAGAGGATCTGCTCAGCCCCTGTGGTGGCTGCAGTGTGTAAGAACCACTCCTCTAAGAGAGATGACCAATATGGGTGCCAACATGGAAGACAGGACTGTCACCTCACCTGTCCAGTTGTAACAGGAACAAATCTGGCTTTGCTGTGCCTCCAGGGCTTTGAATTATATTTTGATACTTGTACTACAGCACAGGAATTATCCTATTACAGTGAAGAGATTACTTAATCTGCCTGCTGCTGCCAGCTATGGCAAGTGTAGTGACCCAGATTCCTTACCAACATGCATGGAGCCACATGCACCTGTTTGCTCTCCCATAACTCACTGCCCACCTATTTATTCAACAAGTTTTTCACAGAGCTACTCAGGCAGATTAGTCAGAGGTTCCTACTCCACAAGTGATCTGAGCTGGGGAGAAAAGCTGTTAGAGGATCGCCCACATCTCTGTGCCTTTCGATGATAATTACCTGTTCAGTACTGCCAACAGCTATGCTCCACTGGCATGTGCAAAAGCAAAACTCCAGGTGTTTGGTAAGCTGTCTGGTCAGCAGGACAGTGTCTAAACAACAGAGGCACTTGAGAGGTCAGGAAGCCTCTGAGATAATGTCTTTCTGTCATGGGTTTAGAGCCTTGCCCCCAAGGCTTATTATCCTTTATTGGATCTAGCCCCCCGTACCCAAATACTAAAGAGTGGGCACAGAAGATACCTAAATACAGACTGTCACTCCCAGGATGTGATTACAAACCCCTCAACAGCAGCTTTGTGCACCACGAGGACACAGCTGGACCAGGAGAAGAAATGCCATGGAGAATCCAAAGGGTATTTAACGCTGGCCCTTGTCAGAGGTGGGAGCACCAGAGGCTGCACATCAGCCTCACATCATTAGAGCCTTTCTGCTTGTTTACACACAAAATAGATGATCACAAAGCAGACTGAGCAAGTTGGTCTGTGATTTCCTCAGGTATGCTGTTGCCCAAACTGCTTGGCCAGACTGTCACTTGGCAGAGATTTTACTGTCTAAAATCAGCGATACACAATGGCTGGACAACAGCTGCGTTCTGCCAGACCTCAAGGCCTAATCCAAAATGTCCTTTAAATGGGCTGCAGCCAAAAGCACATGTGGACACTGAGACATCTGGACAAGCAGAGCCCTGCAGTCATCCTGATGAGCACTGCCCCTCACTGTCTTCATACTGCCACAATTCTCTCCAAAAGGGAATTGGCTTAAGGCACTGGTGTTAAACTATTAGCCATTTATTGTAAAATTAATCCCCCATTTAAACTCCAATCACTCCAAAACTCTGTTTCCAAGCCTTCCTTCTTACCTCCAGTCCTTTCCTTTTAATAAAAAAGCAGCATATCTCCGAAAGCCGCAGCTCATTTCGATCTCCAGATGTACAAACATCGCTAAAAGCCAGTTTGTAGGTCGTAAATGAAGAACTGAGGAGTTTTATCAAAAACAAACATATGCACACATATACTCACACAAAACAAAACAGAAAAAACACAGCAGAAGGGCAGGATTGCCAATCTCTGAGTTAAAAGGCCATCTGAGGCCTCAGAAAGTTCACCTTGTTAACAGCTAATAAAATTTTATCCTCAGCTATTATTATGTAAAAGTAACTTTTGTGTTCAAACACATGGTTTAATGAAGCAATACTCCAGTGTTATAATTAGCTTTAATCAAGGATGAATTAGATATACTAGAAACTGACAACTTGCAGAATATCATCACAAGCTGTTTTAATGATAATTCCATTAAAAAGGAAGAGCATTAAATACAAAATAGCAATGTTTTTAAATTACAATTTTTCTACAAATTCATATGTGACCGTGTTCACAGGGGTCCGAGGATGAGGGAAGAGACGAGGATCTGACTCCATGTTTCAGAAGACTTGATTTATTGTTTTATGATATATATCATATTAAAACTATACTAAAAGAATAGAAGAAAGGATTTTCGAAGGCTAGCTAAGAATAGAAAAAGAAGGAATGATAACAAAAGGTTGTGGCTTGGAGAGACAGACTGAGCCAGCTGACTGTGATTCGTCATTAATTAGAAACAACCACATGAGACCAATCACAGATGCACCTGTTGCATTCCACAGCAGCAGATAACCATTGTTTACATTTTGTTCCTGAGGCCTCTCAGCTTCTCAGGAGAAAAAATCCTAAAAAAAGGATTTTTCAGAAAATATCATAGCTTCATTCATATATGTTTACCTTACATAGGGAAACACGACGTATTGAGGGGAGAAATCCAGGGCAGTTCTCATACAAAGATTTCTGCACAAGATGTTAAAACATCAAAACTTTTAATGAAATAAAAAACCTCAGAAAAAAAATCCCGATCAAGTTTTTCGAGGCTGAATTAAATCTAAGAATTAAACCCAGAGACAAAGACACACCTTCCTTTGCTTTGGTGACTGACTCTCTAGGAATAGGAGACTCAGTTTAGATGACTGGCTGGAGCCTGGAGCCAGCCGGGATCGTACATGGCCATGCCAACTCCCGCTCTGCCTCTGAGCCCTGCTGGCGGCGTGCAGCTGCTCCGGAGGTAAATCCCCACCGACCACACATGGAAGGCACACCTGGAAACTGGCAGGCACACATAGCACGGCCTTTGCCCCTCTCAGCTCCGCAAACTCCCTGGCGAGGCACTGCCTGGCCCAAGCCATGCCCTCACCAGCAGCGGCACCATCGGCCGGCCAGGCCATGGCGGCCGCTCCTCCGCCTGACACGGGCAGCCTCTGCCAGGGAAGTGCCATCCACAGCCCAGGCTCCAGAAAATGCTGCCGTGGTGCCTGCAAGAGCAACACCCACCTCGGCACGGGCAGGAGAGCTTCTGCATCAGGGCCTCAGCCTGTGCCAGCAGGTAAAAATGGCCGTGGTGCACGCCAGAGGCCTGCGCTCCCCCTCCATTGCCTCACCAGCCAAACCTGCCTCACAGAGATTACACTGCCAGGCAAATTATTCACCAGCATGGAAATGACTAAAGAACAAGCAAAATTATCACAGCTGGAATATCTATATAACAAGCTGGTTACTCGTAATGAACTTTCGTCCCCTTCGTCCCTGCTGTCAGTTTTGCCTGAAACACCAACTACTCATCTTCCCCATGAAAAAGAGACAGTTAAGGCCTTCTGGCAATTTACATTTATTAAAAGTCTCTATTTTTTTGTCTTCTTCTAGTCCCATAGCTTGGATCATCCACATTTCTTCTGACTAAAACCCTGAAAACACAATGTCCAAGGCTCCGGGAACACTCTGTATTTGCCTCGCGCCAAGTGGAATGTATTACTAGATTACACATATGATCTTCGTTATCTGGGATATTTAGCCTTTGGCACAGGACCCCTAGAAGATGACATGCCAGAATCACTTACTGTGCACTGGAAGAAGGAAGAACAGACTCTCTGTGAATGGCATAACATAACTTCTATGTAAACAAGGGGAGGAAACACCTTGGAAACTTGTCGAATCTCCAGTTTTTACCTTCCCCTTCTCCAACCATAAAAGCCACATAACAAAATTGAGTAGAGGTAACATTTTAGGAACTTCCTTTTCAGGTTCTTTAGGGATTTATTAATAAAACTTTCTAAAAAAATATCCTTTGGCTTTTTTTTAACAAAACAGCCTGTGCTTCCAGCTTACACCAAAATAATATCATAAACACTCTTCATACTGTAAAAAAGAGCTGTTACATTTTCAGTATTTTAACACCTTTAATGTGTGGAGACACAGATCTATAAATGGTCTTCCAGACTTAGAAATTGTGAGGTTATATTACTTGGTTTCAGCATGTAAAAATATCACCTCCAAAGATCTGTTGAGGTGTGCAATAGAAAAGGGGAAGCTGCTGGCAGCTGCAGCACAGACTTTGGCCGTCCCTGTGAAATATTAGAGATGCAAGCAGAAGACCACCAATGCAGAGGAAAAACTTGGGTTTTGTCCCATGTGAAAATTGTTTTGAGCAACAGCAGAACAAAAGCTGAAAATTTTACTTGAAACAAGTCTTTATTATTCTGTGTCAATTATTTGAGATGACAATACCCATTGCTTTAAATCTGGGCCTCAGACATTTCTCTTTCAAGCATGTAATTTGTATTGCACTGAACTGTATCATTAAGTTGTGCAGGTTTCACTAAAAGACACCAAGAAAAAGTAAGAGGAAGATTACAACCATGGAACAAGTCTGTGGACAAATACAACTAACCCAAATCCTTTGTTGATTTCATACACATTAACGGAGTTAAAAATCAAATTTATTTTTTCTGCACCTAAATATGAGCCAAGAAAAACACCAAAAGCTTACTTTTCCAATGTATTTCTACAGTAACCTTGCTCAAAGTGCTTCTGAAGAGTACATCTGATGATGTGAAGAGTCTCTACATGGCTATTCATCACAAGTTTGTGATGAAAAAGGAGCTGTAGAGGGAAAAAAGGAAGAAAAACAAGAACAATGTGGCAATGGTGGCCTGCATATCTTCATCTCTTGGATGTAAGGGCCCAAATTCCACTGTAATATCTGTACTATTTACTATGTTTCTCTTCTGCGTGCAGGTACAAGTCAAGTGAGGCATGGATTATAGCAAGGTTTCCCTTCTGTGCACCACCATGCCACACTGCCATCCCAGAATTCTTCTGTAGGCCAAATATCATGTGACTCCTTCTATATGATTGACAAGGCGAGGAAAGACTTGTAATGAAAGCTGAATGCTCATTAACCCAGTGATACAGCTGGAGAAAAGGATGACAAGCTTTTAAGCACACCAGACTTTCAGACTTGCTTCTCTTTCAGGACTGATAAGAGGATAATGGCACAAACAAGCACTGGTTTTTCCAGCTAGATCCTCTTGTCTTGCTCACATGCTTGTGTCATCACAGCTACCATAACACTACCATCGAAACCTTAGTCCTCTGAATGCTAAATAGCCATCTCCAGATGTCACAATGGTTTCTTTGAATAAATAGCATTAGTAAACTTTAAAATGCCCCAGAGTAAGTCTGTCCAAAGTGCCACTACATTTTATGAAAGTGCCCTGTATATAAACCAGGGACACCTGACATATAAAGTGGTATAAAAATACAAACTGACTCGGCTTCTAAGTATTTCCTGCCCTTTTAAACTTTGCACTTGTTCATTAATTTCAACAAATATTGAGGTGAGCCAGCTGCTGAGGTGAGAGTATTCAAATAAATCCCTCACAGATGTTTGTTAACCTCAGATAGGAGCTTTATTATCTACAAATCATTAATCAACCATTAACAAGTAAGTGTTATGGAGTCCCAGTATTAAGGTTCACTGCCAGAGAAGAATGATAGATTTCGCAGGCTGGCTGTGTCTATAATAACTAAGAGCAGAGACAGGTCTGAGGTAAAACATTTGGAGAAGATTAGAAAACATGAGAAGTCATTTTGTTGCTCTTCAGCTCTCCTTCAGAGAAAGCACTTCACCAGAGTTAAGCATTTACACAACAAACGGAGTGGAAAGATCAAACTCATCCATCAGTTTGGTGATGAAGAGGAATGTACTTTGCACAGCCAAACAAGGAAGTCAGGCACAGGTGAGAATTACTGCTCCTGTGAACAATAATAAACACCATCCAAACTGCCACCCTCTAAACTGAAAGACTCTGAAGCTACAAAATCGCCCCCTCTGACTTCAGAGTCCTCAGACTTCACCCAATACCTCTCACAAAGACCACAGACTTCTGTTGGAAACAACAGAAATAGTTTAATTGTTCCATGCCACACGCAGAGGACAGACATGACTGAGGCAGCATCCATCAGTTGTTGTGCAGATAAGCATGGCTTACTGTAGAACAAGGATATGCATTCCCCTCTTTGGTCCTCTCCACCACACAGCTTCTGCCAACTGGCCTTAGGAGAGAATCCTTTCACACACTAGATTTGGAAATAATTCTGATCTGGGCTATACAAGCAAGACACTTCAGAAAGCACAAAATTCTTAGGTGAAAATGTAGTGTGTATTACACTCGGTGTCTCTCCAGCTATTTCTGATTTCTGATACTTATGGAGTAGGCAATAAAGTAAATTTAAAAAGCAGAATTGAAGAAAAATGTTGCCTGAATACCAGCAGGTAAATGAATTTTGACTTTCCTATTTTGCAGATATTAATTAGATCAAAGACAGAAAACTTTCCAAAGCTCACGTACTGATTACTTAACACACCATAGAGTAGGAAAAAATATTCCTTACAAAGCCATACTTTTATTTCCCTCCATAACATTTCTTCATAAAGAGCAGTACACAGCTGGAAGCATTAACAGCCGACCAGATGGTTCACTTCTCGATGAACACGTTTTGTAAGTTTAAAGTCTAATGAACTAGAGTGCAGGGAGAAAAAAAGTTATGTATGCAGAGTGGTTCAAATGGCAGGTCAGGGCTGGGGCTGGACAGGGGACTGGCTCCACAGAAACTTCCACTTCTATAGCAGCTTTACATGGGAGGAGGGAGGGAGGAAGGATGGCCAGTTCTGGCAGAAGACAAAGGACAAAAAAGGCTGAATGCTTAACACCCACAAATTCAGCCCCACAAGCGCTAATACTGGACAGGGGAAGGCTGTGATCACCAGATCTTGGCCCACAGCATTGTCCTGAATCAGCAGGTGCTTCCAGAGCCCTGGAGAGCCTGTACCATGCAGCAGGCAATGACAGAAGAAACTTAGCTCAAATTAAATTGTGCAATTCTACAGTGAACAATCCTGAGCTACATCTGACACTGTGGAAGTGTCCAAGGCAGCAAGCACTCATCATCTTCTGCCCATGCCATCTCCACAGGATGCAATCACAGCCAGTCACAAACTGTTCAGAGCTGAGCAGCCCAAATGTCACATGCCAGGTTACAAACTGCAGAGCAGCCCTCCCCACCCAGACAGGTATAAACAGCTCAGTGGGGCAGCACAGGGGAAACCCCTTCTAGGAGACCACCAGGTGCCTGGGCTGCTTCTGTCACATCTTTCAGCAGCCTTTACAGCTGTGCAGCTACCGAGGAGCCCGAATTGTGTTCAACAACCTGATGCGGACAATAGTTCAAAAACATTTCAAGCTTTGGGCTGAGAAACTGCAAAACAACACAGCCAGCAAAAGTCACTGACTCACCTGGAGGCCGATCTAGATCTGCTGAGTGCTTTGACAAAGATCAAAGATGGTGCAGACTGACGTCTTTGGGCCAAACTCTTCATCTTCTGATTGGAAAGAGAAACAAAATGAAATCACAGGTGAGATTTGGAATAGTAACTGCACACATACAGACTGGGCACAGCCAGACTCCAATTTCAGGCCATGGGAAAAAGGCTGTTATTGCCCTCAGCAACCCTTGAAGGGGAAAATATCACAGGGAAATTCCCCCTGGAGGGGGAAATATGGTAAGAAAAGCAGGAGCATTACCAGAAAGCCATAGAAAAGCTAAAAATTAATGTCCATACACAGATACTTGAGGTACACTGCACACATGAAACAAACACCTAGAGCTGGTCCTCGACCACTTTTTTGTCCCATAGTAATTTATTGTACTTTAAATTTATCAAATATCCGGATGGTGCTTTAAATTTCAAATACTTCATACATTTCTGTGTCACATCTAACATCTACCATTATTTAAGGTTTGTATTCTACTTACCTGACATTAAACATTATATTAGGCTACCCCTTTTTAACAAATCTTTAGAGATGAGAGCATTTTCCTTCCCTACTACTCAATCTGGAGCATATCTTGCCCCTCAGCAGCCAACAATGACATTTTTTTCGTTGCTGATTATGCATGAGAAAAATAAAATGGGGAGAGACAGGACAGTTGTTAGCACAGAAGTAGAAAGAAAATGGGAAAAAGGAGACACTCAAAGACAGGGAACACCACAGGGAAAAAAAAGAAAGCACAAGGAAGAGATGAAAATGTCAGTAGCTAACAAGAGAGCATGGATTTCCAGTCAGTGAAGCTGAACACTACAATAAAAATCCTGAGCAAATAAATACCACAGTTTTCCCCAGAGGTAGAAATTTTCAAAAGCACCCACAAGAGACAAAAACATACATTTTCCTGAACGCACATGTGTTCACCACAATGCATTCAGTCTCCCTCCTGCAGCCAGAAGCAGGACTAGCAGAGTAGTCCTGGCCCTAACCCTGGAGGGCTGTCTTGAACCGGTTGTGCAGCCTGCTGCGAAGGTGCACGACCTCTCCTCTCACTGACCCTCCACCAGAAGGGTGACTGTTACCTTATTTAGCTCAAATACTTTTCAGAATAAACTGGGGAACAGAAGAACCAGGGTCAAACTCCTCCTGAGACCCTGACAGGAGAATGCAGTGGTACCTTACAGCACCACTGAGAGCCCACAAACAGGTGAACCTCTGACAGCCATGAAATCCCTGCTCTCAGCTAATCACAGAGCATGACTCTCTTCCTTCATACCAGAAATAACCTCTGACTACCAGGACAAATATGTCAGGACAGTGGGAACAACTGATTCTTCTGCCAATGTATGTGCTGGACGTTCGTTCTGTTTGGGCAGGTGCACAGTGTGCTCCCCTCAGAGAAACTCTGCATATTTTACTCACTTGTGACAAGTGCATTTATTTTACTCACTGCAGTCCATCTGTTATTGTGTCAGTTTTTTGGTTCTCTCTTTATTGATGTAGAGCACGCTTGTTTGTTTTGCCACTCAGTTACAGCTATTGTGCAGCAATTGTTATAAATTCAACTCTGTAATTTCAATTTGCCTTTAAAAATTATCTCCTTCTCCGTATTTTATCAAAAAATAACCTTCTCTTATAGAGAAGACTGATAAATTAAGTCTTGGAACATTTAGCTGCCTCCAATTGGACTATAACTGGATAATAAGAGATTACTAACAAAAGAAATGTCCATTTTTAATAGTTTTTAAAATAGATAAATAAGATAAATTGTTCTAGGGAATTAAATCTGTTTGTGTTACTGCTAGCTAATCTGACAAGCTGTTAGAGGTTTTAAAAGTAGCACACCTGCAAATACAAAGACAAAAAGAGATCTGTGTAACAATGCAGTGTAACATGCTACAGAAGACCAGCCACGTGTCACACAACAGGCAGATTTCAGAAGTTAATATAAAGCATCACCTCCCAGTGGGAAATTTACTGCAATTTACACATTACTGGCCAGGTGGCTTTTTGTGGGGGTAAAAACTGGAGCATCTCAGCTCCTGCAAATGCAGTGGAAGTTTGGTTACATTTTCAAGAGATCTTCAGGTCTGAAAAGAAAGCCACTGGGAAAAAAACTGCACTATTTTAAAATCTATGGCAATTACAGCATTATTTTTCATGCTTGGGTTAGCAGTGCTGAATAGCACCTGTGCCAGCGAGATTCTAGTCTTGACTCAAATGTCTGAAGACCAAAGCAAAGTCTAGACTACAGCAAATTTAGGAAGAGCTCCAATAACTGGCAGAGATTACCTTGGTTAGGGGGATCCCAGAGGTCTGTGACCCAGCCTCTCTGAACCTGATGACAGCAAGACCCATTCAAGCAGGCCGCCCTGGGACACCTCCAAGGATGAGATTCCACAGCCTCTCTGGGCAAACCCTTAGCACAGCTACTAAGCATATCTTAACAGAAAAAAAATAGCCTCAAAACATAAAAAGATCACTGATGAGAAAGGGAAAATTTTCACAGCACTCAAGTGAGTCAGGTCAGCTGTATGCAAATAAACACATTACACAGAGACATTGATTACAGACAGAAAGGGGTGTTTTATTTCTGTTTTGCTACGTACAGAGTTTGGGAAGAGAAAATAAGTGACCATTATGACAATTTGAATTGATTCACTTTGAGAAGGGAGAGGATAAATTCACTTTTCCTTAAGTTGGATCCAGTTGCCTACTATCCTCATTTATATTGCTTTTATTATGTGCAAGGATGGCAATGTGGAGAAGAGGAGATATATCCTGAACAGCTGTTGTGAGAGCAGATGTTTGGGAGGAAAAGGAGATGCACTGACCAATTATCTAAGCATGGGACACAGAGAAGCATTTCTCAACATGTGTCCCACATCATTACCTCCCATTTTTTCATCTAAATATTAGAAAGGTCAACACAGACAGAAATTCTCATACTTGCTGGCTGAGTCACGCCCATGTGAAATGTATCATAAAATCAGTATCTATGATGAATGTTTACAGTGTGCCAGATGCAAAGATGATAATCTTGTGTCAGTCAGGACAAACTAGAGTTACTTCTGTCTTCCTCACATCCAAAAGCTGGAGTTGCTGCCCCTTCCCCTCCGATTCAGGTTTAACTTCATACTTTCTGCATTTCTGGTTGTGGTTGTCTTCACTTCTTAACAGAAACAAAAAGGTTTTGCAATTTCAGTTGTTGGACTGGTGGTAGTATTTGGCCAGTTTCTCATGTGATATAAAAAAGTCATAGGCCTGTAGACTAGAGAAGAACGAATTTGCACCAGATATTGATCAGACCTACAATCTGACACGCTGTTTTGTAAACTGTGATGGTAGGCGGTTTATGAGCAGACCAGCCCACCATGCTGAAGACAGAAAAGTTGCAAAACATCACTGAAAATATGCTGTGCCTCCTCAGGAACCCCCTGGGTTACAGTAAAACTTGCACAAGTATCTCCCAAGTCATCAGCTTGGGGAAAAATCTATTCCTGGATGACAGTATTCAACTAATTTTGCTTCACAGTTGAAGCGGATGATGGCACTATTTGAAATTTATATAAATCAACATATTGCCGAGTTACAACATTGATTTCCACTGTGGAAAAGGTAACACATGGTAAGACCAAAAAATCTGGAACTGTTCCTGCACTTTACATGCATCACTTTACTATATCACGCTTCTAAAGAGAATGGCAGAGTGTGAATTAAATAAAGAATGTATGAAAAAAAATTAATGGTACTTACTATTTATTTTGTGATGTTAAGTAATGCATATAGAGTGTTTATAATATTTTCGAGTGTCTAGAGAAGTTAAAAATTATGCACTAAGTGGATACCCTGCTGCAGCTACTGGTGAGAGCAAGCAGGCTAAGCCAGGGGCAGTGTGCAGTGATTCCCCAGGAACACACTGCCCACATTGCCAGGTTGTGCTGCCTGACCCATGCCATGGTGAGACACATGCAGGAAGATTCCTCTCCCCAGCCTCTGACTCACACACCTGAGCTGTCTGCCCTGTGCTCCTTTTAGAGCTGACAGAGAGAAAAGGACAATTTAGGGCATGGCTCGTCTGAAGAAGTTTTTCTCCACTGACTGTAAAAGAAAAGCAAGGTGACCAAGAAAATAGAGTTAATCATCATCAATCCTCTCCTTGCTATCTGAGCAAAGGACAGGGAATAGAAAAACATGTATGCTCAGTAACTCAGGGAAGAACTGTCTTCTTGCAGTGGTTTGAGCTTAGGATGAGAAAATGTTACTTGATGTCTGTTTAAGAACAGACACACAAAACAGTTGAAAAATTTACTTAGTTCCTGAGTGACAGGTAAACACAGCAGAAATGCCTCCTCAGCGATGTGCAGATAACCTTGTTAAAGCCTCCCCAGACACTGAAGGATTTCAGGCTCCTGATTTACAGGCTCACTCCAGAAATGGGTCAAGGCTGGGACATCTGCCTGGGTCATTTAACTGGGTGACAGGGACAACCCTCAGATGTGCCAATGCCTCGAGCTGAGGATTGCTTTCAAGTGGCTAAGCTCTCCCTTTCACTGCTTTATTTTTCTAATGAAAGGAAGTCTGATTTTAACAAATCCCACTCTCTAAATGTATTTAAGTTAATAACTGCGAGGGATTTCACCCATGCAAACTCTGCTCTTGTTGTCTGAGCAACAAAACATATCTGTGGCACACACTCCTGGTTTAGCTAGATATCAACCAAAGCACTGACAGCAAATCCTTACCCGAAACTGTGGGGCAAGTTTCACCTAAATGCCCGAAAATCAGAAAAATCACAACAACCCTCAGCATATAGCAGTTAATTTTGCAGAATAACTGGGCATCACCCCTGTATCACTGGACCACTTATGAGAGGCAATAGATTATATTTTCCTACATACTAAAATCCAGTATTTGTTAGACTTACAGACTAGAGTTGTCAAAAAGTACCAAAAATAACAAGAATTCTTATACTTTGTTAAAGGAAGAAATGGACCTATGCTGACTTATAGCATTCTTGAGCCCTCAGGGGTGAGAAAAACAGGGTGAGAAGATGACTGCATTTGAACTGCTGGCTCAAGCAGCAGACATGTAGAGAGACCCATTTACCATGAAGGCAGAGCAGGTGACAAAACTATGTGCTTTTGTTTATGCTGGCAGAATACTTTTACTTACAAGGACCTTCCTAGAAAGAAAGCCATTTTTGGATGGATAATTTGGAGAAAACTATTGCAGGGACACAAGAGAAAAGAGCTACCAACACAGTGGAACCAAAAGCACATCCTCATGGAACAGCAGCTGCCAGAGAGCACAGCAAAGGCTGAAGGCTATCTCGGAGTAGAAAGAAAAATGGATAAAAGAAACCAGGAACAAAACATGTTTCACCATACTTCCCGAAGTATACAAATCTTTGGAAGCACTTATATGGATGTCTTCAAAAGATTCCACTCATCTACATCACAAGATGAAGATGTGAAAGATCAGGAAACACATCACAGAGGAGGGGAACATTGAGTATGCTTGTGGGTCCTGCAGTGAGTCAGGGCACTGCTCAGACCAGTGACTCTGTTTGTGATGGTCTTGCTGAAGCCCAAAGTTTCATTTCAAGCTTGCCACAAAGCATGAAGGCTAACACATGGATAAAATTCTGCCCCAGTTTCTGTATGTACAGACTTTCTCAGGAGCAGTTTAGAGATGACAGAGAGAGGAGATTCCCCCCACTCCACATCCACACTTCAAGCAACATTAAGTGAAGAGGCAATAATTTTTTATTTGTGGTTCTTGGGTGTTACATCCCACATGACCTATCATGCCCCTCTCTTTCCTAGTGCCACCAGGAGGGGCAAACAAAAAAACCAGGAATAGGAAACTCAAGAACTAGCACACATTGTTTTCTGCATAATTTTCAGGTTCTCTCATGGACAGAGAAATGAAGGATTGCTAACACTAGTTAGTAATTATATCAGCACCAGGAGGCACATCACCACAGGAAGTTACCACAAGCCAGCACACCCTACCAAGGTGATTTTAACCTAATGACCCACTTTGCAGGTGATTTCATTAAAGTAGGAGCTTTTTCAGTCCTCATCAGAGACAAAATAGCTCCAGGATATATCTGCAGGATGATAGGAATTGTTCATCACTTCACTAAATAGTGCCAGAAGTGTTTCTATGTGTCTGAAATTTCCAGCACTACCAGGTGTGATTTTAGAAACAACCCACCAGATCCTCAGCCAGGACAGAATCTTGCAGGAAGAAGAAATCCCTGCTTAAGGAGATTTATCTTAAAAAAGATAAATCTCTTGGCATGAGATCAAGGTATCATACAATATAATGGCAAATACATACTTGATTCATCTTTTCAGAGCAAAACAAGGGATGAAGATTATGAATTATTACTCTTCCAATGCCATTAATTTGCTTGAATTTGTCCATTTAATACACTGTTGAGGAACACTAGAACTCTCTTTTCCCTGCCAGTAAACTGTTGCTGGATTTGTGACCAGAATCACAAAGAAACACGTATTTACGGTGATGGAATTGCCAGATTTCAAGTCTCAAACCATAAATGCTACTTTGATTAGTATTCAAAATGGTTAATTTTTTGCACACTTTGTAGATGTAGATATTAATTGCTGAGCCTCCAAAACATTTTAAGAATTTACTTGAAATCTTCAAGGATGCAGCAAAAATCCTAGGACTGACTCCTTGAGCTACCAGATATTGTTCTGCATAAAATGTTCAGGGTTGGTTGGAATCTAGCCCCTCTGAGAAGAGAGAAGTGAAACACCAGGAAATTATAAATATGGTTAAATGATCCAGCTGCTACTGCTGACACAGTTACATTGGCATAAAAGATATCTCTGCTGCATGGTTTGTTTTGACAAATTTGTAGAAATAAGCTCTATCAGTATAATCACTTTTACTCATGCTACTGCAATCCACTTCAGTTACATCAATTTATTGGTATTGGTTTCTAAGCTAAACAGTCAATACAAAACTTCTCTGTAGGTCAATCACACATGGCGACTCCAGTGACTCCAGTAAGTCCAGTAAAGGAGGGAAACTAGCCCAGAATTTTCCAAAAGCATTAACTAAAACACTGCACTTCAATGTCACCTTTTAGCAGAGTGCTGTAAGCATTTAACAGAGAGAACCTCCCACAGACTGTGAGGTAGGTTAGCAGTGCAAATTATTTTGCATGCCAAGAATAGGCACAGAAACGTTTCCAGGATATTAGTCTAAATGGTCACATAAAATACACAAAAAAAGCCCTAGACATTTTCTGTCCTGGTTCTGTGGGGTGATCAAGCACGTGGTCCTTCAGCTTGGTTTTGACAGCCAAGTGGAAGATGAAGTAGGAGTTCAGAAACCACAGAACAATGCAGCAAATCTCAGCTAATTTGAGCAAACATAGTCACCATAATAAAAAGGGAGAAAGATTCAGTGGTCGCCTAGCATCACATATTTAGGGGTAGCTTTTGCCAGAAAGCAAAACAGTGTTGTTAAATACATATTTGCAACAAAATTGTTTAATTGACGTATTGTGTCACCAGCATCAAAACTGATTTCTTGCCAACACATTCTTCCATTTCACTGTATGCAACCAATACAAACAAGGTAAGATCCCTGTTACCAAAAAAGATTTTCTGTGTTGTGAAAAAATGATGCTTTGGCACTGAGTAGAAGACAACAAAGGACCCAAATAGTAAAAGAAATATTTGAACTGTCACTGAGATTCAGCTTCAGGCAAAATTAGGAATACTCCCTTCCTGTACACGGTAAAGGTAGGAATCTTCTTCCCCAGAGAGACACAAAGAGGTGACATGCTAGCATCTCAAGGAAGCACCACAACTGTGGACAAGCAGCTGAGCTGCTGGCTGGATGTTGGTGGCTGCCTGTGCTGGTTGTGCACGGTGTACAAAGCTGCCTATGCTGCAGGGCCCAGCCAGGGTCTCAACCTGCTTCTCCACAGGAGGATCTCCATCTGTACCCCCGCTGCATGTGCCTCCAACGCTGAGGAATTCCAAAAGGGCTGCCAAGATCCGTAAAAAGTAATATCCCTGCTCTCTTGTCAGTGTTGGCAAAAACAAGGTCTGCATTCCTTCGATTGTGGGCTCTCTGGAGCAGGAATGGGAAACACAAGTGCTACCATTAATATTCGTCCTTAGAATGCTGAATAATGAAGTGGAACTTGCATGATAAAAGCGTTCATCTTCGCAGTACTCGAACATAACTTCTCATTTCAGGTGGGTGCCTAGCATCAGGGCTCTGCCAGGTTGCAAGGTACGAGGTGTTCTGTCTTCAGCAAAAAGGAAATAAATGTTTGATAAAAATCGAAGCTGCACATGCAGTCATCTGAAATTAGATCACAGCACTTGGAAAGGGTATCTTCTCCATCATTTTGCCCAGCTGGGCAGCAGAAGGTACTCCACCACCTTGTGTAGGTGTATCACATGCCCAGTTCAGAAACCAATCAGGTATTAACTGCAGTACTTAGAGTGTAGTAGAAATCTTGGCAAAACTCTCTCCAGGCAACCATTCCACCACTGACAGCAGCTGCCATAAGAAGAGGTCCCCAGGGCTGCAGTCAGGCTGGAGCACTATGTGGCTTGGTGGGACACAACCCATGGAAACACACAGCATCACCTCCCAGTCCAAAGAGACCCATCAGCACTGCTGTATCACAGCCAGCAAAATCCCAGGGACTGCTTAGCCACAGCGTTGGACACAAGCTCAGACTTTACTACCATCCTAAATTGTCACCAGGTGGACAGATTTACTAAGGGATACTGAAACCTGGCCAGTCATTCTAATCCTGCCAGCCTATTTGGCAGTCGTCTGAAGTGCACCTCTAAAGACAAGGCAGTGAATAGATTTAAATGTCATTGTGAAGCAAAATCTGCAAGGCAGCAAGGTATCAGCTCTACTTTGGATAGAAAAACATTTCAGCACTTGCTAAACCCAAGAGAAAAAGAGAATTCCTGTTCTATACAGCAGGAACAATCTGGTTATCACAGCTCGTTACAGCTAAGTAAAAGGCAGAAACAAGTGCTTGGCTGTATGCAGAAGAGAGCATTTTGCACTTGATTGTGTCAAATGCTGAAAAGCAATCTGAGACATCAAACAGATTTTACAACCAGTTTTGAAGACGGGATGAGATTCCTCTGCTATCAATTGTATACACCGTGCACAAGGTGCTTCTTCAGGGAGCTCCTTATATTCCTCTTGCACAAAGCACGTGCGAGAGCAGCCACCAAACATCCTCATCTCCACCAAACCTTCCCTCGCCCTCGCCAGGCACACATGCAGCAGATCCCTCCTCGATCCCCTGGATAACCGCTCTGCAGACCATTCTCCGGCTCCCTCTGATACCTACCGAGCAAAACCTCCAGAAATACATTCAGCAAAACGTCCCTTAGGTTTCCCCACTAAATCCATGTAGCAAACCCTTTTATCGGTCCCGCACATCCGTGCAGCAGCACCCTCCGCGCCAGCTCCCCGGGAGATCCCTGCAGCCAAGCCCCGTGCCCGCACCGCACAGCACCCGGCAAACCCTTCCGAGCTGCCCGGGACAGCTGAGCAGCGGCGCTCCGGACCTACCCCAGACACCCCGGAGCAGCCTCCCCGTGCTGCCGGGACCTGCGTGCAGCCACCCCCGAGATGCCCGGTTATCCACCCGTCAGCGGGCACCGCCGCACTCCCGGCTCCCCGGGGAGCTCGAACCCTTCCCGCCGACAGCCCCGGCTCCGCCGGCGGCTCCCCCGAGCCCGGTTCCGACGGCGGCGTGCAGGAGCCGGGGAGATGGCGCGGCGGAGCGCGCGGCGGGGCCGCGCTGACCGGCGGTGCCCGCCGCGGGAAGCTCCGGGACACGGGCGAGGACCGGGGGGCGCTTTCCCGTGCGGTCTCCGGGGGCGGCCTCACCTTCTTGCTGTCGGCGGCGGCGAAGCCCCTGCTCTCGCCGCTCACTGAGGACGAGCGGCCCGGGCCGAGGTGCTCCTGTTGCGGGGACATCACGTCCATACAGCCCCGCGCCGCCGCGCTCCCGCCGCGGGGACACCCGCGCCGCCGCCGCCCGCACCATGGACAGGGCGCGCCGCGCCACGCCCCCCGCGCGCGGGACACGCCCCCCGCGGGACACGCCCTCGCAGGCCACACCCCCTCCGCCGCGCCGGGCCCGCTCCGGGCAGGGGGGTCCCGCAGCGGCAGGGCGGCGGCGCGCATGCGCGGCCTCCGGGGGGCGCGGGGGGACGGGGATGGCGGTGGGCGGCGGTGCGCGCGCTCGCGTCTCGCGCCTGCGCGCGCCGCGGGGCCGGGGGCGCGCGGGGACGGCGGCGAGCCGGGAGCTGAGGGGTCCCGGGAACGGGACGGGTGTGACAGGGACGCAGCACTGCGCGGCATGGCAGGGGTCACAGCGCTGGGGGCGCGCTGCAGCGTGCCCGAAGTGGCGCGGGTGTTGTGGGCACAGGGCGCTGTGGTGGGAGGGAGGTGCGGGGTCAGAGCACCGGGGGCTGCTGTGGGGTCCCGGGAGTGGCGCGGGCGCTGCCAGAACTGTGGTGCCCCGTGTGTCCCTGCACAGCCGGTTCAGCGCCAGGCATGGCTCTCCCCTGAGCCCTCCCGTCTGAGGAGCGAGCAGTGGGCTGGGGGCAGCTCTGGGGGTCCCTGCGACCACCACACCAGAGGCTCCCAGTGCGCTCCCTGTGCCAAGGGAATGCCATCGCCAAGGGGATGCCATCGTGCTCCGGGAAGCCGTGAGCAATAAGGAGGAGGAACCACTAGTTCCACTAATGGATGGTGTTGGCTCAAGAACAAATGGTTGTAAGTAGGCTATAAATAAATCTCAGCTGGAGAAGGGAAGAAAGCGTCCTGATCGTACTGATCCGAAGGGGAGGAGGATCCCTGCCCGCCGGGAGCAGAAGGTGTAGCGCTCCAAATGGTGGTGGTTTGATACAGCCGTCCATTAGTGTATACCTTCCTTAAATGTGGTGTCTTCAGCAGTGAGGGGCTACTCCTGATCACCCAGGAGGTTCTTTTCAACCCTTCCTACGTGTTGTGAGGGATATTTTTATCTCCAGCCTTTCTAGCTGTCACAGACTCTAAATGCATTTTCTCCCACGTTGATCACAAAAGGAAAAGCAGAGAGACCCTACCATCTCATGTGCAGCATTTCACTGCTTTCCTTCTGCAAGATGAATTTTTACCTCCCCGTGATTAATTGGATTGGGAAGAGATTCAACAATTTAACAAGATTACTTTACATCTGGAGAACCCAAGCTGGTTCTCCTCCCGGAAGCACAAATGGATGTGCTGCTTCTGCAGCTTGGTGGCAGTGGCTCTTGCCATTTATGACTAAAATAGTAGTAAATGATGAATTTGGTTCCATGTTATGTGGCTACCCTGGATGCATTATTTAGGCTCAGCATGTCGATGTAATAGTGCTTCAGTGATGTCTTTGTTGAGATTGATGTGACCATCTGCCCTCTCCTTGTACCCTCATTTTTGTGAGTCAGTGGAATCATGTAAGTAAGGAAAGATTAAATATTTAAGTCTGGAATGCAGTATGAGTTCTTCTGCCTCCTCAGAAGCACTGAGGTTTTGTGGATCTGACCTGACATTTTCTCCTTACTGTACAACTGACCAATAAAAAGAAAATCATAGATACCTGTGACCACCAGGAAATAGCTCTTGGAGGACACTGTCTGATTCCAGAAAGCCCAGCAGGTTGTCCCTGATATCCCTGGGAAAGCAGTGGATGGGTAGGGCAGAGGTTTGTATGCAGTGTGTGTGCTAACGTGTCATGAGTTGCACCATTTCCTCTTTGCATGTGTAAGGTCTTTCAGCTGAAGTGTAAAAACCCTGAAATGATGCGTTCTTGCTATCCGTACTAATTTACAGACAGATGGCCATTCATCACTGAGGCAGAGTAGTATATTAAAAAGCCTTCTGAATTTTTAAAGCGTGACTCTCTGAAAGCCATGATGTCAGCTGGTTTCTGTCCCTCTGGGCCTTGGCACAAGCCAGCTGTGAGCACCATCCCCATGCAGTGCAGAGCTTGTGCTGGTGCTCTCACAGCTTCTCCTGCCCTTCCACTCCCACCCCTTTGGTCATGTCCCTGCTTCTCCTCCTTCATGCTCCTCCACCGTGCTGGTGCTGCCAGGGGTTGGCACCAAGGGGGACACGAGCAGGACCATGGGCCTCCCCTGGCACAGCACCCAGCTCTACATGTGGGGACAAGCACCCAACCCAGCGGGATGCTGTCCCCAGGCAGGTCTTTGAGTTTCTGTGGGAGGGCTAAGAAAAGATTTATCAGGGTAGAGAGGAAACAGTACAAAATGCCTATTCTAAGCACAGAATATATTTAGCAATTTGGCAACCTCCTTTCCAAAAACATTTGCAAGTGATATTCTCGGTGACATTTTGGAAACAGGGCTGTATGTATCTGTTTATTTGAAAAGGAAATGTTGCATAAGCTTTCCAAAATGCTTGCACGTGCACAGAGGTGTTCTTTTATCTACTACCATGAGCACATTTCCCACACTCTTCATTGAATATTGACTCTTTCACCTTCTCACAGAGGCAAATAGATCAAAATCTTGCTGTTTTGTGACCAAGATGGAGAAGCTTTCTTCTCTTTGAAGCACAAATATGTTTACATATGCAAACATACAGCCAACATGTTTTTGTTAGCTTCAGTTCTTCTGTACATCCAATGTTTCCACACCTTTCCTTAACCTCCTGTGCCGGAAAAGTGGACAGGAAGTTTGGAGCAGGAGGTGTGAACTGGCAGGAGCGACTGGGAGGGTTTTACAAGCCTCCCTTGCTGGAGCAGAAATGACCAGGAGGAAGCATGCAGAGTACAGGAGCAATCTACAGGCAGCCTGGAGCACCTTGCCCGGTGTGACATGAGCAGCAAGTGGGTCTCGTGCCTTACCGTGATTAATCTCAAAGGGTAAAAGTAAATGAACCCGCTAAGAACAGCCAAAAATGGGAAACAGGAAAAATAGGCTTTCCCTAAAGACTGTTCAGAGTTTAACCAAGAGTTTCTTTCTGGCAGATCAGGACTTTGTTGGTTTTAATTTGGATTTCATTCAGATTTGAGAGAACTTTGAAAACTGGGGGCATGATCAAGGCTGGGGACAGGATGCAATTGCAGCCTGTGCAGAATTCCCAGAACTGCCCCTGCCTGAGGGTTAACCTTGCTCTGTGCAGAGATTCCCAGTGGGAAGATCACCCAGCTCTCCCTCAGTGTTTGTCCAAGGATGAAGAAAATCCTGCATGGGCTGGTGTGAGGCCAGGCATGAGGACAGGGCAGTTGCTGCCTAAGCCACCCCACAGCACAAAGCAGGCACACTGTGACATTGCCCAGGCTGTGGGGCACCTACTGGGTGCTGCTCCTCGTGCTATCAGGGTTTTAACATCAGCCTGGGTGTTTCTGGCCTGAGTTGGTCTGAACAATGAAAAGACAAGGTGTATAATTGCACCTAATCAGCCTTAAACTGCACCATTATCACCACCAGCTAAAATCCTGCTTGAGCCCTACCCCCTTCAAAAAAGACATAGGAGCCTCAGAGAATAACATGCATGTTAATAAAAAGATTTTCTTTCTGTTGCCTTGACCACGGTGTGGTGTGAAGAAAAATACCAGAGACAGGGGGAGAATTGGGACAGAGAAATATATGGGTGTTGTAGGAAAATCACGTTTGTACACAAGACGGGAGAATTATTCATGGTCAAGCTCATCCAGGTGGAAATATGACCCCTGTAAATCTGTCACATCAGAGAAACCCACAGTGAACTGTCAGCAAACGCAAGATGCACAGGCTGCTGCTACCTCTGTGTTTTATGAGCTTTCCAAGCACATTAGCACTAGCAGACATTCCCTTCCAAGAAAATTATGATATCTGAGGAACTATGTGAGGCTATAAATGAATGAACAGTACTTAACCTGCACTAAAAACCCATGGTTCTATCAAATCTGCCCGAAAAGGGCACAGTTGCCTGAACACTAATTTTATGAACCACACAAGTGCCCCATGCAATTAAAGACATGAAGTTGATCTGAATTGGAATCTCCAGGGGCAGCTGTATTTCAATGAGATCTGATGCAATGACTTTCTGTTTTAATATCCCAGCACCTAGAATCTTGTGCTGCTCGTGCATTGTGAACAGCTTAAAATAGGACCATATCCTGGACAGACTGGAGCTACTCAGACGGAGAAAAGCTGAGCTGAAATGAAAACTTGGAGAAGAACACAGGATGAATGGAATGGATGCTGGAACTCAGCTCAGGAGCTTTTAGAGGCAGGTATTTGCCCTACAGTGTGAACCCTTCATTGCTCATCTTCATGGTGTTTATTGCTGCTCCTTTCCCAAAAAGTTGTGGTGACCTGAGAGCATCGTCTGTGCTCTGGTCTCAGAGGGTTTGGGTAGAAAGTGTCCCAGGTACCAAGCCTTGCCCTTCTGTTTTGATAGCAAACTGCTAATAAAACTGCTAAATGCAATGTGAGTAGCCGCTAAGTGGAATTCATGAACGCCCTGGGATTCAGGCCACAGCAGTTATTAATGTTTTGTGCAGATAGTATCACGTTAACAGGAAGCACCCCATCCTGTCCCTTCCCAAGCAGTAAAATTTGCAGGGCCTTTTGTGCCAGATGCTCTGCCTCAAGGCTTCTTAAGGGCTGGGAAACACCTCACTTGGGCTGTTCTGCCAAGGCTTGTCAAATGAACAGAGACCTACCTGCTCTCTCTACCCCAGAAGTGCAGGTGATCCCAGGTGAATGTGGAGTCCAAGTTTGCAGCATGGGGTGTGTTTCCAGCAGCAGGGACGAGTGTGGAGCTGAATGGGGAGCTCAGCTGACAACTCAGCTGTAGGAACAGGCACAGCACAGTACAGGGAGAGTCTGAGCTTGGGGATCACCACTGTGGCCATCTAGGGCCATCCTCCCATGGCTACACCTAATGCCCAGGGAAGACTTTTATGTCCCAGCCTTATGGATGAACCAGCCAACGATTCTACCAATTCTTAATATTCCCTTCAGCCTTATGCTCTGTGAAATTCAGTCCAGCACATCAAAGGGAAATTTGCCTTTGAAGGGCTGCATGCTTCCTGCATGCAAACATTGCTCTGATTTAATTAAGTTTGATTTTTTAATCAGTGTAGTTGAACCAGTACCATGCTTGTGAGCAAATATGGCTGGCATAAGTATCTCAATGTGTATATGGCCCAATATTAACACCTCCCAGAAGCAAGTGACATTTGAATTTTCCTACCATGCACATTTTCCCTGTTTTTCCTATATCTTCCTTTTCTTTTTTTATGCCTTATTTCTTTCATTCACACTAATACACTCATAAGATTGTTTATTTTTGGTTTCTCTGCACTGAAGATTTTCTTAGTGTCTTGGTCCAGTGCTCAGTCTTTCAATTGCAAATTGCGAGGCAAAGTTGAAAGGCAGTAACGGGGAAATACATCCACAAGGACCTCAGGAGAGCTAAGTATCAGACATGAAAGGATAGCATTTCATTTAAGATAAGGCCTAATCTCTTCCCTTTGTGTGCAACATTTCCAAACTTAATCTGAGCACTTGTGCCTGGAGCTGTTTAACTTTGCTCTCGGGTAGGTGGGTAGTGGTGGGAACGCACAGAAACGGAACCACAGCCTAATCCTGAGTACAAAAGTTAGGTTCCATTGAGACAAAGGAGGCTGACCTTAGGAAACATCTACTAAGTGTTCAGATATGGGCAGAACACACAGCTCTTCAGTATAAGCTTGAGCCTTACTGAATCTCAGTGTACCCATTACACTCCCTGAGTCCTGGAAAACTCACAGTCCTCAGCACCCAGAGTGATACTCAGCATCAGGGTTTGTTTCTATTCATATTCAACATATTCTTGAGAAAAGACATTCTATCACCTAAACTTTGCTGGGGGAGGGTGTTTTCAGATGCTTGTCCCAAAATTGCAGTTGAGAAACATAGTTATCAGCATACAGGTTATAAATAACCTGCACTGTTTTTTGTGTTACAGCCAGGTGTTGCCAACAGACTCCCTGGAGCTCCACAAAGCACTGGCCACATAGACAGCCAAATCCCCACTTCAGTGCTTTGAGGCACAGAGTGATAAATTAGGTAACATGAGTCAGGTTGGCATACAAGGGACTGGTGAGAATTATACATTCGTAACAGAAACGTTTATAGTGACTAGAACGGAAAGTTGTTGAGGTTGCACTAAGAATAGGGCATCTTTGTTTTATGGCTGATGGGACTTAAATTTACTGCAAGCAGAAAGTGGACTGTTGACATTGGCTCTTCAGGAAACATGAAGGAAGCTCCCATGGACAGGGGACCCTTTCGAGTGTAATATACACTCATCCATAAAAATTGTCACCTTATCTTCCTTACTCTGTATCCATTTCAGGCATCACTTTCTCTGTCTCTAATTCATAACCCAGACAGTTTTTACTGTGAGTGTGTTTAAGAACCCTGAGGGCTGTATTTTTTGTCAGTTTGTGTTTTTAACGTGCTGATGGATTGTATTGTACTTCTGATCCCACCCTGGATTTACTATTTTCCATTCACTATAGAGGACTCCCTTTTACTAATGGCTTGTAGGATTGTCACTCTGAGAATGACAGACATTAAAAAAAAAAAAAAAGGTGGACAAGATTTTTAGTTGTCCTTTCATAACACACTGCAAAATGTTTCACTGCAAGACTAGGATGCTTTCAAAAGTGATTCAGATGAATAAAAAATGAACTAGACATCCTCCCACTCACTTGGGATCCAAAAGGAAACAGCTCTATTTTTCTTAAAGAGTGTTGAATTCCTCCATATAAGCTGATGCACATATCTTCACCCTCTGTAAGCCAAGGTGGGAGCCCAGACTTCACTGCATTCCATTGAGCAGGGTCTTGGCTCTCCTGCCTGTCTCAGCCATAACAGCAGCCCCAGCATTTCAGAGATTAAATGGTCTCATACAAAAGTGGGGTAGGTTGACCCTGGCTGGATGCTAAGTGCTTAGAAAGCCACTCCATTGCTCTTCTCTGTCTCTCTGTGTCATTGATGGGCTCATCCTTGGCCAGTGGTGGGTCTGAATGGAGCTGGCTGGCATTGGTTCTGTTGGAAACGGGGGAAGCTTCTGGCAGCTTCTCACAGAGGCCACCCCTGTAGCCTCCACACAGACAATACCAAAACCTTGCCATACAAACCAAATACACTGAGGGCTGAAATCCCTGGATCTTCTGTCTGGTATGGACAATGAGGACCGTCAACCTCCAAATGGAGTTTGACTTTCACTGCAATGTAAGAGGATGTAATTTCTAGAAAGGGGAGGCCAGCAGGAGCAAGGCAGAGGAGTGCTCAAAATCTCTGCCAGGCTCCTACCACAGTCACTCTGCCTCACAACTGCTACTTAGAGCATCCTAATGTTTAAATAAAAAAAACCAATGGTTTCAGAGGGTAGCTGAGCTCCTCCCAACTCCAACAGAAGAAGAAGAAGCAGACTTAGGAAGGACTTAAGAAGATCACTTAACCTCATCATCAGGCAGCTTTCCCTCTGTCTTTCTCAATCACTTGTTCTTATAAATGAGGGATGATGAGGATGTGCAGCCTCCCTTGTGAGCCTGTCTCTTTGTTGTCACCTCAGCTGGGAACTATTTTCCCTGGCGAAACCATCTCCTCTTCAGTTAAGCCTATGACAACATGTCCTAACCCCAGGGGATATGGACAGGGTTTATTCTTTCCTCCTTAGGGCTACCTTCTACATATTTGGACACTATGTCCCCACAACCCTTATTTCTAGACTAAACAATACCAAATCCTCCAGCTTTCCTTGCAGTCCATGATTCCTGATCCTCCAATCCATCTTGTTTTCTGAATTCTTTCCATTTTGATAAGTTTCCTTTCTAAATCATCGTTTCCAAAGCAGGATGTGTTTTGTTTGTAAGGATGATGTGCACATGTTTCTCTTCCTTTCACACCCCACTTCCAACCCAAATGTTTCCCTGCTTTTTTATTAACTGAAGACAGGTGTAGCTGCGGGGAGAGGTATGGGGAGGTTGGCAGTCCATACTTAATATTTTACAAAAAATTTTTCTTATTCTCCATGATATGGAAAGCCATTTAGCAAAGTAAAATACATTAATTTTACATTTCTTAAGTGACATTATAACTGTTGAACTCAGAAAATATCCACAAAGCTATTAAAATATTTGGATAGTTCAAGTTTAGATGAGATTCCAGCAGATATTCCTATCACACTTCTTTCTCAATATGAAAGCTGTGACCCAGCATTTCTCCTGAATCAGCAGGACATGGGCCTGGGTTACAAAGCAAAGCTAAATGGTTATTGCTTTCAAATTAACAGAAAGGTTACTGCTACTGAGGTGCACACATATGGGTGGAAAGCTAAGCTGCAGAACAATAGTGGGCTTGAATTATTTTAGGATTCCAGCTTGAGGAAAAAGAAAGGTTGTTATCATAGAACCATAGAATGATTTGGGAGGTTGGCAGGGACCCTAAAGGTCTTTGGGTTTCAGTGTCTCCACCATAAATGCCAGATCCTTCAAAACAAAAGACTGTTTCATAAACTTTGTTAAATATTAAACTTAAAGTAGGGAAACCAAAATATGAAAAAATGGTTAACACATTTTGGAAGAAGGATTCTTCAGAAAGCTGGAAGAGTGAAAATGTTCATTGCCGTGAATGCAGAGGATCTGGGCCAGAGTAACAGCAGAGAGGACTGGAAGGGGTGGAGGGAGATGGGGAGGTAGAAGAGGCCCAGGGGGAGGCAGAAGAGGCCCAGAGCTGGCAGCCACAGAGCTCTGAGTCAAGAAATGTCACATGCAGCAAGAGGGGACATGGAGGCATCAGGGGTGTTGCATTTTAAAATTACTTCACTGAAAGTCGTGATTTTCTTCAAGGAACATGGCTTTTTTCCCCCATGACTCTTTTTAAATGTTGCACTCAGATGATCTAGTTCTCACAGGGAGTTTTCTCTCAAGGGAGCTCTCTGACATGGGGCTGGGCAGCATCAGCAATGCAGCAGTGCCACATATTACAACATTTTGCACACAACTTCAATACAGAAACACCTTATAATTATTTTAGTGTAACTGGGATATAAGCTAATGTCATTCCTGAGAAAATAAAGCATGCAGCACAGATAATAACTGTTAGGTGCTCCTGGACCATCTTCATGGAACATGGGCAACATAGCAAGCCTACCAGCTTTACATCTTTTGTATTTGCAGTTGTCAAAACATAGTTGCCTGTGGGGATGTGTACTTGATCATGAAAATAAAAAAGAAATTTTAAAAAACAGCTTAAAATTATGGCCAAGGAGAGCACTTATTTACTTATTTATTAAATAAATAAATATGGCATTTATTAAAAAGAAATCTGAAGTAGTTATCACAGGACTATCAGTTTGATTCTGCTGCTGTTCAAGGTTCACAGATTAATTTCTGCACTGAAGAAATTTGCTCTTGGCTCAAAGCCTTACAGGTCAGTGGAAACTGTTGATCCTGAGAGGCCTGTCAAGAAAAATGAGTGAATTATGGGGTTTGGCAGAGTCTTGTGCTTACCAGGCCAATTTCAGTAACCAAGGCAGCAAAAAGTTGGTTTCAACTGAACTGAAATTAAAATGTGTAAAAATGTACACTCCAGGTTTTGCAGAATTTCCAGTGTTTTGCAGTATGACATTATGACACATATTTTTATGTCCCCAGGACAATTCTGCTGGTTTCAAAAGGTTGAGATGACATGGATATCACATGATCCACTCATTCTACAATATATTCTGGCTTTGTGCTTTTTTTAATGCTTTGCAATTTTCTTTGGATACCCTAATTTTACAGTTACCTCACTGGATTGGTGAGGAAAGGTAAAAAGCTGCTAGAGGAAGATTATTTCACCCACAAATTCATCAACATTCCAAGCCTTTTCTAGCTCACCTTTCCTTCTCCTGCACCTGAATGCAAACCCATTAAAAACAGTCCAGGAAACCTCCACCTCTGCATTCACACTCAAGATGCTCATAAATCATATTTCTTTAACAGGGGTTTGTGATCTGATGTTAATGAAACCTCTGGGGTAGCGCTGTGTCTGAGAAGGAGCTGGTGCAGAAAGGAGGATATGTGGCTGGAAATCATCAGTGTTATCAGTGGAAACCCCTGGAATTACATCAGTGCAAGAGCTCTCTCTTTCTCTTTATTTCAGAAGTTTCCATAGGGCAGAAAAATAAAAGCCCCACATTGCACCTCCTGCATAGTTTACTCTGCAAATTCCGGAGCCCTGGCTGCTCCACCATGTGGATCCCGAAGCACCACAGCCCTGCTGCTTCCCATCTGCTGCCAGCCCCTCCAGACCACCCCGGCAGTGTGAAAGGCTCTGTACTCCCCCTGAAAGATGCCTTTCATTTAAGACCCCTTCCCAGAGCTGGGCAAGGGAGGAGGCCAGTGCTCTGATGCAAAGCTGTGCTGCAGCCTTGCAGGACTTTGCTGGGAAATGTGGTGGGTGCTTTGTAAACTGGTGGGGTGGCGCACAGGGCATAGGAGCTGCCCCTGTGCCTCTTAGGTCTGGACCTGAAGCTATAATGCCAGCTCTTGAAGCTGTGACATAAAAACCAGTCTCTTAAACCACAGCCCCTCACACTGTCCAGCAGATTGGTGTCATTTGCAGACTCATTAATGTGACAGAGATATTCCAGAATATTGCAGCTGTCTGTCTCTTCCTCTTTCAAACCCTCTGGAAACAGAGTGCTGCTGGTGGTATTTCACCCCACCAGCATGTTTCATCCTTGTCCCCCCTTGCATCCATCCCCTCTGCTCTGGGATGGCTACCCTGCATTTCTCGCTATAGACCGAATGGCACTCAGCAAAGAGGATTAGTGTTTTCAGCTCTGCCTCCAGCTGCTATTCACCCCAACCCAAAAAGGTATTTCTTCAAGCTCCATGTCTTAAAGACTGCAGGAAATAAGGTGAGCTTGACTGTGGCTTCGGCTGCTTTACTGCCTAGTGAGCATATATGGATGGAACTGTAATTGTCATAAGAGTGTTAGGTAATGAGCTATGAGCATGGCAATGGGGATAACAAATGATTTGCTCTTCCAGACAGTCACACCAGAAAGCTAACAGTCATCACTGAGAGCTCCTTCTTTTACTCAGGGCTTTGAATACTATAAAAACTATCAGTAAAATAAATACCATGTTAGGGAATAATAATACTCTGTTGCTAAATTAATACCTAAATCACATTATGGAAGGATTTTCATTATAAAACTTATTTTCTTTCTGGCCTATATATTGATCAATTTGGAGTAAATATCATTTTGTCTACTAGCTGTTGCTGTTCTCAAGTGGGAATTAATCTGAACCAGGAGCTTTCTTGGCCCACAAACCACTCAGCTCTCTGCATAAAGCACTGAAATTTTACATAGTCCCTGTAAACTGGAGCATTATATCAGCTGTGGTCAGCATTTTCATATGATGCTTACCAATAAAGTTGTAATGTTCATTTATGAGTGGGACCGTAGAGTTACTGGAGCAAAATACTCCCACAATACTGTAGAAAATTTCAGAGGATGGCAATAAAAGTAAAATGAGAATTGAAGTGCAGCTCAGATGAGCAATTGTGGCTGATAAAAAGTCACTGGTGTCTTAGCTGCCCTGCATGAGGGATGACAAGGATGGTGGTATCCAAAAACCTCCAAGAACTCTTCATTTGTCTGATCTCAAAGTTTAAGTTTTCTTGCCACAATATTACTTCTCCCCCTTTGCCTTCTACAGTTACCTACAGCAAGGGATATTTTCCCAGGCTGAAACCAATTTGTTTTCCCTTGTTTCCCCCTTGTTTGTTGTTTGTTCATCTTTCTGAATAACTGCTAGCATTAGTCATTTGTTCTCAGTGGTGCTCACATGCTGCCTTTGTCTGGAGGACTTTGAGGCTATCTGGCAGCAGAAAGCAGGCTGGAGGCCAGAGAATTTGTTCTGTACATTGCCCCGACCTGCAGGCTGGCTACCACTGATCCTGGCTGTTAGCCTGTCCTGCTTTTCTGCAAAATGAATAGGAGGTTGGCTGATCATGAGGCTTCTCTACTAAATGTTTTGTTATGCCTCATAGCTTTGTGTTTGTAGCTTTCCAGCCAGTTTTTAATCCATGTGACAATGTTCATTTCCAGGCCAGTTTTGATTGTTATTCTTTGGTGTGAGATACCCTATCATTTGCCTCCCTAAAATCCCAGAATGCTTCCTTTACGTCATTGCTTTTGTCCAGTGATAGTAAAAATCCATCATAAAATGTAATCAAGACTGTTTGGCAAGATCTTTCATTTAGAAACACATGTGGCTTATTGCACATAATTCCACTGCTCTGTTGATGTTTCATGATCATATTTTCAATCTTAGTGTTGCATTAATGTGGAGGAAAGGGAGGTACACACACACATTTCTTTCATACCTGACCAATCATTTTTTATGCATTTACACTTCCTATAATGTAGAGCACATATGCAAGGGAGCTGTGTTACTTTTCCATGTGGTTTAGGCTGTTTGCTTATTTTGTCATTAGTTCTCAGTGAGAAGGTCATCCTTTCCCCCAGATGTTTACTACTTTCCAAACCAAAAAAGATTTCTCTCATAACTTGCATTGCAGACCTAATACTTGTAAAATGCGTGACCGATGCCAACACAGTAATGGTTTCAAGAACTTTCTATGCACAGAGCTGGTTTACCACCACGCCATGGCTCATCACCATTTAGGAGAGAGGTGTAGCTTTTAATCAGCAAACCAAGTCTTGGCCAATTTGAAAACACAATGCATGGGATGTGAGAAGGGGGCATGTGTGAGAGATTTGGGAGAGATTTGATGCGCTGGTTTCTCCAGTATTCCCATTTACTTCTGTTCTTTCAGTTATTTTCACATATTCCCTACAAGAAGGAAAAAAGGGTGACAAACAGGGAGCATTTGGATGTTGACACATTGGAAAAGACTAGTCCAAATTTGATAACTCCATTTTCAACCTTAACCTTTATACCCTTCTGGCCCTTCTTAGGTATATTTACATCTCTGAAAATGTAGAGTACATAAGCATGGAGGTTCCTGAGGTTTAAATATATTATCTCTACTGAAGAATTTTCTCTTTGCAGATTCTGTGATTACTGTGGGTGTACTCAGCTACCTCTGCATAGGTTATTACTGACTGCAATGAGAGCAGGCTTCAAAATTAGCTCATATACACATGATAGAGAACTGACAAGGACAAGTTAATACATTGGAGTTTCATGTTTCTATGAGCCTGAAGATGTATATGTGTATACATTTTTTGCCTTTGGAAATATTACAGATATATTTCCTTGAGGAAATGAAAGATGTGTATTCAGTATATAATATAAAAATGAACTTGTTGTTTGGAAGGGGGTGAGTGGCTCAAATTTCTGATATGTCTGAAGTTGAATTTCTTCATATAGAGTCACTATTTTTGCCTTTATAGAATGAGAACTCTGGTGGGACTTGCTAGAGAAGTTTATTTTGCTAGCCAAAAGCTGACTAGGCATCTCTGAGCAGCAGGTGGTAAGGACAAGAGATAGGTTGAACTAAATCACCATAGTGAGCAGGATTTGTTTTAAGGAGAAAGAAATTGTTTTAATGACACCAAATTCCACTTGTGACTTTCTCCTCAGCAGAGAGGAGCTGTAACTATTTTATGTTGAGCAAAATATCAATCTTTTGGTCTGCTACTATAATAGCCAAAATGTCAGAGCTAATGTTACTTGATTTAGAGTTTGTGGCATCCACCTGATATGGAAAGGTGAGAGCCATGTTGTAGAGCATTGAACCAATAATCATAGCAAATGTCAGGACAGAGACAGTTTGTTTCTTTTCCTCATTGTGGGATTTTTGCTACACACAAGTCCTAAACCAGTATTTTATGTCAGTTGTCCTGAGGGCAAGGTTAACAACTATCTTCAGTTCAGCATTTTTGTAAGTTTGTCCCAGAAATATTTTTGACTGAGTCTGCTGCACTTTCAGAGAAGCCAGATGTGGCACTGATGACCATGCCAAATGCCTGGACAGGCAGACTTTGGGCTTGGCTGGGACGTGCAAGGAGCCATTTGTGAAAGAGATGCAAGTTTTCAATACCTCAGGGATGGAGAATTCAGATCCTGTCTCTAAATAAAGTTATCCTCAGAAAACTGCTGAGTCAGCCTTTAAATTAACTCAATATTATTTTCTGTTCTGAAATCATAGCACTTGGAAAAATTAGCTCAGCTCACATGGTACCATCGGAGGCAGCCAAATGGGAAACAGTGGTGCCCAGCTGAAAATGGAAGGGACAATGTCCAGGGTAGGAGAAGTAATTGGGGGTAATCAGGCTCAAGTTTGAGAGAAATCTGTCTCACTAAATTCATTATTAAAAATGTAAAAAAACATCTCAAACAAGCCAAGCTTTAAAATGTTTTAGATTCTGAACATCACTTTAGTTAAAAAACTTACTAAAATACAGCTTAATTCATAAAATGCAGCTGCATGGGTAGAAGCTGTGAAAATCCATGCACCTTCTGATGCATTGTCTTGGCTAGTATTCAGAAAGAGTCAAGTCATCAAGTGTTCTGGTAATAAAGCATCTCACAAGCACTGCAGTAGATGGGAGTCTCAAGTGTCCTTTGCACCTTCCCAGCAACACCGTGGTCACCATCCCTGGAGACCTGCAGGAACAGCCCAAACCAGGGATGCTGTGGGTCTGCCCCTTCCCACCTTAGTGGTGGCTGATGGGGGAAATAATCTCACAAGGTAACAACCAAAACATATTTATAGAAACTGATACTCTATAAATTTCTTATTAAGTAAGAATATGGCTCAAACAAACAACAAAAAAAAAGTAAATTCCATGCCCTTCCACAAGTTTTCTGCTGCTTAAGCTGTCTTTGGAAATGGTGATTATTATTGACAGTTTAACTTCTTATGTAAAAACAAAGAATTTTGAGAGAGGGTTTCTTTTCTATCGGTTAAATTGTGTATGAAAGGATTTGGAATGAATATGCAAATGTAGAAAAGAAAATAGGCAGTAATTGTGTGGAAAACAGACAGTAATTGTGTGTGAGCCTAATGAAATACATATTTTCCAGTTGTTTATGATTGTTGTCATCCATGGGCAAGGTGATTGCAAATGACATCTCTGTCTGTGCCTGTCTATAGTGAGCTTTCCACTTGCCACCATCAGAAAAGAAAGGAATGCTTCCCTTGTCCTTTCCAGGTGTGACTGCTCCTTAGCTCAGTGTGTTCATGCACTGCTCATTTTCCCTCTTTTCATCTGTCAAAACTCAGTGTCACATGATACCAGCTCAGGCTTTCTGGATCAAAAGAGTGGCAGATCAACACATTTTTACCTTGATCACCATAAAACAGTAATAATATGTTGCTTTGCCCCACGACATAATGGGAAAGCCTCCTTTAGAGTAAATCAAAGGCACTATAATCTGTCCTTATCCTAGAGGGTTTGCTTCTATGCATTTCTGGCTCTGCACTTTCCTCAGCCACATGTAAACACATTCACGTGCACAGACACCTAGATGGATTCATCACTTTCCTGTCCATTGTTTTCCTGCCTGCTCTGGTTTCATCCCACAGTTTTCAGCCAAGGGCTCTGGCCACCTGTGGGGCAGCATTGTCCCACTGTGCAAGCCCTTGCCCTACTCTGTCAGCAAGCCCTTGCATGTTCCTTTGGCTCAGCCTGTCCACAGGCAGCTGGAACAGGAGCCAGGCAGGTGGTTTATGCTTCCAGCTGGGAAGAGAGCTTGTATCCTGCCCTCCTGCAGCTGGAGAGACAGGAGATGTCTGCAGTCATAAAATCCAAACTGTATGGTCTTCATAACTCACACAACTTTATCTCCACAGGACAGATGAGTCCAGCACATGGGTGGTACAAACAGGAGAGCAGCTTGACTGGGAAAGAGCTGCTACAGTCCCCAGGTGAGGCTGAGCATCCTGAAGATCAAACCTGGGACTGTGCTTTCCATGCTCCACTCACAGGCTGCATGGATGTTGTTATTTACTGCATTGTTTGTGACCAGAAAGGGTCCCTGGCATTAATGACCATGACCTCTGCTTTGAGACTGGGTAATTGCCATTTCAGAGCATTATCAGAGCACACGTGCTGTTCTACTGCAGTCATAGCAGCTTCAGGGAAGTAGCAAGTCCGTATCGCTTTCCAAGAAACCGTTTCAGTCCTGCTGCCCAGAGTTCAGCTTCGCACAGCACATGCAGACAGCTGGTTTGCATGAAGACCCCATCACCTGGGAGTGTGCCAAAATCCCTCAAATGCCTGTCCCTGAGCTCAGAGCATTCCTGGGAGGAGAACTCTGCCTCTCACTGCGCCTTTGCTGGCAATAGCAACAGCAGAAGACCGGTTCACAGCTCTGCTGCATACCAGGTCACGACTGGAAAGGGATTTTGTGGCTTGGCCTCTGAAGTCAGGATTTGTCTGGAGATGTTTCTGAATTATGTGGACAAGATGGAAACTATAAACTGCTGAAAGTAAGACATTTGCAAAAGAGGCCAGATAAGGCAAAGCAGTCCTTTTTCTTGTCTTCACTGACATCCATCCCTGCGTCGGCGTGTCAAGCAGAGATGAACATTTCTGAAGTAAGAAATCATACGTTGATCTGGCTAACAAATTGCCAGAGCCATTCTGTGAAAGTGCCTCAGACACTAAATCTGAAATCAATTCCCTTTTCTCACCCTAAATTCTGCCTTTTTACATCCACAGTTAATCATTCCTACTTTTCACATCATGTGTCATGACACGAGCCCCACCTTGGGAGCATAACAAGGTTACCCCTCACTACTTCCATTCCCTTGGGCCTCTCATATTACCTGCCTCTGGTAAGAGGCTGCCCACACATTGGCACTTTTACATCCCTGCAAATATACCCTGTATTTCTTGATGAAGCTGTCTGCTGACTCAAAAGGCTGTCGCTTACTTCACACAGCTACTTCTCCATGCAAAGGGTCCAGTTCCTCTGTTGTGCAATCTGTCTATTTGATCTTCTGACAGAAAAAAAGAGACATTTGCTATTTCCTCAGCATGCAAGAGACAATCAGCTCTTCTATGGGGCAATGACTTGACAGAAATAACGTACAGTCCCTTTCTTATTCTTAGAATAAAACAGCAGCATGTAATTCACTCTGAAAATTGTCCCTGCACTGCCTGCACATGTACTCCCAGTAGCTTTTTGAGACTTATAAAAAAGGTGGGAATTATGGCTTCCCTCTGGAATTGTACTGCTGGGCATCAGCTAATGTTAATAAATCAGAGCAACTAGCTGCATGCTGGATGAGTAAAGTTAGGCACCTGCTTTGAAACTATTTGTCCCATTTTACTTCCAGCAAGTCATCTAGTCTGCTGTTTCCTTACTACTCAAGTTATTGATACTTTGCCCCCTAAAGAGGTCTCCAACTCTGCATTTCCAGTTTGTCCTGCCAGGCTGGGCTGGCTCCTGGTGCTGGAAGGCCTGGAGGCAGGGGGCCCTGCTGCGGTGTCACCAGGGCTCACACGCTGTGTCCCCTGGGTTTCGTGACCGCAGCCAGATCCAGCACTGTGGGGCATGAGCTTTGGTTCACCCAGCCTGTGATCCAGCCAGCCCATGTGGCATCCTTGGTCCAGCCAGCCCATGTGGCATCTTCCAGACAGCCCTCACAGACTTCCTCCCCAGTACTTTTCCACTTGCTCACTGACGTATCTAACCTTATTTCTGAGGCTTGCTAAACACACAGCTGGCTTCAAGCAAACCACGGAACCCAAACAAAAGAAAGCTCATTCCTCATTTTCCTGACCAGACCCAAACAACATCTATGACACTTCCCCAATTTGAACACGTGAGATTTGCCTGCCAGCCGCTGGGAAAAAAAAAACCCAAATAATCCTCTCTGGGAAACAGTGGTCAAGCTGAGACACAGCACTGCACATCTCCCTGCATCTCATACCCCTGCCTCCACTCTGGGTATCCAGACCTTGGATCAGCCCCTTGCACCCTTGGTTATCCAATGAGTTGCAGCTAAAATCTTTTTAACCTCTTGAGTATGTTTTTTTGCACTGTGCTCTGGATTTGCTACTGATGTGGAGAGCTATTTCTGGTAGGTCCTGTGGCACTGTGTCATCTCCTTGACACTCTCTGTGTAAAAGGCACCCACTGTCCTGGTGCACCTGCAGGCCCCTAAGCACTGTCTGCCAGAGAGTTCTTGTCTCAAAAAAATAAACCCACTGTATCCTGCATCTCTTGGGCTCAAAAAAATAAATCCACTGTATCCTTTGATTACCTCAGAGGAGTAAATTTCCTTGCTTTTAGGTAGCATATTATTTTAAAATGGGGTATCCTTCAAATAGATTTGCTACAAGCAAAACAGAAAGCCTTGGACCAGCAATCCCAGCCAATAGCTCATGAAAGTGAAGTGAGTCTAAATGACTGTGCACAAGGTCACTTTTTAAAGATGTCTGTGGAAATCCACTTCTTTTATGCAATTTCCTTTTTGCTGCAGTTCTCAGGATAAGATGGACAGGCAAATCCTAGGCTGTTTCTATTTTAGTGTACCCTATAAGAAATAACTGTGAGGTTCAGCAAAACAACAGCAGCCTCTGGAGACAGAGGACATCAGCAGCACTGGCCTACTGTTCCCTTTTCCCTTTCTGTAGGCACTCAGCCCCAAAAAAAGGGAAGCCACTGGCTTCCCTTCCCTCCTCCTCCATGCAAACTTCTTTCCTTCTTTCTTCACCCTCACACATTTACCTTTCTCCTCCCTGTTTCCCTTCATGCTGCAGTGCTTTTGCACTGACCTTCCTGTCTGGTTTTATTCTCTCATCCTTCTCTCAGGATGCTGCTGCTCCAGTGGCTCAGCATCCCTGGCTGTCCCAGAAAGCCACCTTTTCCTTGTCTGACCCTCTGAGAACTCTTCCACTTGCCTTGGAAAGTGCTCACATCCTGCCCAGCTGCTGAGAGTCCCTCAGCCATATTCCACCATATGGCACCGCATCCCCTCGCTTTATCTCCTGGAAAATATCAAGATAATCAGACCTGCCTCTCTGTGATTCATGTAACCATCTGTCTGGGCTTCCCACTGTTCAAGTGCTCTGATACCCACCCTGCTAGCCAGAATATAAGTGGGCTTTTACTGTCCAAATTTCTTAATCTAAACAAACACGAAAGGCCAAATTCTGCTTTGGGCTCCTTTTCCACAAATCCCATTTGTGACATTAAATGGGGCTGTTTGAATCAGTGTGAGCATGGAGTTTGGCCCAGAGTTTTCCAGCTGATTTATGGTGTCCATCTGGCTGCTCTTAATCAAGAAGAGCCTGGCCTGAGCACAGTTTTTAAACAACACCATTACAGAGAAAGCTGAGCTATGTCCACAGCCACGCTTGATACCAGCTATGATGGTGCAGCTCTGTCCCTCCTGTGTCACTTCTCCTTGTCTCCTGAGCTTTCAGGCACTGCCTGTCTGCTCAAGTCATTCCCTGCCTTAAGTAAACCCTCTGAAATGGGGAGGATGAACTTTGGAAGAAAGCTTGTCTGTGTCCAGTTTAACTGCTACTGGGGCTACTTCTGTAAAGCACCCTTCTCCATGGATTACCACAAGTGTCTCCAGCCAGGGGGAAGAAGATAAACTGGTTGTCTCCCAGTTCTGCTTAATACCCGAGGAATTGGTTGCAGTCAGCAGGGCCTTGAGCAGACCTGGTCTCCTGGAATGTGTGCTGCAGCATCAGTGCTCCTGATATCCCTTTTCCCAAAGGCATCAACCATGCAGAGCCTCAGGCCTCTGCCCAGGAACCAGTGCTGCAGTGGGGTCCAGCTCCCACAATGGAGTGCTGCCAGCCCTTCCCTGGGGAGTCCAGCTCTCGCTGGGATCCATCTCCTGGCCCCATCTGGATAGCTGCTGAGAGAGCCCAGCCCTGGCCTGCAGGAGTCACGAGAAGTGGAGTGGGATGGAGGTGGAAACACCCCTTGTACCCAGACAAATGGGGCACCATCCCAGGGTGTATGACAGGCAGTGATGGGTATACCTGGATCAGACCCTTTCCAGTCATTTTAGGAATGAAGAATTTAAATCCTCCAGGATGCAACCCTTGAAAAATCATGTTGTGTGGCCTGCTTTCCCAACCAGGCTGTCCACCTTGCACCACCAGCCTAGTGAAAGCCCAACAGCACACAGTGAGTCCAGTTTCTGATGAAAATATCTTAACACTTTAAAGGAAAATTTTTGAAACTGAAATCTGTGTATTTTCTTCATATTGAAAATAAATTACTCCTACAGTTCCTTATAACCTTTGTGACATGCCCAACATCTGCAATATTTTAAGACCACTGTTATTGAAACCCAGTGAACATCAGAGAATCTCAGCTTGCGTTTAAGAATTAAAAAAGCTTCTATTCCTTGACTTTTCAGAAAAAGTCCTCATATTGAAACAAAGGAGCCTGCAGTACAGAGGTTACAAAATCAGTCAAAAAGCAAATAGAAGTGATGTGAGCCTGATAATTTTAAAATCTCAAAATTTCTGAATGCCAGGGATTGGTGACACAAAATTTCCATACAGACAATTCAGTGAGTCTTCTAATCAGTCAGCATGATAGAAAGTCTTTTGGATGCTACCCACAGGATTTGTTATTTTTATAACTCTTGGCTCGTTTAAGTTATTTTTTAAATTATTCTATCTCATTACAGTTTGATGTTAATTAGCATAGAGCTGAAAAAAGAAAATGTGTTAAATCTGAAAACCAGGAAGAAGCAGGGAAAAAAGGCCCTAAGTTTCCAAACGCAACACTATCGCAGCCATGTTTCCTAATCACTTCATGCAGAAATTAATTAAGTGGAGTCAGGAACCTACACTTTCACATTTTTGCCTCAAGCCAAGAAGGTCTCAGAACTTCTCAAAGAGGGTTACAGCTGAGGTATGTTCAAAGTGACCCATTGTAACCAATTTTTCAAAGGCTCTTACAAAGCAGAGGATCTGGAGCTGTGTAGGGTCATTCTGCAGGGTCTCTCCAAGTTCCAGCACATCAGCACTGCCTGGCCTGGCCATGCAAGTGGCAAAGACCAGCTCTTGGGCATCACCAGGGGAAAGATTTATGTGTTTGCTGAATTGAAATCCAGTATTTCAATATCTTTTTTTCAAACAATAGGGCACCTTGGGGAGAAAATGTGAAAGCAAAGGGGGAAAACTCGGTCCTGCTGTGTGTGCAAACAAGAGCCTGGAGTCCCACAGAAGCATGCTGACTCCTCTGCTCATCAACTTCTGCTTTTGGGTTCAGTCTGAATCTGATGTAAACTGGTGCTCAGTTCCTGAGGACAGAAAGGAGAATGCTGGAAGGCACCTCAACTCTGCATTTGCATCCTTTGCCATCCTGCCAGGCTGGACCATCCTCCCCCTTCACTGTTTTCCAAGTATCCTCCTCAAGAGAACTGGCACAAAAAAAACCCCAGAGCCGTACGACAGTAAAGATAACTGCTTAAAATTTTCCTCATTAATGGCTTTGCCTTTTCTCTGCCCTTAAGCCATCTTTTTAATCCCTTTCAACATTTTCTTGCCTATTCTCTGCCATGCTTTCTGACCTTGCAAATCAATCTGTTGTGCCATGCGGTATTGAATGCACCCCTGGCAGCTGGATGAACTGTACTGTTTCCCCCTTGTCCGCTAATCCAGTAAGCAAATTCATCAGGTCTGACCCTCCTTGGGGAGCAACAGTGAGCCTCTCACAAGGCTGGAAAACAGAAGCATGCAGCCCAAATGCTTTCCTAAGGACAGTAACATTCTTCAGTCATCATCCATAACCCAGTCTGGCTCTCCAGCACGAAGTGAGAGGAAAATTAATGTCAGTGAGGTGACACGTGAGTGGTTCTGGCAAGGGTGGGAAGGCATTCGGCTCTGCCACTTCAAATGCAAGATTATATTTGCTTTTAACATTCTCACACCTGGAGAGGCTCCGGTTTTCCCTGTCAGCAGAAGCCTCCCATGGCACAGCTGGTGAGGCAGGGTGCTGCGTCCGACTGTTCCAGCCAGAAGGTGTGAAAGCCTGCAAAGAGCCTTGGGACATCACACAGTCCAAACCCCACACTGAGACAGGCTGCAAGACATCCAGACTGTCCCTGACGGATTTTTCTCTGACCTTGTCTTGAAAATTTTTAAATTATCCTTCTAATTAGAAAGTTGTAAAATTAAATGTCTCTGGCTGCAAAATATAGCTGACTACCGCTTGTGTGCCAGTCTGATCCCCAGGGAAGTCATGTAACAATGGAGAAGAGGAGTTCTGAGATCTCACTGGTATTTTATAGGGGTTCAGGGTCAAAATCCAGGCCAAAGTAAGTATTTCATTACTGCCTTACTAGTGAAACTGTTATTGACACAGTCACATTTTTTGGAGGACAAGAATAGATGGGAAAACAAATGAGCATCTCAGAGCATGAAGGTGAGCAGTGCTGCTCCACTCATCTATCCTATGGGTCCAGGAGAGGAGTGTGCTTTTCTAGTCTGCCCAGGGCTTGTCCCTTATATATTCTGTGCTCATGACTATTCAATGTGATGTCCCTGTAGAGAAAGAAAAAAATGTGAATTTTAAGTAGCAAAATTCTGCTTTTAATGCATTTTCCTCCAAAACACATGATTACTAAAGTGTTACAAAACACAAAATATTTCCATTTTTTCCATTTGTTTCCCTGAGTTTTCTGACAGTCTCTGCTCCCATTTCTGCCCCTTGCAAACCAAAGCGTGAGCTTGGGAATTTCACTGCAAGTTCCCTCTATAACCTCAAAGTATTTCCACGTTCTCTTTTCTACTTTCTCCCACTTTTTTTCACATGTGAGCACCAAAACTCCCATTCATGTGCAAGGGTAGCTATTGGCCTCTGACCTGAGAGAAGCTCGACCAGAAATTAGTAGTTTCCCCGAGGTCTATTAATGGAAATATTAAATAATATATCAGATGGAGCAGGTTTCAAACTCCTACGAGACACTAACATGGTCTAATGTCTCCTTGGAAACGCTGCAGCGTGGGGGTTTGGCAGAGCATGTCGGTGATACTACAGATTGTGTAGTGTGGGACTACTATAGCTGCTGGCCACTGCACCCAGTCCTTCAAGGCTTTCCCTACCCTGCCTGCTAAAGACATCCATGCAGAAACTGATTCCCAAAGCTAAAAACTGCCATCCACATTTCCGGGTTTTTAGACTCAAGCAGCAAGGGCACAAAAGGCACTTATTCCCAAATTATGCAAGTTTTCAGAAGGGTTTCAGCACATCCTGATGTTTTTCACTAGAAATCTATAGAGACAGTCATGGACTGGAAGCTAAGAATTTCTTTTGATGAATTGTGACCAACATTCAATATTTAACTTGAATAAACTGGCTTTCTGGTACCAAAGATACTTACAGGGAATGTTGTGCTTAGACACTAAAGAAAAGCTTTACTTTCTGGTTGCTTTGGCATGAATAACCCATTTTTATCATATTTCCTTTTTAATTTTAGGTACAGGCACAGATGCATTTGTACACAGCAAAATGAGATAATCTGAGAGAAATATGTCAGGACAGATTGCAAAAAGAGGTGATATTTAGAGTGGATGAAGCAACCCACAATATGAGATGCTGGTATGGACTGCTATATACCAGATTACATTAAAAAAAAAAAAAAGGGACAAAGCAAGGGGTTTTTTTCTCCTTCCTTCTGAGGAATCACTTTCAGGCAAGCCCCAGGAATTAACCTGTGATCTGCTGTGCCCCCTTTTTGCCCCTTCCTCACTCCAGCAAGCAAAGGTTTCTCAGAAAGCTTCTCCAGTCCCAGCTTCTGCCCTGCACAGCTCCAGAAACTGCTGAAGCAGATGCAGCTCCACAGGGACAATAAAGGTGTAGCAGACTGGCCCAGAACAGAGCTTTTTGGAAGCAGGTGAAAGCTCTCGTTTGGTGGTAGGGAAGCTGCACTTTGGGATGTAGCCATCTGCAGTGGGAGGTCAGCTGGGCTGTCACTCCTGAGATGCTGGATGCAAACCCTGCACGGAGGCTCTTGGGGCACCCTGCACAGGCTCAGGGTGGCACACAGGGGTTTGGCATCACCACACAGTGTGCAACTGCAACTTGTCCTGCTGTCTGCCAGCCTCAGTCCTGCTTCTGCACAGATACATGCATCCTTAATCGCCTCAAAGAATCATAGAATGGTTTGGGTTGGAAGGGACCTGAAAGATTTATCTAGTTCTAACGCCCCTGCCATGGTCAGGGATATCTTCCACAGGTTGCTCAGAGCCCCATCCAACCCAGCCTTGAACACTTCCAGCGATGGGGCATCCACAACCTCTCTGGGCAACCTGTGCTTCACCATTCCCACAGTCATGAATCTCTTCCTCATGTCTAATCTAAACCTACTCTCTTTCAGTTTAAAGCAATTTCCTCTTTTCCTGTCAGTACATGCCCACGTAAATAGCCTCTCTCTATCTTTCTTGTAGGCCCCCTTTAGGTACTGAAAGTCTGCAATGAGGTTTTCTCAAAGCCTTCTCTATTCCAGGCTGAACAACCCCAATTTTCTCCGCATTTCCTCATAGGAAAGGAGCTCCATCTCTCTAATCATCTTGGTGGTCTATGCACGGTGAGTAATTCCCGTGGTTTTGTATGCATGGGAATTATTTGGACATGGTTCTCTGTAGGAATGAGACTTATGTGCCATTATTATTAATATAAACATGTGCTCAGCATCAACATAAAGCTGTTCCAGCCCCAAGCACTGAAAAGCAGCCATTCTGTCCTCACTCCTTGCTAGTGTATTTCAGAGCAGGTGAAAACAGAAGATAAATCACTCTGCACAGAGAGACTGAGAGAGTTAGCTGTGTGTCACTTTTTCCTTTTTATTGGTCCTGGGGAGGCTAGAGAGCTTATGTCACTTAGTAGCACATGTGACAGCAAGGGCACCACAGCCTGTGTGGCAGTGTCTTTCTGGTCTAACACACACAGAGGCTATTTATTTCTGCATACTATTAACATGGTTTTTCAGAATGAAGGCACTGAAGAAGGATAGCTTCTGTTCCTGCAGGGTGGAACAGGTCAGTAAAAAGGGAAGACATAAGACCTTGGTGCTAACCACATCTAAAAATTCCTGTCCTTAGGAGTGAATTTCATCCTCCCAGCACAGCAGTGCAAACTTCCCCAACCATAGCATCCTCCAGAACTGCTTGAGCCGGACCTGAAGAGTTCCACCTCTGGGGCTGAGAAACAGGATGGCATTCTGGTTTTCAACTCCCTTTTGCTGTAGTGAAATGTTTCCAGTAAAAATAGGAGCAGTTCAGTGTGTGCCTCAAACATTTGCTGAATGACAGCAGCACTGGGACTTTGCAGTTTAGAAAATTCCTTGTTCACCCTTATGCGACGTGTGAGATCATGGAAAGACAGAGCAATTCACCTTCTGCCTGCCAAACGCCCGATCACCATTTAAAGATTTTACAGCATCCCTTGGTGGATATATATTAGCACCATTTAACTACTTGCAGATATTTTTCAGAGAAAGCAAATCAGAAGTGTGCAAAACAAGAGAGAAACAGGACAGCCATCTTAGCAAGAGGCAGCCACAAAAGGAGGGCAAGCGAGTCTTGGGAAACAATTCTCCTCACATGGGGAAAGGAGTGCCTTTTTAGGTAAGTGTGTGTTCACTTATGTGATGCTACCACCACTTAAAGAAACATGAATGTTTTTGGGGCAGTAACAGCACAGAACATTTCCTGGTTAATCTGCATGCTGTCAGGTAAGTCCTCAAGTGCCTCTTGCACAACAGGGTCAAACAAGTGCAGCAGAGTCCATCCTTGTGGCTGCCTGAGTCACCGCTCCCAGGAGGAGAAGCTGGCAGAGGTCAGGGATGGAGAAGCTCTGTGTGGCAGCTCTGTGCGCAGGAGATGACCCCAGGACATGGAGGAGCTGTGAACACGGCTCTGGAGGTTGGTGGCTCCAGCCCAGCGCCGCGGGGGAAGCGGGGAAGTGCCGCTGTGATTGTGGGGATCAGCTGGCCAGGCACACATACAGCCCGGCACCGCGGCTGGGAAAAGTGCCCGCACGCTAATGAGTACAGAGACATGGCAATTAGCTTGGAAGCACTTTGGATTAGGACCATCTGTGCCACGCTCATGCAAAACCTGCTGCCACGGGCCCTCAGCCCGCCTGGCTGAAACGCTCCGGCAGGACAAACACCCGGAGCAAGGAGCTCACACTTTTCCTGGTATCGCTGCATGTCTTCTCAGACAAAGCAGGGAAAACAATTATTCTTCAGAAGAACATTGTGTTATAACAACTCTGAGCATTATAAGCAGTTAGAACTGCTCAGACCAAGTCAGTCCTGAACTCAACAATGCTTTCCAGCCGAAGAGCACAGCAGAAACATATGCCGGTTTTTGGACAGGAAGGGACAAGATGAACTGAAGACAATTCTGTGGAAGATTCAAGTACTTTTCCAGGAAAAGATAAATGATGCATCATGCTTCTAATAGCGGTTAAAGCCCTAACTGCAAAAGCAGTAGCAGAGCACAACAGGTCAGATTAATTAAGAAGGAGCAGAATGACATCAATTCTGAAAATCAGAGAGAGGAGAAGAGTTCTGGTGAAGTACCTTCGGGGGACATGCTGAAACCTTCCAGCATACAATCACCAAATCAGAATTTAGAGCTCTAAACCTGCATAAAAGAACAATCAGGAGAGATGTCCTGAAAACCATGAAGGTCCAGTCCAGCACTAGGGGAGCTGCTCATGCCCTCTGTTCCCAAGATTAAGTGTTCTATTCATTGTTCCTTATAGTCTAACAGTTCATGGTAGAAAATATTACCAAATTTTTTTAAAATATTCCTGGGAAAAAGTTAATCTACTTGCCCTTCTTTTTTTTTTTTTTTGTAAGATAGCCCACAGTTTATGGGGAAAGGACATGTGCAACTAGTTTTGAATCTGTCAGGAAAAAATGCTGTCCACTATCTGCCAAATTTATTTGATCATTCAACCTATCAGTAATGAAATGGCAGTGATTTTGAGACAGAATAATCAGACAGGAGTCTGGCAGGGTGTGTGATGCATCTGGGGATACAGATTATAAGGTTAGCTGTGTTAACATGGATGTGCTGCAGGATCAGCAGTGCCACCTGGCACTGTACCATCCTATGTAGGCACTGCAGGATTTTCTCTTCACAAATCCAGCTGTGCTTTTAAAATTCAATGTAAATTAAGAAAAACATGCAATTGCTGTATAAAATATATCTAACTATGCTTTGGGGTCTCATTTCTGAGCACAGAGCAGAATCCGAGAAAGGTCCAATGATTTAGGTCATACCTGTGTCTCCAGTATTTCACTGCACTCAGTGCCCTACTCTTTCATAGATTTTTCAGTGTCTTGTGGTGATACAGGATCTCTGTTCCCATTTCTCAAATGAGGCCAGTGCTTCCTCCAGAACAGACAAGTGTGTGGAGGATGGCATGGAGGTCAGGCACACAATGGCAGCAGGACAAAGAGGTCTAGGTCCAAGCTAAGTCCAGAAGAGCTCTCAAAGAGGACGGACAAAATCCCACATGCATTGAAACCACTGCAAGCAGAGGGACTGGGCAGCACGACAGAGTGGGTCCTTTCCTGCAGGTTAGTCTGAGCTCTAATGAAACAGAGGGAAGGAGTAGGGATCTCATGGTAGGGACTCTGCTAGGTTGTCTCCTGCTCCTTTCCAGAGCACGATTCCTTCCACAGTGCACACCTTGCTGATGTAGCTCGTTCAGTCCCTGAGTCTCCTCATGCCTGTAGCACAGACCCATGTCATCCTAAACAGGGGAATGGTGCCAAATAGTGTCAAGAGTATCAAACTCTACCACCAGTGTGTACTGCAATAGTTCAATTCCATCTCCTCACCTAGAGGTGATTGGTGTACATGGCTCTCAGCTTACTGTGGTGCCTTGTCAGAGTCCATGACAGGGAAGCCGTGTCACATTTGGCTAACGTTTCTTTCCAAGACTGTTCCATGTTCTAAATGTGGAGTCTTCCAGTCAGCTGGATATAGGGGTTCAGGCAGATTTTGGTTGCCCAAGCAACTCACATGTTATGGTTCCCAAACAGTTGAGATGTTGGAAGGCTGAGGACACTTGAGGGAAATGATTATGGAAAACAGAAACAGTTTTCCAGCCATACAGTCACACTGTGGTAAGATCTGCATATTGACAAGTTTTCAACTCTTCATCATTTTTTGCATGGCCAACAGATTACCAAATATCAGACCAGACATTTTATTTTCATTTTTCCCTTATGAAATTCAGACACTAGCAAATGAACCTGCCTGGGAAGAGCACAAGGGTAGCACAGTGCCCCGTGGGTGTGCTGCCTGCAGTCAGCCCCTCACAGCTTACAATTCTCCCATTAGACTCAAGGAGCTGCACAACGCCAGATGAGGTTGTAAAATAAGATAATGAAGATTACTGAAGATCAGGGCATCAGATCTTGATGGAATACCAGTCAACATCGTTCCAGGGACACAGATGCAGCAGCTCACATCACTGGACACCACTGATAACTGTTTGCAGACCATCCTCATCATCACATTTTTAAATTTTATTTGTTTGCCTGGAAAAACTGCTCTAACTGGCAAAGTTATGTGTTTGGATTTCAAACACCAGGCTGATTTCCAGCCTCTGGTGTTGAACAGATTCCACTGCAAATCAGCACCCGTAACCCCAATAACCTTCATTTAGTTGCACAGCCCCTGACCTGAATCAGTCCCTCAGTCATTTAATTTGAGGCTCATGATTAATTAGGTAGGTAGCTTGTGTTAATCAGCCATTTGTTAACTGTCAAAATGCCCCCACCTCATGCAAGACTGGGTTCCTCTAGCACAAGATGTCCTGGCAAGGTGGAGCAAGACAAGGAGCTGGTCAGGCAGATCAGTGGGTTTGTGTCAGCTCCTGTTGTGTATTTCATCTTTGGCAAAATTAGTGCAAATTCTCTTTTTCCTCTCCACCTGCCCTGAACTGTGTTTGTAAATGTTGGCTGGCACTCACAGCATATAGCATTAACAGAAATGCTGCCAATTACTTGAGATACACTATCAAAATATTTTTAAGGCAGCTATTTTGCAAGTACAATATGAGTAATGTCTAAAGTCAGCCCCAAAGTTGCAGCCACTGTGATAAACCAGATAAATCAAATCAGTTGGTTTGACTCACATTTCTTATTCATCAACTTTGCAGTGATTTGTCTTTTCTGACAGCAGGCTACTTGCCTTTCAGAGGCAAATTCAGAGAGAAATGCAGACTGAGAGGTCTGCTAAGCAGCCCTGTGCAGAAGCAAAAGGAGTAAGAGTCACAGGACATAAGAAAATGTCATATAAATCACAGTGCATAATAAAAATGATCCTACCCAGATGACCTGTGACCACGGGTGGGCAAAGAAACCATTGTCCTGAGCAGAGACCACTGAGCTCTCAGTACTCAGCTCATTGCTGTGCGCCAGCTGACAAGTTAAGCTAAGGGATTGCAAGCACCTTTGGATAAAAATGTACCATAACACCTTCTGCAACACTCCCAGATACCTAGTGACCAAACCCAATATAATAAGAAAAGCTTTCAGATTCAGACAATTCACAATTTGAAGTGTGACTGCCTCTTGGCTACCAAAAATACAGATAATTGAATCTGAAAGTTGTAAAGTGCTCAAAGCAGCCAGCTCCAAACAAGCTCATGCCATTCCCCAAGAGTCTTCATCCAGCTCTGGAGCTAAGCAGCATACTGATTTTGGAATAGCACAAGCCAACTGAGATTTGAAAATTAGCATAACAGCTTAAATTGCTTTTGATTAATTTTTCTTGGTGATGAATTCATCTTTAACTTAAGATATTAATTCATTATATTCTGCAACATTAACCAAATGACAGGATTTCAGAATTATGGTTTTTCTTTGAGTAGTTCGTTCTGAATTAAAATATTCACCCCATTTGTACATCTGGTCCCTTATTCTTGAATGAAGGTCAATGTTGAAGCTAAATCAAGGGAAAAAGCAGGGACTATCATATTTGTAGTTAATTTAGCATCTCTAAGGAACATTCATACTCTGGAGTTTTAAGTTCACAACTGTTTTGGAAACTGCTCTTTCTAGGCAACATGCCATCACTAAGAGAACTCTTGTGTACCAGGAGTTCCTCATTATTCATTTCACTGATGAGATGTTTTGGGATGAATCATGCATTGCAAGAGTTCATTTTGAGGTTTGTCTTGTACGCATCCCCGTGTGAAACATCCAGTTCTAGCATGAAAAATTAATCTGGTGCCCTGAGGCATGGAGGTGACAAGCAGATATATCCCTTGATGATGAAAGAATGGAAATCTTGTGAGTTGTGAAGTTGGCATCATCACTTTTGAGAAGACTTTACACCTGGAAAACACCTGATGAAGCTATTAAACCCCAGGTGCACTCTTTTACCCATTGGAGTCAGCAGCAATGCACCACCAGACCAATATCTTTTACTTTTAAACCCCTTTTTATTAAAAGAAAACAAACAAAACCAGCTAATAAACATTCCGTAATTCATAAGAATTGGGCCTGTTAGTATATTAATCTCCAGGAACAGGAGAGACAAGTTTCTCTTGCTGCCAAACAAACATAACACATCCCCAAGATCAAGATTTCAGTAGGATCTCTTACCTCAAACTAGCATGTTTTTAAATTGTTCTATCTGAAAACAAAAAGGCAAAGTTCCCTCTATTTCAGGCAGGGATGTCCAAAGAAGGGCTCACTGCATGCTTGTGTCATCCTCTGTGAAAAAAACTTGTGTGACAAACAGACCAGAGAGGTTGTGGATACTTGGAAAACTTCTCCAAATCCTTGGAAACTTTGAAGAATGAGGTTGAATTGGTTTCTGAATAATCTGATCAACTTGAAGATGTTCCTGCTCATTGAGGATGGATTAGACTAGCTGGCCTTAAAAAGTTCCTTCCAACCCAAATTATTCTGTGATTAAAAGCATATAGTGAAGTAGGTATGAATAATTTAAATTTTTGATAATGGTAGGTGGGTCCCTTCAAGTCGTGACAATTCAACATCACACGTACTTCTAGAGATTTGTGTATTTTTTAAGAACCTAGTAGCAGCTTAAAAAAGTAAGGAGTTTATAAGTGAAACTTGCAGACTTTTCCCAGTGGTATTAATTGGTCAGGCAGTCCATGGACCAGTATGTAATGGAATAATTTGGGGGAAAAAAGCACATTTTCCATACTAAGTATGTGTGATGTCGTCACTGCCAAATGGAAATATTACAAGTATTGCAGTAAATTTTGCCACAGACAGAAGTGGACTTTATTTCTACTGGTACCCATCATGCTGTGTTACCAAGAGGTGTGTTAATAGCCCAGCAGCCCTTCCTCCTCTGCTCCTCCATGTCCCCCTCTCTCACAGCAAGGAACAGACTGCAACGGGGCCAGGAGGCCAGGCTGTCCCTCTTGTCACAGGCTGCACTGACTCAGCCAGAGCACGAAGCCACAGCCTCACCCTGTGCCTTGATTTGCACAGAGACACCCTCTGTTTCCCTGGAAATACAGAGCCTCACGAGCAGGGACTGCTGTGTGTGTCTGTACAGAGGGGCAGGCTGATGGTGTCCCTTTGCACAGCAATGATGTTTATGTGCAGGATAAGGAGTTGCCAGCTTCCCCAGGGACAGTGTGCAGACCCCATCCTGCAGTGGGTGCTCCCTGTGCTCCAGCAGCAATGTAGGGGTGTTTTCCAAGAGCTTCACTACCCTTGTTGCAAGTGGGAGATTTTCGCAGCTCATCATCCCTGCCCCTCGTCTGTGACCCCATGCATGGGCAGGGCTAGCCAGGTCCTGGTGTGAGCTGCCATTCCTAAGCAAGAAACAAATGCTGAAAAGGGCTCATGAGAAAGAGTAACAAAAAAGTAGGTGAACAGAACTGTGGCATAGGATATATCTTACTGTTTCTTATATTTCTCTGGCTGCTTCTTCTCATCAAGTGCAATCATAAAAGGCCGTGCTCCTCCCACTTGAGTTAATCAACATTTGCACTGACAGTGAGTAGAGCTCAGGATAAGGAGACACTCTAAAATATGTCCTTATTAACCTCTGTAATCCTCCCTGTGCTTGTTAAAGGTGATGGCAATTTAATATGTATTATTCTGTTCTATTTAATTTTTTTCTTTACATGCCACTTCAGTTTCAGTTTCTATCTGTTCTACCAGCAGAGAGGGGACAAGACAACCATTCTGCCCTTTGCCTTGCAAACCCAGAACCCAGAAGTCTGGGAGAATAGCAAAAAGCCATATTTACAAAAAAGTCACCTCCTTTCTCTTGACTTGTCCTAAATAGAATTATTAGAAACACAAGTGAGTACTCACAAGGGCACTGTCAATTTAAAAATTACTGCATCTCTGCCTGTAAAGTACTCACTGTCCCTTGCCACAAATAAAGCTGCAGCTCAATATAAATGAAGGCAAAGAAGAGGTAGCCCTCTCTATCTCTTTGCAGCAATCTATTGCCTCTTTGCACCTACAGTCATTCTCCATCTTCAGTGGTTTGTTGAACAGTTGCAGAGGAGGAGAAAAGATTTTCATTTTTAAAAAAAAGGTATCAGGAGGTGGGACCCTTCCTGCATTTGTGAGCCAACTGAATGTAAATTGAAAGGTAAAACATAAATGAAAAGAGCTTAATTTTTTGTCTTGCTACAATTTCTAGTAGTGGGTTCAGTGCTTGTCCTTTGTTGCTGTGCACCTTAATCCTTCATTTTTGTTAATTGCTCCTGAATGTTCATTTCTAGAAAGGGAGAGGTGCTGTTGGAGTGGGGCAGAAGTACCCACAGTACCAGGGCTGGTGCAGGCTGCCCTGTGCCCTGCTCCCAGCCCCAGCTGTCCAAACATCATGGATCTGCTGCCCAGCCTGGGGCTGGCTCTAAGTGTCATAAAACTTATGAATAGCAGGTTCTTGTTCCTGCCTTCTGGTGTCTGACCCTCTGCTGGTCACGTTCTCCAGATAATCGCTGCACTTGGAAATCTGCTGTTTGTAAGGAGTGGGATGAAAATCACCATTCTCCTGGCCATGGTCGTGCAGGAGAGGGCACATCCCAGCCCAGGGCCACCACAGCCAGCTCTCATGCTCTTGGGATCTTTTGCTGGTCACTGTGACCCTGAGAGATGTTAAAAGTCCCTTTTCCCAGCCCAACTGCTTGAAGAATGAGTCAGGGCTCTTCAGTTCTCGGTCTCAAGGTTGTTTATTGCATCTTATCTATAAAAAATTTTCTCCTGCCCTGCCGAGGTCCATCCAGCAGGACAGTTCCAGGCACTCTCCCTGCCCTTGGGGCGGTGTTATGTCTTTATCTTAAAAAATACCTTTACAATGTTTACAATTACTTTCCAATACCTATCACCTATGTTAGACAGTGAGCTTCTACTCTAAACCAATCTAAAAGTGCTAACATCACAGCAGAAGATGAAGGCCAAGAAGAAGAAGAAGGAGAAAGGCTGGACACGTCCAGATCCCTTCATCTTGCCCCCTGAACCCCCATTTTAAAAACCCCAAAATCTACTTTTCCACCCCATGATAAATTCACTATCATTCTACCTAAACTGTTTTGGCTTCCTGGTCTTCATGTAAGGTTGGTAATTTGCTCCATGGGTCATAATCAAAACCACAGGTGTTTTGGGTTCCATGCCAGGGCTTCTGAGCCCTCTGGCAGGGGTCGTGGCCCTTCTGGGCAGCCAGAGAGATGTTCTGGGTTCCCACATCAGGCTCCCAGTGTTTCTGGCTGAGGGATCTTCTGCTGTGTGCTACAGCTCTTTCTGGCAATTGGCCCCAGGGAACTTGTTTAGGGAGCAATGCTGGGAGCACTGACCCCACCACGGCTTCCCCTGCAGCCCCTCAGTACAGCTGGGTGCCAGATTTATTTGACTCCACAGACAAGCACATCCCTCAGAACCACATAAAGGTCCTGTCTAAGCTGAGTGGGCTTTGTCAGAACCCAGGAAATTCCTCTGGCTGCCCTGGAGCACTAGAGACCCTGGCAGGAGGCTCAGAGACCTTGGCATGGAGTCAAAGACACCTGTGCCTTTGATTTTAACCCATGGAAACAATTACCAACTTTGTATGAAGATGTACAAGCCACAGGGGTTTGAATAGAATGATAGTGAATTTATCACTGGGTGAAAATGTAGAATTTTGGGGTTCTTAGAATGTGAGTTCAAGAGGTGAGATGGAAGGATCTGGGCATGTCCAGCCTTTCTCCTTCTCCTTCTCCTTCTTGTCCTCCATCTTCTGCTGTGATGGTGGCACTTCTGGATTGGTTTCAAGTAGAGACAGACTGTCAAACATAGGTGATAGGTATTGGAAAATTATTGTAAATAAAGTATGTGTAGTTTTTAGTATAAAAAGATAACACCGCCCTGAGGGCGGTCAGTGTGCCATGAACAGACCTGCCAGACAGACCTCAGCAGGCCAGGGTAAGAATGTTATAGATAAGGAAAAATAAACAACCTTGAGAACAAGAGATGAGGAATCCCATCTTCTTCTTCGGTCTCAGGGCTGGGAAGAAGAGACTTTGTAACACCTCAGGGTCATCTCGACACCAGAGACCTCGTCAGGGCTTCACACAGGAGTCTCCTGCCCACCACTGCAGAATCAAGCACCACCACTCCTTGTCCGAAACAGCACACAGAGACAGCAAAAGTGCCTGCAAAATTCCAGCAAGATCATTCATGATGAAATCAAACATTTTTTCTGACATTAAATTTTAGCTCAACTTTTCCTATTTCCACCCCCACCCAACATCCAAGCTGTTGGAAACACACCACCTACGTGGTGTGAGGATGTTGGGCTGCAGACACTGTGCAGCTTTGCTCCTTGGAAAGCTTCTTCTGCCTTCCCCTTTGGAGACAGAACCAACGTGGGAGAGCTGTGGCTGTGACAGCTCTGCCAGGTCTCTGCAGTGAGGTCCCAGCTGCAGCACCCTGCCTCTTCCAGTGGATGCACACCTCTTCTCCATGCCTCCCCTAGGAACAACTAGGGGAGCCCTTCCCTTCCACAGCTTGCAGTAGATCAATGGAGATCTGTCAGGAGCAAAGAAACCCTAATTCATCCACTCTTCCCCCAAGCACTGTGCTCTCTTTGTCAGCTCTAAGTTTGGGGGAACAGTGTTCCACAAGTAAAGTATAAAAACCAGGGAACAGTTATTACTGCAGCATATTGCTTTCAGCCTACAGGTTATATCAAAAATGCTGGAAGAGCCCTGTCATGGCCCTTAGGAGAAATTTTGAAGTGTCTTATAATAAGTATGCTTTCCAAATCTTCTGTAAGCTTAGCTTCCAGTTATGCTGTAAGATTTGTCTGAATTCAAATCATTTTTACATTCAGAAAAAAAAGGCAAATATTTGTTGAACTCATAATAAATTCAGGATGGATGGATACTAAGAGCAGAACAGTCTATTCTTAGAAATATGTAAATTGGATTTAAATAGATTTTCTCACAAAGGTTGTGCAGGGAGATAATGGGAGGATTACATTTCTAATGTACCAAGCTATTCTGAATTCTGGATGAGTTCTTTCTCTGAAAATTAATTTTTTTTCAATGCTACCAAAAAGAATCCCATAAAAACGGGTGAATCGCATTTTAATCAAATGCTAAGTTTATTCTGGTTAGTTTTAAATTATCTAGATGCTGCTTTGGAAGGATGTTGCACTAGGGGCTGATTCAACAAAACCAAACCACAGTTTCCAGCTTGTACATTTGTTTTCTGGTCTGTTGACAAGGCAAACATGAAGCCCATTCTCTTCCAGCAAGTACCACAATTGGCAATTTTTGGGACAATTCCTCCATGTTCTGAAGGATGCTGTAGGGAAGGGGCGGCAAGTCAGTGCTTTCACACACTTCCCCATCAGGTCAGCAGACTGATGCTGAGCAGCAATGCAGCATTCTGATCCCAATCTCCTGTGGGATTTTGAGCCAAATGGCTTCTGTTCCTGCTAATGGCTACTTGGCCTTTGTCCCCTCCTATGGGTCTGCACACAGCTGTCCCAGTGCTCTGATGCAAAAAGGTCCCTCTTAGAGCCTCCCAAGCAAACCTGCAAGCACTGCAGAGTCAGCTCCTCGTGGGTTCTCCAGAATGAGCTGTATGTACACTCCCCATATTGCTTAAAAGCCTTTTATGAAGCAGTACACCCTGGGGAGCATTTGCTGTCCAGCAATCCCCCACTCATTTCTTTTGCCCCACCAGCCTGAATATTTATGAGGTGGCATGTGATTTGATGGTACTGGTTCCACATGTAGTGATGATGTCATGTGTTTTAGATTTTAAATGCCAGTTTCATTTTGTAGTGCATAATAATTTGTTTCTTTGGCAGTCCATAAAGAATTGCACTGAGTCTTGGCATGCCTGGCTGCAAGGACGTGGAAGGGGAAGCAGGACTTAATGTGCACAAGGGGTTGTACCCAGAGTGGTGCCGTTCATGCTTTCTGCCAAAAACATCATCTGACATCAAGATATGTCTATGCATGCCTGGAACACTTGCTCCTCCAAGTGCTTTGCCAGCAGTGATGAGCAATGCCCTGCAGTATCTGGGCAGTGCATGTTTGGTGTTGAGTCCTACTCAGCAAGGTCTGATGTAAGGATGGGAAAAGGCAAAGCATCCCACTAAGTTTACAAAAACACATGTGCGAGAGACAATCCATCTTGCACAACTTCCACAGCTTCACTGGAGCCATCCTTCCTCTCCCAGACACAGGCATCATCAGATTTTGGGCATATCTCCTCTAAACACTGCTCTGGTTAGAGGCAGCCCACACCTTCAAGCCTCTATTCAAAATTTTTCTCCTGCAATTAGAGCCCTGGGTGCAATCTAACCATCATACATCCTACTTAGTTTTGAACCAGTTTCCAGTGCAGAACAAGAGGGGTACATTTGGGAAACAGATGCTCAAAGAAAAAGACAAGTTGGATAAAGAAATAGGAAAACAATGTCCTTTTTATTGGCCTAAAACACTGCTGGACAGAACTTACACCTCTAAGGGAATAGTAACAGGAACCAGCAAGGCATGCAATACCCACTGCAGTAAATAAAAGTGTTACCATCAGATGCACACACATGTATGAAATTTCATGGCATTTACATAGAAAACAAAGTCCTTCCAGTAATTTCTGCTGCTCACAGAGGAGTCTGTGCCATGCTGGAGCTTCCCAAACAGTGGGATGAATGCTGCTTGCCAGGTGAAGGGTGCTAGCACAGTCCCATGGGCATTGCTCCATGACTGCACCACGGGCAGAATTTCTAAAAGAACTGTAACTTTGTAGTGCTCTAAGCAAATTCATTGAAAGGAGGGTCACTCTCTGGCCAGGACAGTGTAAAGAGCACCCTGCTAGTGCACTGGTAGCAGCATGCATGCTGCACCTACAGCAGGTGGGTCCAGACTCTCTCCTGCCTTTGCTGCCTGTTCTACCCAGATAAAATAATTCATCTTTGTCAAAGCACACCCTGCCTGCACAGGCCCTGTATGATTTTTCATTACTATCTCAGCTGCATCAGTCTGGGGCAAGACTTTCCTACACAACTGTGCAGGCAGGGATAAGCTGTGGCTGAAGGTGGCATCTGCAATTTAGTGGCATTTACTTGGCATGGTGGTGTAGGTGCACTGCACTACACTGCACTATAATGATGTAATTTATTATTGCATTTACATGAATAGAGCTCCTGCTGATCCCCTAATAACTCATCCTAGCATTCATGCCTGAATCAGTAAGAAAAACTGTGCAGATAAAGTCAAAGGAAAAGCTGAGAGAGAAAAATTAAACACCCTGAAAACTGACAAGAAGAAGAGAAATTCTTAAAGGAATTGCTCGCACAACCTGGTTACTGAAATAAACCCATCTATTACTCCCAGTGCAAGCTCCCACAGATGTGGGTGCTTGGTGGGATGGCTCTTGGAGGCATGAAGCTGTCACTGCTGCCTCCAGACATGAGACAAATTCCTCAGGGACAGGCAGGATGGGGTGGGCATCCTGAAGCCCACACTGGGCTGCTCCCCATCCAGGAGCTTGTGGGCGCTCCTTGCTGGTGAGGCTGCCCTGTGCCAGCTGTAAAGGGCAGCCTGCTGCCATCTACCAGGTCAAGAGCTCTGCAAGCAGAGGCACAGTGCAAAACCACAGCGTAACAGGTCAAGCCAGTGAACAGCATATTGCTGTCACTTTAATTTCCTATTCCTCTCTATGCCCTGGGCTGATCTCTGGCCTGAAGGAGCTTCCTCTCCTGAGGCAAATTAAGGCAATGCTAATACCATCTTTATAGGGATGGACACAGTTGGAGAAGACAAGCCTTGAAGAAAACAGTGCTTTCTTTAGGATTGGGACAGGAAAAGAATCAAATAGATCCAGAGCAACTGTTCTGGGTGCAGTCTGGCTATGCTGATCTGTCAGGCTGTTAAAAAAAAGTATCTGGGAGAGCAGAAGGTGTGGCCAGAGAAAAGACGGGAAGACCCCATCCCCATTTCAGCTCCAAGGGAAGGGTGGCCTGTCCACATTTCATGATTTCTATCTGTAGGTCTAGTAGAAGCTATTCTCTCTTCCAATATATCCTGCCCTGCACTCTGAGACTCTCCTGGTAATTATTTTCTCAGCCAGAGCACTCTAATACCGGAGTGTAATAAGCGCAGCACACATGCCTTGGCAGGTTGACTAGATAAGATTATATACAGGGTGACAGAATTTTTAAATTATTACTGACCAGGCCAAAAGCTCAGTAAGAACTGAACATCTTGTTCTTGTGACATATTGAACCTCTTCTCCAGACCAGAGAACTCTGAATAAATTTCAGCAGGCAGCAATCACTTAGATGCACTTCACACTCTCCACTCTGCCACTGCTCTTTAGAAGAGGCCCAGGGGAATGTGTTTGTGAAACAATGACTTCAGATTTTCCCTGTCAGAAATCATTTATCAAAACAGAGAAGTGAAAGATCTCCATCACCCAACAATGGAGATGTCAAGCTCACCAGAGGGTGGTCAGAACACAGCCAGCATGCACGCACACATGTTAGTGAACTGCAAGAAATAAACCACAAATGATTGCTGTTAAAAAATTCATAAAGAATTAGTAGAAATTTCAGCATGCAGCCTGCTTTGGTTTCCAAGGGAGGAATTGTCTTATGGCTGTGCTATGTGTTAGTCTTGCTCAAGCTCCTGATATATTTTGCAGAATTTCAGATTTCTATTACTTTAAACTAAATGTCTCCAGCCAGAAGTTACTCCTTTGGAGATGAGCCTTGAGTCATTGAAATGCATGTGACCTGCATGTAGACATCTGTGAATCCTGCACAGCCTGGAAAAACAGCTGTGGTTGGTACAACTTCAGAACAAGAAGTAAGGAGAGTATCATTCCAAAAGTGTGGAAAAGAAACATGGTGTCACTGTTGGCAGACAGACTCAAAGAACAATAAAAAATATATTTGGGGTTTTTTCCTGCTAAGAGCATAAATAGGATCCAATACCATTTAAAGGAAGCGTTAAACTGAAGACACTACAGCACATCTCATATCATGTTTCCAGTTCTGCAATCCTTAATAAAATCAAACATCCTTATTTACTTAAGTAGACATATTTATTATCCCCAGCTGCAATGGCACCAGTGGAGAAGAAAGATATATTATTGATCTTAGAAACATTGTTTTCTGGATCTCATGAGGTGTTTTATAGAGATATATTTTCTGGGTATCTGTAGGCTCTGCCTCCTGCTAGTTCATCCCACTTGCCCTCGGAGAGCAGCCACTGCTCCCAATATATTCCTCTGACCTGTTTAGTTGAATACTTCCAGCAGTGCACAAGCCAGTGCCTCTCTGGGCAGCCCATTCCTCTGCTCACTGCTGGTGCCATTCGACACTGGCCCTGCCTCTGGGGGCCCAGAGTGCCCCCAAAGCCTTGCAAGGCATCAGGGCTTCTTGTCCTGTCCCTGTGGGTGGGGATGCCCTTCCAGCCTGAGCAGCCTCCTTGGAGCAAAACCATCACGGCATTTCCCAGCACTGAGAGGGAACAGAGGTGCAAGTTTTGGTAGGGTGTCAGCAATATGCTGGTTCTCTCCACATTTCCCTGGAAAACCAGCCAGTCAACACAGCCTGTTGTGCACAGTGGTGTCACTGCTGTGTGTTACCCACCACAGCCCTTTCACACAGCCCTGTGCAACAGGGGAGTGCAGTGAAGTCATCCTGCTCCTCCTCCTCCAGTTGCATCAAAGGAGTGGCTGCAAAACCACTGTGAGCTCTGTGAGACAATCTCCTCTGTGACCTCAGGCACCAGCAGCCATCAGGAGAGGGTGGTGCAGGTCATAATCTTGGTTTTGCTTATGCTTTCAAAGAAAGATGTGAAGGGTGTTAAAAGAAATATGCGAACTGTCCAGACTTAAAAATTAGGTGAACCCCAGCTCCAGAAAACTGGAGAGTTAGGTTAAATTCAGTCAGTTCTCCATGTGCCCCAACAAAGATATCAGTAAAACTGGCCCCAGCAAAGATATCAGTAAAACTGGCCTCCTGAGCTGGACAAAGGCAGCAGCTCCTTTGCTCTAAATGTGCCTGCAGAGGCTGTCTGCAGCATTTGGCCAGGGCAAGCCACTGGTCACCATGGTTTTATCAACAGCTGGAAATAGTTTGTACACAGGACATTCATCACCCCTTTGCTGTGACAGCGCATCATAAAATGTGAAGTTGAAAGGAATGTAATCTCACATCTCATCAAAGAGAAGAAATTTGTTGTGTGTTGCTTTTTCTTTCTTTTTTTTTTTTCAAAGGCAAAAGAAGGATTATCTCCTAAAATCTTTCAAACCCCAATCAACCTCAAGTGGGAAAGTCTGATGCTCTATTTATGGCTCAGTACCTTTGTGTGACTATGCTTAAAACTTTTGCAGTAATTGTTGTCTCAGAGCCTCTCATTCTCAGCTCGCTGTAAATGTTTACTCTTTAGAGCTTGCAGTATTTTTATCTGAGCTAAACACCTCAAGGGACATTTGTCTCATCTAATGTGAACTGATAAAACTTAGCTTCCTCTTTAACAAAGGCAACTTTAAGAGAATTAAGTAATTAATTAATTAATGCTGAGAGAATTAATTTAAATATAAATTTCCAAGACAATGAGGCATTTCCAAAGAGCAAACTCCTGTCTGTTTCACGTGGATGCATTGTGTGGGGGACCTAGAGTACCACCCCCATTGCAGCAGGGCAAGAGGCATGGGATGTGTACTTTGGATTGCTAAGGATGAGACACCTTCATCAGGCTGAGCCTCGGATGCTTAGGCCCATTTTACATCACCCTTTCATGTAATATTTTTTGAACACATCACTGCCTCTCCCTGATCCCCACTGCTGCCACAGCTGAGTGTCTTTCATGTGAGATTAAACAGGAAAGGTGAGCAGACCTCATAGAGTCCTTGACATATCTCCAGGATATGTTTTCTGGATGGGATCCCTCTTTTGGCCATAGTCATTTGCTCTGGCATTATTCTAGAGAGGGATTTTTCTGACAGGGCTTTGGAACAATTGGGCCTGGGGGTAGATGAGTATGTTTGTATGGTAAGGAAGGTGTTGCAGCTTTTTCCTAAGGGCAGAAAGGCTTTTAATTCACTTAATCCCCTTTTAAAATGTATACTGCCCACCCACTGCAGTCAGATCCTTAGAATAAAGTTGCTGTCTCCTGCTTTACCTGAGGGCAGCTGGGCAACCCTGCTCAGACTATCTCTCACGTCTAAGGATCTCCATTTCTCATGCCAAGTGAGAACAATATTGTAACCAAGCACTTCTTCATGAGAAACCAGCTCTGTTGTGAGCACAGCTGTGCCCTCCCAGCCCCAGAAGGCCACGGGGTCCCTCCCCAGGACACTTGCTTTACCCTCTGGGTGAGGCTGGAGAGTGCAGGCAGGGCTGCAGTGTGTGTGGAGACCATGCCAGCCCTGATGAGGGCTGACAGAGCATCACCACTTGTCACTGAATTACCAGCACACGATTTATGACCACACTGAATTCAGTGCTGCCCATATCTCTGAAACAAAACCATGAAAGAGAATTGCAGCTTGAGTCAGTGGCCATAAATCAACCAATCCCCAAACCTCCAAGATGTCAGGGGATGAGAAATGCATGCACTTGTAAGCGCTCCTAGGCTCACACAGTGGGCTCCTTGGAAAGCAGATCTGCATTTCATTTGATTTGTCCCATTAATAATAAATACAGTACAATACATAGTGTATTGTCTCCATTTTTGCTTTGTTAAAAATACCTCTACTCTTTCCTCTATTCCTTGTTTTCTCCTCTCCTAGTAATAACATTTATTTTTAAAATGCTCCTAGCATTTCAGTTGAGTATTAATAGGAATCAACATTTAGCCCCCATTGCAAATTGTCTCACAGATTAAAGTGAAATGCATGACACTACTCAGACATAGCCACATCAGGAGAGAAATCTCACAAAAGCTGAAAAGAATAATTTTCCCTTATGGATTAGACCAGAGAAACTTAGATTTTCATGACTTGGGTGCCAACAATTAGACCCTAAATTCACACTAATTTCACAGTTCATACCAACAGTACTTATATTGGTTTTCTGGGATGCTTAGCAACAGGCAGCTTAAAATGTGACACACTCAGATGTTTAAATATGAAATTGGAAGTTTGTGTTTAGGTACCTGTCTTTCAGGAACCTGTCACTGTTAGCTACCAGCTGCATGGGTGGTTGATTCCAGACCAGCAGTGGTGCTGGGACCCCAAGTCACCACTCCAAGTGTGTATCACACACAAATGTGTTTTGTTTGTCAGGATGCACAATGTATGTCACCTGTATGACAATGTATGTCACCTCCCCATTCTCACTTTGGTCTTTCATTCAGCTCCTGTCTAAAGATTAACATCCCCTTGCCATTCCTGCAGTGGTGTCCCTGTTTGGGGGCTGAGGGGATCCTGCAGAGCCAGGTCACTGCCCCCAGCCCCATGAGCTCAAGGCCAGGCTGCTTCTCCCATCCCTTTTATAGACTGGTAGCTCTGGGCATCTCTCAGGGATGCACCCATAGCTCCAGCTGCTGAGTTAAAAATACTCTCCTGTCCCTCATTATTCAGCCCTGCAGGTCAAGGCAGGACTTTGATCTGAACAGAAAGGCATTCCCAGGGATATGGTTACATATAGCACATTCTATAAAAGGTCCTCACCATCAGACTTTTTCTTTGCTTGGTACGTTTAAATGACATGCACACGATGAGGGCACTGTGGGAACAAAGCAAGCCCATAGTAGGACCCTGTTTGATTCAATAAACCTAAAAGCTGCAACCAAAATGGGGCCCTTCCTTGGCTTCTTCCTTGGCTGTTTTCTAGTGAGAACACACCTATCTTGGTGTTTGATTTACTCAAAGCAGCTTATGCTTACCCAGCACAGCAAAAGTGTGTGGTCTGGGAGAACATCTCTGCTCCTGGAGCACTGTGTGCTCCTGGTTGTGTTGTAGAACAGGAGAAACTGGCTCTTTTACTGTTTGGCATTTTGGCAACCACCTGTCCCTGTGGACTCTGGGTGGAGGATTTTACTGGATCCCCAAGCTGTCCTTTGCTCAACATGGAAGACACATTTGTGACCAACCATGGGTGACTTCATCACCTCCAGTGTGTTTCTGTTTGTCAGCTTGTATTTGACAACAATATAACAGGCTATCCTTCAGCAATTATTGTATCAATGAGTTTTTTAACCAGCCATGTTCATGACACAAGGAAAGGGAAGATTTTTAAAACAGCTTAGGTAAAGTTTATGTAGTTATTAGAGCTGGAACTTTGTTTCTTTTGGGCAGGTTCCTTAGGGTTTCATGCCACTTGCTTAGGTCAGTTTTGTGTGAGAGTTTTGCCTAAGGTGTTTGGTTTAAAGCCTGCTCATTCAGTGGTGGCAGCTGTGGGTGTGCCAAAGATCTCGGGTGTTTCTTATTTTGGTTGGGGGGGCAGGGGGAGGGAAGTGTGCCTGTAGCTTTTCCTGCCATTCAAACAGCTGAGGTTTTATATTTTCTTGATTATTTTTGGAACAGGTTGGGGAATTGAGGAGGTACAATAATTTTCTTCCATAGGAAAAGTTGCATCAGCTGATACTGCTGGCCATCACCAGCACCAAGCTATGGTTCATCTCAGCCAGAGGATTTGCTGCACAGGCTTCAGTGACTAGGGCTGATTACACGCAGGGAAGAAATAAAGACACACTAGCTCTGTTCAACCAGCAGGCCTGTAAATCTGAATGCTCTCCATGAAAGTCAGCAGTGTCACACAGGTGTGACTCACTCACTGCGGCCAGCTGTGCTGACCCTGCTGTGATCCCAGCAGCTATTTTTCACATGGCTGTCATTGCTTTGCCCATTAAAATCTGCAGGGTGAATGGAGAGAAGCTCTTCCCTGAGAAGGGTGCCAAGGAAGCACAGCTCTGCCAGCTTGCCCCATCCACCCTGGGTGAGCAGAGCCTCGTGTGGCTGCCCTCATCTCCAGGGCAGCTTCCTGCAGGCAGCTCATCTGCATGAGGCCCTGCTGAGGAAGGAGAGCAATAAAGTACAGGAGGTACCAAACAGGCTGTGAGGAGCCCAGCCCAGCCAAAGCTGCTGTCTGGCCCCAAGCTGCCGTCAGCAATTCAATCAAGCAGCCCTGACACAGTAGGAGAAAACCCCTTTAAAGCCAGGACCAGCAATTGGGCTCCCAGTGCACAACACTTGTCCTGCACTGAGGGGTTGGAGGCCACCAGGGCAGTTGTTCCACACCTCACTGCTGGTGCTTGCACTGGTCTGGTCCTGCCTCACCAAGAGCAAGCACATCACCCCGGGTCACCCCGAGGGCTCCCTGCCTTACACTCCTCACCAGCTGCCCATGGGCAGGGCTCAGATCCCTCACCGCTGCAGGGGGTCACTAAATATAGACTGCATGTTTTGGAGGAACGTGATGTGCCCTGGGATGCAGGAGGCACGGTGGCATCTTGCCCTCTGATTACAGAAGTCCTAACAAGGCAAATATTTTTCCAAGTGGAGTCCTTCAGTGAATTAACTTTATGCTTAATTACAGGATAATGTAGCACTTTCACAGATACTTTCTGGCAAATTTATTGTTTGCCAGAACTGAGTTTTAAAAATAACTTATTATCACAATATTGACAGATTTAAAAAAAAAAAAACAAATCCCAGAGTCTGTCACTGACCTGCCACTCTTGACATCCCAAGGGGCAGGACTTTGAGAGAATGAGTTTGTAAAATGCTACAGCAGTCAAGAGGTTTTGATCTGTACCATCAGGCAGATGATGATATGGTGGACACACAGCCAGCAGCCCCTCCTCCAGGACCTGCGTGCTTCCAGCCCAAGCAGAAGCAGAGAGGATGCAGGAATCAGGACTGGCACCTTTTTCCCTGAGCCAAAGAAGAGTTGCATATAACAAGGAAATGCAAAAACCAAATGGTACATGGAGCTTCCAAGGCTGATGCCTGTCTCAGAGTCAGGAGAAATAAACATCTTCTTATTTCATTGCAGTTTCCACATGGAGAAATAATGTGCTTACTGAGGCTGATGTCAACACAAATTATTTCAGGTAACTCCATGGGGCTGTGTGTGAAGAATGGCATCTCTCATCAAGAATAAAAGCATGAGAATCTGCTTCTAAGTTAATGTGCCATGCAAAATGAGCTGGAAGTCATCGAGACTGTGAAAGGGCCTACCAGTCTGGAGATGGGAGCCCTGACCAGCAAAGACCTACAGACAGCCCAATCCTCTGCTCACAGCTGAAGAGGTACAGGAAAGTGCTGCTTCCTGTTGCTTATGGGGTTTATCATCACAATATTCCTTATATCTGATGGGAAAAATTAGGTAACTGCCTGCATTTTGCAGTAAGGTCACCCTTGCCCAGAGTCATCTCAGCTACATTTAAGCACTTAATTTGGACACCTGAAATTAGATGTTTAACTACTTTAGACTTCCCTACCCATCTTTGATGTTGGTGGGCAGCCAGAGGGGGAACCATCCCTGGGGGTGTCCCAGCAGATCCAAGGACACCTTTTTCAGGTTTTCAGGAAGGTCTGTCCTGTACCTCTCCTTCCCTGGAGCACACCTGTGTCTCACAACTTTTAGGAACTGAACAGATCCCAGCCATGAGGCTGAGCACTGGCAAATCCAGAAAATTCTGTCCCTATCATAAGCTGTTTCCTGCCTGTTCCAGTCCATGAAGCAACCCCTGAGGGCCATTCCAAACTGGAGTACGTGTTCTTTAAAGGCACCTTCTGCCTCTTATTTTGTTAGCAGCCTGCTCTCAGGCTGAGGCTGTCTGAAACACACAGTTGTGCACCTCAGGTACATGTAATTTAGAAGACACGCTGTCCTTGCCTCTAGAGAACGCCGTGGTAACTCCTGTGCACTCTGTGCCCGTGTCACAGCAGGACCTGGCACTGAAGGACATAAACCACAGCTACTGCAGAGCCTGCAGGGATTCCTTACAATGTGTGTAATGGAAACAGGTGACATTTAAACAGTACACTTAAGTACTTTTTTAGTTCCCATTAGGGTTTCGGAGCTCTCCTCTATTTAAAGAATAAATTTCTGACACTTAAAAGAAGATAAACAACTGTGTTTGAAATCTTTAACATAAAACAGCCTCAACTCTGCTCTTTCTCTTGATAAAATTGTTCAAATCACTATCAAAATGTCTCTGTTGAGAATATGGAAATGTTTGGATTAATCATTATGTTTACTTTCTAAAAATGGATGCAAAGAACAAAACAGAATCCAAATATACGAACATGTGGAAAATGCACATGTACACAAAGGCAGTCAAGAAACAATGGAGGATGTAACAAATGTTTGGAAAGAAGTCAGTATCAGTGTCATCCAGGAAAGACCACCCTCCAAAATACAGAACTCAGGCCACTTTAGCTAATATGGCACTACCAGCATAGCATAGTGCATGTTCACAAACACAAGTGAAATCAAGAGGACTGAAATAGTTATGGATCCCTTGGATCCACTACAGATCCTGAAAAACATAATAATTTCTTATACCTTTGTTTTACTAAGTAAAGGGACAGCTCCTGGGTGATTAATAGGGCTGATGATTTGGGACAGAAACTATTTTGCCTGTGTGATTTTCCCTGGTATTTCTGTGTTCCTTACTGTGTGCTTGGAGGCTGCAGGGAGGAGGTGGGTATTCCATCATGTTGTACAAGAGGCATGTGTCCAGCTCTGCACTGAGGCATTTTTAAGTTTAGGATGGATGCCAGGACCACTCAGGTAGGTAGGGAGGGCATCCTCCTTGTTATCCTGACTAGACACCAATTTCTCACTGGTCTCTTCTGCTTCTCTTGTTTTCCTCACTGCAGGTATCTTCACTTCTATAAACTCCCTACTGAACCACTGAATGTTTTTCCTGTTGTGACAGCCAACTGGGTGCCCAGCTGGGGCCCCTAATTTGCAGTGAATGGATAAACCCTCCTGAAAAAGGTGTCTATGTGTCTCCCTAAGTTAGCAGTAAGAAATAGTTTGATTCAAGGGATGCTTTACTGTTATTTGCCAGGTGTCTAAATTAGGTAGATCAACGTCCATCCTTCTGTGTTTATTCTCTTTCTCCACTTTTCTACACCACATGGCTTTTTTAACCTACATCTATAGGTTCCTAATGTGTTTGCGGCATAATGGTTTTAGGACCACATGATAACATGAGGTTTTTTTACCACGTGGTAAAGTGGTTTTAATTCCAAATATTGCTCACATTTATCTGTGTCACTTTTCCTTACAGTCAATTTTTCTCATATATATATTTTCAGCTTTGGGAAATTCACCTTGTTGGAAGTTGATTGTCCCTTCTGCTTTGGCCAGGGTACAATAAGAAACCAAGACTGTGTTCAGCTGTTGCTGAAATAAAAGGCTGCATTGGGTTACCTGGTGGTCCAGAGTCCAGCCATGCTCAAGCTGATGTTCAGCCTGATGGATTAGAGCCTTGCACCACGGCTCTCAGCACCAATGTCCCCAGGAAATTCTCATGTGCAGCAGACAGACTCTCAGACACCCCTGAACATCACCGAGTTAATGCAATCCTTCATGCAGACACTTAATTTTTTCCATTTTGCAAGTTGGGCCGCATGTGTTTGGTGTTGGTGATTTGTCAGTCAAATTTTGGAGCCGAGGGCAGTTGGCAGGGCGGTGACAGCTGAGGGCAAGCTGGCACTGCCCCAGCAGTGCAGGAGTGTTGCTGCAGCAGCAGCAGACAGGGAGGGAGGCTGCAGGGAAGGAGGGCTGCTCCCCGGCTCCCCGGCACGTTCCCAGTGCGCACCCCGGTGTGAGAGCAGGCTTTGTGGCTGCCTTCACACCGCCGTGCTGATCTCGAGCAGACTTGACATCAGGACAAAATGTCCCTGCCACATGGGATTTTTCAAGCTGTACCAGAGCTAGACCCACATTTCCAAAGTCTGTTTTCAAAGTCACTCTTGGAATTCAAGGGCAAATCTGGTGATCTGGTTGTGTCAGACTGTGTGAAGCCAATGGACTAAGTGCATGTATCTTTCCATCACAAGTTAGTTATCCCAGCTGCTGCGGAAAAAAGAGACTGAGCCAAATACAAAGCAGAAATAGTCCTTCCTATTGTGTTACTTTTTTTTGTCGATTAGTGACAGGAAACACCATGTAAAACTCCATAGGAGCTGTGTCACCCCACTCAGGTGGGGAGAGAAAAGGAAATAAAGGGTGTTTTTCAAGAAATGGGAATTGCCTTAAAAACAAAACAGGATTGACAGCTCCATGTAGCATAGTCTCAGTATTTGTACTCTGCTTTCTGGCGGCAGCATTTGCCAAGGGAAGCCCAACAAAACCTTAACAATTTCTGCACTGCTGAGAAGATGGAGACAGGCAACATTACCAGTAAAATAATCAGCACTCCAACTGATGAACTATAAGGAAGCATTTTGTATGGAGCCTTCCTGTTAAAATCTTGAAACTCTCTTTTCCTTTTTGCTGGAAGAACTTTTGCTTCACCACCACCCACTCAAATCAAGGTTACATCAGGCTACCCAGATGAGTTTTGAACCCTCCAGAGGAGGGAGGTCTCACTGCCTTTCTCAGCCTCTGTCCTGATCTTTATCCTAATTCAGATTTTCTCCTTATGCAGGAGAAATTACCTATTTTGCTACTTGTCTCCATTGGCTCTTGCCTTTCTCTGTTCACCAGAAGGCAAGAACAGTCCAGCTCCATCTTTCCTGCAACTCCCACTAGGAAACTAACAATGCACCTAGATCCCCCTCCAGCTTCTCTTTTGGGGCTGAACAAGCCCAGCTCCCTCAGCCTTTCCTCACAGCCAAGTGTTGGAGTCCCGTCCAGCTTAGTAGCCCCTTCTGGACTCACTCATATGTGTCCATGTCTCACTTATACTGAGGAGCCCTGAAATTGATCCAGCACACCAGCACTGAGCAGAGGGGAAGGATCACCTATCTTTACCTGACGGCAACACTTTGCCTAATTCAACCCAGGATGCTATTGAACTTATTTGCTGCAAAGAGAGTGCTGGCATGTCCAATTTTTTGATCCCAGGATCCTCAGGTCCTCTGCAAAGCTGCTTTCCAGCCAGTGGGTCCTGAGCCTGCACTGTGTTAGAGGGTTATTCCCTTCCAGCTATTTTCCATTTGTCCTTACACAATTTTATGGGGGCTCTGCCACTCCAGGCTGTTGAGATCTGTCTGAAATCTCCAGCAACTCCCTCTTAACCACGGAGTTTTCACCACAGAAAGCAACAAGTTTGGCCAGACACAATTTGTCCTTGGTAAATCCAGTGGGGTTGTATCCCCATCTTTTTTTCCTTCAGATGATAATTATGGCTTCCAGGAGGATTTACTCCACTATCTTCCCAGGAGCTGTAGCAAGGCTGACCAGCGTGCAGCCTCCTCCCTGCCCTTCCTGAAGACAGGAGTGATGTCTGCCTTTTTCCAGTCTGTTTATGCCTCTGTCCATCTCCTGAAGGCCATAGCCACTGGGTTGTGTTCTTTTTCCTGGCTAAGGACTCAGCTCTGCTGAAAATAATCATGTCCTTGTGCTCTTAGAGGGCATCAGAGACGTCTGCTACAATACATTCAGCTGCACACCACAGGGGCAGGGTGGATGTTGTGTTGGGATTTTGTTTCTAATTCATTTTGCTTTGCCAAGGGAAGAACTGTCATAGGGGGAAAATCAGCTGTCATGAATTCACTCGTTCTCTTTCTGGGAAGGAGCATCCACAGCTTTCCTTAAGGAGCAGCTAGACTATGCTCAGGCTCTCAGTCTACCTCCATCAATGTTTGTAGTCACAGTTTTCACACTGACACAGCTGTCACTTCAGGCACCAACTTTCTCTCCCAGTTTAGAATGGTTTTAAACCTTGACAGAACTGCACCTGCATGTGTAAATACGGGACATATTTTGTTTCACTATTAAAAAACCCCAAATTTTGAGTATTAAAGCAGATCTGAAGGGTTAGAACTGGGATTACCCCCGATATGCTGGCCACAATCATTGTAACTTGTCAGAGGCATTACCAGCTGTAATTAAAACATACATGTGCAAGTATCTCCCACAGCCAGAGTCTCCCTTTAAAGGATGAAGCTCTGTACCTGTAAAAGGTATCCTGTCCATCACCTCTTACCCACAGCATCCTCAGAGACAGTGGAGAGCATGTCCACTTCTGGGCTGGTCCCAAGTCATTGGCCATGGGGCTGGAGACAGCCTCCAGAAAACCCTCACTTTGTTACCACATTACAAATTGGTTGTGTGGTCACACCCGGAGATCAGTGGTCAACAGCTCCATTTCCAGATGAAAATCAGAGACAAGCAGTGTCCTCAGGGGTTTGTATTGGAACCAGACTGTTTATTGTCTTCATCAATGACAGACAGTGGGAACAAGCAAGTTTTCAGACAACACCCAGCTGAGTGGCATGGCTGATGCACCTGAAGGATGGGATGCCATCCTGAGGGACCTGGACAAGCTCACATTCAAATTCCTGCACCTGGGTCAAGGGAACCCCTAGTATCAAAAAAAGGATGGATGGGAGATGAAGGGATTGAGCAGCCCTGCCAAGAAGGATACTCCATGTGTTTGCTAGCTGGGAAGATTTATACCACAGTAGATTCTGGACAACTTATGGGAAAGGGGAAGTTCCCTGCTCCAGAAGCTTTCCAAGCAAGTGAAAGCTATGCAGCACCTTAATCTTCTTACATCTCGTGATGCCTTTTAAGGGCTGTTCAAAGCCCACAGTCAAGAAGCTGATTTTTATCTGAGGACCTGGCACAACCAAGCTGGCTGGAATGACATGAGCATTCTCTGGCCTTGTGAGGCTTCAGGAGAAAATAGCTTTTCCCACCAGCCCTGTCTATCATCTGCCCAGTCCCGCTGTGATACGAGGCAGCACATGCAGAACCATCTTTGTAGTGCCAGAAAAATCACTGCTCGTTTCCCCGCTGACATTTTGGGACGTGACACCTTCACAGGATCACGCTGGCGCTTCCCGCCGAGCTGCGGGAGGTGCTCTGTTTCAGCCAAGGCACCATCTAAGCAGAGAAACAAGCTCAGCCTCCAGCAGGGCTGGGCAAGGCTTTAATCAGCCATTTATCCAGCTTATTAAAGCATCTATGAGTAGCAGCAGAATTGCTGGATGTCCCCCATGTGAGCAATGTGCATTTCCCAAGTCCCCGAGAGTTTGGCAGCTGCACCAGGGCTCCCCTGTGCAGGGGAAACCAGGGAGCTGGTACAGAGCCTGAGCACCATCTTGGTAGCTTATAAACAGTGTTTTAAGGTGAAGCACAACACACAGGGCTTGTTCTGCCACACAGCTGTGCCAAAACCATTTGAGGCTGGGAACACTGGGTGTAGGGAGTGAGAGAAGGGGGTCTAGGGCATTAATTTAAGTGGAGAACTCTAGCCTACATGAAGGTTGACTTAGCAAAATCTGTCTGCTTATTTGCACTCCCCTGACATTTCCTGTCCTTCTCCAAGCACAGGGTAAATTAGTCATTCAGATTCTGTGAGTTATTTGGGCAAGATTGAAAAATAAATGACAGCTCACCTCCTTGTATGAGGTTGAGTTATTTGAGAAGCAGTGCTGTTTGTGTCTGACATAAGCCTTGCTGTGAGAAATGACGGAGGAGGAGAGAAGAGATATTATCAACTGAAATTGAAAAATTCCTAAGCTCATCACAGTGGAGGTTTCCAGGAGTATCTCAGGGCTTCCAGCATGTAGAAATGGATGAGCTTCATTAAGTGAAAATCAGGAATTATAAGACTAAGTCACACATAAAGCCAGCAAGATCTTTATTTTGGGTAACCCTTCTTTTTTAAACCTGTGATCAGCAGCAAAAATGCTTCTCAGCACAAACCCTCTGGATAAAAGAGAAGAATGGAAAAAAAGCCATCAAGTAGATAGTTTAACAGGGTGATAATAACTTGAAAGGAAGTATTCCACTATCTGTCTTGTTAACTACAGAAAAGGGAGGGCTTGGACCAGAAGCTGCAAATAGTTGTGCATTACTCAGATTTGATCCAGGCTGTACAAGCCTCCCTGCACACTTCCCCCACTAAGTCCCTGAGACCCCTCAGTACATCTCAGAGACCAAAGGCATCAGTGGCATGCCACAGCAGGGCACGACAGCATCCCTGTGCAGACACATCCCAAAATTCATGATGCTGAGCTCACTGCTGCCGAGGTGACAGGAGTTTGTGCAAACAGATTCTGCAATCCAGCACAACACAAACATTGGCAAACGCTCTGGGAACTTCATGTTTATTTATCATAAACTATATTGAAAGCTTTCCCAGTGGCTCCTGACAGCTCCAGGTGGAATAGCCAGTGTGAGCTGGGGGCTTGATGGTCTTGTACTTGTGCGCACAACCCTCCATTTCTTTCAAACTATAGACACACTTTGACTATAAAACTGGTCAGGAAAAAAGAGAAGTGCTCTTTTTGTGGGAGCAGCTTGCTTCCTCTCACCTGTCAGAAGGAAGCTGCATTTCACACACACCTACATTTTGTTTGACACAGGATTACTGGGTTTTACCTTTGCCTTCATTTTTCCTGCTATACCATTTGCTTCAGAATCTGACAGAAATCTTTTGTGAGAAGAATGCTTTCAGATGTAGAAAACAAAATCTGTACACTTTAAAAAAGTAGTTTTAAGTGCCTCTTCCCCTGCCAGCATATTTTAATAGTGTAGCAAAAACTTATTCTAAATATGCTCATCATATCATCATTGCAAATCTTGTGCAGTCAAATAACTGGCAGCTGTTGAGCCAACTGTTTCCCATTTAAAAAAAAAAAACCCAAAACCCAAAATTTATTTATAAAAGAAAATGTCCAGTCAGACATTCTTCCCTTTCTGTTCCACAGATGCCTGTTTAAATTAAACCTCCTTGCATTACTCATTGATGGAGTCCTCTCTGCTCTGCTCAAGGTTTAATTACAGCTTTGTCAGAAGTGAGACATAGTAAATAACAACACATGGTGGATCTGGGTACTGGGGTTTATTTAAGAGCCAAATTTCAAGCTCTTGCTTTCTGTCATTATATCCTGCAGTCCTTTCCCTTCTTCCCCCCAGGCCTACATGTCCCTCCCACAGGCAGATCATTTCTTCTTCACCACTCAAAAGTTCATTTTTGGACAGCCACTTGCTCACACACACATACCCAAAGATCTGCTGCCTGTTAGCGTTTGTAGTTTAAGATATTTGTTAATCTACAACAACTTTCAATAGCATGTTCTTTCAGAGAATGGAAGTTAGCTACAATTACATTTGTTCACTCTTATTTCATTCCCTCTGATGAAATTGCTCATCCCAACTATTGACATTTTCTATGGATGATATGCACATTGAAATGTCAAGTACTAATGTAAGCAAGTTGCTTTTTTCTGTTAGAAAAGATGTTACATGAGTTTCCATTCCAATGTTAATCTACAGCAGATTGTATGAGATAGTTGAAGCACTACACTGAAGGGAAATGCATGGAAAAGATACAGGAAAAACCATGAGTTTATGCTTTTGACTTATCATCCAGAAGATCAATGTGCACAAACATCTTTAGTGCAATTTTTTAGCTTGATCACAGTTCAGGAGTGCTGAGACATTTAAAACAACTTGAGAGAAGATTCTGTAGTTGATGCAAGAGGTAAGGACCTCCTGATACAGCACCTGTAAGAAATGGAAGCTATCAGTGATGCTTGTCTGAGAGAGGCTCAGCTTTCATCAGCTGTCTGTGGCAGTAGTTTGGAAATACATCCACCTCTCAAGTCAAAGCAAACACCAGGCAGAGGCCAGAGAAACCAGTGATGGCTCTACCAAGCACAGCTGAAGGCTGGGGTGAAAGTCAAGAAACTGGAAAACACTTGGCCTACCAGACACCAGGTGCAGGACTTGATTGTCAGGCAGCTACTGAGAAAAGCTGGCAGCCTGTTCTATCCAATTGAAGAAACAATTTTCATTTGTTAAATTAGCTGGTTTCCCAGCAGTTGAATTCTTTCCCACTCCCCCAGTGTGAGGATCATTCCCATTCTTTCAGGGATGCCTGTTGCACACAATCCTAAGGATGCTGTCCCACTGCCAAAGTGCTTGTTCAGCCTCGCTGTGGCTGCTGCACTGCAGGAGCACACACAGGCTGAGACCCAGCATGATGGCACTGGTGACACTTGCTCATAAAAACAAAGAAATTCATTACAGGATGCAGAGGCACGAAAATAGCAACCTCATCCTGAGGTTTATAAGAGGACCTGACTTATCCTGGAAGCATCAGCTAAGCCTTTACTACCTCAGGACCTAGGCAGAGACAGGAGTCCTGATATCTCTGCAGAGCAATATTCAGGGTGGGAGTGCAGCATGCCTGGATGCACTGGAAGGTGTGGATGCTAGAACAAGGAGTAAAAACATCCAGAGTTTGACATTTAAAAAAAAGCAGCATATGCTCTGGCCTTGACCTGTGTGCATCTGGTCATGATTGTGCCCTGACATGTTCCTACTGTGCAAAGGACTAATCTGGCACAGGAGTAGCAGCTGACTGCTCACTACTGCTCCTGCCCCCTTGCCAGCATGGAAGATGATTCCTGCTCTATCAAATGGGGGAGTTTTCTGTTGGAATAGTCCTGATATCCCCAATGAAATTATTTACATAAGCACTAGAAAAGAGAGAAGGCTGGGACATGGTTCCTTGCACCAACCAAGTAAAACCAATCTGGTCATTCAAGGCTGAGAGCCACCAGACAGAAGACAAGGAATGTGTATTCCTTCTGCTGTGGGAAAACTGGAGGTAAGCAAGCAAAGTCCTAAGAAATTGAAACATTTGTTTCTATCTTCATAGATTTTGTGAGTTTTATTAATTAATAATAGAAATAAAAAGAGAAGAAAGAGAGGCAAAGGAAATAAATTGATTAAATTTTTGACATAGTAAGGCTGGTGTTTTGGTGTGCACATGTCAAATGTGGTAGAAAATTATCTTGATTTAATAACATTTTTTACTTCAAGTACAATTCAGAGGGAAACATTCACAAACTTCTATAGTGGTGATTCAGGTGAGAAATAATTTTATGACTTCAGAAAGATTTTAAGTTTTATTACTCACTTAATGAACTAGAGCATATGTCACACGAATTCTCACATACATCATCCTGTCCAAGGGCAAAAATGTGAACTTTTAATTTCTACCACAGAAGCTTCTAAGAGAAATTGGATGCTAAAATTTTTCCAGCTGTCTTTGCAGTTCTTCAGTTCATTGAGGTTTGAAAGCTTCTAAAAATGTTACAGTCTAGCCAAGGTCAGTTTGTAACAAAGCTCATTCTGTTTGACCTGTGCAGCGCACATTGCAAAGTATTCACTACATTTTATATTAGTCTTTGCAGCAAAACATGTGAAGGTGAAAGTGTGCCCTTAATTTTGGTTCTCTTGATTTATGTTTATAGGGGTCTGTTTACAACAGTACTTGTCTGCATCTGCATGGAGAACAAGATTTAAGAGCATATAGGGGTAGGTAGCATAAGTTTTAGGCTAAAAATAATTGCTGTTATATGTGAAATATCTCCAATGACTTTAATGGCAGTTCCATGCGTCTAATCCTGGTTTACATGTTCAAAGATGGAAATGACCTTGGGTCTGTGGTTGGAAGAGGGCTGTCAAATAGGATCCCTACAGCCAGAAGGCGTGACTAAAAGAAAAGATGGACCTAGAAAGACAGTATTTTTCTTATCCTTAACTTTCTTTGCGGTTTGTATTCACAGGCTTTAGATATTTTGTAACTGTTCTTTTTCAGTTTGTCTTTATCTGTGAAAACCCAGGGCACTGGGAAGATTTCTCTGTCTGCTCTGGGGTGTCCTGACCCCCAGGGGAGCTCTGACTTTGACGCTCATCCATGGAGAAAGTTTCCCAGACTTCAAGACAGACCAGAATCCACAGAAGTGTGAAATAGATTATAGAGAGTAGTGTAGGTGTGCCACTTGGTGAGAAATTTAGGTTTTGGGATTTTTAGTATGTTGTGGATGGAAGCAAGATGGAGGGCAGAGGGTGCTGTCCTGGGCCTCTTCTTCATGCTTCTTCTTCCTTCTTCTTCATGGATTTGGGTGGCACTCTGTAACTGGGCAGAAAAGTCCCCACTGGGGGCTCTGTGGGATCAGTTATTGGGTTAAAAGGGAAAATAACCTACGTGTCATTTCTTTATTGGAGAGTTTAGTCTTCAAAGACCCTGTAATAAGAGATAGTTAACCATTTTGTGCCTTCTAATGAAAAGCTGCTGAACTCACAGTAGTGAGACTGTTTCACTGATAAGAAATAATAAACACCTGCGTCTGAACATGAATTACTGTCTCAAGTTCCTTCATCCAGACCCAGAGAAACCGATATTTATCCTGCTCATCATCTACTCATTGATCCATCCATCCATCTACCTACCCATCCATTCACACAACCTCCCAAAAATGGATTTCCTTCATGCCAGCACTTTTCCCCAGTCTAGGTAGGAATAACCTGCAAGGTGTCAAAGTTCTCACTCCTCCTACCTGTTCCTACTTTCATTCAGTTTCTTGATGGACAAAACTTCAGGATGGCCAAGACTAGGAAACCTGGGACTGGTCTGCTCTGAGGCACATGGAGCCTGAGCCCCACAGAAATTCAGAGGGGCCAGCTACCCCATTACCCAGAGAGGACATTGCACAGCTGTTGGTTTCACTTGGTTAGACAGCCTGGTTTGTGTCTGAGTGCCTGGGAACACCCGTATTCACCCCATAAAGCTGTGAGCACAATCCCAGCATCACTTTGGAGCAGAATAGCTAACCCATGCCAGCCAGCTGCTGGACACAGCTCAGAGCCAGCACTGGGCATGGCCCCTGTGCCAGGACAGACACAGCCCCTGGGCTCACAGGACAACCTGACTGCTCCATGGCTACTCGTGTAGGAGAAGCCACCACTGCCAGGAGGCACCAAAGGAGCACCTGGAGGTTGGGGAGCTGTGCAGTGTCAGGAGATATGGAGCCACTTTGGAGAAGGCTGATGGCACGTGTTAAAGAAGAGGAACATTGGAGCAATCCTTGTGTTTCAGGCCAGGCTGCTGGAGAGTTCAAAGCTGGAAATGCAGAGTGGCTGAGGCTTGCTCAAACCTGGCAGCAGGGCAGGTGCCTTCCCAAGAGAGGAGCCTGCACCTGCACACCTTGCTTGGAGCCTGGGGGAGGTGGGTTTGCTCCTGCTCCATTCAATCAGTGTTCAAATGCGTGGTGGGAACAGCAAGCACCAGGCGCAGCCGGCCCTTGGCATCCCAGGCTTTGCAGCACCGTTGGAGTGAGTGAACCTGACTGTCTGGGTCACTGTTCATTGATTTTCTTTAGGGAAAGATGATTTGCAAAATGAGAAAAGCATTCCAAAGTGAGTGCTTGTTTTGCAGTCAGCACCACAGGCTGAAGCTCCAGACACAGTGCTATGCCAGGACCTGACAATGCAATAGTAGAAGTCATAAAAATAGCACAAAGGCATGAAACTAACCTGCTCTCAAACCTCTTTTTTAAATGATTAATTTAATTCCTGATAACGTATTTCTCACCTCCATTTCACTATTTCTGAGCTGTCTCATTATGCAATAAAATGTTGTTTCCTTTGGCTATTTGCTGTAAAAATGACTCTAAAAAACAGATTGTGAATGAAGAACAACATGTGCCAGTTCTGTCAAAAAAGGGAGACTCAGCTCACAGTTTGGCAGAGTCACAGGAGAAGCTCAGGACTGTGCCAAGAAGGGGGCCAAGCCCAAAATAGACCCTGGTCTGAATAAATGTGTGGTGGGCCAGGCAGCTTAAGCATCTCTTTCTGCCTGCACACCATCTGCTTGCCTTAAACCTGCCATGTTCCAGTTTGGAAGGAAGGAAGGAAGGAAGGAAGGAAGGAAGGAAGGAAGGAAGGAAGGAAGGAAGGAAGGAAGGAAGGAAGGAAGGAAGGAAGGAAGGAAGGACATGCATAGAACACTCTTCCCTCTCCCTCCCTTGTATCTTTAAAATCAGACCTGTCCTCCCATGCTTCTTTCAGGTCTTTCCTGATCCCCTAAACTACTTATCTGCCAAAATGGCATGGCTGAGGCTGCCCACCTCCAGAATCTCCAGTGAGCTTCACATTCTTGTTCTCACCTCGGTGAGCCTTCAGCATATTTGATGTTTCCACTGTGTATGCTTTGAGGGTTCTGGGCTCTTCTGTGGCTCCTCTCCTGAGCAAACCTTCATGCTGGACTTCAATTATCTCATTCATCTTCCTGCAGCCTTTGTCTCTCTGTTTTCCAACCTGACCTCTTCAACTTCATCTAAACAGAAAAATCTAAGTCCTTTGGAGCAGGACTTGTGGACATATCCTGAGCCACTGTGGCTAATTTTGATGAAACATCTATTGCACACACACAGACCAAGCACCACTCTGCAAAGGCACCAAGGACCAGAATTGCTGTGTGTGCTCTGCCTGGGGCTTTGCTCCCTGCTTTCTGAAACCTGGCTTCATGTTCCAAAGATAACTCAACCCACATCATGTGAGCATGTAACTAGACTCCAAATTGCCTGTCTAGTGAAGCAGGACAACCCTTTATGACTCTGCAGGCACTACAGTCATGCCCAGGGCCTCTTGAGATGGCACATGATCTAAAAAACATACACAAAATTATTGTCCCTGTACTGGACAATGAACCAAAGGCCCGCTGACCCAGTGACCCAAAGGCAGATAGACTCCAAAGCTGTAGCCATTTGAAAACTACTCTTGATTAATAGCTAGGGCTAATACAGACATGCAACTTGCTGTGGGATGTTTCCTGGCCCATTTCATTTCCTAGAAGAAGTGCAGCCAGGTATGAGCTTCCCCAGCTCCCCATTATTTCCCATAGCAGGCTTGCATTCTCAGGCCTTCCAACTCTCTCATCTTCAAGCTTTTGTCTCCAAAGCATTTTGCCTTCACATGAATGACCCTGCTCTCCATTGTACATCTTCTCCCAAGTGGCATTCTCATGTTTCCATTGACCTGGCCTCTACTATCCTCTAATTTAGCATTTCTTCATGAATATTTACTGGCATTACTCCAAGCAGAGTCTCTAGCACGTTCTCCTGCCTGCTGCACAGGCATACACATGGGCACAGGTGCCAGCATTTGTGAGAAGCTCGGTGGGAATGTGGAAAAGGTGCAAGCTCTGAAGGTTTGGAGAAGGCCTGCACACTACAAGCTTTTCTGGTCAACAGCTTCATCTTTGTTTATTGAAAATTCAAATTCATCTTTGCTTATTGAAAATTCAAAGCTCTTTCTGATGCTCTTCTGTTGCAGGGATGAGCTCTGCCCTCGGGCATGATCTGCTTTTAAATGTAATGTGAACATGGCTGGGCTGGGAGTCAGGGCTCCCACAGAGATGGCCGTGCCCTTGGTACACATCACCCCGATGCTGCAGTGACACAGCTGTGAGCCTCTGTCACTGGTGGGTCCCAGGGAACTCATCATACAGCCTTGCAAGCCAGGCACGACCTTCACACTGACCTCCTCTGCCCTTCAGGGCAGCTTAGTGTCAAATGGATAAACCAGACCTGAGCTCTAAGGGCTTCCCTGCAAAAGGGAATTTTACATTTCATCTGCTACAGACAAAATAAAGTGCTGGAGCCCCAGGCAGTCTGCAGTGGCTGCCCACGAGCCCGTGTCAGCCGGCCCAGGCAGAATGTCTCACATGGTGCTCTCCTGCCTGCAAGACCTGCTGCTTCACCTTGCAGTGGCTCTGTGATTCACAGCAGTTTATTCAAGGTGTTCAATTAAAATCCCACAACACCCAAACAGATTTGGCCTTTTCTAAATGATTTGTTATTGCAACCAAACCAGTATCTAAAGAGGATTGTTAGAAAAATATGTGTTTCCTTACACAGTTTAATTTCTCTTTAATAAAAAAGACAAGGCACAGTGAAATAGAGGGCTGACATTTTAATGTTATTGTCTACCATAATCCCAATAGAGATTGTAAGAGAAGTAAATGTCAGTGGCAAAATGATTACAGAATAATGAAAATAACTTTAAAAATTACCGTATTTGGACTAAGTTCTCAGGTAAGAACCAACAAAATCAGCACTGTCCGATTTTTCAAAATTTAGTTTATACAATGGTATGAAAAAAAAAGAATACCATCTGTAACACTCAACTCTTCATCCCACTTGAAACCGATGGTTCAGAAGCCTGTGGGTAGTGGGGCTTGGAACTGGGCTCATCTTGAGGAGACTTTCCAAATATTTCACTGGTTTTACTCAAGCAATGCAGTCATTTGCAATACAGTTTCTGACTTTGGTGATTGCTGCCATTCTTCTTCTGGGCTAACGTCCTTGCACATCCACCTTGGCTGATGACAAAGTTTATGGGTAATTCATTATAGTTATTCAGCCATTTCTAGTGAATTAGTGTTATGGATGGGCCACAAACTGCTGAGATCCACACACGAAACTGTGAAGGAACAGCTGCACTCCATAGTGATCTCAAATAGCTGAAATAACAGTGGTTTCTGTGGCACAACTCTCTAAACCAAAATGACATGTTAATGAAGAAGTGCCACTGGCCATTATCCCTAAAAGTTTGTGTCAATGGGAAAAAAAGGTGGAAGGTTAAAGAGCCCAGTACAAGCTGAAAGGGAGACCTCTAGAGATGAGGGGCTGAGAGATGATTGACAGAGACTTGAAACTAACAGCAAATGAAACTGATGGCTAACTGCTATTTGATTTCTCTCTGTTTGAGAAACAGAGCTTCATCAGTCTCAGTAAGTAAACAGAATGATTCAACAGTAAAACCTCTTGGTAGGATAATTTTGTCCTCTTAGCAGAAATAACCTTTAACAGACCAGAGTTTGTCTAAACATTTGTGACATATGGGTATCATGTTGGTTAGCACTATTATCTAAGTACACTTCATTCATAACTGCCCAAATTCACTGTTCCTTTCATAGGTCTTCAGTTCACAGAAGACTGGGTGAAGCATCCAATTTGAATGCAGAAACCACCACCTCAACCCTCATCACCCTGGAAGCAAACCCAGAACCTGCAACCAGAGCCAATATCTGGGCTTTGTACTGGGAAATTACAGCAGGCTGATTGTTTTGGGATCTAGTTTTCCTGGGAAAATCTTGCATTGTGATGGAGTTCATTGAATGGGCTTTGTTTTGGGGGCAGTCAGTGAGAAATGAAAATGCCCACGTGAGAATTTGTTTGGCATGTGTCTTTGGAGGATTTAAAAGTAAAGTATTCACAGTCCTATCCCAGAGTGGAAGACCTGCATTGATTTTTTCCCTCTCCTCATCCATTTAATCAACCAGAATTCATAGCTGCATAATATTCTTCAGGTTACATTTCACTTTCTTTGTTCACCTTATGGCCCTCTTGACACCGTGCAAGGTCTTTCTGAGCACAGTAATAATTAAATACAAGCACCATCTATTTTATTGGAGCCTATATTTATTTCACAACCTCAGAGAATTGCTGGAGAAATTGTTGCTAACATATTTGACTGCAGAGACCCTATCTGGGGCACCTTTCCTGGCTCCTCGGAAGGTTCCCGTTAACCACCTGCCGCTCAGGACCAGGTCTGGAACACATCACCACTCCTATCCCTTTCTAAACTTGTTCTTTTCGTTCTATATAACTTGATTTCAATAAAGCACAGCTACAAAGTTGCTTGGTTTATGTTCCATGGGGCTGCCAAAGATTTGAGCAAATAAGGAGAGGGAAGCTGATTTTAGCCCAAGGCAATCTCTCTATAACCCCCTCCCCAAACAAGCTCACTGACAGCCCGCTCTAGGGACATTTATGTTTTCTCAAATTAAATTAGGTAAAAGTTGATGGTGTGAAATGAAGGGCAGCAGGGTCCTCCCAGACCCATTCTTTCCCTCCCTCTCAAGCTGTTGAGCACAGGAGAGGAGTGACAGGTACCCTGGCCATCAGCAATGGGACAGCCTTCACCCATGGAAATCACCGTGGGGACTCTCTGCTCTGCTGTAGATACCTCCTCCACTACTCATTTTCCTCTTCCTCAATATTTCTGAAGGAGCTGTTTTGAACAGTAAAAATCTGCTCTTGTATCTTAGCCAAAGTTCTCCAACATTCATATGACCCAGCACATCAAAGTGCTGATAGAAAAGACATGGAATATTTGGGGATGATTGATCATCCCCAAATAAGCCCTCCTAATTGATTGCATTCCCTAACTAAATGAAGCGCTGTGGATGCAGCTGCTCAACAAAAGCACGAGGAGGTCGGCTCTGCTTAGATGAGGGAAACCTGTCCCACTGCAGGCAGTGTCTGGGTACCTCCCTGGGAGGGAAGTCTTACCTGTGGTTAAACTGTTCTCAGTGGCCTCAGTGTTCTCCTTGGACTGCATTACTGCACAAGAAACCTCTGAGCAAACATCTGTCTTTGATGGGTCTTCAGTGTCAATTCGCCAAAATTACATTTGCCAAGGAAACAAAAACAATCACAGGAAGAGTAAATATTGGGAAAGACAAGCTAATTCCAGCGTTGCCTGAAGTAACTGGAGCAACAGCATAATGGTGGCAAATCTTGGATGGGTCAGGTAAAGCCCTCTTCTTGGGGAAGTTGTCAGAAAACAGAAAGAGGGATGAACTTGATCCAGCAGCACAGCTGCTGCATTGTTTTATTTTAAAGACAGTGTTTATTTTAACAATTTGTGATTAGCACCATCGCAGTTACAATGGGATATTTTCTCCAACAGCTGCAGCAGATATCTAGGAAACAAAGGAAACACAGGTAGAGAAAAAGAGCTCCTGAAGTAGAAGTTTGTTTCCTGTTATGAACATATAAAATATTGTACACCAGCATATTGTTATTCTAATTTTTGCAGACTATTTTGTCTCTTCTCTGACTTCTCTAAGTGTTCTTCTTTGCCACTGCAGGGAATATTGTGCTAATAAAAGAGACTGCCTTTCTTGGTGGAGTCCTTGAGCGGGAGATTTCTGTTTCTAATTGTTTTCTTATTGTTGGCTTTGAACTTCACATCTTTTGTGCTGATGTGTGCCTTGAAAGCCCTTCTTGGGGAATATAGTATTACTAATGTGAGATGTTGATCAGCCCCCATGGCAGGATGTTTATATACAGAGGAATGTTTTGATCCATGGCTATAGCTTGAGTCTGGATCATGCTTGGGTTAATTTGGATGCTGTTTTCTTTGATTCTGGCAGACTTCCTTCACTGTTTCTTGGGTTTACTCCATAGGTTTCATGTCTTTGATTTATCAATGGCCAGAGAATCATATTTTCCCCCCTTTTTACAGATTTTATGGTAAGTGCTATGTTGTCAGCAGTTCCTGTTTAATATGTAGAGAGTTTTAAATTTATGAGCAGCATATTACTGTTGCTCTGTCGAATTATTAGCAGATTCCACTGAATTTGGTGTGTTTATATAGTATTTGTAACTTTTGATTAAATACAGTGCAGTCCTCAGGATATGTACAGTACTTACATTTGAGTGTTACCAAGCAACCTCACATGATTTTTGTATCTGTGATTGTCACAAGGGACTGTGAGGTGCTGGCTCAAAAGCAAACTTGCTGCTCCTCTACTTGGGGGGAAAAAAGAAAAAAGATAAATTATTCCAGATTTGCCATGCTGACTGAAATCCATGGTTGGGCTGGTCTAATCCAGTCTTCCTTGTCCAGCACCAGCTGAGAGCTGCAGAGGAAAACTGAAACAAATAAACGAACAAAATCTGAGAGATATGTAAGCAATTTACAGTGTGATTTACAAGATCAGAGCACTCTTTGCTGACTTACAGGGAAGGCCTGGGCCAGAAAGTGTCATTACCTTTATTAAACCCCCAGGGCAGCGGACTGAAAGGAGTTCAAGTGAGGTGTGTGGTGGTTTGAGGGGGGTTGACACAACAATGGCAAGGGATGTGGCATTCCCTCCCTTGGCAGAGGAGAACAGGAAAGGCTGGGAAAGGCCACTTGGGCAGCACTTCCACCACTGGAGATGTAAGGGAAGCTGGTGGATGCTGATCCTCCCGTGGCTTGGCATGTACCTGGACATGCTGCCCGCAGAGAGGTGATTCTCCCAGCTGGGGTTAATTACCACTTTGATGAAGAAGAATATACCATGAGAATTGCTACTACTGCTGGTCTCACAAAAGGACCAGGTGAAACCTGTTCAGAATATTCATCTTGCTCATCCTGGACAAGCGGAAGGATGAAGGATGGGATTCAGGAAAGTGCTTAGAAACTTTTCCTCAAGCAAGGCTGTAAAGAGTGATCAGAAAAACCTGCCCTATGACCCTGGGACCTGCCCCTCCACCAGGTGCCCTAATGACAACTTTATTTCTCATGGGCCCCTGGCTGTGGAGGATGGCCCACTAAGGTGATTACTGCCCAGCAATCTGATCTCTCTTGAGAAGAATTCTCAATTCACTTTCCCCATAAGCTTAGGAGGACCCAGAATTCACATCCCTTTCACCTTGCTGTCCTGACTCCCCAGGTGCTGCCTCCCATCTCTTACAAAATCTCCCCCCATATATGCTGCAGCAGCAAAACTACAATTATTTCAGGGGCATGTATAAGATCCTTCTTGTAAGATCTTTGGGATGGGGGATGCCCAAAGTAGGGTACACTGTCTTGGTCCAGAAAGAGGTCTGATTGTGGGTTTAAGTAGTTTTGCTAAAGGAACCAGTTGAGTAATTTTGCTAAAGGAACCAGTTCTGTGCTTACTCCACACTGCTGGAGTAACCACAATCCTCATTTCTGACTCCCTCCAGAATGTTCAGTGCCTGGCAAGATCAGCTCTACACACTCGTCACAAGCATCTCAGCAACCCAAAGTCAGAGTCTGCCTCCAGACTCTAAGAAGAGAATATGAACCATCAGGGTTCATATTGTCATGGTCCCCCTGAGTTGCTCTGAAATGATACAGCACAAAACAGGATGCAGAGATCTTCTTCAGTGGGTATTTCTGGAGCATCTATAGGAATCAGCAGGCTCTCATAAAACCTTCGTGAAGACGAAGACATGGTCTCAGAAAGTTCTTCATCAGAATTCCCATCCCAAAGACAGATTCCATCCTTTACACCAGCAGTGGAGCAACTCCTTTTGAATATGCAGTAATGGTGGGGGTTATTTTCACAGAATATTTGAAGCTCTTCTAAGTTGTCTTTATGCTAGTGCTGATGGTGTGATTTTACAAATGGCCTCTGCTGCTGTGAAGATAAGCCAGGCTCTGCATTAATGCTGTTGCTGCACATTCTAATCCAGCAAACCACCTCCAGCTCTCTCAGCTTCCAAAATAGGAGCTGTCAAACAGTTTTCTGTTCTGTAAAGATTTTAAGAGTCTTCTGGACAAGAAGAGTGTCTCCTAAATATAGTCCAACATTTTTTATGTTCATACTGGTTTTCTAAGAACTTTTACCAGGTCTCCCAACAGTATATGGAGGTTTATAGCAACTAAACACCTAATTTGGACAGAATGCCTTCATTCCATTTTCTTTTCTCAATCATTAGGGCATCCTGGACAAAGAGCCATAAAGATAACATTTGCAATGTAGTGTTTTCGAATATCGATTTAATAATCCTCAGATCAAGATATGAAAAGAAGAAAAAATACAACATATATATACATTTAGCATATTGAAAGGCACATGTTTATCTGCTGTAAATCCATCTGACCCCACAGTGCCCAGCAAATATCTATGTGCAGCAATTCACACTCAGAAACAGACACAAAAGTCACAGTGGAAGAACTTAGATCAAGCCACTAGTGCCTGCATTCTTCTCTAGAGGAAAATCATTTAAAGCCTCTAGATAGAGGTTTCCAGCAGAGCCCAATTTCACAATCCATGCTGGGTTGGGAAGACTGGGATGTGTCTCTGTGAACAACTTTCATACATTAGTGCTGCACATGCAGCAGTGAAGTGCAAATAACATCTGGTTCTCAACACTGTTACATCAAGGGGCATCCCCCAGCCATTAGTCCAGGTGTTAATCCTTCTTCCAGTAGAAATCAGAGAACACCTGGAATGGGAGAAATCCTTTGGGAACAACAAATCGGAAAAACAACTTTAACTTCAAAATGCGTTTTAAGGCAAGATTTTCAAATGTACCTAATGTCAGAAGCAGGTACCAACCATGAAATTTAAAACACTCAGCAGGTAAGTTTGTGGGAGGTGAGTGCCAGGTCAGATGTACAGATGTACAGATGAAGACAAATGATGCCTTGAAGAGTATCCATTGAGGTGGATAGGATGGAAGGAGGGAGAGGCAGTCAGGGTGCTAAGGCAGGAGCTCCAGGTGGTGAAAGCAACTTCTCTGTGTTACATTTGGACAGTAAGGTTTCCACACACAGGCCTGATCTCCACTGGTACTCCCAGATGCTACCTGGAAGCAATCTGCCCCAGGGGGTTCCTGGGATAGAAGAGTACCAGGATGAATTAGAGCACAGGCTTCCCAGGACACTGCAGAGATGAAGCCAAGACAGTGAAGGAAGGGACATAGTGGGACAAAGCCAAACATCCTTTTCTGCTGGATTTCCTTTTCTTGACTCTACCAAGTCCTGGTAGAGAAAAGTTTTGTTCAACACAAAAGACTGAATGATATTTCATTCTGTTGGCTGTGTGCCATCCATAATCCCAGCTGATGTTTTATGATGCCAGCATGGGGTCTACATTGACATTTTCACTGAGGGCTTCAGGTGTCAGACTTGTACCCGAGGAGTAGTTAGATTTACTCCAGGTTTCCCCCCCCCCGTTTTCACTTGTTTTCATTTATATGTGATTGGCATGCCTCCTTTCATTTAGAACATAAACTCCCCTCCTCATAGCCCACTCAGTTCTTAAATGAAATTAGGTACAGAAATATTTTTAACAAGCTATATTTCTTTCTCAGAATTCTGACTTTTTATAGGGAAAAAGACCACAACAACAGCAATAGGAGAAGCTATTTCAAGAGCCCTGACACCTGACCACTTTCTATGGCCCTTTCCCATCCTACTTACCCATTATCTGCTATCAATTCCTAATCTAGATGAGGGATGTCAAAGGGTAAATACCTGTCTTTCCCCTTTAGTACCTAATTTGAACCCATTGTCTATAAATCTGCTTCATTTCTATTTGAATCTCCTCTAGTTAAGCAGCTCTGCAACCTACTGGGACAACTAAGTAATAAAAAAGAAAAATGACTACTCACTTAGAATCATAAAATCATATAAGTTGGATAAGACATTCAAGATCACTGCATCTGGCCATTAACCCAGCTCTGCCACTAAACCATGTCCCCAAGTGCCACACCTACACATCTTTTAAATACCTCCAGGGATGGGGACTCCACCACTTCCCTGGGCAGCCTTTTCCAGGGCTCAACAACCCTTTCCATGAAGAAATTTTTCCTACCTTGTAAAGAAATACTTTCTGTTTTGAAAAAAATCTTGATATTTAGAATTTGGAAAGCTACCATTAGGAATTATGGTTTGTTTCCAATCTTTCAACCAGCTCTCAGTCCAAAAAGGACCTATTTCCAGTCCCATAGCAACATAACTTCTTTCACAACCTTCAGTGTGGAACTCTATCACAAGCTTTTTGCAAATCTACACTTGCTATATACAAATAAGAATGCACCCTTTATCAGAATGGTCCCTTTACCACCCTCCCAGAGCACCACTGGTTTTTCTGCTCTTCACAGAGGCTCCATTGAGTTTCCCCAAAAAATAATCCTGACCCATGTGGTGAAACAATCCTGTTCTGCGTCAAGGTTTGCCACCTTACCAGGGTTGGAAGTTAGAGGCACTGACTGATAGTGCCTTTTTGGGGCCTTTTGTGGATAGAAGTCCCACTGAAAATCCACAAGGTCTCTAGCAAGGCGCTGTTTGCAATGACAACTCATGAACCTTGGCCCACTGCCCCCTAATTGTGCACTGGGGCTCTTCAGCATGCCCAAATCAGTGCTATCCCAATCTCACTACTGGATAGGATGGATAGTCTTGTTTAGACTGCTATGCCCTGTCTCTTCATCTCAACCTGACCTAGCTCTGCTCACCTATTTGCAAAAAATCTGCTCATGGTCTTCTGTGTTGAGACTGATGCAAAAAATTCCCTGATCTTTGCCACTCTGGCTTCACCATCTGTAAATGACCTTTTGACATGTTGGTCACCAAGTGCCCCTACTGGTTTCCTGACTCTATTCTTGCTTTTCAGTTTTTTGTTATCCCCTTTTCCAGGCACACTTATTTCTTGTGTAGCTCTCTTATTTTTTCTGTTTGCATTTGAACTGCCATGTTTTATGGCTGCTCTGTTCCCTCTTTTGGGTAATCTTTTCTAGTCTTTCCCCTTTCTGATTCTGTTGGGCCACACACAATTTTCATTGCACGACTTTCTTATGTTTTTGCTAGCAGGTTTAGGAGTACAGACCACATGCAGGATGGGCTGGCCATTTGTTTTTTAATAATCAAGTTACTTTCCTGAGGCCCCACACCTTTTACATTATTGTGCTGTATCCTCACTGAACATTACAATGTTACAACTCCACATCCTCAGCCCCGCTCCTTGGCTCGCTGGGGCTTGTGCAGAGGAGCACACTCACCTGGCAGTGGTGCTGCACAGAAAACTGAGACAGGCACATGGGCTTGAATACCTCCATCTGAAACCCGCGAAATTCTGACCATTTTTGATGGTTTTCTTTCCTAAAATGAGCTTTCGTGTCTGTTTCAGGTACATGCGCAGTAAAAACAACTACAAATCTTACAAACCAGACCACTGAAAAATTAGGAAGACTACAAGATGAGTTATTCCATCATTCCTTGGCCCTCCTCAGCACTTGGTTCTAGGAAGGTGACATCATCGGTAAAAACAAAAATTGATTCTCCATATGTGTGAATGATAGTGAGGACTTTTTTCTTCTCTTATTAATATTCTCTGGCTGTGTGACTTTTCCTATTGCAAATATATGCAGGTATTAAAAGAGGTGTGACAATGTATGGCTATAGTTTTAACATTCTAAGGATTTTCCAAATGGCATTTTAGAAACACAGTTATGGTGCTTGATTTGCTGCTGCATCTGTACAATTGGAAAAGAATTGCTGCAAAAGGTTGGTATGTTAAGGAAAATGAACTCAAAAAAATACATATGGTTTACAGGCAAAATTCAATGAAGAGTCTGATTAGTTCATGATTTATTTTATGCTTTTAAAGGCAAATGAATTCAAAGTATTTAGAGAGTGTTTTGTGTCCCAGAGGTCCTGTTAGGACTTAATATGGTCTTCTACTTGCTGGAATGGTCCTAAAGAAATAAGTGATATGTCACAACTGTAAGTGAAGGAATGCTGTGTAATATAAACAAATTATCAGCAAAACTGAACCAGCGTTACTTGCCTAATAAATTAATTTTTGGCACATATTTCACAAACATTAATTTTAATGTCTACATCCTCTGCTTTTATTTCCTAGTGATACAGTTTTATGATTGTGACCTCAACAAGGATCTCTATTGATTGTTACCCACAATTGTTTGGCTCCAGTATCTAACCTGTCAAAACTAAGCCTGTGCCTGGATGTGGGAAGAATAAAGGAATAAGCCAGACCACTTAGTGAAAAGTTGTGCAAAGAAAGAGCCATGACTTTTTGCCTGGACAGAATTTTAAGAGAATGTTATTTCAATTCAAACCCCAGAAGTGAGGTCTATTGGACCTAACTTCAGATTAGATTTTGAAAGATTTTTTTTTTTAAAACCCAAAAAAACCCCAACAAACAGGTTCAGGTTTAGATTAAACATTAGAAAAACATTTTCACTGTACGGGTGATTACACACTGGAATAAGTTGTTCGAGGAGATGGTGGGGTGGAGGGAAGGTGGTCTCTGGATGTGGCTTGGGCATGATTATGGTGGTGCTGGGTTGGTGGCTGGACTAAATGATCCTGAAGGTCCCTTGCAACCTTGATGCTTCTGTGATTATATAACTTGAGCCCTGTCATTCAGCTGTCAGCCTCAGAGAGCTAGAGAGCTCCTCATGAGTCAGCCAGGAGCAACAGACAAAAGGTGAATCACCCACCAACGGTCCAAGCCGTCCAAAGGCCCATTTCTGCCCCTGGACTATTAAAGGGAGCTCAGATCATGAACTTCAGATCCAGCCAGCTCTCAGACATCCAGCTTTACTTGAAATTTATTCCCCCCAGGAGTTATCTGCAGTGCACATATACATGCTGGCACAGTTTGCATGATGAGGAAAGAATCTGATGCCACAGAGATGACAAAACTACCCAGACCCCACAAATCACAGGGTGTAGTGCAGGACTGGGGTTTTGTATCCCACAGCAGTGTCCTGGCAGGTGAAGGGATGGATAAATGCAGGTGGGCTGCTGGAAGAGAACAGAGCTGCCCTTGGTCACATCTGGCCATAGCCACAGGAATTGGTATGGATAGCCCATGGAGTGTGCAACAGAGCTGAGGGAGAAGTCCCCAAATAAAACCCATAAGCAAAGGCCAGACATGGTGTCAGATCCCTCAGTTTTTCTTTCCCATTTCAGTTTTTTTTCCTCAGATTTCCTCAGTTTCTCAGAGCTGCCAGCTAGAGTATGCCAGAAAACCCTAATTTTATTAGAAAAAAAAGTCTTTATTTGTGCCAAGAAAACTCATTTTCAGCAGCACTGAAGAACTTGGCCTTGAGACCTAATGATGGAAATACCTTCTTCTTATTCTTACCACATCTGTCCAAGTTCTAGCAAATCATTTCAGGGCTCCACAGGTTTCAATGTTAATGGATGAGTTATACAGAAAAGCTAATTAACATAAACATTTTAAACAATTCTTTTCAGCCCTCTTTGAAATTGCAGTACGATTATATTCTTTTGAAAGACAACTCTTTTGTGACAGGGTCACAAAATTTTTTTTTTGTTATAACATACAGCATTAATAAACTATACATTTAAGAAAGTAATTGGGCTTAGTTGCACAAAACTTACAGACTTTTAAAAGGATTGCTATAAAAATATTATTTAATGGTTGAATGAAAGAAATTTGTTGGTCTGCCTGTATTTTTGCAGAAAAGGCAATCTTAAAACTTTTGCTCATCAGCAGAGTTCACAGAAATGCAGCCAGCTCATGTATGTCAGCTGTAGTCTACAACCAATGCATTTCTTTAATTTGGCTCCATTCCCATTCCCCAGGATGATCCAGAGGCATCTGCTGAGACTGTGCTTCAGCATCATCCTAGCCTACAAGGCCCTAAGCAGTATCTGCCTGATGCACAATCAATGTGCATGTGCACAGAATGCTTCTACATTGCAGACACCTCAAAATTTTGCGGTGTTTGTGATGCCTGAGAACTCATGCCAGAACCCAGTGCATCAATAAATCCTCTGCAGTAAACAAGATTAGACTTTTTGCACTTTGGGACCAATTTTGGAGCCCCGGTTAATGAAGGATATTGCAAAACTGCTGCCAAGATGATCAAGGAGCCAGAACTTATGAGATACAGAGAAAGTTGAGGACTTTGGGCTGATTTGTCTGGCAAAGGGGAGGCTAAGAGGGGTCTAACAGCCCCCTTTGAAAAGGCAGGTGCAAAAATCAAACAGTTTTTTGGTAGTGGCAAATGACTAAAAGAGATAAGGACTCAGATTGTGGCTTAGCAACCTCAGGCTGAACATCAGGAAAAATTAATTCACCTTGAGGGTGGTGCAAAACTGGAACCAGATAACAGAGACAGGGGATCCCCATCTTTGGAGCTGTAGCAGACTTTGCTAGACAAAGCCACAGACAAGTTGATCTGGTGCTGTTGATGGCACCACTTTGAGTGGGAGTCCTGGAGTGGAAACCTCCTGGAGTCCCTTCCCACCAGTATGTCTATGAAATAAACTGCACAGCCTGGGTGATACTGGTAGATCTTCTTTCAGCCTGGGGCTCAGGGTCAAGGCTGCAGGATATCAGGGCTCTGCTCACACCTGCGGCTGTCTTCAGCCCTGGTTTAAGCCTCTTTGGCTTGCAAGGGCCACCACTCAAATCACTCCTGAGACTGGCACTCAAACCTTACCTCCTATGAGTGTCCTTGGCAGCCTAGGAAAGGTCTGCATGACTTACATTCATGGTAAGGATCTGCTGCAATCCCCTTGGCAGTTCCTGGCTTGGCTGCCACAGAGATCAGACTGTCCCCGTTGCTCTTCCTATGACTGTCTCACAAAGAATACATTGGGATGAGCTGTCAGGTTGGGATTTTAGCTTTTCTTTGGAGAGGGCTAGAAATCTGGAGCTTCAACCATGCACAGAAACCACCTGCCATCCATACTTTATAATTTGGTTATACTCACCAAAGCATTCTCAGCTCAGATAAGCTTCTCCAGAGAACATCAATCCCCAAGCAAATTAAGAAAAAAAAATGTATATCTCTCAATATTTTCTAGCCAGGTCTTCCTGTTAGTAAGCATGCTGGCATCTGCAAGCTTGCAGGATTTATGAGTGTGGATTATCTCCACGAGCTCCAATGGGAACAGTGACCATAAATCCCTTCACACCATTAATACACCACAGTGTGCTATCTGCAGTCCAGCACACCCAGCAGAGCACTGGGGGAAGATGAACATTAGAAGCATTGCTTTCCACTCATCACTGGCAAATTACCATAAAGAACTACCCTTACAGCAACAACAACCAAAGTAGATGATTAACTATTTGCCTGGAGACATTTATACAGTCTGATTATTCAGCTTAATTATCTCAGAAAAGTGATAAGTAAAAAGTATTTTCTCAGCAACAGCTGCTATGAGATTTCCCTTTCTTACTTGAAAGATTTTTACAAGTTCGAATTATTTCTCTAATACTTTTTAATAATTTTGAACAAAATATGCAAAGAGAAATACAAGTCTCCTTTACCATTTAAAGTTGATTGTATTTGTTTTACACAGGGAGCTGGAATCCTGACTACATTCCAGTTAAATATTTAACTTCTGTCTACTTAAAATTTACCCTAAAGACAGACTTGATGAATGTGTCCTTCTTCCTTTCCTGATCTGTTGTTCCCCCATGCTGCAACCATCTTGGAGGCAGCTGCATTTCCTTTGGACTGCAAAGCTGGTCCAAGAACACCTCACACAGAGCTTGTCAGAAACACAGAGGGTATGAAACAGGCTCTTGTTTTGATAGGCAGCACAGATAGCTACAGATGCAGTTAAAAATACCCTGATATTTGCTGCTTCAAGGTTTTATTTAGGTTTTATTTTCAGTTGCTGATGATTTTGTTCAACTGTACAACTATTTTTTCACCCTTGAATCTTTCTATCCTTGGTTGATTTTCATTGGAAACTTCCAGCCAAAACATGTTGTTCAAAAAGAGGCTAAGAGGCTAAATATTAATATATTTCACATTGCAGCTTTAGCAGTCTCCCATGCTGCAGCGTACCCCTGATGTTTGGAAAGGTGATCACCCTGTGTTTTGACTAAAAAAACCTCCCATGGCTGATGGAGTCAGGGGCCTCTGAAAAACACCATCCACTCTGGCAGAATTTAGCAGCTAAATTCCCCAAAGCTCCAAAATTACTGTAATTGTAAATGATGCTGCTAGAGAGGACCTCTGGTCACCCCAGCCCCCACCAGAGGCCAGTCTGCCACGGCAGCCACTCAAATCCAGGGAATGAAATAAATCCTTTGTACCACAGCTGGAGTACAGCTCGGGCACCCAGCTCCCCATGCTGGGGTCCTGGTGTCAAACCTGGGGTGACACTTGGGGCTCCTCTCCTTCCAGGGCCAGGCTCCTCCTGGAAGGCCAACAGCAGATTCCACCTTCCAACCTTACCTTAGCGGTAACCCGCTAGTAAACTGTGCCCGACACTGCACCACTCAGGTGCCATTAGAAAAAAAAGTACAAATCCATATGATTTGAATGATGTATTTTGTTCAACCTGAAATATGTTTCTTTGGTTTAGTTTGGGTAATTTTTAATGAATGTAGAGGTACAGACCCTGTACGGCAGTGGGGAGATGGAGGGGGCCAGGGTGTAGCACTAACCCCAAATCAAACCTCATCCCTAGTGCTGTGCTCCGAGTTGAGTCTGGCTTATTGCCTGCCACTTTCCCTGAAGACCTTGAGAAACTCCTCATGGGTATTTTCTTCCACTACTCTTGCAAGATTTTTGTGTACAAAATAGTCCATTTGTTGGATAAGCCAAGTGGGTACTCTGAACATGAGACTGTCTCTCCCACAGTGGATATTCAGTATTCTAGTACAATGGTGACTAAACTCCAAAAAGGGGCAGCAAAGGGTCTTGCAGTGTGTAAAAGGCCAAAGTGCAGCTAAAGGCTAATCAGCAGAACCTCCTGAGTGGTTTGTACATGGAGGCTGGGTGTCCTTACAAGACCTGCATTAGCTGAACCTCCTCCTGGAGAGAACTTAGCAGCACTTGTCTGGGCATCCCCTACAGAGCAGGGTAAGGCAGTCTAAAGACTCTAAATCCCTATTCCTGCCAGCAAAGGTCTGGATGGACTCGTATCCCATAAAACTGAAATAACACCAGGGTGAATGAGTTACAAAGGCTAGGTGCAGAGTCAAAACAAACAGAGCATTGGATACCTGTCCCACAAGGCAGGCCCTCAGAGCCCCCAAAGAGTCTAGATCCTGCAGGGAAGCCTTTTGACCTCTGGACATGGGTCTTTACAGGCTGAAGAACACTGCTGCTCACAATAAGCAGGGAAGACACAGCTTGTGCTCCCAGCTGGGACACTGCTGTCCTCAGCTTGGCATGCTGGTCCTGAAGGGGCTGGGCTGCCATGTCATGCCAGAGGTGTAGACACAGGGAGCAAGTGCCATTTCCACAACAGGGGCTGGAAACACCAGCAAAACAGCAGGGTACAGAGTATGAAGCATCTGACTTCAGATGCAAAGGTAAATCTCCCAGGGCCAGTGACTTAAGCTATGGGAGGGTTATGCTGACGGTGACAGATGGATTGGTCAAGGCACTTCAGCACCACAAAGTTCCCTTGTTATTCACTGTCATTCACCAGGGCCTGTCAAATACTACTGCTACTAGAGAGCTCCATCATATAATGAAATGGCCCTGCCTTTGTTTCTGCCTTGCCTTCAACCACCAAACCCTCTCAACCATCATTAGCTGAGGCAGCTCTGCACAGTATTTTGCCGATCCCTGGAGATGTACCTTGAATTCCATTTAAGTCCAACTGTAGATTCCTGACTGCTTTATTACTGAGTTCACCTTAAATCTTTAGGCAGCCTTCAGACACTAAGGCAGCCAGGCAGTAACAGTTAAATAAGCTTTTAAATATATAAAGAAAAATTACTCCAAAGACTGCATATGCTTGTTATTTTGCTGAGACTAAACTAAATTTTCAGCTCCAGGATAATGGATTTGTTTAAATTAAAGAACTCTGGTCTTTCCGGTTTGTGATTGTTTTCTTCTAAGATACAAGCCAAGTGAGTATTAAATGAGCCCAGAGCAGAGAGGAGAGGACAAAGTGAAAATATAATTTATTTACATAGTGAGTGCTCCACACAAGGTTCATAAAAACAAACCATATTATAAAAAGTGAATTAAAGCCCAATTGCTTCCAGGTCCAAAGAGTTTGATGAGCTAATTAAGCCATGCTTTCTCAGATCCAACCCCTGAAGTCTCCAGGGAAGGTGAATAGCTGAGAGACACACTTTGAGACCACCTGTTCATTAATTCATTCCTGTTCACAGCATGGCTCTGCAGCCTGAAGCAGAGCAGTGAGAGCCACCTTCCCTCCCTGAGCTCCTCCCAGGAAAGGTGATCTGCCTTGCAATGGTCTGGCGTGTCTTGCAGTGACCTGCTGCCATCACTGTCCATGGGATGAGGCCAGAGCTGTGTCACAGGCTGAGCAGCAGATTAAATTCTCAGCATCCTATGTACAATCTGTAAATGTTGGCTGAATGATATTTGATGTCTCCTTACTAAAAACATTATTTTAAAATCCTGCTGACTTCCAACAATGACTACCACAGGGACAAGGTCCTCTGGCAGCACGAACTGGAACTGGGACAATTCCCAGACAAACTTGATTCCTGGACTTCAGAAGTGACAAGTTTTGGATGCTACATGTCGTTATCTGAGACTGTCCCTACTGTACCCAATACTGTAAATTTCTTTATAATGTGTGTTTATCCAACCTCATGTTTTTGCAAATCCACATGTCAGATCTTGAGCTACTTAGATTTTTTTTGCTTTACTCTTTTACTCTGTCAATGTCACACCAGGAAAAGTCCAGAGTGTATACAAATAGTTTGTTCAGCTTAGTCCTCTTCCATTGGTTTTTCCAAGTATTTTATTACAAAAGCTTCCATTTTTGGTGGATCAAACTATTTAAATCCTAATTTCATCATTTCTTCAAAATATAGGTTTGATTTAACCCATAAACCCTTTGCATGAGAGGATGCGCTGTATTTCATTATGTTGGTCAAATTACCACCTGATTTTCAAACCCTGTTACAGGAAACAAAATGTCTAAATTAATTGAAGTAGAATCTGTTATGGGGTGACTTCAGATTGAGGGTACGTATTGGGATTTGGTTCATTTTTAAGTGACCTTTGGCAATAATTCAGGAAACAATTATCAGTAAATGAAAGTAGATTATGCCCTTCACAGAATTGTAATTCTGAGATTTTCAATGTACAAAACAGTTTTCATCATTCTACAGCAATATGCAGGACAGGCTTTAGCCTGAAAACTCTGGAAAGTCACATTTTCTTTGTACACATAAAGTATCCACAGTCAGAGGGAAGCTAGTGACCTATGGTCCTCTGAAACAAAACAAACCACACTGGCTATGTCACAATCTGAAATGTTTATAAAGGTCAAGGGACTATGACTTTTTGTCTCTGTGCCTTTGTTAGGCCACTGTCAAGACAAATACAATCATTGTTTCAAAGCTCTGTAATTCATATTTGTACTTTGAAAGCAAGAAATATTCCTTAAATAGTAGGGGTAATATAACCTCACATAACACATACTGGTATTTCCACAAATTATGGGCCAAGTATGCTTCCACACAGAGAATGATTTTATATTCCAATGGGTACACTTTTCATTCTGTTGTATGTTGAAAGTTGTTGCTCTCTAAGGTCCAAAGCACTCTAACACACTCTCTTCAACCATGTGCAAAATGGAGTATCAGAAATTATTGTGAAATTAACTGTTTCAAGAAAAATTAGTCTCCAGTTACCCAAACTCTTCAGATTACAAATAAATCCAGCCTCGTTCTAATACAATTAAATTGATTTCCTTTTATAAAGGCTTCTAGGAAAGGATCTGGTATGTCAGTGGTTGGATGTACTCAATTCAATAAATGTAAATATGAAAAGAATTTTTATGCAAAGCTTTTGTTGACTTGTCGCATTGGTGCATTAAAAATTGGCAGTAGCACCACTTTCCTCTTTGAGAGCTATTTTCTCAATTTAGATGTGATTTTACAGTCCTGTAAGATGCTAGAAAATAAAAAGAATCATACATCTTTTATATCCTAACATGGAACTTCTGGCGGAAAATAATCTCTTGCCTATACTTAGGTATTAGGAAAGAACAGGCTGAATTCAGATATGAGAAAAAATCTTCAAAAGCAACAAAGTCTCTCCTAAATACTTCTGGTTTTATTAATTCTCAGTGTTGTCACAGAAACCCCACCAAACTGCTTTTTTCCTGAGCTTTCTTGTAATTTCTGCTCTTGGACTGAAAATAGAGGAGGGGCGGGGGGGGAAATCTGTTCCTATTCTCTACTAAAACTCCTTATACAGAACTTCAGCTGTCTTGGTAATATGCCACAGGAGAAAACATTTGAGCTTTTTTGTATCTTTTCCAACAACACCCAGGAAATGAAAAGAAATGAGAGGATGTAAGGATGTAATGAAGATGGAGACAGTGTTTTCTGAGGAGTGCCCAGTGAGAGGACAGGAGGATAGGCCCAAACTAAAATATTGGACACTGCACTTACAAAAGCTTTTTTTTTTTTTTTTTTACTGTGAAGATGGGAAACAAAAGATGGCATAGGTTGCCCAAGAAGTTTATTTAGTCTCTGGACTGGACACAGTCCTGGGGAACTTGCTTTCAGCAACAGACTGGACTAGGCAATCTCCTAAGGTGCCTTCCAGGCTCAGCCACCCCGTGATCCACTTGTATGTTGACTTCCACCCAGAGAGTACAAATTCATTTACTCCAGGCAATGTTCTCAGGCACAACTCAACATGTTTTTGGACAAACAGAAGAGCACAGCTCTGGACAAACCACAAAGTGAGTCTGCAGATGGTGTACATGTACCATGATTTAAACCCATATAAAACAGAGGCCACAGTCCAACAAAGCGCAGCACACTGATTTCTGCACCTTAGACTGCAAATAAATTAGGAATAAATAAATTTATAAGGGTCCTGGTGGCATTTAATTTTTTATTTTGAAGAGCAACACAACCTCTATGCTCAAGTGCAATTTCTTGGCCTGCACTAGGAGAGCATCTATCTCCTACCAAAGCTCCTCTACAAATCAGATGAAAGGCAGATGCACCTTATTCCAATCAGATCTCCAGGGAAGTTCACCCCCTCAGGAAGTCCTCAGAAAAGTCTGTGTGTCTACACTGACTATTCTGAGAGCAGAGAATGACCATCTCTGATAGAGGTGCCCAGACTGGAGGTGTCTGCACAGATGAACTTCTCCAGTACTGACAATAACTTGAGACCTCACTCCTCAAGGAAGTTCCTGCCTAGACAGCTCCCAGCACAGCTTTCAGCATTCATGCATGTTTGTGCCACAGGACAGCTTTGAACTCCAGAAAAAAGCAAGGACCATACAAGAGATGTTCATCTAGAAATTCCCCTTCTTCAGAAGGGTGTCACCATGTCTAGCAGGTAGACAAAAATATTCTGGTAATAAGGGGGAAAATTTCAAGTTAAATTTCCACTTACACACCAACCTAACTTTTAATCCACAAAAAAGTCTACTTCAGTGTCACAACATGCTGAATCTCCTTCAATTAAAACAATTACTGAAGCATATGGACTCTCCAAGCTTACAAACATTAGATCCTAGAAATTAAATCCAACAAGATACATAGGCCAACAAGGCTGTACTAAGACTGTAAAGACAACAAAAACATCAAAATCTGGAAAAGGCTGAGCAAAATGCAAAACTTTCCCAGCTGTCATGATCTTTAAAATATCTCCATTCTGTAACACTTGGTTGGCTTTTCATTTTCAGAGGAGAGTCAGCATGAAATCACATTTCATACTGAGCCTAGCAAGTGACAGTGCCTCCTATATTCCTGTCAACAAGGAATAAATTGGATTAGTCTCAGACAGCGTATGGTGTTCTGAAGATGTAAACATATGCCAATAAGAAGTAACATAACTCTCCAATTTAAACAAAGTAATGCACAAAGGAAGCCAGCAAGAGCCGTACCAAACTTGTGTTAGTCATAATAGGCAGCTGCAGAACATGGGATGCCAGAAGATTTACCTAACCCCCAGTGACCATTATAAGTGTTGTAAATAAGAAGGGCAAACTTGTTTTGCTGAACTTATAAATGACATAAAATATCATATGCTGGAACATGGAAGGAAGATTCTGGGGAGGAAAATATGAATTCACATCACTACTTTGAATTTGATCTGTAGCAACTGCAACTTGTGTTACTGCCTGGTCATGGTGCAGTGCCCAGCCAGTAACCTAGGAGTAACTGTCTTCACTTTGTTTTTCAGCTGCTACAGGCATGCAGAAGAGAAACAGCCATCCTGGTTAGTGGTAGCTGTTATTGTGAACTGGGAAAAGGAGATGACTCTGGAAAACTGATCTGGGCTCTCACCTCTCATCGAGGTCAAAATTGGATTACACTGGACAAGGAGGGGAGGAATAAAATAATCTATTCCTGCTGCTCACAGTGGACTAAGGAGCCTGTTTTTCAAGTCCCAAATGCAGCAACAAACACACAACTCTTCCTGCCATCCATAATCAGAAGAAAGGTAAAAATAGACGCTACAGAATCAACAGAGTTTCTCAACATTCGCACCAGGGTAAACAGACAATCCTGAATGCAACTACTTGTATGTTCTATTACAAAGATTTAATTTATTTTAATCTTGTTACCTACTGCTTGATCCCTTGCAAATGGACAGGTTTTTCACCCATTATGGGTGAGCTTTATGGAAAATTGACTCTGAAGAGTCTGAAGAATCTGTTGGAGCAGTCCTGGAGGATACAACAGCTGGGTGATGTGATCTGCTGCTAGCTATGGACCATATGCTGAGCAGAGTCTATGCACACAAACACAGTTCCCTCCTCCCATTAGCAGCTGGGAAGAAACTGAATTATATAGAAATAAATCAAACCTTCATTAATCTGCATGAAATACATAATATTTATGTGCCTAGATGACATTCAAGGGAAACTATTTTGCACAAAGGCAAAAAAAATCTGTCAGAGAACAGATGCATAAAACTTAGTATTTGATTCTATTCTCACTTGCTGCAGTCAATTTTTTGATGTTCTGTAATGATAATGCAGGGAGGTCTAACACATTTGAGTTTGGTTGCCTTTACCAATTAAGTAGTTTTCAGGACAATTAAAGAGACAGGGCTGTGCCTGTGTGAGCCAGCACAGCAGCTGTTACAATCCCTGGAATGGCCTGTACCAGACCTTTGACATTAGAGCCTCTGAAGCACAGAAAATGCTGCCCAGGACATCAGCAGCATCCTTAGACCTTCAGAACAAAAAGCTCCATGGAACAAGCTGCTAAATAAAAGAGCCACTAAGCTGAAATATACATTTAGAGCAAGAGCAATATTACCAGGTAGGAGGCTGTGTCTACAGCACAGCCAAATAAATAAATATCCAAGGCTTTTCAAACCTTTCTTCTCCATCTCTCCTAGTGTTCCTCTGAACAGTGCATCTTTTGAAATAGGAGTCTTATAGCAAAATGGATGTGGAGTAATGGTCCTCACAGATCTCTGTCAGATGTAGCAATGCACTTTTCTTTAGCAAACCTGGTCTTTTTCAGCAAGCATCTTTCCCTGGCAGCCCAATGATGATGTTTTAAGACACTGTATTCCACTCTGCTTGAGGTGGTAAACAATAGGCCACATCAATAAGAGCACCTAATTAACATATATTGTAATCTTAAAAAAAACTATCCATATATGTATATGATAAAGAGGGTATAACAGAGTCAAAGAGAAGGATGTATCACAAGCAGTCTTCCCCAGGCTCAATACTGGAGCCAGTTCTCTTTAATATCTTGAAATGACATCTTCCCAGCATGTCAAGAGCATCTTCAGACTTTGCAAACAAAAAGCTCCATGAAACAAGCTGCTGAATAGAAGACTTTCTGGTTTTGTCCACCAATGATCTGGACAAGGGGTTCGAGAGCCCCTCAGTTAGTTTGCTGGTGACACCAAGTTGGGTGGGAGTGTTGATCAGCTGGAGGGCAGGAAGGCTCTGCAGAGGGATCTGGACAGGCTGGATCACAGGGCAGAGGCCTGTTGGATGAGGTTCAGCAAGGCCAAGTGCCAGGTCCTTCCCTTGAGGTTACAGCCCCAGGCAGTGCTGCAGGCTCGGGGGAGGCTGTCTGGAAAGCTGCCCGATGGAAAAGGACCTGGGGATGATGGTCAGCAGGAGATGAACATGATCCAGAGTGTGCCCAGGTGGCCCAGAAGGCCGATGGCATCCTGGCCTGGATCAGCCAGGTGTGGCCAGCAGGAGCAGGGCAGTGACCGTCCCCCTGTACCCAGCACTGCTGAGGCCACAGCCCCAATCCTGTGCTCAGTTCTGGGCCCCTCAGTGCCAGAGAGACATTGAGGGGCTGGAGCGTGTCCAGGGAAGGGCAACGGAGCTGGGGAAGGGTCTGGAGCACAAGTGCTGTGAGGGGCAGCTGAGGGAGCTGGGGATGTTCAGCCTGGAGAGAAGGAGGCTCAGGGGGCCCTCATCACTCTCTGCAGCTGCCTGACAGGAGGGTGCAGCCAGGTGGGGTCAGCCTCTTCTCCCAGGAAACAAGTGACAGGACAAGAGGAAACAGCCTCAAGTTGCACCAGGGGAAGTCTAGAGTAGATATTAGGGAAATTTTCTACACCAAAAGGGTTGACAAGCACTGGAACAGGTTGTCCAGGGAGGTGGTGGAGTCACCATCCCAAGAGATTTTTAAAAGACATTTAGGTGTGGCACTGAGGTTCAGTGGTGGACTTGGCAGTGTTGGGGTCATGCTGGGCTCGATGATCTTAAAGGTTTTTTCTAATCAATGTGTTTTTATGATTCTGTGATTCTGTGTTTGGAGATAGGGGCAGGGGAAGGAGAGAGGGAAAGAAGAAAAACTATTATCTGTGGATCCCCAGAATAAAGAGCAAACAGCAGCAGCCGTATCCCTGCTGAGAACAAATGAGGAGTTGTCAGCAGTTAGTAGACACCCACGGTATGTTTTTCAGCTACTGCTCTGGATAAAATCATACATCAAGGAAAGACATTCCAGTGCTAGCTGATGAAAACTGACAACAGAAATTTCGGTGTACCAGCTCTGGCACAGCTCTGTTTTGAACTGTTCAGGTAGGATTCAGCTCAAAGACAAGCATGGCTAAATTTAGCAGTGTGCATGCGCAGTCGGTATCTCTGCTCCCTTTGTTGTCAGTGGAAATACAATCAAGTCTCTCACAGAACCCAGAGAGATTTTCAACTCACCATAAAGCAGACAGGGACAGGTATGGCTATCTGAACTGCACTGACTCTATTGTCAGGGTGTGATTCCACAGAAAAGCATCTTCAGCTGCCCCTAATTTTCCCATCTCCAGCAGCAATCCCAGCAGAGAAGTGTCTTTCACACATCCTCTCTAATTCTACCAGGCCCACGAAACTCTCTTGGATACCTCACAGCACCTAAATCAGCAATAGGCACACAAATATGATCAACTGAATTCCATGATAGAGCTCTACTGCTGAGATTTAAGGGTCAGATCCAGAATCCTGCAGACAGAAACACAAATAATCCTTTACAAAATGTGAAAAACAAGTGTTTTCCTACTCTTACTCTGCATTCTCTGCATACTCTGTTTCTGCATTCTACCTTCATGTTTTTCAAGCATTTCACACAGCTTTAACTCTAGGAGCCATATTAAAAACAACTCAATGTTTAGTAAAGCCTCATATACCTCCTATAGAAGAGGTTAATAACCAGCAAGCCATTTCTATTTTTGTTTCATATATAGTTATATTTGTTCTGTAAATAAGAAAATGCAAATGTACTTTCATGCAAATGTAACCTTTCTACTTGTAGAAGCTGAATGAAAAAGGTGTCAGCGTCAGTTGGCTTTATAATAAATTTTACAACATCTAAAAGTTGGGCAGAAGGAAAGCTGAAGAGTTTTGTTCCAAAATTACTATGGAAAGAAAAAATTACAAGATATATTTCTACCTCTCATCATGCAAGTTTTTAGTAAGTGCTGGTAGGCTTCATAGTGGTGGTACAAAAACATTTTCAAGGACCTACAAAAAAATAGCAAATCTGACAAAGATAGTGACATGTTGCTTCTGTTCCACTCAGACAAGAAAAAGATTGACAATTAGCACCTTCTTAATGTCATTTGGTATGCCAACACTTAAACCACCATAACCTATATTCCATCAAAAGCTCCAGCTATTTTGAAAGATCTCTGGAACTGGCCCCAAGACGAACCAAAACTAATAGATAGGATAGGCTGCTGCATTTAAATTCACTATGATTAAATAGTTGCCATTTTTTATTGCAATATCATCGCATTTTATTGTGCTTGACACAGTACTGCCCTGCAAGCCTTCATGTCAGTGAGGAGGTAATCAGGGTCCCCAGGCATTTTCTCCAGATAAGTAAGAGAGCAGCTGTGGATAGCTTGGCTGCAGCTCAGCTGCAGGTGGAAGGTGAGGAGAAAGAGAGGCCTAGGCTTTTAGCATCTGGTCAAATTAGAGAGTTACAGAATCAGACAATACTCTGAGCTGGGAGGGACCCACAAGGATCATTGAGTCCAAATCTTAAGTGAATGCCCCATACTGGGATAAAACACACAACCCTGGTGTTATTAGCACTATCCTTTGAGGAAGAAACACTGAAAAAAGAATGCCTAAGTGAAGCAAAATGAAGGGAAACCTGCTTAAGGGTTTCATTGGTCACTCCTTGGAGTTGGTAAGTCCAAGCTGGATTTCATGCAAGGCTTACCTTAGGGAAATGCCCGCACAAATTCACTTCAAAGCTTTGGCTGATTTGGTATCCCATCAGAGGTGGTGAAGAGTACTGAGAGAGAGCCACAGTCATTCTATTTTAAGCCTACATTTGAGTGGCAGCAGAAATTCAGAATAGCTCAAGCAGAGTTTGAGCTACAAGAGCCGGCACAGAGAACAGAAGGTCAGCAATAGCTGATGAAATGCCAGCTACATGCAAGGTTCTTCATTGATTTTAATGTCAGAAATAAATTTATAGTCCCTACTGATTCAGAATTTCAACAAACAACTTCCACTGGGAACAATTATTTACAAGTGTACAGAATTCAATTTATGTGGCCACTGAAGGGATATTGTGAGTCACCAAAAAAAGAAGTAATAACTGAAGTTGCGTGTGCAAATTATGTCATCTAGGATTAGTTTGAACATAAGAAAGAATGGACTGGAAATACAGACCAGATATGATTGATAGAAAGTATAAATAAAATAATATATAAAATAATTAAGCAACTTCTTAATCATAGATCTATTATAGCAGGGACACTTACAGAATTGTTAGCATTTGTACACTTATAGTTTGACAAAAAACACCCTTCCAACAAAATACAGAAATATATCATGAACAGCAAATTATTTCATTTACTAGGGAGCCTTAAAGACACAACATATTCACACACTTATATGTAAATTGCAAAAAATAGCAAGGGTTCCTCTGGTTCAGCTGCCTGCTTCAGGCATCAGGAGGCATAAAAACACACTTCACAGTGCACCTGGACTTCTGTGCCAAACTGTGTCACAGGGAGAAAATCTCAGCCCCAGCCTGAGCTGGCAAATGCATTTTCCCTTCAAGTAGGAGTCCAGTTTGATTTCTCCAGCACTCCTTATTTCACTTTTTGCCTTACATTTTATTTAAGTGTAGACTGGAATCTCTTAAAATCTGAAATCCTTTCTCACTTAATTTCAGTCAGTCCATGGAGGGTTTCCATTTGCCTCTGGGACACAGCAGGACAAACAAAGCCATTGTTTGTCACTGTGCACAGCATTTCACCTCCATTTCACTGCCTGACTTGGAAGACCATTTCCCATGATGGAAAAAAACCTATCTCTGTTAGGACAGTGTATGTGGTCTCTTATTTCAGTTCTGTATAAGGCCAGACCTTTCCAATGGTGGCTAGCACCTGGGTTTTTAACCCAGGTTCCACGGTACATGTCAATAAGGTCCTCTAATATTTCATGAGAACCTGCTCAAAATATTTTTGTTTGGTTTTAGATTGTGTTCTTCAAGCAGCACCTGGAAGTGAGGCAGTTCAATAATATATTCCCATTCCCATGAGGTCCTTCAACAGAAAAATGGCTGCAGGTTTTGTTTAGACAAAGGCTGCAGGATTTTTCTGCCACGTGAGTTTTGATACATTTCAGTATTTGAGTTTGGTTATTTTCTGTAATATATCAGTGAGCTAACAGTGGGTTCTACAGTACATGGTGTTTAATGCTCAATAAGCTGCACTGTGTTTAACATTGAAAAGCAATAATAAGGTCAAACCATAGCATCATGGAATCATTAATGGTGTCAAAGACCATCAAGTTCAACCATTACCCTAACACTTCCATGTCCACCACTAAACCATGTTCCTAAGAACCACATCCACACATCTTTTGACTATTTCCAAGGACAGTAATTCCACCACTTCCCTGAGCAGCCTGTTCCAATGCTTGACCAACCTCTCAGTGAAGAAATTTTTCTTAATATACAATCTAAACCCACCCTGATGAAACTTGAGGCTATTTCCTCTTGTCCTAAAATGTGTACAGAGATGAGATTATATTCTGAGTTACAACAGCATAAATAGTAAATAGTTTAAGACATTGGAGCAAAAAGTGCTTGGCTGGGCTCCATAGAAAGCAGAACAAAGCAAAGAGCCAAAGATATTAGAGTTGTTGTTTGCAGGGCTCATCCATCCATGGGGCAGGACTTGGCACTATTTCTAGCTGAATTTCATTAAGTATCTGTCATTCCATTCCTCCACTCTGGCTAGGTCCATCTGAGTTACATGCTAATTTGCCAACGCACCAACAGGTCCCCCAGTTTGTTGTCATCTGCAAATTTGACAAAAGCACACATGCAAGCAGCCCCTGCAGGCATGGCTACCAGCCTTTTCAAGAGACACATATTATTTTATAAATGTTTTTTATTTAGGACCCTGTTCAGTGTTCCCTCCAAAATTCTCTTCCTGACTTGAGTATGGCTGCACTCTGACACGCTGATTTCATATCTGGTTTTGTCCCAGATGTGTTTGTTCTGATGTTCTCTCCATGTGGTGTTTTCTGCCATATGCTGCTGTGCAGGGTGAGCCGTGCCTGCTCTGTGGATGCCAGTGGGTGCCAGAGGCACACTTCCACACTTCCACATTCATGCCCCAGGAGAAGCTCATACACCACAAGTTGTGGCCAGTTTTCTCTTTACAGAGAAAAGCAGGGCACAACTTCCCAAGGATATTTTCTGGGAATTGCAGCGAAGAACCTCCGAGAAAGAAAAAATAATTCTTATAATCTCATTTGCTGCGCCTGTGTCTGTGCCAATGTAGAATGCAATATTGAGATTGTTTACCCAAAGTTTTGGTGTTTTGTTTCCTTGGCCTATCAGGGCCAAGTGCCTGTGCAGACTGTCGGTCAGCAGACAATCACAAGATTCTGGGCAGTTGAGTTGAGTGCTTGTGCAGGTTCAGTTTAGATGGAGTATAATATAATATAGAATAATATAGTAAAATAAAGTAACTAATTAGCATTCTGATATCAATGGAGTCAGATGCATAATTTCTCCCAGATGTTGGGGTCGCCCTGCTTTTACTAGAACAAGTGTCAGAGGCAGCCACCTGTCACTGTCATATTTTCTGGAAAAATTCCTTTGCCAGGATTTCTTCTCCTGGGAAGGTGAGAAGCCTCAGAGAGAAATGAAAACAATAATTATCTGATTGCTTCTCCTGTGTTTGCTGCTTTGGAATGTGGTCTGGAGATTGTTTACCAACTGGTCATTGTTTGATTGGTTTCATTTGAATTGTTTTAACTTCATGACCAATCACTCTCCAGCTCTGTTGAGGCTCTGGAGAGTTATGAGTTTTTCATTATCATTCTTTGTAGTCTTCTGTTTGTATCCTTTCTCTATTCTTGAGTACAGTTTTAGTATAGTATTCTTTAATATAATATAGTAAAATAATAAATTAGCCTTCTAAGAACATGGAGTCAGATTCTCAATTCTCTCACCTCATCCTGGGGATCCCTGCAAAAACCACAGCTGCCCAGAGCGACATAGGAGGTGCCAGAGATCTAAGAGATCCATACTGCTGGAAGCACAATGCAAATGGACTCCCTCTCCAGGACCACCCTCTCCAGCCAGGCTGAGCATAGGAGCACATGTAGAGCATGTGTGCAGACAGTGAATAGAGTATCAACAATACAGGGGGGGTGTGCTGGGATGGGATCTGCTGGCCATTCCCAACAGGATCACTTCTAGCCTCTGCTTCTGAGTCATATAAACACACACAGCAGCAACTGGACTGAGCAAGAGGACTGCTCACAGGATGAGGTTTCAGGGTAGGGTTTGTTTCATCCAGTGTCAGCCATATGAAAGTTGGGAGCTTAATTTAAGCCATTAGGATCCTGCTATGCTAATGGGGAGAGAAGACCTCATAAGGAACCTGTACTTACCCTTCCTGCCCTTCTTCAGGATAGGATGGATCATCCCTTGCAAGCGCCTGTCCCTCTCTGGTAATTAGAGGAGACCAAACGTCCTTAGGTTCTTCTTCAAGTGACTAAATTTCCATGAGGATGAGAATTCTTCAGCCTGTGTAGGGGTAGTATATATTCAATGAATGAGGTCTTTTACTAGCACTGAAAAAGTCAGAGCTCTGATGGGATCAAGGGAAACTCTTTGTCTCAACAGCACTGCCCTCTTTCATTCCCCTTCCTCCCTCTTAGTGCTCAAGCACTCTATTCGGTTTGCAAACTTTTTGAAGCCAGGACCTGGCTCCTCTCTGCTGGTAAAGCAGCTGGCATATGGTTAGTCCTGTACAAACAAACAGTAATAATGCTCTCTAGAAGCAGATGTTTGGAACCTGTTTTCAGATGGAAGTGGCTCTGTCTAATTTGATGGAACACAAGTAATGTGTTACATGCAATTACCTCCATATGAATGTCGAACTCATTAATTAAAAGGGGACTTGGAGAATTTATTGCACACTATGTCAGCCTGGCCTTGCAGGTAGATGTTTTCCATACAAATGACTATGGGTATCAATCCTGGTTTTACTAACATTCATTGTGAAAATGTCACTGAATGCTGTGGGGGACAGACTTGGTTCTCTCCTCAGAGGAATGACTGTGAGTATTCCCTTTTCCCTTCAATACGAGCATAACTACAGAAATATTTTTAGGCCAGTGAGGTTATCACTAGATACTGATAATTTTCTTTGAGATTTTAAAAATCTTTAAAGATAGTGTACCAGTACTTGAACGCTGATACTGTTTCTCTGTTTTCATAGATTATGCAGCTTCTGGGCTGCTACACCGACCATCAGTGGGTATCTCTCAGACAACAGAAAAGCAAAGGTGTAAGATAGGTGGTATTCATTCTGCTCATCCCATATTTCTTCGTGGATTTTAAAATGCTGACTAATATGCTAGGTGCTGAGCTGGAAATGATTCCCCTTTGGTCACCCACTTGGACTAAAAAGGCTTTTACTGTAATCAGGCACTCTTGAGACAATGTTAGCAGACAGTTTAACCTACTGGAATTTAGTGAAAAGGTATGAACTACGTGCTTTCAACATATCAGAAGATACCTGAGAAAAAAAGACAGTATATCTTTATATACACACTAAAATGTATAAACCACAGAATTTCAATGTAACAGTGTTTTCCTTTCAACTGGAATTGAATTTTACACTTCCATCAACCCCAGCAGTCTTTCACAGATGCAGATATCAGATCTCTGTGTCCTTAACTTGGCTTCTGCCTTTCAGAACCCAGACCTCATTTCACCAATCGCTTCTGTTTATAACTGTAACAATTTAAGTTATTACTCATTATCAGCAGCATGAGCCAGAGAGGGATCAGAGCTAGTTTCAATTTTCTGCTATGACTACTGACAGATTCAGAGCTACAGACAGAAAAATAAGTGCAGAATGAGTGCTTCTGAGGTGTCTTCAAATTCACAATTTCTGGTGAAGAAACATGGAAAATGGTTCTTTGGCCTGCCAGATTACACTCACTTTTCTTACTGGAGAGATCTGAATTCTAATTCTTCAGAACCATGATAAGTTCTGATCAAAACCTCATGGGACAAATTTCTCCCAGAAAAAAAACGCTTTGAAACAACAAAATTGTTAGCAATCACATTCATTTAGCACCATATTTTATGCTAGGATCAAATGTGTTCAGCATAAAGGAAAATGCTGTGAGAAATCATTACTGTAAACAGTTGCACCTTTCGATATTACACAGTCCTTGTCTTTTTTTTTTTCATTCAGGATATAGCACCATTTCATTAAAACATGAAGGGAAAAATCATGTGATTTACAGGAAAAAAAGAGATGTTTCAAAATCATGCAGATTTATTTTAATATATTATGTTCTGTATAATAAGGAATGTTCAAAATTTCTGCAGTTCCAAGCTGAGATCAAAAAACAAGCACTACAGTGAGAAAAAGCCCCACGGGAGGTAATTGTGCATTTTGACCAGCTCTATTAATAGCCCTGAAATTCTGATTAAATTTGGGCTGCAGGCCATAAAGTTAGGATTATCTTCATATGGAATTTGAAAGAAAAATGGACCCTGAAAATTAGCAACTATTAACTAATTAGAAAGCTCATTACACTGGAACAGCATGTCAGAGGAATTCACAGAAGATCTTTCTCTTGTAGCACTGAATACACAGAAGGACAAAAATACTTAAAAAGTTCTGCTATGGACAAGAAAAGAACCTGATAGATTGATCCATCCCAGCAAAACATTTCCATCTCTACTATTTGTCCCTGTCAGTGAACAGTAGATGCTGAGTTTTATCAAGAAGACTGAGTTTGATCTAACTGCTGCTGAGCCTTTTGGAGTTTCATCATTTCAGCTTTCAAAAATACTTCAGCTAATTCAAGAAATTTCTCAAACCTGAATGTTTTCTCTCATCTTTCAGAGGAAATGATTCTGAGCACTGCATGAGTATTTTCAGCTCTGAGATTTGAATTCACTGTAGTAATTGGAAATGTGAAATTTTTTAAATAAGCTAAGTTTGCTCCTTGAAACTTCACTCTCTGAGGCATATTTCCAGATAAGCTCTTTCACAGACACAGCATGTTCCAAATTGTCCATTCCTCCTATGCACTGGAAAGGTAGCACTTGTACCACCAGGAACAGCATGACTGCTTTTCTGGATTTTTGGTTTCTAACATTTCCTTAAGCAGTTGTTTACCTCCATCCAAGTAGCAACGTTATTTGATACACATAAAATACTTTCATGATGAAATTTTAAGGATAATCATTCATTGTTTTGTTCCATCCAGTTCATTTTTTCCAGTTTGTATGGTGAAAACCATGTGATATCCATAGTAAATTCCTTGCTAGTTTAAATATATTCCACTCTCAATTTTCCAGGAACTCAATATGATCACATTGTACTTCAAGAAATGAAAAATTGACTTTCTGAAAACAAGAAAGTGTCCAAGGCCCCAAATCACTTAATTTTCTGTGGTTGGTTAGAAGATTCCATTCCCTGAAATCTGTGGTCTGGTCATTGCCTCCCACAGCTTTGTTATTTCCTTGTTGCACTGTGAGGTAGTACAAATAATGTCAGCAACATTGCTAATAAGCCGGTTAAATAAATAATGCACTTGATGTGACCTTTTCAGGACCTGGAAGATTCCAGTTAGCACACAATCTACGCATCCAAGATATCCTCAGCCATGCTAGCTCTAAGAAACAAATCCAAATTGCTTTCATTCTCACACAGTACCTCTGCCAGTGCTCCCCAGCAATAAATCATAAACCAAGATCCCACACAGGTCTCGAAGGCACACTGCAGCCTGCACCTACTTCTACATGAAGTCATCAGCTAACAATTCATGTCTCCAGCACAATAAAACTCATTAAGGCTAGAATAAAAACTTCTCTGACCAGGGGAGAAAGGCTCCCAGACTTTCTGGGAAGGCAGCACTGAACACTGAGGTGTGCTTGCATTGAAAGCAGAGACAGTGCCCAGCCTCCCTGCCTGCTGCTCCCAGGGCAGAGCACACTTCTTTGACCCTGTCTCCTCTAAAAAGAGCCACACCTGTGCATATTGATACATCTTCTTTGGGCTTTCAAAATTAAACAACCACCCGGAAAATCTTCAACAGAAAGGAACAAAAATAAAGCATACTACATATTAGCCACATGAAAGGTTTCGCTGCCATAAGGTTCTGGGATGTTGAGAAATAAGCACAGCAAGCATTGCATAGCATAGCAAAGAAGGCAAAGCAAGTCAATTTGGCTAATTTCCACTCAAATCAGGGAAATTATCCAGCTCAAACCCTCCCTACATATGCCTACAATCTCCTTATTTTCACTTCTTATCTTAAACTGTGATTCACTAGTTGCAACAGGAGAGCTCTACCTGAAAAGTGACTTCATTAAGGAAAGAACATGCTTTTCTTACTATGCCTTGCCTATGTCAGGGGCAATGGCATGAGTTTAATGCTTTATTAATGAAGATCTGACCATTTTTAAAAATCCAAGTGCTGGTAAAATACAAATACACCTACATTAAGAACATATTCCTTGCTTATAGGAGGGAAAGTTTTCATTTTATCTGTCCAACTGCATCAACCTTGAGTTCTAGGAAAATTAAGGCTTTCAGATGAAATCTGAAACCAGTTATCACTGCAGCTACTACATCTGTGAAATGTCATTTTGCACTGGCCAGATTAGTTTCATGCTGGGATATTTGCTTTAAACAGCAATACTCTTAGAGAAATCACAGCACTGAGCATTTCCCTGTATGTGGGTTGGTGAAAGAAGCCTGTTACCATAGGCAGCTCAGTGGTGCTCCTGACATTTTTCAATAGCTGCTAAGAATAGGACATCTAAAGCCATTTCCTCCAGTTCCCCGTTTGGGAATGCAGGGAAGTGATAACAATGATCCAGAAAGCCACAAGAAGTTGCTTTCAACTCTGTTTTAATTGGACTCCGTGGGCAGCAATAAAGAAAAGGCATGAAAAAAAACCCAAAACCAGTATCTATGGTAATGTGAAGGAAAACATAAAAATGTCTGCTAAGATTGCCACAGAAATAAAGATGAGCTACAGGGGAGAGGGAAACATGAGCAGGATGCTGGGCTGAGAGCTTAAAGATGTGGCATTCCACTGGGACAGCTTGTGGACTCAGAAAGTCACTTCACTCCCTGGTGTCATGGACTTCCTCTCTGTAAATGGCTTCAAGTGACCATTTCTGTAAAACACTTTCAACCCAATACAAAACAAAATGATGTAAGAACTAGACATCAGTAAGTTATACTCATCCACAGCAAATTTCTGACCCAATCTCCATGTGTTTCTTGAGACAATACTGGCACTTGCTGCCAAGCTGACCATGAAAGCAGGCAAAAAATCATTTTTCTTTATCAAACAAATAGACTGGATTTGCCATGTAAAGCTGTTTCCAGGAACATCGCAATGACTGATTCCTGCACATCAAGTTCTCTTATTCCCACCAGCACCACTGAGCAGATGAGAGATGCAGGTTTTGTGCTCTTCAGCTCTTCCTGCATTGCAGTGTCACACTTTTCTTCAGAGCTTACACAGCTGCTGAGTGAAACATTTACCTGCCAGGCCAAATTTTAAGTTACATGCTCACATCTTAGATGTGTCACTTTCCTTCAGTTCTTCTTGTCCCCTTTGGCCCTGCTCTGCATCCCAGTCACGTAATGTGGCTCTCCCAGCTCCATTACAGGTGGCAGAAGGTGCACAAGGCAAGGAGAGGGAGATATCTGTCTGACCATCACAGCAAAGGCTCCAGCAGGAAAATTCAAATTATGGGCCACAGAGGAAAGGAAGGAAAAATAAATAAGGCAGTAATTACAGCACAGGACATGAAGAACATACTACAAGGACCTGGATCAGAAGAAGCCAGCTGGAAACGGAGACTAGGAACATGGCAGGGCAGATATTTATTCAAGAGGAAGCAACACCTCTTCAATTTAAAGGTCACCATGGTTGACCAAAGGAAGCAAACTTTCCTCCAGTCAGCAGCCCCACTAATTTCAGTGGGATATATAAAGTTGGTCTAGCTGTAGGCCCTGAGCTCTCCTTGGGTTATTTATTGTCTCTAATAGTTTGCAAGGAACAGACTGTACCATCTCATAGTGGTGCTCCACAAAGATCAAACTCTTTAGAAAGAATCCACCTACAGGGTTGAAGATTTTGGAAGGCAAGTGTAACCCACTTACTGCTCTGGGTGTTACATGAAAGCCTGCTTTTGTCAGAGTAGGTGAAAGGAACAAGAAGGATTTTATTGTCTGGTAAAAACCAATATGGGAAGCTGAAATATTAAGATTAACTTTGGTTTTAACAATTAACAGCAGGGCTTTTCACTTGTATGGCTTCTGTGCTTTGAAGCAAGAGCACTACGGATAGCAACACAATGCATTGAAAAGAACAACACACAAAAGAATTTGGGACAGAAAATGCCCTTTGAGCAAAGGAAAGGCTCAGTTGTTACTTGGGAAGCAAAATCACAGCCTTGTACTATTGGATAGCCCATTGAGGAGAAGGAAAGTAATGGGCATGAAAACAAGTACAGATTTTAGCCCCACCAAACGCAGCATTGTGTAAAAGGTACTGTGTGTCTCTGGAGAGTAGATTTACTCAGATACAGAGAACAGAAAATCATCAAAATCTCTCAATATTAAGAAGTCAAGATACAGATTTTGGGGGCCTTTCAAACCCTACAAGGTTCATCAAGTGAAATGGTCCTCTGTCAGTTTTACTTGCTGCCTTAAGGTATTAGCTTTTATATTTTTCATATATTTGCAATCCTGCAATTCTTTAGTGTATAAACTCCATGTAGAGTGTACTGTTCTGCCATTTTATTCAGACAAACCAATTCCTCTCTAGGTTTGAAACTCAAGGACAACTCACTGTCTACCTGAGAGAAGTAAACAACAGTGAATTGGGGGGCAAACTTGGAGTAAATGACTTCATTACCTGAAGCAGTAATTGGAGGATTATCCCCTGATATGTAAATGGACCAAACTTACAGCTGTATGACTGTCATCTGTCTTGAGGGCAGTGCCTGAGAGGCTTTTCACTTCCCAAGGTGTACCTATTGAAGGCCTTCAAAAAATACCCACTTTTATTCTCTTAATGTTGTCTGTCTTCTCTTTTAGGTAGCCACTCTAAGGCATCATACTGACAGCTTACACCCAGAGCAGGGCTTTTGTTCCTGTTGATAGTGACATCTCCTTGTCACTATTTTTGGTGGAGAAAGCAGACACATCCCACCCAGCTCTGCACACCAGCTCTGCTCTACGGACCAGCTCACTGCAAACAGGGACCCTGCCTAAACAAGTAATTACCTTTACCATAGAGCACAATTAGAAGAGGCAAACTCTTTGTCTCAACTTGGTTAACAAAGAAAAACTGCAAATTGACTTCTCTGCACAGAAATTTCAGATAGAGCTAGTAAATTAATTCTAGATAAAAACATTTCCCAGAAATTAGGGTAGGGGCTGAGGATTCAACTATTACTGTCAAGAACAAGAGCTGATAACTTGCTACATAGCAGCTCCTTAAAAAATACTACCATTCATACAGCAGGAAGAAAAGTGTTCTGATATACCCTTTAAGTGACATGCACTCAATTTTTTGCCAGTACTAAGTGATGCTAGAATTTTTTTAAGTAGTCTCTCACTTTCTTAACTTGTGGAAAAAAATCTATATTAGGCTTTGTCTTGACACAGAAAATACAACTGATTATAGAAGGGGCTGCTTCAATTGTAGTGGCTGCTCCAGAAGTGCTTGTGCGTTGATTACAGGTCATGTTGCAAAAGTCTTGACCACTAAATGTGGCACAAAGCCAAAGATTGTTATTCACTAAATCAGTTATGACAATGAATTAAAAAGACATAAACAAATTATCATTGAGAGAAGTTTAGAACACTTCCCAAGGTGCCCAAAATGCCTAATGAAAAATATGGCTAATTAACAAATCAGCTGGAGAAAGAAAAAGAAAGTAACACAGAGAAAATGGTTATGCAAATAAACATACTCACATTAAGCCCCAGAAATTTATGAAGAATGAAAAGGAAAACAAAGCCACAAATACAATTACATGACCTTCAGACTTATGAATAACATGTTGGATTTTAAGCACCTCAGGTATAATACCAACTTTGCTAACAATTAAATTCCTATGCTGCAGATAAACATTTGTCTCAGGCAATTATGAAAAGTAGGCAGAAATGTTCAAGAAATAATAGGATTCTTCTTTGGTTAAAAAAATATATTGCCATCAAGTTTATGTCAAAATACTTTTCAATCAGTTATAAATAAATTAACTACTAAATAATAGGTTGTTTATTTATTTAACAAGTGAATAAAATAATTATTAATTTCCTTTAATTAGTTCATTTTAATTAGTTTTAATTAGCTAATTAATTATGTAAGAAGTAAATAAAGATAAACATTGAAGCCTGTCTGTCTAAATGGCATGTGAGAGTTTGAAGCAGCCAGCCCAGGACTTTTCTGGCTTATTTGTGCTGAGCTTATTTGTTTAGTCCATATGGAATGTGAATCTTAAAACACCTAGGGCTTTTTAAAATGTCTTGGCATTAAGAGGAATGGTGTTTGCCTACTGTGACCTGAGCACTTACAAGCTTGTTGACTTGGCACTGATTCCCAGGAAAGTAAGAATACATGTGACATGCACTCAGTTAGCACAGAATGACAGAAATTAGTGCAATCTTTGAATATCAATGTGCATTTATAGAAAACAGATTTGGTGAAGCAGCTGAATGAATTTTTTTCATGACTTTCTACATTTGGATGATAAAATGACTAGTGTTGATATAATAACAGCAGACCTAAGTAAGCAAGTTTGCTTAAGACTGCATGACATTTTAAATGAAATATGACCACACAATATCAACATGGCATGTATTATGGGGACTAAAAGCTGCCAAAATGATAAAATCTCTCAATTTTCCAAGAAGGATGTTTTAGAGAGATTTGATCATCACTTTTTAATATCTCAGATACTGTCATAATGGGGTTCTTTTGAACCCTATTTTGAACTTTTATTTTTTTCATTATGCTGAAAAACCACAAGTAATATGGATCCACTGGATGGAAGCTGAAGTTAAGTGGGTGAGCAATTACCCACAGGAAAGGCTTCCTGGGGTCACACTCGAGTCCTCCTCCATGTATATTTGAAAATTCAATAATGTTGCTCTAGATCAGACATACATGAAGTCATCAAAATCCTATGACTTGTGGTATGAAAAGTTGAAGCAAAGGATGGCCCCATCTGGTCTTAATTTACACATTGTTGAGATCAGAACATGTGCCTGGGTGAACCTGAACAGTCTGTGTGGATTCCCAAGCAGAAACACAGAAAAGGGAAAAATCATTTGTATCCATATGAATTTTGGTTCTGGCTTCAGAGGCAAGATTAAGCAACTGAGAATCCATCTGCTCTGGTTGCCAGGTTTGCTGCATTGACATTTGTTCCAGCAAGCAAAGGTGTGGTGGATTCATCAGCTTCATGCACGGCACAGAGTCCCTGCTGTTCACTGGGCTCTCTGAGAGGGCAGACACACTTTCAGAGAAATAGGTTGGATCAGACGGCAGAAATTAGTAGCAATTGCTAGAAGAGATTGTCCAGGGAAGCTGTGGATGCCCCATCCCTGGAAGTGTTCAAGGCCAGGTTGGATGGGGCTCTGAGCAAACCCATCTAGGGGAGCTGTCCCTGCCCATGGCAGGGGGTGGAATTGGATGATCTTTAAGGTCCCTTCCAACCCAAACCATCCTATGATTCTATGATTGTTAGTTTCATCTTTCCTTCATTTGCAACACAACTATGGGACTGGCTTGCAATTTTGAAGGTATAAAATGTCTATGCAGATAAATACATGCATTTTTACACAAACAGAGCATTAAGGGAGCACGAACAAAGTCAGTGTCCAAAGGGCACATCCTCACTTACGAGGCAGGTCATGATATTAACTGAGAGGATTCTCAGAAAGGCATGAAGACAAATGACTTCTGCTTAAATAAAGGAATCATACAGGGACAAAGCTGATTTTAAAGACCACATTAAATTAATCCTTGTGTCCAAAGTTATGCAAAAATCTATTCTTTTTTTAAGTTTATTTGAACTCCAGATGGAACTTAAGAAATGCTAAGACCAGCGTTAAAATGAATTCAAAATAAATCCTTGCTTCATTTAAAAACATTCTCAGAAGTATTTCCTCTTGCAGCAGGTGGCATATTACTGTGAAAAAGAAAAGGCACGTAATCTCCTGGCGGCAGAACACTCCTTGAGCTGAATTATACGTGACTGAAAGCCTGTCATTGCAGTGAGAGCTGCAATGAAACAAAGCACAGGTTTTTCACTCCTGAAGAGAAATTAAATATCTCTTAAAGCTGAAATGAAGAACAGTTTCATGAGTATTGTCTGATGTTCAGAAGCGGGGCCTATCCTTCCTTTTGTCTTTATGAATCCATATTAGCAGTGGAATTATTCCAAGTGTGAAGCAGTGGTGGAAAACAGTGAGACCCACGTGTGAGAAGACAGAATTAGCCTGTTTTAGTGAGGTAATCATGTACAAGACAAGTGAAAGATGAGAAAAAGAATTAATAACAATTATTATCTCCAAGGCACTGTGCTAACACTGACTTCTGTTCTTACAGCTAGAGGTCATGTTCCATGGCTTCTCTTCTAGTAAGGGAATTCCATCACTAATTGGATTTTTATTTGCTTCACAGACTTAATGGGAGCAGGCAATATTAACTACAAATAAATAATCAGATTTCATTTCTTCTGCCTGTCCATTTTTGGTTGTTACTGAGCCTTAGCCTGGAGAAAAACCTCAAAATAAAATCTTCTGAAAAGTATTCTGTTAGTGAATTAAAAACAATGTGGGCAGATACTTTAGGATTCTTATGCCTAGATTTAGGTAAAATATCCCAAGGTGAACATAACAACCATAGAATAATGCTTGCACACCATTTTTCTGCTGCATTTATAGTGGAGGAGTTGCTAAGACTCACAGAATAGCTGAGGATGGAAGGGACACGTGGAGATCACCTAGTTCAAGCCCCTGCTCAGAGCAGGGTAAGCTAGGTCCATGGCCAGTCTGAGTTCCCTGCCAAGTTGCTTTCCAACCAGCTGGCCACCAAGTTAATTCTTTGTCTGCTGTTAATAAATAAACACTGTTCCACTCACCTGACTGGCACGTACAGTGCTTTAGAGCTTGGCTACCTTTTTAATTTAGAGAAGATCCATAATAATCTCTAGGTATTGTAAATGTTGCTCATGCAAATGCACATCTCCTGCAGGAAAAGCAAGACTGGATTAAGTATTCAGACATCATCAACGCTGATCAGACAAAAAGGACAGATTTTCTTTAATGAAGAAATAATGTGTTGAATTACACTCAAGTTTATTTTAAATGAATACTTCATTAAGCGTGAAATGGAGATGTATTTATCAGCCTGCATAACAAATGATACAATGTAGAAGCAGATTGGCTTATTAAATTTATATTATTACTGGTCTTATTGTGAAGGTAGCTAATGGAAGTGCAGTGAAGGACAGAAGGACAACAGATAAAGAACTGAAGGATCAACGTTATTCGTCCACAGCCACAAAACTGGAAGCTCAGTCCAGATATCACAAATTTCAATTGGGAGAATTCAATTTCATCTATTCATGTCTTGGAAGCTAGGCATTAAAAAAACTTGGTGGAAAAATTTCCTTCAGATTTTTTTCAGTGCGTTGAACTAAAAACAACCCCAAGGGTGGCTGGATTTCTGTTCTGTTCCAAGCTAGATAGCTATTTAAATTTGACACAGTTCATCTGTCTTCCTCCAAAGGCAAACTCTGATTCAGGGTCCCACAAAACTGGGGTCCATGACCCACACACAGCCTCCTGCATTTTGGGGTGGGAGCTCTTCTGAGAGCACTGACCTGATACATCTGCTGAAGCCATCAACTTCTGTGGAAAACAAAAGGGAAAATGAGAGCAGGTAAAATCACAGGCCTGCCTTAAAATGGGATGATTCATGCCTTGGAGGACCCTACTTCTCTCCAAAACAGGGAATTAGGAAGCCTTGATGACTTGCTTAATCCTTATCACACCTTTAGATGACTAGATTGTCACAGAGATGTACCCAACAGGATCTATCCAATACAGAAGTCTACTCTCCTCATGATTGCCAGCTGTTAATGTTTTAACTCAGCTTTCAGCCCCAAGTGAAAAGAGAAGTTAACAGTGAATATTCTCAAAAAATAACGCAATCAAAGGCAGAATTGTTCACTGTTATAAACAGAACAAAAATAACCATGACTGTGCCGACAGGTATGCGAACCAATATCACTGGGATTTGGTAGGGTAAGAGCTGGGACATATGGAACAGTCTGGTGGGGAGATGGGAAAAGTGCAAAGAGAAATGTCCAGGGGCAGACAGCACAGCCTGAGCTCTGCTGCTGCACACCCTTAATGGCACAGGGCACTGGGAGAGACCAGCAAGAAGCAGTCATCGTGCCTGCCAAGGCACAGCACAAAGAAAGGTCAGGATGAGTGGAGCTGGAGCCAGGCTCAGCAGTGCAGCCAGAGCTCCTGAGACACGGCACATCCCTGAGCCAGAGCACTGAAACACATCTTGGGGGGACTGGGTCAGGGGGAAAATCCTGGGCACTGCTTGACATTGTTAAGAGAATCATGAGAGGGTAGAAGAGACTAAAAGGTGAAAATAATTTATTTTAAATTGTGAATTAAATTGTGAATAATTTATTTTAAATTGTGATTTTTGAATGCACGATTTGCTGCGCATAGTCTTTATCTGTCACATGAACATGGAGATTGACACAGTAGAACAAATCAGTCCAATTTACTTAATTACTTGATGCTTTGTAGAAAACAGAATGATGAAATTGTCTTCTTATGCCCTGTCACTGGCCTATGCATCGAAGCATAAAGATTGCTAGCTTTTCACTCATTCAGTTTACTTGTGGATGACCTAATTTTCCATATTATTCTTGATCTCTTCTTCTCTCTTGGCTCTAAAAAAATTAAAGAAATAAACAAAATTCACTCTCAAAATCTAATCAATGTTTTGCCTCTTACTTCAGTTCAAAACCATTGCTATCATGTTTGCCTCTTTGGTGACAAAGAAATATCGGCAAAGGGATGCCAAAATATCAGTAAGGGCTACTCAAGTCTTTCTCTGCAAATTATAGATAACTACTTTATCTTTCTGATGACTGCAATCCAGTATCAGAAAAAAAATCCCCCATTAATCTTCAAATTATATATAAATTTTCCAAATTATGTGGCATCCCATAAGCATGCTTTTCCAGATTTTTTTAAGAGTTGGTTTAAACAGACTCAATTAATGCCTCATTTTGGAGATATCTAAAGTTGCCTCCTTTTCAGAAAGCAATGATCTCTGCCCTCTATAAACTATGTGCTGTCTGAACACCAAAAAAAGATTTAAAATCACTGAGAATTTTGAAATGTAATATTAAAAAAAAAAAACCAACAAAATTTACCACTCTAATTCTAATTTACTGAAGCAAATTATTTTTCTCCAGTGTTTCCTGGGTGTCACTTACTAACAGGTCTGCTTGTAGGAGATCTGAAAAATACTCCTTAAAACAAGCACTGTCATGTGCTTCAGCACAAAGCATCACCCAGCATCCTCTGGAAATGATTCTTCCCAGGAAAGCCTGCTGCTGTGCTGGGCTCTTCTGAAACAGCTTATCTATTTGCTGAGACCACCTAGGAATATAGATGGGGAATTGAAAATTTGATTCATGGCCTATTCAAATAAATAGCAATTCCAACATATTCCTACAGGCTCTGCCTCAGGATATTTAGCAAACAGCTTTTAGTTATTAGCTTGGCTTGTAGCTAAATCATTTACTTGACAGAATTCCTACACATTGAATCTTTCAGCAGCCTGCATCCCATCTTGTGGGCCTTGGTCTTGCTGGGCAGCACTTGTGTGTAACAGGAATGGAAATAATTTTCAGAGTACTTTGAATAAATTAACCTGCCACAAGAAATCTGGCATTTCCTTTGCTCTTGTCAGTCTTCTTGATCCCATCTTAAAACATCAGCTGTTGATACCATTGACAGCTTTATTATTACTAAGTGACAGCATGTGTCAGGAAATCAAAAGAAAGCACAGCAAGAATATGAAAAGGTTAAAAGCAATAGAGTCAACATTACTGTTGCCATGGTACAGATCAGCATCTAGCAAAGCCAGCAGGGCAGTAGCAGTGACAGCCAGTGCTCAGGCAGTTTCCTTTGCTCAGATAATTCCAATAAAGTGTCTGGAAAGAGGCAGACATCCTGCAGAATCCTAGTCTGAGTGAGGACTCAGCGAGAGCCATGCTGACAGCTTACTCGGAAAAGTTGAAGCTGATGAGGATGGAATGCCCCATCCTCCCCAAGGTGCAGGGACAGCCACTTAGTCATTTACCTCAAGGGCTGCCAGTCATATGTTTTGGCAGTGGCTCTGATAAGCCACTGAATTACATTTTATCACTTGCCAATTCTTGTCCAGTTCATGGAGCAGATTGAAAGAATGGGCCATTAATCACATCAAAAGAAGCAAACACACTTGGTATTTGTGACTCTGAAGTCCATGGGGGAAAACAAGTCAAAAGCAGCTTGTTGCCCAGTTTTGAGCTTCCCAACTTTCTTTATTTTTATTATTCTAAACATTTTGCCTGCTTTAAGACATAAATATGGTAGGGAAGAAAGCAAAATAAATAGCTGATTTAATGTTGGTGGGAAATTAAACCTGGATAAAATGTTGTATTGTGCTATTCCCTATAAATGCTTTTATTTCCTATTATTTCCACCTTTTGTTTATTTTTGGCTACCCTGTGTCAGAATTATTTCTTTCAGTGGAGGGACATAGCAGAGTTATGTATGTGCAATTGCCTCAACAGCTAAACAAGGAAGAAGGATTATAGGAAGAGGTAAATCTTTTTATGCTCATGACTGAGTCTCCCTGCACCCCAGACCATGGCAGAACATCAACCTTCCTGCAAACAAAGCTGTACTCAGAGTGACTCTCTTTGAAGAACTGAGGATACAGCTTCAACCAAAGCATTTGGCTCTAACACAGTAATAGTCTTTAAACTCATTCCTTTGGGAACAACACATATCAATGTTTTATGTATTCCAAGTATAAGTTTTGTATAAAAGCTTTTACCAGAACAAACACATCAGTTCACTGGCAGAAGCAGCCTAAGCAACTTCCCAATACTTTTGAAGGCACAGAGGGCAAACCCAGTCAGGTTCACAGCAGCTGTGTTCATTCAGACCCACGGCAAGAGAACAGACAGACTGTTACAGAAGAGGACCCTTGTATTTCTTCCTCCTCATCTTTGACCTCACCTGCCTTTTCCTGCTATTCCTACCACATTGGTGTGTCATGAGGAGTCACAACACTGAAGCAGATCACTCAGAAAACTGACGTGCTGGGCAAGTCTCCAGCTTTACAAATGCGGAAGTTAGATTGGCCCAATCCACCTGAAGACCATCTCCAGCCTCTGCCTGCCAAGGTGATGGTGAGACACTGCTGGCAAGGCCCAAGAACATTAAATCCTCAACAGAGCACCCCACATTCTCAGTGTGGACAAGGGGTAACAAGACATTTTAGCTTCCCACCTCAGTGCTGGGGGCAGTGTGTAGGGCAGCCTTGTACATCTGTACATCACATGCCAGGGTGTACCAAATGTCTTCCTTCAGCCTGCAGTTTGGTAGTGCACAGGTGTTCAACCACTGCTGCCCTTTAGTCTGACATTCTTGTATCTTCTCTTAATATTTTCCTAACACTTCAAATATTGGGCCAAAACAAATTCCATTATGCAGGGAATGAGACTTCTTTGATATAAAATTAAGTTATACATGGCAAAATGACGCAGAAACCGATCATTTGTCTGTAGTCTGTCCCCATATGAAAGTTTCTCCCCACATTATTTATTTTTTTATTTTAATTATAATATTTTTGAAGAGTAAAAATCAGTAAATTTTCCATAAAATACCAAGTAATGCAACTCAGAGAAGGTCCTAAAAAAGTACACCTTCTTTCATGTCTTGTTTGCAAATCCTGTCCCAGCTCCCACTGCTCTGCAATACTATCAGGAACACAAATGAGACTCTTGGTATCTACATTACTGCAAAGTCATTAATCTGCTTAGGGACCACATGAGTTCTGGTTCTCACAGAGAAGGAAGGAAACTTTTGTAACAGGAGAAATTTAGGATCATCACATTTACAGAAGCATCACATGGAAATATGCACAGAGCAGTTTTGACAGACAGCTCAGTGTGTTTCTTCCATATTCTCTTTAGTGCTTTTCATGGGGTTTGCAATCAAATGAATGGAGATCTTATTTCTATTATGTTCTTAGAGCTTCCACAGAGGAAGAGCCAGCTTTTAGAGCCCAGGCCAAACTAAGGGAAGTTATTTGGATTCAAATCCTTCCCCTCACAAGGATTCCTTAATCTTCAACTCAGGAAAGATTTTTCAACCTGCTTGCCACAATGTTACTATCAAAACTTCCCAGCTTTGAAAATATCCCTTGGGGTTAGCCTGTTGGAGGCATCATGTGCTGAACACTTCTCAGAATCTGCTAAATATAAATCCAGTGTTTGACTGAGGATTTAACCTAGTGACTTGATTTCATCCTAGAAGGATAAAATATTCTTTTCAATCTGAAGTGCAAAGAAAACATACAAATATGTTGTTTTTTCAAACAATGGACATTGGCTGCCCAAGGAAATGGTGAACTCACTATCCCCAAAGGTGTTCAACTTGTCAAGGTGGCGATCAGTCAAAGATTGGACTCGATGATCCTGGAGGTCTTTTCCAACCTAAATGATTCTGTGATTCTGTGAAATGCAACTTGTGATATACCAAAAGGTTTGGTGGTACTTTGCTTGGAGCACCAGGTCCAGGTTTGAACACTGTACATGAAGAAACAGCCCTCACTGGAAACCTAGGCAAGAGCGGGCTGGAATAAACTCCAAACTTATGGACACAGTGAGGCACTGGAAGAGGACAGATTAGAAGAGTGTGTAGCCAGAGCTTTTAAGAAAATGTTGAATAATTAAGATTCATTAATTATATAGACACAAATTAATCCTGGCTTAGTAAGGAAAGACAAGCTAAACAGAATCTCAAGATCTGAGGTTTTTTGTTTCCCTAAATGCTTTATTTTTATGACAATTCACATTCAGGTTACAAGAAAGTCCTGCAGCATTTTATTCAGACAGGTTGTATAATATAGGAAGGAAAAGCTATTTAAATCAGCTTGCTTTTCTGTGCAAAGAAGCCAAGCAAATGGCAGATCCAACATTTCCAGGTGCTAACCCAAAGCAGTTTGTAACTGGCATCTTTAAGGGGTGTATAAGAAAATTGTCTGGACTTCACGGACACAGCCAACCTCACTTAGCTCCTTCTCTAATCCAGGTGCTTCTGCTGAGAAGTAGGATGAAGGGCATCATCTTCATCTTCATTCTTAACAATGTCTCTTTATAGCTTTTTACCATTTCAGCTAAAGTAAGACTAATTCAGACAGCTCAGTGCTGGGTCTTCAGTTTCTTCCAGCTTCCTTTATGCATACGGACACAAATGCCACACACTGTTCACAGAATAATTTCCATCTTCCTCATCAAATAAAAGCTATTTTTCTTTTCACTCTTAACCCTTTAATGAACAGATTTAAAAAAAAATAATAATAGATTTCTAGATATCAGTATCTAACTCCTCTGTACTAGACAAGCCATTATTAGACCAGCTGATTGCTGTCTCAGGGGACTAAGGCACTGCTGCAAGCAGGAGACAGAGGCAATTGACTGGCCTAGGAGCACACATACTTCAAGCCACTAAGGGAAAAGGGTTGTTAGAAATTACAGACATTCATCTGCCCTGGGACAAATCAAGGACTAGATTTCCTAGAAGCTGTTCTCCCAGAAACACTCAGAATCTGACCCAGCAATCAATTAAGCCAAAGAGCAAGCAAGCCAGCAACAGGCAGCTGAGAGCCATCTCTCAGACTCAATTCAAAATTATTTATGCCAAATACAAATAACATCAGCACATCCTCAGGAAAATCAAATCCCCATTAATCTGGGGAAAAGGATTCCAAGCAGGGTTTTTTAATGACATAAGTTTGCTAACACCAGAGAGAAAAAATTACAAACCTTGCTCAAGATATTGTTTCTACTAGTGTGTAACAGAAGTCTTCTAAACAAGTGGATCAAGCATTGATCTCACAGATTACAGAACTTAAACACCTATAGGAAAATGTATTTTTGATGTCCAGAAATCCATCCTTACTGATCCTATTAATTTCAGATGGCATACTTGGGTTTATTCTTTGCAGTAAGAGCTCACCCACCCTGGGGGGCTTCATGGCACCAGTCTTTGACTTCCAGTGAAGCCAGTGTGGCTTCCCAGGGAAAGTGCCTTTCCCTTACAGTCCCTGACTTACCCTGAGCATTGTGAACCTGTTCGGCAGAGCATTTATGTACTGCTGGCTCACAGCCCCAACTCTTGTCACACCAACAAAAGACTCAAGCCCAACAGTTTAGCTAAACCATAACATTAAAAGTATCTCCATGTACTGACATTTCGTGTCCTTCCCTAACTGATGTCAAAACTGATGGAATAGCTAATACAAAAATTAGAATCAAACAAACAAACAAACAAACAAAAGCTGCAAATCTCAGAACCAAATAAATAGTCTCAAAATAAATTTAAAAAAAAAAAGAAAATTAAGCTACCTTCAGTAGAAAGCAGTCTCCATATTTCTGTCCTAGGCATTTCCAAAAGAACTGAACTGAGGAGAACTTATGATAGAGTTAAGCCATGCTTGGGTAACAGGAGATATAATAAATAACAGACATGGTAGCAGAAGCAATAATGTTTTTATACTGCCGTCTGGAAAAGCTTATTAGTATTTTTTCCATTTTGCAATTTTCCCCATAGCAGCGTTAAAGAATGACACATACTCTACCTGTAGGGTTTATGAGAAAGGGACTGCATGCTTTCTACATGAGAAGATATTCACAGTCTTTGCACCATCAAATCAGCAGTTTCCTAACTCCATATAACTTGTTGACCCAGCAAATACGTGTTCTGGACAGAGTACTTGCCAAATGCTGGTCACTGGGCTGTTAGTGCCCATTGTTTCCTGCCAAACAAAACTGAAGTATGTGCCTTTTTAATGAAATTGCATAGAAAGACATGTTAGAGCTTTCTAATAAAAAAAAGGGAGCCTTTAGATGAAATCACAGCTCTTTATTCAAGCAGTATCACAATCAACTTGGTTTCAGTTTTTCTATTACTAACAGCTGTGGATGCAGAGCAAACCCAAGCTTCATGCAATATGGTCTTTTGTCTAACATTTTATATGTAAATTGTGTTGAAAAGGCTTTACAGAAGTAAAAACTCAGCTACAGGGGAAAATAGCAGAGTCTGAGAGAAGTGAAGAAGAAGAGCACAGAACTGGAGACTGAAGGGGCAAATAGATACAGGTATCCTTGGAGGCAGTCACTGCAGAGGATGACAGTCAGAAGGACAAGGTTAGGGAAGAGTCTCTGCATAGAAGTGAAGGAAAAGGTTTGTGGAAGTTTAGCAGGAACCATAAATCTGACCTTACATCATACCAATCACCTCTTGAAGGTGTTTCACCGAGAATGGGGGCTGCCATGAAGCTCTCAGCAGATCAAGCTAGCAGGACATTCTTGAGGACAAGGTTTCATATGAAGCAGAGCAAAATTAAAGGGAAATAAAGCAATCAATCTAACATAAACTAATAGAGGCAGATGAACCATACACGCATTCTTTCAGCAACAAAGAAATTAATTATGCAGCTGTGAAGCCAGAACTGCATTTTGAGTCTAGTACTAACTGCGGGTTCTCTTCTCTGCCATATGCTTAAACTAATTAGATGAGATACTAAGAGAAAAAAACAGTGTAAATTTACTATGACTGCCATTAGAAATTTCTGACAAACTGCTAGTAAACAGGTATTTCAAAAACAGCAAAGCAAGACTAAATAGCTATATTCAGCTGTTGTGCAGTGTTGTGTATATTTTAAGCATAAAAGGATAATTCCTTAGCTAATCTTTATTATTTATAGATTTTGGTACATTATGCAAAATATTGGCTACTATTAACTGCTGCACATTTATATAGAAGTTGTTCCTATCTTCCTTTTAAAACAGAAGAAATTAAAGAAATTTACCATATATGTCTAAATGTAGCTGAGTTTAAAATCTCAAAAGAAGAAGGAAAATTCTTATTTTAGAAAAGAGATTAATTTATTTATAAATCATAAAGATACCTGCTTCCAGTACAAAGCAAATGTTCTAGAAAAAAATCTTCCTACATCTACTCCATAAAATGACTATGCATTGCAGCAATAATACAGATGCTACAAAGCTTTGGCCTTACATACATTTAGATTTCTGGATCTTAAAATTAATACATTCTGAGTGTTCATGATGCAATTACTTAAACCAGATTACTTGATTAGAATGGCATGTTAATATAAGAATCTTGCCGTTTAGATTTTGCTCTTATCTCTGCTTTTTCCCTGGGTAATCATCATCACAGTAATGACAACAATAAAGGCCCATATGTTTCTTTGTCTCACACGCTGCTGATTGAGGGAGCGCGGTGCAAGTTAATGCAGGATGAGCTTCACAGCTCCCTGTGCCAGATAAAGATGCCCACACAGAATTACATCAGAGCAGCCGTGGCCCCAAGGAGCAGAGCATCCTGGAAGGCTGACTGCAGAGATGGGGGCACGGCTCAGTGGGGGTTGAAAAATCAGCAGGGAGAAGGAGACAACACACTTAACACAGGCTCTGCCATGTGATTGCTTAATCATAGCCACAGACACCTACATTTATTAAGATGAAAGAAGCTAATGCTGTCTGATGGGGTATTAATGTTGGATGTGCAGGAAGCACATGCTGCAGATGTCCCAGCCAGCACAAAAGCCACGTTTTGAAAGCTGGCAGCCCCTCCAGTGAGGTCATTCATGTCTGTAACCCACCTCTTGTCTGGAGGCACATTTGCCACTGGTGCAGCCGTGCTGGTGCAGCTCTGTCAGGTGAGCATGGTTCACATACAGCAGCACAGCAAGCTGGGTCTGCACCAGCAAAGTCTGAACCCCACGTGCAGTTCAGTTGCCAGAGTATGAAAAATCAGTACCCATCCCTGACCTGCTGCTGTGGCTGCTGTAGCACAGACCACAGCGAGGAGCAGACTGAGAGCAAGGTTTATGAGAAGAGCTGGTGCCACATAATAGGAAGATCTTTGCAATCGTTTCTCCTGTCCAGAAAGGTAAGGATTTTTTCATGGGCTCTATTTCAGCATTTCTGCAGCTATGCAAACAAACAGTTATCTTTTTGTTCTGCCCACAGACAACAGTGAGCCTTGTCATATAGGAGCACAATCTGTTCTCCCAGTTTTGCTTACTTTTTCCCACTTAACCTGAACACTTTTTGCAAGAAAGGAGAGCACCTACGTCCATCCTCTTGCTGTGAACTTGTAATGTAAGAAAACAGAAGGTGGCTGTCTTTTTCTTTTAAAGGCTAATCTTGATGTGTCATTACTTGATGCTGGATACCCATTGTGTTGCACACTGTAATCTTCCCCTTAGCAATATCAATTTAATCTAGACTGTGACTGTTTAGCAGAAAAATCCTGTGTGGCTGGCAATGGTCATGTGAGTGTACACACATGCTATGCTGCCCTGTGTGCTTAAACAGCTACTCAGTATCCTCTGCTAATATCCACAAAGATGCCTTAAAAGCACAAATACCTTTCTGGCACTGCCTTTGTGTTTAAATTTTTCTCATGAGTAATGATTAAAATTTGTGCCCGTAAGAAACAGAGAGAAAATAAAGAAGAGACAAAGGGAGAAAGAACCACTACCATGTTAGATGAACTAAATTGCTACTGCCATTTCAAATACTTTATGAGGTTCAATGTGTATATGGGGAAATCACTGGCATGCACATTTTCAGACTAAACACTACTTTTCATGAACTTCATTCATGGAAAGAGACACTCAGTTTAAAATAACTTGGCCTTGGTTTCTTTAGAGGTGCTGAGCATTATTGTTTCATACTGACCTGAGTGTCTGTTATGGATGCTTCACTTTTCTGAAAACCAGTCCCATACTGGCCATACAACATTTCTATTTGCAACCAAATATGTGTGCCTCAATGTGTAGCATGTAATAAAATAGTTTTTTCCAGTGTTCAAAAAAAGAAAGGTAAAGAATGTCACTGGGGTTCAAAGTATCATTGATTTGATTCACATCTCAGTTGATTTGGGAGAAACTTTTTCTTCCAAAGAGAAGCTGGCCTCATTAACACTGTTGTTAATGCTTGACAGCAGAAAGGAAAGACTGGCTCCTTAATTTAAAGCAGCTCTGTTGATTGCTTTTATAAAGAAGGAAGAGCAGCAATTTCTGTATAACCTTTGTCCTCCCTCTTCATACTAAAAAAAATAGAAAATTAACAATTCTGTTGACCTCAGCAGTGCAACATTTGTGGGTTGGGGTAAAGACTGTAACCATCCAGCTCATTTTTCTTCTGCAAAATCTACTATTGATTGCTAATGGTATTGATGGATTGATCTCAATTTTCTTTTTCCAAGTGAAAACTTTTATTTTGCCTCAAAAACAGTCCAACATCTTGTTTAACTGTCCAAGGAATAGCTTTGGGGGGGGAGGCTGCATTCCTTGCCAACACCAATTGCCTTGTGGAAAGCTTTCTGGCTTAGGAAGCACTAAATGCTTCAACACCCATCACAGCTTTTCCTCTTCTTTCTTAAAAGATGTTTCATCTCCACTTGGGCAGATACTTTAAATGGAGTGGGAAGTCTTTCTGGGAAATGGGAGAAGACCTCCTTGTGAAAAATAACCTTAAAGTCTCTAACAGCCTTTCTTGAAGGCTGCAGACAATAAAACACTAATTTTGGCATGACAGAGGGAGGTCAAGCCCAGCATTAGCAGACTTTTATAGTTCACATCACAGCTGACCTCTCTCCACAATACATACTCAAAGCATATTTGTTGTTTCTGGAAGAATTATGTCTGACAGAAGGGCTGTATCTTGAAAATTCAGGGTAGTTATTCATCAGAATAGATGTCAAAAGCTTTGGGCACGACCACTCAGCCAAAGCTTTCTTTCTGACAAAAAAGATTTTCTTTATTGATGCAGATAAAGATGCCAGGCTTGGCTGATCATTGTTCAGTTTCATGCTGTTAACATTTACCTGTGTTTTACAAAATAATCCGGCATTTGCAGCACTTCATCGTTTTGGAAAATTACAGAGATTTGAATTTAAATACTTTTTTTTTTCAATATCTCCCTGTCTTAAAGGGAATTCAATCTAGTGACATTTTGAAGTGATTTGGTGAAGGCTACAATATGAACAGAAAACCTGGCTTGAGGAAGCATCACTTCACTGTTTTGCCCCTCTATTCCTTTTTAAACTTAGAGAGAGAAGGTCCAGTATGGTATAAGTCAGATCTGTAGTAAAACAAGATGGAAGAGAAGGTCACTGAATGGGTCAGATATTCTCATAAAAGTGCTTTAATTTCTAGGGCACCCCTTTGGCTGTCTAAGCCTTGTGACTTTTCTGTAGAAACCACTGATGTGTGTGGACATTAGTAGTGCTTTCATTGTCCTGTTTCTTTGAGCATAAAACATTTCTTCAAGGCAACAGAAGACAAAACTTAAGAGTATTTTTTCAGTAGAAGTACATTACTGAAAAGGATGTCCAGGGTCACTGGGTCTCACCTTGCTTTGCAGTAATGTTCCATAAAGACCTTTATGAAGTGAATTAGTTTCACCTCAAAATTTCCTATTTATTTTGGTTCCACTGTTCTTGTTTCAGAGCCTCCTTTCCATGATGGCAAAAAATATTCTTTTCATTTCCCAAGTAAATGTATTCTTTCAGCAGGATAAGGAGTAGGCTGGCAACTGAAGAGGTAGGGGAGGGTCTGTCAAACCTTGGTAAGGAGGTGGGCTAAGGCTTTCCATTCTCCTGAAGAGCACAGGAGGAAAACAATGAAAAACTCCCCACCTACAAAGAGAGCCCTCCCAGTCCCCCAGAAATTGGGGTCTCCCATCACCTTACCCACATCCAAAGTTTCCCACAAACCTATGGCCAACCCTCCCAGTTGACCAACTTAAATTCCTAGAAAGATACTGGCCTATTGTCTGACTAAAAGCATTCCCTTAAACTTTTTTTAGCCCTATCTCCCACAGCCCCACAAGAACTGGCCAGCCCTTCCCAGCCTCTCCCTGATGTGCCCACAAAACCCCAGAGCCACCTAGGAAGGCTCCTGGTGCCCATCCTTTCCTGCTCTTTTATGGTATCTACTTTGCCCTTAGTGCAAAACTGAATTACTGCCTGAAGGGCCCTATTTCCAGCAAAATAATTTCATCTGTGTGATTGGGAATTTTCAAGACAAGACTAGGTTTTGTGACATAATTGTCTATATAGTTTAAACAATCCTCTTTCTTCTCTAGTATTATGTTTCTCTTTCATGTCCTACTCTCCTTTCTGCCACCTCCAGTTAAACTATGGAGAGCAGTAATGCTCACTTTCTAAATTTAGTTCAGTAGAAGAAACTAAGTTCTTTTTTATTTCTCTCAATGAAGATCCCCTCTATTTCCCCCATCACGCAAACAGCCCTTTTTAAACAGTGTCTACTCCTTTGCAATTAACCCCTCCTTGAGCATTCCCAGCTTAAGCAGAGAGAGTTACACTCCATGGGCACACTTGTTGGTGAGATTATATCCAGTGGAAATATCTTTGCTCATTGTTTGAACAAAATTGTGTTTCACAACTGTAATACAGTTGTTCCTCAGGCTGCTTCCATAGTGGCTACTGATTTCACCCAGCTCTTAACAACACATCTCTTTCTCTCCAGTTAGGTCTTTCTTAGAGTTGAATTCCTACATTACTGCACAAGATATTTTTCTTACTTCTGCTTTGTATTGTTTCCCTCTGGGTTTTTTCTTTTGAAGACTGTCCTCTTTTCCTTGTGTGACATATCAAGGTCTGTTTGAAGGCAGTGCCTCCCAGCTTGCCTTTTGGTGGCTCCCAGCCACTCTGACAGCCACCCCTCAGGGTCCTGCAGACCACAGACCTGCAGGCTTTGTGCACAGAGGCTGCTGCAGACTTGGAGGTGAGAGAAACGAGCAGATCTCTCTCTCTCACATGCTTTCTTACTTGGCACTTTCACATTTCTAATTTAAATTCTATCATCTGTTCTCTTCGCTGCTGAGTGAGAAAGGTGATTGCATTGACACAGGCCATCTGTACACTGGAAGGTGTAAGAATGAAAAATGTTCAGCTGCCACCGTAGAAAACAGTCCAAGAGAGCTGTGCTTTAGGTATTACAGTAAAATATGTCTTTGGATAAGAATAATTTTGGAGTTTCTGTTACCTCACAGAAGTTCCCTTCAATTTTGTCTTAATGCTGTGCAACTATGTTTTAAAAAAGGCTTTGGAATAATAGGTCTATTTCTCCCAATCCTAATAATAAACACAATGAAAACATTTTTTCAGCTTACAAATATTTCCCCCCTGAAATTACTGAAAGTCTCTTGCTGACATCAGCTCTGAGGAATTCCTCCTGCTTGTTAGTTAAATTTACATCATTCACTATTTAATGCAGGAGAATTTAGCTAGCATTACATCAGTATAACAACCCAAAAACTTACAGGGTAATTATTTGCATGCTCAGTACCATACATTTAATTACAGGAACTTTGCTCAATCTGTATTTATTTGCTTTTTGATTTAGCTCTTTATACTTACCTAAAGACTTTAGTTTTGTAAAGATGAACAAATAAAAAGAAAATGGTTGTTATTAATGTTTTACTCAAATGACCTGAAGAGCTTATTTTGAGTTAGATGGTTGGGGAAGAGGACTATGGACCTAGGATGAGGTCTAAGGTGGCATAGAGGGGAGAAATGTTCAAAAGATGGAATGAACACCACCAGAAATTAAATGGAAAACAAGAACCAAAAGGGTTATAAAGAAAATTAGTCAGATGGAACTGAAATAAACTGGAGAGGACAGGGGAGCTTCTGTTCATCTCCTTCAGACACCTCACTCCAGAGCTTCAAAAGCCCAAGGAATTCTCCCCTGCAGATGCCACTGAAGCCAGAAGGAATTAAACATGAGCACCACTGGCCCTGCAAGAGGTTTGGGTGGGCACCAGTAACAATGCTTACAGCACGTCTGATTATAAAAATACTTTTTTCATTTATTAAAATTTTTTTTCATTTATTTCATATCCATACAAAGCTTTCCTAACCATGAACTTTTGAAAAGAAGGAATGAAGAATCTGCTAGAATGGCATAACATGTACGTACACCATGATCCTTAAGTTGTTTGGCTTCATAAGGGTGAAGCCTAGAGATAAAGAAAAACCACGTGCCGGTAGAAGTTTTCAAAGATGATAAATACTCAAGCACATAGTGATTGAATGAAAGAACAAACCATTATTAAAAGTGCTGAGTGCTTATTGTTAAATGCTATTTTGAAAGGTGTCAGAAAAAAATTATTTTCAAAATGGAAGAAAGAAGAATTTTTATTACTTGAGCAGCATGCTTGGGAAATTACTTGTTTGACTGAAGTAATGTGATATTACAGTATTTTGAGAAGAAGGACAAGTTAATTTTTGTAGTGAACTTAGCATTCACAATTCTTTCCAAAGATTCTAATTCACTTTAATGTGATGTACAACAAGGACTAGACTGACTTTGCTATTTAATTAATTACCAGATCCCATGTTCCATTGTTCAATATGGAAAGCTCCTATCTGACAACGACTGCATGATAGAAACTATATTGCTTTCTGCTATGTCATGCTTGAAAATACAGATGTGAGAGTATTAATGCATTAAAATATGGTGCAGGATACAGCTAAAGATGAATGAGCCCATTTAGATATGATATTAAAATCCACTGAAAGATATTTTGGGCAAAGAAAAATACTTTTTACTTTGTTTATAGATGGCAGAGTTCTGACCCAAAATTGACAATTACAAATAATATCCCTGTCACACTGTATGAAAAAAGTACTTAAGCTCCACAAACAAAAAAAATCAAGTATGTTTGTTGACTCCATGCCTGAAAATTATTTTATTATATCAAACCCCACATATTTTCTTAAAAATGGTGAACCAAGTCCAAGATATTTGTGGACTCTTATGCCTATAACTGGGCATTCAAGTGGCATTTCACTGCCACACGTGAAATAGTTCAGGGTAAACAAAACACTTAAAACAAAATTATAAAAAACAATAAATGACTGAAAATTGTAAAGGAAGTGTAAAGGGGAATTGTTTTAAAAGCACTGAAAATCACTAGTTTAATATAGTTCTGGAAAAGGGAGTTCATAGTATTCAGTGTTGCTGGTGAATGAAAGTATGAGACAACTTAGTTGTATGCATGTGTTTATTCAGATTTTGGAGAAGGTAACATGATGGCAAGCCTTCACTGGCCAGAATTATCCATAACTGTGTTATCCACAGTAACCAATGCGCTTCATGTGTTCTGCTATTTTTAATTTTGATCTCAAAATATTAAACTATTTCAAGATCATGAAAAAAAATGTGCTAAGTATGCTCGCACTTCAAGAGAAACTATTTTCAAGGGTTGCATTTGAAAAGTTAAAATGTTTCCTGCTGCTGAAGATGCTGTTATAAGAAGAGAGAATTTACCCAACAGTGCTGACAGTAATTCTGGAATATGTAGGTACTAAGCAATTTTTTTTCAATTTAATTATTTAATGAGAAGTTTAACCATATTTTTATTTGGAAAAAACCCAAACCAAACAAACACAAAATGAGAAAAAAAATCTTAAATTATCTAGTTCATGAATCCCAAAAAAGCTAAATTTAAAGTATTACAAATACAGAATTTTGTCCATTTGTCTATAAAAAATGTACAGGTGGAAGCGATGAATTATTAGCTGAGTTCATTTTGTAATAATTTTACAGGATTGATATGAGAGAACAATGAAAAACTCTTCATTGTGAAACACCAAGTGGCAACATCAAAAATCAAATCCTAAGAGCCTAGAAATTTTTAGAAATTTTTACCACTGACAACGTGACATTTTTTGAATCAATGTATTTCCCTGAGGAGCTGCTATCATTTAATACAAGTAAATATCTTAGAGAGTAATAGTGAGACACCTGTAGCTCCCAAAGCAGCCCCACTCAGGTACAGGATTATGTCCACAGAAGAAGATTTTTCCTTTTTCATTTGTAGATAATGAAGTCAGTTTCATGGAACTGCTCATCACTACATTTCAATCTGTGGTTCCTTCATATTTATAGAATTAATTTCTTCTGGTGATCTGAATGTGCAGGTTCCTGTACCTTCTGGAAAGCTACTCCCAAAATTTAAACAAGCTCTCAAATGAGTTTTGTTTGAACTATTCCTGTTATACCTGGTCATGAATCACTCTACAGTCCCAATTTGGTTTTTTAAAACAACTTTTTCATTCCGTTGCTAAATGAAGTGAGTGAAGCAGATGGCACACTATATGAGGAAAATACTAAAATAGCAGGATGCAGAAGTGTTCACACTGGGATTGTGGAGGAAATTTATGTCTCCAAATCCAACAACCAAGTCAGAAGGCTCTACCCTATCATTGCCAAAACTTCCCAGTTGGATGGGTGGAACCACAAATCCTTTTTGCTTTACCCTGTGCTTTGGTGCACACTCAGAGCAGCACAGTCCAAGAGTTCAGTATCTTCCTAAAACCCATTTCAGATCAGACATTAGGCCCCTCGTGCTGCCATTTCTGCTTCAGTTTAAACCCTGGTGGACAGAGCTGCAACTGGAAGGTCACAGATGTGCAACTTCTGCAGGCATGTCAGAGCCTGAAACTGAGGCAAGTCTTGCCCCAGCTTCCTAACAAGACTTCAAAATAGGCAAAGCTTTTCATGTGGATGTGAAAACAGGAAAGCATCTGCCTTGGTCCAAAGCTAGAGAAAGTCCATGAGAAAGCCCCATAAAGCCCATGGATAGCCACTTGCCAATTTCAGAGAGATTTAGATCAAGTTTTTATTGCATTACTTATAGCTCTGGAATCTACAGGGGTAAAGAAGCCTTGAACACAAATCCTTAGGAAAGGAAATAGAAAGGGAACACCCTGTGATTTCTCATTCCAATTACAAATTTTGAAGCTAAGGCAAATAGTCAAAATAAACAAGTGTTTTCACAGCTGCTCATAATAGCTTTAAATATATAAAACTTGAGTTATAAGTTATTTTCCTATTTTAGAAATGCATCATAACTTCCACCCCCTCGTGCATTTGCTCAGAGAGCTTGCTAAAAGAATTTGCTGAGAAGTGGAGCGCATTGCCATCTGCTAACAGTCAAAAGAGACCCACTTTTTAAAAAAAATCTTGTCTTCATATTGCTATCAATTTATCTTCTTCCTCTGTCTTGATGCAACCTGCTTTCAGCTTCTGAACAAATCCTGAGGTCATGAATATCAGGCAAGAATATTTGGATTGGCTAAGGCTGGTTGAAGGGAGAAAGGTGTGGAGGCAGCCATGTTGTGGCAGTTCTGTGTTCCCCTTGGCATGCCTTTTCCAGCTGCAGTGTGCTTGGAGCCCTGGGCTTTGTGGTTTGCAGAACCCAACCCCTGGCATAACCCTAACCCTAGGCTGAACAGTAAAAGCAGCCGTGGCAGAGCTAGGCAAATGTTTGGACTAAATGATTCTATGAAGTCAGGGTGGAAGAACACCAAGTGAACAACAAAATCTGCCTCCTTATAACTACATGATTGCAATACACATTTTTGTGCTTTAAGTACATTATATCGCCTGCCAGTTGTCAGTGTTGCAAGTCTCAGTGTTTCTCCTGCTTCCATTCAGAAGTGATTCTGTAACTTATCAGTTCTTATTCCCACAAAGCATTTCTTCATGTCATGTGAGTATTTAGGATGACCCTTGACACACATGTCTCATTACTTACTTCAGGGTAGTTTTGGCTATTCTGACTCTCAGAGGAAGGAAAGCTGTATCCCTCCCTCGTTGCCAAAGTTTTTGAGATGCTGGGCTCTTGCAGTTGCCTCTAGCATTTTTAAACAAGGTTGCAGTACAGAGCTACACTGAAAATGGGGATTTTTCTTTCTCATAATGGGCACGTCTCACCCATCATGGACAACATCCCAACTGTTCTGAGTACTCTTGATGTTACTCTTGATTCTTCTGGTTAGTGAGGAAAAGCCATGGAACTTCTGCTGCTTAAAGAGGTGACTCCAGCAAGCCACATAATCAAAGGCCACAATGAGTTTCCTTCAGAGAAGGAGATATTCCTGTAGTTTTCAGTTAAATAAAGGAAATAGGAAAGGTCTCCATTGTGTTTTGTTGAAGAAGAGTCAGAAGAGAAAGTGGGAACAAAGCCAAACTCCTGGATATACAGATGAGATCATGTATCTCCAGAGCACCCATGCAAACCAGCAGGATGCCTCTTCTCGGAGCCAAAATTAAATACATCACCTTCTCCATCAACTATAGGTATGTAATTCTGAAGAACTTAATCAAAGGCAATGTGTCCTATAAGCAGATGCTGCATTAGTACAATGTGTGGCAATTACTGTTCCTACAAATTGATATTATGATAGTACATTTTAATAACACCATATGTCAGGTATCCTCTTCTTACCTCTTACTCAAATGACTTCCTTTCTATTGTGCAAAGGCTTTAAATTTTCCCAAATTAATTTTAACTGGAGAAGAGAGAGAAATACCTTTTTTTCTATTTGTTTTCACTGTAGTTCAGACATCAGAATACCCTGTCACTCATCTGAGACAATCTGTGAAACCAGTCTGTTCAAAACTAACCTGCTTTTACTGTTTGCAAAGGAGGTAAGATTTTGCTTGCTTTGCCTCACTAATTGTAAAATTTTCCAGTGATAGGGCCTGAAAAGTTTCATAAACTTAATTTCTGAACCATTTATCCACACATTTTATAATCTCATATTTTCCTCATTAATTTATTTCATCTGTAATCCAGAATTGATGGAATTATGCCAGAGGTCTGAAAGGTAAGGCAGGGAACAAAAAGACTCCTCAAATCTTTCATTTTGATATTTTAAGATTAACATACTCTGTTCAGCTGCTGGGCTTCCAGTAAAAGCTCATAAGCAAATAATGGGTGTTTCAGCCTTTCAAACTTGATTAGCCACCTCAGTATCATGTTCATGAATGAGCCTTAGAAAGGGAAAGCCTGAAATGCCAGTTTTGCCTGAAGACATTTCACTATGTACACATGATGTATTGGGCTGTTTGTGTTAACTTTCAGTAATATTATTCTTTACAGTATTCCTCTAGCTGAAAGCGAGAATGACAAGCCCAAATTCTCAAATGCTCCTGCTGATTTTGGGCCCCATATTTTGGAAGTCGCCTGGATGACCTTACCAAAAACCAACACACTCAAAAACTGAAGAGCAGGTTTTTTCCACAAAATTGCAGGTCTAGAACAACAGAACTGTTTGGACTGTAGTTGGTACAAGCAGCTGCTTGGACGGGAGTTTTCTGCCAAAGGATTCATGGTCCCCTCACTCGGCTTCAGGGGTGGTGGGGAGGGGCAAGTAAGCATTTAGATACAAAGACTTAGAGATGCCAAGTCTTGTAGTGTGCCTTTGAACATGTGTCTTTGTATATGTGTCCGACATTTATGTTCTGAATCAAAAAGGGGATTAAAAAAGAGCATGAGGCTGAAATGTTCTGTATCATTATTTCTTTATCAGAGATTGGGGTACGACCACATCCTGGGGTTGCTAGGCCGACAGATATGAGATATTTGTATCTAGAGGTCACAGAAATTCTCTGGCAAATTCAAGGTTTCTAAATCTTCTTTTCCTTTGAAGAGATCACTGAACAGCTTTACTGATTTTAGTGTTGTTCTTAGCTTGCCTTGCTGTAAACAAGAAAAGAATGAAAAGCAGACATGTACACAAGCAACAATTCTTGTGACGATAGCTGCAATATTTTGTAGAGTTCAGGTACACAGACAGAAGAAATCAAATAATTGGAACTGAAACGTGGCAAGAAACAAAAACACCATAAATTTTCAAACACAATAATAAGAGCAAAAATATATCAGACACTCTGCAGAGACAAGAGATGATAAAGCTACAACAGAAAGACACAGAAACATAATGAAACCACAGCCAAAAACCAAGTGTATTTGGTAACTGCACATGTTGGGAAAGGGTGGGGGTGGGGAAAGGATATGCTGGCACACATCAGAAAATTTTTTTATGGTAAGCATGTGGAAGATGTGTCTTAAGCCAAGGTGTCAGAAGCAGTAGTTATGAAGTGAAGCAAAAGAAAGAGTAGCAACAACCGGATGGGACAGGACAAGAGGAACTTGCAATTGCTAAAGGTACTCTCAAGGATAAAAAAGCCAGACCACTAAATCCTTTAAAGCTGCTTCACATGCAGAACAGTGGCAATGGTTTTTTATGAAGGTTTTCAAGAGATTTGAGGAACTCTAAGCAAGTAACCTCAACATTTCACTGAGGAAATTGGTAGCAATTCTTCCCAGGAATAGAATTAGCAGGTACAAAGTGGGGAAGATCAACACAGTCTTTACAGAGATCAAGCCTCGGAAATCTGCCAGAATTCTCTGATTATACTTTAATAAAAATGTGGACAAAGATGCATTTAATATAATCTATTTTCATTTCCAAAACAAATTTGGCAGGGCTTATTATGAGACACTTTTATAGAAGCAAGCTAAAATGGACAAGAGAAAAGGTCTTTGCATGGCTACATGACTAGAAAAAAAAAAGGGTAAGAATATTTACTTAGTTTTTATGACTGGGAAGTTGCTATGAAGCCCTGTCTGGGACTTCACCATATCTTTAAAGAGATAGATAATATGCAATAAGGGTTGTCAATGTTTGTTAAGAATACCAAGGTGTGCAAGGTAATACAGATGCCAGCTGACTGCAGAAATGCAGAAGGGTTTTATTGCTAAGTGATCAAGGGAGAAAATGAAAGATCAAGCTCAGTACAGGTAAACCTAAAATCACAGAAAGGAGGGAAATCAAAACTGTCTAATTCCTAAGAAATATTTTTCTATGGTTAATGTAGCTCATGTCATTCCCAGAGATTGTGTCACTGTAATTTTCAACCCCTGTGTGTGGTGAAAATATCTGTTATAATTATAAACACCAACCCTGAAATGGCAATCTGAAGTCAAGCAAAATAACCTTCTGGATAAATGGGAATGACACTTTTGAAAATAAGCCAGAGGCCTGCAGATGCAGATAGAGGAAGAACCTGAATTGCTTTAGAAAATAATGAAGTAAGAGGAAGTGTTTTCCAGCATACTATGTACCAGAGCTGCAATCTGATCATTATATCCACTCAGTCCCCTGGAACACAGTATATTCTATGACTTCACAAATAATCAGATCATGGCATTCTAACCATGTGATTTCTCCTAAATACTCTTAGAATATTTCATAATTAACTGTATGATTTTCTCTGGTGTCTCTCTAATGCAAACCGAATACATTTTCCCTTTGCTACCAAATAGGCACACAAAGATCTGACTCTATATAGATTTACTGTACAGGCTGCCAGAACCCTGACTAGGGAAGGTCCTCTTAACACCAGATCTTGGTGAAGGACAGAAAGGACCACTAGGGCACCACAGAGCTGCTGCAGAGGCCAGTGCTTTCAGATGATGTAACGGCAATTGACTCTCCCAAGGGAGAAGGGAGTCTGCTGATAGAGTGAAGAGAGCCTTCCTATTTCCATGGACACCTCAGGAAAGTCTTCATATGATATGGGCTGAAGAACCAGGGGATGCTACATACTGGTTGGAAGATCTGTGAGACATTTGGTACATGTAATTTGCACTGGAAGGGGGAAATGGTTTATCCCCTGACAGTCATGCCAGTGAGAATTTCAATAAGTTCAACAACAGAAAGAAAGAAAGAAAGAAAGAAAGAAAGAAAGAAAGAAAGAAAGAAAGAAAGAAAGAAAGAAAGAAAGAAAGAAAGTGTAAAGGCCAGCAGTAAGCGTATAAAAATTTAAATGGACACCTTTTTTTCTTGATTTCATGATCTATTCCAGCTTTTAGACACATTTGTCAGTCCCCTTGGAAAGGCTGCCTCATGGAGGGAAGGCTGCCACCCTGCATCTCAGACCCTCCAGAATCCTTTGATAGACTTCATAATGAACAGATATGACCCAAAAGCTGCTTGCTAGAGTCAGTGCCAAGGCCCTCTCCAAACTGCACTAGTGGGAAGACGGCTTTGTGGATATGGTCTTTGTTTGAGAGGGAATCGGTAATTTTTTTCTTCAATCTGACAAGGCACCCCAAAAATCTTATTAGTTCCTTCTCCTCAAGAACACAGCGGCAGGAGTAATGTGAGTTCCCATTCCTTTAAGGTTTTTACCTGAAGCAAGCCCACACTGGGCTTTTTTTCTCACTGCAACACAGAAACCCAAGTCTGAATGTAAATGGACCCAAGACAGGATATTTAGGGTTCCATATTGTTACTGATGATGAGAGGAGCTGGACCAACCCTGGGAGCTCTGACTCCCATGGTGTCCCTTCCCAAAAATAACTCTGGCCATCGAGGGCACACTGTACTTAGACCCCACAAGACCTGCTGCCAGGCCAAAGGCCAGGACCCCCCATTGGCCCGGGTGGGTGACACAGGGCCACGCACTGTCCTTGCCTTCAACAGCATCTGGAAATGCAGCTCAGGTAGCAGAAGAAGAGGCAGGGCTGCAGCAATGGGCAAGAATGAGAACATTCTGTGTCCAGAGGAAAACAGCTCCTCTGGCTCCTCTTCCTGGCATACTGTCTGTGTGTGTGTACATGTCCATGGTGCAAAGCATGGTGCAGGTGTCTCTTTGCAACTCAGCAGCTGTGGACAACTTTTGCTGTCTGATGGGAAAGGGACAAAAAGACCTAAGCACACACACTGGCTGCAAGTACAAACGGCAGAAGCTGAAAGACAAAACTACTTCATCTAAATATGCACAGTACTGGCAAAGGCTATCCAAACATCCTGGTACCACTCTGGGCTCCAGCATGGCTCAGATCTCACTGTGATCTCAGAGCAGGGGAATATGTCCTCCATCCATCCATCCATCCATCCATCCATCCATCCATCCATCCATCCATACTGGATGAAGGTTGTGTACACAGCCAAAGGGCAACTCTGGGTGTTTTGGATCTGTTGTCTAAAGTAAACATGATCACAGAATCACAGAATGGGTCAGGTGGGAAGGGGCACTGTAGGATCGATCATCTGGTCCAACCTCCCTGCTCAGGAAGAGTCTTCTTAGAGCACATGGCTTTGGATTGTGTCCAGACAGCTCTTGAATAACTCCACAACCTCTCTGGGCAATCTGTTCCAGAGCTTGCTCACCCATACTTGACAAAGGTGTTGTCAAGTACACTCAGAGAGGAGAGCCAGACACTATGGGCACTTGAGGAGTGGCGCCATGTGAGCACATAAGCAACATGGTTTGTTGAAAACAGGCCTGTTTTCATCACTATGCTCTTTTTACTTTTTTACAGCTTTATTTCCAAAAAATACACATTTACAGTAATTTTAATTCTTAATCTCTCTTATAGGTAATTGAAACATGAAGCTGAAGTAATAGGTGTTTCTTGGAGAAATTCAGAGCAGACTCCATACCATCTGCAATCCCTTGTGGAGTTCTTTGTTCTTTACTTTGGACTTCTTTTTCTCATTACAGATTGCATTTCAGTCTTTAGAGGGTTGACAGGTAATATGTGCTTTTAATATGTGTCTATGGCAACATTTATTTTGTTAAAATATTGTATATGCCACACACATTTGGCAACAAATTGACAGTGTCTAAACTAATTCCAGAAATAATAACTACAATAATTACACCTTTCCACGTTGTCAACAAAGAGATCACTATCATCATCCTCAGCCTCAGCTGATTACTCAGTCCACTCCTGAACTTAATTTTGGTCTAGAACTAACCTCTTCCAGGAAACATTTGAGTGAATGTAAAGCCTTGTACCAATAGAGAGGCACCAAAATAAGTCTGTAGTGAAGTAAAGAATGAAGGCACTATGAGACCAGAGGACTCTACCAAGGATCTCAGATCCACATTTCAAAAAGAACATCAAATTACCTTTAAGAAAAGCAGTGGGCCTGCATTCAGCCTTTTCACATATTTATATAGTTGCAATAAGGTCCTCTTCAGTGCTTTACAGGTTAATATTTACTTTCTTGGGCTATTTCTCTAGCAGTTGGATTTGCAATGCCTCTAGCATTGGCCTCATTCTCACCTAAATGAAGGATAAATTCCATGTGCTGATCATAGATTGTGTTTCCTTCATTTACTGCCTTATTTTTTTTTATTCTGCTGAATCCTTGCATGGCCTAATACTCTCCTCCAGGTTAACTCTGCCACAGAAGGATTTTGTTGTGCACAGTACACAGAATTCTATTACACCCCTAATGCCTCTAAGTACTACCTAAACACATGTCATTTACCACATTCAAGTGTTACCTTTTTCCTAGAAAGCTCTGTTCCCAGCAGCAGTGACTTCCTCACCACAAAGTGAACAAAGTCAATATTCTGCTTCTTGTTAGGAAGATTCAGCACAAGGTAGCAGATCATTAGAGATCATTGCCAGAACAGTCCAACAAAAATTAATTAATTCGTGTCCCACTCTAAGTGGACATTGTGGCCAATGTAACTTCTAAATCTGGACAACTCTAGAAAATACTCTGCAATGACAATCCTTCATCCTCACTGGAAACTGGATCTCTCAATACATATATCCTATCTGTGTTAGTCTCATGTGTGTTAGAATTCACTACCTTTGGTCTCTCTGACATCAGGTCAGGTAGAAAGGTGCTTAGCATCATCCTGAAAAATGTATTAACCTTCTGGGATATCAGTAACATTGTAGAGATCTGATATATAATGCCAGCCCATGCCTCCAAGATTAACATGTGTAAAAGAGTTCAGTCATCAAGAAGAGATGATTAAAGACCCTGGCTAATTCCATCTGCCTCACACCCATCACACCAGTCCCATTTCCTACACTTTATTAATGAGTGCACCATTGGAAAATCTGTTATCAATGTTCTTATTACGCAAAGGTCACAGACTGCATTAGCATTTGCAATACACCAGGTTTTTTCTAGAGGCTGTGCAAGTCAGTCACTTGCCAGACAAGCTACCATGTACAGAACCCATCATCTTTCTCACTCCTGCCCAGACTCAGAGCAGAATCTATGAGATGGCAAGGAATTCATGAGCATCAAGAAGTCAGTATTATCCATATTGCTCACATCTCTTCTGTAACATCAGTTTTCTACAAAACATCTGTCTACAGAAATCTTAAAAGTAGCACAGCTGAAAGTATCTAGCTGTCAGCATGTTTCAACAAATTTCTATGTTTGTTTTCAGGATGTGATTTTGTGCCTGCCACCAAGTTCTCAAGCAAATGTCAGTGCTGTTCCCAAAGCAGCAGGAACTCTACTCAGAAGACAAATAGGGAAGGAAAACACAACAGCTTTTTTTTTATAGTCAACAATCTTTACAGAACTCTGAGGTCAAAGGATGATGACATTCAGATCTTGATAATGAACATGACATTTTTACAGTTACATTATCTTCTCTAAATGTCAGAACACAGCACTCCAGTCACAATACATCAGGGCACTCAGTGAGGATCTGGTCTTGCATTCCTTCACATCAGTTTTGTACCAGTTTGACTTCATTTACATTCACAGAATTGTAAATTTTGAAAAATGTTTAAAAGAGGAATACAGCACAAGGATGGAGTCAATAGTGATTTCTGAAATTCTGCAGGGAACATTTCCCTATGTCAGATAGCTTAAACTTTGTAACAGTTGTAAAGTCGATTATACTTGAGGAAGAAATCAACACAGCCATTCTCTAATATTTCAGACAGTACAATATCTGGGACTGTTCTCAGATGTAAACCAAAACTGACACTTTCCCTGGTGTCTCCATAAGTGACCCCGAAAATCTGAACTAGACTTGCAGAAGGACAGTTACAAACTGGTTATGCAGAAAATGAAAAGAACAAACCAAAAAAAGGAAATTACTCGCAAATATTGATTGAGCTCCCTTCAGCGCAATCAATTCAGAAACTTTAGCTTTTTGCTCAGAATGCTTGGTTGAAAATATCAGGCAGCTGTGGGTACATGGACAGTTAGAGGAACTATATTGCTAAGACCATTTGTCATTACACTTTTTTTGGTATATATGCAAAATCTCTTAGTGAAGCTAACACAGCCTCTGGCCCCTTACCTCTATTTATCTTTATCTTATCTTTATCTTCTCTCTATTTAACTTTTAGATTCAGAACTTATAGTACAAGAACAAGGAATAAGAAGGGAGCACTTGAATTTTAGATCTCTGCTTGTTTCCCCTACATACTGTCATGAAAATCTTCTTACACTCATAATGATATTTTTAAGTACCTTTTAAAAGGTGTAACTAACTAAACAAACACATAACTTGGACAAACCTGTGTCTGCAAACTTGAGTGGGAAAACAAATTTGTTTAATTTGGCAGATGAAAGCTCCATAAAGCACAGAAAATTGCATGGATGTGACAGAGTAACCAACTGAGTATGAGCAGAAAGTGATTTCATTTTAGTTGAGAGCAACTTAATTTTAGCTGAGAGCAAAAAGGCAACCTTACAGTGCATTAACAGACACTACACAGTTGAAGTGTTGAAGTGGTAATAATTCAGTACATAGCATTTTTCTGGTACTCATGTCAAACAAGCATTCAGAAAGCTGTTCAAATTACAGTGGCACATCCAGATACAGCTTTGCTATCAAAGAATTAAAGGCAGTTCTCTAGTGGAAGGCAAACAGAGCATGATCAGTCTCTAGATATCTAAATAACAAGAGATATTTCTGAAAGCAGATTAATCTTTAAGCTAGCAAAGACATTATGAGATTCAACCTCTAGATATGGAAACTGGAGAGTTTGGCCTAAAAATAGGTGAAAACTGTTAACAAGGAATTAAAAACCTTTCTTATAAATGTGATTTATTTTCTTTTAAATTTACAGTATTAAAAGCAAACCTAAATGCAGTTCTAAAGGTTATTAACACTCATAGTTATTAGCAACTAGCACAAAAGACAGTGAGGACTACTAAGAACATTTTTTTAAAAAATAACTTTTATTTAATTCAGCATGCTTAAATCATGCCTACCATAATTGATAACAAAAGTTACAAGATGTAAAAATTATTGCAAGGACTTTCAAAACTATAGCATTAGAGCTAAATGTGTTGACCTAGAACACATATTTGAGACAGCTTGACTTCCAGCTGACTACTCTCCCAAAGCCAGTGGCTTCTTATCACTATAAGAAAATCACACATTGCAAGTGTATTTCCCACATGCCACTGCTCAATGTGTTTTTTCTGTTGATGTTAATCACTAGCAGTAGAATGTAAGCAGTCACATTATGTACAGAGAACAAGTAACGAGAAAATGTCCATTTTCAGATGAGACAAATGGAGCAAAGTAGAAGAGGAAGAAACTCTAACTGAGTTAATCCTGGTCCAGTACAAAACTTCACCCATCCAACAGCAGAATGCAAGGATATCAGAGTTCAGGCACACTGAGATCTCACTACCAGAACAGTAAAACCTGTGAGCAGTAATATCTCCTTGCTTCCTTGAATAATGCACATTTTTCTTGTACAACAAATTTTACCCACTCAATTTAGTTCTGCTTCAAAAAAATTGTAGTTCTGATAGATGATGCCTTAAGTTAGCATAGTATCAATTTACAAGCATTACCCGTTCTTTATCTTGTAAAATATCATCATCTTTGAACTTCAAGTTCTTTTGTTTACAAATATTAAGTTACTCATATCTGCAATTCAAATGTGATGGACACAGGAATAAAAATACAAAGATCTGAAGAGTACAATATTTATTAAAATGCTTTAATATAGGTTCTCTAAAATAGCCATTACATCTCAATGGCATTATTTTGAAGTGCTTGGATCACTGCAAGCAAGTATCCTCATACAGTTCTAGCATTCTCTTCAGAAACCCCTTCTTCATCTCTTGTTAATAAAAAGGAGACAGGAACATAAAATGCCTTCCAAGCACAGTTTTAAACATTTTCAATTATAAAGTGAACAGCTCTGCATGAAGATTTTTTTCCCATGCACTTTCTATTTCCCACACTTTTCATTTCTCTCCTAATTTTTAAGATATCTGTTCCAGCAGCTTGGGAGGAGCCATCATTCACACTGACTGGCAAATCTGCAGATCCAGTTTAGTGTCTGACCATCACACAGCTAACAATAAACTCTTGACTATGCGTAATTGTGCATGCATTCAGTAAAACTCACTTGTTAGACTGTCTTCGTTGTTGATGCTGACACTCAACCTGCCGATTACCAAACTTATCACTTTGATCAAAAGTTTTGTTTTAAATTCTCAGGTGTATGGGGAACACTTTCAAGATGCTACATATTAAGACTGTAGGAGTAGTGAGACCACAGACAGTAGCTCACTGAGAAGGCTGCTGTAAGATACCCAACCACACACACAAACCCAGTGCTCCTCACAAGTCTGCTGGGGACAGCAGCTAAGCTGCTGGAGGCAAATCCCCTGCTGCCTTATAGACTGGCAGTTCTACATCAATAGGACAGGAATCTGCTCCCAATGGATTGCCTGTGCTAGAGGCTTGATCTGACAACATTTTGTGTATCTTTCTGCATTACTCACATTTCTAAATGGCAGTTAGTTCCTGACTGGCTGGTAGCCTCTGGCAGACTCAGTATTTCGAGACCTTTTTCACCTTCATGCAATAAGAAGTATGCTACTCCATTTGGAATTAATTTCTTTATGCTTCCATAGTTACTACTCAATGTGGCCAGCCTGATATTACAAGGATTTATACTGAATCTTTTATTTATTTACTTTTCTTCCAGAACCTTCTTTTCTCGTCCTTGTATTCATTCTTCACCATGAACAAAACAGTTTCAGAAAAGTTATGTAAGATGAAAAAAGGATATCAGAGATATAAAAATTAAGGAAAATCTCTTAACAGAACAAAATAAAGTAATCCAAAACTTTTGGATTTTTTGGGCAGCAACTGTGATATTCTCCTTATCCCATTCAAATCTGCATGCTGGATATGTCAAATTAAAGGTAATTTTCTTCTTCCTATTTTTTAAATGAAAAATCCATGCAAAACATTATATTAGATGTTATTTGATTTTGCTAGCTGCTATGCTACATTTTTATGTGCATTTGTAAGTGGGAGAGTGCATTTATGAAAATCCATCCCCTTCTGCATTGGTTGCCTCTCCTGCAATGAGTTGAGTGCTGGAAGCCCTCTGCCACAGTGTACAGCAACTCAACAGAGTTTAAACTGACAGGAAAGGCTGTCAAAGGGGCAAATATTTCAAAACATTCTGACTTTTGTTTCTCCACAGAGATGTACTGAAATGCCTTTTTTCAGTTTGTAAAAATAAAGCTATTAAATAAAAAAAGTGGTTTAATTATCAATGTTTGTCCTTACTAACCTATTCTACCTCCCTGTTTCTTCACAAAGGTCTTCTCCAGGGCCTTGTGCACAGTAATATTGTTGGGGTATGCAGGGCACTGTCTGAACTCTAAGAGCATTCTCTGTAGCTCCTATGCAAGCCTCAGCAGCTCTGGCAGCCAGTGCTAGAGTGTTGTTGGAACTGTGCATTCCCCCCCACCCCTCCAGCACTCAGGCCAGCCCTCCTGCTCAGTTGGGAAGGCTGTCCTGGTGGAGATGCTGAGAGATGCTTTTTGACCTTCTCCACACAGACACAGCAGACTGCAGCTCTCCCGTATCTCTTAGGCTGAAAATATCCATCTGCTTGGACTCTGTCACACATGGGAAAGCTGTGCTCCCTGCACGCTTGTCATCCTGTAATTTACAGATCAGCAGACTCACAGAGAGCCCAGGGGAAGCAGAAAGGTGTGTGAAGGTAATGCTGTTAATGCTCTGTGGCTCTGCAGGGTGCTGGGTTATACCACCTCTCTGTCTGGTTTTGGCTGCTGTGCATGCACCTCACCCCCTTAGTGCAACACAGGGGAAAATTTTTACAGGAAATATTCCTAATTCCAGTCACTCTTCTGTAGTTTATCCTAGTTAACCTTTTTTCTCCAAAGCTGCCTCCATGGACATTTTCATTTCATTGAATGGACTATAATAATGTTGAAGTGCAGTCTTTGAAACACATGCTCCATCACAGGCCCTCACACATGAATTCTCACACCTGGGCCCTTCTGCCTTTCTCTCCACTGGTCTCAGTGTGAGCAGAATGAGCAGACCTGGGTGCAACAAGGGTGGGAGTGACCCAGACTGGGCAGCACACCTGCAGCACAGCTTGTGGCACCACAGACACACAGCTATGACAATCATGTGGGGACAGGCAGGGGAACCTACCATTTAATACAGAGCAAAACTGCTAGAACTACATAGGTCCACAAGAGCTGCTGTGGCTATAAAGCCATACCCAAGCTAAAGGCCAAATGAGTAAATTTACCTTCCATAGCTCCTCCCACATAATGCATGGAACGTACTAATAATCCAGCCTCTCTAACACAATTTCTCTGTTTGTTCTATTTCACACATTTTTTTCTTATTTTTCTATTTTTTGCCTAAAATTCAGGTAATTTTAAAAATTGTTCAAAAAGAACTGGAGTATTTCCTAGAACATTAAGTTAAAACAAAACAATAACGTTCCAAACTAGAGAAGAGAAATGCAAGAAATTAAAGTCCATAATGATAGCTAGTTTTAAAAAACAATATGGATTTCATCCAATATAACTCCAGTTAATCCTTAACCAGGTTCTTTCACACAAAAACAATCTTTACTTCAACTGGATCAGGACCAGTTACAAAGCTTTGTTTTTTTTGGTAGTGATTTTAGTAACTGTAGCAGTAAAAAAACAGCTTTAGTAATTTAAATGGCATTTCAAGCATTTTTAAAAGCAGAGTTTATTTTTTACATTATTGAAAATTCATTAGTTATTCATCTTATATTGCTTGAGGAAAGCTTTAAGAGTAGTTTTCTAAGACTTTAACTCAGTACATGAATTAGATTGTGTTGTCCAAGTATAAACGTACTCTAATACCAGACTTTGCACTGTATTCTTTTAAACTCACATGGCTTTACAGAAAGGCTTTCAAACATGTGAGATGTTTGAAATAGTCAAAGATAAGTGTATATAAAGATCTCTAGAAATTCACCTATTAACTTATTTTAGATATAAGCCTTTATCATGGTTGCAGAGAGGCAAGTTCATCTAACATTATTTTCCCATAGCCCCGGCTCCTCCTTTGCTGGACTATCTTCTTTAAAGCACATGAAAGTCATCTGGAGTCAAAACTCCTTCACCAAGAAGCAGTCCTGTTAGTGCTTCAGACAGGGTGGGCACTGAGTGAAAATGGCTCCATTAGCAGCTGCAAATTACACAAATGAGGGAGAAGCCTTTCAAAGACAGTGAAGGTAAAGAAGGAGCAGAAAGATCAAAGTGAAGAAAACACAGCAGCAGACTAGATTTTTTCAGTGATGTGCAACTGTAAATAAAAGGCACTGAATATTATAGGGATGTAAGTGTTTAGTTTGTACAGAGTCACACACTCCCTCTGCCTCCCCTGCAACCTTCCTACTGCTATCAATGGCTAAGAACTTTGTGCTTTGGGGAATTCACTGGCCTGATTTTACAGTTCTGGCTGCATGAATTATGTTTTGCATAATCAAATTGTGGCATTCATTATCACAACATGCCACAGACATCATATACATAAATAGATTTAAAATAATTAAACAAATTGAAGAGAGGATCTATCTATGACTATTACACATGACTAATACTTGATCTACTGATTGCAGAAGCTAAAAGGACAAACCAGGAAAAGGAGCAATGTGTACCTGCAATGTTTCTCCATGCACCACTATTTACCACTACTTGATAGAGTCCCAGATTCAGAAAGGTTAGAAGGGACTTGTGGAGATAATCTACTCCAACATATCTGCTCCAAGCAGAGTGAACAGATTGTTCTCAGATGGGTTTTGAATATCTTCAAGAAAGAAGACTCTAAAGTCTCTGGGCAACCTTTTCCAATGTTTGATCACCTTTTACAGTTAGAAATCTTTTTCTTACGTTTAAACAGAATTCTCTACTTTTCCACTTGTGCCACTGCCTCTTGTCCTCTCACTGGATACCACTGAGAAGACTCTGGCTCCATCTTCTTTCTTCCCTCCCGTGAGGTATAAACACTGATTAGGACCCCTGAGTCTTCTCCAGGATAAAGAGTTCTAACTCTCTAAGCCTTTCTTCATAAGGAAGATGCTTCAAGTGCTTAATCATCTACATGCCCCTTTGTGGACTTGTTCTGGTTTGTGCATCATATTCTTACACTCCTCCTTCTTGTCTTCCTAGCTTGCTCTTCCAACACATCTTTCCCACCATGTTGCTGTGATCACCATGAGATTTAACCCTGCAGTGAGATGCAGCGCTGTAACTCTTCCTTTTTGCTCCCCATGGAGCATGCAGCTGCATAGAGGAACTCCAGAGAGGTATTTGGTCATGCTGATTTAGTGGCTTAGTTCAATCTTTGGTCTGATCCTGCAAGGATGCTGATGTGGATTAACCCAGATGCTCTCTCATTCTGCCCTGCAGGTGGAATAGGGGACAGAATCAGAAGGGTGAAAGTGAGAAAATGTGTGAGTTCAGATAAAGACAGCTTAATAGTTAAGAAGAAATAATAATAATAACAATAATAATAATAATAATAATAATAATAATAATAATAGCAATCCTAATTGTGAGGAAAATATAACAAAGGAAAAGGTGAATCCCAAGAAAGAAAACTTATGAAATGAAAACAGTTTTTCACCACCAACTGACCATTGCCCTGCCAGTTCCTAAGAAGCAGCTGCCCCCTGGCCAACCTTGCCCCCAACTCTATTGCTGAGCATGACACCACATGGTCTGGGACATCCTTTTGGTCAGCTGGAGTCAATTGTCCTGGCTGTGCCCTGTCTCAACTCCTTGCACACCCCCAGCCCACTCCCTGGTAGGTGGGACAAGGAACAGAAAAGGCTTTGGCTCTGTGTAAGCCCTGCTCAGCAATAACAAAAACATCTCTGTGTTATCAACACTGTGTCCAGCATAAATCCAAAACACAGCCCCACACCAGATACTGTGAAGAAATTTAACTCTATCCCAGCCAAGATCAGCACAGCTACTCTTATAAACTGGCACTCTGAGTTTTTGCCTTTTCCAGGTAAATGTGGCAGGTAGTTGCCAAAAATCATTGTCAATAGGTAGAGAACAAACCTTAAAAGGTCATAGTCCAATACCTTGCTTTCAACTAGGGTCAAATATTGCTCCCAAGAGACTTTTTAAAATATATCCTTAAGGTATGCAGTAGTTTCAAATATCAATTATCCCACTAAGAGTATATCTGTCCTTAACATTTGAACTTCTCCATCATATTTACCATAATTAGTCTTTGCTTCGGCTAAAGTACAAATTCTCACTGTTGCTCTCATTCCTTTAATTTTCTTTTCATTAGCTGTGCTTTCCTGTCCCTTCACAAGTCTGCCAGTTTTCCCTGGGACTCTATCCAACCAGGCCATCTTTTTCTTCATGTGCTTCCCCAAAAACTGACATAATAGAGCAGTGAGGCCTGCCAAACAGAGAAAGTACATTTAAGGATCTTTCAGATGTCACTTGCCCTGTTCACAGTAACATACCATTATGTACTCCCATTTACTCTGTGACTTCTAAACTACATGATTGTAAAATCTTTCATGGAATATTTACAGGCCCAGTTTACATCTTACTTGAAGACATCCACAATGCAATGTCTCATGGAAGAAAGCAGTACTAATGGTCTTGGAACAGAAAAACATCTGAAAAAGTCTGTCACTCAGAAAGCAGGCGGATCACAGAGGCGATACGGCACAGGCAGGAAAGGACATGTTCCTTCTACACAGCAAAACATTTCTCTTTCCCAAAAACATATTGCACCATGAAGCACTCCACCCCAAAGAATTCCTGCCTTTCTCTGAAGTGAATCTAACTGTATCATCTTGCATGAACATAGTGTACAATACCTGTTTATCTTCTATGGTATTATTGAAGATAAAGCCCACAAGATCCACCCCGTAAATAAAATCTGTATGTCACAAATTAGAGCAAGCAATTTTTCTTTATGAATAACCTGTGTTTTTTTCCATGACTCCTTACTGACAGAACTTACAGTTCCTCTGTTTTTTTCAAAGAGAAAATGTGTTCAGTCAGTCTATTTTCACTGGCCTGAACTCCCACTAATTCAGGGTAAGAGCAATGTGAAGCAGAGATCCTGTATCACTCATTCAGTAGTAGGCAGTTCCCAAATGGGAGAAGCCAAGGTGTATTAAAACAGGTTATATTAAAACAGGTTCACACTAGAAACTGGATGGAAGTTGCTCTCCTGACTCCAAGGGTTTCCAAGCACAAATGCTGTTAAAAGTCAAAGATGCAACAACATTTCTTGAACATTGTTTAAAAAGGTTTACAAGTTGTGTTTTTTATTAAGTAGATCCAGTTTGTCAGATCAGAGGTCAAGATAAATATTTAAGATTATAGATAAATATACAGCTCAATACAACTTCCTAAAAACTTCTGTTTCCATATGTATATGGGCATAGGAACTGTTTCATGAGCATGCTAATGCCACTGTCTTCTACCACTCTTTGGGAAGTGTAATATTTCTGAAAGCCAGACACATCTAGGCTATTTTAAACACAGTAGATTAATTACATTCAGTTAGGTCACCTTGTCTTTTAATGATCAATTTCACTTTCTCCTTTGATGCAGCACATAAGCAAAACTTGCCTTCTGAGCAGCAGCTCAGATGAGTATTAGAATTATAGTAAGAGCAAGCATAAAAGACATAAATAAAGGGGAATAACAGATACATTTGGATTCTGAAGAGAATGTTGAGTATTACAAAGACATTCTACTACTCAAGCCTTGAATCTGGAAGTGAGCAGCTCTGTTCCTCCTGATGATTAGGTAGGTGAGCAAGGTAAGATGTTTACAAATTCGGGTTATCTTGAAGGGAAATCCTTCTGTGTAATTAGCTCCTCTGTTCCAATAACAGCTATTACAGATTGCCAAAGCCATGGTATTTATCAGGCACCTGCAGATTTCTCTGTCATGGAAGGAAGGAAAAGGAAAAGGAAAAGGAAAAGGAAAAGGAAAAGGAAAAGGAAAAGGAAAAGGAAAAGGAAAAGGAAAAGGAATTTTCAAGTATTATAGTCAATACTTTACCCTAGGGAGAGAACAGACAGGGATATCTATCAGTCTTTAAATCCCCTTGTTTACTGTACCACTAGACTTTATGTAATGTTGTTTTTCTTCCTGAAATGGGTTTGCCAGTGACATGAAATGATCACAATGTAATATCCTAAATGTTTTCATCGTGTGTAATTATTTATTTTCATGCCATTTTGAAATCCTAGGCAGATTGCCGACTTGATGATCATGTTTTCCCCCACAAAATACTTAACAGACAAGAGACAAAAGCCTTAGAAGGATCAGAAATAGAAATGTTTGCATAACCTGCCACTTGAATCATGAGAAAGCAAATGCTATATCTTATGAGAAAAACACAAACAAGCTTTTCTTGTGCATAGCTTTTAATTAATTCTTTGCCATAAATCTTTATCAAGTAATTAGAATAATAATTACAAACAGAAAACACAATTAGACAAAGAAACAAAGAAAATAAGGTAAAGCCAAGCTGACTGAATTAATTTTTATTATCTTTGAAAAACCTGGCAAAAAGTTAACATGTAATTTCAGATAATGTTATTAATTTAATTGAATGATTCTAGAATAGTGGTTATATTAATCCAATTTACAGAAAATTGCAAATAAATTTACAGTATAGGATTTTAGACTCTAAAGAATAGAAATCAGTAATAGCATCACAATCCCATCTCTTTTTTTTTTAATAAAGCTATAATGTGAATACATGAAAAATAAGGTTCTGTAAATTTTCATACCAGAAAGATAATTCTGAAATCTGCCATCAGGGTGGATAAAATCACATGACTTGTGGAGCATAAAGATGATCTCTCTAATACCGCAGCATGAAAAATGCTCTTTTATCTACTCTGCAAAAAGAAAGACACTCTAGAACTGTGCTCCTTGTGGTCAGATTATTTTACCATTTGGGTTGAATTAATTTGACTTTGAAAAGTCGGTTGTGGATAGGCATAAAATAAAATATTTGCACTTTTTTCCTGAGATTTCAGGTATGTTCAGCACTTTCTGCATACTCCTTCAAAATTTCATTGGTAGTAACCAACTGCACTTTGGTCTTTTCTCAGTCATGCTTGAAAGCACCAATAACTCCCAAACCCAGGACATGGCCAATGTGCACAGACAGAATGCAAAAGAACCTGTACAGGTTGGAGAGAAGAGAAAACTCTTCTAGACACATTATTAAACAGCTAAATTATCTGGGCGGAATTCATGTCAATGACAGGTTGTAAGGCAGATGTCCCAATCTCAGCTGGTCTCTCTAAGTTACCTCTGTGAAGTCATACTGACATTTTGCCAACTTCATTTCTTCCCTGCCTTACCAAAATAACTATTGTAATGGAGAGCAACCTTAGCTTAGCAGTATTCTGTATATGCTTTGGAACGCCTTTTGAAGCTGTACCTTTAAATAATATCTCAGAAGCCTGAAAAACACCATGCTGTTATGAGCCTCAAGAACTCTTACAGCTTAGGGGATTTCATCAGTCCTAGGAAGAGCTTCTATGGCTACATCAGCAAAACACAAAAAATAAGGTAAGTACAACCACATAATAGTTTCAGACGACTATTTTGGGCGGGGATGAATACACTTTTTGTCAAGCTTTCTCTAAGTCCCTTCTTCCCATCTACACTTTCACAAACACCATATCTCTTTTCTACCTTCTCAAGTAATCTGCCTCAATCCTAAATCCAGAAGCTGCTGAAACAACCTGTCTTACCTAATGGCATTCCTCAACTGCAAACTCCATGCAGAACCACGTCTGAGATGGATGGTTTTAAAAAGCACCTGGAAAAAAAAATCAACAAACCCACACTACATGAAACTACACTTTCAAACCAATGTGTAGGCCCTTTCCTGGACTTATCAGCAACTCCAGGAAAACAACTTGCTTTGAATTCCTAAACGTGTCCAGGACTCTTAGACCTATGACCTGCTTGGAAGGACTGAAAACAACTGACCAGGGATAAACTGATTAACTTTGCCTGGAATGTAACTGAGCACTGCTTTGTAAATACATGGAAATATACTCTGAAGGATTTCTAGCATTTCTGCTTATATTCTAGTATTTTCCATTATTTTAATTGAAGTCTGCTTGAAAACTTTGGGTTTATTTTTCTCCTTGTTCCAGCCACTGCTCTACCACTCCAATCTGGCGGTGTGTGCTGTTCAGTTTAGAAGAACAGGTTTCACATTTTCCATTTAGAACTCCAGTGATTCCTGGAACACAGGCGAGTTACGGTGAAGAACTTCCACGCATTGTTTCAGCCTGACAAGTGTGACTGAGAAAATGGAGAAAATAACACAGAAAGAGAATCCAGCAAAGCGTTTCCTTCACAGAAAACAGACACTGGAAAATACTCAAGTTTTTGATTAAGGATATGTAATAAATTTTCTCTGTATATTCTCTAAAATACTACAAACCTGAGGCACATTTTAAGTATTCAAAAAAAACCAAGGTCTTGTCTAAATGAAATAAGGTGGTAGAACAACTTCTATAAGAAATACAATCTTGGGCTTTAACTGCTTTTGATGATTCCCCACTGCATTCCAAGTGGTCAGTTTACATTGAAAGGATTATATCTTCATGTGAAGAAACCTTCTTCCCATTCTCAACTCACAGTGTCATTTTTGCTAAAGTCAATGTATTAGCCAATATGTTAATTAGAATGTTTACCCAACCATGGAATACACTAAAGCTCAAAATGTATTTCAGTGATGATAACAAAGAGATGATCTAACTACTTTATTACTGCTAATACGAATGTACAAATGCACTTGTTAAAAGTGCATTTAGACCATGTATAAAAAACTAATCACACACTTGAAATATGTGTTTTAAAATTTTATTGTATCTATACTTAATAATCTTGTGCTATGGCTGAATTTAGTTCTCCCAAATCACGGTACCACTCAGTAATATTAACTTTTTGTACTAGACCTTTATTAGATTCTTGGGATCGTAACTCATTAGCATGGAAATATAAGCAAATTGGTGCATATAAAGAGAAAATTAAAGAAAAGTGGCCTTATCTCTGACTGTGGCTGTAAGTGGGTGTTTAGAGCAAACACATAAACATAGACCATTATGGAATGGTGCTTCCCTCAATAAACTCTTTTGCTGTGAGCACTGAGAGACTAACAGAATTACAATCTACCATGTGTGCACCATCCTTTCTAATTCATGGACCATAAAATCGACTGATCATATCTTAATACATTTGTAATTCTGTATGAAGTAGTTTTTTAATGTTTCATTACGGATTGTTTTCAAAAGTGATTTTTGCTTAAGGTCTGTCATTTTATCATTTCATCAAGTGCCTTCTAGTTCTTACATTACTTAGAAGAAATGAACAGCCATGGCTGCCCAAGTTCTTACAGAATACTCTATCCTATACTCCATTCTTCAGCAATAGCCATCCTAAGAGTTACAGTCCATGGATGCTTTTTTCCACAGAAATCTCTGTGTTATCATTCACAGTAATTCTTACCTTCAAATACAAAGGATAAAAGTGAATACTCCTGTGATTTGAAGTAATTTTTCCTCATGTATAAATATCAACTTCAATTTTATGCTCAGCATCATAGAAATGTAAAAAAAGATAGCTTTTACACCAATTGAAGTTATTAACCACACATTTCAATTATTATTCCAGAAAAAAATAATGAAAGATGAAGCCAACAGCTACACCAGCCAAAATAAAAAAAAAGGCTTTCTGCTCCTGATATTTTCTTGTATTTTTAAAGGAAGTGAAATTTAAAATACATCTCTTCTTTTTTTTTTTTTTTTAATTCTACAAAAGCTCTGGGCATATTAATGTGCTTCATAAATAACAGCAATGCTTTATACTCTGTCAAACGGCAGATGTGCACCCCAAAAACTGAACAATACAAAGATAATTTCTGGGAACATAAGACACATATACAGAAGAGGCATATAATCCTATTTCTCTGGGACCACAAACATATTCTTGGATATTTAATATTCTGCCTTGTGTAGATTGAAAAGTAAAACACTCACAGTCCTGAGGATGTGCTCCACTTGCTTAGCAGTCATTTTAAATTCAGATTCTCCATTTATCATTGATTTTGTTTCTTTTTATTATGCATGAATAACACAAAAACCTTAAGACACAGAGTACCTTCTAGTAAAATATTTTATCTTTCCTAGAATAGCCAGAATTAATTTGATAGTAATTACAATGACAGGGATTGGAATGCATGTGCCACAGGGTGGTAAATCCTGTTCTTTCTAAACGACATCACTTTCATCAGTAAAGCAGCAGAATTCAGAACCAGTGCTATGTGGTACTTGTCATCCTAACAGCCATCCAACTCCTTTGTCTATACTTTTGGAGGAACATCACAAAGAAACCAAAATAAACAAGGGGAAATGATGATCAATTAACTAACTAGCTCAAGGTCCAGCAAGGAGTTAGTGGAGGAATATGGTATTAAACTGTCATTTGAATGATTTCAGTAGTCAAGCTCTTAGATCATCAGATGAAGCCTTAACCATAGAAATAATCCATACTCTTCCCTCATCACTACCTATTTTCAGTGCATTATGAAGAATTTTAACTAGTAAATCCTCTAAATGCCTTCTTAAGACATCAACAATTTTCTATGTGTTGATTATAAAAGACGAAAAACTAATGGTTTTGTCTTATGGGGAGGTCCAGTAAGGGACATCACACATGAGCAGCTCAGGGAGATGCTGAGAAATTTGTGCAGATGCACATGGTAAATATTTGCAACAATTTGCTGTGAAGGGAATATCATTGCATATTTATACCTTTAACTGCTAAAACCTTGTGTACAGGCACTGAAAAAATACCACTGATCTTTTCACTTTCATTTTGCATGGGTGATTCCAAAAGATCTTCTAATAAATTAGTTTCTTAACAAGAAAACATAATTTGTTAGCAGTACTCCTTATCATAGGACCAGATGGCATTTTTGCTGTGAAACCAAGTTTCTTAAAGATTTTATGAACAAAAGAGAAAGCTTCGTTTGCCTAGAGACAGAATTTCATCTTCAATGAGCCTAACAAACGCTGATCTGCAAAGATTTGAACATCTTTTATACCTTTCCATACAAACAAATGCAATTGAAAGACCCCTAAACCAACCTCAGTGCCCACACAGAGGCTTCAGTCAGATCCCACAGGATACAGCAATCTCTCTACTTGATATTAATTTGTGTAATGGGACCCAAATCTGTGCCTTGCTACAGACATACTGAGTTTCAGAGATGCAAAGCTGAGGTCAGAAAAATACTTTTTGCTTGTTTAACAAGTCTTTATTTCCAGATATCCCTACTTATACTGTGTGGTCAAGGTGCACACAGTATAAGTAGGGATATCTGGAAATATATATTTTCAATAATAAATCAAAATTGGGAATACACACTCAAACCTCACTACTGGCTGGACCTAGAGAGATGGACCTTCAACAGCCTCAGCTCTGCCAGGCTACAAGACCCAGCAGCTGAGCAGAATGGACCAGGCTAACTCACCATTCCATGTCTGGCTGCTTGATTCAGGCACTAATAGTGTGGTAAAAATCACAGTAACATTTTAAATTAAACACTCTTATCCCTCTGAATTTTGTCATACTTTTACTATAAATATATCTGAAGACAGATTCAGCAGATTTCCTCCACTGTATTTCAGACACAGTAAGATTCTCTAGAGAAAAGGAGCAGTGTGATTTCAGCACCAATGCCACACAAGTACCTGGGACCAAACTGTACACTGTTACACTTACAGACATTTTGTTAGTTTTAACCAACAGGGTGGATGAGAAAAACCTATCTGGTATACCCTGCAATTAATTTCATTCACAGAAAATTAGATAAAAAATAGCTCATGAATATAACCACCACTACTAAGTGGTTTTTGGGCAGTGGTACTACTAAGCCCAAGGAAGAACAGCCACTGACTGCATTGTTAAGTGCAAGGCTCCAAGGCTCTTGGTATGAATTATGAGGGAACTAAATGGTTACTCAACAACAACCTATACAACCAGTTCAGTAATCCATCCAGTATGGTGCCAGAAACACCAGTGGTAACACTAGGAAAGGGGGAACACACAGCTGGGACAAGAAAATGCAAGACCAATGCTTTCAGCAACAGCACAGGTTTAGATCAACACTAACTGGTCATAAAAAGTAATTTTAGGCACAGTGATAACAGCAATGTAGTAAATGAACATAAGTAAGTCATAACTCTTAAATTTTATTTGAGTGACTGCTGCCAGATACTAGAGCTGTAAAAATTAACTATTTATTATCCTATAAACATCACAGAAGAAAATACCAGCTGTACTGTTAGAGCAGAAATTTTGCACGTTGAGTAGATCTAGAAATCACAAATGTACATACTAGCTAACAAAAAAATCTAATAATCATGAAAGGTCAAATCTCCTTCACAGTATAAATTACTTAAATCTGTGATACTTCAGAAAGGCAATTAAAAGCACTATGAGCCAGGAGTTAACATTAAGTAAATTTCCCTCAGCTATCAGTGTCTCTGTGTTAGGCCACCACAACATTTTTAAGTTACTTGTCTAATGTGTAAACCTTCAATTGTTAATGCTACACTATTAAAGAAACCATACTTTCAATATACCTGCACAACCCCTACCTACAAACTTCACTGAATTGTGTCATTTGGCCCTGCCTGCAGTAATGTAACAGGTATCCCTCCTTTTGCGAACACACATGGAACCTGTCACACAAAATCTAGGGGAAAGCTTTGTTTCTGCTTAGCACTTAATCACACAGCCACAGTACAGGAAAAAATCTAATAGCGATTACATACCAAATAACCAAGATACACATTTGCAGAATCTGTCATCTAAGTCACAGCATAAAAAAAATTAAAACTGGGCAGTTTTAGTGCATTTAGTAGTTAAATGTTGAAAGCAGAAATTATTGCTGAGAAAAGGCAAGATACAGACAATGAGAAAGGAAGACGCAATTATGCATTTGAAGAAATAACAGATGGCTGGAAAGATTATAAAGAAAACATAAAACCAGAATAGAATCATAGAATCATTTAGGTTGGAAAGGACATCACTGACTTCAACCTCAGACTAATCACCACCTTGTCAACAACACCACAGCACTTATGCCACATCCAGTCTCCACTTCTAGGAATGGTGACTCCACCACTTCCTTGGGCAGTTTGTTCTAATGTTTGACCCCCCTTTCAATGCAGAAATGCTTCCTGATGTCCAACCTCAACCTCCCCAGTGCAACTTAAAGCTGTGTTCTTGTCATGGTTTGACACTGGCGCAATGCCACGACACTTCTCTTGTTCTGTCACTTGTTGCCTGGGAGAAGAGGCTGACCCCACCTGGCTGCACCCTCCTGTCAGGCAGCTGCAGAGTGATGAGGGCCCCCTGAGCCTCCTTTTCTCCAGGCTGAACACCCCCAGCTCCCTCAGCTGCCCCTCACAGCACTTGTGCTCCAGACCCTTCCCCAGCTCCGTTGCCCTTCCCTGGACACGCTCCAGCCCCTCAATGTCTCTCTGGCACTGAGGGGCCCAGAACTGAGCACAGGATTGGAGCTGTGGCCTCAGCAGTGCTGGGTACAGGGGGACGGTCCCTGCCCTGCTCCTGCTGGCCACACCTGGCTGATCCAGGCCAGGATGCCATCGGCCTTCTGGGCCACCTGGGCACACTCTGGATCATGTTCAGCTGCTGTTTGCCAGCACCCCCAGGTCCTTTTCCACCGGGCAGCTTCCCAGACAGCTTTCCCCAGCCTGAAGCGCTACATGCGGCCGTCGTGACCTATGTTTTCAAGCTGCATTTGAGTATGACTTTAGAATACAGCTGCAGAGTTCGCCCCCAGGCCGTCAGTCCGCCCAGCAGCATCCTTCGATGGCAGCCGAGCGAGCGGCGGGCGGGCGCGGGCAGCGTTAGGCCATGCTGCCACCTCGTGGGGACCCGCCGCGACACACCGGCCCTCCGCTCCCGCAGCACCGCCGAAAGCTAGGGGACATCGGTGGTGCCCTCTGTGCACAGGCACAAGCTGTGCCTTCCTTCCAGGATAACTACTGCTTTTGTAGGAATGATTACCCGAACCGCCCGTTTTCTCTTCAGATTTTCAGAATGGTGTGAGCGCAAAACTGAAGAGACGATGTGTACGTTCACTTATTCTTTCAGATACAGGCCGACAGAGCAATCAAAACCCACAATATATACATGATACATAACCTGTATGCACGTCTTTATAATTCTCTGTAAAGACATGGAGAGCAGAATGTGAAGCCGTATTTTTTTAAATTTTTACACAATTAATAAAAAGAAAACTATTACTTTGGAATGTGTTGCTATTATTCACTTAACTAAAATATAAGCAAGAATAAGCTGTCTTCCCACCAAAGAGCTAATTAGGCTTCTTACAGCTAGTTACACTGTTTTTCAGATAATCATGTTCTGCTGCTTTAACATTGCATTCAGACCTCTAATCAAGCCAACCTTCCTATCATTTCCCTTTCTCTGCTACATCCACAGCAGGTCTGCCATCACCAATCCTACATTTTACTCCTCAGCTGTTACTCATTATGATCTTAAGAAACTGTTTGTGAGTTAGATTTTAAATGGGAATTAACACATACTAAGAAAGATGAAAACAAAATTTTGGGTGCGCAAGCCTGCCCTCACCTTGGAAGCAGAGGAAGCAATTTCCAAATCTAAATACATGTTGAGAAAACACCTTAGATTTTAGCTTCATTGCAGAAAAGCGAAGGAAGAACCAGAAACACTGGTATTCACAGAGCAGGAGAAGGGGGTTTAGTTCTTATGAGTAACATAGAGAGAGATGATTAATTTCTTCCCATCTGAGTGAAATTATTTAGAAGGGAAATGAGTTTGAGGATAACTTCTCAAAAGTTCTACCCTACACACAAAGATCAGGCTCATTCAAGTGTAGATTTTAAAAAACCCATGCAAACTTGTTTGATTTGGGTGTTTTACCAAACAATGGATGAGGCCCTACTCCATAGAATTGTGTAATTTTTGAACTTCATTGCTCCTTTCTTCATGCTTTCTGCCTCATTACTCCTGAAATTCTTCTCCTGTCCTTTCAGCACACAGGCCCATAGTCTCTCCTCTTCTGGCTCTTTTCCATACAAATACTGTTTGCCTTGGCCACACCAACTGCAGTACACCCTGTTATTAAGAAAACTTTGAGTAAGGTTTGTGTTTCAGCATTCCCTGTGCCCACTATCAGTGGTATGTCCTTCTTGGTAAGTTTTGGTAGCCTTGATAAGCTTTTGGTAACCTTTCCCTGAGTATGTCAAGCCCAAAACCTTAACAGGTCAATTCTAACAAGACACTTATCATGTTAACACCTGGACATCAGCAGAGGAAAATCAATGTATCTTGAATGTTAAAACTTAATTGTATTGCACTAGAGGTGATTAAACAGACAGCTGGACAGTATCATGCTACATTTGTGACAACCAAAACATGAGTGGCAAAACACTGCACAAACATATCTTGCTGCTTCTGCAAGTAAAGAGAATGCATGTAGAATAAAGTAACCCCAAAGCAAGGACTTAATGGTTTATAATCTAGTGTTCTGGTTTTGGCTGGTGTAGTAACAGTGGTATAGGGCTGTGGTTTGGATTTGTGCCGAGCAGAGCACTGATAATAGAGACAGTTTTGTAATTGCTTAGCAGGGCTAACACAGAACCAAGGCCTTTTCTGCTTTTGTATTGTCAGGTTTTGAACTGGTGAGGAAGCTGTAGGTGCATCAGAGGCTGGGAGGGGACACAGCCAGGACAGGGGACACAGCCAGGACAGGTGACCCCGACTGTCCAAAGGGACATTCCGGACCATCTGACATCAGGCTCAGTGTACAAAGCTGGGAAAGAAAGGAATGCAGGATGTTTGGAGTGATGGCTTTTGTCTTCCCAAGTTACCACTGTACGTGGTGGGTCCCTGCTCTCCCGAGGATGGCCGAACACCTGCCTGCCCATGAGAAGCAATAAATTAATCCCTTGTTTTGTTTTGCTTATGCGCGTAGCGTTTGCTCTCTCTATTAAACCGCCTTAAACTCAACCCACGAGTTTCTACCTCCCACTCTCTCGATTTTGTCCCCGATGTCGCTGCTGAAATAGCGAGCGAACAGCAGGCCTTATCCCATCCGGGCCCGCAGCGTACCACGCTCCGCCCATATCACGGCCGCCGCCATGGGGCACGACGGCGGAGTGACCCAGCCGCACGCGGCCGCCCCGCCCCTCGCGCCCGCCCGCGATTGGCTGCGGCCGCCTCGAGAGGCGCCCCGGGCCGGCCGCCATTTTGGCGCGCGAGGGGCCCGGCGCGGTGGCGCGGAGAGTGGGCGCGGTGCGCGAGCGGCGGCCGCGCGTCCCTGAGCCCGCCCGCAGCGCCGCGGGGACAGAGAGAGAGAGAGAGAGAGAGAGCGCGCTCCTGTGGGGCAGGGACCCAAAACTACCGCCTGAGAAACCACGGAAGGTGCGGGGCGGCAGCAGTCCCCCGGGAAGGGAGTCGGGGTCCGTACGGGGGATGGATTGTAGGTAGGGAGCGAGTATGGGGAGAATTGCAGTAAGGTGAAACCATCCTTTGAGGGTACGCGCTCAGGAGGGAGGTGGGAGGGCAGCAGTGGTGGGAGCTGTGAGCTTCTCATGGTATCCAGCAGTGGTAGGAGCTGTGAGCTTCCTGCGGTGCCCAGCAGTGTTGTGTGTGAGCTTCCTGCGGTGCCAGCAGTGGTGGGAGCTGTGAGCTTCTTATGGTATCCAGCAGTAGTGGGAGCTTCCTGTGGTGGGAGCTGTGAGCTTCCTGCGGTGCCCAGCAGTGGTGGGAGCTTGGGAGCTTCCTGCGGTGCCCAGCAGTGCTGTGTGTGAGCTTCCTGCGGTGCCCAGCAGTGGTGGGAGCTGTGAGCTTCTCATGGTATCCAGCAGTGGTAGGAGCTTGGGAGGTTCTTATGGTATCCAGGAGTGGCTGGAGCTGTGAGCTTCCTGCGGTGCCCAGCAGTGGTGGGAGCTCGGGAGCTTCCTGCAGTGCCCAGCAGTGGTAGGTGGATCGGGGTGGAGCAGCTGAGCAGTGCAGGGCAGGCTGCTGATCTGTTCCATTTAGATTTGCTTTCCAAGGAAGAAATGGGTGTGTAAGAATCCAGTACAACATAGGTGTATATGATACCATTTCTCTGTCTATCACTTCCATTTTGCTCTTAGCAAAATGACGTGAACCTATAGTGTATAGTGTTGGCTCAAGTGATGAACTAGTCTATGTTGAAGGGTTGAAAGTAATTTGTCTCCTTTTTCTTTTTTTCTTTTTTTTTAAATATTAGGCACCATGAGTGGAATGGGAGAGTTCTCCTTGTTGGGTGATAGTAATGGAGAGCTTCCCAGAAGTCGAATGAAAGGTGGGAGGTATGTGGATTTCGAGATGGTGGCTTTAATATTTTCAAGCTCTGGCAGCGCAGTTACCAGGAAATAGAATTGAGAAAATGTAGAAAGTTTGTGTTCTGCAGTGTTGTGAGACTGTTTTTCTGTGTTATGTATGTGAGTGAAATACTCAGTTTGTGTGAAGTTTCCGTATTTGGAGTAGGTTCATGGAAAGAGACAGTTTTAATGCAATTTGGTATGGTGTCAGATACTGTGTCATACTGGTCTGTATGTATTTTTTACAAATTAGCTCTGTTGGTTTATTCAGTAGTTTTTAAATAACTATAATGAATCTGAATTAAACTGATTGCATAACAATTTATTTATGCTGATTCTAGTTACCTGAAATACTGCATGCCTAGCAGCTGTAGTATCACCTTTTTGTATGGTGAGTTCAGTGTCCCAGAGCTAAAGTACTTCCCTAGTTAAGAGAGGGTAACATTTTTTGTGGTGTGTTTTGTTAACTGTAGCTTCTTCATAAAGTCATTTGGTAAAGGTGGATGAGCTTAGCTTTGAAACAGCTGGAAGTCAGAATTGGTTTCTTACTAATATTCTTGATGATCCTAAATCTTTACTTTTACCTCTGAAGGCAGTGTCCTAAGCCACTAGAAGAGCAGGCATATCAGAGAAATGGTGATTTGTGTCATATGTCAAAAACCATCAGTGCAGAAGGTAAGGAAGGCTTTGGGATCTTTTTATTTCCAGTAGTTTTATTGTGTGCACAGCTCACTGTTAATTTTTATTTTATATGACCTGTTAAGGACAGTAGATGAGCTGCTGGATTTGATTAACACATTGTTTATTTGCTATTTTTCAGTAGTTAGCAAGAACAATCAATTCCTTTTGATTCCTCTCCAGCTCCTTTTCTTGACAAAGTGATTGTCAACTTTGTTCTAAAAGAAACCTCATTTTTCTGGGTTTTTCTGCATGAGTAACTTTTTTCCAAGAATTGAAAAATGGTATGGGATGCATAGTATTTATGGGTTTTCATGAAGCAATGTTTTTTCTGGTACTTAACTATGCTCTTTGAAGGTGTGGGGTTTTTTGCCTTTTTTCCTTTCCTATGGTTATCCTGAACTGAATGTAGTAACAATATATATAGCTAAAGATAGCAGATAATGCCCTAATCAGTAAACACAAGTCAGTCTTTGTAATTCTCAGCTAAGTTTTATATCCATCCATCTGGATTTCTATTCCTAGCTCTTAAATTCTCTTATTAAAAAAAGTCAGGATTCTAATTCCTGTTGACTTGCTGAATACTATTTAGAAGACTACACTGGTGATGGTGTATTCCTATTGTCTTATGGATTAGGATGCCCTACAGGAGTGGGTTTTTCTGTGCTTGTTTTTACAGTGTTGCAAGGTGATGGGAAGGATGAAGACACTGATTTGTTTTGTTTCTCTTCTGCAGAAGTAAGTTGATCTAAAGCTTTCAGTTCAGTAGTCACTGTGGTGGTGTGAAGTAGCAATTTTATAGGAGCTTGTGTATTTTCACTGAGAGTGATTAAAGCAGGCTCAGGCCTCCTCTGGGTTCAGGGTCTGACCACCTACATCCCCAGCAGGTGCTTGCTAGCATTTCTCATTACACAGTGTTGCTGTGTAGTGCGTGTCAGCTGTTCAGAGCCTGGGTTTAGGAAGGTTTGTTTTTTACAATTCTCATTAGTGCCCCTTGTTGCCAGATCTGTTCCACCCTCTTGTGTGCACACTGTGTGCAAGAAAGCAGCTCGTTAATACCTACATTTTCTGTACATAAAGATTTAAAAGATACTGGAAAAAACAACTTCACTTTGCCCAGTAGTGCATAAATTTTGACAATTTCTGCTTCTGCATCTTAAAAAAAAAGCCTTGCCTATGACATGTTAATGCCATTGTTTCATCAGAATTTATATTTTGGACAAACATGAAATGCCTTTTTTTCATCTTATGAAAGTCAGGTTTAGCATTTACAAGTGAGTCAGATCTTTGGCACTTGAGCCCTGAAATTAAGTCTTAGTGAAAAAGTACATTGTAGAATCTGGTTCAGGAATCCAGTATTTTAGGAGTTTTGCATAATAATGGGGAAAATACTGATTGCGAACAGGAAGTTGGGATTCCTTTTACCTGGAACACTTTTTATTTATCACAAAGGTGCATTGATGGCTACAGATGCTCCACTTTGGAGCCCTTTCCTTAGACCTCCCCTTGTACAGTTCAACAGCACTTACTTTGAAGCTTGGTCTAATTGAAATGGTGGGCAGGGGTGGATACTGAAGGTGAACATAAGTTTGTAGAATACCTTTCCCTGGGATTGGGCTGTAAGGCTATGGTTTAATTTGTTTTCCTTTTCCTCCCTGAATTTAGAACAAAATGGACTTTAAATTTGGGCTCTGTGGCAGCAGCTTGGAAAGACAAGCAAGGTAAACCTTTATTAAATCTTTCCATGTCTTTAAATGCCAGCATGAGGGAAGATTTGACCAAGTAAGTGATTCCAGACATTTTCCTTGGGCTGATTTTTTAGTGTGTTCTTTAAACTTCAATAATGTTGTTGTTGGTATGAGTATCTGATACTGTGGTAACACATTGAGTACAAGTATCATTTCATTGAGAGGCAGTGAAAAACAAATTGGTTTGGCTTGAAAATGTGTGAAACTGAGAGTTTTAAGCGCTGTGGTAGATGGCTGATAAGGGTTCAGAGGGAGAGAGATCTGCTGAACTGCCAGGCTGTGGTGGGAAGGACTCTGCCTCCTTCCCCTCAATACCTGCTGATCCCATTGCCCCTTCTGTTTCGATAACCAGTCACAGCTATATGAAGATTATGCCAGCAATATTCTGTGGTCTTGTCAAATCTAAAGTACATTCACTTGTTTATTTGCCCAGTCAGTGTGAACCTGAAGGAAGTCTGGAAGTGGCTGTCTTCCCTCTGCAGTGTTATTGCTGTGGAGATTGGTGTTCATGTAAATAAAGAGTCCCAGAAAATTTTTTCAGGTCTCTTGCGTAAGGAACCTGTTCTGAAAGGAAGATGCAGGAAATTTGTCTTCTGAGTTTGGTGCATGTAACATGCACTGCTAACCTTGCCCAAAGTGAAAGATTTCATGTGTGGCTGTCAGTCTCTGCAGCAGAGTTCTCCAGATGCTCTCACTGTTGGTCAGACACAGCAAACTGAGCCCAGGAAGAACAACACAGGGCTTCCTTCCTGGAATAAGGCTGGTTTATGCAGGCTGCTTTTGTGGGAGTCTTGTTAGCTGATGCAGCAGAGCAGCTGAGGTCATCATGCCATAAAACTTAAGAGCCTTCCTAACAGGTTGCCAGTAAATGGTTTTGGTGTCATTGGTCATGTATTCTAAAGATTTTAACAGTAACAAATGAAAAATGAATCCTGGAATATTCATAGTCATGCATTTACTCTCACTGAGGATAAGAATCACTACCAGCTGCTAAGATTTTGTTCAGCCTTGCCAAAATAGTCAAATGAAAAATAGCTGCATTTAAGGGGATTATAGTAAAAATTAGATTTTTTTTTTTAATGGAGTATGTGCTATATGTGTGAATTAATTCGTTACGTAAATAGGTCTATATATGTATTTAATGATAGATTTTGAAATACTCTTGTGAAGTATTTGTAGGAAGTTTGGTACTTTATTTAAAATGCATAGGTCCTTTCTTTACAATTTTTTTGTTTGCAGGCCCTTCAGTCACAATATCAAAGAGAAAAATGTTCAGTACCCATTTTCTTCCAATGGTGGGCTGAGTGATGGATCAGCTCTAGCTCCATCATCTGACATGGTGTGTTAACATGGAATTTCCTTATATTCTCGCCTGGTTTGGTATATGCATAGTTAATAGTGTACTTTGTAAAACAAAAAACTCTGCACCCTTAACAGTTTCTTGCTACTGTTCTGTCTTACCATAGGGATGTGCAGCTACAGTGTTCATAAGATAACTTGACAAAATGAGTGCAGCTCAGACTCCCCAGTGAGATCACAGCTGAAGACACTTAGGTCTATCCAGCTGCTGTGAAATTATGTATTTTGAATTTAGCTTTTCTTAAAAGATACCCCAGGCTTCACAACATTTGAGTTGGGGACTTCTTTATTTGTTTTTAAATTTGGGGCATCTGCAAGGCTCATGTTCACATCCTTAAAACAGTAATTCAGGGCAACAAGGTTGGTGGACTAATGTACCTCTTTACGTTCTGTTAAATTTCCTAACCTCGTCTTTCTGAATAGGTTTGTGAGGTTTTAGACCAGAAAACATAAGTTGTGGATGTTTCAAAATGTAAAGGAACTGTACATCCACTGCCAGTCGTGTTTTCTTCTGTGAATGTTGTCCTGTACACTGACCTTGCAAATGTCTGTGATTTCTTTGGTAGTTTTGTTACAGTGCCTGTTAAAGGTTGAAAATGGTTTCCTTGTATCGGCAAACTACTGGAAGCTAGCTATGTTTTTTGGGGGGTTTTCTCCAAGTGATATTCCTAAATATTTTAGTTTTGTTCTAGGCTGCAGTATTCCCATTCTTCTATCTCCCATGTTTTCTTTTCTCTGTATTAGTAACTTTGTTTTGCTTTTTTTTTTTCATTTACTGTTTTAATTTGGTTTTTGTATGTGAGTATGCAATTAAATTGTTTTAAGAAACAAATTTAGCTCTGTTTCAAAAATACTACAGCGGAAATGTTCTCAGTGAAATTCAGGTAAGCCAAGTATTTTGTGTCTGATGGCCATTATGGAGCTGCTCAGAGTCTTCACATAGCTCATCAGTCATCCACATCAAATGCTTCTGTCAAAATGGCAAATGGTTGTAGACCCTCTTGTCTTTTAGTTGTGCAAGCAACTTTTATGTTCATTGGCAAACTTTTCCTCAGGAGAACAACACTGGGCCAGATATTGATGAAGCTTTGGGCATAGCTGTTAGTAATCTTGGCCACTTCCATGATGCAAGCAAGGTGGGTGAAATTTAGTTAAATAAATCATTAAATAATCAGTCCTCTCCTAGACTGGAGGTTTTTGTTGTGGGTGGTCACACATTAATGCATTATTGAAATTTGCTTTTCCTGCCTTTGTTTTCTTAACTCTTTTGTCTTTAACTGTTCCATGTTGTTTCTCTGAGTACACAGCCCTAAAGTCCAGGCTACAGTCTGAGAAGTACTCTGCAGAGGAGTACACAAGTTTGTGCATAATTTAAAGTTAATTGGTCAATACATACATTTAACAGAACCATATGCAAGCCAGTCTTTAAGTACTAAGTTTGTGTTTCCTTGGATCAGGGAAAAGTTCAGCTTTTGTTTTTACTCTAGCAGCTAGTCCGACTTTTAAATTCTAGTGTGCCTCTTTCTGCACTTAAAGGTGGAAAAGATGTTATGAGGGCAGGAGAAGTAAAAAATGCAACAGAATGTGCAGAAAAATGTAAATCAAGCAATTTATATGCACAGTATAAAACATAGGAAGAATCCTAGAACACCAGCTATGTTGTTAATAGGTTTTATTAATTACCTTTTAAATTTTATCAATGATAATTAATTTATTTAAACTTCAGCTCTTCTTAAATGTTTGAATGTGCTGCAGAAAAGCTTGCAGTTCTCTCTTTGTCATCTATTTGCATTTTACTTGTAAGATACACAGTATAGAAGTATTTAATGTTTCAAAAACTTAGTTCTGGTAAATGTGGTGGGAAGTGTCAGTGAGGCCTGTTCTCCATTACCTTTCTAATGGCCAGGCTTTCTGTTAAGCAAAGCTATGTTGAATTCCTAATTCATACACTGGTGGCATATTGTAAAAACTTCCCATTTCAGCAGCTATAATATAATAACCCATGGGTATTATATTATAACACCAAGACTGTGGTCTTGCAACAGGTTTTCAACAAAGACTGAGAAATTGCCAAAGCAGTATTGCACTGTTGAGGTTTTTTTTCCCATAGTCTCTTCATTCAATGTAACTGTAGTAACAAAACTGTTTGGCCAGAGGAAGAATTTTTTTTTAATTTTCCCTTTATGCTCACAATGAGTTTTAAAAAACAGTAGAAATCTCAGCGTGCTGTTATCTGTGTATGGTGCAGGTTTGAAGGTCAGGTAAGGACAGTGAGACATTGGGCCCAAGATCGGTGTGTTTCTTCCTAAACATAAAAGCTTCAGTGGGGGATTCAAACAGTGCCTGCTGACTCCAAGTTAGAGAAAACAAGAGTTGTAATGAGCTATAAGTGGTTTAATGTAACTGTCTGCTGGGGTATCCATCAGTGTCTTACTGTTCATTGCTTCTGTTCTGAATTTTAAAAGCAGTAGTAATAGTATTGTGAGAGTAATAAAATAATAATGAAATAATGCGTGTTTATTCGTACTGAACAAAATAGGTGCTGGAATACTTGGAGTTGAAAGTAAAGCATAAAAAAGACAAAGTTACAGAAGCTGCAGATAGAACACTTGATGAACTTATTACTCTTCTGTCAAGGTAGTAATCTAGTTTTGTAGTATGGCATGGGTGAGTTGCTTTTACCATAAATCTTGTCCTAATTCAGGTGAAAGAGTAAAATTTTGTTTAGAACTTTCTTGTAGCAGTATTTTGTAGTACCTGTCTTTTGTTTTTACCTTTTCATTGTGGCATCTTGGAGCTGGTTTGCATGGTTGGAAAACACTAGCTTATGCTGCCTCTGCTCTTAAAAGGATAAGAAAAATTACCCATAATGTTAATTTTCTGAAAAAGCTCAATTTTGAGGTTTTCTAATACTTTTATTAGTGGATGATAAATTTTAACAGCGGGGATAGCAGGGGTTTTTTTATTTACTTCCTGCACATTTTCAAGCTGATAAAAGTGCAGGGACACTTCATTTCTGGATCTTCACAAATATTTATGTGTTCAGACTGGGGGGAGAGAGGTGTTAAAGCTCAGGTTTCCAGAAGAGCCTCTGAGGGGGATGGTCTTTAATTCTACCTTAGTAGAATAAATTGTAAGATTCAACTGTTTATTTTTCAGTTGGATGTGTTTGGAAATACCAGGAGGTTGAAATGGAAGAGTGCTCCAAATATTTAATTAATAAATATATTTTCAGTGTGACCTCCTTAACTTTTGTGGTTTCTCCAATTACAGAGTGCATTTCCCATGCCTGTACTTCTCACTGTTTGGGGGAGATGAGCTTTGTGTGTGAGATGTATCCACTTTGTATTGTGTGGCTGGCAGCTGTGTGTAGCAGTTCAAATTTGAGTCTGTGCAGCTGAGTGCATATTAAATTCTGTGAAAAGTAATGTTTTTAACACAGGAAAAGGAAATCATTCGCAGAATTAAAGGAGAACATCAACAACTACATTTCTAATATTGCAAAAACGAAGGAAATCATTGAAGAGAAGAAGAAGCACTTGATTGGTGCCATTAGGACAGCAAAGGAATTAAAATTTTCACATGCTCTGAGAAACTGTTGTGATCTCGCTCAGGTAGTAACCTTCTTGCACTGTGAAATAATTTATTTTTAAGGAATATATTAAAATTTGGATTAGAAGTTTGTGGTCCCAGTTTGCTGATTTCAGTGCTGACATTTTGGGGCTGTTATATTCTTACCCTGCTTCTTCACAGACACAGAATTTTTATTTGGTCTTAGTCACAAGTTACAGTCGGGTGACTGATAGAGGAAGCAAAAGAAGGTGGTTCTTACCTTGAAGAGTTTGGCATCTGAAACAGGAAATGGAGGGGGAAGATAGGAAAACTGGCACAGTGCCGATCAGTGAAAAGATGATGTTTGGATCAGTTCAGTTTCTTAAGCATTTTTTATTCCAGAGCTCTTCATCCTTCTCACTGAACTACTCCAGAATTCATGGCCACGCTCACTTGATCCTCTTGGTCCCAGGCCTTTACTTTTGTTCTTTTTCCCCATCACATCTGCTGTTCATAGAAATCCATGCTACCTGCCATGCTGTATCAGAGCAGATATCCTCTGGAGTCTCCTGTCTGACAGCAGAGAGGAGAGATGCTTGGAGGGAGCATCCAAGAAACTGGGGAAGTTGAAGGTTGAGGATTTTAGTATCAATAGGATACATCAGGCTCATTACACTGAACAAGCATTACCTTATTCTGTCATAAGATTGTGGAACATCATCTTTAATGTCATTGTAGAGCTTGTGGCAATGTGCATGGGTGTGTAGGTATGTGCATTGTATGTACATAGGCATAGGTTGTGGCAGTGAGTTCCACCTTTCACTATTTAAAATGAGGTTTATGTGAAAAAGCTTCCTCTGTTATTTCAAAATGTGCCACTCAATTATTTCATTTGGAGCCTTTGTAGTCCTTGTGTTGAGAAAAGGAATGAATAATTGGTCTTGTCATTCTTTGAAGAAATGTGCTTTTCAGAATCATCTACTCTGCATCTGTCACTTTCCAGCTGAAGAAACTGGGTCTTCTGACTCAGAAAAGACATCTAGTTGTTCCTTTTTTTCTAGCATTTACTTCTCTCACCACTGATTTTTTTGGGAACTGGCAGCCACCACTCCCCTCTCATAGGCCTGCCTTTTTACTTAGAGATGACTTTCTGATTAGATATTGAAATAAAAGGAGTATCTGACTTTTGCTTCTGTTTGCATGCTTAGATTACAAAATCCCAACCATTAAGTGTTAATAAGGCAAGAGACATATTTGAGAATTGGTTGTTGGCTAAACTCTTGGGGTTTTTTACCATAAAATTTAAGGTGTCATGCTATAGATAAGTGCTTGTATAACTTCCTATTTACTGGAAGCTAAGATTGTACTTCTTCATTTCAGATTATTTATGACTTGAAGTTGCCAGTGGAGACTGAGCTCTCAAGAGTGAAGAATTTAAAGGACAAAATACTTTCAAGGTAAATGACTGGAGTGGGAGATATACAGGGAGGTAAAAAGAGGCACAGGTTATCTTAATTCCAAAAACTATTTATGGAACAGTTAAACAACAGAAGTTGAGCTTCTTCACTTGCAATTGACTGAAAAACTACTTTAGGCATAAGTAGAAACTCTTCATTAAAAGTAGGCAGTAGCCTTTATGTGAGGCATGGGAGAGAAAACACATACAATTTGCTGAAGTACAGGTAAATACATACGCATTTTAAAAACCCTTGGCAGACTTCTGCCACTTCTGAAATCCTCCTTTCCTTACAAATAGAAATAAATTGGGAGAATAAGGGCTTAATTACTTTTTTAGTGAGTCAGTTTCTGACCTTCAGGAAGCGTAAAATGCTTTTTGGACTGCTGGTGTCTAAAGAAAGTTGTGGAAAATCCCAGTTGCCGTGCTGTCCTCACTGGAAGCCACTGATGATTTCTGTAAGAGAAGTGAGTAAGAAAGTAGGTCACAGCTGAGGTACACCTGACCCTGTGCAGCTTGATCATAAGGCTGGCCAAGAGTGCTGCAGTTCCTAGTGCATAAAGGCCACACTGGAAAATGATGGAGGGACAGGACAAAGATGGTGCTCCTTTGGAACATCTTGGGGCAGGCCCGTTTTATTTCAGGATGTGGAACCTCTCAGGGAATACAGTGGCGGGTGTGATTCTGACTGGCACAGAGAAATGAGGCTGAGCAAGTTGATTATTTACATGCTAAATGCAAACAGTTTTTGTAGGATCACAGAATCATTTAGGTTGGAAAAGGCTGTTAGGATCACTGAGTCCAACCATTAATCTAACACTACCAGCTCTGCCTTTGCCATGTGTTTCAGTGTAGTGTCTACATGTCTTAAATCACAGTCACAGAATGGTTTGGTTTGAGAGAGACCTTCAAAGGTTGTATAGTCCAAGTGTCCTCCTGTGAGCAAAGGCATCCTCAGCTAGATCAGGTTCCTCAGAGCCCCATCCAGTCTGACCTTGAACCTTTCCAGGGATGGGGCATTTACCACCTCTCCAGGCCACTTGTTCTGCTGTTTCACCACTCTTAGTGTAAGAAATTCCTTTTATCTACTCTGAATCAACATTCCCTTAGGTCAAGGGGTAATGGTTTTAAACTGTTGCAGAAAATTTGTGTGTGCCTGTGTTTCTGAAAGGTGCTGTAAGATCTCCCTGGTGCCTTGCCTTCTCCAGACAGAACAGCCCCAGCTCTGTTAGCCCCATGTCTCCAGGGATGGCGACTCAGCCAATCCCTGGGTGGGTTGTTCCAACATGAGACAAAAATTAGGATCCCTCCTGCCTTGTTAGTTGAGTTCTTGAATTAGAACATGGATAAAGCCATCTATAAAATCCTCTTTTAGAAAACTTAGGCCCTACCTACCAAGTCACTGTTTTGAAGATACTGTCAGTGATGAATGGCAATTTCAGAGATGCCTGTTTAAATGCATAATGGTACACTCTCCCAATTTAAAAGAAAGCTGAAACATAACAAAATCCAATTTTTTTTTCATTGGAAAACTTTTTGAGAACTTCAGCTGAACAGAGGACAAAGGAGACCTGATGAAGGATAGCTCTAAAGATGTTATGTACCTTGTGCCACTCCAAAATTACACCAAAGGTGAAAAAAACCACGAGTAGGAAGTGCATAGAAGTCGAGACACATGCTGTAGACATAAAGTGTTCTAGAAAAAAGAGTGATACTTTCCTGAAGGGGCAGTGAGAGAGAAGCCCAGAAGCCCAGACAACTGTTCATTACGACTTATATTTTGGTTTTCATTAATTAAAATTGGATAGAAAAGTTAAGGCATTTATTTAAGTTACATTCACAGTTCCATTAGTTTAAATGTAAAAGTGCTTAAAAGATTTTGCTGGTTTTCATTGGTAAAGAAAATAGTTAATAGTGTAGCAGTGACCAGAAGCATATATTTTGGGCTTGAGTTACAGTTTTGTTCCTTACAAAGGAAAGAAAATTCTTTGTCTCTGTGCAGAATAATATATTGAACTAAACTGAATATAGATGAGGAAACTGGGTGAATGCTGTAGTACTCTGTGCATGAGGGAGAAAGCATAAGACAAGAGTTTTTAAATATGAACATGAAGATAAATGAGCAGCCAAATCTGGTTTTTGTAGGAACAAATAAACTAGAGTAGGTAATTAATCTTACTTTGCCCCTCCATGGGTATTGGGCTGAAAAACACCAAAGGTCCCAAACCTTTTAGGTATTCTTGTGATTTAGGTATTCTTGTAACTATCTATAGTGTTTGTTCTCTTCTGTTGAGATTGTTCCTGAACACTTTTGAGATTACATCTTCATTAGAAAATTTGGGAGAGATTAAACAGGGAATGACAAGGAAGTAAGTATTTTTTAATGAAAGAGAATAGGTGTAGTAATTTACCTCCTCTAGTGGTTAAGTGCTTACTGGAGACCAAATCAAAAAAACTGTAGGTGCTTATGGAATTCTAAGTTTATTGAAGCAAAGCAAATCTTTATATGCTGATATTTCAATCAGCATTCCAGTCAGTCCAGTTTGTGTTTCAGTTCTGACATTTTTGTTTTGCTTGTGTTTTGCCCTAGTATATTTTGCTGAATCACCCAAGTTATCCAGAATTTATTTGCACTGTTTACTTTTCAACTTTGATTGGCACTTAATGATTTGACCATGGAACCAGTTAGGCTGGAACAGGTCATGGAGTCCAACTGTAAACCTAACACTGCCAAAGCAACCACCAAACTGTCTCCCTGGGTGCTGTGTCTGCTGTGTTTGTACTGCATGTAATAGAGATGTTAATCATTTCAGCACATGAAAATGCATGTAAATGAATCTCTAATGAACAGCAAGTACTGAAATTGGTAGTGTTTCCAGTTCATGGTCTAAATACAGATTGTGTCAAATGCCAAAAAAAACTTAAGATTAACAAAGAAAACCCTTTTATTTTATTTGGGGACTTTTTGTTTGGTTTTTGTTGTTGTTTGTTTGTTTCTGTGGTCTTTGACTAATACTTGAAACAATGGAATGGAGTTGCTGTCAGGGCTGTTGTAGTTAACAATGAATATGCTAAGAAAGATTTGTTGCATACTCTAATATTTGAAAATCCTACACATGAGAGTGAGTAGTATCTGGTAGTACAAAAACATCTGATATGCTTTTTGTTTCCAACTTGAGTTATCTTATCACATTATGAACATTGTTTTCAAATAGTATTTATGCTTGTGTCTCTGATCATCTAGGTGGGGGGTAGCTCTTGCAGTAAGCTGTGCCCAAGTATATGTGCTGTGTCTGTGACAATTCTTCCTAGGATTCAGAGTTATAATACTGGTTATTTCTTGTCTTGGTATTCAAAAGTGCAATTCAGTTTATTTCTAGCAGGTCTTATGAGGCATTTTTTTGACGTAGTGATGCATTCTTAATAAAAGCTCTGCTTTGACTTGTGCTTTTCTAGAAACAGACTGAATTATGTTAATTTGTTTCCAAATAAAATTTTTCCCAAATACAGTGAAGATAATGGGCAAGACACTCTTATCCTTGATGACCAGGAAGAAGCACCTGATGTCATAATAGAAGAAATACTTGAAGATGACTTGGAAGGCAAGTGTCTTAGTACCTGATGCTTTCTGTGTTCCATTGTTGAATGTGATCTTGTTTTTGAGTCTTGTATTATGCTGTGTGTTTGGCTCATGCAAGTTCTTTAATGGTGTCTGTTTCAATTCTTTTGAGGGTTTTTTTGTTCTCCTGTTTAGCTTATTGAAAACTTTATCACAAGCTCTCCAAAGAGGGTCAGAAGCACTATCTGCTATATGATGATTTACTGTGACTTGTAAGAGTTTCTGTCATTGGCTCCTGTGGAATTCTTCTCTGTCAGTTACCTCAGCTTCTTGAATCTTCTCTCAGGCCATTGTCCTATGATATTTGGCAGGAACAGCTAGGTTCCTCAGCTTGTCAGGTTCTCCCTGGATTGTACTAGTAAGAGTGTAGCTGGCAAGTCCATGAAGGAATCCTTCCCCTCTGTCAGAAGACTGAATCTGGAGCACTGTGTTCAGTATTGGACCTTGTGATACAGAAAATCACTGTCACACAGGAGGGAGTCCAGCAGAGCCTGCCAGGCTGGTGGGCAGGAGGTGCTCAGGATCTTAGAGGTGTTTTCCAGCCTTAATAATTCCATAATTCTGTATGTAAGAAAAGATAGCTGACTCATCACTCTTGGAGATGATGGCCAGAGGTGATCCAAAAGAGGCTGTGTCCCTGTAGGGGAAATCTTCCAAGTCATTCAGACTTCTTGTTCAGGTGCCATCTTTTACACTGGAAATGGCCAAGAGAAATCTTGCATCTCTTCTGGATGCAACATTTCCTAAACTTGTAAGCACAGTCCTGGATACCTGGTTGGATTGTTTCAGGTGCCAGATTCTGTGTACTCTTTCACCCATGATGTGTTGCAGTTCAGAGGTGGCAGTGCTCCAGGATGTTGCGAGTTTGTCCGGTTGGTGTGCCCTGATCAGTCATGCAGGTGACATTCAGTCTAGATGATGTTGTCCACTCTTTGCAGGTATAAAATACTCTTGTAAGAATTGGGTTGTGGGGCTTCTAAAACCCTCTGATCCATTAACAACCTTTGTTGAGTGGCTTCAGAAAGAGAAAGCTGTCTTTTGCATCCCTAGTGGAGGGAGGTGCCTGCAGTACAGAGGATTTGGATGTTTAGTCACAAATCCTGTCTTCCATAGGGTCATCTCTTGGCTAGTTCCTTGGTCTTTGTGTGCTAACACTAACTATAGGAAAGTGCTTAGCATACCTGTTCTTGAAAGTAGAAATCTTAATCTCTAATTTGCTTTCTATGTCTTTGTTAGAGGGAATAAAAACTCTGAATTACCCACTTAAATTCAGGCTACCACTTTGTGAGACAGCGTGTTGTTTTGGAGCACAAGGGTGGTAGTTCAGAAGAAAAATTCCATCAGGAAGCAAACATGGTAATAGTTTGAAACAAGTATGAACAGACTTGTCAGATTAAAATCTGTTTGAGATAATATTTTCATGATTAATGCAACATAAACTGAGTCATATGCCTGATAATATCTGGAAGGTGTTTGATAATTTGTTATGTCTTACTCAGGTTTGACAGAATTGGTGTTGGTGAGCCATGTTATAAATCCGTGCCATTTCTATGTTCGGAGATATTCACAGAAGAAAGAAGCGTTTGCTTTGCAGACAAAATTAGAAGACTTCTGCTGTAGTAAGAGTTCCTATCTCTTGCCTTCAGACGTTTTGGAACTAGGTAAATTGTTAATTTCTAAAGGTCTACACAGCTTAAGATACTACCTTGCAATATACCTTCCTTAGTATCATATTCTTTCTTTTTTCTCTCCTCCCTCCCACTCCTTTATGTGGTAAAGCAGTCCTTATAAAGTCCACTGACTGAATAGAAACCATTCTAGAAAGGAAAATGAAAGACAATAATACATTCTTAAATCATTAAAATTATTTCCTAGCCCACATGTTGATGATGTTACCCACTTCCATAATGTGTTCAGAAAACTGATAAAAAGTATGTAATATGTCAGTGGGATTTTTGCCACTTTACTCAGAACTATAGAAAGTTTACCAGAAATTACTTTTTGATACAAGCCAAGCACCTGATAGCCTTAAAGACACTGTGTGAATGAATGTGAGGGGAACTTCTGGTGGCTACAGAGACAAGATTAACACTATTTGTGTCTTCATTGTAGCAGTAGCACTTTCATTACCTGTGTGGAGGATGGGAATAGGGGAGCATTATGCAGAACTGTAATAATAGTTTTGGTGTGAGGTACTTTAAAATACTGAATTTAGTCATTTTGTATTTGCTTCCATATAGGTGCTAGAACTTTCGTTAAGAGTAAGGAAACTGGAATGTGGTGCCGTGGAACTATCACTGAACTAATTCCTGTAGAAAGTAAAAATCAGAGGAAGAAGCTTTGTGGTCCAATAAGATACCAAGTGTGTGATATTGCATTGCTGAAAGTATTCCTGATTGATTTTGGAAGCTCAGTAGTTCTGATTTTCTCAGGGTATGTTTATGGAAAAAAGGGGTTTTGTCTGCAGTTGTTGTCTTTACTGTTGTTATTCAGGATCTCTTCTGAGAAACAAGTCTTCCTCAACTTCACACAGGTGGAAAACCAGATACCAAAATTGCTCTGGTATTCTCTTCATACATATTCCCCTCAAAAAAAAAAAAAAAAGTGGCACTGTATTTAAGTGCACAAGTGAACAAGCCTGCATACATTAAAATATTTAACTGAGACATGAATTGCAAAAGCAAACTCTTGAGCATGTAAGTACTAAATGCTTTAAAAAAATGCATTTCAGTGAGACTTTAAAATTCTGTTTTATGGACATGACATTACACCAATTACTGCAATAATAACTTACAATAAAAGCCTGGGGTTTCATTTTGGGGGATTTTAGGCATTGGATTTGGAGTATTTTGCTTTTAAGCTAGTGCTGCATTTATTCCCACTGCCATTAGATGTGATCCCACTGAAAGGTCTGATCCTGCTACTCTGCAAACTATTGAAACCCATGACATTTGTCTGTTTGTGAGGAAGCCTGACCAGCACATTGAGGCAGAGCTTGCAGCCATTCCTCCTTTAGCAGTACGGTGTTCACTGAAGGATGTTGTTCCCAAAAATGAAGTAAGTACAAACTGCTTGAAGTATTTCAGGACCTTCTTCATAAGATTTCTGTTAAAGAATGTAAATATGGAATTTAAAATTATTTTATTCTGATATAAACAGAAGGAAACTCAAGACTACAGGGTTTACTTTTTTAAGTTAAATTCTTTTGTAAAAAGATGTGTTGCATTGCCTTCATTGGAAAAGAAATGAAAGCTTATAGCAGTCTGTCTTAAAAAGCCTGTGAGACTACAAATGTATATTTCAGGCTTAAATCTCACTGCTCGTGCTTGAGACATGTTCTTTTGTGAAGTTTAAAAAGTAATTGCAAAATTGATCATCTTCTTTTGTGTCTGTCTGGTAACTATGCAAGTAGTAACTTTCAAAAGTCATCCAAACAAAGAATAAATGGCTTCTTAAAAAAAATAAAGATAATCCCTTCAGAGATGGTACTTGTTACTTAAAAATTTTTGCCACTATTGTAAAGTGTTATTTATTCTCTTGCAGTATAATCACAAATAAAGTACTGCCAACCCTTATTCTATTACCAAAAAAGGCATATATATAGCAGTATTATTTCCTTCAGTATTCACTTTTTATTAGGCTTGCTTTATTCTTGCCATATGCACATGGAAATGAGCTAAGTCCAATACAGCTCTGCGTTTCTGGCAGTATTAACTGTTGGTCAGTTTTGAGGAGTTTTTACCAGACTGATGTTGACTGAAGTAATTTTAAATAGGAAAGTTCTGGAACAATTTTCTCAAGTGTAGATGAAGTGCCTTCCTTATATGTACTCTCAGTTTTTTCTGTTCCTAAGAGGCACAGATTTGCAGTATCAAATGAGAAATGCAATAACTTGGTCCCAGAGAAACAAATTCAGACAGGCTTTTTCAAGGTAGATAAAATGTTACACAGGATGCTGTGGAGAGTAGCAGTGTGTAAATTGATCAGATCAGGCTATGTATTTGTGTAAAGACACAAGAAGACAAACTTATTTCTGCTCGCTCAATTCATGAGGAAGTCATGAAATGAAACAGGTGAGATGATTCTGGTTAATGTATCAAAACAATCTGAGGGGATCTCCAGAACAAACATGGTAGAAACTGCAGTCCTTTGACCTGACTCAGTTTTATGCAGTTTAATACACATACTAATCCATCATGAAAGAATTCCATTCAGTGCTGTCCTGGCTGTAGGCTAGACAAGTCTGACCATGTTCAGTATGTAATCTGTTCTGATGCATCTGTGCTTTCTTCCTTGCATTTACTTTATCTATCTTTTAATTATTTTGTTTGTACTTTTTGTTCTAACATTCTCTGACATCCTCAGTAACTTTTTCCTTCTAATGCAGGATGAAGGTTGGGGAGAGGAGGCAAAGACAAAATTTTTAGAAATGGTAAATAACAAAGTTGTTTCAATGATGGTATTTAGAGAAGAGGATGGTGTTCTCATTGTGGATCTGAGAAAACCTCCATTTAATGAAGTAAGCAGTAACACACCACTGTCTCTCAAGGATGCTTTGGTTTTCTTAGATTTGGCAAGGTATGTGTCTTCCTTTGGATCCTGCTCCTCTATGCCATAAGTGATAACAGAATAATGCTTACCAAGTGGAGTTTACAAAGCTGGTTGCTTTTGCAGCGTTCCATATATTAATGTGTTAACTATATATTAACTAACCTTCAGCAGTGTCTGCTGATTTCCTTTTTTGCCTTCACCAATGAGCACCATGCTATACTCATTTGCACTAGTCAGGCTTCATTTAGATAGGGAACTTTATTTTAGAAAATGGCAAAATATTTAAAATTTGTGAAGAAATATATAACCAGGGAGGCTCTCTAAATGAGAAGCCCTTGATGTCTATCACAGACAGAAAACCACACAGAAATGAGCCTGGGATCTGTTTGATTTGGCTGGTAGGCAGTGGGAGAAGCATTACAGATAATTGGCTGCACCAACTGCAAGAAGGAAAGTTTAAGCTATACATAGAAGTATGAATCAAGTAATTTTTATAAGATCATTTTGTGTTTTTTTAAATGGGAAATTTGACATTTGAATATAAAAGGATTGGTTTGCAGTTCATTTTGACTGACTTTATTCAAAATTTCACTTTGTTTACCTTAGGTTTAAATTACAGCTTCCCAGCCAGTTGGAAAACTGCACCATCTTGCAGTACAGTCCACCAAATATTCCACAGGAAGGGGAAGAGGTCTTTGTTGTGGTTTGTCACATTAATAGTCCAAGTGATTTCTATCTTCGCTTGGTAAGTTTAGAAATAAAGCCTGTTCAGATTAAACTGTGAATAAACATTTTAATGTTGAGCTATTTGTACCCCACACTAAATAAGCTAGAACTTCTATTAAGTTCTGTCAGTTGTTACCAGTGGTTGGATTCCTAGGATTAGTAGGTGAGATTAATTCCAACAGTCATTGATTCAGCCTAGTTAAAATTCAGGAATTCTTAAAATCCTGGAAAGGTTTTGTCAGTTCTGTAACATGATTCATTCTTTTGTGAGTGTGCAATATTTTACTGGTTATAATTGATTGAATAGGGCACTATTCAGTAATTGTTAGGCTCTTTAATTCACTTTATGTATTCATGACCACTTTAATTTTGGAGGGAAGACTGGAAAGTACAGTACTATTAAAAGAATTATCCCTTAAAAGAGTAAAAATGCTATTAAAAAAAAAACCTGCTGTGTACATGTGGTTTGTTGTTTTTATTTCAGAGAGAGAATGTGGAATCTTTAGCTCTTCCAGAGAAAATTCAGGAGATATATAAACAAGAGAATGGTAAAAACTTTGAAATTTTCTGCCCAGTTGAAGGCCAAGCATGCATTGCAAAGCAGGAGGATGGGAATTGGTACAGAGCACAGATTATAGGTGAAGTATTGATTCTTTTGCTCTAATGCTAGGTTGCAAAATCAGATGTGCTAGTAGGTCAGAGTCACATGCTGGATATGAGCAGTAACATCCAGCCAGTATTTTTACTGGGAATTATGGTGCTACCAGGTAGCTTCATAAAGTCAGTAGTACTAATTCATATTCTTTTGCTACTAACAGACTGATTTGTACACCTGTTCTTTCTAAACAGAGATGCAACATATTCCATTCTCTAGAGATTATTGAAATTCTATTACATAATTATTTTAAGTAGCATTTCTCTTGCTGTTACAGTGTGAAACCCAACTTTGGCTATTCCAGCCAACCTGAGAGTGTATCTGGTGTTGGTTCATAATTCTCCAAAGTAATTCCAAAGGGAGTGGGGGGGCTGTGCTTGTGCTGAGTCTGTGTTGCCTGTAGGTGGGCAGTGTAGCATGTCTGCTTACATGTTTGTAAAACTTGGCATGTTTTCAGTGAGCCAGTGTCTCGCAAAGGGGGCCAAAATGCCAGGGCTCTCCTTTTAGGGACCTGAAAGAGCTGGCTCCTAAAAAATATGCATTTTGGTTGGGATATAAAAATTAAAAGAAATTTATACTAGGTGATCGATCATATGGCATGAATGTGGGGTCTACTCTGAAATTCTGGTGCTTTAACCTGTATCAAATCCTAATTTTTTGTTAAAACATCTTGGGGTGTTTTCCTTGCAGGGCTGCCAAGTTGTCGGGAAGTTCTGGTAAAATACGTTGACTACGGCAACATTGCAAACTTAACTCATAAAGACATACGCAGAGTGAAACAGGAATTCCTGAGCTTTCCAGAAAAGGTAAATGCCTGGATTAAACACTCAAAATTAACAGCATTTCAGTGAATGAGAGGGGGAAGAGAGAATTGTGCACCTTCTGAAATACATTAAATAAATAAAATGTTAAGGAACTTAATTTTTTCCCACCATTATGAAGTGTCTCACTTAATGTTTTGGGTGCATATTGAATACTCAATTTTTTTTGTATCTTTCAGGTGTAAATTAAATCTAATGTTGTCTTGCAATATACACACTGCAGGAGAGGTATATATACAATGTGTATATATACATGCTTATTTAATTCACCTACATTTATTTTCATAAGCTAAATGAAATTTTGTGTTCTTTCCTTTTTAAATTATAATCTCATAATAAGAGGGGGTTTTTATTTTTGTTTGCATTTGAAATTTGGTGGTTTTCCAACTTGAGGAATGGTTGGAGTGTCCCCATTTTGTCAAGGAGGAAAACTGACTGGGAAAGAAAACAGCACAGTGTTTCTGTCAAATTTTTAAAATGCCCATAAACGGAAATTATTTTTTTCTTTGCTATTCATTTGATAGTTTTGGTTACCAATCACAATTATGCTGAACTTTGAAACTTCATATGTTGGTAGGGGTTTTTCTTAAATCCTTGAAGGCCCCAGTGGGCTTTTTTTTTATCACTTCTGATCAATAATCTTTACTGATCTCTGCACCAGTTCTATGCCTTACCATAAAGGGAGAAAAAGAGATTCAGGCTCTTTGTATTTCAGCAAGAAAGTCTCTTACTGTGAGGTTCATGCTCAGCTACTGGGAAAGGAGGGATCATTTTGAACTAAATCAGATTGTGGTAATGTGGAACCAGAAGCCAAGGTCTTGCTGTCTTGGATGAGTGCAAAGCAAAGCCTGTGATTGAGTCATAATCAGATGATTTTGATCTGTATGTGATGTTGGTTGCATAATCTTGAGTTATTCTTCAGGCAATCAGGTGTAGGCTGGCTTGCATTGAGCCATTCAAAGGGGCAGATGAGTGGAACAGAGAAGCCAAGGAAAGATTTGAAGAAATGACTGAAGATAAGCTTATGTTGTGTTCAGTTATTGGTAAGTTACCAGGAGTGTATTAATTTATATTTATATATTGTTAAGTTGTCTCAAATGTAGAAACAATCACTTTGAAATTTAAAGTAGTATTTATTTGAAATGTTCATGCTTGCTAGAGATAGCCTGGAGTGAGAATATGTAAATTCTCTCCTCTGATTGGAGGAGGCATAACAGATAAAATTTGCAACAAAAGTTCTATTCATGTCTTGTCTTACAGACCACACCAGTGTTACATGATATAAATAATCTGATTATTCAGGTGGGCTTGTTTCCAAAAGTACTAGCTGTCCATGGTGTTTCCTGACTTTATTGGTATCTGGGAGTGTGATTGCTGCTGCTCTAAAATATTGCCAAGAAAAAGAAAAATAATTTCAGATAACACAAATATGCCTTAGTAGGATTTTTCTCAATACCATATATTGTTCATATGTAGCTACTTAGTTTTCAGCCCTTGTGGAATGATTATCTGGAGCCCATTTATAAATGGAATTGTGTAGCAGTTGGAGTTGTTGTACAAAAGCATTTTGTGATTATTGGTGTATTTCAAGTTAATCTTATGGATATGTGCAAAGCTGAGCATCTGCATATTGTTGATGTTCAGAATCAATTATTTTGTACATCAAATGTAATTTTGGAGAATTCTGTCTTTTGGCACTATTTGTCATTGCTCTAAAACCAGAGTCTTCACACTGTCATTGATTGGCACTAATTATGTTGATATTATTCATTCACAGAAATTTTAGATAATAATGTCTTATCTATTGAGCTCTTCAATGCCTCTGCTGATAATGGGAAAAAATTCAGTATTAACTGCCAGCTAGTTGAGGAAGACTTAGCATCCTACATACCTGGGTAAATACATTGTGCATTACTTTTAAAGTATTTGGAAATACAGAATTTGTGTATTGAAACTGCTGGTGTTGGTGTGTCACCTCCAGTGGCTGGAATTTACCACATCTGCAATAAATTGCTTTTAAGATCACATCCATCAGCTGGTGTAATTTAGAGTGTAAATGCAGTTCAGTAGTTAATTTCTCAAACTAAATCTTCACTGATGTATTGAAGTTGTACCTGTGAAAAAAACTTGAAATCAAATGTTTGCCTTGTACTTGTAGTGTCCCTAAATGCCAGTTCTTGCCCAAGTATTCACTGTTAAGGTTCCCATTGCCATTTAGTAAGAAAAAGAATTTGTGTCTTAAACTTGCACATATGGTGAGTCACCCCTTTGGGAGGTCTGTTACTAGAAAACACTTGGGTAACCAGCTATGACAACAGAAGGGTTGGGAAGACAGCAGAGTTGGGAAGTATAATAGATAATCCATGGGCTATAATTCATGAAAATCTGTAGTTACTCTTCAATTAATCATTTTTGAATACTGTTGGAAATATATAATTAAATGGGAAGTTTTCATTCCAAAAGTAAATTCCTGAAATTGCTTTTTTTAGGAGGAAGCATGTAAGTGGATTTTCTCTCCTAGCTTAGAAATGTTACTAAATCTTAGTAACACTCTAATACTGTCATAGTCACAATTTTTAGTAAGATTTTTGTAAGTTATGCAACCTGAACAGCTGAGTTGTTTTTTCCTGTCACAAAGGTATTTTGTTGTGTCCCATCTGTACTAAGATGCCTGCTGCCAGCCTTCACTCAAGGGAGTATATTCCTTTGCCCTAAGTTGTTGTGTAACACTGATCCCTTGACTAAGGTGGATTTTATGATCCCTTACTCACTCCCCTTCTTCATTTGGTCTGGGGAGAAAATAAATTTGAAAACTCATGGGTCAAAATAAAGAAATCACTTACCAAGTACTGTTGCAGGCAAAACAGACTTGATTTTACTTAGTTATTACTAATTAGCATAAACACTGAATTACTAATTCGGGCATTGGTACACAGAAGACAAAGATTTATGGCACCTACCCTCCCCCTTTCCCAGGGTCAAGTTTATTCCAAGCAGCTCCCATTCCTCTCCTGCCCTTGAGTTACACTCAGCATTCAGGGAGGCAGGGAGTAGTGCAGGGAGTTGGGGTCAGGACACAGCGGTTTATCTGTGCTGCTCCTTCCTTCTTTTCTTCTTGTGCTCTGGAATGGACCCCCCACAGTCCCTTATTCTGTGGGGCAAGAGACCCACTCCAGATGTTCTGTTCTTATGGGCTTGGTGTTCCCTGTGCTATCTCTTCTCTTCCCTGAATGTGCAAGGATACCTTCTGAAGGAGAATAAAAATGTTATTATCATTAGTGTTTCAGAAGTAGCACTTATGAATGTTCTTGTCTAGGCTACAACTCACTTGCTGCACATTGAATAATTCCTGTTATTTTGTTATTGAGCCTTTTTCACTTCATTTAAAGTCTGTTTAGATTTTCTATTCTAACTATTTTGTGCTCTTTACAGGTACACTGAAAAAACTGAAGTAAAGCCTAATGAAATATGGGATGATCCTCTAGAAGAAATTCCTAGAACCTCAGAAGCTTTTATTCCCACAGACATGGAATCTGTGGATGAAGGAGATTTCAGACCACTTTGTAACAAGGAGTTAGATGGGAGGATTAGTCATGTTGTGTCTCCTAGTAAAATTTTTGTACAATTGCTGGCATCAGAAGGTATATTGAAAAGGTACTGAAATTCAAAGAACTTCTCTTTAGTTAAAGTGTCCTTATGACAAAATGGTGAAGTACAGTTAGAACAAACTCTGAGATTTGTTTTGATACTGTGTACTTCTTGAAGGCTGCTGACTTACTTGCCTTTGTTGAGGGAAGTATAGGAGCAGAAGAGAGGTTGGCACTATATTGTGGCTTATGAAATAGTTCTGCTTCCAAATTAAGTATATGGTCTCACTTGTATTTCAAATCAGTTTTATTGTAGTAAGCATTGCAGCCTGATGAATGCAAGTGTCCAAAAAGATTAAATCTTCCTGCTCTTTCTTCTCTCCTTGCCATTCCCTCATTAGAAAGCTGATTAAATAAAACCTGTATCCCAGGTCTCAGAATTTACTATTAGTGGTAGTAGCAGGGTTTTTTTCCAAAGTGTTTCCAGTACCCTGTTAGGAAGTTTGAACACAATTTCTAGACACAGTGTATATCAGCCTGCCTTTGGTAGATATTTAGGTAACATTTAGGTAGTCATGCCTACTCTTTGGAAATAGTTAGAAGAGTCTGTCATGGTTTAGTAAATGTTGCTTATGTATTTATTTATCTTTTCATGGCTGTAACTGCATAAAGTACCATTTATGTAGTCATGGCATTGAGGATCACACTCTCAAGCTGTCAAGAGAAAACAGTGTAGTTTTCAAATAGTGCCATACAAAGCACTCAGGACTGCTCAGATTAATTCCAGTGTCTAAGTTAACGTGATAGGTTTACAGACTTTTAATCAGCATGCATGTGTTTTGTAACTCCCATTTCATGTATTTCTAACATGTTACGAAGAAAAACTGCAGCACTGTACATCTGTTAAAGCAGTACAGCTTCACTGTAGGCTAGTTAAATACTGACTGAATAAGCCTTTTATTTACTGCATCACATTTTATCTCTGGAAAAACTTTTTTTGAATGTCAGATTACAGGAGGAGATGGCTTCCATCTACAGAGAATCCCAGCCACAGTCTGTGAAGTGGGAGAGGGAAATGCACTGTGCTGTTTACGTACACGATGTGGGACAGTGGCAGAGGGGTCAGATAAGCAGGATTGTCTCTGAAACAAGTGCAGAGGTAAAGCTCTTATCTTAACAGGGTTCATACTTTTATTTTTAAACTTGAAAGCGTTCGCTGATTAAAATAACGTCAAATCTTTGTTTCTTTCTTCTGTGTTCATATTTTCTCACAGCCTTTTGCTTTTGTTGAGAGTTTAAGTAATGCTGTACATTGCTGCAAATCAGTTGTCTTGTCAAAGCTCAGGTGCCTTTAGCAGGGAATCTGGTAGTTGAGGAAGGCTCATGAGGTTGACTCTTTATTTACACTGCCCTTTGGAACATGGCAGAGATTCCCAAGCTATAGTCTAACAATTCATTTTAGATTCCAGCAGGTGTGTGAAACTGAGGGTTACAGTAATTCAAACTTCATGATCCTTGTTAGAAGAGGGAGCCAGTTGAACCAAGTGCAACACCACAGCATCACATGCAGTCAGGCAGTTGCATGAACCCTAAACTGATGCTGATGCACTGTGCCATGTAGCTATAACACTTTGCACAGTAACCTCACACAGCACTGCTTGAAATGTGTTCTGTTGTACCAGTTTGAAAATAATGAGCACCAGAAAAAGCATTTTGTGATTGAATACTTACGTGTCTCTAAAATATAAGAATGGCTTTTTGCTCATCCAGGTAATCCAGCACTGGATTGCTATTATTTTTTTTTTTCATCCATCATCAGATTGTGCCCAGGGTTCTTTTTAGTAGGAAACAGAGATGGTACTTCGTGTACTTCATTTTGCATCAGCTGCTTTCTGAGCCCAGGAGCCTTCGAACAGCTATTTAACCCCATCAGAATAAAAAGCAGGGGGTGGAGGAGAGCTATTTCAGTGTTTCTTGGTTTACCAAAAAGTCAGTAATGTTGTTTAACCTACTTTCAGCACATTTGTATGGTTTGTCCCTTTGCTGTGCTGTGGTAGTTGCTTGAGTTGTGGTGAAGTATTTCAGTGCAAAAGGCATTTGTTAAATCCTAGTAATGTTTGAAATTTTTTTAAACAGATAACAGCATGAGAGGTGGTTTTTTTTCTGTTTTATGGTTTCTTGCCTGTAACAGGTACTACTTTATGATTCTGGAGCTGAAAAAACAGTGGAGGTCAGCTGTCTAAGAAAACTTGAGGAAAACATGAAGACCATCAGGATGTTAGCAATGGAATGTTCACTGACAGAAATAAGGTAGCCTTTCCCTTCTACTGAGTGGCAGCAATAGAAACTAACAGTGATGTACCTTTGTTAGCACTGATTATGTAAGATTTGGATGTGGTTTGCTTTTTGAATAAAGAGATGGTGTGCTGGCTGTGATTTATTTAATTAAGGTTTGGAGTTTTTTTCTAAGGGTTATACTGTATTGTAGTAAAGCAGAAACTGTTCTGTAGAAATAAATAATATTTATAGGTTGAGTTACAAAATAGTGAACAGATTTATTTCATTGAATACTTTCTTTCCTTGGCTCAGAATTTGAGATGAATTGGATTTCCTGAAACAGTACAGAAGGTCTCTTTTCTAGACTGTTTTGACAGGTGTCATAACTTCTAGAACTCATGATCCTCCTCATTTTGAAATTCTGGGTTTGTGTTTTTTAATTTTTCTGGTTGTAGAGATCCAGAAATTAATAATGATTTTGTTACTCTTGACTGTAGTAGAGATTCTTTTTTTTTTTTTTTTAACAGTTTAGGCAGTTTAGAAAAAAAGCCAAGTTTTTGGTAGAGGGAGGAGTTGGTAGTTATACTCAGGAGATGCCAACTTCTTTTGTACCTAGAGGTTATCATTTGTTCTGTGTTAGACCCACAGGTGGAAGCACACAGTGGACAGCAACAGTGTGTGAATGCTTGTCCTATTACCTAACTGGAGCACAAGTGAAAATAGTCATACAGGTTTGTAATCAAAACCAGTGGTATTTACAAAATTCCTGTCAGACTGGCTGTTAATTTGGATTTTTTTCTGAATATTTTACCTTTCAAAAGATCATTAATAAAACTTGTATAGCTGTTTGCTCTAGGGGAAAAGGTGCTTTCTTCTTTCTGCTTTACTTTTGTTATTCGCTGGAGCAGTAGAGCAGTCGGCTGCCCAGTGTGGGGAAAACTTAATATTTGATGTGTTTGGTTATTGAACAGTAGATGTATCTTTGGGATCACTGGATGCTGACAGCCTTTATGGACAGATAAGTAAGCTGCTCAGTTTTTTTATGAGAATTATTTCAGCAGCTACTTTGTTAGTTTTCAAGCCTCAGAGACTGGAAGAATTAATCCAGTGCTGTATGAATATCATTAGTAATTTATCTCTTCCACAGTTTAAAAAAAAAAAGAGTCTTGGGAGGGTTTGATTTGTTCAGTGTCTGTTGCCATCTGCCAGTGATATTTTACAGTGTGTGTGGAAATAAAAGCAGTGATGAGTGGAGTTATTTATGCATGGGTTTAAATCTCCTGCTGAAAGACAAGTGTTTGGCACTTGATTTTATTAAAAAAGCTCAAAGGAAAAGCAAGCTTTTACTCCACAACCCTTTTTTAATGCCTTGTGTAGCGTAGAACAGTTGGTAAAATGATTCATATGGCTTAAATAAATTTGTGTCTTCTCATGTGGGTACCAGTTGTTCAAGGATGTCTGATTGACAGTACCATTAAAATGAAAAATATGCCTGTAGTTTAGAGGAAATGCATATTTGTAGTATGTTGTCCAACTCTCCCATTTTTTCCAGGAAAATGTTGTGGGTTGTGCATTGCCCGTGAAAATTCTTTGCAAAGATGAAACAGGAAAAATGACTGACACTTCTGAATACCTTATTGAACAGGGTTTGGCTCTTAGAAACAGAAGGTTTGGATACTTTTCTTTTGTATTCTCTCAGACTCTGATGGTCATATTTGACAAAACTAATAAAATCAAAAAATTTGGATTGTGTTCTACAGTTTTAGCAACCGAACTCCATCTTCAGTGGACTTACTTATAATGTTTTATAATGAGTATAATGTTATTTAATGTATCTGTGGCACATTGCAGTTCTCTAAGTTTGTAGATGAGATGCTTGGCAGTATTTTGAGATACCTTTGCCACTTCTGTGTGTTACTTGTATTATTTTGTAGTTTTGCACTTTTGAAGTTCTCTGTCAGTTAATACATTGATATTTGATTGAATCTTCCAGAACTGGTAAAGCCAATGGGGCTTGTTTAGTCTCCAAGGAACATCTTGAAGTACATTTTGAGCAGGAGAACACACAGCTGGATGGTTGTAATTCCAAAATTGCATATGAAAGAAGCAGGACTGTTCCAGAGGAAAACACCACTGTCACAGAGAGTGAACAAAAATCACTCAAAATACATGAGCCACTGCCTCGTCCAGAAATGGATGAAGTGTATAAATCTCCCATTGTTCCTGAAGCAAAAGTTTTCCAGGCTGTAGTGAGTTGTATTGGAGGTGATGGAACTATTTATATAATACCAAAATCATTTGGTGAGTTTATGTAGAATAAAATACATTTATGAATCTGAGTGCTCTTGCGTATCATAATGTATGCTAGAACACCTATCTGGTCTGGAAGATTCCTCTTGGGAGGTGATGTCTTTTGGTGTGAGGGGCAGGGATTCTCTCTCTCCTTAAATCAGCTTTCCTGTCCTCCCACCCTCCCAAGCAATCCAAAAGCCCAAAGCACTTGGATAGGCATGTTACTTGCCTTTCTTCTCTATGCTGTGATGGGTAAAGCAGCAAGTGCTTTATTTTGTAATGTTGACTGACCAAGTAAATGTAGTAATTATCTTCAAAGTGATGCAGATACAGTCATAAAGGTTCTTGGAAGTTAGCTTGGTTCTCAGATACTGCTGCTGTATTTTTTTCCTGCAGTTTAAGCTCAGTACAGTTTCTTCAGGCTCTTTATTTGCATTGTGATACATTCTATATCTCACAATGTTTCCTGTTTGTGTGGCTCGAAAGAATTTCATTTTCTTCTGACTGATGCAGTGTCACTCCTCAGTTCCATGTTAGTATATTGTGCTTTAGAGAAATATTTATGTATGAGAACATTAATTCTATCTTTTTTGCTCCACAAATGCATTTAGCTACTAGATTATGTAACTATTTTTATTCCTAAAACTTTGAAATTCAAAGTACAGTAACGCCACTTGCACAGGACTGTGTGTGCTTCCTGCAGATCTTGCTGCAGGCTGTACCATAACAGGAGAGGTTCTTCTGGACACCTCTTCTGTGTTGTTTCATGGTGTCCTACCACTAAAACAGTGTTTTGAGAGTTGTTGTCTTGTTCATGCTTTGCTTTGCTCTGATATAGTGGTGCCTAGGTGTCACTTCCAAAATTTGTAGACTCTTCTACAAGTCCTTCTGAGATTAGAATTCAGAATTTCTAATGGCTTCAGAATTGGAAATGCAGTTTACTGTTAGTAACTCTTCTGCATATACTAGATATTGAACATACATATTGTAGCACTGTGGGGAAATAGATTTTAAAGCTGCACATGTGTTTGTTTATACATGTCATCTGCATCTGATGGGGTTTAGTGATGGAAATATTTTGCATGAATGTTAGAGACTATTCTTAATTTTTTTTTTTTTATTTCACCTCCTCTCCCAAGAAACTGCACTAAACAAATTGATGGCTGAAATACAAAATACCTTCAAGGGCCTTGGTCTCCTGATACCCTACTGCTGGAAGAAGGGAGAAGCCTGTGTTGTAAGAGGATCAGACACTGTGTGGTACCGAGCTAAAATTGTAGAAGTCAGCGGTAGTACTCTGCAGGCAAGTTTGATTGTATGGGGTAAGGGGAGAGGGTGTATGTATATCTGCATATGTGTGTTTAAAAAAGGCATGTAATCCAATCCTGTAAAATAAATAATGGATTTAACATTTTTTCATTCAGCTGACCTGTGCAGTTGTTCATTCTGCGTAAAGGTGTGGATTACTGTCCTCATTTTTACATTTATTTTAAAAATCATTTTTACCTATTTCAGTTGTCACAGTTTTTCCTGTCATTTGCCTAGTAATAATTAATTTTTTTAAGTAAAAAGCTGCTCTTGATTTCCTGTAAGTAATCCCTTTTAGATTTTTTATTTTGCTGTTCTTACCATATGTGGAACACTTTGAAAACAATTAGGTTTAGAATCCCATACCTGCCCTAATCCCCACCCAAAAAGTATTGGCTGTCTGTTTTGAATTCTTTCTGCTGCAAAGGTGTAGAACCTTCTTCTCATTAGCAGTTCATCTTACCTGAGCTGTTGAGTCTGCTCCTGACTTTTGAATGCAGATTGAAAAATCTATCCTAATTCACAGATTTTTTTTCCTTTATATTTTAAACTGGTTATTTCACAAAAGGTAGCAATTCTTGCAAGAGAAGTTTATAAACTGGATTTCTTACCTGCCACAGCACTTTTTTAAATCTTTTCTTGCTTTTTCCCTTTGTCACATCACTTACCATCGAATCATTATTCTTTTTCCTTCATAAAAGTAATGCTGTAAACAAATGCATTCCCTTACTAAACTTAAGTATTTCAGGAATTATTTCAGGAAAGCTTTGCATTTCCTGTAGGTACAGTACATAGATCGTGGTTACATAGAGAGCATTCCTCAGTGTCACCTGTATCCAACTACATTCTACACTGGCATTCCTCCCTTTTGCATCCCATGCCAGCTCTACAAGACGCTGCCGGTGAGTAGTGGCACATCCTGGTGTTGGTGGGTGCTTCTCAAATCAATACCCTGCCTGGTCAGAAAGGCTGAGAGGAGTGCTGGTGTCTTCTCTTGCCTGCAAGGATTCAGAGAAGAGATGATGATTGTTTCAGCAGGTCCTTGGCAGGGCCCAGCAGGTTTGCTTTAGGAGGGGACCATGCTTGAAAGGCAGCTGTCAGTGGGGTTAAACCTTTGTGAGACAGGACACTGCTGGCTTGGCAGGGGATACTCTGAAATGATAATTCATTTTGCAGTAGCAGCAGCAAAAAGTCCTGGATTTCTTAATGCAGAATGGCCAGACAATCTGAAATTGTCAAGTCCTGCAAAACTGTGTTTCTAGCATTCTGATCTTGGCTGTGTAGGAAACGATCTATAAACTAATACAGATGAATTGTTTTAGGGGTTTTTGTCAGTAAGGAATGGGTGTGTAAATAACATCTTCACATACCATCACACCTTGCTTACTCTGAATGGTGCACTTAGTAAAAGTGACATACTGAAGTTACCGGCTTACTTTTATTGCTGGAAATAGTTAAACTGATAGAGTAAGGAAGGCTGCAGGGGTGGTGGGGCAGGGACAGGCAGCAGACCTGCCAGGGAAAGGTAGCATGCCCAGGTAGGAAAGCTCCTGCAGCAGGTGGTGGGAGGGCTGTGCAGCATCAGGGAGGCTGAGGAGGGGTTGGAGAGCTGATTCCAAGTGCAGTCTGCAGTGAACCCACAGCCAAACAGCCAGAAACCCTCCCAGCAGCACATGTGGAAGAGAGAAGGGGCAATAATGCAGAAGAATGGAAGCTTGCAATGGCAAGGGCCTGCAAGAAGAAGAGATTTTCCCCAGAGTGTGAGGTGTTCCTGCAGCACTGCTCCCTCACCCTGCAGGCTGATGAGGGCAGAGCTCTCACATCAGGAGGGATGCCAGGGCTGAGGAGGGCAGCACCCTCTGCTCCCCGTGTAACCCCCAGGGCAGCTGGCAAAAGGCTCCAAGGAGATGGAGACGGGAGTGGGTGCTCCCTTCAGGGAGGTTCAGAGGAGCTCATGTGCTGAGCCAGCACTCTCTAGAGAGGGATGGTGCTCCTGCCTGTTTGTACTGGGGACATTGCTGAGAGGCTGCCAGGCCCTGTACAGTCCTCTCCCTGTTACCCAGTGCCAGGAGTTAGTTATCTACTCCTGTTGACAGCAGTGATACCCCTCAGACTGCTCCTGGCTGTGTCTACAGGGGTTATCTGCAGATCCCAAGAGTGCTTGTAGGGATCTGTGGCCTGCCAGTAGATTTTTCATCAGTCCTGTCTGGCAGAGGGAAGGGCCTTGAAAGGTTCACTCCAGTCTGGTGAGTTATGAATTCATAGCTGTTGTCACAGGAGTGTTGCCACAGCCAGTGGTTGGGCTGCTTGGATGATGGCACTCACTTTGAGGAGCCTGCTCTGGTGGGGTCCTGTGGGGCCCATGTCCCAGGGAAGAAGAGCCATTTTGGTCCATAGGTGTGCCAAGCCTGGAGAGGGATCACAGATCAGGAGACCACCAGTGGGAGCAAGTGCAGGGAAGGGCAATGGAGATCAAAGGGCTGGAGCATCTCTCCTATGACAGGCTGAGAGAGTTAGGGCTGTTTGTCCTGGAGGAGACTCCAGGGAGATCTTGAGCACCTTGCAGTACCTAAAGGGGCTGCAGGAGAGCTGGGGAGGGACTCCTTGCAAGCTCATGGAGTGATAGGACATGGGGGAGTATCTTCAAATTGACAGAGGGCAGGTTTAGATTTGGTACTAGGAAGAAAATCTTCACTACAAGGATGGTGAGACATGGAAACAGGCTGCCCAGGGATGATGTTGGTGCCCCATCCCTAAAGTGTTCAAGGCCAGGTTGGAGGGGGCTTGGAGCAACCTGGTCTAGTGGAAGGTGCCTCTGCCCACAGTAGTGGGTTCAAATTTGATCTTTAAGGTCCTTTCTAAGCCAAACCAGTCCATGATTCTGTGAAAGACAGGCTTGTAAGCATACAGGTTGGACAGCAGATACAGCAGAGAATAAAAGTATTTAACTTTTGTTGAGTGTTATCTTGGATCCTGTAAGTATTTGAATTATGCTTCAGACAATTTTGCACACATAAATTATTACATACATAGTATTGGTTAGATTTGGCAAGCAGCATCTCTTTCTAAGCCATTTCAGGATCTCAAAGTTGTGGGTTGCATTGTCACTTGAATTATAATGCATCAAGTAGTAGATAATATTTAAATGATTGTAGGCGACTCAAACTAATGTGTCTTCTAGTCAGATTTCTTTTTTAATGGTTGTGTATTTCCATCTACCCTAAGAATTAGAAGAATATTACTTGTTAGCATCTTAATGTGTTGGTTTCTTGCTTTTCTCCAAATAGATTGGAAATTTTTGGCAGCAGGAGGCAGTAGAATACCTTCAAGAACTTCTCAAAAATGAAGAGGTTGAAATTCATGTTAAGGTAGCCTAATTTATTCATAGATGTGAAATTAAACCAAGTTTTGTTGTCTTTTTCCTTTTAACTGGCACTAGGAATGGTACATGAGGGAGTATAGCAGTAAATGCATTTCTTAGACAAAAGAAAAAGCACAACTAAACTTACTTCTCCTGTGACTTTACCTTTATTACAGTTTTCATGCCTTAAATATCTCCATTAGGGTTAGTGCTGTGTTTTCACGCTGTTCATGTTGAGTTGTCATTTTGACAAGTAATCTACCTATTGGCAGCATAAATTGTTCTAAATTCTATTCTAAGTGATAAAATTCTAACATCATTTATTAAAATTATAAGGAAGCACTTCATCTGTATTGTCTGAAAACAAGCCATTTCAGACAGCTTAATGATAAATTGTGAAGGGAAAGGGTTTGAGTGAGCAAACATGGGATAATATTTCAGTGTTAGGATGAGCAGTTGGTGCTTCCATGTCAGAAAGAGAGATTCTCCCATTTGTGTTACAACTGATGTTAATAGGCATATTGGTCTTGTGTCTTTGAGTGTTATACATAGCAACATGAGAGGTTTGAATTTCTTGGTCACTGTTTCTAAAACTTCAGCCAGTATTACTGTTACAGTCCTGTTTTGTCCTGTGTAAACAGGAGTTACCAGATAACCCGTGGGGCAAGCTGTCCATCAGCCTGTATTTTGGGGGCATGTCACTGTCATCCTTCATGGCATACCAGAGGTACTGTGTTGCTGAAGATTGCCAGGACATCCAAAAGCTGGTGAGACTTGTGTGTGTGTGTGTGTGTCCCCCTTTTGCTGTTGCTGTTTTACCTTTGGAAAGATTATTCAGTTGCTTGTTGTGACCTAGGAGGATTTGTTACTTTTTTTAATATTTCTGTGTGATTTTGTGCTGTAAGCAGCAGTAGGACTGAGCACACAGGTCTGCAGCACAACATGGGGAGCTACAATGTGCTGATAAGACTCTGTGGAATAAAAAATTGCCAAGAGTTTGTTTATGGACTCTGTAATGAAAAGAGATTTTTGCACTTCTGTTTAAAGTCCAGCTAGCATTCCTCTAGAACACTACAAATAGGGTGATACTTTTAGCACTTGAAGGGATTAGTTATTCATAGAAATATATCCAAGGATGGAGTAAATTAAATCAAGTATTTCATCGTAAAGCCAGTGATTTATAGGGGAGTTACCTAGGTTCTTTATTCCAAGAGTCTGGGACATCTCCCCTAAAGATCATCAGGTAAGATAGAAGTTTCCACCTAACTTCATTTTCTTAACACAAAAACTCCATACATAAGTAATTTCTCTGTATTTGTTTTCATTTTTTTGTTCCTTGAAATCTGAGGATCAGGTTTATTTAAATTGCTAAGACTTTGTTATTGCATTTTCCTCTTAATTCTGTTTAAGTCTGCCAATGTACTTTTCATTCCAACGAACATCTTTGCTTCAGAAAATAATTTTCCAGTACAGAGTCTGCTGCTGTCACTGGTGGTGCAAAGCTTGAGTTGTCTGCCACTGGGCTCGTGATGCAGTTGGAAAAATCCCTCAGTGTATATTAGAGCTGAGTAACCATGGAAAACCTCATTGTAAATCATTCTCTTGTTGCATTTTCATAGAGTCAGCACGACACACATCTTCAGCAAATTAAATATGGATCTGGAAATGAGATTGGTACCTTTAACACAAAAATTAAATTTGGAAAACAAAAATAAAACTGTGTAAAAAGGTTGCAGGCAAGAAGCATTCAGAAAGCCTGAAGTGCTTTCCTCAAGGAATAATTGCATTAAGCAGATCCATTCCAGGAATAAGTGACTCAGAACAATTTGTAAGAAAACAGACTTCACAAGTGTTCAGTTGTAGACCAGAAAAGAAGCAAGGTATCCAGGACTCGAGCTGAATCTCAGGAACAGCAGAAGTGGGAAGCAAACAGCTCTGAGCACATTCAAACATAATCAGCTCTGGTTTTAGCTGTAGAGACTCAGCAGCCATGCTCACAAGACAGCTGAAGTGCATTATTTTTACATAAGGTGTAACCATTATCTTTTATTTTATTCTATAGTTTTGTAACTTTATTTCACAGCTTCAGATCAGTGATATGGGATGAGTTAAGCTGATAAGGACTGCATTTTATGTTGTGAGCCTTGCAGCTGCTAACAGTGGCTTATGCAGGGCTCAGTGCACCGTTGCTGCAGTGTCTCTGTCTCTGAGATGTGCTTGCCTTGCACTGCACTGATGAGCTTAGGAGCTGGTCTTTGTTACCATAGGACAGTCCTAGCTTAGGCACTAGCCTGACATTCCTGGTAGGGCAGTAGGATGTTGGAGAGTGCATCAGAATCTCCCGGTGTGCTGAGCTTCACAGCATTACTCTTATTCCAGGTATGTGTGTCCAAGTGTAGTCAGGTGGCTCCCAACTCACACTGCTCCTGATTTGCAGAAATCTGCCATTCAGTTTGTGTATCTGTGGTTTAGTTAGACATTCTTTCTTTACTTGTAAGAGTATGTACTTTGAATGGAAAAAAATCTTTTTTTCCTAGCTAAGTTTGAGGAACATAATGGCTTTTTGTACTGCATCCTCTGTGAGATCCTGCAAGGGAAACAAAGGGTCATAATTCATTGTTTCATTTTCCAGTTACATATGTTGCTTCTACATTTCTCTTGGGGCATTAATGAAAAGTGTTCCTCAAGTAAATGTGTAAAAATGTATTTTGGAGAAATTGTACATTTTGTAATACATCATGTTTTAAGTACAAGAGATAATACGAGCTCTTTTCATGACCTATGTTCTAGCTGAGCTGTGTGCCATATATCCTTCTAAAATATAATTTAGTGCTCCAGGGTTTATTTTGTGGTGAACCAAATGCAGTGATGACATGTAGAATTCAAACTGTAAAATGCATGGATTTAAAAGAAGATACGCTGGACAATGCCATACTGTTGAGAAAAATCTTTATCTGTACATTGCAATGTTGGTTTTTTTTCATCAAGGACATATTGCTTACTGTTATTTTGCACCTTTTTAGGTATCTCCTTTGTACCAGAAGTCATAGCTAAGTTAGTTTCTGTTTTGTTATTCAGTATGATGCTCAGCTGAAGTCTGTCTTGGTCTAGGGGGTATTTGAAGGAGACCTTTCGCCCTCGTACCTGCTGCAACCACTGCCTGTTCCAGGAGAAACCTTTCCTGTCACAGTTACCCACCTGGTGTCCCCCAAGGAGGTCAGTGTGTCTCACATCTCACATGCTGCACTCCCCTGAGCTGGTGAAAAGGAGAGCACAGATGGCAATCTCATAGCATTAGAGGCTGCAAAATGGTCCTGAGCTGTTGGTGCAGGAGGCTGTGTGGGGCAGCTCTCTGGATGAACACTTAGTTGAAATAACCTCATAGATGGGGCAGTGAAACACTAATTATTTCTCTACAAAAAATTAATTTAAAGAATTACACTACTGCACTCTGGTAATTTTGGGGGTTTTTTTGGTAAAAAAATTTTAAAAAAAAAATTTTTTTTTAGTAATTCTGCAGTCTGGTAATCTGGTATATTTTTTAATAAGAAAATAGATGGTTGGAATTTAATGTGGCAGAACAATAGTGAATTTTGTGTAAGCCCACACAGTTTCCTGGAGTTCTGCCCAATCTCCCAGGCAAAAGGCAGAATGTCATGTGCATTGATGGAATAAAAGATTCCTATGTGGACTTTGAATGTTGAATGATGAAATAGAGAAGAAAGGGGAGCAAGGAGATGCTGAACCTTTCAAAGATGGGATCTGGATTAAAAGTAAACTTTTAATAATGGTTGGAATTCCTTGTTTCTAAATTAACTGCAAAAAGTAGTAACATCAGAGCCTTTTCTTTACATAGGTTTATATTTGTCTTGATTCTTCTGAGAACCTTACAAAGCGCTCTGCCACAGAGAGATCTGCCAGCTGTGACTCAGAGAGCCTTAGTAAGGCCCTGAAGTGGTGCAATAAAATTGTCAAGACACTTCCTCACCTAACAAACTTCAAAAAAGGTACGTTCTGTTTATTTTCCCTGTTGTTTTGTGTGGATATTTAGAAAGCCTGAGTTTCCTTTTGTATTTGTATGTATCTTTAATTTAAAGTTTTGGAGAGTAAGGAGTAAGATCACACTACAATTACATGATACACTGTAATATGTTTTTACTGTTCATTAAATTGAGGCTTTTGTGTCATTCTCCTCCACTGGAAAATGATGGACAGAACTCAGACTCCCAGTGCCTGTTAGAGTTATGAACTGACTTTAGATCCTGTTTGGCAGTAATAAAACCTTACCCTAAAAGTACCTGTCACTAAACTGTGATAATTTTATTAAATATTCAAAAAAGAAAAGTTATGTACAGAAAATCATGTTATAAATGTTTATAAGTTGTGTGAGCCCTAAGGATCACCACTTTAATGTCCACAGCTGTTGGGCCTAAATTAACACAAGTATGGCTTCTTAAATCTGGTGAAGAAAGCAGTTCTCACTCATACTTGATTCTGCCAACTCATAAAAGTCTGGGTGAGGTTTTAGGCAGGATCTGCCCCTGTCTTCCAGACATGTCTGTTCACCTGGAGATCAGTCTATTTTCTGACTGGAGTGTGCAGATGAGTCCAAGTTGAAAAGCTGGAACATTAAACTGTTTGAGTCACTATCTTTTAACCAAGCAATTTGCTGTTATTTCTCACCATTGCCATGTGAGGCAGAGAAACTTGACTTAAATTGCATAGCACTGCTTGGATTGGAATTCAGGTAGAATTAATTGGAGGATGCATGGAACAAAATTGTAGTAGTTTTCCTGTAGTATCTACAGTAGTAGATAAGGAAGAGGAGACTTAATCTTGGTCACAAAGTAAAGTGGATTTTCAGGGTCAGTTTGTACTGCACTGAGTATTGTGGGGTGTTCTGTGATGGTTTTGGTTTTTTCTTTCTTTTACAGAACTGCCTTGCCTTGCAGAGTATGTGGATGGTTTGTGGTATAGAGCAAAGCTCCTCTCTATTACACAGCTTGTGCCTGTTCAGATTCTGGTTCAGTTTGTTGACTATGGTACTTACTTAGTTGCCCCAACCAGCAGGTAAATAAGAAATAATTGCATGTAAAATGTCTATGTGTATGTATACATACACTTAAATCATAAAATATGTACTTATAAATATGTGTGTTACATTTATTATAATTTTTTCTAGAACTATGTATATATATTTTTACCATCATTTACTATTGGATTTCAGTTAGAGAGAAAGTGGTTTGGCTGGTTAAATAATTTCTGTCTGTAGGATGTGGGGTTTGTGCACCTGCTTCTCTGTTTCAGGTTGTTCTGAGAAGCCCATTATTATAATATCAGATTTCTCCATTATCTCCACTTACTTAACCTGTGAGTGGGCTCAGATTCTCAGGGGCAGAAGCAGATTAACCTTACTCAAAACAAGGGCTGAAAAATCCCTTGTACAGACAAATCCCAATCCTGTGTGACTGTCATCTACACAGAAGACAGCTGGGGAATAAACTGAGGGATAAAGGAGAATCTGAGTGGGACACACCCTGCTCTGCCTGTGTGGAACATGGATGTTCAAATCCCTGTTCTGTGCAGTTCTGAGATGCTCTGGACTGTTCCTGTGCTGACACAGATGTGTCTCAGACATCCTAGGCTTTTAGGGTTCCATAAGCCTGTCTGAATTTCTCATACATTTATATATATATATATACACACACATATGTACTGCTTAATCCCAATGACTTGCTCTCAAACTTCTTGTAGAATGTACACATCCTTGCTGACGATGATGCAGAAATGGGGATTTGAACAGATTTTGTGCTTTACAGTCTGCTAAGGTCTTGGGAGACAGTCTCTCCTGTTTCAGAGCTGCATTTCTCTGCTTCCCCTTTCCCTTGCTTCTTTAGAAAGATAAAGAATGGGGAGATGACAATGTAAACCCCAGGTACCTATTTCCAGTAGTGTGTCTAGAGCACATTCAGGCGTGAAGCATTTGGACCACAAAGGTTTGTGGAGCTGCACTGTGATTTTCACACTTGGATTCCTGTGCTGCAGTCTGTGTTTGGGGCTCTTGGGACCGGAGCAGGGTTCTGGGGAGGGGTCTCTGATGCTGGGCTGCTTTCTGATAGCTCTGTGCCAAGTCCTTCAGGGGGCCTGAGGAATTGTTGGGTCTGATGGTGGCATGTTTCTGTAGAGCAGGGACTCCAGTCCTGGTTCCCACACCCTAAAAGTGCTGTGTGAGCCACTCAGGCATCCTGCTGTCCTTACTGGCTGGTGGATTGCTGTGGGCGACGCTTCTCATTTTGTCACTTTGCCTTCAGATTGCGTCACATACCTTGTCACCTGCTGAAGTACCCAGTGCAGGCAGTGCGAGTTCTGCTGGCTGGATTTAGACCTGCTTCAGATGACAAAAACGTGGAAAGAATTCCTTATTCCCCAGAATGGAGCCTGAAAGCATTGTGGACCATGGTGGACTGTGTTGAAGGAAAGCGTCTCTCTGCTTCCATACTTGTAAGAAATGCCTTTCTTTTCCCCCCCCTGGTTTTTGCTGAGCCTAAAATTCTTTCTAGCAGTCTAATTTCTAAGGCTTTGTTTTACTGTTAATCCTCATAGTTTAAAACTGAAAACCATTTACCATGAAGGAAAGCTAAGAGAAAATGGTGTGATGTTCTTAATTCTGCAATCACAAAGTTTCTGAGCATTCCTGTTATTTTAAAACCAGAGGTATTCTTTTTATATTCCCAGTTCCATTTAGACAGTGAGTGTAGCCAGTAAAATCTTTCAGTATCAGTTTGAGGTTTAAATGTGTAAGTGTCAACACTGTAATCTTTCAGACTGTTTCACCAGAGGTTACCATTTCTCTGTATGGAGATGACAAAAATCTGGTTCATCTGAAGCTGATAGAAATGGGTCTTGCAGAGTTGGATCAGTAACATGTAAGTACAGGGACCATGAACTACAAATTCATACCACTGGGGAGGGATGATTGCAGAAGTTCTAAGCAAAGTATAAACTGCCAGTAATGTGGACAACTGAAGTTTATTAGAGAAAAAATCCCTTCTGTCCACATATCCATTCTATTAGTAAAATATTTAACATAAACCAAAAAGTTGTTAATTTTTAACTTCTTTACATACCATTACTGAAACCCACAATTAAGGCACTGAAACAAAGAACCCTGGGGTGGTGTAACATAAAGTGCTTCGGCTGTCAGTAACTGAGAAAGGCACTTTGCAGATGTGGCAGTGTACTCTGCCCAAACAATCAAAACTCATCTTTATTTTCTGTTTTAATCTGTCAGGTGCTGGGGTGAAGAAGTAGATCAAAAGCTGATGCTGGGACACTTTTTCTGGTATCTTGTTCAAAGACTTGGAGGGAAGATCAAGTTTTATTATTGTGACATAACTCTTGTTTGTGTTTCAGGTTTATTTGGTGACAGACATTTCCACCCAGCACGAGATAGGGAGCAAACAGCTGGGGCTGCATTACTGTCTTTGTTCTGGAACACATTTGCATTGTTGCTGGTTTCTGTTTTCACTTTTGGGTGTTGTTACATCTCTTTCACTTCAGAGTTTGGGAATAAAGAGTTTGGTCAGCATGCACCTGAAAGCTTATTTTCCTTTACTGCTGTAGTATGTGAGGTTTCTCTGGGTGTCTCTCCATTGCACTGAATCCTTTACCTGTAAAGCTCAGCGCCTCCCAGTCTCTCCAAGGAGAGCTTTGTCTAGATTATCAAGGAAAACACTTGTGTGATGGCTCCATAGCCTCTCCAGGCAGGCAGTTCCAGGGCTCAGTCACCCTCCCAGTAAGCAGCCTGTTGCTGGTCAGGGGGAACCTGCTGTGCTCATGCACACAGAGCCTTGCACACATCTCTTCCTTCAAGCTCCCATGAAAGCAGGGGTCCAAAGCTGACCTCTCTGCCCAGGCACAATGGGACAAACAGTGGAAGGATCCTGTCACACTTCCAGTACATATTCTGGTACTAACCAGCCACATCCTAGGTGCTCTTGCAAATACCCCAGAGAGCTCATGCTCATTTTCAAAATATTTTCATTTAAAGACCAAAACCCCACTGTTTATCACCCATCTTGAAAGCAACTCAGCCCTGAATTATGTAACAGCTGCTGTTTGAGCAGTTTGACCCAAAAGTCCAGGACCTGTCTCTGCACCCAGCCAGGGAACTTCTGGGTGAGAGTGAGCACAGTTCTCATTGCCACCCTGTGAGCAATAAAGGGCATAGACAGAGTAAGGACAGAGCTTTCACTGAGGAGAAAGGGGAGGGGGCAGAGGAGACAAAGAGAAGAAAGTATCTTCTACCACATGAGAGAAGGAAACAAATTTTTCAGCATGCACAGGAAAGGAGACTTAAAGCAGCCAGCCCAGCAGCAACATTTTGATGATAGGTACTGCAGAATTTTGAAAGACAAGTCAGCTTAAAAATACCTGCTAGGTGGGAAAACTGGATGAGATGACTTTTGTTAATTTTCTGGTATTTCTGAGTAGCTTGGAGAATGAACCTGTCCCCCAGTCTCACCTGTTAGCCCTGTGAGTATAGGAGGGCAGTTTGTAGAACAGACACTGCAGTCTGCTAATGCTGTTGTTGCCTCCTAACTCCAAGATGAAGAAAATAAGATGAAGGAATAGTCCAAGACTGCCATTCCTTTGGTCTTTCAAGTAAAGCAGTAAGTAAACTGGTGTCCAGAATAAGGTATGGTCTGCAGTTGTTTGAGTGTTTGCTGACAGCTGATGTAAAAAACACCTTTTTAATGCCATATGGCTTGAACACCAAATCAATAAACTGTTTCTTAAACATAGAAATGGGAAAAAAGAATTAGCAAAAGTGCTGATGTAGTAGCACCCACTGAAAAATAAATTTATTTAGAGAAAATTATAAATAATATATACACAACAAGCTTTAAGCTTTTTCACTTGTTTACAGAAATGTACATTATTTTTGCTGATGTGCTAACACTTCAGCAGTTTTGACATGGTCTACAACTTGGTGTCCATGATAATATTACCATCCTTGTCCTTTATTCTGACTCTCCCAGAGACATACTTGGTTTCCTGCTGTCCATTCATGTACACAGTCTTGACAGTCCCATCTGGATACTCCCGTCTCTTGAACTGTGGTGTGTGCAGTTCTCGCTGGCCATTATTGAACTCTATCGTTGTGGTTCCATCTCTGCATTAAAGGGGAAAGAAAATCCCAAGGATTATGCATTGGTGTACAATTAGTCTCAGAGCCAGCATTGGATATGTCAGCCTAAATGAAGGAAAGCAGCATTTGTGGAAAAATCTGTTAAGAATCTCAGCTGGTTCATACTCAGAAACCTGTTCTACAAAACTGATGTTACTTCTTTATACTTAAGAACCTCCACTGCACTTTATCTGCATCAAACCCATCACTGCTCAAATCCAAGGGAAGTTTAAAACTTGGTATTTTGAGCACTGTCAGTTATCTGCTGTCAGTCACACCTGCTTCCCACACCAGCCAGGTTCCTAGATATTTTTTCTAGAATTATGTACAAATAGAGAAATGTTGTCATCTTATTGCAGGGGTTCCATACTATTGTCTCCTTATCACAAACATTTTATACCTTCTTGGTGTTTCTCGTGGGCAGCTCCTCAGAGCACTGACTCTTTCTTCTTCACAAAGCAGCCAACTGACTCCAGTTCCCTTCTCAACCAGCCACCCCACTCTTTTATAGCACTCTTCTCTATGCTTACACCTGTGGCATATTAAATTCAGGCCTGTTCCTAGTCTTTGATAAGTGGCCCAGCTGCAACTCCTTGGGGGTAAGATTACTTTCTACACTATCTTTAGTTTCTTATATTCTATCCCCCTACAGAGAAGTCTCTTAGGGTATGAGACAATACACTGTCTTTATGCCTCTTCCATGCTACAAACAAAACAAAAACCCCAAAACTGGAGCTGTAACTATGTATTCTCAGTATAGTCCATTGAAATGCAAACCTGCAGGAGATGCAGAAACACACCTGTCACCATACAGTGCTCCTGTCACTGAGCCCCAGGTGCTCCAGCCCCTGCCCAGCCCAGGGACCCCAGAAGGAAAAGCTCACCGCTGCACACGAACAACAGTGCCATCAGGAAAGATACTTTCTTCTTGGCCATCTGTAAATAGACTCTTAATTGTCTGATCAGGGAAGGTTATTTCCTTCTTGCCATCAGGATAATGCTTCTCTGAAATGTATTTTGAGAAAATATGCTTATTACATAAATACATATCTGGGCAATAATTCTGACACTTGGGTTGGATGATTCCTTTACCTATTTGTCCATTTGAAAACTGCAAGACCTCTAAGCCATCAGTGTATGTAGTGTGAGTAGTCTTAGCATCGGCATAATAATAAATCTGCAGACAACAGGTGAGATTCAGTGTAACTAATGAGAAGTTTTAAATGAGGGTACACATGCAGATAACTAAGCATTTGTTGAAAAATGCAGATATAGGATACCTACCACTGTTTGATCAGGCATAATCTGTTTCACATCCCCATTGAAGAAGGTTATAGTTATGGTCTTCCCATCAGAGCCCACTTTTTTCCATGTTCCATTTGGGAAAAATATAAGATGACAGCCATTTTTCAAAACCTTCTCAACCTAATGAAAACACAAGTGAGGTCAGTATTGAGCCCTCACGCTCATCTTTCCCAACAGCTGTCTTCCAGAATTTCCAAGTGCCAAGCTCTCATTTTACCTTTCCATCAGGATAAGCAGTTTCTCTCTGTATCTCTTCACTGCCTGTAAATGCAGGATCAGATGGTGGTGACACATAAGCTTCATTAGGAGAGGTGTCCTGAGATGACAAGCAAAAAAAACCAAATCAAGCTTTGTCTTTATATACTTTTCTCCTAGGCTGACAGGTATTTTTGGAAACAAGGAGCATCACAGAAGGAAGATGAATATGGGGAGGCATAACCACAATCTGAGGTTTAAGCAACTCCAAATGTAATTCAGGTGGTACAAGAGATGGAGAGTGAGCCATCACTGGATATCTGTGGCCAGTTGTAGCCTGGACTAAAGTGGAATTCAGTGATGTGCTGTAACAAGGAGCTCAACTTCCTTCAGAAATCCACATCATGGCATGAAACAATCAAGTTCTCTAAAGCCTAAGTGTAAGCTACAGCAATTAATGTAAGAAAAAATTAAACTATTTAAAAGATCCTTGCACATGTTGCCCTAGATGGAATTTATGAACATCCATCCTTCTTTAGCCCTCCAAAAGGTAAAAAATTCAAAAGAGCAGCAGATGATTACTTTGTATTTTTCCTGAGCCAAAGAATAATGTAACTACTAGACAAACACTCCTCATTGACTGGTACATAGCCATTTTCTGTTATGACAATAAAGGCTGAAGAACACAAAAAAGATGAGTTAACAGCCTCATCAATCACCCTCCAGATACTCATTAACTTTTCCATTTTAGGCTTTTTTTTTCCCTGCTTTGAAAACCAAATCAACTCACAGGATTTACTACCATAATACTCTGAGAAGAATCTTCCAGTGGAATCATTGCCTCAGAGTTGTTCCTCTCATTAGCAGGTCCTGATGCAGGTGTTCTAGGAAGTTTTCCTACTGAGATACATGTAATGGTTAAATTGGACAGAGAAATTAAAGTGTGGTTTAAGAGTTACAATTCTGTAGGAGGTCAAGCTGTACAGGACACCCACATTTCTTAAGTGCAGTAGAAACTGAAAGCAGGGTATTTATTAAAATGATAGGCACATGCCCAAAAAATCAATCACTGACATTGTTTAATGTGTTAGCACAAAGCCAGAATTGAAGAATCATTACAAGGGACATTTAATGCAGTTTGTCTCCTGTTTCATCTCTGTAGATTTACAAAGGATTTGCCCTTCCTAGAAATTTAGACAACATTATTACTGATGCCTTATAATGAACAAAGGAAGGTGAATATCAGCTTTTAACAGGAACTGATCAGCATATTTTTATCATGTCTCTCCTGTCAAATTACCAAAATAAAACTACCTTCAATTCTGAAACACCTCCTGTAACAGATAACATGATGGTTGGAGGAGCTGTCAGAGGTGTCAAAAAAATTACCCTGCAGTTACTTTCCATATGTGATTATCCCTTAGGAAGGCAGACACTAACTGTGCACAAGAACACCTGCCACAGCATTGCCCATATGATTACAGATCTGCTGATGGAAGGTTCTGAAGAGACACAGCAGTTTTCATGTTATCAACACATTCAACTAAACATTAGAAGGAAATTCTTCACTGTCAGGGCAGTGAGGCACTGGACTAGGTATCCCAGAGAAGCTGAGGTTGCTCCTTTCCTGGGACAGTCCAAGGCCGGGCTGGATGGGGCCCTGAGCACCTCTGGTCTAGTGGAAGGTGTCCCTGCCTGTGGCAAGGGTTGGAACTGGATGACCTTGGAGGTCCCTTCCAACCCAAACCATTCAGTGACTCTGATCTAACCAACACCTGCAGCCTGGAGAGCACCAGTGATGAATGTCATTTTTAATTAGAGAAAGCAGCTTCTGCAGTGCTCCAGACCATCATGTAAGACCAGAACCATTTTTCACTCCAAAACTGGAGTGAAACCACAGCTTTCTCCAGAATCCCACCCTGTGAGGTATTGATCCATATGCTCCAGCCCATGACAGCTCCCACTCTATCTCCTTTTGAGGTGGTAATGCACTCCACACAGCAAAACTTCACATTCATTTTATTTTTAAAGGCTTAACAGAATTCTCTGCATAGACAAACACTTTTACCTTTTGCTTGTGAATAACTTTTGCCATTTATCTTGCTGCACTTCTGTACTGGAAGAAGCGGAGATACACTTCGACTTTTTAGGCCTCTGTTTGGTAGACACTAAAAGAAAGGAAGCATTTGTGGTTTATGTGACATGTAATCATAACTGTTCATGCAGAGTCAATACAATTTATAGACCATCTGACATTAAATGTACTGGAAGCTTTCTTCACAACCTATACAGTTTTGAGACTTGAACAGCAGAAGGGCTTGTGTGATGTAGCCCAAGCTGCACTTTGGAACTCTTCCTCCATCAGCTCCTTCGTTATCAACAACTCCAAAATGTTAATTTGATGCAAGCAATCCAGAATAACAGTTTTAGTTTCAAAACTTAATTGCTTTAGACAATTGTGAGCTGCTTGGTTTGCCTGGTTGATCCCAAAGGAGCAGAGGTTCACAGCTTAGACTCCATCAATTACTTTTCTTTCATACTTGCATCATTTTTAATTTCCAAGATGAGTTCCTCAACAAAAGGGATACAGCATATTGTGAGCATTGACATTTGCAGAGAATATGACATTAACAAAATTCTCTGTCTGTCACCACTAGTGTAGGCCCCACAGAAGTAAATTAAAGAAAACAGCTAAGCTGTAGCTATTAGAGTCCAAGTATATAACAGAAAACCCACCAGTACTCACACAAATATATTTAAAGCACTAAGATTAATAACTTACAGATTCTGCTCTGTTTAGACTCATCCCAGGATTTTCTATTTTTTTCTTGCTTCTTGCAGCTTCTACTTTCTTCCAGGCTTCTAGACGAAACTTCTCCATAATTCTGATTTCCTCTTTTAGCTCAAAATTCTCATTTACTAAAGCTTCTATTTGATCTTTCAGGCGTCGATGAGTAGTCGACCATTTTGCCTCTTTTCGTTTTAGATCTTCCTGTAACTCTGCAATCTGCTGTTTTAAAGCCTTAGAAAAATGCATGTTTTGATTTTTAATATAATAAACTATATTTTAGTTTCTAACAGAAATACAAACACAAGGGAAAAGGGCATAAGTGGCAAAAAAGTCAAATCAGCTTAATAGTGCAGAGGTGAAAGGCAAGGAAGAGTTTTCTTTCCTGAAAGAGTGTAAACTACCAACTTTATAAGCTCTACTCCAATCACAGGAATTGTTTTTCTTGCTTTCTTAGCATTTTTTACACTTTCTAGATTGGCCAGTACAAATACACTTGAGACAGAAACACAAAATCCTTAACGCTACCATTGGAAGGTCATTCAAAAATCTTGGCACAGAAAACAGGAAGGACACAAACACACATGTAAATCTGCCTAGTTTAGCAAATGTCAATTCAGTTTTCTGAAGGGAAATTAGTAGGGAAGGAAGAGGAACATCCCTGTGTTCAAATGGTTTGTTTATGCATCTCATATACCATACATCCTGCCAATGAAGGAAGAAACAGATCTTGTTCCTTACATCACTGACACCTAAAGACCTATAAGTGATAATAAAATGTAACTTTGAAAATTGTAGAAGATTACCACATAGACTGTACAAGAGTTGTAGAGTGAATTAAACCCTTCTGGAGTTCTCGTTGGCACTTTGATCGACTACCATGAATAAAAACTTACAATTTACTATTTTAACTTCAGTAATTTTGTTTCAAAGTTGAAGATCATTCTATCAGTTACTAGCAGTTTTTAGTATGGAAATGGGACAAAAAGATTTGCTCATGAGGAGTTTTTGCCTTAAAACCATCAAACAGCGTTGTAAAGACCGTAGCTCCCTTCCTCAATTAGAATAATTTAGATTGGAAAAAAAAACTTTAAGATCATGGAGTCCAACTGTTAATCCAGCACTGCCAAATTCACCTTACTAACCCACATCTGCTAGCAGTTCCCATCTGGAAATCACCTGTAATCTTTGAACTAAGTTAGAATTTAGTTCTTGAATGCCTTTAAGTGAGCTTACATGTTCCTCTGTGGACTAGAATAATAATGTATTTTTATACCTGAATTTCATCCCGTTCCTTTTTATCCGGAATTGCTCTAGCTTCTGTGGTGTATTTTTCAAAAACTTTGCGCTCCTTTTGCAGTTTTTTAATTTCCTTTTTCTTATACTCTTCTATTTCAGCCAGTTCTTGGGCTTTCTTCTGTTCAAAGTCTGAAACTTCTTTCCTATAATTATGAAACAAAGTTGTTATTGTTTTAGCCCAAATCTCCTTTATATCTAGATTTTAAGAAAGAAAGTGAAGACTCAGTGTCTTGTGGTCACAGATTGTAGTTCAGCATCTATTACCCTCAGGAAGACTTACTTATAAACTGTATTAGTTATTTAAGGAGTAAGAATTGTCACACAGTGGATGTTTGAAGTCCAACAATATATATTTTTATATCTTCTAGTCACAAACATTATCCTGAATTTAGAAAAGCTTTGGCCAAAATCTTGCCACATTCTTCAAAATATTAGAACACCATCCCCCAAAAACACCAGAGAAAAGAATCTGCTAATAGGAGGTCAAAAATTAAATGTTAGTCAGAGACTCCATGCTATTCCCAAACAAAAGTGGCTGTGGTAGGAACAGATGTGCTCCATTTATGTCATCAGAGGTAATTATTCTGTTCTATATGCCACTTATAAATGCCCCTGTTCAAATTAAAAGATCCTCAGTGTGTACACACAAATATCAAACCCAAAGCAAAAGCATTAAGACCAGTTCTGCAGGGCTAATTCAGGATTGTATTATCCATTAGAACTAAAGTATACCTTCTCCAAAATACAGCCTTTAGGGACATCATATTAACTGAGCAGGGGTTCTTAACACTATTAAATTGTGTGTAATAATTACAGTTCAACATACACATAGAGCAACAACTTGTGTCTAGACCAATCTCTGCTGTAACTGAAGCACCTGAATTGTTTACCTGTGCTGCTGGTCACTGGACATTGGGAGAGTCTGCAACACACTGTGAAAGTTACACACCAAAATGTTCTGAGTAAAAGTTACCTGATATTTGCCAGGGCGTGCTCTCTTTCTTCACGGAGTTTACTCAGAGTTGTGTTCTCAGCTCGGAATCTCTCAATTTCCTTCTCCAACTCAGCCAGTCTCTCTCTCAGTAGCTGGGATGGAACAGTGTTTCCTGTCAAAGCACAGCCACATGCACATTACCCAAATGGCATTCATAGGGCTGAAGTGAACATTATCACACAGCAGTTTAAAAATTGTTAAAAAAAAAGAAAAACCAAGTAAATACTATTTTTAGAGACATAGTAAATACCACTGAAAGACAGCAGTAATTTTGCAAAAAAAATTTCTACTATCCAAATAACACAGAAGTTATGTTCAAAAACACTGCACTATTTACAAATATGGAGTAGATCTATTACTTTTGTAGTACTGTAAGTACTAAATGTATCTTTCATCTTGGTAGAACTAAAGCTATATTTGGAACTGGAATTTGAAGGGCTTCACATCAAACCAGAGAAATAAAATGAAGGTGTAAGTGTGTAATGAGTGTATATGGCACATACCACATATATGTGCCAGGTACATACACACAGCATGATGGTACAGGGTATATTAAACAGGAAAGTTTATGGTTGCAAGTTTTTTCAAGTTTTAGTCACTACAAAGTCTGTTCACACTCATCTGTTCACACCCATCACCCTACTGTGGTGTAAATCCACCACTTCATTTTCAGCTTGCCCATGCTATTTTTCTTCATTCAGAAACAGTGATCAAGCAGCTTCAGATCAAGTTACTTCAATGAGTTGAAGCCTCCAGAGGGAAGGAGAAAAAAGAAACCCACCAATTAAATAAATAAAATTTTAAAAAGAAGTTTTCACCCATCAGAGTCATTCTGCAAGCTGTGTAATTGTTAGATCTGGCATCAGACATGCAACCAGAGATGCAGGGGGAGAATAAGGCCATTTCTCACAGCACAGGTGTGTACTTAAACCCTCTGGTGTAATTTCAGTTTGGAGCCCAAGCACTAGCAGGGAACACTTGTACAACACGCCTTCCTCACCACCTCCTACCAGCTGCTGTTCTCTCACCTCCCAGCTCTGGTTCCACATTTGATTTGGTTTCATGCTCTGCATGGCAGCCTGCCTTCTGTTTTGGCTTCAGTGAAGGAAACAGTTTCATCATCAGGTTTGATACTGGAGGTCCATTTGAATCACTGTCCACTGCAAACTCTTTGGACATTTCATCTCCTTTCTTGGAGGCCACTTTCCTCTTTATTGCTTTGTCTGGGACAGCTGTACCATTCTTACAGGAAAAGTCCATCTGCAAAGGTGTTTTAGTGTATTTTTCAGGTAAATCAATGCTAACATAATTTTCATCAAGATCACTCCATGTTCTCTCATCGTCAAACTCAAATTTATTCCTACTTATAGACAACATGCTTCTGTGATCATCTGTAGCTTTCCTAATCTTTTGCTTTGACAGTGCACCACAATCTTTGTCTGACAACCCAAGGTCAGCATCTCCATTTTTGCTCTCTTTGCTGATGTCTTTAACAGAACTTCCACAATCAAAAAATTCTGGATCACTTTCTCCGTGGTTCACGAGAGCTGTCTTAGCATCTTTGTTGTCATGCTTCAATGTGGCTCCAAATTCACTCTCAGAATCTGTAGCAGTATCACTGTTACCCTCACTCTCATCTCCATTTACAATCCAGTGATTACTTTTTAAAGCAGGAGCTGCTTTCATGGAAGAAGCTGAGAGTATTACACCATCTGTTTTACTCAATGGATCCTTCATTCGAAAATCTGTTCCTGAATTTGAGGCTGTAAGTGTAACAGGGCTATCATTTGTATTTTCCTGTGCCACACAGTCTGCCCTTTTATTTCTCTCATCTGTGAGTTCCACAGCCAGCACCTTGACTTGCTGCTGCTTTGCCTTGATAGGAGTAGAAGACATCCTACGGCCTTTTGAAGTTTGCTGGTCTCGTTCCAAGATCCTTTGCACAAATGAGGAATTACTTGAGAAAGAGATTTCATCTGCAGCTTGTTCTAGAAACAAAAATTCATCTAATTCTAGATTCTCTTTCTCTTTTTCTTTTTCCCAGTTCTCCAGTTTATTCTGAAATGAAAGTTCAAAAGACAGTTCTGAATCTTTTACAGGGTGACCTATGGGACATTTAGAATTAGCAAAGGCACTGGTCAGTTCTTGAGACAACTGAGACTTTTCAGCACCAGGTAATTTGTTTTTGATTTTGCCAGTGTTAGACTTAGCAAATTCTGCTCTGTTCTCTGTATTTTCTATTTTGTTTTTAATTTCTGATGGGTAAGAATCTCTCATCTGTCCATCATGATTTTTTCCTGATTGCATTCTTGTTTCTAAGGGCAAGATGTTTTCTCCATTGTGATTCCTGAGTACCACTGTCTTCTGAATAGGACAATGTTTTACTTTACGGGGGTGGCTGTATTTTTTACACGGTGCAAAAGGATTTTCAGAAACCAGTTCTTTGCCAGGAAGCACAGTTTTCTTCTGTATTTGTAATCTGTCCACTTTAATAACATTTCTATCATCTAAAGCCCTTTGTTGAAGTTTTGAGGTGTTTTCTCCAAGTTTTGTTATTTTAGACTTGGCATTAGTGAATCTTGTTAAACCTTCCCCTCTTTTCAGGAAGGGTCTCTTGATCACTGGTTTTTGAACTGCTGATCCATTTGTCTCCTGAAAATGAGGAGAGAAAAGCAAACGATAAAATGTTAAAAAGCTTCTTACACAGTTTGAAGATTTCTTCAAATAAATCCCAGACATCAGTAGAAATTTACATGGTACATTTTTACTGGATTTCTGAAGACTTAAGCAAGTGAAGTGTTTGGGGCTTATTATTTTTCAGAATGTGAATGCTGCATTCAGTGTTAGCTTTCCCTGCCAGCATCTTCCTTGTACACTTTTAAAGCACCCATCACATCTCAGCACAATATATAAAGAAGAAGGAAGGTTTTTAAATAATCAATAACCTGGAACTTCTGGGTTTCCTCCAGGCGCTGTTCCTCTAGTTGTATCTGTTCTTCCAAGAATTCTTCAAAAGTTTGTTTCTTCCCCTGTATTGCAGCTTTAATAGGTCTAGAGTAAGTACAAAAACAACTCTTACAATTCTGTATAAAATAACTACGTTGAACACCACTGGTAGTCAAAGACCTGTGGTGTAATTGCACAAAAGATGGCAAATTCTGAGGTGCTTTAGGCATTAAGGTAATCTGAGAAATGCATTTCAACACCACATGTTTATCCAATCCCTGCAATAGTTAATATACATATCTAAAAGACACTGTGTGCAGGTTTTGTTGCTTTTTCTTTCACTGTTTTTCTTAGTGATCCCTTCTTTTGGACAAATCACCAAACTTCCACTCATAATTTAGTCACACTGCCAGTTCCTACAGTATCACCTTTCCACTCAGGAATGCTGCTGAGATAACGTTCCCTGTCTCCCTCTCCTCCTTCACAGGAGTGCTGAGTCTGGCTGGCATGGAGTGAGCTTTTTTCATAGCTAACAGCACTGATAACACAGTATTTTAGCTATTGCTGAACCCTGCTTGTACAGCATCAGGGCTTGCTTTGCTTTTTCATGCTGCTCCCACCCCAGGAAGCAGACTGGGGGTGGGCAAGACGTCCCCCAGGGGAGACACAGCTACATTTCACAGAATGACAAAATCACTGAATGGTTTGGGTTGGAAAGGACTTTAAAGATCACCTTGTTCCAACCTCCCAACCCTGCCACAGTGGGCAGGGACACCTTCCACTAGACCAGGTTGCTCAGAGCCCTGTCCAGCCTGCTCTTGCACATTTCAAACAATCATAACTCCCATAACAAACTAAAAAGTCACAGCCCCGCCCTCCTCCCTTACATTACTACTTTCAGAACATAACAGTGGATAGGAGGTTGTAATAAATCAAACTGGGAGCAGCAATCATAACTGCTTATATACCCAGCTATACTGAAAGGTGCCTCTATGCTGTCATTACCCCAGGCTGCACACACACCCCTTCATCCAAGACACAACATTTCATCTTTCACAGCACAAGCAATTCCAAGCAAGAGCCTCTCTTACCACGGGTCTCCACAGTACCAGGAAAATCAAATCCTTTGTTAAGAAATTGCACAAATTAAGAGCACCAGACTCTTTCCTTCAGGACTCAGAATTCAACCAAACTTGTGTAATTTGATAAAAAATGCATTATCATAGTTGAATTACCTTTCCTCTACATTAGTCAACAACTGTTCACCTCCACAGGAATTTTCAGAGACATGTGCACTTCCCACACCTAATATGTGATCAATGTGATTATCTTCACTCTCCATTAATAATTCCATCTTTTTTTCTGGACACCACAGGTTTTTTCCTGAGAAAGCAACAGAGTTGTTTGGTTTTTTTCATCCCAACAACAAATCAGTTTTCAGCACACACTTTAAACAGCATTCAGGTCAGGTGAAAACCAGAAGGGAGCTTCATTGCCATGTGATCTGAATTCCTACATAAAACAGTTCTAACATTTCCCCAAATTAATTCTTATTTGAATTTGCACTTTTTAATGGAACAAGCAATTATGCATTAAAAAATTTCCACAGACCTTAAATAATCCATTCTGATTGTTCATCTGCTTCACTATTGTTCATGTATGGCTTAAAAACATAACTGAACAAATGTTTATGTCTGCTGTAATGGTGAGGTCTCTTATCAAGCTTCTTGTTTCCCACATATATATGCATAAATTGAGAAGAATTTGATTTTTGGCTCATGCTGCTTTTAACCAAACTCAAACAGACAACAACAGGAACATTCTGAGGTCCGTAAGCCATCAGTAAACAAACCAACATACCAAGTAAACCAACTAAAATTATAAAACCTTCAAAATAAGTAGCAGAAAATTACTCCCAGTGACAAGGGGGAAAAAAGCACCACACAGCAAGTTATGTTTCTATAAATGACTAAGCAGTAATGTATTTGTCTTCCTTGTTTTTCAAATCATTTGGACTTTTCAGAGGCACACACACAGACCTTGCTTTTCACAGGCAGATACTTCTGTAAGATTGTTCTTCAAAGATGAGGTGCATTCTCTGTTGTTCAGCTTTTGTAAAGAATTGTTGTCTTGTGTGTGGGAAGAAACAAGCAGAGCACGAGCTCTGTCTTCGAAGATATTCTGGTATCCAGACGATGGCAACTGAGGTGGAGGTGCTAAGCCTGTGGGGTGCCCAGCTCTCAGCTTCTGACTTTCAGCCATCACAGCAAAACCTGGCAAGGAGAAGGAACAAAATGGCTGTGTCATTCTATTTGTGTCACAAAATTACTGCTCCGCAGGAGAAAAGAAATGGCACTGAAGGGCAGGATTGATCACCCAGCCTCCACCCTTATGTCACTGACCAAGAATAAGTGATTGTGCAATGTTGATTTTCTCCTCCCAAAATAAGCCCTAATTTAATCTTCTCAGGAAGGCAGAGTGAAAGAAAGACAATCATTGAAGTCAGGTTGGACTGACACTGCCAAGAGCAGAAAGTTCCCCTTCTCAGCTGTAAAAGCTTTTCCCAGCCAAGAGCTGTCCCCTCTCCTTGCACCCAGCAAACAAGACTGGAAAACTGATACAGGTTACAAGTCTCTGCTTTTAAATACAGATCAGCTCTCCATCCTGGTTCAGTTCATCACCTCAATGAGACATGTGTGAGCACAAACAAGGAGGGACCACTTCATTTGGCTACACTGAAAGCTTAAAGCAACCAAAAGTACTGTGAGAAGCAGCAAATGAGAAAGGAAAGTAATTGTTTTACACTTCAATACATGTACTTTGAAGCAAGGGCTCCCATCACAGCACATACTGATCAAGCCACAATTACAGCTGGCATTTTATAAAAATAGGACAATATTCCTTCTTCAGCAGCACTCAACTTTCAGGCACTGAAGCAATGCAGCATTTATCTTTGATTAATCAAGTAATCTTAAAATGAAGAACCCAGAAGGCACTTTCAGATTTTAACTGGAAAATGAGATTAGATTTTTCAGTTTCTACAAAGCACATCATGTACATCAGTACAACTTACCAAGAGCTGCTGGCTGGCCAGATACCATGCTAAGTAGCTTCTGCTGCTCTTCCATTAACCTTTGAAGTTGTTCCATCTGTTGTTTCTTTAACTGTTCCTGTTTCTGCTGTTGCAATTCCTTCAGCTTTTCAAACAAATATACAAATGTATTAGAGGCTAGGCTTATTTAGAATTTACCACAGAAATATTTTGTTATAGATTGTCAATAACTTTCTAAGGACACTTAATAATTTCTCTTAAGGTACCAATAAATCAGCCAATATTTATTTAGCCACTGATTGGTATTACTGACAATATTTAAAAAGTGGGTAATTATTCTCCTGTCATGTAAAATACAGGAGAAAACTTTTATAGCACCTGGTAATTCATGGAATTCTACTCTGGAAACACACACTCTCTCCCTCTCTCCACTCCAGTGAGCAGATATAGGGATTTATGCTGATGTAGCTGCTGGCAGAGTGGGCAAGGACTTCTTAGTCCTTAACTGCAGGATTTACTGAAGTTCTGCTGAAGACTTCCAGCCAACACAATCTGTATCCAGTACTTGGGAAGAGCTTTAGGGAACAAATAGCAACTTACAGTGGATTGACTGACACACTTGCATTAGGAAAAAAAAAAGTAACGTAACAGCATTACAATTCCAGGCATTTCTTTATCCTGATGTCATGGATACTTTATCACATTCAACACTAACACATCCCCTCATCTAAACAGAGCCAGGTATGTCACACCTACTTTGAGAACTAACAAAAGATGTTGCTATAGATACAGGAACATTCAACTCCACTGTGTGGTGAATACCTGTGATGAAGCATTACCACGGTAATGACCAGCACCCCATCTCCACAGCCTCGAGGGAAGAAACTTCAACTAGAACTGAGTGCACCTTTCCAGGAAAAATGATCTTTAAGAACAATTTTAAACTGGAACTTGTGCCACCTGGAAACAACAGCAGTTCCACTCCCAGGAAATGCACATCATGAGGAAGACAGCAACTTTCATGTGAGCACAACTGGAACTCAGGATTTGCTCTTTAAGCTTGCTGTGGCCTATACATTCGTTGCAAGGGGTTTGCCTACTTGCAGGCATAACAAATCGTATGCAGGAACAAAATACATCTTACTGTAAGCATGTCAAAGAATTCTAGGTGTATTTATTACCTGTTCAAGCTTTTGTAGGAGTGTATCACTGTGACTGGATTTCTTCTGACCATCCACTTCACCATGGACCAAGTCTGGTTTAGAGCTTTCCATGTTTCCAGGTGCTGCTGGAAAAGGTGTTCCAGTGGTGCACTGCTGGGGTGCCTGAGAGCTGGCAGACTCTTCACACAGGGAGTCATCACTTACAGAACAGCTGTCTGAAAAATGCAGCACTTCTTCAGGCAAAGCTGGGATGTTTTCAGGTCCAGGTAACAAATTTTCTTTCTTAAAGTTCAAACCAGTAAAACTAGGACCTAGTAAGACTCCAGCACGGGCACTACTGAGCATCCAATATGCACTGAAGTTTTGCTCACCACTCAGATTTTCAACAGTTGGCATCTTGCAAACTGTATTGCAATTTCTCTGCTGATCAGCATTAACACAACAATATCACAGTCTGTAGATTTAAGACAATATAACTTTCAAAGTTCCAGGCAGTTGGTATGGACAGTTATCTATCTGCTTCTTGCACCTAGAAATTAAGCAGATAAACAAAATCAGAAATTTACAATAACAGATCCCCAGTAAAAGAATACAACCAACTCTGTTATAACCAACCTAGTGCATTTATAAAAATAACTCATAGGCAATAGAAACAATATGGAAAATAAGTAACACACACTTTTGGTGCAGAAAATCAACAAAATCCAACTCTTAATTGTATGATTTGAGTGCAGCCAACAAAATCCCAAATACCATGAAGTTGTACATAATATTTTCTTCAGTAGTACTGGGAGAGATTCAGAATTTTTTTTAAACACTTGCAACAAAAGAAGGGATTTGATGAGCTGAGAGATCTCCACCACATGACCTCCATATTAATGCAAAGTTTCACATATGTCCATCTAAATACAAACACTTTACTGCACATATTTCAATGCAACACTTATCATTTTCACATCTTCCTTAGTTTCTCAAGGAAACGCTGCAGCTACGCTGCCTGTTATCCTCCTTCTCCCAAAAAGCATCTTTAAAACCCACCTAGAGGAAATTTTAAATACAGCAACAAATCCTACAAGAGCCATAAAACGTGAATAAATTCATGTAGGAAGGAGGCCCAGAGCGATTTCCTCCCTTAGGATGAAAAAGACAAAACTGCTGCGGGTGACAGTGCGGCAGCAGTGGCCGGGCTGCTCAGCCGTGCTCCTCAATCCCAGGGCAAACGATTCCCTGCCCTGCATGCGGAGTGTCAGGGAACACAGAGAGAAGGGGCCAGGGCCCCAAGGACACACAGCCACAGCAGCCCAGGCTCAGGAGTCCTGCTAATCAGGAAATAACTTCTTAAAGCTTCCTCATTCCCAAGAGTTCAGCCCAAGCCAGCTCTCACTTCATTTTCCCGCAGTCAAAAGAAGAGTTTCAACAAGAGTTTGAAACCGCAGCTGGGAGAAACAATATACAAATGTTTCATATAGAAAGGACTGCCGTGTGTTTTTCCCAGCGAGGTGCAGATTCCCGCAGTGGCAAACTGAAGTCTGCAAGGCTCACGGGCTGTTTTCCCCGTCCCCTTTGGGAGACCCTCTGGAGGCCGCCTGCCAGTCTAAACCTCCCCATGAAATTTACGGCAGCAGCATCTTCGAGCCAGCCGGAGCGGCCGGCAGGGATCAGGCTGATCCGTCCCGCGAAGGGCAGGAGGGACACAGGGATCCCGGGGAGATGAGCACAGCCCCGCTCCTCAGCCGAGCCGAGGTGTCGGGCCCGGCGTCCTCCCTCCCTCCCTCCCTCCCTCACCGACACCGCCCTCACAGAGCACGCCCCAAGCGCACCCCCGGCCCCGAAGCACCCGCTCCGCGACAGCTCCGACCCGCGGCCCCTCGCATACAGCGAGGCAGCTGTCCCAGCCCCGCTCCTCAGGCCGCCGCCGCCACCGCGCCCAGCTCCGACTGCCACAGCCTTCTTCTATTACAAACCTGCCGCCATCGCACAGCCTCCCGGCGCCACAGGCGGGCACCGCCCCGCCGCCGGGCATGCTGGGAGCTGTAGTTCGAGCGCCGCACGGCCACCTCGCAGCTGGCCTGGGAACGCGGCAAACTGGGACTACAGCTCCCAAGAGCCTCCGCGGCGGGAAGGCGGTTGATGGGCGTCCACAGTGGCGGCCGTGCCCCGGTTCGTGCCGGGGCTGTCCGGGCGGGAAGCGGCGGCGGGAGCCGCTCCGGAGTCGGGGCTGTCCCGGCTCCCGAAGGCGCCTCGCAGCTCGGAATGGCTCCCGGGTGCTCCCGCTGGTTGCCCTTTGCGGAGGCCTCTTGGAGCAGCGTCGCTCTGCTGCTGGGGCGAGGCTGCGGACGTCAGTGTGCTTTAGCTGCGGCTACTCACAGCCTTTTAAACAGCGGCGGGACGGGAGGAACGCAGAGATAAATGGGCGAAATGCACCCCCGGGCCTTCTGACATTTGGTGTTTTAGGCATGCTCTGTCTTACTGAGCTAAATTAGCGTTTTCCTCTGAACTCTAGACAGCGATAGAGCGGCTCCGGCTGTGTCCCGGGGCTCCAGGGCCTCCTGTGGGCAGGGCTGGGCTGGATAACCCCGGCACAGCCTCTTCGTGTGCCTTCTATTGGTCTTAATTCTCCCTCATTCTTTCTGTAGTCCCGTAGGGCTCTTTCTGCTGTACTGCTGTGAAAAAGGCGTATTTTATGATTGGTTTTTCGCAAATATTAAAATGAATATTAAATGTGAAAAATGCGTATTTTATGATTGGCTTTTCGCAGATAGTAAGATGAATATTATATGTGTATGTGTTATGTTAGAAAGTTCTGTTGTATTATTTTTTTTAGTAGTGTGTTAAATATAGTTTTAGGTTATAACAAAATGTTAAAATAGAAACTATGCTATGTAGGGATACTTTTTTCCTAAAGAAAGGACTCGCACTGAGATAGCAGCCACAGGACACCTGAATCTTTCAGAGAAAGAGAATTTATTGCTCCATTATCAGAAGAAACTAACTTCTTCCCGCCTTGCTCAGCCAGGATGACCCCATTAGGCTTATGAGGAAGAAGCTGACGATGATCAGACAGAATCCTGTGTTTGAATGGAATTTATGCATCATGTATCAGATGTATGAATATGCAACAGGCTGTTGCTTTTAAGGGTTAATCCTCTGTTAACGTGTGTCCTTTTTCGGGCTTATGTTGCCCAGAAAAGGGTACCTGGACCCCCGTAACTCTTTGTTTCTATAGTCTCATATTGTCCTAATTCAAATTGTCCAAATTATTATTACTCTAATTGTATTATTATTTTTATAACCATTTTATTGCTATTAAAATTTTAAAATTTTAAAAATAAGTTATTGGCGTTTTTCACATTGTATGTGTTATGTTAGAAAGTTATGTTGTATTAATCTTTTTAATAGTGTGTTAAAAATAATTTTAGGTTATAACATAATGTTAAAATAGAAACTATGTATGTGGGATATTTTTGTAAAGAAAGGAATGAGGTACTTGCACCAGATAGCAGCCACAGGACACCTAAATCTTTCAGACAAAGAGAATTTATTGCTGTCTTAACAGAAGAAACAAACTTCTTCCCACCTTGCTAAGCCATGACGATGCAGTCAGGATTAAGAAGAAGCTGACACTGACCAGACAGAATCCTTTGTCTGAATGGAATTTATGCATCATGTATGAGGTGTATGAATATGCAACAGGCTCTTGCTTTTAAGGGTTAATCCTCTGTTAACATGTGTCCTTTTTTGGGCTTATTTTGCCCAGAAAGAGGTACCCAGACTGTCCATAACTCTTTGTTCTTATTGTCTCATATTGTCCTAATCCAAATTGTCCAAATTTTGATTACTCTAATTATATTGCTCATTTTATTATCATTTTATTACTATTAAACTTTTAAAATTTTAAAAACAAGTGATTAGCATTTTTCACACTGCCATCATTTTTCCTGGACTTTGGTTTAGCAAGTTACAAATACAGTGTCTACACGATTGTCCTAAGACTCGAATCTTCATTAACATTGATAAGCTAATGTGCTGGAATATAGAAGGATCTGTACTTGTGCCTTTCTAAACCACAGCATCACATTCAGACCCTTTGATATCTTAGTAGGAAAATACTATTAGAGGGGTTGGTGGTTTTTTCCAGTTTACCTGCACATTTATGGTTTTACAGGACTATAGATTAATGATGGTCTGTTGTTGGATGATGGAAATTTATTTTTGGCTTCTTCTATGTGCTAAAAATATAACCCATTACTGACAGCAGTGTTGAGTTTGTGGTTTGATCATGAAGTACAAGCTTGAGTGATTGTATGAAATCTTTTTGAGGCTGTTGGGGCCTTAAGGATCTCCACTGATATAAAATTGTAAGAATTAAAACAGGGAAAATTGTCAGCAGTTAGACTTTGCATAACTTCCTTATTAGATGCTGCAACAACACAGTATTCCAGTTATAAAAGTTTGTATTACCGGCTAATTAATCCTGAACACACAGATTAAACATAATAGTTTTCATTCAAATACAAATTCTGATTTTGAATTTTGTAAATTTTGCCATTCAAAACTAGCAAAGGCAAACACTGCTAAAATTTTTAAGAAATTTCATTCTCTAGGGAAATAGGAGAAAAGGGCCTACAATCCAGTGATCACATTAATCAATAGTGAGAGAGATCAGGGAGAATCTCCCTCACTCAGGAGAGAAAAGCTGCTGAGTACATGCTTTGAACAAGTTTTAACTCAAATTCTTGATCTCTGTCAGGTATTCCAAAGTTCATAGACTCATAGAATATCCTGACTTGGAAGGGACCCACAAGGACCGTCAAGTCCAGCTCCTGGCCCTGCACAGTGATCCAAAGGCACCTACTCCACAGCAGGTACTGTAAACCACAGCACACTTTTACTGGAGCCAGGAGATCATGCAGGGGTTAGCACTCCATGTGCACATCTGACTGGGGTTCATTTTGCACAGGCTTTTATACTTCACAGTTTTGGCATCCGCCCTTGCTTGTTTGCTTATCTAAAACCTGCAGCTTTAAGGTTTGGGGTCTTACATAACGTGTGGTTTCTTTATCCTAGGGCTACAAACACAGTACGTAGCTCCTATCTAACACATTCATTCATCACATTCACCTAACAGCTGTTATGCTTTTCTATAACTGTGCTTTATTGATTACATTCTTCTATCTATGAAAACAAACCCTATGACTTTGCATTTTTCTGACTTATTGTGACAGCCAACATGCCTCTCCTTTCTTACCCCCTGAGCCTGCTAGGGCTGGGCCTCTGCTTGCAGAAGTGGTTAGAGTCAGATGCAGCAGTTACACTTAAATATTTTGCTAATTCCTACCTATGCTAAAGTGTCACTTACGTCAGTTGAGGCCTGTGTTTCAACAGGACCACCCCAGGAGTCACACCATGGGCCTGAGCACACTGTCCAAATGGTCCTGGAACTCTGCCAGGCTGTTGCTGTGACCACTCCCTGGGGAGTCGTTCCAGTGCCCAAACACCCTCTGGGTGAGGAACCATTTCCTAATGTCCAACCTGAACCTCCCCTGGCACAGCTTCAGGCCATTCCCTCAGGTCCTGTCACTGGGCATGAAAGTGAAGAGATCAGTGCCTGCTCCTCCTCTTCCCCTCACAAGTGTGATAGATGAGTAATGACTGACTCTCAATTAATGGACAAATATCATGCATATAGGTTATAAAAAGTTTTATAGATTTATAGTTATGTTTTACCCCCTCATGTGGTTATCAAGGGACAGCTGGAGTTGGGACATCTGGGAGGGCCAGCTTGTCACTATGGTGACATCTGATCTCCAGTCAGGATTTGAGGAAGAGACCTCCACCTCTGGACAGTGAAGAAGGGGTTGATGGACAGAACTTTGGGAGGGGTTAAAGGGTTAAAAAGGGGAAACCTCCATTGTGAGGGGGCTCAGCACATGGTAGGAAAATCTATTGTTCATGTGACCTTTTTTCTCTATTCAGTCTTCTGTTGTATTTTTGATAAGGTTTAATAAACTTTCCTAACTATGAAAAGTGAGTAGCTATTTCTCATACAAGGAGGCTGCAGACTGCAATGGGGTCTCCCCTCAGTCTCCTCCTCTCCAGGCTGAACAGACCAAGTGACCTCAGCTGCTCCTCATAAGGCTTCCCCTCAAGGCTCTTCACCATCCCTGTGGCCCTCCTTGGATGCTCTCTAATAGTTTATTGTCTTTCCTGTATGGTGGCACCCAGAACTGCACATGGGACTCAGGGTGAGGTCACACCAGCTCAAAGCAGAGCAGCACAATCCCCTGCCCTCAGCCAGAGAACACTATGAGAGATGGTTTTGAAAGCTTTACTGAAATCCAGAAAAATTGTATCAGCTTGCTTCCCTTGATCAACTAGGTGGATTACCTTGTCATAAAAAGAAAATAAGTTTGCCAAGCAGAACTTTCTCCTCATAAGCCCCAGCTGGCTGTGATTGATGACTTCCTCGTCCCATTTTGTGGGGGTGGGTGTGTGTGTGAGCAGAGAGTGCTTTTAGGCCAAAACCAATGCTAATGCAGAAACACCAACAAAAAACAAGAACCACAATATTTAGGTATATATTGACCTCATGTGCCCTTCGATCTGTTACCTACCTGACCTAAATGCACCTACTACCATTATCTAAAACCATTATAGAGTTACCAGTTCCATCAGGTGTATAGTGTATACAGACATGGGTAAAATTGCATCTCATAGTGTTGATTTTCCAGGTTTTACTAAAAAACCCAAATTCAAATGGATTATGATGCTCTGTCTCCTTGACTAACTACTTATTTTTTAACTAATAATTTATGTTATTCCACAGTAGCCATCTGATTTCTTTTTTCCTGTGCTGCAGAAGAAATGCATACATTGAAAATCAAATAGGCCAGAGGGTAAGAAAATAAACGTATTCCTTAAATGTAGTGTAGGTAACATGCTCTCAGTCTTAGCCTAAAATTATCTCAGGATAATGTGTTTGGTTGGACTTTTTTTTTTTCTGAAACCTTATCCTAATCATCTCCTCTCAACTTGGTCCTTGATAAATGAATCAAACCATAATCTTATATCAGATTGTCAAGTGCTGATGTCAGTGCCATTTAACATTTCCTCTGCATTGTCACTGTCTCTTGATTTATTCTTTCTCTGCACTAAAGCAGAATCTTTCTGCAGGGTTGGTGCAAAGGTTTTATTGACCTTTTAAAGGCTTTGGCACAATTTGACCAATAATTTTAAAGCCAGAATGACCTACTGGGTAATTAATTTATTTGGGTTCAGTCTAAAGAAAATTTTCTAATAAATGTTTCCCCATTTGTACATACACAGGGCAGAAAAATGTGAATTAGGAAATGAACATAAGTACTTCAACTAGCATTTGCTTTCCCTTTTTTCCTTTTTTTTTTCAGTCCTTAGTGTAGGTTTCTTTATAGAAGGATAGAAGCTTAATCAGAATTTGCAGTCTATGTGGAGCTCTCATTAAGATAGAGAAAAGGCATTTTTGTTCCAAAGGGCCTCTCCAAGAGAGAGGGAAATTTAACGTCAGATGTTTTTGCAAAGCACAAGAACTGCTTTCCTCCCACATTACCTTTGAACAAGAAGTTTCTGATTTCTTCTGCCTCCTCCTGCAAGTGGAGGATGAATTTAGAGGGGCCAAGTATTCTAGAGTGTCAGCTCTGTCCAGTTATCTCACAAATAAAATTACTTGGCCTTGGATCAGGGTGGAAAATTTGCATCATCAAGTAGCCTTTTCAGAAATATAAATAGAGTAAAAGTCTTTCCCAGTGACACTGATACAAACCCTCTGGATGAGATATGGACATGGTGCACTGGGATCCAAACATTCCTTGGTTAAAAAATTTATGATTTGGCTGTTTTGTTTTACAAGCATGTATTCCCTTCACACTAGTTACTGTAGCACTAGCAGGGTGTCTGCATTAGCTTGGCTTGGAGCAGTAATGCAGTTTTCAGCCAAACCAAGAGCTGCCTAAGGTTGATTAAGTTCTCAGGGTAGTTTTGAAGCATACTCCCTGAATGCCTTTCAAAGAAAATTAAACTGTGCCCTGTGCTTCAAATAAGCTTAATGGGGGCATTGTTTTTGGCTTTGTTCTGTCTGAACCCACCCAGTCATGAGACCAGCTAGCTTGCACTTAAGACTTATTTACCACTGATGGGCTCTGAAACCCTAGAATGCCCCATGACATGCTGAGGAGCTCATATGCTATATAAAGAGGTCAGTGCTCTGTGCAGTGTGCTCATTTACACAGTGTTTATCATTCTTTTAAAATCAGCTTTTAAAATAACCTTACACTCATTAGTGACCAGGAAAACAAATAGACATTGATGATATATTTTAATCACTTAAGCCAAATACTGACATTTTGTTGTCATAAATTCTACTCCTGTTTAAATGAAACTTTCCCAGTCTCCCATATCTTAGCATAGTTTGTCACAAATGACATGCAGCCGATTTTCACTTAAGTTGTTTTACAGATGATTTAGATTGACACTGCTGAGAAGAGCAGCACTCCTACTTCCATCTCTCCCCTGCCTCAGCCTCACTTCCACAGCCAGAAGTGAATTCTATCAGAAAATTAATACTGTGCTCTTGGGTCTGGGGGTTTTGTTGTAGTTGAGACATGTGTTGTGTGTTTTCTGCATTAGGTTTAGTCTGAATCAGTTTTCCAAAGTTTTTTTTTTAGATGTTGTGCTGTGGGGTTTTTGTTTTGGGGTTTGTTTTTTTTTAATATTTTCAGATTATAAATCAGTTAGTGGAAACATGAAATGCAATTTACATTCTTGAAAAAGAGTTATTTTATAATGGTTCTGTGTGAAAGGAGAACTGAAGGCGAGGTTGTTGCAGTCCAGTTTAAGGTAATTCCACATTACTAACAGCATGTATTAGCAGCAAGAGATTAAGAAAAGAGTTTGCACTTAGTTCAAGACATGATTTTACTGAAAATGTAGGTCATGCTAAATTTTCCACATAATTAAACAAAATTAATAAAACTGATTAAGATATATTCCAAGTAGCTTTGAATACCATGCTGTTTTGGAACTCCCTGGAATTGCAAGAATATGAGAGACTACTTGGTGGATATTGGGAAACGAAGTTTTCTTGGCCAAAAAAAAAAAAATCTTTTTTAACAGAACAGCAATGGCAATCTTTGCACACTGTGTGTTCTTTATTAAACTAAAATTCTTACCTATTCAGGAGAAGAGCAAGTTGAAAGCATCCATAAATGAAAATGGTAGAGTAGTTAATTTTTGTGCTGAATAACAAAGTAAGTGCCATACTTATTTCTGAGATTTCAGAAGGAAAATACCAAGTGGTGCAAGTGTTGTAGAGTTTTGCCTTCACGCAGAAAAACAAGAACTGTAGAGATTGTATCTTGATTCAATATTTAAATTAAAATATTCCATTTACATTTTTTATGCATGTGATGCTGTACTAGGGCAGATGACTTTTCTATTTCATAGCAATTGACACAATTCTTAGGATCCCTTTCATGAGATAAATCAAGTAAGAAGATCATGTAAGAGGATAGTCACAAAAGGTAGAGCATGCAGCAGGTTGCAACCATCCTTCAGCCAGCCATTCTCTTGTAATGGAAAAAATAGTTGTAATTATAGTCCTTGCTGCATTATCAGGTGACATGTAATTAATGCACAGCTACTGCTGAAGGCCTTTGGATATTACAGCTGTTATTAAGAGTAACGGCCTATTCACCCTTTTGTTAAGCCAATGACTCATTTAATCTCCCTTTCCCACATACCTCAATTCTTTTACTTTGCTGTCTAAATTTTGAAGAGGATAATCTTCATTCATGTAATTTGAGTTCCAATGACCTAACAAACAACTATGACTTAAGAACAAGAAGAAAATCACTGCTTAAGGCAAGAATTTTGTTAAAACTGAAGGCCAAATTATGTTAAATTTGAAGAGCTTTGCCAGTAGAATGTTCCCCAATTCTGGAATGACTTTGCTTAAATCCTATTACATGAAACTCACTATTGCTGCTCTTCCTCAATTTCTATATGGCAGAAGAGTATTCTTTTCACTTTTAGATGTGGAAATAATGCCTATTTATATGGGTTCTGGTGAGGAAGGAGTACATTAGCAATTACAATATACGTTTATTGTATAAATGTACTAAGAAACCATAGTGACTACATTGCATGAATCAGCAAAGGCATGAGAGAATGCTGTTTGAGGAAAATGCTTTTTACTACATGCAATTGTTTTGATATTAAGATTCCTGACATATTTCAGGTGGGTGAAATTTGATAAGTATTTAGTAAATAATGTTCAATCATTGATAGCTTTTACAAGAACCGAACCACAGAGACATAAAAGATTCTGTATCTCAGTGCATCTATCTGTAAGAATACAATAAAACAGCTTTCACTAACTCTTCCCACTTACGATTAATTTACAAGAGAAATAACATTTAAATTGAAGGAAAAAAAATCTCAGTAAAAAAAAAATCACACAATAATCAAGAAGTGGGATGCTCATCAGTTAGATTAACCATTCATTTTGTCCCAAAGGCATTTGAGAGACAGAGACTAGTTCTTGGATCAATATTGAACTGCAGTAAGACATTGCTGTGCAGCCTCTTATGTCAACATTTTACTAGCTGTTGCCTGTAGTTCATGTAAATCAAAGAGCATTTTGCCTTTTTCCTCTTGCCTTGAGAGGACAAAATAATAGAACATTCATTACTATCATTTCATCTGTAGGTTGCACTTTATAAATAAGACTTCTACTGTGTGTTTTAGAATCATGTGGTGCACTTAAACATTTAGTAAGACATATATTATCTTCTTTATGTTATTTCATCAATACATTAAAGCTGGCAATGTGAATCAACACAATGTTGTTCTCTTTCAATGTGATTTATATTCCATTTTATTTCAGGGAGGTTTTTTACTGTCTCTTAACTCTGCTTGAGGTACTTTGCACATAGCCCAGGATGAGGGCAGAATAATATCCAACTGTTAAATACTATTTTCCTATTCTAGCTGCAATAATATATTTCATGGATATTGCACTAACAAGAGTTAAAGTTTTATTTCAGTGTGGACTTAAATGATCCATTTTCAGTATTTGTTGCTTTGTGCTCTTTCTGAAATTTTGCAATAGCTTCCAATTTAGGAGTCTCTTCTTTTAAAGGTGAGCAAAGCAGAAAGTATTTTACTCCAAGTTAAAAATGCACCTGGATGAGGTACATGGTGATGAGGCACTATAAAAATGCTGATGGAGATCTATCAAGTTAGATGTCACCAAACTGTACTAGAGTACATAGTTTCCAAAAAGTTGTTATCTAGAAAAGAGGACCTGTGGCAGATAACTTTTCCATATTGCTTGTAAACCCTATGCTACACAGCAGTTCTGAACATACTTACTAGATAAATTGACAGGATACTTTGCATAACTGGCAAATTCACAGGCTGTAAGTTTAAAACAAATTAATTTATTGGAATATTGTTATTTGAGTAACACTCATGGGGGGAATTTGATGCTTTCATCAGGGAGACCAGTTGCTCTCTAAATGGTGACACTGTACTCATTGTGAGGGCATCTTCAGCTGGATCAAAGGAGAGCCAGGGAACTGTTATAATCATCCTCCAGCTGACCCTAACAAATACTCCAACATGTACATAATAAATTTCTCTTTATTATCTTCACCTATGTGCAAAAATATATCTGAGGTTTGTAACTACACGCATAGACTGATCTGTGTACCCTTTCCTTCCCTGCACAGGCCAGAACAGTTTCCAGAGATTATTTAAAATTACCAATCCATGTACAGCTTGCACTTCTCCTTCACCTACAGCATAAACTGCTCAGAGGAGTTCCTTGGACTGCCTGGATTGTCAGAGCAATAAATCAGCCAGCATATCTAGATAACACCTAGCTGAAGCACAGCTGGTCTGCCTAGGGCAGTTTCCAAGGAAGTCCCCCCAAGCTCCTGTGTCAGTTCCTTCATTTTTAAGCTGGGTAGGAGTTCAGTCAGTCAGATCAGTTACTGTGCTGCAAGCCAGTCCATTGCCTCATCTTTGCAGAAACTAGTGGGGAAGTGCTCAGCCTGCTGGGGAGGACTGGCAGCGGCTCTGGGCGGGCAGGACCCAGACAGGAAAGTCAGAGCAGGTGGTCAGAGCTGGTGGCAGTAGCCACGGTCAGTCTCTTTGGCCTCCTCATGGTGTCTCATCTGCAGGTCCAGATCAAACCAGGAACCTGAGGCCCTGAGGATCTGGGGCAGGACCAGGGAGGTGCAAGGCTGATGCACACATATTGGCCACAGATTTCAGCTGAGAGACCATGGGTAAGAGCCCAAGCTCAAAGGCACGTGAGCAGAGGAGAGGCAGGAATTTTCAGTCTTCTCACAGCTGTGCTGACAAGGCTGGCACTCAGCCCAAGCCACCAGGCCCTCTGGAGAGGTGACAGTCAGAATTCTAATAGCTACATCATTCTTGTAAGTACAGAGCAAAGAGAAATTTCCCTCTTTTAATGCCATTACAATATAAACTCCACATATCCTGCCAGAGGATTTATTTTTGGCAAAGGATATCCAGAAGCCTTGCCTTGCTGACAATCAAATAAAACCATTCCAGCCTACAATTGGAATGGAAGTGGTGCAAGAGAGCAATGACACAGAGTCATTGTCATCTTACATTTACATTGTCATTTACAGTATGCAAGTAAGAATTTGTTTTTCTGTTTGTATATTGACTTGCCCCTTGAGTTTCATAAATGTTTATCAGAACCCTTTTTTGAGTACTTGTTTGAAGCCAACATAATAAAAAGTAATTTGTCATTTGTTTGCGGATGTTACCAAATTAGTGGTTACCGTGTGACATCTGTGTAACATCTGCTTAACAGATTTCCTACAGGCATAATTACCAACAGCAGTTGCAATCCTGCCACAGAATGTTTCAAGAGAAGCAAAGGAAGTACTTCTACATAAATCATCAAATGGTCTTTAAATAATTCAAATATGAGGTTCTAAAGAAAGACCTTGTAAAGCTAAAGAGTGATCCTGAACTCATGATCCCTTAGAGAGACAGCGTACAGCTCAGCAGTGCGCAACACAGAAATGGAATGATAACTTTGTGTTCTGAACCTCATAAATAAATGTGGACCATTGATACAGGATTCGTTTCAATCATTCTTCCCAAGTGTATATTTCAAAAATAGCTTTTAAATCTTTCATAGCCCTTTATTTAGCCCATGCATTACCAAATGCAAATCTTTTGAATCCTGTAAAACCCGGTCTTCAGGACAGATTGGGAAATGCATTCCCTCTGGAAAGTGTTTATTTTATGGCAAGGATAATAGGCTTTGTAGCCCAGGTAGAGTATGCTATTTATTATCCTTTTCCATAACTCAGCCCTGAAAAGATAATCTATTTATTAAGCTATTTTTTAGTAAAAATGCTATTTAGTATTCAGTTAAATAAAATTTTTTTTTAAAGGGGAGGATGCAATTCAATCTCTAAATTAAGACAAGTCCTGAAACTGAGTAGAAATAGTTTTTATTCTTAGAGATGTATAGTCAAAAAAATACATAAAATTCTTTGGTCAGTGAAAGACTTGGCTCTGTTTTTAAGTCTGTCTTCTGACTGTGTGTAATCAATTGACTGTTGTCAAGAAGATTTCTGCAGTAGCATACACATTCTGTCCTCTTTAAAAGACCTCCTTGACTGAACTGTAAACCATGAGGATCATAACCTGTAAACCTAGGATCATAAAAGGTTTCTGGAAATGTATTTGTGGTTTGGTTTTGGCTTTGGTTAGACAACCTAAGTTAGCTGTTACAAGTAAAATATCAATCACTCCAGAATAGTGTTGCTATTGTTACTCCAGAAAAGCTGCTATTCTAACCTGAAAAAAGGCTAATAAAAGTTAGCCAGGCAGGCTAACTTGGTTTTTAGTACATATTCCCTAGGAACACATTCTGTCAAGTCATAAGTCTTTTCCAATCCTGCAACATAATTCCACAATCTCCTCCCCTTTCAACTACATTTTGCCCCAATCAGTCTCATCGTGCTGGAGCTGTGGCTTCACCAAATCTGTCACGTGTGTCTCTGCACAAGGATCTCTATTCAAGGAGTTTCAGTGCCAAAGCAGTCTCATAAAAGCACATAATGATTTTTGTACCATTATAGACTTACTGCAGTAGTGACTTCTTTTGCAGGCCATAGCTTGACACCTTGAGCTCTGACAGTGCATCAAATGACCTTTAGAAGGTCATGTTTTCCTCTTCTTCTGAAGAGATTTGATCAATGATTTAGAGATTAAAATTCTACAGCTCCTTATATATTTTTGGAGATGTCTATTTTTCAAGCACTGATGAATATTGTACCTTCATTTCTAAAGTATAAATGGAAGTTCTAATTGTGGCGTGCTGATTGACATTTTGTAGTAGAAAGCAGCATTACACTGAAAGTGTTGATGTTTTAATCACAACTTAATATTGCCAAAAAATACTCATTTCAGGTAGTGATGTTACAGCCTTACACCAATTAAAACCATAAATCAATTGAAGCTAAATATATCTCTCCTTTGGAGGATAAAGCTGCTGTTTATGGATTTGATGCTTTTATCAATGGAAAACTCATCACTGGAGAGATAAAATATTGTACTTTGCCTTTGATGTAGTTCCTTCAATCTCAAGATCTGAAACCACTTAATTAGTAATGAAGATGTACAATGCTAATCTTAGTTTCACATCTTCTGTTGTTGCCATTTAGCAGTATTTCAATGTAGGCATGTCATTTAAGAGAATATTGGCTAAGTTTTCTGTCTATAGAGATTAAATTATTTATTTTGAAAAAATCTTTCATAGGTTAAAGAAAAGAGTGGTGAATCAAAAGAATAGGTAATATCAAAAAGCTATTAGGGTGATAGAGCTTAGCAAATGGACCAAAATGCACCAGTATGTTCAATATCATGGCTTAGCGCCGACCAGAAAATTTACAATTGTCCATTTACAGATTCCTTGTTGAGTCGTGTCTTTATTGAGAAGAGGACTTAATTAGACTATATATTTGATACCATTCATCAGGTTTTGCCAGAAATTAAGGAATTATGAAAAGTTTGACATTTCATATTATTATTATCAATTCAACACTTCATCAAAAACAAATAGTAGTTTCTGGTTTAGCTTTTAGTTTCAGTGTCTCTAAACACTAATCAGATCATTGTTTTGGAAAACATGGGCTTTAATGAGATCATTAAATCTTGTTTCTGGTTTTTGGGTTGGGGTTTTCTTAGGATATTTTTGTAATAAGTGTTGGAAGTTAATCTTCATGTTCTACAGTTTTGATCTAATCACCTATGTCACTACACTGAGTTTTCAGAATCGCTGCTTTCATGTGCCAGCTTCTGTGTCACTATGGCAACAGGACAAAGCATTGAATGAAAACACGCAGGTTTGTTAAAACACAGTCTTAAAATAACCTCTTGTTAAGGAGCAAAAGTTCCATGCCTGGAGGAATGTAGTTACACAAGAGACTTAAATAAGCTTATGATTGTTTTCCTTTCAATTTCTCCTCTTTTGTCTGAGGATAATTGTTTGTAATCATTCTTGTCATAAAGCAACTAAACCATGAACTTAGGCTTGCTGTGATTGGTAGAAGGCTTTGTAACTATCTCTGGGGTTGTATTTGCTCCTGTAGGACTTGGAAAGTTCACTTGTGTTGGCACAACTCTGCTGTGTCTGTGCTGCTGTTTCTCCTTTGGCCTGCACCTCTGTCTGCAAAATGGGAGGTGGTTTGACAACATCATGTGGTGTCTTGTGTCTTTTTGTATCTTAAGTGTATTATTTAACCTAGCAAATTGCTTTTTTAATGCTATTGTGGAAGTAAACTAAGAAGCAAGGTCATAGCAAATTAAAGCTAAAAAAGAAAAAAAAAAGACATGCAGATTTACCAGTGAGGTTTGGAACAGTTAGCCAGGGAATATTATGAACTCACCTTCTTTGAAATCCGGTCCGGCTGGCTGTTAAAAAGCTTTGCTTTAGAAAATAAATGTAATGTGTTAAAGAGGAGATCATGCCAAATCACCTCTTGATCCATTCTAACCTTTTAAGCTATGAATACCCATAATGAATTAATATGGTTATTCTTTGGGTAGCCTAGGAACAAAAATTTGTCTAACAAATTTGGTATTCCCTGCTTTTGTTTAAAAAGTTTAAAAGGACAGAAAACATAGCTCCTTCTCATAGATTTGTCATGGCATGCAGATTAAACATCAAATTCCCTGGAATGTCATCCATGTTCTTTTTTTTTTTTTTTCTCTTATTTAGTGGATTTTCCATACCGATAGATATGGGTATTGGCATACCATTCAATATTAAAAACATACATAGCTGTACAGATAAAGGTAAATGAATTTCACTGTAGCCATGCTTCTGCCTTGGAAGTTCTGTTGTTATTTAAAATGGAAGTTTTATCCTAGAAAACACTTCTGTCTCGTCCCTTTGGCTTTACTGTTCATTCTACAAGCAGCTTGGTTCTCTGTTCTTCTCAGCCAAAAATTTCTGTTGTGCTTGAAGCCTTTCTGGTTTATCTTCTTATCTAAAAGCACATTGGGGAAAGTGAGTGATGTTTTAAAGAACATAAAGTATAAATGGAAACTGTACTTTGTAGACTTGCTATAACCTCTTTGGGAACAGGCCTTGGGAACTACCTCTATTAAATCTACTGTTGGCATTCTCTGTTGTTACAAAATAATTAATATTCACTGTCTTGTTAGTAAATAAATATTTAAGTGGGGGGTTTCTTTGTCTTCTAGAAGACAAACTGCCAGGCTGTAATTAAATTTTTTAATGAGGTTTTGTTCTAAATATCTAGATTTCTCAGATGTACCTGCCTCAAAAGTGGGTAGAGAAACATCCCAACAAAATGAGAGATATAATGCATAACTTGTACTGTTCATAATGTAACAATGAATATGGTAAAACATCATAAACATGAGCAGCTTAGTTTTGATGAGTATTTCACACCACGGAAGGGAATGCATTTTGATTAATTTTCCTAAGCTGAGCATTCTCCAGAAATTAATTTTCTTTTCAGTCGCACAGAATCTTTTGGAGTTTTTTTATCCTTTGCCTCATACAAGTAAAATGTGTAAAAACATTGTCCAATCATTTCTGGTAAATCACAGTTTTTTCCCAACTGTTGTGCTGCTGTTTGTATTTCCTAGAAATGTCACTACAGTGTTTGACACAGATGTTGCATTTGGAGCAGTGGATGTGAACAAACAAGTTACAGCTGAGGCTGGAACTAAGTGGCATCTATGAGTCATGTAATTGCTACACTAATTAAATATAAACAAATTATTAAACCATTACACTTTTAGGACTGTATTTACAATTTATGCATAAATATTTATAGAATCTGTCAGTATTTTATTCTGAGGCATTTGGCCTTCCTAGATTTTGCATTCTGCTGTAGTTGCTGCTGCTGCAGTGATTTTTCTCAAAGGTATTTGAATCTTTTTCACTAAAAAGTGAAAAGGACATAGGTGGTACTTCTAGCACTCTGAAGCACCCACAAACAGAATCCAGGTATGGCTGTGTTACAGAAAAGCTCATTATCACCACTGGAAAACATTAATAAAAGGTTAGGTAGGAAAGCAGAGATCAATTCAACCCCTCTTTCACTCACAGAAACTCCTTGTCTGAGAAATACCCCTAAAACTCAAGAGAGTATCTTAAAATATGTGATTCCAAGTTATTATTGTCCCACACATTTATGAAGTCCTGACACTTTTAGTTCTTTTCAGCTCCTTTTTATATATTTTTTTCCTTACATAAGATAAAATGCTGCAGAGGTAAAAGGCAAAGTCTCCACATGACTAATCTGTCCATCCGCTGTTGAAATTGATTAAAATAAGTGAGATGACAGATAATATTTTCTTTCCAACCATCATGTCTTTTTCTTTACTTCCTTTTCATCAGTGTTGCTTAGTTTAAATGTATTAGTTTTGGGATTTCTTTCTGATGGCTGCAATAATACAGCAAGTCCCTCAAGGAAAGGAGAAAGTGATTCCTATTCCTTCCCTAGTGGAAACACTTTCGTTCTTCAGGCATTTCATTGTTCCAGTTTTGAAAAGCTTTGTTTTTTATAGCATCTCTGTTCTTAGCAAGGACAGTATGCACTTCTGATTTACATATTCTTTTTAATTCTAGTACTTCTCAAAAACTGATGGTGGCAGTGATGACTAAAATATTATATCTGTGATTTTTTTAAGATTTAGAATCAGTCTGTTTGCAGAAGAGTAAATTGGATAAGAACATAAAACCACAAAATTCCTTTTTCAGTTTTTCATGTGATACCTGGGATATAGGTAAAGGACAGGTAATTTTCACTTTTCAGGCATTTGAAGTAAATGACACATATATTTGTTAAAACTCTAAAATATAGCTGTATTCTGCTCTTATTCCAAAATAAGAATAATGAAGATGTCTGAGTACACTTGTAATGAAATAATATTTGTCCACTGCCCTGATGATTTTGCTTCTCTTCCTGTAAGCTTGCATGCTTCTGTTTCAACCAGAGTTTGAAACAGCATTTGAAAAGCAGCTGTCCAATGAAATTATTATTGTGATATATTGCTCCAATTCTATGGCAGGTTCAGCTCTACACCAAGCAAAGCCAATTGCTTTACATGTTTTGGATTATTTTTTTTTTTCAGAGAAAGAATGAATACAGTCAAAGTTGGCTTGAAATAGAAGTTCTTCTTGAAATACAGTTCCTCTATTTACTTTTTACTGAGGAGCCAGCTGTTACTTTCTTGTCATGGCCTAATTTTATGCATATTGTTATTATCAAACCAGCAAAGCACACTGAACCACAACCAGGAATGTTTGTAATACTTCTATTCTGATATTCAGTCATAAATCTTAAGCTTGTGTTTCCATATCATTGCTCCATGCTTAATATTTTAATGGTCTTAAAATCAGTCTTTACTCACAGATTTCACAGAATTTTCTTCATTTTCCATGAACATCGTACATGATTTGGCATTACTGAAGGGTTTTACTACAGTAAGTAAATAAATTTGGTTATATTCTAAAGAATGCTTTGTATGGAATGCTTATCATTGCAAGACTCTAATAGGCAACTTTGTTTTTTCTTTAGGCCAGCTTTTAAAATTTAGTCTAATAAAATTAGACTATTAGTTTAATTTAGTCTATTTGAAGTAAATTTGCCCTGATAACAAGCACAGTCACATCAGGATATTATTTCCCCCTAAATATATCTTTTGAAGTTTTATACCTCTCATTGCTTGCTCATAGCAGAAATTACTTGTTTTTTTCTGAAATCTGTAATTTGTAACTGAAGGCTGCATTTAGACCAAATAACATTTGGTGAAAAGGAAAATGGTTTTGCCACCAAAATGCTTTTAGTGGCAAAAACAGACACAAACTGCAAAATTCCAACAGCCCATTACCAAGGTTAGTGTGAAACCAGGAGCATGTTTGACAAACCACTAATGTGAATTCTCTCCCTAGGAGTCGTTGCATGGTGAAACAATTAACTGGCATTAGGCAAATGCTGGCTTAAAGGCCTTTGCAGAAAGTACCTTTGTTGTCAAGAAATCATTCAAACAGTAATGTTGCTTCCCTTTTCTTCTTCCTTGGTTCCAAATGGAAAAGAAAAGCTACTGCCATTGATTGCTACTGTTCTTGTGCTTGTGCTAGAGTTCACAAGATGCACAAAGGAATGGAAAGGGACAGTTTTCAAAACACTAATGAAATTGGAAGATTCATCTAATTGAAGGTGTGCATTTAAAAAAAATCTTATCTATAAATCCTCCCAACAGACAAAAATGAGTATCATCATGAAGATTCAATGGCTATATTAAAGAATATTATAACCAATATATAATAGATTCCTTGTGCTAAAAGAGGAAAATGTATACACTTCAGACTTTACTGGGCATGTAGGAAAAGGATACAGAAACAGTCAGGAGAGCCCTGGAAATCTGCCTTCCTCTTTTGAGGAACTACATTACTCATTCTGCATCAGATGGTATTTAAACATGCTGGATCAGCATACTATAGAAAATTTTGTCTTTAAAATAATTATCATTAGAAGAAATTATTTTTTCCTGCTCCTTTGGTGGACTTATAGGGTTCTATTATAATGATACTTTATTTCTACTCACAGTGGTGTTCACTGGGCTTTTGTGTTGATGAAGAAAGCAATAGAGTTGGTAAGAAGGCAATTTCCATCTATTTGCTATCAAGCTGAACTTGGGAAAGACTGGGATTCAAGGAGATAATGGATATCAACTTTATCTAAAATGAATTATCCTTCTGCATAAAATATTTAATGCCATCATTCTTTAAGATAATAACAGAGTTAGCTTTCCTTGCAGTTTAACATACAATGTTTAAGTTGAGGACATTTGATCTTATATTGTTACAAAATATTAACTTTCAAAGTCACACACTTTAAGGTATGGAAACAAAGAGTCTTACAGTTATTAAGTCTTGTTTTTAAATATATGTCACATTTTACTTACCTGTAACTGTTTAAAATACCTTAATATTTAATTTTTCATGCTAATTTCTGGTTTGTAGCACATTGTAAAGTACTTTGATAATACCTTTGTTTCGATTTCTTCTAAAATCTCATCTACTTAGATGGCACAGTAAAGAAAGCATAATGTAGCAATTCTGTGAAGTATGGCAGATGTTTTGGCAGATACAAGAGTGTGATTAACAAGGAACTAATAAATATCTTTATAACATATCAGTGTTCTTAATTGGGTGGTTTTGTAATTCCTACAGTGTGCCCCGAAATGCAAACAGCAGAATGGATATTTTTCTACTGCACTGCTTTTCTTACTGATCATGGATTTATTTGTGAATACATAGGTCAGTTTCGTTAGGAGGAAAGAGTTCTCTCTTTCTTTCCTGTTGTTACTCTGTATTCTGGTTTTATGCTGATTAATTTATTTTATTTTATACCAGACCAAACACTGTAGCCTAATAAAAAAACTAGACTAACATTTATTTTAATTTAATGGGCTTTTCATAGGTGTTTAATGAATACACTACATCTTCTAAATTAAGGAGCTGCACAGAAGAACAACACTTTGGTACCTGATGAAATGTAGTTGGAGACAGCACAACGGCTTGCACTGAGGGATCAAGTGGGTGTGGGGCATACTCCACACTTGTTTGTCCATCCTTTGAAAATATTCAGAAGCAGGGGATTCAGCAGTACCATAGTAATGCCTGATACTGCCCTTGCAAATGAGGAATGCTGCCCAGCAGTTACACAGAACTAAGAGGTTACTAAGGAAAACTGCAGAACCTTTTCCATAGATGTTTTCCTGAGAATTTAAACAAACAGGCTAAGGGTGGAGTAAATACACTTGACCACATAGGGACCTTGCCAGGAGGGATATCCCAATGTCCTTTTGTTTCTAAGTTGCTCTGAATCCTTCTTCTCAAGATGGAAGACACTGGCTCTTCTTAGTAACAATGCAAAGGCAATAGTTGTACTACACTATGAGAAGAGCCAGGGTATGGCTTTCTTAAAAATTAGAAAGATTCCTTAATAGAGACCATGATAAACTAGCTTCCAAATCTGCTGTTCAGTCTTCGCATGGTCAATTGCTCCATTACTAGAGTTTCCTTAGAAAGCAAGTGCTGGCAAAAATAGGAAGAACTTTTGTTTTTCTTCAGTACATCTGTCACTCTTGCAGCAATACATCCCACATGGGTGTGTGTGTTTGGAAGATACACATTCACACTAAAAGCTGAGTTTTGGGTCAGTGATGTATGTTCCCTAAGGATCTGTTTCTGAGATCCAATATGTCACAGACACATTTTATGAAAAATCCTTTCCTTAGGATTTTTTCTCCTGAGAAGCTGAGAGGCCTCAGGAACAAAATGTAAACAATGGTTATCTGGTGCTGTGGAATGCAACAGGTGCATCTGTGATTGGTCTCATGTGGCTGTTTCTAATTAATGGCCAATCACAGTCAGCTAGCTCGGACTCTCTGTCCGAGACACAAACCTTTGTTATGATTCATTCCTTTTTCTATTTTTAGCTAGTCTTCTGATGAAATCCTTTCTTCTATTCTTTTAGTATAGTTTTAGTATAATATATATCATAAAATAAGAAATCAAGCCTTCTGAAACACAGAGTCAACATTCTCGTCTCTTCCCTCATCCTAACACCCCTGCGAACACTGTCACACCAATATACTGACACTCTGGCTCTAGCAAAAGGCAGTGGAATAAGCAAATAGTGTATGATTTATTTGCTTTTTCTTACAAGACTTCTATTTCCTTCCTCCTACATGTTACATAAAAAAGCTACGCTTGCCAAGTGCTTTAACATGCAAAATACTATGAATTAAAAGCAGTTCTTTGTCCTTAGTAAGAAACCCTATCAATGCCACAGCAAGACCTTGTCCTGAGATGTCCATGTACATCTTTCTTGTGCATTTCTCCAAAACTTCATCCATCTGAGGGCAAAGAATACCTTTGATCCAACAAGTCGAAGTGGAAGGTGCTGCATTTGGATTCGGAAGATCCCAAGCATGGGAGAAGAACTCACTGGGAGCAGCCCTGCTGAGAAGGACTTGGGGGTGCTGGAGGATGAGAGGCTGGCCATGAGCTGTCAGTGTGCTCCCACAGCCCAGAGAGCCAAACGTGTCCTGGGCTGCATCCAGTGTGGGCAGCAGGGCCAGGGAGGGGATTCTGCCCCTCTGCTCTGCTCAGAGCCACCTGCAGGGCTGCATCAGCTCTGGGGCACCAGCACAGGGAGGACAGGGACCTGCTGGAGTTGGTACAGAGGAGGGACACTGGCATGATCAGAGGGATGGAGGAAGACAGGCTGAGGGGGTGAGGATTGTTCAGTCTGGAGAAGACTCCAGAGAGAGCTCGTAGCACCTTCCCGTACCTAAAGGGGGATTACAGAAACGAGGAAGAGTGACGGGCAGATAGCGATAGGGCAAGGGGGGATGATGCTTTTAAACTACAGAGAAGAGATTTAGATTAGATGTGAGGAAGGAATTCTTCCCTGTGAGGGCGGTAGGCACTGACACAGGCTGCCTAGAGAAGCTGTGGATGCCCCACGACTGGAAGTGCCCAAGGCCACAGAGAAGCCGCGGCTGCCCCATGCCCGGAGGTGCCCGCGGCCAGGTCGGACGTGGCTGGGAGGCCGCCGTTCCCATGGGAGCTGTCCCTGTCGCTATCCCTGGGCGGAGCCGTCCCCAGCCGCGGCCGAGGCTGCACCGGGACGCTCCCTCAGGCCCCTCCCAAGCCCCGCCCAGCGGCGGCGGCGCGGAGGGCACGCGGCCCCGTGCGTCACGGGCTGCGCGCGCGGCCATTGGCCGTGGCGGCCGCTGCCCCGCCCCCCGCGCCGGCCGCGGATGTCGCAGCCGCTTTGCGCCCTTGTCGTTCGAAACTCGGCCCAAGATGGCGGCGGCGGCGGCCGGGAGCGGGGCTGAGGCGGCGGCGGCGGCCAGGCTGGAGGGGGCGGAGGGAGAGGAGGAGACGGCGGCGGCCGCGGCGGCGGAGGATGGGGAGGGCGGGGAGGAAGACGGCGGCAGGACGGGCAAAGCGGGCAAAGCGACGGGCTCTGCGGCAGCAGGCGGCGGGGAGGCTGGCGAGAGCGAGGAGGACGAGGAGGAGGGGGAGGACGTGTTCGAGGTGGAGAAGATCCTGGACGTGAAGAACGAGGGGGTGAGTGCGCGGCTCGCTGGCACCGGGCCGCGGGGGCACGGGAAAAGGGTAATCCCGATAGGGGTGCAGCGTGAGCTGTGCTGTGCACGGCTCTGCAAGGAGGCTTTCTGTGCCCTGCTCCGGATTCTGTGCCCTCTGCCAAAGACAGATCTCTGCTAAGTTGTTGGGTTTTGTCTGCATTGTTAAACTGCTCTTGGCTCTTGACGCCGAGCTGCGGCACTGTTCTGGTGCGAAATGTTTTAGCGCAGAGATGGGCAGGGTTGGATAGAGCTGTGAGCTTAGAGGTGTTTTCAAGGTATGTTGCCAGGGACCACGGTCACAGATAAACCGGGAAAGACCTGAAATAACAGTCTTCTCCTAATTGAAATAATAAGCTGTAGTCATCTTGTATTGTTTAAAATGAAATACCAGGCCTTGATTTGTTTCTTTGAAACCCCTAGACTGGTTGAAGTTTTTTAAAAATTTTCCTAAACCTCAAATAGAAAAAATAATTAACACAGGGGTTTTCTTAAATTATTTTGTGCCTGAAAGATTTTTATTTTAACTAATTGATGCTTTTTAGTTTTAGGCTTCAGTCTATGACATTATAAAAATCTGTCAATTTCATGTAAAAGGTCAGAGTCTTGAAACCCTTAGTCTGGAGAGCCTTCAGATCAGCATTTTCTTCGATATTTGTGATGTTATTAAATTGTACCTTAGCTGAAGTATGTTGATGTCTTAAGATTATGTTGTGCTTTCAGGGTAATACAGTATTTATAGAAGTGAAGTGTTGGTCAATATCAGTTAGGCTTGAAAACAAGAGGATTCCCTTTTTTTTTTTTTTTAAATTCTTTCCACCCACCTCCAAGTGATGGAACCTGAAGTCTGTAGGTGGTCATGGTGGTGAGACATTAGAGAGTACTGGGATACATCAAGTACCATCTCTTAAAAGTGTCATTGGCACGTGGTGGTGACAGGGTGTCTCTTTTCCCTCCCCTCCAAGCAGCCCGTTCTGCAGCACATCCTGAGCTCTGCGTGCCCGAGTTTTCCAGGCTGGGTCAGCTCCAGCGAGTGGGTGCAGCCAGCACATGGGGATTGTGGCTTTGTGCCTGAGCTCCAAGCTCATCAGGTGCCCTCTCAGTTGCATCCCTGGTGATGGGATGAGGGACAGCACTCCTGGGTTGGGATTGGGCTGGGGAGTTAGACCTGTGCATAAATAAAACATTAACGTGACCTACTTAAGAGAGCAAGCAGTGAAAGTTTGGCAGTGTCGTCAGTGTATCTATAAAGCTTTTCGTTCTGCACCTCAGTTATACTCCAACAACAGGCTCTGGTGCAAATTGTGATGTTCCCCAGTGGAAGTGGGAAATTTTAACTGTGCTGTTTAATGGCAGGGTGGTATCCTTTTCCATACAAGTTGGTTCTAGCTCATCACTAGGTCTCACAGAAGCTAGTGCAGTATAAAAATGCTTGGAAGCATTCAGTTTTTTCTAAGTGATAACAGAAGAAAAAAAAAACTAATACTGAGTGAGAGTGTTGATAGGTGAGTGTAAGACTGTGCCTCTTAGGTGGGAGAATCACTCTTCTGCCTTCACTTAAGCTGAATTTTGTGAAACTATCCTAAGTTGCATTTTTCTGTCACTCTCCATGTACAGGATATAGTCATTCAGCAGCCGAATGGTTTTGCATTTGCATTAGACTTCATGTAACTTTCTCAATTACTGAAAAAAGGACTTGTAGCTTATATTAGTACCTGAATTACAAGGATGTTCCTAACTGCACCTAGCCAAAGTCCTGCATCTGAAAGGGAATAGCCCTGTGCCAGCAGGCCGGTGAGAGTCCAGCTGGCTAGGACACAGATTTGCAGGAAAGGAGCTGGGAGTCCCCACAGGCAAGTGAGGTGAACATGAGTCAGCAGTTCCTGCAGCGAAGGAGGCCAGCAGCACCCAGGAGTGTAGCCAGGAGATCGAGAGATGCTTCATTCTCTCTTCTCAGACTGCTGAGAAGCATCCTGAGTAGCATATGAAGCTCTGAGCTCCCCAGGACAGAAAGACATACATACCAGAGAGGAGGGTAATGAAAACAGGAAGCTGAGAGCTGGATTTGCTTTGCCATAAGAAGAGAATCAGGGGAGATCAGAGTAACATCTGTATCTGACAGGGGGATGTGGGGAGGACAGAATCAGATCTTTCCTGGGGGTGCACAGGGAAAGGATGTGACAGTCAGAGGACACAAGCCTGAACACAAGGACACCTGCATAGATACACTGACTGGGCAGATACCTGAGCAGCCTGATGGAGGCAGTCCTGCTTTGAGAGGGCATTTTACTTGTTAGCTCAGGAAATCCTTTGTAACCTAACACACTCTGTGACTGTAATGAGGAAGTTACTGGTTGCTTATTTTGTAAGTAACCCCAATAGAAGAAAGAGGAGAGGGGAATATGATTTTGGAAACTTAACTCCTAAATCAAGAGAGATGGGTTAAGCTAAATTCTAAGAGAAATGTTAAAACTAAGGTGTTTGAATACAGCCTGTTTATTTATTTATTTAGATGTCTGTGAAGCAAAATACAGAAGATTATAAATAGGGTTGGTCAGTTGGTTGCTGAGGTTTCGTGGCATGTTTATACACTTGGTCAAAGGTTAATTATGCTCAGGCAAAAATTTATGCATAAACATTTAACAGTAAGTGCCAATTGGCAATTCTTCCTGAAGCTTTTTTTCTCCAGGCTTGGTGAGCGCCATAAGGTCTTTCAGAGCATTATCAGTCCATGTGTGAAAGTGAGAGCTACTATTTTGCCTCTCCAAAGGTGCTTTCCTAAGTACATTTGCTATAAAAATAATTTTTTAATGGTAACGAACTTTGTAATTTAGTAGAAAAAACTAGATAGAGACTGCAAGGTGCAATTTTATCCCTCAGTGAAGTTCAATAATGTTGAAACAATTGGTCTCAGATTTTTGTATGTAATCTACCAAATTCTCTGTAACTAGCTCCACTGAGATGTACACACTCAGATTTTTGTCTAGGTTTAACCTGATTTAATTGCTGGGGTTTTTTTTCCTTATTGTTGGTATTTCAGTTTATCAAGAATAGAATTGATTACAAATATAGCATAAATTATAAATTTCAATATGGAACTTGGTGAGTGGTGGTACTTCATTAGAAGTCTTAAGGATTTATATGAAGTTATTCAGCAAAGAGAAAACCATCAGTCTTGAAATTTTTATGGAAGAAATATTAAAACTTGAAAAAAAATCGTTTCATAAGTGTCAGAAAACCCATTTTGATAAACTCACTAGGAATTTATGATATGTACATTGCAGCTGTGGTTCTGAACAAATGTTAGATACTGGAAGTATTTTGGATAAAACCGTTCCAACTACAGAAATACTGATTTGTGTATGCACAAAATTGTGTATCCACTGACATGCTCAAGAACTGACTAGCTGATGCAATACTGTGCTCTATTGTGTTAAATGCTGTGGGTTTTTCTTACAGGGGAAAACTCTCTATAAAGTGCGGTGGAAAGGATACACCTCTGATGATGATACGTGGGAACCAGAGGCTCACTTGGAAGACTGCAAAGAAGTGCTTCTTGAATTCAGAAAAAAGATTGTGGATAACAAGCCTAAATCTGTTAAAAAAGAAATACAGGTGTGTTTCAACTTCAGCATCTTACCCTGGAGACATAATCCCTATCTAGACTCTACTAATGAGAGGAGGGGAGAAGGGAAGGCATTTGAAACGTGGAATTAAAAAATCTCATCCAAAACTTTGTTGTTTCTTGTGAAACTTAATATTGTTGCTGTTCTCTGGTAGGGATTTTTTTTTGTTGTCAAGTTTGCTTGTAGACTGAATCCATCTAAACTTCAATTTCATTTCTAATGGGACTATGTAAGTAATGTATGGTCATTTTAGTTTGTTTTTGACAATATAAATAACCCCATTTCCCTACCCACATGCATATTGTCTTGTCACTGAAGCGGGGCACAGTGTTCCAGTCATCCTCCTGCTTTCTGTAGGAGATCAGTGAGTTTGAACATGGAATCATTAAGTTTGGTAAGAGAGGAATACAGAAAGATTAGATGCCAGAGGGTAGAATATAGCTTTTTTTCTCTTCTTTTTAACAGCTCAGTTAGCCTGTAAAAGCAGTATAAAGATCCTTTTTGGAAACTGGTACCCTGCTTCTGGGAAACCTGTAGGTAAATCCTACAAAATCAAATCAATTGTTTTTAATCAAAATCACTCAGAATTGTTCTGTTCTAGAATACGGTGGTTGGATGTGTAATTGGTTTACTTGAATTGTGTGTGTGTTGATTCTCATCCAAGCAGTTAGTTATGTAATTTAGGTAAGTAAGCTAGAATTGTATTAGCACATGTTGCAGTTTGGCAATGAGGAATGCTCTTGGCAGGGATCAAAAGATTAAAATGCTTAAAAATTTATTTTTCCCAAGCACGACCACTACCATTTTTGTATGCTTTGTACCAAAGTGATAGTTTATTGGGGAAGGAAAAACTTTTAATTTTTTTTCTTTACCTTTTAGAAACCACTTCTAAATGATGATATATTTGAAGCAGAGTCTGACAGCGACTTGCAAAGTGAAACAAAAGATGATGATGTTTCACCAAAGAAGAAAAAGAAGAAGTCAAAAGAGGGAGAGGATAAAAGTTCAGATGACCTGAAGAAGAAAAAATCTAAGTCTCCAAAAGCCAAGGAAAAACCCAGAACAGAATGTGAAAATTCCTCAGATACTTTGGTTTTAGATTCAAAGCCAAAAAAAAGGACTTTAGAAACTAAGGAGGATTCAAAGGACCCAAAGAAGCAAAGGAAAGAAGATACTAAAGAAATCAAGAAAAAGAAGGGAGAAGATTTAAAAATAAAATCTAAAGAAGATTCTAAAGAAAATAAAAAATCACAGAAGTATGGAGATGTTCAGTTGGACTCAGAATCAAGTCCTGTGGATGATTCCGTTTCTCAAGTGACTTATAATGAAAATTCAAACATAAATTCTGAAAATAAAGATGAGAAACAAAAGGTAATAAGTGGAGAAGAGAGATTGGAACACGAAATTGATGAAAAAGATGGCATTCCTGATAAATATCTTGATGGATCAGCAAGTAATGAAGATGATGGTATTGATACTAGGGCTAAAAGAAAGAAGAAGAAAATTCAGAAAGCAGAAGACTGTAGAGAAGAAGATGGAAAAGTAGAAATTCAGGATAGTCATTTAGAGAAGAAGAGCATGCACAAAAAGCAAACAGGTCAAGAAAAAGTACCAGGAGAGTTGGAGATAGTGTCACCTGCTCCTTCACCAGTGCAGAAGGGTGTGAAATTGAGCGCGGATGAAAGGGTGTGCAGGCCTATGGATTCCCCTGGGGAGGTAAGCACGGTTAGCGTGGGCCCTGGGGGTAATATCAGTCATCTTCAAGGTACACATACCTCAAACCATGACTGTTCATGAAGGCAAAGAGAAAAGTATAAATTGGAAAGGTACTGAGCTGCATGAGCTTAAAGAAACACCCACTGCACAATGTATAACAGAGACTGGGAAATGTCTGGATTCTGAACACTCTAAGGGGGGAAATGCTTTAGGGAAGGAGAGCACAAATGTGAAAGGATAAATGTCTCCCATTTACTGTGTCTTCTTAGAATGACATTTCCTGTTCTTGCAAGGCATGCTGTTATTTTTAGCTTTGTTTGTGCCCACCTTCAGGAGTTTCCCCATCTGACTTTTTTCTACTTGTGTAGTAAGGCAGAACAGTGTTGAGCAACACTTGCTCTCTCAGGCACTGGCCATTCCAAAAGGGATTACCTGTGGTTGCACCTACCTGAGAACTGGAATGCTGAAATCACTTCTAAAAGCCAGATCTCCCAAATAATTGTGTAACAAGCTTGTCTTTTTAGAATTCCTGCAGTGCTTATAGCAAATGTTTCGTTTCATGACATGGTTTCATATTAAATAGAAATGCTGTACCTGTTGTAAGAAATAAGCTAAGCAAATACCAGGATATTTATTGTTCCTTATTTAATAGAGTAGTGCTTTAAGAAAAGCAGTATTGTAAAGGCAAAAGAAGAAAATGATGACAAAAATAAGTATTTTTTTGTAATGTTTCTGGGAGTATAATTTCTTCCATCTGCTTCAGCCTGTTCTAATACAGTTTGCAGTTCATAAAACATTGTCTGCTCAGAGCAGCCATGTTCTGATTTAACAGGATTGCAGTCAAATCACATTGATACTTATTAGACTGTATGCCACTTCTGAGACCATAATTCCATGGTAGGAAGTTCTTCTGCAGGTTCAGCAGTGGTCCTCTGCTTGTGATTATCCTGTGTATGGAGTAGGTCACCTTAAATAAGTTATTTTGGGGATAGAGAATTATGTGTCATAATCTCAGAGTAGAGCTACACAGAAGAGTGTGTTTGCAGGATCTTAGTGTTGAAAGTTCTGGAAAACAAGGAATTACTGTGAGGCATAGGCCAGTTTCAGAAGGCTATTTAATTAGTTGAAGTGATATGGTCCTTTATTACCCAAATGGTTTACTTACAGTTGAAGGCTAAAGTGTTTGTGAGAGAAAGACAAGAATAGAAAAAAATCTTTGGAATTCTGTTCTATTTACCAGTAGTGTAAAAATCCTGTCACCTTGACCATGAATGAATGAACAGCAGGGTTTGCCTGTGGCTCTTCAGTCAGCATTCTCAGTGAGTTATCTCTGTGCTTTTCTCGTGGTTGTGCTCCAAGGAAGGTCGTGCTCTGAGGTACCAGCAAAGTATGGAAGGCATTCTGCTCCTTGCTTCTGAGCGTAGAAGGCTTAAGCAGTGTTTGCTGTAACTGGTTAGTTATTCTCTGCAGCAGCTGTGGGCTTGCATGGGTAGGTTTGGTGGAGAGTTCTGCAGGGTATTTTTTGTTCACTAAATTATTGGCCCAGACAAGATGATACCTTTCAAAGAAAATCATCACGTATATTTCAGGTACCTGTCTTTCCTTATGTAACTCTGCTTATGGAGCACCAGGCATGTCAATTTATAACACAGTATTTTCTGTTTGGGGCCAGTCTGCACGCTGACCCATTCCTTCCATTTCGTTTGCATCAAAAAAAAAAAAAAGGATATGTTCTGCATCTGATCAGCATTAGAAATCTGGAATAGAATTCTGATTTTAACTGGAATAGAATTCTGATTTTAACTGGAATAGAATTCTGATTTTAACTGGAATAGTATACTGATTTTAACTAGAATAGAGTACTGATTTTAACAGCCCCACTGTAGCACGTATCTGGTAGTCCCTTTAGTAAGTTGTGGATTTCCTCTTAAAGACTGAGCATCTGGCAGGATGAACAGCTGCCTGTGTTTGCATTAATCACATCAGTGATCAAAAGCCAAGGTTTGTGGAGGGAAGGGGGGGTGGTGAGGAAAGCAATTAAATGTCTCAGCTCTGCTAATACATAATGATACACCAAATTAATCTGGTTTAATTAAGGTTTTTGCTCTGTCACATGGTAGCATATATGTAAATTTTTGTGAGGACTTCTTTTGGGGCAGTTTGTCAGAAAGACAGTGCTACTCTCTTTGCCAGGTTAGTGTCAGAGACTGATACAAAGCCATGCCAAGGAGCCTTGTCCAACCTACTCTGCAGTGAATTTGGTGAGTGGAGAGAGAGAGGATTACAGAAGGTGAAAGGCAAACTTTGGTAGAGAAAGCTGGCTTCCATTTTGGCAAATTTGATTATATATCTACATCTACAATAAGTTTCTTCTGTGATATTAGATACTGCTAAGCTCAGACTTCTGCAGGGATGTAATGACTTTGGGTGGATTTTGCTGAGTGTCTGTTTTTCACAAGTAACTGTTGCCATAACATTCTGTCTGTGTAAATTGCAAAGCTTGGAACCTTTTCTGTCCAACTGTCATGTTTTCTCAGTTGAGGTTCAACTCAATGATATCATAATGCTTCAAATACAGTGCTACAAAATTGTTAAATACTCTGAAATAATTACATTCTGTTCAGGTTTACTATTTGGAACAAACAAAAAGTTTCTAATTTTGAATTTCCTTAAAAATGCTGGTTTTGTAATATTTGCAGCTCTTCCATAAGGCAACTTGAATGGCTGGGATGCAGTAAAATTATGAATTGAAGTTATGTTCAGGAAATAATACCTCCACTGTTAGGGAAAAAGCCTTCACAGACTTAACTCCTGACTCACCTGTTTAATTCTTAGGAATGTCTACAAGTCTGTTGCATATAGGTTTCAGTAGTATTAATTGTCAATATACTTTATTGTTGGAGTGGTGAAAGGAGTTAATTTTCCATTTTTTTTTCTCTACCACTAAAATTTGGTCTTTGCTTTCAATTTTAGGAAAAAGAAGTAAAGAAAACTGAAATTAAAGAAAAATCTCAAAAAAAGGAGCCTGAAAAAGAAAAAACCAGAAAAGAACAGAAGGTCCTAAAAAGTAAGTGCTAACTTCTTGAAACAGAGAAGGGAATGACCATTCAGGGTATTCTCTTCTTATTTCTATAAGGCAGATATTGTGTAGTTTTGCAACACACACACACACAAAGACACACACCAGAAATAAGGAATTCTGTGTTTATTTTAGGAAGCAAAAGTCTTGTGGTCTATGGCTTTGCTAATACATGCTTCATGAGAATGTTAATATATGCTTCATGTATGAAGCACAGAAGTATATAGAAGTCTCTGACATTTTTGTAGACAAGTTAATTTTGCCCTTTTTAATTTAGGATTGACAACTGTGCTTCTCTGGCATGTAATAGTAGCTTTTTTTAGAGGAATTAATCCAACTATTGGCTATTTTCAGAAGTGTTCTGACAATATTATGAGTATATACTTTTTTATACTTAGAAAAATTAGTAGAGGCTCCCATCAGACAAACATCTTGCCTCTTGCTTCAGCCACAGGGACAAGTTATGTTATCCAGCCCTGGATGATTAGGTACACAACAAAGAATGTCTAGGTTCTGTTTCTGTTCCTAATAGTATAATGGATTATTAGTGTTACTGCTCTTCATCTCAGAACAGCTCTGGATTTCTTTTTTCAGAATAAATTCCTTCACTAGAGAAGCACCTTTTTCTGAAAGTGGCATAGATGCTTACTGTGCTTAGGAAAAGTAGTAAGAAGCAGAATGAGTAATTTTTTCTGTGCAGCACTTGTCCTTTGTGTGGTAATCACAGATACTGAACCATACTTCAGAAATAGTATTTATGCACAATTCTAAGCAGCATTTATTAAAAGGAAGGTGGTACCATGTGTAAAGCAGCCAGAAATCAGACTTGCCAGGATAGGTGGAGGTGGACTAGCTCACCCTGACTTCTGTCTTATGCTAAGCTTGCTACTGTGCTCCAATACCTTACAGAAAGAGAACAGATCTTTTCTAAATTGATACTGGTCATATACTAAAATTTTGTTGTGTGATAGTCCTTAGTGGCTCAAGTAGTCACTCTTGGTAACTGTCTTAATATTCTAGGCTTTAAGGTCATCAAAAGTGCATTTGAGTTGTTTAATGTGGCTTCAGAAGAAAAAAAAATTAATATTATGAGAATAACTGCAAAAGAAAAGAATCTTTGCTAGAATGGAAATTCATAGAAGAATCAAAAGAGCAAGGTGTACAAGGAAAGGAGAAATATAAGGGATGAAGCAAAGAGATGGACTTGCATAGCTGCAGAAGGTGGATTGAGAAGGAGTGGATGTGGGTCAAATGGAGAACACTGGTAGTTAAGATTTACTCCATTCCTGCTTGCATCTCGAGTGCTCCAGTTCTTGTCTCTGCAGGGGGCTGCAATGAAGTTTTCTTTTGAAACTCACTGGTACCTTTTCAGTGTGTTTCCAGTGCTTCTGCTACCACAGTGATGGAGTGTTCACCTTCCCATAATCACTTCAGCCTTATTTATTAGCACAAATTGGCAGTTTCTTTCAAGTAAAAGCTTTTTATGTTTGTTTGTAATGTAGCCTTTGCTGCTGAGAACCATTCCATGCTGACTGCCAGGGTTTATTTGAATGAAAAGTAGCAGTAGTCATTTGTTAAGCTGCTGATCATTGAAACAAGGGGAAGCATTCATTAGCTTTAAAATTTACAATTTATTGCTTATTTTACTTTTTTTTTCCTTCCACAAAATTAAATACATGATAGATGGCAAGCAGCAAGTTCTGAGTTTGGGTATGGACATGCAGTTAGAATGGCTGACACTAGAAGAATTCCAGAAGCATCTGGATGGAGAAGATGAGAATCATGTATCAACAGAACCAATATCAAGTGGTGAGTATTTTCTGGCAAGAAGGGGTATTTCTTAGCTGACATTTCAAAGGGAAATATTCTATAACAACACTGAATTTATTTTCTAGCTCTCCTCAGAGATGCTGTTAAAAGTGGAGATTACATGACGGTGAAAATGGCGCTTTCTTCAAATGAGGAATATAATTTGGATCAAGAGGTAATTTTTGTGCAGTAGAAGTATTGGAAGACAGTAGGAGGGAAGAATACAAATTTTGATTTATTTGAAAAGCTTTCCCCTCTTATGTTGTAGCAGATTTCTATCTCACCTAAGTAAACAAAAAGCACAGGGGGTTAAAAAGGAGCAAAGACTTGGAAGTTTCAGTATTTGTTATCTATTTCTTCCAAGAAAAAATGAAGTTTGATAGAACCATCCCAGTAGCTTTCCAGCCAACTTGCCCAGCGTGCTTAACTGACTAAATGTGGAACTTTGCACGCTATTAGGAACAATAACCATCAGTACAAGTGGCTGAACTGTGTAAAACATAGTACATGGGAAACAAAACTCTGAAAAGCCCCAAAAACCTGCAAGGTGTTTGACATACTGGGACCACCTCATAATTAGTTTTCTGCCAGTTTGTTATCAGCTATGTTCTTATTTGATTTACTTCCAAGTATCTATTTTCCTGTTGAATAGGACTGTAGTTCCATTTTTGAGTTCTAAAATCTCCAGTATTGGTATTTTCACTGGTGATCTTGTGTAGCTGTGTTATGCAGCATTTTGAGAACTCAACGTTATGCTGAGTCTTCTGAGGTGTCGTAGGGAAGATGAGAAATAAACTACTGAGGCCAGTATGTATTCTGTGAGTTGTAAGGTCTGGTGGAAAATGCAGGAATGAGTGAGGAGACCGGCTGGTTAGAGTGTCTTTGTACTTACACTCTGATAAAATCAAAAGGCGGTATTGTGAGAGCAGCTGACTTGAGCCATAGTGGTTTCTCCATGGGTGTTGACAGTCTTGCTGCCTTCCCCACCCTCAAATACCCTACAGCCTTACTTCTTGGTTCATTTTGGTTTTTCTGCTTCTTGTTCTGATCCTCAGAATGTTATGGATTTTGCAGATTATAGAGCTGGGAGTGTGAGACCCGCAGACCAGAGAAGTGGGAGGTGATAGTTTGCTGATGTCTGGCAGCCATGTATGTGTGAATTTTTCTGCCAGGGAGGGAAATCCTTGTGAAACATGTTGATGCACTTGAAATTTTTGTCTTGCAGCTTTGATTTATCCTGAAGTATTTTTTTTATTGTTATTTTTCTGTAATGGAAATTATTTTTTTTCCCAGGACCCAAGTGGAATGACCCTGGTAATGCTTGCTGCTGCTGGAGGGCACGATGACCTTCTGCGGGTGCTGATCAGGAAAGGAGCTAAAGTTAATGGTAGACAGAAAAATGGAACAACTGCATTGATACATGCAGCTGAAAAGGTTGGCTTGGTTATTGGTCTGTTTGTGGTTCTGAGCTCTTTTACTTATGATTAAAGGCAGTACACAGTTTTTTACCTTTGAATGATGCCTAAAAAGTAGTTAGCAAGATACAGCAGGGTAACTAATAATAATTTCAGCAGCTGTGGTTATTGTAGTATAAATAAGTTCTGGTCACAAACCCTGCCCTGACCAGAGACTATCATAGGAGGAAAAGTGGAGCTGAAGTTCTTGTGGTAGAATTGCTTGTTATCATATCTGGCTACACGGGATCCAAACTGGAGACACTTAGAAAATCTCTGATTAAACAGGATTTGGTATTTTAAAGCAGTTGGGCAGTGAACACAGTGGCAAGCTCTTCCCAAAGTAAGACAGCTCAAGCAGTAAGAGCAAGTCAGGGTTTAATGGGTGCACTCCTCTGTTCAGGTGGGTCCCATGAACAGTAGATAGAAGGGCAGTGGGGAGCCTCATTCCTGTTTGGTGGCACATGCAAATACACTGCTTCCTCTCTGTGATGTTTATTATTGCAGGGTTTAGGAAAAAAATGTAAGAACTGTAAATAATTAGGACTATCCACTTGCCTAAGTCTGAAATGCTCTTTATTAGCCATGGGAGAGAACAGTGTTAATTGTACCATGACTCATGTTTTGAGTTCTATGGATGAATTTTAAGTAAATGTCATTTTATATTCTGAAACAAAATCAGAATATTTTTTACTTACTTGTGTTGTGGGTTTGGTTTGGTTTTTTTCCCCAGAATTTTCTAACAACGGTAGCTATTCTTCTGGAAGCTGGAGCATATGTGAACATGCAGCAGAGCAGTGGTGAGACTGCCTTAATGAAGGTAAATCCTCTGTTTGTCCTTATGTGGTTTATTAGGAATACTTTTGTCAAATTAGTAAAACATAAAAACCTATTTATAGAATTCATTTCAGGAACACATTCCAGATTTGAAATAAAAATACCCTTCATAGTTACTCTCAGCAGAGTTCTAATCCATTTCTTTAATGTACTGTAATATCGAAACAAGAAACACAGATGCCTTCAGCATGCAGTGCTAAATGTGGCTCATCATCCTCTTCTGCTGTTTGACTCAAAGAAATGCAGATGTGGTCTTCCAGCTGAGATAATCACATTGTCAGCAGGAAGAGAAAAATTCCAGAAAGAATAATCTTTCACTTGGGTGCTTCTGTGATTGGCATTTGCTGTTTTTTTGCAGGCCAGAAATAAAATAGCCAATTTACAGTCTGATTCCCAGTGCCTGTTCTGCACCATTATTCCCCCAGTCACAAAGGAAATCTTGATTTTTTAAAAAAAATTTTTGCAGTGGGAAAATTCTAATACTCTTAAAACAATCTGTGCTTTTAATATTTTTTTCTGTATGTGGATGAATTTCACCAAAGTTCCCCTTTGGATGAAGTTGCTGTATTTATGTGTAGGCTGTTTGTGTGGTTTGTTTGCCAGAGAGGTTACAGAAGCTTTCCTGCCCAGACAATGTGGTATTGTTTCTGTTCTGCACTCTGTGAGGCTTAACAAGTGGGGATTTCACATTTTCTCTGAAGGCAACAACTCACTTGTGGTTTCCTCAGCCACTTCAATCCAAAATCTCTTCATAATTTGGGTACTTCCATGAACCTCAGTCTTGACCTTCTTTAAAGTTTTTATTAGTCTTTGATGCACAGCTGTACAAACCAATTAGCAGCCTACAATGATTTATTCCATGTGTTTGTTTTACAATGCAGATACAAAGAATAGGATCTTCATTTCCAGTAACTTACTGGGACAAAGCTAGCCCTCTGTGGATAACATATCAATGTGTTTATCAAGTCTCTCAAGTAACTCTTATTTAACCTTAGGAGTTTGATCATATTTTTTCTAAAAGGAGAGAAAAAAGATCTTTGCACTCAATTCCTTTCTGTCAGGTGGTGTGAGATTTTTCTTGGTTTTTTGGTTTGAGGAAGGCAGGTGGATTGTACTGTTTATGGAAGATGATGGATTGAAGGCACAGATCCCAGTTCAGAGCAGAGAGAAGTTCAGAAGCTGTCTTCTGAAAGGTCTTACAGTGATAAAAGTGTTTTATCTCTTGTGCCTTTTCCTAATTTATCTGAGTGAAGTGTTTGAAAACAAGCGATCAAGAGCATGTGTTTGCTTTCTTCAAAGTGAAACCTTTTTTTAGATTTTCCTGTGCTTTTGTTAAGTTTATGGTTGATGTGCCCTGAAAATCTTGCTGTAAGTAACAGTGCACAGCCTTGAACATTTATGCAGAGGATGATAACAGTGGCTTTCTGACATAGCTACATACCAGTCTGAGACAAATTCTGTGAATTAATTGCATACCCAAAGTACCATTTTAAACTGAGATGCATAGAAAAACAGGCACTTGAAATGTTACCTCAGTAATTTCTGAATAGTTCTACAGAAACATATTTACTGAGGTAAACAATTGTAAGAAAATTTACAGTTACTGAACTTCAGCCAATCAGTTATCTTCACAGAACTTCTGGGATTTGCTTTCTTTATTTTTTTTCTAATGATGTCTTCTTGGTAATCCTGACTGTTGCTGCTTCTGCCTGGATAAAGATAAAATATTTATGGAGCGTGTTCCTGAGTTTCAAGCCGTGTTACTATTCACAGAGCAAATAATTAAAGTTCTAAATTGTAACTAATTTTGGATTTTAATTCACTTCTGCAGTTCTGCTTGCTGTCATGTATACTCTGTTCTGAGGGGTTTGTAATTGTTTTCTGTCCTTCCATCTTCTCCCTTCCCACCCAGGCTTGTAAAAGAGGGAATTCTGATATAGTGCGGCTCATGATTGAAAGCGGAGCCGACTGCAACATCTTGTCCAAGCACCAGAACAGCGCCATGCATTTTGCTAAACAGTGCAACAACGTACTGGTGTATGAGCAGCTCAGGAGCCACTTGGAAACGTGAGTAAAATGTACTTGGAAGTTTGTTCTGCTGAAGTTTGCCATGCTAGGCATGTCATCATTCTGGTTTAAGTCAAGGAAAATGTCAGGAAAGAAAACAGATCTGATTTGGGCAGCAAGCTAACTAATAAATCATGTGAAAGCAAAATTATGTGAGCTAGCAGAATTGGCATACACTTGCTCAAACACTGAGTACGGAGAGGAGGAAAAGGTAATTGCTAGAAGAGAAAGATTGCTTAAGCTATAGCAACCATGACAACTTAGAAGTGTATAAGCACTGGACCATTGAATGTAAGCTCTTAGTAGGGCATGCCAAATAAAATACCTTGCTAGAAAGCATAGGGGAAAATCAAACAAAAGAACACCAAGCTGAAACACCATGAAAAGTCTGTGCAGGTGTTGTGTTGCTGTGGTGTTGTTTGAGCCTTTAAACATCAGCTATGAGCTGAAAGTGCCAGGGATAAAGCTTTCATGCCAATAGATGATGGAAGTCATCATCAATATCATGCAGCAAAATGACTGAAGAGCAGTGCAGTGTATGTGACATGTAAAGTGTTGGTGTCATATGGACTGAGCTACACTGAGACAAACATACAGAGAAGGACCAAGCTCTCCAAATACCCATTTAATACCCATTTGGAGGAATACTGTAGTTAATGTATATGGGCAGAAAATTAAACCCAGCCATCTCTAAATTTGGGGAAGACTTAGGGAGGGTCTTGTGGCTTCTACAGCAGGTGAGATTTTGCCATGAATGCATAGTTAGTGCTGGAAGAACACTGTCTCAGTGCAAGATTTTTTTCTTGTTTCATGATGATGTAGTCCTCGTGATTCACCTATATGTAATCTAAGGCAATCTATCAAGTAGTTTGTAATCCAAACTTACTCTCTTCCAGTGTATAGAAAGCCCTGGCTGTTTTTTGCTTCATATCTCTTGTGTTTCCCATCAGCTGACTTTTTAAGTCTGTCTTTACAGAAACTACCTTGTAATGGTCAGTGTGTATCAATCAAAAAACACCTGAAGTGACAGGGTTGAGGGGATGGAGTCAGGTTGTTTTTAGTGGTTCCTAGTGACTGGACAAGGGGCAGTGGACACAAACTGGAACACAGGAGGCTACCTCTAAGCATCAGGAAATTTTTCCTTTTGAGGGTGATGCAGCACTGGCACAGGCTGCTCAGAGAGGTTGTCAGGTCCTTGGAAACTTTCTAAAGATATCTGAACATTGTGAGGTTTCTGTCAGCCCACTTGTCAAGCCTGTCAAGGTCTCTTGTGGATATCAGAGGCTTATCAGCCACTCCTCCCAGTTTTGTCTCATCTGCCAAAGTGCTGAGGGTTTGCTGCACCATCCACAGGGTCATTAATTAATCTGTTGAACAGGACCAGACCCACTATTGATCTCAGAGTGCACCAGCAGTGATTGGTTTCCAGCTAGATTTTCTGCTACTGATTTTTGCTGAAGTAACGTGTTTGGATCCAGTTCCATACCAAGAGGAAAGTATTGTGATGCCACCGTTTTTAGTGCCCTGGAAAGCTTGTCTGAGATGCTGTAGATCACCAAAGCAAACTTCTGTCCTGAGCAGAGGAACACTATAAGGAATGTTTTTCTCTTGTAGAATGCTAAAAGAAAAAGTGCTAAAAGCATAAAAGGTAATAATTATTTTTCAGAAATTAGAAACCTGTTAAAGTGAGCAGGGGCAGCTAAAGTGGGTGAATGGAGTATGCTGATTCTGGCCTAGGGAAGCAAATCATGACTTGTTGTTAGTTAAGGTTTTGAAGGGAACAGCAAGCATGCAGGATAAGTAAGTGATCTGGTATGTGCTGTTCAGTGTAGTGAGACTTTGTCATTCATTCACTTTTTGATACCTTTCCAGTTTGTTTCCCATTTGACATCTGCCACCCTCAGTTTTGGCTAATCTAAATAATGAGTTTTGGAAGATCTTGACCATGTAATTTTGCCAGTCAAGTGGCAGTTGAAATTAAATATTGATGATTGCAAAGTCATGTCTGGGGGTACTACTGTGCTGATGTGAACTGTACAGGGAGTAACACAGCTCTTGCTAATTCGGGAAGCTTTTAGACTCACTGAAAATACCAGTTCAGTGCTTTTTGTCAGTCAGAGGATGACATTATAGTAGTAGTGAAGCTGAAAATAAAATTATTAAATGGTCAAAATGTGAAATCAGGAAACAACAACAAAAAATAACCCAAAGCCATGAGACAGGTTCTGCAGGCCATCCTACTAAATGATCTAGTGATAGGTTTGAAGTGGAAGAATATTTTTGCACAGCAAAACTGAATCATGGATCTCGTTGCAGAATGCTGTGGTCACAAATACATGGGATTTTAGCAGGGATTAAGCAGATCTAAGGAGATGAGATTTGGCTGCAGTTTCTAGTTTTGGATGGCTCTTAATCAGATTGCTAGAAAATAGGACAGTGTACCAAAAAAACCTACTGTTTAATTTCTCATATTTAATATGGCTTTGTCAAGCATCTGGGAAACAGGCTGCATGGGCTTTGGGGCTTGCTTAGGCATGGCAGTTCTTGTGGTTTCCTTCCAGTGAAACATTGAAGTTTTAGATTTTGCAGATGATAGTCCCAGTTAACAGGGTGGGGAAGTGTGTTCTGAATAATAACTGGAAAAGCCATAAAGCTGCCAGAGGCAGGACCTCTGCTGTGCTAAAGCACGTAAAACCCATTTCTGACCAAAGAGCTTTCTGAAGAGGATTACTGAGTGATCTGCCGCAAAGGTGCTAGACACCACTTAGTAATGTGGTCTCTCTTTGAAAGCTGGGCTGCCACTCCACCTGGTTCCCTAACTCCCCAAAAAAACAAACAAAACCCCCACTTTGCCTGCCTTTTAGTGGTAGAATGGCTACCTTTGCACTGTTTTATTCACAGAGTTTAACTAAGAACTGCATTTTTCTAGTAGTATTGCCAGTAAAATTCTACAGGGATGTGCTTCTTTATTTTTACTTGCAGGCAGATTGGTAATTCAATCAGGCTGGGAAAGTGGGGATGTCTATTTAACCACCAAGTATATATTAATGTTTCTGGGATATTTTTCTGTGTATAAAGCCTTCAAATATGTGGCTAGTAAAATCCTTTTTTTTAATCTACTGCAGTGCATTTGTATTAACATTTTAGTTTTTTGGAACCGGTAGTTGAATTTCACAAACAGATTGCTGATAAAATACTTTATTAACAGTACTGGGACCTGTGGTTCATCTATCTATAAATGCTAGTGAGGAGGGCATTCACTCCTGAAAATCAGGAATCTAAAAAGGTGATCTGAAATGCTTTTTTTTGCATGTGTGTGTGTCATGTCTCACCAAGCCTATATCTGGTAAAATAATTCACTGTGTGAAGCACAGGCCTCACTTGTTTGGTCTTTCAGGCTCTCAAAAGTAGCAGAAGATACCATCAGGAATTATTTTGAAACTCGCCTTGCTTTGCTGGAGCCAGTGTTCCCAATTGCGTGTCATCGTCTCTGCGAAGGGCCAGACTTTTCTTTGGATTTTAACTATAAACCTCCACAGAATGTGCCAGAAGGTAGGGAGGTGTTTGTTGTTGTGGCGAGGGTTTTGTTTGTTTAAAAAAGGTAGAACAATATGTTTAAAGCATGTCTTAAATTATCTCCTATGCAAAATTATTTTTGTATGATTTTGCAGGACATCACATTAAGAACACTCTGATTATGGAACATAGGGAGAGCAATTATATTTTGATGTATTATGGGTAGGGTTTGTCTGTATTTTTTTTAAGGCTTTTTAATTGCCACATACAGAGTGTCAACTTCTTTCTGTTTATGGGTTACATTAGCTCAGTGACAGGCATTATAGGAAAGGAGTGGTTTACCTTTACCTTAGAATTAATGATTCAGGAAAATTTAGGCTTACTAGATTATCTAGAGGAGGTCTTGTAGTGAATCCTTTTGTTTCATGGACAGTAGCTCATGTGCTGAAGGCTTGGAATGTAGTCCCAGCAGTGCCCTGAGACAAATGCAGTCTAGAAATACTAGGAAAAGGAAGCAGCTGCAGTCAACTTTGTCTTCCCCACAAACCTTTTGAAAAAGACAGGAATGAAATTCCCAATCTATTTGGGAATATTTAATTATTTTTCCAGGAATTCAGATGCTATTTTCTGCTGCTTGGCTTACCTAAGTCATTTTTGATGAGTATATCAGGGAAATAGCTACTGATACTGATTTTTCTTAAAGTGGTAAATCAGTGTGACTATTAGAATCCACTTAAACTGAGATTGAAAGTGGGTATGTCTGCTCAGTTTTCTGGTTGTTCAGAGTTGTTGGATAAGTCTTCCAGTTCTTAATACAGATATCCTGTCTTTTAGAATTAAGAAACTTAATGTAAGTTTGTGTATTAAAACGAAACATTTGTGGGTAGCTTAAGTTGCTGCTTATTGAATTCCAGTGCGGTTCATAAGGATCTGTAACATCTGGGCTCAGTTGTCTTTTCTCTTGACTAGACCCAAACCACACTAATTTCTATAACTGTCTTTGAGTAAACCTGAAACCACAGAAGTGCACTCTGCTGAGGATTGCTGTTTCCATTTTGCATTTCTTTCTGATAGCCACATAAAATTAATTCTGTTGTGAAAAGTCCTTAACTCGGTGACCAAGCCAATTGTTTTCTGGATCCACTGGTTTGGGAAATGGGAGTTTTGCATGTTGGTTTGTTAATATATATATACACCATATGATGGTTTTTACTTACATGTATTTGCACCTGTCTTCAAAGGTCTAGTGTACACAGTTCTAGATAATGGATCTGATTTTAAGTTCATGTAACTGAATTGTCTTCCCTTTCAGGATCTGGAATTCTTCTCTTTGTTTTCCATGCAAATTTCTTTGGTAAAGACATTGTTGCTCGGCTCTGCGGACCATGCAGTGTACAAGCTGTGGTTTTAAACGACAAATTCCAGCTCCCTGTATTTTTGGTAAATCTTTTCATACAGCTGATTGACTGTAAAACTACTTCGTAGTGTCTTTATAGAGCAGCCTGGGAAATCTCAGTGCCGTAATTTGAATTTACAGTATTGTGATGAAGCATACTTTTTATCAGCATGATGTTTTTCTAAAATGAAAATTCATTTTCTTTGTATATGGAGAGAACTATAATGTTTGCTTGTACTAGGTTCCATAAAAATGTATAACTTAAAAGTTAGGGACATAGTGCTGGATAAACTGATTCTAGGTGGCCCTGCTTGAGCACGGGGTTGGATTAGATGCCCTGGAGAGATCTTCTCCAGCCTTCTGTGATTCTGGGACTGAGGCTTCTTCTCTAATTGACCAAGCCTCTCATGTTTTTGACCCAAGAAAGTTCTTAAATAATTTTTAACAACTTACCTCAAAGTTCTAATAATTATTTTCTAGTTTGTTTTTTTTAAATCTATTAAATGCATCACTCTGCACAATTTTGAAGTCTTCTTGTTTTCTCAGTTGTTGCATCAAAGGTTCATATACAATGTTCTTTCAAAAAAAGCATAGTCAAAATGTTGAATTGCTAGTCCTCTTACACAGCTCTTTCAGCCATAACCTACCATTAACTTTGTCCATTGTCTTTTTCCTTGTAGGACAGTCACTTTATTTATTCCTTCAGCCCTACTGCGGGCCTTAACAAGCTTTTCATACGGTTGGCAGAAGCTCCTACTGCTAAGGTACAAAATGTTCTCAAAATTAAATGTGCATGCTTATTTGTTGTACTCTTCTATTGTCCAAGTGCTTCTACCTGTATGTTGCAAATGTAAAACCTAAAGATTTTCCTCTGTCTCCTCATCCCAGTTTCCATCAGTTACAGTTACATCCTGTGGCATAGCCAGAACTTGGAAACATTGCCATGTGTTAGTTCTGTTATAATTAAACATTTTTATGTTTTGGTGAGAATAATTCATACACTAGGATAAACTAGTGTTCCAGCTAAACATCTTCTCCATCTATATTGTGAATTTGATGACTGAAAGATACATGGAGTGGCCACCTTTTTTTTTTTTTGCATACAGATGTTTTTACTTGTGTGTTGGAAGTACTTACTGGGGTATGCACTCTGCTTTTAAATAGTCTGTTGCATTTTACAGGTGGTTTGGGCAATATTCCTTAGTACATGTTGCAAGATGAATTCTGTTCTGGTAGCATTTATTTTATCCTAGAAAGATGTAGCAGTATATTTTACAGATCCTTAGATTTAAAAGTTGCACTGAAGTTATAGTCTTAAATGTTTTATTGTACTTTTATTTTTTTTTTTTTTGTGGAAAAAGGTGTATTCAGATGGAAGTATATGTTTGTCTAGTTCAGATTTGGGGCTAACTTGTTCAAACACCACCTGATGCTGCAGTATTCTACTGGAGTCCTCCAACAAGCCATCCATATCTCAGTAGGGCTACTGTAAACTGATTTATTAAGGACTTTATAATTCCTCTTTTTTCCTTTCTTAGTCAGCAGCAATTGTGTGCCTTTCCTTGTGGCACATAGGAGCATTTAACACAGTAATCACCTGTGGCCAGCGTTGATATGGAAACCTTTGTTTTCTTTTACAGGTGAAGCTGCTCATAGGAGCTTACAGAGTGCAGCTGCAGTGACCTCTGAGCATGCCGTGAGTGGACTGACACTTGTTTGGATATACTTCTGATTCCTCTGTTCAGAGACTGACAAAGCAGTTTGGAACTTTTTGGCACCACACTGAAGACTCAGTTCCCAGCTCGCCGCTCGTTGGCAGTCGCAGGAAGTGTCTGTTGGAGAGCAGTTGAATACGCTGCACTGGTGGGACAGGGTTGTCAGCTTTTTTTACTTTGTACAGATGTAGATGTAAGTATTTGTGCCAATACATACAACTCTGTTTTTCTTTAACTTGTGGAGTCCAGACTGCATATTTCAGCTTTTCCACAATGTGGAATGGTGCATATAAGAACTATTTAAGGTAATTACATGAAATGTCTTTTTTAAAGATCTTCATTTGTAAACTAAAATTTTCTACTTGCTCTAACATTTCTATGTGAAATGCAGAACTGTCATATTATTGGAGCCATGGGAAGAAATTACACTTTAAAATGACTGCATTAGGTTTAACTTTTAAGTTACTGAGGGCTGTGTTCTGTTTTAAAACTGCTTCTGTTCCTGTCTCTCAATGGGACTAAAGTTATGCTTAGAGTGATTCTCTTTGAACTAACAGAGTTCAGTCTGCAGGTGTGAACAAAGACATCTGAACAGGCTCCATTCGCAGAAGGGTCTCAGTCAGGTTCCCAGTTAAATCTCTGCTTTAACCTGCTTTGGTATTAGAGAAGCATCTGGTAGTTTTACAGACATCTTAACTTTTGAGGTCTTAGGTGACATCTAAGAACAAATACAAGCTGAAAATAGCAAACCAGAAAACTTGTAGCTACCTTCAGTGTCCAGGCAGTGCTTTTTGTAGACAAGAAGATACATAGAGAATTTCAGATGTTCTCAGCCTGACAGATGACAGAACACGTGTTGTCCTTTACTTCAGAAATTCAGTTCCTCAGTGCGAAAAGCTGCTATCTTTTTATCTTATTATTATATTATTATTTTATTTAAATGACCCGTTTTATCAGATGACAGCAGTTTTGTAATGATCCTGTGCTGTAAAATATAAATGTAATACTTCTGCATGGAGTATAGAATATCTTTCCTTGTAAATTAACCAACTTCTTGAAAGGTAGGAAAAAGCAAACCAGATCGTGCCTTTGCTGTTCTAGTTGTCGTGTGTAGTTTACATGCCACTGTGTGCCTATATTATTAGCAAGACTTGTGCATAAATTCTTGATAATTTTGACTGCTCACCATCCAAATGGTGCAGCTGTATGAAGTATCGTTTTAAGAACTGTGATTTTTTAATATAAATTTCAGTTAACCAGTTTTTAATTTTTGGTTCTTAAAGTTTTACATCTTTCATACTTAAGAGATGCCAAATGAGTAACGAAGGACACAATTTTTGTGGAATGTCACATTAAGCTATAAAAAACTAGAACAGCAGCATGACATAGAAATACTCGTTTCTGTTTTGATTTAGAATAGTTGCTTATGTTTTTGCACAGTATTGATGAAATCTTAACAAATTTGGGTTTTGAACAGACTTTATACCTCCACCTCTCTGAAATATGTTAGATACCTCACTTTGCTAAGTGTGAACACCTGAGATGCATGAAAAGCACTGGCTGAGAATCAGGTATGTCACTGCCAACACTTGGGACTTTGTGTAGCTGAAATTGTAGTCCCTGTGCATAAGCCTGGATGATGCATAAGGAAAGGGGACACTTGTGTTTCCTTATGCTGGAGTGCCAGGTTTCATCTGCACGGCTGCCCCTCGCAGTCACTCCTGCAGGACGTGTGGCAGCACAGTATGTGTGGCACAAGCTCTGTACAGTGCCTGCCAGTGGGAAAATGCTGGAGCTGCTCCAGGCGGGGATAAAAGGTGTTTTGATCAAATGTCCAAATGATAGAGATGCTATTTAGAAACTGTTGTACAGTCTAACCTAAAAATGTCTAGTAATGCTCCAAGAGTTGATAGAGCAAGTAGGTTGTCAGAGGCTGTTGATTTGGGGAGTTGTTTTGTTTTTTATCTTGAGGCACTTGGGAGAGAGGGAGGAGTTCTACAGAACATGGGAATAAAATCTGGGTTTCATGATGCTTTTATTAGGGATGAATATTTTGCAGCCATCTTTCTCTTTTAGTTGGCAGTATAAATTCAGAATCCCTATTGAAGATGCATAAGAAGTGGATGAAAAGCTGTTTGAAGCTGGATTTTGTCGGTTTTTATTGTATGGGTTTTGCCCAATTGCTGAAAAAGGTTTTGGTGGACAAAGGATGAAGAGAAAGTAGCTACAATAAAAAACAATTATTTAGGCACTGTGGAGAAATACCTGTGAAGTACTTGCTCAGTTTCTTCTTGCTGCCACCAGCAAGGGCTGCAGCTGCAGTTCCCATGAACTGCAGAGGTAGCAGATGGTTCTGAAGGCTCAGGGTTTTTACCTTCACTGTTCCAGCACCAGTAGTGCTGTTCTGGCTTCTTTCACCGGTGCTGAAGGTTGGTGGGTGATGCAGCTGACCGTGTCACAGGCCTTCTGTGCTTTCTGCACCCATTTGCAAAAACAAAATGGGTTTTCATCAGTCTGAATTTAAGAAAGATGTGTACTTTTCACCTCCTGAACATGGCTAAAATGTTTGAGTGAGGGACAAAGACAAGTTTGGAAAAAAACACCCGAAAAAGACACCGCACACTAGAAATTTGAGCAGAACTGAGGTAGCAGGAAAAATTAAGCTTTAAAAGGCTTTCTCAAAGCTCAGATACCTCAAGTATAGCAGACAGCAGGAAGGAACAGACAGAGGATGGTTCTTTCTGACTTCAGGTCTCCTGTTTTTCCACAGCAAACCAGTCATGCATGGTAACTAGAAATGAATCTTTTTCCAGAATGTCTGTAATAGTTCCTGCATGATCTGAAGTGTAAGGAACTCCTCTGATCAGTTAGTTACTGGTCACACTGCTGCAGTTACAGTAGAGGGGTCAGACCTTCCCATTGTCTCCCTCTGTTGCTGTGCCTCTTGCTCTTAAGGGAAGGCACAGCTCTGCTGCTCAGAAACCCAAACCATGCAAATGGGAACTGAAGACATTGTTACACACCCAGGGAGATGAGGGCCTGTTCCAAAACTGGATTCACTGCAACTGTGTGGGCATGGGCCACCAGAGCTTGAGGGGACAGGGTTACCCATGTGGTGACATCTCAATCTGTAGTGCAGACTCCCACTTCCTGATGAGAAGTCTTGCACCCTGTAGCTGTTACTTGTATGGACTTTCCCTAGCCAAGAACAGTTTGATGAATTTGGGAAGAAAGCCCTGTTAGAGCAGCTGCATGTCCTACACTGAATAAGCCTTCCAGTGGGGGAGAGGGGAAGGTGCTGTCCCAGCCCCTCCCACCTGTAAAGATTGTGCTGACAGTTTTTCTCAAAAAGGCTTTACAAGATTGCTTGAGACCTGTATGCTTGCACAGGAGATATAAAACTTTGGGTGTTCCCTCACCTTTATAGATCCGTCAGCTCTGCTGTGTCAATATCAAAGTAGTTCTTTCAGTGAATAGCATGGTTAAGATCCCTAAAACCACAAGTGAACCTCCAGACCAAGTCCTCTGCATCCACCCTTCCTGAAACCAAAGGATTACCAGGAAGCCCCCAATGGTTCCACAGTGCAGGGAGTCCAGGTAAGTACAGCCACACGGTACTGCCTTGTACTGCTTTTATTAGTAGCATGGTGCACCACTGCCATGCACTGAAACAGTGGAACAAAGCTGCCACCATACTGTGCACCACTGCCATGAGCCTGGCTCCATCTTCTCTACGTGCTTCTCTTACGCAGCCAGATTAACAGGATCTCTTAACCACCCCTACCTCCTGCTCTCCAGCTGGAAGAACCCCTGCTGCCTGCCCCTGTGGCTCCTGTGCTCCACAGCCTTCTGACTGCCCAATGGCTTCCATCTTCTTGTCTTCAAGAGCCCAGAACTGGGCACAGTGTTTCAGCTGCAGTCTCAGAAGTGCTGAACTGAGAGATTGCTCTTCTGGCCCCTGCTCAGCCATGATCTTCTAATGGAGCCCAGCATGGGGGTGGACACCTTCATCTTCAGTTGTCCCTCGGGACCCACATCAGCCTCTGCAAAGCTTCTTCACCACCAAGATCTACAACTGCATCAGCTTACTTCAGTTCCCACTGCAGGATTTAACTGTGAGGTTCCAGTCAAATCTTCAATTCATGTCCACTGCATTGCTGATTTCGGGAAATAAAAAAATAAACATCCTGTTACTAATTTGAAACAGTTCTACAACAGCTATAGAAATTTTAAAAAAACCCTCATGGTATGTTACAGGCCAGTGTTCAAATCACATCACGTAAAATTAATTTTTCATTCTTCATGTTTTTTCTTTTTTTTATTGAGCTACATTAAGACAGCTGGCATTTGTAGCATAACTCCTTACTCAACAGCACAGACAACTTACTGCAGCTGTAATCTCCCCTGTGATTAGCATTTCCTTCCAGTTCTTTTCAGCTGTCACTGCCTCATACCATTTTTCTCTAGGTAATTAATACTTTCATATTCTTCTAAACTACTGCAATATAAACACAATCCACACTACTGCTTTTTCTTTAAACCCTACCACTTTCCTATTTTTTGTCATATATTGTAGGGCTCAAAAATATTTTCTTACTTTTTAAAAGGCTTTTTTAAAGTGCAACAGCAATCAGTTAAACCAAGGAGCAGTCATTTAATATATCATTTACTCTTATTGTTCTTGTAGAACATACAAACTTTAATCCTTTTAGTTTAGTTACACCCATTTCCCTTAACACTATTGTTTCTAAAAAGGAAATCTGCCTGGAGTGCAGTCTAGATGAAAAGGGCATCAGTACCTCAGTTACACATCAAAGCAGGCCAACATCAGCTCTGCTATGAAATGCTGAACTGGCATCACCTTCTGTGCCAGAGGCTGAAGACAGTAACATCACAAAAGCTGTAACTTGTCTCCTCATGTAGGAAGAGGACTTGGAGCTCACAAGCAGATGTATTCACATTCTTATGTCTTTTTCAAGCTGAGGTATTGGTGGAGGACACCACCTCCAAGCTGTGTGTGTTCTTTTTTGTCATTTCAAACAGCCCTTTTCCCTCAGGTCTCAAAGGTCTGGCCTGTCTGCAAGCAGAGAGAAAACAGCTTAACTGAGAATGATCAGTTTGTCCTTCTCCTACCTTCAGCCAGGTGTGATGGATTTAGTTACTATTTTATTAGATAACAGCATTATTTGTTTGTCCAAGAGCACTGAGAGATACAAGGAAAAAAAAAACATTCATGCATTAAGCACAAAAATAGTACTAACAAACTGAAAACTGAGTACAAAGTGTACCATTATGAGTTTTAACAAGTGACAACACGATTATATTCTCACCCTGATGGTCCTTGTCCAAGGTGCAGAGCAGCATTTTGCACATCATCACAATGTAACAACCTCAGTTCTGAGGGTGGGCAGCCACCAGCGGCTTCCATTGAAACCTAATGCATTCAATGGAGACAAACATTTCCAGGAAGTAAGTACAATTCAGGCTGAGGCGTTACAAGAGACACTTCAATGACAACTTCATTGACAGTGTGCTTTTGTCATCAAAGTAGAGCACTTAAGACTCAAATGGCAAATAACAGAGCAACACAACAGCAAATGTTTTCATCTTATTGCAGGGGTTCCATACTATTGTCTCCTTATCACAAACATTTTATACCTTCTTGGTGTTTCTCGTGGGCAGCTCCTCAGAGCACTGACTCTTTCTTCTTCACAAAGCAGCCAACTGACCCCAATTCCCTCCTCAACCAGCCACCCCACTCTTTTATAGCACTCTTCTCAATGCTTACACCTGTGGCATATTAAATTCAGGCCTGTTCCTAGTCTTTGATAAGTGGCCCAGCTGCAACTCCTTGGGGGTAAGATTACTTTCTACACTATCTTTATTTTCTTATATTCTATCCCCCTACAGCAAATACAGTTGGATAAAGAGCTGAGCAATGCCAGCAGTTTTTCAGACAGCCCTGCCCCCACCGAGGCAGCTGGAGCTCCCTCTGTTCAGGAAGCCCAGGAGCAGGCAGCCTGGCACAATACTTAAATTCATTGGGCCATTATACTTGGTCAGCCAGGTTCACACTGCAATCTGAAGCCTCCATACATGTGAGGAATGGGGGAAGAGGAAGAAAGGTTCTTATCACTTCATTGAGACAAGGAGTTGTTATTTAGCCAGTAAAAGGAACACTTGTATCTCCAAGGAACCTTGACCACCCTTTTTTTCCTTCACAGGAAGGAAACTGTAAGCTGACAGAAAAATTCTGAGATGCCTGGGAAACCTGCCAAACACTGAGGTTCCCAAATGGCTCTTGTGCACAGCAGCACTCTCATATGTAGTGACAAACAAGACTGAATTCCAATGGCTGCATGGTCAAGACAAAATGTCCTCTGGATAAAAAAAAAAACCAAAAACTTTGAATCAAACTCTGAAAAAATATGCAGCCATTTTCTGTTTTATTTCTACTTTTCTGACAAAGAGGTTTAGCTGCTTGTCTTTTTTAGATTTTGTGAGTAAATGCTTGTAGGTTGCTTATTTCAGTAGTCTGGTTTATATTGCCAGTTGTTGTGTGATAATTCTTCTACTGTGATTTTACTACAACTAGAAAACAATGTAAAGTAAAGGGCAAAAGCAGAACCACAAAAAGGTGTGCAACAACTTTCCCATCTTGTCAGTGCCCTTCCCAGAACAGGTTCCAGCTTAGAGAACACAAACTGGACAAGTCACACGCGCTGAGCTTGCTAGGGTGCTCCCATGAGTGCTGAAGGAGCTGGCTGCTGGTCTTGCAAGGCCACCCTGCATTGCTGACAAAGTGTGGCAACTGGGAGAGGTGTGCAAGGATCAGAGGAAAGCAAAAGTCACTCTAGTCTTCAAGAATGGCAGGAAAGAGAATTCAGGGAACTACAGGCCCTCGGAAGGTGATGGAACAACTACTCCAAAAAAACATTTGCAGACCAAGAAGGTAAGTTGGAGCAGTCAGCATGGATTTACAACAAGGTCATTTGCAAATTCTTCAGGATCCCAACTGGAGCGCCTCTCTGGTGACGTGACCAGTTCAGTGGACACGGGGAGAGCAGTGGGTATTATCTGCCTTGGCTTAGGAAATCTTTTGCCATAGTATCTCCAACTAGCATTTTGATCCTGTCATGATACTGCCAGACTACTGATAGGCTCAGTGGACCATGAGGTGGACTAAAAACTGGCTGAAGAGATGGGCTTAGAAGGCTGTTGGTGACATGAAGTCCTCTTGGACATGAGTGAATAGCAGAGTATCCCTGCACTGAGGCCAGTCCTTTTCAGGATGTTCATTTCTGCCCTGGTTGATGGGACAACATGTCCTCAGAAGTCTGCAGGTGACAAAGCTGAGAGGAGGTTCTGCTAAGGCCATAGTGTCATGCCACCATCCAGTTATCCCTTGAGAGGCTAGAGAAATGGGCTTACAGGATCTCATGGAATTCAACAGAAGGAAATGCCAATGCCAAATCCTGCTCCTGGGGAGAAATAATCCCAGACACCACGACAGGCTGGAGGCCAGCTGGCTGGAGTGCCCCTTTGCAGGTAAGGACATGGTGGCCCTGGTGAACACCAGGTCCAAGAACCACCCTGAGCAAAGAGTGCAACCTGGCCACAGAGGCATCCAAATGGCATCCTGCTTTACAAAGAAAGTTGCCAGCATATGGAGAGAGATGATCAGCTGGTCTGAACCCCTTCCATGGTCAGAGACACCTATTACATGTGATTACAAAACAGATAAATTGTTCTGGTCCTTTATATTCCCAGTTCTCTTATTTACTGTTAACACAACTACAGAGACAGCTCTGAGTCCTTTTGCCAAGCCAAACAAACACAGAAGAATTAACACAAGTTTCTCTTGCTTTACCACTAGAACTTGCAGAATCTTGGTCAAATCCCACTAGTGTTTAAATTTACTTTTACTTCATAAAAATAACTGGTATTTTGGAATTTTGGAGCTACCAGAACTATTGAACTTAGCCACACAGAACTCCCTTTAAAACCTTGCTATCTGTCAGCATCATTGAAATGCTGTCCAAAGTCAGGGCAGATGGCACTACACACCTGTGTGCACACAAATCAAACTGTGCCCCATGCTCCCAGAGTGCATGGACACCACCTTCCAGACCAGAGCCCTCTGATTAATGCCAAAGACTGTTCAGAATCAGTAACTACTGTGTTGGTTGTACAAACAATCAGGAGTCTGAGCGCAATGTATCAGTAACATCCAGCAGCTCAGACATGGTGTCATATTAATGTGGCACTGTGGGGTTTGGATGGCTGGCCAGAGCTTGAGCTGACTCCTAGAGGCTGTGTGCATAGGCTTGAAGTCCTTTAAAAACATAACACATGGCAGGAATTATGCCAGGAATTAGGCCAGGAATTACATTATCTGAAATCAAGTATTACTTGAAGTGTAGAAGAACAACTACATCAAATCACAAATCTGAACAAAAAGTGGGGGACTGATTTCAGTAACTGCTGGATAAAGCCATATACCTTAATACGTACCTTGTACTAAAACCTAGTTTAGGATTCTCTTTTGTCTGCATAAGATACCAGAAGGATTCTGCACAAGCCAGTCTTCATCTGCATTTTTAAGATTTTAATAGTAACCTAAAAAAATAAAGAGACAGTAAATAACTGACATTTCAAGCAAAAGGGAAAACGCAGTAGCTTCTCTTTTCAGAAACCCATAATATATGGAGTAATAAACCATAATAAAACTTCCCATTACCAGAAAAAAATCAATTTATTCTCTACCCGTTCTTACCACTTAGTTGTTTCTCCACAGATTTTATTTAAATTTTTACTACCTCAGCAGTTCAACAGCTGTTCCTAGATTTTCATATTTCTGCTTGGAGTAGATTAACTGCAGTTCTTATCCAAAGAGCCCCAAGTCATTTCCCTTTGGAGGTTTTCTAAAACATATGTATTTCATGTGACACTAGACAGTCTAGACATTCTAAGCCTGCCAAGGCGCATGGCGAAAGTGGCATTTCATCCTTCTAATATTAGTGCCACTAAAATGATTAGGATCCCTGCACACAACACTGAGTCATTAGTGACACTTGAGAACTAACAGCTCTCACTGCAGTCTCCTCTTTCTGCAGCATGTTGTTGTACAGACATTATTAACGGGGGGCAAAGTTATCTATCAAAATGATGTACCTGAACTGAGCTGGAGTAAAAAACCATTTCACAACAGAACTGCATACAAGTATCATTCTTAAAATACAGTTTAATACTGCAAACATTAGAAATTGATGCAAAAGTTTAGGACTTCTGTAATTTTACAACTTCTGCAATCGATTGGTTTGTATTTGCAGTAAATGGTATCCACCTTGCACAGTGTCTTCTCAGACTACGCATGCAAATCAACTATCCAAAATGTCTAAAATTCAACAGCTCCATGCCCCAAGCCATTCAGGCTTCGAAACAGCTCTCACCTGTAGACACATTCCCTCCTCCCAGAATTAAAATCACCTCTTCTCCCTAAGTGTCTCAGACTTAAAGTAAGATGTGAGCAGTGCAATGTTTGACAGGCTTAGCATAATCCCTTACTCAGGCACAGAAACATGTTTGCAGAGCCTGAGAGCCCCAAGGAAATGTGTACAGAGAAGACTGCCTGGAAAGGTCCTCATCACAACAGCACAAAGGGTGAAGAACTCCCCATACTCCCAAGTAAAAACTTGTTAAATTGATTTTCCAACATCTTGAGGTCCTGTTTTGATGATCATAAAAGTTAGCACACTCTGCAAAGCATTTATTACAGACAGAATTCCTTTGGAAAGCCACACACAGGTTACACCTTCCAGGCTAGCTTCACTTTAGGAACAGTCCCAAAAACCAATTCAAGAAGTGACATATGTGCAAATTACAACATACAACCACAAATGTTTACAATAAAGTTAACATTTACCTTATCAGACACAGCTGAAAACAGGCTGAGATGTGCAGCTCAGAATAAATACCATTTTAAAGTTGGCATGATTAATGTCTGAGCCCTATTAAATCAATTCTCCCATTTGGTTCCTTTTTATCTCCCCTCTCACACCATGGTGAAACTTGCTATCTATCAGATTTACAAAGTTATCTATTCTGTACCAGACATTCAGCAAGATAGACACTTTCTTCCTAAAGCACAAATGAAAGAGCACAGCCCACTAACCCTTCCTAACTGTGTTGATTCTACAATCATTTAGCAAGTCAAATGCAGTAATAGCTGTAGTGATGAACTGCCAGTCATAGGGAGTTGGCTGGAACTGTCATCTGGAGAAGTGTTAGTGCCCTGAGACATCACCTCCACATGGTGCAATTAATGTAGCTATTGATAGGTATGTACCCATCTAACAGGACGGCTAAAATAACAAACTGCACAGTTTTCAGTCTGTATTTTATTATTAAAAAACCCCAATAATTACTTTCTCCCTTTCCTCCCCACCCCCCATCAAGAAAGCTAAAGCATCAAGGCCTAACACAGCCTCTCCAGTTTCTGTAACTGACAGTGAATACTACTTTCTCTTTCTTGGCCACCCAGATTTACTGAAGAGAAAGCAGTGTGCCATATTCTTGGCAACTAGTAGATATTAGTGACAAAGCTGTAGCCAAATAATTATCACCCATTTTTGATTACAGGCTCTAAAACCCAGTAAGACAGCTAGGAAGTGTTAAATTGTCTATAGTTTCTACTAGGAATGTGCCTCTGCACAATTTATTCACAATTCTCCCTCTTCTAAGATCATTCCAACCTCTCTACCCTATATAAACTCTGTTTATGATTAGTAGTATTTACTTTGCTAGAGCTGAATGCATCCAAGCAGCCAGTGATGAAAAATGTGATTTCTAAGAGTGAGCTGGAACACAAGCGAAAGTTGTTTTCAAAGAGACTGAATTTTCATCCATATGATAAAGTTCTTCTTTAAATTAAAGCTCAAAGTGGGTGTGGTGGGTATGGTAAGCAAAATGAATCTGACCTAGTCTAAAAGGCTTACACATGATAAACATGCCTGTTCTGGAGAGGAGAGAGGCATCACACATACAAACGGACTGATATTGTGCATATATTGTGCAGTTACAAAGGAAAATTGAAAACCAACTCCTAAGTGCCGCTATCTCAAGTAATGCGGGATATCTGCAGCACAGACCGGCTGTGTGGGACAAGCTCCAGGCTGCCGGCGCCAACTCGGAGCAGGAACAGCTGTGAAACTCCAACACTGAAGGACACTGCACATGTACCTTGCACACAGATGCACGGCAGCTTCACCAGACTGACTGACAGAACAGGTTTTGTGGTTTCCATTCCAGGTTTTTTTTTGTTTCCATTTTTTTGAGTTAATAGGCTTTTTGATGGCTACTTTAAGTAAGAGTAATAAAACTCCCCTAAGTTTCCCCTTTATTTTAGGTCTACTTTAAAAATTACCTAGCAACACACAACAGCAGCACAGGTAAATTTTGACTTCCACTGAAGTGACCATATGGCATTTTGCACCAGCAGGCACAGGTATGACTTTGAGAGTAGCAGAACCACTATCCAGCACAAAGAAAGAAGAACTCCAAAGCCGAGGTGTTCTCAGGAAAACACACAATCCCTTGTGGCCACTTATTTGGGGTTTCCAAAGGGAACCCAAGGTGATCCGCAGAGCTGTGTTCATGTTTGCATTTGTTCAGGCTTACCTATCAAAAGGTAACAGATAACAATGTTGGCTGCTGACATACTAACAGAAGATACAGTGCTAGACATTCTTAAATGGTCAGGCAATCTTATCCTCCCCATTCTTCTCTTAGTTTTAACTTTAGTCTGGCCAAACCTGCTCATCTTAATTATGACTAGTCCCTGCTGAGGACAATAAAACCATTAGAGACGAAAAGCAATTGTTACCTGGCATCACTGCATAGCTGCCAGGGATTATAGGAGACAAACTGCAACATATTTTTTCCAAATCTTGTATTTGTCAAATTCTCTTAATAAGTGCATATTAAGTACTTGCAGAGAAGTAGAAGCAAGCAAGCATTTAAGGGGAAAAAAATTCCAAATTAAAACTCAAAGGAAGAATTAAGTTCCTAGAAACAAAAGGGAAATACTACTTGAGCTAAGCCAACAAGGCATTCAATTTCCTTTGCAGGATCGTTAAAAATATTTTACATCCATTTCACAACTTTAAAGTTACAAGGAGCAGGGTACCTGAAGTTAGCATCTTACACAGAATGAGGAATGTGAATGCAGTAATATTCCTCCTCTGGGATCAGATTTCAAAAAAGAACAAATGGTGGCAGTTACTAGTGGCCAGGCAATGAACACATGCCAGTGACAATCTGCGATCAAGGGACATTAGTTTCTGTTTTGCTTGGATTGCAGATCTTCACCATATAGAAATTAGATGATTTCTTCAGTATTTAGGGAATGATGAGCATGTCTGAAAGCATTTAAAAAGAAGACACAAAAGTTTTCATCTGTACAGCTTCAGCAAGGTCTGAATTCAAAGATCCTAAAATTTGTAAGCACTTCATAAAATCAATAAAATTGCTCAGTTGCAAGTCATTACATTCCTAGGTGCAAGACACAATAGCATCAAGTGGGTTTTATATATATATATATACACACATTATATTTTTTGCAAAATGTTATGCATTGTGAGACAGTAGTCCAAGTCATTAAGACAATCCTGTGTGAAACAGCAACTAAATCCTGTATTTTTAAATACAGCCCCCTCCCCTCTATGACACTCCCATTTCAAGTTGAGGAACCTGCACCACCAGAATAGCTGGCTCATCACTGATTTTCATAATTACCCATTTTACAAATGTTGTCATTGAAGCAGCAAAAATATCTTTCAATATTTAGATTTTTACTTTCAATGATTGTGTTCATGCTGAGCATCTTGGAAAAATGTCCAAGTAATGGTGTTATTTTCTCCATTCAGAATTCATATGACAGGTTACAGAGATGTGAAGTTCTGAGCATTTTGTGATACTTTATCATGAACAGCTAAGAAGTCCAAAACTGCTGAAGGAACAAGAGAATAACCTTTAACCCTCATCATCTCTTTCACCTAGAAATAATGATGCATAGACATGACTTCACAAAGAAAACTTAAGAAAGCTGACAGATGAAAAGCATCTGATAATGCTGCACTGGAAGCTAGAGTTAAAATTTCACAAGATAGTTCTGCCAGGTTCTGGAAACTCTGAGGTCACCTATCACAGACATAGATTTAGAAAAGTCTGCTGTAAACAAGATATCATTAAACCAGCACAGCCAGCACAGAGTTAAGTAGGATCTCAGTACAGGTCTATTGCTTTAACAGAAGTCAGGATACCATTGTGCTACACACAATGCAAACAAATATAAACTTATGCAAGGAGTTAAGAGAACCACTAAGATTTTAGGGATGTTTAATTAGGCATACTTCTATTAAGACTAATTTTTTATTTCAAAAATATTTAAAATTGTTTTAAAGTAGCAAAAATGTGCATATGCAAAGCCTAAGAGACAATTTTCTCATATCTTAGTTTTAAGACTACAGAAAACCAGCATAAGCTTTGTATTATAGAATAATTCTGATATATAGTAGTGATGACCTCACTAGTTTGAGGATGTTTTCTATCTTCCAAAACCTAAGAGGGAATCTAGTTTCACATAAAACTTCTTACACTGTGCATAGTCCAATTTTCTCTAATTAAAAAAAAAAAAAACCAACAACAGTATTCCTAAGGAATTGTGAAATTCACTAATGCATAGCTTCTGCGTTTGCAATTCTGCTTTACAGAACTTCACACAATGCTCCCCATTCCTCCTGTAAGGCTCCTTACCTGTCATTTTTGCAGCAGGTGCCAAGTTAGGCCAGTGTCCTAACCTCCTCTTCCAAAATAATGACAGCAGAACTGTTTATCTTTGTGGGGCTAAAATCTCTGAAGCTGTAAGACTGTGCTGGGGGAAGGGCAGGGCAAGATGTGGTCACACAGTCTTTATTAACATCAACTCATTCACTCCAAGAGCTTTCATCTTTGACATGCTTCATTTGAAAATGTAAAATTTAACAATACTACCCAATACATTCAACTACATTGAAATGAAACCTAGTAAGGAAGGATTCAAATACCTAAGCATGTAATAGGGTTTAACTGTTAATTAATTTGCATAAAGTTTAATGAATTCAAAGTTTTGCTTAGATGACAGAATCATGAACTTGTTAATGTCAGAAGGGATCTCTAGAGATCATCTGGTCCAACTCCTCGGCTCAGGCAGGGCCACCTAGAGCCAATGTCCAGGACCACATCCAGATGGCTTGTGGCATCTCCAAGAATGGAGACTCCACAACCTCTCTGGGCAGCCTGTGCCAGTGCTTGGTCACCCCTCACAGTAAAAATGTTTCCGGATGCTCAGAAGTAATCCCCTGTGTTTCTGTGTGTACCCATTTCTTCTGGTCCCATCAAAAGATTTGTGATTCTTTATGCAATTAAGTAATTTCCCTCCTGTACTAACTCTATTGGGTGACAACTTCCATCACAGATTACTCTATAAGAAATGCAGAATATCAACTTCTGGCTTCCACCATAATAAAATCATAATTGGTAGAAAACAGAAAAACCTTACATTAGATTTGAAATACAGGAAATGGAATCTGTATTTCAAGACAAAGACAACAAACAGCATTAATAAACTGCAGGGTATCCTGCAAATGTTCTACCCCATATTGGTATACTGACATAGACTTACCTGTTCCTGAAAAAACTCCCAAAGCAATGTTGAATAAAGAAGCCATTTCTCTATTTGCTACTCTCTGTCTGGCAAGCTGAGACTCAAACTTGGCTCTTTGTCCTTTCCTTGCACAACTGGACATATTCCTGATGCTGCACTACCAGGATTTATTTCAGCTTTATAGTACCATAGAATGCTGTAAATTCTATGTACAGCATTCCTTACTTTAGTAGAAGTCACTACTACCTGCAAGATAAAAGCTATTCTTCCTACCCAAAGTGAAATAGCTTTCTAAGTTAATATCAAACATTTTTAAAAGCTTTAAGCTCAGCCATCATACATACAGCAAACTGAACACCTACTAACTTGCGGCAGAGGACTGAAAAGCACTATATTAGAAATAATTTCAAGTCTGAATAACAGATGAGGTATCTTAGTGAGTGTTAGGAATACTATTAACCATTCCACCATATACCCCCCATAAAGTCGCTCCAGTTGGCTACCATTTTCTCTGAGAGCAAAGTAAAGGCCTCAGTGATGACACTCCTCTGCACAAGACTAGGCCAAGACCACAGTGTGAGAAGTGAGGAACTCCCTTTTGATATCATCTTATATACAAAGGCAGTAACTTGGCATCATATTCAAAACTAAATATTTTTAATCAAAGAGACTGATTGCTGGTACTGTTTTTCATCATAGCTCATTCAGATTTCAAGATGTAAGCTTGCACTATAATTCTCACATTAAAAATACTAATTTACAAACAAGCTATCAAAATTATCTTGGTTGGCAAGTTTGTAAGTATCAACACATTAATGAGAAAATGGTTACACACACAGACAAAAACATAAAAGCTGTTACTTCAGTTATCTGTGACTTTTGATGTACACAAGTAAAAAACATCCATTCTAATACACTATAAACATTACTTGCAACATCTTGAAAAAGAAACTCCGCTTAAGCAAGCAGCAGCTTCTCCAAAAAAGTCTGCATTTCATACTGAAGTTCTGCATCCTGATGCATTCGTTTCTTTGAAAGATTAACAGAACATGTACTTGTTATCAGATTCTTTTGCACTACATTTTACAGACCACCTTCAAAGCAGTTTGCTCTCCTATTCTGCTCAATCTTGTTCTGGTCTTCTCATAACTTACTTTCATCTTATTTAACAACTTTTACACTTACTTTCATTCTGGACTCCACAAAATCTTGCATCTGATCAGCACCTGACTGATGAGTATGCCCTGACAGGGTATATTTATGCATAAAGTCTGAAGGACTCTAGTTTACATCAAGTGTGAAAACTAAAATAAATGCAGATGTCCTAACAGTTTAAAGATGAGCCTCAGAAAACGGAGGTAGAACAAAATCCAAGTACCTTTATTACAAACTTAGGGAATTAGAACCATCCAAGAGATTAATTTTCCGTAACACACCTGGAATTATTAAAGGAATTTGTCTCATTGACAGTACAAGTGTAACTAGTTTGTATTTTCTCTATTTTCTTAAGCCTCTACTCAAACTTGCTCAGATCAATACCTCATTGAGAACACAACTTTCATTAATGAAAAGTAATATTTGGAAGTGCACTGTAATGACTGAACAGGTACAAACTAAGCTGACTGCAGCTGATAGGAGCACATGCTGATTTAAGCACCCCATGACGGCACCACTCTCAATCCACAACTGCAGTGGCTGTCACTACCTGAGAGAATTTGCTAAGCAGAAAAATGACTTTGAAAAGCATCTGAGAGGCCATAAGTAAACTTCATTAACTCAGGCACATGAAGCAACTGCTGAAACAACCAAAGGCACTACTATATTCCAAGTTCTGGGAAGGCTGTGACAATCATGCAGCTGTACATATACCAACTCAGCAAACTTACCTAAGATGCTGACTCTTCAGCTATTCAAATTTATCACTGTGGCAAGATAACTAGGTTCCTCATAAATTTAAATCCTGATAATCCTATTCTTGGTTTGTCACAATCAAGGCAAAGATGACATTTTCCTGCTGTAAGAGCAGGACTAGATTTGGCAGCACCTGTTTCTAAGCAGAAGCTTTCTGAACTTAAGGCAGAAGTCCTCTACTGGAAGCACTGGTATTTAAGTTACACATATTTGAACTTCAGTCCTTTCCCAGGAAATTTTGTCCTGTATATTTAGCCTTTTCCTGCATGTCATTAATTTCACCTCTATTCCTTTAAGGTTGTGTAGTCAAAAAGTGAAGATATGAGAAAATACACCTAACTCCCCAATAACATTACTCTTCTTACCTTAATAAAACACAGGCTTTCACAATTACTTTTTCCATTAAAGCATGTATTTTATTTGAATGTTTACACTGAATTAGTTTTATTTATAGCAGAACTCTGAAACAACACTTAAGAATTTTAGATGAAGTTTATAAGAGTTGTACTTGGGGTCTTTAATTCTATGGTAGTTACTAAATTATTAAAAGCTGCAAAGTGAAAGTTGAGATAAAGCCACGTTTTCCTGCTCTTCCACAATAGTATCTCCCCCATCCATAAATCCAAGAAGAGCACTTATCTAATTATACTTTTCTGTATTAGTATTTGCACACATCTTTGAGTTCAGGAAGAGTAACTATCTATTAAGTTCTCGTGTACTCTCTGTCACTTCATTATTGCATAATTACACAAAAGAGAAACAATGAAATGAAATTAATCCAGAACAAAATTTTTTGCCCCCCTTAGAAAGAGACATAAATCCTTTTTAAAGGCACAATGGGTTAAGAAAACATACATGATATATACTAACAAAACGCATATGAAGAGGTATGTAACAACTTGTCAAATCATAGTCAGAACTGGTTTTTACTGTGCATCTGACATCTTTCCCTTGCTTTAAACCATTTCCATCGAGTTTAGTGTTAGAACCCCCAAATAAAATTTCATACAGCTCATATCTTCCACATTACCAGGAAAACATAAAGCCTTTTAAACAAAAGAAAACCTAGAGTACAGAAAAGAAAACAAAATCCTAAAAGGAATGGATTAGGATAACCAGAGCAGGCCCGTGACAAGCATCAAATATCAATAATTTGGCCCAATTCTACAGTCAGTATGTCACCTTACATCCTCACATCACTTCTAAAGCTTGGCAGAAGTTTGCGCAATTTTTCAATATAATTGTAGTGTAAGGTTAGAGTTAAGACACCATGTCCTCAGTGTCAAACCAGTAAATGATTTAGAGCTCAAGTAAGACCTCTAGTGAAATTGCCTTCCCACATTCTTTAAAGACACATCATTTGGCTTCCTTCACACTGGACAGTTTTAAATATACAAGACAGTTTAAAAAAAAAATAGATTTTTAAGCAATCATATAGAAAAGATTCTACAATATCAGTTTTCCCACACAAGACCTCAAAACCAAGCAACCTACAATAATCAATCCTTTACTCTCCTCCATATATCTAGATGTAAACTTTCAAACCTGTGAGTATTTTGTTATTATCACAGCAATAAAGCAGAAATGCAAATTCAGCATCAAGGTTCTGAGCACTGAGTTTTAAGACATTGTTATGCTCAAGATATATCAGCTTTTATCCAACCACGCTTAAAGTCACAACAACATATCACCAGTAACTACCAACACTTGAATTACCCCATTTCTGATATTTATACTACATGCCATAATCTCCAGTAAAGTAAATGTGCCTAAACGAACCAATTCTGATTTTTACAATGTAGCAATGAACTTACAACTGGATGAAATATGATAAATTATATTTCTTTTTAAATCTTTGTAACAAATGGACCCAATGTAAAGAGTAAAAAAATGCACGCCCAGGAACACAACCCAACTGAAAACAAGAGTATGATTTCTCCACAAATCTGTGCTTCCTCCACCCCCAGTGCACTCCCAGAGGACTGGCTAATTCAGTATTTTAAAATTATGAAACTCAAATTATTTTTCCTTATGTTTAATACAATTTCAGGAGTTAAGAGCACTTTTCAGAGCAAACATTGAGACATTTGCATTTAATTTACTGTCTTGTAAACACAGTTAGGATTAAAATCAGACAGAAATTAAAAGTTTTGTTTGCAACCTTGAATAATGATCCTTAAGTGTGCTGTAAGAAGGGAAAAGTCTAGAACAGTCATGCAGAAAGTATACCAAGTGATTTTATTCTCCTGAGTCAGCTGTCATTTTAGAAACAATAAGAAGCATCCAGAACTTCCATTTACTTTCCTAATAACCACTTTTTCATTACTTGTTGCTTTTTCCCCACATAAAGCAGAAAAAGTGTATTGTGCTCAGAACATCCAGAGTAAACACAAGACAGAAAACAAGCTTATCAATGAAAAACCCTCCTAAACAAGTTACATAATACTAAACAAATGCTCTCGTACCCCCCACCTATAGACAGTTGTATTAATCAGTGTGAATAATACATGAAACTACACAAGTGTGATGCAAGAAAAATGTCAAACATGCATTAAGTGGTATTACAAAAACGACACAAAGTATAACATGGCAATAATAAACTGACACATAACCTAAAATAATGTTAGAAGTAAAGCCATCCCTGCTGCCAAGTTGACAATTTTCACCTTTAAACCAGCAATTCAATAGATGACAATTCTTCCATACATTTTCTTTTAAAACTCTTGAACATTCAGTTTTTGAATTGCAGTAATTGCACTGCTCACACACTAAGGCAAAAACTTTATTTGTATGATTCGGCACAGCTCTGGTTCCGAAAATGCCAGATGTGGAACTGGAACTGGTATAATGCTAAGTTCTAGAAACACAATGTTCCACACTGAAACAAAACTGAAGCTTAACGACTGTTTCATTATTACAGGTGTGTCTTCTGGGAAAAGCTTTTTATTAGAAGTTGATTAAAACTGCAGCTCCAGCTTACCTTGCACATGCTCTCTCCCTTAAAAGCAGAACATGATATATGGAACAACACAAGCCTATCATGTCAAAGAATGAAGAATGTTAGCATTTTAAAAGACTGTTTTCCCCATCTTTGTAATGGCAGTTTTTATATTTTCTTCCAAGAAAAATACATGTGAATAGTCTTGCTTCTTTTTAAAGCAACTGTGTATATCACCTCTCCTCGAGAAATCACGAAGAATACTATTTTCCATTTTTTTACTGGCTTGCAAGTAACCTTCTTGGTAACTGCAGAAAGTGAACAGACAGATCAAGCTCACATAAAATTTGGCTCAACATTTTAGTGGATTTTTTTTTTTTTCACTGCTTGAAATACTCGCCCTCTTGGCCCAACTATCACCAAGAATGTAAATCATAACCATGTTATTCACATATCTAAAGCCCTCAACACACTTCTTACCCATTTGTTCTAGGCCATGTACTTCTTCCAAACTCACTTAATGAGAATATTTATTGAACTGTATTCTCTGTCTGCAGCACAAATTACCCTATGTATGCACAGGTAAGAAGAGTCTTGCTCTAGTGCCCCTTCTTGCTCTTCTTTCCTTCCACACTGAAATAAGCAGAATCAATAATTCTCACAGTCTCCCTTACCTGCCTTTACCTGTGTCTCCTGCCTGGGGACACAGAGGGAGCAGGACCAAGCAGGGCAAAAGGCTATTCATATCTGCAGCAAGGCATGTACTGGATTATTGTAAATATGTACACAAATATTTCAAATTTCCATAAGCAAACAAATATTTAAAACATTTGTAAGCAGCCTGGAAGACCAATTCAGCTAGCAGTTGAAAGACTGCATTCTACAGTACTGCAATAGCTGGTTTATGGAGTGTTTTTTCATGCAATTTTACACTATATAAAAATATTGAAAACTTAGTAACAATAAATAAATTTTGTAGAATAAATCCTTTTATAACAAATAATGAACAGTAATGGAATTATTTTTTTTAAAAAAAGCAACACTTTAAAATGACCAGAACATCAAGAGCTAACAGATGCAAAAAATTACAGTAAACCCTTTTGTTTCTTACATATTTTTAGATTTATTTTCTCTTCTACCTTGCTTAAGTATACATATTTATTTCAAGTGGGAAAACACATTTTGCTTGGGATTGGGCTGTACACTGAGGTATTTAGGGTTTGGGGATTCTTTGGGAGAGGTGTTTTGTTGGGGATTTTTTTCTTTCTTTCCTTCTTTATCTTTAACTGATAATAAAATTTGTTTCCCTGTCACACACAGAAAAAATTGATTAAAGTGAATTAAGGCAAAAAATTAATGAAAATACCTTAATCTCCTCCCATTACTACTAATAGATATGTACTATTTCATTTTCCTTTACCATGGTCTTCTGTTTGGTGCTTCTCTGTCTATGATGCACTCAGGTTTAAGACTGGATTCTCACTAGTTTGAGAGGCTAACAACCTTAAAATCAGCTGTTACATACTTACATGGTGTGTGTACGCTGTGTACGGTTGCTGTATTCAGCCACAAAATGAAGTCCTACACATCAACTTCATAAAAGCAACACAAAGAGATATATCCAACTGCAGTGATCCCACCATACAACCCAAGAATGTCAAAATATTTTTAAAACATTAATTTGTTTCAGTTTTTCTGCTATTCTTTGGCCATCTGCACAAAACTAAATTCAGTTCCAAAATCCAAGACATGAATGTAACTGGTATTTCCACCTCTTCTATTAAAAATTAGTTGCATTGTGGTTTTCATGTAGAACAAGACTTAAAGTTATTTCTGTGAATCTGTTGTAGATATAAAATTAAACCACACTCTTCTCACTTTTATTATGTTACTTTATTCCCTCTCTCCCATTTTTTTGTTCAATTTACATACAGGACCCTCCACACTTATTCCTGTTCAAGGATCTACGCAGTTTTTACTTAAAGTCAAGAACAGCATCTTTATTCTCACTGCAATTCTTTCAAGTCAAGCACTTAATGTCCCACATACAGTCAGCATGTAAATTCAATCAAATTATACAGCTATGCTTTACTCTACAGAAATTGAGACATAAAAGCACACTAGTAACTCTAGGAACAGTGGAAGCTCTAGACAAATCATTTACCCAAATGGAAAAACCTTATCCACATGTGTATGCAGTAACACACTCCAGTTCCTTTTGAATTTCATACCTCTTATTATGAGCATTTTATTCTCCACCCAAGGGACCACATACAAATCATTTCAGTTTTTACCCACATTTACAAAGTTGCTTTTTTTCTTTCAATGTGATTTGTGTGTACAATAATCTTTACATTAGAGCAGAGGGGTTTTTAAATAGTTTTACCTGTAAGTATGTTGTGCTTATCTCTGAATGGTTTTCTGAATAGCTCCTTCAATTAGGAGAAAAGGGCTGCTGTTCCAAACAGAAGAAACTTCTCACACTGCTTTTAAGAGTCAGGCTGAGGTCATTAATAAGGATGCCTTCCAAATTTCAATTATATGAACTTTCAGAATATCTTAAGGAAGTTCAAGATGGAAAAGACCTATTAAAATCTATCCCACTTTAAATTAACACAATGAGGGTTTGTTTCCATGCATTTAAAATCATAAAAAAATAAGTTTTCATTAAAATTTCATGTTCAGTTTATTTATTCTACAAGTAATATTTTAGACAATTTTATAACTAGCTTCAGTATTTCATGGATTACCATGAAAGCACACCTGAAATGCCTACAGCTACAATTTTAAAATACTTTATGGGAAAGCACATGAAACCATCAACTAAACACACTAGACTGGTGAGATGGCTAAAACTACTTTACAGTATTTCTGGAAAGGTAACAAAAGGTAACGTAAAACAATCAAATGGGAAAAATTTTATCTGACATTCAATGTTCAAAGGTTTTAGTCAATTATCTTATTATTACTAAGTTCTTACATTTCAGTACATGAATTTTTAAGAAAGCAAATGCCTTCAGGTTACTACTGTTCAACATTTGCCACCAAACCAGCACTGAATATCCAATAATCTAAAGCATTGGATTTGCATTTCTCATAGGTCACACTCACTCCCTCCTTACCACTGATGAATCAGGAAAGTTTGGTCCAATATTCCCTCACGCTAGGAGTGAGCTAACAGCCCATGGAAAGCACCAAACTCCAAGATGGGCATCTTATTAACAGCACAGTGTCATATTAATAATTTGAGGGCTCCTGAGAAGACAATTAGATTGCATTGGAAGTATGTGCTCTCTGAAGTCCCCCACTCCTGGCCACAAGCACAAGCTAAGAAAAGATGCTGCATGCAGTCTCTAAAATGACCCATGGATATGCAACATTTCAAGTCTCAGGAATGGGATTTAGAACCCCATTCACATCTGTGGTCCAACATTAACTGACTCTAGTGGCTACCCTGTATTCTGTGCCAATTCAGTGGTTCAATAATGCTGTAGTTTCACTTAGGAAGGGAAAAATCATGATCCAACTTCTTCTAAAAAATAGATAAATAAGGAAGTCCCAAAAAATTTGTTTCTGCAACAAACTAAAGTAAAATGAACTTCATGCCACCAGAGCACACCGGATAATTGCTGAACATCTCACCTCCAATCATTTTTTCTCCCTTCAAAAAGGCCTACAGGGTTTTGGTTTTCATTTGAGAATCTGCCTTTAGATTGGTTATTTCAGCATTTTTGAGCTAAGTTATCTCAAGGGAGATTGCAACTGTTTAGCAAGACATAGTTCATAAATGTCACTGTGTTTGCAGTACCTTACAAAGTATTTGTAATGACAAATTATTCTAGATCTGAAATCAAGAGAGGAAAAGAGAGAAATGAATTTGGTGAATATGGCGGCATACTTTATATCAGAATGCTCCTCAATAAAGGCATACTACAAAATCCTACTGGCTTATGTTCAAAATTTAATTATTTCATTCATACTGTCTTCTTGCGATCTATTTTAAATTTTATTCTAGTAAGAATCTCCCACTTATATCTTTATTTACAACTGCATAAAAAACCCATGGACAACAAATAAAAGAACTGCATGTCAGGAATTTTCTTTCCAGGTAATCCACAGTAGTTTGTGATTTTCTTAGGAAATTAATACAGTAAAGTATATTAGGATCATCACAAAGTTTCCCAAGATATCAATGTGCTTTATCTAATGAGCACATTGGTCAGAACAGTGTCTAACTTACATGGAATAGTAAAGCTTTGTTATCTTTAAGTACCAAAATTGTATCTCACTGAAAAATTTGGTAGTTTAGGAATATGAAACTTCAGGAATAATGTAAAAGCTCAGTAAGTACATTATAAAAGTAAGTGCACTGTAGTTGGCAGATTCACATACATTCCAAGCCTACTTGTTTTAGCATACCATATAGCAGAGTGTCAGGACTTCACTGTACTTTCCAGTCAAACAATGCAAAGGCAGTTAAAAACTTGAGTACCTGTGTACACAGAAAAAATGATAAACTGCTCCACCAGACGAGGATCAAGAAAAATTAATCACTTTAGAAGAAGGGTAGAACCTTCACACAAAAATACTGGTTGGCCACATCTACACATTTTAAAGAAACGATTTGTGACCATTCATTTTTCAATAAAATTATGTGTTTATTTTATAGCTAGGATCAGTTTCTACCACATTTGGCAAAATGAGAAGCATTGCCTTTAGAGTTAAGCCAAGCAGCCTAAAGAAAACTTTTAAGAGCTTAACATAGCAGCATGTCATCAGCTACAAAAGGCATTCTTCATTAACTCCTTAAAATCTGCCCAAAAATATATTTCAGTATTGATTTGTTAGGACTTGGTTCACAGACATTTAAAAATAGATTAAATTATTTTCTGCAGTAAGGACAGCTGACAAATCCACTGCTACCATGCAGCAGAGCCATCCAAGTCAGAGGTTTACAGGAGGGGCAGGTCACAACTGTGGAATGACAATCACTAATGTTAAATAAAATCTAAAATAACTTGCAAATACATGCATCTCTACTTGCTACCAAAACCACAGTGCAACAAACACGCACTTAAAATAGCATGAAGCGGGCACAGAAAGTATTAACAACTTCTGAAGATTCAGTGTACTTAATGTTCTTCTGAAACATACTCAGATATTATGAGGAGGAGGGTTTACATAGCTAAACAAATATACAGGAGCTAGCTAAAAGCCTGAGTAACACAGCCTTTTCCTTTGAAGAAAATGAATCAACCTTTTGAATGCAGTTTAATTTGTACTTAAAACATGTTCCCTGTACAGCTTTACAGTTGAGAACTACCAATTCACCAATACTTCCTTAATACTCTAAAAAAGGTCACGTACAAGGGCAGGAAATATTAGAAAAAAGTCATCTCATATTTAGACACCTTACTAGATACCAATGTAAACTGCATTTTCAACTGCATAAAGGACTCTAGAGCAGAGAGCTTAACTAGTTGCCATATGCAAGCCCTAGTTTATAGCAGTGAAAAAACAATAATTTTCCCAAATCTTGATGTTTAGGACCTTTTAGTGTGTAAAGGAAAACCATTTGCAGTTTGGTTGAGGTTTACTTCAAGAATGAGTGCTATAATGTGATACATATACCAAGGAGAAAGAGTATTCCAGAATAAAGGTAACTCAGTATTGCATTACAAAGTGTGGCATGTGTTAAGTCAAGCAAAAAATGGCAACATTAAAGACAACATAAAGGAAAATGCTCTGCAGGTACAGATGTCACAAGTGAGGACCTACATACTTAGTTACACTACAGTAACTCCTGAACTGTATGAAAACAGTATCTTAAGCCATATACATGGGCAATTTAAGTAACAGTGTATTTCCAAAATGTCAGCAATATTGCAATTTTCTGGTTAACCATGTGCTCAAAATTCAATCCACCAAGTCAATCACTGTCACATTAACAAGTAACACACAAGCCCTCTCTGCTGCTTGCATCTCATGCTGAGGTATGTATATACCATCTGGATGTTATTAGGGCACCAGGTTATTTCAAATCCGTTTTTAACCAATACAGATAATTCACAATTCATGCAGATAAAATTTAGTTATGTCTACCTCTGAAAATGTACGTGAACTGATAAAAAAAGATCACTACTATTTTACAACTATTTTGCCCAGGAAAAAGAGTAATAGTAACCAACCAATATCCCTACTTAATTGCCATTACAGGAATAGAACCAATAGGTCTTTTCCATCATCTTCCAACACTGACGAAACAAAATCATAATAAGCTTCCTAATAGCTTTACTACCAGTTTTATCTTAAAACTTAAGCAGCAAACCTACCCTGAGTTATGCGGCAAATGGGATTTTCCAAATTCCTTGTTCTGTAAAACCTTTCTGAAGAATAGTCATGTGCAATCCTTCCAAATGCGTATTACTCAGCCATAAGTGAACACTTATTTTCACTGGAAAACATGTATTTGCTTCCTAATTAAACAGTTACTCACTGATAACAGACATGTTTGTATTCAAACCAACCACTAGGGAAAATGTATACTTATTAATAATGATGTGCAAACACAGAGGAAAGCTTTTGACCACCGTGCAGAAATGTCGCCTTCCTTGCAATGGGAGATACTTTAACCATCAGCAGAACACACACATGTCACAACCAATTTTCTCCTCTATAAATATGGTTTAGGTAAATTCACTCGTACTGTTATGAATAAAGCATACACAGAGATTCCTTTCCAAATTTGGTTTTTTCCCTCCCCAAGTTAAATTTTCTAATAATTTGTCTGACAGATAATCTGTTGATAAGCCTACTGTGACTAAGTTTGCAATGGTGGATTGAGATGCAAGGACACACCATCGTTGAGAACACTTTGTATAAAATTTTATGCTCTTTGAAAGTCAAAACAAAAGCAGTTGTGTTTTAAGTTTTCCATAGTATGTACTGCACCATGCAGTTCAGCTAAACACTATTAAGAATGGAACTTTCTTGACACATAGTAGAAACTACATAAAAATTAAAATGATGCCACTTATAATAAAGCATAAAATTATTCTTACTCAGTATTAGTAACAACATTCCCAAAATCCTTTCCAGTGATTTTTGTTTTATTGTAATCAGATAACCGCACGTTTTACAGCATAGTCACACATTGCATTTTGCTAGAGTCACAAACACATTGCCTTACATAATGACCCGCATAGTTTCTGCTCTATACTACAAAGCCTATGACTGAATACAAAAAAAGTTTTACAAAAGAAACTGTTTTAAAGACTACAATAACAATAGAACCGTTTCCAGATAACAGCTAAAATTATAAAGGCATATCACTGTATAATTTCACTGGAATTTCTAAAACAGTAAGGAATGAATTATGGTTTAGTATCTGCGACGCTTGTTAGGTCCTTCAAAGTTGCCCCCTGGGTTTCCTCTACCAAAGCCACCAGGTCCACCACTCACGGCACCTACACCACTCATTGGCGGCTGAGGAGTTTCAGAGCCCGTTCTACTAACCAGAGGTGAACCCATTTGGGATGGGCCTCCTTGAGGGAATCTCTCATTATGCTAGCACAAGTCCATTTGGAACATTTCAAATGTGAGTTACAACAAAAATCACAAGTGATGTTGTCATGGAGTTCAGCAGATAGTCCAGCAGAATCAGGATCACACATAGAAGGAAGAAAGGAGCAATTCAATTAGTTATTATGGAAAAAGAGCTGGAAATTAAAGAGTGCTAATGTTATGCTCCAACTTTGTAAAGTAAATTTAAAATTAAAAAACAATACTTAAGACCGACTCTGGTGCTGAATGTAACTTCATCCTTACACATCCTTACACAGAACCCACATCTGAAGCAATACATATTCTCTATGTAACAGAGGAGACAGGAAACAGCTTTATACCTGAGCCCTACTGTGCCTTACATAGCAACTACAAAGCTTCTCCCTTAAATAAATTAGACAGAGAAACATTGTCACACTAGGAGGGGAGGAAATCAGCTTTTGTATTTCTAGACACTGCATTTATTCTTTTAACAGCCTTAAGACTTCTATACCCACATACATATGGATATTTCAAGTCCATGCTATCTGGAGTTAGCCTTTTGCATGGCACTTGAGAGATCTTTAGTTAAGGCTTTTAAAATTCTGAAATTCTGTCCAAACAAAACTACATTAGTGACAAAATGCATAATTTTGGACTATTCCTAGCTTATAAAAAAACTCTTATGTAACTATGGTTCATTCTGAAATATCAGTGTGGGATAAAAATCCAACTAATATTCCATATTTACTTTCCTTAGCTCTATGATTAGTATTACTAAGGGTATATATCCTTACATAGATTTATTTGCTTAATTTCTAAGTTAAAAAAAAAAAAAATCCATCTGAGCAAATACAGTTCAGTATGTAAGTGTTTAAAAATAGAACCCCACATGGAGAATTTTAAACTCAACATAAACCGTTAAAAGCATAGGTACATGGTACAATCAGATGTGGAAATAATTCATCATTCCCCAGTTAAGGACAGTTATGCTTTCAGAATAAATTCCTTCTGAACAGAGATTACATCAACTCCCCAGGTGTTCAGAGTTCAATAAGGACATTAAGACCAGCACTTTATTTATATGCCTGAATCAGAAAAGAATTCCTCTGAAAGCCTAACTCCAGTGACAGTAGTAGAGCTCGAGCTCTGGAATCTGCTAATTTATAGATATATATATGCATACATAACTAAAACCCCAGCATTTTATCTACATAGATAAAAGTACATGCAACCCAGATCATGGTTGTATATATGTGCATTATTTCAAGTGTAACACTGTGTATGAGAATGGTTACTTCACAGAGCTGCATAAAGACATACTACTGAGCTAAAGCACCTTTAAATCTGTAGCATTGGGTAAAAAGGGTTTTAAAATTATCTTAATGCATGCCAGCTTGTTAGCAATAGATATGAAATTCAACAAGTAAGTTATTACATATCCCTGATCCCTTTTACCATTCAACTTTTGGACAAAAAGTCAAGTCCTCCTTCCAATAAGGACCCCTCTTCCCAGCCAACCAGAAAACTGCTGTAATTAACTACCTACATTAGTAAGTGGGGGAAGCTACTTTTAAAATGTTATGTTCAAAGACAATCCAGGTTTCAAAAGACTGCAGTGAAACAAAAGGGAGAATGCTACAACTTTCCCTTCAAGGCTTCAGAAAAATATCCAATCAAATTGGATAAATGAAATGAAATTTGTAATTTATAAAGCATATTATTTGTTTCCCTCAGTGGCAAATAACTGTTTTAGTAGATAGCCCTAAAAGGATCTTTAAGTGTCTTTCTAACAACAGCAATAATACAATAAGGCTATGCCTTTCTGTAGGGGCCTGACCTCCCAAGTTAAAAATTTTCAAAGACCAAAATGAAGAAAACACTAAAATCTAATTTATCCTTCAGAAGCATGCATAACAAAATGAAAGGAAAAAGAATTTTTTTAAAACATGCATTTTGAAGTGTCAGTTTATTTCCTACATTTCCATACCTGGAATGACTTTTTGTAGAAAAACAACAGTTTAAGTTAGGTACTGTGATTTGTAATACCACGTTCTTTTCCATACACCTCTTTTTCAGTGTCTATATAATCACAGGAGACGGTTCTCAAGGTGACCAGTAACACAGTGGTCTCCAGCAAAAGCATTTCCAAATTCAGTATTTTGTGAATAGCATGCTCTCCATTTTGTGAGTAATGGCACAACTGATAAAATGAGCTGGCTCATATGATGTGAAATAAGACCCTCTCCTTTTTATCTGATAAAGACCAGACCCACAATGTATTTTGTGCAAAATCAAAATCTCATTTTCTTCTATGGAACAAAGGATTTTGTTCTAACTTCCTTATACAGATTGCTCAATCACAGACAGATACTGTTGAGAAGGTATATTTAAAAAAACACAGCTACAAAATGCTTCTGTGTTCCAACAAAATTGTAACAGACTAACTGAATACTATGTATTCCATTATATCACACCACCACCAATCTAGTATCAGAACAGTACTGAAAAATATGTAAAAATCAGATTTCAAATTATATAGTTGTTTCTCTACATAAGACATTACAGCTAGGAAAAGTGACTGGCTATGAGAATAAAGCAAGAATGGCTAGTGCTTTAACTGCATCCAATGGCCTATCTGCTCTTGATTATAAATCCCAGACACATAGAAGACATTCCCTATTACCAGAGGCAACTGGGCAATATTATTTTTCCTGTATTGATATAAGAATTATCAACAGCTGTTGGCTACCAATTTTCTAAGTGGCACAATTACTGTCAATCTCATGCGTTTAACAGTGTTAGAAAAGAAATACAAAGAACACTAAAGTCTCTTAAAAAAATTAAACAGTTTACACAAAGATATCTTCACACTTTGCACCTTCCAACATTTAACTGTTCATCAAAAATACCAACAGGCTAATTCACAGAATTTAGTTTTACTAAAGAAAAGAACAGCAAAAGTCTAAACTTAGAGATTTTTGTTCCCTAAAGGAAGTAGGATTTTTCACAGTGATATAAAAAAAATTTCTCTTTCCGGTTGTAAATTATTTGTATAAAAAGTTTTTATCAATTACTTTTAACAGATCCAAAACGTGGAACAAATTCTTACTCAGCGTGAAAATACCTTTGGTAAGAAAAATGGGCCATGAGACATGAGAGCTATTCAAAGGAATTAAATTTGTGATACATTACCACTGTTCCATTATCTGGCATCATTGGTGTTCCCATATTTGCAGCTCCTTCTGGTCCCATGGAAGGACCAGGACCCATTGCAGGGCCAGGTAAAGTTCCTCTGTTGTTCATATTCATACCCATCATTGGAGGAGGGCCTTGGTTACCAGCAGGTGCTGGGCTAAACGCATCTATGCAAAACAATCTATACTTAGAGCTGTCCTATCTTAATTTTACAAAAACAAACAAACAATTTACAATATTTATAAAGTCAAATGTACAAGACTTCAAATACTTGGGAAAAAAAATATTCTTTGAGACTGTACATTTATCTCAATCATCTGCTTTTAAACACATTTTAAATAATCTCTATTATTCTGCATTACATAATTTGCCTCATGTATTTGAAGATCCCAACCTTTACAGCTAAATATAGCTGTACAGTTTCTGTGCAGGAATCAAAATGTTCATATTGCATGTACATGGAGTATCCACACCACAAATTTGCAAAAATCTCAAGTGATTTTACAGATATTGGCAGCTATAAGGCAACTTGGCTCTTTAGGGATCTTAACAGATGAAATGTACATTTGCAAGAAGTCTTCCACCAGTAGTATGTTAAATGATATAGTGTACAGTGGGTTAGACTAAAGGTCTAACAGCAATAACAGAGATGGTACTCAACTTCACAATAAATTTGCAATATAGAATAAATAACATCTTGCATTTAGTTGTAATTTCTTACGGTATAAGTACCAGAAAACTAAGTAGTTTTGTTAGAACTTGAAAAGACAGAACAATCTCCTCCCAAAGTCCGAATCAAAGAGGTAGAAGGAAATCTTGAAAACATATTCTGAGGAGATCATTTAGCTGTAATATTACACTAAGAAGTATCACTCGGCCAGTAGTTACTAACCTACTGAACACATAGGTAAAAATGCCTTAATTGTATTTTCATGTGTTGCTATAAGAAAGCACTCTACCTACCTAACATCTTACTATTATGAAATATCAACTTCAAGGCTGGTGTTGATGCATTCCTCCCATTCCCCACAAAAATCCATCCTCTTCAGCCCAAAGTATGCGTCCAAAATTTGGTAATGGAAGAAAGCATACCTTTGGCATTTAGTGTACACTTTAAGTGTCCATTTTCATAATATAAAGAAATCTGACATGTTGCTAGACTAATAAGCCTGTTGCTTATATCTTAAAAATAAACCCTCTCACTTCTCACCACAGCTGAACTTTTTTAATAATGCATCTATAAATACCCATCATTCAAAGGAGGCCACTTCACACAGATACAGTACTGTGACTGTCTGAAGGCATGCACAATTACTTCTCAATTATTTGCCTTGAGAACACCATGTCACAGCAGCCAGTGGAACCATGGCATTCAAGATATTGCTGCTAAAATTGAAGACCTGGGTTTGATCATATATATGTTAGGCCAATCACAAACTCCTTAGCAAAAACAATGCATGCTACACAGCAGCACATGAGAAGTGCTAAACAAGTTTACTACAAGTGACAGAAATCCTGTAATTTTAAAAAGTAGAAGTCTTTGAGCTTAGTAATTAAATAACTTGTAGACTCCTCCCTATAACATTGAGTCAAAGCAAAGGTACACTCATGTTGGATGCTTCTTACCTATCCATACACATGATCAGTTCATGTAGCAGGTAGAACACTGGGCTACAATTCAAGAAAATTACAGGAGCATATGCTCTAAAATGGTTTTTTACTGTCACCCATTGAGTTAGATACAGAAGGAAAAGAAGTCTAGACTGCCAATATAAGGAGAAACCTTTATTCTCAGAGGCACTCTGCAGGACTATCATGATGGTAGCAGCACTCAGTGCATGCAGTAGTGCCATTAATAAATGCTTAATTACCTGCTATTGGTTTGCTTATCAGCCTAATTAACCTGAGCCAGGTGGCCACTCACAGGTACTGTCACTTATCTGTCAACTGCCACAAAGTTCTCATGCTCCATATCAAACATATGTACCCAGGGTGGCAGATAGCAACTCATACTATCAAACCTCTAGAATTCTGGTTCTGTTTCAGGCAGAGTCAGATCTGAAAGGAGCAAAACTACAGAGTGTAATGCAAGGAGAGAGTGGGGCCCTGCATACTTTCAGCAAGAGGCCACTACAAAAGACTAGCTGTAACTCAAAGGTCCTCCTAAATCCTCCTATCTCCAAAGCAAACCCTAAGAGCTAATCACTTAATTGTCCTTTGTTTTTGGTGGGACACTGATGTGAGGAATTCATTTACAGGACCGTGCTCAGCAACAGATGGAAAGCAGTTATTAGTGTTCATGCCACAATGCAGATACTAAAAAAAAGCCCTTTTCTGCAAACTGAAGGGCTGAAAAAGTCCACTCTAAATGTCTGAAATGCACCCAACAAAAAAGTCCACCTATGCAGAGATGGTTCCCCAAAAAAGTCCCTTTTTTACATATTTAAGTTCATAATCTGCACTTAGCACTACAGATCCAATTAAATGCTTTGATGAGGTATACATATTCTCTAAGAAACTGTCACAGAAAGTTGTAAAAATGAGCAGTTCTACACAAATCAGCACTTATTGAATCTGTCATAGAGGTACTCTGCTTTCTAAGAAAATTATCAATCAGGTACTTCAGTTATTAGAGATATTCCAGCTCAGTCCGTCCCACATTATAAAGCATCGCAAATGGCACAGGTAAAGCTAAGTTAAAAATAAAATTACAATTCCAATAGAAATATTAAGAAAGGTTGCTACTGTCAACAACTAAAGTTCTACTATTTAAAGGTCTACTGTAAGGTTTTGGAGTCAATTATTTTGGTTGTACTAATGGAGTTAATTGCTGGGAAAAACCCAAAATCTCTATGATGAGTGAACTTAAAATCCAGCCTCTGCAGAAATAAATGCTACACTTATTTCCTATGTATATTTTAAAGTAGCAGATCGGTGTTACTATAACTTTTTTTGGGATTATACAATTTATTTCTAAAAGTATTAAGTTTAAAATCAAGTTGTAACACAAAACTTAGAAAGCAAGACCAATAATCACTGTTAAGAACTACAGTAAATACACACTTTAAATCTGCACATAGAAAGTGTATTTTGTGGATCTGGACAACTGGCATAGTATCAATATTTAAAGAGTCTTCTAACTGAAGAAAATGAAGTTTTCAAGTATGATGCAAGCATATGCAAAAGTACAACTATTAAAAAAGACATTAAGTCTCAATTTCTACTTCAGTTTAATATTTGTAGATAACTTCACAATGTCCTTCTTCAGAATTATTTGTAAATAATTTTCATCATCTCTGAAAGCACAAGCCTCTTTCTATTTTTCAGCTATAAATGTGTCTCAATAAATGCAAGGAAATAATGAATAATGGATTTCAAAATTTGAAGCAGATTTCTTACTCTAAAAATTCACATTACTCAAAATGTCAACTGAAATTACTGAGTTTGGTACGCACTTCCAACTTTAAAATATATGGGAAAATAGTTTTATTACTTTTCTTTTAATTACCACCTAATTTAATTTAAACTACCCTTAGGACACTTCCAATAGATGAACAGTTCACACAGTTTAGTTAGATTTGGTGGTTTTGAAGAAATATTTTAAGTTTCAGTCTTGTTTAAAAGCAGATATTCTGGGTAAGTAAGATTCCCAAGTGTTTCAGTCTGCATACATGGAGCAAGCACTAATTATTATACTTTTCTATTACACAATACTAGCTTTTAGTAGTACATTACACAGTAATAGATTTTAGCAGTGACAGTATTTTAAGCTGCAAGAGCTAACAGAATATTTGCAAATAACAGACTCAGAGGAAATTGGTAGAACACCAAGCATGTTATTCATTTACCACACCAAGTACATCAAGAGGAACTTGCAAATTTTAACCTCTACATCATTTCACTACATGCAATAAAGTCATAATTTCTTTGAATAGATAGTCCCTCCAAAACAATGCCAAATATTTTTTTAACATAAGACTCCTTTTTTGTATCAGATAACTCCCAGAGCATCACTTGTCCCTGATTTTTGTTCTTCTTAACTTGCACATCATTTTTTTGCCATGTATAGTCAAAGCAGTAAAAGAAAGATACACCAGGGGTGGTGGGGGGAAAGCTGCTTGAAAGCAATATATATGCTGGGGTTTTTTTATTTCCTGATATTGCTTACTCCTTTTTTACCAGTTGTCAGTAATTAATAGTGCTTGAGTAATATGTACAGTCCCAAAGAAAAAAAAATTTACATTACAGAAGCCTTTTTCCTTCAGATCCCTACCTCCCATGTTTATTGCTCCACGAGGACCCATATCACCCATTCTCATTTCCTGTTCTCTCTGAAAGTAAACATAGTTTTCATGGTCAACCTATCATTCTTAGAACTTAAAACATTCCCATTTACTCCATGAAAATAAAAATGTTAAAGTTTAAAAGTTTCCATTGATCAAAAACAGTGCAAGGAAAGACAACAATTACAAAAACCATTACAATAATGGTTTTTATAACATCAAAGGGATAAATAAGTTCAAGGGAACAATGCTGTACATTTTTGCATAATAAAGATTAAACACCCCAAGTTTCATTTATCAGATGCAGCAGTCTAAAGCTCCCAAATAGCTATGTGATCAACCACAAATGAATCCATCTTTACGGAGTGTTTTTAATTAATAAATATTTCTGTTTTACCTGTAAACAAACAGGTCTTATTACAATACTCGCCCAAAGGTTCAATAATACTCAAACTGATTTAATGACTCAAAAATACTTGTGTTGACTGAAAACCAAGTTGAGATGCATTACATTATGGTATATAAATTCAACCTACCAATTCATCATTGTTGAAATAGTTTTGACTTAACTTGCTGGTAGTGTATTTTTTTAATGAATTATACTTTGCTATTGATGTTAGTTCAGATACTGACCATCCTTTTAAAACCAGCATAAAACTGTAGTGTCACCAGAAACTGCAATATGCATTTACGCTAAACAGACAAACAACACATTAAATTGATCAAGATTCAATTGATGGTCAGTCACCCAACAGCAAAAGTTTTCTGACATTACTAAACATGAACCCCTGCTGTGAAACAATACTCAAAGATAGTACCTGAGTGGCAAAAAAATCATCATCTATGGGAAAACAAAATACTCTAGCAGAGACAATTCCAAGGGATTTTAGAATTACTGTTTACATCAAAAAGAACAAATTCACAGTTCAAAACCAAAACCAAATGAAATTTATAAAAAAAATTTCTCCTTAATTTTCTACAGGAATATTAACAAGTAATCTTCTCTTGAATAAACACACACATGCTGAGAATAAGAAAATTCAAAAAAATTTACCTCATTCTAAAAAACCATTCCACTTATGATTTAAGAGCCTAAGACCAGATACACTTTGAAAAGAAATCTGCATACTAGGCAACTAAATCTGTCTATAAGTGACTTTTACATGGAAATACTAATACATCAAAACACATTCATTGTATTTGTACAGGTTCACAAAGTCTGGTTTGGTCAATCATATTTGGGATGCCAAACATGAGTCTTCTATCTTCAGCCACTTGAAGCAGCAGACACCACTATGTGACAGAACAGAACCAACAGCTTTATAAATATCCTGCTATAGAAAAATACCATGGGATATATGATAAAGAGCTCTCAAGTCAACAACTTTGTTTGTAGTAACTCATATTAACCTGGAAAAAGTACTTAACATAAGAAGAGTATACACTCTTTTCAAAAGAATATGGCTTAATGTGGAGTGGAAAAATGAGGTCTAGTAACTAAAAGACACAGGCAGGTTTTAAAGTCCAGCTAAAAAAGGCCATTGATGGAACACTAAGGAGGATCTCTTCTTCTGACCCTAGAACCCACGTTAAAAATTTATCAGAGAACATGCAGCTAACTCTGACAGACCTCTCACAGTAACATCAATTGACATTTTAAGTAAAACCAGCAGCCCCATCGGGATAAGCATATCCATAAACTGACATGAGTTCGTCACAAATCAGCATACAACCATGTTGATTATCAGTCTGCTTGTAAAACTCAGTGTTGACATCCAGAATCAGAAGGGAAAGTGGTGTATCATCCCTGGCCCAAGAGCACAGGGAAACACCGTGGCTATCAGTTACACCAGTCACACTGTGTGCACATGTGTATGCCTATATGCTTGTGTGAAAACCTGACACATCATTAACAGTTGTGACAAACTTTCACTGCAAAGCAAAGCATCAGACTTTACAGTAGGCACAAACCTTACTTAATTCATCTCAGGTTAAACTGCAAGTTGGTTGGTATTTGTTTTTTTAATGTGACAAGTGCCACAATGCAAGGCTAAGTACAATACTGGCTTGATAAAGATGTTAAGTACAGATTTGTAAAGCTGCACTAGTTACTAGAACTTGTTTTCTTTGTTAAAGACAGAAGCATACGCAAGCTCTGATGTATACTTTCTTTAAAAAATACACTAGTCTTCCTCCTAGCAATTCACCATTTTTTCCCTGTCTTGAAATGCTACCAGTCTTTGGTTAACAGAAGTACAGCAAAGATAGGTAGAACCTACTTTTGTTTAGTCTAGTTTAACATTTGTAAGAAAAACCATGAAGTAATTATTTGCCATTTTTCAAGCTTTAACTTCAGTGTTGAATTAATACAGTATAAACAACATTTCAAGTATAAATTCAAGACCCTGATAATAAATAAATGTGCCTTAAGGTCTCTGCTGCCTATTACGTTATTAACACGACTTCAAGATTAAGATGCTGCTGCTTATAATTATTCCTACTGTTGCACATACAAAACATATCATGTTCCCTTGACTTTTCAGCATGGGAAAAATTCTCCCAAACTTGTAACACAGAATGAGCAACTTTACACTTCCTGTCAGAGAAAATACTCAATTTCAAATGTTAGCAAGCAGTATATATCATTTATGTCATGAGATGCTTGATGTATTCAAAAATTCTATCTGGAGGAGTCCTGGATGGTAACAAAAATTCAGTCCTGTCACACACAAATCAGATCATAGACAGCTCTTTACAATGTGAGCATAAACATGTTACTACAGGTAAGTTAAGTCAACTAGTCCATGGGTTTTGCCCAAAATATAACAGAAAGGAATACCAACAGGCAGTTTGACACAATAGCTGAACCACTGCTGGTTGGTAATTCCAGCCCATCTGAGAGGTTCATTTTCAGATACTCAAGCCTTTTGAAGAGCTTAACAATGATAGTGTTACATTCTCAAACTTCTTTTCCTCACTAAATTACTTCCTATTCTTCTATTCAGTAGAAGCCTGCTTCAGACTCTTCCCCCAAAGCCACCGACAACAGGGAGTTAAAACTGAGCAGCCCGAGAACAGGGCTAAATCCTTAAGAGAGAAATATGTGGGGTGATTAAGAACCTCTGAAGTCACCCATACCTGGGAAATCGATCTTAACAGGAAGAGAATAAGAAAAATGGATGACATGCTGTTACAGGGAGAAAAGAAGACAAAGAATGTGCAGGAAAGCAAAAGTTAAACTTTGTGAAAATCAGAAAAAACCATTATCAAAAAGACTAAGTCAGCAAACAAAAAAAGTCCTATTGTAAAAGCACTGTTTACACAACTCAAACTTTTCCAAATTATTTGTTGCCAAGATATTTTTCAAATACTTCAGAACTCACTAATGCAGACAACCTTCAAAAAGGTCCAATTCATCTGATTAATACTTTAGAAAAACTGCTATGATGGCAACTATAGGATTATACTTACTAATTACTTTAGACAGAAGCATTAAAAATACTATTTCTCACAATGCCAACTAATGTTAACATCAAATGTAAAAAGTAGATCTACAACAAAATATTGAATACACTCAGTTTTCAAAATATGTATTTAACATTTAATATAGTATGGATTCTCCCCTTTTTACCAAGTACTTGAAACCAGCTTTCCAAAGTATTTGAGGTGTATCATGTGCTATGTTCTTACACCTCTTACCACACTGATACAGAGAACAGTCAAGATGATTCTTCTGAGTTTGTTAAATATATTACACTATTTTTAAATGATCTACAAAACCATGAAACTAAATCTTTTGAAAAACACCTAAGAATTGATACAGGTCACACTGCAAGTACAAATACAAATAGTCATAAACCTGACTTTTTTAACTGACAAACCAGTGCTACTTTTCATCCTTAAAAATAGGCCTTGCAATTGCAGCAACCCAGCAAAAATTAATCTTGTCTCCAAGTGATGCAATATTCATGGTAACAAAACTGTCAAAAATTATGGTATGAACAAAATATGGCAAGAAAAATTTTAGAACAGCAAAAAAGCACGACATCTCAGAAACGTTATGATGGCAGACCATACAAACATGCAACTATTTACTTACCTTTCATAGTACAATAACCACAATAATGCTAAGACATGGCATCCAAAAAATGCCTTAGTAAGAAAAGAACACTTTCCCCATAAACTTGACAATTAACAGTTTAATTAGCACTTTATCTAGGTTGTGCATGTAGAACAAAATGTAATTAACAGTGCTGCTGATTCTCACTTTTTTCATTAACATGAAAAGTTAATTTTATTCTCCAGCAGACTATATATTTGTCAAAACAGGTACGACATTTCTGTGTCTCTTACTAGAATTCATTACTCCCTTCTAGTCTGGTTTATTTCATTAAGTTCATTCTGGAAAAGAAAAATTCTTTTCAAAGACCTCTTAATGAGGCATAAACCTTACTTAAATTGTAACTTACTGAAGGACACCTATATTTTAATGGCATAAATCATAAAAGTTATTAAAGCTGCTAGTTCCTAATCAAAACTACAATCTGGGGTATACTTTTGATTTTGCATTATGTGTCTTTTCCTCAGAATAGTCCACTATTTCATTCCAATGACAAGTGCACTGAAGTTAAGTGGCAGCAGGAAGGTAAAGTAATAAAATGTTCCTCTTCCATCTTCTTGTCATCCTTCCCTCTTCAGTTTGTTCCTCAATTAAGATCTCTATGTAAGATCCAAAAGTTACAATATCCCCACAGAGTTCATACACAATACCAGTAAGTAATTTTACATGACAAATATTGATCTTTCAAAATCCAAGATTTTTATGTGTTCTTGAGCACTGAAATCTAAATTTAGAGCTGATCCCTACTCTGAGATGGGCATCATACCAGATGATTCCAAAAATGCCTTCCAGCCTAAACTACTCCAACCTCTAGGAACTGAGTGATAGTGCTCACCCAAGAGTCTAAAAAGATATAAACTCTTACTTCACACAAATCTACAAATACATCAAACTAGATAACAACTATGGTAAATGTAGCTACAAAACATATAGCATGCATAAAAACTAGAGAGTCCTGTTTTTTAAATAGGAATCCTAATGAAAAGAATTTTCATTATGATTAATACCTGTCACCAGGACCCAATGTTTGAAAAAACATACTAAGAAGGCCAGAGGAGATAAAGGCAATTTACTGCTTTCTGACTCGAGTCATGAATAAAGCTGATGGAGATGACTCATTAAGTTCCAACACCAAAAACCCTCAACATTAAAGAAGTATCACACAGGTAAAATCAGGAATACACCTTGCATGAAATACAATCACACAGACATATTCCAGTAAATGCTACAAATTGGAAAAACACTCCTAATGGTATTAAATCTACAACTACAAAAGAAATTATTACTAGTTTAGCATATTTCTTAAGTATTCCCGTCCTTTCAGTAAGATTGGAAAGGAAGTATCAATTTTATTTGAAGAGGGGAATTTCTTTCAAAACTAACAGCAAAAGTATAGGGATGTATTTGTGAAAAACCTCTATGCACTACATCTTTGTTCTCTTCTTTTAGTTCTGAGAACAAAAAGTCTTCAACTCCTATGGGATCTCATTTTCCTTCTGCATCAGCTGCTAAGGATAGTCCTCGACAGCTAAAGCCCACAGAGAAAAAACACCCAATTAAACAAATACAATTAAAACTCCTCAAAAGTATTTAGAATTGTAAATTGAAGTTATTATTTAAAAATACTTTTACAGTAAACTGTTAAACAGCTGTGAACCTCCCAGAATGTTTTGATTTTCTGAACTACAGTTAGCCTCCTTTCAATTTGCACATGATGTTTAAGTCAGGTCTAAACTGACAGTATTGGAAAAGAAAGCAGTTTAATTACACTAACATGACTCTCAATACAAAGACCTTTAGGGGATACATCACTAACCAGCAACATTTAATAGTCCTAAAGATTAAAGAAAAGGTTAATTCTAAAGGTGAAAGACAATACTATTTAATGTACAGCAAAGTAACTGCTTTGTTTTACACAAGAACATACTTTCAGAATGTATTAAAGCTCAAAATTCAAATTACAATCCAACTTGTTGACAAGAAAGAAAATAGTCTAAAAGAAGCCAAGATATACCATGGAACCTATTCTGTTGATTATAGAACTTGGTTCCATATTGCAATTTATATATCTTCTGCTTCATTATTTTGTCTTGTAGTTACTTGCTCCTTCACTGAATTTTAATATTGCATTTAAGCCACTGCTTTAATATAATTTGTGAGCTTTTCTACCACCTCTCATTTTCATTTGTTAAAATACAGTACAACATTGTATATACAAGATCTACAAAACAGACAAAAACTTTACTTCATTTTCTCATAACTTGAGATAAAAGTTACTGGTCATCTAGAAAAAAAAAGGTACACAGAGGGCAAAATCAGGCCCTAAACAAACTGCATATATATACAGTAGCTAGGACCAAAATCAGAGTATCTTAATTCCATGCCTCAAATCATCACTACATCATCTGTTCAGGTAAAGAAAAATCCTACCATATCCCTTCACTGTATATGAAGCACTCTCTGAGGATGTAAATGCAAAGGATACTTTTTCCAAATGTCTTTGTTGTTGATGATTTGAGAGAAAACAAGCACAGAGGTATTCTGGCAAATTTTCCCCTTGATTTAACAACTAAGACTCACAAGAGAGGTAAAAATCTGCTTCTCAAATATTTTAAGCTAAAATTCAGAAATAATTTTCACAAGACAAAGGTGCTTAGAGAAGATAACCACCTTCAACAGATTTGGAAATCCTTTGAAAAATGAGGTCCCATTATATCAATTCCCTTAATAGCAACTTTTTCAATTCTGCCACTTAATCTGGTTCTGCCGGAGTTAGGAGGCACCTTAGATTCATGGAACCAAAATATTAAAAAAATTCTCCCATTTCTGTTAGTTTCTTTTTCTCCAGTAATAGTAGAAAAATTCAAAATACAAATTAAATAGAGATCAACAGCTGAACATAATACAAATATTTTTCAAAGGCACTTTACTGTTTACTTACCCACAAAAGCACTTTCTAGAAGAAATATACAGCATATCACCAAGTTCATGACTGAGACATGTAACAATTACACTACATTCACAATATATTCACATCCTCAGAGGCATATCAGAGAATTTAATCTTAGAATTATTCTGGTTTTATATGAGCTGAAGAAATGTCAAAAGAGTGGATAAGTATCAAAACAGACAACCTGGCAGGCTGCAAATGATTTCAGATGCATGCCACTATTTACCATGGTAGGGGTGGACTTGAAGGACTGCTTAACTGGTAACAAAGACTGGGCTAACTCTACCCTCATGCAGAAATGCACTAAAATACTAAATTGAAAATCAGGAGTTACAGAACAATGCTGCATTATAGATTTCCCAAATTGTTATGTTTTCTTTGCACAAATCCCAAATCTATACAAATATTTTAAAGAGTGAACACTGGATGGAGTCAAAAAAAGTGTTTTCCCCAAATGCAAGATTCAATGGTAAGTAGTAGAATGCAGTGAAAGTCATCAATGTTTACTTACAAGAGAAATTAATCAGCCAAGAATACCCTTAATCATGGAATGTTTATGTGAAAATCTACTTCTTAGTTGAAGTGCCAACTATAAGACTGCACAATCAACTTAAGGGCACCACTAGTTATAGCCACAGTGCACTCAATATAGCTCTTTGCCAGACTTCTCTAATATCAATTTTTCCCTCACCAAGTAGATATTATATATGCCAAATAAAATATAACATACAAGCCAATCCAATTGTAGTTGTTAACTCATAATCCATTTGAGTTACCAAGTAAATAGAAGATGCAAGTATTTGTTAAAAGGAAGCTGAAAGCCAAAGTCTTTCAATCCTACAAAGAGGTCCTGTAGGAAACTTCTAGCACCCATACAATGTCTTTTGTAGATGCTATGGATGTTGCTTACAACCAGAACAGTTCAATATTTAAGATTTCCCCAATTAACTTATGGCCTGTCCACACATACAGCACACTAAAACATAAGAAAATAAAAACAGAGAAGCATCAGTGAAACTTTCTGCAGGAAGCCAACTCCACAGTTATTTTACACAACTTGTTGGCCATTTCCTGTAAAATTGGTGCAACATGAAGCAGGAATGAGGAAGATGCTTGTCATTTGCACAAAGTTCTGTCTGATGAAAATAATACGTTATACCAGACAATTCTAGTATTTCCATCAAATGTGTAAAACACTGGTCATCTGAATAAATTTAAACAGATTGAGAAACATTGCTTTCTAGCTAAATACCCTAACCCAAGCTCACACACTCTTAAGCTACACTGTCTGGTTTCATCAAAAATATACAGCAAAAACTACTATTTTATTTACATACAATAGACCCAAAGGTCAGAATTATGATAGAGACTCAATGGGGACCACCCAATCAACAGGGACAAACATGAACAGCTGGTTCTTACCTAAACTCAGAAGTTCCCCTATAGTTAAAACAAATGTTTAATGATTCAGAAATGGTGGGGGAAGCAAACAGGAAGACTCCATAAGTAAATAACATTTTAAAAGTATTATAAAATGCAGAAGCATGTAGGAAGATAAACAAAGCCTAATTTCAACATTATATTGTCTTATTCTTAAAACAGACAGCTACTAGCTATCCTGTCACAAGCAGATAACCCAAACTGCATTTGAGACCTGTAGCAAGAGCTTCATGTCATATACAGAACAAAACTAATGCAAGCACTCTTTCATCCTACACAATTCTGGGCCTAAACTAATGAGCCATCAGCCACTGTAGGAAATCAGAACGGTGACAAATGTTTTAGTAGGGCCCATTGTGACAGGACATGGGGTGATAACCTTAAACTAAGAGTGCGTATTCCAACTAGGTGAAAGGAACTTAATTTTTTTTCACAATGAGAGCAAACAAATACTGGAACAAGTTGCCCAGACAGGTGGTGGATGCCCCATCCCTGGAAACATTAAGGACTGGATGGGGCTCTGAGCAACCTGAAGTAGCTTAAGATGCCCCTGCCCATTGCAGAAGGCAATGAACTAGAGGCCCTTAATGGCCTCTTCCAAACCAAACCATGCTGTGATTTTAAGATTATGTTCAGGCAGAAACATCTTTGAATAGCAAATCTCAAATATATTTAATTGACTCTTTAGGCTTCTGTTTCTACTGAACTCCCCATCTGAACAAAATCAGCTACAAAATAGTTCTACTGAAACTCATCTTCTTACCAAAACCTACTATTGATTAAAAGTGCTAATTAATTGGAAAGTAATACCCAATCTTTGCACAATTAAAATGTACTTGATGGAAGTCAGAAGTATCAGATTTAAACTCTCCATTTTCCTCATGGATGATTTAATAACCCAAAACAAGCACTACCTCCAGTAATAAGAAAAAATAATTTGACAAGGAGGCTTGTGAAATATTCGTGAGAAAAATAATAACTATTTTAATTTTAAAAACAACATCCTGGTTCCAATAGACAGGTAATAGCACTAAGTAAATTTATATTTATTTCTATCAGTTTACTGCATTACCACTGTTAATATTTTCTGCTCTGTAAGAGCTACTGAAGTAAAATGCTAGAGGCTAATCAAAAGGTCACATTTAAGAAAAAAACCTATTTGGAAGGCACTGGCTTGAGAGACAGAAACCAGGTCACTAAACAGGCTTCCTCCACACTATGCAACAGACCCATTAACAGGTTTCCTTGCATGCAAAAATACTATTTCTACAGAAATCACACTTATTGCTTCTTGGGCATTTTATTCTTTCTTTAAACCCAAATCCCTTGAGCAAAGACAAACTGTTCTAAGCAGAGGAATGCATTTTGTTTGCAAGTCTCAGTGCCACCAAGCAAGATCTCAAGATTTAGAGAGGTGGATGAGTCCAAAATAGGTACCAAGCAGACAACTGAAACTGAAAGTTAGTTTCTTCTTAGTCTGGGTAAATACGTGTACAAACTCCAAGTCAAACTTAACTCCAGTAGCTGAGGAAGAAAAAATGAAAATTATTAAGGCAAACATTAATTTCAGCTTCTTCAAATATAAATGGCATTTATCAAACACATCAATAATTTTTTTAAGTTACTTATTTTCTAAGTACTCTTGCTTGGCAGAATATGAAAAACTGAAGAACTCTAACTTGAATAAGATGATTTCATTTATCATTCATTTCATTTATCATTTATTTCAAATTGTGAGCAGCAACAATTTTCAGAAATAATAGTAAAATATAGAATATAGGCATATAAAATCTGCTTTTGATTAGATTTTTTCATTTTTATCCATCAAACAGAAAAAGTCAAGTATGCAAATGGAGTATTCTATAAACAAGTACAGATGCATTTGAGGTCTTTCCATCAATAATTGAATAAAAATGGCATCTGCTACAGCTGAGGCCTCATGAAACACTGAGACTGATGATGACTAATGTAATTTTGCCATTACATAAGCAGCATCTGGACAGTGTTATTTTAGCATCCCAATCATCAGTCTTACTAAGAGAAATTAAGGTTATAAACAAAAACAGATAATCTAAAGAATATGGACAGAAAATTCTCTACCAATTACTGTAGAAAATACTTACAACCAAAAGAACTTATTCCACAAACACCTTCACTTAATACATATAAGCACATAATACATTACAAAAAGATACCTGAAGATCTGCATTGATTTCCATGCAATGTCTTTTCATACTAAAAGCAGATATGACAGCTGAAGTTTTTTTTTACCTGACAATGCAATTAAAGGCTCAAAATAATTTATTTAGTTGCTGAAAATAATACAAATTGAATATTTTAAGGCTTGCTAAGGAAGTATTATTCTTGCCCAAAGCAACTCATTTAGTATCTGAAACATCACGGAACAGAAGAAATGCACGATTTAAGAATCTGTCTACTGATGTACATCACTCATGAAAAAATAATTTAGTGCTACTGCCAAAACTAAGACTGCCCACAAAGCCACAAACTATGTATTTATAGAATGCCTGGTTAAAGGCCTATCCTGTGTTGATTTATGCATAGGAAGAAACTTGATCACTGAAATAAAACCACTGCCAAGAAAAGCAGTATTTTGTTAGGCTGGTGTTGTTTTAGTTCTGCATTTAATGATTTGTCTTTTTCCAAGCTAGTTTTACCTTAAAAAGCCTTTAAGGTGTCATACATGAACTATGTATATGCTGGACTGCAGTAAGGATGCAATTCATCTCACCCAATCCCACTCTACAGAAGAGCTTTTATAAAGCAGCAAGAAACTGAGATTTTATTCATATGAACTCACACAACTTCACCACCATTAGCTTCATTCAGTATACGAGGCTGTCAGGATAAAATAACCAACATTAATTGTTAGAAAACTTATCACATTTGAAAAGATTCTTAGAAATGTTTCATTATTTTATTATTGGGCATCTGCCTTAGTTTAGTTTTGAGTTAGGTAAGAAAAAATTCGCCACTCAGTGAAAATTCTAACTGCTTACATTACTGGAGCTTTTGAGCACAACACTATGAAAAGATAGGATCAAAACACAACTCTATTCTCCTAAACAGGCAGGAAGTGAAAAATCTAGTCCTCAATTACTGAAGTTCAAGGAAATCTGACAGTCTTGTTTAAAACATGCCTAATGCTTAACTTGCAAGTGAACCTAGAAGTGAGGGATAAGACATGCCTCCATAGGGCTCCAAACAGTAAGAAATGGAAAACTATATTTATAAACTGCTCCAAAAGACCAAACTCTTAGAACAAAAACTATGTTGTGATAGCATTCCTGAAGCTATAAACATCACTGCTGTTTTGCAATGTGCCTTTTTACTTCCTTGCTCTCATCTGTCTTACAGTTTTTGATCCAAGTCCACTACAATCCCTGCTGTTGAAGCATCTCCACTGCTTTTGCAGCTGACACGTTATGCTGATAATTACTCACCATACTTGAGAGCAATGCTTCTGCAAGAAAAACCAAAGGAAAGCAAAACAACATCTAGTAATAATTCCTGAAAAGAGTATGAGATTCAAAAGAAAACTATTTAATAAACGAAAAGGTCTTACATGAAAAAACCAGCAAGCATTCAGAAATTGAAACTGAAGAAATCTCAGGAAACAGTCCCTTACACATTCAAAAAGGGGTTTTCCTTGGAGGGAAGTAGGCAAGGATGTCCAAAAATCTCAGTTCCCTCTTTAAACTACCAGTAAGAAGAGAGGTAAGTTTAAGGCTGTATTACAGCTATTGCTTCACTAAGTACAATACCCACCCAACACTATTTCACAGTGTTACTACAGAAGTAAATCCATCCACATAAAACCAGGACTACAACTCCTACATATTTTTGGTCTCTGTTTTAGACACATAGAAACTATTTTAATACACTAAATCCAAAACACTAAGTTGGTGACACAAATAAAAGCAGGTCTTGGAACAGGAATTATTTTGTAGAATGCCTCTGATTGAGATTCAACAATGTAAACCAATGCAAGCCATCCATAACTGGATAATAACCATTGCATATTTGAGTAATTAATGTATTACTGGCACTCAGAAGTATCTTCTATTTAAAAAATATTTGTGCTGTTGCAAAATAAATCACCATCATCAAGTTCCTCTTTCAGCCAGAAGAATGTATGCAAAATAAAAATTAGCAAAATACTACTGGAAAATTAGTTTCCCAATTAAGCTACTGTGAAATCAGAATGCATATAAATTGTTGAGCTATAACAGCACATTTCAACTAACTGACTTGTAGAAAGGAAGGGAAAACCCCTAACCAATATGAAAGTATTTATTCATAATTTATCTAGTAGAGAGCACACAAATAGAATAATAAATTGTTTAGGCATCATCAGGCTGCCCATTATATTAACAATCAATGCAATCAAATTTCTAATGTTCATCATCACCAGCAACAAGAATGCTCCAGGAAAATAAATCCTCTCACAGATAATATTTTTATCATCTGTAATAAAATCAAATAACTTCTACCTGCATTAAACTTGATTACAAGATGTTTCTCAAAAGTAGTTATAATTTTAATAAATCCAAGTTTAATGAGTTAGGGAAAAGACACAGATAGAAACTTTCAATAGGAAAGCCTAATACTGCAGCCTTACATGAGAGGGTCCAATTCTGGTTGCCATTGCACTTACCATTTATCTTCCTGTTTTAGACTGACCAGTAAAAAGTGATAGGATGTAAGTGAAGGAAGCTTACTTTTCAAAGCTTTTAAGAAACAAAAACAATGATTAGAAACAATTATTATTGTCCTGTTAAATACATTTTTGGCAGAAGACTTTACTATGTTGTAGGTATAATGCCAGAAAAGTTTATCAAGACTTGATATGGTAAAAATTATCCAACAGTACTATCCAACAGTATCAAAAAATGCAATTCTCACCAAAAGTCAACTTTTAATCTCTGAAAATAGAGAATAACTTTCCCAGTACATGTACAGTAGTAATCTGAGAGTAGAAGTAAGTGCAAGATGGAATCTGTTCACAGTAAACAAGTATTTGTAAGAACAAATAAAAACGAATTAGTTGTATAAGAAATTCTAAGCTGAAATCAGATTTCATGAGTCAGTTTGCAATCTCCAGAAAAAGCTTACAGTTTTTCTCTGCTGCAAAATGCAAAGGCTTTTTCAACTCTCATTCACACTATACAACTAGTTATCTAAATACCTCTTAAAACAAGCATCTAAAAAATGCGTAGTCACAACTGCTGCCCTGATTAAAAACTGTTGCTAAAGAAAGTAAACACATCACTCGCTATTTTGTTTCAATTTTCCTGCTTTAAAGAGCGTGAGAAGTAAAACCTAAGACATAACCAGAACACTAAAGAATAATCTTAAAAATACATTTTTTCATTATGTATCATTGTATATGCCACTTAAATTTCATATGATGATTAAAAAACAACACCTGTACTCTACAGTCCTTTATATCTAATTTAAAAAGCTTCTTGTAGGGCTGTTACTGCAAAACTACATGTATATATTCTTGCAGTGTATTCACTAGGTCCAGATGAACACACCATTTCAGTAATGCATGAGAGTGGCAAAGCTACACTCTTCCAAAGCACTCTTCTACCTTTCACCTCAAAAAAAATTTACATATAAAAGCCATAAAAATTATGCATAATGACTGAAGTGATTTCCATTTGAACCACTCTTCTCCGCCTTTTATCCTACATTTTTGCCAAGCCCAGCACACCAACTTTAACAGTTTCTATTCGTGTAGGGTTTGGAATTTAAAAATTTAGACAAGCAACAAGGATGGACAAACTGAGGTAAGCAATTTAAGCACAGAGATTAAATATTCCTATCTCAAGACAGATGTAAGAATAAACCAGTAAAGGCTGTGGTGGCCAACATGATCTAGTTTTCCCTGCTCCAAGCTGCAGAACACAGGCCACAGCTTCCTAACAGCAATGGAACCTGAGGGAGCTACTGCATTCCCAGAGCTGTGGGCTGGCTCTCCAGTTTGCTATTACGGCAGCTCCCTACAGCAAGAATCACGGGTCACACAGGAGCCAGGAGGTTTTGACAAGTAGCTTACAGGGTCACAAAGTCAGGCAACCCCAAAAGATGCTACATTAGGATATTAGAGTGATGTGAAATTTCACATTTGGCACTACAGAAGTCATCAGTAAGTGCTATTTCTAAATTACATGAGACGACTGTAACATGCTATTTCCCCAATTACGGTTGATAATATCTGGAAAACACTAAAGGACAGTATGAGTTCTGAATCCTTGGTCTTCATTTCCTTGAAGAAAAGATGTGCTGAAAGCAGTTTTCTTTTACAGTGAGAACATATGGAAATAAATTACCATCTGCTTTGGATGCGAGTCCCTCAAAACACAGTGAGCAAAACCAAATCACACCTGTTAATAAAATCAAAGGAACTATTTTGCTTCCTCCCCATCTTTACCAAAAAACTAAGGGACAGACAAGGGGAAAAATGTCCTGTTGACAAGACGAAATAATTTATTTTCTAACACCTCTCAGGATGTCTCAACATACATAATAAATTCTTCACAACCCTACAGAAAATTTCATGGTATAGAATGTAAATCAGGTTTTTCTTTCACAGGAAGTAGCTGAGAAACCAGTTCATTTCTCATTGATGTATGAAGTTGCACCTGTGAAGGGGAGCAAAATCGCCTCCTGCAAACTACAGTTGTTTTAATAACGTAAAAGAGCATTGTGTGAATTGCTTTTTCATTATTTCCTCACTAGGAATAGCTCTTATAGTAAAAGGCATCCTACTCAAGAGAAACTAAAGCATTTGCAACACAGTTTGCATTCACTGAACTGACGTGGTTGGTAGAAAAAAAGTCATACCCTTTAACCAAAAAAATTTAGAATCTGACTCCTCTGATAGCACTATTTTGTTAGTCCTGCAGGATGAGTCTTCAGAGGCAGAGCATACCTAAACTACTAATATAAATAACGTACAGATTATAGTGAGGACAAATTTTCCCTCACCATTATAATCTTTAAGTCTGCTTTAGTAATGATTTGGATGTGCTCCTCATCTAGTTTTACACAGGTTCAAAAGGGAGAGTGATTTTAGGCTCCATATGAAATTAATATTGCCCTTTTTGTTTCTGAAAACTTTCTTAGTAAGTTAAGCATAAACCAAAACCAGTAATTCAAACAAGCTTAGCAGCATTAACTGGTTTAAAATTTAAACCTTCAGGTAGAGCAGGGCACATCAGGATGGGTGATTCCTATCACCACCCACTCAGAAAAACTATTTTACTGAAACATTTCAATTCCCAAGTAAAAAAAATTAGTATCTGAGCACCTTCACTTGATGGAAGTGTTACATCACTAGCTTGTTGGAAAAATGCAAGAGATGTCATCATACAAAAGAGTAACTACACTACTGAATATGCAGCCATTTGCTCAGGGAACAGTGAAATACTGAATTGAAAACAGCCAACAAGAAGATGTCAGTTCAATAACTAGTGTAAAAATAATGCAATGAAAAAATTCTTTTGCAATTTGGACTTTCACCATAGAACTGTACTTACATTGTCCATGAAATTTGGCTTAAATCCTCCCTCCTGCTGTCGTCGTAATTCCTCCTGTTCCCTCTGGCGAAGCATCTCCTCTTCCCGACGTCTGTGCTCTTCTTCATGTCTAGGGTATTTTTCAAAGTTATGTCAGCTTAGTCTCTTGGCCTGTTTAGGTTTGCACTCAGCCTCAGAGGTAAGATCAAGCATATTAAAAAAACTGGCCATTATTTATTTTTTTGCACAGTGCAAGGCACTAATCTACTCAACTTGATGAGTATGAGTACTTTTGAAGTTTTGGTTTGCGGTTGTTTTTTGTTGTTGTTTTTTTTTTTACTGGAATACAAGTAATTTCAATACCAATACATTCTATACCTACTCTTCCAGTAAACAAGTTAAAATATTCCAGTTTTAAAGAAGCCAGTATGGATTAAAACATTTCAACAGTGCCAAAAGACACAATTTTTAATTCTGAGATGTGTTTATGCTGTTTTATCTTATCTTATTGACACTTACTGATGTGTTTGTGCTGTTTTATCTTTTTATCTTATTGACATTTATTGTGATATTTAACAAAAAGTATAAATCAATATGAAGAGACTATGCCTATTTTCTTAAACTTTAGAAGAGGCATTAAAACAATTATTTGCATGAATCAAATCCTAAAAGAAAAACTATTTTCAACAACTAGAATATCAAGTGAAAAAACTTCCAAAAATCCCCTATCAGACTATAAGATTGCAATGCTATGATTCTACATGCAGATCAGCTGCCCATAAAATTTAGAAGTATGTTCCTATCTATTACAGCAATGCTCTGGTCATGTTAAAAGAAATATGAAACAAAAAAATAGGCTGACATTTCAATGCTATTTAGACATCTCAGAAATTTACAACAAAATTAGCAGAGTTCAAATAAGTGAAAAAAATCAAGCAACACTCGAAAATAATCTTTTATATTGCATTATATTATCAGAAACATGACATATGCTTTTGAGAAGCCAGTTTAGCTAACATATCTAAATTCATGCAGGCCTACAGTGGCTGCATGCAACACCTGTGCACAGTAGAAGACAAAATACCTCAGCTGTATCTGCTTGCGTTTTTGAAGTTCTTGGTTTCGAAGCTCTTCCAAGCGCCTCAATTCTTCCTGACGACGCATGAGATCTAACGGGATTAAAAGTGCATTTAAATATAAAAGCTGTCAATCATTCATGTGGCAACACAAAATTTGTTATTACCGTCAGATTACAGTTCTAACATTCAATGTTTTAAACCAAATTTTCAATGCATTTAACTCATCTCTTTCCATAAAGCTAAGTCTCGTACTTGAAAAAACCACCGGATCTGTAGCTTACAAACATAGAAAAGTACAAAATGGGCAAAGACCCCAGAGCAGGTTATGGAAACAGAAGTTTTAAGTTCTCAAAGAAAAAGGAAAAAAAACTCTCTTAATCCCTTAAATCACATCCTGGTTTTACATATAGGACAGGGCATCAATTTTCTCACAAGGTTTTATACTGCTAAAGTCCCACTGCCAAGAAAACCACTACAATATTTATGGACTTTTATGCTCTCCACTACCTACTGCAGACCCCTGCATGGCACACATCAGAGCAAGGGAAGTGATACGAATTTCAGGTGCATGAAGGAAGGCTGAACCTCCACGAAGCTCTATCATTGCTCTGCTTACTGCAACTTACAAATGACTAGTAGTTTAACCCCACAAAAAAGGCACAGCCATAGCCTCCTATGAAGAACTTCAAATGTCCTTAAAAAGCAGGGCATAACTCACAGTAATTACTTTTGCTGACCAGTCACATTCTTGATTTCTGCCTGGAAATCTCTGCTTTCTTCAATGAATTTTACCATTTGTTAGAAAGCAGGTTTTTTTTATTTTTTGACTACATAGGATATTTGCCACATGATACTATTTATAGAAACCACAAGGAACATTTTCCAATACTGTCCATTACATGGCTTTCATGCTTTAGTTCAACTGGTCTGCACTCTTTCTCTACACATTCTTCACTGTACTAATTAAAATATCTTCTTAGTTATGCAAATAGGTTTCCTCAAACTTGTACACAACACTGTCCACTATGGGAAAATATGCTTCCTTTTTAGTTCTTTGTTCTTCCAAATTTATACAGCATTCCCTATTTCTTGTGCACACAGGACCAAGATTTTCTACTTTCTCTCTACTACTATCATTTACTGTCCTCTGTTCTTGAGGTGCAGCACTCTACTTTTCTCATTGTTCTCCTAATTTTTCTCCACAGCATAGTTTATTGCTTTTCCTGAAATTGTTAGTATGTTGAAAGTTCAACATAGCAAATTATGATTCAGTATCATTTGACAACTGCTGAATCTTGGCAGAAAGCCTTACTAAGCCAGATGAAAACACAGATATAGAGGTTCCAACTCTGCACAAGAGCCATTCATATTAAAGGACCTGTAATGATGGTAATTCTTTATTGACAGGCCCTTTCTCTGAGCAGAAAAAAATCTGCACTAAAGGAGCTGTGGGAAAAAAAGAAAACAGAGAGCATTATCATTAGCCTCTGCATTTTCTTGTGCTTATAAAAGGACAAGGGCTTTGTTTTATCTTCAAGTTTCTAACATAGCAGACAGCAGAAGGTGAAGGTGTTCTCTCACCTCAGAAGTTAATCCTACAAACTGGAATATCAACTCCACAAAGACTTTTAGCAATTTTAACTACTGATTTTTCTAAAGATGGAAAATAAATGCCAAGTTTCCATGTAACTGATACAAAAATTAAGCTTCTGGTTAAATTCAGTCACGTTTTCCAGTATTTTCATAATCTATTTAACCATTATTACGAGAGAATATTTACAAATGTTTGATGCATACCACCAGTACATAGATCAGAAATACCATGCAATTTACTTACACATGGAAACATGTATTCTGCTTTACAAATTACTTCTGACTCAGTCTGTCAAAATATGACACTTCAAAGTGAAAAATTACACGTATCAGAAGAATTAAATCTACCTTCAGAATTAATACCACACCACAAAAACCTGAGTACTCAAACCAACGCGTTCTAGAGCTCCAGTCCTACTAGCTCTCATGGAGCAGTTTGAACAAACCTTCACCTGCTAGAGTATATGGACCAGTAAGCTCATCCTTCCTGTCTTCCTTTCAACTCCTACACAACTAAAGCATGACATTTTCTATTTTATTTCATATTTCATAATGACTTCAATACATCCTTAAATTTGACTACATGCACCAGGGATACAAAACTATTAATTCTAGGTTCTGGTGCCTTAAAAACTTCATTGCATCTTTCTACACAATCTTGTGATGTGTGGATGCCGTGGGACAGAGAGAGAGAAACAGCAAATATTTCTCACAGCAGCTTTTGAGAACTTTCAGGGAGTTGCAAGGATGTGATAACTTGTTAAGTATAAACAATCTGCAGGTGGTGTTTTTCTGCTTCATCTTTCTGTTCTTCTCAAGGACGGAGTATGAGAAAGGTGCTATTGTTAACTAGCCAACCAAACAGAACGTATCATATCACTCTATAAAAACTGCACGCCTCTCTTGAATAAAGCCTTCTTTTGCTCTTTCCACAATACTGCCTGCCGCCTGCTCCTGTGCCATTCTCAGCACAAGAGTGACAGTGATGCAATCACAGCATTGCAATCCTGTCATGCAATTAATATCAGCAATATTCTTGGCATGGCATGAACTTAGACCCACTGTTCAGAGCTACAAGAGGAAGGTATCTCCAAAAATAAATACAAGTGAAAAAACCACCTTATTTTCATGCATACTGAAGCTGAAGAATTGAGAAGGTTAAAACACAGGGAATTCTTACTGATCTCTAGAACTCTGAAAATTAAGTGTCAGCAGATAACCAAGAAGAAACCCAACTATCTAACAAAATTCTGAGTTATGTGGTACAAAAGAGGTACTCTGCTAACCAAACTAAGAGGGGGAAAAGCTCTCCTCCTACACTAAAAGAGACGTATTTCCTCACTGCAATAGTAGCACCACATGCTTTCATATTTTAGTGGCTCTCCAATGGAAGGAATAATTCTCTCTTTTTTATACAAAACTGGCATTTCACAAATATTCAAAAAGCAGAATACCTTTTCCTTTATGTTGTCCTTAAAAGAAACCCTAATATCCAAAAACACAAAGATGTTTCCCCATGTTTTACCATTTCTTCTATCTTAATGAAGAGGCCACCATAATCTTATCTCAGCTTAAGACATAATTAAGACATGAATTTAAGACAAAGTAATCTCTAATCTTGCCCTCAAATCCAAGCAACAGGTGAATAAACTCAAAGGAAATTAAAGAGCATGAGTTCTGGAACTGGATTATTAGCACTGTTAAATATTAACTATTAGATAAGTCAACAGTAGATTTATCCAACCTGTAATTTAAGCACTGAACCATCTTTAAAAATCTCAGTCATGCATACACACAAAACTTACAATGTGTGTCCAGCTGCCAAGGAGGGCTGCACTGTGTATTGTCAGCAGCAATCTTGGATCATATTAACATGCACATTCCTCACCTCTAATACACACCTGTGCTTACAAGGAAACACAATGCTTCAACAGTTTTTCTTGGAAAATAAACCAAGAAACAGTTGCCATTTCAGGTGCCGCAGCAACTATCTGGCATTTCAAAACAGTTTTCTATGTTATTACACTCTGTGTAAGACCTTATGCTTTTCATGTTATTATATAGGTAAGCTTTTATGTTGTTATCTTCTGCATAAGACCTTCTGCTCTGTACAAGACCTTATAAAAACAGCATGGCTCCACACTGGGAGCACATGTGCCTGTTCAGGAAAAACAGGCTAAGTAAATTTTTACTAAAGATAAATTTAGGAAGTGAAGAAAACAGACAATCACTTCTTTATAAAATTCTTAATTAATTTCTGCAAATCATCAAGGAATATGTGCACAGAGAATTATTCCTTCCTTTTTCTCAGTTAAATGCATTTAATTAAATGGTGACCAGCAAAAGGTCCAAGTATACAGCTCAATATGCTACACAAAAAAAACCATCTGTGACAAAACAACTTCCATAGCGGTAAATGATCTGGTTTTACCTTGCCTCATCAGCATTAGCTGATGCTCATGTCTAGCTGCTTCCATTTCTGCCTCAAGTTTCTCTTTGGCTTCTCTAATGTTCCTGTCAACCTGTTCCCGCTGCTGCTTTTCCATCTCATCAAGAGCCTTCCACCGTGAAGCATACTCAAACTCAAATGTTCCAGGCTGAGCAAAGCGTGGAGGCTGTTCTCTTTCCCTAATAAAAATTTTGCAGTAAAAAGGTACAGAAGGACACGTTTAGATCAACAGCTGTAACAGCCACGGAATGTATACACAACACAACCACTTCAAGTGTAGATCTCACTTTTTATCAACCTGTCAGATGACTACATTCTAAACTAAAGCTTAAATCATAAGTAAAAAGACACTTTTCCAAAAATTGCCCAAATAAAGATTCAATTATTTAAGATGAAAATTTGTATTGACATCAATACAAAACACTAAGCTGCAACACCAGATTAACAGTGTTCAGCCTTCTAAATCAAGCAGTCAATCCACTAAACTAGTTATTTAGATAAATATCAATGCTTACTAGACAGCCCAGAATAATAGCTGGAATCTGCAGCCATTAAAATGAGCCCACATTTCCCATTCTAACACTAATATTGTACCTAACAGTGACAAATTTTTAAGAAGTGGTATTCTACAGTCTCAAAATCAACATTTTAGATTCAAGCAACATGAATGGCAAATTACAATATTAAAAATTAGTATTTTCAGATAGGGGGACTTCAATCTCATGATTGAGAATCACTTTCTCATGTCATTCTCAAAGTTTTACCTCAACTGTGGAAGCTGCAAAGATTTACACACCAGGGAGGCTGCAAACAGTTCAGGGGCTATGCAGAGAACATAGGGATCTGTGGGTATCCAGAATCTCTGTAGGATTAGACCACACCTCTAATCCATAAAAGACTGGCAACAAGCTCCTACTGACTGCAGTGTAGGTCAAGAATCTCTCTACTACATTAAATGCACACGATGTTAAACTAACAGGTCAAGTCTGAATTTTACCACGATTAGGAAATTTGGGAAGGTCCTGTTTAATCCTTTGACCCAAAACAGCACAACACACAAAAGCACTACTCCCTGCTACACAAACTCAAAAGTAAAAATCAGTGTATATTTACAAAGGTAACTACGTATATAAACAATCTTTTACAAAAAAACCACCAACTTACTTGTGGTACTGTTGTGTTTTTTGCATTAGCTTCTCAGGGAGTCCATCCTCATCATCAAATTGCTCCATTGGTTCTACAACAACAGGTCGAGGAGTTCTGGAAAACATTATCAATTTAATAACTGAATCATTAAAGAAGCAGTTATAAGTTATTTTAGCATTTTGAAGAAACACTCCAGGAAACTAACATGTAATTCCTGTGTCTTGTCTTAAATCTCAGAACTCCAATGAATCCCAATCTTAACAATTACCCTCAGAAAAGAATTGTTTTTATTCCCAAATTCAGCTACTCTGCCTAGAAACCACAACTTACTTGACACAGTTCTGATTGCTTTTTTAAAATACCAAAACCATCTACCAATAATTACAAAATATTTAGGAAGGAACTACCTTTCTGTTTTTATCAGTGAGGCACCACAGAGGCCATGATTGTACTGGGAAAGCAACAAACCCAAAACAGAGCAGCACAACCTATTCATATTTCTACTGACTTCTACAACTTAGTTCTGCAAGTTACTCTAGAACTGAAAACAGCTTGATAATTTAGTATCAATATTACAGCGATAATTAGAAAAACATTTCCACTTAAGTTATTTAAAATCCATTATTTTAACAACCACACACTCACAAATTAGAATCCTGACTGAAAAGCTGAAAACAGCTTCCTTGATATTTTGGCAAGCATGAGCCAAAGAGAGCAGTGTAAAAACTCTGAATTGTGTAAAAAGCTCTTTGCATCAGTCCTTGGAGCAGAGCTTACAAATCACAGAGCACTAGAGAGACATAATTTTCAAAACATCAGCACTCATTTATTGTGTTCCATGTCTTTATTTCACTTTGCAGATCTTCCCCTACTGCCCCAGTCCCTAACCAGGAAAAAAAAAAATCAAACAAAACCAATGACCTCCAATATATTTAACTCTGTGCATCAAGTTCACATTAAAAAGATGAAGCCCAGAATGAAAGACCACAACTGATGCCATCTGCACGGCAATTGCTGACAGCTCTGCTGTTTAAATGCAACTGAACTGTGGTGCTAACATGTTATGATGTAAAACAATAATGTTAAAACACTAAGGTTTTGAATGTCTAGTTTTGATACATTTAAACAGGAACTGAAAATGTTGTGATTAGGCAAAGAGTTTTCAATTTAAAAAGGTACAACTTTAGACTCTGAAGCAAAACATCAAAGTACATTAGCAGCATTTTAGATTCATGCTAATTATCTTTGCAACTGTGCCTTAGGGAACGTGTCACCTGAGCAAGGAAATGATCAAGTGCTTTTTATTCACTCAGGACACAGCTAGGTGGTCATTTCAATCCAACTGATCTATCCAACTGGCAAAACAAGAATACTCTCCCCTCATATCCCAGCTTCTTTTTCCCTGCCACATCTCTCACGCCAGGAATAGCACCAAAGTAACACTGAACTACATTACTTCCCTTGTTTGGCTCACCACACTTCCATCCAGTTACTCATGCCAAGAGGACCCAGGGAACAAGGACAAATTGCTGGCTGCTCTCGGTAACAGTAAAGATGTATTCAGATTAAATTTACTATGTAACCATCAAGTCAGTTCAGCAGCACACAAGATCTGGGAGTCCCAGAGCCCTTACTCACCTGCCAACTCCTCCTGGCAACATTTTCTCCTGCCTAATTCTCTGCTGGACCTGACATCAGCAAGCACCTTCCCGTGCTTGAGCAGACTGCAATGGACCCCCATACAAATGAATGCTTTTCTGTTGTTTTAGCAAGCACAAGTGGCTTATGGAATTGTCAAGAAGTTCAAGAATAGCACAGCCAGGGCAGGAAAAGAACTCCAAACCCAATTAATGGCAGCAAGTTTTCATGCTGTGAAACCACAGCCTTATTTTCCCAATGAGAATCACAGAAATAAAAAGAAATCATAAATATGTATCATTTCACACCGTTTTTAAGAAAGCATTTGAAAATGTCACTTGTGAATGTGTAAAGTGCAGCAATTAACAACTCTCTGGCAAGTACAGAAATAGGAGCTGCAGGAGAAGTGCTGCTATTGCAAGCTTGCTTGTCCTTGAAATAGATTATTTTCCAAATATCACTAGTACATATATCAACCTCTCCAGAATCTCAGTCTTCATTTTAAAACAGAGAGAAAATCCTGGCCTTACAAGCCACAGATGATTTTTGAGGTATAAACACTTTCTTTAGTCTACAGAAATATCAGCAATGTCGTGCACTGATTTGTTAAGAAATAAAGGAATATTATTTTGTCACTGTTACTGGGATCAGGAAGACTGCAACCAATGAAAAGAAAGTCTCAACAGAAAATGCCTTATTATATAGAGAAGGAAAAGTAATATTACATATGAGCAAGAAAAAAAACGAGAATTTTGCTCTCAGACTCTCATATGGTAATAAGAAATCTTATAAACAGTAAGCAGAGAAAGATGGTTTTCTTTAAAAAACAAAACAAGAGTATTTGTGGTATTCATGCAAAACACTTTTCTAACCTCATGGCTTTGAGAGAATTTGAAAACCAAGTAAGAACTAGGGAATACCATGAATGCAACTTTTGCTCCCATCGGGAAGATATACTCACAACTTCAAACAAAAACCTGGGAACTTACGTTGTAAGCAAGAATGCCCCATCACTGCACCTCTCTAGAGCTTTCCGTGCCGGAGGTTTTGCTGCAAACTCCACAAAACCTTTCCCTGTAGCTCTGCCGCGATCATCGACTACAACAACCGCTCTTTCCACCGGCCCGAACTGCGAGAATGCTTGTTCCAGCAGCTCATTGGAAACCACAGGCGACAGATTCTTCACAGTCAAGGCAGCTCCATGGGTAGCAAATCGAATTCGAAGCGGTCTGCTCTTCAAAATAGTACCATCAAGTTCTGCCTTTGCTATTTCAGCCAAGGTCCTGGATTCCTTTATAGAGATAGAAAATATTTTATATCTTTTCTTTTCAAAGACGGCAAGTATCACTTTTGTGTGCCCCCCCCAAAAAGCAGCAAAGATGTTTTCCTTCACTTGAGCATATTGGCAACAAGATCATTCAACTTGCTTCCTCCAGCCAAAACATCAAGCCAACAACAAAAAAACCAACAAACAAATCAACAAAGTCTCTGTCCTCCCACTGAAAAAAATGCATTCATTACCCCTTATGGTTTATTCTAAAAACAACACAGATGCAAATTTTTTCTTGCCTATTAGAGGATTTAAGAGATTCTCATTATGATGCTACTGCTCTATAAAGGTTTTGAGTAGAGTTGGAAAGTTGATACTTTTCACGTTTACCTACTCAAATGTTTATATTCTAAATCTCTGGCTCCCCACAGCAGGAAAAGGTATTCAAACATCACAGGATCTAAGGTATTTTGGGTTGGGGTTTTGTTTTGTTTTTAAATAAGTGAAAATATCGCGCTTGCCCTCAATGTTCAATGTCCAATTCAAATTTCATCAACAAATGGTGAAATTACCTTCTTTGCTCTTCTATTCATTCCTCTCACATTAACGGGCTTTCTGCACCCACATCCGTGAGACTGTGTAAATCAACAACTACCTTTTTTCTCACTTCAAAAATCTTCATCAGGTTGGATACATGCAATCCCTGACATTTATAAATTCTTTATATATTTCTTTACAGTTCAACAGGCTAGGCAAGCTGTTAAAACATATATATATATATTCCCTAAACTTAATGGAAAATGGAAGGTCACATAAAAACTCTATCTAATTTCTATTACACACAAAAACGAGTAACGAGATGTAAGCATATCTCACTTCCTCCATAAAACTGCTATTTCAGGCCGGGGAATTCTCAGGGTAAAAGATGCATGGCAGAATGCCACAAGTATTTTAAGATGACAACCAAAAAGTAAAAAAACTCTAACCAGTAAAATACATGGAAAAATCATGATTAGACACCTAAAGCACGCCAAAGCTATTCCCAGAATGATACAAATCTGTGCATTTTAAACAGAGCAATCGTGAAAACTAATCTCGCATACTAAATTACCATTTAAATACAATATCATAAACTTTTCGAATGATTCCGTTTTTTGCATGCTTAACTCGAACATGTTTAATCAAATACTGTATTACCCCTAAAAATCTAGTCTTATCCGGGCACAAGTAATTCAAACAACCCGCGGTCCGCAACCTTCTCAATTACGTGATTTTATGTTCCGTGTTCACGACGTGCGAGCACCTGTATTTCGAAACAATCCTGTCCATTCTCTAAAATTAACTGTATTAAGTGCCATGGGGTGAGGCGGGGACCGAAACGCCAGGGGCTGGGAAGACTCCTCTGAATGCAAGGGTCTGGCTTGCATGTGTAGAGGCGCACGGGGAGGGGAAAGAAGGAAGAAGAGGCAGGGGGACCTGCGCTAGCAGCGAGGAGGAAGAGAGGCAGATGCTGCCTTTTTTTACACCCGCCGAAATGGAGGGGAAGGGGGTGGGGGGCGAGGGACCGAAGCCTCTCGCTTTCTGCGACAGCCCCAGGGGGCCGCTCGGATCCTCACCAGGCGGATGAAGCCGAAGCCGCGGTCCCGATTGATGAAGACCTCGCTGGGCTCCCCGTAGCGCTCGAAAAGGCGCTTGAAATCCTCCTCGGTGATATCAGTAGGCAGATTCCCCACGAACAGCCGGCAACGCTGCGTGTAGCTCTTCTCGCCAGGTTTGAGAAAGCTCTTGATGTCAATGGTGAACCCAACCTCCCGCTCCTCATCTCCGCCGCCTTCTTTGCTCGGCGCCAGAGCCATGGCCGCCGCCGCCTCACTCTCCGCTTCTAGGCCGCGCAATCCTTTCAGGTTGCCGCCGCCGCCGCCCCCCACCATGCCCAGCGGCACCGCCGGGGAGCTGTTTTCGATCCGCACTTGCTTCAAGTTCCTATTCGCGGCCATGTCCGCTCCTTCCTCGCGGCTTCTCCCTCGGGGGACGCGGAACCCTGCTCGGCAGCCGCCGCCTCCGACCCTCAGCCAATTCAAAATGGCGCCGCCGCCAGCCCCGGCGAGTTGTGCCGTCCCCGCGGGAAGCCCCGCCCCGGCCCCGCTCCCCCTCACGGCCGCGCCGCCGCCGTCGCGCCCCCTCCGCTCCCGCGCGTGGCCGAAGCTGCCCCGGGCCCACGGAGACCCGTCTGTCCCCCTCTAGAGACAGATGTGATTCCGCGGCTGCGCTGCCGCGTTGTGTTAGAGCAGCGGTCTCCTCAGCGCGTCCCCAGGCAGAGGAGCCCCTCGCTGGGGTCTCTCCCGAGGGAAAGGCAGCCGGGCGTGATGCCCTGGGGTGTTTGGTCCCTGCGGGACAGGGAGGCAGGCGTGACACTAGAGACGCTGAGGCGGCGGCGGCGGGAACAGCTGAGGGAATCACAAAAACCACAGAATCAATCAGGTTGGAAAACACCTCTTGAGGTCATCGAATCCAACCTGCGGCTGAATGTCGCCATGTCAACAAGACCACGGCACTGAGTGCCACGTCCAGTCTTTCCTTAAACACCTCCAGGGAAAGCAATTCCACCACCACGCTGGGCAGCCCATTCCAATGTCTAATTACCCTTTCTGTGAAGAGATGATGTCCAACCCAAACCTGCCCTGAGGCAGCTCGAGGCTATGTCCTCCTGTCCTATGACCTGCTGCCTGGGAGAAGAGGCCAACCCCCACCTGGCTGCACCCTCCTGTCAGGCAGTTGCAGAGAGTGATGAGGTTTCCCACGAGATTCCTTTTCTCCAGGTTAAACACTCCCAGCTCCCTCAGCCACACCTCACAGGACTTGTTCTGCAAACCTTTCTCCAGCTCCGTTGCCCTTCTCTGGACTAGTTCCAGCTTCTCAGTGTCATTCCTGAATTAAGAGGCCCAACACTTGACACAGCACTCGTGGTGCGGCCTCAGCAGTGCTGGGTACAGGGGCACGGTCACTGCCCTGCTCCTGCCGGCCACACCTGGCTGACTCAGGCCAGGAAGGGCTGTCCGGGCACTGCTGTGCCACATGGGAGGACCTGCAGACTGACAGGGCAAAAAAAGCATTCACCGAAGCAGATGTGTGAGACAAATCTGAGTGAAGAGAGGCCTTCACTCAGATTTGTTACACTCCTTCCAGGACAACTTCTTACAGAGCAACAGCTTTCATTATAAAGGGGGCAACTTTCTTCTGAGAGGTGTGAAGTCAAACGTTTCCTCCCTCGGGCATGCCTTCTTCCAGCAAAGACTGCGGATGTTCCCCATCCCCAACCGCAGCACCAGACTGTGGTTTGCTCTCCTGCCAGATTTGTAGCTGCTTGGCTTGGTTCATGTGTTTCAACCAGTAGTACAACTAGTGCATGGTTTCTCAGATTTGTTTCATTAATAGAACTCTAACACTGAAAAAGTCCAAACCATGTTATGAGGTCAGTCGTTACTTCAGCTACTGTGTGGCATACACTGTTGTTTGGAACAAGCAATATCAAGCATGATGTTCAAGAACAAATTACAACAGGCATGAATGTGGTGCTTGGGGGTTACTTTGTCTACTGTGGAATATTTGAAGTTCCTCTGTCTAGTTGTACCACTTGAGGTACAACAAAGATCTGTCCCTTTCTTCCTATCTCTGAGCTTGTTCAAGGACCTTGAGAAGACGCAAGTTCCCAGCTTTATCAGTCCACCTCTTTCTGAAGCAGACTTGTGGGTGTAGTGCATCAAGCTAAATGCAGATTTTAACCTCTGAAATTCAGAAAATACAGATGATAGGAGAAGGATGTCTACTCATAGGAAAGGCAGGAAGTCAGGCAGTGTAGGAACATGATGGAGGCATTAGAGTAGCAGTATGGGAGCCCTAAAGCCTAATCATCTTGACTGTCCAAAGAACAATGCTTTGAAATATATTTAGGATTCAATAACAAGTGTTAAGACACAAGTGTTTAAAAAAGGAACCAACTTACACCAAACCAATAACTTTGTAAATAAAGCATGAAAAGGGGTGAAATATATGTTAGAAATTAGGTGACTATACACTGTAGACGGAAAAAAGGAGATGCCAGGTAGTCTGGCTGTTTTTATCAATGCGGTATAATAAAACTGTCGTGGTTTTCAAACAGAGATTTCCAAATCAGGTTAGTAGTAAAAGCTGCAACCATTTAAATTGCAACCACAATTTCCTGTGTACTATAAAAATGTCAATAGGAAGAGAAAGGAGTGTTTACAAATTCCATACTATTCTTACTTTTCCTTAACTATTGCAATACCTCAATAAAAAAATTATTTCCACCTTCCAGAAACAAGGAAATATATCTGAAAAAATATATATACTTAATGTGCTCATGGATCTATACACTATTTTAATTAGTCAGATTCACAGTATAACCATAATGCTTGCACTTATTTTAGCTTTTTTGAGAAGGAGCTATTTGCACATGCCCTGTGGTCAAGCATTTAAAGTTAACACACAGAAAGAATCTTATATCTGCTGTGTTCAGTCACTTCCTCACCTTCATTAACACATCATTTCACAATAATTTAATTATTCACCAGAAGAGCCCCAGAGAGTTTATCTCCCCAAATGCCCAGAGTCTTGGTGGCTTGGTGACATATACACCTTGGCACTGACACCAGTTAACCAAAAATTATTTTCAAAGGAGAAAAAGGGTCCCTTAAAGTTCTTGTCTCAATGTTTTCCTTTAGCTATAAACATCCACTGAAATCTTTATGGCTTACTAAATCAAATTCATATCATTGAAAGCGATATCCTAGGCTGTTCCAGCCTCTCTCCATTAGTCTGTTATTGTTATATTTAACGTTTTTAATGTAGCTGAACTACATGAAAGTGATTCCAGAAGCATGGGGGAGAAACATTTATAATCACATGATAATTTACATTCATTGTCATTCTTGAGGGGTTTTATGGAAGCCTGAATTTACTCAACTTGGCGTTCAAAAGGCTACAACAAAGAGCCCTGATTTTGACTAACATAATTTAGTTTGACTTGGAATTTATTTTAAGACCTTAAAACAGTTATGACTTCTTCACTTCATGGAAGGAAATTAAATCTTGACATTTCAATGAAAATAATTTCACAAAGTTTCAGCCCATTTCATTGCACTTCCTTTCTTTCCATTCCATTTAATTTTTTTCGCCTAATTTCAGAATTATTTTTTCCAATTTAATTTCATGTCATTATATTTCCTTCCCTGTCTTTTCATTTCCCTTCATTCCTTGATATCTCATTTAATTTGTTTTCATGAAATGAAAATCCTTCTTTTCATGAAAGGAAATGAAATCTCAAGATTTCAATGACAGACCTTTCTGTGAAGTTTCGGCTCATTCCTGTAATTCCAATTCCATTTAATTGTTTTCACTTCATTTAGGAATTTTGGGATTTTGCAATTTCATTTCATTTCATTTCATTTCATTTCATTTCATTTCTGTCTTTACATGTACTGCCAGACTCTCTTTTCTTAGTCATGTATTGTTTTGGATTATCATCTCACATATGGCTTTGTATTTAAATTTACTAGCATATATACAATATTCTGCATATGCATGAGTATCTATAGTACAATCACTATTGCCCTATTGAGAAGAACATTCAGTAGCAAAAAAAAAAAAAAAAAAAAAAAGAAAAAAGAAAAAAAGAAAGAAAGGGGGTGAAAATCAGCAGTATTTTTCATTTTGTCTGCTACAGAGACAGGTTATGTCATATTGTCATATTAGACTGTCAGAAGGAACTGTCCTAGCCTTTAATTTTCTGTATCATAGCATTACTTTCCTACCAAATATCAGCATCCTGCTGAATACAAGGAATGCATCAGACCTCTGAAAGGAAGCTCGAGAGCTTTTTATGCTGCGAACTTGAAAATGCTACACACCTTGATCTGCAAATGAAGATCTGACACTACACGTAGTTACCTTTGCACAACTTCAATGTGATTGCTCAGGTGCCAGCACTCCAGTGATGACAGCTGTGATAGGGCTGAAACTGACTTCTCAAAAGGCAACTGTAGCTTATTGCTCAATACATCTCTGGACTTCCAGGTTTATTTCATTTTACTTCCTAAAATCTGCGCTGAGTCACAGGATCAGTATATGCAATTCAAGCTGCAGTGGCAGGCCATGACAGAATGTATCAGGGAGCACTAGAACTGAGAGGCAAATTAGGGCATGGAACAGGATGCTCTGTTTGAGAGGAGAAAGGAAACAAGGGAAAACACAGCATTCTGCACTGAAAAAGCAGGGAATGAGACAGGCAGATAGGCTGACAGCCTGAGCTGGGATCCTGCTCAGAATTGCAAGGCCATGGAACTGAAGCAAACCTCTGTGCATGACCTGACACAGGTGGGACCTTCATCTCTTGCCATTAGAGACAGCGTTTGCCTTCAGTATTGCTCATGGCAATGTCTGGGCTAATTAACTTGAGGCAGGTTTTGGTCTCCACTATCCAGCTTTTCTTACCAAGTCCAGCTGGCTAGGAATATTAAAAGCTGTCATAGCTGTGCCGGCAGGCCTGATGGGTTAAACATAAGGGGGTGGAGGAGGAGAGGCTTAATGCGATCCGAAAGAGCATCTTTGTGAGTGCCGGGGGATGGCCTCATGGCGCCGCTAATGGAGCACGAGGAGAGGTTACGGGATCACGTCCTTGCAGTGCCATCTGGTGACAAATACTGGAATTATCGCTTTAATGGAATAATTCAAGTGGAAATAGACATGACAAACCTACAATAATACCATCTCTCTGCTCCCAGATGGACAGCACGAGCTGGATTTTCTATTTTTAAACTTGGTGGGAAGGCTGCCTTTCTCTGTTTTCTTTTCTTAACACTAGCAGAATTCAGCAACGTTCTTTTATTGTTTTTACATGATTGAAATGTACATGAATTGCATTTATAAAATCTGTACGACCTAATCTAATATGGTTAATAGTCACCTAAATTCATGCCATATCAATAGCTATTTTAATGTGAGTGAAGACCTGTATTTTGGAATTATCCATGTTTGAATAGTCAGTATTACTCTTTGAAACAGCATTGGTCTCAAGGACTGAAAATACATCAAAATATATGTGTCTGTGAAGACACTTGTCAGATGGACATATAGGCTACACAAACATTACCTGAGTTTTCCAAAGCTACTTTCTCCACTAATATAATCAGTGCATACAATGCACTCCTTTTTTAATATTTTTCAGCATATTTTCTTTACCTTTTCTGTAGATGAATGACAGTAAAGTACTAAGGCAAGCAGGAACTTGGGGATTTAAGGAAGCATTTCCCAAATATATTCAGCTCTTGATTTATATCTAAACAATCATTTGTTATCCTGTCAGCACATCAGGCAATAGAGCTTCACTTGGGGATCCAGTAGAATATGGTAGATGGCCAGTGGTTGGGGGTTTTGTTCTCTTTTACTCCAAATCATCTCTTTTACAATCTGTAGCAAAATGTATCTCTTGCATTTGATTATTTGTATCCTCTGCAATTAAGCTAATGTATTCTGGAAATTTTCTTACATGATTCTTATTTGTTCACTAGTTTTTTCTTTTGGTTTTCCTTTCAAATTGGGGCATAAGACTATTCCTCTGTGAACTGACTTTTTTCACACTGTCACTGGGACTGAAAATATTCTGTAATCTGAACAGTGACTGTGATCTGAAAAGGTATAAGACATTTCTCTGTGGTCTTTACTTTTGCTCTCCACTTCCAGGATTGAATTTTGTATTTGTCAAGGGAAGAAATTTAAACTGAATTAGGAATTTGTGAATTCAATTTTCACGAGTTTATCTAATACTTTTACCTAAACCTTATTGATTTCACTCATATCTGTCAATCACTCTTACAGCTAGAGAAGAAATAGTATTTATAATCTTTGAGCATGTTTTACAGGTCAAAATATTTTACTATCCTGAAAACTCAAAAACTTGAAAAATTCACCTAACAAAAAATTAGGAAATAATGAAAAAATAAATCAGAATATTGTTTTGACACTTTTTTGAGTAGTTAACTTTGCTTTTTTTTTAAGGTGGAATGTGGCTTGTCTGTAGTGTAGCACATATAAATTCAGGAACTGCCATATTAGAGAAACCTCAAGGCCTGTCTTATTAATCATACTATTTTTGACAGGTAGTCAATGCCAAATGTTTAAGGGAAAAGTGTTGATCTGTCTAGGAAGTAAATATAGGAAGCAGATATACAGTTTTACTGTTAAAAAAATATCAACTAAAAATAATGCAAGATCTATAATCTCTAAATTGATAAATTAAAATTGATACCAGAAAATTAAGTCTAATTTCATGTTATGTAACAATGCATTTAGCTGTTTTTAACTTGCTAATTGTTGCTATTCAGTATTTGTAAGTTCAGGTGCATGTGCAAAATTATACCACACATAGATCAGCACTACTTACACTGCTCTGCAGAGTCTCTGCTCCATTCTTTCACCTGACATTTCTGATTGTCCCTGTCTTGTTTCTTATGGCAGGGGGTTTTTTTGACACATTACTCTGCTGCTTATTCAGCCACATGTAAATGGGATGGGGAAACTAATCCAGCTGAAAGAATAAAGGGAGAGGGAGAAGAGTAGCAAGTGAAAAGTTGTTTAAGCAAGCATCGGTGGTTAATAAATGTGGTATTACCATTCCAGTCTCATCTCAAACAGCACCTGATGGAGGCTTCCTGTTACCTGTTAGGAAAGAAGCACCCCTTAAAGTACTAGCACCTTCCACTTCTGGAATTTGGAGGTATCCACCTGCATGAATATGACAAAGTGTCTGTCCCTGTAAAAACCTCACCTAAGGCATTTGAGAAGATCCTGCTACAGCCTGAAGTTTTTCTATCCCTATGCCAGGCATCTTTCAGGTAAGTGTTACCAGCTACCGAGTACACTGTTCATTAAAGTGGACTTGAGCTGAAATTGTAGGCTGGAGTAAATGAGACCTGAGCATGTATTTCTTGCTCCCAGCTCATCTTTGGATTAAGGTAAAGTTACCTTGTCAAGGAAATAGCTCAGCTACCAACCAGGTGGTTGATGAATGTAACACACTGAATCATGATAGTAAAATTAACAAAAATCTTTGAGCAAAAATTTTGAATATAGACTCACTTTTTTGCCCAAAGTTGTAGTCCAAAGTTGTGTAATATACTCCATTAATCTTTTTTCAGACCAGAAAAAAGAAGGCCACAGCTCCCCAGTTAATCTCTTGAGCAAGATCTAATCCCAAAGTAAAGGCAAGATCAGTTTAGCTCATTCAGCAAACAAATACAGTAAACTGCTGTACAGGCCTGAAGGTCAGGCAGCCTTGCAGTAATATTGTGATCTCAGAGAAAACCTCTTGCACTTCAAAACAGCTCTCCTGCAGCCAGCCAGCTTCTATTCCTGTTGGAATCCTGTTTAAACCCAGTAGCAGGGAACTGCTCCCTTGGGTGCTCCCCAACACCAGTGACTGATTAGTTACAAGCTGGAATAAGTTGCTCCCACAGGTCCTGGTGGTGCTTCTCACACTGTGACAGCTCCTGCAAGTTATTGGTTAAATCTGTAGCACAGAAAAATTGCCTTGTTGCCCAGCAATAAAGAAATCTGTTAGAAGTTGTACTCTCCCATAGAGAAATTAAGGACAAACGTACATCTTATCAGCTTCTAGATGAGACACATATATGAGATCCTTTTTGGTTTGGGTTGTAGTGGCCTGTTTTTTGTTTTTAGGGTTTTTTTTTTTCCTGGTATATTTTCCCCTAATATTAAGGACTGTAAAAGGAATTTAAGAAGGATTTCTCTTTGAATATCAGGCCAAAGGCAGATTCTTGATGTGAACACATTTAACACATCATTTGTGATGCAGTGCAATGTATTTAAGTCAGTATTTTCTAAAGCAGGTGATAAAAGCTAGAGGCTAAAATCAGTAGAAACCTTAAGTACTTACTACCTTCAAAAATAAGGCCATTTTTTATACAGGCGTCTATGAGATATACAGCCTACAAAGTCTTGATCTTCATAACATTTCTGCACTGGGGAAAATGTTTACTTACTTCACATGGGTAATGTAATGTAATATGAATTAAATTTTAAGCACTGTGAATTCTCAAATGAAGGAAACTCTTCAAGTATAAATTCCCAGGATTATTTGTGTATTATCACACAGAATCCCAGTTATCCTATGGCAGAAATGTAAGCAGGATGAATCCCCAAAGCAAGTGATATTCATTAGATGTTCCAATTCTGAGAAAAATTGGGACACTGTGGTCATTTTTTTTTAAATAAGGCAAAGGACCAAATGTATTGCTTGTAGGGACAGGACTAGAAAGTCCAACCCAACCTTAAAGCAGATACCCACACAAACACTCTGCAAATCTGTTCACATGATCACCTGGTGCTCACAGAGGCATCCTGCATGCAACCTACTTTGCCATGTACAGTGTACAAAGCAGACCACGAGCAAACCCAGCAGCCTACAGTGTTTGCACAGTGGGACCCACGTGCCTGAGCCTAGCTAGGCTGGGGATGAATGCCTCTGTTAGTTTATATGGGAAATGGCATGACATTTGAAAAAACTATGGTGATACAGAAGCACCTGAAACTCAGGGTCCTGGGATGTCCTAAGTCCTGTGTCCAGTTCCTCTGGACATAATCAAACCTGGAACTGTAAGGTCACAAAACCTCACTAATTCAGCTTTTTGCAGATTAACTTACTTGGTGGATACTCAGTGGAGAACTGCAACCAGAACACTTGAGATACTTTTTCTCAAACTAGGCCAATCATGACACATTATGCTGAGCGTGATGAATGCAGAACAGGGTGAGAAGAGCATCCTCAGACATGTGCACACACTTTCTAAGACATGTCAGGTTTCACTGAAGTCCTAAAATAGAGAGGCCAGTTTGGGGAAGAGAGAATAGACTGGCCAGGGTCCAAGTGTGAAGGGATCTCTGAGCTATCTCTGAGCCTGTGTACAGAAAATAGGCCTGGTGAGAGAAGTTTGCTTATAATATCTCAATAAACTGATTACTTTTGTCTGAGCTCTCTGTGTCAAAAAATGTATTCTTTCTCAGTATTTCTCATGTCTCAAAAAAAAAAATTAAGAAATAATAATCACCTCCTCATCTTTATTTTTACTTTTGCTTTCTTACTTAACCAAGTGGGATCTTTCCATGATTTGCTCCTGAACTAGGTCACCTAAACTTGTCTGGTGGCCACACTTACACAAGGTACTACCATGCATTGCAGTGGAATGTAAATGGTTTTGCACTGGAAAGAATTTGAGCACAGGTAAAATTTGCCATACAGACAGCTGCAAGACTGAGTATCAAAAGTGAGACCTGGAGTGCTGTTCATCAATTTTGAGGTATCAAGGTATATTGTTTCAGGGACTAAACTGATTAGCTTTTTTGGTTTGGTAACCAGTTGACTGACTAGAGAACAGATTCCCTGTTTTCAATTAAGAACAGAAAAAGAACAACAAAGGTTATGTTTAAATTAAGATAAGGTAATACAAAGGTAATACTTCTGCTATAGTAGGAGAAAAGACCTAATATTAGGGACACACAATTAAGCATCTGGGGAGTACAACCATCACTTTACTACACTGAAGAATAGCAACCTTTCCAAACTTCATTGTCATATGGGTGATGTAAGGAAGCTACAGATATAGGTGAATAATACGAACAAAAAGGAAAATAACTGGAGAATGGTGACATCCAGCCTACCCATCAGACAAATAAGGCTAAATCTGTGGTAATCACATATCCTCTGAACAGAGAGAGACTCAGCTCTCCCAGGATTTTCCTGAGAAGCTGTGAGAAAGCTCAGAGAAAGAATTAAAACAATTATTATCTCAATCTCTACACTTGGCAGACAATCTCTGTTTGTCAAAGATGTTTACCAGAAGGAGTTGTCCCTTCTTATCCAATAGGTGAGAGAAGATTGCTAAAGGTCAATCAGGTCTTAGGTCCACCATTTTTTCTATAAGAACTGTGAATTTCTAATAATAAAATGCTTTTTCATGCCTTCTGATGATAGAGTCTCTGTATCACCTTTGTCTTTCCCCAGTACCTCTTCAGTGGTACAAATCTAGAACACAGATGATAGAAAACCAAATGCAACATAATCTATGAGGAACTAGGATGTGCCAACCTGCATGGCAAGCGCACTGGTAAGATGAAAGTGTTCATTCAACAGCAGGGCAATATCACCATCACTGCTTCATGCTTCTGCTGTTTGTGAGAGATGCCTGAGACAGAGTGCTTGGATGATGGGGAGATGGCTGGTCAAAATACACTGAGGGCTGAAGCTATTATCTCTGGCAGGGGTTGTACACTAGTACTCTCCACATCATTCACTTCAGTGTATGTTCTCATGAAAGATAGAAGGATGAACAGGGTTAAAAGGAAAAAATGCTTCCATCAGCACAAAAAATTGGCTGTATTTGAGTGAGCAGCAGATTGAGTTGTGAGAAGGAGCTGGGTTACACAAACAGAAAGAGATCTAGCTGCACTTGCAGTAAATGGCCAGGCTGAAGTGGAAATTCCTTTCCTGTGTGAAAAACACACACTTTTTATTATGTATATGGAAATTCCCTCATTTACTCTACATCCCTATAGCCTCACATATCATTGCATCTCTCTTATCCTAATCTCGAATCTTTTAGCAAATATGTTGCCATAGGTTGCCTTTTAAAATGCTTATTTAGCACCAATAGTCAAACTCCTTGCTTAATTACTTAATTTTCCAGTATAACTAGAGGATCAGCAGAGGCAGTACATCAAGTCACCTGTGAGGAACCTAATGAATAATTGATCCCTTCCACAATGCCAGCATGTCCTGCTCTTCCTGAGAGTGCAGGCTGATTTGTTTTGATCTGCCATTTCCCAGGTGCTGTTTTTCCCAATGAACTGAGCCCACCCCCCTGACACAGGGGCAGGCCCAGCCCACCCAAGGGCTACAAAACTGTCAAAATAGAGGCTGGGGGCAACAGCGGCTTCATTGCCTCTGAGAACTGTGGGAATTTGGAGCTTATTGTTAAGGAGTGCTGGTGCACTGTGGCCTTGCCCTCTGTAGAGGGCGCGTCCTTGCCTCTGGGAGCACTGGGAAATGGTCAATGATGGAGCACAGCCCTGTGTATGGAAAAATGCAGTGCTGGAGATCCCAGTGGTTTTCAACAGTGCATGAGTCTGAACGATCCACCTCATTTCCATATGACGAAAAAAGTTAGGAGTCTGAGGCTACACAATCAACACAATCAGTTTTAACTTGTTGGCAAAGTAATAGATTTACACCATCCTGTAACTGATTTGTACTCAAGAAGAGAGCATTTAAATGCTCAGAAGTATATTATCTTTTTGATATATGTACAGTAGAGAGGTTCAGTCTACACTGACCGATCTGTTCACACCTGCAAACGTCAGGGCTGAGAACGGTCTCCCAAGACAGAATCCCTTCTGCCAACAGGACTAAGCATCACTGACCAAGATTCCCCCAGGTGTATTTACTCTTACAGACACTTCTCCAATGGGCAATACATTTGAAAGACAATAATGTAATTTTATTAGTTCTTTTTCAATTTATTCTTTCTTCTGGGTCACATTCACCACATCTTCAATTAGAGGTGATGTAGTCGTCCCTGCCCATCCTTGTTGCCTTGCGATACCTGGTATCTCGGTAGCTGTATGTTGCTCTGAAAAATTGGTGGTGGACATGGCACGTAATTCTGGCTAGGAACTGATACTGTTTAGTAAGATAGCAGTTGTCAGAATGTAGGCTGACAAATGTTGGGTTTAATTTAAAACTTTATTGCCAGATTTCACACTTTTTACTTAGCAAAAACTGTTTCTTGCCAAGTGAACTTTCAGAAGACCATACTGTGCAAAATGGGTGAAAAATACACATAAATCTGTGAATGTAGACTGCTGTCCATCCAGACAGTGTGAATGTTTAACCTAGAGAAGAGTTGCCTGTGAGAAGCACCGTATTTACTGTTACAAAACATTCTTTGTGTATTTCAGAATCACTCCAGGGAAACCTATCCCAGCACCCTCAGATGCAAATCATTTTGAGAGCATGATAAAAGTTTTGGTTAATCAAGAATTAAAAATATATTTTCCATATTCTTGTATGAATCTGCTACTTCTTCCAGCATATGTTTGAGGATCAGAGGGATAAATAGAACAGAGAGGAAAACAGCACATTGTAGAATTGTGGGAAAAGCTTATATTATACAAAGAAGTGCAGTAAGGTCATCAAAGACAACTCTTATTCTTTCTCTAAACTTGTGGAAAGCAACAGAAACTTGCTCTCTGAGGTAGCTTTAATGAATGGGTGAATGGCACAGAGAGATCAAGGTTGAATGAAGTCTTAGTGAAAAAATGCCTTCAAAAGTTACAGAGGACTTCTTAATATCCAAATTTATTTGATGTAGAATGAGAGGAATTACAGTAAAAAGTGGTTTGGAGATCATCACTTCACAGCCAGATAGTTGTGCTGCACAGTGAAATAATGATGAAGGAAGAACCTTCTTCAGCCTGATTTTCCTTGGAGACTGGAGCTGCTGCTTTTGTAGGAGTGTATGTCCTGCCTCTGCATTTGTCCCAGTTTGGCAGGTTCAAAGATCCGTATGGAACTGGTCACAAAACTATCTATCTACCTAGGAAAACACCCTGGTACATGTACCTAGTATCCCAAATACCAGGAGTTTTAGACAATGTATTTTTTAAAGTTACATATTTCTTCATAGTTACATCATTGCAAATCTATTTCTACTCACCTTCCAGATACTGACTGGAAGTAACTGTAAAGTAAAAAGTAACTGTGGTCACTTACCTGATTGTTAAGTGGCAAAATATTTCATTTTCATTTACTCAGCTGAAGCTGGGGCATGTCTTTTAATATTGTGATTATTTCACTAGAATACACTGTTTTTAACTGTAGTTGAATATGCAATCTAATTGATTCAATCTCCTACTGTTGTATAGCTGTTTTCAGAACAATTAAGCTTTTATAAAAATTCCTGGTATTTTTTATTTTAGTTAATTTGTTTGACTTGAAAAGTTGGGCAGACTAGTTCTAATTCCAGATGATGGGGAAAAAACCCTAATGTTGTGCAGAACTGTCACATTGTTTAAAATTGCTTCAACACAAATATTCAAGTTATATAGCCACAATAATGTGATAGCCAAATGCCTTGTAGTACCTAGATCCACTAGTTCAGAAGGATCTATTCTTATCTTATCTTCTACCCTTAAAAGTCCTGGGAAAAATAATGAAAGGGATGTTTTACCTAAACAGAGCTGAAATCAAGTAAAACTATATGTAATTATAACAAGTGCAATAAGCATGCTGGTCATTCATTGGAATATTTTCCTTGACCAGGAGAAGCCTCAGACCTGGTTCCAAATTTGTGCATGGTGGATCACTTTCAGTTCAGATTTAATATAGATCAAGCATGAACAAAGCACTGCATTTCCACCACACTTCCCTAGCACTTGATACAGCCCCTTTTATAATGGCTATAATTTTTCATACTGTCTGTAGGAGGCCAAAGTATGCTTGATTCAGCAAGAAGTCAAAAGTAGCTTGATAATACCTGATCCAATATCAAATCCTCTAGGACACAGTCCACCTTCACATTTTTAACACACACTTGAAGTTTCGGAGTAGGTTTGTGTGAGCTCAGGACTTTGCATCATCTGTATTGTGATCCAATACTGTGGTCCTCCTCAAAGTGGAGAATCACACCAAGAATGACAAGGGTGTGTTAATGTCAAAGATGGATCACCTCCTGTCTAGGGAGACTGGAGAGAAGAGAGCAAGGCTGTCTGAAGATAACTAAAGATTAATTACCTTGATAAAAATTACACCCCTGAGAGGAACCTGACATGCTAATATCAGATTGCCTCTATGCAGTGAGCAGCTGGAGCATGTGCAGAAATGCATTGGTCAAGGTGACCAATTAACAAGTTTTGTGCAACCTTTTCTTTGCTGTCACTTGTACAAAAGCCTGCAAACACTCCAAAGAGAGGTGCTAACTTCAGGAAGCCTAGTACCTCCTCCTGTGCAGAATGTCTTTAAAGGTCAGAAGTTGGGTCTGGGCTCTCTGCATCCATTGACAAACAAGCAGAGGATGCTTGTCTTCAGAAATCACCTGATGGATTTAATTTGCATGGTTTGGTTTGGTTTGGTTTTAATTAAAGCACCTGAGTAACAATTCCAGCTGCACTGTATAAAGACTGAGAAAGATTAAAGAAACAGAATATTTCTGAGTTTGTGCACTATGAAATTTACTTAAATAGGGACAGTTTCAAGTAAATTTTCCTTCTCATAATAAAACGGGGTACATGAAAAGTTCATTATGTAATCTTAGGGTGCAAGAGAAAGTTTCTGGTATGTGGTAACTGATTGTTACTTGCATTATAGCTCCTTAAAGACTGTTAGTTTTCTAATGGAAATATAAATTAGTATCTTCTATCTATATTTATTTTTCTAAATGTATGATTTGTTTTTTGGTAATAGTAATTAGGAGTAAGTTCATTAGGAACTATCAGGTGTCACGTTTGAAAATCAGTTGATTATTCAATGTCTATCTTAGAATCTCATTTTTAGTCTAACAACATGAGTGAAAATCTACCTGATCTGCATAAAACATTTCAGAGTTTTTCTGGAATATTGAGAGGTAACTTTATCTAGGGTAGGTATAAAGTATAGATACTAAATCCTAGGGACTGCTGTACACCTCCTGCAAAAATGTTCTTAAAAAAACCCTCAGACTTGTATTTAAAACTTAAAAAGCAAATGTCCAGTCATGTGGCTCTGAAGGAAATACTGCAATCATAAATTAGGTGTGACTGACTGAGGGTGTGTAATCTATATGCCTAAAGAAGAAATGTGAGCAGAAACAACCACTTAGTGAAAGAACTATGTGAACAAAAGAATTCACAGATGACTTCTTCCAGACTAAGGCACATGAACAGCTTGGCTGCAGAGGAGCACTATCTATGCATATCTCTTCCTGCTTCTGCTCAGAAAGGAAATGGGGATTCCTGTAGTCACTTCTTCGTTCCTGAGCGGAGTCATCCCCTGAGGCACATCTGGGAGTAGATAACAGAGGGTGCTCAGGCACGTGTGTGAATCCTGGGCGTGACCTGTTGGGGCCAGCAGTCAGACTTCAATGATCCTTGTGTGTCCCTTCCAATGCAGGACATTCAATGGTTCTATGTCACTGTTCTTGCCAGGATAGTGGAGAAGGCAGCTCCTGCCACCACTGCTCTAGCAGAGAACCCACAGCAAAGCTGGAATCCCCTGTCATGATATACCTGAGTCCATAGACTGCTTTGAGGGCTAGGACATGATGCTGCACAAATTCATGGATGGTGCACTGGGATTAATCAAACAGGTCTTCTAAACTGACAACTTACTGACCCCACTATAGCATTGGAAGAATTAGGGAATCCTCTGAGTCTTTGCAGGATAAAAATTTATAGGATGATGAGAATATCTCTAAAATAAACAGAACCCCTGAAAGTTCATGCTTAGTATAAGAAGTCATGAATCTTCAGTCTTCACCTGATATTTAGAAGATGAACAACCCCTTTTCTCACTTCTCCACTTAAACTGTGTCTAAAGACATTTAAATCCTATCACATTACTCAAATGATCATAAAATTGGAGTAAGAGATTGTATTATTTTTCAGGGAACTAGAATGGTGTAAAACCGGTTGTTATATTACATATATAATGTGAGAAACTTAAAAAAAATTAAAAAGGTTTATTAAACCTTAACAAAAATGCAACCAAGGACTACATAAAGAAAAAGCTGCAGTGCTGGGAACTGCCCCCCCCCGTGCATACCACACAGCCAGTTCGCCTGCAAGACGGATGCTCAGTCCTTTATACCCCTGGGGGTTGCATCAGCCAGCCCTGGCCCCTCACTCAGCTCTTCTTTGCCGTTTATTGGTGGAAACCATTTTCTTGTAACTTGATTGGAGATCAGATGTTGCCATCACACCCCCCAAAGCACCAAGCTTGTCCATTCCCAACTGCCCCATGCAAGGGATACACGTGCACACCTTCTTTTTTACCTGTCCTAGACAACCCTGGCTGTCTGATGGCAACAATACAGGGGGGGAAAGGGAACTATGGGGAGAACAGAGGACATCTAAACTACAATAACATAACTGTACATCACTAAAGCTTTTCTTAATATTCACACAATAGTTATCTCTTAATTGCTAGAGCCAATCATCTCATTATCCATCTATAACAGATAATTAAATAAACAAAGACTTATAAGACTTACCTTTGCTATGAGCTGCAGATGGTAGAGGAACATTTCATGCTGAAGATCTCTGGACAAAGAATAAAGGAATTATGGGTGTTATCACTGTGGGAACCTATCACAGACCAGCAAACCAAAAGTTGTGAATAATTGTGGTCATGCAGACAAGAGGTTAAGAGCCACTATTTGATAATAATATAAATTAATAATTAGGCTTGTTATTTGTTGGGAAAATAACACAGACTGTCCAGTCTGTGAAAAATTTTTGATGCAGCAGGAGAAAGTGCCTTGAAGGAATCTTCTACATGATATTTTTAACCAACTGAGGAACTGGTTGAAAAATGTGAAGGTAGGGGGACACCTAGGAAGGAGGGAATAGCAAATAGGAATTCCAGATTTTTGGGAAGTTAAAGCAGTCAGAAACTGGGGGCAAGATACCAGGTCCACAATAATGTATGTACACAAATGTGTACTGTTTTCATTGTGTAGGAGAGACAGTAAATGCACAAAGAGACCAACCTGGTTAAACCATGAGTTCTTAAACAACAAGGAAACGCAGCTAAAGTGCAAAATAGGTCAAATTACTAAGGAAGAAATAAAAATATACAGCATAAATATAAAGGTACAAAAATCAGAGGCCAATATCCACAAAAATATTTAAATACATTAGCAACATGATGCTAAGAAAATAACTAGCCCACTGACCAATACACAAGGAAGTTAATAACAGACCTGATAGTTTAATGCCTTTTTTTGCATCAGCTTTTACCATCAAGGTCAGTTGCAATCAGATGGTAGCACAAAACCTATAGCTAAAGGATTAAGTATTCAGCCAAGAATAAGCACGAGCAGACTAGAAATACACTGAATTGTGAATTCTTAAACTGTCTGAACCTAAGAAACCTCTCTCTAGTATATGGGTGAAGTAGTTAGTACCTAGCTTTGACAAATTCTAAAAAGTATCAAGAGATTAGAAAAGGGAAAACATTTAAAATGGGGAAAGATAAATCACAAAATGATAAACCAATCAGTTTTTTCCTGTAAAATGCTGGAACAAATGACTTGTAAGAATCAGAAGGAACAAAAGTTATAGACAGCATAAAACAAATCATAGCAAGCTAGTTTAATTGTTCTCTGCAACAGATTAATTGATTTTACAGATGAAGAACTGTAAAATCAATTAATCAATTCGTATACTGACTTAAGTAATGGGTTTGATATTCCTGTATGTGAGAGCCCAATAAAGAACCTGGAGAAAGATGCCCTGGATGAAGCTACTGTAATGCAAAACTGTACTAAGAGAGTTTTTATTGACTGTTTGGACAGTGTATTGACTGGAGTCCTGCAAGGTCAGGGCTCAGTATTCTTTCCTATTTCAAAAGGTATCTGAGTAGTTAAATAGAAACTTCAGCTTTGCAGAAAAATGGGAGAGATTTTAGCTGTATTTAGTCAGAATTAGTACTCAAAAAATTAAATCAGAGAAATCATCTGAAGGGGGAAAAAAAGGATAAAACTCAACAGGGAAAAGATGCTACCTTCAGGCAAAAATAATCAGATATAGGATGGAGAACAATAAAGTGCTCAGGTGACTGTTCTGCAAAGAAGGATGTGGGACTCCAGGTGTATTGCCAACATACAGTGGTGTTACAAACACCCCAGCAATAGTAGAGTGGATGCACAGTAGTACATTCTACTTGACACAGGAAATAGACACATACATATGGCTCTGACACATATATATGCTCATCTAATACAATGTCATGTTCAGTTTAAGGCTCTGGACAAGGTCATGTATCAACTAGCAAGAGTCCAGAGAAGCCCAAAAGAATGACGAGAGTTGTAGAAAGTAAGGACTGAAAGAAATTAGAAACATAGTCTATTAATATTTGTTCTGAAAAAGCAATGAATATTCAAACTGGACGTTAGAAAAAACTTTTGAATGTTGCAGGTGTTGAAGAGTTGGAATAAAACTCATGAGGATGTAGAAGTTGTTTAAAACCAACCTAACTAAAGTTTTAAAGAGTAGTTTGGGGATGATAATGATAGAATTCATTTTGCATCGAGCCAAAGCAATGGGAGACCCTGAGAGATCTCTTTCAGTCCTAATATTCCATGTCTTCTTCACAACCTAATTAGTTCTATGAGATTTCAGCTTAGTGAATGGTATAAATGTTCAAATCGTGAGCCAAAATTATCAAAAAATTTAGCAAAGATTTATTAATTTGTCTTAAGGCTTCGATCATTATCTTGTCTTGTGTCCAGAAACTAGTTGAATCTAAATAGACAGCTGCTCCCAGCCGGGATGGTCAAAGACATGCTTTTGGATTTCACAATATTTTATACTATACATTAATAGCATGAATTATCCCTACCATATATTACAGTGAAGAAGAGGATGGGATCACTCTCTGTCCTAATTACTCCACCTTTCCAAATGCTTCCATAATATCCTTTTTTGTTGTTGTTTTGGGGTTTCTTTTTGGGTTTTGTGGGTTTTTTGTTTTGTTTCGGTTTGATTTTTTGTAACATGAGAGCCCTGTTGTTTTTAGCTGTAACTATTCAGTCATAATACTTATTTTCAGTACCCTTCTGCATTTAAGGATTAGAACATCCTGGTGAGGTCTTAAACTAAGTCCTACAAAGGGTAGTGCCAGAGTGCCTTTCTACAGACAGAAGATTATTGTATTGGTAACTAGCTTGAGCTAGCTAGCTTAATACCATGCAGGAATGGAGCACAGATTGCTTTCTCAAACAGATGAATGAATCATTTCACTAAACCATTCATGGCAGGAGGGTAAGAGGCTGATGTGTCATTTTGATGTCATTTCCTCAAAAAGCAGCTGGAACTATTCATATGTGAACTGAACCACTGTAACTTATTGTCTGTTCAGGGAATTCTTCTTTGTGGGCCTTATTACTTTAACAATTTATAGTTCATTGCATAGAATAAAGATTATTTTAGACCTTTTGCACCTACAGATACAGCACAGTAGTTGAAATGGAATTAATTATTCATTCTCTGATCAGTATCTGGAAAGTGCCAGAACATTTGTCTGATGTTCTAAACAGGGCTGGTATGGCATGCTGTCACATGCTGACCCCTTCTGATCACTCCGTGTGCACAGACTGCTGCAGAGTAATTAGCTGTTCCCAAAGGTGCCAGACACTTCTTTTATACTTCTTGCTGATGCCATTCTCCTTGACTTTATAATTTATATTTGCAGAAGATACTACACTACCTCTGTAATGACTGTCATTTTTACTACTCATAGTAGTAAGTTTGCCAGGAATAAATGTTTTGGTACTTTACACTATCTTTGATACACTCTAAACTGTAATTTTAAGCAAATAAAGATGGAGTAGGTTGTTCACTTAAGCAAGTCCTTTTTCTCAATATAATAACATCATAGCCAGCACAATCACACTTTTGATTTCATGTTGCATCTCTTTGTTTCCACAGGATTCACAGGTTTCTGTCTGTGCCATACACAACAGATGAGCCACTTCTAGTTGTGTATCTTGATAATCTCACCTGCCATCACTGATAAAAATGTGAGAAGTCCACTACTACTCTGCTGGTCATTACTTTTTATCTCTTTATTGTCAAGTCTTTTAAAACATTTGTTTCTCTAATGGGACACTTGCCATTCCAGGTATCCCTTATTTTCAGTTACAAAGAAGGGTAGAACCATGTTGAACTCCTCCCAAGCTTCCCACTCAGTCTCAAATTCCCACTCCTGCTGGGAACTTGCCGGGGTGTACTCTTTCTGTAGTGTGGTGGGTAAAAGAGCCCATCTGGATGCATGTGTCACTCGACAAAGGAGCTGTCTCCAGGACTGCAAATTAAAATTTGTAAATGTTATCTCTGACGACATAAGTTGCTTTCCATACCCATGCTGGTGACACTTTTACAGTTCTCAGAACATCTTATCCATGTAAACATGGATTTCTTCTACACAGGTAAGAGTTAAAATATGAAAGTGTTCAATATCATCCTAAGATATTTCAAAATATTGCTTTCCTTGTCTCTAGAGGAGGATGACAAGTTATATGCAAATATGTACTATGATATTAAATAATAATTTCAGATTATAAAAATGTAATGACAACTGAAAATTTTGGTCCATTGAGATCAACTCACTTCTCTGCTGTTTAACGTTTCATTTGAATGTAACTGTTCTGGCCCAGTGTTAGGTAATGGAGCTGCTCCAATGACTAAAATTCCCTTTAGCAAATCATACTATATAGTCAAAATGTCTAAAACCAACTTTTCATTATGGAATTAAGCTTTTAAGTGGCATTCACAGAATCACAAAATAGGTAAGGTTGAACGGGGACGGCAGTAGGTCACCTGATGCAAACTCTGTGCTGAAGCAGGGTCATCCTAGAGCACACAGCACAGGATTGTTCTTGAATATCTGCAGTGAGGGAGACTCCACAACTACTCTGGGCAATCTGTTCCAGGGCTTGGCCACCTGCACAGTAAAAAAGTTCTTCCCCATATTCAAGAGGAAATATTGCCACAAGTCCACAGTAGTATTTCTACTTTGTTTGGTTTAAAACTCTTTATTCTGTTCCCTCTAAAACCATGCTCAGCTACAAAGTACATAGTGGAGCTGAGAGGTGCTGTTGCTCACTTGTGCCACTGAGAAATCCAAGTAACACAGAGGTGTTAGGGCTCACGTCCTGTTGTGTCCTCCAGTCAGATTGCCCTGGGAGTTCCCTTCTGGGCCAACAGCTCTGCAGCTAATCACATCAAGTCCTGACAAGTGGACAAGTTAGAAGCTGATCCTCGAGCTTTGTCTCTGTTTTTGCAGGAGATCCAACCCATACATTTAATGAGCCCTGTAATTCTTTGCTGCTCTTTGCATTTAAGTTGTAATCATGCTCCTGGCTTTTGTTCTTGAGCACTTACTGGTATTCTTGAGATCTGCTTTCTGCTCCGGTATTGTTTCCCTGACACCCCATCAGTGGCACTTGTTTTTGACCAATTCATGCCAGTCCTCTGCGTGCACTAGAACTTTCTTTGGTTCTTTTTAGCTTTGTTAGTGGACATACATTCACTGACTACTTAATGTGCTAAACCCTTTGACAGTTCTGTCTTCCTGCCTTCAGTGTCTTTACTTACAGCGAAAACCTGTGGGTTTTGCTGTGGCCTGTTTGCATGCTCGACTGCTTGTTAAGAAATAGTAGGTGGAAATACTTTCAGCTATTAATATATACATATGATTTTAAGTGTTTTAATTTCAAAATTCTGCTTTCAGTGTCCATTGACTTTGGCTAGACTCATCTTGGAATAAAGCTTGTCAACAGCTAGTAAGGAAAAGACATTGAGTATGTTTGGGAAAGAAGGTTAATCTCAAGAGTATTATTAACTTTGCATATAAAAATAATACTGTCCAAGCACTTAAATTTTATGTTTCTTTCTCTATAATGCAAAATACACTGGATTAACAAAATTGCATTCTGCATTGAAAAATCCTGTGCTATGCAGAAAATTTCATAGTGATCTTTTCTAAAAGGTTAGCTAATTCCCTTTTTCCTCTGGAGTATTTTTGTAAATTATGAACATGGTTGAATATTTCACAATTACTCATTATCAATTAGTAATTCCTTCATTTTATAGCAAAGAAGACTAATCATGGTTCCCTGGGCCACTGCTAAACATAGAAGAAAATTGCTACCTCAGCTGGTATATAAGTGGGAATATTCAGTACATCAGCTTCTAAGTGACAATTGGAAAGTGAAAACACTAAAACAGGAAAATGCTGTAGTTTCTCTCTATTTTTTTTATATGAATCACATTGAGTCTGAAATTTAAAAGTGATAAATGTCTGAGAAACACCTGCTTTGGAGTTTTTAGAACTGAGGGAATTGGGAGGGGTAGGAATTCTGTGAAGCTTCTGAACCCATCTCTGAATCAGTGAAAGAAAGAAAATTAAACCACTTTGAAATTCCATTCCATACACTAAGAAATGTTTATTACAAAAGTGCACATCTTACAATAAACAAGTAAAGGTTTTGATATTAATTTCATTTGTGTTATACCAATTCCTGTTTACCTCTCTGCTTCTAGCTCTAGTAAAATAGTTTCATTTTAATTCTGAAAGCATCACATTGGATTTATACATTTAGTGTGATTCAGATGATATTCACAGCAGTGACAGACTTGATACAGAACTGCATTGAATTCTTAATGCACCCAGTAATCCACACAAAAATGTCTGAATCAGGTTATTTTGTCTAGCAAATATAGACATTGACAACAATGTAATTATTCATTTTAAATATCTATCTGAACTTGCATCTAGGCAACTGTAGAGTAAATTAAGCCCTTTGCTGTTTATTGTTGGGGCAAAATTAGAATTAAGAAATGCAACTCAGTTCAGGAGAAATAACTGGTCAACAGTTATTAACTGATATTTATAAATAAACCACAAGTTTTTTCCTGCTATCTTTCTCTTAGAATTTAGTCAAGCTTGAAAAGCTCTCCAAAATTAGCAATTGCCACAAAGAACAAAACCAGCAACACAAAGCTGCTTAGAAGAAAATACAATACCTTTTACAGTCGATTTCCCAACAACTTGGGGTGTTGATTTGTTTCCTCCAGAAGAAAAACTGGCAACAGAGTCAGTTATTTCTTGACACAGTCCCACTTATTTCCAAAGAAATAACAGATATATATTCTGAGGAATATACAAAAAATTAATTTTTCTTTTTCAAGAAAGTGATAGTAAGTCTTCTTTAGCAGTTGTACATTCTGAATTTTTCTACTGTTCCTTGATGTGCATTCTACTTGGGATAATTACATCTAAATAAACAGTAACATGATACTCATCAGCCTTCCTCTGAAGAACTGATTAGACCTAATGTATTTTAAGTGTCACAGGACATTTTTCCATTTGTCTTCTTAATTCTTAATTCTAGCTAAACTGCCTGGGCCCTATTATTGAAAAAAAAGGATATCCAGGTTGGCTTTACTGACAGAAAGCCAGGAAAAGCTGTTGTCTCTCCTCTGATGATTGATTCCAGAATAGACCTTTGGGTGCCTAAACAACATTGAATGAAAGACTTTCTCAGAATTATTTCCCATGTGAGTTATAGTACAGCTTTTAGGAAAAAAAAAATTAAACATTTGTAGTGATGAAGAATCCATATCAAGGCTTGATAAGTAGTTCCAGTGCAGCCTGTGTATTTTGTTGTTGTTGTTGTTGTTCTATCTGACCTCCACATTTCTTTCAGTTGTTCTATCCTCCTCCACATAAGCAAGGAGTAAGGTGCTCTGGTTCTACCAAACATAAGTTTCCCATGGGAGAAATGTTAAGTAAAGTTAGGATTCATACAAAGCTAAAATCACCTGAGCTTCTCACTACAATGATGTCTCTCACTACAGATTGGCTTCATGACATCCAAAAGTTGGGTGTTAACAATTACTAAACTAACTAATGTAAACAGTCAATGGTCACTTCAGTACTAGTCCACAACTTTGGCAAATTCAGCTGTAATATAATTTCCCTACAACCTCTTAATATGTTATTCTTTATACATTTAAGGATTATTATGGCCCTCTTGCCTACAAGACTGTGCTGAAGAATCATATTTCACTGTGACCCAGTTAGCACTGGCCAGAACAGAGCACCTGGACTCTAAAGATGGTAAAATTTCTTCCCAGCTGATGAGTTTTCATGTAGAAATATTCAAATATCTATTTGTTCCTTGCACTCTCTTACTAAATGATTGTATCATTTTATGAGTGACATGTGCTTACAGAATAGCAGCATTAACAAAGGGGCTTACAGTCAAAACCAAGGAAGACCCCCAAATGCATTTTCTAAATGTCTTACTGAATCACATGTGCTGCTTCTGTATACAGAGGAAAGTGACTTCTCATCTCTCATATGTGGGTCCTGACAAAAGTTAAAGCAAGAGTTTCTGTAAATTATGCCATCATAAATTTTGCTGCTATTATCAGTAACCCATCAGGTATATAGCAAGAGAATTCTGAAACTCATTTCTTTCCCATTCCCAGATTGTATGAAACACATGATTACATTAATTTCTGCTCTCTGATTCCCTAGTCATGTCCTGATGAATAGCTCTTCATAATGGGGATTTTCCACTAATTATCTCCAGCCATTTTACATTGTGTGTTCTGAAGAGTGTCTTTGTAGAGCAGTTTCCAGCCTAGGATCTTTCCTCATAGGTGTGTTCATAGTTTTACTTGCTCCAGTAATTAGATGTCATACTCAATTTTTTCAATCAGTAAAATGTATCTGTTGCCACTTTTCCACTACATTAAAGACCTCTACACTGAAGGGAGTTAAAATCTGTGGCATTTGACATTGTTATAAAGGGATTTCTCAGGAACTTATTTTAAGTTCAGATGAAACTTTCTCTTGTAGGTTATGTGGTTTTAAGCTTCCTCTTTTATGTGCTACATCAAAGTTCTACCTCCTCCTGAGACTGAGGGGAGATTGGCACTTCTCACAGTGCCAATCTCTTCTCTCTGGTGACCAGTGGTGGAGATGAAGGGAACAGCATGAAGCTCTGTCAGGGGAGGTTTAAGTTGGGCATTATGAAAAGGTTCTTCACCCACAGGATGGTTGGGCAGTGGAACAGGCTTCCCAGGGAAGTGGTCACAGCACCAAGCCCGACACAGTTCAAGAATTGTTTGAACAATGTTCCTGGGCACATGGTGTGATCCTTAGGGTTGTCCTGCACAGTTAGTGCAGTAAGTGTACAAAATTTGGCAGAAAATAAACCCCCTTGCGTTCCAACTAGTCCTTAGACATCAGAGAGGCTTGGTGTGGCTAATTATTTCTGAATTATGACCAATTAGAGTGTGGTTTTAATATGTAAATAAGGGGACAAAGAAGGTCTCTGGTTATCTTTAGTCAAACTGAGTTTGCAGAATTTTTGTTTGATTGAAGGTATGAACAAAATTTACAGTTGAAACATAGGCAGCACAGAAGTGTGGTACCTCAGTGTGCTCCTCCACAGGGCTGAGGCAGCACTGGTGGCCCTCTGACCTTCACCAGGTCTGTATTCCCATCCTTGTCTCCTCAGAGGAACAGATCTAAACCAAGGCTTGTTGTGCACAGTGAAGGAGGCTGAGGGCTGGCACAGAGATGTAGTTTCTTCAGCACTTTGCTGAGACAACACTGGGCTCTGGGGCCTCTGCTTCAGCCCAGGCAACATTCAGTTGCTAAGCCTTGCTCAAGCCCAGGCACAAGATGAGGAAGTGGTCTAGCTTGTGGTTTTGCTCAATCAGCCTCACCAATTCTCCACTGTCTCACAGCATCTCTCTATTTTGACATAAACAGCCAGTCAGTCCATTTCCCACAATGGCCATGAGTTGGACTCAACGATTCTTGTGGGTCCCGTCCAACTCAAGATATTCTATGATTCTATTCTATGATTCTATGATTCCTTGTCTAGTAATTAATTGGTATCTAATTGAGCAGAAAAACAAGCCACTTACCCCAGTGGGTAAACTGTTCTCCAGCAGAACAGTGACTTTGGGCTGGGGAAGTTGTTTTGAAAATATGATCAAGGTTAGGCATCTTGAAATCTCAAATCTTTAAAATGTGACAAAATATTAACCAAAAGCCATAGGGCAGAATAAAAACCCACAAAAATGTCCCGTTTGTTCAAAAGAAACCTTGAAACGAGTGTATTTAACAACTATGATCCACGGCAATATATGCAACCTGTTGTTTCCTACCTCTCCATCTCCTGATTTCTATTCATTGACCTATATTTGAAAAAGTGATAAGATGGAGGCTGAGAGAATATTTGGGAGGTATCACTGTACTGCTGTCTTCTGCTGTTCTCAGGATGTCCACTGGCCATTGTGAGAGAGGGGATCTTGGGCAAAACAAACGCTTGGTTTGACTGCTTTTATGTTTTTATGTTCCTGTAAGTTTGAAAATTCTCTGTATGCACAAGTTAGCTTGTGATTCATAAATTCTTGATTACATACCAACTGATATGCTCCAGTCTGAGGTCCAAACTCTGACATTATTCCTGAATAGCTTGCTACAATGCCAAGAACTGAGAGTAGGGAAGTGGTGCTGGAATACATAAATGTGAGAAGATATGCTCAAAGGGACTTAATGATTACTGAGATAAGGAAAGAATGGGAGCTGGAACAACACTTCAAAGCAATAGGGGACTAGGATATAAGCCTCAAATATGCCAGGATGTGCATCTTCAAACTGGAAGTTAAGGCGTGAGAAATTGGAAGAATCAGACATAGGCTGCAGGGCAGGTAGTGGTGCAGAAGAAAAGGGAATGTGTGGTCCTTTTGAACACAGCTCAGGGGCCAGGATTTCTGAGTTAGCTGGTAAAGAGACAACCTAACATTTAAGCTTGTCTCTCCCAAATGATTGAGCTAAACAGAATTCAGGAATTATATTTTTCTCCTGCTTTCATTTGCTATTGGCTTATGTCACCAGAATTTGTTCTATAAACTTGTGAGTTTTGAACTTTTTGGATGAGCCCCAGGGATATAAATTTGCTTTAACAAGACAGAATTTCTGATGGTTGTTTTTCTGGGTTAGTTAACTCTTAAAAGTAATTTGGGAAGTTTTAAGAATACAGACATTAAAACATAGAAAAAATAGAGAGCACTCGAACTCAGGTTACTTGTGAAAACTTAATTCAAACTCCTGGAAGATACAATCTTTTATCTGTGAGAGATCACATTCTGTTTGAACCAGAATGTTCCATTCCTTACTTATTTCAGTACACAAGATATCTAGTGTTCAGACTAGGGAGAAGACATGGAGTAGCCTGCTGATTGTATGACTCTTTGTATTCACCTTTTCTAGTACAAAAGCTACACAGTCCAGTGACTGAGGCACCTGGTTTCATGAAGAAAAAGTGTGTTCTCTGGACAGAAGAATATCTCCTGAACAAGTGGATTATCTCATTGTCTTGTTTCAATGGATCCTGTGTAAGGCTGAATCTCATTTAATTCAGTTTTGGGACAGGCAATGAGAAATAGGTATTTTTCACTTTCTGGGCATCTAGCCTCATGCTGTGAAGACTCCTCAACTGCAAACAAAGTTGATGTCAGAGGTGATTGCCAAATAAAGTGTAGAAATAAATGCTATATCCCTGACAAATGTAGCCATCCAAACCAGGCAGCCAAATAACACATATTTGTGACACTAACTGTATGCTCTCTCATGTGTATAATGTGGGGATAAATGCATTAATGTTTGTGAAGCTGTCATGTGCTAGTGATAAATGTCAAAGGAACTGTGGAATCTTAAAATATTCTGAGTTGGAAAGGGTGCATGAGGATCATAAAGTTCAAGTCCTGACTGCCCACAGGACAAGTTAAAAGTTAAATCATATATCTGAGAGTTTTGTTCAAACCCTACTTGAACACCTACAGGCTTGGAGCACTTCCCTGGAGAGATTGACCACACTCTCAGTGAAGAACTTTTTAATATCCTATCTGAATTTACATCAATACAGCTTGAAGGTGGGATCACAGGGTGGGGATTTTTGAGTCTGAATCCCCATAGCCTGACAAAGAGGGACAAGGAGCTGCCTGTTGAGCTGAACATAGGCAGTGGGACTCAAGGATTGGAGACAGCAGTTCCAGAGAGCAGAGACTATGGAAGGCAGTTCTTAAAAGCCATGTCACAAGTTCATTGTGAATTTTACATTTGGCCTTTTAGAACTGAAGTTGAATGGGGATGTAGGGAATGCTGCACGTCCTAACCTGTAGGCAGTAGACTTTGCAAAGTTTCTATTCCTTCAATTGCTTTTTCGTGTATAACGCACTTAGTTATGACGAGCAAGAATGGTTTTTGGTTTTGAACTAAATGAAGAAAAGTCTGTGAACAAAATTATGCTTTTAGAGTAAGAGCAAGAGATTGAAGGGAAGGTACCTTAAGAGACACTAGAAAACTAAAAAGAAATTATGGACCTGTGAAAGATCACAAAAATAAAGAGACCACAACAGATTCAGCTCTGGGGGTGATGGTGCACTACTGAGGGGTCTGAAACGGAGAACAGAGCACTGTTAGTGTTTATGTGAAAAAGGGGCTGCACCATGATGACAGATGTTTAAAGAGCAAAAAGTTTGGGTTTTGGGTCACAAGTCAAAGTCCAAGTCTGTAGTCTTTTTAAAGGAAGAAATGCTCAGGTCAGTCAGGAGTCTTATGAGAGTGCCATCACAAAATCTTCTCTTTGTGGGAAGTAGGCTGGAGTCTTCCCACTTGCAAGGCTCTGTGCAGGACATATTCTGAGCCTTGTGGCAAGCAAGGGACTCTGCTCTTTAGAATATTCACCCATCCACCTTACAGTTTAACAAAGCCATTGTGGAAAGGTGCTCTAGTAAATTCCCTGACTGTGTTTTGCCCTAACTAATTTTTCCAAATGGCCTTTTAGAATATAAAAGAGCAGTGCATTAATCCAACCTGACAGTCCTGTTGATTATGGCGCAGTCCTCATCCAACAGGAAAGGACAAGTTGCCTAAAAAAGCAAAAGCAACTTTGTTCATTGCTCAGACACTAAATGAAACTGAAGAAAAATGGCTTTGCTTTGAAAATGAAAATGTTCACAAAAATTACTATTTTTTCATTTTTTTCCTATAAAATAGAAAATGTCAAAATATTACTTAACTATTATCACAGTGATTTGTAGTAAGAGAATCTTATTATGATTCTGAATAATTTGATTTTAAAATGAAATTTATTACAAGAAATATATTAAAGAATGGTTTAAAAACAGACCAAATTTAAGCATTATGAAATAAAATTCACTTGACAATATTATATTTTTCAATTTTGTTTTTTTTCTCTCAGACAGCTGTAAACAATGCCAATAACCAATTAAAAACTACATTGTGGATCTTACTGAGATAAAACAGAAGCCAGGTCATCAGCCAAAAACTACTGATTCCATTATATATATGTAGCATCACTTCAATTTCTGCAGGATAGTAGTGCTGTTTCAAAAAAGGAAAATACATTTTTTCCCTGTTCTTTCCACTGCACCCCCTTGTCAAGCACTATCATTCATCTGATTGCACATGCAGAAAGATCAACGTGTTGGTCCAACTGAAAATTGGCCAATTTCTAGCTGCAAGAATGCTCATGTCACCATAGAAAGGTGACATAAATTTATAGCTAGTCACTGAGAAGAAGGCAGGACTGCTACTTTTGGCAGCAGCTTTATCATGCAGCAACTTGCCTGTGGTGAAACCGTGGAGCCTGATCTTATTCAAGTTATTCGGTAAGAGAAATATCAGGATAAAAAAAAAAGGAATATCAGCAGCCATATTTAATGGAAAGAAACAAAGGTGAAGGTACACAGAAGCTCTTTCATTCAGTGCTATTCTTGCACATCCCACAGGAAGAGATCTTCAACCTCTTAAGTAGAAATATCCTATTTAGGAAACTAGAAAAGGTTTAACTTGCAAATCCAGTATTTAATTAGTACTTGTGATCAAATAGTTTTTGAGATCCACAAGTGAAAAATCTAGAAAGAAATAGGATTTAGAAAGAATAGGGAATTTTCTTTCTATATAAGAATACATACACAGATGCTGCTCCAAAGATAGGTTATGGTAAGATGAGAAGCTAGGTTCATGCAACAACTCCCTCCTGCTGAAACGGAGTCATTCTCTCCTCCTTCAGGCTGCACACTCTTCTCTGCGGTCTTTGTGGAGGCTTTGGTACCTGGTTGACACATAAGTCACTTCAGGTGGCAAAAAGCTATTCACCTTTTTTTTTTTTTACTTAATTGATTTAGTAGGTTGGAGAACAAATGTTATTAATGGTGGCAGCGCCCCAAAAATAGCTGAATGTCATAGCTGACAGTTTTTCTCAGCAAAATGTCGCTAAACCAACATGAAATCATGCTATTTTAGACTTGGACTTACAGTTTGAGGACAGGACAGTATAGAAAAACTGGTTGTAGAAAATGATCCTGAAAGTTGGTGTTGTGTAAATTGTATGGAAAGAAGACAAAAGCAGGTCTATATCTAAACCCCTTTATTCAAAAGGCAAATTTTGGTAAACTATGACCTAGTTAATCAAGTCAACTGAATGGAGGAGCTCAGAAGTTTGAAATTAAAATTATTTGCCCTCTCTTAAAGGGGCAGGTGCTAAGACAGTTCATAAAAAGGATCATTAAGTAGAGTGCTTCTGGGGAAAGAGGGACTGAGTAGCAGAAGAGTTTTGCCACCCATGAGGATCCCAGAGATAAGGTCATATTTTCCAGAGCAGAATGAAGGAAATGGCAGCAGGTAGTATCAAGCAGAAGAGTACCAAAATAAAAAGTATCTTCTAGTAGGTTTCTTTGGGACTTATTCTTGGGATGGATCTTATTGTTTGGCAAAGAAGAGAAAATAAATTTACTGCAGTGGCTGGTTTCACAAAACTAGGCAGCATCATCAACAGAGCTGCAGTGAGATGTCATATGGAAAAACAATGAATGACCTTGATGATTGAACTAATGGAAACAAAACAAACTGCTATAATACAAAATGCAAGGTCATGCACTTGGATACAATAATTATGCTGTTAATGGAGAACCTTCCCAGTAACTGAGTGGTAGAAAAGAACATAGGTACCAGTAGGTGGCTATTTAATGCACTTATACAAAAAGGCAATTACACACCCAAGACTGTAATATTCCATGGAGATATGGAAATATTGATCTACTGTACAATGCAGTAATTTAGCCTAAAATGGATTATTATGAGAATTTGAACTCACATTCAGACAGATGAGTTCAGACTGGGATGGATAGTAATAAAGCCTAGCAGAATGACCAGTGGACTGAAGATCTGTTGAGCAAGCGGAGACTAAAAAATCTGTATTTAGTCTAGCAAAAGGAAGGCTCAGAGGGAATATGATGGCTGTCTATAAATATATCAGGACTAAATACCAGGGAGGGAGAAGAGCTGTTTAAGCCAAAGGATGAATATTGGCACAAAAACAAATGGATTCTTGAATAAATTTAGTCTGAAAATTAGAAGGAAGTTTCTAACCACCAAAACAATGAAGTTCTGGAACAGATTTGCAACAGAAGTAGGGGGTAAACATATCAGGCTACCATTAAGAGGGGGCTTGAAAAGTTTCTGCAAGGGATTATATGACACAGTTTCCTCTAATAGCAAGATAGTGGACTCAGTGACCTAAGCAGTCTCTTACAGTTTTAAGATCCTACCTTGTGTTTTGTAATACCATTTCTCCATTAAGACAAGAGATGAATCCAACTAAAATACTCAAATGTTTAAAAATTAATAAAAATTACTTTGCAAGTAAAGATTATGTTGATTACTGTAAACTCTCTTAAAATTATTTCAGAAGAACAACTGGTAGGTATTACAATCTTATTCTTTCAGTATGGGAATGTCTTCTGTGGGGAAGTTGCCAAGACTAGAACATAAGTTGTTATTTACTCTTCCAAAATTTAAATACGGGATGTGGCATAAAGGTCATTTGAAGGCATATTATACTATGCAATAAATGATAAACTTACAGAATAGGATATATTGCCTCCTTGTTTAACTGTTGGAAAACCACTTTTGGTAAATTAAACTGCAAATAAAACAGTAGAATGCAATCTGTTTATAGCTACATAGCGATTTATTTATAAATATTACAAAATGTATACGTAGTTCAACAGCCATAATGAAAACCACAGGTAACGTCCTGTATAAAGCATTTTTTTGTAGTTTTAAAAAATTCTAAGGGTTCTGTTATGTAGAGTACAAACACACAGATATGGTTTCATGGAGTCATAGATTGATTTGGATTGGGAGGGGACTCTGAAGATCATCTGGTTCCAACCCCTGTAGCATGGGCAGGGACACCTTCCACTAGACCAGGTTGCTCAAAGCTCCATTGAACCTGGCCGGAGATGGGGCATCCACAGCTTCTCTGGGCAACCTGCTCCAGAGCTTCAGAACCCTCACAGTGAAGAGTTTTTTCCTAAGTATGTTCTCATTAAGAGCTTTAGTCTACAAAGAATAGCTGCTATGGCTGATGAAACTCAAAAATCAGAACACCAATAGAGGAAGTAAAACCAAAATGATGAAGCTGTTACTGATTATAGGTGTTTTAAGATTGTGCTTTATTTTGTTTTGATTTTGTATTTTTAATTTCTTTTCCCTCCACTACTATTTCTTGAAGTTGTATTGAGCAAACACTGGTAGACCAGAATTCCATTATAACATGACTATGAGAACACATGTTCCATCAACCTATACAGGTTGTTCACATCTTTCTGCTTTGTGTGGCCAAGAGGGTCTGAGGACAAGTAGATAAAGAAGTGAGATTAAGGACAGAAAAGAAAGAGAAATACTGGAAGAAATGGTAGAGGGAAAAAGAAAAATTGTTCTAAGAAGTGGCTTTAAACTATGTTCATCCTGTAACTACAATACAATATGCATCACTTGAAGGTTGTCTTGGTAAGTCCTTTTAAGATTTCTGCTCAAACATAAACCTTCCAAAATATATCAGATTACTCCTTCTCAGTTCAAAGTTGACTGCTTTTTGAGAAAATAGTCCTCCATGACAGGAGAAGGATGTCATTCTTCTTATAAGTTGATAAACAAACTGTTGGCTCAACTTTGTTGAGTTTATCTACTCCCGGTCAGTACATTCGAGATTTTCTAGTAAGGTTACTGACATCAGGCCTGTCCATGAAAGAAGTGGTGTGAAGCTTATAAATACATATGCTTCAGTTCTCTGATGTTCATGAAGAGATTTTGCTGAAAGAGTTTGAAATAACGCTAACTCTTTCAAACCATAAAAAGAATTACTCTCTATGAATTGTTCTTAAAAGTTATCTGAATTATACATGTTTCTATAGAAGAAGAGGAATTTACATCATTGCCTGAACTTTTCACCCTTTTTCCTGATGTCAGTTGAAAAAATAAAGGAAAAGTCATGGCGTATTTAATTATTTTGGCTGTATTTCAACATATGAATTTATAACTAAGGTAACATGTCTATAGGGGGACAACAGTTCTCTGGAGTTATAAACTTTAATATATAAAAACATTTCACATAGTTTCAAAAGTGCAAGCAAAACCATTAAATTTTGTTTAGGCTGTATAATCTAAAACATTAATGAAAACGTTCTATTGCTATGTAATAGTCCTAGATAACACTGTTGGGTAATGTCTCTTGCTATGGCAGTGGTAAGATGCAAAGTATTCTCCAGTTACTTTTAGTACTATAGAATACTAAGAATGATAGGTTCCTTTTAATGTGTTCTTAATTAGAAAAACACTTGTTTTCTACCATCCATTCCTAGTGCTTAAGCCCTCTTGAATTTCTTTCTGAACTCCATGAGAACTTAAATGCTTATGGATAAACACTGTTGTAGAACAAAAGACATCTTCCTGAGACATATGACTAGGAACGTTGGCAAATATGTAATAGGGAGGTCAACTTTAAACAGCGTTGAATTTTACCAACCTAGAAGATATTCCAGGCTAATGATGAAGATGGTCCGGAGCCAGCTGACTTGAAGCGAATGGGATTCAATGTCAAAATTTCAACACCTTTCTGGTTACATAATTAGTTTGGTAGTGTGATACTGCGGATCAAATATATATATTAATTTATGGGGCAACTTTGAGACCTTCAAAATGGAAGATGATGCATGCAGACATGGCAGTTTCCTCCCTGGCAGTGGTTGTATTAGAGCTGTTTTGCCATCAGCTCACATACTTTTTTGCAGGCATGAGCAAGCTGCTGCCAGCCCTGAGGGAACTCTGTCCCTCCACATCAAGTAGCCCTTCCAAGCTTCATCTGATGAGCAGTGTGTTTTGAACAAAAAGCCCCAAAACCCAAAAACCCCAAACCCCTATTAATTCCACCCAACAACATAGAGTAACAGTGCCGGTTAAACTTTTGAGTTGAGTTGTTGACTGGAGCCTGTGTCTCTGGGTGGCACCATTGGGAAGACACTAGATGTATTGCTGTGACAATGGATGATAGAAAATTTCTCGTCTCTCCCACACATGAAAATTATTAACCAAACACATCAAAGGTTTGTTGAGAGAGAGGCGACATCCCTTCAATGACTCCTGCGCCGCCCGTGAGGAAGGCTGTCCCTCAGGCTGATCCCGCGGGGGGCTCCAGCTCCCGACTGAAAATGGCGCCAGCCGCTGAAACCCAGCGCCTTGTGCACACAAGAACCTCTCTCCCCGGGGGACGCTGCTCCGCGTGGTTGACACGGATTGATCCCGGATAGAGGATCAGGCCGGGTATCGCGCTCTCTCTCTCCCTCTTCTGGACAGAGGAGGATGGGTGAATGGAGCAGAGCGGGACCAGCGCGCCAGACGGGCGGCTGCGCTCTCCCGGTCCTCGAAGGAGCGGGCGCTGGTGCCATGGCCAGCGCGGGGAAGGAGCCACGCAAGGGAAGCGCGCATCCTCCATTTTGGCGAAGGGCGGGCGGAGAGTTGGCTCCCGGCGCCTGGCCGCAGCACTCGTCCCCACCCCGCGGCACTGCCGCGGGCACCCGGCTCTTTTTCCCGCGGGGAAGCCGGACGGAGGCCGTTCAAATGGACGCCCCGCTGCGCCTCACGTTGGTTCGAATTGGTACCAAGCTCCCCGCAGCGGCTTCCGACAAAATGGAGGACGCCACCACCACTGCCACCACCAGCACCACCACCACTACCATCTCCTCCAGGAGCCATGTCGGCAGCTGATATGGCGCCCTCCCCCGCGGCGGGCGGGGGCAGCAAGGCGTCCTCGGCTGAGGAGGCGCTGCTTGGCGGGGCAGGTTGCGGAGACGCGGGTCAGGCGCCCTCCTTAGGAGACGTGAACTCTCCCTTTTCCCTCTGGGTATGCTTCCATTACCCATGCTCTGCCCACCATGGAAATGGCCCCAGGTTCAAAACCCTAGTGAGGGGAAGGAAGGAGCAGAGTGGGACCCTTCGGATAAGCACTGCCAGCCCCTTGGCTCGGCGGCAGGGGACCAAGCGGGAGAGGCGAGCCCGCGCCCCACGGTCGGAGCGGTGGCGCCCGCAGGGACCGAGCGCAGGGCCGGGACGGCCAGCGCGCCCTGCTCGCGGCCGGCGGGGCGCAGCCGGCTCGGCGGCACCGAGAACTTCTGCAAGTTGTCGCTGTCGAAGAGCGGCGCGGGGAGCGACAACGCAACCCTGGAGCACGGGTAACGAGCCGGTCGGTGGGCAACGATCCGGGTTCCTCAAACCTGATGGATCAAAGTGGGAAGAACCCCAAGCATGGCCAGGAGGAAGATTGGCAGTTTATAGGGTCAACCGGCTGCGGGCGGCTCTGATGGATGGGCGGCGCACCCACTCGGCTAGCCCAGCGCCAGAGCCCGCCCTCTGGGAAAGCCAATGCCGGGGCAGGGAGGCGGATCTCCCCGAGCTCCCTTGGCCCGGTTCCTCCTCCCCTTCGCCAGCAGCTGCGCTTCGCCCGGGACTGGACCGAGTTAGAGTTGAGGCGCCGGAGGAGTAGCGCAGAGTGCGTGCGTCCCCCGCGGGGGGGTTTGTGCCCGCAGGCGGTGGGGAGCCGGGTAAGGCGGGGGCGCGGGGCGCTGCGCCTCACTGGGGCGGGCTGGCGGGGGACTGGCGGCGCTCAGCTGCCCCCAGGGCGGGGATGGGAGAGCAGCCGCCGTGCCTCCCAGCTACCCGGCCGAAGTACCCCGCGGTGTCGCTGCCGTGCCGCCACCTCTGGCGGCAGGGGCGCGGGCGGCACCGGGGGCAGTCCCGCGCTTAACCATCGCGCCACGGAGGGGAGCGGTGGGGAAAAATGGGGGGCGCCCGGGGGCAGCCCCGAAGGGGGGGGCAGGGGTATTTGGGGGAAGGGCCGGGTCTGCTCTAGCGCCTCCTATTTTAACTCCCTCCCTTCCCCGCCGGGCCCTCGGCTGTTGTTCTGCCCCGGTGCCTCCCCCACCCACCACCCTCGCAGCCCCCCCCCGCGGGTACCTCCCTCCCCTCCTCTCCCCTCCCCTGCCCGGCGCTCCGCGGCTCCCCTCCCGTATTGTTCGGCTGGGTCCCTCTAATGGCGGACAGGAGGCGGTAGTGCTGCTGGCCGACTGCAGGGGGGCAAACCCGAGACCAGGGGCAACTGCCGCGCCAGCGGGCAGGGAGCGCGGACGCTCGCCCGGCGCCGGGGCCGTGCCGCTGAGGGCCCCGCGGCCCCTCCGGGCGCCGGTTCAGGGCTGATAGGGCAAGTTCGCAGGTAATACTCGCTGTTCCCCGCCGTGGGTGCCACCGCTGCCCTGTCCCCCACACTCGCGGTGAAAGCCCCCAGTGTGGCGGCGCCCGCGAAGGGCTCCTTGTCCCTCCTTCTTTCAGCGGGGACAAGCTGCGTGGGTGTGCCGTGAGGTGTACCCCACCGCCCTCGGCGAGGGCAGTGGATTTATTTGTTTGTTTATTTATTTATTTATTTGAAAGATTGCGATTAAAGGGAAGTGGTGAGTGATGCAGGCAGTACCTGCCCTGGCCAGGCGATGGAAACGCTCCTTGGGGGCGCTGCCTGATCCTCGCTGCCCCGTGTTAACCCCGTGTCTTTCCCTTAGGCTCCAGCCCAGTTTGGTGCAGCCTTGGCAGCGACCAACAAGGCGAGGGAGCTCCATTGTGAGTGCTATTTGTGTATCTGTTTCTGCCTTGGCTAGACCTGCTTCCAGCGAGCTTCAACCATTTCCCCCGCCCCGTATTCTCCGGGGGCAGGGGTGAAATGAGGTCCCTCCAGGGATGGGTGGGGAAATTCCTGGGATCAGTAGCTGCTGCCCTGGGGCGAAGCCCCAGTAATGGCTGTGAGGCGGCTCCTCCTCGCGGAGTGGGCGCTGCTGCTGCAGACACCGCTCCTGCAATACCAACTCCGGCAGGCAGAGACGGGCTGCTGCCGCTGCTCACGTTACCCGGCTCGGGAGGGAGGAGGAGGAGGGCATATTTCGGGTGCCCTCTAGAGTTCTGGAGCGTGTATGAAAATCCGTGACAAGACACCTTCAGCCATCTTGAATTTTCTCCCCCCCCATTGCTCGAATCACGTGTCCCCCGTATCATCTCGAAGCTAAGAAGAGGCATGGGAGGTTTAAAATCACCCAGCAGTTGCGATGGAGAAGCGCGCTCCATCGTCTCTTTGTGCATTCACACTGGTTCTCTACACCCGTAGATTTGTTTGGGTGGTTTTGTTGGGTTCCTTGGCTGGGCTTCTGAGCAATCCGCTTTGTCCCTTCCCCAGGAAGCTAGAGGACACTGGGGAAACCCACAGGTTCCCAATAGCGAGCATTTTTGGTGTTTTGTTTGTGTGGGATTTTCAGAGCAGATTTTGATCTCTGTTGGGTGCTAGGTTGGCTTAAGGAGATGCTTGTTGCCAATCCCTGTGGGTACGGCTAGGACGTAACTTGACTCTCTTTCCTGCCCTTGTCAATACTGGGGCTGTTTTTGAGCTGCGTGGGGGATTCCGGGATCGCCAGGTAGCGCAGGGAAGGAGCGGGCGAGGCTGCGGGCGCCCGGGAGAGGCTCGGAGCTGCCGCGGCGGGCCCGGGCGCGGTGCGCGGCCTGCGCCGCCAGAGGCGCCGGCGGGCAGCGCGGCGGCTCCGCTGGGAACGTGCAGCCCGAGAACAAAACAAAAAGGCAGCGCCTCTCTCGCCTTCTGGGTCTCTCGCTTGGGTGCAGCGCGGATTCAGCTGGTGCGGTCTTCCCCACCACTCGTATCTTGAATTTTTTTCCCACTCTCTGTTTCTCTCCCTTGCTGCTTTACGTGGTAGATTTTCCAGATTTGCAGAGCTTGCAACTTTCTTTGTCACTTTTTTGGTGGCTATACAAAGAATGAGTGGTTCGCTGCAAACCTCACTGCTTAGGATGAGGCCATCAGATCTGTATTTGTTCTGGGCATCTAAAATTACGGACCACATCAAAGACTTGTAAGAGTTTACATGGCACGTTTTCTTTAATAAAGTCGTCTGTTGCAATCCTTCACTTGCTACAGCAGTTAAACATTTTTAATTGTAATTTTTTAACTCTTACCAAATCTTGAATGCAAGACTACCATCTAACTTTACTTCTGATTCATTCATTATGCATTCCAGTCTAACAGCTGTTCTGTTTATTTCTGATGATCCTTCATGTCAAAAAAAGTTACTTCTAGGAGCAATCAAGGGAAATGACGCTTTGGAAGGAGGGAGACTGTTCTGTACTGGTGCTAGTTCAACAAAAATTATTGCAGCTTTGTGTGGCTGCTTATGAGAAGATGAGAATACTGCCAAGAACGGCCATATAGCTAAGATTCAGTAGGTCTTTGTAAGACTTAGTAAATGTCTTGCACAAAAGCATCCTGGTAGGTGTCACATTGTCCTCCTCCAGCTGTGAGGATGGTGGTACAGCCTTCTTATGGCATGTGGTAGGACCATGCTGTTCTGGGAGGGAATGTATGTGGTGCTTACTGCTGCAAGGTCATCTCTAGCAACCAGACTCATCAGCCATGTTATTTGGTGGTTAAACTAAGTAACTTGTTTTAATAGAAGTCTCTCTTAATTAGAGCAATAAATTCACTTTATTATCTACTAAATTGGCTTTACATTGTTGTTAATAATCCTCTTTGACTTCAAATATATGATTGCATTCTACTGTTGCTTACCCTGTAATAACATGCTAAGAGGGATTTGCATCAGCAAGAATGTCAAAGTGGCAGTGGAAAAATGAAAGCAAGTTTCTCTGTCTTTTGTAGAGCTTGTTCAAGTATGTACAGAGGGATGTGGTACAAAGCTGGTACAATGTCTTCCAGATTTTTGCTGGGGTTGTTTGGTTTGGGTTTTGGTTTTTTTGGTCCTGCAGAAGCGTGAATCGCCTTGTGGTGTTTGAGAAGTTTTCATTTTGGTTTTGAGGACTAAGTACAGAATTACTGAAGTTCTGTCACATTGTTTGAGTTTGTACTCAATTGATGTACCCTGCAACAAAAGCAGTATGGGGGTTCTGTTAAGAACTTGTATCGAGAATTGTTGCTAATGGAAAATTCACTGTTCATGGAGAACTGTTTATTTTTCCATTACAATTAATAATGAACTCAACCAATTTGTGGAAATGGATTGGAATTTGAAGTTCACAAGAGTTCAAAAGACTGCTCAGGTGTCCAGTGTGAGAAGTTTAAGGTAATACTTGCCTCATGAGGGCCTTAAAAGCCCCCTGTGTTGCAGTGGAGTTCTGTGTCCGCTGAAATTGTGTTCAACTCTAGAGCTGGAAGTGTTTTCTTCTCAACTTCTTAACTTGGTTTCAGTGGTTTAATCTTAGTAGTTGAATGCTCTTGTGGCTAAGTGCATTGCTTGCTTACACGTTAATGTTCAGACGAAGCTTAGCTTGTATTCCATATTTATAGCTTGCCCTATGTGCTGCTGGCTTTTATGGCTGGCAGTACATGCCAACTTGATGTATGAATAATTTACTCAATTTAGATGCTACTATTTACCTTCTTCATTTTGTACCAAGATTTGCAAGTTTGTCAGATAGTGTTTTGTACTTCTAAGAGAAATTTTTGGTAGAGGGAAGAAGTTGAGACTTCTGGAATGCAGTTGCATGTAATGGCCTCTTCAGCTGGGACTTTCACTGTATTGATTTTATATCATAGTTTTTCAGCTGCACAGTGAATTATCCCAGCTCTCCTGTGTTGCCCATGTTGTGTGTATTGGTGTAAATGCACTTTATTGGGACTATTCATCCTGCCACCTATTTTTGGAGAGAAGTGCTGATTCATGTCTGACTGTTCTCAGGTGTTTTTGTGGTTTCTAATGCGCAGTCAAGCTTTGCATCTTTGCTGTCATGTGAATCTCCATCCCTTACCCCCTGCTCAGATGGTTAAGCAGCATTCATTGCTGCTGTGGTTGGCTCCATTGAATACAATCCTGTGTGTGCCCAGGCGGCCCAGAAGGCCGATAGCATCCTGGCCTGGATCAGCCAGGTGTGGCCAGCAGGAGCAGGGCAGTGACCGTCCCCCTGTACCCAGCACTGCTGAGGCCACAGCTCCAATCCTGTGCTCAGTTCTGGGCCCCTCAGTGCCAGAGAGACATTGAGGGGCTGGAGCGTGTCCAGGGAAGGGCAACGGAGCTGGGGAAGGCTCTGGAGCACAAGTGCTGTGAGGGGCAGCTGAGGGAGCTGGGGGTGTTCAGCCTGGAGAGAAGGAGGCTCAGGGGGCCCTCATCACTCTCTGCAGCTGCCTGACAGGAGGGTGCAGCCAGGTGGGGGTTGGCCTGTTCTTCCTGGTTACAAGTGGCAGGATAAAAAGGCCTCAAGTTTCACCAGGGGAGGTGTACATTAGATGTTGGGGAATTTTTTTTTTCATTGGAAGGGTTGTCAAGCATAGAAGCATGCTGCCCAAGAAAGTGATGGAGTTGCCATCCCTGAAAGAAATTAGAAGATGTGTAAGTGTGAAACGTAGGGACATTGTTTAGTGGTGAACATGGTGATGCCAGTTCAATGGTTGGACTTGATCTCAAGTGTGTCTTCCAGCCTAAATTATTCTATGATTTCAATGTCACTTATTTATACTTAAATGATTTTGACAGTTGAAAACTTTTCCATGAACTTCCAGAAGTTATGAATTTTATATGTGGAACTTTTATGTGTAGAACTTTTATTTTCCACATGTTTTATATGTGGAAATTTTATTCTGTGGAACTCAGTGCCACTAGAGTTCAATAAGACACACACACACACAAAGAGTTTGATTATATGTGTGTGTTTAAGAGAACATCAGCAGTTGTAGTAGATGAGATCAGTGACTGTCCTTTATGGACAGGGTCCACTGAGGGTTTCTTATCCCTTTACCTGCACTATCTCTTGGACTAGACATGTCAATGATGAAAGTTATTTTCTTGATCTGGTTTGCTGTCAGAAGAAAATTATTTCAGTCAATGGTTATAATACAGATTTTATTAGTCCACATAAGTAAAATCTACAGAGATTGGTAATTTTGTCTTCTAGTGACAAGATTGCCACCAACATTTTTTCAAATTGCTCTTGATTCAGAGGGCATTTGCACTTCATAATTTGTTGTCAAGCTTAAATGCTTAATTTTTGTCCATGTTTCCTAAATTTTTTGGGATTAGCTTTACCATAATTTCTTTCTCTGCCCCTTTCTCACCATCAGCTATTGAGAGAATGATCTTGTAGGGATAGCAGAGACTCATTACAGAGGTGGGGTGCAGAAGCAAGTGGTCATTGATCTTAGCAGAGTAGCTGCAATACTGGTTTGAGACACTCAGGTGTTGTCAGTGCTCTGGCCAGCCATACTGAGTGTCAGTAGCACAAGAGGATTTGGGTTGGGTTTGTTTGGGTTTTTTAAGTTTGTCTGAGATGAGACTACTTAATGGTGTTTGCTGTCGTGCAAAACTATGTGTTTGGGTCTCTAAAAAATATAAGGTGTAATATGTTACTCCTTTGTTTAAAAGGTTTATGAACTTTATTGTACAGCTTCTTTAACCCTTACAAGACTATCAGAATCCTTCAGTTAGCATCACTGTAGTTTCCAAAGGCTGTAATAGCGACATTTGTGTCCCTAGTGCTGTACAGAAGTCTGTTCAGGCATAGTCCCTGCTCATCAACTTTACCCTCAACACATGCTAAGCAGGATGTCATCTCAGTTCCACCTTTCCCCCATGGAATAGTTTGTATAATAGCCATGTGTTCTTGGGCACATGCTGCCACATGGGCACTGATGGGGACAAAAGCTGCTTAGACATTTGAACCAGAGCTACTGATGTAACTTCTGCTGGGCCAGATCATTAGGAGAGATGAGTGGCATTATGGAAGTTTGTGTTGTGTTTGTGTTGGTTTCTGCATCTAGTTTCCTCTAATCTTTTACTGTGAAAGATGGTATTGAAGAAGATAGAAAATCATGCACATAGAATTGTATGGGTTATGACAAATTTTACTTATTGAGGGCTGCTTACTGCTCACAGTCAGTCCGAGGAACTTTTGGACTGACTGTGAGCTGTAAGCATGGACATCTTTGTTTTCCTCCTGCAGGCTTTTGTTGGAAGTGTACTGGCATCTTACCTTTCTTTAGGCTCTTCTGTGCAATGCAACCATACTGAACATTAGAAAAGTTAATTCATGTGCGTTAACTCATAATGCAGCTGTGCTTTTTTTACTTTTGCTTTTTGTTTTCCTCTCTCCTTGAAAGTAGCCTTGGTGAAAACCTTACTTCTTTTTGCAATTCCTTTTCCTTAGATCTGTGTAAGATCATTCCAGCTTGGTATTTACTCCTAGTACTACGTCAGATTTCTCTAAAAGACATTTTGTTCATCTCATTCATAAACTCAGCTGTCATGCCTGTATGGATGACCTTCAAGTCACACTCTCTTCGAGACTTGCTGCCCTCTAAACTAGCTAAATCTCTGCGTGTGCTTTTGGCTTCTCTTTGTGGATGTCTGACCTTTAGCGGGGGCTGCTATTGCAAAGGAAAACTCTCTGTGCTGTTGCTTGTAGACAGCAGTGTCATGAGATCTTTGGGTCTAGCCCTGGTTTTAGACACAGCACACACTCCTCTAAGAGAGACTGTAGATTTCTCCCACGTATTAAGTGGTGTCTTAACAGTTCATCAGCAATTAGGTGTTTGTTATTTAGTTGTGTTAAAAAATCACATGAGTACAAGATCATGCCTTTGACCTCTGTATCGTGTGGTAACAATTTTTCTTAACACATGTGATAAAAATGGTACTGCTCTGTTGATAGGAACTCAAAATCTTATACCAGAGTGCTTTCCTGAACTTCTCTTTTGACTATCCAGTCTTTTTGCCTTTTGCATTTTATGGTGGTAAAACCAAGGGGTTTTACTTACCTTTAATCTAATGTTGGGATTTAACTGTGAAGGGTACTATCTGTTTTTTGTTGTTAATGAGGTTGTAAGAGCTGTTTAGGAAGTGACATCATGGGCAGTTAAACAATTTCATTCATTCTCCTGTGATGCTCCTCATGCTTGGGGAAGTTCTGCATGTGCACCCTTACAAGCAAGCCAGTTGCAACCTGTTAATGCAAAAGAACCTGACTTTAGGAAATAAAGCCTACTGAAAACAAACCCCAACCACCACCTTTCCTGTCACCCTGGGACTCAAACACACCATCCTTAGAACAAGAGCTAATCATAACCATTGTTTATGGTGGTGCTGTTTCCTTGTATTCTCATTTTTGTCTCTCTCCATCTGTTGCCCCTTATGTTTAGATTGTTTGCTCTTTGAACAGTTTTACTCTATGTTTGCACAGTGGCTAGCATGATGTGGTCTACAGCTTTGGCTCCTGGGTGTCTGTGATAACAGTTGTGGTCTAGGGGTGTGGTATTGGTGTCTTTTTTTTCTTTTTGTGTGTGTGTATGGAGAAGGGAAGAAGACCTAGTGTTCTCTTTTACCTGAGCTAATGCCATCGTTTTGTTTGAGCAACAATTAATTGCTAATATACCAATCTGTAAGTGTTTAAGAATTCTTATTAAGCTGGCAGAATTTACCAGACATCTTTCGAGTTTATAACCAGTGCTTGCATATGTGCGTATTTGGGATTTTGTTTATTATAATAATTATTAGTAGTAGCAGTAGTTTTTCTTTTAAGGGTGGTTATGTTTTTTGGGAAAAAAAAAAGTAAATTCAGGAAATGTTTTGTTCTCATAGGTTCTCATTCCTCATTAAGGAAGCCAAGTAGTATCTAGAGGGGCCAAGCAAGAAGTCCTTTGTACTCCATGTAGTAAAAAAAGCAATCACAATTTGGAAATGAAGGAAAATGGAGAGCACAACAAAGGTGATTTGTTTTTTGCCAGAAGCAAAAGTTGAAAGTTGAATATTTGCCATCGTCACTGTGTTTGGCCATTGTTATGTATACTTCTATCCAAAGAATCAGCAAATAGAAATACTGAGATGGTCTGACTAATACTGTGTATAGTACAGTACTGATCTGAACTAAATTCAACTAAATTTGATTACTAAAAATACTTTTTTTAGTAATTTAAAAGAAGCATAACACAAGAAGATACACAAGAAATGTTTGGAGAACATACACAAGAATTACTTAAGAAGGTCTGTTCCTCAATAAAAGAGAATCGATTACAGTGTGACTTAATCCTGCTCTAGCAAAGATGGTGCACCCAATAACGTGGTAGATAAGTGAGTGTGCTTCCTTCATCTCCCTTTCCATCTCCAGTATTAAAGGCTGAATTTCTGAGTGTCAGTTATTGCCTAAGCAGTACAAAATCAAGCAGAAAACAGTGTGTAGCCTTTCAGCAGGTACAAGAAGGTGGAATAGCTTATTGAGGCATCACTTTCTTCTTCTTAGGCAAAAGTTCATAGAGGATTTGAAAAGCTCCCTGCTAGGAAAGTTAATAGTTTTTGGGTTTTTTTCCAAGGCTCAGACTATACTTCCAGTTGCATATGTGGACTCAAAAGATGAAATACTGGCTTAAGACAAATACTACTTTGTATATTTTTCATGGGTTTAAATTGAATGTATATATCCTTGGTTGTATGACCATTTAAACCAAACTAACTTAGGTTTGTCATTGTCCTTTCCTGTTTGTACCAACATCAGCCTTTTCTGGCTTTTTTGATTGTTTTATGTTTTTAATTTTGGGAGTCAATTTAGGTCCATGAATCATCACAATGAGATTTGGGGGTGAGCAGCTGTGTAGGTGTAGAGTATTTGCTCTGATTTTCTTTGTGTTTCCACTTTCTACCATCTTAGCTCCCATGATGGACTGGCTGTTAGAATCCTTAAACAGCTAGGGAGAAAGGAGAAAGTAATAGGAATTCAAAACCACAGTAGTCCTGTCCAGGACTGGATGTGGTTTGTAGTTGTGGAACCGTGGCCTTAACAAATACTGCATGCATCTTACTTAAAAATAAGACTACCTTTTACACTTTAGAACAGTTGGATAACCTGGAGTCTTGATTGCATAATGTAACTTGCAGCCAGCCAGCCAGTGCAGCTGTGAAAACCTATCATACTTGCCTTGCTGACCAGATCTATTCTTGCCTTGGATTCTGTTTCCCGTCAACCTTACCTCATATGGAGCTTTAACTGTTTTGTGGCTGGTTTTTTAGTTTGATTTTCTCCCACTTCTTTTTCTGTCTCATTTTGTTTTTGTGGTGATAAGTTTTTCTTTCTTTTGTTACACTGTAGCTTCATTGTCTGTTTACTTGGTCTTAGTCTACATGGGTTTCCCTCTTACATATAGCATATTTACTTAGTCTTTTAAATTCAGTTTTCTTTGTTCTGAATTACTTGATGCGTTGAATACTAATCACTGCAAGTAAATTTTGTTGAAGAAGCTTGTCCATACCAGGCCCAAAATACTAGGTTGTTAGCCAATACTTGATTATTTCTCAGGGATAAAAATTCTGTTTGAGGCTATTAGCTAATGCTGTTTATGCTAAAGGCAAAGAAAATGGCCTGTCTGCAAACTTGTTCATTTGCAGACTTTGGCATGACAGTTGTTCCTCTTTCTAAGCATATGCAAAAATAAAGTATTTTAGAAGCATTAGTCAAAAAGATTTGTGCAGTAAGGCACTGAGAAGTGGTGTGCCATTAGGCATGGTGGATGCTAGTTACCCACACAGAGCTACTTGTTCATGGGTTATACATGATATGAGTGTAGACTGAGTGCTAGTTTAAAATAAAAATTCAAAAATCACAACCAATTAAGAAGAAGCACTAATGAAGAACAGTGTTAAAAGTTTGTATTGTGAGTTAAAATTGTCTGCATTTCCAGAATGTTTGGGAATACTACAGTCTGGGCACTAATAGGATAGAAGACAGCTTTGGCTAGTTCTGGTGAGCAGCAAGTTAAACATGAGTAGTGCACCCTAGCAGGATGAATGTGAACAGAATACTGGATTGAAATCAGCAAGGTGGTAGCCAGCAGTTTAAAGAAAGTGATGGTTCTGCAGTGTCTTATACTGGGAGAACCCATCTACAGTGTTTAGTCTGGTTTTGGTTAGACTCTGTCCTAATGAAGACAGGGATGTTCTGGAGTAAGCCCGGTGTGAGACCAGGGTGATAGAACACATAACAAAGGAAAAGCTGAGAAAGAGAGGTGTGTTCAGTCCAAAGAGAAGGCTGAAGGGACAGGTTACTGCTGTTTTCAACTAATTAGTGGGAAAATAGAAGACAAAGCCAAGCTCTTCTCTGAGAAGAGCTTTTGGTAGAATAGCAGGTAATAGGCATGAGTAACAACAGGGGTAACAGTTGTGCATAGCTAAGATAATTAAACATTGGGAAATTCTTGCTGTTGAGATTTCTTTCTGGTCTCTAGTTACTTGTTCACATTTGGTTGGTTTATATATGATTGGCTGTACATCCAATTTTTTGTAATTTGACAAATTTGAAAGATTGTGTGCTATTTGTGCATACCAGGCTTTTTTTTTAAATGCTAGCAAAAGCTAGGGACTTCATAGATTTGAATTCTCAGTTACTCTTGGCTGCACATGGAGCAATGCAAATTAAGGCATGTTTTTGCAATGTGTGCTGTGAGCCACTGACACCAATGGCCTGTGTTCTATTGCTCAGACCTGACATCTAATTAAATTTACTGTTCCTGGATCTGTTTCTGATCTAGTCATTCAGTATTTGTTTTTCTTATTAAGTGTTGCATTTTTTTAAAGTTAAGATCCATCAAATGACAAGTTGACTCTTTTCATGCTGTATAAATTCCACTTTATTTTTCAGGATTTTACATGTCCTTTTCCTGTGTTCATGTCTCTGGCATAGTGTTTCTCTATTGTTTCTGTATTCCCTTTCCACTTAGCCATCTTTCAAGTCTGTTGCTGTGGTCTAGTGTTGCCTATTTTCTGGAAATAGACACATGTTTGGATAGAAGTAATGGATAAGCATTTTATTGCAGGTCCTTTGTTTTTCTGTTTTGTTTTACCTTTCCGTTCTATTTATAATAAAGGACATCCTTAAGCAGCATCTTACTGCATGAGTAGTAGATAAAATTTACTGTCTACCACATTGCACATAATGGCTTTTAAGGGTAGAAGTGGTGCTGTGCTCTTGCTGATCAGTGTGTTTCCAAGATTAAACAGCCATGAAATACATAGAAAGTGTGCAGATGAGGAGACACATGTCAGTGTGGCTGCCCTAAAACACTGTTGGTCAACTGTCTGATTTTGATTTGCCATGAATACCTATGCCAAGTGCTGCCCATTCTCTGAGTAGCCTTGAGAATTAGTGGTGCTTGTTTTGGATACCCCTTCATAGAATTAAGTTTGAAGTTGACTCTGTATTTTTGTTCTGTTTGTGCATGCAAGGAAGCATTTCTTAGCATTCATTGAGTAGGAAGACTCAAGGAAGAAGCTGTGTTAAGCAAAATTATTCAAATATTCCTGGAAGCATCAGTTGGAAAACAGATGTCAGCATTCACATTGAACAGTGGTGGCTGCAGTTCAATTAAGATGCTCAGAAGATATCACAGTTTGCATGCTTTTGGTAAGCTTTAGCTGTGTGTAAATAGTTAGTCTTGTGAATAAATCTAAAATTTACTGACTTGCTTCAAAATATTTCACTAAGTGGATCTTGCCCTTCTACTGTTCTTAGTTAGTGTCTCTAATGGATTACAGGTCTTTTAGGTCTTGCTTTTTTGTTGAATTCTCTGAAATCTGCGTGACAAACACATTTTGAGTCTTACATCATGACTTTTAGTAAGCTAATTTCTTCAATTCATACAAAAAATCTGAGAAAACAATTAAATTTGAAGCAGCTCCAAACCTACTGGAAAATAAATTCTGAAGTAGTGTCTCAAAACTGAAGTAATGAGATATACCAGGCTTTTGTAATGATGGTACTCAGATGAACAGGTAAATTAGATTTGTGAACCTAAACTTAGTATCCTGTTCCTGAAAGCTTTTACCCTTGTTCTGAAACACCAGCAATATAAATGGGTTTGTGTTAAATGTTATTCAGACACTTTCATGAGTTTGTGTAGTAATTTAAGATCCTTGTTTTACTTTGGTGTTGTGAATATTTGCACTTGAGGTTAGCCCAAAATATGCAAGTATTCCTGTTGAACTCATTACCATGATTTATGTGTGAAACTGGCAGATGAAATAGTTGAGTCATTGTGGCATTAATGTAATGTCTGAGGCTTGCTGAAAGCCTTGCTTGCTTCAAATACACAACTCAGTGTGGCCAGTGGATATACACGTTGTAAAATTCAGCCTGACCTGTTGTCACTGCTTGCTGTGTTGTCAGTGGGCACATGCATGTTGGATTGCTTTATGTGGTAGTTGCTATCAGGGTAGAGCATTTCTGTCTGTGGCCATCAGCTTGTCACGACTGTCCTGTCTGCTGAAATGATCTCTGTGCTGAAGTTAAGAGCTGTGGCACCAACATTGATATGTTCAGGCACAGCTGTAGTGTTCTTGCACAGAAATTTTTCATTTGGGGAACTGATTTGGCTGGAAAGGATTCCAGCAGGAAAGTCTCTTTTGTCTGGTAATGTGTGTGGTTGCAGAAACAGCTGTGACACATGATAGCATAGCAGTGAGGCTGTGGACCTGGTAACTAGGCAGACCTTCAGAAGTGTTTAAACTTTAGTTAGAGGTGTAAAAGTTAACTGTAAATCAGAGCTACCATGTGTCCAAGGCATATCTGAACATAAAAAGCTGATGGCTGAATACCCCTGAGCAAGGCTATAAGGAGGAAAAAAACCACAAACCAAAACAGCCTGTGTGTTGCCTGTGGTAAGAGTTTTATATCTGGTGACTCAGAAGGACCCTGCAACTGCTTTATATCTACCTTGGAGTTGTATTCACATAGGTAGGAGTCTCTTCATACACAGTATACATCATTTACTATGCCCAAATTGAGACTGTAGTGGTAGCATGCAGATTTAGCTTAAAGCTGGCTTAAATTACAGCCCTTTAAAAGTTTTTGGCTACTTGTGCTTTTCTAGCACTTTTCACTTCTTATATGTGGATATAGTTGGTTTACTAGTTTGCTTCAATTGCAGTGAAAAAGTGCTACTTTTAGGTGATTTTAATTGGTTTACTTTGTTTTTGGGGTGAACTGTGGCATACACATTCAGCCAGCCACTGGGTTGATGGTTCATACCCCAAGAAAGCTGTGGTGCATGGGTTGCATCTGGCTGTGTAGGGAATGAGTGTTCCTGAGCTGTAGCAAAACATTAAGCTGGAGAGCTTCTTGATAGCTGCTTTGTAGATTGTCTGTACTGAGCTTGTGATCATCAGACAAAAGCAAAGTCAAGTGATAAGTGATTTTCTGTAATAAGGAGAAGGACTTCAGAAACTAGCAGAATTAAGGAATTAATTGATATTATGATCAAATCAATGTCAGGGTCAGGAAGTGACCATTAGAACTGGATAGCCTCACAAGAACATCAGGACATGTTCAGTAAGGCTCAAACATTATAGCAAAATGTTGAAACCCAAGCCTCTGAAGTCAGCTTCAGAGCCATGGGCTGAAATTTAGATTTTGTGGGTAAATGGGTAGAGTTTCCATGAGGCTAGTGATATTTCTTTTGTATGTAAGAAGATTATTGTTGCTCTCCTATGTTAGGGTAATTGCTGTACTAGGCAGATAGACAATTGGGTAACTTGGTTGCAGCAGGGATGTGTAGGAATAGAAGCTTTTCAGTTAAAGGCTGATTTTTCTGCAGGTGTATTCTGGTTTTCAGCTGGCTGGCCAAAAGTTTTGTAGTTTCCTTTGAACCACTGTGTTTTAAGATATCAGTGCATTTATTTCATGTTTGCCCAATCCCTGTTTGAACTGGTTGCATTTCTAACCTCTGTAGCCTTCTACAGCAGCGACTCTCCCAATCAGCAAAATGTTTTCATGCACAATAGATGATTAAAGCTTCTTAATGATTTATTTGGCACCTTTTTGTTCTTGCAAAACACTGGGCAGCTCTTATCATCTGTATTTTTTTTTATTCTTTCAGATTTAGGATCTTCCTTGAGTTGTTTTCGTTTCAAAGAGAAGTATTTTCCATGAGTATAAATTGTTCATGTAACTCATCTGTTTCTCCCTTTCTCTGAAAAGTGATCTGAACATCTCACGATAAGCAAGATGCTGGTGAAGTATGTTTGTTTTGTAGTAACAAATGTGCTTTGTTTTATTTGTTTCTTTTTTTCCCCCTCTTTGGTTGTTGATGATTGAGTAGCTTTGATTTGAAAGAGTGAGAAGGTTGCAACTGGGATCTCAAATTATGCGTATTCTTTCCCCCTGTTCATTACCTTGCATTTATCACTGCTGATTTTTCCTGCCACAGTGCTTTACAATCAGTTCATGTTTTCAGCTGCTGTGAATAAGTTTCTATGATTAGGAAGCACTCATTTTGGGAGTCACTATCTCTTGGCTGACTTATATAGGTTGATCTGTGTCATTTTATTTTGGAATCCCTGTCATAACTTGGGGTTGTCTTTATTGTGGTAACAATGAACAACATATGATATTTTTCTCTTTAAATAATTGCAAATCCCCCAGAGAATATCTTCTCAAAATCTTTATTGTAGATAATTTCCACAGCAGTCTTCACTAAGTACAGTGTTTGAGTGCCTTTTGGAAGACTTCAGTGGGATATCCCTATTTAATCAGGGTTGGTCAAAAAGTATGTGAAGCCTTCAATAGATTTTGGCAGTAGTCCTGTGAGACATTACCTTTTCATTTCAAAATTTGTATTACTCTCCTCCCCTATGTTTGGTTTTTTTTGTGTATTTATTCAGTTGTAATTTCTATCAATTTATTTAGTGATAGAGATAGGACTGTAGTCTGAGTAATTGTTCTGCCTTCTGCTTAAGTAATTGGTTGCAGATACTGAAATAAAAAATTGCTGACTGCCTTTAGAAATCTTAAGTGACTTCCACATGGCCCTGGTGATTTGTTCTGAAATCCTCCTCTGTTAGCACTTTGATGCAACATTTTTCCTCTGACCTGACCCGTAGAAAGAGAGCTTAGATATGATCTTCCCTGATCTCTTCCTTACTGAACATCAGTGCAAAGAATTTATTCTGTGTTTTCTGGTTCGGGCTTCATGGATACTCTTTTACTTCAGGAAAATTTTACGGATGGTAAAATTGACAAGAATTGGGATTTTAGACAAACTGTTGCTCTGACATAGGTCTGTAGCCTGTTTCTAACCAAAAGGTGTATGAAATGTATATAAAACATCCCCCCAGTACAATTGCAGCACTTTTTTAGGTCAGGGACTTCCTGATAGTAGTCTCTGTTGGGTATTTAGAGTCTTTTTGGGCTGGTTCTATGCATAAACAGTGAGTTTTTTAAATGACCTTTGTGCTTTCAAGCTTTTTGTTCTAGCTGCTCCATTTCTTCTCCTCCCACCGAGGTTGTTCTTTCTGAAGCCAGATGTTGAAGTAATGAGGTTTTTTGTATTTGTTTTTATTCCCCTGGGAATTGAAATATGCTTTTCTGGAGTGCTGTCTGGATAATCACACCTTGAATGATGTTGTGTGGCCCAGAGTTAAACTAAGATTTGCTTTTTCTTCAGAGAGTTCTCTAGGTGGTTGAAGTTGACTGAGTTGTAAAAATTTTTCCCATCATTCGGTGGTGGGCTGATTTTACTTCCCCCCTGCCCTAGTTTGCACAGCAGTAGTTAAAAGTAGCTAAAACAGTAGTTAAGTAGTTAGGGTGAGTAATTATCTCACCATAGTGAGATAATGGGAATGAGAGTACTTTGCAGTCTCATGCTCATTATCTCACCTATGGTGTCACTGTTGAGTGGAAGTGATTGGTAGTATACCATTAATGGGCTGTTTCTTCTGCTTGGGATGTGGAATTTAAAAGTAGCCCAATACCTATTGAGGTAAATAATTTAGTTATGATACTGTGCTTTCCTAGCAGAAAGTAGTAATCTTTTGCCGAGGCAGATAATTCCCTTTCTTTTTGTTCCAGTATTTGTTTCTTAGGATACGGTCTCCTAAATTTTGTTTATCTGTTCACATCTGAAGATGTCTCAGTTATGCATTATTTCCAAAGTAGTCTTTCAAGTTTTCTTTTTTGTTTTTAGGCTTATAGCATTGATAGGGAAATGTGTACATGGTGCTCCTAGTTTGGATGTCTGTTTTGGTGGAACTGCAGTTTTAGCCAGATTTCAGTGACTCCTCTTGATTTCTGTGTTTTTGCACCAAGGGTGCACAACTGTGACTTTGATCTTCTGTCACCTTCATTCCATATGTTATTAATGGCACTTGGTAAAGGCATTTAAATTCCAGTTTCTGCTTTTGTTAAAGCAGAGTTGATGGGTTTTTTTGAGGTACTGGTACACCTCACCTGGGTTTCTGCAATTCGTGGTAACTTTAACTCTCTTATCATTCATCAGTGGAGTTGACTCTACAAGTATTACTTAAGTGTTTTAAGAGCTGTTGTAGTTGTCATCATTCTGAAGAAGTGCCTACATTTTGTCTCTTATTTCTTCCAGAAATTAAGCCTCGAACAAAGCAATGGAATCGTAATTGATTTCAGCGTGAAGACTTTTAATAGGTGAGTGATGTAGCTTAAATTAAGAGGGACACACAAGGCCTGGTTCAAGGCTGTTGAATTTTGGTAGTGCTTCTGTTTCTGTCCAGATGTGATTTTGGTGTCTATGTACCACAACAAAGCCTTGAGCTTGTTCTTCAGCAGTATTGAAAATGTATTTTCTGCAAACTAAGTTTCGCTATTTTGTGGGTTGTTTTCTTGTTGTTGTTGGTTGGTTGGAATTTTTTGTTTGAGGCGTTTGTTTGTTGGTTTTTTTATGAATTACTGGTTTTGTTGTTGTTGAGTTGGGGTTTTGTTTTGTTGGTTGGGGTTTTTTCTGTTTCAGTTTAGTTTTTTCCCCCTAAATCTCAGCAATTTGTCCAGTGATCAGTCTAACAAATCTCATGAGTTTCTAATAATTGTATTTCTGTTGTAAAGCATCTTTTGCTGTTGCCTGTTTTGAGGTATGAGTTTTTCCCAGTTTTCCATTCTAAACTTTTTTTAAGTCACTTTTTTTTTGGGTAATTTTTCATTTAGAATTACTGACTGTGACATTGACTACGTGGTTTTTATGTTTCTCCTTGCTGTTCTACTTTCAGAAAACAAGCAATCTCATTTTGCACATTTTATGGGTAATTTTGTTGTTGGGAGGTGGGAGTTATTTGCAGGGAAATATATGCAGATTTTGCTTATGACTTTACACTAGTAGTTAAACACAAATTTTTATTTTTTTAATACTTAGCAGTACACCTCATTAAAACCTAGGAGCTTTGTGGACAAAGTAAATAGATTTAGGCAAAAAGATACGTGTTTTGAGTCTTAACTTTGCATGTACTGTTATACAGCCCAAGTCTGTCTTTCTGCTAAGGATTTGTGAAAATAGGAATCACAAAGGTTGAGTCAGGCCTAGGGTGTAGTCTTGGCATGGTGTCATTTTTTCCCTGCTCACATCTGTTCGAGTATGTTTGAAACTTTATTAGAAGCTTTATGGGCTTGTGGTGCTTTTGTCCTTGTAGAAAAAGAAAATATATAGAATAAACCTGTGAAAGTTTAAAAATTAAATTAATTCTTTTCAGCAAAATCTGAGATGCAGAAAAATCTAACTTTAAGTTATTCAGCCCTAGAGGAAAAAGTAAAAGTGAAAGAGAATATTGGATTAAATTAATTTTCAGTGTAACTGACTGATTTCCAGAGATGCACATGCCAACTACATTGATAATACAGTTTTCTTGGTAAGAAACCTTTCATTCCAATTCAGTGTTCCCTTTATTGTGGTTCAAATGCTATTACATCATGGCATTTGTCTGTGAGGCTGACATAGGAAGGAATTTAAAGGTGGTCGCCTGCCTCTCCTCTAGGATTAGTCTGGCTCACAGATTTACTGTTTGGTCCTGGTCCTGCCCTCCCTGCTCCTGCTCAGTTGATGGTCAGCAGGGCTTGAGTAGTGCAAATGTGTAGAAGAATATTTGAGCTTTATTCCTCTGGGCATTTTTACTGTTGGGGGTTTTAAGGGCTGTCCTCAAACAGTAGATAACTACACAAGTTGATGCTCTGTCTTTTAAAAATGCTGCCAAGTCTGGAAAACCTAATGACTGTTATAAAACCTGAAGAATAAATAGATGCTTGAACTTTGAACATTTTCAGTCTCTTGTGAGTGATCACATGTGTTAATACAGGCTACGGATGCCTGAATCTGTGCAAAGTATCACTGCAGTGCATATATACAAGTTGAAGAATATTAGCAGTGTAAGGTTTATATTGCATTGTAGGCCTGATTTTTATGTCCTGTAGTTTTCCTTTTATATTTTAATTTTAGCTTAGTGTATTCTGCTACAGGCAGCAAGGAGGTTGACACAATAAAAATGAAGGAAGTGTAGCTGCCAAGATTTTTTTTCTCAGTTGCTTAGTTTACTTGAATAATTTATTTCCTTAGTATTCTATTACAGATATACTTCTTAATTCTAATGTTTGATTACTCAGTTGCAGTTATGTATGTCTGTCTCTTACCAAACATTGCATATTTTTCCCCTCTATAAAGCCTTCTGGATGTGTAATGTGACAGAGTAGAAGATCTCAGAGTACTGTTGCTGCTTTATTCACAGCAGGGATTGAATAGACTCACTTTCTCCCTTAGTGGAGGATCATGGTGCTAAAGTCAGGTTTGAACTTAAACTGTAAATTTAGAAGAAAGTTGGTGTAAGGAACATAGCTGGCAGATGATGCTTGAGATGAGGAAATAGTTTTGGGTAGCTAATGTTTGTTTTAACCCTGTTTCAGACCACAGTACTTTTGTGAAAGGCAGCAAGTTGGTACAAGAGCAGTTTCCCCACAGGAAAGAAAATAAAAGTGCTTGGAGCAACTTATTAAGGTAAACAGATTGCAGTGGATTTCTGGATGGGTAAGTATAGATGAGCAGGATATTTCTACTTCTTGTATTTACCTTCCTGTAATAAAGGTTTTATAAAAAAGCACAGATAGCTGCTTCTAACCTTCCACACAAACTCAGTGATGTCACAGATCGGTGTTTACTCCAAGACATACCCAAATTATAATTATGTCTGTATTTTTCTTATAGTATTGTATCAAGATCAGTTTAAGTTACTGATCTTTAGTACAGATGTCTTTTAGAGCCATCCTAGGTCTTTTAGCTTTGATTATATCCAGGTTGACTTTTATATTTTTTAATTCATGGTTGAATTGACATTAATGAAGAACAGATTCCCCAAACTGAACAATTACTAAAAGCAAACAGATCTCCCCAGGCAAAGTAGCTGTTGGGAAGTAGCCTGAATAAACACTGCTTACTCTACAAAGTCACTGAAAGTTGCAGGAGCATGAGGTAATAAGTCAGGACTTCAAATGAGCTGCCAGTCTGTAGTGGCTACAAATGAGAGGTTGCTGTCCCCTTTCTGCTGCTCAATAATGTATCTGTTTTTGTCACATGCAAGGGTTTCCTATATATCTCTTCCTTACTTCTTTGTTCCAATCATCTTGTGGCCCCTAAGGAGCTTTGGCACTGTGGGGTTGGGGGAAAATCAGTTGAATGTCAAAGTTGTTAACGTTCCTAATAGGGCCAGAATTTAATAGGAATTCACTTTTTCTTTCTGTGTACCTAACTCTTGACCTTGCTTTGCCGTCTAGCAAATGCAGTGCTAGAAGATAATTGCTTGCATACATGGGGTGGGAAAGGGACTTGAGAGATTGGGATCATTTAATAAATAGCACTGAAAATTCTGTTTCCTGTGTGTAAAAGTATTGATAAAACATTGTGATGTGTAGCGATTGCATATTTTTTGCTAGTCTAGGATTAGGAAGTAAATGGATGTTAAGACATTAAAAAAGGAGCATAGAAAAACTTAATTTTTCTTCATATTATCTCAGGAAGAAAATAAAATCTGGAACTATTAATTCAGTAGTTATTTTTAAGAACTGTTACTGGAAAGTAGTATCTTACTCTGAAGTTGGATGTGTTCTTTTCTTGCTTTGTGTTTTTCTTCAAACAGCAGATCTGGAATGGACACGAGTCCTCTGGGAGGATTAGACTTGTCTGAAAATACTCCTAGTCTGCTAGGGAATACCACCATGGCAGCAGGTCTTGCAAATGTAGGAAATACATTTGGAGGGCCACCAAGTTCTTTAGTTTCTAGACCTAATAAATTCCAAAACTCGCCTATAGAAGATGATGATGATGTAGTTTTTATCGAGCCTATACAACCTCCGCAAAATTCTACGTCGCTGGTGGCAGACCAAAGGAACGCTGCATTTACGTCATCTAAAAATGAAGAACTTAAAGGAAGTGATTGCAAAATGCTTCCATCTCCAAAAGACTTAAATTCTCGAAAGGGGAGTATAAGTGAGACTATTATTATTGACGATGAAGAAGATATTGAAACAAATCAAGGACAAGAGAAGAATGCTTCCAGTTTTACTGAACGAAGACTTCCAGACTGTAAAAATAGAACCAACGAAATGGAATTCTCACCTTCCAGTTTTTCAAGAAGTAAGGTAAATTCAGGGATAGGTAATAGTGGTATAACCACAGAACCAGACTCAGAAATTCAGATTGCTAATGTTACTACATTAGAAAGAGGTGCTATGAGATCTGTCAGTGTCGGTCGTTTAGAAAATGATGGTGACGGGCGTGACATGAACCTAATGATTACACATGTAACGTCACTGCACAATGCCAGCTTGGGAGATGTATCTAACGGACTACAGTCAGATAATTTTGGTGTTAATTTGCAAACATACACCCCATCTTTGACTTCACAGACCAAGACTGGTGTAGGACCTTTCAATCCTGGTAGAATGAACGTGGCTGGAGATGTATTTCAAAATGGAGAATCTGTGACTCATCATAATCCTGGTAAGTTGCAATTTTGAATTTTTCCTTAAAGGCTGAAAATAAGTTGTGAAATAAATTGATTATAGAAGTTTTGATTTAAGTATTTTTGGCAGTGGCACTGCTTAGTCTTTTAGCTTAATATGTATGAAGGATCTTGATTCCCTTCATGCCCGTCACTACCTTATCTGTGACTAGAATAAAATAGGCTCAGTGGCATAATACATTAGGAAACATGCCTTCACCAAAAGGATTATTAAGTAATGGAACAGGCTGCCCAAGAAAGTGATCTCAAACCCTGGAGATACTTAAAAGGGGTGTAGATGTGACACTCAGGGGCACAGTTTAGTGGGAGTGCTGGGTTAATGGTTGGATTTGATGATCTTGGGCATCTTCTCCAACCTAAATGAATCTGTGATTATATATGTGGTTTGGAAGATTTCTTCTGGATCAGTGTTAGTCTATTTTCCTTGAGTAGGTACCTCTTCTGTATATGAAGCAGTAGGTGTATAACAGAGACACTTGTGTCCTACACATTAATTTAGAGTCTGATGTCCCCAGTAGGCATTGGCATACCTATGATAGAATGGTTTGGATTGGAATGGACATTTAAAGATCAGCTTATCCAACCACCCTGCCGTGGCAGGGACAGCTTTCCTTGCTCAAAGGAAAGGTTGCTCAAAGCCCCATCCAACCTGGCCTGGAACACTCACAGATGGGGCATCCATAGCTTCTCTGGATAACCTGTTCCTGTGTCTTGCCACCTTTATTGTAAAAGAATTGTCAGCTCTGTCTCACGACCAATATAAACGTACCCTCTTTCAGTTTAAAGGTACTGCCTCTTGTCCTGTTACTCCAGTTCTTGTTAACAAATCTCAGTGCTTCTTTTTCTGTAACCCTGCTTTATATGCAGACCATACTGCAATATGGTCTCCCCAACCTTCTCTTCAGACAGAGCAACTCCCAACTCTTTGCTTTTCTTCACAGGAGAGGTGTTCAAGCCTTCTGTCACTTCTTGTAACCCCCTTCTGTGCTTGCTTTCTGTCTTGTACAGGGGACCTCAGAGCTAGATGCAGTATTTTGCAGGTGGGCTCTCAGCAGAGCAGAGGGACAGAATCACCACAGACCAGGATATGAGTGACTTTTTGGTCTGTAAGCACAGGTTGCTGGCTTATGTCTGGTTTTATATCTATTGGTCCCCCACAGTCCTCCTCCACAGGGCTGCCCTCAATCCATTCAGCCCCCAGTTTGTATTGGCATTGAAGATTGCCCTGGCTGACCTTGCACTTGGCCTTGTTGGGCTTGGAGTTTTCCATGGGCTCATTCATCCAGGCTGTCAAGATCCCTCTGGATGGCATACTGTCCCCTCTGGCTTATCAATTGCACCACTCAGCTTGGTGTTCACAGCAAACCTGCCGAGAGTCTGCTTAATCTCACTCTCTGTGTTGTTGAAAAAAAACCTAAATAATATCAGTCCCAGTACAGACCTTGGAGGACACCACTTGTTACTGTGTTACTGGTTCCCACTTGGACATTGAGCCATGAACTGTAATTCTTGGGGTGCAGCCATCCAGCTAATTCTTTATCCATGAGATATATATGTCTCCAATTCAGCAGCAAGAACATTGTGGGGTGACCATATCAAAGGTCTTGGGAGAGGTCCAGGTAGATGAAGTCCATGTAGATGTGCTTTGGAGTAGAGCTTTTGTTTCTCTCAATGGAATCTAGTTTTTGTGCTTCAGAAATGCTCCAGAGAAAGAGCCAACACCTAACAAATTGAGGATGCAGTTTACAATTGCCCTGATGTGAACCAGGTGTTAATCCAACTGTGTGTAGCTCAGTGTGTTTCAAAAGCTGTAAACCTGTGTAAAACTTCAGTACTGACTTCTTTCCCACCTCTGCCCCAAGATGTGGGAAAGAATTCTTTTCAGCTTTTTAAAAAAAATAATTTTTGCCAGATGACTCTGTAATAAAATGGTATGAATGACAGGAAAGGATAATTTTATAGCGCTTTAGAGCAAGAATGAGTAAGAAGGAAGGAGACCAGCCTGAAAAGCCATAGCAGTAACATGTGGTTGAACATGGCACTGTATAGTCACATAAACTTGGCCATTACAGAATTGCAGGTAGGAGCTTGAAGGATGAAGACATAAGGCAGTGAGGTATGAAAGCTCACCATGAATTAACTAAGGAAGTGTGATACACCTCAGTTCAAGGACATGAAAATTGGATTTTTCAGATCCTTTATAGAGAACTTTAAACAAAGGAGGTAGAATGGCTGAGAAGTGAGATGTGAAGAAAAGGCATAATATAAAATGGGTATCTATGAAGCTGGAATATGGAAAAAGTAAAAGAAAAAAAAAGTCAAGGTCTTCTGATGCTTTTCTTGTATGTTTATGGAAGGGAAAATGCAACAAAATATCAAGGGAGGCTATCTGAGGCCTTAAGAAAATAAGGAATAATTGAAATAACCTTAAAGAGATATTATTACCTACTTTAATTAGGTATTAGTCGTGTTGAATGTTTCAAACTGAAATGAGTGGCAAACTCAAGTTTTCATGACTGGCAGTGGAGCACTACTGTAGCTGTATTGCACATGCTGTGTATTCCTGATAAGATAGGCAATGTGCTTTCACTTGAAATCTAAAAGAAAAGAATGTTTTGAGGTATTAAGGTGCTGCCAGGATAATAGTATATTTGAAGTAGTAGAAGTACAGAAAAGTTTAAAGAGGGCACTTAATTCTGAGCACTCTGGTAGCTTGTCTTAGTTTGTCAGTAAGGATATTCATGCCTTCAAAGGTAAACACCTTTAACACTTTTAAGACAAATGTGTTTTGTTTTGTGTCCTTTTCCCTTCACCTTTTCCTTCCAGCTCTTCTGTTCACTCTCAAGCACTACAACAGGTAAATTTCTAGATTGTCTTAAATGGCTGAGTAGTAGGACATTCTTGACAGCTAAAAAGTCACACCTGAAAATTATCTTTTACCTTCTAAGGAATGTATGTTGTTTCTTGTACTAACAAGTGTTCTTGGAACTTTGTCCCTAAATGGATTTTAAAGCTATGCATCAGAATATGTTGTTAATAGAATCCTTTGGGGAAAGAAAGAAATGCAGAAAACAGGAGGAAAGGGTTCCTTTTATTTAATAAACAATTATGGACCAAAATAATGTCTCTTAAGGTGTGGGCAGTTGCTCTAGTCTGTAAGTTAATGTTTACGTTATTTGAAGTCATAGAATTTAAAATTATCTGTCTTACGTTTGGGTATTAGTTGTATTAACACTCCAGAAATACTCTCAATCACTCCAGTAAAACATTCAATGCTAGGTAAGTCCCAAGGGCTGCCACAGTGTTTGGTATAACTATTGAAAAATTGTGCAAATGGTTTTTATCATGCAAAGTTGTTTTTTTCAGTTTTAATTCAGTCTTCAGAAGGTAAACATTTCGAAATTCTCATGATAATCACTTTAAATGAAAGCTCAAATTCCAGAGAAAAGCCTAGAAATGACATTTTGTTGGGGGATTTCTTTTCCCCCCCAGAGCTGTATCTTCTGCTTCAGACCAAGATACAGAGCATGTAATTTAACATATGATCTTCATAGATGTATTTCTTTCAGAAAAATGTCTTGCTTACATTCTTGTTATAGGAGTTACTTATGCTACAAAAGATTGGGCAAAGATGACTTTGTTCCATGGTAGTTTATTTTCCAAATAAGACGGATTAAAAACTAGTGGAGTCTGAAACATGGGGACATGGATCTGGTACTGCCAGAACTTAACAAAATACCATTTTCTAGGTTCACTGATTTCTACTGTGGAAGTTGTTTCTCTCATGACTTTGGATGTTCACTGCTATACAGTATAGTTCTCTTGCTGCAGGCTGGACTAGGAGCCAGTTCTAGGGTGTATCATGGAGGCTGGACACATTATGCTTGTTAAACCTTTCAAACAAAATAACTAATGAAAATTTTGGATCTAAATTTGCAGAGTTTGTCTCAAACATTGGTGTAGAAATTCTGTGTTGTCTGTGGGTCTCTTTTTTTTTAATTGCAGTTGTTTTGTTTGAAGATAAGATTGCCAGCTTGCAGACTCAGTGCAAGTGAATTGAAATCTGCAAAACCTGTCACTAGATGTAGGATGGGAGCATCCTGAAATTTGTTCATGTTCTGAAACTTTGTAGAAATGGAGAGTGGTACCATCAAACAGGATTTTTTACATTAAACCTGAAATTAAAATATCTTCTGTGGTCATTCCCACAGGCAAATGAATTTATGATGATACTTCTGTGAATACTATTCTGTACATGCATATGTGTCTCTTGATTTACTTTTATATTTGGGTTTTTTGTCTTGAAGATTCTTGGATATCCCAGTCAGCTTCCTTTCCTAGGAATCAGAAGCAACCAGGTGTGGATTCCTTGTCACCTGTAGCATCCCTTCCTAAGCAAATTTTCCAGCCTTCTCCCCAGCAACAGCCTTCTAAGCAGGTTAAAGTCACGTGTGCAAACTGCAAAAAGCCTTTACAGAAGGGACAGACTGCCTATCAGCGGAAAGGATCAGCTCACCTTTTCTGCTCCACTACCTGCCTCTCTTCGTTTTCACACAAACCCACTCCAAAGAAACTTTGTGTCATGTGCAGAAAGTGAGTTTTTTATTTTGTTTTGCTCTAGCACCTACATTCAGTACTTTTAAGATTCTTGCATGTGCGTGAGAATTGTTCCATTAATTATATAAAATCTGATTATATAAATGCTTTATATAGTGTTGCTTTAGTGTTTGGAAATGTTGAATTCTCTGTGTCTAACAAAATAATACCAGCTTTTGAATTCAGAGTATGGGACATTATTTTATTGAAAGCCAAGACAGTAAAAATAGCTGATTTTTTTTTTAAGGTAAGGTGTCCAAGTTGTGCCATACTTTGTGACAAGATATACTTCATATATGAAGTCCTTTCTGAAAAATGGACCGTGTGTTGTGTAGAAAGCACTCATTTTGATAGATGAAGATGTAAAATCAAGAGACCTTAAAAGGATGACACAGTCATACTTGCAAGAAGCTGGAAGAAACTTGGGAGCTCTTCCACTCTTGGTTATAGGGGGATAGGAAAAGCCTTAGGTTTTCCCCGTAAGTGGGTAGTATAGAGGGAGTAAAAAGCATAGCTAGAAGTGGCTTATTTTTAATTGCTCGGTAGGTTTGACTTGCAGTTTTTCTTAATTTGCCAGACTTGAAATTGCCAAAGAGAGACCTTCTGTAGTTGTGTTGTTGTAATGTTAAGTATATAGACTGGCTGTACTCTTACTTTCAGTGTACTGTTAAATGAGCTTTTTGCACTTTTTCATATTCGCAGTCTGGTACATGCTGCAGTGACACTGGTTAAAGGATGAATTTTTGCTGAACTAAAGAAGGCTTGCAATAAAGATTGCCTTTGCTAGTGTGTGCTCCTGAGAGCTCAATCACAGATTTAAACTAGTAAAAAAATCTTTTACATTACTGTCCAGTGTGCTGGATTAATGACTGCCATTGGGATGCAAGCTATTGGTCTTTTTTCTCCTTGGCACTCAGTAAAAATAAGCTATAGAAAACATTGATATCCTGCATACTCATACTATGGTACCCTGAAAACCTAGAAAATGTAAGATATTCTAGGTTTTTTAAAAAAATCTGTGTTAAAAGCTCAAATTCTCTGAACCCTTCCCTCTACAGGGCTAGTTAAAAATAATGCTTCTTCTGTTGGCTTGTTACGTGTTTATACACTATTATTTTTTTTTAGACATAATCTGGTGTCTACCATATTCAGCTAGCTGCGTGATCTGTAAAGATGAAGATTAGAAAAATCTTCTCTGTCTGAAATCACGGCTAAACCCATGCTCCTTTGCCACTTTGGAGATAATTGAGCTGTGTATTGCAAGAGTCTATGTACAAAACTGCCCTAAATGAAAAGGCTTTATTTTTGAATGATGAGGAAAACACCTTATTTCTAGCTTTTGAGATTAAAGAAAATCTTTCTGAAGTCACCTTTGACAGTTTTTGAAGTGATGTTAGTCTTAGTATGTGCACTAAATTGTTCCTCTTTGCACTGTTCCTCTGTATAACTCAATAAGGAAAGTCAAAATTCTTAGGTATTTTATTATAAATCCCTTTTCTTGTATTCCTCTAAAGTCTTCTGCAACTACATAAATAGCAAGCTCCACAGGGCAGAAGCTCTGCCTTTGTTTTGCAGAAGAGGGATGATGGCAATCCCTGACACAAATCTTAGTTTTCCAAAGGGTAAGCCAAACTCTGCTGGCTTCCCCTTGATGGGAGAAGGCAAGCTTGCAAGTGTTGATATCAGGGCTGTACAAGTGACTTTTCAAGGAAGTATCTAGGGAAACATACCTTTTCCCTGTTTTCCCAGTGGTTTTTACTCATCTTGGTTTTAAAACTTATAGGTATGAGTGAGTGGGGCATGTGTTTTCCAACTGGTGATCCAGATGTGCACAATAATTGTTCTTATATATTCTACCCAGTAGCATTTCCTATATGTCAATAATAGATTTTAGATTTTTGTGGGTTTTTTACTTAGAAGGCAAAGGAGGAGGCTTTTATTTCCTCTCCTTACTTCTTGTAATATATGATGTGTATTGGTTTGGGACAGTGTAAGTCTGTTGGTTAGAACAAGGTTTGTTCAATTTCAAATTACTTTTATTGGTGGTTGGTTTTCTGGTTTAAGGTGTTAAATTGGCACAATTCCATGGACAGCTGCATGAACTGCTCAGATGCTTTGGAACTTTTTAAAGGAATGATGGAATTAACTTTTGTAAATTTTGAATGATAGAACTTCTAGGCACATTTGTGGTAGAGTTCTAAGCTTTTTGGTTGTTTATAAGTTTCAAAATATGAAAAAACAACTTTCTTCCTCTCATCCTGTCCTGAGATTAATACTGAAAATACCTACAAACAAAATTTCCTGCTTTTTATTATAAATCTGAATTTTTTGTATGAAACTTACATACAGCTTTTTTGTAAAAGGAAAAGCCATTGTAAAATAGCTAGCTCAAATTTGCTGTGTTAGTTTTTTGGAAAACACTGAGTTTGCCATAACTACATCTAATGGTGCATTGATACTACTTAGTTCTAGAATAATTTAATGGGAAAAAATAACTCAAAGCTAAAGAAAAACATAAAGGTTTACACAGTATAGACTTAGTTACAATAGTTGTAAAAATATCATCAAACTTGGTATTCATTTTGTGGCTAGCAACTGTACACTAAAGAAACTGTTTTGAAATGTAAACCTTGAAAGGAAGAATGGCTCTTACAACATGTGAAGTGTTCCTGTTTATAGAAGTCAAAACATAAGCACTTGTATTTTTTATTTATTTATTTATTTCAGAGATATAACAACAATGAAAGGTACCATTGTTGCTCAAGTAGATTCAAGTGAGTCTTTCCAGGAGTTTTGCAGTACATCATGTTTATCCTTCTATGAAGATAAACAGAATCCCTCAAAAGGAGCCTTGAATAAATCAAGATGCACGATCTGTGGTAAACTAACTGAGGTCTGGTTGACTGTTTTTTGTCTTTCTCAGTAATGACATATTAATACCTTATATTCTGAAATATGAATACTGAAAATAAGAAAATGTAAAATCTTGAGGATTTTGAGATACTAAAATATGCAGGTTTAATATTCACAAAGAGCAGCTGAAGGAAGAAAGTATTCCAAGAGCTTGATATTTGTTTGAGAAACTTGAACTGCCTTTTGCTGATAATGTGTTCTATTAGGCATAGAATCTTGTAATTATAACCCAGATCTCTAACATAAAAGAATTGCTGATGGGAAAATGTCAAGATCCACTGTATTACCTATTTTTTTTCTGTATGTTTTGAAAGGTAATGCAGATGGTTTTAGAGATCTGTAGAATATGTGTCATTTTAAATTCTCATGAATATATGTATTTATTCTTGATGTCTTCTTGATTAGTGAGCTCAGCATAGTTCAGGCTACTGCTTTACACAGCATAATGTCTGGCCAATCCTCATATGCCAGGTTTTTCCATTTTATAAAACTTGCATAAATTGGCCTGCTCTCATATGCAATTTCCACACCCATGCCTCTGGGCTAAAGTGTAGATGAGTCTAAGAGTGTTTTCATAGTACGTTGGAGACAACAGAAACATCTCTTTCTGTTTGTGTATTTCATTGTCATTTCAAGGTTTTAAGTAGTGAGATGGTTATTTAAATGTAAGACTTCTAGCCAGTCTGTTAGTTTCAGGCAACTTTGTGCTTGTCTAGTGATAGAAAACTTTTTTGTTTTTATGTTTTAGATTCGTCACGAAGTTAGCTTTAAAAATATGACTCATAAGCTGTGCAGTGACCATTGCTTCAATAGATACAGGATGGCAAATGGTTTGATAATGAATTGCTGTGAGCATTGTGGGGAGTACTTGCCCAGCAAAGGAGCTGGAAACAATGTCCTTACTATTGATGGTCAGCAGAAAAGATTCTGCTGTCAGAACTGCGTTGGTGAATACAAGCAGGTAATGACTTCTTTACCTATAAATTAAAGTTAAATAACCATTAATTGTTCTTAAGTTTATCCTGGTACTAAGAGCATGGATTTACTTGTCCTAAGAAGACATAAATAACGAAGACTTACAAAAATTAAATTAATTCCAGTGAGAAGAAACTATCTGCAGTGGACCTTTTACTACTATATCTTTTTGATGGTGCTGTAATAGTGATACATATTTGTTCTTAATGAAAGTACAGTTGAAATTAAATTTTCTTAATAATTTCAGGTTTCTTCTGTTGGTGGTATCTGAATTATATTAATAGCAAGCACACCACACAGGCTTTACTGGTCCTTAAGTTATGGGGGTTTTTTATATAAAAGCTCACTTGGATGCAGTTTTGAAACATTAAAAATTACTCAGAGCGTAACAGATTGGTCAGTGCTCTGAGAAGACTCTAACTGGTTACAGTTAGGCTGTGTGCTTGCAGTATGTCTCATCTCCATTGTACAGCACAGGATTCAGAAAATTATTGTCCTCCTTCCATGTGTCAAATTTCATGCTTTCATTTTATTTATTCGGTTTGTTTTTCATTTATTTTTAAGACTGTTAAGATAGCAGTAATTGTGTTCAAATATAAAGCCAAATCAAGAAGTCTGATGCTGATGTCTTTTATATTTTGCAGAGCCAGCTTAGCTCTGATCTGCTGCTAATGCTGGCTAGAAAGTTTAAATGTTAATCACAGTATTTATAGTATAATAGGATAGCTCTGAAATATTAAATATTTCAGTGGAGGAAATAGAATATGGGGATTTTGGGGGTGTTATTTTTTGGGTTCTTCTGATTGGTATGTTCTGCTTTGGGGTTACAGGGGAAGTGTTCTGACAGGGCTCTTTTGCTAGAAAATTTATGTTTCTGATTTTGAAATTCACACTTGAATATGTGAGTGGCCACTGTGCTGCACATTGCTCAGGGCTCATTCTTCATCTCTTCCCATTTTTAAGAAACCAGTGGTCCAAGAGAAGAGGCATTGCAGTGCTGTGTTGTAAAGTTCATTAATGTTGCATCACGTGTGCTTGTATTTTCTCACTGGACACTGAGCTCTGGTGCTTTTGGGGATGGCTTTTCCTGTGTATGTGCTGTATTGAGAAGAGCAAAGCTGGAAATGTGTAAACAGCCTCATTGGAAACATAACATAAGCATTATTTTTTTGCCACAGCTGTACCAAAAGGGACAGGATAGGTTTGCAAGCTACTAAAAACATAGGCATGCCCAGGAACCATGGAAAGACTTGAAGAAACGTTGAATACTGTCTCTTGAAGAAACAGAAATGCAGGAGATTAACTTTGAACGTGAAACATTCCCCCACAACCAGTATAACTTACACTGCACATGGAATTATGAAATGAACATGGAATTTTGAGGTTAAATGATGTTTGTATTTTAATGACAGAATATACTGTATTTGTTCACAAATTCTTGTATTGTGTGTTTAGATATGTATTTGAGAATGAGAAGAATATGGGTAGCAGGTTGTATGTTCTAGTTTAATTTGGGGAGGAGGAGTAGTTTTGAGTACCAAGGATCTTCACAAGTAGTGTCAAGTTGGTGCATTATTGTGAGAACCTTTAAAGTTGAGACACGTTGTTTTGGTTCGTTCACTTCTGACAGCAGATTTTATGCAAGCAAGTTCTTAATTCCTTTATCAAAAGAAGTGGTACTGTACAACTATAATAGGCTGTGAGAACGTTAATTTGAGTGCTCGTGTGCGTCTGTTTTGGAATGGTGATTAAGTGTAATTCTTAACTGGTAGATTTCAAATATTAATGGAGTGTGAGGAGTTTGGAGTATTATTAAGAGAAGCTCTTATGGGAGAATCCCATATGACCAGCCAGGTGCCTTTCTGTTATGAAGTAACTACACCAGTGGATAAGGGAAGGACTATAGATATTGTTTATCTGGACTTTTGTAAAGCCTTTGACATGGTTCCCCACAATATTCTTCTCTCCAGCTTCGAGAGTGATGGATTCAACAGGTGGACTGTTAGGTGGACTAGGAATTGGTTGGATGGCTGCATCCAGAGGGTAGTGGTCAATGATTCAGAGTCCTGCTAAACGCTGGTGACAAGTGGTGTCCCTCAGGGGTCCATATTTGGACAGGTGTTATTTCATTAAGGAGTGGACAAAGGCACCAAGCGCATCTACAGCAATTTGCAAATGACACCAAGCTGAGGGTGCAGTGACACACCTGAATGACAGGATGCCCTCCAGAGGGACTGGACAAGCTTGAAGTGAGTCCGTGGGAATCTCAGCCAAAGGCTTCACAGAAGTCCAGATAAAGCACAAACACCAAGTACAAGGTGCTGCACCTGGGTTGGGGCATCCCCCAATGTCAACACAGGCTGGAGATGAACAGAGAGAGAGCAGCCCTGCTGAGAAGGACCTGGGGGTGCTGATGGATGAGAGGCTGGCCATGAGCTGTCAGTGTGCTCCCACAGCCCAGAGAGCCAAACGTGTCCTGGGCTGCATCCAGTGTGGGCAGCAGGGCCAGGGAGGGGATTCTGCCCCTCTGCTCTGCTCAGAGCCACCTGCAGGGCTGTATCACCTCTGGGGCACCAGCACAGGGAGGACAGGGACCTGCTGGAGTTGGTACAGAGAAGGGGCACTGGGATGATCAGTGGGAGGGAGAGCCTCTCCTGTGAGGAAGAACTGAGGGAGTTGGAGTTGTTCAGTCTGGAAAAGAGAAGGCTTCAGGGTGACCTAATGGTGAGCTTCCAGGAACTGAAGGGAACTTAGAGGAATGATGGAACAAGACTATTTACAAGAGCACATAGTGATGGGATAAGGGGAAATGGGTTTAGATTTAAAGAGAGGAGGTTTAGATTAGATAGTAGGGAAAAAAAGTTTTGCTGTAAATGTAGTGAGGCACTGGAACAGGTTGCCCAGGGAAACTATGGGTGTTCTGTCCTTGGGAGTATCCAAGGCCAAGTGGAATGGGGCCCTGAGCAGCCTAGTGCAGTGGAAGGTGTCCCTGACTGTGGCAGAGGGGATTGGAACTGGATGATCTTCTCAACCCCCCCTAGACCATCCTGTTGTTCTATGAGTATATGAAAGTCAAACTATACAAGTGGAAGTTCTTCTAGTATTTGTTGTGGGTGTCTGAAGTTGCTCAGGACACAAATACTTGAGAATATTTAGTTGATGTAATATTTAGGTTTGAAGTTGGTTTAGGAATTTTTTGCTAAGTATGTTTAAGGAGTTGTTTTTTTAGAAAGGTTTAAAAAAGACTGGAAAATGTCACTGACAACACACTGGGCTGCAATTGGTAAATTATGGGTTGTTTCATTCAGTTATAACAGTGTTTCCTTAGAAATTAGTAGATCTTGCTTTAAAGGAGAACTGCTGAAGGAGACATTTTGGGAGAGTCATTATTGCATACTGAAATAAACTTCATGAAAGAAATAATACAGAATAAGTTAATGTCATTTGATTCCAGCATTGTGTTGTATTACTGTGTGTCACATAAGAGTTTTAGCAAATGTTTTCTTACAAACAGCTGTACAATAAATAGGTCTTACTGGTATGAGCTTTGTATTAAGCAGTTTATATTGTAAATGTCATACACCTATCAATATTGGTATATATTTGTAGTAGTAATAAATGAAAACTCCTTATTACTTGTACCTATCTATATACTTAATCACAATTTTAAAAAATAAATATTACACTGATTTGAACACATAATTTTTCAATAACTCATCATGGACTTTTTTTTCTTCTTTTCTTGGAATGAAAAAATTAAACTTGTGGGCAATAAAAATTATAATGGCTTTCAGAATGACAGGTAATTGGATTACTGCAGGTGATCCATCTGCTGCAAAGTGTGTCTTTGCTCTGCTTTAGGCTGTTCCGGGCAGTAAGAAAAAATGTTATTCCTGGGATGGAGTAGAATTTTTCTCAAATGTCCTAAGTCACCTTTCAAGGTGATGGATGCACTTATCTTCCTATGTACCAATTTCAGAACATGGTTTAAAAATGATGCATACATAATCTTTAATATTGCATTATGAGTCTTGATTTTCTGAGAGGTCATTGTTGTTTTTTCTTTCCTAAAATTTAAAGTAATTGCAGATCTTGGGTGCCTTTTAAAAAGTTATGAAATACAAATAATAATTTCTAAAATTATTTTAAAATAAAAAATTGGCATAACTAATGCTCACTATAGTTACATGCAAGAGCAAGTTAATTTCTCTGTGATACAAAAGCCATGTGTGAAGGCAGCGAAGTGCAAGTCAAAAAAATGAAACAATGATAAAATAATTTCTCAAAAAAAAGGTGTGACAATCTGGATAAAATGTGAAAACAAAGCTCTCATTGGAAGTATTTAAATTTTTTAAAACCTGAAGATGACAATTACTGCTAGATTGTACACTCTGACACTTTTGCACTGAGGTTCAGACTCTTCACATGTAGAGGGTCAAGAGGAACTTTAATAATGACCCTAAACAAAATGGAAAAAAACCCAAACAAACCACACTAGAAGAGAAGGAAATTATATCTGAACAGGAACTCACTAAAATGGTCTATTATTTTGCAGATACTGAAGTACCTTATTTCTTTGAGCAGATATTTTCTATAGTTAAAATGAAAGTATAAGTATTTATAAAATTACTGTAATGATTTATTTGAAAATGATGTGTGTGGTAAATTGGAAGTGACCTCAAGTATAGCTGTCATAAAGGTGTTAACCTCAGGCAGCACATACCCAGGTTGCTTCAGTATTTTTGTTTCTGCTACTGTTGCATGTTTTCTGTCTCCACAAAATTACTTAACTTCCTTTCCAAAGTAATTCCCATGTTTGTGTCCTGGTTTGCTGGATTTTGGTACAGGCTTGACAGCCTTGTTTTAAGAAACAAGTGGACTGTTTCTGTAAATTTATAATTTAGCTTGTGCGGCCAACCATGCCTTTTAATCTTGAGCTTTCCAACTAAGCTAGAGCAATGTCTGTGTTTGCTTTTAAAAATATTTTGCTTCCTTGCCTGATCAGTCCACGGTGCTCTTGATTCTACCAAGTATTTAATGCCTTCCTAGTTAAAAATGTTCATTTACCTTGTCTACTGTGCTTCTGTAACTAAAATTCTTCTTAGAATGTGACCTGGGATTTGCTTGCTTTGGGCGCTTCTTAAAGTGATGGTCTTTATCCATTGCCAAAAAGGAGGGGGAGGAGGGTAAGGTGGGTGGGAAAGCAGCTTTAGCTATTTCTTCATAGGCTTTTTGATAGCTCTGGACTGAAGTGAGGCTTAATGAATGTAAGCCAAATGAGAGTTTTTCTAGTTGGAGAGGATGCTTGCAGTGCCTTTTCATTTAGCGAAAAAATCTTTCATTACTGCATAAAAGTGCATTTGGTTACTTCTTGATTAGATGAAGACATACTACTGAACTTGCTTCAGGAATAACAAGGCTATGCTGTGCCCCTAAGTTATTCACTTACAAGCAATAGAAAAAAACACCCTAGGCAGTTATGCTTCCTTGTTCAGTTTCTGCTCCTTGCCAAGGAACTGCTTTTGTGAAACTCTTAAAACTCATTTGTCTATTTTATCTCTTTGCAGGGTTTTAAGAGCCTTCCCTGTATACAATAATATGCATGTCAGTTCTGCAGCCAACAATTAATTGCTTGCATAGAGTTTGTACTTAGCCTCATAATGTGTCTTGTTATCTACTGGTATAAATGCTGTGATAGAATGTCCTGCCACTTAGCACTTCAGTGAAGCATCTAGGGTTTTCAACTTTGTCCTGTCCCGTGCAGTGTCGAGGTTTTTTTTCTGTGCTTCTTTGCTGTTAAGACAGAGTGTCCTTCCTGTCTTCCTTTTTATCTTGGTAGTACAATGAACTACAAAATCTACCACTTCCTGTTGTTTTTACTGTTTTATAAACTCTAATTTCCAAGTGTCTGTTTCAAGAGTAAGTACTCTTGACAGAATCAGTAATTGTTAGAATTGAACAGCCCACTTACATTGAAATGTTAAAAATACTGACTTAGTTTTTTTTAATTTTGGTCACTTTTAAAGAGAAGTTCTGTGGTTTCAGCCAGATCAAACTGGTGTAATAGTGGAGTTTCTTCATCATATAGTAAACCACTTCTGTTAGGTTCAGGTAATACTCAGTTTGGTATTAAGTAATCTCTGATCATACTGTTGTCTCATACTGTGCACACTTCTACAAATGGATATGGCTAGATGCTGTTTGTCCCATCTAACATGGTTAAAAGACCAAAGTCTTTATCAACCAAGGAATAATCATTTCTTCTTTCTTCCTGCTTAGTGATATGGGGAGCTTTTTTGAGACCTCTTGGTATTTATGACCCCAAGTGTCCTGCATCTCTGATGCAAACTGACTCTTAGAAACTATCCTGTTCTGCCTTCTCTTTTACTGTTTATTCACTCCTGCTTTCTGGGACCATTTATTTTGCCATTTTTTCTTTAAAAGTCTTGTCTTCCAACTGTAGAATTTGCTGCTGTTCAGTAAAAATTGTGGTACCAGATTCCTTAGACACCTGAATATAGTTCATCATAACTGTTAAGAATACTATTATGTAGCTATTTTAGAGGATAAAAATAGATGGGTCCATCAGAAATGTTAAAATGGCTTTGTAGTTCTGAAGAAGGCTACATAGCCTCTCAAATGTGAGCTGTGATTTGTGTGGGAGCACTGGAGCTTCCTGGAAAGAGGAAGCAAGGACATTGCATGACTAGGTATCATAGTTATGGTGGATATAACCACATCCATGCACTGGTGTACCTGGGGTAATTACCTGTGTGGGGTTGGGGGAAAGAGTGAAAAGGCAGGACAGAAGCAGCTGAAACATTCAGTTAATGTAGAAGTAACTTGCTTTTTGAGGCAGGTGTTTTCAGCTCTGCCTTTCTCAGAGACAGGAAGACAAGTGTCTTGAGTGTGGGATCAAAACCAGCAAAAAGAGCACTGGCAGTTGGGGATGCCAGGGAAAAGTACTGGACAAGTTATCGATGGTTTGCAGAGTTCAGCTGATGGAATGTAAACATAACTCACTTGGTGTTCAAGGCCCACAAAAGCAATTGCTTCATCTTTTCCTCTGAGGACTTGGGCACATGCTTTTGAGGAAGAGTTTACACTTGTTACTCTTGGGGGAGGGATGATTTGGATGCAATATTTTAAGAGAAAATAAATTATACAATGTCTTCTTTCTTTGCTGGTACAGATTCTACTGATATCTGGTTCTTTTCTTGGACATGCATGTTGCCTCAGGTTCCATCAAACCATCCTTTCAAATGAATCTGAAGTAGTCTAGCTGCTATTTTCTCAATGACCTTTCTGAGGGATCTCAGTTATCATAAAATTCCATGTAGCAAATGCATCTGCTTTTCTACTTATAGAAAATGCTGTTTTCTTTTTCCTTTTCTGTTTGAATACAGGCATACTAAGTTTCTGTCCTGGAATCTCTTGGTGTTTTTCTTCATTCTAATCCAAACCTCTTATTCTGCTACCCGGGAGGTTTGCCTGGATTGAGAAGTATTTAACAATGTGTTTTCCCATGGAGTTTTGACTACAAAGGATTTTCTTTAACTGGAAGCAAATCTTAGGGCTGCTACATAGCATTGTGGCAATCAGCTGCTGTTCTGGTATTTTCTGGCCCTTGCATGGGAGAAGCTGTAGCAAGAATGCTCTCTTACACCTTGGCATATCCTTCATCATGCTCTCTTAGCCTTGCCAAGGCAGACAAAGCAGATGATACTGCTCTTTTTTAGTCAAGAATAAAAGTGTCTAGCACAGATGCCTAGATTCAAGGCAGTCGTAGCTTTATTGAAGTACTGTTGCAGCCAGAAGGTTGAAGAACAGAGACTCTCGTTAGTCCCAGTTACAAGCAGAAATGAGGCTTCTGATATGCTGTGAACTTATGGTATTGGTCTGACATTTGTTTTGGAGCTTGATCTTTATTCTTTGTATGGTACATGCAGCAAGAGCTCTAGACTTCAGCTTACATGATCCTTTTCAGTAAGATGTAAAGGAAGGTCAAGATTCCTTCTAAAATCATAGTTGCTGATAGTAGCAAGAACAAAAATTCCTCAGAAACCTTTTAAGTGAATTTTTTTCCCAGGAATTAGTATTTTTGTTGAAACAATTCTTTCAGTTCTGGAATATGCCACGTTCATCTGCTTTGTCTTGCATTTGGATAGCTGCTTCTGCAGTTGCCCATTTGAGTTGAACACTATCCTAGTGAATGGAAAAATATATCTACAACTCATGACTTGCAAGAGTTTTCATACCACATTGTTTAATGTCTGGTATCTCTCATGAGATACCTATCATGAAATAGACTTTTTGGAGTTAAGTCTCTAAGGATATATGAACAAGTCATGAAAGAATGAGTGAGTTTAGGATCAAATACAGTGAGAAGAATTTTCAGACTTCTTCATCAGCCATGGACTTTATGCTTTGGAAGAGGTCAAACATGCAATAAGATCTAGCCAAAATTAGGTCATCTCAATGCAGAAACTAGGTGTAGTAGTGAAGGAGAGATGTAGTCAGACTACTGTGCATCAGGCTTTCCCTCAGAGGACACCGAGCCTTTTATTAGCTTGACATTTTGCTTCTGGATTAGCTTCGTTTATTTATACTTAGTAGCTTAGATACAGTTTTCCTTACTAATTTGATTGTGTTTTAACTTCAGTTTTTCTTGAAATCACAGTCCTCAAATGTCCATGTTTTCATAGGATGCTGTAGGTAGATGTGAATTTGCAATGCTTGATACTTTCTCTTGCAGATTGGTTTTGTGTTAATTTCACCGTTGAAGGAAACTTGAAACTGAAGCTAGTTTGAATTTGCAGGTTTTGTCAAGAGGCAGGAGCACAAGATGAAGCTAATACTTGATCTGAAATGGAAGCTAATTGCCCAGAAAGCAGCTTTGGAGAAAAGACTTGGGCATCCCAGTGGAGAAGCTGAACTGGGGTTAGGAGTGTGCCCTTGCAGGAAAGATGGCCAGCTGGGTCCTGGGTTGTCTCATAAAATTCCTGACTTCTGGAGGTCATCTTGTCCACCCCTAGCTCAAACATGGTCACCTGGAGCAGGTCCTCCAGGAACACATCCATATAAGTTTTTTAGTGTCTCCAAGGATATTTGCAAGAATACAGCCAGCAGGACAGGGGAGGTGATCTTTGTGGGCCACCCCTCTATCCTTCTGCTCTTGAGACTTCATCTAGAGTACAGTGGGCAGTTTTGGGTTTGACAGAATGAAAGGCATTGTCATGCTGGTGGGAGTTCTGTGGAGGGCTACCAAGATGCTTAGATGGCTGGAGAACCTGACTTGGTAGGACAGGCTCAGGAGAGGTTGCTTTGTTCAAGCCTGAGAATTATGAAGGGGGATGAGTTATCTAATGGGAGGAGACAGAGGAAGACAAAGTTGAACTCTTAACAAGAGACACAACTTGAAAACAAGGAGAAACTTACTTAGATAAAGAAAAATGTGGTTTGTTTTTGTTTTTTGTTGTGGGGGTTTTTTTTAGTTGGTTGATTGGTTGTTGGTAGTGGGTTTTTTGGTTTTTTTGGGTTTTTTTTTTCTTGGGCATGTGTTTTGTTTTGTTTTTTCCTCTCCTATAAGGATGGTGAAATCCTCCTGAGGGGTTTTGGGAGTGTTTGTCCTTGGAGATGGTCAGATTTGACTGGACAAGATCCTGGGCAAACACCTCTGGACCTGCTTTGAGCAGGAGGCTGCATTTCACCTCAGGAGGTCTCCTGCAGTCTATATGACTCTCTGATTTTCTTCTTCTGAAACAAAGAAGGAAGCAGTGATTTTTAAAACAAAGCCTCAGGAGTTTTGCGTTATTTGTTCCCTCTTTGCTTAGTTACCAGTGAAGATTTTGGTATTTTGTTCTGGTTTTCCTCTGCCGGTGAAGATCTTTTTGCATCCTGCTGTGAAGTATCAACAACATTGATACAATTATAAGTTTTCCTTCATTTCTTTTCTAAACACCCACTTCTCCTTGAGGATAATTAAAATATTAAGTGTGCACTGTAGTAAGAACCTGAGAAAGCTGTAATGGTTCTGATTAGGGATTGAAACTCCTGCAGTGACGTAAGTGGGCATAAACGGAAGAGTAAGACCAGGGCAGGAACTTGGAATATTTTCCTCTGAGCATTCTCTTGGCTTCTGACTCTCTAAGGTCAGGGCATCCCTTGAAATTCATGTGATGTTCCTGTATGCTATTTTTGGCAAATCTCTTTAATTAGTGCTTGTCCAGTCTCCTTGTGAACACATACAAACAGTTCTTGTATCCATGACTCTCTTTGGAAAGAGGTTCTGCTGACCTGCTATTTGTCACGTGAAGAAATGTCTCCTGTTTATTTTCAAATTTCTGTTGATATTAATGTGATTTTTTTTTTTTGTAGTTTTTAATATTGGAAAATACACTGAGCAGTTGATCCATCGTGCCCCACGTAATACCATTTTTGGTTCTGTCATTATTCTCCTGAGCTATCTTGTTTCCAGGCCAAAAATCCTTACCTCGTAAGAATGCTCTTTGACCCTCTGTGTTTCCTCTCCTTAATTTTAGTGTATCTTCTCTTTGTTTGTGGCAGCTAGAAAGATGCTTTGAGAGAAAGGATTCTCAAATGTTACTTTTTCTGCAGAATGAAGTTAATACTGCAGATTCTTAGAGATGAAAGAGATTATGTTGGGAAGAATTTGAGAGTAGAAATGTAGGTTAGCTGAGAAATTTGATAGTCTCATCTGGAAATTTCACACTTATGAACAGAATAAAAATTCTTGGTTTGCATTATGAGTATTCAAAAACATTAGAGATACAGTGAAGCTCTCTGTTGATGTTGTCAGTGGAGGAAGTTGTTGGGTTAGACTCTTAAAAAAATAAATGTTTGAGATACATGTATAGCACTGATTGAATACTTTCAGGTATGCATTAATCTTTCTTTAATAATAGTGTGGTCCTCCCTGGGTTTTTTAAAATTATTTTAATGTTTGAACTTGGAAGTTTAGAGAGTGCTGGAAGGATAATAAAAATGCAAGAAAAATGTTTCGCTTGAGGGAGATGATGATTACAATGTTTTGGGAGCAATACATTTAAAGAAGGGTTGGACCTTCTAATTTTCTTTTTTCCCAACATGTCCTGTCTTCTTCACTTGTGTAACAATATGTTTAAATTTCTAATAATGTAGAAATGTTCTAATATTCTTTTTAGTTGTTATTACAAGAATAAAATGACAGCTTTGTTACTACATATTATTTTGCTCTTACCCACAGAATCTTCTGCATAGTTGGCATGTTGTGTGGAAATTCTTAGTCTTTGTAGTCTTGATAGACTAGATCTAGGTTTTCTAGGTTATTACTAGATAGAAATAATTTTTTTTCTTGCTTTTAAATCTAAAGAGATGGGGTGAAGTCAGTAAGTAACTCCTGTATTTAGAAGATGTATGAAATTCGGAAGTGATTGACCTGCTGTTGCACTGTTTTTTCTATGCATGATCCTTTTTTGATATCACATAAATGAGGAGGTATTTGAGATGATAGTTAGCAAAAGCTATTTCTGCTTTCAAGGAATTTTTGTTGTAACACGTAGTTTACTGACACAATGAATTTTTTTCTGATTATGCTCTGATCAGTTTATGATAAATTCATTTATTAAAACTTATACTTTTGTCTTGCTGTCTCTTGAAATCACTGTAGCCTCTGTTGGATTTCTCTTTTGGATATGGGACTTGTGAAAGCTTCATTTGCCTGTGTGTTGTTTTCTGATCATATTGCTGAATGCTCTTAGTTATTTGCCAGCATATTTGCATCAATGCTTCTAGGTTTACATTTTGGGTTGTTCTGTGGCTCCCAAGGCTATTTGTGCAAGCAGATTTTTTTGTGGTGGTTGTTCATTAAGTATGTTCCAAGGAATCCTTTGTAAGTTGTAGCCTCCTCCTGTATTACTAGCAATATAACTCAGAGGTTTCTGGATGCCCTGCTTTTGTTTATTAGCCTGCCAGAGGAGCTGAATGTATAGCAGCAGAAGAGTTCCAGCTCACTGAACAATATAACTGCTACATTTTGGTCTTGCTACTAAGTGTGAATTTTGCCAATTTTAGGAAGATAATGATGTCCTGAGTAACTTGCTTAAAGGCAAATGGAAAAAAATTAAAATAGGAAGGAAGTATCCTAGAGTTGTATTTTATACCTTCTTCTAGGTAGGAGTTTGGTATCTTGACAGGTACTCCTTTCTGGAGGAAATCCCCAGCAAAGGTTTCATCAAAACAGCATGTGGAAATTGTGAACTTGTGTGGGAATTTTACTGAACTCTGCAAGGTGCTACATCCGATTTTGTGTCACAGGCATGTGTGGATTTGCATGTTTTTGTATGGATGCTCTTAGAATAGGAAAGATGACATTATAAACCCAAAAATTTCATCTCTAGTTGTCTGTAAGATTGGATTTAACTGGTTTTCAAATTTAACTACTGAAAAATAGGAAGAGCAAAGATATCCTCTGAAGCTTCTCTCACTTGAACAAAGGGGAGCACCTATGAAACATGCTTTGTCTTTCCTTCTCCTTTCCATCCTTGAGAATAGGGAAAGAGGGAGAGAGAGTGCTAAAATAATTTCTTTGGAAGGGAAGATATCTTAAGTGCTTAAGTGACAATTTTCTAATACTTAGTAAGGTGAGAGTCTGTCTAGTAGGTGGCCCATCATGTTTGGTGAGGAATTTACTCCATCACTGTCAAAACCATGATACTATTTCTATGGGCAGAGAAGGTGTCTAGATATTTTTCCTGAAACCTGCTTTATCATGCTTGAGATATTTGCCTAACACTGGCATATGTAATACATGTAGCACATCAGAATTACTGATTTTGTATGTTGACTGTGTCATTGGTATTCCTGCTCTGTGGAGCTTTTTCTGTGCTTTTTATAGAACGTTTGTTCCGTTCTGTGGAAAATTGCTGATGAACTGACTGCTGTGTTGAGAGATGTCAAAATCGAGTCTGTTATCAGGTTCATGGAGTCACACTTGAGCATAGAACCTCTGCAGTGTGTTCCTCCTGCTTGGAGGATTGGGGATAGAATTTTTTCCTCCCTAGAGTTTGTTTATTCTTCATATTCATAACTTTGCTGTGCAGGTGGCTGCACAATGGAGCAGATTGCCCAGAGAAGTTATGGAGTCTCCCTCACTGGAGATATTCATGAACCATCTGGGATGTAATCCTGTGCCAGGTGCTCTGGGAAGACCCTGCTTGAACAGGGAGGTTGGACCAAAAGGAGTCTTTTCTAAGCTTACCCATTCCATGGATCACATTAGCCATGCCAGATTCCTGTTACTTTCCTTACAACCACTGTCCCATCAACAAGGAGAGGGGAATAGAGTTCTTTGAAACTCTTCAATTCAGCACAACTTGTTGCACACTCTTTCCACAGTTCAGTTTGCAGATGGTGGGATTTGGGATGGAATTGGGATGTTTTGGTTGGTTAGAGTTTTTTGAAGGGTGTGTGTGTATGTGTGTGTCTTTACACAGAAGGTTATTTTTAGCTAGCTTTTTCCCAGGAGTAAAAGTCACAACTTGAGTGCTGATTGCTCTTGAGGGTATGATCAGGAGAGTTAATATAGGAGGGATCTGATGAGAGAGCAGATGACAGAAATAAAACTTATAATTTGTTTTGGTTTTTGGTTTTAGACTATAATTTAAGTTAAAAGCCAGCATAGTTTTAACTAATGCATTGTTTTGCTTTGTTTTATGTTTTAGAAGTGTGGCCAATTAACATCTTGTACTGGCTGCAGAGCTCAGTGCAGGTTTTTTGACATGACTCAGTGCATAGGACCTAATGGATATATGGAGCCATACTGCTCAACTGTATGCATGAACACACACAAATCAAAATATGCAAAATCACAAAGTAAGTGGAAAGGATGATGGGTTTTCATCACTGCTAAGAGTAGACTTTTTTAAAATTTGAACACTGGGGGTGGGTGCATTTGTTTTACAGTTATAGTCTCTGCAGATGTGACTTTATTGTTTTTAACTTCATTTTAAAAAACCCAAAACATCTTCTGTTGAACACCAGTAAATGAACCCATGAGGATTTATTTTCCTCACTGGGCTTTTTTTTGTGATGTTGGAAAGAATTTTCAACTGTCTTAAGGCTTCCTGTGAAAAAAATGCTGAAGCATAATGTGCTCTGCTGTGTCACAGGCTGGTAGTGCAGGTTTTTGGCATGTGAATTCATATTCTCTGAATTCTCATATTAATCCCACCCTGGATTTTTTTTCAGTCAAGCAGGAGATGGATAAGAACGGAGATAGTTATAATGCATATAGATATTCTCTAGGTAAAGTTTTTGATCCAGTAAATAATTCAAAACATGTTTTCTTCAGTATGCAAAGCAGATCTCAACTTGAAGTTGAAAATGCTCCAGTGAATTTTACGGAAGAAGGTGTTTTCATATTTAGTACTGATCTTTAGTGAAAGAGTTTATCCAAACTTCTGTAATTTTTTTTTGCTTTGTGTGACTTGTAGAAACTGACTGGAAAACAGACTTTAATCTTAGTTTTCTGCATTGAAAAACCAAAAAGGGCTCACCTGTAATACTCTTTTTTTCCTTTTATTTTGTGTTTATTTTGTTTGTAAACTGCGTTTTTCTTTTAGGTATGGAAATTATTTGCCACTTTTGTAAGCGAAACTCATTACCTCAATATCAAGCCACAATGCCTGATGGAAAACTGTACAACTTTTGCAGTTCCAGTTGTGTAGCTAAATTTCAGGTTAGCTGTTGTGTTAAATCTTTTCCTCCCTAAATATTTGTGTGCCTGTGTTGGTGTTAAGTATTTGAATATTAAGCTAACTTGCTTGTGTATACATGCTTGAGAGTTACAATTAACATTGCAGGTGCTCCTGGCTCATAACATTTTCTTTGATCAAAAGGCTGTTTCATAATAACACTAGCTGCTGTCTTAAGCTTATAAAAACGTACCAATTTCTGCTTTATATTGTTAGAAAGCACAAAGCTGTATCACTGCTCATCTTCCTTTTTCCACCTTAGCACCTAAGCCTCTTTATAGACGTGAGCCTTGCTGTTTTACATTGAAGGTCAACAAATTTAGCTTCTTTTGTACTAAACCAAATAACAAAATTCTCATATTGCATGTAGAACTAACAAAGGTTTGCCATGGAGAAAAGTGATTCCTTCTGAAATGGAAGATTAGAGCCTCAACCATTTTATTTATGGACAATACCAGCTGTTTAAATTGTGACCCAAAACTTGGGGGGGGGGGTTGCTAGGCTAATGACATGCACTCTGGATGGTGCTGCTCTGCTTGTTGAAAGTGTCATATTTTCAGCATGAATCAAGGTTAAAGCATAAGTGAAATGTTTCATAGCCATTAATCTCTTGGTGATCAAAGGATATTTTAAAAGAATATGTTTCAATTTTTGTATGTAAAAGCATTTTTCCCAGATTTACACAGGATAATTGATAATTGCTTCCTCATGTGTTGCTGAAGAATTACACCCACACAGGGTTTTCCCATTTGTCATTGAACTTTGCTGTTTTCTGTCAACTGGACAGCAAATTGGTCTTTCAATTGCTTCTTTAATATACCGTGGGTAGGACCTCTGTCATGTAGCCATGTTCTGTTTCCATCATAACCAGTTTGGTAGGTGTCTGTCAGTGGAACTGATTAACAGAATCCCTGTGTATTGTTAGTATGTGATGACAGACTGTAATACTCAGTGCAAACTCATCTAACATCTATTTTATTGTACGTGATTTTACAATCGGTTGCATCCCCAAGAACTCTCAGAACAAATCCAGCCAGGGAATGACAAATTCAACCTGGCCCTTCTTGGATTTGCACATAAGTCAGCATTAAGCAACATTATTGAACTGCCAGATCATGTAATGCTGGCTGTGGGTTCGTGGTCTTACTGAGTCCTTGTGCTCATGCTTCTGTTGCAGTCTCAGTGCTGCACGTAGATGATCTCCTGTCAGGGCTGTAGTGAAATTTAACTGAAGCAGCCTTGCAGTCTGTGAGTTCTCAGTAAGGACCAAGAATGAGTAGGTTGTTATTTGCTCACAGTTACCACCATTGTTGGATTTTAACTTTTCATAGCTTTTGTATAGTCACTGTGTAAAAAAATAGAATGTATTCACCATGAGGCTAGAGTTGAATGTATGAGAACAGCTTCTTTGTTCTGTTCATTTGGTATTTAGGTGGAAAGGATGGTATACCACAATGTGAGCACTGTTAGTGTTCCCTTGAGGCTTCTCTTGTACCTAAGTGACACGTATGGTATTGAACCTAAATTGAAAAAATGGTCAATTTACTATGGTGCTCCATATTTTTCAGTGTTAATGGAGATTTTAGTTTTCTGGCTTCATATTCATCCCCTTTTGCTGCTTTGCCTGCTCTTCCTAGACTTTTTTCTTTAAGGGTTGTCCTTCACAAAACAGAATAAATGCTATCTCAGGCCTGTCTTTCTTCCCTTCTGCAGAGGTTTTAGTCCTTTTGGTTTACAAATGGGTACGTTTGTTTTACAGAACTTCAGGATTGATTACAATTGTGTCTTACAAATAACCTTTTGTTTCTAGCTAGTTGTTCTTTTAATGGATTGAAATATTGGGAAGATTCAGCTGAGCTGCATGTTGTACAGTGTATGTCCATATCTGCATTCTCCTTTGAGCAGCCTCTAAGAGCATTTAGTCTTGTAAGAAAGAGAGTAAAAGAGAGATAACAGCCTGCTTTATGTGTTTTTGTTTGGTAGTTGGTGGTAGAGCAGTGGGACTGAATCTTGTCTTCCACACTCTGTCTTGGAGGTTGTTAATGCAGAGTTAAAGATGGAACTGTTCCCAAGGTGTTTTGTTTTAAACCAGTATTGATACTGGTACCTTTACTGGGTCAGTTGAAGATCTTGCTGTTAAGGGAAAAATAAACTATTGATTATTTATTGTGAACATGGAGGCAGAGTTAGCAGCTGTGTAAATGTCTGACAGTACAAGCTGTCTGGCAAAACACAAGTCTGTACAAAATTTGTGCTCAAGTTTTAGTTGGTTTGGGCTTTGTTTCCAGTTTGTGGATGTATTTGGAGAATTGTGGGACCGGTATGGGTAAGAATTACAAGTACAATAGTTTTTATCAGGTTACTCTCCCTGGTTATTCACTAATGCTGTTCTCTTACACCATTGTGATGGTGCCTGGAAGTGTTCTTGGCTATATATGTTGCATGTCTCTTATACATATGTGTGCACACAGACAAATACTCTTCTAAGTTTGTTAATAATAAAAATATGCCTTCCATGCATAAGCTGGAAAGTCTGTGTGTGCATGAGTGCAGGGGAAAAGTTTATTTCCTTCCCTATTTAATTTAGTTCCATTGATTATGCTTGTGGAACAGTCCTAATGAATGACAGCGTGTAGAAGATTTCTCCTAAGTGCTTCTCTCATGTGCATTAAGAAAAACTTGATTCTTTCAAAGCTTTGAGGTTTTTTTTTCTCAGCTGGAAAAAACACCTAACCTCAGTTTGGCTGCCTACTAGCTCTTCACATGTACACTTGTGTACAGAAATGTTTCCACAATTTGATTTCATGTTGCTGTGAGCAAGGATAACCTTCTGTCACATAAGCTGCAGGGGCAGGGCAGAAGCTGTGCAGCTGTGGTGGCCTGCTCAGAGGATCCTGGGCTGTGCCTGCCCAGTGTTCATCATTAAACTGGCAGCTTAGAGCAGTTTGAGCTGGTTGCATTGAAGGCTGAAGAGGGCTTGACAATGGTTTTTTTGCTTTGCTTGCACTTCTCATGCTTTTGTTATTCAGGGCAGGCTCTCAAAAGAACAAACATAGGTACATAATTTCAAAGATGTCTTTGATACAACACAACATAGATAAAGCTTTGTGTTCAGGGTGACTGGTGAAAGATTTTAATGAATTTATCATCTTTTTTTCTTTTATTATTCCTTATGTGTAATTATGCCCCCAAATAATTCCTGAGGGTACTTTAAGTACCTTGTAAGTTAGAAGTAAAGCAAGATGGTGAAAATATTGCATGCATGTCATCTTGGCTCAAAATATAATGCAGAAGCAGTCTTTAATTGTAAGCAGAATAACTGAAACTTCAAAGAGGCATACAAAACAATGTTTTCATTAACTTGATTTAAAAACCATCTTCTGGTTGGTTTAGAACTTTCAGCAATATAAATTCAGTTCTTTACAGATTTTTCCAGAAAAATATTTAGTTAACCAGAGGACCTCATGATAAAAAGAATTGATTTTGGTTTTTTTTTTTAGAAGTAATAATGTTTAATAACTTACATTTGGTTAATCTATAGTTATGCGTAAGTTTCCTTTAAAACAAATACTAATTTGAAATAGTCTCAGTCTTTGTTGTTCTCACTTCTCTAGCTTTTTGTTATTTTTCAATTATCAGCTCCCTAGATTTTGTGAGTCTGAGTTTCTGCCTCAGTAAACAGTAATGGAAAGAAATAAAAGAAGGTAACTGTGGCATACCTCAGAAAATAACTGAAAACTATGTTTTACTTTTAACTTACAGCCCTCACAATAGGGTGGTTGGGTCCCACCTTTAAAAATAACTGCAGATGTGAAAGATAAGGATTGCTTTTCATTTGATGACCATTTAGTATATTTTATCTTCATTCCTCCCTCTGTCTTCAGTGTTTCTGTACAAGTTGTCACATCTGCTAGTTCTTTGCACCTCCTTCATTCCTGAGCTGGAGATGCTGGGTATTCCTGAGTTCTTCTCATTTTCAATGAGAGCTTCTAGGGCTTCCATAAGCACAGAGCAGCATGTGTCAAGCATGGTGTTTGCTCTGTGAGGACACCTGCAGAAGCAGAAGTGCGCAGATTGGACCTTGCAGTTAAACGTGCCTTTGTGGCTCTCATGTTTTTGCAAGTCTTCAGCTATTTAGAGCAGCCAAAGTGAAGCAAACCTTGCTGAGCCACAGGGACATTTGCTGGGTATAATGGGAGAAATGTGGCAATATTGTGTGTAGGCATCAGAAAAAAGTTGTTGTAGACGTTATATATATAAAAAGTTGTTACAGGCTGATGGGCCATTGAGTAAAGGTGTCATCTTTCTGCTGCCTGGCAGTTGGGTCTCAGGTCCTGCCTGTGATTGTGGAATATGCATGACTACTTAATGTCTGCAGACTCTTGACACAGAGTTAATGCATCTGCATAAAATGATACTGTTTGCACTGCCAGCTGGCACTCAGCAGTAGCAGCCCACATAGATCAGGATTTATATCAGCAACAAGTCTCAACCTAGTTTTAATTTATTTTTTAGTGTAGGTGAACCCTTACTAACATGAGAGCCTGAAGAAAAGTATCCTGTAACAGAAATGTTTTGAATTTTCACAGTTACACAGTGGAGAGGTAGTAACAAATCTATCTGAAGAGAATTTGTCTTTAAATATATTTGTTCTCTTGCAAATAGTGTGGGAAAGTTTGTTGAGAAGACAGATGTAAGAAGGTTGTCCTGGATTCAAGTGTCTGTGATTCCTGCTGATTCAGATCTTTGTCTTGAACATCACATCTATAATACACCAATAGTTCTTGCTTATTTAGGGAATTTGCAAAAAACACTCTATTCTGTTGGCACATATAAGACATACCGAAAGATACAGGTACTGTATAATTGAGTTCTTTTATCTACTGATTGCTGCAGAAATGCACTTAAGAAATTTCTCAATTACAGAATTAAATTCTCATACTACATATGCAGTCTTTAGTTTTTTTTCTCAGTTTTAAACCCCTGGATTGTTTTGGGGGTGGTTGTGTGAATAATTGCATCTTCCTGCCATGGGATTGAGACTACTTAGGACTGTTAGCTAGTTTATTCTTAAACTGAGTTGATGTGAGGTTTCTCACTGAAAGCCTTTTACTTTACTAGTTGTATTTTCAAGTGATATGCTTACATAAGATGTTGATAATCTGCCTTAGTGAGGTTTGGCTTTGAAAACATTTGTTTGTTGGTCTCTACTGTCACCAAAACAGTACAAGCTGTGAAATGTTTTTATCTGAAAGTGTGTTTTGTGATTAACAAAAGCATTCAGTTTGGGGATATTTTGTTGTTTATTTTTTCAAAAAATGTGTTAACCCTTAAATAAAAGGCATAGGAAAGGTAAGGTAAAAAAATATGACTTAAAGTAATTATGGTGGAAGTAAGGGTAATGATTCAAAGTTGAGAAATCTGAGATGACATGGGAAAAGGAATTAAGGTAAAGAACCAACCTGCTGTGCTTTTGCCAGAAATGTTCTTGAGTTTATAAATAAACTCCTGAATTCTCAAAACACTGTAAGCTTAATTGAAAAAAACCCACATTTTAAAAGTAACTTGTTTTTCTTAGTGATGTATGTATATATATTTATGTTTTTCAGACGCTCAGTGTTCAGTCTTCAACAAATGGTCAGTTCGTCTCTCCCAGTGATATTCAGTTGAAATGTAATTATTGCAAAAGTTCTTTTTGTTCAAAACCAGAAGTACTGGAATGGGAGGTAAGGGGGATGTTGGTGTTATTCTTAGATTGATGATGTGTTTTAAAAGTTTAAACTTAGAACTTTAATACAGTTTTTCTAGCTATTTTATAAAGTATTGAAGTTTCTTTTAAAAAGCTCAGTTAAAATCTACCTGGTTCTGTAGAATATAATTTAATTTCAGTATGGATAAAAGCAGAAGTCTTTGTTCATAAATAATATCTGTGTAATTTTAAAAAACGTATTTTCTCAGATGAGCTGTAAGTCTGGAATCTGCTTTCATTGTAGATATGAAATACCATTACTACACTTCTTTATGAACTGGAGAAGTATCTAAAGAGGATATGCTGAGATTGAGTGGCATATTTTCTGTTCAGTGTTTTCATGTGAAATTATGAGTATTTGTAGCACTGTCAGCTTAATTGGGATTTCCAAATTTTTAGCATTAGAAGTCACACTCTAATTATGTGTTCGCAATTCATTTTACTTTATAAATTGTCTTAATGGCCACTATTATTTCAAGTTGTACTAGTTAGACCTTAAGATTTTATCCATTAACCTTATTCATGATGCTTTGCAACTTTTGCATTTAGAACAAAGTGTATCAGTTCTGCAGCAGAGCATGTTCTGATGATTATAAGAAACTGCACTGCATAGTTACATACTGTGAATACTGTCAGGAAGAGAAAACGCTCCATGAAACAGTGAATTTCTCTGGTATCAAAAGACCCTTTTGCAGTGAAGGTATGTATGTGTTTGGTTTTTTCCTGAGGTATTGGTTATTCTACTGCAGTTTACTTACTTTGTTTATATGTTAAGATTCAAGGTTACAACTCATTCTGTTGTACTTGAGGGTGAACTAGAAGTCTCCTCATTACTGTTATTGAAGTCATTGTAGCTGGTGTTATTAGTGCAGGTACTTTTTAATTTATCTGATCTGCCTTTAGAGCTTTTCTAAACCACTTAGTCTAGGTTAAGGGTTAGCACTTTTCAGAGTGTATGTGTGTGTAACTACATACACCTTTATGCCCATTGCATACATACATATGCACAAAAAATTACACATTCTTTTTTAAAAATGTATGCAGTAGTGCATACACAACATTACCTGCACTGATGAACGCCAAGCTTTCTCTTTGATAGCAGTTACTAAATTTAGTATAACAGTAGGAGTTCTATGTTGGCTTAGAATGGATACTTAAGCAATAACTTGAATGATGCCTATTGCTGTGTGTTGATTACTGTCACTACAGTTTGCTAGACTAATTACTTGAATTCTCAAAACGAAAACAAAGTAAAAGGGAATTCCATGGGCCTAGGTTTCTTCTAAGTTGCATTAAAGCATGGTTTCAATAAAAAATAGAAAAACAGATTTTTAACAAGGACCTATCCTTTCCACTTCTGGTGAGCTCTCCTTTGATACTGGTGTTTAATCATGATCTTAGAAGTTTAACTACAAGTTTGGATGACCTGTTATTCACAAATATGGTGAATATGTTTTTCTTTAGTTACAACAACAACACTTCCAATGTCATTTGATAAGACCTCTGTGGAAGATTTCTACTTGCTGGCAGATTAAATAGTAGATATGAGAGTTTACTTGCAGGAGGATCCTGTTAAGCTGGGAAGGGTTGGAATGCAGGGCTGAAGGCAATCTTCCCTCCATGCCATTCCCTTAGAGCTCAGGACTCTGAAGTCTTTTGTTTTTGAACAATGGAGTGTGTTGTTCTGAACTGGAAAGTGATAGCTGGAGAGTAAAAAACATACACATGAAGGCCCAGCCTTACAGTGTATCAGTGCATTGCTTAGCAACCTCTAGCTAGAAATTGTTTCTGTAAATGAAACAATTCCATAGAATACATTCAAACAAGAGCAAGATACTTTTCTGAAGATTAAAATATGTTTCTATTACTGTCAATATTTATTACTCCTTCAGTTTAAAGCCAGGTGGCTGTCACAAGGAAATGAGTAGGATTCATAATGCCACCTATGCCATTACTACTTCTGTATGAGTAGTAATGGCATAGGTGGCTTGAAGTAAGTGAGGACTTGTGTTTCCTATGGGAAAATTTGAGGAAGAAAAGATATAAAAACTCTGTCTCCTGTTTAAATAGAGATACTGAGTGGGAGGAATATGTTGCCAGGTGTATCAGTGCGGGTCTTGAGTTTGCAGGTGCTGAACTGCCAGCTCGAGGGTAAATACCACATTTGTGATGGTGAACGTGCAAAATGTTACCATAAAGAAAAGGTTTATCAGCTTGCTGCTGAACCACTGAGTAATAGAGAGAAGATAGTCAAAAGCACCATTAAGTAGATCATAACTTGAATAAATACAGTGTATACCTCCCAGCTGTAGCTGAGGTCTACTTTGTGATGCATATGACAAAGAGCTGTATGTGTTCCTCTTGCAAATAAACCAATGACCTGGACAGAAATTCTGAAGGAGCTATTGACCATTTATTTTGAAGGAAAACCATCAGTTGTCATCAATGGCAGCAGAAACAGTACAATCCAAGAATGAATCTTGCTTAAATCTGATGTGGGAAGGACAGGGCCAGGACTTTTGGTGGACTTTTGGAGGTCAACAAATAGAAGTTCCATCATCAGATGTGATAGATTTTTTCCTTCTTTTCCAGGCACCTAAATATCACTGGTTTGTCCTTAATTTCAAAGTCTTTTTCCAGATATATGTCCAACTGTTTGTAAGATAACAAAACCAGTACAAGTACCAAATGTTTTTTGGATGTGGAGGCCATTCCAGTTTTGATATTGCACATTGTTCAAGGAACCTCACCAACACAGATTATTTTTTTGAGCATGCAATTATTCTTCATCAGAAGACAATGTATCACAGTTTGAGAAGGAATAGCCAGAGGTACTCAGTCACAAAAGTTGCTGGCATTTTTGGAAGAAATTGAACCCTCAAGGGAAAATGTGGAGAATTTTCAAGGGAGTGTTTGTAAAAGGCTCCTAGATAAATTCAGAAATTAAACACATGTTGAAATTTCTGCAAGTGTACTTACTTGTTCACCTTTGTGCAGACTGATGGGAAAGCATATATAAGATCAACCACAAATATCCCTTGACTGCTTACAGCTGCCCAGCTGGAGTACTGAAGATGTCATTTCTCCCATTCTTCATACCTGAAGGGTTTTTTCACACATGCATATTCATATATATTTACACACAAACCCTGGCACCCACATTAAAGTCTCTTGGATCAGTATTTCTGTGTGGTTTTATTCCAGCTCTGGTTCTTTATATGTTTCTCTTGAGACACTTCAAAATCTGTGCAGGAGGTAGCTGAAACCTCCATAATAATAAGGTGTGATTAGAACTGATCTAGGGTTTGTGCTGAAGACGGTTATTAATTTCCTTCATGCAGTATAAGATGGTTTTTGTCCAAAAATTGGATGCTATGTGGAAAATGAACAACCCTAACAGAGTAGATGAAAGAGTTTAATCTGTTCCACTGGTGCTGAGGCTGTCCTGGTGTTTTGCCACTAGAATGCTGCATTCCAAAATATCTATGTCTAAATTGAATGTGTATTATGTATGCTAAAGTAAGAAGTAGCTTGTGGATTTTTATGTATGTGTAGTTGCAGGAGTGACAATTGAGGATAGGCTGTACAAGTTTTTAATCCTGAGGAAATCTTCAAATTACTGTGTTTGGGATATTTTGGGAGTGGTTTTTTCTTTGTTTGTTTTTTGTAATACATCTTCCTTCTGAGAGTCTGGGAGAGCAAGTCAGTCTTTGGCAATCCAGCAATGAAACTATTTTATGACGAGTATCACCATAATTTTATTTTATTTGTAGACTTATTTAATTCATCTTTCCAGTAGAACTAAGTGCTATGACTTAAACAACACAGGCATAATAATTTTATAATGCAAATTTTAATAACACTGATTCATATGTGGTTGTCTTCTTCTGGGAGGGAGAAGGTCATTAAGCTGTTGGAGTAGCTCAGTTATCTCATGCTTGGGAATTCCTTTCAGATGGATAATACAGATAAAAGACAGCAATTAGCAACTGTACTATCACCCTGATAGCCTGCTAGTAAATATCTGGGAATTATGGTTTCTACAAATGAAACTCAATGCAGACATTGAGTTTTCTCTGAAAACACCTCTGATGTTTCATTTTAAGAGGTTATCTCTAAGTAGAGATAACCTTTTAAAATACTGTAGAGTCAACAAGTGGAAAAATAAATTTAGGAAATTAAGTAATTTTACCTTCTTCTAGGAAAGGTTCCATTAAAGCACTGTCAATTTTAGAGTGAGATTTTCCCAACCAGTACTGCACAGTGGACTGTTTGTGAAAGTATACTATTAAATGATAAGCTGATTAATTTTTAGATTTATATGAAAATACTACAGATACTGAGATACTGAGATAGCTTAAACACAGGTGTGTTAAGTTTTGTAGAGGTTCTTACATTCCAGTGTTTCACAATCAGTTAGGATACTACCTGATATTTATAGCAATTCCTCTTGTTATTAGAAACAGGAAAAAGTTATGTAAAAACTGATGTGTGATATGAAGTGTTGCTGAGACTTAGTTAGAGTTGCTGGGCTTCTGTGGTGGATGGGCTGAGGAAGAGTTGGTGCTGTGTCCCTGCCGTGCTGAGCTGCTGTGTCCCCCTAGACAAGGGGAGTTGCCATCAACCCTGTATGAATCTCTTCGTTCCTGATGTTTGGTCTCATTATTTTTAAAGTGAGAGCTATAGAAACTCTCAAACACAGCTTTTTTAATAGTTTACATTAGCAACTGTCTTTTTTAGAGGCACCAATGCTGCTTTTGAAAATAAATTGTACAGAATTTGGGCTCGCGTACAGAAATTTTTGAAGACAGTGTGAAATCACCCTTTTACACACTCTAGGATTTGTGCTTCACAGAGCTCTTATGGCCCTTTCAACAGGTCTTGATGGAGGCCTGCCATGTTGAAATAATTTGCTCTTGCTACGGTGCCTAGTTTGGTTTTGCTCATGACCACTTCTTCTGGCAGTGTCCCTCCTGAGATAAATTCTAACCTGAAATGTCACTTTCCTTGTGGCTTTCATTTAAAGCTTTATTTGGAGCTGAGTTGGGATATCGTGGCAAAAAGGGGCAAGTAAAAAGCAGAACACATCTTAAATACTGCAAAATGCGTGATCTGTAAAAATACTCATTCGCAACTGCAGGGGTCATGTTGTTACTGCAGGAGGATATTCCTTTCCTGCAAACTGGGTTAGTGGAAAAGTAGAAGTGAATGTTGGAGGTATTCAGAGATTCCTGGGCCTGAGACACTCTGACATCCTTAGTCTGCTGTGGACAGAAGTTAGAATGGGACGTTCCTGGCATCTCGTTGAGCCATGGCAGTTGTCTTTATGGAACTCTGGTGGCACAGAGGCCATGGTTGTGGCCATGACTGTTCAGGCCTTGTCGTCTGATTAAGTAGTCTGGTTTTAAATCTTTGAGCCACAGATGAGTGTCCCAAACAAATTTTGTTACTGTAAAAGCTAAAATAATATTTTTTGCTTATAGAAATGAATTAAGGTAAAAGAGACAGCATATTCTATTCTGACAAGTCCCTTAGGAGATATTTAACAGGCTCCTTTGCTACAGAAGCACCAAGTGAAGGTTTTTGGCTGTGCTGAAAGAAAGCAAAGTTCTGCACCTCCTAGACAAACACATGGAAGAGTTGGACATTTGGTTCTTGTGGTATTCCACTCGTGGAAGAGTCTCAGTGTAGATGTGGTTTCCAGTTAGTGCTTCTTGGGTGCATCTCTTTTGAAATTACTGGACAGTTTGAACTTGTTAACCTGGATTTTGATATTTCTTACAGTATTCTTGTAGCTGAGAAATGGAAAGGTATATGCTTTGGAGGAGATTGTTTATCTTCCATTCCCTTTGTAGAGGGAGAACATTGATAGTGTTAAACTAATATAATTTAAAATTTCCGTACAGATATTGAGTCTTGAAATTTTTGTTTTTCTTTGTGGAGAGATAATTGGTAACATGGTATAGAATATCAAGTGAAATCCTGTGCATTGTTCAACGCCAGTGGTCCTTGTTAGATTTTCATTCTTCAGTGTTAATTCCACTGTTGTGTCTTTTTTTAAAGAGGTTTGATATAGTTCTTTGAGCAAAGACAGCATTGAGTGGTGCAGATAAGGGGTGATGCAATTTAATGTGCTGAGATTATGAATACAAGAAGAAGAAAGATGTTTCTTATTAATGTGAAAGAATTATTAACCTGAAAAGATTTAAGAATAAGCAAAACATGAGTAACTGGATTGGAGTAGGAGGGAGGAGAATGGAAGGAGATAGTACCTAATATCAGGAAATAGTAGGATAAGCTGAAGTTGTATAAGGTTGGATTGAATAATAATAAAAGGTTCCTGAGGTGAAGACAAGGAAGGAAGGGGTATACACAACTTCTCTTCTCACAGAAGAGGATAGGGTCTACTTTAATAGTAATCCAAGCAGGACCCAGAATTTGGATACATTGCTTCTGTTTTCCTAAAAATAATAATGTTTGTTATGAATCCAGAGACAGCAGGTGATAGCAGTGTGGGTATGGAAGAGGTTTTGCATTCAAATCAGTACAGAGGGAGATGGAGCAGAAAAATCTGGAAGGAACATAGCTCCAGAAAGCTTCCAAGATGTAGCTTGTGATGCTGAAGGCCTGTTGTTATTCTTCTCTAGAACAGGTAACAATTGGAGTTACTACAAGATGAGAGAAAAACAAGTTTTGAGTGTTACTTGAAGGACAAAGGTAGTTTAGTAAGGGCAGGATTTCAGAGGTAAAAACAGAATTCTTTTAGGGTGGAACAATTACTTTTTATAAAATATATTAGTCCCTGTGGTAGAAAGGGTTTGGTGTTGAGGACTCAGGATTATTTCTAGTTCAGCATTTCTTTTTACACAGCTACTTGATGTAGAAATGTACTGAACTTCCTGTAATTCAGGTAGGTGCTGCTGGTAGAGTTAAGACCATGTTCTTAGTAGCTTGCTTGCACTGAGTCTGCAGTCAGTCAAGTGAAGCAGGGTTTTCTGCTGTGGGCAACTCTGCTGGGATGAACCTGGCAGAGATCTTGGATCTGCCAAGAGAAAGGAGGTTCTCTTAACCTGGAACTTCCCTGTGTAAAGGTTTTGAGGAACTGCCTGGATGCTTTCTTGTCAGCAATCTTCTCTTGTATGTGTTCAGATCATTTCTTTCTCTACCATTTATGTGGGGGACCAAAATTCAGGGCTCCTAAGATACAGCTTTTGTGTTGGGTTTTGCTTGGAAGCCAGAATTCTAATAGTGTAATTAAGGATATGGTAAGTTAGCAGATTCTCACCTACTTGGTTTTTGTTTGCTTCAGATTTTGAGTTGGAGATACTTCTAAAATGGTCCTTAGTGGTCTTTCTGAGACAGCCAACTTGTGAGATGGTGTTAGAATTTTAATAAAGACCGTAGTTAATGGCTGATGTAGCTTGAGCCAGATAACCTGTGCTTATAATTTCTTTCAAAGTAAGAGCTGTTTTCTCTCCAAGGCACTTTAAAACAGTAGAGGTTTTTATCTGATCACACTGTAACTTGTGGGTCTGGTGTTGTAGCAGAAATCTTGAGGAACTTACCTGAGTAAAGTCAGATGTCTTTGTTCAAAATGTTGGGACTGTCAGCTGTCTGTTTTAGGCAGGCTTATACTCATGAACCCCAAGTCCCCAGGGGAGTTAGGCTGAACAACCCCTTAGGATTTTAGTGTTTATATTAGAAAGGTCAGACATTCAGTGCTTTTTGTATTGCTCATTCACAGTGTGCTGTAAATCAAAGCCATCTTCATGGTCACATCTACAAGGCCAGCATGGTTATTACTGTTATGTTGATTGAGAATTTCTCTTGTGCAAGAGAAGACCAAATTGTTGGAGCTTAGAATCTGTTTTGCCAAAGTCAAATACTTTTATTCATACAAACAGTCTTACTCTTTCAGTCAAAACCATAGCATTGTAATAAAAACATATATGCTGGACCGCAGGCTACCAAGGACCTCAGAAAGGCATTTCGGCTTCTCTTTCTTTGAAGTCACAAGATCTTGAAGCTGAGCTAGTATTTCCCTGGCCCCATAGATTAAGTTACCTATTATAAATACATAAAAGAGTTTCAGACAAATCTGTAGAATTTTGCTCATGATGTTGCAAAAGAAAGAATTTGTAAAGATTCTACTTTAGCAAGTTTCATTGTTCTAAGAATCTACTCAACATCCAAAACCAGGTTTTTTATCTTCTGTAGAGGCCTCCAGCAAGAAGACCTGCAGTCAGTGATCTATAAAAAAACCCCATGCTTTCCAGGCATTTAGGTCTTAAGGGCTGGAATTTTTTACTTTTGTTTCCCCTTATTTAATGGTCACTGATAATTTTCCACAAGTCACAGAGATGTGGGAGATGTTTGACTGTAGAGTGGAAAATTTCTTACCTGATAACTTTTAAGAATAAAATAGCTGCATCATCTTCAACTTTACTTCCTGTAGTTCAGCAACCAAGAAAAATGTTTATTTTTTCCATTCCTTTTTGAAAACTATTTAGCCAGATGGACATAGGTTGTCTGGTTGGTAGTAGAAGAGTGTTTCTAAGTCTGTAGTTTTGAAAGTGTGATGCAGCATTGGGTGGCTCTTCTAAGAGACCACTGAAGAGGAGGATTGTGGGGCTACGATATCTCTGAAATTTTAAAGAAGTGGAAAGAATATGATGCTCCATGCAATAATGAGAGATACAGCCAACAGGAGAAAATACTGGCAAGAAATTTTGCTTTTAATTGGTACTTTTAACTAATAGCTTGCACACACTGTTATCTTTAAGATTGTCATTTCCTTCAAAGCAATGTATTTAAAAGTCCAAATCGTTTGCACTCTAAGGATGGTTTCTGGATATGGCACTTTCCATCTGTGCTAGTAATTTTTTTATTCTGTTGTTGAAGAACTTAAAAGAAAAAACCCAAAGAACAAACAAAAAAACAACCCCAACAAAAACACTTTAAACCAAATTACCTACAGTGTCTTATTTGTACAATCTTCTATAAATGTCTTGTTTTGACATTACTAGCAAATTTAATTTGTTAGCAAAGCTTGTTGCATTACAAGTTTAAGTTCCTCAATAACCTTTTGTTTTTGGAAGATTGAGTCTGCTGCATTTTCCATTTGCATTCTTGTGCTTTTAGTGATTTAAAAATAGTATCTCAGTTTCACACATATTAATTCTGCCCTAATAGACAATAGCAGAAGTCACAAAATTTAAATTACTGAATACATTATAGTATTTTTATATTCTATATGGCAGAGGAAGTACAGCTTGTATCTTACATACTGAGTTTCATAACTTACCACAGGTACAGAAGTCTGCATATGTTAAATTACATACACATATCGTAGCAGAGTGGACACTTGGAAAACTTGAGTTCTCATCTTTGGTGGTGCTGTGATATTTGGTAGATCATAAAAACAGGTGCAGTTTCTTAGTTAAAGGTCTGTGTAAATGTTACCTTGTCCCTCCAGTGTTCAATATAGAGAGTTACTTCATCTTCTCAGTCTGTTATCTCCTGTAAAATTGGGACAATTACAGAGGTATACAGTATATGATTTGGGCATCAGCTGGAATAGGCACTGGATTTGAGGTGATTTAAATACAATATATTCTGAAAATAGCCTATATAATAGCTACAATATTAATCTTTTAATGCATTTAATATGGTAGAATGTCTTTCTAAGTTGCTTGAGGGAGGATCAGATTATGCAAAAATATAGCTGTCATTATTGCAACCTTGAAAGTATGACTGCGTAGTATATGAAAAAAACAAAACCAAAAAAACCCCACCAAAAATCAAACCAACACAAAATAACCAACCAAAACCAAAATAACCAGCATCTCCACCCCACCCCAATGTGGAAAAAAAATTATAAATATTAATTGCATATAAACTCTTCTCAAATTTCATGTGTAATTTCCTGTCATTGCATAACTCTCACTATTGACCATTTCTTGCTTTATTGTTACATTTTTAAAGAAATCCCTTAGTTCTGAGGTCATCTTATACATATTAGTGTTCTTAAATATTAATGAGTTATTTTAAGTGGTTTGTTGCATTAATATAAATAAAGGTAGTAATAAAATTTAAGTTGATCCATGAAGATAGGTATTTATTTCATAGATGGCATTGTCTGGATCTCTAGCATTTTGAGGATGTGTAACTGAGCAATGTAACTCCAAGTCAATGTTTTTGCATGGGTCTATATTAAAAGAAAATTATGTATTTTTTTTCCTGACTGTTTATTCAGGGATTTGATAGAAAAAAAATCAGCATAGGGTTTTGAAAAAGATGAAGGCATCACAGGAAACCATAGAGTTGTGTAGGAAAGGTATTTGGGTAAAAATGTCTTGAAATATAGTCTTACTGTGCAACCTCAATTTGTCTGAAGCCCTAGTTGTTAGCTGCTGTTGTATTGACTTAATTTTCAATATTTAGCTCTTAACTGTGATATCTCTTTGTGAAAGTTACTTTGTTCCTAATGTTTAAAATCTGTTTCCAGGCTGCAAGCTGCTATATAAACAAGACTTTGCAAGACGGTTAGGACTGAGATGTGTTACTTGTAATTACTGCTCACAGCTGTGCAAAAAGGGAGCAACTAAGGAACTTGATGGTGTAGTGAGAGATTTCTGCAGTGAAGAGTGCTGTAAAAAATTTCAGGACTGGTACTACAAGGCAAGTAACTCAGAATTTTTGACGAGAGCTCCACAATTAAAAAAACCAAAAATGCACATGTGAGGATATCTCAAGGACTGTGCAGCAAATATGGCTTACTTCAGCAAAGCATTTGCTATAGAATAAGCAAATGTATTAATCTCATAATTTCATTTTTTGTAGATCTTAGAGCAGCATTTCTATCATCTGATTTTATTAATTCGTTTGGCAAGGAAGTCTTGAGTTACAGAAAATAAAAAAATTAGTATGTATATTGTTACTTTGCAATTCCAATTTTTTCTCAGTTAATGCCACATTTTTCTTGTCAAAACTTCTTTAATGTGTATTCAGAATGTTGCAAACACTGTTAGTAGCAGCTGGATACCTTGAGTTCACTGACATTAGCAGAGTTTTTCTTGTTCCTGTTTTTGCCTCCTTTTTTGCCTTTTCCCTTCTCTCACAGTTTGAACTGCAGAGGCTTTGATTGTTCAGTATTTCCCAGTGGAAAGGATGCCAAAGGAAAAAGCAAGACCAAATGGATTTCTAATAACAGTTTAAATCAAACAGATAGCATCTATTTCTAAGTCTCTGGAAGCTTAACTGCCTTGTGAAGCACCAGCAAAGACTTCACAATAAGAGTTTTTTTGTTTACATTTTTTGAAAGGAAAAGATGAAATTGGACTGGGTTTAACCTGCGATTAGTGCCATGGATAAAATATTTGATGTCTGGTGTGAACGTCCTGGAAAGCTACACTGATAATTTCAAAACAAGAACTACACTGTGGATGCAATTGCAAAAAAGACAGTACAAAATTCATCACCGTACCAAAACTCTGCACACAGCCTGGAAGGCAGTAAAAAACTTGAAGTGTTAGAGGGCTAGATACAAGTCCTGTAATTCAAGATGATCTACCTACCATAAAAGAACTGAATATGAAGAAATATCTGATATTTTGGAATGTCTGGTTCCAGAAATGTTACAGCCACACACTGTAAATTCTTTATTTTGAGTAATGTATGTAGGGTCTTATTTGACATTCCTAAAAGAAAACTTCTGAAGACAACAATGTGTTTCTTTTGTCTCACATGTAAATAGGGTGACAGAGCTTGGCTGCAAAGTTCTTAACTGAAATACTAACTTCATACAGTCATATTTAATCTATCTATATGCCTTAAAACATAGGGTGTGAGATTAAATTTTTCACTGTGAAAGAAGTGCCTTCTGGTAGAGAACTTAAATCTTTGGTGTGCTTTAGAAATCTTTTGATGATTCAGCAAAGAATATAGTCTGGAGGCGTGCGTACCAAACTACTTTAATGTACCTAAGCTTCTGTGGAAGCTTGTGCTGTGATTCAGCTTTGAGAACCACTTGAAAACTTGGGCTTCACATTATCCTGATTCATGGGATAAGGTAATAACTGGCCCATGAAGTCTGCATAAATGCTATTGGTACTGTGTCACAGCAAAGTTAGATCTGATGTCATAAAAAGGCAATTTAAACAGATTTGCTGGTAACTTTTGACATTTGATAATGTTGATGTGTTAGATACTTCTACTTTTTGAATGTTACACTTGCTAGTGTAACTGGGGTTCCAATTAAGAATTATTAATTGTAATTTTTTTCAAGTGCTTCTTAAAGCCTTAATGCAATTGAGTTTTGGTTAAAAAAGCTTGAGATTTATTACATGGGAAAGACATATAATAGGTTTTGGGAAATTGTGTCTTTTGCTAAAATTCTCTTTTTTATTTCTTTGCATCCTTGCTGATAACTTCTCCCACTTTATGGAAGTTACTCCAGATGCCTTAGGTCTGGTAGTGCATTGTTAGCTCAATATTCTTACATAGCCAAAATAGACAATGATCAAAACATGGGAAGACAGAATAGATAAGGACCATTCTTTGAATTTGTACTTCATTAGCTGTTTTGTCTGTTAGCTTCTTAAAAGAATAGTTACATATGTATGAGCTTTGTCTCATTTTGCAATGTCCAGTGTTATTTTGGAGTTTCAATGAATGTATACATGAAGAGAATAAGTAGCAATAACTCAGTAATGTTTTAACACCATCATTGTGTTCATTAAACAAGTGTTTGTCTCCATCTTCTTTGTCTACTTTTTTTTATAGACACATCTTTCTCATGTAGTATTATCTGGAAAACATTGTAACCTTTTAAAATAATCAAGTATTGTGGGAGCACTTCTCTGAATGCCACAATTCTCTTCTCAGAAAGCCCAAAGAAGTTAGCATAGTAGAAACACAACAACTTATGTAGAAGTATTAAAAGTTCATTAGACTTACCTAGGTAACAGTCATTTAAACCTAATATGAGGCAGTGAAATGTAAAAGAATAGTTTTAGTCCTGATTTAGTTGTTGGACAACAGCTGCACTTGGTGCCAAGTTCTGAGGAAATTTCTACTCTTTGGTTCCATGCACCTCTAAGCCAAGAGGCAAAGTTGTAGGTGTCTTGAGGTTAGCTCTCTAAGTTTTTAGAGCTCCTCCTGTAAAATTACAGGCAATGGTTTGGATGTTAATCCAGAAAATGCCTGGGAAACGTCAGTATAAATCTTTAGGTAGCCTGATGTTTGATGACAGTTTCAATCATTTAATTAATTAGAGCATTGAAATTACCTTTAAAAAGAGTATACAGTTCTGAGAACAGCACAGAAATCTGTTTCTTTAAATACACACTGAGAAACATTGGTGACAGGACTGCAGCTGAAGTACTGTCTGGTTCTCCACTGTAGCCTCACAGGTCACACGAGGCCACAGTGGAGAATTGATCAGACTCAGCGTGTGCAGTGATGGCTCTGTGTTCAGTGGGGGTCAGGTGTCTGCAGCAAAGAGGAAGGAGGAGGTGGGGAACTACAGTCTGAGGCAAGGAAAAGTCACTGTGGCTGGTGAGCTCAGCAAAGATTGTCAGCTGTGGTAGAATTTGAAAGTGGAGCTAGCATTAATCGAAATGGTAAAGACAGCAAGACAGCCTTGTGGAATTTCTGTTGTTGGAATTCAGCCGTTCTCTGGTTAGACATCTCAGCCTCCAATAAGTACTCTTTCAGAACAGCTGATCTTCTTTTATACTCACTCTCAGGGAACAGCTTTTGCTTCCTGTTTACTGCAATTGAAGCTGGAATAGACAGCTAAGATTAGGTGAAGTTAATAGCAGTCCACACCATTGGAGAACATTAGGAACAGTTGATGGAGGAATTAAAAATGTAAGTAAAAGCCCCACATATATAAATTTTATTCTTTAACTCAAATTTGGGGCAAACATTAGTGATTTACACTAATCACCATGCCCATTTGAACAAGTTGAAGTAATGGGAAAAGAAATGTACCAAAAAGCAGTTAGGAGTGGCAAAAGACTTGTGCCGTGCAAGCACAGCAAGCAGAGAGGGGCTTTTTGGAACACAGAGATAAGCAGACTTGAGGCAGGTATTTTGGAGATTCAATTAACATTTAGTGCTACTATCCCAGGTGAAAACAAATGAAAAGGGGAAGAAAGAAAAAATCATGAAATATCCCGAAAATCTTTAATTCATTTTCACTTTCAATAAATTTGATGGTCAGGGAAGTGGGTGAGCAAACAGCAGGAAACTTCAGTGCATGGAATGGTGTATAAAATTGACTGTAAACAGAATTATGGAAACAGTAGAATTCAAGTGTAGTAAATGTAGAGATGAGAAGTGAAGCATCACTATAAAAGAATCCCATGTTTCCTGAGGAGTAGTAATTTCCATGCAGAAGCAAACCGATTTTTTTTTAACCTAAAGAATTTAGTAGAAGCCTAGGAGAGACAATAATATGCTTTTTCAAAATGAAAAAGGAAACCAGGGGAGGGAGAGAACAGTTGCAGGAATGAGGCAATCACAGAATAGTTGGGTTGGAAGGGACCTTTATGAGGCTGAGTAGTCCCAACACATCTGCAATGAGCAGGGACTTCTTCAATGAGATCAGGTTGCTTGGAGTCCCATCCCACCTGACCTTAAAAGTTTACCTATCTATAACCTCTCTCGGCAATGTGTTCCAGTGTTTCACCCTCATTCTGAAAAACTTCTTTCTTCTATCTAGTCTAAGTTGACCCTTTTTATATCTAATCTTAAGCTGACCCTCCAATTTTAAACCATTTCTCCCTATCCTATCACAACAGACCCTGCTGTAGGAAGGCTGTAGTTGCTGGATTTGACAAGATTTGACCCCTTTTTCTTTCTTTGAAGGAGAGAAAAGTGAGCAGAAAGTGGTGCTTTGATAGTCAAGCAGCGTGCAGCAGGTCAGAATAGATGGGCTTTTCTGTACGTGAGTCAGCTGTCATTCTTAATCAGTGTTAGGTGGGTTTGAGATTTAAATTTAGAGTGAATTGTACCTTTTTTTTTTCCCTACTGGTATTTCAGTCTTTTGGTGGCTTTGGAAGTTGCACCTGCCTTAAAGGTGTGAATTCACAGCTTTCCTGAACTGATGAAATCTACAGTGTTTTGGCAACGTTCTATCTACATATATTTTATCTTCTTCCCCACTCCCTTGTAAGAATAAACCTTACTTGCTCTTTTGTCCCACTGAGGTGATCTGCAAAAGGAACTGTGGATCAGCATCAGTGGAAAGTCCAAGTGACAAATGTAATAAAAATTGAGAGAGGATGGGGATATGCAGTGCTGTAAGGCCTCTGACCTTGTGTGCTTTACAGGTGCATAAGCACTGCTGCTGCTACCTGCACAGAGACGAGAAATACCCGTTCTTCCAGGGCCACCTGATGCTTAGTGTGAGGTGATCTTGAAGCTGCAGCTTCAATTGCTCCCAATTTAAGCTGTTTGTACTGTTAGAAAAGAGCCTCTCTATGTATCATCTTTAAATACTTGAAAATTACAACTGAGAGCCTAATTTCTTACACTGCTAGGGTATGGTATTACACTGTTCAAATACAGAGAAGAAATGAAACATTTAATTATTTTTAAAATTGGAACTAATTGGCCTGTTCATACTTTTTTGGAGCCACAAAAACTACAGTTGGACTTTGTTTTGTTTTGTTTTGTTTTGTTTTTTTGAGCCATCAGAGCCTCGTGCATAACTGCAATGTTGTGTATGGTTTTATGTATTAATGTTTTATGTTGCATATATTATAACGTCCCTCTTCCTCTCCTGGCTATATTCTTAGATTGACTTACTTTGGATTCCTGAGCATCTTTAAAGTTTTTAATTTTTTAATGTCTGCTTTAGGATAGAGGTTGCGGACAATACCAAGGCAAGCTGTAGTGCTTACTGGAAGATGTGAAATTGAGGCTGCCACTGTTCAGATAGTAATTTATAGCATGGCAGATGAAATGCAGTAGAATCTATTCTGGAGAAGAACATTGCCTTAGTAATGCCTCATTAAATTAACATGCAAGTTCATGAAGGATATATTACTTAAATGTTTGAGTTTCCAAGTTACATGCTAACTAAATTTTGGGGGAGTCCTCTTTTTTTTTGAGAGCAAATGTTGTTTATAAATCATAGAGAAACTTGGATGAACTAAAGAATTGGAATTTAAAATTGTTGCCAAACTACTAAAGTAATGGAAATATAAAAAACATTTATGCTAATTTGATACCTGGAGAAGTGATTCTTTTGGTGACTTTTAAAAACTTTTGATTCTTCTTTAAAACAAACATAAAAAGCCTGCCAGATCTTGAAAGTAGAAAAAATGGCTTGTGTTTGTCCTCAGTTCAATAGAGTCATTAAGGAGCCTAACACTTTCTGCTTTTGTTTTGCAGAATGCTTCAATGAAATTAATTAAAATGCACAAAATTCTTTTTTTGATGACTCTTTAAAAGTGAGCTTTTTTTTTTTTACATAGTGACAAATGACTAAAGCAAAGCAGATTTATTCTGGGTGCTAACCCCCAGTAAACAGTTGAAAGGGAAGGGAGCTCAACTGTTGTTCATGAGCGAGACTTACCTGTATGGTGGTACTGAATCGTCAGTACTCCTAAAATGCAGCATTGTAAAATGTAGCAATAATTTTTTTCCCAAGGCCTGTTTAAAAATGTGGAATCTCCTTTGCCTTAAGGCTGTTCGGTGTGACTGTTGTAAGTCGCAAGGAGCCCTGAAGGAGAAGGTGCAGTGGCGCGGCGAGATGAAGCATTTCTGCGATCAGCACTGCCTGCTCCGCTTCTACTGCCAGCAGAACGAGCCCAACCTGGCCACCCAGAAAGGGCCTGAGAACCTGCACTATGGTAGGTGCTGCTTCAGGGCTGCACAGGTGCCAAGCCAGAAGCTTCCTTTCAATGAAAAATTGAAAGCTGCATGAGTTATTTATTTGTTGTAATAAATTGTGTTAGGTGTTATCTTTTTCTGTGTTATCATCAGAGCTGTTGTCAGCTGTTATCATTGAGCTGCTCTGGGTTAAGTGTAATTTTAGTGCTGTATCGTCGTGGGAAGAGAAGATGTTTTCCTCTTTTGTTGTGCTCCAGTTTGTCATTATTTGCTCTGTGGAAACATTTCTCAAAATGCCTTTTGGTCACAGAGAACAGATGCACTAGGAATGAAAAAAAAGAAATTAATTAAATGGAATGAAAGGAAAATAAGTGAAATGGAAGTGAAAATACAATGAAAGTATCTAGATATGAGGAATACATTGCTTTTTTTCCCTTTCTGTTGGCAGTAGGTACTGTGTAAATTTGCTCAAGGACATGCAATACATGTTTGTGTGGTTTAAGTGGGAAGTCAGGCAGAGTTCAAATAAACCAGCCTTTAAATTAATGCAATTATACCAGCTCAGCTACTTTGTATAGCCATTTTCATACTTGAATGTTTTGGTGTTTACTTTTCTGAAAGAGGCTGTATTCACATCTGACTAGAGCATTGATTTATCATTTGCCTTTGTGTGAGGCTCAGTACTGGAGTGTTGAGGGAGTTCAGTAGGGAGATGTGCATGAAGGAAAAGTCTTGTGTGCAGTTCTCACCTGCAATATGGTTCTAATGAGTTCTCTTGATTTAATGTTATATTGATGACAGGTGTTATCTTGAGCTGCTTACTGAAATTTGCTTTGATTGTGAAAAAGGAAAAAAAATTCTAAAAATGTTTCCTTGTACTTTTAGATCAGGGCTGTCAAACTCCCCGGACAAAAATGACAGTAAGTACATATATTTAACACACTCTTATATCTAACTCTGTCTCTCTGACTCTCTCTCTCTCTCTGTATATATACAAAACATAATGAGGTGTACTTAAAATGTGAGATCCCAGTGAATTAGAGGGATGCTATTAAAAACCAAAAATCAGTGTCTTTGAATGATCCTAAGCTAAATTTATAAAGCTTTTTGGTCTTTTTCACATCTGTAGGTGAAATAAAAAATTCAAATATTCATACTTTCTTTTCAGTGTCTTCTGGGAAACTAAATCATCAACCATGTGTTTTACATCTATAGTGCATATAAATGTTGCTTAAAAGTTGATCAACACACTATGTGTCTTATTCGTGTGTTTAGACTAACTAGTGTATTTATTGAGTATAGAAAAGGAAGAGAATTTCACTGTCCTGTTGGAATATTAAGGTGGTAGCTCAGCTTTAAAAAGCTGAAAATAAATCTTCAGTTCTTAAATTTTATCCTTCCCAAGAGAAGAATTCTCCAGGTGCTCAAGATCTGATTGACTTTGTTACAGAGTAGGGAAGCAGAGCCTTTTGCAGGATCACTGTCTGGAAGGGTGGGGATCATCAGTGGAGCAGCAACCTTCATCATTCTGAGTTACAGTTTTTCTCTACTTGTCAAAAATACTACTATTAATATTATTTTCTGTTAGCTTAGTGCATTTTGTTTGAAACTTAGTTTTGTTTTGATTTGTTTTTTGCATGGAAGGTCTGAGAGAATTGCCTTTTAAATGCAAATAGGCTTTAAAGATAAATCTTAGATGTAAGTGAAAAAGTGAAAGTTTTTGATGACAATATAAATACATGTATGAGAAACAGAAAATTGCTTAGGTAACTAGAGACATCAGACAAGCTAAGCTGTCATGTTAAAAACTTTCAGTATTTTATGGTTAATGATGTTAATTCAGTGATGTAAAGATCATGTCAAAGCTATGTGTGATACAGTATTTTTTAAATACATTTTAGGGAGTGTACACCTGGTAGAGCATTTTGCTTTTCTTGGGACTGGGCTTTCTTTCCCTATCTAAATGGACATATGGGGGTAGTCTTCCTATATATGACCAAATAAAACTGAAAGTTTGTTTCTCAAATCAGGTTCTAAAAGAGGTACAAAAACCATGTCTGGAACAAGAGGGATTTTTACCTCTTGACCATAAGATGCAGTTTGAACCTTCTAGGATGTTCCCAGGTTACTTATTGTCACTGTTGCAGAGCCAGCAGGGGGAGCTCGAAGCTCATACTTTAGGTAATAAAAAAGCATTCAGAGAATTTTTATTCAGAAAATAGTCATCTTTGAACTGTGGCATAATTCAAGAAGATCTAAAGTTTGTGCATGCTGCTCATAATGAACTTTTTTACAGCTAAAATTATTTTTTATGTTATAAAATTGCTTAAATGGCACTTTCACTTAAAGAAGCACGTTTTAAAAAGTGTTTACCGTACCTTCAATTAGAAAAAAAAAAGGAAAATGAGCCAGAAGTCCTAGCCCTCCTCTCATGATCCTGGGGCAGTGGTAGCTCAGTACTAGGAATGTAGAATAGCTTGCAATTTTAGAGTAATAGTTGGTGCTGCTTTGTTATGTTTCTGTGAGCTGCTTCTTCGGTATCTCGTTTATGAAAAGTATCAGCTGATACATTAACACAAGAACTTTGTGTTGGAATCAGTGTGGTCCAAAGCACCTTCTCTTATTTGCTTGTCTGCAGGGCTCAGCTCCACCACCTTCTCCAACACCTAACAGAGAAATGAAGAACAAGGCAGTTCTTTGCAAGCCTTTGACAATGACAAAAGCCACGTACTGTAAACCTCATATGCAGGCAAAATCTTGTCAGACAGGTAACTCCTGAACTGTGCCAGAACTAATTTCCTCATTGCAGCTTTTTCTTAACTATTACTGTCTTTTAACATATTGCAAATATTCTGATTTTTTTCTCACTAAATGGCAGGTGTAAAATATATTTAAATACCTGGCAGTATTTGCCTTTTTCCTTTTTCTCTTAATAGAAGATGAGTGGAAGAAAGAGTATGTCCCAGTGCCTATTCCTGTACCAGTCTACGTTCCGGTGCCTATGAATATGTACAGTCAAAATGTTCCTATTCCTACCACGGTTCCTGTTCCTGTAAGTGAGACTTCAGCTTCATTTTAAAATTGGCATCTCTTCATGTGCTTGTATGGGACCACCTTGTGCTGGTTGTTCTCTTCTTGGTCCATCTAAAGGATTGCAGGGTGCTGCAGGGCTATTTATTGAAAAAGCATTGGATTCCCTGATTGTTCTTTAGGACCTGCCTGTCTGCTTCCAGTGTGAACACTTTGTGCCACTGGGATTTTTAGGAACAGTTCTGAGTGATACTGCTGAATATGCTGAATAAGCCTTTAGCAGCAAGGTTTGTTCTTGTAATAAGGAAACTGAAAAGGTTGTGTTGGGAATGGATGGCAGAGTGGGATAAACAGCGGGAAAAAACAAGCCACTAAAACAAGATGCTGATTTGTTCAAACTGTTGGTCTGAGGTTACAATCAGACAAGTTTGAAATTCCAAAGACCCTTCTGTTCTTTCTTTGACCAGCTTTTTGTCTTTTTTTTTTTTCCTGTGTCCTTTCCCGCTGTCCCTTCTGTTCCTAGCTCCTTCATGTTGGGTTTTTAACCTGTCAGCACTTTTTGTTAGTTCACACTAGAGTGACTTGTTTCTAATCTGTATCAACTCTGTCTTTCAGAAGAAGAGTATAGATTTTTTTTTGGTTGTTGGTTGCTTTATTGTGGCATTTTTTCTTTTCTAATTATCTCTGCCTCCCTGTCTGCACAGGTGCCAGTTCCAGTTTTTTTGCCCACTACTCTGGATAGCACTGAGAAAATCCTTGCAGCAATAGAAGAGCTGAGGGGAAAAGTGCCTGGAGATCCTCTGGAAGCTGAGCTACTGAACTTGTCTGGGGTGGTACCTGAACATGTTGGAAAAGCTGAAGCTTCTGATGTGGCCAGTGAGTTTCCTGATGAGTTTTTGACTGTTTGGAATGCTGGGGGATGTCTGTGACTAGAATGATTTGGTTTGGTTTTTTATTTTAGGGAAAGTTTGAGTACAACAGTGCAGTCATTGAAGTCTAATATGAAGTTGTATTGTACTTTAATGTCAGATGGCAGCTAAGTACCACACAGCCACTCACTCAGTTCCCTCATTCCTGGTGGGGAAGAGACTTGGGAAAAAAAGTAAACCTTGTGAGTCAAGAACAGTTTAATAATTGAAACAAAAATAAATATATTACTAAATATACTCATAAATATACAACTAAAAGAGGGGAGAGGGAAGAATAAAACACAAGAAGGCTAAGTGATGCACCATACAGGTGCTCTCCACCCACTGACCCAGCCTGTTCTTGAGCAGCAATTGGTGGTTCCCAGCCAACTTCCCCAGTTACATACTGAGCACTGTGTGTCCAACACCCCTTTGGACACTTCAGCTCAACTGTTCTGGACATGCTTCCTTTCAGCTTCTTGTGCATTCTGGCAAAACCTGGGAAACTGAAAAGCCCATGATTTAGAGTAAGCACTACTGGGCAACAACCAACACATTATTCTCATAATAAAAATTTATATCCGAAGATCCCACATACTTTCTACTTTGTAGTTTTAGTTTCTCAGTGCCCATGTCTGTTTGCTCTTCTTTCCTGGCTCTGCTTGCCCAACTCTTCAAGTCTTTCCTGTGTCTTTCCAGGAAAATTTGCCTTCACTCAGATGAAATTTTGAAGGTTTTTTCCAAGCTCTTTCAACAGATTTCTGAAAGGTTGTTGACAAATTACATGCATTTAGACTTTGTGCCTCGTTATGTAGGAGGCCAGTGGAGCTGCAGTCCTGGGAGGCTTACTGTATTCTGATCTGTTCTTCTACTAAAACTGCACATTTCTGGTAGCACTGCAAGGTTGTCATTTTCAGTTTCTTGCTGTCTTTTGTGAAGTACAGCTAGCTAAATGAGCAGATGTATGGGATCAGAGCTTGCTCACTTACAGAGGACTGAATTTGGAGCAATCGGTGTTTGCCAGAAGCTGGAGAGAGTTCCAGCTTTGTTTCTCCCTTTCTGCATGCCTTATTTGAGAAACAGATCCTACAGAAGCAGAATTGAAAGTCTGTTCTGTTGTGACAGGATCAGGTAGGAAAATAGACAGCTAGTTTTGGCAAGATTGTTTGAGTTCTGGGATTGGTTGATAAGATCCTGGTTCACCAGTATTTGATTTCCTATACATGTGCTTTGCTGACTCACCTTCATGGAGAAGAACAATGGGCTAGTAAGTATGTTTTATGTTTGAAGGAAATCAGGTTGGAAAAGTAAATACAAGATACCAAGAACAAGAAAATGTAGGATGGTAATGAGCAGAACAATCAGTTTTAGAACAACTCAGCTTCTAAAGTTGTAGATCTGCTCCATTTGGCTAATCCATGTGTTGGTTAAAATAATGATTTTTTTTTTCCTTTTGTTTTAAACAGGTGTGATAGTTGACTCAAATCTCCTAAACTCAGAGTCACGGACAAGTTTGCCTGATGTTCCATATGAGCCAGACCTTGATATTGAAATAGACTTTCCAAGAGGTAATTCTTCTGTGATTTTAATAAATACTGTGACACTTTGGGCAGCCCTTGTACCTTGTTTAATCATCCTTTCAGAGGAGCTTTATTTGGTTGCAGGATCCACCTGACTCACTGACTACTGTTAGGTAAAACTTTGCCATGCCTTTGGGGGCATGGATGGGGGACTTCTGAATTAGTTCTTCCATCTTTCTAAATACAGTATTTGAAACAATGCAAAGAAAAGGGCAAGTTAACCATTCACAGAGAACTTGGGTGCATTATTTGTTTTGAGCATGGATTTAGGAGAGTTGTTTTGAAGGCTCAAGGACTCAGATGGCATGTGTCATGGAAAACATAATGAATGAATTCTTCAATTTCCAGGTATTTTCATGGTTTAGAGAAATTACTAAGGAGTCAACTTCCCACTCAAGTTTGTTAGAAAATTGGCAGGCAAGTTGGCGTGCTACACACCACTTGTGTTACCTTTCAATATCTTGGTAATGTCCATATCAACATTTGAAGTGGTAGCATTATTTGAATTAGCAGGAAAAAATCACTGCTTTGGGACCTTTCTTGAAAGAAACTCTTGATGCTATCTAGTACAATTTCTACCAGTCTACAGAATGCATAGAACAGTGTCTGTTTCCTTACACCATACCCCAGCCAATCCAAGATCCAAGAAAGCTTCTGGCTGTAGTTACTGTCCCTCTTTCAGAGCTTCTGTTGGACACAAGACACTCATACCTCAGCTGGGCAGGTTTTCTAGGAGCTGACAGGCTCCTTTTGTGCTGAAGACTACTTCTGTCTGCAGTAGATGTCCAGTTTTCTCTATGCCTAATTTAAAGACAAAGCCTGGGGATTAGGCTGACCTTAATCTTGGGAACTTCACCAGTCAGATGCATACTGGGTTTCTAACCCTCTTTTTAAGTGAGGCTGGGTGCATGAGAAAGAAAAACCATAGAAGAAAAGAAATAAGCAAGTTGGAGTAGTAAGTAGCAGCAGTTTGTAAGAGGCATTGATTACATTGAAGTGCTTCTGAGATAAGATTCTTGGTGGTATCAGGAGCAGGACTGCTTTTGAGTCTGGGGCAGAGTTCTGAAATCTCTGCATGTAAGTGGTATTTCATCTGCTCCAGTTGGAAAGCTGTCTTGAGAAATAAGGTGGTGAAATCAGATTATCAGAAGAGTGTTCAATTTTGAGTGAAAACATTCTTTGATGGCTAAATGAGGGATGAACCATCTTCAATAAAGTAAATGAAGGTGGGACTTGGAACACTACATCCATTCATATGTTGTCTCATTCCTCCCTGAAATAGAGTCCTCAATCCTACCTGAAATGTTAAATAAACAGTATTTTGAGTATTGCCATACATCTGCTTGCCAAACTGAACTGTAATATCCATCATGAGCTAGACCTCTACCACTTGTATAAGTCTAGACTAAACCAGTTTCACTGAAGGAGTTTGCCTTCTGATTCTTAGTGTTTTAAACCAAGTGTGATGTGCTACAAAAAAATAACAAAACATGTATAGAAATCATCTAAATTCATGAACAAAACTAAGTTAATTTGTATTTTTTCCAGTCAAAGCTGCTCATTCTCACCATACCTAAGAATTTTTGATACCAAAGACAGCCTGGGCAGAAAACATTATGTAAGAGTGTACAGTAAGAAATTCCACCTTTGCAACTTCAGATAATACTTGAAATGTTGAGCATTGCATACTCTGAAACCTACTTTGAAATAAACTATTTGACAGCTTTGTCTTAGTTTGAATATAAAAATAGGTTTGTTTTGTCTTACCAAAATCCAGTATTTGGTTGTTTATTTGTGTGCCTTTGTGGCATGCATAAAAATAAACTCCTTATGTTAGGGCACACCAATATAGGTAATTGGTTTTTTTCAAAGCAATGTTATTTAAAGGACATTTAGAAATAAGTTTCTGTTAATGTATTTTCAGCAACTGAGGAGCTGGATACAGAAAATGAGTTTTTGTTACCTCCTGTTTTTGGTGAAGAATATGAGGAACAGCCCAGGCCTCGGTCCAAAAAGAAGGTAATTTTTTCATGGTATTAAAAATATCAAGAAAAGCACAAAAAATTATGTAGGAAAAAATATCCTTTTTATTCTTTTTCTGATAATGATTTACAGCGTGTTACTATCTACTCATACCTAATATCCTGTTTTTATGACATACATTAATACATTTAAAATAATAAAATTTTTTCAGTGGTATGTCTGTTGCAGATAACTGTTGGATTTGATAGGAGTGTGATTTGTAAATTCTGATCCTGTTTTTGCTTCACAGTGGCAGAACTGTTATGGAATGTGCCACTGTGTATACACCTACAGTATTCTTAGCAATCCTGTTTTACCTTCTACTTTGAACAAAGGGGTCTTGGTTTAGTTTGGTGGTAAAATAGAAAAACATTGGCATTACCAACGTTTATAATGGGAGCCATACCATATAAAAGAGTTTAAAATTTTTTTTATTTGCTTGTAATTTTCCTAGATTTTATTTTTAGCCAATCTTAGTTTAGACATTGGATACAAATTAGCCATAGTCTTATATTTAGAAGGACACTACCAAGAAATAGTTTCCTATGCCTGGCACAAAGCTGAAATGGTTTTGTTCCAATAATTGCAGTAGATATTGCAGCTTTAAAAAAAACCAGCCAAGTTCTACTAAAGCTTTCTGATAATAAATGGGTCTTTCTAATATCAAATCTGGAGTAAAATAATATTTTTAAAATATTAGTAAAAATAGTAGTAAAAAATATTTTAAAAAATAGCTTTTGCTATTATGCACTGGATATTATCACATATGCACTGCTAGGCATGCTTTAATCTGGATCCAGTGCTGCCTTTTCCATGGGCAAAGGGTTCATTTGAGGAGTGGAGCCTTGTGACACAGATCTGTCACATCTTCAGCTCCCTGTGCATGGACACGCTGGAGTTGTGTGTGAAGTGCAGTGTGCCCTTTGGCCTGCAGCTGGCTGTGCCAGGTGCTGTGTCCCTGCTGGTGTCCCTGCTGTGTCCCTGCTGGTGGCCTTACCCTGTGTGTTGCCGTGGCAGGGAGTGAAGAGGAAAGCCGTGTCGGAGTACCAGGCGCACGATGACAGCTCCGAGAACTCCGAGTGCAGCTTTCCCTTCAAATACGCCTACGGGGTGAACGCCTGGAAGCACTGGGTGAAGTCCCGCCACACAGACCAACAGCCTCCGGAGCTAGAGGAGCTGAAATCAAGTAAGTATTGCCAAAAATCTGCCATCCACTTCTGACCTGCTAGGGATTCTGACCTGCTTTTTGTGTGATTCTCAGCTGGAATTTTTGATCGAATTTTTCTCATGTCCCTCATGTTTCCAACATGACTGAGATTATTTTACCACAGAGTTGCCAAACTTTTTTTCTTCTAGTCTTTTCTGTTTGGTTCAAAATGCTGGGTCACACTTCTCGTGAAAGCTAGGACAGCACCTTCTTAGCTATTCTGATTTTCTGCGACTATTTTAATTTTTTGTTTGCATCCTATTTTTCTTCATATTCTAACTCACTTCAGGGCTCACACTGTTTCTGGGCTTCTAAATGGCAAAGGAGGGACATCCTCCTACTCTTTGTCCTTAAGGAGATCTTTCTCTGAGGCTGGATTACCTGGCTGTGGAGCTCTGGCACAAGGTGGCCTTTGATCCCCTGGAGCCATGCTGCTCTTTCTGCAGCTCTCCTCTCTGTACACATTTGTACTATATGGGAAAAGGGGAATTGTTACTCCTGCTGTTCTTCAGCTCCCACATGCATCTCAGCACCCTTGTGTTGTGCTCTTGGGTCTTTGGAAACGGCTGTTTCCCTGAAGGTGCCCCTCTACACCACTGGCTTCACTTCAGCATCTTGGGCTGCCTCTGTGTCATCCTGAGCTGTGCATGACAGTACATTTATTAGCAGGTGTTACTGCATTTGGTTAACTAGACCTTACTGTGGGAGCCTTGATTGTTTTACTACAGACCTAACATTTTAACTGCTTAGTACATTTTAGTCTCATTCATTGGTTAATGGAGAGGACATCAAGCCAGATTCCCAGTTTCCAGTCAAAAAGTACCCCATCCCACCTTCACTGTGTGACAATTCTGTTGTATAATGTAGCATTTCTTCTCTATTTTACAGTAAAGTCTGTGAAATTAAAGGAAGATCTATTATCACATACTTCAGCTGAGTTAAACTATGGGTTGACACATTTTGTCAATGAAATTCGAAGGCCTAATGGAGAGAACTATGCACCTGACAGCATCTATTATCTGTGTCTTGGAATTCAGGAGGTTAGTAGAGGCTGTAGAGATGGGAAATGGAGCTGCTGATTTGACTGTAACCCATTTCAGTAGAAGAGTGGAGATAACATGGATTTACTGGCTAGGAGCTACCCTTTATACATGGCTGTGATCAGGCTGCTGTTATAATCATGTTGTAGAGAGCTGTCTATGTAGGAAATGAGTTTGCAGTCTCATCCTGAAAGCTCAAACACACATGGGTATATTGTAAAAATTTTAAGCTTCTTGCTGGGTTAAAGCAAGTAATTAACCCAGTCAAAAACTACATAGTCTTCTCAAATGCTGTGCTTCATTTTGTTTGCTAAAGATGTCCAGTGTAAAACCAGAATGAAACAAGGCATGACCTCTAGGCCTTTGACTAATTCAGTTCCTTAGCATATAGAGGAAACAACCTAAATTAAGTGTCTTTTGGGGGAGGGTCTGATTTACTGGGTATTGCAGAATGTGGCCAGGCAGGATAGAGTGCAGGAAACTCTGCTGTGTTGGCTGTCCTACACTCAGCAAGATGGGAAGGAGTCAGGTTGGATGTAGTGGATGTGAAGGCAGTAACCTATTGCTAGGTACTTAGAGAAGCTGTTCCACAGCTGATTTTTTAAGCAGGGAAGGCTGTCTTAATTTTTGCTACATAAGGCAAAACATAGGCAAAATAAGCAGTGTTCAGAGCTGAGAACACAGAAAATTTCATTCAAATTAAAAGGCAATAGAAGGTGTATATGATGTGTAAAGCAAGCTGCTCACAGGGTTTGCAGTTCTACTTAAACTCTTCCATACTTGAGGCAGAGGACTTGAATCAAGTAACAATTTTTAAAATTGAAATGTTTTAAAAATAAGTCATAAAGTAGTAATTTTCCTGTGTTGCAAGTATGCAAAAATAAAGAGTTAGTTGCTACCTTTGCCTTATTGTTGAAACTTGAGAAGCAAACATTGATTTTAGTCAGTGGCTTTTTAGTCAATATTGCTACAAGGTGTGTTTCAAATTCAGCTAGCTTTCTACTTCTGCACTTGCATGATACACTGTCTCTCTGTACCTTTCTGTTGAATTGAAAATACTCATCTTAAGCAGATAAACAGTACACAGAGGGAAGTATGTGTTTAATAATGGAACTCAAACAGTATTTTTTAATCTTTCTCTTTGTACCTATGACATTGTCTATTTTGTCAGTCATGAAAGCTACTTGTGTATAAAATATCTTCTTTTCAGCTCTTCAGAACCATAGTTTGTGTGGCAGCCACAATTATCATGAGGCCTAATACACATACACAGTGCTGGAACATTAGTGAAGCAACATGTGGTCATTTTACTGCCTATATTTCATGTCCAGGATTTCATTCAGGCAGTGTGAACAGCCCTGATTTGTTGGCCAGACTGGTAGGAAGATGTGCTGTGTTCTGATGAGTTTGCATTTCACAAAGGCAGACAGCAAGTGAGGGACGGAAACATGTGCTGTGCAGGGCTGCAGCCATCATCTGTGTGCAAATGGCAAATATTTGGGGGCAAATATTACCAACCCTTCTGAAGAAACATGTTTAAGCAAGCTAGTGGCACACTAAATATTGTACAGTTGTAACAATGCACAATGAAACTCCATTGCCTTCTAGAATTTGCTTGGTCCTTTCCACCAGACAACCCCAACCCTGAAAGAGAATAAATTGTGTGCTACTGCATCAAAGGTATTGGCTTTGTGGAACTTGGAAGGAGCTCAGAGCAATGAAATTATGCCATTTAGGGATACAGTTGGGCCAAATATCATTAATATTTTGCTATCTTAGAGTAAATTTTCTCTTCAAAGGAAGAGGATGTAGGAACCATAGGCTAGTAAAAAAGTACATTCCCCTTCCCCCAGCATTACTGCACTCATTTTGGCTAAATACTCAGTTTGGAGCTTTTCCTCATGGATAGAATGTGGTTTGAGCCCAGGAGTCTTCAAGTCCTAAGTTGATTGTTTTGTTTTTTGAGTTTGTAAACCAGCTTTTTCTAAAAGGAAGCACTGTAAAATCTGTTCCAGGAAACCAGTCCCTGAGTCAGATGGTGCAGTTTCTCAGTTCAGGGTAATGTACAGCTGAAATTGTTCTACTTTCAGACAGAAGTGGTTCACTAATGGTTTTGATAGCTCTAAAGTAGTGATCCTGAAGGATAACACACTTAGAATTGAAGGCTGCTGCATGGTCAAGCAGGCATCTAGTGGAGATGGTTCATCTAGAGGAAGGTGTTAGTCTGCAGAGCTCCTTTGTTGCATCATGGCCTTCATTCTTGGTCCCTAATTGGGATTTGGTTTGGGATTTTTTTCTTGTTTTTTGTATGCCTGGTAATGGGGTTGTTTGGGCAGGCTGCCAGAGTTTGGCAGATGTTTGTCTGAAGGTCAGACAAACAAAATCGCTGTGCACGGTGATTCAGCCTGTTGTCCTCCACTGTGGGATTCAGAGGCACATCCAGTTCCTTGCCATGCACTGCAGTCACAGCAGAGCTCATCTCAGCTGGGAGTGGCTTGTGCTCATGCTGCCCCTGTAGGGTTTGTAGAGCAGCAGGGCACGGTGATTTGGGAATGAAGGTTTGCAGGTTTGGGTGGTAGGTTGGAGTCTGCCCTGCTGCACAACATCCTTCTACAGACCCTCTGGTGCTCAGGGGAGCTTCAGGCTTCAGCTGGGGATGCCAGGGTTTAGTCAACACTTAGTCTGAACCAGGAAGAAGTATTTTTAGTTGAGTTCTCACAGGCTTATGTGTGGATTGGTTTTGAACCAGTTTTCAGTCTTCATTTTCACTGCCAGCATTCAGTGTGAGTGTTTAATGCAAACCAGAGAGAAATATGTGGTGGAAAAATGTGCCAGGGAATGGAAAGGAGAAGCCATGAAGCTTACAGTGAGCTTTATTATCTGGCTTGGGATTGCTTTATGAAATCAAAACTGGTGTACATAGAAACAAGCACATGTGAGGGCATATTGTGCTTTGAGGAGTTAGTTAAACTTGCCATATAAAATAGTTACCTACATGAAAATGTTGAAAACCTGTAGGAAGTGTATTCATTCATTTGCCCCTATTATAAAATTAAGTGCAAAGATAAGGAGGCTAGGATGTACTGAACCATAATCACCTATCAGTGTTGTGGTTAATGTGATTTCAAGCATGGTGTTTCAAGAAATAGGTGTCATTTCCAGAAGCAAATGCGTTTTTTGTCTGTCACTTTTATTGTATTCACCAACAGGCATGTTCTTGCAAAGATAACGCTGAAGTGGGAAATTTAAGAAGGCAATCCTCCCTTTCTTAGAAATGTCTCAGAGATTATAATGTCAAACAGTAGTCCTCAGCCATTAATTCTTGGTAAAGGTTCAAAAGAATTTTTGTCTGTAAGGTCAAGAGGGTAAGATAATTAGATTGCAGAATAGGCCAGTGCCTTGCACCATCCTATCATCTTTCTTGTATTGCTGTATATTATTATCACAAATACATGGATGGGTTTTTTCTCCCACTTTTGTATTGAAGATGGTTTTGTTACTGCCTGGAGTTCATATTTAAAAGAGCAGATTCTTGCTAAATGTGGGTTGGTTTTGGGTATTTTTGAAGGCCTAGGTGTAGGAAAGGATAAATTAGTAGTTTGTAGTTTGGGGTTTTTTTAATGACTCCCCATTCACTGATATAATGTTGCACACAGGAAATCTTGGGGAAAAATATTAGTTGTAATTAAACTATTTCATTTCTAACTGGATTCATATCCACTTAGAAATTTACAACATAGAATTATATTGGAACTAACTGTTACCCGTTAGATATTGGAAAGGCGGCATAGCTTTATTTTTAGATGCTGCTTTTCAGTACAACGCTTGCACAGTTATGAAAAAAAGAAAACCCTGTAGCACAGGAGTTGTTCTAATCTGGAATTGTAAACACTGTGTCTCTCTCTTTTCTGTAGTATTTATATAGGAGTAATCGGAAAGACAACATATTTATTGATCCCATCTACCAGACGTTTGAACAGGAACTAAATAAAATCCTTCGAAGCTGGCAGCCAAGCATACTTCCAGATGGTAATTTTCTTTTTGGTCATGTATGATTTTCATCTCTTAAAAGTTATGTATTCTTAAGCGTGCATATATATATATATATATATATATATATATATATATATATGTTGATATATGTTATGCGTTGCAATAGCAGGTGATGAAGAATTACAAACATGTCTTCTAAGATTTAATTTAAAACTCTACCTGTTTTTATTTGTCTTGTTTCTGAGTAATCCATGCTACAAGAGTTGTTTTTGCCACTCACTTAAAAATTACTACCCATCTTTAGGAGAGAAAGTTAAAAAAGCTCTTTGACCTGTAGTTTTTACCAGAGCTGAACTTATTTTTTTGCCCATTTTTTCCCCCAGATGGAAGCAGGCAGGCAGGTGCTGCGCTATGTGTAGGTAGGGCTAACAATTGATGTATTTTAGAATTTCTCACCTGGATTAGGAGGACTCTGCTGGGAGAGAGCCCTCCTAATCCAGATGGCTCTCACAGCCCAGAGAACCTCTGTGTTGGGCCCTTCTTGCATCCTGTTATGGTCCAGGAATGCTTTCCAAGTGAGATATCTATTAGTAATAAGAAGGAAGAAGGTACAGTGTTTGGAGGCCTTAACATGAGCAGAATAAAATGAACTCAAAAATATGCCTTTTATGATGGAATTAAGGTTAGTCCATTGAACATTAATTTCTGTGAAACAGCGTGAGAGAGCTGCATGTCAGAAATACTGTTGTAACTAAACAGAAATGTGCTCTCTCTGAAATTGCCTGTACTGAGATTTCCCATTGACTGTCTCAGTGAGTGTCTTTAATAGGTGGGTTTGGGGAGTGTGGACATGAAAATAAATAAAAATAAATAAGTTTATCAGCAGCTTCTGTCATGATAATTTTGTTGCATTTCATAGTTAAAAAAACTTGATTTTTTTTTTTACGTTGACAGTTCATGGGCTGATCCATTGTGTTTTCTCTACTATTCTTTCTTTCCAAGGATCAATATTCTCTCGAGTTGAAGAAGATTACCTTTGGAGGATTAAACAGCTAGGATCACATTCACCTGTTGCTCTTTTGAATACTCTGTTCTACTTTAACACTAAATATTTCGGCCTGAAAACAGTGGAGCAGCATTTAAGACTTTCTTTTGGCACTGTTTTTAGACAGTGGAAGAAAAATCCACTAACAATGGAAAGCAAAGCTTGTCTTCGATATCAAGTGTCTTCCCTGTGCAGAGCTGACAATGAAGGTACTAAGGCATTTCAAAATTGGTATTGCAGGAGCATCCACATGGCTCTGAGGAGGGACATCTGGGCACCTGGCCAGGAGCCAGAGCTCTGCCTTTGCATAGCAAGTCTAGCAGCTCTCAGCTCCCAGAACTCTGATTGGAGTGTGTGGTCCATGGGGACTCAGGGTCTCTGAGTTGATTTGAGCCCACTGGTCTCCATGTGAAATGCTGTGACTTTGCTGTAGTTGTGGATGGCATTTCCAGTTTGCACATTTGCACAGTTGTGGTGATCCACCTTGTGCTACTTGGTGGGCTGCTTATGGGGAATTTTACTGAAGAATGTAAAATAACTTCAAGTTATAGCTTAGATGTTGTTCATTTTCTTCTTAAAGATAAAATTGCTACTGGAAAAAGGAAACATGAAGATGATGTGCCAGTATTTGAACAAATTGAAAACACATCTGATCCAGCTAGATGCCCTGTGAAAATGTTTGAATGCTATCTGTCTAAAAGGTAAGTGTGATACAGGCTAATACTGACAGGGTCTAGAGTAAACCAGCTCCAGAAAGGAACTGTTTTGATGCAACATGAAATGTGCTCAAGCAAAGGGAATGGATTGAAATCTTCTGAAAAATATCTAAATGAAATCTCCACTTTTGTATCTGGACATTAAGTGTGGGAGCAGGGGAGTATTTCAGTGTTAATTGTCAAGGGCTCCATCTGGGAATAACAGTACAATTCAATTTTCTTACCTGGGAATACCAACCATCTCTGCAGAGAATTGCCAGCAAGGGTTCTGGTGGGTTTTGCTACTGAGAGGTTTGTTTGTTAGGTCCCCATCTCTTCACTAAGAACTGGGTTAAGACAATGGATTTGCTTCATTATGAGCTATCAGGCATCTGAAATGTAGATGCTTTTGAGGTACCCAGTGTGGAAGCATGTTTGAAATACTTTGTAGGAAAATGACTACTGGCAGTAATCCAGTATGTAGAACAAGCTTGTTTCCATCCAATCCCTACAATTAATTGTGCAGGAAGGAAGGAAGCAGAATTTATTACATGAAAAAAAAAGTTTAGGCAACTCTTAAAAAAATTAATTTACTAGCTAAGTGTTTTGGAAGCTTGAAAACAAGATTTCTTGGAAAGTACTTTTCCTTAACTGCAAGAGCCATTCAAGTGACTGTTTTTAATGTTTTGTTTAGCTCTAAGGGAAATGAGGGCAAATGATACCAAAGAAAGAAAATCACCTGGTATATACAAGACAGTAAATTAAGTATGAGACCCAATGTGTGTTAGGAAACAGCATTATGGTCTGAAAGGTGAAGAAGGAGCTCACACACAGCATCAGCAAAGTACAAGCACGTGATGCTATAGAGAGAAACAAGTAAAAAAGAGGTTGTGGTCTGTTAATGCAACCACCTGTTTTTCAAAAACTCAGTTGATCCTGGTTGTTGCAGGGGGATTTGGCCTTCACTTTCTCTACTTTCATGATTTGGGGAGGATTTGTCATTAAAAAGTCAAAGCTGGATTTTTGGACTGAGTTACACAATCACTGGGGGAGAGACCAAATAATTTTTTTTCTTTAGGAGGAACATCTCAACTTTGTGAGAAAAGAATGCTCTTAAACCCATTTGGAGCATCAGTTATGGTGTGGTGTCAAGCCATGCTGTCTTGCAGATGTTGGTCACCATTGTTAACTAAAACAGCATACTCTTTCTCCTGGTTATGCTACTTAATTTTGTTGAAATATTTTAAATGGAATATTTAACACTGTAAAAACTATTGTAAAATTTTAGGTAATGCCAACTGTTTGAAATATACTTGGCAACCAGTGGACAGCTGTATAGTTGGAATTTCAGGATTTTTTCATTCACAGCTATGAAGGACTGTATTATTGTCTCATTATAGTCTCAAACTGCACTTGGGGGGGGTTTAGGTTGGACATTAGAGAGGAATTTCTCCACAGAAAGGGTAAGTAGACATGGGAATGGGCTGCCCAGGAGGTTGCTGGAGGTGCTTAAGGAAAGACTGGATATGGCATTCAGTGCCATGGTCTGGTTGACATGGAGGTGTTGGATCACAGATTGGACTCGATGATCCCAGAAGTCTTTTCCAACCTGATTGATTCTGTGATTCTGTGGTTGCTTGTTCCTATAAAAATACTGTTGTTTCAAGCAAGTAGGAAGGAGGTTAAAATATTTCAATTAGTAGACTATTTTAAACAATCATATTTTACTTCTTAATCTGATTTACATGAGAACAAAACAATCTGATAATCACACCAGCAGGTGAAGAGCAACACCTGAAATCTTACCAAGCAATTTGGGAAGGTGAGCTGGTGAAAATCCTTTTTTTTACTGAAGAAACATGAAATATAGTTGACTCCTGAAGTCTGCAGTATTTGTGAAGGAGGGAGCTTGAGTCATCACTTGCTCATCCAGAACTGAAAATTCTTTTCTGAGACTTGCCTAAATGGATGAGCTAGGATTTCCTGAAAGGAGTCTTCTCTAGTGTCTTAGAGGATGTCTCTGAGCTGCATGTAATTCTATAATATAGCAGCTAAGGAATTAAGGGATTAAGATTTCTAACAACCCATCTTTTAAATAAAACAGGAGGAGGAGAGATTTTAGCTGCTTATACTTCTCTGCATCTCAGAACTACCATCCTTGGCTTTTCAAGGGAACCCCAGGCTTTACATTAAGAGGTAGCCACATCAGCCAACAATTGTGTGAGCAATTATTGATGTAATTGGTGTAATTAGTGTTGGGTCTCTTTGCAAATCATGGAGAGTACTTTCTGGTTTAGCAAGACCTGGATGTGCGGGTTTTTGAAGAGTCTGTGATCTCTTGCATGCTTGCTGAGTCCCAGGCATCTGGGGCTCTGCAGATGTGGGACTGGCTGGGTTTGGGCCAGATCAGGCAAGGTGTGGCCCAAACTCCTTCTATCAACAAGACCACATTTCTCATTATTCTTTTTGTTTTGGTTGGTTTGGGATTTTTTTGGTAACTTGCCTAGGTGCAGTTAGAATTGTGTTTGTGCAAGATTTTGGAGCTGCCAATGTCCTGTTTTGTCCTGTGAGGCTGTTTCTAACCCGCTGTGTTTTCCTCCTGGTAGCCCACAGAATCTGAACCAGAGGACAGACATGTTCTATCTGCAGCCAGAGTGCTCGGTGTCGGCAGAGAGCCCCATCTGGTACACTGCCACCTCGCTGGACCGCAACACTTTGGAAAACATGCTCGTACGGGTTCTTTTAGTAAAAGATATTTATGATAAAGACAATTATGAACTGGACGAAGACATAGATTAAAACAAACTTCCAAAAACTGTCAAAGACAACAAACAGCATTAGATATAGTCATGCTGCTAGACCTTTACTATGGAAAACATTTCAAGTTTACCCTTTGTTTTATGAGTTTTGTAGCAGTGTGTACCCTCACCTGGGTATTACCATGTAAATAGTTTGTGAGTGGAAGTCTCCATTATTCTGCATAGTGGTTTTAGGATACATAACAAACACATTTCAGATTCTTTTTTTATTATTTATTTGATTAGGTATGTTTGTAACTTTTTACATTGCAAAATATGAATGAGAATGTGCCATGTGTAATTTTTTTTCCCCTCGTAGTAAGATACATCCATGTTGCACAACTCTGCTGTTGGAAGCTCCCTTGGAGGAGGCTCTTTTAATGGCTTCTGAAACCAGATGGTTGTGTATGGGTAGCACTACTAAAGTTTAGAACTTGCTGTGTCTTTCAGAATTTTTAAATGAATTGTAAACTAATAGGTTTTTTACTTTTTAGTTACTGAAGCCTTATAAGGTTATGTAGAGAGATTCCATCTTATGTACCAAAAATAGACAAAAGAGAATGCTGTCAATATTGGTGTACTGTAATGTGAATCTATTCTGGTGAAAACACTTTTTTGTTGCCCTTATTAAAACCTTAGTGTCCTTTCGTTATTTGTGACTCTCTCTCAATTGCCCATACAAATAAAATATATATGTAAAAATAAGTGAATATAAGCTTAGAGCATGTGGTCATCAAGACACGTTATTTTGTAAAAAGGAAAACTAAAACCAAAAGCCCCTCAAAAAAAAAAAAAAGAAAAAGGAAAAAAAAGAGATGTCTGATGACAATGCTGTATAATCCTTTTTTCATCTTTACTTTTCCAATCATAAATGCCAGTACCTCATATTAATGTAAATTTGTCCTTTGTAGCCTTATAGAAAGGGGTTCTATTCCATATTACATGAAGTAATATGGTATGCTAAATTTTTAACTTGTTTGTCCTTGCATTGCTGTATTTAAATACAGTCAATACTTGACTATGGGTGGAAAGATTCTTTTAACTAATGCCTCCACTCAAAAGCCATATGAGATGTGAAGTTGCAACAAGTCGAAAGATGATTTTTCTTGAAAAAAAATCCTTTCATTTGCTCTATATCCTTTCCTTGTGCTTACTTTACTTAAGTAGTCTGATTTCCAGATACATGTTTAACTGCTTAAGTTCTGTTACTTGCTCTTATTTAACTAATACAAACAATATGGTGGTTCAAGCAATGGTTTTGCTGTTGTACTGAAAAAAATGTAGTAGAGTATTCTACTATAAAGTACTCATAAGCTTAAGTCTCTCCTAAATGGCATTAATTATCTGTTGAGAGGAATCATCTACTAAAGGAGAAACTTTCTATGTATATATATATTACCACCTGAGGATTTATTTCTTGCAAGGGCTGCATGGCTTTTTCCTTTTCCTTAGCTTAAAAGAATGCACATAAGGATGCATCTTTCTATATAGATAAATAAAGCTTCAGTTGTTTTGTTTTGTTAAACAAGTTCATTTAAATTTCTGCTATTCTGGTGTGTCTGTGAGTATGTATTAATTTTAGATATACCACTATTTTAAATGGAGATGGAAATGTACATGTTTAATTTTTCATTTCTTTCTGGTGGCATTACCCTTCCTGTGAAGTCAAGAAATACAACACAGCACCAGTGAGTAGATCACCAACAGCTTCAATGCACCTTTCCCTTTGTGAGTGGATACTTGAGAGCTTTGTTCATTAACACCTGTTTTTTTCAAACAGCAGCCATAGAACATGCCCATGACACATAAAAGGGATGAAATCAGGAACTGGAGTCATTGTTTTGTTCTGGTCTCTCCTGCTTTTTTAACACCTGACTTGACCACAAATTAAATTTACATAAGGGGATCATTACTAATGACCTGTGTTAAATGAAATTTGAAATATTGCATTTAAACATAACTTTTAAGTGTTTTGATAAATAGCAGTAAGGATCACTTGCAGCCCCTTCTCTATAGTTCAGACTTCAGGGACTTCAGCAGAGGTTTCAATTGCTTGCTGATTATAACTGTGTTTAATGACAAACACACTTTTGTAAAACTGCAAACCTTTAATGTGAAGCTAAAAGTTAAGTATATGTGTTGAGTGTTTTGTCTTCAGCACGACTTTTAAATTCTTGTTCTCAAAATCAGATTACAGCTATTTCTTAAATAGTAAGGTCAGTCTTTAGTATGGCATGTTGAACAATCTGTAGGCATTTTCAGCACCAGGAGGAAATAATTAATACTTCTTAAATTTTATCAGAAACCACATTATTGTTGTAAAATTCCTTCCATTTTCTAACCAAGATTGATCTGCCATCACTAAAAATAACCAAGTTGGGTTTTGAAATAAACATTTTTACACGTAGATCCATGTTGGAAATGTAAAGATGGTTGTTAAGAAAATAACTTTTATTCCAGAAGATGGAGCTATTCCATCATCAGCAATAATGTTTTTTGAGTGGTTCATGTGTTCAGATTGAACGTTGTAAACTGCAGAGATATTGCAGTCAAGTCTGCATCATGCTTCGATGTATGCATTTTATTCCTAAATTTGAATGGTGATGCAAAATGCAATAAAATACCTTAGTTCTGAAAAAATAAAGATATGCAATTTTATAGTAATTAGGAGTTCAGGGCAAATCCTTTTTTTTTCCTTTGGCAGAACTGTCAGCAGCTGGAGTAGAATAAGGTTGATGTCAAGGAATTTTATGCTGCGCAGGACAAAATACGATGCTGTGTTCTACACAGGCTTTCAGGTGGGGATGTGTCTAAGAAACCTGCCCTCACTTTCCTCCTTAAGAGGGTTTGGAGTGGCACCCTGGCTGTTGAGGGCATGCCTGTGAGCTCTGGCAGAGATCATCTGAGAAATGCAGTGTGGGGACTGCACCCCTCTGTCCACACACAGCCCTGCGCCCCAGTCCTGGCAGGGTTTTCTTAACTTCTCCACTTGTGCCAACATCTGCTCTGCATCTCCTTGCTGTCAGATCAAATTTGGAACAATTCCCAGGTGAAGTTGTGGCCTTAAGACACTAAGAAAGTTAGATAGCAGCAGTAAGAAAATCACATAGCAAATATAGTTCAGTGTGAGAAACAGTGAAAAATTGATGCAATTTTCAGAAAATAAATTTACTTTGATAGTCATCTTTTTTATCTGTGACTGTGTTCAGTCAATGAGAATCATGCAGCTTTTTGTGATTAGGGAACTAAGCGTCAATTACAGCAGTTGATTTTTATTGAACAAAAGGTTGTTGTGAAATAATTTCGGTGTTTACAATATTAATTACCTTTAAAGTACTCACAGTGGGACTCTGCAGTGCAGCAAAATTTATTTTCTTAGTACCTGTGACTCTGTCCTATGAGAGGCTGTGTAAATAGGTGGGGAACACAGGAGAGGCAGTCCATAAACCTTGCAGTCCCACAAGGAAGGTGGTGTGTGAGATGGAAGAGAAAAGACATGAGTAGTGGTAGGAAAATCTATCCCATACCCATTTTTGCTGACCTTTTTTATTATATAGGAGAGAGTTTTTCTGTTCCACTTTCCCATTTTGTCTGTTATGGTTAGGAACAGCAGTTAAATATTTTAATTTCCATTTTTTTTTAACATCCACTCTTCAATTCTTTGCAGTCACGTTGTGCATTATATAATACACATTATGTGCAGGACTGAGTATGTGGCAGAGTAAGTGGAGTGGGAGTTTAAATTACTGAGATGTAAGAGGGTGTTTGGCCATTAAAGGTGAAATGAGTCTCTGGATTATAATACCAAGGGTCAGTTATGTTTTGGAAGCGTTGATTTTGAAGTGTTGAAACCCAAAACCTCAGCACACGAGCCACAGCACTTGGGACCAGCATGTGATGGGGCCTGGGCTTTGAAACCCAGGCTGGTGTTTGTGAATGTGACACAGGGAAACAGGGCACAAAAGGGTGACTGTGCCCACTTTGAACAACTACCAGAGTTTAAAAGTTGCAGGTTTAAGATGTACTTTCTGATGAGGCCTTCTGAGCTTCTGACACCTGGTACAACTTCCTGCATAGCCTGGCTCAAAGCTTTTCAGCCATTCCTGCACGCATAGTGGATGTGGAAAAGAGGTAGGTATGTAAAGGGGTTTAGTGTGGTGAGTTTTATTTTTGGGAAATTGGTGTGTTGGTGTTTCCAAATACATATATCTGGAAAATTGTTTCCTCACCCAAGAACTGGTTATCTTCATAGAATAAAGCTACTGATACAGCAGTCATGCATGACACATTTGCAATTGCATAATCTGAGTAGGGAAGAATAGCTCTGTGTTGTGTCCCAGGTACTGGTGAGGTATTCCAGCACTTCTGCTGATTGTTTCATGACATGTTTTTCTATCTCCAGTATGCTTCCCCCCCACCCCCCCTTCCTTTATTTGTGTTTGGTTTGGTTTTGCTTGATGTGTGAAATGAAAGAAGAAAATCTCTGAAGATAACAGAGTTCTTGGAAAAATCCTTCAAGAACTCCATCAGCCATTTCCTCTGTTGCTGGCAGGAGGATGTGAGAGGTGGCTGCTGGCAAGGAGCCACAGAGTAGCCCTCTTATTTGTCACAGCTATGACATGAGTGCCCAGACTCTGCTAATCCCCTCATGAAGCATGGTTTTACCTGGGCAAACCAGTGTTAGTGCCAGTCTGGAACACTTCTGAGCAGAGCAATTTCTGCAGATGTTCACAAAAACCAAATAGAGAAAAAAAATTAGGAGATCCAACTCAACTTTGATTTCTTACTCAACTACGTTTTCAAATCCCAGAGATGTGAGTATGAATGAGGAGTGAACATGATCTGAGTTCTACTTTCTCTGAGATGTGGCATTTCCTGGAGAGGTGGCCTGTGGCACTTGCTGAGGGCCATTCCTGGCTGCCACCCTGCCTTGGGGCAGGGGACAATGGCAAGGCAGCAGCAAAGCTGCTGTTCACCTTCCTGACGTGAGAGCTGAAACCTTCCTAGAATTGTTCCCCAGGTTTAAATCTTTACTTGGCCCAAATGACTGAGAGTTTGACAGAAGTACAGATACTGAAAATATGTGTCCCTCTGTCACTGGGTGCCTACAGCTGTGCAGGAGGTGAAAGTTTTGGAAGACAAAGCCCATGGATGCCAAGCTGGAGAGGCAGTAGGTTGGACTTGAAAGGTCTGGAAAGAGCAAAACCTAATACTAAACCAGCTCCTTCTTTGAGTTATGCCTTATGAGTTATCCTGGTTTCAGTTTGTATATGAAAAAAAAAATTAAAATTTTGTTTTGGTGGCTAGATCTTTCCCCAAGCAGGAGCAGGCTGCTTTGGTTTCTCTCAGAAGAACTCCTCGAGGATGGGTCTTCTGCCCACTACAAGGAGAGTTGGGGTTATTAGCATCTTCTTCCTTTCTTTATGTATTTGTTGATTTATTTATTGAAATAATTGTTCCTGGTTCACAGTCACAGAAGAGGGAAGTGTTCAAAGCATTGGTGGGTTGTGTCCTCCATGATGGGCTTAGATACTTGTAAGTACCTACTGTATTTTGTTTTTATACTAAAATTCTCATTCATAAAACATGAAACCTCTGTGTCCTTTTAGGCACAGGAATAGAAACATCTTTGTCATCTGCGTAATTTAAACTGTTGACATTTCATTTGTGCCAAAACACTGGAAATGCTTTACCAGTTTAAAAAACGAACAATTATTTTATTTCTTAGTATGTTAGCTGAATAAGTCATGAAGATTGCTTCCAGGCATGAAGGTTATTTCTACTTTCAGCATGCATTATACAATAGGTGTATTGTATAATGTACAAGGCAATATGTCTAGTATTTGCATTTCTAGTCTTTAATTAACATTTTTTAAAATGCCCTACTTGGAAGTGAAGCGAGAGCTTTTCAACTCAGGATAAATCTGTGTCACTAAGACAAAGGAAGGGGCTCACCATCATTGCAAAATCATCAGCCTCGGTACCTCTGGAAAAAAATTAATTCCAAAAATCTTCCCTCCTCATTATATCTTAAAATATCTTCTGTTTATCTTTTCTCCAGCCCCATATGTGACATCCACATTAGTATGCAATAATTCTATTGTGGTAATAAAAGAATAACTACAGGAAGATATATAATCTGATTTCTGTTAACTTAAGAAATAAAGCTTTTTTTGTTCCTTTTTTCCCCTCTGATGAATTCTGGCTGTGTATCAGTGACCAACAGGAATTAAAGGTGAAAGTTGTAAAACACAGTAAATAAGAAAATACAGGTTTGAAAGAGGACAGGAAGAAGAGCAGTCTTTGTCCCTAATGTCAGCTGACAGAGCTGAAAAGGCCTTTGAATTCCCTAGCAGTGTCCATTCTGTTGAGGTTGGTTGCAGGATAGGAGCCCTTTAGCACCTTTAGCAGTGGACAGACTTGTTCATATACATGTTCCTGTATCTTGGGCAGCTCCTGCTGGAGCAGACATCTCTGAGGACCTTCAGGCAGGAAGTATTTCTTACAGTAAAATTCCACCTCATCCCCAGGGGTGTTGTCCAACATGTATTTTGGAGTATTTTGAAAAACTGTCCTCACTCTCAAGGGAGAACATTCTTATCTTTATCCTTGGTGTCTTATCAAGATACAATGTGGTTTCTTCTCCAGCTTCAAGTGGAGAATCCCCCAAAGTAAGGGAGGAGGAGGCTCAAAGTAACTCCTGACATAACTGAATCTCCAGAGCCACAGGCCAGTGGTGAGTTAAGTCTCAGCTGCCAGAACAAGAGAGAATGGTGTGCAATAGCAGGGATGGTGCTAATGATGCTGAGGTCATGTGTTTGATCTTTGTATGGGCCAGTCACTTAGGAGCTGGACTCCATGATCCTTGTGGGTCCCTTTCAACTCAGAATGTTCTGTGATTCTTAAATTCTTTGGTGGCTCTGCAGTCAGTTTAACAAGGGGCCAGAATTAGTGCTGCAGTTATTGAGCTTACTAAGGACCTGGGCACAGCAAAGGTGTGAAAAGGATTTTCTGGAGCAAGGCTGAACAATGTGGACTACTTGAGCTCAGTAGGGAGGAAGTGAATAGCAAGAGATGTTAGAACAAACTGTTAAGCAAAAGAAATAAAAATCAGCAAGAAGAGCAATGCCTCCTTCAGAGTATTTTGTTACTGTGCAGAAATCCATTGGGATGGGATCTCAGGAAAAACGCTAGTGAGTCTCCTATATAAAGGTGGATGTACTTTTGCATCAGAATTTGCACCATGACAGAAATTTTGTATAGTTTCTTTTTCTTTTTTAAATGTCAGAAAGTGACAGTTAGTTAGTTAGTTAGTTAGTTAGTTAGTTAGTTTGTTTGTTTGTTTGTTTGTTTGAAGCAAATATTCTGCCTCCTTCTACTCCTTCAGCAGCATCCTGGGACAGATTTCTGCAGGGCAGGAAGAAGCAGGTGAGCAAAAAGAGCCTCAGGGAAACAAGATTGTCTATGAGTTGTTTTGTGCTCAGCCTTCCCAAAGGCAGAGAGAAGGGGATTCCTGAGTTAAGGGGGAGTTGTGTCTTGCTGCTGTCATCTTCTGAGATGAAAATTACCAGGAGGAAGAAAATTTCTCAGTGCTGTTGTCATCCTCCATGTACCAGAGATGCACCACTGGGGGCTGCATTTGGTCTGGTGGAGGAGGCTGGGGGCTGAGGTGCTGATGCCAGATGTGCCTGTCCTGGGAAACACCAGCCCAGTTTAGTGTTTGCTCTGGTGTTTGGCTGCTCCTTTTCATTCTCACTAACAGAGTCATTCCCATGTTCTGCTGGAAATGTCCTGGTCCCAAGGGGTGAAGCAGTGGCAGCTGCACCAGTCATGCCTGAGAGCTCCTGATGTCCATGCCTCTGGCAGAACCCTGCCAGCTTCCCTAGCTGTGGGGTTCCTGGCACACCCCAGGAGTGCATGGGAGGGACAGGGAATTCGGCATAAGCTGGCTCATTTGAATGCAGCTCTACAAACTCTGCTGCAACCTGGTTTTGTGTGATTCGCAACTTCCCAGGGGCAATCAGCATTCAGCTTCCCAAATTGTATCTGTTAGAAAATGCAGGTACCAGGGAGAGTCCTAGCAAACCTTTAAGGGCTGAGGTTCTTTTCCTTTGAAAAGGTTTTGAAGATGAGCATTTATAGCCCATACTTTCTGGTTCATGACAGTTTTTGCTAGAGGAATCCATAGATCCAAACCTCCTGTTTCAGGAAGGTAGCCAACACAGGAGTGAAGGCCTTTGAAACTGGCTCTGGAAGTTGAGACCATGACTGTAGCAAGTCATGGTTTGGACTCTGTAAACGGTCCTGTTGTTTCCCTGTGTGAGGTTACGAAAGGTGAAGAATTACCAGGGTCAAAGAGAGGACTTAACCCAGGATGCTCTGCAAGGTCCCTGGTAATTGGGTCCAGTTCAAGAAAACCCACAGTTTTCATCAGGACAATATTTCAGCTTCTGAGGAAAACCTTATTTAGGTCCATCAGGGAGATCAGGCACAGAAAACCAATCTTTTCATGCATCCTTTTCAGCTCATGAGCAACTGGGTTTGTATCCATCTCTGGGGTCCTCAGCACAGGAAAGGCATGGACCTGTTGAAGCAAATCCAGAGAAGAACTACAGAGATGCTCAGGGCTGGACCACTTCTCCTTTGAGGAAAGACTGAGAGAGCTGAGGTTGCTCAGCCTGGAGAAGAGAAAGCTTTTAAGGAGGGTGTAAAGAAGCTTATTAGAAAGCTGCAAACAAATTTTTTTTAGCAGGGCCTGCAGTGATTGGACAAGGAGAATGTTTTTAATTTAAGAGAGAGTAGATTCAGTCTAGATGTAAGGAAGACATTATTATGAGGGTGGTGAAACACTGGGACAGGTTATCCCAGAGAGGTGGTTGATAGCTCATTGCTGAAAAGTTTCACAGCCAGGTTAGGTGGAGCTCTGAGCAACCAAACTATTCCATGGTTCTCTGATTCTAAGCAGTTTCTCCCACTGGGATCACAATTGTTAGTGAATTCTGAGCATGTATAATACACCTGAGACAAATCAGCTTTTTTTCTTTTAACAAAAAATAGTATTTTCAAACAAAGCATTTTGTGTAAAAATTGCATTTTTCCCCAATGCCAAACAGTATTTCTTAAATACAGAAATGCTGATGTCTTCTAGCCTTTCCAAGCTGTATCACCTGCTGCTGAGAGGTCCTGACCCAGTGGTGGCTGCAGGAAAGGGGAGTAGCGACAATGGCTTCCATGAGCTTTGTGCATAGATCTGCAGGCATAGTACAGTGATTCTGTTTCTTAGTTACAGTGAGAATTAAATCAGCTTTTTTCCCTGTAATAGGGAACATTAACACTAACTGCTGTAGTCACTGCCAGGTTTGACTTCCATATGTCTTGAGTTAGAAGTTTGTCTGTCATCTTCACGGAACAAACAATATATGTCAGCAGGCAGATAGCTTATAGAATGCTACCCCATAATTTGTAGTCATTTTCATCATAATTTTCAGTTGTTCAGAGTTCCAAGTGCTGTGAAAGGATCTCACTGGCAGTGCCAGCCAAGTTAGCTGGTGGTGCATGAGGCAAGGCAGAGCACAGTGCAGCCATTGCTGTTTCTCACTGAGGCAAAAAAGCATTAAAAGACAAATGATATATCAGAGCTTTTAGTAAAATATATGCTCTTCCAACAGAAGACAATTGTGTGAAGTTTTTTTGACAGAGCTGGTGTTGCTGACAAGACCAGAGCCTTTTTATGCCATTGTGTGGGGTGTCTGGGCCGGTCACGTGGGGCCAGCGCCCAACAAAGCCCACAGCACATCCCTGACACCCCTCACAATGAAAGCTTGGTGTAACCACATTTTTGTTAACTCTCTGGAAACTCAGGAACATGGACAATGCAGCTCCCAGAGAGATTCATATTAAAGGGAAATGAGAGGTAATAATTATGTAGTGCTGTTAACAAGCAAAAGATTTGAAGAAAAAAATCAATTTCATTTAAGAATGATGAGGACAATGATGATCTAATTCAACCCTGTTACTTTCCTGGACTTTACTTTCAGTGCTGCTGCTTTCCAGGCACATTGATGTGCTATGATAAAGCAGGGCAAGGCAAAGCCAGTGTAACCAGATAAATTCAAACAAAAATATATGATTAAAAAGCAGTGGGAAGGTGGTGGGAATTTTACACTGCACGTTTTTCTTTCTAATTTGACAGACAAGAGAGAAATGAAGTGAGGCAGCAGAGCACAGCAGGCCTGCAGCCACCACAGCCACAGGTGTGGAGGAGGGATGACCCAAGCAGCAGTGATTCCATCAGTGAGTCCCTCAGCATGGAAGGAGAGGTGTTGGGAGCCCAAGTCCACCTGGAGACCACTGGGTGCATGGGGATCACTCCACCTAACTCGCACACCCAGCAGCCTCATGGACCAGGTTATAGTCATGAAACCAACACATATTCTCTAAATTTCTATTGCATATTCATTACATTTCCTGATAACATCCATAAATGCTAATTATATCTGTGGAGTTATTTGGATATGAGGATGGGTCTCTTGAGGGTCTTTGGTGGTTATTTGGGAACATCCCATTCCCTAAATTTCCTTTTCATGGTTCCAGATCTTCTAATGAATCTTTTCTCCTTGAGAGTATCTCAAATATGTGGTCAGGTCATGATGTACTTTTCTTATCAGTTTTTGCTTTGGCACACTATCTTTGTTTTCCAGACTAAGTCATCTGGCAATGCATATTAATCACTGATATAGGTAAATAAGGAAGCTGTAACTGGCACAGGACTTATTAGTCGCAGATGTAGGGAGTTAATACAAAGCCACATTAATCTCTGGCATTTGTACTAAGCACTATATGGTACAAAAATAAGCATTAACCACGGATATAGGGATCAAACACTATTGTGCTAAAGTTAAAAGAGTTTTCCAACATTTTCCCCCACTGCTGCAGAGACTCCTTTTTAGAGAAATATAACTTGTTTGGTACCACTGTCATGGAGGGTTGTTGGAGGATTATTCCTGTGTAGATGGCCAAATCTTGTCTGGTTGTTGTCACAGCCCAAATGAGCTTGAGTTTTCTGAACTGGCTGCACTGTGGCTTTCCTGCATGGCTGTGAGCAAACAAAATCAAAACCAGAAAACCAAAGTAACAAAATTCCCCTTGGTCACCTGGCTGCTACAGAGGATGAGGAGGTTGGACAGGACAGTAAGTACTCCCTGTAAGTGCTGGAAATGATCATTTACCTATTTAACTATTTGACTATTGCTTCTGCTGAATAAATTCTGGTTCTGTAATAACATTGCACCAGTGGAGTATGGATTCTGGAAGCAACAGCAGATCTCTGTGGTGGCCAGCAAAAGGATCTGGGTTTGGTGGGCAGGTTCCTTTCCCATGGGAAGGGAACCTCTGATAGTGGCAGGAATGGTCACACTGATTCCTACACCAGACCCTGTTCACGTTACCCTAAGTGTGCTCCAGGGCCCAGGTGGGAGCAAAATGGGACAGCAGCTGACTGCCCAAAGGGACTGGATCCAGGCAGGAGGAGAGCTGAGCTGAAAGAGAACTGTGGAAACTATGCAAAGGCAGCATAACATCAGCCACGCTGGAAGATTAAAAGAGATCCACCATAAGGCAGTCCTGAAAAATGAACTTTAGAAGATATAATGAAAAATATGTTAAACAATGGGGAAAAAAGTCTCTGGCAGGATAACCAGTCTCTGCAAAAATGAGCAGAGAAGATTTTGTTTAAATTTGAAAACCTGAGCAATGTCCCTCATGGGAGATGTAGAACACTTTGGACTGTGGGATGTCTCATGTGGTTTTTCTGTGTACAAAGGGAGTTTGTGCACAACATTTTTGAGGGCTATGAGTGATTCAGGGAAAGCCTGAGCCTACCTTGCTTTTGCCAAGTGAAAAAGAGGCCACTAGGACAGACTATCTCTTTATCACAGAAGAAAACATGAGCAATTGAGAGAGGAGCAGTAGGCTGAGGAGTGGGGTTTTAAAATGAAGAAACTGAGGTGCTGTGATTCAGATTGATTGGGATTTTTTCCCTCAGGAAGGGGAACTGCTATTTGGTGGACACTGGCCATCACTGAGCCCCTGAATTTCAGCAAAGCTGGAGAAGATTTGGTTCAGAAGATGAGTTAAACTGGCTGAACCAAATGTGTGGCTCAGAAAGGTGCAGATGGATGCCCAGAAGCAGGGTACAAGGGCAGGGGGATGTTTGCTGCCTCACCACTGTGCCACACCATGTACTCAGCCTACAGCTTTCATTCAGACCTGCTGCTGTAAGGCTATTCTAAATATGCTAAAAACAAACAAACAAACAAAACAAAAACAAAAACCAACAAAAACAAACAAACAAAAACAAATAAAAACCCAAAAAACAACAACAACAAAAAAAACCCACCAAACCAAAACAACAAGACAAAATCCCTAGCCCTGAGGCATCAGGAAAACAGTGCCCACAGTGCCCCAGGCCAGCCACATCTCAAGCAGGTTTGCCATGGAGAGGTGGGTGGCAGAGTCCATAAGAAAAGCAGTCCATGAGAAAACATGACAAATAATGATAACTTGAAAAGTTACCATTGAAAGTTATCATTATTTCAAAAGTTATCATTATTTCACTTGATAAATGAAAGTAGCAGAGAAGCAGAAATGTCCAAGCTAAACCCCAGGCTGGGATCTCTTTTGAGCTTGGGCTTCCTCACCATATTTCCATCTGGAAGCTCCTGGTGCCACACAAGGCAAACAGGCTGTGGCACCAATCCTGTGGGCTGGAGGTGAACCCTCCTTCCCTGTGCCACAGCAGGGAGAGCTGCCAGCCCTCCAGCAGCAGCAGCAGCAGCAGCAGCAGCAGCCTCCCTGCCCCTGTGCCCTGCCCAGGAGCCCTCAGCACACACCTGCCCATGGTTCACATCTAAACTGTTTCCTCAGCTTCAGACAGCACCTTGCTGCCTTTTATTTTCATGTTGGTTTGATATGCAGTTCTCTTGAAAGACAGCAAAAAGAAAGAGCAAGACCAAGAAAGGTCTGGTTTGGTTGTTCATATCACTCAATAAAGACATGACAACTATTTTCATGTTGATATCAGCATTCCATCTGTAACAGAATTGACCCATGAAGGTGCATTTCTGCTTTATGATATCTTGATTTGTTTCCTAAGCAGTACATCAATGCTGCATTACCTATTGCAAACCTAGACAGAAAGATCTAATGAGTAACCTTAAACCTATTGATATTTATCCTCATCATACTTTACCAATGTGCCAAGAAAAATAATAAGCACCCCTAAACAGTGATAGTGCATAAAGCATGAAGCTGATACTATATTAAATCAGGTTGTCTTCAGTGGTGTCCTGTAGTTCTGTGAAAGAAAGTTCTTGCTCACTGGTTTAGCTGGTCACTTTATTTTAAACACATCAGGACTTTTTTTGGGAAGATGGAGATTTCTATCGAGCGGCGTTGGCCAGACTCCAGATTTCTTCTATTCACTGAGAGCTATAACAGCACTGAACACATAGCTGGGAGTGTGAAAGCAATGTTCACTCCTGCATTTTTGCTTCTGTTCAGTCCTCTTGTCCTTTTAGACAGCACAATAGAAGTGCTGCAGTAAGCAGGGTCAAGTAGGATATGCCAGTGAGAAATGTTAAAATGAGACTATAGGCTGCGATTATGGGCTCTAATGTGCAATGAATCCTCTTTAATCACATGATATGAACTAATGTCACCACTTATTATAAAACAACAAAGTGTTCAGCTACAGGAGGAATAGAATGGATGACAACTGCATTTTTCAGTGTTTTGTTTAAGCAAGTACAGTGTGATCTTTTTAGATAACCAGGAAAAACTGAAGTTAAAATAAGTGCAAGTATTTCCAGATGGTTTTGGTTAAAACAAATGTCTTTTTAAAGTTAAGTCAAGATGTGTTTCTAAAAATGTAAATACAAAAATTAACTGCAGTTCTATTCTAAAATAATTTCTAATGATTATTTAAATACAGCGTTTTTAAGCAATAGACTTTGTTTCATGGCAAAATGTTGGAGGAAAAGTCTGAAAATACTGTCAATTTTGACACATCTTCAATTGACGATCCCTGATTCCAGGTACATATATTACAAAATATTTCTGGTGTTCAAGACAGCCAAAAAGAATTGTACCTGAAGAGAGCACTGTGAGGCATCCCAGGGCCTCATCACCACTCAGAAATCATGATTACCAAAGTGGAGGCCAGTTTGCCCAGCCACCTCAGATCTTTTGCTCCAGATCATAGAGCTGATTTGCTGACTGTATCCTGCTTTGCATGGCTAATTTAATTTTCAGTTCATTTCTTCCCCAGTTTAATTTACAGGACTAGGAAAAGTGAGTAGCTCCTGGCAGAGGGTAGTGGGAGTATCAGTGGGAAGCACTCTTTTAACTCAAATGCCCAGCAGCCAGGTAAACTTCTTTGGTAATAAAGGTGGGGCCAGAATCTCTCTGGATGGCCTTTTGGACTGTTTGGAAGTCCTGACAGGAAGCACAGAAGCATTGCTATGATTTCCTGTGCATTCTGCCACCCTAAACCAGGCTGTCATGCCTCCCCTCTGCACTGCACAGCCCTGATTCCTCAGCTTCCTGGAGCAGCAATCTGCACTGCTCACCTCCTCACCCTGCTCCCTAATAATCAGAATTTAACTGAATGTCCCTATAAAGCTACTGATTGTCCCCAGGACTGCCCTCTCATGACCCTGTGTATCACTGGAACCTCAGCACCAGGACATTATTGGTTTCACAGGTTTAAAGTGCATTGATTAAGACAAAAAAAATGGCAAAAAAAATCTTTGTGACTTGTATTGTAAAATAGTTTTGTAAGAAATGGTTTAGAATTTGTAAGAAATGTGAACCAGGAGATTTAAATTTGGAAGAGGTGTACCATGGTGCAGTGTCTTATGGGGAACAACACTGCAGGGACAAAGTGCAAGAGTTTCTTCCTTTTCCAGAGCTTCAGGTTCACAAATAAGAACATGTCACCATTCCTGCACTAACCTTTCTTGCATGTGACTGCATTTTTGGTTTTTGAAAGAAAGCTCTGCCTACTATTGTCTGCCTTTGCTGTTACGGGATCTTTGCTGATAGATGACAAAAGCATTGTCAGAGATTGTCCTGTTCCACAGCCTTTCACAGAGTCACAGAAAAGTTTGAAGTCACCTCCAGAGACCATCTGGTTCAACCCCCTCCTCCAGCCCAGCCACCTAGAGCTGTTTGCCCAAAACCATGCCCAGATGACTGTTGAGAATCTCCACATGATGGAAACCTCATAACCCCTCTCAGCAGCCTGTGTCAGTGCTCCATCACCCTCACAGTAAAAAAAAAACATTTCCCAATGTTCAGAGAAAACTTCCTGTGTTTCATTTTGTGCCTGTTGCCTCTTTTGTCCCTGGGAAGACTCTGGCTCCATCTGCTTTGTACTGTCTCTTTTGGTATTCATATATATCGATAAAACCCCTTAGAGCCTTCTCCAGGCAGAGCAGTCCCAGCTCTCTCAGCCCTCCCTCCCAGAAGAGATGTTTCCATCCCTCCATGATCTTTGTGGCCCCCTGTTGGACTCTCTCCAGTACCTCCACATCTCTCTTGTGCTGGGCTGCCCAGCACTGCACTCAGCACTGCAGGTGTGGCCTCACCAGCACTGAGTGGAGGGAAAGGATCCCCTCCTGTGACCTGCTGGCAGTGCAGCCCAGGATTACATCAGAGTTCCTTGCTGCTCCACTGCTGGCTCCTGTTCAACCTGCTGTCTACCAGCATCCCCAGGTCTTTTTCTCCCAAACTGCTTTCCAGCTCTCTGGTCCCCAGTGTATGCTGGTACCTGGGGTTCTCCCTCCCCAGGTGCAGTGCTCGGCAATTCTTCTTGTTGAACTTCATGAGGTTCTTGCTGGCCTGTTTCTCCAGCCTGTCAAGGTTCTTCTGGATGGCAGAAAGACCAGAGGTTTATCAGCCACTTCTCCCAGTTTGGTGTGATCTGCAAACCTGAGAGTACACTGTGCTCCACCACCCAGATCACTAATGGAAGTGTTAGAAAGGTACACCCCACTGTTGTTCTCTGCTCACACCACTCGTTATTTGCCTCCAGCTAGATTTTCTCCCACTGCTCACCACCCTCTGGGTCCAGCCAGAGCAGTTCAGGCAATTTGCAATCCACCTCACTGTCTGCAGATCCAGACAGTGTTGGAAACCCTACCGAAGTCTAGGTAGGCAGCATCCACTGCTCTGTGCCCCTCCCAACAAGCCGCTCATCATAAAGTTTGTCAAGTGGTCAAACACGACTTCCCCTTGAAGCTATTGATCTTCTGGTTGCAGCAGACAAGGTGGACAGACATCCTCAGAAAGTTTTCTTTTTTCTTTCTTACATGCTTCTGCTGACTCTTGCTATTCCAAACCTGTTGAAGAGCTATAAATAAACCAAATCATGGGTGTTCTGCAGCACCGCCTTTCTTGTCAAGTGAAGCGTAAGACTGACAAAGTCAGTCTTAATTATGAGTAACACAGCTGCACCTCAGCATCCTCTCACATTCAAGTTTTACAAATGCACATTAAGAGAATTATAAATTCGAGGCTTTTCTAACATGAGAAAAAACAAAACATGAGAGAGAAAAGGATGGAAAAAAGCAGGAATTTTGCAGCAAAAGACACTGAATTGCTCAAGTCGTGTTGGACAGGGAGCCAGCAGCAAAGCTAGAGCCTAAACCTGTGTCTGAACCTTTCTCTAGTTCCACAACCATAAAATCATTCTTTTGTTGATTAAATATGGAAAATTTCCTCTAAGTTCTTGATGTCTTTTATGCTGACTACAATCAAATACCTTTAAGAGTATATTTACAAAGTTTGCAGCTAATTAACATTCATGTGTGCCAGAATTCACAGAGTTAGCATGGGAAGTTAGCATGGGAAATCTCTGAAATCCAAGAGAACTACTACCCTCCCTGGAGACAGGAAAGTGCAGGCAGGATGTCTATGGTAAAACAGGAGTTACAGAGAAGATGGACACAGATCTGGCTGCACATCAGAAAATCTGTAGCTCTGCAGCCAGGAAATATGATTCACATGTCAGCTATGTATCATTTTTCTTTTTCATACAGGCTTTTTCTTGATGGAGACCCCTTTCTGCCTTTATTTCATGAATACCTGGCAAGAGCATGGTGCAACATGCTGTGCTTGAGGAACAAGCCTGCAAAAAGCATGGATGGAATGAAGAATGTGGCTGCTGGTTGCTGTGCCCACAGCAGTTTCTCTGCTTCATTGGTTTCTGCCTCCTTTACAGTGATGACAGCAATAGGAGTTCAAAAGGTGCCTTCAGATCAGAAACATTTACACACAACCCTGCTAGAAGGAAAGGGAAATTAAGGTCAACACGAAAGGAATACTACTCTGTGTTCCCAGAAATCACGTCCACAGTTTCCCATATCCTGGAGTTACGTGATTTACTGCTGAACTAAAGACAATACTGCTAGAACATTGCAATACAGTGCCCCATCTAAATGGTCAACATGGACATTTTTTTGTGTTTGAAAACACAGATTTGGAAAGACCTAAAGGAGCTAAAGGAAATATCAGTCAGGGACAAAAAAATTTCCCTGAACAACCAAAAATTAGAGCAGAACAACAGTTTGTTCTTCATTGGGTAATCAGCATGCAACATTTTATTTCTGCAAAGTTCCCAGGTGAATTAATGTCCAAGGCAGCTGTTGCCCTCTGAAGCTGAAGGATGGGAAATGTCAGAGGACATCTGGTGGTTTACCCTCTTTACCTCCTCAAGAGCAAGAATTTTGTTTTCACATGAGTAGAAGTTTACAAACCCAGATACTCCATGGGGAACCAAAAAGGGCTGTCTTGATCATTCAGCAGCTGGCACCATTTTGCCTCAGCACAGGCTCCTCAGAGAAAAGCACTTACTGCCCTAGGTAGCTTCACATGATGTCCTTACAGTGACCATCACATCCAGCTGGCTTGCTCTTGGCAACTCTATTCTGCTGATGTTGGGTGGGGACATTGTGTGATATCAGTGTCTTTTAAACCTCTGACCTTGGTAAAACAGGGATTAACAAAAGCAGTGTGAACAGTTTAAATGGCAGGAATGATGCCTGCAGAGCCTCATAACTAAGGCAAAGCACTAAAACTGCAATCACTCCATAACAAGCGAACAAACCAGCCAGAAAAGTGAATTATTTATTCAATAAAATGGCCTTAGAAAAGGATTGCTCCTATTTCTCTTAAAGGATACCTTATATGGGAGCTGGGTGGGTTGGATACCCTTTAAGAGAGCATGGTGCCCATGGCTCAGCAACCCTGGGAAATGCCTGATACCTCTGTCCTAGGTTAGGAAAGCACTTGCCAGAGGAAAAGACAGGAGAAATGAAGAGTTTGTCATGCCCTGGGGAATCAAAGGACTGAGGAGTAAATCACTGTCTGGAAATACACTGTCTGCCATTGGCTGCTGGATGAGCCTGCTTGAATGGGATGGACCAGCTGAGTGGCACTTTGGCAACCAGCACTGGATGGGATGTGTTCCACCCTGCACACAGGAATTTGGGCTGTGGGAGTCAGACATGTCACCTGAGGACTAGACTTTCGTATGTTTGTGCCCTGAAACAGGTTTGTCTGTTGTAGCTGGGCCTTTAGAAAGCTGCTTGCCATCTCCCAGACCAGTCATCCTCTGCATTTGATGAACCGCTCTGGGCTTTGCTGTCAACTGTTCCTGGACTTCTGAGTGAGCCCTTTGGGAGCCAGAGCAGATGTGATCAGCTCTCTGGGGAGGCAGGAGTAAAGCACACGAAATTTCCAGGAAAGGGGCTATTGTTGTTCCTTGCTGTTTTCTGAGAAAAGTAGCAGCCCATATGGGACCATAGACACACAAAACCTTAAATATCAGATAGATATGACGGTATTTCTGAGGTGTGAGAAGAAGAACAACACAGACTTATGCTTTGTGTACATGGAAAAGCCAGGAAGGACCAGAACTAGAGAGAATAATTACTTTTCCCAGCAGAGGAAAGTTAGTTCAGGCCTCCAGCAGGAAGGTTCTTCTGAAATTCAGAATAATTCTTTATTTTCTTGGCAATTACTGTAAAGCATGAGAAACAACAGGAGAAATCCAGTGTGTGGAAACATATCTTTTGGCTGTATTTTAAAAGCAGTTTTACTCCTTTGGCATACAGCTTTTCAGTTTGATCCTGGTAGAAATGTGAGAAAGCCTTTAAAACTTCTGGATCAAACTGGAAAGCTATTTTCCACCTTAAGGATAATTCACCAATGTCTGCTAACCCTGTTCAACATGTGCTACTAGAACAATGTTCACCATATATGCCTTCCTCACGGTTATATCCCTTTTTGAAACTTCCTATAAGGGAGCATCTGCAGGGGAGGAGGTGTTATAATTTTAGAAAGACCTTACAGATAGCTGGATTTTTAAACACACAGGACATGCAGACAACTTGCCAAAAAAGAATCAGAAGCAGGGACTTTGCATCTCACACATTTTTGCCATGTTGAGTCATTTCACACTAAATTAATTCTTCCTGAAATTATCTGGCTTTGTGGGGCTTATACAAATAAAAATTATTGAAAATTTAATTGAAGTTCAAATACTACTAGCAAATGAAGTTTTTCTCTTGTTTTTTATCTTCTTGGCAAAGCAAACCCAGTGGTATCGATAATAAAATCTCTGACAGGATGGATCCCCCACAAAAGCTTAATAGATTATTAAATTTAAAAATATGTTGATCATGGCAGGGCTGGAGACTCAGTTGCCTGCTTGCAATATTCTGACTCCCTTTTCTGACCACAGGGTCATATTTTTCTGAGTGGGGGTTGTTGAAGTGACTCTGACATGCCTCCACTTAGGCTGGGGCAGGATGTAGGCACAGAAATCTTACAACAGCTCTGTGAGGCCTTGTGTGCTTTGCTAAGCAAAAATTAATTTAGGGACTTGTTTGGGGATTGTCATAGAGTGTATTTAAAAAAAAAAAAAAGAAAAACAGAAAAAAAGCCAACTGAGAAGCTGAAATGTACCAACAGTTTAGGAAAAGGAGGCTAGATTTATTTTCTCAGAAAACACTTCTGTATTGTAGCTTTCTTTTTTCGTCACTTCTTTTGTCTAAGACAGCAATAACCTGTTCCATCTTAAAGTATCTTCCTGGTAGCAGAAATCCTGTGTACAGACTATGAACAAAAAGATTGTGGTGTTGATGTTTAAGTAAATTAGTCCAAAGGTCCAAATGCCGGACAGCCCTAATGATGTTGTTTGCTTTGTCTCTAGCAGTTTTAGGCATTTATTTTGCAACCTGCCTGAGGCCAATGTAGTAAACACAATAGTGTTAAATGAGATTTAGGTATGAAAATGATAAAATGGTACAACATCCTCCCTTTTATCTCATTTGAATATTTTTTTATTTTCTCCAAAAATAAAGCTGAAAGAAACAGCTCCTCTTCTGGGCAGTAACCACAACATAACTTCCAAACCTCACGTGCTGGCATCCAATTTGTCATCTATTCTGTCTTTATATCTCTCATTGCATCTGTCCTGGGTTGACTATATGATGCTTTTATCCCCAATCGTCTCATTCTGTTTATGTTGAATAATAATAAGTTTTGCACCTTTAAGAGTGTTCCAGAGAGTGAAGGGGGGCAGAGAAGAAGCGTGCAGTTTGTTTTATGACACTGCACTCACTCCTACACATTCCTGCTCCTGACTGTGTTGTCTGCAGACAGACAGCAGGACAGAGCTTTTCTTTTGCTTTTTAGTTAGTGTTAGCTAGCTGAGGCAAAGAAGTTCCCTGGACTGTTTTTTGCCTTTTTCTTTGGACCTCTTGAAACTGCTCTGGACTGAACACCCAGGAGAGCACCGGCAGCTGCAGCTGTGGCCCACTGGGCCGGGCCTGGCCTGCGACAATTCCAGCACCGGAGGGACCGATCAGAGACTGAGTGAGCTGCTGCTTGAACCCGGGGTTTTCTCAGTTTGTCATCTCTTTTAGAGTGGCAAGGGGTCTCATTGTTTTGATACTGTTTTGGTCTTATTGTTTAATAAACAGTTTTTTTCCACCTTTCTCCAAGGAGGTATTTTTTCCTCCCGGAGCAACTGGGGGGGGAGGGGCCGACTGGATCTGTTTTTCCCACCGGAGCTCCTTTGGGGGATTCTTCCCCAAATTTGCTCTAAACCTGGACAGCATCTTTTCAGTGTCTTTGCACCTCTTGGTCTTTGCATTATTCATCCTTGCATCCCTCAGCCTCTCTTGGTGCTCTGGTTTAACATCAGCCTGTAGCTGCAGCGCACCCATCAGATCTGTGCAGGACCTACTCCTGGTTTGTTCTGGGACAAATCATCTCCAATCCCCTCTGTGTGGCACAGCATCAAAGGAAACATATTTTACCATCTGAATCCAGTGACAAAATAACTTCCCAACAAGATACTAAAACATTTCAGCTCTCTTTCTATTAACCATTTTCCCTCTAGTGTTCTGTCAAAGCTTAAAGTTGCTGTCTACTGGGAACAGCAATTTGATGATGCTTAAGCCTTCTTCAGCATCCAGAAGCATCCTCTTCCACTCACACCAGTTCAGAGTACTTCCTCTCAAGTGCCAGCATAAAGAGGAGAGTGAGTGAAGGACTGAGTGTTGCTGCACTTTCAGTGCTTGACCTCATTGCCAGCATTGTCAACAAGTTGTCAACATCTGCTCAGGATGGGGGAGACGAACAGCTGGGCACCAATTCTGTTGCTGCAGCCTAGACAGAGTCACCTCCACAGCCCAGAGGCGCCAGTCCCCCAGTGCCGTCCTGTTCAAGGTCTAGTTCTTGTCCAAGACTACTCCAAAGCACTTGTTCTCCACTTTCTGAGATCCTCCAAAACCAGATGACCATCTGCAATTGCTTTCTGAAACTAACTGTAGGAAGATATTTCCCACTGAAAGATTCTGGGGCGGCGTTAATAGGATCTAAAAGAAAGGTTAAGAATGCAGAATCAATTAAACATTATAAAAATAGTTGTCTTGATCTTGAAATACGTTTTCAGCAGTAACCCCCTCAGACATGACCATCAGCTCCTTCTGCCTGTGTTAGTTGTCCCCATTTCATGAAGCCATTGTGCTTGGATTTTGTGTCAGACATAGCAATTCCTCAAAAATATGACCTCCCTTCTTGACAGATCCCACAAAATGCAGTCTTTCAAAATGTGGGAAGTTTCTTGCTGCTGTCTGGTGCATGAAACAACAGTTAGGACAGATAACCAGTAACACTGAGTTTCCTTCTCAGGATGGACAAAAAGAGCCTGGAAAAGCACAACTTTGTCTCTCAGCTCCTTTTGCCATGTGGTACCATCTCCCTCAGCCACATTTTGGTGCTTTCTTTGTTACGTGGAACATCTATTGCTCATGGCAGATCTTCAAATTGTTCCTCAGTTTGGGTCTTCTCTCTAAAATTACCCTGGCTTGTTTCTTAGGGACTTGTTGATATAAAATTCATATGAAAGATGACTCTGTTAATTGTCATGGAATGATATGGCACACTTCAAGATGTCTTTAGCTAGTTCTTGAAGCTATAGACACATGGCAGACATTTCTAGAGCTGTAGTGAGGGATGAAGTGATACACAGAACCAGCAGCGTCATGATTAGAAATAATTTTTTCATAGGCTATCTTCTACAAGACTTGCCCATCATATTTAATTTGCTAAATCACATTTGCTTATTTGAAAGATTGTACATTTGCATATAAAAGCAAGCTTATACTAATTACCACGGCCCATTCTTAAAAGTTTAGTGTCCTTTCCCAGGACTGAAAGTATCTCTGTACAACATAAAGCTTCTCATCTACAGATGTGAAAGCATTTCTTAAAGCAGATGAATGCCATGGGTCCCTTTTGCAGATGGGGTAAGGGAGGTGCTCGGCAGTGACAGGATTCCCTCAAGGTTAACATGAAGGCCTTGCTAAGGGAACTGAGGCTTCACAGCTGCTGGATTGACACTGAGCACCAAGCACTAAAATACTGGGGAATCATTTTGGAGGAAAGTCAGTATAAAGGTAAGGAACTGCACTTACTTCATAAGAAGGGCAGCGAGCACCAAAGCTTGCCTGCAGTGTGAACCTAGTCTTGGCAGGAGGTCATTTTTAGAAAAGGGTAATCCAGCCAGAGCAGTAACCTTCAGAAACCTTGGGCTGACATATGCCAACAGTTTGTCATTCCTCGCCATAGGATGTGAACCCAGACATACAGAAATATGTTCAGTCAAGTCAACAATCAGTTGGATTTTTGGTACTCAGAATGTGCTTTTCTGGCTTGCTGTCCTGTACTTTGCAGTCTTTCTTTAAAGAGAGCAGCTGAGCTTGCAGGAGAAAGGGCCATGAAGCTGATTATGCTTCCACTTCAGTGTGTCACTCACGCCTGCCCTGAGCAGCACAGTGATAACACAGCATTCCATACAGAAGGGAAAATAGCTGCTCCATGACCCCTCCACATTTTATATTTAACCCTTTAGCTCTCCTCTTTGGGGTTATCCATGTTTGATGCATACATAAGGACAGCTGGTAAATTGCACTTTGACACTAATAGACAGAATTTCACTTCTTACATGTAAAAATTAGATATCTTAGCCTGGAAAGCAGAGCTTGAAAAATTCAATTGACTAGTGACCAAAAGACCATCCCACCAGGTAAATCCTGGATAGAGGGCTCTGTCTTCATCATCAAAGAAGAATAAAACCCTGGTGAGGAGAGCAGCTGGAACTCCCTGTAGGAAAAAGTTTTCATTCTTTGCCAGTAGCTGAAAACCATTAAATACAAGCAAGTTCCCTGTGCATATCACAGGCAGTAATTCATTATTTTTTCTACTACAAAATGTCTGCAAGCCAAGCATGGATGTATTCTCTAAGTCTGCCCCTTCTGGTCCACGGAGGCAGTAAGATACTGTTCCATGATCAGTGAGGGGGAAAATGCAGAAAGAGCTAGAGCTAGAAGAAAATCTGGCCAGAGACACTGTGGAACAGGGGCTCAGGGCAATGGGGCTCCTTCTGCAGGCAGATAAGCATCCTGAAGTGAGCAGACTCCAGTATATGGAGATGTGTCAACACTGTTGGCTGCAGCAGAATGCAGGGATGGCTCAGAGAATTAAATAAAATAACCTAAAGATCAGGACCAGAACAACAGTCAGTTCAAGGACTCAGTGTTTAATGAAAGTTTTCATTCAGAGGAAAAAAAAATTCTGAGCCATGAAGAAGGCAAAACATGCTTTCAGTCTGCCATGTCTAGGTGATACTAGCCAATCTATCAGGAGAAAATATTTATTTTTACAGGCAAAGTGCTCTGTTTGTCCTTGGAATCTGTCCCAGAACCCAACAGCTTTCTATGTCTGGATCTCCTCCTCACGTGTGTTTATCTGTGAGCTACTTAATATGCATGGCCCTGCTTCATTTTTCATGACTGGCCTTACAGTGTGCAACCCTGTACCTTTTAAGCACCTTTCAAGTTTACACCTTTTAAGACAATTATCTTTCAAACTATATTTTAATTGTATCTCAAGAAAATGCCCATGAAATTCTTAGAATTATGCTAAGGGAAGGTTGACAGTAGCATTAAACTAGATCACATTTACATGAGGGCTAGTTCTAGAAAAAGGCTGAGTAGCACCTGCTTCTATATGAAACTAATCTCTCAATTTTCTAAATAACTCATACTTTCAAGCTGATGAGCAGATTTAAAGCAGAAGAAGCTGGAGATAGTTTAGAAGCAGAAATCAACATTGACTTTTACCAGAAATGTGGAAGACTTACTAGCAATGTAAGCAGAGGTTAAGGGAAAGCAAAAGAACTTCAGAAAGAAAGATGACACAACATTCCAAAGCCAGAATGGCTCCTGAGGGTCTGAAGAGTGTAAGCAGGAAGGAACAATTTCGGATTTTGGCCAGGAAGAGGGCATTAAAGGCAGCTTGATGTGTGTGGTGAGTTAGCAGTAGGGAAAGAAGACAGAGGAGAGAAAGGCAAGAGTGGGACAAAAAAAACCCAAAAAGAAACAAAACAAAACAAAAAAAAAACCAAAAAAACCCAAAACAAAACAAAAAAAACCACCCCACAACAATTACAGGATCAAATTCTGAACTGCAGTGATTGAACTTCAAAGTACAGGAAGGTGGGTGGCAGACATCAAAGCAGAGACCCAAAGGTTTTCTTTTTTTTTAGAGGCTGGAATATGCTAAAGCTTGTTGTGTATGGGGAAAGAGCTGGATGATAGGCAAACAGCACAAGGGAATGGGTTGAGATGGAGCGAGGAATAATAAGAAATTGGGCAGGAGAGGGCAGGAGATGACAGGAGACCATACGTGCAAATGGAGTTACTAGAAGGAGAGAGCAGAAGACAAATTACATTTTTGCTGGCTGTTCAGCAGAGAAAGGAGAAATATAAGCTTGATAATGGGGGAAGTTGTGGGGGGTGTAAATTGGGGGAATAATTCTGCAGGGACTGGTTAGATCCTTCGTGAGGAAAAGTATCTGATGGAAGGATAGTTAGAGAAGTGAGCCAAAAGACTCATGGAAAGGGGAGATGTTTATCTGGAAGAATGTGGAGTTATAAAGGGCAGCACAGGGGAGTGTTGCAGCTGACAGTGACATTTTTAGAGATGAACTGAGTGCTACAGAGACAGCAGGAGAAGGTGGGGAAGAGATGGACACATGAGAAAATAGTGAGGATCAGTGTCAGGCAGAAAGGACAGAAATAGGATGGCTATGGTGCTTACCAGCATAAATAGAGAAAGATGTGAAGGTGAAGGTAGAAGAGCAGCAGGCAAGGGAAGAATTGTAAAGGGATGAGACTGCAGAGTATGTGCGGACAGGAAAGGGAGGAGAAAGAGGCACAGAGTTACAGCAAGAGGCAAAAAGAATAGCCTAGATAAGGTTTCTAAAGAAGTCTGTCAGTGTGACATTTTCAGCTGTTCTTGTGAAGCCAGGAGCAGTGACCTCTGCCTCTGGAGGCACTGAGCAGGCTGGGAACATCCTTGGATGTGATGACGTGATCCTCCAAGGGCTCCTCAGCAGCCTCACACAGAATCTCAGTCCAGCCCCAGTACTGGTTGCTTCTCTTAAATGAGCCCTTCTTTATTCTCTTAACACAATATCAAATTTTGGGAAAACTAAACCTGTAAAAGCCCTTCTGCACTGCATAAAGCAATCTTTAAATTAAAATGTTCCTTTGCAAATATAAAAATGGGGGTCAATTTTACAACATGTAGTTTGGTTAAATTTTAAATTGATTAATTAAGGGCCAAGACTGAGAAATAAATTCCCTTTGTCTGAACATTAGATTTAATAATGAATTCTTCAGCAATTATGTAGATCCCTTCAGCAATTATGTAGATCCCATCTCATTCCAGGATGCCAAGGAGTAAAGGCACCAAAGAAAAAAGGTTTAGCAGTGCAAAGGCCACAGTGTTTATCACCCTGGGACCTTTCGTCCTCTTTCCAGATCGAGGACACTGTGTTTGCCCAATGGCCTCAGTGCCACTGCCAGCACCCAGAACCAGCACCAAGGCTAAAGAGTCCACAAACTCAATCTTCAGAAGGCTCTGACATTCCATTAGGTGAACAGCAAACTAACTCTGACCCCACAGCCAGGGGCACCAGAACTTCCCACGATCTCTGGACAGCAAGAGATCTCCTGGTTTTAATGGATTTTTCCCCCTTAATGGATTTCTGCATAACTAGCAACTGCAGTCAGTAAAAGCAGGCCCCCAAGCTTTATGGCATGTTGTCTCTGTCCTTGACAGACAGGCCTTTTCCATTGAAGAGAATATTCCCAAAGTATGTACCCTCTTCAGCAGACCCTGGTCATTGCCCAGCCAAGCCCTAAATATGTCGGACAGTATTGTTGAGAATTCCCAAGAATCATTAGTATTTTAACTCCTGCCTAAACTCCAGGCTGTCACAGTAGCCATGCAAGAGAAAATCTGCCAAGCTGCTGTTGTGGCAGAGGCTGGAATGCAGCTCAATCCAAACATGTCAGTGTAGTGAGTCCATTAACCTGACTGCGAGCAGGGTTGCAAATTGCAAGAAAATATTGTCTGGCATTGCAAAGATGAGACTAACCCTTAAGCAAGATTGTCTCAGGGTGCTGAAAGGTTAGTGGTATTAAAAAAAAAAAAAGAGCGTGAGCAAGTTGCTTGGACAGCTCTGCTGGACCACAGACACTATGGCTGCAGCTCTAATCATACAAAAATCATCATAAACCGCAACTTTTTAACTCTGAGAAAGGCTAACTTCCTTTCTCTCTGCCATTAACAGTTGCCCTGAGATCCCTAGTTATTTATAAACCATGCTGCTGTAGGAAACCCTATAAATATCCAGAGCGATAAGCATGCCCTTATTATTCTTTGAGTGGACAACTAGGTAAAAATGGAAATCACCCTTGGCCTACTGGAACTTCTGCAGCCACATCCTCTGTCCCCACCCCACCAAGCTAAAAGCAGCACTGCCAGCTCAGGACTTGACCTCACCATCACAGTCTACACCTCAATCTTTGTATCTGATAGGGTGACAACTGGGTATCTGATCACCACACATAGTCTATGTATCCGAGAGGAGATGCAGGACATTTGACAGACAATGCAGGAAAATGGACAATGCACAGCATAGAAGATTATATTCTTCAAAGTGCAAAGATTATTGCTAGGAACAGCACAAATAGGTCCAAATCTGGCCCTAGCCATGACACAAAACATCTATAAAAGCTCAGTTTTCCACAGGAGTATTTGTTGTGTACTTTTTCTAGTGTACATTTGCAATGCTTTCACATCACAAAAAAAAAAAGTTTACACTTTTCTGAGCTCACTTGTTTTTGACCTCTTCTTGCTGCTGAAGTTTTTTTAAAGGTCTATTTCAAGTCTACCTGAGAATGAATGAGAAATCTAACTCTGTTCCAGTACAGAGCTCATATCATATCTCTCTGAGTGCTCACTGCCAGGCTGCAGATGACCCGGGGAATACCATCTCAACGAGGAAAATGAGGGCAAATTGCTTGATTTTATGTGAGCACCAGCAAGGCCACACCTGAAGTGCTGTGTCCAGTTTCACAGCTCTCAGCTCCAGAGGAATGTGGAGAAACTGAGAAGGCAGAGCAAGGGCCAGTAAAGATGATCAGGGCCTGAAGTCCTAAAGAGAGGCTGCAGGAGATGAGTTTATTTAGTTTGGTGAAGGGAAGGCTGAAGGAGGATGTAAAGGGAATGTAAAACTGGTTGTAAGGGGGTTACAAACACAATGAAGTCAAACTCTTCTTGGTCAGGGCAGATGATGGCATAAAAAGTAGCAAAAACATGAAGAAGCAAAAGGCATTTATGCAACTGTGACACATAGTGACTGCCTAAAACATTCAGCACAAGTGTTCCTCTAGTAGAGCGTGAACAGACAACTCCACAAACACAGTGTGCACTGTTGGCTGAGGGACTTAGCAGCTGTAGCAATGTCTGGTATCATAACACTTGTAACTGAAAACTATACAAAATTCAAGCCGGAAACCAGAAAAAAATTAATGTTACATTAACTTATTGAAAGCTGAATTAATACTTTCTGGATCTGATTTGATTTACTCTTCACACTCCTTGACTACTTCTATTATTTATGAGTTTTCTTCCATAAAAGCATTTAAATCCCTTTTGAATTAAAGGAACAACTGAAAGAAAAACTGAAACATTTCTGAACTGGTGAAACTGTTTCTTTCTCTCTATTTTGTTATAAGACTATTTCTAAGGGAACAAAAGAGTTAAGGCATAAATCGTGTCTGACAGCCATAATGTCACTTTGTAGCTAGAGGGAACATTCCTGCTGTCACTAAAATACCGCCGATGTAGCCAATTGAACAAAAATGGTACTGTCTAAACAAACTCAGCACACAATGGTTAGTTCCTAACTTCAGAGGTTCAGCAGACCAACTGTGCTCCAGACAATGCTGAGTTTGTTTAAAGTGTAATACATTTAGTTGTGCATGCTTATATATGAGTTATTGTAAAGTTGCTTCAGGCTAAATTCATTGCTGCAACACCACTGAAATGAATGTACTTACAACAGAGATTAACTTGGCCCATTATGTACTAAACTTGCAGATCTTTCTTTCTTTAAAAAAAAAGAACTATTCTTTTTGCAATTGATCTTATTCACTGCAGTCATTCAAACACAAAGAAAGTCTTATCTGTGTTACCCCGGTGTGGTGGAGTTATACTGGATTTACGTTGTTGCAACTGAGAGAATTCTTTCAGCTGAAAATAAAGACAGCTGCCCAAATTATATGCAGATCACTGCACTTCTCCTATACACCTAAAAACTTGTAATGCACATTTCAGTGTTATGCATGACTTGCTACAGCAGCTGTAGGGAAAAGGAATTCCTGATACACAAAACTTTGTTAGAAAGCTAAGTCATGGCTTTAGCTGTAAGAGATTTCAACATCTAAGCAAATACATTTAAGCTTTTCCATTATGCATGGACAGAAGCAGTCCATGCTCTCTCCAACTTATGGGGTAGCAATAGAATTATTTTGCCACCAGGATCATCTACAGAGATGGCACTTCAGCATTCTGAGTATGAAAACTGGGTTTGAACTAAAGGGTGGAGGAATAAGATTCAAAATAACTAGGTGTCTAAAACAAAACAATAAATGAAATTACTGAGGCATTTTATATGGTGTCATCTTACACAGGAAGACAAGAATTTTTTCCTAGTCTTAAGGAAGTTCTGAACCTGGATTTAGCCCCACAGCTTGCATAAGTCAGGAGCAACCTGTGCTGGCAGAAGGACTGATGCTGCCTGCTGCAAGGAGAATGGCAAGGAGGCAGCCCAAAGGCAGGCTCTTGCAGCTCCACCTACAGCCACAGATATGCTGAAAAGAGGCTCCACTCCAGTAAACAATAAAGAGCAGAGATTTTAAAAATACATCCTGAAAGTCAGATAGAATTCTCATGTAGGCCACTGCAAGAGGCTTGTGCAGACTGCATCCTTCTCTGTGCTACAAAATCCCAAAACACTGCAGTCACTAGTACAGCCCCATTCACAGATAAATGTAAATGCAGGCATTATTTTGTAGACTCCTGGTCAAGAATTTTGCTCTCAAAGCATTGAGCTGCACCACTTTAATTGAATACAGAGTTTAAAAGACTACAGAATGTAGAAATTCCAGAGAATCAGCCATGTGTGTTTCTGGTATCCCAGCCAGCCTGGCTTTGCTGCAGGTTTTTCTCCCATAATGAAAACGATTCTTTCCCTTAGAGTATCCATAATCCAAACACAGTGAGTTTGCTTAGGCAAAACCTCCTTAACTGCTTACTTCTGCACTTTGTGCAGAATTTATATAGCAAACCCCACTACATAAGACATGCAAAGCAAACAGTAGGTTCCTCTGTGGGGCAGGATAGTTCAACCATAATTATCCCTTAGTCTCTGCTCAAAAGACCACAACATGCCTTAAAGCCAAAATCTTCAGAAAGTTTAATCTTCTCAGACAGGAGAGTAAGATATATGATAGCTGCTAATTGTTTGCTCTTCCTTTTTAGTTTTCATTAAATTGAGTATAGACATAGAATTTATATTTTCACATGGAAAGTAAAGGTTTTATTTCACTGTATTCCATCAATTCACTGACTTTGGTGGATCCTGTGCAAACACAAGAAGAATGGATCTCAACGAAAAATGTATTGTCTTTCTGAGAGTCTGAACTTGTGAAGCCCTTTCTATTTAAAAAAAAATCCCTAGAAACCATAGGAACTCTTTAAAAAACTATGTCTCATGCTACTTAGAAATGCAAAGGTCTGGACATTTTAATTTATTTTATCATACTTTCATGGGACAAATAAATGGTGAAGAACTTCAACTTTTTTTTTCCCTCAGGAGGCAACATCTAAGACTACAGAGATCTGTCTAAAAAAAGGTTAGAGATGGCTACGCTAGTGATGCAAACACAGTGAGCCTGGGCACTTCTTTGTGACCTTGGTGTCAGTCTGCTCATTGCCACTGTCCATGGCACCAGGAACCTCAACTACATCTGTAGCCACTGTCATAAACACTCCCTTAAAAACAAGGTGTGGCAAAAGCCCACACATTGAATATTGTTCTCCATGAACTAAACAAAGTTCTGACATGCACTGTACTACTGCTAGTGACTCAAAGATACATAGACCACATACTGCAAAAAAACAAACAAAAGGAGGTGACTACCACCTAGGACAGTGTTTTGTTGCTATGTACCACTAATCTCTCCTTAAAAATGAAAACAAACCTTGCTCAATGAAGAACAGCTGGTGCAATCCAACTGTCCTACTAATGCATCAACAGTAATTAATGATACCTGTAATTCTGGCATAACATCACACACCTGCACCTGCTAAGAAGTGTACTTCCTCAAACACCCTGTCTTCCTGATCTACGACACTCTGAGTAAAACAGTCTTTCCTAGATCATCTTTATGAGAAAGCTCTCTTCAGTTTGTGGGTTTGGATAAGCATCTGCTTACTCTATTTTCTGCTGAAAATAGGCACAAAGACAATTAGACTTGATGCACATCCAGTTGCCAATAGTGATCAAAATGTCAGAGCTATTAAGATCTCACTATCTGACATCTGTTTCCTTGAGAGGCAACATGTATTGCCTTCATTCCTATTCCAGCTACAGTGTGGGGAAACACTGATGGTGTTAGTTAAAGCCCATTCTTAGTGGAACCACAGTGAAAATATTTGCTAAAGCCCAGCTGATTGTTCCTGTGCCAAATCCCTGGGAACAGCAGCAGCAGTACAGGAGTGTGTGGAATGCTGCTCATTTGGCTTTCAGCACAACTGTTCAGACACTTACTGGAGCAGGTTGGAGAGTTCCCCCCAGCACACCTCTTTTCATTGCTATCAGAATCTTCAGGGTGTCCTGACACAGCTGTGGATGAGGAGGGCACACTTCTCAGGCTTTCTCCAGAAGCTCACATGAAGCTACCTTGCTCAGTGTGGCAGCAAGAGGTACCCACACCATCACAAAGGCCTTCAGAGACCAAGAGTAGCAACACTTGTATCTCCTACTCCAGCCAGAAATTTTTAGAGACAGTGGATGGACAACAGGGTGACTTTGTCCCAAGGGAGGGAGAGTCCATGAGTAAGCAGTGTCTGCACTGTTGATGCTCTCAGCTCCCTTGGGAGTATCTGTCTGTTCCTCAAGTGACAAAATGGTGAATATGCATCTAAGTAGAAAGCCTGCCAGATATATTTGCAGCAAAAGGTGCTCTTGATCAGAGGCAAGTGAGTTATCAGCTAGTATAACCATACCACTTAATGCACTTCCTCAGTATATTACTGCTAAGCACAATCTTAGTACTACTCATATTACACACCTGACAGCCTGCTGTACCCCTGCCAGTCATCAGAGATAGTGAACAGTCTGGTTTACCATATGGATCCATCAGGTAAAGCAGAGACAGCACTGCCTGAGCACAAGGAGGCACCAAAAAAATAAGCTTCACTGTACTCCATGAGAGAGAAGCACGCAGTACTGCAGGGCAGAAACTATCTTGACCTGCCAGGTCCATGTAAGTGCTGCAGATAAAACAATGTTTTACAAAGCCTTCATACTTAACAGTTCTGGAAGACACACTTAGTCTTGCCTACATTGCTGCTGTCCACAAGTAAAACTTCTCAGAAATCTGGCCCTGGCCTCCTCATGGGCCTAGACAATGTTCAGACTGACTTGCCTTTAGCATATTGTACATTCTCAGTGCAGAATTGAGCTACACTTCTGTGTGCTGAACTGTGAACATTCCTAGAAGGGGGCGAATCAGCAAATTTCAAATGCAGTGGACAGCCCACATTACCCCCAGTAAGGACACACTTTCCCTGCACTAAAACCCTTCATGCATTTATAGGTAATAGTCTATTTATGGTTAAATCAAAGTTAGTGAGTCAGCACTGGGGGGAAGGTGGGAGTCACTGCCAATGGCACACTGCATGACATGAACAGTGACTCCTGTGTCAAGGCAGGAGCCAGGAGTGAAGCCTGGATTTGGTGGAAGGCAGAAGCAGACCTCCCACTGATGTCAAGGCAGTCAGCATTTCACCCTTGCACATGCTCAAGTGGGTCTTGCTCCCACATGTCTTCTGGACTGTGAACTTCCTTTGAAGCCACTGGGAGTTCTGCAGGGAGACAGGTTTCAGCATCCAGTTTTCCAAGAGATGCAGTTCAGTGAGCACTTCACATGATGAAGGAAAGCAGCAGTGTAAGTGATAAAGGGAGAGAGCTTACTCTTCTGTCTTACTCTTAGTATTTTAAAAGACCATCTACACAATCATGAAAATTTAATCTAGAAGAGACAATGCTGTGGTACAAAAAGTTTATTTAGTCACAATTTTGTAAACATATGAGGTAAATTAACGTTTACATCAACCTTCTTCTTACAGAATTTAATATACAAGGCACTTCTCTGAAGACAGTACTGTTTGCTGGTTTTATTGTTACTACAAGTTCCTGACTGCCCAGAAAACTTGCTATGTTTATTGTCAGATTCCGTCATGTAAAAGACAAACGTGGAAAGCAACAAGAAAGTTCTGAGTAAGTTTTCTTATGCATTAGAACCCTTTAACTGTGAGAAACAGTGGCAATGCAAATAGCAATGTACTCTCCACCTTAAAATATGCTCACACATTTTGCATAACTCTTCAAGAACTGAAAGCTCTAGAATTAGATTGGCATCTTACAGCAAACTTAAAATGCAAATCTACAATTTCTTTAAAACAGTGTTTTTAGTTTATGCAAAGAGTCCCATTGCCTTTAATGGTCTTATTTGCAAAAGTTAAAATAACTTGCATGAAATTGTATTTGCAGGCTCAGAACCATATTTTTGCCTAGAAAGCAAAACATTTAATTTATTTTTTGCAAAATCTTCTACAGTGTAAGAGTGCAGTGTTTATTCACAAGTACTTTGTTTGGAATTTTAAACCAGGCTGTAAATTTAGCTCGTAAAGGACATATGTCACAGCAAATTTTTGTCATTGAAGCTCTAAACACACAGGAAGGCATATGAACAAGAGTGAGCCTTAGTTTATTTGGCAATAATTGAATTCATGATGAAATTTTTTTCCCCCATTGTGTGCTCCCTATATATCCAATGCCCCTATTTTAATTACACAGAGAAAGCTGATATTATGCATCAGTGATCGGGTTAAATTTAATGGTACTGCCTTATGTCTGAAGAGTTCCTGTGTTATAGTAAGACATTTCTCTCATGTTTAACACATTGGCAGAGTCATTCTTTTACTTCTTATACAAATGTAAACTTAGAAAGCAGTTTATTTCATCCAAATGTGCAATCTGAAATCAAAAACTGAAAGTAAACTTCAGAAAATCAAAATTGCAAGAGCACACTTTTCAGAAGAATCAAAGTAAAACATTTTGAATTTTAAAAAAACCCAGCCTGTTCAAATCCATGGTGTTAGTATCTGTACAAAACAAAAAGACCTGGGGGCTCAACACTCTGCTCCTGCAGACTGCTGTCATCCACATGAACTCAGGGGAATACAACAGTTTGGAGCAGCTGAGGAGGTGGTCCCATGACTAACCAAAAAAGGACCTAAACAGTGATCTTATTTTTAAACCTTGCTTTTATTATTTTACTGATCCTACACTTATGTATTCATACCATAAAATAATCTTAAGAGCTGCAAAATGTCAGACATTTAATTCGCTCTAAATGCCTTGCTGAACAACAAATATACTGCAAAAGGAGTAGTACATCATACACCTGGTAACTTGTTCAAAGAGTATCTTTTTTCAGTTTTCTTTTCCATAGCTTACCTCAGCACATTTTTTAACTTCAAGTAAGAGAGAGAACAAGTCTTCCCACAATTACTCTACTCAAAGAGCAAAAATTAGTAGGTTTTTTTTCAGTCTGCTTAATATCAGGCATGATTCTGTTCTGACTTCTGCTTTTGTGATAACTTACCTACTGGTTTTGTATCTTAGCTGTGCACTTGAGGTCTTTCAGAATTGTGTTTGAACAGCCACATGACTGGGTTAAATCAGGGTATCGCCTGCTTCCAGTTCCCATGAAACTTTCTAATTAATTGACAGGAAAGAGTCAACAACTTAGAAATTAGCAGATAATTTTTGCCAATAGACTCCATTCTGCAAGTCAATGGATGTTTGTACATATTTTCTAGAACTGTACAATTCTGCACAGAATTCAGCACTTGACTCACAGGACGTTGAATTCAGTGATCGTTCATGAGTAAAGATTGAAGTCCTCAAAATTGGCCACACCAGTAAGATTTTTCTTTCAACAAATCTGAATCCAGGTGTGATGTAGCAACTACAAGCAGTTGGAAGCACTAAGGAGGAGTTCTGCCAAAACAGTTACCTGGGCTTAAATGAAGAAACAGTTACTGGACTCCAAATGAAACTGCAGGCAATGAAGAGGCGTGACGCTGCATAGTTACGTGATGGAACTTAAGCTGATCTTAAAAGCGCAACCTGTGAGTTGTAGCTTTGCTTTCTCAGACCAGGACTGCCTGGATGCAGAGGCTGCTCTCTCAGACTTCTCTTAGGGGTTGCAATAGAGTTACATTTCTCCCCCCGAGCTTCACCTAACAGGAAAAACCATCTTTTAGAGCTTTCCAGTAGTTACTCTGGCTGAAAATACCATATATTCCACAAAAGCATCTGAACTTTCTGCAGGTCTAACCACACACATTAACTTGAAAAGGTCAGCCTAGGTCTCAGTTGACCCTAAGTTAAATCCATCTCTCTTACTATTTTTTATATACAAATATGGGTGCAATCCTGCAGGACACACTCTGTGAGGGTAGAACTAAAGTAAGGGCTGCAAGATGCAGAGCCCTATCAAACATCATCAGTTTTGCTCTCAGAAAGTGATATTTAAAAGCACACATTCCAGGTGGTCTGGTTTATATAAATACACTCCAGAAAGACTTGGACTTCATTCTTCAGAAACACAGAACAAAGGAAAATGTAGCTCATAAACTCCAATGTACTAAAACACAGAGATGCATATATTGCATTATTTCAGCAATGTAGTTAACTGGCAGTTATCAAAACTTACAAAACTGCTACTATAGATGCTAGTAAATCTTAAAATTTTGAATCATAATCTCTGTTTACATCTAGGCAACTTCATCAACTTCAGTCTATGTTTAGCATAGTTGCATGGATACAATAGAAAGCAGAACTTGGCTTTTAGTTTTCTGGCAGAAAATGTTTTTATGGCTTGTAACACAGAAAATCCACGAGAGAATGCCTGAAGCTGCATACTGAATAATAAATATCTTTACTGTACTACTACACATTGACTTTTAATGCAGTGGCTGCCCTAAAGATCCATGGAAGTAGGACTTCTCCTCACCTGGTTCAACACAAGCAGGACAAGGAAGTCATGAGACAACATGCCCAAAGCTTGAAGAACAGTGCTTCTGATCATAAGAAGCTCATTGTAACTACTCAGAAAGCAGTAAAAATGTTTAATCTTGTGTGGTGGGAATATATTTTGACTGTTGAATAAAATAAGCATGCTCAGGAAAACATTTAACACCAGAAATAACTGGTAATGTGAACTACTTGCTACAGGTTGACCCTGCTTTGCCTGAGTAAGGACTACACTGCCAGGCCAAACACTTGGAAGATGCAAAGGGTTATCCCAGTGTGTTTGATTGCTCTTTTCCAGTTACAGTACGCTGGATTTATAGCAGCAACAGGACTGACTCCAAGCTTTAGTTCTTTTGGATTTTGCTTAGAACAGAAGCTGGGCTTAATTCTGTATTCCTTTTGTACTGAAACTCTCCTGAGCCTATTCAGGCATGCAGAATTCTAACATCTTGTTTAGGAGGGAATAAAGGACAAAGTCTGTTGAAAGGAAAGATGCACCTTAGAAAAAAACCCCTAGTACTTTCCTTCACCCATTTTTAAGGGACACACACATTTTTCAAAAGCAGGACTTCAATGTCTTTTCTAAGGCCCAAAATCTAAATTTCTTCTGGCTCCCAAAACTTCATGGGAATGTTAGTCTTGTTTGAATAAGGCCTGCAAGATCCACTCCCAAATCTTGCTCCTTGTAAACTGAACGGAAATTCTGAAAGTGACTTCAGATGGATTCAGACCCTTCAGCCACCACATTGCCCAGATATTTTAGCCACTTTATCTGCAATACAATATTATCTAAGTCTGTTTTCACTGACCTAAAGACACTACAGATTGATGTTAAAGGGTACACAACAGGAAATAATGTTGATTTGGGAATTTCACCATTAGTAAGTTTTTTTCCTCTTACATTTTCTTGTAAGATCAAAGATCAAACTAAAATTATTAAGTACACAGTCAAGTAACTTTAAACCTACAGATTATTCTAAAAATGTTCAAATACTCAAAAAAAAGCACTCAAGTTCACTTCTAAAAAGCATTTTTCCAACAAACTTATGCTGATATCTAACAGCCTAAAATGCAGAGCTGTACTTTATCCTAATTGTCTGTCCATGGGCAATGTATGGAGCCACATGTGTACTGAAATCATAATCCTTGCTTTCTGAAGAGAAATTGTTCTGTGTAATAATTTCCAAGGTGTGGTTTGAATTCCTGTCCTCCTGTAAGCAATTTTAGAAGTCAGCTAAAATTATAGTCAAACATGCTCAAACATATTTGCAGGCTTATAAACATGGTGTGATCATGGTTGGCAAACACTGGATAGAAGGTCAAACTGAACACTTCCTAAAAGGTCAAGAGTGAAAAAAAAAAATTATGGAAAGAAGAGCCTCAAAAACCCTATTCCAGGGGTTCCCTAAACTTTGCCTGGCCAAGGACAGCATTGGTGACTTGCCATGAACACAAAGGCTCATAAGGCACGTTATGTGGAAGAAACTGAGTTACCTTTGGCAAGTTGGTCCGTAGACACAACAGGTGCCAAGAGGCAATATACCACCCTGATGTTTGCCATAGGGCTATGTAAGATTTAAGAGGAAGAAAGTAAGTCATTGCATCTGCTCATGTAGAGCTTCTGGGAAAGCGCTGAAGTGAAGGCAAGGGCAGGAGGGAGATGACAGCCAGGTGCACGGGCGCCGGGGATATTAACATTTTTCTCAGGTGGAAGTCAGCCTCAGGGCACACGACCAGCTACCATCACCACCTGTAAACTGTGCAGGCCTCCCCTACAGCTGCCCTTGAGGGATCTGCTGTGAACCTGAAGGAAAGCGGGACTGGTCCCCTGGCCCACGGGCTGCGCTTCGGTCACCCCTGACCTATTAGAAAATGTTGATAATTTTCCCCACTACAACTCACAGAGTGCAAAAACAGCAAGCGTCTAAGTTTGAAGCCCAGGCCTCCTCACCCACGCCAGGCCTGGCCTCCCCAGGCAGCTCCCCTGCCCACTCCGCCTTCCAGCACCCGCTCCCCGAGCAGGGCGACCGCCTCACACGGCCAGGTCGTCTGACCGGGCTCTGCAGCTGCTCGACTTACTGGCCCTGCTCAGGCGCCGCGCGTCTACGAGCAGCGGCGGCTCGTGCATCTCCACCGTGGTGCAGGCGGCCGACACGGGCCGTGCCCCCGACAGCTCCACCTCGCCCTCCACATCCCACTTGCTGCCGCTCGCCCCGCTCAGGCTGGTGCTGCTGCCGCTGTTGGCTGCGGCGATGGGCAGCACGGCCGGGGGTGGGAGTAGCTGCTCCAGTGGCTCTTCCTGCTCAGGAAGGGGATGCCGGACGCTGCTGGGGGTAGAGGAACCTGCTGAGCTGGAGGAAACCTTCCCCTGCTGCTCAGCTGCCATGTTGGCCCAGTTCTGCTCAGATGGCAGGGCACGGCTGCCGCTGTTGAAGTAGTTGATGACGGCTGGCGTGGGCGTGGGGATGGGGGTCGGGATGGTGACGGGAGTGGAGATGGGTGTGGGAGTCACAGCACGGTGCCTCTCCTCAGGAACTTGTGGAGCAGCGGGGTAGCTTGCCATGGACGTCGTGTTGGAGGGGGGCCGCGGTCTTGGAGCAGCTGTAGCATAGTACGATGCCATGGTCACTGGGGCCAGCAGCGGTGTGACAGCACGGGTGTCAGGCAGAACAGGGGCCGGCGTGGCAGTCGTGACCACCACAGGTGGTGCTGGCGGCGGCAGGGAAACAGGTTTGGACTCCCCTGTTACCATAACTGGAGTCATTGTTGCGACAGGCATCTCTAGGATGTACTGACTCGTCATGCCCTGCTTAAGCTTCTTCCACCCCAGGTGATATATCTCAAGCATGTTCAGCAGCAGGGAGACTGAGGCCACCACCAACATGAAGATGATGAAGATTGTCTTCTCAGTGGGCCTCGAGATGAAGCAGTCCACAGTGTGTGGACAAGGTGAGCGGCTGCACTGGTAAACCGGCTTTAGCTCGAAGCCATATAGGAAGTACTGGCCCACAATGAAGCCCACCTCAAACAGTGTCTTGAATATGATATTGAAGACATAGGTACGGAGCAAGGCACCTCCCATACGGATTCTACCACGTTCATCACGGATTGGGAGCTTCTCCTTCCCCCTTTTGACAATAGGTTGATCTTTGACGTTATTGCTGCCTCCTCCACCACCGCTGCCAGATGCTGCTGCTGCTACTGGGTAGTTGCCATCTTTGCTGCTCCCCTTCTTTTTCAGCTCCTCCTTCTCTTTCCTCTTCTCCTCCATGCGTACAATGTGCAGGACATGGCCCAGGTAGATGAGGGTTGGAGTGGAGACAAAAATGATCTGCAGCACCCAGAAGCGGATGTGAGAAATGGGGAAGGCTTTGTCATAGCAAACATTTTCGCAACCAGGTTGCTGAGTGTTGCATGTAAAGTCCGACTGCTCGTCTCCCCAGACCTCCTCAGCAGCAGCCCCCAGCACCAGGATCCTGAAGATAAACAGTACCGTCAGCCAAACCTTGCCAATAACCGTGGAGTGCTCCTGCGCATTCTCTAACAGTCTCCCCAGAAAGCTCCAGTCACCCATTGCTTCAGATCTCTAACCTACAACAAGAACATCAGAGCAATTAGAGCAATGTTAAAACATCTTGGAATTGCACAGCGTTGGGGCAGAACAGATTGATCCCAGATAAATGATATTTCTTATCTTGCTTTTGCAGAATATTGCACACATACACTAAGAACTGAGACCACACAACCACAGGCTTTGGTGAGCACAGAAGGGAGATGTTTAAAATGATCTGACAGAGCCTATACAGGCCTATACACAACTGGCAAGGAAGATTTGTAAGTTAGAATTTCTACAAGACTTAAATATTTAAAATAACATTATTTCTGTTTCCTCTGTCTGAGATGGCTCTATGTGCTCCTGCTTTTATTTAGAAAAGAACAGGTAGAAACCAGATCAATTAAACAGAATAAGGCTACTATTAATGCAACTGCACTGGTATCCTGAGTGTGATGCGAAGTTTGCCTAACTCTAATAATTTTATTGCTATCAGAACTTATTTATTCCAGCAATCAGGAAGTTAGTAATGGGCCTCTGCTATTTTCAAACTGTACAAACACAGAAAAACAATTACTCAAAACCGATGGAATTTACAGTTGAATTTTGGAATTTTATACAACTCAACAAGCATGTTCTCAAAGCCCAGTCATATTTGAATTTGTTTATTTAAAAAAAAAACCCCAGACATTTTAATAACTTGAAATATTGGGAAGAATGACAAATTCTGCACAAGGAATGGTGAAAAGGGTTCTGTGCTATTTCCCCTACTGTCCTGGCAGTTTGTGTTACTGAACCATAACTACTGCAACATCATTAAAACCAAACAAAATAAAACAAAAAAACCAAAACAACAAACTCAAGATCACTTCAGCAAACTATAATACAGATATTTTCTTGGAAAAAAACCAGAATTACATCCTATGACCTTATTTCTGTGACAAACAACTGGCATATATTCTCAGCAGTTTCCACCAATTCATGCATGATGGGCCTCCCAAGTCCAATTCTAGGCAGAGAAACAAATGCTGATTTGGAAAGGCTTAAAGTGTGAGATTTTTTTAATATCAGATTCCTCACAAGCTTCCTCCAATTGAGAAACAAGAGAAAACTCCTGGTATCACTTCTCTCATCCTTGGCCTGTTCCTAACTGGATTTTATGTAAGAATACTGGAATATATATAAGTGCAATTCATTCCCCAAATAAACTCACTTCTATATTTTATATATCAACCTTCAACTAAAAACAAAATCAAAAAAATTGCTTTCAGCTAACTTCAATACCTTCAGAAATACTTGTATCATAATTGTAATTCAAATTTAACAATTTGCATAGAGTAAAAACCACTATCAGAAAAGTAATTATCTGCTTGTTTAAAAATCTTAGAATATTTTTTATACAACTTAATTACATCTTATTATGCTTATACTTCTCATCCAAACACCTGGGTGTCTTACAATTCCTGAGGAAAAACAGTTGTTCATGGCTACACCTAGGAATTTACCACAGAAGAAGTGTAGTATTCTCATCATTATATGAATGTAATTTCCAGCAATTATGTCACTGGTTTTCCAAAATAAGTACTTCCAAAGTCTATCCTGGACTTCTTTCAGGCTTTTAGTTAGGCAATGAAAGAAATTAAATTTATTTGAAGTACTTTTTTGTAAATTGATTTTACTGTGAGGCAATGAAATACCTATAACTGTAGAGCAGTATGCTTTCATACAAAAAGCAACAACACACCCATTAGTATTTTGCAGTTCTATAAATCCTGGTATACTAACTCATTTTTCCTTACACTAAGTTAATTTAATAAAAACTCCCCCTAAAAATACATCTTTGATATTCTTCAAAAATGCATTCCCTTTAATATAAGTGAATTCTATTTCCAATATAAAATGATAAACCAGAAACTGTACTAGCAACAAAATACTGATTTTGTGTATGTTTCCTGTCCTGAAATTTTTTTTTAAAATTCAGATTCTTTTTGAAAAGTGTATTTTTTCTCCTCTTAAAACAGTAGCCCAAAGCTGAATAAATTTTGTTATAGTATTTTCATAGTCTTAATTAAATATGTTTATATTACTTTAAAATTTAACCATCCATCTTAATGTTGTAAGGTTTAAAATATTTTGGTTGGTTAAGTAATTTTAATCTTGACAAATAATAATTTTTACGGCAGTAATGAATTAATTTTATACTTTTTTTTACTCAAAATCATTTGAAGATATACCCAGTTTAGTTCCAGCTTTGAACAGAACTAAACTGTTGTTCGGGCATGTTCTCATTATGAGTGGGAAAATGTAGGAAAAGCAAAGTAAATAATGTGATATTTGATGGATTAAAGAAGCTTAGCATAAACCCAAGTTTATTATTTCCTTTCTCTGCTATACTTTGCATTATTCTGTGCCTCTCAGTTCAATACTCTCTGTCTCACTATTTTCCATCCAGATAAAACAAAATAGGCAGCTCAGGTACTGAGCAGACAATGATGTCTACAATGAAAATAGGATGTTTTGTGCTTTTCTGACAATTTATCTAGTGACTAACAGAAGAACATTAACAATTTTTAGAAGTTAAAATGACAAATAATAAATCCATCTAACTTAATCATTCTCCAATCACTAACACTATTCAAGATTTTTTTTCTTTTTACTACAGGTCAGCAATGCCCAGGCTGAGTTAATTCAGGACACCACAGACACGACACATTGCACTTCTCAGAGGATACACATAAAAAAAGCTATTTTAGTGCTTACATTAGCTATAATATTTATTTCTGTGTATTAGAGTGCAAATTCATCCTGCACACCAAGACAAAGTGTTTAAACCATGAGCAGACACTTCACAGCATCTCAGCTGCACAGAGGTGAAGAGTCTCAGTGTACATCCTAGTATGAATTGCAGCAACTGCTGCCGTCACCACAAATGTGTCTTGTCCATAGTACATAAATACTGGAAGGACATTTTTTCCAAGGGCAATGCAAAGTTACATATCTCCACAGGCTGGAGAGTTCCCAGAAATCCAGGTCCTGTGTCTTTCTTCACTGCCAATACATTCTTCAGTAAGCAATTCTTAAGGCCAATGTAACTCATCCTAAAATCACACCAACAACTGCAAAGGGGTGGCTTGATACAAATCATTATTAAATCACATTAAATGAAAACAGAAAGTTCACAATGCTCAGAGAATATTTGATTTTTCTCTAGTGAGTTCAAGAATACCTATGTCTAAATTTAAACAGCCACAACTCAATATTCTAGCTGAGAATATCCCAAGCTTGCTTTTGTAGTATTACATAAAATTCAACTGTATAGAATTACTTTCAGTGCTAGAGACAGGCAACTCTTAAGACCTAATCTTCAAAAAGGATTGTGAAAGGAGACATTTTTTCTTTTTGTGCTTGGAAAAAAATGCAGATTACGAAATGAAACATCTTTATCTGCATTTCATTATGTCCATGAATACCCGCAAGGGAATGACAGGGAATCTGTCTCAGAAAACAATCTAATCCAACAGTATGAAAAGCAAGGACTTCATGAACCTTCATATCATTTAATAAGAACTGGGAGTCTTGTATTATTTGGCGTATTCTGTTGTATTGTATTTCTTGTATTAGAAAATAATTCCTTTGAGATCACACTGAAAAATGGACACTCATAATAATTGGTATGGCATTTAAGAATCAATGTTGTGTTATTAATTACTAGTTTAGTACATGCACAAACACACTTTGCACATAACAAAGAGAACAAGAAAGCAAGAATAAATTTTAGAAGCTGCAATGTCATATCTATCCCTCTGCAGGAGAAGAATAATTATAATGTGACATTGACAAACTTTCCAGTTATTTTTATTTCTGATGATGTCACTGAAGAGGCTCATCACTATGTATACTAGGTGTGCAAAATTTTGTTATTTATAAATTTACTCAACATGCACATATTTATGTCTTTGTATACACATATGAACACAAATAAGTACACGGCTGTACTACATATATTACCAGATTATGACACTTGATGTATTTATGACTTCATTATACTGGTACATCCAAAAGATGTCCCATAACAAATATTTAGAAATTTAACAGATATCCTTGTCAGAATACAATTTCTTAAATTCAGCCCACATTTCCTTTAATTTCTTGTGACAGTCTAAACACTCGGGATTTAGATTTTTTTCTTCAAAATTATATCTACTTTATAAATCAGTATGACAAAAAAAAAAAAAGCTGTGAAAACATCTTGCAATATTTACTTTGTTTTTACACCAAACAATCAGGAATCTCCACCACTACCAGGTTCTTAATTTTGCTAACTTAAATGAGACAAAAGCAGTCATCCTGCAGAAAGTCTGCAGCGTGACCATGTACTTCCAGACAAACTGGCATATGTGCGGGCACAGAATGAGCTACTATTATTTCCAGTGAAACTTAATGGCTTTTGGCCATGTACATGTATATGAAGCACAATGGTGAGTGTTTCATAAATCACAATAGCAGTTTCACAGTTCATTTTGTAAACTTGTTTCAACGAGGATTTGAAAAATACCTTTTTTTATGCTCCCAGTGTCATACTTTCAGACACATCTATCACCACTCCCACTGTATTTTAAACACTTGTTAAAAATTAATTCCTTAACTGATCTTGTTATTACCTTGAACTTACTTTACTGCTATGGAGCCTCCTCCTTAAATCCCAGGCAAAACTTCTTTAGACTTCTTCTTGACTCCACTTGACCTCTGAGTGAAAGTTTGGCCTGAGTAAAGGAAAAGCGCGAGGAGTGCAGGGCTGAGCCCAGAGGAGAGCTACACCCCACCTGTTAAACTCCCCTCTTCCCTGCTGGAGCCCTGCCCTGGTTCATTACCTGCAGGAGAAAATCAGGAACAAAAAGCAACCCCTTTTCTCCCCCAGAATACTCAAATGCCATCTTAGAGCTCTAGGTGGGAAGGAAAAGACAGTGACTTACCAGTAAAGCTGAAAGGTGTGAAGGGTGTGGAGCTACCGGGGGCCTGCGGAACAGCCGTGGAGCATGAGGGCAGCAGTCCTACATCCCGAGCGAGTGAAGCATGAATGAGACAGAGCTGTCAGGTGCCCACACGCCATCAGCCACACAGATGTAAAAACTGTGCCGTGAGGAGTGTCCCGCCCCCCGCCCCAGACACACAAAGGGAAGATGAGCCTTTCTGGCATCCAAAGACTCAAGACCCTTTTTTACTGCAGAAAAGCAGGGACTCCAACAATTGAGTACCTGTCTGAGAGGACTTCAGGTAAGTCAAAGTAAGACTGCAAGAGGGACCCCGTTCAAACTCCTCAAAGTACACTTTTATACTATAGAAACAATTTAAATTTTTTTCCAGTTTAATTCTAAAATGTTCCAGCAGGATTCTCTCATTTACCTTTAAATAAAAGAGGTAAATACCTCTAGTATCTCTGACTACTCAATTCAATTCATTTTTCATATCTAGGTCAGTATTTTAAAGACCTAACACACTAATGATTTCTAATAACATGCCAGGCTTATATGATTTCTTCAGCGAGTCAGCAACGAACCCAAAAATTTTTTGCCTACAGGAAAAAAAAGGACACAAATGAAACAACTTTTTTTTTGCTTATAACACTGGCAAATTGTTACTTCATCAAGCTTCATACCTTCCTAAGAATATTTATTAACCTCAATACTTTGCATCACTTGTGAGTCCTAAGTGAACAATGAGTAACTGGCATGTTTTGATAACTCTCTTACCAAAGATGTGAACAGAGTGAGGTAAATGCAGGGAGGCCACCTGGCCGTTTTCCCCACTATCAGTAGAAAGTGTTCTTTCTGCTGAAAGTAGAGCAGTGTCAGTGGAACCCCAGAACCGTCTCGGGTTATGCTTGTGAACTCCATCATTCTGTGCAGCACCACTTACAACGCTGAAAGAAATTCTGGCTCTGCTTTATGTTTAAGTCTTAACTTTACTCCAAGTGCAAAACTGGCTGGAAATGCATATCAGTGTTCACATGCTAGTGGCAACTTTTAAGGAAGACATTACACGTGCCTACACAACCATCCTGGATATTAATATTGTTACTTTGTCCTCCACTACATCTTCTGAGGTACTTGGCGAGGTTTGGACGCTTCTCCCTGCCACACCAGGCTCAGTTACCGTCCCGTCTGCGAGCGCCGCTGCCTGCACACGGTTCCCTGGGAGCAGCAGGGACAGCGGGACACTCGCTCCAGGGTCCCTCAGGAAAGTACTCAGAGCAGCAGGGGCCACGACTGGCCCCTGCCACGACTCCTCCTCGGTAGGACGAGCAGGCTGGGCCCCGCCCTGCCCTTGCCTGGCGCCCATCCCACGGCCGGGGGACACGGCGAGCGGGCAGAGGCCCGGGCAGGCTCCCGCCCCCGGCGTGCCCGCGTCCCCCGTGCCGGCCCTGCCCGGCGGCGAGCGGCGCAGCCCAGGCCCGCTCTACTTACGCTTGGCGGGAGGAAGGCTTTGTAAAGCAGCAAGGGCGCGACTCCTTCCGAAGAGTCCGGGCGAAGACGGCGCATAGGTCGCTCAAGCAGGGGGAAGAGGCGCCCCCAAACTCGGCTGGGCTGTGGCAGAAGCGGCGGGGCGGGGCGGGGCGGGCGGCGCCTGCAGCCCCTGCCCATCCCCTGCCCAGCGCCGTGCCCTGCGCCCTGCCTTCTGCTGCCCGCCCAGCCCGTGCCCAGCGCCCTGCCTTCTGCACTGCCTGGTGCCCTGCCTGCTGCTGCCCGCCCAACCCGTGCCCTGTGCTTTGCCTGGTGCCCTGCCTGCTGCTGCCCGCGCTCCCCGCCCGGCGCCGGCACCCCTGGCGGCCGCCCCGCAGCCCCCGGGCACCCGGCCCTCCCCCTGCCCTCCCCTCCCCGCCTCCCGCCGCGGCTCCACTGGGGACGGGCCGGACCGGCAGCCCCTCTCCTCACCCGCGAGGCTCCAAGCGGATTGTCTCCCTGAATTTTCAAATGTTTGTCACTGTGCAGATAGCCCATCCCACCTCCGCGGGATTTCCTGGGGGATAAAAGAGTTTATTTCCCGCTGAGAATAGAACGCCCTCCCCGCGCCGCCGGAGCCGCTGCCCGCTCGGAGGGCGCCGAGCCCCGGCCGCCGAATGCGCCGCCCTCCGTCAGGTGTCAGAGATACCTGAGCAAAAGGGGGGGGAAAAGCCCAAAAGAACCGAACGGCTTCTTCACCAAAACGTGGGTTTTCTCTCTGAGAGCGGATAAACCTTGCAGGTGGTGCCTGTGTGTCCTGCAGGGAAAGCCCCCGCAAAGGGCTGCCAACCCCTTTTCTCTTTCCCTCAGACCCTTCCTCAGTCAGGATCAGCTATCAAGCTGTTGTGCGCAGAACTTTTGGAAAAAGAAAAAACAAAAAGCCCCCAAAACAGAGATCAGTTGTCACTGTTCTAAAAGTTATTATTTAAAAGTAGCTCTTGACATTTTCAGTGTAAGTACTCAAAAATATTACTACTGCCTATATTTTGGTTAGGCTTTCATGTGTTCTGTGGTGTTGCCCCAGGGAAAGGAAAACAGCCACACAGCCTGGGCAGCATCTAAAAGCAGCATCTAAAGCAGAGTGGGAGGTAGTTCTGCTCAAAGCAGGTCCAGGGAGGTGACATCTCCCCTGCTGTTCTGCTCTCATCAGACCCCACCTGGAGTGCCTCGCCCAGCCCAAGGGGCCCCCACCATAAGGAGGATGTGGATCTGTTGGAGTGAGTCCAGAGGAGGGCCATGAAGACGATCGGGGGGCTGGAGCACTTATGAAGACAGGCTGAGAGAGTTAGGGCTATTCAGCCTGAAGAAAATGGTGTAAGGAGACCACACAGGAGCCTTCCAGCTCCTAAACAGGCCTACAAGAAAGCCAAAGAGGAACTTGATACAAGGGCGTGTAGTGACTGGACAAGGGGGAAACTGAAAAGGAGTAGATTTAGATTTTCAGAAGAAAGTCTTTTGTGTGAGAGTGGTGAGTCAATGGGAACAGGTTGCCCAGATAAGCTGCAGATGCCCCATCCCCAGAAGTGTTCAAGGCCCGGTTGGATGGGGCTATGAGCAACATGGTCTAGTAGGTGTCCCTGCCCTTGGCCAGAGGGGTTGGAAATAGATGATCTTTAAGCTTCCTTCCAACCCAAACCATCCTATGCTTCTATGAAAGAATGACTTAAAGTGATATGATGGCTCAACAACTCCTTAGCAGTAACATATGAGTTTCTCTTGATTCTCTACAAAAACAGAACCACACCAGTCATTCTCAAGGTTTTACTTAGTTTAAAAAAAATCAAATAAAAATTTTGAGACACTCTGAGAAGCTGTGTGCAGCAGATAACTGTTAAGGATCTGAATCTAACCATGCCCATGTTCTTGTATTCTTGCACTCCTTGATTGGTCCCTATAAGTATTTCAGCTGAAAGCACTAGAGAGGAAGATCTCTGTGGACCCTAAGCACTAGAGGTGGCACAAGGACAAATGACTGTTCAGAGATGGGTGATATATCTGAAACACAGTGCTGCCATGATTGTAAGTGTATCACAGGGCTGATCCTGAAGCGCTGGAGCTTGAGAGGCTGTGTTAGGGTACAGGATGGAATCCCAGCAGCTGCAGTAACTCCTAACATTAAAACTTTCCTCATGCAGTGAAGTATCCCAGCTCATAAGTTTTAAGAGCATGAAGCACAGTGTTTCTCTGATGGCTTTCTCACTCTCTGGAAGTTTCTAGTGGTATTTCCCACTCTCTGTACAGTCTGGCCTTGACACTTGTTTTTTTAAGATATTCTTACTCAGGAGGGCAGTGAGATTCTAGAGTATCCTTATAGTAGTGACACATTTTATGATAGAATCCTTCACATTTCAAACTAGGAGAAGCTGATGCAGTGCCTGTCTGCCTTGGGAACTAACAATTTCCTTTCCAAGAATTCCCTTCCAGGTTCATACAATAAGAGATTTGGTCTATCAACAAAACCCTCTGGATGATTTGTAGAAAATGGGACAGGCAAGGATGCAAAATCCATGGGGAAAACTTGAAGGAAGCAGTTTGAAAAATGAAGAACCAATTAAGCACTGGTGAAAGCCCAAGCATGAACCAGTTAAGTACTGGTGAAAGCCCAAGCCTGTGTCCTCAACATGAAAGCATATTGAGGACATACGACTTGTTAGTCATATAGTAGACACACAGAAGTATCTGTAGTCAAACAAGGGGGTAAATAGAAAAAAAGTAGGAAAGAAAAATATGAGCCTATTCATTTTCTTTCAGAAAGAAAATAGGCTCATATTTAGTTAATGATGTTCAAAAATGTCTCTTCATGTGGACTTTCTGACAGAAGGATTTCCTTGGAAGAGCCAACCTGCTGGTTTCCTCATTTATCTTTAAAGAAGCGCAGCATTGCTAGTTCTCATTATGTTTAAAGGGTTCCCTCCATTGACATTAACACTAGACAGCAACATACAAGGTGACATTTAAATTTTTACATTAAAATGCACACTTACAAAATTTTCAGCCTTCCTTTAATTAACACAGAATCACAGAATGGTTACGGTTGGAAGGGACCTCTGGAGGTCATCCAGTCCAACATCCTTGCCAAGGCAGAGTCACCTACAGCAGGTTACACAGGAACATGTCCAGCTGGATTTTGAATCCCTCCAGAGAGGAATTAATTATCTTCTTTAGTACCAACTTTTGTCTTCCATCCAAGCCTCCACACAGGTGACAACCCTGTTCCACATGTAGGCAGATATTTAGCAGTACATGATGTGGCTGGCATAGAAACAATGTGAATTCAGGAAGTGGGGAAACAGAGCAGTCAGGCAGGTGTTTTTAAGATTAGGTGAGTCAGGTTTTCATGACAAGGTACACGGAAAGAAAATTAAAAATAGACACCAAGCTTTATGAAATGATAAAAAGATCTTGTAAGTTAAGGAGGTATTTCTTGATTGGTCTTAGTCTGAACCTGAGCTGCTGCTCAACAAGACAAATAGACATTTTGAGATGAGTACTGATCTATAACAATATTTCACCCCTTGCTATTTCTAATGTAAACATCTATTTTGAAGTACAGAAGAGGATCACTCTTATATAACTGTGCATCCAAGCACGGTCGGGTGGAAAGACCCCTGAACTGTGTGTGGTACATGTCTTCAGTCATAAGCCATGCCAAAGTGACACGTGGCTCCGCAGTGCTGACAGCAGTTTTATCCACACAGTCAGCCGAAAAAAAGAGCTACAAATGCCTTCAGTTCAGCTCATTGTGTTAGCAAAGAGAACTGCACTTGACATGCCACTGCCCTACAGAAGATGGCACCAAAGATATTTAAATTCTGGGAAAGGGTAATGCTACCTCCGGGAACACAGCTTGAAGCAAGGAAGATTAAAATCTCTAGTTGTTTTCTACAAAGATGAATCGAAGGGCTTTAGAATTAATTAAATAAAATGGCAATAAAAAGATGGAAGTTGTAGTTTGATCTCATATTATAAACTAATTTTTATTATTGTACCAGTTAGTGATTAGTGTTCTGTTCTGTTCAACACTACTGCTAAGCACATCAGAGAAGGCAGTGCAAGAACTGGCGTCAGGAAGTATTAGAATGTCTAATTTTGTAGGATGCACTGTGAGTTCTAATGGGTAGGAATGGAGGCACAGGAAGACTAAATATCTTGTCCCAGCTTATATGGTTCTGAGAGTAGCAGAGAGACTCTGGGCTCGTGTTTCACCCACCAGAACCAGCTTCCTCTGGTCCCTTCTGGTTCTTTCCTTTGGAAACGTGGGAAGTCTCCTAATACTACAACAAGAACACCAACATCATAAACCTGAATGTTCTGGGATATGGAACAACAAGATGCTTTCCATTCATCTTCATGGAGTCTAAAGCTCCATGTAAGATGTAGCAGAGGAAGAACTAGAACTGTACAAGCCAGGTGACTGTTAGGAGGAAGAATCAAAAAGAGAGACACAGGACATGCAGACTCCTAAGTGGAATTAGGCCTGCTATCATTCTGTCATGGTGTGATGCTATTTTTTTTTTCTGACATTACAGTCAGAAATAGGAAATAAAAATATTGATGTTTGAAACACATCGATTCCTGCCACAACAGGAAATCTGGCAGGAATCTGAGCTGAAGAAAACAAATTTAGAATGCAGAGTTCAAATAGTTCACTGCTGAGTTAGTGAGTTAAATCAAGTCATACAGAAGTTGAGGAAACATTGTGTTGGAGCAAGGAAGATGGCCAGTAGGTGAGAAGCAGGGCCAGCAGAGACGAATAGGGAGCACGGAAGGGTACAGCAGCAAAGGGAGAATAGGCAGTTAAGGTTTTTGCCTTTCTAGTAGCAGTCACTCAGGAAAACACAGCCAGAGGCTGTGGTTTGAAATTGCAGCATGTGTAGCAGCAAATAACCTTCATGTTGCCAATCCCTCCACCCCCTCCAATCACTCCCTGAAGCTCTTCTTGCCCAACACCGTGGCCTCCTGCCCCACAGTCTTGTCAGTGTGGAAGTTCATATGGCCTCCTTGTAATGAAGCTCAAGGAATTAATCCATCTGAAAAACAATCCAGCAAAGCAAAACATTTGTTTCTTCATCAGCTAAAAGAGTGAGCCAGGCCAGTGCTGAGCACAGCTGTGCAAACAACTGTGCTGGCTCAATGCAGGTCCTGGAGTTGGAGGCACCATGTTGAATGGGGTGGGAGAGACAGACGGGATAAGAATGAGCAGGAAGGAATGACATCAGTACGAGTGCCCTAAACTAGTATTGACAGTGGGCAGTCATTGTGCCAAACCACAACCAAGGCTTCTAAACAAGGATGTTCTTTCTCATTGTGTTCAGGGTAAGAGCAAATACGGTGTGTTTTACCAGGAATATACCTGAATGTCATGCAGGATGAACATGCAAAGCCTCAAATAATTACTGCCTTCCACAGCAAGAAACAGCAGTAGGCATCTTGCTTTAAAATAGAAAGAACAGTAAAATGTAAGGGAAAATTCCTCTACAAAATTCAAACTGCTGCACGATGTGCAGGCCTGCCTTTGGAATTAAAGAAATCAGTAGCACAAAACAGCATGCCACTGGTGGGAAATAATCTAGATGCAGATCAGGCTTCAGTGAACTCCACCAATGTTTGCACATATAGTAAAATGGGCAGCAAAACAGAACAGTGATCTGGGTTTCTGTCTTTCTCCTGTTGGGACAAATGCCTGCTTTGTGAGACACACACCCAAGGCATAAGGAGCTTTTTACTAACGGTGCTGAGAAGAAAAAAAAAATCCATCACCAATTTCACTTATATTAATTGGAATTTTATGTACTCACAATACCACCTCAGATACCTAGTTAAGTGGAACATACTATAGGACACCAATATCTTATTGCAGTTGCTAAAAGCCCAAAGGAACCAGGTTGACAGAGATGGTCTGGACAAACACTGATCCGGCAAACAGATTTTGGGTGCTTACAAGACTGAAAACTTAATTTCAAGCATCCTCGTATTTACAAGTCTTGAATGCATACCAGTATGATTTTTTTTTCAAGGTCAATCACATTATTGTGTAATGTTCCACGGATGATCTTCCACAAAGTCCAGCTCTTTACAAAACTGTTTTTTGCTTCAGAACTGGTCTCCCATCCGAAAGTTTTGCAAGTGCTTCATGTTTCACAATAGAAGCGCTTACACCTTCCTACCTTCTAAAACTGCTATTGTTAAACCATTTCTCCCGGTGATAAAGATCTTACTGAATCCTAAGTATGTTCCCTTGTACCTGCAGCTCCTCCCAGCTGCATGCAGTTTATCCCATTTGGTGGATCCTGATGCTCTGACAATGAGTCATTAATAACTATTTTACTGCAATACACAAAAGCTTCTATTGTGGCATAGACAGAAATTATGCCTGACAAATCCGTGTTGCGATGTCTCATTCAGTCTTCTATCAGATAACAGTGAGGGAATGATGTCGTCAGTTTGCTGCTCTGAGTCTTTGTGCACGTGTGTGTAGAGGAATAACTGGGTTTTTTATCTGCGCTGGACAGATTGTGGAAGCTGTTTAAACTGTATATTGAATACTCAGTCCTTGGAAAGGATGCAATACCTAGGGCAGGGACATGACAAACTGTAAGCAGACATTACACTAACGATGCAACATAATAGGTTTGAAATCTTTACCACACAATAATTATATTTTTTCTGGCACCTGTTGCAATGATCTTAACAAACAGTGTTTGATTAAACTGTTCTGATCCCTGTGAACATGACGCAGTTGTCACCTCTATCTTTCAATTGGGAAAACTCAGGAACAATGAGAGTCCAGGTTGACTCTGTATACCAGGACTGCCATTACACTTTCAAATCAAGTGAAAGAAGTCTTGTGATGAAGAAAATGTTGATAGTTGGATGCTAAACAGATAGCAAGTTTTCCAATCATCACAACAGCAGTGCAGCATTCCTCCTGCTAATGTGTGGATTGCTGAGAGGTGTGGGAGGAGTTTTTATATGTTGTCATAAAGATTGAACCTCCACAGCAAAGTATCTGCAGAACACTTTTAAAACCTATTTCATTATCTTGATTCACACAGTTTTAAGCCTGCTACTGTCTTTCCCAGATGATGTGTCTAAATTACCACAATTGCCAAGACAACAGAAAATATACATCTTGCATAAGCAAGTAGACCTGCCCAGCACAGCTTGTCCATTGAAAAATGCCTTGTGCTTCAGACCAGCGTGTCTGCACCATACACTACAGTATTCCTTTTCCTGGGGACTGTGCCAGGCTGTGACTGGAATGCTGGCTCTTAGCAGCACACAGAATATATGCTGCTGTTCAAAACATCCATCCACAACCTGCAGTCATTCATGGCTCAACTCTACAAGTTCTGAGTTCACTGAAAACATACTTCCCTAAACTGTACATCATTCTGATACTGTATCACTCCTTTGCCACAGAGACTTATGCAAGCATCTGTCAACCTGGTGGTGTTCTTGGAGAGGATGTTTTTAATAGCTAATTCAAATACAGTGGATTTGGCTATTTAAATACATAGATGTGAAATAATCTCTGAGTTAGTGGCAATGATTAAACTCTCAGAAAAGAGAGAAGGTTAGTGCAAGTGCAATGATGCGACCAATTCTGGTATTTAAATCTACAGTAGGATGGGAGACCAACCATAGCAGGAGCAAGGAATGTTCTCAGAGATGGAGAGTCTGAGATGTGACTTGTTTCCTCATCTGGGCCTTCCAAATTAAAGATCAGTGCATTTCCAAGCCTAGGTTATAAAGACTTTCATTTGGTGTCTAGGAAACTTTGTGTAGAAAATAGCCAAGTCAAAGCTGAGCCAGCTTTATAGAAGAGAAATATAATCCGTAAGAGAAAATGACAGTGACAAGCTAGGTTGGTCAGATGGGGACAAAAGTGTAGGTACCTTCTGAACTATCTTGAAAGTCATTACCATTAGTCTTAGCTCATTAAGCTTCAAATAGTTACCATTGCCCTTGCCACTGTCTGCAAACAAGTTCAAATGACCGTGTAGATAATAAGATGGTGAAAAATCAAATGACCCTGTAATACTCTGGGTAGTGGCCATCCTGGACATCAGAACTGGTGAACAAAAATACAGTGCAATCCTTTGAGTGTGATTTTCAGGGTAAACCTCATTAGCCTAATTTTGAGGTGAGGAAATTATAATTAGAAGAAAAAAAACCCAACAGATTAATTTTCATCAGGTTTACTTTCTAGCAAAGTGCTTTTAGCTGTTCCTTACTGCTACAGTACACTTTTTACAAAACAAAGCAGCTTGTTAATAGAGGTGCTATTTTGAATTGAACCTCCATAGTACAGGATTGCATTTCTCTGTATGGACCATATAATATGTCTTTTGTATTTGTCCTATCAGATATAAAATAACTTAGCACGCTGGCTTATAATATCTGTAAACAATTATAGGATATTTATATATTTGTCTTTGAAAACCTTTAATAAAGGTACTTCTATATCCAGAAGTCATAAATACAGAAGATCTATATTCTGGTTTTCTTTAAAGTCACTCCTTCTCCCAAGGTAGTTAGGATTTCTTTTCTGTCTGGGTCCATGAGTAACCAATGAAGTTTGCTTCCCCTCATCTCCTCACTCTTCTGACAAACATGTTGCTAGTTTTGGTTTCAAGGTTTTGGATCAAAGTTTAACCTGATTGAGTCAATGGTAATTTTTCCTGGCAATTTCAGTCAAAGAATAATTTCAGCCAGTCCCATTCCTACACTCCCCAGTTCTGATATCACATTATTAGACACTTCATGGCCTGGCTGTGCTGGACACTGAACAATGAGGAATCAGCTGCTTTTACAGTCATGACCTCAGATTTGTTGCTTTTCAACATGCTTTGTGATCTCTACTCTGAGGAAAGCCTAGAAACTAAGTACCAAATGCAGACACTACTAGTGCATTTCAGGAAGGAACACACAATTTCAACACAGCATTGTATTTTAATCTGTGTGAAATCCATTTGGAGAAGGTCAGCTATGCAGTGTAGCACATGTAGAAATAGGTGCAATTCCCATGTTCCGATAAAGTATCTGATGTTTTTCACAAAGCAGCTTTTCAGTCAAATTAAATGTACACAGATCTCAGAGCTATCATGGCCTGATGCTACAGTTCTGGATCAAAGCCCTCTCTTGGCTACATCCAAACACTTTCCCCAGCGCTATCTTTTTTTGCTCTCTGATAACCTTGTTGCCAGACTGCCAGTTGAAGTTAACTTCATAGTGTTAGTGGTAACAGTTTTGGTGTGTCTCATTCCAAGTTCCAGCTAAATTCAAAGGTAGGTGGTGAAAACAAACTCTTTCCCTATGGAGCTGGTTAAGTTTATCATTGGCCTTTTCCAGCTGCAAGGCTGTCTTAAGCAGCAGATTTGATTTTAAGTGGAGATTTCAGGGTACCAGGCAGTGTAACCAGTGGAAACACCAACTTGCAGCAGAAAGCTAAAATCCTTACACTAGCCCTTGGCTATTGAGTACAGTATTGGTGCACATCCACTATGGTAAACAGATTTTTATTAGACACATTAGGTAGCACACAGCATGTATAAGTAATACAGAAAATAGACACCACAAAAGTGCTTTAATTGTAATTTCAGGAAAAAAAAATCTTGTTACAAAAGAAATGTAATACTAGAGCACTGGGACTAGTTTGCTCTCTTTGTACATGTACATGGAATAATGCAGGAACTCTATCAAGCACAAACCTGGTATGTACCAAAGTGTGTTCTTTGGAGTTGAATTAAGGATGTTTCCACAGTCCAGGTTTCCAGTCCAGCTCATTATGAATGACCTTCCAATGTTTTCATGGTTCTGAGGATGGTGTTTTTATGGTTTTCTTGCTTTCCTCTTAGATGACAGATTTCCATCTGCAGTCAAGTTGTAACAGTGGATGTAGCTCACAAGCAAGGTAAGCCTATTTATGCTCCACTTTCAGGGCACAGTGAAGGGTCACAGGTATTAATTCATACAGTTTTGTTTACTCCAACAGTGACAAATTTAAATGTATTGTAAAAGATGAATGCAAATAGAGAAGCTGAGCTAGTGCTCATTCCTTTGAGAAAAGGCAGTTATTACAGCTAAGGAGGAGAAACAGCTTTCTAGAAGTGGGTTCAATGGGCACTTGGGAGATCAACTGGGTTGCCCTATGTTCCATATGCTGCCCATTACAGACATAAAACACCTTTTGAGACAAGACCAGACTGACTCATATAGTAGTTCAAATTCCTGATATACAATTTACAGCACAGCAGTGTGAACTTTAAGAAAAATATCAAGTTCCCTCTCATTTGTGATTGGGTCCCTTTGTTATTTTAGCTCTCCAAACTGTCTGTAATTCCTGCTAGGCCAACTTTAAGAAAAGGAATGGTGATTTAATCTCACTATGTGGAATGTCAGAGAGACTGGGAGTGGTTTGCTCAACTCATTTGAAGGGCACCTCAGATAGGGAGAAGGCTTTATGAAGAAGAGCTAGATAGAAAAAAAGGAACAATTGAAGGAGCACTGGATATCATGTTGTAATTTGAAGCACTTCTTTTGGATAACCAGCAGAACAAAAAAAAAAAGGCTTTTTTTTCTTGGTTTTTATTGGAAAAAAAGTTTTAAGAGTATATAGCTGAGTGAGGCACAGTCAGGTGGTAAAACATCTCTTTATCAGAGGAAGTCTACTGTACTGAAATTCTTCACACTGTATTGTGAGAAAACAAGAGAAGTTATTGCACTGCCTCCTTCCTCCCAGAGGTGACAACCCCTTTTTTCATCTGATCAAGAGAATGAAAAAGGAACTTCATTCCTCCCACTGCTGCACTCTTTGTGACTATGGGGAGGCAGCATTGACCTAATGACATTCACAAACAATTGATACTGGGCACCCCCAACCCTTAAGGAAATGCTTCTCAGTGCAGGCATGAAGATGAGAAGAAAAAAACATGCTGGTGCCAAGCAAAGCTGACAGCATGCACTGCCAGAGTATCTGTGTTACTACACCATTTTCTTGCCCTCCAGATTACTTAGAGAGGACACCTAGTATAAACACATTCACCTTCCTGTCTTCTTCCTTCTCAATAGCTGTGATGTGCACCAAAAAAATCCTTTACCCCACTTTTCACCAAAAACCTTTGATACTGTGTTGCCTCTGAGCCCACACAGTGTGTTTGTGATTCCTGGATGTCCTCTGGGCACTAGAGCCTTCTCTGGTCCTTTCCGCTCCCAGTGTTTGAAGAGCTAGCTGTCCCAACAATAGGATCCCAGCAGTAGGCATACTTGGAGAAGCTGGTGCCATAAGGCCGCTCTCTCTAATTGTGGATGCAGGAATACTGATCTTCAAAACCTGCCTCAGCACCAGCTTCCCAGGGAGGCTATCAGTTTTAAAACACAACAGAACATTCATTTTTTATCCTTTCCTTAAGTATGAAAATATTGTTTATTGTTTTCTTACACCTAAGAAAGCTGAAGGGAAATGGGGAGCCAGTAAATCCTAAACCCGGGGACTTATTTCAAAACTGTTGCTTTCCCAGATTCTTTTGTGCAAACTTTTATCACTAGGTAGCACAACTCAGCCAGATTCAACATCATGCAGATCCCAGATACAGCAAGCATAAAAATAGTAAATGTGGTTTTCTCAGTGGGCCGAGACACGAAACAATCCACAGTGTTGGGGCAGGGCCAAGCGTCGCACTTCACCAGGCGAGGCATCTGGAAGCCATCGTACATGTAATAGAACACGTACATGAAGACAGCCTCAAAGGTGATCCTGAAGAAGATGCTGCTGGTGTATGTCCACCACAAGGGGCCCCGAATGTGAAGCCTTTGATTTTTTAGCTCTTCAATATCAATTTTCTCACCGTTTCTGAACCGCCTTTTCTTCTCATGCCTGGTGTAAGCCACATGCATGGCCACCAGCAGCGCAGGTGTGGAGACAAAGATCAGCTGCAGGGCCCAGAGTCTGATGTGAGAGATGGGAAAAAAGTGATCATAGCAAACATTTCTGCAGCCAGGCTGAAGCGTGTTGCAGACAAAATCTTGTTGTTCATCTCCCCAGACTCTCTCTGCAGCCACAACCAGGATCATGATACGGAAGATGAAGAGGACTGTGAGCCATATCTTCCCGATACTGGTGGAGTGCTTATTTACACCTCCCAAAACACCCTGCAGAGTTCCCCAGTCCATCTTCTCTTCTGTGTCCTTTTACCTGCAGGATGACACAATACACAGAATGGTCACTTTCAAACTGTGAAAAATCAATTCTAAATCTGTGAAAAAGAGAACTTACTAACAGTCTCTCCAGAGCCATAGGCAAGTGTAAGTCACTTTCATTTATGTCACCCATATGTTTATGGATTCAAACAACTTACTAAACTCTCTTTCCAGCAGTTTATGATGGGACAAGCATACCTCAGTGTATTCCTCAACAAGGCTTTGGGCAGGAAATTAGTTCATCTTAATACAGTTCCTCTGTACATCCTCCATGTTCTCCTGCCCTTTCTGTGGTGGACTCTGGTTAGTATTTTGCCTTTCTGTGTACTTCCCAAAGCAAGAGAAATTACTATCACTGCATGAGTTAAGCCACATCTAGACAAACTAGAGTCTTCTCTAGCATTTTTACAGGATTTCTTTACCAACACCATAGCCCTAGAAAGCTGAGGTGCTTTTTTTGTACCAGAGGCAAGCACTATTTGGCCTTTTTCAGCAGTAGTCCTTGCTCCACACAGACACCTGCAGCAGGCCTCCAAGGCTTTCTGTTGCAGCTCAGACAAGGCCCTTAATCTCAAAAGGGTAATGTTTGAATTTGCCAACACTGGTGAGAAGCCTCAAGCCAGCTCTGTCAGGGCTGCATGCTTATATAGCACAAACCAGCAGGCAAAGGCAGATAGAGCAGAGCCTGCCCTTCCACATTCATTGCTATGTCATCCAAAAAAGGAGGCAGGCAGAGTCACAGAGTTGAGACGAAAAAGCCCTCAGCTGAAGAGCTTATGTTGATTTTCCAGATGCTATCACACTCCAGCAGAATACAGAAAGTCAAACATCAGAGAAGTTCGATTTCAGCTTTCCTCCTACTCTTAAAAACTAAAATTCAGTCTTAGCCCTTTTTGAAAGTAAGTTTTGCTGAAGTTCAGACCTCAGTTTCAGGGCTCAGCTTTCACTGATTGCAGCCATTTGGAAGCTATCACTGAAGTGGACAAAATACTTTGAAAACCGACCTGGGAACCTGCATAGCTGGTCCATCATGTCTCAAGGCTGACTGGGAGAGCCACAGGGGCCATGGATAAGAGCTCCATCTTCTCTTGGTGCTGGCTGTGTGCTGTGGGGAGAGCGTGGTACCTTGCAATGCAACACAGGCCAAAGTCTACAAAAATCTCTCATTCTCTCACAGCAGAGAGGGGGGAAAAAAACCCACTTTTTACCCTGGTGCAGTTACATCCCAACCAAAGGACAAAACGTGCCCCAACAGATACCCTTGGTACGAGGGCCTAGCTTGTACAGACAAGCCTGGAGGCAAGAGGGAGAGGTCAGATTTACTGTGATGCGGAAAGGTGAAACTGGGTAAGGCAAAAAAGAAAACAACTTTGAGAAGATGACTGGAATTCCTGAGCCGTCTCATGCTTTGTCTCTGCTGAAACTGGCACCATTTTTTTACTGAGCTTACCTACAGGCTGAGATAGCTGCATAATTCTGTTAAGAATTCCCTCATATCTGTTGCACAGTCAATAAAATTAAGTCAATTAAACCTTCACAAGAAGCTAATCAGAACTGAAAGAAAGTCTGGAAGCGCATATCGCTGAGCTGAACAGCCTGGGTTCCAAGTGCCATCTCACACTGCAGTTCCGAAGCAAGGCTGCAACTTTTGGGGGGAGCAAAAAACTTTTCTCCCTCTTATCTGCTACTACCGAAACACTGCAGTAGGTTGGTAGGGAGCCAATCCACCCGGACCCCCAAGTTGCCAACCAAGACACCGTTATTGAAAACCACTCCAAGCCCCCACTCTGGGTTAGTAGCTGGATCCCAGCCCCTCCCTCCCACCAGCCGACCTTTATCCCGCCGAGTTCCCGCGCGGCTGCGAGCCCTCAGCGGCGGGAAGCGGCAGGATCGCCGTCCGCTCCCGTCAGCGGGCACCCTCGGCAAACACCGGCTTCGGCTCGGAGCTCCGACGGCTCCTCCCGGGACGGGCTGCGCGGTCCGAGCTCCGGCCGGCAGCAGTCACCGCCCCGGCCCTGCCCCGCCGCTCCCGGGCCTGACAGCCCCCGCCCCAGCACGGCTCGCCCGGGGCCGGGGCTGCGGCGTGGCTGCCCCAGAGCCGCCGGGACGGCCCCGACCCGAGCCCCACTCCAGTACACGGGCCACCAGCCGCTCGGAGGGGCGCACAGCCTAATCCCAACCTCGGTCCCGATCCCACCGCTGCGGCACGCGGGAGCCGCTCCGCACCTCACTTGGCACGGCTGGGCAGGACACAAGGGAACCGCTTCAGACCTCACCTGGCACGGCTGCCCAGGACACGCAGGACGCGACAGGCGTGCCGCGCTGCCCCAAGGTCCGCCGGTGGCTGCGGAGCGGGCGGCCCCAGCCTCTCTGACCCCGAGCTTTAAGGTCCCGCCCCGCTCACCTGCAGCCGCTTTTAACTCGCCCGCCCCCGCCCGCCCCCGCCCGCCCCCGCCCGCGCCCCGCTCCTCCGGCCGCCCGCGGAGGCGGCGGTGGGAACCCGGGGCGGGGCGGGGCGGAGCCGAGCCGAGCCGAGCCGAGCCGAGCCGAGCCGAGCCGAGCCGAGCCGGGCTCTGCCGTGCCCGCGGGGCGGGCGCTGCTGCGGGCGGAGCGGGACTGGGGCCGGTGTCCCCCGCGGGAGCGCCCTCGGCTTCGCCCGGCACAGGGCGCGCTCGGTACCCTGCAAATGCGGCCCGGCACCCGGATTGATTCCCAAGTGTTGGCAGAAAACACGTCCCACAGGGAAATCAGTCCCGCGGGACGCTCCGAAACTGCCCCCGAGCCGTGGCAGCTGGAGGAAATCGTCACCTTGAGAAAGCTGGGACAATGATAAGATAAAACGTAGTTCCCATAGATTTTTCTCAGGGGTAAGGCAGGGCTACAGAGAGAAACCTCAGAGACCTTCTTCGAAGGCCTGAGTTTGGAAGACAAGGAGTGGGTAAACTAGCTTTAATTGATCATTAAAAATTCTCGGTAGCCAGATATAGGGATAACAAGGGCATCAGACAGCTAAAGGCAGGACAGAAGTAAGATTTTGGTTTTTCTTTGAGAAAGAATTCCGCAGTAGGGTGTACAGCCCTGATTTTACTGCTACTGCGCAGAGGGAGTGAGGATTAAAGTTGGTTTTGTGAAAGTAATCTAGCAGGAAGTATAAAGGTGACTCAAATCAGAGTTGCCATGTGAAGATCTGTCACTAGGTGTTATTTGTCTGGTGATTGACCTCTGTTGTTCTCAATAAAAAAATAAAAAATTTCTTCTTATTATAGTACTATTTAAGCCTCTTCTTTAAGGAAGGGTTTTGTGGACAAAGTCCAAGCCATCCAGGTATGAATTACTTGTATCAGCACTAGAAGCCCTTACCTTGGGCTTTGCTTGTAACATGTAAAAAAAAGTATACCCAGTGTTGCTGTCAGGCTCAGGTGAGCCTCACACAGTCTGCATTTCTCCCAAAGCATCCAACCAAGCATGACTTCTATTAAATAATGCTTCATTACAACTTAGTAAAGAGTTTTGGCTTTTCAAAACACTGACAAAAATTCCTACCAGAAATGAATTCTGTATTAAAAAGGATGTGTAGGAAAAATAATAAAAAGTTTGTCCGAGTATAAAAAGTGTTGCTGAAAATGCTGGTTTTTTTTACTGTATATTGAAGTAAATCTCTGTATATTACACCTAGTACTGAGTCTGGTTTTGTGACAGACATGTGTCTGGGAGTAGAAATGCTTTCATCAGTAGAGACTTAAATAATATTTAATTTGATCTAGTAATTTGTATAGAATTACTAGAAACTCGAATTTGTGTGTGTATCTGCAAAATTACAAATTCATTTGGCTTTGTGCTCAGAGGTGTAGAAAGTTAAGTTGGACTTCATAGGATATTCTGAGTTGGAAGGGACCCACAATGATCATTGAGTCCAACTCCTGGCCCTGCACAGGACACCCCAAGAGTCACACCATGTGCTGGAGAGCATTGTCCAAACACTTCTTGAACTGTGTCAGGCTCGATGCTGTAACCACTTCTCTGGGGAACCTGTTCCAGTATTCAACCACCCTCTGGGTGAAAAACCTTTTACTAATATCCAGCCTAAACCTCCCCTGATACAACTTGAGGCCATTCCCTTGGGTCCTGTCACTGGTCATCAAAGGGGAGAGGTCAATATCTGTCCCTCCTTCTCCCCTCATGAGGAAGGTGCAGACTGCAATGCTTTGTCCCCTCAGTCTCCTCCAAGCTGAACACATCCAGTGACCTCAGCCACTCCTCATATGGTTTCCCCTCAAGGCCTTTCTCCACCTTGTTGCCCTCCTTTGGACCCTCTCCCATAGTTTAATGTCTTTTTTATGTTGTGTCACCCAGAACTGTCCCCAGCACTGGAGGTGAGGCTGCCCCAGAGTAGAGCAGAGCAGGACAATCCCCTCCCTTGCCCAGCTGGCCATGCTGTGCCTGATGCCCCCAGCACAGGGTTGGCCCTTCTGGCTGCCAGGGCACTGCTGGCTCATGTCCAACTTGGCACAGACCAGGACCCCCAGGTCCCTTTCTGTGGCACTGCTCTGCAGCATCTCATTTCCCAGTCTGCCCGTACATCCAGGCTTGCTCCATTCCAGGTGCAGAATCCAGAACTTTCCCTTCTTGAACTTCATCTGGTTGGTGATTGCCCAGCCCTCTCATTTGTCCAGGTCTCTCTGCAGGGCCTTTCTGCCCTCAGGCAAGTCAACAGCTCCTCCCAATTTAGTGTCATTGGTGAACTTAGCATATCTTGGAGTCCTGCCTCCAAGTAATTTATGAAGATGTTGAAGAGCACAGGGCCTGAGAGGGAGCCCTGTGGAACCCCAGTAGTGACAGGCCACCAGTCTGATGTCACCCCATTCACTGGAACCCTTTGTGCCCAACCCATGAGCCACTTGCTCACCAGTTTGCATTACATGTTTATCCAGCTGTGTGCTGGACGTTTTGTTCAGAAAGGCACTGTGAGAGTATTGAAAGCTTCACTGAAATCTGAGACCTTTAAATAATCTAAATAGAAAGATCTCAAATAGGTAACTATTTTTTTATTAAATGATACTCAGGTTTGATAGATGGTAATTGTAAATGCTTGGAAGAAATTCACAGCTTGTGTTGCTCAGTACTGCCACAGTGTTTTTCATTTACAATCAAACAAATTCTGTGTTAAAGTGGAGTGCTCCTTTTAGTTTCCCTGATTTTTGTTTGCTTGTTCATGTATGCAATGCTTTATTTGGGAAGGAGAGGGAAATCCTAGCAAGGAATTCTGACAGAGCATAAATCCAGGGTTACAGGCTTGTTGTATACACTTTTCTTAACACCTGTCTCATTGGCAGGAGGTGCAAGAGACAAGTTTTAACAACTCTGGAATTTTTAAAGGTCCATCTGTAAGCAAGGGGTAGCATTGAAGCTGGTGAATGCTATGAAGTGTTCGTTTATATACAAAACGTTGTTTCTTGTGGCTCATAAAGTAATGCGGAAATAAAAGCTTCATAAAAATAGGAAAATAAATACTGTTGTCACTTCCTCAACTCAGAAACAGGTTTTAGCTTATCTCAGGATGGCAGAAATCTTGGCATCATCTCCCAGTACTGCCCTATGGCTTTCTAAAGACTGTGTCTTCATCTCTGCTTTCAACAGCCCCCAGGCACCTCCAGAGGCTCAGTCTGGATCTATAATTTTAATATTCTTAATAGCACTTGCTTCACTCTCTGCTTTGCCTAACTATGTTTTGATGTCACTTCTATATGGCTTATATAAATATTTAATATTTATACCATATATATATATATATAAATCCACATGATCCTGGAGTAATTAACTCAGTAGCTTAATTATGTGTGGTGAAAGAGAAAAGACTTTCATTTCCTATTAACTTGCTTTTATATAATTACACAGGACATTCCTGAGTCCTCATCATTGGGAGTAATAGCTAATTATCTTTTCCTGATCATCTCCTTTAAGAGTATAACTTCTGAGAGCATAAACTTCTGTCATATCCTCTCTCCATCCCTTTTATTCTGTGCTGAAAGGCCGCATTTGTTGAAACTCCATGCAGGAGCTGTTATATAACTTTATGATTCTCATCACAACTTGTGGTGTCTGTCATTTTTACAAGAGCAGTCCAAGTACCTGTACAGTACACCTACAATTCACAGAGCAATGCTTCCTATGGCATTCGCCATCATTTTCTGGTAATTCCTGTTTACTTGTTTTCATTTTTCAGACACATTATAGCAATAAGTTGATTTTTTTCATAGATTCTTTCCCTAGCATTGTTAGAAATTAGAACAGTACCTCCTAGGGTACACATACACCCATACACTTGAATAGGTGTATTTTGAAATAATTTTCATACTGTGTATTAGTTTGCATCAGCAGATGCCCAGGTTCACTTGCAATTTTATTATCCTGTAACACTGGATATGATCTGCTGCTCCTCATGGTCAGGTTTAGTTTTGACTACCACAAAGCACCGCTTTTGCAATTCACAAAGATTTTGATTTTTGCTGATTCATAAGTGTAGCAACCTCCTTATTCACCACTTTTGCTTCAAATAGGGCTCTTTCAACACTTAGCAGCTTACTCACTACTTGTCATGCACAACTGTCATTTTATCAATTGGAAATGCAGCTAGAGACTCAGACCACACTTTGGAAATAGTTTTCCTTTCTTTGAGGCTGGATTAAACATGTCAAACCTGGCATTTTTGCACTATCATCAGCAATAAAAGCACCTTCCCAGTTCAACTCAGCATGTGTAACCAGTTTGCTCTGCTGTTCAAACACTCATTTTAGTCATTATATGACCAAAAATACCGTACTTGCTTAGCCCTTGAGCAAATAATTTTGTCTCCTTCAGTATCTTTACATGTATATTAGTGTCTGAAATACATACCCAGTCATTTTTATTACATGCACTTTAATTGCCGTCCCAGCCTTTTAAAAAATAAGCCTTTTATTTTATAGAAAAGTGCCTGAAGTGCTGTTGGCAAGGTCTGCCTAATACAACTATTATTAGTTGTAGGAGCTCAAGTCCATAAAGCCATAGCTCCATGTCTATTACACAACATTAATTTCTTACAGCTTACAGAGCCACCATGTTGGGCACAACTCTGCCTCCTCTCTCCCCACACAGAAGTAATGGACTCATGTGTCACTTTCAGGGAACATTTTATTTACAAAGAACAAACTTTCATTGTTTGACGTAAATACTTTATCATCACTTCGTCACTTTATCATCTTTCAGCTTTTTTAACAGTAAAATGTTAATATGACAAAAATATTACCGTGGTTTATGGTGTAGGACGAGGATCAGGGACTGAGAGGCTGCTCTGTGAGTGAAAACAGCACTCAGTGTGCTTTGAGAACTCAGCTCGATGTAAGGGCTGCGCAGACTCTGGTTTGTGTCAGTGTTGCCGCAGGTGACTCTCAGTTCTCTGGCCATGGCATCAACCCCTCGATCATCACAGTCTCCCAAGGCTTCTCCTCCTCACAAAGCTTGAGACCCCTGACAAAAGAAGGCAGCACAGAAGACATCAACCTTCTTTGATGTTTGCTGCCTAGTTCAAATAATTCAGGAGACTTCTGGAGAGGGACACAGCATCTGGTTTGCTTCTCCGAGTAAGAGTTGTCTTCCAGAAGTTCCTCAAAATCATCTTCCAAATTTATTTCATAAAGCAGCATGGGTTCTGCCTTTTCTCTTGGCTGGGCAGGTCAACAAGGAAGTTAAACAGTAAAGTTAAAAATGTAATGAAGCATCATTTAGTCCAGCTGAAAAAAAGACACTTTAACACAACACTTAGTGACACAATTTAAAGTGTCAATAGCTGCCCGATCCTTTGTTTCAACCCCCTGTAGCAACGGGAATTTTCTTTGTAGTAGCTCTTTGCCTTTCCTCCCTAATTAGAATAGATAAGTAAGCTTCCCTCAGCTTCTCAGGTCGTTTGTCCAAGCCCTGCAGCTCCGGAGACACCTTCACAGGGCCACCGCCTGTCCCCTCAGGGGGGACCTGGCTGCCCAGCTCACCTGGCAGCGCTCAGGGTCTCCAGCGCCCTCAGCATCACATGGACACCGCTAGCTGCTTGTGCACAAAGGCTCAGACCCCCTCACGGGTGGGACAGAGTCAGTGGGTAGGACCCCTATTTCCTACCTGTTGCAAAAAAAAAAAAAAAATTTAGTTAGTGATAGGGTGGGGAGTTTCATGTGAGTGATACCTTTTCACAGAGAGGGTCACAAAGATGCACTGTAAGGCCAGGAACGGGCAGAGCAGGGTCTGTAAAGGAGCTTTGTGATTTTCTTTGCATCTGGGGAGGTGCTTTCCACTGTCTCTCCAAATTGATCTTCCCCCAAAGAAGAGGGTGTAGGGCACAGCCAGAACTAGGGGCAGGCCTTACGTTTGACCAATTCCCACCTTTTGCCATGCATATTCCATGTCTGTAAATGCACTATTAGAGTTAAAGCAAACTTCTCAGGCTTGTCGGGAGCCCTTTTAATCTTTGATGTTTATCTGACTAGGTTCTGTCCTTCTCTATCTCTTGGAGAACATAGAGAATAGAAGAAACCCCGATTCATTTACTTATTCACAGATAAGGGTGGGGAGAAGACAGTGAGAGATATCAGTTGCAAATACTCGGGGCTGAAGAGAGAAATTGCTAAAAGCTGGGATGATGGAGCTTCTATGGACAGCCATAAAAGCTGCTAAACACAAAGGGTAGTGCCAGTGAAGACTGAGGAGAGGCTGGATGCCAACAACGGGAAAAGATCTGATTCTGCACACCCCACAAAGAGGAGGGCAAGATGTGGGTGGGAAGTGTGATGGTTAAAATTTCTGGTGTGAATCGTTGGACTCAGTGACAGGAACTCAAAGGGGATGGTGGGGAAGCAGGCAGTATGTGAGAACGATTTCTCCATGGAAATTGGGCTGGATTCACATCTTTTGTATTGCTTTAATTTAATCAGAATAAAGTACATTCTCTTGGGGTTTTTGTCAATATTCAAATTGTTGACTACGTGACTGATCCAGCAGTTTGCCAAGGTCTGAAATTCATGTCCTGAATCAGATTAAAAACGAGAATAGGATGATTCAGTGGTTGCACCTATGTATGCATCATATTAACCAAGTCATCTCTTGCATGCAAATATATAATGGGAAACATTTCCTCTTGCTAAACTATTTGGAGATAAAGGAGTTGCACTGGGAGTTGAAAGGAGCTGGGAAGGAAGAGGAACTAAAGGGATATAGTTGAAATCTCATGCTGTTAACAAAATTAAGAAAAGCAGTGACTATTAAATGAGCTTTCCAGGCAGAAGCTGTGTCAAGCCTACACCAACATGTTCCTGAACAGATCCATGCTGGGTTATAGCTGTGCCCTGTGCCCATGTGTCTGTGTGGTGCTCTCAGTCAGTGACAATCCCAGGGCCCTTTGGGTGCTATCCCCATGCCCAGTGCTATTCCCTGGAGATGAGAACATGCTTGTGAAGCTGTCTGGGATGTATCCAGGCTGTGTCCTAGGACATATGGACAAGACAAATTCTCAAATGCCCACTCTCTGTTTTTTCATTCCCTGGGTTTTCTTCATTCCCCACTCTAAAACTTCTTTCCTGGCGGTTCAAGGACTTGTGAAACACCTGCCACACATCCCATAGATGGCTCCTTCACATGGCATAGCCAAGTGGCTCTCTCCTCGTTTGTGGGTATCCAAGAGCGAGGGCTCCACTGTGGGCTGAAAAACATTTAGCACGTGGCAAGGAGGTTATGCACATAATTGGGAGAAGGCTCAAAATCTGCTGACTTTCAGCAGCCATCTATATTCAGTGCAGATTACAAAGGAACACAGGGTGACAGGGTAAGATTGTTATGCTGATGGGGCAAAATCTGCAGCACCTGAAGAGCTCTTGGGCACTGAAGCACACAAAGCTGTGAGCAAAGCTGGCACCGGTGCCTCTGGGCAGAGACAACATTAGGAGAGCTCCTGTCCTGACAGGAACCAAGCAGGCAGCTGCATGCTCAAGCTTGACTGCTGTTCTGTTGGTCAATGGGCAACAATTTGGAGCTGTAAAGTTAACAGAAATTATGCAAGACTGTGAGGCTTTGTTTTGTGCAGGAAATAATAAAGGAAGCTGAAGTAGGCTTCAGGAAGACTTGTTTGGCCAAGGGCCAGCAAGTGTGTAATAAAAAAGGATATACATCCAGGTTATCCACCACCTTGTACCTAAGAGGGAAATGTTGCCAACAGAGTGGGGAGAGGTCAGCTTGTTGGAATGATTCTGCTGACCTGAAACAACTAGACACAAAACCAAAGAGCAAAGTACACAGAAATGCTGTTGAGCTGAGGGCAGTTCCCTTTGTCAGAGGAAGGCAGAACATGCTTCTCTGGGGTTTGGGGGATGTGGGGCTGGAGTACAGCATAGCACTGATGCTTAGAAGGACTCTTCTAGACAAACTCCAGACTAGCTCCACAAGTCTCAGATACTGTATGTGGTATGTAAAACCTCAAAAATAAACGCATGAGTTAAGCCAGGGAAAATGTTAGATACCTTGCTAACATTAAAAAACAAACAAACAACCACAAAAAAAATCCCAACAACATTTTTACTAAAATAATTATTCTGCAGCTGAATAAAATGTTCATGGGCCAGTGTGACCCTTTTCTTGCCCAAGTGTTTCTGGTTTGCTATGTTCGTTTCCTGCATTTTCTAGCAGTGATAAACAAATGTTAGGTATAAATAGAAGAACTTTTGATTTTTAAGGGCTTAATAATGGTCAATGCTTGTAATTTAGGACCCTTACTGATAAATTGGGATGACAGTTGAAGACAACAACTAGGGACTGAACCAGTATTTCATTAAATGAGTCAATAATTGATGACAACATTAATTATTATGAATAGTTATGAGAAGGGTGAAGTGATGGTTTTGTATTCATCCATTTAATAACTCTTGTCTGTAACAGGTTGGAAAGGAGTAAGGATGTTGGCTCTTCTCCTGCTTTGTTCAATAAGAGGTGGAGAACACTTTGAACAAGGCAGTATCCTTGGGGTACAAAGGCTGCTGATGAAGAAATCCCTGGAACCCTTGGCCCAGTAGCCTGAATAATCTGTCTGCTATTTTAGGCTCTCCCAGACATCCTTCCAAACTTTACGTGAGTTCTTCCCAGTTCTGACTTTTCTAATATCCCTTTTTGTTGCCCTTTTCAGTCCTGTGACTCTCCCTAGTCTTTTTGCCAGCAGCTGCCACAGGCTGGAAAAAACTGAGAACTTGTCTCACTTCTGTGTTTTTGTCTGGTACCAAGAAATCTCTGGTGTGCAGAATGGTCCCAGAGAGAAGAAAGGCTTTTCCCTGGGTCTGACTAGGTGGTGGAAGGTGGCTTTCAAGCTCTTTGAGGAGACTTGTACTGGCGGATCTGAAAAGAATGTAAGCTGCAAAGTGCCAGGATGTTCCCTGAAATATCTCAAGGACTTCTCTGCAGCTACATTTTAACTACACAGAACCAGGGAAAGGAGCTCAGGTGGTCATTAAGTCTACACATAGACTGAATCAGCTGGACTTGGAACAAACAAAAAGGACCAGATCATTTAGGACTGGATCAGCAATTATTGCTAAATGAATATGAGGAAGGAGTCCTTGATTTCTGTCTCCAAAGGGTGGTGGAGCCTCAGGGAAGATAATGTTCCAGGTACCAGTGTGTCTTCTCCTTGCTTGTCATCATGCTGCTTACCACAGGATTCCCAACAGAGCCCACTGAAGGGGTTTGTGGGAAGGGATCTTGTAGACATGGAAGAAACAGAGATATTATGCCAAGAAATTGCAAAGAGCCACACAGCATCTCCTCAGAAAGGCCACTGAGCTTATTCCTAAGAAATGTAGACATTCAGGACCACAAAAACTCCAAATAAATACATGAAATATCCCTTTCAACCAGTACCCTAAAAGAAGGAAAATCAAATCCCTTTGGGTCAGGAATGTTTCTACCTCTGCTCTTCATTTTATTCAAGTATACCATAAAGGGATTTGCTTCAGGCAGGGAAAGGTGGACGTCCAATAAAACCACTGTCTTTTGTAATGCTTTTAATATCCAGATACTCTCAGTACTTAAAATCTGGCACAAAGTCAGGGGCTCCAGCTGAACAGGTGCTTGGTGACTGGCTGGCATAATTTAATGGGTCAGTAGATAATTTCTTTTGCTAATAAATAATTTTTTCCAGGTTGCTGCTCCTTATTTGAGATTCTTTCTCAGCACCATCACATGCCTGCTGCTGGGTGGTTCCTGTTTGAGCTGACATTTTTATGAGTAAATGGTGGGTGGCAGAATAAACTGACCACGGGAGGAAAAAAATCTGTTCCTTTGTTATTTGAATACATGAAAGGATAGCATTTTGCAAAAGAGGTTGGAATTGTTTGAGGTGTGCTCAAGGGCAAGTGCCCAAACCCAACACATGAAGGGCATGCTGAGTTGTGTTAGCTGGGGATTCCTTGCTCTTGGGGCTTTAGCTGCTCAGAGTGACCCCAAGATATGTCAGAAAGTCTCTTTTCCCAGTCCGGTGGTCAAAGAAGGACTCAGAGCTCTTAATTTCTCGATCTCAAGGTTGTTTATTGTTTCTTATCTATAAAATTCTTTCCCCTGTCCTGCTGAGGACCGCTCAGCAGGTCAGACAGAGGCACACTGACCGCCCCCAGGGCAGTGTTATCTTTTTATACTAAAAACTACATATACATTATTTACCATAACTTCCCAATACCTATCACCTATGTTAGACAGTGAGCTTCTACTCTAGACCAATCTAAAAGCGCCAACATCACCCAGAACATGGAGGCCAAGAAGAAGAAGAAGAAAGGCTGGACATGCCTAGATTCCTCCATCTTGCCCCCTGAACCCCCATTCTAAAAACCCCAAAAATCTATTTTTCACCCTGTGATAAATTAATTATCATTCTACTTAAATTCTCTTGACTTATAATTCCTCATATAAAGGTTGGTAATTTTTTCCATGGATCAAGATCAAAGGCACAGCGGTCTTGGGCTCTGTGCCAAGGTCTCTGAGCCCCCTGGGCCGGGGCTCGAATCCTCCAGGGCAGCCAGAGCAATTTCCTGGGTTCCCACACCTTACCAGAGCCCCTTATCTGTGCCAGGATAGCCCTCCAGGAGACCCCCAGTTATAACTCTCTTCTGTCCAACCTGTGTGTGCAGTCCCCTCTCAGTCTGGCCAGTGAAGAAGGGCTGGGATGTCTTTCCTGGTCAAGGCAGCGCAGAGGAATTGGGTGTTGGGCTGACTTGGCACATAGCCACGAGTACAATTGCAAAAATAGCAGGAAAAAATTGCTCCCCAAATATGTTGGGGTTTCAGAGAAAATGGAGAAGATGGGAAGAGAGGCAAATTTCAGGTCTTGCTGACCCACAGGCTGTGAGGTTCCAAACCAAAATGAGACCAGGAGGCATTCACAGTGGGGCCAGTGGTGGGGAAGAAACATGGTCTTCCTGCTGGCATTTGCCTGGTATGGGCTGGCTGCTGTCCTGAGTTATGCAGGGGATGTTGTCTGGACACCAGAAAAATAGAATTAAAACAATCTTATAGCAACTCTGTACATGTCTAGTTTGTGCAAAAAGTGTAAAATAAATAAGGTCTAAACCACACCAGGTGTTTTACTGCTAGATACTTTATCATTATGGGTAGAGCATCAGGCAAGGGTGCTCATAAATCACTTGCAGTAATTTCTATTATTTCAAAATAGATGGAATCTACTGGAATTTATTTGGATTGACAGCATTTATGTGAAGCCACAAGGAAATTCCATTCAAGATCAGAACATGCAGAGTTTTCAGTTCCTGCCAGGGATTGCAACTGCTGTTGAAACACTTTATTTCCAAACTGCAGCCCACAGCCCCAGGTGAGGTCATTCTTCCCTGTGTCAAGACATGTTGCATTGTTGTACAGCCCATTGTATGTCCCAGAACAGGTATTTTGCCTGTAAGTCAGCAAAATTCCATGCATGTCTATAACTTGAGAGACATGAAATAAAAAACATAAGGGCATAAAAAACAAGATTGTTCATGCCCTTTTAGCTACACATAGCTCCAGCTGGCCTGGTTAATTGTATTTGCATCTCTTTTTCCTTTTCTGTGGTACTCAGTACATTTTCAGCACTACCCAGTAATGTAATAGCACTGCCTGCTGGTGTGAAAATCACAGCATGATCTCTAAAAATAGCTAAATTAATTATTATTTCTGGTTTTGCTTATTTGGCATGTGCTATGACAGAGTTGTGGCCACAGTCCAGCTCCAGGAATAAAAGGTTGTGCTCCCTTTGAAATTCCAGAGAGCAAAGGAAGAGATGGGGAAAGTTGTCTAAATACTCTCCAATTAGGCCCAGAAGTTACTGGCCAGATTTCTGAAATCCACCACATTCTGGAAAGGCTTACATTTCTATACCACAGCCCAGGAGAGCTTGTGAGCTGTGCCAGTAGGGGAGATACTGTCACCTCTTTCTCCTGAGGTTAGATGGACTTGTGGGTTTGAACCTTGCAGTCTAAAGGAATCACTTCAGCTACATCTTTCAGTCCTCAGTGGTCTCTTCCACCCTCTGAAAATGATAGTTAAATTATAGCCCAAAATAACAAATATTTGGGCTTTTGCTGTCAGTATTGCTGGGCTTGGTAGTGCTGAGAATTTGCCCAACATTCCAATTGGTTTCGCAGCACTGACAGCTTACCAAACTAAGCTAAAATTATGTACCCAAGGTTAATTGAAATATATCTACCACAGGAATTTTACAGGATTTTATCAAGATAAATATAAAATTAATTTAGTTAATCAAAGCAGCCTTTCTGATACAGGAAGTGCTCAAGCAAGATCAGGTAGCCCTTATTCTTCAAGCATTCTTCAAGTCAAATACAGCTGAAGTATGATCCAGGTGAATTTGATGCTACTTCAGATTTGCAGATTGTGACATCTTATTTCTAATAGTCACTTTTTTTCATTGGTTAGTAAGTATGCAAGAAAGTAACATTTCTTCCTATCTTTCTAACAAATCCATCAAGAAACAATGCCTTTTCTGCTGGCTTTTAATCATGTTTAATAGCTGGCTATTCTTCAGTGGTCGATTCGATAATACTTCCCAGCTCTTTGGTGAATGACACTGCAAAATACTAGAACTGTTTAAAAAGAAAAAAAAGAAAAATGAAGAAGAAGAAGGAAAAAAGTGAGAGTTAGCTTGCTGAGGAGTAAATTAAGCTGATGAATTGTGTGCGAACCAGGTGATGTCACAAGACCATTCGGGTCGAGGATGTACAGCCGCACAGGTTGGTCCTCCAGAGGCTGTGAAGTGTTCCCTTTGGTTGGTGATTAGCTGGTAGGATGTCTTTGACTGCCAAAACCTTTGACTGCTAATCAGGGTTTCCTACACAGTGATGAAGGGGTTAGATAGGTTTTGGGATGAGATCCAAGAGACTATTTAGTAGGTACTTATAGGATTTAAACAGATGTCAGACACCTACTCAGTTCAGAGCTGTAATAAAGGAAACCCCCATCCAGCTGCCACCCAGCCCTCCAGGCACTTGAATTCACTGGATGGCTTCCACTATCCCCTGTGGACGTTGTTCATCCACATCTCCTCTCTCTGCTGTCGTTTGAGGGACCAGAGGGATGGACAAGGGGTTTCTCCATGTAACCCCATATAACTTCCATATTAACCCCACCTTGGTGCTGGGAAGAACAGGATAAATGCCAGAGGGACAAAGCGTGGGTGGCAGTTTGGCAAGTCAGGCTCTCCCTGCAGAGGAAGCTCCAGCACGACTTTAATCTTTACAATAAGCAGTGGATAAACACAAAAATAAGCTTGGAATCAAGGTTATCCTTCTTGGCTGTGAGGAAGTAAAACTGAGTTATGCAGCATTCCCCTTTCAGCTCTAATTCCTGTGAAATAATGCACAGAAAATGCAGTTCAGGTTATCAGTTTCATGTGTCTGTGAACAAGTGAAGAAGTTACTTCATTGCTGCTGCTCTTTTTCCTTACAGTGACCAAGAAAACAGAAGGTGTTTCTGGTCATCACTTCTCACCTCTGCTGGGTGTGGATGCACTTTCCAGCTCTGTGCCAGAAATCACGTGTGTCTTTGAGAGCCCCCTTTGGGTCTCTGACTCCCCAAGGACAGCTGAACTTGCCTCCCACCCACCAGCACAACTGGTTGATATAATTATCTATTTCATTAGCAATTTTTTTCTTTACACATGGAAATATTTTGCTTGTTGTTTGTTTTGTTTTGTTTTTTCTCTCTTTCATATCAGGGCACGGAGCAGAGCAGACTGAAGTGCCTGCCTAGACAGTTCTTGTTCCTGATGGTGTTCAAGCCACTGGAAACCAGGGACTTGGATGAGGAGTTAAAATCTTTCCTTGAAATTAATTTTATTTTTCACCTGTCATACTGGTAAAAAGATCTTTCCTCCATGTGCCTTAGTTATTTTCTGATCCAAAATTCTCTTTCATCATCTGATTATTTTCTCTTCTATCATACTCTTCTGCTGAAAATATCCCTTTAAACATAAATAATTATAAGAGATCCCAAAACAAAACTTGAGTCCTTAACCGAGGTTTTGAAACATTTGCTGGGAATCTTACTTTTTGCTATACTTATTCTGTGTCAATACAAACTATTATTTTCATTATTCCTCCCTTTGGAACTGTGGGATCAGAGCTGGGTTCAGCCCCATTTGGACAGCTGTGGTGTGAGAGACACGAGTGTTCTTGCTCTCTGCACAAGCCTTATCTGCTCTGGGAAACTTTGCAGGGACTGGTGAACTAGTTAAATTTTTACCAGATAAGAAACCAAAAACTGAATAAATAGCTGAGTGTGGCATTATTTTTCTGACAGCTTCTATTGGGTGCTTTCAAACTTTTTTTATGACCCTCAATTGAACACACACTCTGTGCCTACCTGGGCAAAATTTTAATTGAAGCCAAGCCATCATTCCTAGTAACAGGATTAAATTCTCCCTCCTGTGTCACCCACACCTGGCTAAAAGCTGCAAGAGCCATTCCAGGTTCACTGTTGTGAACTTTAGCCCCAGGGACATACTGGGAATTTTACCTGGGCCACAGGGTTCACCAGTTGCTTTTCTTTCCAGGCTTTTCACATCTCTTAGGTGGCATCAAAGGACTCTTTCTCAAGTGCATTGTCATGCTATGTATCGTGTCATCATTTAATATCTGCCAGATGTTGTTTAATGAATTTCCCAGATGTCCCAAAGGCATCACTGAGATGGGTCACTGGCCTGAGAGGTACATCATGTAAATTATAACAAGGAGATGGTGGTGTAAAATATTGGGAGAAGTTAGATTAGCCAGGACTGCACTGTGGTTTTGCTAATACAGAAAGGCTGCAGCATGCTGCTCTGGATTGTTAGGAGCAGAACCAGCTCTGCCTCTGGGTCTGAAGGAAGTCAAATAGCCTGAGTGCCATGGACTAAGAGTTCTGTTGGGTTGGGAGCCAGCAGGGTGTAAAACCTTCCTGCTTTACTGATCTTGCTGTCCCAAACTTCTCTGATTCATGGGCTCGTACACAAATAAATGGCTAGCCAACATCCAACACAGCAGGAGAAAAAAAGGCTCTTGGATTTGTTAAGCCAGAACATTCTAGGGAGCTCTCCCCCTCCGACTCTAAGTAATGAAGTCCTTTCTGCAGCCACCAGCAGAAACTGGAAGTGGCTGAAGTGGCTGTGGGAGCATGACCACACAGCAGTGTAGGCTCTGCAGCCGGCCCAGCACCGGGGCACCATCACGGCCGGCAGGAATTACAAATCCAACGTGGAGATCTGCTGCCAGCAGGTAATAGCTGCTGCGTGAAATGGGACTGGTGTTGCAAAAGGGGAGTGCAGAAAGCATCTGGGTGGTATTGCAGTGTTTTAAAAGGAGGTACGCCCTTCCTAAGGGCCCGGCCCAAGCCTGCTTGGAATCAACAGGGATTTGCTGAGTGACAGTGAGGAGCTTTGGATCTGAAATATCTGCAAGCTTGCAGAAAGGGCCAACCTGATGTTCAGAGCATTGGCGGGGTGGGGAGGCTGAAGTGCAAATTCTAGCATTGATGGGTGTCCTAGCAGCTCAGGCAGGAGGTGGCCATGGTGACAAGGTGCAGGGAGTGGCACTCCTGTCCATATGCCTCTTGCCAGGGATGAGACAGGGTGCCGACTGGGGCCCTTGCTGGGACTTGATGGCTGAGTCAGGGCTCTGCAAGAACCTCTCCCTGCCTTTTCCACCCACGGTCCCACCTGTCCATTGCTTTGTGTGTCAATCGCAGGGTTGGGTGCTGCTTTCTGGAGAAGTGCACCCAAGCCACCTGGCTCTGTGTGCGTGCTGGAGAAGCTGTTGTATTCTAGAACAGTGTCAGGGGTGCAGGAATGAGCAGGTGGGAACCTGCAGAAATTTTGTTTGCACCCCACCCCCATCTTTTTTTGTGAAGCTGATTTTCAGCTTCTGTGGAAGTTGAAGAGAGGCCATTCACCTTTACGTGCCAAAGCTGAGAAGTACAAGCCTGACAATGCAGGGCTCTTCAGGGAAAGGGGCGTAGACACTGCCTCTGGCAGGGGAAAGGTTGCCACACCAGTCACGCTCTCAGTCTGCAGCCCATGCAATGTCCCTACAAAGAAGTTTGCTGTGGTGGAGATGTCTCTGCCTATGGGCCCACCTGAGGGCACAGCAGTGGCCAGTGTGGGGTAGGATCTCATCCTGACAGTCCCTCTGGCTTCAGAGGCCGTGCTGTCTGAGAGCACAGCTGTGCTAAGGCACATGGAGGACAGGGAGGTGATTTGAAACAGCCAGCACAGCTTCACCAAGGGCAAGTCCTGCATGACAGACCCAGAGGCCTTCTGTGATGGGGTGACTACAGAAGGGCTACAGGTGTCATTTGCCTGCATTTCTGTAGGGCCTTTGACACAGTCCACTCACAACATTCTTCTCTCTGAAATGGAGAGGTGGATTTAATGGGTATGCTGTTCAGTAGATGAGGAATAGGTTGGGATGGTCATATCCAAAAAGGAGTGGTCAATGGTTGAATGTCCCAATTGAGATTGGTAAAAAGTGGTGTCCCTCAGGGACCACCTCCATATTAGGACCAGACTGTTTAATATCCCCTTTCCTCTGCCATGGCAGGTGGTTTGAAACCATATGACCTTTAATTTGAGGCACTGAGATTATCTCAGTTGGTTAGCGCATAGTGCTAATAACACCAAGGTAGTCTGTTTGAATATGGGCCATTCACTTAAGAGTTGAACTTCATGGTCCTTGTAGGTCTCTTCCAACTCAGAATATTCTGTAATATCTCTATCAGTGATATCAGAAATACACAGTGGGATGAAGTGCACCTTCAAGTTTTCAAATGACACACCTGGACATGTTCAAGAGGTGGCCCGTGGGAACCTCACAATGTTCAACAAAGCCAACATGGGTAAGGACAACCCTAAGTATCCATAGGATGAAGGGATTGAGAGCAGCCTTGCAGAGAACTTGGTGGTGCTGCTGGGTGAGAGACTGGACACAAGCTCTCAGTGTGCTCTCACAGCCCAGAGAGCCAAACGTGTCCTGGGCCGCATCCAAAGCAGAGTGGGCAGCCGGGCCAGGGAGGGGATTCTGCCCCTCTGCTCTGCTCAGAGCCCACCTGCAGGGCTGCATCAGCTCTGAAGTCTTGGGAACAGCAAAGGTGTGGACCTGTTGGAATGGGTCTAGGAGAGGGCCACAAAAATGATCAGAGGAATGGAAGGTCTTTCCTGTGAAAACAGGCTGAGACAATTAAGTTGTTCAGCCTGGAGAAGGAAGGCTCCAAGGTGACCTTTTTGCAGCCTTTTAGTACTTAAAAGGGGCTTATAAGAAAGATGGTGATGAACTTTTTAGCAGGGCCTGTTACAATAGGACAAGAGTAATGGTTTTAAACTAAAGGAGGGCAGATTCAGACCAGATAGATATAAGGATGACTTTTTTTCACAATGAAGGTGGTGAAACACTGAAACAGGTTGCTCAGAGAGATGGTAGATGCCCCATCACTAGAAAGATTCAGGGTCATGTTGGATGGGACTCTGAGCAACCTGATCTAGATGTAGATCCCAGCTCATTGCAGTGGCATTGTACTACATCTAGAAGTCATCACTTCTCAAGGTTTCTTGCAACCCAAACTATTCTATAATTCTATGAAAGATTTATTTCAGCAGGATTGTCATACAGCTTTGGCTTGGTAAGGGGAATACAGATAACAGTGGCAATAGAAAAACACAGCAGGCAGTTAGGAACAGGGTTCTGCCTCATGTTGGCTGTGGCAGTGCTTCCCAGCATGTCCTTGCAGGGCAAGGGCGGCTGAGGCACTGGGCTGCCACAACACACACCACAAAAAGGCCTGGGGAGCCAAAGTGACTCTAACCTGGCAGCAAAGAGCTCATGGCTGCAGCACCTGGCATCGGGGAGGCAGCCTGAGTGTGCAAAAGGAGGAGAGTGAGTTCAGACCATCCCACAGCTGGTCTCATTTGCTTTTAGATCTTTGGCATGCAGGGTTGCTGGGATGGGCCTAGGTCAATGGAAAACAGAGTCAAAGTTGTAATGGAGCTGGGCTGAGAAGGAAGGATGGAGCAGGGTGCTGGAGTCAAGGGCCATGGTGCACAACAGGAATAGAGTCCAGCTGCCAGTGCTGCTGCACTTGTAGGCAGTCAGAGCTCCTGCCTATTGGAAGGACAGCAAGACAAGAAGGTGGGAGGGGATGCAGGGAATTTGCAAGAGAGCTTTTCCAGAGGCTCTGATTAATTGTTTGGCATCAAAACCAATTTAAGCAATCTCTGCCCCAGGCATAACAAAGGAGAAATCACTGGGTGGGGAACAGCAGCAGGGATGGGCAGAGACAGTTGAGCCAGCTGCCATCAGAGAAAACTGGCTGAACTACCATGGGAGGATGGTGGTGCCCATAGAGTATAACCCAGAGGGCTGGGGAGACCCCTTTCCCAGAGGGATGGCTGCAGGGCAGGAGCAAGGGCAAGCACAGAGAATGTCTAGGGGCAGGTGTGCTTTGCAGTTCAGAGCAGCCCCAGCCAGCCTCAGGCAGTAGGAATCCTGTAGGGAAAGGCACAGGAAGTGGAAACCAAGAAAAGCACCTAAGCTTTTCCCTGCAGACAGGGTTAACTGTGACCCTACCAAACACAGCTGCCTCCTCTACTGAGGCCACAAAATACAGCAGGCAGGGGGAAGGTGACTTGCAGAAACAAGTCATTAAAGCTGTCATTTCATCATGGTGCCATCTACTAGGAATAATTTAAAGAGAGCACTGAAACTGTCAGGGACTTTACCTTGGCAGTAACAGAAATTAGGGATATTTCAAAGGAGAGTGTTCATAATGTGGACTGTACATAGAATGAGAAGAAATATTTCAGCCAAACACATCAGTCACAACTGGTCTTGACTGCTGAGATGATCAATAGCTTTAGTGCTAGTGAAGCCTTGGATCAGCTCTCGCTCTTTGATTTACAGCTGCCCTTGGTGCAGATTTGACAGGGGCCACGACATTTGTTCCCAACCCATCTGGCTGCCAGGACACCACAGCAACAGGGCAGTGTTGCCAGACTGCACCTTATGAAGTCCTGCTACCACGCAGGAAATGTCCAGCCAACACAAATTCATTTACAGCATGGCCACACACAGACTTGTGCTGGCCTACAAAGGACTGCAGACAACCAATTTCTTCATTGAAACTTTGCCCACTTACCCAGGATGAAAAGAATGAACAGGAATGGAACTGACGTTCTAGAAAAAACTAACTGCTGGAATAGAACTCACTGTTTGAAAACTTGTGAGCAGGAAAAGAAAAACCACAGAGAGAGCTATCATCATATCCCCATTTGGGGTTTTGTAGGCCTGCATTTTATCACAGATCAAGAAAAACTACCCCTCCACCATTTGAGGAAAACATATCTACCTCAAGGTGCTTCACAGGTTTATTGGCATGCAGCATAGGGCTATTTCAAATAAGACACAGGTAAGACACAGTCAAGCACAATTATTAACTGATCTCCATTCATATTGACAATATGGTATGTGATCCACAGATGTCAGTCAAGTCTCAAGTTATTCCATGAAACACAGTCCTGGAAGAGAAGTAGCTGTATCTTCACACCCTGGAACCACCACTCTGCTTGGGCACCTGGGCAGCCTGAGAAGTGCTCCAGCAAGGTACAGCCCGAGCACCCACCTTCCTGACCCTAAGGGATCAGCTTCCTTAAATCTGCAGAGAGAATAATATACACTAGTATACTATAGTTGTGTATACCTTTTCCTCAAGCTTGCTGGTAGATACATTCAGAAGACTAGCAGCAATTTCTTTTCACAACAGTGATTAAAAAAGAAAATGTGCTGTGAAAGCAGGAAAGATCAGGAGTTTGCCAGTGGAAGAGAACAGATAAATGGCAGGGCTCAGCTCAGGCCCTCATGCAGGGATAGAGCTGACTCTAGGTATTTTCTCTCACCTGTTGCTTGTGCCTGCTCCCTGTTAGGGTTTTATTAGTCATAAATAAAACAACCAACCCACTGAAGCCCTCTTACAGCATGGATACCTGGCCCTCCTTCAGGATGCACACAGAGCTGTGCTAGCACTGTAAGAAGTGAGATACAATAGCATGAGGAAAAGGGGACTCTGCAATATCTGCTCCTAAGAACACCTGCTCTTTGTTCTCCACCTTGGAAGAGTAGTTCCATTATAGTAAAATAGTGAGGCCAATCCATTTGTAAAATGACAACAAACATACCAACCCCAAAACTTAGTTCTACCAAGGTCAGTGTATCCATGGTGGTGAGAAGTGGCCCAAAACAGGAAGCACACAAGACAATACAGCTATTTTGCATTGCACCCACCTCTGACTTTCAGGTTACCTTGCTTTCACAAGCTCACCTCTCCCACAGCCACATACTGCCATGCACTCAGAGTTTCCTGTGTATCTCCATTAGAGTATGGACAACAGACTTAGGGCATCAGTGCCCTGGATGGGAATGAGAGGGTTATGTGCACTTTGGATGTAGAGTCTCTACTTGAAAAAGTTTTTTTTAAGTTCCTACTTAAAATATTGCCTAGCATTCACATATAGACTCTCACTTCACTAAGAAAGGTTAAAGTGTTTGCCTTTTATTCAGAAGACTCGCTTCATTTCCAGGAATACTTTTCCATGTCCTTGAAACCAGACAGACTCTAGTCTCATAACAGCACCATCAGTCTACTACAAAAAAGCAAACAAATCAAAACCAAAAAAAAGTTCCATGATGTAATACAGTATAAAGAAACAGCTAATACATTAGAGAAAAAAAACATCTACATAAACTTAAGTAAGTTGCTATAAAACTGACAGTATGCAATTAAGAGATTGGTACAATTACCAGGTCTGCTAGCTGTTTAAACAAGTCTACATAGGCTGTAACTATATTCTTGTGCTGTTTTCAGGCAGGAGTTTGCACTGAGAATCTAGGTACCTCAATTGTACACACTGGTGGGCTTTCATACAATTCCCCTACAGCCAGCAGTGTGTATGCAAGCATCTCAAGCTACCTGCCCAGACTCAAGCAGCACTTGCAAAGCTGTGAAAGTGCATGTAGCCTATTGCTGTCTCCTCCCTATGAATATGGTATTACAGGGTTCATCTGCATATGCCTGGTTAAGAAATAAAACACAGTCAGTTGTGTACTATAACACCTTAAGTAACATGGAATATTAGATTTTAGAAAAATATTTTAATCATCAGTTCACAAGTAAAAACTACCACTATTACAAAACATCTTGTAATACTAGAATACCTAGCTTGGAAAGAGTTTTGTTCTTATTGCTGTTGCATTTAGTTTTCAGGAGATGTGTCTGCATGAAGGTAGCAGTGGGCTTCCCACTTGTCATAGTCAGCTTGTAAGGGCACTCACAGGAAAGTGTATCTTCCTATTTAACCCTCACACAATTTTCACATGTTTAGGCTGCCCTGACTTTTCCCAGACGTGTACCTACTCGACATCTGACACTATGCATCAAAACCTCAACCAACCTTGTTTCATACGACAAATTTCATTTGCAGCCTTTAAATAAAACATTCACTCCAAAAAGAGTGAACATCAGCACTGGCACCACCTTAGCTACTTGTAAACCCTATAACTGTGTTCTGGCAGCTATCAGATATTAACTCGTTCATTTCATTTTGTTTGGTTTCTTCCTTATTCTCATTGTTGGGCTGCTGTTTTGAATTTCCACCGTTTTTAGACCTTCTGAGGAAAAACTTCGCCAGTAAGTAACATAATTCAGCCACATTTAAAAGAATGCAAATGCTGGACACAGCAATCATGAAAATAGTGAACACGGTCTTTTCAGTAGGTCGGGAAACAAAGCAGTCTACAGTGTTGGGGCAGGGCCAGGCATTACACTTCATTAAGCGAGGCATTCGGAACCCATCGTACATGAAATAAAACGCGTACATGAAGACGGCTTCAAAGACCAGTCTGAAAAAGATGCTGCCGGTGTACGTCCACCACAAGGAGCCCTCAATACGAAACCTCTGTTTCCTAATTTCTTCAATGTCCTTGAATTCACATTTCTGGTCTCCTTTTCTGAACTGCCTTTTCTTCTCATGCCTCCTGTAAGCCACATGCATGGCCACCAGCAGCGCAGGTGTGGAGACAAAGATCAGCTGCAGGGCCCAGAGTCTGATGTGAGAGATGGGAAAAAAGTGATCATAGCAAACATTTCTGCAGCCAGGCTGAAGCGTGTTGCAGACAAAGTCATCTTGCTCATCTCCCCAGACTCTCTCTGCAGCCACAACCAGGATCATGATACGGAAGATGAAGAGGACTGTGAGCCATATCTTCCCGATACTGGTGGAGTGCTTATTTACACCTCCCAAAATGGTATGCAGAGCTCCCCAATCCATTGTCTTGTTTCAATCCTCTGACCTAAGACAAGACAAATAAATAAAACTAAGATTAATCAAGACAGGAAACAAATACCAGCAAGCATGTGGTTTAAAACAAAGGCAATATCATAATTGCAGCACATTCACCGGCTGTAGTAACACTTTGTTGACGCAGTGGGCTTACCTACAACTAGTCATACATGATAACCTAATCACATATCAGCAGGTAGTATTTCACACTGGATTACACACATGGCACCACATTCGACTCCTAGATGTATTTGCCAATGCCACATTAAGTAAGAAAGACAGATGGGAAAATGATGAACACAGCCTTAAATGAAAAGATACAACTTCTAGTAGCTTGAAAACAGTAACAAAATGATAGAAGATATCAGCCAAAAGTAAGGTAGATGTTATGTTAAAAAAAGTAACACGTTAGACAGACAGAATTCCTATACAAATCAAAGCCAATTAGTTTATCCTTATCTTTAGAGTGTAAATAATGATTTAAGTACATGTCCGCAATAAAGACAGGCCTTGAGCAACTACTGCGGATGCTCTGCACCTTCCATGAGAAGGTCTAGATAACCTGCATTCACCAGTTTAAAGAGTGTGACAGCATTCTTAGTCAAAGCAAACCCCACACCAGCTTGAAGCAATGAAGGTAAAATCCTGGTCATTACCCATCTCGAGCTGGACATTTAAAAATCAACGCTTAAGATTCATACCAAAATCGCTTTTCTTTGCACTAACTACAAAAAGGGCCTAGGGTAAGTGGATAAGGACTCCTCCCTTGTGAATGCATGTCAGGTTGGAGTTTTCTTCCTCTCATAACACAGACTTGATTAGTCCTAGATTAGGGGAGATATTTCAGAGGCTGGGAGTGTGCTATAGTCAACATTTGAGGAGTTCTGACAGGCCAGCAGTAGATCAGAGACTTTTTCAACTTTTTCAATAGTTTCCAGCAGGTGAGTTTCAAAGTACTATGACTGTAATGAATTAAGGATTTCACCTTTTGGTCTCCTCAGGAACACCACAATTATCTGAGTTTTTGCAGCTTCCACAAACAGCTTTTCACAGAGAGCATTCAGAGGCATTCCAGCCCATCTTCCCACACTCCTCCACTTCAGATGGATTTACAGAAAATTAGGTTGCAAACTACTGTATATTCAAGAAACTGGCACTTCTTTTGTCTATCACCCTGTAAGGGTGCTTACAGATCTCTCGATTCCGAAATTGCTCATGAAGGTTTTTGTTTCACAACTTCGTTAATTTGTTTCTATCTCAGAGCACATATTTCCTTGGCATTTACAGCACAAGGCACCAATAAACAAAATCATCTTTTTAAAGTTGCTTTAAAGAGCAGCTACTGGTAAAAAGGTCATCATATCAATCATAAGATTTTCCTGACTCTGAGCTGGATCACACCACATGAGGAAGAAAATGATGACACTGTTTTGTAGCTGTCTTCCACGTCACACTCCCATTCTGAGTAATGTCAAAAACCTTCCTGGTTTACAGTGAGATACATATAATCAGTAGGCCACATGCATTGACTGAGTATCAATCAAAGTACACAACAGCTCAGAGAAAATGAGGACACTTAATTGTTACGCAACACAATGGTATCTTTTCCTTGAGTTACTGGGATTTAAATGTAATCTCCCTTCACTAGTTCCATAAACCAGATCCTGCTGGTTGACTGTGTGGGGCTATACTCCAGGAGGTGAAAACCAAGGGGGAGATCCAAGATCTCCAGATTGGAGAGAACTTTTCCTGAGCCTCCTTCAGGATGCACAATCTATATGGGCTATTTCCTCTTTATGTGACTGAAACTACATAGAAACAGATTTACCTTGCTATCCTACTAGATTATTTTTTCTAAGAAGAAAGATTCTTTTTCCATTAGCATACAGTTACAGAGAGTCTCTAGGGTTAACAACCCTATGAGGACACAGGAAAGACCCTTAATACTAGAGATCCTTACTAAACATATCAGCTGGATTTTTAACTGCTTCCACTCCTTTTCTGTCATCTGATTGATGAAAATTCTTTCAGAATTTTCCTTTGCAATTAATGCATTGTTAAACAGAGGGACAGTTACAACTTTATAGTGTTCTCCGCTACTATTACACACATATGGCAATTACAGTACTTATAAAATGACACCACAACTAAGTACTGTGATTAGAAATACTTATGAACATTTGAAAATAAATCCTGTAGAAGACTGGCACCAGGCAAACAGTTATTACACACATTATTCACCTATCCTGTAACGCCATCACAGTCCTTACTTTCTTCTCAGTCATTCCATCTTCTTCTCCTTGCCTGTCAACCATCTTTAGAGTGAAAAGGCTGTGAAGTGAAACCTCTGTATCTGCTCCTCATAAGCCCTGTTTCTTAGCTTCACATCTCACTGCACACCAGCAGTGCTGCTATTTTGTTATAACTTAACAGGGATTTGTTTCCTCCTCCTGTGCAGAAGGAGATTCAAAGTACAAGTTCCCCAGTGTGTAGTTAGCTCAAGAAACTCCCCTAGTTCTGTTTTCTGCTAAGGTCACACTACAGCTCATCTCCTGTGACTTTGTGGAGATGCATTATAAAGCAGGCAACTTGTCCATAAGTTCTTCCCAGGACTCGTATGTTTTGGTTGGTTTGTTTTTTTTAAACCTAATCCATTTCATCAATCTGCTTAACAGTACATACCTACAGATCATCTGAAAACGACAGCTACATTAAAAAAAACACCCAACCGAAACAAACAAAAAAAACCCCAAAACCAAAAAACCCCCCAAAAACCAACAACAACAAAAACCCCAGGCTGCAAATTGCAAAGCATGGGTAAGAATGAGCAGTTAGTGGGAAAGAGGCATTGGCAGCACTCCTCTTCATCTGACTTGCTCCATATTGTCTGAGAGTATATTGTGCTTGTTAAGCCAAAAATCTGTGCTTCAATTCTAGCAAATACATGTCTGTATCTGGATCAAGAAAGAAGAAAAAGAGCCACCACACTTTGAAGAGGCAGTCTTTTGTCCAGAGTCTCCTGGTTACATCTCCTCTCCTTTCCAAAAAAGCCTCTGTCTTTCCTATCTGCCCAAACACTCCTCCCTTCACCCTTCCCACACACCTTACCAAATCTTCCAGCTGTCTCTTCAGCTCCTCCTGCCACCATCCACTGGTTCTTCCCACTGCTTGCTGAGCAAGTGACCAACCTTTGCCCCTTCTTGCTCACAGCCTCTCAGGCTTGTTTTGACATTGGTGGAGAGTCATATGACTTGTGGACTACTCCAGAGTGCTACAGGCACTGATCAGACACCAGTGAAGTCTCACTATCTTCTCCCTGAAAGATTGTAGTGCCATATCCAGGCAGCCTGAATGCCATCCAAATACTTTGGCCACAGTGTTTCCTGCTAGCTGGCTTTAAACAGTTCTCCTCAATGCAACTTAAGAGGATCCAGTAAAGGCAATTCAGACGCTGCCAAAGTGTCCTCCCCTCTCCAACAAACAGACACAGTGATCCAAGCAGAATTTAAGTTAGCCAAGTATGGCCCTTCACACTACTAAAGCCACTAGTGCAGATCATGCCAGCTAAACACCTCATCAGGGCTACCTGTACTGATGTGATGGCTCATTTACTCTTTACTCACTCAAAAGCTAGAACCTTGATCATAGGTTTGATTATCTTTCTTTCAAATACTTGCTTTCTTTTTCACTAGCAAGTAAAATATTAACTGTCTTGCAGACCAAAAGAGAAGAAAACAGGAAAATGACATCCCTTTAATGGGTTGGTAAGTCCTATTTTAATAGGGGCAGTCCAGATACTATTTCTATGTGAGCAAATCTTGCCAAATATTTAGAGAAATAATAGTATGTAGACAGCCAAGGACTTACCTAGTTTGCTGGTACATTAAAGACAAGAAAGCTTAGGTGAACTTTGGGGAAAAAATATAAAGTAGGAATGAGGATAGGGATTGGTTATAAAGGAAGAAACTGGGAAGAACAGAAGACAGCTGAAATTAGCAAGGTTGAGTAACGAAGCATTAAGAATAATTTCTAACAGGGGAGTGCATTAAATGTTAAATTCTCCTTCACAAAAATTGCAACTGGGCATGAAAATAAGCTTCTCCAAGTCTCCACATAGATATCTGTTCTACCACCAGCAGCACCTTCTGTTTCATTCAACAATTAGAGGACCACAGTGGGATACGGTTGTTACAGTTAACAGTTAAAAACAATCATAAAAGATCACCATGCTTGACTGAAAAGTTAAGTTACAAAGGAACCAGTTCTGTATGATCACACAACATAGACACATAAGCAGGTGCTTCATTTGGGGCTTGGTTTTTTTGTTGTTGATTTGTGGGTTTTTTTCCCCCCACCCCCAGAAAGCTAAACAGCAGCAAGAGAAGAACTACAGCTTAATGCCTTCTGTAGCTCTACAGCTCATGGGCAGTATTTTGAGCTCTGTGCTGCCATGGCTATACTGCCTTCTACTTTAAAGCCAGCTCCTGTAAGCCTCCATTAAACTGCAATCACAGCACGGTGCACACACCCAGTGAAAATCCCTGCAATTCACAACACCGAGGACAATCATCACCGAGCTCCCCTGTTTACGAGTACAGCTGGCTTGTTAACAGACACCATTTTCCTGTGTTGAAGACTGCTATACTGGAAATTCATTACTCAGTGGCTAAATCCACAGCTGGACTACAGTGAAGGTGTAAAAGCAACAGAGGATGTTTCTCTATCACATGCATATATGGTGCTTGTGCTATAGAATATTATCGAGCAAGAAAAAAAAGTAGTCACAAGCAATTATTACAGTATCTGCTTATGCTACAGGAACTTCTAGGAGTCCTATTCAAGAAGAGGTCCACAGACCCCTAATTTATGCACAAATTCAGACTATGATTATACCCTTCTCATCTTCAGTTTGGATATCAATTTATTTACTGTACTGGAATTACACAGAAATTTAGATGGTATTCACAATGACTCCACTTCCATCAAAATTTTAGTGTACAGTGTACCAGAAGTTACCAGTTTGGGGTGACTTTCCACCACTTTCAGCATGGCCTCCAGATACTGATAAAAGATCAGCAGACTGCCAAGAAAAGTTACTTTATCCCAGGTAGGAATGTGTTAACCAAGATAATCTTTAAGCCAAAAAGAACTGGTCTCAAGTATCCCTGCTTACCCCCCAGCTGGGGACAAAGGCAACCCACATTCCCAAGAGAAGCGGTTTAATGCAGAACTGTCGCCACAGAAAAGCGTCAGAACATCTAAACTAACAGATGTAAAATCATTACCAAAATTATTTTATGACCCAACTTTGCACAAGAAGTACTGCTGCATGTTGAGGTCCAACATGCATTCAAATGTGCTGCTGAGACAACTTTCCCTTCAGGTGCTGATCTCAACAGCTGCACTGGAGCAGGGGTTCACAGGGGGAGGTGATAACCAGCACCAAGGTGTCCTAGAGCTGCATAATGCTGTGCCATTACTCAGATTTGAGGCACACACTAGTCTGAGTTTCAGCAGTTTTGCACCAGCATGCCTCCACCCTGCCATCTAGTTTACAGCAAGCACTTAATTGCCAGTGTGTAGATTTTGTTATTCCTATTGCTGAGCTAGTTTTGGTGCTGTACTACAAGAACAGCAGCACTGTCAAGGCAGAAGCAAGAAAGCTTCTAATAAATACAGATTAGCATCTTCCAAAAGACAGCATCCTTTCATTTCACCAAGAAAGGTGGGTACACAGGCTACAGCAATCACTTGCTAACTTGCTCAGACTCCCTACCTAATTTCAGTCTGCCCCACGCCTCAGTTTCCCAGACATTAAACTAGAGATAACAAAAATCTCACCATCTCACAGGGCTGTCCTCCTGAAATGCTCCATTGCAATTACAAGCTTCACAGGCTCAAAGGACCAAGACAGATAAGTAACTGTTCAAAGCTGGAAGCACCAAGCTTGAATTCAATCATCGAGGATATTTCTGACACCTAAAAAAAGAATGGAGCTCCCTACATTGCTATGGCTTTAATACAGAGTTCAAAATGCAAGAAGACACAGCTTTGAATTTAGATCTTGGAAACTAAAATCCTTTAATAGGTAGTATTCCATCTATTTTAATTTTACAGCAGTATATTAAAAACTTCAAGGAGCATGCAGCTGGAAGACTAGAATACCAACAACTCTTTCCTAAAAAGCTGAAAGGGATCAAAGGAGCAGCCTAACAATCACAAAAGCCTGTGCAATTCTCTCTAGTAGCTCTTAAACTTTGTTCTGAACACCTATCTCCAGATCAGAGTGGAAACTGGAGAGAAGAGCCACAATAGAGGGATTACAGTATATCTGATTTGACACAAGAACAGGCAAAGACTAATCAGGAACAGGAAACCTCTGACAGTTGCAGGTCTGAACACTGCAAGCATTGTCCTTTCCTTCTACTCAAGTTTAGGAAAACAGGAGGCATTCTTTGCTCTAATTAAACCCAGCAAGAAATCCAGAGAAAACCAACAGATTAGGACCCAATTTGTATGCAGTTAAATGTTATTAAAAAATTATGCTACTTAAATATCAAGAGCATTTAAGGGTTCAGTTTCTGCCCACAATAACACCCTTATGACTGTCCCACATTCATGTCCTCACATAAGTTTTAAGTCATTTTTCAAGGATGCTTGGAAACATTCATACCTATTTCACCAGCCTGCAAGTGGAACTGGAGATTGCTATCCTCCAGAACATCTCTGCAAAAAATTCATTCCACTCGTGCAAACCAGAAAATCAGAGGTCACACTTGAAGGCATAACAAGACAGCACAAGTCCTACTGGAGTTTAGCCTGTCTCAGCCATTTTCCCCTGTAAACCTTTCCTTCAAATGTGCTTAAAGCTTCTTACTTTGGAAGAAAGCTGAATTCCCGAGGACTAGGTCTCCACTGATACAAGTGTCCTATTTCCTATATATCTTAAAGAAAGCTTTAGAGATACTGCACCCCACTTTTGGTCATCAAAATAACTTTTCAATGTTACTTTTTCTTTTCAGCCTGTTTTACCTAATTCCTATTTCCATCCCCCTACACCTAGCCAGATGTCTACATTCCCTCTACAAGTCTCTCCTTTACTCTAAAATTAACAAGCCTCTGTCTTCTTTCACACACAAACTTATAAACACTAACATTTTACAGTGCACTGTAGCTTTCCTTGAGCATGTATTTTGTTATTTCATTCATCAAGAGTAAAGTCCAAAGTAACTCTTTCCTTTTTAAAACACTGTCACAGGAAGAAATGCAGGTGTACAATAAGGAATAGAATTAGTTTCAACATTCTTTTATCAACTAACAGAGGATGTGCTTCTCTTTTTCTACATTCCTGCTGTTTTGACAGCATGTTATCTCACCCCATATATCATCACTTCGAGCTTTTCCTTACACAAACTGGTATTTAGCCAGGTAAGAGTCACAGTTTTCCTTCCAGATACTTCATCAGTCATCATTAAGTGACAATTAAAATCAGCAAGGAAGAGAACAAGGGAAAACATCAAAAGAAAAAAACAGCTTCAACCCATGCTCCTATTTCACAAAGTGTGTGGGACCACTGATTTACCTGGAAGTGTTCACAATAATCAACTTGTAAGAGCATCTTCTTTGCTCCCAAGTACCCATGGAGGTTATGCAGTGATCGTGACAAACTTGCACATATAAGTCAAAGTGCTGTTATTTTTCCAGCTACTAAGATAGCCTGCTAGACATTTTTCAGTGTACAATTACTTTTTTTGCACAAAATAAATGAGGCTGCCCAAATAATCTACCTGGATTGCACATTAAGAGATGCAAAACAGCAACACTGTCAGAGGCCTAGCTTCAGCACATTGAGAGAACTGGTCCTGTCAGGACAGAATCAATTTCTCCAGAGAAGTATGCTAATTCATGGGGTTTCACAGTCCCATTTTTAAGTTCTGAGATATGTAATCCTACATATACATACATTATCCTACAATTATGAGACTGACAGTTCTGGGAATTGTCTGAAGTCTCCTACAAACACCAACACATGCAGTACAGATGTAACCTCATAGCTCTGGAAATGAGCTGAAAAGCCTGCCTGGAAACTTACATTACAATGCCTAGATGACACGGAGATACCACCTTCTTCCAGGCTGAGGCTCGTCCCACCATTGCCTTGCTCTTTAAGGCAGGTCAAACCCAATCACACACACATCCTCCTGCCTATTGCCTTTTCTCTAGGGCTCCTCAAAGGATGCATCTGGCAAGCAGGGTTTCCAGGCTAAGCAGTGGAGGCCAAGAAACGTTAAGAATTACATAACTCCTTTAAAAAAAATTAAGGATGAAAATATATTTAATTCTGCTTTTGACTCAGTGTACACACATACACTGGTGGTGATCCCAAACCAAATCTGGACCCAAACCCTCAGTATTTCATACAGGATGCAGCCATTGATCATGAAAGTTATAAAACCTGGATTTAAAAGAGCATTCTTAAAACAAAAGGCCACTTCCTTCCTGCAACCCTCTGTCTGTTGTCTTAAGAATATTTTCAGGCTACATGGTGAGAACTAATGGGATACAAGACAAGGAAATAATTTCCTCTGTTGAGAACAGGGGAGAGATTCTTCAACGTGAGAGACTGTGAAAGTAACACCCAATCTAGGAAAGTCCGATGACGGAAAAGCCAGTCATGCCCAAAACATGCCCAGCTCCCAGCTAGTGCCAGGCACTAAGCAAGCACTCCTGCCCTTACTCCAGCCCGTCCTTCGGGTTTTATTTAAAGCTGTAAGTACTCATTCTTTGTGCGATCTTATCCAGCCCCGATACTCAGAAATACATTTATTTCTGACTCATACCTCATTTCCTACTCCCCCTGTAATTCTAAGGAATGTTTCCAGCGTGCGATCAGACACTCACAGGACCTGTCAGTTTTACTGATGCAAGCTGTTTACCTTCCCGCAGCTCTCTTAACATCTGTAGGCGTGTCGCAAATTACCTGTAATTGCAGGAACCTTGATTTTGCTTGGTGTCGCAGCTGGTCGGACGCACTTCACATAACGCGCTCACACAGAGCTGCTGGGAGGTGAATAAAGATTTCGCCCTAAGTTAAACGCGTAACCATCAGAGACAGGAGCATGCCCCACCAAAACTGCTCGCGGGCTTCGAGCACTCCCCGTCACGCTCAGGCTGGGGACGGGAAGCGGAGAGCGCCCGTGCCGAGCAGGGGAAATCCTGCCGGGGCAGGGTGAATCCTGCCGGGGCAGGGTGGGCAGCGCACACGGCGGCTCCGCGCCCGGCCCCGCTCCCTCCCCGGCGGGCAGCGCCACCGGAGCTCCCGGCAGCGCCGCCGCAGCCCCGGCCCCGCAACAAGTGCGGCCTCAGCTGCCCGCTGGGAGCTGCCCCGCCGCGCCCCTTCCGTCCTTCCCCTCACCTGCCTCGGCGGCCCCGCTGCTGAGGGGCGCTCACCCCGCCGGGAGCTCCCGGCGCCGCGGCCGGGCTGCGCCGATCAACGTGACTCCGCCGGTGGCTGCGGAGCGGGCGGCCCCGGCCCCGCCGCCCCGGAGCTTTAAGGTCCCTCCCCGCTCACCTGCCGCCGCTGTTAGCCCGCCCCTCGCCCGCCCCGCCCGCGCCCCGCTCCTCCGGCCGGCCGCCCGCGGAGGCGGCGGTGGGAAGCCGGGGCGGGGCCCGGGGCCCATCCCCGCCGCTCTGCCCCGCTGAGGGGGCTGCGCCCAGCGGGGCTTCCAAGGTGAGGAGCTAAGAGCCAAAATAAGGGGTGGGAAGGGCTTGTGTCCGCCCCAGGGCCGCTTCCTGTCGCGGAAGGGCTGGTCTGAGGTGGCAGGGGGAGACCCCGAGGGGAAGGGAGATCGAGGTAACAGTAGATGCATGGGGGGTTTTCAGGGGAAACGCGTATTTAAGATAACAGGGTCGTGTTTCCATCTTGAGGAATCCAGGTAGTCAGAAGGGCCTTGGGACAGAAAAAAGCCGGGTCTTTTCTCCTGGAAATCATTAAAAGAGCTACTGGCCAAACACAGAGGGAAGAGCCAGTAGTTTCTGGCGTTTTGAGGTTTGTTTTCCAAGTGCGATTGAAATGCTAGAGCAGTGCCCTGCAGACTCGCAGGCTTTCACGGAGATGTGCGTGTTTGCCAGTGCAAAGACCTATTTTGGAGAGTTTTCTGTTTCCAAGGAATACAGTTGCTGAGGAAACAATTCACTTCAGGTTCAAAAATCCCTGCCCAAAACTGTGTACCCTGTCTTGCAGACAGGCACATCAAATTAAGTAAATAGTTTGTAAACCTCTTAACTAAATTTGCAAAGAAAATGTACACCACAACTGGACAAACAGGACATTTGCTCAGACTTTTGGTGAAAAACTCTTGTGTTTGTGTGTGTTTGGAGTATAAGGACCCTATGATAAATTATTTCCAACAAAGTTCTACTGCCTTGTCTTTCCACCTTCTAGAATACAAGTAATCCCTGGGGAAATCTTTAGCAAAAATCAGTTACTTAATTTTGATTTCACATTCAGGAAGAAGAGGTAGGAATTTCTATCACAAACAATCTAATGCTTGAAAGATAAGAAATCGTCGTCAGCTGTGCTTTAAACATTACCCTGTGTCTCTGTGCTGCTCATCTTTCCTCCCACCCTTTCTTACTCTTGCAGTTAGATCCATAGAACCTGTACATTAGGACCATAGGAAAATTCGGGTTGGAAGAGATCTGAGGAGGCTTGTAATCCAACCTATTGGGCAAAGCTGGATCAGCCCTGGGGCCATTCATTAGTTATACCCTATCCAGGGGGAACCCAGGGAAACTGGGTCACTGCAGCAGCTGTAGGACCAGTCCCAAGGTATATGATGTGATGCTGAGCTGGACATGCAATAAATATCTGAGGGCTGAGTTTACCTGTGCTCGCTGACTTCTGTGGGAGTTCAGTGTGTTCAGATGACGTTCAAGGTCCGTGAGTGTGGCGTGTGTGAGGAAGGGAGGTGCCTCTGGGCCCAGTCATGCATCTGCACTTTGCAAAAGGGAAAGCTCATCTCCTAATAGAAGAAAAGCTTTAGAAGAGACATCTGGAACTCATGTGTTGTTCTCTCTCCAGTCACCTTCCAGCTTGATTCAGTGACCTTGAAAAAGTGAAATGTGTCCTTTTAAGGTGTGAAATACTTTAAACATTGGTTATGTCTGCTGGAGCAGAGGATTTTAAGTTTTGTGCTCTCCTTGCTAGGCTATGTTTGCCACCAAAAAGAGGTTTGGTGATTTTTTTCCCCCCAGTAAGAGAAATATTGTGAAAATAGAAATCAGAAATGTAAGTAGGAGTAGCTTGAGGGAGATGGGGGTGTTTAGCCTGGAGAACAGGAGGCTCCCAGGAGACCGTTTTGCTCTGTACAACTGCCTGAAGGGAGGTTGTTGTGACGTGGGGCATCTTCTCCCAGACACCAATGACAGGAGAAGAGGACACAGCCTCAAGGTGCACCAGGAGATAATGAGGTAGGGCATCAGGAAGAATTTATTCACTGCAAAGGTGGCCAGACATTGGAAGAGGCTGCCCAGGGTGATGGTGTAGTCACCACCCCTGGAATTGTTCAAGAAGTGACTGGACATGGCACTTAGTAATATGGTTCAGTTAACACGGTGTTGATCAAAGGTTGAACTTGATGATCTTGAAGGTCTTTTCCATGAAAAGCTAGTGGAAACAAGGCCCCATGGGTCTCACAGTTGCCTAAAGGCAGGTAAGCCTAAGGGACATAAGTCATGGGCAGAGTGTGGAGCTCTCGGAGCTGCCTCATCTCAGCTCTTCACTGCACTGCCTTCAGGACTGTCACAGTTGGAGGCCAACACCTGGTGTTGCTCCCAAGGCAGAAACACCCAGTTTTGACATCAAAGAAAAGTCTTAAATGATATTCTGCATTTCCAAAATTAGATAGTATCAAACTATCTATTCCCTAGACAGTGGGGAGCACCAGGTGAATGAGTGACAGGCAGAAATAGACCAGGTTCTCCTCTACTGGGTAATTCTTTCATCTCTCATTTGTTGAATGATATTTCTGTTACCCAGTAGCACCAGCACTCTCTTTGATTATGAATGATGACTCAAGGGACACTAGAAAAAAAAGAAATGGGACATGTGTAAGTGCTGGAAATTTAAGGACTGGAAGTCCTAGTCTGAATCACAGTGTTTCATCTTTATTTATGAGGCTAAAAGGGCATATATTTAGTAATATATGCCACTTAGTAAACAGAGTTAAATTGTACTTATTCCTTTACATATGAGGAATCTTTTATTTAGCTAGCATATAAAAATATAGTGAATTATTTAGCTAGCATATAAAAATTCCTGTTTGATAAAACTGTGAAATAAATACATCTGAATTGATTACTTTGAATTATGACAGCCCCTTCTCCTGCAGTGCATTATAATACAGATTTTCTTTATTGACATGATTTTAAGATAAAAAGTGATAAGAAGGGAATGGATAAACATAAACCCCATCCATTACTGACAGATAAAGAGGAAAATGAAGTTCAGAAATTTTGTGTCACTAGATGTCTCACAAGATAATGCAGTTTGAAAATAAATTTTTTTGAAAATAGATTTGTCACAAGATCCTATTAACCAAAAGTAGCTTTAGATATAAAGCTCAAATTTAGGATAAGGTCAGCCTCTTTGATAGTGCATGTTATTGTCTAGAAAGTCATCATCACAGTCAAGGTCAATCACAATCGCTGACTGTCCTGTAGAGCATTTAAATTTTGCTTTTTGAAATATTGGCATAAGTCAAGTTTTTCTTCTGAGCACTAATAAATTAGATTCTGAAACTACTAGAACTGTTGACTGAAATTTCAACCTGATTTTTACATACTTCATTAGACTGAAGATTTGTTTAAGAACAAGTCCAACTGCTCAGTTGTAATATTATTCAGAAGGGATAAAAGAGGAGGAAAAAACCCAAACCCCCAGGAAGTTTCTTTTTCATTTTTCCATGGCAGACGGCTGCTCAAACACTGTCGTGCAGACTGGAAGCAGGAGGTTTTTCTTCTTGAAAATTTCTGTTTCCTTTCCAAACCTTCACATCTCTAATTAGACTCTTTTTGCCTTCTGACTATTTAGCAGTTCAGAGCAGGGAAAAGAAAATTATGTCCAGTCCTTCAGTGTGAAACTATTGTTCCACTGTGTTTCAAAGTTCACGCTGTCCTGTGGCACATTTATTAGGAGACAAGAGGGATGTATATAATGATAATATATACTAAGTCTTGGACCAAGCCATCTTTGTTGTATGCTGCTCAGAGAGCTGTTCTTCTTCAGCTTTTATTTTCAGTTTAATTTGCTGGTCAGCATTCTACAGGGATTGTGTTAGCCCTGATTTACACACTCTGGGCAAATCCCAGGACCTCATCTAGCCAGGAAAAACACCTGAAGAGTCATTTCCTTTTCAATATAATTACTTTAATGACAATGTGTGATATGATAAAGGCTGCCCATGCAATATCCCTGTTCATTAACTATTGCAGCACGTCAAGCATTTGTACTGCCTGGAAAAGTAGTAGGTTTTTTTTATACCTGCAAAGGCCTTAATAATTCTCTCAAAGACCTGAGAGAATTATTATGATTGCACTTCTCTTAAATAATGGGCAGATGGCTGTCTCCCTCATCTTTTTGACCTCAGGTTGTCCTTATCAATGAGACCTTCCCTTTTTTATTTTCAGTTTGCTGATATGCATTGAAAAGTCCCAAAAGAAACACACCAGCTACTTTCCTGCTAAGGTAACTTGGCTATCTTAGTGATGTCCCCTACTTGTGGAGATAGAAGAAAGAACAGGAGAGAACAAAAAAACCAAGCCCCAAAAACCCCTTAATCCCAAATTATATAGGGAACCAAAACAAGGGGATGAAAATGGTTCTTAACATTGCCAGTACATGACCAGCCCGACTCACACCAATCCATATAATTTATACTTTTTAATGTCAAAATGGGCATGGGCAGCTGTTTTAGTACATAGCCACGTTCTTCCAGGATGCCCTTGGAAAATGTACCTCTCCTGTGTGCCAGCTGGGATGGACTCACCCATTGTCAGGCACCCATCAAAGCCTCTCCATTTCTTAAGCTGACAGCTCTGGATATCCAGCATCAGCCTGATTTGAAAGGCAGAGCTTTCTTCATCCTGAGGCAGCCCAGTAATTTCTGCAACACTATTGCTAATTTGGAAGCTGACAGTTTTCATCTCCCCACCCCTTTGGTTTATTGCAAGCATTTCATCAGACCGGCTGTAGACTGCCGTGTCCTTCTGCGCTCTGGGCAGAGGGGGACAAGCAAGGCTGTCAGCAGCAATGCTCAGTTGCTGTGGTGATGTTCCTCCTGGAGCAGGCAGCTGCAGCAAGTCCCCCACCCCGGTGGCACCTAGCCCAGGCTCTGGATGGACCTGTGGAGGCTTCCAGCTGATTTAATTGGTTCATTGTTCCCTGGTTTGATGTAATAAATTCATTGTTCCCCAGTTCAACTTAATTGAGTCATTGTTACCCGATTTAACTGACTGATTGCTGCCTGACTTGATTTAATTAATTGCCGCCTGACTTGCTGAATAAGCAAGCTCCTGCTGCCAGCTGCCAGAACGGCTCATGGCTCCTAATCCGTGCTGTCTACCTCAGCCCCTTGTCCTATACTAACCTGCACTTCTCCTGGGACCTGCTCTCTCTTCTACTCTAGCCACATCCTCTGTTACCTTCCCTTTTCTGTCCCCTACTCAAGGAGCTCCTGTAACTCACTTCTAATTCCCCTTTCCATTCTCCTCTGATTATTGCTGTCTTTAGCCCTGGGACTACCTCCAGTTTTCCTCCTGGAGTTCTCACCACTGTGTCTCACAGCAGCCGTCCCTGCTTTGATTCCTCTAAAGCTGCTCTTGAGTTCCCCTGAAGACTTTGCATTTCACTTGTTTCACGCATGACAGATTGCCCTTCCTATAGCAGGATTTTTTTGTGTCCTCTTCTGCCCAGGAATCCTAGACAGGCATTAGCACTTGTCCAGTGCTCTTTCTTTCCTTCATTTCCACTACTTGCCTGTACCCATTTTTTTTCCCTTTAAGGTACCATCCAGAAGCCCCTCCCTCCCCCCCCCTTGCATGTTATCTGGCATCCTTTAGGCTCTTGGCTCTTTTTAATCCATTCCCTGCCCCAGATCTGTTCACTTGCTTTGAGATTTCTGTGTTCACTGTAAGGGTATCTTGCCTGATTGCTCCTTCCCTGATTGCTCCTATTTCTCTTTAGCCTGTTGTTTTCACTTAAGATGTTCTGATGGTGGTTCAGGTTTCTTGCTGACTCTCCTCTTTCTGGCCCTTACTTCATTCCCCAGTCTCCCCAGATCTCTTTCATTTATCTTTCTGTGTTTCACTGTCTCCATTCAGCAGAAACATGAGATATAGCTAAATCTCGTCCTCTTTTCTCTGCTGTTCTGCTCCACATTCTATCTGATGTCAGTCTGAGAGCAGGCAGGCACTTGTTCTAGCAGAGAATTACTGTTCTCCAAAGTAATTGTGTCAAGGTGTAGGTCTGAATTTATATTAATGATCAGCATGAGTCCAGACTTCTCTGTGACCACTTCAGTTCAGAGCATAGAGGTGAGGGGTCAGCTTTGCCCGTGCTGTCAGTCCAGTATGCACAGCATCTTGTGTGAGCAGATATCCCTCCTGGCTTTGCATTCTCCAGGCCTTGTTGGCCATGGCATACTTCCTGTTCATCTGCACTGTCTTTATTTACCCATTTTTCATTCTCATGTTTTGGAAGAAGGTCTAGGAATGAGTGCTTGTCTCTCCAGTGTAAGCACCATCATTCAGTTGCCTGCTGACATCTGGCTTCTGTATTCTGGGAACAGATACAGGGTGTTTCCCCTCTTTCCTCTGGCTCTCTGTTTTTCACTTGTTTGTCAATGTTTTCTTGAAGAGAGAATCTCATTGTCTACAATGACCCCTCTTTCCCCCTCAAGTCTTTAAGGAACCTTCACTCAAGGAATCACAGAATCATTTAGGTTGGAAAAGACCTCCAAGGTCATCAGTCCAACCTTTGACTAAGCACCACTTTGTCAGCTAAACCATAGCACTGTGTGCCATGTCTGGTTGTTTCTTGAGTGCTTCCAGGGATGGTGACTCCACCACCTCCTTGGGCAGCCTGTTCCAAGGCCTGACCACTCTTTCAGTGCAGAAACCTGCACTGCATGGCTGAGGGTCTTCCATGTCACTTGCAGTGAGTTAATCTCTCTCTGCTTTTTTTCATGCATGTAAAAGTCACTGTATTCCTAGGGCATTTTTTTCAAACCCTTTGAGGTTTCATATGGCAGATTACATTGATTTCAAATACCTAAAAACCTTGGAAGATGTTTTAGGGAAGCTCAGTATTTGGGTTTTGGAGCTTGTTTTTTTTGTTGGTGTGTTATGGAATCTTTGGTGGGTTTTTTTTTAAATTCAGTGACATTTCAGTTTATTTCTTTTTCTTAGAGTCTCCTAAAACTGAATGCAGTTCTCTTAGGTTTCTCCCAGTATGTTAGGCAGAATAATCAGCTTTTTTGCACCCTAGTTAATGCAACTCAACCATATTTCTGCTGCTCTGTAGGTAACTCCCTTTGAATTAATCTTTGCAGATCCTTTCCTGCTGTTAGCTTCTGCACATTTGTTAATTTACAGTGGCCATCAGACTGCAGATGATATAGATACTGGCAATACATCTCACATTACTGGGATATGAAGGCATGACACGCAGTCCTGTTCCCATGAAAGCTGGTGCCAAACCTCCCATAAAATGTGATGAGAACAGGACTGGGCCTCAGAATCTTCATTCCATTCTGCATGATGGCAATTAAAATAACATTAAAATTAGAAACAGAATTAGCATGTGCCAGACTCTTCTTGTTATCTTCCATCTTCTGTGTTTGGTAAGATGTTTTTCTGATAGTGGTTGCATTCACTGAGTTCATATATACAAAATATGAATGCTTCAGGCTTTCCATAGTGTGGAGCACATGTTAAGAAAAATTGAGGACTCTCTCATGTACAGTCTGCCTTTCCATTTGTAATTGCAAAGCACTCCCATGGCAAAACCAGTGCGGCATAGATGGCTAAACACTATTTGTGTCCTTTTACCTTTATTTGGTGTGAAGCATATAATCTTTTTCTGAAATGTTAATGACTGACTAGTTATTCCCTTTTTCAGCCCCACCCTGCACTTCAGATAATTCTGCCATTTGGGAAAACACTGATATCAAGCACACTTCCTTCAGAAATGAAGTTGGATCTGTGTAAGTAATTTAATCAGAATTTTCAATTGGTATCTTTACAGTGATATAATTATCGTGTGTCAGTATGCGCTAATAAATACAAGAAATAAAACCCCAAAAGTTTTGCAAGATTATTTATGCAAGCAGTTTTATCTCAAACTGAGAAACAAACACAAAATCAGATGTGGAGCCGTTTTGATGTGTTTGCATGCAGGGCAGAATTGTGTGCATTGTGAGATGCTCATCATGATGCAGTCATGAAAGGCAGAACTGTTTATGCACTAGGAGGTAGCTGAGATCTCTTTTCCACATTTGGAAATCTGAAGAATTTTTTGTCTTCCTCTGTCTTAATCCGGTAGGTTTCCTTCCTCTGCATTTCAAGTCACAGAGCTGTGCTGAAGGACACAGGACAACTTCTAACGTGCCAACACATAGTTAACATTAGTACAGAGAGCTGAAAAGTCGGTATCCTACACACATAACCTTAGAGATACATGTTAACAAAAAGCCCTGTCCCTCCCATGCATGCTAAGAATACCATCAGCAAATGTCACTACAGTATGTTCAGGAGTTGAAAATTGTCCAGATAAATCATGTTGGTAATTATGTTCTGTGTCTCTGGGCAGGAGTGGTTGAATAGCCCTAATTTGGAAAGTATTTGTTAGTCTCTTCTGAAAGAAGGTCAACTTCCAAGAAACAAGAGTGGCCTCATGAGGGGCATTTCAAAGGCTAGGTCAGGGTATTGTTGGTGTGTTGTGGGTTCTATCTTATGGGTTCTGCATAGGTCATAGAAAATTAATGAATATAGATAACAGCAGAATTTGGACAAAGGAGTTTAACCATTTGTATCTACATCTACTTTTTTTTACAGCCAGTAAGAGACATGAATTTGGGAAAGAATATATAAATACAAAGCTATATAAGCACACAAGTTGTCCATTTGCCTTACTGGCTCAGTCAGGTAGAGTAAATATATATAACCCTCTACTTCAGCTACTTCACTGTTGCAGGATCCAGACTCACTGCTAAAAAAATGGTCTTCCTCCAAGATTTGCCTTTTATTTTCTACTCCAACCTTTTTTTTCTGAAAAGCATTTACAATGTTTTATGCAGTTGTGCAAAGATGAGTGAACCATGTTCTGCTGGACAGAGGCTCTGTAAATTAACGCTTAAATGTGAGCTGATAAAGGCCTACAGGATTTAGCCTTAGAAACACAGTGAGTATGGGAACTTAAGAAATGCAGCGTAGGAGTCGAAATTAATTAGCTGCTAAGTTCTCAAATGACTTGGCTCCTTCAAATGTTTTGCTCTGTATGATTGTTTAGAACCTCCATAATTCCATAGTGTCACTGCTTTCATATACTCTTTATGCTTTTTTATACACTTCAGCTGTGGAAGGCCATGGTTTCTATTGGCAAAAAGGATGATTGTGGTTAAAGTGCTTTTATGGGCCTTTGACTTCCCCATCACTTGGTAACTGCAGCTGCATATTCACTTTCAGAGGTAAAATTAGTCATGAGAAAATAGCTTCAAGTATTATTCGTTACATTGACATTTTCACTTTGTAAATGATCATGTCTGAGAAATGCTGTCATTTACCTTCCTATTGGAAGTGTCACAACTAATGTCAATCTTCAGAGCTCCAGGTGTACATTTTCCTTGATGCCTCTGGGGTGCTGAGGGTCTGACATCGATGTTTCCATAAATCCACAAGATCATTCACAAGGACCATTGAATAAGTGGGTTACCTACCTACATGTTTGCAGAAACAAGCCTTAATGAGTAAATGGCATCAATCTCAAGCCCATGTGGTAGAAATGCACAGTATCAATGCTGTCCTCATGTGCCAAATATTCCTTAATATCTTTAGCCAGAGTGGAAAAATGGCTTCCTGCTGGTACAGAATGGAAACCTCAGCAGTAATTCACATTTTTCCTCATGAAATAAAGGAAATATTCTCCATTAATTTGCTGCCCACTCCCAGACTTCCAACTTGAAAAAGGAGCAGGCTCTCCCAAACTTCCAATGTCCCCCCAGACAACTGGGCCAAGGATCCTATATTGTCTTTATCTTAAGGGATGTTGGCCTTCCAAAACATGGCAAGGGCTTTTCATTTACTGGCTATTTAAAAGAACTAATTCACATTACATTCCTCCTTACCTCCCTTGCACCGTAGCAATGAAATGAGAGAGCATGTAAAAGCTTGCCTTGAAAACATTATGTTTAACTGTGATGAGGTCCGTGGAACTCCAGGGGGTCTCATGGCTCATATCCTCCCAAATTCTCTTTTTCTGCTCCCACACATCCTGCTGTTTCTCACTTGGGGTGTGTCACTGCTCTTTGCACCTTCTAGGCCAAGAGCAGGATTTTTTCCTTGTTCTCACAAGCATTTTGATTATCTAAGCAGTTCAGGAAGCAGTGGCAAAATAACAATGAATTTCCATGAGTTACTCCAAATGGATTGTGACTTTGATTTAATGATTTGCAACAATGGAGTGCAAGATTTTGCTATGTCAGCTACTGGATTAGAGCAGGAGTCATTCCCAGCACATGCCCACAGGAGCATCTCCAATGCAAAAAATGCTTTAATCACTCCTCACGCAAGCTGAGTAAACGTGACTCTGCAACATGAGCAGAAAGCCAGCAGCATTTTCCTGCTCAAGCACCATTGTCCCCAGCCCCAGCACTTGCCTGACTTTTGAAAGAATTAAGTTATGGAGAAGGAGTGACTAAAGAAGCTCTTGACAAACCTCCCCTCTTCCTTTCAGGATAGAATCACTAAGTTAGTGATTTCTGGCTGTCACTGCAGAAAGAGAAAGGAGGAAAGGATTTTTCCAGCTTTCATGCCTTCTGTGTTAACTCTTAGTTCCCATCAATTGAAGCCACTGAGATAATCTTTCCTCTAGTGCCAGAATCCCCAGATGGGTAGGTCAAGGTAGTTCAGCCAGTTTTGTCAGAATAGTCCCAGTTCAAATCACAGCCTTTCTTTAATTTGGTCAGGTACAACTCATACCTCATGGCCTGTATGAGATCCTACCTGAAGAAGTGAGAAATATATCCTTTGCCCCACAGGACATAATTACAGTAATCCCATGGGGTGTCTCTCTATCCCCTGAAGCATATGGGCTGCTGTGAGAGACATGGTGCTGAGATCAGCCAGCTACTCTTAGCACCCTGCTGAGCCCATTGGTATTATCTAGGAGTTTTCATTCAGCCAACACTATTGCCTTTCAGTGGCCATCATCTAATTCCTGCTCAGCGGAATGGGATGGTCTCTGCTTAGCCAGCATCTCCCATCAGAGCTCCAGTTGGGATTACACCTAGGGACTGCCTATCCCATCAGAAACCACTCCAGGCCACAGCTGCCCCTGGGTAACCATGGGCTAACATGCCAACCTGCTCCACCTGCCCAGATGCCCATCCAGTCCTCTCCCCTCTTCTTCACCAGTGTGGCCCGAGAGACATCAGCCAAGTGGGCAGAGGTTGGGCAATGCAGGACAGTCATACCCTCTGCTTTGCCTGGTTTGGCATGATGACATTATTTTCTGGGGCAGCAGGAAGATCCAGGGAGCACCTGTGGTTCATGAGGGATGCAATCTCCAATTTTTTCTGCTGCTTTGGGTGCATGTCTCTGTGGTAATCTGCAGTGTGGGGATTACCAAACTGACTCAGGTCATGGGGAGCCTTGTCCCATGACGCTTAAAGGTCCCCACTGAGTCTGTGCTAGACACGTTTATGTTACAGGAGAACCTCTTTCTTCACCATCCAGCAAACCAGTTTTTCTCCTAAGGAAGGACTCTTCCCATTTATCCCAACCTACTGCCAAGCAATGAATGGACTCCTGCTTACCCTGTCCTGACAGTCATCCCCTTTGTCATCATCCCCTTTGTGCGCTGGCTAGCATCTCGGAAATTCTGGCACTCAGCAGTTTGGATGTTTTGGATTGGTTTTAGTGGATGAGATAACACAGCCTGACTATGATCTCCTATGGCTGCAAACCTCCAGCCTCATGGGTCTTCTCCCACTGTGGGATCTTTCTGCCTTGCTGTGTAGAGCGAAGAAGGGAAGTCACCCTTTGGAAACTGCCTTCTGTTCTTCCTTCCCTCACTGCATGCAGCAAAATTGTTGTCCTTCCACCATGGTCAAGATGTGCTGTGGCTGCAGGGGAGGAAAGATTTGCCTCTTAGCCACGAAACCAGATTTGCTTTGGTTGTAGATTATTCTCCACCTAGTGAAAACCATGAGGAATTTTGTTTTGGACTATGGAGTTCAGCTTCTCTGTACAAGATTTTCAGCCACTCATCTTGGCTGGGATTGGAGACATAGGAGAGACCATCAACTGAATAGAATCACCAAAGTGCTCCTGACATAAAACATGGGACAAAATACATGTGAAAGCCAAGTGAAAGGCAGACACAAAGAAATGTTATGCCGTGCTTTGGTTATCTATGTGGTCTTCTGCCACAGGATAGGAAGACTAGAAAGAAGGGACAGGCAAGTATGAAATTGGATTGGCAACCATCAACTGTGTAACCAAAATGGACACTTAATAATGTGTAGAAGAGCTGACTCAGATTTTGATGTTGTCTTTTAATTTAGGATCGATGCCTGTGTAGATTACGTGGCACATTTTGCCAGACGAGTTCTCATAGAATATAGATGTTAATAGAGCAGATTATTATTTTAATTTTGTGCCAAGCCAAAAGCCACTTTATGGAAAGGTTTTAAATGCAAGCTTAACAAAATTATTCAAATGCAGAAATGAGAACAGGAAGGTTGATCTGTGTGTAAAGGATGATTCACATCTAACTCAGACTGCTTCCTTTTTTATGTGAGTCGCTTTAAATTTAACAAAGAAAATCCTCTAACAGTAGTTTTCAACCTGGGCAGGCAAAGGCTTCAGCTATTGAAAAAAATAGTGGTCTCCTTCACAGAAAGAATATGCAAATAGTCCCCAGTGGGAATTTTGGAGGGCAAGATCTGCTGACACTTAGCCACATCCCTGTTCTAGTGTTTCCTCCTTCTGTCTCCCTGCAGAAGATGGGGCTGCTGAAAGCAAGCTCTTTTCTGGGCTGTTTCCCTGTGCCCCAGGGCTGATGCATTGCTCTGAGGTGCTCAGGGTATGAGGGGGAAGCAGAGTGCCTATGAAGCCTTCTAGCTCTTCACGAGCATAAACATTTCTGTTTAACTTCCAGAATCCCTCTTCCCTCAGGGGAAACTGCTGCTTGTTTCTCTTTTTCCAGTGGATGTGAGAGCGGGCCTGTTATTACTGGCAGTCCCTTCCCACGGATGCATTTTTCTTGGTTTAAGAGATTCTGAATTTTTAAAAGGGAAACATGAGGCTTTTTTGTTAAACCTTCTGTATTTTATGTGAACAGAGGAGTTTTCTGTGTACATTTTATATCATCAGGGCCTTGGACATGAGTGACTTCTTCTTTACCCAGTACTTCATATACAACTCTATTCTTTCTTCAGTCATGAAATAACCACACCAATGAGAAAACAAAAGTCATTGCCTACCTATAAAACAAATCTGCAAAACCAGAGTACAAAGCGGAACTAAATAGCTGCTCTTTCCCTCTTTTTATGAGAGATGAGTCTTGCACATAAAATCCACATCCCAACTGTAAGCAGGAAGGAGAGCTGTAATGCACAAACATCCAGAGGATTTGGGGTTGTCAGGTGCTTCTGTGATGTTTCCCAGCATGGATCATGCCCTACCAGGACAATCCTTATTTAGCAGCCCAAGACCTGGCTGCTGCAAGCACTTGAGAGTCTCACCTTCAGGAGAGACTCTGCCTTCTTCTGGGGTGCAGAGCCATGGCTGACACAGGCAGCTGCTGGGTCAGCAAAAGGACTGAAATTTGTGCCTCCAAAACCTGTCATGGACCATGCCACAAGCTACACAGGAGTAGAAAATATTTTCTCATCTTGATGGTTTGCTACTTAGAGTCACACTCTGTCAAATAGTGCCAAGACCTACCTTTCCACTTCTGCTATTCCCTCAAGGAGCCTACTGTATTTTCCCTTTCTTCCATTAAAAAAAAAATTGTCCTGAAACAGCCTTACTGAAGTGGCTACAATCCAACTAAAGCCCAAGCTCTGAAACAGATTTTCCTCCCATCTTTGAGGGCATTTGGATCCTCCCTATGCTAAGCACTGGGGCTCTGAGTCCATCTCATCAGCATGTAGTGGAGCTCAGAGAGGGAATTGGACCAGCTTTTGTTTCACGTGCCTCTGTGCCTTTGTGGTGACACAGATCATCTCCCATGTATTGACCCCACTGGCAATAGAGGGGTCTTCCAAACCCTTTTGGGAAATCATACATCCACTTGAGCTTCCCTGCTCAGTTTCCCAGCCTAACCCCAGACAACAGGTGTTCCCTGGGACTTTTCCTTGGGGGGACCCTGTGGCATGAGGCATGAAGGAGTTTTGAGAAAGAAAACTTTACATGAGCTACTTATATGTGATCTGTCCTCTTTCCCCTTTCCAAAGTCAGGGTGGTACTTTAACCTTGGCATTGGCTGGCTGGGGCTGGTGGTGCCACTCAGCTTGTACCTACAGGCTTCCAGACTGCTCTGGAGCATTCCAAGCTCTCATCCACAGCTCTTGTCCTGCTGGTCATAATCTCCCAAGGTAAAACGTTGGCACAGAGCGCCCTGATCCCTGTGGGCCTGGTGGAAAGTTTGCACTAATTGAAGGAATAATGGCACACATCAGACATACACACAGTGAGGAGGGAGCAAAGGAACTTACTGAAGAAAACAAATCCTAACAAGTATGGGATACTAGTTTTAAGTAGTATTTCATACATTTCTTAGTGCTTAAGGGCAAAATTCATGCCTCTCAAGATACTTTCCTAAGCTTGCAATGCATGGCATTTGCAACAGAGTAAATAGGTACATGTTAACACTTTTCATGTCCACAAAGATGTCTCTGTAACCCATACCACATCAGACATTCACAAGGCAACAGCATGATGTGGGAATACATTTTAGTGTTGTAAAGAATCCAGAGGAGACCCATTCCTGCTCTCCCTCCCAGAGGGGTCCAGGCTGCCATCACAACCACATTGAGCAAGAAGCAGGTGGAGATGTGCATTAACCCCTTAATTAAGTGCTGAGATGGCAGTCACAAGTCAGGGTGTGCCCAGAACAGCCAGATGAACAACTGCAAAGAGCAGGAATCCCATTTGAATCCACAGGGCTGTGGACAGTACCTGTGGTAACAGCACTGAGTTTAGATGCAGCTTTCCATTTCTGGAACTTAAAGCCGATGGTGATTAACCAGCTAAATCTGCCATCAGGAGGCAGAAATTTCTGTTCTGGAGCATGGAGGAGTCAACCTGAGTGCCCTAACATCAAGCAGCTGTCAGCGCAGGACAAGGAGACAGACTTAAGGGCACCTTTGCCAGAAGACTGCTCTGGTTTTATCACAATTCCTTCTCTTTGTTTCCCAGTTACAAGAAAAATGTAACTATAAATTCTGCTGCTGTCTGTCCTGGAGGTGTGTGCACAGGAAATCAGGTGGGGTTTATCCCACCTGCCAATGCTCACACACAGAGATGGCAGTAGGTGGTGATGGTCGATGAAGCTGTTGTTTTTGCATCTTCTCCATAGCCTCCCACCAGGACACCAGGGGGACAAATGACATTGCCAGCCATCCCCAAAGAGTTTGGTAGAAGAACACAAGGTCACTGAGCTGCTCTGCCCAGTCATGGCCACAGGAGTAGTCAAGGTTGTTCTCTCATACAAGGGATGAAGGGTCCCAAGGCAGGAGTGTTCCTTGGCCCAATGGGTTGCTTTGGCAGGTGAATGGTACTTGGGTTGCAGGTGCTGCAACACCTCAGCTCAGCAATCTCAGCCATCCCCTGTTGATCATCTTCTTATGGGATGCCGAGACAGCATCCCATAAGAAGAAACTCTGTGAAAAAGTTAATGGATGTCCAGAAGAACAGTAGAAATGTAGAAACATCTAGAACTGGACTTTCAACATTCGTGGCTCATCACAATCCAAATTTTCTTGGGATCCTCACCACCAACCTCTCTCAGCATTAGCAGGAGATAAATGTATGGGAAAGAAAAAAGCAAAGTATCTCAAGAATCAAATTGCTGTGCCAACTAGAAGGCAAATATATGTCACGAGATAAATCTCCTTGTATAGAACAATGCGCAAAAGTGAAACCAATTCATTTTCTAACAAACATCAGTACAAATTTCAAGCAACACTGAGTTTTCATCTTTAGTTCTTTTCTCCCCCTTTTATTCTTTCTTCCCCGTTTTCCCATTTTAATTTCATTTTGGTAAATATTTCTCCCTGTTGCTCAGATAACCGTATCTGATTGCAGAGACTTGAAGCGTAACCGATGATGAAAGACGACCTGAGGGATATTGGAGTGCACACACCACAGGGGTGTGGACATAAATCCCTGAAATATGCTAGTAGTATGACCAGAGTCGTTCTACCTGTAGGTTAAGTCAAGATAAGAACTTGCCTGATGGTTGCACACACAGGATTAGACAAAACCAATCCTTTATGCTTGTTAAAAATCCACCAGGACTGTGGGCTTGAGATGGAGCTGAGCCTGCAGGCTGAGGGGATGAAGGGGAGCCTCATGTGTCTTTTGACACAAAATTTGATGGTGACCCTCTATCCCAATGATGCACTCCCAGCTGGGAGAGTGGGAACAGAGGGTTAGCCCTACCAGCCAGGACCAGGGGTTTTGCCCCAGGTGGGCTTTTCAGCTCACTGTTGCAGCAGGTCCTCCTGCACCAGGCTCACGGGCACCACTGCCTCTTCATGGCAGGCTTCAGTGTCACTTGTAGCGCAAGGTCACTGCTGGGCGCTGGTGGCAGTGGGGGAGGTGGCTGCCCCTGGCAGCAGCCAGCCCTCCAGGGAGTTACATAAAGGCAGTGGAACACGTCTGCTCCGGGCACAGGCAGTGAGGCATGCGGTGAGTGGATGACTAATACCCCCACACTGGCCTACTTAGAGCCGGGGCGGCTTCGCTACCTGCTGCTCTGGTGGGTCCCCACAGCACCAATGGGCAGGGGAGAAGGATGACCTCTTCCTGGAGTGGAGGGCAGGTGGAAAAGCCTCCCCTCACTCAAAGATGCTGAGCAGAGTTCACCCGTTCATACGTGAGGAGAGCTTAAATTTCACAAGAAACAGATAATCAGAAAATACTGCTGCAGCATAAAATCCTGCACTTCTTGCACTTCTTCCTCAACACCTTCATACAGAATCTTCTTAGAAATTATTTACAAATACCAAGCAAAGTTGAAGGCACAGCCATGCAATGCTGGTCATTGGTTTGCAGGATTTTATGAGTGCTGACTGATGATAGATACCCTCTTTGAAAAGTCAGGGCTGCTTGTGTCACCTGGTGAGTGCAAAGATCTCTACAAACAGCACAGACAAGCAGAAGAGGTCAAATCAAAACCAGCTCCCACAATGCATTATTAATCCTGCAGATTGCACGTAGTGGAAATAAAGAGTCATCTTAAAGTAGCCAAATGCTCTAATATAAAGAACTAATTAAAAAAAAACCTCCCAAACTATTAACAACAAATAGAAAGTGTTCTTGACAATGAAAGCTTGCATGGTTTTACCCCAGACCTCTGACTCTCAGGCGCTGGCAGTACTGGAGCAGTTCCAGGTGTGTGTATCTGCTTTCCCATTGCATGGCTTCTCAAGCCTAGCCCAGGCAGGGTATGTCCTGCCCCACCACAGCTGGGTGTGGACAGGCCCTGATGGAGAGCATCTCTGCCTGGATATCTTCTGAGTTTGAGAGGCTCAGGTGTCAAAGGAAACTCTCAATGGAAAACTATGGCCATAGATATGCTATTTTTAACAGTTGAAAGCTATTTAATGTTTAACCCCTCAGTTCACCTCTCCCTTCAGGTCTGTACCTCTAGCATTAATGCAGCTATTGTTCAAGTGTTTAAACTTTCCTTGTTATCAATCAGCTCAGGAACTGAAAACACTCACATTGTGGATCCATAATATCTTGTTCTCCATCAAGTGTTAAGATGTCATGGGACAGCTGCTGGGTTTTTGCAGACTTTTGGACACATTTTTATGCTGAAATTCTTTATGCTGAGGCCACTGATTGGGCTGTGCAGCAGGACAGCAGCAGGTATCTGCTGCCAGCAGTGACACAGAGGAGTGCAGGGCTCATCCATCCGAGCCAAGGGAAGGAAGCACTGCTCTAAATGAGGATCTTTGTGCCACAGCAGTGGATATGCACAGAGAGGGAAGATTTTTTTCCTTACAAGCATGGGGCCAGGGCCTTGGCCATGGCTTGGTGCTGGCAGGGAACAAGCAGCTCCTGGCTTAGGAGGAGAGCAGGGAATGGAGGATGACTCACAGCCCTGCCCAGTCCTCCCTTCCTGCCAGCCACAAGTGCTGGGCAGCAGATTTCAGAGAGGAAGAAAAAGACAAAGCCACTCATCATCCACTCCTGTTTCTCCACTGATTCACTCTTTGCTCATCTAGATAGGGCTGAAAATAACAGCATGCAAAAGGAAGGGCAAGAGGTGCAGGCAGCCCAGGTGGGAGGTCTGAGTGTGCCAGAGTTTGGCTGGGATCACCACTGAGCATGGTGTGGGCTGCTCTGGCATGGCAGCAAATTAGTCTGAGGACTGGGGAAGCACACACATTATCTTTACTCCTCTTCAAACAGAAGTGAGCATTGATATGATGTGATTTAATAGAGGCTAAAGATGTTTGCCTTAATTAACTGCAGTGTGAGGTCCTGGTCTGGACATGGTACTTGCAGACCTGGACAAAGTGAGAAGCATTCAAGGAGCACAAGAATCAAGAGAATTATACACCAAGGGATTCCAAATGAATCACATGGCTCATTTAGTCCAAGGAAAGAATATTTCCAGAATAGAGATGGAAACAATTCTCTAACATATACGGCCTTCTTGGGAAAATGATTGTTTTATATTATCTGTAGACAAAAACATGAAGAAATCAATTTTTCTTCTGCAACAAAGAGTCCTTTGACAACCCACTAGGGAACATTTCCAAGAACTACAAGGCGTGGAGTGTGGGGAGAGGCTGGAGGATCCCTTTCCAGAGAGATTTTTCAGGAGTCCTTAGACAAACCTGGGTGTGATGTTTTGCTGCGCTGAGTGCCTGTGGTGGGGGTCCAGTAGGGCTCCCTGGCCTTGGGATGTCTCAGTGCAGAGAGGGAATCCAGCATCCCTGTCAGGTCTTCTCCTGGCTTACATTTTGTCGCCTCAATGTGGCATTAAGTATTCTTGGCAAGAGTTGTGACTTGGCTTGAACAAGCCTTTGATAAGATCCATAAAGCTAAACACAGATTACTGTGTTTAGCTTACTCTATAAGAAAGTGTTGAACAGCAAATATGCCCCACTTTCTATGATCTAAACCATGTTAATTCTCTAAGCACAATTCATAACACATCTGGAGCCAACTATTTCCATCTACTTATAGACAGTGTTAAGTGAGCTACTGTTTTAATTTTGCTGAGCCAGCAAGAGATAATACCCCCAGGAAGCAATTTAAGTCTGTAAAAAGTAAAATTGACAGTGTAGGTTGCTAAGTGATAATGATTTGCAAAACATAAATACTTACACACAAAGGAAGTGATTAATTCAGGACATTCTTTATATATCTTTATCTACTATAAACTTTTCAGCTGCAGCCCATTCTGTACCCTTATCTCACAACATATTCACTTTGTTTTACAACTAATCCTTTTAATCTGCCCAGTTTTTTCAAATTCACATTTTTTATTTACCCAGCCTTTTGCCTGCTGTAGCCATCCTTACTCCATGGAATGACACCCATTGACCCATCACACACAGGATCAGAGACATTTACACTTGGACACCAAAGAAAGGTACAAATAATGGTTCCAGTACCAGTGTACTGTCCAACACAGGTGGCTGAGCAAATCTCCATTTGTCATCATCCATGGAGGAGTTGGTGGTGCAGAGTCCATCTGCAAACATAGCACCTATCTGTTATTTATTAATTCCTGCACAACAACATTCTGCCCTTTGCCTTAGATGAACACACTGGAGATGAGAAGCTGTAAATCTAAGGTGAAAGGACTGATGCTTGCAGCAAATGGAGAGTGTTGTCACTAATTTAAATACGTCTGATATTTATACTGTCTTACATGCAGTGACCAAGGAACAGCATTCAGATCTTCCATGGGAATATCGCTCCCAGCCCCTAAATGCCAAATTGCTGCTCATGGAAATGACAAGCACAGGAGCTCCATAACTCCTTGGCCCCATTAGTACTTACCTCGACAATGGCTCAAAGGTTTGCTAATTCTTGAAAAACTGCAATCTTGTTGAAACCTTCATTTTGTTTTATGATGGTTTTGTCATTTTAGTGTCTGCATGACATTGTTTACCCTGTAAAATGCTGCTTCCTGAAGCAGATGCCTCCTGCAAGGAATGTGCATGAGCAGCCCATGGCATCCCCAGCTCCCTGCCCCATTGTTGGGGTTGATTGGCTTCTCCTTGCTCACTACTGCCTTTAAAGTGATGTGAATCCACTGACAGCAACTTTACCAAGGCTGCTTCCAATACTGTCTCCCATCATATCTGTAAGGAAGCATTGAGGTGATGTTCCATAAAATCAGGGAAGAGCAGTAAAACCTGCTGGTTGGTATCTATTTACACTCTCCTGGTTTTGCAGATTTTTTCTGATGTTCTAGCAGCCTTTCCCCACTAGTTTCACATCCATGTCCTGTTTCCCTCTTCAGTTCTTTCATCTGTCATAGCCTCAGTGTTGACAGTGATTTGGCCTTCCCTGGTTATTTCAACATGCCTCTGTCTTGACTTTATTTCCTATTTCCTTCACATCTTCCTCTTTGTCAAAGTTGTGAGTATCTGCTCTTGTGATTTCTTCATTGGTTTGTGCAATGGGGATGTCCCAGCAGCCCTGGCTTGCTCATACCCTTCTGGAAATTATTGTATTATGTATTATTTGCGTAGCTTTGCCATGTTTCAAAAATGCCTACCACCACTCTATCTTGGATTGCTTCCTTGAATATTTGTCTTGTTTACAGTAAGTTTGGATTTGGATTTTTTTGTGGTTTCAGTTTGGGGTTTTTTTTGCTTTGTACAATGACCTAAAATGCTCCCAAAATGCTCCCTTTGGAAACCACCTACTCAGAGCTAGACTTTACTTACTGTGATCAAGTGTCATCCCACCTTTTTCTTCATTTTCCTCTTGGTCTCTTTAGATAAACTAATTTGTGGCTGCATGAGCATGGGATGTATGCTTATATTAAGCATTAGGCCATGTTGTATATTTTAATTGTTTCTAATTTGCATGTTTATAGGGATCGAGGATCTCTGATTTGTACTAACGATATCCGCATAATCTCCAAGAGGCGTGTATCAATCCTTTCCTAAAAGAACTCAAAGACCTCTGCAACTGCTCTAAATAACTTGTTCAGTTTCTCAACTTACACTTAGGAAGACTTTTTAAAAAAATCTCAGCTGTGGATCATCTTGTATTTGCAGCTTGATACTTGTATTTGCAGCTATGGCAAGCTTCATATGACCTTGTAAAAGCTTGAAAAATATTATTTAATCTATTTCATAAGCTTGTAAATGAGCCCAAGACTATAGATAAGTATGTGAAGATGGTCTCCATGCCCACAAAAAGGAACAAAGGTCATGACCAAGCAAACAGTTAAAATAACTGTCAGCCAAAATCATGGGCATCAGAAGGAAGAGATGTGGGAGGCTGAGCAGCAGGTGATAAATCTGCTGGCCTTGGGCTGACAGGGGATCGATCCCAGTCAAGATTTTTTAACTTGCCATACAGAGGGCTGAGACCATGGCTTGAGTAAGTAACCTCTGCTAAGGTGCCACCCTCAGATCAGGCTCCTGTGTAGGTCTTGCAGCCATTCCCTCTGCCATCTCCAATCCTCTTCCCCTGGGAAAGTGTGTGACCCAGAGCACTGCTAGCCTCCACCAAGGGAAAAATGGGAATGCAAAGGTGCAGTTGAGCATTAAGTAGGCAACTGGAAAATGAGGAAGACTGTAAGGGACAAACAAGCATGGATTAACAAATTTAGAAATATTTTGTAGTGCAGGAACTGTATAAAGGTACAAATGCAAGCTAGGAGAAGGCACAAAGCAAAAAGAAGCTGAGTGGGTCAGGACCATTGCATGTCCTCCTGGGCAGTGAATGGAGATGCTGACACAGATCTAAGGATCCCCCAGTGCAGCCTCCCTCAGTCTGGGCTGTGCTCAGGGTGTTGTTCAGCCCTGTGCTGTTGTGATGTATATGAGATTATTGCCGGAGGTGAAAATATACTGTCATAAAATTCTCCCCTAATAAATTTCCCTTCAGCTTGCATTTTAATTGTGGAGACTATACTTTCTCCACCCAGTTACTATGGTTTTCCCAGGTATGTAAACTGGGGATTTTAGCCAGGGGTGGAATTGTGTGAACCGTAGCTGGTTCCATTCCAAACCTTCACAAAAGTAGAAGCGTGTATTAGGCATTTCATAATTTCCTTACAAAAGGAATAAGAAAAGAGGAAGAGCTGTCACAGATTTGCCATAAGAACTTTCTCTAGGTAAAATTGTTGGAAATACCACTAAAAAACATGTGAAAATAATGGTTCAAGTTACAGAAATAGAAAGGTCTCCTTGAGAAAACTATGACTAGAAGGACAGTATTTGCCAAACAGGCATGGAAGCAAGAAAAAATGAATCCCATTTCTGGGCGATAGAAAGAATATGAAGTGAGAGCTGGAAGGAACGAGGGCTCAGAAAAGCGACATCAGTGAGCACTGGTACATCCAACACACATCGCCTCTGTGGGGTCTCTGCCTCTCAGGGAGGATGCAAGGAGTTGAAAAGGCAACAGGCAGGAGCCAGGGACTGGGAGAGCTGCCCTGTGAGGCTAAAAAATAAATATAATGTCCCACATTACAGGGACTGTGCTGACCACAAAAGTCCTGCTTCTACTGCCCTGTGCCTTCCAGATCCAAACATAAATCCTGTGGGCTAAAAATTCTGCCAATAACTTTGTTTTAAGGCTCTCAGAGTAGTTGATCACCAATAATCTCCGCAAACACCAAGTTGACAGATAAATACCGAGTCAGATGTAAAATAGGGAGCAGCTTCATCTTGGAACCTACCATGAGATTAAATTGGAGAAGTCAAATCTTGCTGTCAACAGGGAGGATTAGGAAAAGGCTGTGTTTGCACTCCTGCACCTGCAGCACACACCACTGTCCTGGGAGGAATGTGAGTCAGAGGAGTTTCTGCCAATGAGCTGCTGGGCTGTGCCTGGGGAACTGCAATGGGAATGACCAAAACACACCCTTGAGACACCAGCCATGATGAAACAGGGTCCAGATGGCCAGATTCAGAGTTTAGATACAATCTACTGAGTGGAAATAATCACTATGCATCACAAAGAGTTTGCTTGTAGAGGCTGGAGTGGGAGGTTGGTACAACATCTGGGTAGCAGTTAATCCCCATGTGTAGCTTTGAAATGAAAGATGATCCTCTCAGCAGCTGAGAAACATCAGTAGTGAAGGGTCACCACAAGCAACTCACGTGGAAAGAGAGGTGGATGGTGAATGGACAATTCAACGGAAAGCTTAAAAAAGGAAAAAAAAGAAATACAGCAAAGTATAGAATATACTCATATGGCTACAAGAGCTTGGAAATAATGCAAAGGATCATAGTTTTCTAAAAAATGGCTGCTAAATACAAGGTTATGCTTCCCTCAGAGAAACTTCTTGAGGAAATGCACACTAAAAGGATGAGAAGCAACCAGAATAACACTGTTTCAGTGCCACTATTGAAAACAAGCTCACTTGAGTGTTGCCAAAAGTAAGGGACAGCTGTGGTGTTAATGCTGAACAAACCAGTCTTCCCATGGTAACTGGGTTTTATTCAGTTCTGGTCTTTGTGCTTTCCTGCTATAAACGAGGTGATTGTGTGTTGTTTTAGAAGTGTCTCAACATTGCTTTAATTAGCCAGCTTACAAATTATCTGGCTTTTAAATTACTCATAAATCATGAGCACGGTCATGTTAAAGCCCTCCTTGTAAGCTCTAGCATCCAGTGATGATCACCTCTACCTTTTAACAAAAATTTCAGAACCTTTGACACAACCACCAGAGGAAGGTCCTGCAACCACACACATCCTGGCAAAAGAGCCCCCATGCTGCAGCTTTCCTCAGCTTTCCTCAGGCTGAAGTCACACCATCAGGTAGAGATGGCAGCTGGCAGTAGCCAACACCAGCAAAAATCAGAAAAGCTGCAGCAGGGATCACAGAAAAGAGCTTGGATCGGCACAGCACCAGGGCAGATGGATATCAGCTATCACAGGTAAACTATCTTGGAAGAAAAAAAAATGCTTTTATATGTGAATAGTCCAAGTTTGTTAGCCTGGAAAATGGGCAAATGAGGATGAGTTGTTAACATCCATTGCCAGCTCTGCAACAGGCTGTGGCTGGCTTCCTGGGAGCTGGGCAGACTGGCCTATACAGGCAGTACAGCCAAAAGCCCTTTGCTACAGAAACAGGGCAGCAAGCCATGCTGGAGGCCAGCACAGACTGACCTGGCCTAAGAAACAGAACAAACCCCAGGGCTGTGGGCAGAGCTGCCCACATCGCCTGTTTACTGACCTGCAGCAGCACGGCCAGCAGCAGCGTGCCAGAGCAAAGTCCTTCTGGCAACAGGCAAGAAATCACCTGCAGCTCACAGCAGAGGTGGCAGCTGGAAGTTACACTTTGTTCTGCTCTTCACAGGCATAGGGACAGGACTGCCAACAGGGTGGACAAGGCAGTAACTACCCGAGGCTGGTCAGTGGCCACTGTCTGGCCAGTTGTTACAGCACATTTTATGGCAGCGCACCCCAGAGGAGTCTGGACTGTAGATTTTTAAGAAGAGACTTGAAACCAAAACCTATATTCAGATGCAGGAAGCACTGTATACATAGTGCAACATGCACCTACCTCCCTTTTACTGATGATTAAATATGTTTGCATTAATCTCTACCTACTGGTTTTCCCTTATAATAAACTATCACGACACTAAGATCAGATTAAATCTGATTTTGTCATAATATAAGTAATACCTGCATCTGCCTCAGAAAAATTGTATTCTCTATTTTTCTCTGCAGTCACATCCTTATTTTTAATGGTTTTTGTTTTGTAAACAACACACTGGAGTAGTATGAGATGTCTCAGCAACTGAAGCTATATTCAGACTTTTGTGATCACCCTTTACTATGCATTGATACAGATACTGATAGAGGGGAGATGATATTTGTAATCAACATTTCTTTCTAAAGAAGGAAAATCAAAAGCAAATGGAAACATTTCTGGTTTGTAGAAGTACAAAATGTGACTTCATGCTATTCCTATTCCATAAAATTCAGTACCACATGGGCAACAGGCATGCTCATTTAATGAAATCACCTGGCTATGCAATGTGCTGTCTGCAGTAGCCCATGTGTTTGAAATGGCACAATTATATCTTTCCATTACTGCATGGCTTTGAGTAATATCAGAAAATCTGGTTTTATGGTTGCAAGATGCTCTGGAATGTGGAAAACTACACACTTTGGTGACTGCTGTCTTTGTGCCTGGCAATTCCAGAAATATATTTTTAACTGCACAGAAATAATTTTTATATTACTACTAAGGATTTAATATGCAGATTTCACCCCATTAAGTAGGGTTGATTAAAAAAACCAAACAACAAGCTCCACATCAACCATAGCTTGCAGTAAAGCTGACTCATAAACAACAACCTAATTTTTTCAGTAATATCAGAGTCACAGTGAGGATTTTCCAGCCTCATCACTTTCTGCTTGAGCTGCCAAAAAATGCCTCCATTGTATTCCTTAGGACCATTACCTGTTTAAACAGACCAAGAACAAGTAACCGTGGCTTGATGTGGAAAGTAGGTACTGTTTTGGTACTGGAAAAATTAGTGCAAGACCTGATGTTAAAGTTTAAACACATCATGAATGGAAAGAAGGGTTTTCATAGTGCTTTAAATTATAGAGCCTTTTTAATGTTTTCTATTGGAAAACCTTTCCACTGGGATGACACAGAGGTGTTGGACCCTTGTGGAGGCCTTGAGCAGTCTGTTAAAACTACAACAGTGTCATCATCTAGGCTTAAGCTAAACAGATCAAACATTCAGTTTAGGGCAAATTTACAGCTCTTATTGTATAGAATCTTCTAAAAAAAGTAAGTTCAGCATAAAGCTTTCCTGTATCCACATGAAACTATGGACTCTTAATTAAGTTTTCCATGTTAGACTATATTCTACCCATAGATAAAAGGAAACAAGTTTCTGAATGATTCTGCATCTTACACATCTCTGCTTCTTGTGAAAACAGGTGTGAAATGCAAGTAGCTGGAAAGAGTGCACCAAGACACATGTTAAAATCTCCATTTCACACCCACATTCAAGAAGAACTCTCATACACACTGAGTGCTCTTTTATTCCAAGCATCTTTCCATTTAAATATCTAGTGAAGAGCAATCCATCCTTGCAAGCCCATGGAACATTTCTTTGAATATGTTAAGAAAGTATGTTGTACTGCTCCATAGAAAACTAGAACACTGCCAGTATCTTATGATCTCCCATTGATAACAGAACCAAGAGGTTTGTTTAGCCTTTCTAGAGAAGAAGGTTCTACCCAAAAAATTAACTATAACAGATACCAGTCCATAGGTAACTTCCTCTAAGTGATGTGCTCTAAGCTGCACCCCTGCAGCTCTGAATAACATGCTGAAGGAATTCTCTTTTTGAAATCACAGAAAAGTATAGAAAGAAATCCTTGGCTGTTGGCTTGGTACATACGAATCCTTACCAAATTGAATGTGAATTTCCCCCTGGGGTCAGTTTTTGTCTTTCCACTCTGCAATAGCACCCGCATGCGCATGCACACACATACTCTCACTGGAGCTTGAGGGAACAGAGCAGATGAGCAGCCACATAGAGCAAACATATTCATTTACACTTGTTTGCTCTAAGTAGATCCAAATTAATTTGTTGAAGACTCCCTTTGGGCCTAGTAGGCTGCTGAAAGCAGAAGACCATTTGGTTTTCCTCCTGATACTTCATGTAATTGTAAGGTTCACATCTGCTGGGCTCTTCTTCTCAGGGAGAGCTCCTGTCCTCCGTATCTCCATCCCTGCAATGGCACCACAGTTACAGATTCTCAAACCCTCTGTTGTAACTCCATACTATGGCAATGCAATCCTGACATGGAACTATACAGACACTGGCAGCAGATCTCATCTTCCAAGAAATTGAGACTGACAATGACATCACTTTGTCTCAAAATGATTTTTTTCTGTTTTTATACAAGCACCACAAGCACTTCTCCTGCTTCCCTAATGAAGCACAGTTCACTCTTTGCCTAAAAGATGGTATAGACAGGATAATACAGTTTAATACCATTCCAGTTAGATAATAGTGCAATCAGAAAAATGCTCGCATTTTAACTTTCAAACTTATCATGACTTAACAGAAGAACAGGGAAACTACTTCAGAATAAGGAAAGCAAATTAATATAGCTGCTTTGCAAGCTGCAAGCTACTCCACTACACTCAGAGATTTAGGAAACAGAGGTATTGGAGACTTCCCTTAAAGAAGCAATTGAGTATTTCTGTGCATCTGTCCTTTCTTCCTATCTCACACATCACAGATGGTTTCTTTTTAATTAAATCAAAGGCTTTGGTATAATATATTGGACACTGCTTCCAATATGCAGCAGTAACAGTAAAATACATGCAATATGGAAAACAATAAATATCAAATTGGTGAAACGGAGAAAAACACAGTGTAACAAAGACTGCCTTTGAAAATTCTATAGGCGCAACCTGAATAAAAAAATACAGGAATTTAAAATATGTAATTGTGTAAAAAAGAAACCACAAGGTAAATTATTCCAAAATATCTCATAGTTTACCATAAAATAGTTACTTGATCATTTAAGTACTGCTCATTCTGTTGACAATCAAACAAAATAAATATTTGACTGGAGAAACATTTCTGATGCAAAATTATCCAGAATCAAATAAAACTTGAAATCAGGAAATGCAAACCAGGAGGAAGCTTAGGAGGTCTCTACTGTAACCTCCTGCTCACAGCAAGTCAGCTTTGAGGTCAGACCAGGCTGTTCAGGGCTTCATCCAGTCGGGCCTTGAAAACCTCCAGGCTGGAGGACTGTACCACCTCTGTGGACACCCTGTGCCTCTACCTGACTAATATCTCCTGGAGGCTGGAACTCCTATGCAAATAGCAGTTAAAATACACTTTTTGTCAAGCACCTTCCCCTTCCCCAACTTATAGCTGTAAGCCTGTGTGGGAGCTGATGCTCCGAGGCGAGATCTGCTGTAACCCTGTGGAGCAGCTGCTCACTCTACAGAACTGCTCTGTCTCTCAAGCATCAATCATACTGGAGCACACAAGTTAATACCTTCCTAATTAAAATATTTTATTAATAAGCAAATAATAAAGGCAGCAGCAAATATTTCATGGCATGATCAAGTTTTAAAAAAATCTCAGAGTAAACAGAAGCACTGCAAGCTAATTAGTTATGACAATGTCATATGCCCACAAGAAAAACAGGTCAAATCTTGAAAATAATCAGAACCTTCTTCAGCCTTGTCTGAAATGCAAAACCATACACAAAATGAGGAAATCAACCTCATAATTAATTTACTATTGCCTAGTAAGGCCTCAGGAGTGAGGACTGACTTCTCAGATATCTAAATGCAGGTTGAGCCAGTCACTGTGGCAATAAAAAACAAGAGAAGAAACATGAACATTTTAAGTCTCTATTGGGATAAAGTAATAATTTGAGCTTACAAATTTTCTGTTCACTCCACTGATTATAAAGACGCACAAGACAACCTCTGCACTATGCCTCTATGCCTCCCATCCTATGTTTTACATCCAGAGATGTGTTCTTGACCCACTTCTTGTGTCAAGCAATACAAATTATCTTATGTCCCTTTTACTGTGTCACAAACACAAATCAGTGGGTTTGGTATGTTCATGCAGATATTTCTGCTAAGCTCAAAACAATAACTAGTAAAGTTACAGCTTTAATAAAAACAGCTTGTTTGTGTACTGCATCCTCTATAAAAAACACATGAGAATTAGCAGAATGACAGCTTAAAACTTCTGCATCTGTACTGTGAAGTTACATGACAAACTAGCACAAATTCAGAACTGCATAACTCAAGCAGGGTGGGTGCAATGCAATGTTTCAAGTTATTCCTACTATCTGCATTAACAGTAATGCCCCAAGGTTCCAGCTAAGATCAAAGTCCAACTATATTATAGAGTACAGATGTTCATAATAACACTTTGCAGGGGACCAAAACATGCCACTGCAGAACCTCAGGTTGATCCTGCTTCTGGGTGTATCCTGTGTTTTTCTATGTGGAGATATTTTATCTCCTGAGGGAAGGGCAGCAGTAAAGCATAAATGTTACATTTATGCCACTGGATCTTTCCCTCTGTAGGGGACCAGAAGAGCAGATCATAGAATCATCAAATGTCTTGGGTTGGAAGGGACCTTAAAGATCATCTAGTTCCAACTCAGATATCTGGGTTCCTTCAGCTACAGCTGAATCTTAAAGAAGCAGATCTTGCTTCGACCAGTGTATAAAACAGATGTGTCAGCAGAGAGGTAAACTGCTTTCTGATCATTGAGAAGGTCATGGAGAAAGCCCAGACAGGTGCACTACACCACACTGTCTCCCAAACCAGCTACTAAATCCAGATCTCTTCTTTCTCACAGACAAGTCATAAAATTGGGCACGTACTTATGCAGCAGCGCCAACAGCCAGCATCAAACATCAGTGAGCAAAGCCATGGGCTCTCAAGTGCGTGGTCTTGAAGACCAAGTAGGTCTCTGGTAAGTCTTACAGAACCAGGGGGAGGGGATGAAGGGGGAATTCTGCTGTATTTACTCACATTTAGATCACCATACAGGTACAGAAGTGCCAAGGGGAGGGACAGGAGGAGCAGTTCTTTCCCCTACATTGTGAAACAGAACAGACATGAACTGAAGTGACCTTTAACTGCTGCTGAGGTCTCAGCTCATCATCCAGTGAATCCACTTTGTCAATACAACCTTCTCCTATCTGCAGTCACTGCTTTACAAATTAACCTCACTGTCACAAGGACTGGTGGGGGACGGCTTATTTTGTCCAGTGACGAACAGCTGATGTTTGCCTGTTTCAGATCCCTGCGCTAGCAAATATTGCTCAAGTGCTGAATTCCTAAGCAAGGTGAAAAATGCATTGTTTAAAATGTGATTGTGTTCCTGCATTGCACAATATTAATGTTGCTAAAGCTACTTAATGCTTACACATCTAATGCATTTATATAGCAATTTGTCACATTTTAACTGAACTTTTTAATAATTGTTTCTAGTCATTCATGAATTTGGCAAATTTGGACCAAATGTTTCATTGGTTTCCATGTGCATATATCATTGGTTGCCCATTCAGACTCCTCTTCTGCATGACTAAAAGTTTCAGCTTTTTATGAAGATCTGCTCTTCATTTGGTCTCTCCTGTTAGACAAGGTGCATCTCAGTCAGATTTCATTTGTGTTTTCAGTTTGGCAAGACCAGTGAGACATTCATCTCTCCATTTTCTCCTGGCATCCAGGGCTTTTGGAACAACTGGAATTTTTTCAGACAGTGCCTGGAAGAGAAAATTTAAGATAACTAAATTTCAAATTCTGAGTGAAAAGTTTTTCACCAGCATTTTTTTCCTGCTTTCCCAAGTCACCATCCACAGAAATTATCATTTAGGCTATCACAAGAAATAGGTCACTCTTTCCATGAGTGACTGGAAAGGAAGCAATCTGTATGGGAATAAAAATGCTCCCACCTGGATAAGGTCATCCTGAATGTGGCAATGTAGAGGACTACAGAAACAAGAAAGCATCAGCCTCTTCCCTCATTTTGCTCCACACAGTCACTGTCTTGTCTTTTTGATAACAATCTTTTATTAAGTAGAAAGGAGACAACCTGCCCATTTATGTTGCTGAAAATATGTTCTGAACCAGATTCCTGCGTGTGGTTCCCCATAAATGCAGTGAGGGATATCATGTTTATAAAAACATTTTGTCTTAAGAATACCAGTTATTATAAAAATGACAGGGGAAGACAGGGAAAAAAGCATTTCTGAGTGCACAGTCAAAGTTGTCTTAGAAGTGACAAGGAAAAAAAAGTTGTTTTGAGAGTGCAGATAGAGACCACAAGGTCATCTTTGCCAAAATAGGACCTGAGGTCTTAGGCTTAAAAGGCAAGTGTTGAGAAACTGGGTACCAATGACTGGCAAGCTGCAGTCACTCCAGAAAAAAATCAGGGAAGGACAGAGGAGTAAGGTAAGAAATGTTTAATGATTTACTCTAACAGAGGATCCCCTGCAAGCTCATCTTCGGCACCGAAGATTTAAGATAAAAATACAGAAACAGATTTTTAAGTGGAATCCAGCCTTCTATAAAGAAAGCAAACTGTTTCATACCAATTATAAGCTTCTGATTGTGAATGATGCCAAAATTATTATTGACTGTTATTATAAGCAGTCTATGTTATTTAAGCATAAAAGAATGTTTTTCCTCAAAATGCATTAACATAAATAGGAACACAACATGCTATCTTCCAGACAGGCTGCCTCCATATTTGGAATTAATCTCTGACAGCTGATCAGAAATTATTCAACTCCTACACATATTCTTTAGTGAATCATTAAAAAAGGCACCTTTTGAAAAGGCAGAGTTAGGAAATGACAATACTTCAGTTGATTCCTATGGTCATTCAAAATGACTATGTAGTGACTATAAACAAATTGTGGGCTTAGAAATGTTAATACATAAACTAGATCCCAATCCAGAACACCACTTAAACACATTTTATCTTTAAACATGCAAGTAACCTTACCAGACTGCTCACATGCTTCCCTTAAACATGTATTTGCACACACGACAAACTGGAACTCTGGTTTGTGAAGTATAAAAAGAACACCCAGAAGAAAAAAATCTACAGGTTTATGCAGGAAGATGGAGTAGGAGGAAGACACAGGATGAATATCCATGTAGGAATGGAGGCTGAGAATAATACGATAAGAGGAAAGAAGTGATAAGGAATAGTGTGGAGGATTTATTTACCTGATTGACTTTCTGCACAGTTTCACCTGAAAATTCTGGAACTGGCCCAAAGGTGTTCAGAACAAGTTTCATTCCTTCAGCATATCTTTCACAATAACTTGATACACCTGAAAATAAGAGTGAAAAGTTACATTTCAACAGAAATTCCCAGTTAAAGTCAATAAGGCTGCCTGTGCTTAAGCAGGCAGAGACCCAAAAATCAGAGATCCAAAATATGGTCTGCTCTTATGATTAAGACACCTAATTGTCATGAAGGAAAAATGGATTCTATCCAACCCATTTCCATTAAGGTTCACGGAAAAATTATTTAGGACACTGCTGCATTGCAAAACCAATGAATGTCACACACCAGCAGAAAATGCTATGTGAGGGTGTAGTGCACGACCATGAATACATCTGTGCTTTGTTACTTGTGACCAGAAAGCTTCCCTGACCAGGGAGCATGAGGAGAGTGTTCTCACCTCTCCTCCCAGTCAGTGTGTGTCATATCTTGAAGCATTCCTGTCATTACTTCCATTTATTAACCTGGAGTGTATCAAGGACAACATGGCTCAGGGGGAAAGCATCAAAGGCATGGAGACACAGGTAGGCTCCAGTGAAGGAAACAGGCTAAAGGAGGAACAGATGGGTCTTGCAGATCTGTATCTTTCAAACTCTAACTGGGGTTAGAGACAGGGATTTGGTTTTTTTAACCCTCTCTGATGGTTGAGGACTTCTAGGGGAAGACAGGGTTCACCTGACAAAGTGGAGAAAAGGCATCTTTGCCAAATCCCTGGCCCATCTAGTGAGAAAAACCTTATATCAGGGGCCACTGAGGTGTGTGGAGATGGCTCACACAACTGGAGAGATACACACTGCAGAAGAGATAAGGAGGGCATGTGCTATGTCTGTAATGGAGCAGCTCAGATCTGTGGAGCTATTCCATGGGAAGGGCAGCTGGCTGAGTGAGAGCCTGTGGACAGGCCAGTAAAGCACAGCATCCTCCAAGAGCAGGAACAGTCCATCCTGATATTCAGGAAGACAAGTACATGTATCAAGAAATTTGCTTGGATGAGCTCCTGTGCAAAAAGGTGTCATATAGCAGGTGGAAGCAGGGACAGGCTGTAAAGAAGAAGTTGAAAAACACCCCCAGGCATCTAGGAATAGTGTCAGGAAAGCCAAAGATCAGCTCCAGCTGAACTTGCAAGGATGTCAGGGGCAACAAGGTGGACTTCTGCTAGTAATAGCCCTTATTGTTACTAGCATGCCCTTGCAAGTCTGCTTTCTACCGTACTTTAAACATAAGTCAGTCAATGCACCAGTGTCATCACGAGATCTTCATATGACTGAAGGCAAATATTGCACCCATCTTCAACAAAGGTAGAAAAAAAATCACAGGCCAATCAATCTCTCTTCTGTCCCTAAGAAAATCAAGGAGCAAGTCCTCTTGAAAGAAATTCCTGGACACAAGAATGAGAGTGTGATTGTGACAATCAGCACGTAGTCTCCAATGGTGTAAATCATGTCTGACCTCGTTGCCTTCTGTGGTTAAATAACTGTGAAAAATAGGAAAGTAGTGGGTATCATTTACCTCAACTTTAGAAAGGCATTTGACATAGTCTTTTATGATATTCTTGTACCAAATTTAGGACATTAGGGTCTGTCTGTCTGTCTGGACAATTAGATGGACAAAAAATAAGTTGGACATGTAGGCTCAGAGGTAGTGGTTAATGGATTGCACTCCACCTGCAGGCCAGCAAAAATGGAATATTGAAAGAAATTGTCCTGAGACCCATACTGCTTAAAAAAACAAGCTCATAAGGTGTGAATAGCATCAAATTGGGTAGGCATAGGAGCTAGAGTGGTATGGACCAGCTGATACATTGAAGGGCAAGACTGCCCTTAGAAAGGTTAATGAGCCAATATAAAACTTTAACAAGGACATATGCAAGATCCTGAATCGCAGAAGGAAGGGCTCCTTGCAACAACACAGGCTTGTGAACTCCAAGAGCTCCTGGTAGTGGCAGGCAGCAAGCTGCACAGGAACCAACAGTGTGCCCTGACAGCAAAGAGGGCCAGCAGCCTAGGCTGTGTTAACAGATTGAAGTTAATTAACAGCAGACTGAAGGAAGTAATTAACACCCTTTACTCAGCACTCATTAGACTGCATCCAGAATACTGCATTCAGTGTGGGACTCCCCAGTACAAAAAAACACTGACAAAACAGAGCAACTTCAGCAGAAGCCACCAAAATGGTGGGGGCTGGAGCACTTGTCCTGTGAGGAGAGGCTGGGGGATCTGCGTGTTTTCAGCCTGCAGGAGAGATGGCTGTGGGGGAACCTACCAGCAGCTTGCAGTGCTGCAGCAGAGCCTGTGGGGAGGTCAGTGAGCATACAGAGCCAGGCTCTTTACGTTTGTGGGACAGCACAAAGACAAGGGACAACAGGGACAATTTGATATGAGGGGTTCAGACTGGACATTCAAGCACTGGCACAGGTTGCCCACAGAGGTTGTGCAGTCTCCACCTCTGGGGTTTTTCGAGACTGTATGAAACCCTGAGAGCTTGGTCTGACCTCAGGACCTTCACACAGGATCTGTGAAGCTCTTAAAACACATGGTCAGAGAACCTGGCAACCAGCTAACTGGTAATGATGGGTAAAATGGCAGCCAAGTAGACCTTGGCTGAATTACAGAAAGACCCAGGTTCCATCAGCTCTAGTAGGAATCTCTAAACAATTACTGTTGAGGCACTAGAGAGTATGAAATCATACATGCACCAAAAAGAGAAATCAGTCACTTAGCCAGACATACATATCTAGTAGACTTTTAGTGCTATTAACTACCACATAATCAGGAAAGGATAAGGATAAGCCTTTCCCAATCAGGATGTCAGGAACTGCATCACAACAGTAAATGAGCACTGCTTGTCTGGCAGTAAACAAGCTGACACTGATAAAAAACACAGAATCAACTAGCTTGAAAGAGACTTTGAGATCACTGAGTCCAACCTATCACACCTATGTGGATTATCCTGATGATCACCCCAGATCTGAGAAGTTCTGGACATCCACTAAAGGCTTCTGAGAACCACAGAGACTTAAGAATTTGCACACTTAATTCTATTTTTATTAGCTAATTATCAAAGCAAAGAGAAGAAACATGCAAAAGACAGAGGCAAGCAGTTACAGTTACCAACTCTTCCATGAAGACTCAGGACACCCTACAGATTGAGAAGCATGAAAGAAAACTGCTCATGGTCTTATCAAAACACAAAATGCAGGAAATATAAGTGAGTAGGCCTGACTATCACACAAAAGAATGCAAATCAGGTCTAGAGTCATTAAGTGATCTCTTTCCTCAACAGTTCCCTGGAATGCACTACTGTATGATATCAATACCTTACAAGTCACACCTGTCTAACCCTAAAATGGCTGAGGTTGGAATGAATGAATGGAAACCTCTGACTACTGCCAACTGTGTATCATAAACTCCACTACAGACTGCTCAACATGCCTGAAATTGCTGAGGTACAGGGTTTCTGAAAGGCCTCAGGTCAGTAGGAGGATGGAGAACACTCTTGTTTCTGGGCCAAAGAAGAACTTTCAAAGGACAAAGCCTCAAGGAAGTACGAAATTTCCTTCAGCACTCTGAAGTCATGATGACCATCAGCTAAACAAGAAAGGACAGAACAGCAGAAAGCTAAACTGAAAGGACAGAACAGCAGAATATGTCCATTGCATAAGAGCACCATAAAGAGATTTGTATCCCACTTCTTTAAAAATGGACTAGAAACATTCTCCAGTATCTGAAGGAAGGAGGAGGCTCTTAGAAAAACTGCAGCCTTGTTAAATAGCTTGAACCTGTATTTGGTGGCAAGAGTGTGACAATCAGCATTCGGTTAGTCTGTTTCCTTGTGTTATCTACCCATGGAGCCAAGAGTGTGACAATCAGCATTCAGTTAGTCTGTTTCCTTGTGTTATCTACCCATGGAGCATATGCATTCCTAGAATACAATCTGGCACGTTCCAGCTTTCCCCAACACAACAAGGAATGCCAGCTAGTCATAGAGATATATTGGTTTTCTAATTATAGAGAAAATTTGTATTTTGATCAATTTTCTTGATTGACACACAGCCAGAAACCTCCAGATTGCCTTGTGGGATTCAAAGCATCCCTGGCAGGAAGTGAGGTTCAGGAAGCACCACTGTGGGATGTGGAACAGGCTGTGACATCATCCTATCTCTTCACTGGGGGAAGAAGCAGAGACCACCATCCACTTCCATAAGCACTCTGGAAAGGACCACTGGTTATCAGGGTTTTCTGATCATACCCTGCCATTAGCATAAGTGTTTGCCTATTACATTTTAACAGCTGGGTTCACAGACTTCAGCACCTGAAGCCAACCCAGACTGACCTACTGGGGGTATGCTAACCACATGAGCAATCCTGGGAACCCAAGACAATGCTTTACAGGACTCATGCACCAGCCACAAGACAAAGATAGTTACATGCAATTTGCTCATGTGAGCTTTGTCTTCTAACAGTGAGGAGTCTGAGCAAAAATGTTCCCACATGCAGAAGTAGAAATTACTGAGGCAGAAGAGTGCAGGTTTATTCTGCCAGCAGCTGTTGCCAGCTGGAAAATGACAAAATAAACAAAGGCTACTCAGTTGAATATAGCAATCCAAGCAAATCCCCATGAGCAACTGGCAACAGAAAGAATGGTAAACTGAGCAGTGTCAGTTATCAGTTATTCTGGTGTTTACCCAGCTCACACAGGTCTATGACACTTAGACCTAATAGTTTAGATTTGGTACTTTTCCAAAAGTCAACGGGAACCCTTCAAACATCTGGTAAGCTTGTGCAATAATACCACAGATCTGAGTAGTTTTGACTGTGGTAGTAATGAGAAGGTAGCCTAGAAGAGTGTGCACCAGAAATCTTTTTCACAAGCCTCAAGTGCATTGTTATCTTGGGAAAGCTGAATGCTTGGATGTGGCTGAGCCATTTATCTGCTGAGTATAAACTCCTGAGCTGGACATGGCCTTTAAAGCTCACTCAGCCAGCTAGACCTGGAAATCAAGCATCTCCTGGCAGTTCACCTACTGCTTGAATGAATCAGAACAATTTCTGGGTGGGTGTAGCTCATCAATGCAGCAGAGACGTGCCAAATGCAGGCTGGATAGCACAATTCACCCACTGCATGTAATGTAAGAATAAAAAGAAGCCTTATGCAATGTCAGCAAAAGAGGAAAAAGTGAGAAAAAACTTAGAGGTCTAGAGAAGAGCAGTAACATTAGCACAGATGATATCAACATTGTGGCTGACATGGTAACGTGCAGGCACATATGCTGAACGCCAAGCAGGGTATGGGCACTGCAAAATCTTTCAAGTCTCAAGTGAAGTCAGTAGACCAAAAGTTCGAATACACACGCAATCTCACTCAAGGATTAAAAAAAATGCGTAGTTCAAATTAATAACTCAAGACAGTTCTTCCAGTGTGAAATGCAATTTTAATTTGATTCCATAAATCAGTATCAACTGATTGAATGCCTTCTTGAAGCTGGCACTTGAGCAATGGGGAATATTGCTGAAAAAAATCACTTTGCTTTTCAATGCAAACTCATAGCAAATATTTTACTCCAGGCCTTTAGACTTGGAGTCCTTTGGTTCAAGGGTCAGGGCTATTGCAAGGGTGGATAAGAGCCCTTGGCTGGATCATAGGGACAAGAAAGCAAACAAATATGATAGAATCTCTTTAATCCTTGTTGATACTACCCAGGGAGCAGCTTAAGCTGGAAGAATCAGCATTGGCAAACAGTGTGAAACAGGAGCACCTGGGAGGTGGAAAAATAGCAAGATGGTAAATGGGGTTGATGAAAACAACCATCTCTCTGTGTGGGCCACTGCTGTGCCCACACTGTGCCGCGTTATCTCCAACTGGAGAACAAGAATGACACAAGATGGGACAGAGGAAAAGGATGATAGCTTCCTCTTGTCTGTGCAGTTTGCTGGCTCCCTGTCTAAACCTTCCCCTGTCTTGCACACGCTCACCTAGCCAATGTTGGAGGAAAGAGGCCATGGGAGGAGGCACATGTTGCAGCAGGCAACTGAGAACTATGAATACAAAACAGAAACACTTCCAGGAAAGGTAGGAGTTTCCTGAATCTTCTTTCCACCACTTAGTCACAGCTATGGCAGGGTGAAAGAAGAAGAATGAGTTACAAAAAGTTCTAGGGGGCAGTACATGCAAGATTATAGAGATGAAAAGGGGAATACTCTATCTTCCTTGAAAATCCCAAACTCTGTCAGCATTTCTGACTTCTACAGTCTAGTTACAAGAACGTGTAGACAAAGGCATTGATTCAAGGCTCTTGAGCTGCCCATATGTATCTAGGACACACAAGGCTCCAATAATGGAATAAGCTGCTGCTTATGCAGTTTCGGTGAGACTTCAGGCAGTTTCCAAAATGGCTAATGAACTGTCCCACAAGAATTTGTTCTAATAACCACACTTAGAGTTTGCAGCTCCTTACCTGAGAACTTGCACAGGTGTGGTGCAAACATGGTTACTGCTGCAATGCCTCTAGTTGCATCACCAAGATGAACACAGTATTGATGAAGGAAAAGGAACTCAGGACAGATACTTAGCTTAGAAACATGCACTAAGTGCTTCACTGCCCTGAGAGAAACTACAAGTGAAGTTCATAAGGAGGATAATGACTGTAGCAGTAGGAAAAGAGAAGTGAAAACACAACAGTATAAAATGTAGTACATTCATGCATTATAGTTTGTAAGCACTTTAAAGTATCAGCTTCTTGTATGTTGTCTCATCCCTTTCTCTTCACAAGAAAGGCAACAGGCATGAGGGCTGAAGGATACAAGCAAGCAAACTCGGTAAACCAGCCTAGCAAGCACTGAGACACTTTGTGACATGGAATGAGAGTCAGGAGCAAGTGTCACTGGCATGGACAGGGAACATGCCAAAGAGAGGGTGCTCCACCATACTTGATGACTTTCAACCTGATGAGCAGCATATTAAGATACTGTAATGACTCAAAGAGAGGAGGCATGATGGTCAAGCCACTGATGCAATAGCATCAACAATTTGAAAAGACTGGGGTGGGGTTGACTTTAGCACATAAAATCTAAGAAGAGCCTGCAGTGAAAGATGGATGATAACAGAAAAAAGGGCCTATTTTAACAGAAAAAAGGGAACATCGTGAAGGAATCTGACATGGTTATATTATGTTCAGAGAAACAAAAGTTCCAAACTTTTTTAATGATAGAGGGATTACATTTCTAGACATCACACCTCCAAGGGCAACTTTTTAAATGTAATCCTATCTTCATCAAAGGTGTGTCTGAACACAGATGCATGCTCTGAGCTAGGGTGTGAATTCACAGGACGTTTTTTACACTACATTAATTGCCATATGAGTTCACTTACGGCTCTAATCACACAAATACTTGGAACTACACTGAAAAACTGGTAGCACCAAAAAAGGTTTTATTCTTGTTGTGCCAGTGTTACCATCTCAACAGCAATGCATGCCTGTTACAGCGCTTGCAAGGGTCTTTCAGGGTGAAGAGAGAGGCGAGAATCTTGACCTCATGTTCAGAAGGCTTGATTTATTATTTCATGGTACATATACATTATTACTATACTAAAAGAAATAGAAGGAAAGATCTCAGAATGCTAGCAAGCTAAGAATAGAAAAAGAATAAATAAACAAAGGAGCTCTCTCTGATTCTGTCCCAGAGAGAGCGTGGCCTTTGATTGGCTCTTAATTGTACACATCCAACATGGGCCAATCACAGATGCACCTGTTGCATTTCACAGCAGCAGATAACCAGTGTTTACATTCTTTCTCTGGGGCCTCAGCTTCCCAGGAGGAAAAATCCTAAAGAAAGGATTTTTCACAAAAGATGTCTGTGACACAGGCCTGCTGGATCAAGGAATAAAACTGAGTCATTATGAACTGCTTATTTTCTTAGATCAGTTTCAAACTTGGGATGAATTCCTCAGTCTGAACCACTTGGTGATCATTTCACACTCTCATTAATGCATCAAGACACTTTCTTTGGGAACCATCTATAAGGACTTGAGGAATAAAGCTCCAAGAATTCCTGTGCAAAGTCATGTGTTCCTGTCAGAAAGCAGAGGGAACTACTTTACACCTATGAGCCCATAGAAGGAAACTGGTGCACAGCAGCCAGTATTCTGAAAAATTCACACCTTGACTTACTGCATATAAACTCTTTCATACAAAAAAGCCCTGCAGCTCCACAAAGGCAAACAGCATTTCTAGAAGGCTATAAACTGCTTTTTTTCAGCCTATTGGGAAGGGAACTGAATGCATGTAAACACATATGAAATATATGGTGGGTTTATGAACATTAAAAGGGTTTGTATGATTATACACCACTGTGATACTCCATCTCAGTAGCATCCTTTTACAAGTATCCTGAATTGGGTTGAGATATTTTATTATCCTAAAACATAACACATAGACTGGACAGAAAAGAAGGCAGTCTTCCTTTTCTTAGATGTTACTACCTTAGACATTCTCATATCTGCTGACCAGCTTGCAGTACAAAAGCTCCTGAACTGGGTTAAAACTTGGTTTGCTCCCTGTGCAGCAGTACTGAAGTAGTGGCCATAGCAATGGAAATATACTCTGCTCTTGAACCAGCCAGCATGTCTGTTTAGAATAATTCTTAGAAACTACACTTGGCTATGTCTTGCCCAACAAAAAAAGTAAAATTTCCTCCCTTTCAACTATGACTTAATGATTCTCCACTCTTTCTTTTTCATATTTTGTGCTTTTCACACAGCACAATCATTCTGCCCCTATCATCCAAAACCAATTCACCTGGCAAGTGCTTCTAAAATGAGCAAATATTCCCATTTTCTGTAAGAGAAACATAATATTGATCATGAAGACTCATTTCTAGCTTACTGGATAGTTGCACTTTCTTTACAGGGACCATACATCAGTCCCAATTTCCACATAACTCCTATAGACACCTCTATGAATACCTCAGTGAGTGACAGGTAGAATATAATCCTGGAATGGTGTTGATATAAGATAAAGATCCTTCAACCTCCCACCATCCAACTCTTCTGCTGATATTGGCAGTTTAGATCAAGTTCCAATTATAGCTCACTAAATAACCTACTAACAAAATATCTGATCTAAGCCAATTATGAAATACATATTAAGAACACTTGCTGCAAACCTGTAAAACACAGGATGTTATAGTCTAGCCTCTGCTTCTACAGATGATTGCTTGCAAGGGCTTAAAAAAACAAAAAAGAAGAAACCAGATTTTTCAAGAAACAAGCGATTAAGAAATACAATCTCACTGAGGCTGGAACATCTTCACTATATTCACAGATTGCCCAGTACATGTACAGGTGGGATGTAGTGTCTGCTAACATAATCCTACAACAGTGAACATGCAAACTGACTGTAGTGAAGTCTACTGATCTTCCTTGTAAAAGACTTAACAGCATTTGTTGTGATGCTGGCATGTGAAATCATAAGAGGATAAACTCAAAATCTAAAACAGATATCAACATTAATTTTATTTGATGAAATCAACAATCAAATTTATATTATTATGCAGTTTGGGTAGGCTTTTTTCCTCCCCAAAGCAGTTTCTTTCCTGTCTGTTGCAATTCAGTCCTCAAACTGTTGTTGCTGTCTCTGCTCCTTCTAATGACTTGACGCTGTCATTTTATTCCATGTTCAAGGCAGTTGGCTCACAGCCATATAGTCAGCATTCCTAATATTCATGCATTGATTACATGGTAACCTGAAGTGGCCTAGATAATAGGTTTGATAGGATCCTTTATGAATAGGGAGGAAAGGATGTAAGAACTAACAGAGGCAAAAAGTGACAGTAGCCCATAGGAAGTTCAGGGCAGGATCTTGATGTATGCATCCCACAGGGAAAGAAGAAACACTGATCTCAGAAAAAATAATTGGAATAAATTTATTCAAATCCAAACAATGTCACATCAGCATAACAAAACAAAACAAAAAAAGAGGGACTCTCCCTCTACAAATAACACTATTTTCTCTCACATGCTTCCTTCATCCTTCCTCACTGATTAACAAATAGTTTAAGACTGTGGGCAACTAATATCTTATACTGTAAAAGATGGCAGCTGCTGTGAAGCTGACAGGCTAATGAAAAGGATAGAGGCACTTTTTTGTGTGCACCTCCACTTCCTTCCGCAAATAAAAAAAAGACAGTATTAGTACAGAGCATCGGAGAAGGCTTTCATAGAATCATAAAGTCTTTAGGTTGGAAAAGACTTCTAAGATCAAGTCCAACTGTTAACCCAACATTGCCAAGTTCACCAGCAAACCACATCCCTGACTGCCACATCTACATGTCTCTTCAATGCCTCCAGGGATGGCGACACAACCACTTCCCTGGGCAGCCTGTTCCAATGCTTAACAACCCCTACCATGAATAATTTTTCCCTAATATCCAATCTAAACCTTCCCTGGTGCAACTTTAAGCCATTTCCTCTTGTCCTATCACTTGTTACCTGGGAGAACAGACTGATCTCCACTTGGCTGCACCCTCCTGTCAGGCAGCTGCAGAGAGTGATGAGGGCCCCCTGAGCCTCCTTCTCTCCAGGCTGAACACCCCCAGCTCCCTCAGCTGCCCCTCACAGCACTTGTGCTCCAGACCCTTCCCCAGCTCCGTTGCCCTTCCCTGGACACGCTCCAGCCCCTCAATGTCTCTCTGGCACTGAGGGGCCCAGAACTGAGCGCAGGATTGGAGCTGTGGCCTCAGCAGTGCTGGGTACAGGGGGACGGTCACTGCCCTGCTCCTGCTGGCCACACCTGGCTGATCCAGGCCAGGATGCCATCGGCCTTCTGGGCCACCTGGGCCCACTCTGGATCATGTTCAGCTGCTGTCAACCAGCACCGCCAGGTCCTTTTCCACCAGGAAGCTTCCCAGGCACTGCCCCCAGCCTGCAGCACTGCCTGGGGTTGTTGTGAGGCCAAGTCTCACAGTGCAGAACCTGGACTTGGCCTTGTTGAATATCATGCAATTGGTCTTGACATCCAGTATGACCAGATCACTCTGCGGGGCCCTCCTGCCCTCCAGCAAATCAACACTCCCACCTAACTTGGTGTCATCAGCAAATTTACTAAGGGCATACTAAGGGCACACCTGATCTCTTCATCCAGATCATCAATGAAGATATTAAACAGGACTGGGCCCAGCACTGAACCCTGGGAGCACCACTTTGTGACCAGCCTCCAGCTGAAAGTAATTCCATTCCTCACCACTCTCTAGGCCCAGCCATCCAGACAGTCTTTTAAGCATTGAGCAGCCAGTTTCTCCAGGAGGATGCTTTGGAAAATGGTGTCAAAGGCTTTACTAAAATCCAGATAGACAACATCTTTTTCCTCATTCACTAAGCAGATCATCTTGCTTTAGAAGGAGATCAGGTTAGTCAAGCAAATCCTTGGCAATATTATTCCACATTATGTGAAGCAATACTGGGCAACCAAAGAGAAGTTGGCACTGGCACAGAACTATGAACATAAGCCATCACATGTCCTGACATCAGCAATTTTGATTTAAACCAACTGATGAGAGCAAGAGCCTGAGTCACTCTGTGAGCCCATAAACAGGAGCAGCCCTAGACTCAGAGACAATGTATCTGCAAGTGCAGGAGTGAAGCAATCCTTCTCACAACCCAAGTTACTGAGCCAGCCAACAAGGTGCTGTTGTGGAAATGGTTCAGTGCACAAGTGTACTGCAGCATTGCCTAGAAGATCCAGCAGCAGAGCAGAGCCTACCATGTCAAGGACCATACAATAGCAAAATAAAGACACAGCCCATAATATAAAGAGCTAGTATTTAGGTGATCTTAACTTTTTCAAGTTTTTGTGTTTTGTTGAAATCTTTGCTCAAACCTTTGTGACGCTGATCCATAATTTTTATTTCATTTTACACAATTCACTTTTTTGAATAGTATATGTGAATCCCAAGTAAATAAAAACATCTAAACGTATTAATTATGCAAGACAGATGTCAAACTGTTTCTTGACTGTTTTGTCAAGTCAGCTTTGTATGCACAGGATTTTGCTGACAAAAGTACTTTTATTTCATTCAGGATATAAGCTTAAAACACAGCAGCTCCAGGGATATTTACAAATTCAGCTTTGCTACAAATTCAGCAGCAGGGGGGTATTCATGTGTGGAAAGTGATTTTCTGTTGACACTGGATTATCAGCTAAACTTTTTCAATATTTTTTTTTACCTGACACTCAGATGGTTCAGAACTATGACTACAGCAATGTTATCAAAGTATGATGGGATGAATCTCAGAAAAAATTTGTTACACAGCTAGTGTTTTAATAGGTTGTTATCTTTCATCTGATCATTTGAAACAAGATAATCAATATCCATTTCCTTCCACTGACCTCACACTTTAAATAAGTTTTCCTTAGCATTACATTTAAAAAAGAGACAAGCCTAGTTGCAGCAATCCTAACCTGGTTTGTTACATAACATTTCCAGTGTCTTGTGCAAAGCAAGCCCTCCCTTCATATTTATAACATTTTACACTACCTACCTTCTGCATTAAGATGCATGGTTTCCAGAGGTCCAATAAATGCGTATCGCATTCCCAATCCATCAGACATCACAAGGTCTAGATCAGTAGGAGATATTACTCCTTCCTAAGCAGCAAAAGTACAACAGGAAGGAAGACAGGTTAATGTTTGCTTTTAACACAAAATTTCCCATTTTTTTTGTATATAATTAAAAATTAGGGAAGTAATAAAAACTAAGTCTAGAAATAGCAGTTAGGATTTCAAAGAGAAAAACAAACTGCTTGCCAGAAATGTCCATCTACTATGCAAGCTTTCATACAGTTCAGCATAAGCATTCATTCATATCTCTAGGACTGTACTTCCTAGTCCCAGAAACTGAGAATTGGAGAAGAAAGCAAGCGTGACACTCTTAATAGCACATGGCCTAAAGAGTTTATATCAAATCCAAGTGCTATATCACTCCTTTTAAATACAGGAATTTTGGCTAAATTTACACCTCCCTTCATATTATCTTAGTTCTGGATTTTTGGGCAGAGTCCCAATTAGTAGAATGGTGGTGCACCAGAGGGTACTGCTCCTGAGGCCACCTGCAAAAAAGGCTGGGTCCAAGCACGCAGGCAATGCAGTTGCCACTCCCTTCCACAAAACTCACCCAACATTCAACCTACTCAGCCTCAACCTGCCCAGGGTTCTCGAGTTCACGGACAGCCTCACATCTCGAGAGCTGGCAGGATACACAGCAAGCAAAATGAAGCACTTCTTGTGTTAGAAGTTGAGCATTGCTATTCCACCCACATGCAGCACTTACAAAACAGCCAATGCCTCCATCAGGTTGGGGCAAGCACAGAAAGGCTTGTAAAAAGTGATTTACAGTTCTTTACCTGAACAGATTTACTTGAGAAGAATACTTTTTATTACATGAGGTTGTTTTCCACCTCTTAGAAAGATATGACTTAATGAAGACTTGTTCTAACTGCTTTGATCAGGTTTTGAGAACTTGTCCTCTTTATTCCCAGAGACATGAAAACATTTCCTTCTGGGTAGGAAGGTGGAAGAGATGCTGAACTGCTTGTAATTTATCTTTTTACCCTATTCTGAGGTGCTCAGCCTACTCAGTGCCTCTTCCTTAACAAGTCCCTTTAAGCTTCAGAATACTCATACTCATTTACTCATCTGCTTAGATAAAACCACATCATTTTCTGTTAAGTTTCTCTCTTGCAAGGCCCTGTCTGAATGCCCCTTTGTATCATGCAGTCATGGGCTAGAGTTACGGGCACACAGCTCTTCTGATCTGTAGTAGACATTGACATCTAAGCTAGACATCTAGACTCTCTTCATAATCACCAGGGGAAAAAGGAAATCAGCATCCTAAAGCAGGCATCTAGAGGAGGTAAGATGAGTTGTGTCCTAAAAGGGCCTAATTCTCCTCACCAATTGAAAGATGAGTAAGAAGCTTAGATATCACAGTCTACATTTTCAAGATCCCATCTTAAATGAGCTGAATCTCACCCACAGTGTCTTCCTGCATCCATGATTTACATAATCTACTGCTACTTTAAAAGAAACTTTAAAGCCACAAATGAACATAACTTCTACAGCTGGCCACAGACATCAAGTTTCATCATCTCAGGCCTATACTGAAACTTCTGTAAGACAACCTCAAGACTCAACCTGTTAGTAGGCCTTGTTCCTATCAACCAAGCCAGTCTGAATCCCTATTGCAGAACTCTGATTTGAAAAGGAAACACTGACATAATTATTAAGATCTATGTACCATATTTGGAACACACAGTTCTCCTAACAATTAGCCATAAAATGGCAGGGATAAGAAAGCATTATTTTCTTCAAATTAAAGGTAAAGCATAGACATGGTAAGCAAACTCCTCTAGAGGCAGACAGAAAGGTCTGCATAAAAACAGGACTAAACAAAAACCTCAGAGAGAATTCAGATTACAGACCAGCATCAGGATAACTAACACAGGCACCATACATTCTGTGAAAGCTTTTTCCCCTGACATGACAATGCAACTTCTCTGAACAACATCAGCAAAGTCAACAAAAGTGTTCTTCTGTAGGGAATGCTTCATCCAAACAATGAGTTGTGCTGCTAAAGCTGTGCTTGATGAGTAGTTCCCCCCTGCCCCCACTGGCTGACATGGATTTGTGGACAAAAGACTAACCACAAATTCCAGACAAGCATTTGAACCACAGCAGCAGTTAAAAACTGTAAACATAATGTTAAAAGAGTTAACAGGCTCTTGAAGCACTTTAGAATCATTGGAAAATAATTTCCAAATTAATAACTTACTTTCTTTGGATACCATAGTCCATAGTCCTCATATTTTTGAAGACCAGGTGCCCTCAGAATCATGAGTACTTTGCTCTTGGCCTTTTGATATAGCTGCAATTTGATGTTTTCAGCTGCCAAAAGGCAAAAATTGCTCCTACCAGAAGGAAACTATGACAGATCCCTTCAGTTGAGGGATACAGTGTTCTACACAAATGAGCTCAGATTCTTCTTGTCAAAAAGACCCTTCTAAAGAAAAATTTTTACTTCTCTTCATAAATTAGAACACATAAACGATAAACAAGTTAGACCTTCCTACCCTAGGCAATAACCCTACTCTCATTTATGGTAAGGAGATAATCAGTTGTTGGAATGATTCACCTGGCTGCAAGGTCAGCAAGGTGTCTTCCACAAAGATTTATGTTTGTGCTAGGAACTAAACAAGAAAGAGTTCCCATCCGGTTTCACTAAGTGTAGGTGTGAATTAATCTTCCCAAGGGGATTTTTCATCCTGGATTACCCTTCTGGTAAGCCTCTGCCTCCAGCACTTGTCAGTGGGAAGAACTATGGTAGGAGTTCACTAGAAGCTCTTACAGCTACTCAATTAAGATTTAAAATCAATTCCACCACAATCCTCAGTGATCCCATTGGCCAGTCAAATTTCAAAATCTAGACTATCTCAGAATCCTTCACACTTCTTATGACAACATTTATATACCATAATCTCATTTTCCTAGAGATTCTAATCTCCAGTGATACCACAGGATTATCCTAATGAACCTTTGGTATTTTATTAGTGCTTCTCCCTATGCAGGGATCCTTTTCACCTTTCCAAAAAGCTGTGGTGGTTCCGCAGTCTCCAGCATTAGGCTCTGACCCAACCTGCCTGGTTTTAATGAGCAGTCTTTCTTTTCATCTCTGAGTCACACCTACATCACAACTTCTGTCATGGACTTGGTTTGCAATCATACCAAATGTAAGGGCCAAAAGACATCACAATCTTACTTTTTTCAGATTCTACCGATTCATCATGTTCTCCTGTTCACTCCAGTCTGTTGAAGAGTTATTTTGGGCTTCACTGCCTCCTGGACCACATACTTTCTGCTTCCAAATCTGCCACTTCATCCTCTCTCTTTCCCAAATTCAGTATTCTTTCTTTTTTCTTCCTCTGATTGCCACCATACATGCATTCTGTCTTAGCAGTACTTGTTACACCCTCCACTTCACTATCACTTCAATCAAGTCCCTTCCATCCACACCCTGATGAAATCTTTTTCCAGTCCTGTCATTTTGAGCAGATAACTTTTCTCCTATATCCCTCTACATCTTTCCATTTCATAATGTTTAAGAAACTTGTTGTTCTCCACACTTCACACCTCCTTGCTTTACTGGCCTTTATCTTCCTTCTTCCATGGCACCCTCACTCACTCACCCTGTAAGAAACACTTAGTATCAAAACTATTTCTCTTCCTGTCCCTTTAAATTTCCTTTTTATGATATTTCCCATTTTATGAGGCACTGTAACTAAATGTTTAATCCTATATCTTCAATCTTTTGGGAAAAGGGTCTGAATAACACTGTAGTATGATTAATAGTAAGGAATTTGGGCTTTAAAAGTCTTGTCAGCATTTAAAGTCTGCTAAGCTAGTCACTTGAGAAAAGAGAGGTACATAAATTAATGATTTGAAGCCAATGCACCTGACTGCCACAAAAACAAACTAAAATGGACACAAAGCCAAACCATGACTTTATTTTCCAAAATATTAACAAAAATTTAATAGCTGTCTGTTCTTTCATGTTTTACAATGACTATAACATAAAAGAAGATCGACTTTAAGAGAAAAAAACCACATTAAGACAGTATTAAAATGTTATGCAGAGATAAGTAGAGTATGTACACAATCCATCCTGTAACACTTTTAACATGTTCCTAAAACTGAAACAGCTGAAACTCCTAAATTATATCAAGGTTAAAAACTGTTATGCTTCACCTGCTATCTCTGCTGCTGTGTTTTATGAGCTCCTTGCAAATTCCAGGTGATGCTTAGGGAAATATTTCAAAAAGGTAAGATTTCACTCAGTGATCCACAGTTAAATGACAATCATAGCTACTCAGAGTAAGGCTTGAGACTCCTGAAGTGTTTGGTTGTTATTTTCTGGATTATGTTTAACCAAAATTTTACCTTCACAACAAGATAAAGTCAAGCCATTTAATTAATACCCCTTGCAACATAATCCTAAACTACTCTAAAATGTACTGGTAAAAGTACAAAAGTAATGATGTCTACAGTGCACAGTGTGCTTCCCAGGCAAATATGGGCAGTAAGCTTCTGCTCCAAGAGTTATGAACAAAATCAGACACACCAGTGACCACTGTCAATGGAGATGTGAGAAAGCAAATAAATGGTAACAGAGAATAACAGAGAAAGCAGTTGAGGTATTTTTCCTGTCACTGGCTGAAGGTTATTCTAATATTCCAAATTGGTAATATAAAAATTTAGGGTTGATAAGAGAGGAATAAGGATCTTCAACCTCAACATCTCACAGAACTTCTTTTACTCTCAGCTTTTATCAGCTTTGCAACATTTCTACCAGAGCCCTAGCAATTGAATACATAAATAAGAAACCTACATGAATGCCAGTCTCAGATAGGCTATGAGGTCCTACAAAAAGTTCTCAGACACATGACCTTAAAGAGACGAAAGGGAGTGCTCTCACTATCTGCTTTAGCATGGAATAAATGTGGAGCATGAGGAGACACAGATAACTGATACAAAAATTTCCTGCCACGAACACCTGCACTGCCCAAATGCTTGGGACTTGCAAGTCAAAGCAATCTTTGAAAAGACATCTTGTCACTAAAAGACTAACTCAGACCCAAAATGAAATCTATTTTGTAGCACTCTTGCTTCAAAGAGAAGCACTTGCTTGAAGTACATCTTTTAGACCCATAAAAGAATCCATGGTCTTTGCTTCTGAGTTGTTGTAAAATCAAACTTCTGCATTCTGTAATCTACATTCCTAATGATCCACATAAACAAAGTCCTCAGCATTCAACAGTGCATCTCCAAATGAGTTTTCTTTCTCCTACTTTCCAACAAATTGGCTCTCAACTTTCAAGCCTATTATTTTTTACCACTTTACCACTACACTTCCCACTCCCACATTCAGACCAGTCCTGTATTCAAAGCACTCATTTTGTGCCCAGCTGTAAAATGCCAGCCTCCCTGTGTGTGCAGCTGGGAACCCCAGCATCTTCAGCAAAGACAAACTGCATCCCAACACTCAGGTTTCTCATTGCTGCTTTAATCTCTTTGCCCTGAGTTATGCTCCTCTCTGTGCTCCGGCATCCATGCCACATGCAACTTGAGCACCATGTGGAGTCCTGAGCCTGCACCCAGATTTCTGTGTTGGCAGAGCCTTACCTCAGATTTCTGGTTGTGTTAAAAGTGTGTCCTACTCTTGGACCCACAAGGCAGAAGTCAGCAAGCCTCACACAGCATTCAGCAAGCAGATATCTTTACCACATTTCCTTCTAAACAGCTGCATCTTTACTGTCATGCTCTGTATCAGAGCCTTTCTCCCATAACATGACTCCTCACCCATGTCTCATCCATCCCAACAGAGCGCTGTTAAAGAAAAGAGAAAGACTGACAGGTTGTCAGTTTCCCAGACAAATTTGAGAACTAAAACATATTCTGCAAGCTAATCAGCCTATTTATTACAACGTTTTCAAGAGAAATGCTGTAAATACAGCTGTACTGCATGTCTGTCCTGCCACCAATGACTTGAACAGGACATTAGTAGTTCTACTGGAGAAACTTCCACTAGTTTCTTTAATGAAATAAGCTCAACTGACTGAAAAAACCCAAAAAATACCCCAACCAATCAACCAACCAACAAAAAACCCCAACAAAACAACACAACAATCCCCCAGTGCTTCTCAGAGTAATGAAAACATTTGTTTGAGATGTAACCAACATGAGTAAAATCGGATTTTTAGGAGTCTCTCAAAGATAGAGTTGGGGAGACTGATGTTTTCAACAGTAAGAACAGGAAAGTGACTTCACAATCAGAAGCAAGAATTATGTTTCCCTATTTGGAAAGTGGAATACACGAAAAGAACATGACTTGCAATAAAAATTACTGAGTTGGCAGCAGAACAGTAGAAACACACAAACTGGCCCAGGCCTGCAGCTCTCACCTATCTGCAGGGATCCTCCTCCCATCAAAGGCACTGTGCAGCCTGAAGTCACACAGCTGAAACTATACACCTTTGACAGATGCTACTGTTCAGGCTTCTGGAATGGAAATACAGCCACCAAAGTTGTTAAGTTTAAATGTGTGTTTGGCTGAAACGCTGTAAAATTCTACAAGAACAGAACAACTTGGAAACTTTGATTTACAACAAAAGCAACTTTCTATATCTGTCAGCCCTTCAAGCACTATTTTATTACTATTCAAATCACCACCACTGCCACAAAAGCATCCATATAACAGGTTCATACTAAAGTTTTGCTTCAACTCAGTACTTCCTTTCCAACAGCAGCCCAAGAAGTGTTCTTAAATGCCTTCCACAGCAAGACCAAACAGAGAATGATACTTTCAGGGATATGTACTGTACTGCCTCAGCTCCCAGCAGCCCAGTCTTTGAGACTTTGAAGTTGGAGGTTGCTTCTGCACAGTCCAACATGAATGTATCTAAATGATCCCTGGATCCATTCAAATTTTTAGCATCCTAGGTTACTATGGCAGTGGCTTCCACCATTGAATTTATGCTCCGAGATGTGAAAGAATCCTGTTAGATTTTTGAGACATTACCTGAATGTCTGTGCTGACCGGTCCACAAGGGACAAAAAGCACAAACTAAAAACTCAGAAAGTTACATCTGAATAGGAAGAAAAAAAAAATCTTTACTTAGAGAGTGACAGAGCACTGGAGCAGGCTGCCCAATGAGAATGAATGTTTTCCTCCGAAGTTATTCAAACCCACCTAGACGTGATCCTGTGCACCCTGCTGTAGTAGGAGGATGGGATTAGATCTCCAGAGGTTCCTTCCAATCCAAACTATTCTGTAATTTTACGTTCCTGTCTTTTCTATTCTATGTTTTCCAACATGACTACAGCTTTCTGAAGGTGTTTTTCTTATCATAAACTTGAGACTTTGTATTAAAAGTTTAACAACAGACGCCATTTTTATAATTTAAATAAACATCTTCAGTAGTAGATCAGTTCCTTCCTCACAACACTTTCACTTATTACTATTATTCACCACCTCCTTTATATTGCTGTATTAGGTTGCTAGTGAAAGCCAGCTACAGGTAAGCAAAATCAGTTCAGCAACTATGTTTAAACACTTCTTTGGAAAAAGAATTGCTTTGTTTACAGAAATATTACCTTAGTTTTAAGATCTTTACCTGCATTTGTGCACATGGTTGTTTTAAACAGCTTGAAAAATAAAAACACTCCACAACAAGAAAGTAAGTCCCATTAAAGCTCAGTTGAAACTCTTCTCAAGAGAATAGCAACAGACTCATAACCTAGCTCCTGCTGAAAGATGAGACTCAGCACAGAGCAGCTAACTGTGGGAAAAGCTGAAGGCACACAAACAAATGATTCTCAGCTAGAAGTCTGAATGGACAGAAGGAGGAGAAATCTGTCTTTACCTACAAGTATCAAGTAACAGTTAAACCTATGAGTGCAGTTCCTGAAAGGCCAAAGAGAAAACCATTTAAAATATTTTCAAGACCACTGTACAGTAAGCCAACAACACTAGAAAAGACCAAAGAAAATTATGAGAAGCCTACAAAAATAAAAATTGGTATTTTGCTTCCTGTGCTTTTAAAATAATTCTTTTGATTGCCCTAAAAATAACAGTATTCTGAAAAAAGAAAGCAGGATAAAGAATAATTTTTACCATTGCATATCACCTCATTTTTGTCGGTCTTTGCTTTTTGTAACTGACATCACTTCTTACTGGGCTTACTTTACATTTAAATATACATTTTATGTTCATAAGGGACAGCTGAACAAAGATGACACAAATTTAAAGGGTGTTTAAATATAAAATCTCACTTATCACATCTACAGAACTGAACAAGTACTGAAAAAGAAGATATACATACACCCACAAGTCTCCAAGCTTCACTTATCACTGCATACTGCAGTCGATTCAGAACAAACCCCTCAATTTCTCTGTTCAGTTTGACAGGAGACTGACCAATCTTCTTCATCAGGGCATATGTTCTCTCTGTCGTAGAAGGATCTGTTTCTGGATGAGGAACAATTTCAACCAACGGCACAAAGTAAGGTGGATTTACCTCAAGAAGAAAAACAAAAGAAGAACATCAGCCACCAACAGAACAAGTTAATATAAAGCATCTTTATAGATGGCACTAGCTTGGATAATTTCCAGGGAACACAGCAAGCCTGATATTCAGACTTTGACAGACTTCACTAATCCAATAAAAGCTGGTGCATTAACTCAAATTAAAAGAAATTAAACTTGCAGTAAATCAAACTCTGTTTAACCCCAGCAAAATTCATGGAGCTACACCAGAGATGACAGCACTCAAACAGTACTGCAAGACTTTATTCTGACTTGAGGAACTGTTTGCTCAATATTCAGGCTAGTTGTTGTTCTAAGACATATGGTCACCACCTGTCTTTCCAAATTAAGCAAGGCATTTCCTTTTAGACAGGAACTTTATAGCGAAAGTATTGCAAAACACCACCTGTAAAATGCAACACTTAACAGATAAGCAGCTACTGGCCCCAAGCCTGTAAATATATGCTAAATACAGTAACAGATATCACATAAAACATACTTTGAAAATGTTGCAGAACAGGTTACCTTCAAACACTGTACTTAGAAAAAAATAAATTACCTCTCCCTGACTCTTCCTAAATGTAATTTCTCGTCAAGTCAAGACCTTTGTGTTATGTATTTTTGCAGTAAAAACCAAAAAATGCTAAAGAACATCCTGGAAAGAGCTAAAAGTTCTTCAGGTCATAGTGTTACAGACAGTTAAACCGCATGCATTCTCTTTCCAAAGCAGCAGTCCTTCAGCTGTACTCTTAAAGGCGCTAAATTCAGCTCTCCATGTAGCTGCAGGCAATAAAAGGGGCTAACATATAATAAAGTTACTACCAGGAATAACACTGACATTTGAAGGATGGCAATTAACTACTGATTCTTTCATCATGCTCCCTTATAGTCAACTACTCTTAACCATGCTCCTGTAAATGCAAGGACAGGATTTAGTCACAGGAATGTGCAAGTAGCCTTTCCTCCCTGCATGTTCTTTCTTTTCAGTATTTACATGGTTCCCTTTCCTGCAGGGTCTGACATGTGCTCTAGCTACTGATGTAACACACTTCATTCCTTTTAGAGGGCCTTGTGTCCCAATACAGCCTCTCTCACATCAGTAGTTTTGGCACTGCCATCAGCAATGCTGAGTACGGTGTGGTGGATGGACACCATCCAGTGGTGCCAGGCAATTGAGCAAGACCCAAAGCACTGCAAGCATCAAGACATTCTCTAAGGCTTAAGTATATCACAGGTTCCAGTCAGAAAGAGGACAGGTTAATTGTTGAGAGAGACTAAGGCTATTAAAAATTTCTTGGAAGATTACTGTTGACAGTGATCTTATTGAAGTATTCCATTTCATGAACTTGGCACAGGGAGCATATGGGTGTGCTCATGAGCACACTGAGGAGACACAGGAAGGCAATTTTTCAGGAGTGAGATAATAAATATTGGTAAAAACTGAAGGTAGTAGAACATAGATGAAGTAGGGAATGGGGGAAAGTTTCTAAAAATGAGAAGTATTTCAGGGAACAGAAGGTCACCTTAGCGTAACAAAGACACAGCTAAGAAAGGAGATAACAAAGAAAATGCTGAAAAGAATTAAGTTACAGAAAAGCTGTCAACAAACATAAATATTAATTTTAATGGACTAGTAATAAGATTGGAACAAAAATTAGAAGACACAAACAATTTCTAACAGCAGTACTGGAGTTTAAAAAATAATCGGAGAGAGTTTAATGAAGTTTTAAGGTTATTTGACTGCAGGGTTTCCTGTGCAACAGGGGACTTCACTCAGTGGCACAGTCTCCTCTAGCCCCATATTTCTAGTTGTGTGGTCTAGCAGGCCTATACAGTACATGAGAAGAGAACCACCCTGCAGCAGACCCCTATTGATCCATTGCCTGAAACTGCTTTCAGAGAACAGCTGTATCTGTTTTGTACTGTAACATAAGGATTGTGTGCTTTTCTATCATACAGCTGTGCTGAGAGATTCTTTTTTTCTAATTACTGAACCATGTTAAGCAAAGGGATGAACTGCTTCTGCCCTTTGGGCACTTCATTTCATTTTATCTCAACACCCTCACTCATGCCAGAGGCTCTACAACTTTAGCTTTTAATTCTTCTGGTATATCAAATTCCACACTTGTTTTCAGTGTCTTGCAGAGTTGCTTGCTTCCTGCAGCCATCAAATCCTACTTTTGTGTTCAAGATCTTAGTTAAAAATAAAACAAAACAAAAACCCACCCAAAGCCAACAACTACTACAAAGCAAGCATGTTTCCTGATGCAGATGCAGAAAGGCCCCTGGAAGAGTACACTGCTTTACAGCTTCTTTGGTACACTCAGTACAGCTGAGTGAAGCTGAGATTACTACAAAAACAGTCTTATTTGGACTGCAAAGCCATTTGGGAACAATTAGACACTTTAAGGTACTCCAGAGTGTTCGTTTTGACAAAATACATATCCTTACAACAGAAATGCAGAAAATGTTTATGCAGAGACCACCTTTCCAGATCTGATAAAATCTGGTTTCAGGAGTCACTTCTACAAAGACTGCAGTTCAGACTAAACAAAGTCAACTGGTACAGACCAGCTTGGGAAAACAGTAAGAAAGAGTACAGTAAAATCAAAGACTGACAATCATGCAGCCAGGAACCAGTTAAAAAAAAAGAAATTGTATAGTTACTTAATATAGAAATGTTGCAGAGACATTATCTCTTCTCTTGCACTAGAGAAGACTACAACCCTGGAAGTAAGAGATAAGAAACTATTAAACTCTAGACTGGAGAAAGACTAGATCTAGGCACAGATATATATTTTGAAATTTGACCTTTTTATAATTAAAAGGGATTGAAAACTTGTTATACAGAAGAAAAACAAACCAAGCCTTTTTTTCCCTTTGCCACACAGGCACTCCAAGGCACAGTGGTGGTGGAGGTATATCAGAAAGGCACTGACCAAATGCTTTGATACTACAGCAGGAGGCTACAGGTAGCTGTAGAGACACTACAGTGAAGCAGTGCTGTATTTTTGTGCTCTTGTGCATGCCCAAGGAATTTACTTTACTTTTCATTTACTTTACACTCTGAGGGATGCCCTGGAGAGATATCATGTAGTTACCAAACTGCAGAGACCAGGGCAGTACCTATCTTCATGACAACAGTTCTCTTTAACTGATCAGCTGACCACCCAACTAACACTGGGTTAACAAATTCTTTACCTTCTTGAATAGTGGAAAACAGAAGCAGTAAGAATCCCAGTGATGATCAAGATAAAATGCTCTTCCATGTGGAGGAGAGATGCTGCCTGGCAGTTCCAAACAGACCTCTACAGAAGCCCACAAGTGCCTTTGACCATTCTGAGGTTCTGCTGCAACCTCCAGTCATTCCATTTTTGCATCACTGCCCTGTCCAGGTTGGTCATGAAGCATGCAAATTCAGCTCCAAATCCAATTTGTTCCCTTTCATCATTCCTTAATTCCTCTTTCAGAAATTAAGAAATATTGCTTCTGCATCACAAGTCTGAAGAAACTGGAGTCTAGATTTCCCATCTTTTATCAATATATCCTGACAAGCACATGAAGCTCAGTGTTTGGATTCTTACTGTTACCCAACAGAAGCTAAGAAAGGATACTAGAAAAGACTAATAATGATACAAGAATAAAATAGCAATGTTATGAGCTTGTACACAAAACATAGAATTCCTACATTTTGAAAGCCACTAGTTTGAGAAACACACAACAATATGAACACAACAACTCACACAGAACATATCTTGATCCAACAGCATGCAACATGCTACATCCTCTCAATTTTGTAGATTAGTGCTGCGGCTCACAGAATAACCAAACTACAGCTTTTTTGAAAAATTGGCCCTGCACACTAACAATTGCACACAACAGCCCCAAACACCCTTCTGAGTCTTTCAGACTGCAGGAAGGAGTTTGGGCAGCAGTTTACACAAAAAGGAAACATGCCATCTTACTTACAGGATGTGACACGATGCACTGCTTAACATGTTTAAGGCCAGTGAACAATTTGCTGGGTAAGAGACAAGAGGTCGAGCTGCTCAAGATAACATTGTCACCCACAATAAGATCCAACTGACCAAAAATCTTCTTTTTCAGTTCCAGATTTTCTGGAGTGCATTCCTGGAATAAAACCAAAAAACAGTATTAGAAGTTATGTAGTTCAATAGTATCTATCTATACATCTCAGACTTCACTGATCCCATCCTGGATTGATATTTATGAATTCAGCACAAACCATCTGTTTTAATCAGCCTAGATATATCAGTGAGCCAGTAACATAAAAATATCTTCCCACAGTTAAAGAAATGGAAAGCCCAAGAGTTTATGTACAGCAGAAGATGGACCACCACACGCTACAGGAGATTTAATACACAAGAAAATATTCTGTTTTGTCTAAAATACAGACTTTAACTCACACAAGGAGATAACACAATACAGAGGAATAAGACCTGGTCTCCACTTTTTTTTTAAGAGTATCTCACATGATAGAAGTCAGTATTCTCTCTAAGACAAGATGGAAATGAACAGGTGTATCTCAAAGGAAGAAAAACTTACAAACTCCAGAACTATGGCAGGAGATTCCAAGGTACATCTCTGCAACCTTTGCTTAAACAACTCCTAGAGTTGAAATTAATGAAGATACTTATGCATTTTAAGTATGAGGGTCACTGAGAAAGACTTCTGGAGACCATCTGAAGTAGAATGAATGCTATCAAAACCCCTACCAAAGCTACTGAGCACATTCAGATCTACATCACTGTGTGAAATTTTACATGTGAGCCAAGAGCCACAACCTACAATCACAGGATTCCCAAAGTTATCTCCAGGAGATGCCTGAGGGACAGCATGCAAAGATCCACTAGTCTGGGAGGAGAAGGACATGGGATAATAACTACAGTGGATCCCACAAGCAACACAAAAGTCTTCACCCTGTGAGAAGAAAATGGAGGAAGAAGGCCAACCTGTTTCCAAGGGGTTTTGGAAGAGTTTAAAAAAATCCAAACAGGTTCCCAAAGTTGCAAAACATCAGCCTTCCCTTTAAAACACAAAGAAAATACCTGCTCTTTTCCAACTCTAACCTTCTCCTACCTGCCAGTACTTCATTCTGTCCTTTCTGTTATGTTGAACTACACACAGCAAGGTTAGAGGGAAAGGCTACACATTTGATGTAATCCAAAATTTACATTTAACATCTGCTGCTTCAGACAGACTCTGTGGCAAGAATGCCCAGGGCCAGAGGTTTTAAACCAAAAAATGGGTTAAAAGTAATTTGAAGTCTTAAAAAATAAGTTGCATGGAACAGTACTAAAGGTTCCATGATGCAAAAGCGATAAACAGGGTCATTTAAGAACTCCAGATAGAGCCCAAAGTATTAGACAGCCTTATCAAAACAAAATGATACTCTGCTCATAGTTCCAGAATCCCTGCTTGTTGGTTAAGTTTAAATAGTTTCTTTTAGTGAAGCCAAAGATGATGAGAACTCTGCAGATACTGTTCAAGCTAATAAAAGAGGTGCTTTGAATAGGTTTGTGAACTTGAAACTCTAAGCCTGCTCTCACATCAGATGATAATCAAAAAGGCAAACTCAAATCTGCTGGAAACTCAAACCTGCCATGGTTACGTAAGGTTTCTGAATGGGCCATTTGCTTGGAGTATTTTGCATAGTGTCTCAATTGTATTCAGGTTGTTGGACCACTGCAATAAAGCTTCTGTTCTCAAGCATGCAATTATTTTCTAAGAGACATCAATTCCCTGAAGAACAGGGGGAAAATTAAGCTCTAAACAATCCATTAAACAGGAACCTCACTTGCAGTCAGTTTTGAAGCCTGGAGAGGTCTGAAGCTATTCTGTTTACCATGAGAAAGGGAATATCAGAAAGAGAGCAGGTAAGATATGGGTTTAAAGCTACCACAGTTTCTCTCAAAAAATCAGTGCAAAGAGGTCAGCATGCACCACTATGCATTTTAAGTGACACTGTATATTTCTGTGCCCGTTTCTTAGGGAAGATCATACTTCTCACTTGCAGAGAACAGTAAAGCTTTATTCCAAGGCCCGGTCACCTAAGGTTGCTACAAATCTGGCTTCTAATTTAAACTTTATTAAACATCTCTTAAGAGCCTGATCAGAACATGACAGCTGTTAATTTTTAAAACCCATCTCCTGGAAGTGTTATATTGAATTAAAGGCTTAGATGTAATAGGAATTTCACTATTCAAATACATGTTCAGAGAACACACCACAGCTACTTGAACCAGTAAAGAACTACATAAACACATGCTAGACTTCCTCCCTCGCCAACTGATACACCACATGGTGATTGAGGTCTAGTCGTCCCTAAATAAGAAACTGCACTCACATGACACAACCCCTGTACATGGAGTGTACAGCCAGTGAGTTTCATCTGTTTAAATCCAGTGTCTCTGTGTTTTTGTATAGGCCTTTCTCACCATGCCACCCCCACCATCTGTGCTCCCACATTCATCCACGCTCATCTAAATGCACAACTTCATTTTCCTATATTTAAGTGCTGGCATCTCCCCAGGTTCTTCCCAGCCATTCTCAAATAAGCCAAGATAGCAACTCCTCTGTAACTTCTAGGAAAACACTCCCCAAAACACTATCTTGCAAAATAACTTTTCCTTATAATATCAATGAGAATTACTGCTGTAAATTGAGCATTTATTACTACCGGGAGGCAAAAGAAAGAAAATATGGCCTGAAGCAAAGCCCTGCAACCCAGTGGTATGGTCTAAAATAAGTAGACATCCTACACAAGCAGTATAAGAGGAAAGCCAGATATTTAAACTATGCAGAAGGTCAGAGATTAGCAGCCACTCAGCAACAAGCAAGGCACTTTCTGTAAGATCATCTGGAGCTGCTGTCACAGGGAGCAGCATCAAGCCTTCCCAATAACAAGTATGGAGTTTGATGGTAGTCATCAGCATTAGGAATCACTGAATAAAGAAGTCTGAAAGCTACAACTGCACAACAGTGAATTCCTACCTCCTGACTAGAGGCTGGCTGGTGCAAATTCAAAACATAAACAAGAAAGTCTTTCTTCCCTGGCAATCCTAATATGAAGGTTTATGATAATATATACATTCCTGCAAGTGAGAACAGATCTGCCTTGAGCTCTCCTAGACCCACCTTCATTGCAGGAGTCTATCCCATACCACAGGACTCTTCCAAGTAGATTTTGGCCCAACCAGCCAAAGTTGTGCCTCTTGAAGTCCAGGGCTGTAATCCCAATTTTTGTATTGCTTCTCCTCTCAAGGATCCTCAACTTCACCATCTCATGGTCACTATAGTCAAGACTTCCCCATTACCTTCAGATCTCCAACCAGTTCTTCATTGTTTGTGAGGTCCAGCACATGTCCTCTCTTCTAGTCCTCAACCACCTGTGTTAAAGTTACCATGAATGTATTCCACAATCCTTTTGAATTCTTTGTGCTCTCCTGTGCTGTCCCTCCAGCAGACACTGATGTGGTTAAAGCCCCATCATGAAGACAGGGGTCTGTGAATGTGAGGTTTCTGAAGAAGGCCTTTTCTTCCTGATCAAGTGGTCCATAGCAGACATCTACCACGAAGTCTCCCATATTGGTGGTCCTCCTAATATTGACCCAAAGTTCTCGACTGGATCATCAATCGACCCAAGAGAGAGCAAGAAACACCCTATTCCCCTCCCACAGCTATTCACCTTTGTCTTGTACCACCTAACCCCCAAGAGTTGCATTTCACTGCCATGCTACTGCTGCTATAGCAAGAGCACCCTGTGCCCTTGCCAACTGAGGTAGAAAATTCTTTTCTAGAGTTCTGCAACTTTCCCTTTCCCAGTAAATTCAGTAAGGTTTTAAGTAGCAGGTAAGTTGTTTAGGAGCCATGACTACTTTGACTGCAACAAGAATCCTCCTCATCTTCTGCTGTTAAGTGAGGATCTCCAAACGTGCCACAATCCCCTGCTCTGTTTACACACACATAAAACTTACAGCATTTTAAGAAGCCTCAGCTTGTCAGTGCTGTGATTTAGCTGACATTTTTAAGGCATTCCTGTAGAACAGTTCCCAGAGTCAAGTGACAGCAATCCTCTCCTCTCACAGATGAGACCATAGCAGCAGCTTTCAAAGCACCAAACTATCCCACAAGCTGGACCCAGACTGTCAGCACTCCTGCAACAGGAACCACATTATATCCAGCTTTTTGTGGGAATATAAAGAACTTCACAGGATTAGGAGACAAAGAGTTCTGCATGTTAGAAAAGGAGCTTTTCTGAAAGCTTGGTGCCTAATACATTTCTACAAATACTTCCATTATCTTCTATAGTTATAATTCACTAGAAAAGGAACTTCACAGAAAAGACAGGCAAAAGACAGGCATAATTGTTTTACTTTCAATCTAACAAGTCACTTGAGAATGTTTTATTTCTAAAACAAAGCCTGATTAATATAAACCTACAAAAAGTTTAGGCCTGTGGTTTTTTATACACATAACCTGAATGATGTTTAAGACAGACATTAAAAACACCTGAAAAGGAGACCTGCAAATTTAATGAAATTAAATAGAGATTTCAAATCACTATCTATAGCAACTGTACAGTCAAATACAATTATTCCCTATAATTTTACCATACCTAATTAATATAATAAAGGATTCTTGTAAAAGCCTCTTTGAAAAAAGTACGTATGCTAAAATAAGCCCTCTGCAAATTAAACCCTGCCATTTGACAACCAGTTCTCTTTCCTCCAATATGACTGGCAAAGCTGAGGTTACTGAAGTTACCAAAGCAAAATTCCATCTATTTGTTCCATCTTGCATATAGACTGCTGTGTTTTAGTCACCTTTTTATTGAATCTATATCAACTTATATTTTAAGCAAAAAAATGTTTAAAACGTTCACTAATATCATTAGTATTTCAGTCCTAATTATTATATTGCTGTTTAGGCTTTTGTGTTGATATGCTGGTTTGTTCTGTTCCTGCAGGGTTTAGGTGTGTATCTCCATTCTGGAAAAGTGAAGATGCATCTTCTATTAAGGAAATTTGAGTGCTTTTTTAATTGTATTCCATGTCAGACACTAAAATGCACTCCAGTCAGTAGACAAGAGTCACACACATGAACCTGGGGAACTACACCACCTGCAATTAAAAAATATCACATCTTGACTGCAGAGGCTGGAAGTTCAGCTAGTGAAACAAGCAGAGACATAAAACTGTATTTTCAATATCAAAACAAATTATTAAATAGAAGTACCAATTTTGCTTCTGATATTACTGTTAGCTAATAGAACTTAGCTCATATATATATTTAATACATTGAATAAATTTGGTAATTTCACAAAATTCAAAATCATTACTTATTTCAAATGCAAATACTTGACTTGACTCCCCTCAAAAATAGTTTTAGATGCACATTTTGAGGTACTTTAGAAATAGATAGTATGTGCATCTAACAGTATACCAAGACATTATTAAGACAGGGTGACTAACAAAAATTAGTTATTTCAAAGATGGTAATGGGAAAACACATTTACTTCAGTCTCCTTTTGTAAAGTGTTGCTACCCTCCTTGAGGATAAAGGCAGGGCCAGCAGCTGGGTAGGAGGCACACACACTTTTGCATGGCCTTGAGATGAGACACACTCACAGCTGTTGTCGAAGGAGGCCCCAGGCTGTTGCACACCTTTCAGCGCAGTGTTAAGATTTTGATCAGTTAAAATTAGGTAGAAGGAGGGAAGAAAACCCAAAAAACAAACCACCACAAAAACCCCTGAAACACTTGGGTGTGAGGCAGAAACCCAATCCAGTGGGATACACACAGGGGAGCAGGAGCTCATCAGCCTGTCCATCCTCTTCCCACAGCAGATACTCATTCCACTAAGTGGATACACAACTTCCTCCAAGATGGTTTCAAGCTCATGAACAAAAACCAAATCATTAACAAAAGTATCATTTGCAACAAAAGCCTCGTTAGGTGTAATCCAACTCTACTTTGTCCAAACCAAGCCACAACCTTGGCAATCAAGACTTTTATTTTGAACCTGAACTATTTTACTAACTACTGCTATCCTGTAAACCAAGGGTACAAAGGCATCATAATGGCAGAAGCTCCTTTAACTGAAAAGCAGACTAGCTGTTTTTTAGGCATGGGAATGCCATATTATCACCATGTGACACAATTATAAAAAATATGAATGAAGTACAGGCATGTGTTTCCCATCCCAGACCTTCAGTCATAGACTTTTGATGAGTTATGTATGCACTGGAGCAAAATGCTGAACATGGGAGGAGAAGGAATCACACCACAAAAGAATTTTAAGAACAGGTTAACACATTTTTGACAGACAGTTGTCTAGGTATGACTGATCCTGCCTGCCTTTGGTCTCATCACTAGATAAAGAAACTTTTTGTAAAAGCAGTCATAAAAGACCAGGTGAAGGCACCAGCACTTTCAGTCTAACCTAATTTAAAAAAATAAGTTAGGGCTATAAATCACTTTTGATCTAGAGTGATAACTTCTTATTTGTCTTGAACATATGAGCTCATATGAGTGTGAAATCTGATGCTTCATGAATCACTACCTCTTGAGTGACATGAAAGACTGTTGACTGCAAGATACTGTGCACGTAAACATGGAGGTGAAATCCAGCACTTGGATGGAAACATTTTGTACTTTCCTACATTTCATAAACATACTCTCTAAAGAATCTGACCAATAAAAATATCAAGTCACTGCCATTTTATACTGTTCAGAATAAATGACTGAATTACAAGTGTCCTTTCAACCTTCAGCAGAAAAAAACAGGATTTGTGGAGGTACTAGTTTTCAGAACTACATTTTCCAAAATCACACAAATTTGGGAGGGTTTGAGGGGTTTCTGTGAGAGGCTTTTTGGCTGTTTTTTTTGTTTAAAGCAAATACAGCAAATGAAGACAAGTTTGCTTCTTCTCCTGTTAGTATCATGGCATGAAATGATTCATCATTTTCCATTATGTTCACATGTCCAACAAAACTTTCAAAAGACAGACAAGTCGATCAGGCTGCGACAGTTGAAGATCCTTTTTGTTCCCTCAGGAAAGGGCAATAAGATCTCAAACTAGTTGACTGACCTCCTCCTCCCTACATCTTCTCTCAAAGTACTAGATTTTCTGTTTTTCTCTACCCTGATCTCTTCCACCCTGAAAAACAGGGAAAGTGATCTAGGAAAGGCAATGGAAACACAACACCACCCCAGAAAAGGGACCAAGGAGCAATGGAAGAGAACCTGAAGAGTAAGATTGGTTGTCAGGCAGGATGACAGTTTTGGCAATGACAACTTCCTGAAACAAGGACCAAAACCATATTCAAGACTGTAATGGTAGATGACACCAGCTGCTATATGCACAGAATAGATGGGAAATAAATGTTAAAAAACTTGGAAGGACATAAATCCATTCAGCAGCAGCACCACTACAGTGACACTGGCAAGCTCTTTACCTAAACATCATCTTTCAGTTCAACTCAGACACTGACTTCATAAAATGTTTTACAGCAAGTCTTTAAGATCTGATCATTTAAACCTTTAAAATTAGAAAGAATTTTCTCAAAACTTCTACAAAGACAGCAAGTCAAGTCCCATGCTTGTTCTCAAAAGCCAAAACAGAACTTCTGGTGCTTCAGGCCAATGTATAAGCTCTGTAGGGTAAAACCAGGCCTAAGGTTACATTTGCCCAGCTGAGAGCAAACAGACCCATGTTTGTCTGTCCAGGGCTCAGTTCAGAAGAAGCCATGTCACCGCAATGCTTTCACACTCTGCCTGCCAGCAGTTTTGTTTTCACAGAGATCTGTGACTAACAGAGCCTCCAAAACAGTACGGTCTTCCAGCCTATGAGCTCAGGGCAGCTGAAGATATCTTCACCCACTGTCTGCAGACATTCCCTCATCCCCAGAAGTAAAAGGGTTCTTGAAAGACATCAGGAAAGCCAAACAAAAGTTACAAGCAGAAACTGGTAAGAGACAGTCAAAAACTAACTTCTATGACCAGAGACACAAGACACCTGTTGACAAAGCTCCAAAGTCAATGTTGATTTTGCACCCTGAAGGCACCACCAGACTCTCTGAAAGCTGTTAACACTGTTTTTAAAAATATGTCTAACTGGAAAAGATGAAAGAGCGAGCAAGATCTGAAAGATACCAGGTTGAAAATCTATTATTGTCGTTATCACCAGCTCAACAGCCTGTGCAGCTGTAATGGGGGGAAGAAGAGAGGGGGCAGAACACCCTCTCCTTTTAAAGGGGTGGGCAGGAAATGAAGATACTGTTCTAAGGCTTTTAGGCAGAGTTCTTTCAAAAGTAAAAAGGATAAATACTTCAAGAACAAAAGGTGTAAGTTAAAAGCTTCACCAGTCTGTTCTTGCCCAGTATGTTCTGTTCAATGCCACAGCACAACAGACAGCTTCAGAGATCACCTCTCAGTGACCTTTTGTGTCCATCTTCAGCCAGCCCAGCCAGCCCTCACAAGTCACCAAAATACACAGCAGCTCAAGCGTCAAGAGGAACATCTTAGCAATGGTTAGCCATCGAATCTTCCTCTGACAGCCAGAAAACGTTATTGTTCTGTTAGTAAATTGTTCAATTTAAAACCTGTGGTTTTGTCTTACTTGTGTTGTGGTAAACGATCATACAAGTGCTGCACTTCTTTCAATTTATCTTATTTATGAACTAGACACATGTCCACTAAAATCTGGTTTTAATACTCAAAGGAGAACTAAGATGTTCAGAACCCAATATTCACATAGAGACAGAAAACTAATGTAATCATATTTATGCAGGAATGCTAAGAGCACAAAAATAAGAAACATTTAACTCACCCATGACAGTCCCATACCAGGAACATTCTAGTACAAACATATCCATTAATTTATCTCCATGGAGTTTTCAGCTAATGGAAAAGTTATTTCAGAATTAAAGCTTTTAAGTGATATAAAAACTTGCAGCATACATTTACCTACATGCTATAGACTATGCACTTATTCCAAGTGGCACAGGAAAGTTCTGAGAAGTGAACTCATGTGAATACTTAGGTTGACAGCAAAACACAGACTAATTTCCTTCTGAAGTTGATGTAAAGCACTCTAACAAGACAAGTTACTTCGTGAAAATGCTCTGGAGAGAGAATATATAACCTTTTAAAATGTTCAAGACATCACTGTTATAAATTTTCTTCTCAGTTCTTCTAATTATCTCTTGCATCTTTTTCCCATTTGTATCTTCACTGATTTAACTTGGGAAGTTCCATTTTTTACTTTTTCATGCCTTGTGTTTGAAGTTATGCCCTATAACTATAACTACTTGGAAGGCAATTGTCTGAAGAATTTACTCATGGAGGGCAAACGTCAAGAAGTTTTTTAAAGCTTTTAGTGGACTTAATCTACAAAGACCAGATTTAAAAAGAAGTTAAGATTTAACCAACTGATATCCAGGGTAAAGAAATGGAGTTCTCATAAAAATTCTGAAGTAAGCTAAGCAGTAGGTTATATCATTAAGCATGAAAATTGAGTTCTCTATATTTGACTAAGATTAATGCAACCAATATTTTATTTTTAAAGTAATTAAAAGTCAGAACACTTGCACTCAGAAGTTACAATTAGTACATTTTGTCCTTCCACATTCAAAGCTGCACTAAGCAGCATTTCTTAAATGTAACATGGTTCAGTCATAAAGTAGTCTACTCACTGCTGAAATAAGGCTGTGAGCCTAGATTGTTTCATTCTATTCCACCACCCTCCTTTAAGAGAAAATTAAAGTCTATTTCAAATAAGTTGCCTGCCCACTTCCATTGTGCATTTGTTAAGACTTGGAATAAAGCTAAACTTTAATGCTATAGTTTGGAGACCTGATACAAATAGTGCCAACCATGTTTCACATGTTATCCATGGGCATATTGCAGCTATTTTGTTTCTTTTTATTGATATACTAAATACTACATGTTTAGAGACATCAAGAAGACTAAGGGAACATAAAATAGTGCCAGAAAGCTGCAGTTACCCCAGGTACACTGTTGTTGTTTGGATACTACCAACACAACACCACTGAATTCAGCTACCTGAAAGGAACACCCAGGTTCTCTGAGGTGCAGGCTGGTAGGACAGCAGGCAACAGACTGAAGTTGCAATAAGAGACTTCCAATTAGATATTAGGGAAAAGTTGCAGTGACCGTAATTAAACATTGTAACACATTACCCAGAGAGACCAGAAGTGCTTACCCAAAACTCAACTGCACAAATTCTATGCAAGCTGATGCAAGTTGGTCCTGAAATGGGTTGGGCCAAATGAGTTCCACAGGCTCCTTCTAACAGAAAATTACTTTGATTTTGCAACATTTGCCCAATGCCCATTTTGTAAATGAACTGATAGTGGCAGGACCTTGATTTAATCTGATGTTGCATGCAAGACCTTGTTCAAAAATCTTAAGATTTTGTCAAAGACCCTCTCTCATGGGACCAATAGCATACCAAAACTCAACATCCCTGCCAGAGCAACAAGACTCAAGAACTCCATCACAGCTAGCTTCAGTTCAAAATAAGATGATAAAATAGAAGTCAGAATGCTAAAGAGATACAAAGTTGGCACTAAGAAGGATCAGATCCTTACAGGTAGTATACAGGGAAAGTCAGAACACTATATGGATATACCAGGTAGTAAGAAATGCTTGAAACAGCAAAAGAAAACAAGAAGAACTAAGAGAATACTGGAAACAAGAAGACAGCCTTCACAAGCAAAAGGTAGGAAGAACAGTCAGTTCTTACTCACTGGAATAGGCTGGCCAGTGCTGTTTCACAGACATCTGTGCCCTTTGTTACATCCATTCATAAATGACCTGTAAATTAGCTCATGAAATTTAAGTTGGCCATCATTATTATAAGCACAAGCATTTGCAGAAGTTGTTTACAAGACTGAGTGATTGGACTATAAATTTGCAAATTAAACTCAGTACAAGTAGGCAATACATGCATGAACACAATACTGCAAACTAACAAGTTTCGAGCTTGCTAGTGACGAAAGAGCAAGATACTCTTAAGAGTAAGGGGTGAATATATAGTTTCATGCTATGAAGAAAAGGGGTGAACACAAAGCAGTGTACCACTGTAAAAAGCTAGAGTACATTCACACATTGACTTCTGCATGAGGCTTTGCCATGCCTCCCATTCTCTCCTCCTCACTTCATCAAATTGGGAGGAATAAAGGTCTGAAAGTCCGTGCTCTTTTCAGTTCAGTTTGTTATTAGGGTTATGTTGCAGCTGATCAGACTGGGAATTTACAGCCTGAAACAGTGTAAGCTGTAAATGAGAGTGCAGCACAAATCCATGTAGAGACAGCTAAGGGTCCAACACTGGAATAATACTGGGGAGCCATTTAGGGTAGAAGATGCCGATCCTAATGAAAACACATTCATACTTTATCCCAGAAATGATCCCAGATTAGCCTATTCTCTGCACTATGTCCAATCCAGTGAGCATATTAACAATTAAGCAGCCACAAACTGGCTCTCCTAGCAGTTCAGCTTGTTCTCCATTCCACTTTTACTAAGCAGGACAGATGTCAAACCTATGTATCAGCCCTGGTTTTAATACTCTAGCATTCTGGGATAGCTGTGTTTGGTTACAGCACTCCCTCACAGTCAGAAGAGTCATCCCATATGTCATACTCCCTGCCTTCACTAGGTACATGGAGAGGAAAAATACATTTTAGACCCAGCTCTAGAATGTGTGGCATTCCCTAAATGACAATCTGTCCCCCAAATATCTCCTGCCAACCTTCACCTTACATTCATGTTTCTAACAGGTACAGTCATTATTATACATGGAGGTCACTGATTCCCTCCCAGCTTAGCTGCCAGCCTCTCCCCCCATAACTCAGAATAAACTTGCAAAGACTCTAGTGCTAGAAATTCTGCAAGGAGGCATGATCTCCCACACCAGAATGCCATCAGGCTAGAAAGAACTTTAACAAGCATGACTATATTCTTATGGGGTCATGCTGTTGAACTCTCCAGTGCCCACCTACTGTGTAGCACAGCTTTTCATCACCTTTCTGACCATTTGCCATGAGCTAGCAAATCTTTGCTTACCTGAATGAAAGTAGCACCCTCTACTGCTGCCTTCAGGTCTGTACAAACGCTAATGAGAGCCAACTGCTGCTCCGCACTCAAAGCTCCTTTCAAGACTCCCGACTTCTCCATCTCTTTCATTTGTTTGCTGACAGAAAAAACATAGACACATTTAAACACGTTATCATTGTTCAGCCACCATCAATTTTTTAAAAAACCTTCTTAACAAACCATGTTCTACACTATTTGTTATGCCACTGCTCACATCTCTATTCAAAAATATAAAGGTTCATTGCAGTAATTTCTCCTTCCTCCCCCATCTTATCAAAGGTTTTTCTTCTCTTCAAGCACAGACAGCTCCAAGATCTACACCTAGATGTCAGATGGTCACCACTTCAAATTTGTTTTAACTGGTGCACAATCAGCGAGAGGTTTTTTTTGGCTCATATTTAATGGCAAGCAAGGTCCCTTTTATAAACTTCATCTCGTTTTACAAACAGCTCTTTTGCCACAAAGCCTCACTGTAGGAAAACCTCTTTACTAGTATAGAAATAAATAAATATATTCGATACAGGCAAGAGTCCTTCATAAAAACCAAACCTACATTTTGATGTTTTTTTAATGACTACAGAACAAATGTTGAAAATTTTAAATAGTTACTAAACTTGAAATGAATGCTCAAGTACACACCCTGGCTGGGACTGGACATGCCACTTCTTCAGAAAAGGTCTCTATAGTTTGAAGCCCTCAAACATCCAGAACAAGTAAGCCATTTTTCAAAACCGTTATAAACTGCTTAGAAGAACAATGGCCACAGAAATTAGGTGGGATTAATCTGTCTGATCACAATCAACTTAAAGCTCCTTGATGTAGTCTTTATCATGGTTAAATCAGTTCAGTTTTCATCAGTTTCAAGACAGAACTCCTCTGAGCTGTTGGTTATTATTCAGCAAAAACTGCTCATCCTCATGAATACGTGGGGAAATTAACCTAATGAATAGCAGCAGGAAAAAGAAAAAATCCTTTATTCTTCCTACCAACTTAATTAAGGACATGGCAAATAGATGGCTGAAAAGCACAGACTTCTACTTCTTAAGCAATTTATGGCAAAGAATAGGAAACAGGGATCTTCAGCTCCCTTTCCCTAGGTCACAGGGAATATACAGCATGCTGGACAGAAACTTCATCCAACACTTAAGGCTTCTAGCACTAAAGGTGCCAGTGCTTCATCTGAAAAGAAACAGGTGCCCTAAGCTACAGAATCCAAACTTCTGGCTCCCTCACACCTTGTGAGGCAAGATGAATAATTCAAAAGGTCTTTACTATCCATTCATTAGAACTTCATTTCCCAGGTGCTTTTACCCAGTAAAACACATACAAAACAAAAGTTACATTTTAGGAGATCCTATCAGAATTACTTCCTTCTTTGAAGAAGAGGGTGAAGTTCTTGTTCATTTTCATTGCAATACTACATTTGTCTTATCCTCCTAGGTTCTCCAAAATTACAGTACATGGCTGGTGTCTAAGGGATTCAAAAAAGCTGGAGTCATAGACTAAGTGATCCAGCTTCTATTTTTCTTCCCCTTGCAGCACCCATCTCCTCTTTCATATCTTCCCTTCTGTGCCAGTGATAACCATTCTGCATTTCTGCTTTTCTGTCACAAATCACTAACAATACACTGTGCACTCAGAATATAATTTCTTAGTTAACCTTCAAAACTACCACCTTCATCTTTGGAATTTGAGGCTGGACTGATTTTTTTAATTCCTAAACAAAGAGCATTCCTATTAACATAACCAATCTTCATGTTAGCCATGCATTTAAGTCAGTTAAAACATGGAGTAGGAAATGTATGCATTACTTCAGTTTTGGCTTTCCCTCCTGGGAAATTTTTTGCACTCTTTGTCAATCTACTTGTAGCCATTCTGGTTGCTTTGTTCCACAAACAAATTTTAGTCTTTCAAGCACTAAGTCACCATTATATTCCCATGGGGTATTAGATTGCTGCAGAACTGTGGGAAACCAGTGTTCCCTGATACTTACCACACATAAGACACAAAGGTTTGTACATAGAGCAGTGCACCACTGACCTCTACTGGATGACTTTGTAATGAAGACAGCCTAAACTTTTTTGGGGTAAATTTGTGGTCCCTAGGATGACCCTAGACTGCGATCACCGCAGCCATATCCACAGCTTCACTCTGCAGCTGGATTGTATGTGCAGCGCAGAGTTTCACCTGTAAGGTCTTTGAAGAATGAAGAATTCACATCAATGAGAAAATACTATTTCCTTTCTGAGCTTATGCTTCATCTACCTCCAGAGTTTTACTGTTGTACCTGTCTGCCTGTGTCAGCACTGTTCTGGGAACTGGGCTAGTATTTGCTTCAGGATAAGGTATCCAATCTACAGGAACACTCCCAATCACATAAAATGCTTCTGCTTACAAACCCTACTCTAAAAGTCTTTACAGAAGGACCCTGAAAACAATGCCAACACTTAACTCATCTTCTTCACATCCCACTTGCTTCACCTTTATCCACAGCCACTACTGGGCACTTATATTCAGCACACACAGTTGCAACCAGCAAATACTTACTAGAAATAAGGCTGCTTAATCACAACCACACTGCTCACACTAACAAGAGGGGAAGGAAGAGAAGAAAACACCAGCCCTGTTCTTCACAAGTTCAGCCAGCTGCTGTTGCCCAGAGATTAGAACTATTCAACAGTCAGTGGTGTCTGATAAATGAGAGGGTAGTTGGCACGGTGAGAACAAACCAAAACATCACTCATCTTTAGCCTGAGACAGAACACACCAAGTAGGTTTTGTGTAGCCAAGCTTGAAAGCTTTCAGGAAAGGAGATTTTACTGACTCCTTGGACAACCTGTTACTCTGCATACCAGGCAAATGTGAGCACTGTAACTGTTCTCAAAACACAACTTTAGTCATTACATAAATCACCCTTACTGAAATAATTTGTTCCAGCTGCCATGGGCACTGGCTACCACACAGGAATGAGGTGAAAAAACATTTCCTTTTGGAGGTATTTTCAACTCAGTCAGACAGAACAGTCAGACAGAACCTTTTAAAGAAGGACTCTATCCCCTTCCAAAGCCTATCAATATGTTCTCTAGTTAGTTCTGCAAGTGAAGCAGTTTTACCCAGCTAGTTAATTGCACTTTTGGGCATGGTGGGTGGGCAGAGATAAAATCAAAAGGTAGAACCAAGCCTACAATTTAGCACAAGCTCGATGTGCCAGCACCAGGCACTCAATATCAAACTGTGTTCTGAAAAGAATCATCTATTTAGAAGATGATTCTCCCCTTAAAGGAGATAGATAAAACTATCAAAGAAGACCTAAGCCAAGCTGTATTTTGCCCTTGATATATACAGTACCAATACAACAAAGCAATCCATAATACAGACTGGAAGACCAAGCCAGCAAGCTTGGTAATTAATCGGTCTATATCAGCAGAATAATAATATTTAAAACAATAGCAGAGTAAAAAGAAAAGTTAGAAAAATTTATGTATTACAAGAATAATAATTTTATTTTTGGCAGAGGGGCATGCACTAAAGCATTTCTGAATCCTATGTTTTAGGACTACTTTCAGGAATAGGACACTTTTTTTTCTAATTCTCATTATTTCAAAATTAAGCAACCTTGCATTCAAACCAGAATCACACCGATGCAGAAAAAAAGCACGCGGGATATGAAAAATTACATTTCCCAAGGCAGGCTACTAGAGCATGCATTCAGTAAGTCCAGTGTGGTATAAGGGTGTTCACTAGTTTGTCTCTTCATCAGAACAAAAGGTTGTTCCATTAGAGCAGACCCTGAGATGTTCTGAATTTATATAAAAGGCAATGGCTTCTGGGTTAATGGACTAAAAGGCAACAACATAGAATAATTAAGTATAATTTCTGCCATCAAAGAAGTAACATCTCCTTTTAGAAGTAAAGTGAGTGTTGCTTACTACTCAAACCCCATTTTATTTGGAAAAGGGAAACTACAAATAGTTATCTGCACACTTCAGTTTCTCCCCAGTAAGTCATACCTCCATACAGTAGAAGTTTGTGGACTGCAGACTAGAGTGGAATAAATATGTTCCAATACTAAAACAAAATAAACCACAAAACCCCAAGCCTAAAATCTTCTCTAAAACTATTTGCTATTTGGAGGGAAAAAGGAAAGCAAATTATATCAGGTTCAGAGAACCAGTCACCAGCTGGCTCTATCAGACAGACATTCCCTTGCTGCTCTCCTGTTAGCATGCATTACCTGCTCAAGCTCCAGCTCTTACAGAAGTATCACATCAGTAAATCACTGTGATTTACTGCAGGTTGTGTGCTATGAAATGAGTGCAAAGAAGTTTGTATCTATCAAGATATGATCAATCATTAAAGCAGTGGTTGAAGAAACTGTGTAGCTTTGTATTCTTGTCATGAAAACTATGTTTTCCTGAAACTAGGCTTTTTAACTGGTGTTACAGTAGCCAAAATACACAAGTTAATTATAAGTTAAGATCATCTTATGTAAGAGGCAAAATCTGCCTTGAACTCAACTGAACTTGCCTTGAACCTATCAATGACTTGGATGAAGGGGCATGTGCCTCCTCAGCAAGTTCACCAATGACACTGAACTGGGAGGAGTGGCCCCAAATGTCTGTGCAGCCCTTCAGAAGGACTTTGACAGGTTGGAGTGAAGGGCAGAGAGGAACTGTCTGGAATTCAACAAAGGCAAATGCAGAGTTCTACACCTGGGGAGGAATAACCCCAGGCACCAGCACAGGCTGGGGGTGACCTGCTGGAAAGCAGCTCTGTGGAGAAGGACCTGGGGGTCCTGGTGGACACCAAGCTGTCCATGAGCCAGCAGTGTCCTCGTGGCCAAGAGGGCCAGTGGGATCCTGGGATGAAGAGCAGTGCCAGCAGGCAGAGGGAGGAGATCCTGCTCTGGATGTCTCCTCTGTCCTGGTGAGGCACATCTGGAATGCTGCATCCAGGTCTGGGCTCCTCAGTACAAGAAAGACACAGAGCTCCCAGAGGGGGTCCAGCAGAGGGTTATGAGGATGATTATAGTTCCAGAGCATCTCTCCCACAAGGAAAGGCTGATGGAGTTGGGCCTGTTCAACCTTGAGAAGAGACAACATAGGGGACCCCAACAATGTCCATAAGCATCTTAAAGGAGGATGTCCAGAAATGGATTCAGGCTCTTCTCAGTGGTGCCAAGCAATAGGACAAGAGACAACAGGCAGAAATTGGAATACAGCAAGTTACACCTGAACAAGAGGAAGAGCTTCTTTACTGTTAGGTTAACTAAACACTGGAACAGCTTGCCCAGAAAGATTGTAGGGTCTCTTTCCTGGAGCCATCCAAAAGCTGTCTGAATACAAGGAGCTTTAGAAAACCCTGCTTGAGCAGGGAGGTAGGACTAGATGACCTTCAGTACTCCCTTCCAACACTACCTGTTTGGTGATTCTGTGAACTCCTGCAGGAGAACACACACAGGCACACAACAGTACAAACTCACTTAAATAGCACTCTATCCTATTACACATGACACTCTATGCCTCATGTTTCCAAGCTGAAAACCTTGGAAGGCTAACATCCTCATGCTGCTATAAGAAAAAATATGGGGCTTTAGTAATGAACACCACAAAGCTGCCACCCAATAATCCAGAGTCTCATTGTGGCTACAACTATGACAGCGACTCTGAAAAACCCCAAAAGTTTGTGTCATCTACGTGATGCAACAGGGATGTTTGGTCTAACATCTACCTGGAAAGAAAAAAAAGAGGAGATAGGCTTGATGACAGAAGAGTGGGAAAGTCTTTTTTAGCAGATCTCAATAGACATCACATACTGTTTAACTTCTGAACTCTAACAACTGAATTGATCTACAAGGGGTTTCTGAAGTCATTCCTGTTTGCTTTAAGGCTTTTTACAGAAAGCAATTAGGATGCAGCACACCACAACTTTTTTTCAGGTGTGCCTTACACCCCATAGAGCCGACACACAAGCTGACATCATGTCAGTCCAAGGCATCATGAAGGGAGAGCTGATGCATTTAGGTTGATGCTAACTGTGAAGTCATCTGAAGTCCAGCATTAAATGCCAATACAACAACATAAGGTTGTGCACAGAACCACTTTATAAATATACTTTCACCTTCACTCACAGGCAGATAAAAGTTGTATTTTCAGGCCCAGCAAGAAGAGGATGCATAGGACCAAGCAGACATGTTCCTTCTAACACAAGAATTAGGGGTCAATTAAAGTAATTTAGGAGCCAGGTTGAAAACAAACACAAGGGAACAGCTCTTCACACAATGAGCAGTAAATTTGCAGAACACAAAGTCCTTTGGTAAGGAGGCCACAGAAGGATTTATATCAGTTCAAGGGAAGGTTAGAGAAATACTTGGAAGAAATCCAGTTAAGAGTGACTGAATAGATAATTAACTTGTTGGCATTGAAGGCTGGGGGAGGGGAGCAGACAGGCAAGACTTGAACTTGTAGCTCTTGCAGTACCAAAAGCACGAGGCTTTAGCCACAGTGCCATGGGCAGCAGAAGAGGGCTGGAGGTCCCCTGGACTCAAATGGTGGGAGTGACATCAGGTTCACACCCTCACACTGGCACTCCTTCTAAAGATGCTTCCTACTTCAACTATATCTGACCAATGACACTAGCAACCTGTTCTTCTAGGACTCAAAAACACCAATTTAAGAGTTTAAAAACTAGGTATAAAATGCTAATAATTGTAGCAGGGCTTCTCAACAATCCAACTTAACCTACCTCCACTTGAAAAGGTCTTTGTTGCCTTTCTGTGGAAAAACTCTTACATTCATATATTTTAAACCTAGTCTATACATAGCCTAATGGTGGTAAGCATTATTTTTAAAAATTGAATTTAAACATAAGATCTTGAATAACTTAAAAATTAAATTTCTCTTCAGAAATGTCAGTTACACTTGGAAGTACAGATCTTCTGATCTTAACCTGTGCTTCTAAGTTAAAGCTTTCTTCAAAGCCTAAAATCTATGCTCCCTGAAATAACAAGATATGGCTATTCATTCATAATTACAAAAATCCCACAGTTTCATTCCAACCCCAGTTATTTCAAGTCAGGTTACCCACCGAATATTTTCCAGTGCAGTTGTTAGCTGCTCTTGTGCAATATCATAAAGTTTCACTCTGAAGCCTCCAGCAGCAAACACCATGGCCCAGCTGCGACCAATGAGTCCACTGAAAAAAAAAAATATATATCAGCCAATTAATAAACCAGCATTTAATAGGGGGAAGGAGATCTTGAAAGCATTGTAAAAACCAAACCAGAGCTTGGACGCTTAGATATTTGATAAAAAGATCAGTTACATATTGATGAGAAATAATCCCTCTAACATAGAAATAGTCTTTGCTGGCTATGTATAACAGGTTCTCTGAAAGCTGGAATGAAAATAACAGGGAAGAAAAAACCCAAAACAAAACAGAAAAAGGAGAGCAGAATTCAAATAGGAGGAACCATTACTTTGGGATAGTGGACTCAATCACCAACAGTTTTGTCAGCCACAATCTTAACCTGGACTTGGTTAATGCATTTATATTTAAGAGATTTAAAATAAAGAAATAAATTTAAAGATCTGTTCAGCTCCTAGACTGAAGACAGGCAGCAGTCCACTGATCCCAGAGTGCAGGACCCTGCTTCAGAAGGTGATCAGAGGTGACCCAGCAACTGAAGTCACAGGTCCTCAGCAATTCAGAAAGTATCCCAAGCACATGAAAAGGGAAAAAAAGAAATCTTAACTGAGCATGGGTTTGATACTATTTTTCCACCTAGCCACTTCTAGCACTACCTTTATTTTTAGATTAAGCACTTTATCACGCTGGATACACATAGGAACAGTCTGCCTACATCTTTTGGTGAATCATATTACTGAGCAACACATGGAGGAAATCTGTAGTAACTGACAATTTTATTATCTCTCTTAAAGAGATGCAGGTTCTAACTTCATTAGATGTGTAGCAGGCAGCAGTCTTTTCAAATGGAAGCACCAAGGCACAGTGTCACAAGCTTAAGTAACCTGAAATCACAAAAAATTAGGAAAAAAAATCCACAACAGAGACAAGATCAGAACTCAAGATCCATGATTGTTACAGTGGGGGTTTTGATAATTACATGCATTTCCTATCACTTCCAAGATCACTGTATTTGCATTATTAAACTTTAGTGATGTCTGGCAACTGAAAAATTCAAGGTCATTAGGGCATGAATAAAAGATTAAAAGGGGAACAAAAGTCAGATATAAAGTAATAGGACAGATTAGAAAAGAAGGAAGAAAAAACAGGAACATGCTCAGCCTTTGGTTTAACTATATCTTTCTAAAAAGGAACCAAACAGGAAGCTTCAGGAAATAGCAGGAATCAGTGGAAATAACTGGGACAAAAAAAGTCAAGTTTTGCATTTACTGCTGTTAAGCAGACAGTGAGGTCTCTCTCAAAACCTACCATTTAAAGGTAAACATAAACAACTTCTCTGTAGTAAGCCCAGAGCTCATCAATTCTGAGGCAAGCAACAGAACAAACTTACAGAATAGGAATGGTCAAGATTTGCTAGCTACTGCAGCCTCCTGGCTAATGAGTATTTATAAAATAAAAGCACTTGAATCACTTCAACTTGACATAAGCATATCTGAGCTACCAGTATCTTTACAAAGTAGCATAACCTTTCTAAAGTGCACTTTTAAATTAAATTTCCTTAAAACACCAAAAAATTCTTTAATACAGGTTTCTAGGATTGTGGGGGTTTTGTTTTGAACCGCAGAGCACACAAAGTAAGTTGATGGTAGGTATCAGGCCTGCACCGTTACTGCATTGTACATGACAGCATCATCACAACCTGATGTTAGCATATTTCACCCCAAGACAGTGCTTTCTGACACTTTAAGTGCTGTCATTTTGGGCTCAGTGATAAAATATTAACAACCAGATCTGCTCACACAACTTCCACAGGTGCTACCAAAACCTGCAGTAGTGCCACAGGAGCCAGAGCAGGCAAGAGCCCAACTCTCCTGACCCTTCAGGCACACCTACAGTGAACAAAATTTCCCTGAGTACCAGCAGTAGGAGCCAGTTTGGTCAGTGTCACACAGCAGCACCCAAACTCCCATCCTGAGGCTTCCAGTGGTCTTGCTGATAAAGCTGGCTCCAGCCCACACTTGTAGCACCAAGGTACAGTGGTGCACAGGAGATTGTTACTATCCTGCGCCTATTCTCTCTCCCCTCCTGACTCTTGTTCAAGTAAAGAACTTTAGGTTCAGCTCAATGAGAGGATGAAACAATGCCTTCCCACACAAGCCAGAAATACTGCTGACTTTTGTGGCAAGTCAATATTGCTTCAGGAGTGTTTAAGACCAACTTAGGAGTTTCCTGACATAGCTGACTAACAGGACGTTAAGCTGTGCTTGGATTTCTCTGCTCCTCTTGCACTTAGACACACACAAGGCATTGCAATGAAAAGGGACAGCAGTCCTTCAGACGTAAAGGGCGACTCACTTCGGTAAAGATGTTTGTTTGTTGTTTGTTTTACAGTAGCACAGAGCTGTCAGGGGCTTAAACAAAGGCACTCTAAGTAGAGGCAAGCAGGTGCATCCCCCCACTTCCCGAGATCCAGCAGCAGCGCGCCCCGGCGGCTGGGGAGAGCCCACCGCCTGCCCCGAGCCAGCACCGCGCTGTCACACCCGGCAGCCGCAGCAGTGGGGACAGCTGCGGCAGGGCTGTACCCTGCACTGAGTCCCCGAACCCCCTGCCCGCAGGCCGGACCGAGCCGGGAGAGGCGCCCGAGCCCCTTCGCACGCCGCGGGCATCCGTCCTACCGGCGCCGCGCCGGAACCTCCTCCCAGGGGCTCTGCCCCGGCCCGCGGGGGACGAGAGCGTTACCTGCCGATAATGGTAACCTGCGAGGGCTCCATGCCTGCGGCCGCCGCCACCGGGAGGGAGATGCGGGATGGGCAGCGGGATGAGACACCTCTGCCCCGAGCGGGCCCGCCCCGCCCGCGGCTCCCGCCATGTCACGGCCGCCCATTGGCTCCGCGGCCGCCCCCGCCCCGGGGCCGAGCCTGATCGGGGCCGGGGCGGGAACGGGGCGGGGACCGGGACAGGGCCGAGCCTGCCCTGGGCCGGGGCCGGGGCCGAGGCCGGGTCGGGGGCGGGTCGGGGGCGGCTCCCCCGGCCGCAGCCCCCAGGTCCCGCCCCCCCGCTCCCCGGGCACGGAGAGAAAACGTGACGTTTAATATGTTTGATTAATATTAAAAAATATATTAAAGTATAATACATCCAGGAAATACTTTTAAGTTTTCTTGTCTTTCTCAAAAAACCTAACAGTGGAAAAACAATACATTCGAACCCAGAATAAAGGTTTGATAGTTACTGATGAAGTTCAGTGAACTTTTGGCTATCATTTGAAAGTTTGTTCAGCTTCTTCTGAACAAACTTCTACTTTCCAAGAAAAAGAAATAAGGCTAACATAATAATTTGGTACATCTGCCAGCTCACTGGCACTTTGCTAATTCCAATCACATTCAACAATGAGATGGAGAAGTCAGAACGATATATTCCTAAAGGCTTCGTGAAGACTGCTCAACGGGTAGCAGATGGAAAACCAAACTATTTATCTCCTTGGCTTCCTGACCTTAACACCACCCATGTAACCTGAGATATGCCAGTAGCTGGGCAGTGTTAGTGGAACCAAGTGGCAGTAAATTGGGCCATGGGAAGATTTAAGGCAGTGGGACAGAAGAGTGTAGCTTGCTGTGCCAGTTCTGCTGCTCAGGGCTTATGTAGGCTGCCGTAGAAAGCAGCATTTTAACGTTTTAGCATGTACCAATTTTGTTCCTTTGAAGACTAATTCAAAATGGTATGACTTGGCACATGTTCTAAACACAAAGACCTTTGTATAGACAGAGCATAACTGAAGCAAACAATGCATACTTTCTTTGTGAACTCGGGTTTTTACCTCAAAGAAAAAACGGTAGTTCCTAGAACATAAAAGTAATGTCACCTGGGCTTGAGAAAAAATGGTCTTCAGAACAACTTTACCATCACTTCCATTTAGAAGTATTTATCAGTTATTTTAATACTGACTTCCTGAGACGTGTATTTATTTGACCTCCTGAGACTTGTCATCAGCAATAGACTAAGAGACAAAAGCCATTGCAGATCTACAAGTGGATTCAGAGAATTAAAAGTTCCGAGTGTTACTGCAAGGGTTTTAGAGCTAATCACAGCTGTGATAAAAACAATTACAGGGCCTTTTAGTTCTGGGGGTGAATAAAACAAGTCTATGGCAATGAAATGCGAACTATATTATTGTTATTGTTGTTATTATTGTTGTTATTATTATGATCCATATATTAATGACAAAGCCCCATAGCTCTGCATTACTTAATCAAAACTAGGGTATGACCACAGTACAAGTTTAATTTTTGTGTAATAGCAGAAGAGTTTTAGGCCCAATTCTTGCAGCGACCACAAGTTAGGGACTGTGATTCTCCTCCCTCTTCTACAATTCACATGGAAAGGATAGAAGGTGCTGTAAGCCCAGAAACATCAAAGACCATAACCAACCAATAATATGGTGAAAGGACTTGGGCTCCATTAGGAATGAAATGTAGGGCTTGTACTGGCACCAGGCATGCATTCACCAGCGTATGTATTCTTTCTTCAAAGCCAAATAGGTGTAGAGGCAGATTTTACTTGTGCTGGGAGCTGCACAGTTGATCCCTCTATGGTTTTAGTCTTTTCCTATGGAATATGCTCCTCTGCTGCCCCATGGGCAGAGCTGAAATCTGCTACTGGCCACAGAGGGGTGGATTTGCCGCAGGGGAGAAGCAGGATAGTATAAAAGGGTCGTGTAATAAGCAAGAGGAAATAACTCTCGCTAACTCTGAGCCTTGGTGACGTGTAATATGTAGGAGATGTGAATTCCCCTTGGAGAAAATAAAGGAATGGTATGCTTTTAAAATACAGAGAGTGCTAGCCTAAGCTTTTAGTGTGGAATAATAACAGAGGCATAGTTCACATTTGTTAAGTATTAGATCTGTTTAATATATCACTTGTTCACTAGAGCAACCAGCAAGTACATTTATTTGGTAATGGACTATGATCTGTTGCTACTACGTTCCTAATGGTTCATGAAGTATAATGCCTTAAAAAGATAGCTTTAATTTGTCACTTTATTGCTGTTCTGTAGAGTTCTAACTAATGGTTTGCATACTGTGTTGTAACTAGTGGTTGTATTGAAATGATATTACAATTAAAACTATAATTTTAATTATTGTTAGCAGTTCGTGCTGTTAATTTGAGTGGTCTTTCAAAGTGCAGATGGCCTGATGCAAATACTATCAATATTGTCAAAATTCTGATTCCTAAAGAAGCAATCGGAAGGAATAAGAAAGTAAACAGTAGCAAAGTAGATACTACTAAAGCACAATTCAGCAAAACTATATAGAATTATATGGTTCAGTAGTAAAAATACCTGTTAAGAAAATGATTTTCCTGTTGCAAATGCATTTCAAACCCAAACTACAACATGTGGTACAACAAAAAAGGGCACATGGTGTGATCCTTGGGGTGTCCTGTGCAGGGCCAGGAGCTGCACTTTGATGATTCTTGTGGATCCCTTCCAATTCACACATTCTACAGTTTCATATACATTACTTGTAACATATGTATCATTCATAATGAGGTTCTTCCATTCACTTTGTTTTCAAATTGTATGCTGACTAGATGCTTTAGTTCCGTGAGGAGCAGTCAAATGCAGCTTCACTGTTTCTGACAGTCGAGCTGGTTGAATGGTTTCTGCATGACAGCAGGTAATCCCAAAACCTGGTCAGTCCAGAATTCAGTACTAGAAAATTACTTTTTTAAAGATTACAGTTGGAGAAGTACATTTTCAAATCAGAAAAACAGCAATCAGTGTGTGATCAGATGAACAACTCTACTGGCAGAGCAAGGCTAAGGTACACACTAACAGCGATTACAAAAGGTACATACTAACAGCAATTATAACAGGCAGACTGTGGCCAGTAACCCCTGAACCCAAATTAGTAGGTGCTGGAATAGTTTGTCTGAGTCCTTATTTGCAAAGTTACTACAGAAAAAAGACAGATTCACCATGTATTGAAAGGCAAAGAAATTCCTATTTCAGAATATAGCTTCATGGTTTCTTTAATCTGTACTAAATTTTCACTGAATTCTCTCGATCGGGTACTTAATGTCTTGAATAGTGACTGAAGGAAAACCTCATCAGATTAGCAGTTTGCTTCAGCTGCACAAGTGTGTAATTTGATGCAGTCAGAGGAGTAATCCGAGGAATTTAGTGATAGTCGTGGTTTAATCCACCTTAAAATGATCAGGAATTTAAAGCATACAATGCTACTAGGACTAGAGTAGATACTAAATTTACTATTTTGGGTTTGTTTTTTTTTTTTTTCACTTTCTAGGTTGCCCTCTGGATTTAGCCAATAAAGACAATTACATCATCTTACACCATTACAGGCTTTCTTACTGTAGCATCATCTTGTTAGATGAAGTCTTATGATCACAACCCATGAGTAAGGCCCTGTGTTGCCACAAAGGCTCCTGAGATTTTGGGGGTTTCTGTGAAATCTTCATGTATTAAGATGTATTTATACTTCATAGCACCAGAAAAAAAGAAAACAAAAACAAAACAAAACAAAACAAAAAACCAAAAAACCCAAAAAACCAAAACTAAACCCTGTCGATTGACACAGCTTTTCAAAACATGAACCAAGTCATTGAGACTCATAATCTTGTGAGTATGTCAAAAGTAGCAGCTGGAATGCAAGGTCTCAGGACCTGGGCCAGGGCATGTTCCCAGGATGGTCAGAGTCCATCCAGGCCAGGGCCCCCTTAAGTCTGAATGTATACACCCAATTTTGGAGGGTAAGGAAGTCTGACAGTAGGAACATGGTCAGATTCCAGGGCTGCCTTGGCACCACCTCATTTACAAATCAGATGCACTGCCTCCTTGACACAGTGCCTTCTTTTCACTGCCCTAGAAATTTGGGTTGAGAACAGTGCTGGGCACCAGTATGCCAAGGTCCCCAACATGGACAAGCCGGATAGCAGAGCTAGGTCTATTACCACACAATCTATTGCTCAGGTACATATTAATGCAGTTGGGGACAATGAGAAAAATCTAAAAATCACAGGTTCAATGTATATGAGGAGTCACAAGCAGAAAAAGAGGGGCTATAAATGTACATATTTTTCTTATGCTTAAGTTTATGATTTGTGGGAAGTAATGCAGCTGAAAACTTTTCCCACCCTAAGTCTGTCATTCTGCAAACTACTTGTACTCCAGAAAATTCAGGTATAAAGACTCTCATGACCAAAGGTCGCAAGCCTCAAGTTTCTGTGTGAAAGTGGTTCATGCACGGAATGTGAACAGGTTAATGCAGGAAGTAAAAATGTCTTAATAATTCTTTATGTTATCTTTATTTCTCTTGTTGGAAGCCAGAGTAGAAAGACCTTTCACTTGTCCTCTGCGCTTATCTCGTCAGAAAGGACTTTGAGGCTGAAAGGTGAGCAGCAGAAGACTCTGACATTGCATAATGTGCACAATCCCTGACCATAAAAAGGGTGTTCTGACTGTATTGCATATTGTCTTTTGAGCTTTCTTATGCTATTGGCATAAGGCAGTAGGGGTTACAATTGGTTTCATAAAATGTTTTCTCTCTCAAAAATACTGTAGGCATGTTCAGAGATCCCTTCTCTATTCTGTTTTCCATTTAGGCATAGGAGACTTTCTCTAGAGTATAATGATTTGCCGTGGGCAAATCAACTGACACTTGTCAGGGTTTCAAAATACCAAGAGAAAGTAGTAAAGATGTCAGGAAGAATCATCTTTTTATAAGACATTAAGGATTTTTATTTTTCAAATTTAGTTTCAGAGGCTATGGCATACAGGAAGCTTTAACAACTTTTTTTTTTTTTTTTTTTAATCGAGCCTTTTAGTTTTAAGAACACATTTCTCAGCTCATTGGAAGAAAATCTGACGTTTTGGATTGCGACTGGATTGGAAACGTGTCCAGGCATTTGACGGACTTTTCCTGCCGTTTACTTGGCAGGAGGGGCCGCTCCCCGTTTCCCCGAGCGCCGAGGCCCAGCCCCCAGCCCGCCCCTCACGGCGGCACCGCCCGCCCCTCACGGCGGCACCGCCCGCCCGCCCGGGGCCCCGGCTCCGGCAGCGCCCGGCCCCGCCCGCGGCTCGCCCCGCCCGGCCGCGGTGCATGCGGGGAGCGCCGCCGTGTGCCGGGCAACGCCGCCCGGCCCTGAGCGCCGAGCGGGCCGCGGGCTTGCCGAGGGCGAGTCCCGCCCGTGCCCTGAGCCGCCCCCGCTCCGGGGCTCATTGCCGGGTCCCCGCTGGAGGAACCCGCGCCGGGAGCGGCTCGGCCGCGGGACACCGCGCACGGCGGGGAACATCCTCTTCATCCTCCCGCTGCCGAGGACCGTGCGCTGCGACCTGGCTGAGGCTTGCTTGCTGAAGGGCATGTACTTCATGTTATCGATGAAAGCAAACGTTGCCTTCCTGAGGTTTTTGTGAGAACAGGTAGCCAGGCAAAGTGAGACGCCTCAGTGTGTGCCCTCCGTGAGTGAAAAGCCACCAGGTGAAGACACCCTGTTAGACAGGGAAATATTGGTGGAGAAAGACTTTGGAACCCGGGCTTCCTTAATGCTAGCTTTTAAAACCCGTTTTAATTGAAATGGCTTCATAACTGTAGCTATGTTGATCCTAGAATGCGGAAGGGAAGCTTTAAAGCAAGATTAAATACCTTTCATTAGACTAACTACTATGGTTTGGCCTATAAAGACTAACTTTATGAGTTGTCTCAAACATGAGTTAGCTGACAGTGGAAAGATACTATTCTAGAAGTAGTAATTCAATTACTTATTATTATAATTTAGTTTCAATGATAAATACCTTTAAAACAATTTTCATAAGTGATATAAGTATAAACAAAAATATAAATCCATGAAAAGGTGCCATTTCATATTGTTTATAGGTGAGTCCTAGTTTTTATGACTAATCAAACTACTGCTTATATTTTGCATTTTAAAATATTTATATAAAACCACCAAGATAACATTTGGCATGTTACATGTTTCACAGAAAAATGATGCAAAATGTGCATCTGGCTCCTGAGAATAATGAAGATGATCTCTATTCTGGCTACAATGATTATAACCCCATGTTTGACACAGAGGTAAAATATTTGCTATTTCCCATCTTTCCCATACATAGGATTTCAACTTAGAATTTTAAGATAAGAATTTATGGGTACAATAATATACAAGTTTACAACTTCTTTGAAGTGAAGTTTACTTTATTTAGCAAGAAACATCTGAAGGTTTCAGGATCTTTTTGAATAGTTAATTCTTTGGTAGCTTTCTATTCCAAATAAGCACTTGTGCAGATCTCAACAGATCTAAGATGCTGTAATGTAAATATAAAGCATTTTTGATGTATAAAATCATAATTATTTGTAGGCACATTCAGCCTGGTGTTTCCCAGGCTGTGTGCAGCAGCAAGTTTTCTGACAAAAGAGGCTCCAGAGTGGTCAGTAGGTCTTTGGTTTCCTACTGTGCTGCTGCTGGAGGGGCTTGCATTAAAAACTGGAATCCTGCAGGTCTCTGTGCAACTGGGTAGAGCATCTGGGATGTCTTAAAGTAGCCCTGCAGAGCACTTTTGGGTAACTGCTGGTTTGGTGCAATTGGGACACTCCAGTGATGTCATTTGGTCCAAACCCACTAGCAAGACTTGGCATCTTGTGTGAAATCCCAGTACCCAGTCAATGGGAGTTGCTGCAGGACCTGAGGGACATGAGATGTTTTAATGTCTTGCATTGCAGTTGTTAATGTGAAAATTCAGAGAGAGTGTAAGTATTTGATAAGAACATTTGGATGGGAAAAGAAATTCGTGTTGTATTTTATGACTTTAGCTCTCTTTCCTCTGTGTTTTTAGAAAATAATGAGTTTTTACATTTCTTAATCTAAATAACATAAAAGATCAACAAATAATTTAACTGTAATTTATTGTCAGTAAACCCTGTTGTTCAAGTTGTTCAAACCCTGTTATCTTCAAGTATTTTGTGAAGAATTTTTGATTTTTTACCAATCTGCTACAGTAGTCTGAAGGTTGTGGAATTATGAGCTGGATGATGTGGTTTTAAAAGGGGTTAATGTTTTTATCTTTTCTAGGATTTAGAAAATGATGTAGCTTTTCAACAGGCTGCAAGAACAAGTCATGGAAGAAGACCCCCTGTAAGTACCTTTTAAAACACTGAGCATTAATGTAGATCTTACTATATAGAAACACTAATAATTGACACATACAGGTTTTAATTGGTGGGTTTTTTTTGTTTGGTTCTTTTTTTTTTTTCCCACCCAGGTGACAGCCAAAATTCCTGCTACATCAAGTCCAAGACCTCTAGCTACTGGATTTGGGGCAGGTTTTTGTTCTGTTGTATCCTTAACAAAAATGTTGTTTACAAAATATAAATGTACCATTTAATTTCATGCACAAAATGAGCCCTTCTAAATTAAGAATTTCATTCCAATGAACTGCATCTGTTAATTGGTTTTAATTTACAGTTTTGCACTTGGTCAAGGCATGGTTGCTGGTTGTTTTTATTTTCTCCTGAACCATGCTGCAAATCTGTGCTGCATAAGGCATTAGAGTCCGTGGTATTAATTGGGTTTACTTGCAGGGGGAACTGAATAGGTTGTTATTTGGGCTTGGGAAAGTTTTTTGGAAGTTAAGGTGAAATCAAGTCTTGAAGAATATGGGCTATGAAACATCTCTAGTTGAATCAGAAAAAATTGGTTGTGTTCTTAGATGTATTGATAAAATAAATCTGCACGAAATTGTAATTTAAGAGATTAATACAGTGACAGATTATATCAGCTCTACATAGAACTTTACTGAAGTATTTTATCTAAATTACTTGTTCAATTTCAAGGCAGCAATTTCAATCATTTAATAATGGAAAGTATGCTGTCTCAGATAATTTTCTATGTACTTCTTTTTAAAAGAGCTGATGGAAGTATCCAAATACATGAAAAACCTTTGTTGTGAATTTGTGATAACTGAAGCATTCAACATCTTTGTCTGCCAGGAACTGGCAGTATATTGCATATGAGTAACATAAATGGGAACTTTGCTATAAACTTATGTGAGAGTTAGCTCAATTTTAAAATTTAGTGTTGAGAAGATAGTATGTAGGCCTCTTATGCTTTGTGAATGACAATTTTAAACAACTTACTTATTTTTGTAGTCAAAGGCAACTTTAACTTCATCTATGGGACGACCCATGACAGGAACTATACAGGTAAAGCTTCCAATATTTACATTTTCTATTCATTTGGAACAATGAATTTTTCTGGTAAGTGTTAGATACTAGTATTTAGAAGTTCATTGAATTAATACATATTACTACACTTTTAATTTGTTCTTTTTTGAACATAGTACTGTCAGAAAGCATGAGGGTAGTGATGTGTGTTTTATTTGAGCACAGATTTGGAAGCAATAACAGTGTAGTAGTTTCTAACACTTACTGACATGCAATGAACAACTTATTGTTAAAATAATATATATGGAATATTTTAAATTTATGTATAAGATATGTAATTATGTCTGTATTGTCTACCACATAATTTTTACTGAGTTTATTTTAATATATCTTCTTCTTTATTTGAGGATGGGATTTCTCGACCAATGACAGCAGTGCAAGCTGCAGGTTACACTAAAGCAGCTGTGAGAGGTATGGTTTGTAGAAATCACCAGCTGCCACAGGGAGATGTTACTTTACAGTTTTCAGTACTCTGTCAATTTTTCAGGTTCTTCATTTGATCCTCTTGGCCAAGCAAGAGGTCCTGCTTCACCTCTGGAAAAGAAAAATTCAGACAGGTTTGTTTGGTTCTGCATTACATTCTTTCAAAGCATTAACAGCAACAAAAAAAGCCATGCATAGAGTTTAAAAACATCCAGGCAGTTACAAAAACCTTGATGGGCCAAACTCTGAACTTGGTGGAATAATGCCACAAACATTTGTGCATGTGTTTGGCTGCCTTTCAGGAGCACCTGATCTCAGTGATTTCTGGTTCTGACTCGCTCAGAAGTTTGGGTGTAGCTGTTGCCACACAAATGAGCTGAAGCTTGCAGACTGGTGCCAATGTTGGGGAGTTCGCTCACAAAATCCTTGAGTTTTCCAAACCAAAGTTCTGTTCCTCAAACAGCTGTACAGAAATAGGGAATCCTATTGAAATGTTTGGTTATTTAGCAGTGGAAAAAGTCTAGAAGAACTACAACTTTTTGTTATAATCTGCATTTGCAAGCAGTGCTTTAGAATTATGTATGCAAATAAAGGTTCAATTAATTGCTTTTAGTGTGATATTTCCTTTCATTAGTGTTTGATATGAAAGCTCATCTGTTGTTTTCTAGTTACTTCTCCTGAACAAATTTGATTTGTGAAATTTGCCTGTCTGTACTGTTCTTGTAAGAGGATTTATGTTTTCTTAGGTCTCTGTTCTCAAATTAAGGTGTGAATGTGATATCTTTGGACTATCTTCTCTAGGCATAGTTTCACACAATACTTTCTTTGATGAGAAAACCAGTTAGTTGTGACATGTGATATGTCATTGTGTTGTTTTATTGAGAATATGTGTAAAAGCTTAGTGTTTGCAGTTGCATTACTTTAGTGTTAATCCTTTTATTGTTATTTTTATTTTAGTTTGGAGGAGAAGATGAGGCAGTTGGAAAAAAAGGTTAATGAACTGGTTGAAGAAAGCTGTGTTGCCAATAGCTGTGGAGACTTGAAATTGGTAATTTTTCTGACTTTCACTTAATTTCTGCTGTAATTTGTATAGATAGATGTTTCAAAATTACTTGTCATCAAATGTTTAAAATTATTAAAATTATTTCAGTTCTAAATTTATTATACTCTTCTAGTCTAGTGATACTTTGCTTTGTGGGGAAAAAAGGTAGGAGCTCTATTTCTGGCATATACATTTGTTAAGATTTCAGTGTTGCAAAAATTCCCTTCTGCCTGTGTCCATTGACCTCTTCAGATGGGTCTGATGGATTAGTTGTACTGGCACAGTTCTGGATCAGGCTATCTAGCATTTGATGGTTCCTTTGAATGATCATAGTTTGCCATGGATAAGGAACATTTCCAATGGACAGTTTGAAGGTACTTGTTCTGTTATAGGGGATACTAGAGCATTGTTGTGCTGCTGAGTAGTGGCTAATTAACCAATCTATTTTGTTAGTTTTTCCTGAGCCTCTTGCATGCATGCTCAAGAATGCTCTTGATGTCAAAGGGGTTGTTTCTTATGTAAATTCTATCAGACAACTCCAGGGGTCCCATAGGATGTTTGTTTCTTACAAGTCTAGCAGAATATCCATTTTCCTGCAAAAGTCATCAAAGTTGTGAACTCATTATCTGTAAAATAGCCAAGTTTGATTTGCCTCTTATCATAAGGACTAGGAATCAAACTGTATCTTGAAGTACTTCTTCCACCACTGGCTTCCAGATAGCCACCTTGAGTAGTAGCCATTACTTTCTTAATCATTGTACCCTTGTGGAGGCACACAGGACTGCTAATGGCACTTGCTACACCCAAAGTGTTCCTTGTGCAAAGGATATTGACACCAATCTGCAGAGAATTATAATTGGGTACATAATTACACAGCTAAGCAGACTTAGATAACTGTCTGTCTGCTTACTGCTAATTAAAACCTTTCAGTGAGTTATAGTGCTTTTTTCAGGCATTTGGTGCAGTCTGTAAGCCAAAGAAAATAGACATGAGTGTATTCTCTTCATACTTGTTTTGAATGTATTTTCATCACCATGAGTCTGTAAGATTCAAGGCACTGTTAAATTCTAGTATTTTGTCTTAGGCTCTGGAGAAAGCAAAAGAAGCTGGAAGACAGGAAAGAGAATTGTTGAGACAACGTGAACAAATCGCTCCTCCAGAAAGTATCAACTTAGACCTCACTTACACAGTAAGTGCTTAGAAACCTTCAGTGACTGAAATGTTGCTAAAAAAAAAACACCTGAAGGTAAATGTCAGTGTTTCCTGAAGTGTATGTGTGTCTGTGTTGTAATGCTCCTGGCAGTGTACAGAGGGGATCCATTCATGTCATTGAGTCCATTCCCATGCAATCTCAAATGCCAGAGAAACCACGGAGTCTACATTAAGTGGAGAAGAATTTCCATGAATATATATTTCATTTATTTATTCACATGTAAAACCTGCATATCAAAATACAGCAGATGCAGACTCTGTATTTCAGAAATAAATAGCCTAGAGAGTCTAATATGCCAAGAGGAGAAAGCGAAACATGAAAGATAAGATACTGCCTTTAAATTGAACCATAAAATGACTGGGCATGTGTTACATTAAATAGGATATAATAATATTTCTGAATCTTAAAGCAGGTATCTAGATTTACACTCTGGTGTTCAAATAATAAACTCTTTTTTTCTAAGAAAAAAAGCATGCAACATTCATAAAAATGCTTGGAAGATATTTAAATTCATACTCCAATAGTGCTGTAGAGACAGTTATTAACAATTGATATATTGAATTAGGCAGAACTGGTAATTTATTTTACAATGAAGGTCAGAGTAAAGCTGTGGAAAAAATGCAGAGCTATTTTACTTGACACCAACAGAACTTCTGTTGTGAAACAGCAGTTTGGAAAAATTCTCCCCTTCTAAACTGAGTGACCATGGGCATTGGGACCATTTTCCACATGTTGAGAGTCATAAATTACACACAGCTTCTGAGAATTATCTTGTATGAATTTTTATTAATAACCTTGCATTATAATACTGTGTTTACTTAGGTCTAAGGCCCATGTAGCATAACTTTGAATGCTAGTAATTTATGTACAAAAATAAAGGAATTCTCTGTAATAAGTAGCTTTTAAATTTGTTTCCTCTATATCAATTTGCAAGAACAAAGGAACATTAAAGATGGGAGGCTTACAAGTGGTAAAGACAGTAGTTGCAAGGTAAAATTAACTTGAAATCTGTCATTCCAATTTTTATAGGTTCTCCTCAATCTGGCCAGTCAGTATGTTGCTAATGAAATGTATGCTGAAGCACTGACTACTTACCAAGTTATAGTGAAGAATAAGATGTTCAGCAATGGAGGTAGGTTGTAACCCAAAGTGAATTAAAACTGGCAGTCAGGAATTCAGAGTGAGGACTGCATCTGCATGGTGCTGATACTCAGAGAATTCAGCCCTCATGTCTGTCACTCAGACTGGATGACAGATATTCATAATCTCTGACTTGGAGAGCCAAACCACATTAAATTATACTGACTCATGAAGTCTTTTCTTTCAACAGACTAAGCTAAACATAAAGACAAATACATAATTTTCTCATGTCACACATGCTATGTGGTCTTCTCTATTACTATTTTTTTCTCTTTTGACTTGGCCTTTCCCTCCTGAAAGCTTCTTTTAGTATTTTGCATATCTCTGAGACCCCTGCAGTGGTTTTTTTCAGAGATGCTTATTTGAAGTTTCTTCCTGGAGAGCTCTATAAATAATCTCCACTTCATCCCTCAATTCAAAACCAGAATATATCTTATGTAGTTCTATTCTAGGTTTCATCACTACTTCATCTTCTCTCTCATCTTCTCTTGAGTTAAACTCAAAGAAGGCAGTTCTGTGCAGTGCAGCTTTAAAGGGACATTGCTATCCTATAGTGCAGACAAATTTATTAAGGTGGTGTTCTCTGTCTCTTTGAAACACTTTTAAAATGTTGTAACTCATTGACTCCTTTTGATAGGTATACTGAAGGTAAATATGGGAAATATTTACTTAAAACAACGGAACTATTCCAAAGCTATCAAATTCTACCGTATGGCTCTAGACCAGATTACTAGTTCCCACAAACAGATGAGGTGAGTTTCTTCTAGGAGGCATGCTTATGAAGTACAAGTTTTGAATACAGTATGATTTAGTAGTTAAAAATATAACCTAAACCTGATTTCTTACTTAGGATAAAAATAATGGAAAATATTGGAGTTGCATTTATTAAAACTGGCCAATATGTTGATGCCATTTCTTCATTTGAAGAAATAATGAACATATCCCCAAACCTGAAGGCAGGCTTCAACCTGATCCTATGTTACTTTGCTATTGGAAATGCTGAGCAAATGAAGAAAGCCTTCAAAAACCTCATCGAAGTTCCCTTGGAAGTGGATTATGAAGACAAATACATTTCTTTAAATGTAAGTTTGGAAAAATTAAACTGTGTCTTTAGTAAATCAGGAGAAAGAGGGAGAGATACTGAATGCTTGGACTGTACTGAATATGGAAATTGATGTGTATTTAAGTATCTGAAATGACTTTTTTACCAGCATGCATTTAGTGTGGCAGTAGTGCTCAGATGTGTAAAATAATGAGAGAATATTGTAATCTCTGTTTCCTCAAAAGAGATGATGTACATGAAACCCACACCACAAGATTGTCATCGTAATGATTTTGTTGAAATTCATTTGGGTTTACACAGCTCACTAACTGCTTTACCATCTTCATTTATATAAAATTTTAATAAAATATTTATAAGGTAAAATAAAGGAGCTAAATAATAAGTGGGTTAATGCAAGTTTCCTCAAGTGAGTGTTAATAAAACTTGTAAATATTGTAGTGTTATTTTACAGAAGAAAACTATAGTGACATTTACGGATGTTTATTTTAGTCTATTAGACTTTGCTGGAAACTGGACTTCCTTTGACTTTCCATGATGCTGAAGAGAGGAAAAAATAGTTAATAGGTTTAGGGTCACTCTTAGAAAAATCCTCTATAGAAAGATCAAAGCTTTTATCTTCTAGCAGTCTTTTTTTCGGTGATGCAAATCTTTCCGTTCTAAATATCAAATACATAACTAATCTTCAAACTGTCTGCAGCTTAACAATAGCTGTTGTTTCCTATTGTCATAGCATAAGGAAATAAAATTTAACATACAAAGCATACAGATGTATTTATTGATATACATATATTTTAATACATTTTATATAATTTCTTATATTAGAAATTATATAAGAGTAAGGATCATTTAGCCTTTGGATTAATTGAGGACTATATAAGATCATTCATTGGAAGAAAGCCTTGAGACTGCAGAATTTATTTCTAAGGGTAGGCAAGCTATGGTTTTAACACACCTTACAAGTTCTCTATTTTTTTAAGAGGTCAGAGAAAAGATCACAGTCTCCTTCTGGTCTTTATTTTGCATACATCTATTATCTGTCCCAAATAAACAAGGAAGGGGTGGATACCTAACATACATAATTTCTTAACATACATATTTCTTAACATAACATGCATAATTTCTTTTAGAGCTAACAGATGTGTGATAGAAACCATAAGATGATCATACAAGTTATTGTAACAAGGAGGTAGCACAAGTCCTCATCTGCTGAGTACCACAGCAGTTCAGCAAATGCTTATTTTTAAGTGTGAGAATATTGTCAGTGTGATCTGCAGCCTTTCTGGTCTGATACACATGACATGAACTACATCTGTTAACAACCTTAATGTGAGCTGTGACAACACACATAAGCAGAAAAACAATATTGAAGTAGTTGTAACACCAAATTTCAGAGTATACACTTAGAAAACTACTTTGAACTGAAGCTAGCTTTTGCAAATGTAGAAAGTAAGTGACATAATAGACTATTTATTTTTTATCGATTTGTGTTTGCAGTCATATTGTCTATAAAAGAAGTAAAATGTTTGTATGCTGGTATAATTTGCATTTGTTTTGTCCCCTTCCAGGATGATCTACATACAAACCTACTGATTGAAGCCATTAAAAATGACAGTTTAAGTCAAATAGAACGTGAGAGGTAATGGTGGACTCTGTTCTTTCTTGACTTTGGTGCCATGAATTTTAGCTCCAAGGAGGATTATCTGTCTTGTCACCTGTCCACAGCTCTTGTTACAAAAGTGTTCTCCCAGTTCTTAGGAAAGAACATGCTCAGAAAAAACAGTTGGATCACTCAGTTCAGTGTACTGCCCTAAAGCAGAGTATCTACCCCAAATGTTACAGGGTACACTGCTTAAAACTTGCAGTGTTTGAGATTTTTAAAAAATACAGTTAGTGTGCAGTGAAAGGAAAACAGAAAAAACTAAGAGCTTAATCACAATGCAAGGGAATAGTGGTAACAGGGAACTGGTTACATTGACTTCTGAGATTTGTACTGAGTGCAGGAGGAAGCCAGAACACATTTTGTTTTGGTTTTTTTTATATACTTGTTTTTGAAATGGTGACATAGAATTGAATGCAGATATAGAATGGTTTGGGTTGGGAGGGGCTTCAGAGATGATCTGGTTCCAGCGTCCCTGCCATGGGCAGGGACACCTCCCACTAGATCTGGTTGCTCAGAGCCCCATCCAACCTGGCCTTGAGCACTTCCAGGAATGGGACATCCACAGCTCCTCTGGGCAGCCTGTTCCAGTGTGTCACCACCCTGACAGTGAAGAATTTATTTCGTATTTTGTGTCGTGTTTTTGTGGTTTTTCCCCTTTAGGAAGTCCTTGGCAGAGGAATACATCATGACAGCTGCTAAACTCATTGCACCGGCAATCGAGACATCTTTTGCAGTAGGCTATGACTGGTAAGAGTCAAGTGGGGCTTCTTTTTGTCTAAGCTGTGTTAACTCTTGTGCTGGTTATGAAACCAGTTCAGAGGTGGAAGCAGCCTGGAAAACACAATTCTCTGTGCATCTGAAACAGCAACCAGGCTATTTTCAGTTTGCCTCCTAACACAACAAAGCATTAGAGTGTGTTCTGTCTTAAAAAGTAATTTATCATCAAATGTCATCTCTTAATTACACATTTTGTGGTGTTCTGAACTCACACAAAAAGTTCCAATTCAAAACTGAAAAGATTTTAAAAGTCTCAGCAGACAAATGCTATAAGGAAGGCAGTGATGGCTAGCCTTTAAGGTTGGGGATGGCATAATGAAGACTTGGAGTGCTTAAGAATTTTGATTGCTTCATAGAGTTGTTATATAAAATACTGGAATCTAAATTTTAAGAAAGATTTGTTTGAATTTCATTTATGAACTTAATGTTTATGAATATAAACTTAATCTACCATTCCTTAAAACGCTTACGTAACTGTACACAGTGATAGGCTGCTGACACAGTTCATCATTTGGACTTTATTTTTCAATGTACAGCTTAGCTTTTGCTTTCTTTGATATTTTCTACAGCAGAATACTCTTCTCTTTAAAACAAATTCAATTAGACACACTTCCTATAATGACAGTATAAAAATTACTAGCATAAGTTTTTCAAAATTTATTTTTAGTTTTTTATTATAAGGGTTACCTTTGATATTTTTTGTATTTTAATAGCATTGGAGAATAATATGCATGCACATTAATGTTGTGTATTGCAGGCACAATATTACCAACATATATGTTAGTGTTTGGGCAGTGAATAATGTTTGATGGGAAAAGAGGATTGTCCTTTACCTGGGGATTATGGCCCGTTAGAATTATTCTCAAATTTTGCAGGTCCTATAATTATAATTCACTAGGAAAGCTATTTATACTAACAGGAAACAATCTCTCACACAGACATGTATTGTCTGCTTGAGTCCACAAGGTGGTGTTTGATGGTTTAATAATAATTATAATCTTATAATTTCCTACTTCTGCCATTCTGAATTATCAGGATTCAAATAATACGTCTTGTGAAAAAATAGGTTATTGCTTTCTAATTTGTTAGCATTAGCAAGTCAGATTTGTTTGCTCTGTGTCTTGTATTTTGTTCAGAAAAACCAGAAAAGGTTGTCAGATACTCAGTTTTCGTAGTGCTATCCACAGAATACTTGTCATGGAGTAACACATTCTCAGATGTGTTCTGGCTAATTGAACAGCTTTTGCTGACATTTGTGGGATAGTTTTTTGTGTATCAGGACAGATTTACTCTTTGTTGTTTTAAACTGAGGTATTCAAGCCCAAAGAAGAAGTTTAACTGGCAGCTTGAGCTTAGTTTTTCTGATTATAAATTTTATTATGGGTCTTCTGAGTATTAAGTGTACTTTCAATCAAATTCATTTTATTTAGAGAAAGAAAGTGGGGACAAATACTCTTCGGAGTTCGTAACTTCCTACTTAAAATGTGACATATTATTGGGACTATTCTGTCATATTTCATAAAGAACAGTTGGATGGTCTCATTGCATTTTATGGTTAAAAGATGTTACAACTGACAGGTGAAAATGCTTTTTTGATGTTGCAAAGACATCTGTAATAAAAGAAGAAATTACCAATTTTTATTACAACATTTTCTCTAACTTAAAAGGCATTTGTCTAAAGACTGTCCATGTGCCAAACCAAATATAACACCAGGCAGTTTGTTGTATTAAACTTCTGTTGGCAAAATAGCCAATTACTAAAAGGAAAGAAGGTGACTTTCCACCAGTTAAAAAATAGTGGAAGGTGTTAAGGAAGCATCCCACAAGTTGTTCATTTACTGTGCCTATTTTCCAAATGTTTGAGAGACCAGGATATGCATACAATAAATAAAGGTCTTACTTAAATGATCAGGCAGCTGAAAGCAGATCACACCAAACCATGGAAGGTGGTGGCTGTGAGTGAACATCCAAACTGTCTGCTGCCTTCTGCTCTGCACTCTTTTTGCAGAAAACCCTAAGCCACAACCTACTGGGGAATGGCCAGAAAGAGACTTATTATTATGACTTGATCAGTGTTATGATGTAGCTCAGGGACACAGTCTGTAATCTCTGGCTTTGTTCACTAGTATTTTTATAGGTTAGGTAATATATGCATCAGGAGATGAAATTTGAAAAACCACCTTATAGAATGTAGCCAAAGAAAGTGGTTTGAAAAATAATTTTTATCAGTTTTTGACATCAAGCATTGCTCAGTGATAGAAAATAAAGTGATATTTAGACAGCTGACTCAAAAGAAACAAGTTAGTAGAGATACTGTAATTAGGGTAGGTTATAGGACTGGAATATTCTTACAGGTATTTTTAATCAGAGTGCTCTTTGCCACTGTGAGGAAAGATTACCTAAGAAAACTCACTTTGGAAAGCAAATTGTCTGAAAAAAATGTAACTTGGAGGCATTTGCATAGATGCATTTTGTTTGTCTCATGGCTTGCTTTCTGTTGCAGGTGTGTTGATGCAGTGAAAGCTTCCCACTATGTGGAATTGGCCAATGATTTGGAAATAAATAAAGCCACTACTTACTTGAGGCAACAGAATTTTAACCAGGTATAGTAACTTCTCACATTAGTACTTTTCAATACTGTATTTGCCCTTTAGTACTTTTCAATACTGTATATACCTTTGTTAGCCACAGGGGTTTTTTTTTGGCAAGAGAAAGTGTGATTTATGCAAATAATAATTATTTTGATGCTGATCAGTAAAATAACTTTATAAAAACACTGGCAAGAGACAAATTTCATCTAAATGAAATTTCTGCAGTGGAAGTTAGAGTGGATAAAGTGCATTTCAAAATCAAAACACCCAAGTGTAGTTTTCTTCACTGAGTGTCCCAGCTGTCATTGCAGTTAATGGAACTCAGGTCAGTACAGTCAATAGAGCCTAGAAAGCCTTTGCTAATCAGCCTGGGGGTGTTTTCATTAATGTGAGCTGAATCTTTCTCTCAATTAGGTTGGCTATAGTACCAGAATACATGCAGCTGCACCTGCTTTGTATAGTTACTGTTTATGCTCTGGTATTCTTGCAGCTCCCCACGTGCTACAGCATTCTCTAAAATACTATAAATTGTCCTTATACTTTAGTTGGCTCTTCTGTCATTCCATTACATACAAGGCTTGGTTTGGAATAGGAGTAATTAGAAAAAAACTTCATCTGAACAAAAACAAACTCAAATATCTGAAAGGATTTGACAGGTTTTCTTTTAAAATGCACTGGCTGGTACATTTAGTGATAGGAATGCTTCATAAATAAGAAGGAATAGAGCAATCCCCAGCTGTGCATGAGTGGCAAGAATTACAGTAGATCATATACAGCAAAATTAGAACTGAAGCTGTGGATACCTGTTATCCTCTAAGGTCATTCATATTCCCACATCTTGGAGGGATACACACAGGGCCACATGCTTAACTTCAGGCTGCTTTTACTTCTCATATTTAAGCTTTTCTGGTTTCCTGAGCAGCTCTTGCTCTCCCTGTCTGCCTGTCCTCTTCTCCTTCCCTGTAGGTACAGCAAGAGAGTTATCCTGTATTATTCTGCATGTCTGACTATTGTGGTTTAACCCCAGCTGACAACTAAACCCCACACAGTCACTCACTCGCTCCCTGCCCTGCTGGGATGGGGGATAGAATCAGAAGAGTAAAGGGGAGAAAACTCATGGGCTAAGATAAAGACAGTGTGATTGATAAAACAAAAGCTGTGCACACAAGCAGAACCAAGGAATTCATTCAGCATGGGCAGGCAGGTGTGTTCAGCCATCCCCAGGAGAGCAGTGCTCCACCATGCATAATGGTGACTTGGGGAGACAAGCAGCATTGCTTAAATATCCCCTCTTCCTCCTTCTTCCCCCACCTTTATATGACACCTCTACCTGGGAGGTCTGGGACCTCCCTTTGATCAGCTGGGGCCAACTGTTGTGGCTGTGTCCTGTCCCAATTCCTTGTGCACCCCCAGTCCACTCACTGGTGGAGTGGGGTGAGGGGCAGAAAAGGCCTTGGCTTTGTGTGAGCCCTGCTTAGCTAAACCTGTGTTATCAACAGTTTCCAGCACAATCCCAAAACAGAGTCCCCTACAAGTTTTTATGGAAAGAATTAACTATCCCAGCCAAAACAAGCACATTGAAACCTTTTCTGAGATCAGGAAGCAGTTTGAGAGTTTGCAAAGATTTGGGAAAATCTGGTAGCTTTACTGATGATACCTTTTGAAGGGTGAGAATGTTACAGGTAGGTAAAAAGTCCGATGATCTCGAGAATTTATTGTTTCAATGGCAATTTTTTGTGATTTCCAGTTAGTGTTCAGTATAGGTTAAAAAAAACTAAAATCAGTTCTCAGAGATAAAATGAGGTACAGAGATTGTTGGTGTTTTGTGGAGTACTTCAACGGAGGGAGAGGGAAGTCTGTTGGAAGTTAGGAGTAAGGGGAGAAGAACCTTTTTACTTGGATTATGTGACAGAAGACCTTTATCCTGCACTGGAACCACTGAACAGTAGAGTGGGGCTGCAAAGTGGTGATGGCAGAGCATCTTTCTATTTGTTTTGTTCTAATAAAACTGCAGCTGATATTTACATTCATCCTGCCTGTCTGTTGTTCATATACTTCCTAACTCACCAACTGCTCAACACACCTTTGGCTGTATAACAAGAATGGAAACTTTTTGAAATACTCAGTTCCAAGACTGAAGTTTTATTGCATCTTTTTAAAAAAACAAACAAACAAACAAACTGAAATAGATTTCTCCTGTTACAACAATGGGCTGTATGGGTTCATCATAATGATTATATTATTTTAAAACAGTCCTTGCAATTAAAATATAAAATAAAATTCAAAGTAATGTTACCGCATTATGTTTAATTGTGTGTATAAAATACTTTGATTTTTTTAATATCAAAGAAAAACTTTGAAAATTAATTAAAAAATAAAATTCTGCATGTTAATGATGCATCTTCATAACATCTCTGGCATAACATCTCTGCTGGAGTCAGACAAACTGCTTTGAAGTTTAACTTCTATAACCAAATAATTTAGATACACTGGAAGCAACTCACAATGAATAGTTTGGACAGTCTGTGTTTTGATTGTTGAACCTAAGTAATTGTTATTGTTGGGATTTAAAAGTTAGAATTTCTTTAGAAATTTTTAAGTGTAACTGATGATGCAGTGCTACCTTACAAGGACATAAGGAATATTGCCTATGGATTTTCATCCTCATAACTGGGGGCTCATCCTAAGACTCATAATTGCTGAAATGGTTCAAGAGACCCACAACATAATTTACCAGTAAATAAATTGAGTTCAGAATTGTGTGAACTTTTTGTTATACATGAAAAGGGCATTTCTGTCAGGTCTTTATCATCCAAGTTGCCATTTAGCAGTACAAGCAAAGGTAAATAAATCAGATACAAGGAGAAATGGATTTTCAGAAAGTAACTTTGAACTGTAAAGCTCTAAATGATCCAAAAGTTAATTCCATGAAGAAGCAAATCTTTGCTTAAGAGTACCTCAGATATAGTAGTGTTACATCTGGAAATGTTTGGGATTATTCCCTTCTTAGAGAAAATCATAAACATATATATATAAAAAGTTTAAAAGTATAGTTACAAGTCTTACATTTCTGAGACCACAAAATCTAGAGCCTAACTTTTGTAATGTGCTTTTCTTGATTGAAATTGGTATGTTTTTAAAAAATTTTCTATTAGAAGAATATTAAGATCATTAATAGTTCATAGTTCTTGGGTAGGATGTAGTTGACTGAATCTATGAACTACACTTAGCTGTATATATTTTGTCATTTTGCACATCATTAATGCACTTACAGTTTTTGTGTAGAGTAACTGTGAAAACTGTGTATGACAGACAATTAAAACTTCTCTTTATGTTTGTTTTGGCATTTGACATACAGTATCATGCCTTTGCTTTGATATGTAAACAGCAGCTTAATTTCAGGCAAAGGAGGAAGGAAACTTTTGACTTGCTAATGTTGGTGGTTAAATTGTGGTTGCCACATCTGTGTTGTAATAGATGATGGAACTGGGCTCACTGTGATATTCTAACAGCTTATGTTGTTAATATAAATATTTAGCATAAGGGAGATAGGTTTATTTAGTAATTTAGTCTGCAGTTACAAATGTATTCCATAGTCAATGAAAAGGAAAAGCTGCCTTTTATATCAGAGGGATTTTTGTAGTTTATTTGCTATAAATATGCTCCTTTTTTTGTCTATAAACATGTTTATTTTGAAGTTTATGAAATTTAGTTTTTATGTTCAAGTTTAAAAAAAAATCTTCTAGCCTCAAGTTTCACATTTGAGTACTTCCTAAACTTAGACAGTTGTCATTTTGTTATTACACAAAACAAAGGCACATTGAAATCCAGTCCTACCCTATGGTGTGTATTTTTTTATATAGTGTGTTCTTTTTTGGATTTTTGATAAAGGTTTTATGTCAATTCTTTAGTTTTCACTTAAAGAACTAGAAAAATAGGCATGAGAATTTTCATTAGTTGACTAGATTAAATCAAGTCATCTAACACTGCATTTTGTACATACAGAATTGTCAGATACCTGTAGTTCACAGTAGCCTTATCTAATCTAAATTTTGGATAGGTAATAAATAGCCAATATTATTGAAATATTGTGATGAAAATTAATATTGTATAAATACAGTATTAATTGTAAAGGTACAATTTTGTGTGTACATGCTCAGAAGTGCGTGTTACAAGCTCTAGTAATTATCATGTATGTGAGCATATGAGTTGATAATTTCAGCTGTTTGTTACTGTGAAGTTTGTCAATGCTTTCTGAAAGGATTTTGGAATAAGTTCACTTCAGTGTGGAGTAAGTTGTTTCCAAATTATTTCTAGGCACTGGAGACTTTGAAAATGTTTGAAAAAAAGGATAGCAGAGTAAAGAGTGCAGCTGCAACAAACCTTTCATTCCTTTATTATTTGGTAAGTGTTTCCTTCAACAAAACCAGTTAAGAACTGTGGTTTATGTAGCAGGCTCTGTATTTTTGTAGCAATTTCTGTGTCTGCCTAAATAATCTCTGTAAACAAGAAGACACTGCACCTTAGAGTAGTTATTTTGGAACACCATTGGGAATTTGGATCAGATCCCTTTGGGTACTGTTGATGGGAAGCAGAGTGAGTTTGAGCCCCAGGCCACAGGAACATGCTTGCAGTTGGATTTGTGCAGAAGCTCAGTGGCTGGATTTAAAACATTGGCCCTGGGAACCCCAGCTGAACTTCAGAAACACGTGAAATAGGTAGCTTAGGCAGGTCTGTTTGTGTATGAAGTTTGTAGGATATGGATTTTTAAAAATTTTTTTTTTAGTAAATGCTACTTTATTGCAACAGAGAAAGGTTGCAGACTGAATGGGACAGGGTGGCCACTTGAAAGAGATGATCTACCTTATGCAGATATATAAGAAGTATTTTAGAACAGAGTAATGGGGTTGTTTTCCATCCTCAACCCCTGAAATTCCTGGAAGAAGCCACAGCTGCAAGAAAGTTACTTGACAAATGACTAATACAGTGTTTGTTTTGTTCATGTAGGGGAATGAATTGGAACAAGCAACTAGCTATGCAGATTTAGCAGTAAATTCTGATAGGTACAATCCAGCAGCTCTAACTAACAAAGGAAATACTGTTTTTGCAAATGGAGACTGTGAAAAAGCAGCTGAATTTTATAAGGAAGCTCTCAGGAATGATTCCTTATGCACTGAAGCACTTTACAATCTTGGTAAGTCACAGGTGCTATTGTGATTTAGCTTTTGACTGAAGGTAACACTAGTGTTTTTGAGAATCTGTCTTTGAAAGTTTTCTTGTAGAAATATGTGTGAATTATTATTATTTTATCAAGTTATTTATGTTATGGCAAGGTATTAAATTTTACTACCTGTCTGTTCTGCAAAAAAAAAAATCACAGTGTTAACAACATAATTAGTAATTGCAGATGAATAAGTTACTTTGAAGATTTTCATACTACCCACTAAAAGGATACCAGTTTCACCATTATCAAGCCATCAGTCATTCTCCTCTAAAAGCCTTGCCTTTCCCTCATTCATCTTGTTCGAAAAATGAGATTACATAAGTTCTTGGTCTTTGATTGGGTTCATGTTCCTTGTGTTTATCAGTTTGGTAGGTCATGCTGGCTGATAACAGTTCTGTGCATGGCTCTCACAAATAGAGAGTCCTTTAAAGTCAAGGCAGGTACGCTGCCTCCAAGTACTGTGTTTCTATTTTGCTTTTCTTGGTTATCCTTTCAGTTAATATACTGAAGTAATCTGTTTCTCATTATATTAATACTGTAATCTTTATTTTTTAGGTTTAGCTTACAAGAAGTTAAACAGGATAGATGAAGCTTTGGATTGTTTTCTGAAACTCCATGCAATCCTTCCAAATAGTGCCCAAGTCCTTTACCAGCTAGCAAACATGTATCTTTTTCTGAGTTATTATAAGGAATAGTGGTTTTAGTAAACTCATTTAATCTGAAATACGTGTTTCAGTCATGTCAAGGCAATTTAGAAATTTGCTATGGTGTCCATTATAGTAAGAATGATTTATTATCTGATGTTTGCGAGAAAAATGAGACCAGAACTTAATCCTTATTGAATATTTCCAGTGAAGCAAGTGAAGAACATTAAGCCTGCTCACATTGCAGGGATTAGATTTACACTCAGTATTAAATTGTGTCATGGAATATTTAAACTGCTGCTGGTTTTGCTATGAAAATAATATGGCAGATGTAAGCACAATTAAGTAAAATATTTAAGAAGAAAATCATACAGCTAATAAATGTGAAGTTCTGCTCTGAAAGCTGTTTTCAGATTAGTTACTGTATGTGTTAGAAAATAATTGTCTCCCAGCACTGCAGAAGCTCAACAGATTGAAAAGCTGAGGGAAGAGATTGGCTTTGCACATCACCTGTGATACCCTAAACTATGAGCTTCTTTAACAGTGCTTCTGAGGGTGTCCAAACTGTAATAAAATCCTCCCCAAGGCAGAACAGATTCCAGCTGATGTACTACACTTTTAAGAATAGTCTAAGTAATAAAAATATATTCTAGTCAGTAAAATAAAAAACCTCCAAACATACGAAAGGGCTCTGATCTCTATTCCATGTAAAGCCCCTTTATAGCAGCACAAATGGCCCAACAGCTCTGTGTCCATCTGGGGAAGAGCTTCTCTGCTCCACTGCTATGTAAAACTGCTTTCCACCAACTCTCAGAAGCTTCTTCAGTGTCAGGTAGGATGGAGTAGAAACTGAAAAAACAGGTTGGGCAGTAACTCCAGCTGACACTGCCAGAGCTCTGAGCCATTGTGCCATTCAGGAGGGAAGAGCACACTGCAGGCTGAGTTACAGCTAAAACTGCTGTTCTCTGGACCAGAATAGTCTGGACTGTGCTCCTTAGACATACAGCAGAAAAACCTCCTGCTGGCAAAAGGCTGTTCTTGGAACAGCAGTTTTACCTAATCACTTTAGAACAAAATCTGCTAGTACAGAAACTAGCCAGGTTGTAAAGGCTGCAAATAAATGGCCTGGCTCTCACACTTTGTTCATATAAATGAGGAAGTCCAAGTCAGATTAGTGTCAGAGAGAGAGAAGGGACAAGTGAGCCCAAGTTCTCTTAAGTCCAACATGGTTCTCAGCTGAAAGAGCAGACAAAGTCTCTAAATACTTTTCTTCTTCTAGCATAAGAAAATTATTTCTGATACAAATGAAATTATGAAAACAGTGTGGAAAAAAAGAGTCATTGTATCTCCATACTACAGTGACTGGTGTAATGTTCAGCATATGGATTGCATTAGGCAAAGTATTAGGGATTTCTAAATCAAACTACCATTGGCATCAGTCCTTGACTGAGGAAAACTCAGATACCAGATCATGGAAGATCCCAATCAAGCCATAGAGTGGCTGCTGCAGTTGATTAGTGTAGTACCAACTGATCCACATGTACTTTCAAAGCTAGGGAATTTATATGATACTGAAGGTGATAAATCCCAGGCTTTTCATTATTACTGTGAGGTAATTTTGCTTTTTCAATGCACTTTGTCCTAAGTAAAGAAAATTTTGCCATAGGTTCCTATATGAAATTAATAATTGGTTAATTTAAACCTTATAAAATGTCATCCAAAAAGAGGATAAAAAAGAGATACTGGGGGAGAGTTAACAAAATCTGATTTTTGTAGTCAGATCCTAAGGAAACATAGGTTATGTTTTCATGTGAATATTGCCCTCAGACTTTCAATTTTTTTTAATGTAGTCATTATTTACACTGACCTGCAATAATGTTAATTTAAAATATGGCCTGGGACAAAATAAAATCGGGATATAATAGAAGTCATTTAGAGGCGTGTAATGTGACTGAGTTGATTGGAAGCTGTGTCTGTATAATATGGAGATACATATACATTGTGTTTTGTTTATGCTTGGAAGATTTTATATATATTTTAACAGTATAGCTATACATTATGTATACACATTTGCCTAAAGATAGGCAGCTTCTTTCATTTCAAACCAGCTGTACTACTGTCCACAGTTTGTAGAGATTCTTCTGTGTTAGAATTGAGAATAAGACAGAAGTGTCTGGTGCAATCCAAGAGTTCTCTTTCTTTATCTGTGCAAAGTGAGGATGACCAAGTCTGTGTTGCAATCTGAATTACCAGTTGACTTGTTCTTGATGATAATTTTGTTGCCTATTTCAAAGGGAATTTCTAAAAAGCTGAAAATGCTATTCATGTAGTTATGTACAGAAAGGAATGCTTTGGGGTGAGTTTTCCAGCAGACTGATGTGAATGTGGAATTGTACACTTATTAGTTAGCATTGTTTAATGTTTTAAGTAAGTTATTCATACATAGATGTGATTTCAGTAAATGTTTTTACTGTTACAAGCTATTTAAAATAGTATTTCAAATAAGGCTAGATGGAAAATGTGACAGGCTCATCTTGGGTAACTTCTAAAAAGCATTCTGCAATTAGAAAACTTAGCATGCCTTTTTTCCCCCCCCCCACCAGGATCACTTAGTGTAGCACACTACTTCCATTCATTTATATTACATGTTTTGGGCATCTGGAGAATTAAATACTTGAGTAAGATATTCCAGAAGCAACATAAAGATGTTGTTTATCACTAAAGTTGTGTGGTTTTTCACCTTTCCTATTTTGTCAGTCGTACCGGTATTTCCCTTCCAACATTGAGGTCATTGAGTGGCTTGGAGCGTATTACATTGACACCCAGTTCTGTGAAAAAGCCATTGAGTACTTTGAAAGGGCAGCACTTATCCTGTAAGTAGTTATTATTTTATGCCTGCTCAGATTTCTGATTAGATATCCATCAGAATACCTAGAGATAAACCAGCTGGATAACTTTAATACTATAAACAAATAGCAGGATTAAGAATATTTGTGATATTTTTTAATTTTCTCAACTTTCTGCTCATTTACAGTGTGTTTTTGCTCTTACTGTGCATTTTCAGTGTTAAATAAAATCCTCCACTGGGCCCAAGAGAGGGTTAGCTATTAGAACCTATTTTTCTCTATTATCTGCAGTTAAACACAACTATGGAGTGGAGAACAGTTCTCCAAAGCCACCAAGACCTCTTTCTCTGTGTCTTTGTGTCAAATATTTCCTTTCTATTGTTTTATTATGTGGTGAAGATTTGGTGGTTCAGATTAGTGTGTGTTTTGGCTGATCTTACTGCATTTCCTCTTTTCCACATGACTTCTACTTCCATCAAATAAGGCATGTAAGTAAGCAAAAATGTGCAGTGCTATACTACCAGTAATCAGTGAAAATAAATTGTCAGGCTAAACTGATCCTGATAAAGATATTTGAATTATGTTGAGTCTAGTTCAACAACTTAATTGCTGAAATTGTTCTTTAGCAGAATATGATGCACTTGAGTAAGTATATAGGTCATATACTTTATTTTAGTTCAGAAAGAGACCTCACTACAGAATGGTTTATAAATAATTTGGTCAAATTTAAATTTGTAATCCAGAGTTCAAAGAGAATTCTAAGAACATACACAGTGTTTTTATCTGGAAACAAATATATGTCTATAGGTTCATGAAGAATTTAGTGTTAATAGATGAACTAAAATTCACTCCCAGTAAGTGTGAATTACTTTATTTTGTGTTTTAGGAAAACTATGGAAAATTATGCAAAACTCTGTTATTGCTTCTCTTGAGATGATCTAACATTAGACATTCTTTTTGTTCTTGAATCTGAATGACATGTATGTACAAAACACCATATGAACAAAAAATTCATTCAGTGTAATTCAAGGAGAAATGATTCTGCATATAGCTTGTAAGAAATTCAGTAAAAAAATCCTAACTCTGGCTTTGAGATGCTTGGGTGAGAGTAGACCTTAATTACAGATGAGAAAATCTAAGGTTTAATTAAAGATTAAAAAATGAAAAAAAAATAGAGAAAAATAGACTTCGCTGAAATGGTAATTTATTTATAAGGAAATAGAGAAGTACTTTAGACAAAAATGCACAGGAGAGCTGACAGAAATCACAGTTCACACGTTTGCCAGCATTCTTTTCCCTACAAATACCAGCCACCTTAAAAAATCATTTTAGTCAAGCCATGAGATTTCATATGCTGGCAGTCACGGCCTTCTTAGAAAATTTGGAAAGAAACAGCTGAGAATAAGAGGAATTATTTCACAATCTTGTTTTGGCAAAGATTTAAATATTTTGTGCTTCATGTCGCAGTCGGTCCATGCATTAAGTATGTGGATTGTAAAGTACTTATGAAAAATTGGCATATTAAATTCTTCAGTATTACTTGTAATTTATCTGTAATACAGAAAAATGTTTTCTTTATGGGAGGAGATTTTTAATTGTGGATAAGACAGCATAAATATTTTGCTGTTTATTTGGTATTAAAAATAGAGACTAGATATGCTAATTGGTAAATATGAATATGAATATAAATTGCTACTAACTTTAAAGTTGCATTTTAAAATTATATCCTTATTTTAACTGTCAACAGCATTTTAAAATTTTATTTTTTAATGCATTCAGTATTTTAATCACAGTAACTACTTTTTAAATTGCATTCTAAGATAACTTGTTAGACAATGAATTGGGAAACAGTTTTTCACTATTTTATTTTTCCTAGCACACTGAAGTCTATCCTTAATAAAAGGACTTAGTGTAGTTAGTACTTGATGCTGACAATTTATTCTCTCTAGAGTTTTCATACTGAACTGAGTAATAAATTCTGTTACAGTGTGTGTTTGGCTGCCTTTGTTTGCAGGAGACACATTCAGCTGAAGGTAAAAAGGTGCAACATTTGTATTTCATGAACTTGCTTGGCAACTACCAGGCAAACAGATTGCTTAGAGTTAAAAATGGCCTGTGCAATGATTAGACAGGAAAACTGAAGAGGATAAGTACAAAATTATTCTGAAAATATTAACTGACAGTCCCTTTTGGATATGCTGCTATTCAATTGTAAGCCACTTGTGCAACATTCTTTGGTTTATAGAGGATGCTTACACTGTTAACATGAAAATTTCCTAATTTTCACATTGTCTGGGTAAAAATGATGAAAGAGTCCAACAGTTTTATTGCACATGCTCAAGGATATTAAGGTGATAGCACAGAGGAGGAGCCAGAGTTCAAAGCTGTGAGTAGGGACTGTGTGTCCTGGCAGGAATCCCTTGGGCATGTGTGGGACCCTAGTGATGGGACCTCCTCAGAATACAATTTAGCATTTTGTTCCTCCCCCATTGCATGGTTCTGTATCTCTGACAAAGATTAGTGGTTCACATGTCAGGTCTACTAATTGTGTCTGGGCACAGAATCATGAACCTGAGGAAAAACTCTAACATGGGACTGAAAATGAGTGACACGGAGTCTTGGAGACAAGTGTGTGATTCAGCAGTGTGTGAGCTGAGCAGGATACATTCTTTCTAGGAAGGCAACATGCTAGGTGAAACACTGATTAGTAGGTAAATAGTAGGTCTTTACCAGTGCTATGCAGATTATTTTGCTCATTCACTGTTTGGCAGTGTACATGATTTTGTTTTGTTTATATGCAGGCCAACACAAGTGAAATGGCAGCTGATGGTTGCCAGTTGCTACAGAAGAAGTGGTAAGTTCTGTAACTTTTTTGTTATTGCTTTCAGGTTTGTAACATTTTTTTGTAATTCATTGAGGTTGTTCAGCTGGGAGAATAATGAGAGGGTTTCATGGGAAGGATGGAGACAGACTGGGGTCTGCAGTTCCAGGTCATGGAGCAGCAGTTTTAAACTGAAAAGAGTAGACTTACACTGGGCATAAGGGAGGAATTTTTCATTGTGAGCCTGGTGAGACACTGGAACAATGGTGTCATAGAGGAAGGTCAAAAAAACCCCCAAAAATCAGTAACCTCTTCCTCATTAATTCTCTTATTTACAGAGTAATTTGGACTGTTTTCAGATGCTTTTAATTTTTACTATCCATTAATAAAGAATGTTAAGTTTGTTCTTACAAATTTAGTCCTACAATATTAAATCATTAATTATAAAGATGAATTGATGTTAAGGTGTTCCAATTTCTTATCAAATATTCTTTTTTATATTTGAATGTGTGGATAGGAGATGTTTGTTTTGTTTGCAGGCAACTACCAGAAAGCTCTGGAGAAATACAAAGTCATTCACAGAAAATTCCCAGAGAATGTTGAATGTAAGTTGTCTCATTCTGTGGTGCAACTATCAAAGGAAACTTTGTTACATTAAATAGGTGTGTTAGTAATCATATGATGTATTTTTCATACAAAAATACTTCCATTAACTAATATTTTTATTCATGCTAATGCTGCATGGTTTTTGTGACAACACTGACACGTGATTTAAGAAATGTGAGGGTAATGCTGAAGAAGAGCAATGAAAAGAAACTTCAACTGAGTTGCATTGGATGAGTTCTTTCTCATACATATGTCCTAGATTTTATAACTATGTTACTCATTTAATCTTTCTTCTGAAAAATATATGTATTTGTACTTCTGTTTCCTGTGAGTTGAAACTCCTGCTGTAAATTTCTAGATATGAGAAAATCTTATTCCTAAGTTTTATCAAAGTCAGGGTTTCCAGAAAAAACATTGAGGATGAAATTTTGTTGCTGGGTTTTTAACTATAGCTGGTCACCCAGCCTCTGAAAATCCATAGAGGATTTCAAACTAAACTGCAGGAAACACAACTTTGAAGAGTAAGACATTTTGCAAAATCAGTCACACCTGTACTGTAAATAAAAAAGCCCTGTAGAAAATAAGGGCTCCCAGTGGTTGTGTAAACATTCTCTTCCATCCCACACCGTGCCTCACAAATTCCAAAATACAAGGTTGTTGCCGACGAGTATGTGCTTTCAGATGCAATGTGGGAAGAACAGTCGTTGTATTTTATTTTAAAATTGTATCGTTCTGCTTTAACAAATGTATTGCTTTTTTAAAGAGCAGTCACAGCTCTCTTGTACAAGTGAAATTCAATACTGTAATTCCTTAAAGTTATATGCAAAATGTCATGTTCCTGTTGCTCACACATATTTCAGAGGAGCATCTAGTAAACCTTTTAGAATGCAAATATGTTTCTGAACATAGTTTCTACAAATTTCACAAATGGAGGCAGGAGTTAGGCAAGACAATTTAACTGATCTAAGTTTTCTACTGCTGAAACAATGGTTCTTCCCTCATCCATCCCTGAGCATGGGCTTCCTAAACCAGCAGAAAACTAACTTAGCACAAAATGAAATAATATATTTGTGAAAGCAGTCTGGACAGAATGGATCATGTCCTGCTTGTTTCTGCTTCAGTTCTTTGAAAGGAATGTTAACAAGCACATAGGAATACCAACAGTGTTTTCAGAGTTTGGTAGAGTGTCTCAGGAAAATGTTTTTCAGGGATTCTTTTAGTTCAATCATACAGTTACATTTGATTTTTATGTCAGCTTTGTTGGGGTTTCTTAATTCTATAAATATTACTCTTTAAAAATCAACCACAGACAGAGGAAAAAAATATTTTGATTCACTTGGCATTTGCAAAATTGTTTTCAACAAAATTCTCTTGATAGCAGCTCCTTAGTAATATTGTAGTATCATTTCTCTGCTTTCCAGCTTCCAAAATATTTTGCAAATGTCAAGAGTTCTGAGCCAAAATAGTTAGTATGCCTTTTGCCTGCCACTTATACTGATGGTATCTGTACTGTTCATGGATTAGGACACAGAGAAAGTATTGAATTACTTGCAAAATATCACAGCTTGTATAGTGACACTGGACTGGAGTCACCTTGTTTGCTGTTATTTGCACTGTTTGCCATTCTGCATGTCCAGTTCTGTCAGGGTGCACTTGTAGTTTGACCTGCTTGTAAGTCCTTTTCTAACAGTGCTTTGCTTTCCAATTAGGCCTCAGATTTTTAGTTCGTCTCTGCACAGATATGGGGCTGAAAGAAGTCCAGGAATACATAACAAAGCTCAAGAAAGCAGAAAAATTAAAAGAAATCAGAGAGCAGGTAAGTTTGTTTCTGTGTGTATTACACAGTATTGCTGCAGAGGTAGGTGAAGCTAAAGTAATGTTTATGATACTTCAAGATACTTCAAAATGTGTTGTTAACTTCCTGGTTTACAGAAGCTTATATTTTGGGGGTTGGGAGACTTAGTTTTAAATTACTGATCAGTCTTACATCTGTCTGAATAGTTTCTGAGCACCACATTTTCTGTGATTTTTAAATACTAGTGAAAGATGGACTATGTGGACATGAGGGAATGCCAGAGCCACTCACATAATTCAATGTCTGTGGAATGTTGTCTTTCCTACTCACTTGCCAGATTTTATTTAATACTTCAGTGGATTTATGAGCCAAGTAATAATGCAACTATAGGGAGAGATGGGAAGCCTAAGAATTTGTCCATGTAAAAGAATTCCTTTTTCATTATATAGAAAACTGCAGCACTGACATATTATATAGGTAGAAGTAAACTATTCATGTGAGTGCCAATTTAAAAAAAAAAAAAAAAAAAAAAGAAAAGAATCCCATGGAAAAGTAACAGGCTGTGAAAGGTATGAGATCATAACTTGTGTTCTGTTCAGAAGAGTGAGCTCATGTTTGTGTGTGTGTGCACTCGTGCATTGTTTTCTTGCTATTCTGGTGATAAAATAAGATTTTAAAATTAAAAACAGCTGCTTGTTTGAAAAGCATTATCCATGCAAAGTATTCAAGCTTGGTTTGCCTATCCAGAGAATTGCCTCAGAGCTACATAGTCACATTAGGATACTTTAAGTATTAACTAATTTACTCTGCTCTTACTAACACTTATTGGTCCCTTTTGATGACAGATCATGTGCACATGCATTCTTGGCTGCTTCTGCTTAAGTTCCAGGGAGCCTGAGTATGCATGTGAGCACGGGGACACTTTAAAAATGAAACTCACGAGGGGAAACACTGACTGAAGGATTGCGGCTTTAGCTACAACCACACTTTGAGGGGCTAGCTGAAGTGTACTGACTGGGCTTTTCAGTAACTGTAAAATTCAAAGCACTTGGGAAAATGGACAAAAGAAAACAGTTAACAGCTGTATGGGATTGATATTCCTTTATGTCTCCCCATAATTGTATCAGTAAGCAAAACAGATGACCAGGTATAATGTACCTATTCTGCAGAACTCACAACTAAGAGATTCACTGAAGTGTGTTAAACAGCCTTTGCCTGGTTTCTGATCGCTTCAGTGTCAGTGATGCACATAGTTTGTTGCAGTAACTTTCAATACCTCAGTGCTTTACTTGAGAAAGCTCACTAACAAAACCAGTTAGAACTGGTTTATTTTGTAGTTGACTAGAGAGAGAGAGGTCCCTGGAGAAGAAAGGCCATTTCTTTGAATGTAATTCTTGGCTTTTTTCTACACTGAAGGCGTTAATTGTAGATGGGCAATGTCAAGGACTTTAAAGAAAACACCTTTTTTTCTTTACAAAAGTTAATATTTGAATACAATTTAAAAAAACCTAAAAATTGTCATGTCTCTTTCTGTTTTTTTCATATGGGAAGCAAGAGCTTTCCCAAACACGTTACTTTCTGGCGAGGAAAAAGCTACTGATAGACTATTTAAAAGTTTAAATCCTCTAAGTAACTTAAGATTTTAGTAGCATAAAAATTATGTTTAAATTATGGGCGTTTTTCATTCTGACTTCCTTGTGTTAAGGGAATTCATCAAGTCATACCTGAATGACAGAAGTGTCAGTGGGCTCCAACACAGACTTGTGGTTGAACAAGTTATTGCACACTTGGTTTAGACTGTTCAGGCTTTAACATGACCATAACTCAGCCATGATGCGGGAAGCTCCCTCTGTGTCTTGCATTTCAGAATTCCTGTTTAAGAGTGTGTTGACTCTATCCTGTCACAACACTAACCTTGCAAAGCTGGATCACAGAATGGTTTAGGTTGAAAGGAACATTTAAAGATTATCTAGTTTCAAGCCCCTGCTGTGGGCAGGGACACCTTCCATTATCAGGTTGCTTAGAGCCCCATCAAATCTGACTTTGAACATTTCCAGGGATGGTCATCCACAGCTTCTCTGGGCAATCTGTTCCAGTGTCCCAGCATCCTCAACATATTTTTTTCTCCTTCTCTACCCTTTCTCAGTTTAAAGCCATTATTCCTTGTCCTGCCACCACAGGGCTTAGTAAAAAGTCTGTCCCCCTATTTCTTTTAAGACCTCTTTAAGTATTGAAAGGCCACAACATTTCCCCAGAGTCTTCTCTTCTCCAGGCTAAACAACTTCAACCCTCTCAGCCTGTCTTCACTGGAGAAGTGCTTTCAGCTCTCTTTTCATCTTCATGGTTCTCCTCTGGGCCCTCTCCAACAGGGCCAAGTCCTTACACTGGATGCTCCAGAACTGGACACACAACTCTGGAGTATCAGGAGGGCAGAGTAGAGCAGATCAGATAGGGTTTCTATGATGGCACTTTTAACTAGTCAAAGCTTTAAGATAGATCTGCTTAAATATTCCCTCTAGTGTGTTACCCAGAAAAAAAAAATTAATTCAGCCTTTTGAATAAGCCTGATAGTACTGTAATTTAAACTAAGCTGATTTTCATTTAAGCAGATAAAATGAAATGCAGTAAGTTTAAAAAACCCAAACAAACCCCAGACAAACACACCTCTTTCCTTTGTGCCCCCTAAAAACCACAGCCAATAATAAAAATACAACAGGTTTCTTGTCAGTTCTGTCAACTTCATTCCTGCAGACAGGCCAGTGTTTCCAGCCTGAGTAAGCTCTGAATGGGAGCAAAATTCTGCCCCTGTGGTTCCAAGTACACTTTCTTCAGCACCTCTGAAGTCTGAGCAGGTGCTTTCTGCTCCTTCTTGCTGCTCCTTGTCTTGGAGGGACATGCTCCCATCTCCTCCTTCTGCCTTTCTCCTCTGCCACGCTCTCAAAACTTTCCAAGTTCCTCCCAAAGGAATGGAACAACTTCTTCTGCTCCCAAGGAACCCACTGACACATTTTTCTTAATAATGAACACTGTTGTAGTTGGTAAAGGAGCAAAGACTCTAAGGAAAGATGTTTCGGGGCACACTGTGACTCAGTGTGCAGCTGTCCTGCATTAGTACTGGAGTATCTTCCTGTGACAATCTCTGCATCAGTGCTGTCCTGCAAACAATAGCCCTGCAGTTCCTTCTTTTGCTATTGATGTTACATCTGGGTTCCCATCCTCTGATTTTGGGTTTGGGAAGGTTTTTTTAGTTTGTTTCTTGGTTGGGGGTGGGTGTGTGATTTTTAGTCTTCTCTCTGCCTTCTGGCTTTGGAAATTACTAGGGGGTTTTTTTCCTAAGTTCCTTCTGTCATCCATGACCATACACTAATAAACTATACTTTCTAGTTCTAAAATTACCAAATTTTAATATTTCACCACCTAAGTTTCCAGTTGGAATACTGGTTTCAGTTAGCAGTACCAGATACAGTTCAATTCCTGCTCCCAATTTTAGACTAACCCTTGATTTCTCAATTGCAGCCAGTAAAGACAAAATAGGTAAAACGCTAGGATAGTATACCTGCATTTCACAGTCTGCACACAGACTTTGTCTTCCTATAGAAATTTATCAAAATTTTCTATTTTGGCATTGTTTTTCCAGAATAAGTATATCCACATGGAGTTTATACCAAAATAAATATTCTGGAGTACTTATTTCCCTCAGTTCTCAAATATGGACAAGTTGTTAAATACTTCCAGCCAAGAATCTGGGAACATCTGTGGAGTTCATTCCCTGTAGAAATTGTTCTCCCTGCTTCTCACAGCATTTAGTTTTTACTGCAACCTTCATATGTTGGAATGTTGGAGGGATGGTGGGGGTGGGAGCTGGGGTCTTTTGTTTTTGTTTGTTTGATTGGGGTTTTTTACTGCATTAGTCTTCCTTTTTCATGTTTCACTCTAAAAAAGACAGGTAATAGTGTCAAAGTTCACAGAGCCTCCTTGGCACTGCTGTGCACGCACATTACTGTTTATTTCCCTTCAGTGAGCTTAATGGCTGAGAGGGAGCTGATGGGCTGTGCTGAGGAGCAGTGATGAGAGGTGCAAATGCTGCAGGGGCCTTACTGCCTTTGCCTTCAGGCATCCACATCTGGGCTAACCATCCCAAATGTCTTTTGCAGTCATGGGAGAAATAGGCATTTTTAGGGTGGAAACCTATTTTGAATGTCTGCTTTTAGTGTGGGATTACTTACAAACTATTCACTTGGAATTTTACAGCAGTTAATCATATGCTTAAATTGTAGTTATTATGTTATATTTTGGGAGGAAGGTTCTAGGGTGTAAATGCCAAGAGGGCACTGTCACATAGGAACTGCTTCCCTTGGGTGGACAGAAGCTGAGCTGCTGTCAGACTTGCTGTCAGTCATTCAACAGTTGGGAGAGTCTGGACAGGCTTCCTGAAGGATTGGTATATGCTGCTTCACTGGGCTGTGAAAAGGACATTTAATCCAAAATTCAGAGAACATATTTTAGGCTTGGGGATTTCCCAAAGCAAATAAAAAAGTGTGAGAAATTCTGGTCCCAGACTGAATTGCTCCAAGAGCAGTCCTGGTTTCACACTAGGCTCAATGCTTTCCTGTCTGACTCCTGTGGGTTTTGATTTAAGAGTTCTTCCTTTTTCTGTTGGCATGAATCTTGGAAGTTCTTTCACTTCTTTGGTATCATTCCAACTTTGCCAGACTTCATGATATTTTTCTGGTGAAAAATGAGTGAAGAATTTATAGTAATTGACCTGGAGACATGATGTGTCTTTTAATCAGATCCTGAATTCCTATTTTGAAGTAAGATGCAGAGATACTTTATTAATAACTGAGTGCTTTAAACATCAAGTTTTTGTACCTGCCTATCAAAAAGTCCCTCACTGAGGTGTCCTGTCTCATAATTGACAAGATGTATGCATAAGAAATCTGGTGTTTTGCCAGAAGATCTAAGTCTGCCATGTCATACAAAGGTATTGCTTTGATAAACTGTTAAAATTTTCAAATAACACTCAAAAAAACACAGCTGGGAGATGTTTATGGTGCCTTCCCCTATGCAAGAGAGCTGACTTGTAAAACACAGCTTTTAAAGTATTTACCTTCACTTTTATCTTGCATTTAACACTCAACAGCAAATTAAATTTTGCTGTGAAATACAGTTCTGTGCCAAAAATTCAAAATCCAAGATCCATAGGGTGAATAGTTCTTTTTATAGATTCTCCCACTTCTCCCTTTTGAGTCTTTACAATAATAAAATGCTTGTGGGATTTACAAGATGTTAATGGGCAGAGGCTACTTTGAACTCATGCAAGGAGGGCTGTGTTGCCTGTTTTTTGAGCTGTACTTTACAAAGGAACATCTGAACTATTTTTAGGCACATTCCTTGTATAAATTTTATCTGAAGAAAAATAATTTACTGAGATATTCTATTTGAATTTCACAGAACTCTTGTTTTATATAAACATTGGATTTAACCCTGATTTTAAGGACAATTTTATCTGTTGAAAAACAACCTTTAGTAGTTACAGTGTAGTAAGCCTATTTTAACATTCTTCTACTGTTTTATTAACAAGCTGAGTTTAATTTTCAATCATTTTCTCTAATATATATTGGTAAATGAGTTTTTTTGTTCTGTTCTTTTCAAACCTTTTCCATTGTTGTGCAGCGCATTAAATCTGGCAGAGAGGGCAGCGCACGGAGCCGCAAAGAGGGAAGTGGTGGTAAGTAGTCAAGGCCTCTGCTTAAATATCAGTTTTGACAGGACCCTGAAGGAAACAGATTTTCTGAAAGTGTTTCTAAAGCCTCCTTTCATCCTGAAACACACACAAATATGCACTGAGTAATATGTAAGGGCTTCAGAAACTTTGTTTCATACTTTTTGATTTTCTCATTGCAACCGGTACAGTAGCATGGATTTAGTCCCACATTTATGTTTTATATACAGACCTTATTGTATGCCTAAAGCTAAATTTCTGCTTGTTTTCAGTACTGTGGACGTGAATGTTTTTATCCCATTAACTTGGTATTTGAACATTTTTAACTTCGGAATATTTACTAAAAGGAATCATTTGTTACAACAAAACAGAACACATAAGCCATGGAAATTAGGAATTCATTGTTTCTTTATTTAACATGAAGGAAAAGGAATTTTGTGTAGGCAGATTACCATGTAATCTGCTATGATAGGTGTTTGTTACAAGTTCAGCAGATTGTTCTGTGCAGTCAGCTCTGTATTAAGGATAACATACCCTTTACTATCTTTGAGCTCATCCTTCCCCTTATCTCTAGGTAGCAGAACTGAAGTTCTAGAGTCTTTCCTAGAAGAAGTCTTCCTCTCTGGACACTCAGTTTCCCTGCTTCTATAAATTTGCAATCCTGATTTCCATAAATGTAAAACTCCTGCAATGTAAGTCAGGAAACTGCCCTGTATTGTCTTTTCTGCACTAGGTAGCCTGCGTATTGCAAGGCAAATGATTTTTCCCTCCCATTATTAAATCCATGAAATTAGTAATGTAAACCTAACAGTCCCTCACTGCTGCTCTAAGGAAACTAGAAGACTTCAGGCTACTTCAACTACCTGCAAAAAAAAACCCAAAAAAACCCAACCAACCAAAACCCCATATTTTAACCCAAAAAGGAAATGGTTTATTTGTATCCTGCTTTTGATTTATCTTGATATCAATGGGTTTCATTAGAAGATGTCCCCAGTAAATTCTTGCCTCTCTTCCCTTCCTTTTACAGAGAAATATTTTTTTTTTCTTATTTGGTAATTTTATTTCTCCACCTACATAGCAGATATTTTACTACACTTATCAAATTCTATAGGGTCAGGGAAAGTCATGGCAATTACTAATGTAATCTGAAGATGACCTTAGAATGCTGTTACATTTATGAAGACTGCTTCCCTGGATTTTCTGAAGCCTAAGAGTGAGTGTTAGGTGCTTGAGAGAGATCTCATTCCTTTTCCAGCTCAGTAGTTTCACTAGAGAAGCTTTTAAATAATTTCTTGATGTGTGGAAGAAACAACCATTCACCTAGGATTGAATTTTACCTGTTCTGGGCCTCAGGCCAAAGTAATTCTTTATTTAAGTAGCAGAGCAGAGTGGAAGAGGATGGAGAGTTTCTGGGCCCTGCTTTGTTACATAAACCCTGTGATCAGGCAGCCAGCTGGAGGTGCCAACAAAACAGCACTGTGAGGCAGGATTGGTCCCTGTTCTCTGTCATTAAGAGGAATCCACTTCAGCATCCAGCAAGTAGAAATGAAGAGCAGCATTGGAAACAGGCAAGGGTATTTGCAGCTGTGCAAAACTTTGCATCAGGTGTGTAGGGAAATGGCACAAAGGGTCTCTTCCAGCTCTATTTTGTAATTATCCCCACCCTCATTCATGAAAAAGGGGCATGTTTCAGGAGGGAGAGAGTAATTCAGCAAAAGAAGGTGTACCTAATGCTTATGCTGAAAGGATGCTAAGACAACATAAATCCCACAAACTACCAGTTTGTCGGTATTTCTTTTAAAGACACAAGTATCTATGGAAAGTTGTCTTCCTTTTTTAATTTTTTCTTTTTTTTTTTTTTTTAATTTTAAAACAATAAGGAAGGGGATGAGAGGTTAAGAAGGATAAGTGTTGACCTAGAATTTGCCCTATCAGTAATTCTTAGATTGTTGAGTTTATGATATTATGTCAAATATATGAAAGAGTTGAATAAAACAGTTTGGGAACAAGTCTGTGTAAGAGCATGTTTGAGAAGTCTTCATTATACAAATTCAGTGCCAGAGATCCAGCCTTTCTGGAAATGACTTGGCAAACAAGCAAAGGTACAAAGAAGGTCCTGTACTGAGCCTAGAGTTAACTTCCTGCTGGGATTCTTAATTAAAGTTGTGGTGAGCTGCACTACTTATATGTATTTTTAGAATGAGTCAAAGGCACTGGGCACATTTTAACTGTAATGTTGGCTCTAGGGAGCCTTATCAGTGAAGAACCTGGACACTCACAGCATCAGATGTTAAGGACTGGGCTGTATTTTGTCCACATTGTACTGAGGATGACTAATAGACACCTGAACACCCAAACATTTTATTTTGTCCAAAGCTTGGCTTTGTTCACCTGGGTTATGAGCTGTAATTTGCAGTTTTATAAATTCCCGTGCATGGCCTGTGTGAAGATACGTATGAAATATAAACATGGGTTATTTTATTTCATAATATTAGTATGCTTTTGGTAAATTATTGACTTCAAAAGGAGAGGAAAAAAAATAAATGTATGCATTTTAAGGTTAGTCTTTTCCAGTGGTGTTGCCAAGAGCAAAAGGGTTCATTTTCCTATACTGTATGAGGGATTTGCCATCATTACTGAGCCCAGTGAAGCATGGAATCCTCCTTAGTTTAGTACTTACTAGCTAAATCAAAGTACTTACTAGCTAACTGAAGTCTTATGCATTCCAAATATTTTAAGTATGATGCCTGGTTTTTTTTCTTTCCTCTTAGCAGCTCACTGTCCTCATACTTGTCAGCATTCCTATGAGATTTTCCCCCCCAAATATTTTGTCCCCATACAGTTATTTATATTAAGAGTATTAATAATTCAGGTTTCCTTGTTTTGGGAAATATGATCTAAAATTGCTTTTAAAGAGGAAGCTAAGAAGAAAGAGAACTAAGCCAGCAAGGTTTGTACTTCACAGGGCATACTTTACAGGCACAGTACAAATTAAAACAGAAAGGTGTGTGAGATGCACCACAGCACAATTTCCGCAATATAATTGGTGTGTGCATGAATGGTAGACAGAATGGAACAGAGAGATCAAGAAAACTGACATCTATATATCAATGTCAGTTAAACTCTGCTCTTGTCCTGAGAGAGAGATAAGCATTAAATCTAAAATCCCTACCCAAAATTGAACACATTTGTCACTCACTATAAAAAGGGAAATTTTCTTCTCCCCACCATAATTATCAGATTTATTGTTTTCAATATTACTTGGGTCATGTTGGAAGCAAATGACATTGATACAGTCCTGTTAATCTTTTTTTTTTTTTTTTAATTTTAAAAAGGAGAAAAAAAACCCGAAAACCACAATACCATGAAACCGTGAAGGAAGCTAACAGTAACATCTGAGTTTAGGCAGTTCTCAAAGATTTTCTTTCCATTATTTTTTTCTTGTTTTCATACCCACTTTTTTGTGTTTTGCAGATACATGATTGTAATATCCAGAACTTAGCAGTTGGTGCACTGTGGTTTTTACCAGCATAAGGAATTTTTCCTGATTGATAGCATAATGCCTTTATAAGTGTAGATAATGCAAAGTATGACATTAAGCAACCCATTCCCATGGCAGTGTTTACTTGGTCTCTGCATTTGCCCAGCTCACTGAATGGGGAGTTCTGTGCTGGATGAGAGGAGCCGTGCAGTCTCGGACAGGAGCCCACAGAAGCAGTGTTGAATTCAGAAGAGGAAAGGCTGAGTACTTTGCATTCTCCTTGTTACCTAGGCCTGTCAGGATGGATTTGGAAAATAAACCACATGGGAATAATTTAGGTGTCTTTTCCCTTTTTTATTTCACTGGTGACTGTGTCAGTTTGTCCATCCCCAAAGATTTCCCATATTCAGACACCCTTTACCATCCCAGAGGGATCTCCTTATATATTATGGAAGTATGTTTTAGATGTTTGAGCTCTAGGCATCCCAGATAATCCTGACTGTGATAAAGATGAGATTTTCTTGTTTCTCTGCAGCCAGGACATGGCAATCATTTATATTTGCTAGGCTTTGTGTGCCTGTTGATGCCTCATTAATTACAAGTCGTTTTGGGAGGGTTCCATTAGCTGTGTGTGAAGAATAGAAAAAAGTTTTCTTAATTAATGGAGAAGGGAAAATCTGTTGAAATGAAGAGAACATCTTAGTCTGTTTTCTGCTCTGAACTCACCTAAGGAGTGAGCTGCACTGACACACCACAAACAATTGTCATTCAACAGAATTTCAAATCAAAATAAACAGCAGCGAAGTTATAAATTGCATCTACTTCCCATGCTGTTTCAAGTTTTAATATATTATTCTGCCTTCTGCACTGAACTTACTCTTCTCTTTGGTCAAACCAATGTCAATTCTTCTCCAAAGATGGTGTCTTCATCCCAAATATGAAAGATACACTGAGCTGCCCTTAAAACACATTCTGGAGTTATTGGAGAGTTAGCCCACTGTGCTCTTTGTTTCATAAAGATTTTACAGAGGAGGTAGATTACCAAACAATCTTACCCTTTGATGTCTTTTCTTGATGAGTAAAATAGTACTAAAAGTTCTGATTTACGTCCTTTGTGGTACTGGAGGAATTTCCAATGCAATATTGTCATCACTGTAATTGCAACTAGTTAGATTCCTCTAAAAAAATAAATACAAACACAATGGATTTTTTGGTTTGAAGTACACACAGGTATCGTGTGACACAGGAAATACAGAAGCATAAAAAGATGGAGAATTTTTTTTGCTAGGTATCACTACTTAAATTACAAAATAGGATTATTTTTGCAGTATGTTGCATTATTCATTGTTCTGCCATATAAAATTGGTCATTTTTCAAATTAGGTTTTATATTTTTATTCTTTTTAATTCCCATCCAAATTCTATGTGAAGGAATGAGTTCAAATCAGTTTTTGTAAAACATTGAACAACTCTAAATGAATGGAACAATTCTAATACAATAATTTAAACATCCTAAATATAGTAATATGGCCATGACTTTTGAACAGATGAGAGGAAGGAATGCACTGTAAAAGATATCAGCATGCAGAGTGTATTATTTATGTCTTTGTATGCATAGTCCTCAGTTAAGGCTATTTAACAGAGACTGTGAGGGGAAGGTAATGTCAGCATGGTAATCCAAATCTCAAGTATTATGATTTTACAGAGTAAATGTATTTATAAATCAGATTTTATATTGACCAGCTCTGCTTAATCGGTTCCTGTTGCTTTTTCAGCTGAAATCTGGAGCTGTGTTCCTGTGGTCACTTCATGTGTAGGTGTCCACATTGTCACCCCAAAATGAGCACAGTGGGGATGGCCTCTGCATGAGCTACAGTAATAACTTAATAAAAGGCCAATAAGTTAATAAATAAGGACTGCAGTGCAGGTTTCCTTAGATACAGAGTGTGATTTAGTTCAGCAGTGGTCTTCCATTATTCAACAGCTACTTTGAACTAGGTGTTGGTGTTTGCATAGTTAATGCAGTAATAAAAAATTAATTTGCAGTTTCAGAAATACCTACCTGTAGTCCTCTGATTGTAGGTACAATCGGAGAGATGTTAACACTCAAAGCTGTGCTCTTAGTAGATAAAAACTACAAATAAAGCTTTTCATCCTCACTGATATCTTTGTTTTCTTCTGTGTATTACTTTACTAAAATTTAATTTCATTCCCATAATTCAAAATGTATGTAAAATCTTTTTCCTAGATGGGGTAAGAGCAGCAGAGAATGATGACTAGAAATTGTAAAACTTGCCTCCAAAAAGTATGTGTGTTTGTGGAAAAAATACTTTAAAAACAACTCCTTCTCTGAAGTTTTCTTTACTGTAGGATACCAAAATCCTGAAGTCTATATTGCAAGCTTATATTCCTTAATATTGCCAAATTAGGTGTGAATGTATGCTAAATAAAAAACATGTAGATGATTCTCCAAACAGAACTACAAAAAGTAATTTCAAGATGATATTCAGACTTCTGGCATACCATCATGCTATATGGTCAACCATCATGTTATATGGTCAACAGAATTTTTAATAGCTGCCATATTGGCAGCCAAATCCTGTATCCCATGGCAAGAGTGTCAAGAAAAGCTTACCCCAAATGGCTTAACAGCTAGGGCATTCCTTGTGAAAGCTGGAGCTGTGGGTTTGAACTCCCTCAGGTGAAAGCAAGTATTGAGCCAGACGTCTCACTTGCTGCGCTGCTGTCTGACATCTCCATGTAATGCAGATGGTGTCAAGCACCTCTTATTTCTTCTGGGTGCACTTTAAAATGAAAGGTGCTCCTCTTCCTCATCTTCAGGTATGCCCAGAGCATACTGCAGTCCACAGAGACTTGATGTGGTTTTGCATATTAGTCTAATCTAAACTAAATGTGAAGAACTAACCAGAAGGGTTGTTTCCCTTCACTCTTGCTGGATATAATGCTCATACAGAAGTAAGGTGAGCAGTGTTACTTTGTTGATCCACCTGAGAAAAGATTTTCACTAGGTTACTTTTAAATGTACCTAGTAAAACTTAAGGATCCTAGAACATCTAAAGAAGCCTCTGTTTTCAGCTGTATTTTTTTAGGGCAGTAAGATGTGCAGGTAACTAGTGGGTATTCTGTTAATCCCTCTCAGTTTGGTGTGTCTGCCATCATTTTCTTCCTTCTTTCATTTAAAATAAAGTGTTTCACCTTCCTCTGGTAGCATTGCTAACACCCATGTGTTCTCCTCCTTCACAGCTGAAAACATTTGGTATGCCATTTTCCTCCTCTTTTCTTTTCATTACATACAGTTCTTCCTTTCTGGGACCAACCAACTAAACCTATGGAGTCTCTTCAACCAGCTCAGTCTTCCCCTAGTGTAGTCTGCTGTATTGTTCCTGTCTTTGCATCTCTTTACTGCTCCTTACAACTTTATTTATCATGTTAAAAATTGTTTTCCATTATGCAAGACTGTGCCTATTTCTATCCTACTCTTTTTCTCATTGATTATTTGTATTTTCCTCAAAACATTTTCATCCATGGCATCTCTGAAGGCCAGCTCTCACCTCCTTGCCGCACAGGCCTGTCCAGAGCCCAGTCAAATCAAGGGGACGCCCTTTTGTAATTTCACAGCCCTTTAGCTGAGTTTCTCTTCAGGAAAACTCATTGTTTTCTCCCTGTTTCTTCAAATTCTTCAAATATTACTTCTTTCATGAAACCTGTCAGTGAGAATTGGTCCAAGGGAAGTTGATGTACATTAAGAAATGTGTTCCTTGCTTTGAAATTTCAACTGCAGTATGTGTCTTGTGAATTTATTAACTGCTTGACATGGCTGTATGTGTTAGATCTTTCTTGGAGCAGAGATGTCTTCCAGTTTAGGGTTGAGCAAACAGAAGTCTGTCGTAGTATTTATAGAAAGATAAATGTTTGTCATCTTTGTAGACCTTTGGAGGGGGAGTTTTTTTTCCTTTTAATTATAACAATATCTGTTAAAATAACATTTGTAGTAAATAAGACAATGGAAATATGTTGCCAAGTCCAGACTTTGTAATTAATGTTTGCTGAATGAAAGCCATTTTTCCTCCTTACGATGGAAGACTTTTAATACCCACGTTGTTTGGTGTTGTAAATGAACGTTTCTATTTGGCTGCACATCCGGCCTTGTAAATGTACCACGTCAAACTCAAAATGTTTTCTCCCAGGTGAAAACATATTGCATAAAAATTTGTTGTAGCAGATGAGATTGAAAGCTTGCCATGAATGTGAAAAAGAGAATCAGAGGTGAAGAGAATATTTCAAGTGTCTGGAATACTGCTGTGGCAGGAGAATGTTAATCTGCTGTTGTCCGGGCAGGAGGCAGCCCTTGGAGCCGACACATTCCTTGGGGCCCTGCTGCAAAGGGAGCTGCCAGCAGAGTGTTTACAGCGAGCTGCAGGGCCAGCCTGGTCTGTGCACATGGGCTGAGCCTGCTGCCACGCACACAGCACATGGCAAATATGCTCTTCTAATTAAAAGCTAACTTAAGTGTCGCATTTAACCTTGACAGTACTGAGCAGGTGCATCACACTGATGTGTAAGTAAGCACTGATGTGTAAGTAAGCACACTAACATAGGAGATGTCCAGTGTACGTTGTGACAGCGTTTATATATTTATCATGCTTATTTTAACTCCAAAATGTGCCTGTAATTTATAAGCAACTGAAATGTCAGCATTCGAAGCAGAAATATTTTAATGTGTTTACTCCAAAGTCATAAGGCTGTATATATTTTTTAAAAAACGTTAACGCACACGTGTGTGGACACAGTGTCCACTGTGTCTTAAAGACCACTACTACAAATGAGTACTGTGTCTGTCATGAAAAGATGGTTTCATCCAAGTCCAGTTTGACAGATAGTAGTAGCTGAATTGGTGTTATTCTTGTATCGTGGTTTCACAGAACATAACAGCATGTTGTCTTTCTTTTTTTTTTTTTCCCTGTTCCCCAGATAGTGGTGGTACCAAAGGGGAAAGACTGAGTGCCAAACTGAAAGTTCTGCCTGGAACAAACGAACCCTATGAAGGTAGCAGCAGTAAAGAAATAGGCAAGTGGACATCTTATACCTTTTTTAATTTCATGGTCCTCAGGGAGAGGAGAAATAAGGAGAGAGGAAAAAATATAAGTTGTTGGAAGAGTATGTAAAATTAGATAATTGGGGAAACATTTTCCCATGAAAATGAGGCTTTCGCTTCATTGTTCAGAGCTCACTATAAAGTAATTGTAAATATTAAGAGATGTGGCCCTTGTTAATATTACTTTCAATATCTGTCTGCTGTGCCCTTCAAGTCAGTTCTTGCCATTCTGCAGTCATAGGTTCTTCAATAAGAACGGATTTTCAAAGGGGTTTAAAATCTCAAATTCATGTGGAATGTGGTACTTCCTAAAAAGCCATTCTTCAAACAAGTCATCAGTCTTGCTGTTCCTTGCACATTTCCAAAGTCTTTTTCTCACTGTGGTATAATAAGAGAAATTTATTTAAAAAAACAGCAAGAGGCTTCCATCAGTAGAACTCTGAAACTTTGCTCTTGTGCCCTGCCTCAGTTCCTGAATGCATTTTGTTCTCCTTCAGCATTCACATGCTCATTCTGTCTGCATTTCAAAGGCACAGATGTGTAGTGCTAAATCCTGATCTTGTATTTGATTTTGTATGTTTAAAACCAGCTAAAGTTAAAGCTAAAATAGTTTGTAACTGTTTCACATGTATTTATTTAAACCCTAGATGCCTCCTACGCAGATCCACTTGGCCCACAACCAGAAAGACCAAAAACAGCAGCAAGAAAAAGAACGGAGGAAGATGATTTTGCTGATGAAGAACTAGGAGAGGATCTGCTTCCAGAATAGCATATGGGCCACTCATCTTTTTTTTAATCCTTGTAAAAGTTTTAGCTGAAACACTTTTCATTCATAATGATTTTGTAGTGGATTTTTATAAACTATTCATTAAATACTTTGAACATGTGGTACCTTATGTTAAAAACTTGGATTTGTAATTGCAGTGTCTTCTGTGATTGATTAAAAAAATAATGGTGAGGTTATTTTACTCATGCATAAGATGTACACAAGTACTCAAACACATTGCAAGCTGTATCAAATGTGTAAAGCTTTTGCTTTCAGAGATACATACAATGATAATATTAGACAGAAAAGCCTCTAAAATTTCATCTTTCAATGCAGAATACCTCGAAGCAATGCTTGTAAGGTTCAAAATCCTGTATCCTTCATCCAAACCAGAATTAAGTCCTGTGAACTGACCTGAAAATGCTGGTTATGACCTTGGTCTTCCTTAAGGTCCCAATTCAGTGAATCACTTTGCACTGATACCAAAGAAAGCATCTTAATTTTAGCCTACTTTTAGATGAACTAGGACCATTTTTGCAGTCTCTCAGCAAAATGTCCTTATTTTTATTGTTGGTTTGGGTTTTTGTTGTTGTTGTTTTTTTGTTTTTGTTTTTTTTTTTTTTTGAGTGATCAGAGTTCTCAGGATTTCAGCCTAGTTTGTTCAGAATTGCTAATTAGACTGCAGCTTTTGTCTTATGTTGTAGACTCTGGCACTGACCACACAGGGGTAGTTTTCTACAGCCTAACCTGAGTATGGGCAAAGGTAGTTACAGAAATCACCATTTTGCTTATGAACTGAACAAGTTGGATCCGAAGTTACTGAGACCTGTTAAATTCCTGTAGTAGGGATCACATTGGGGAGATAAAAATATTAGTCAGGTGTTCATAATTTCCTAATAAATACTTGCAAAACTAGTGCACTGAGATGGCTTGTTTTTGGAACCCTGGCATGAGTTTGGTTTAATAGTTAGACTTTGGTTATTGCACTTTGAATTGCAAGAATTCAATCTTCTGAAATTTTCAGTGTTCCCTCTCAGTGTTGCTCAGTGCTGTTCAGACTGTTTGTCAGTGACAATGGAGAAGTCTGTTTGTATCTTCATGAAATGTTTTTTCAGGTTTTAGAAATGCTGCCCAGTTTCATAGGATGTCTGCAGTGGTCAGAAGTGTCCTGTGGGGTGTATGAGCTGCTTTGTGTGTAGCATGCTTCCCATGGGACCGGAGCAGTTTCATCTGGGATTGCACCACTTCCACCTGATGGTACGAGCAGAGCTGTTCAGTGCTGTTTGTGGAACACCCCAAGGGGCTCACCAAAGAGGAAAGACAAGGTAAGCTCTGGGGCCTGATCCTTCTAAGGGGTGGAAAAGAGCATGAGAAGGAAGTGGATGACAGCTGCCTTATTTCTGCAAGTCTCTCTTGCCTGTTCTCAGTCCTGCTGTATCTACTGCTCTGGTTGTACAATGACAGATTCCTGGATGTCATGGTAGTTCTTTCTGTCAGGCTTAGTCTTGGAAGACACCAGGATGCAATGTGCCATGCAGGAGGGAGTATTTTCAGCTCCAGACTGCAGTGGCATGAGGTATCAGAGTTAATCACAGTAAGAGACAATAAATGGACCCTGGCAGGGAGCGTAGACAAACCTGTGAAACAGTGCAGAAGAGAAGGCAGGAGGGATACTGCCATGGTCTTCTAGCACAGAGACATTTGAGTGGACTGCAGTGGGTTGACCCTGACTGGATGCCTGGCACCCACTGAAGCCTCTCACTCTCCTTTGCAGCTGAGCAGGGGAGAGAAAATACAACAGAGGGTTCATGGGTTGAGATAAGGCCCGAGAGAGATCACTCACCAAATACCATCACAGGCAAAATAGATTTAAATTAGAGATACTAATTGAATTTATTATTCAGAAATCAGAGCAGGATAATGAGTAGTAAAATAAACCTTCAAAACACCTTCCCCCCTCCCTTCTTCCCAGCTCTACTTCAGTGCCACACAGTGAGGCCCAGGGAGACAGGGAATGGGGGTCATGATCTGTTCCGTGGCCTCTCCCATTGCTCAGGGAGAGTTGTTCCCCTGCTGCACTATGGAGTCCCTCCCATGGGAGACAGTTCTCCATGAACCTGTCCAATGTGAGTCCATCTCACGAGCAACAGTCCCCTCAAACTGCTGCAGGGTGGGTCACTCTTCCCCAGGGTGCAGCCCCTTCCAGGCCAGGCTGCTCCAGCATGGGCTCCTCTCCCCAGGGCCCTCCCACGGGGCCGCAGCCTCCTCTCAGGCATCACCTGCTCCAGCATGGGCTCCTCCAGGGGCTCCAGGTGGATCTCTGCATCCCTGGGGATCTCCATGGGCTGCAGGGGAATCTCAGCACTCTGCACCAAGGGCTGCAGGGGAATCTCAGCTCCAGTGCCTGGAGCCTCTCCTGCCCCTCCTTCTGCCGTGGTGTCTGCAGGGCTGCTGCTCTCACGTGTTCTCACCCTGCTCCTCTCACGTCTTCTCTGGCCACAATTACCTCTGTGCAGTAACTCTTTACTGAATTCTTCTTAAATATGTTATCTGAGAGGCATTACCACCATTTCTGATAGGTCCAGCCTTAATCAGCAGCACGTCCATTTTGGAGCCAGCTGGCATTGGCCCCACTGGACATTGGGGAAACTTCTGGCAGCTTCTCACAAAAGCCACCCCTGTAGCCCCCTACTAGCAAAGTTTGGCCATGCAAACCCAATACAGCATCTAATAAAAAATTGCAATCACATAGGCATGTCCAAGATAAAGTGGCATGAAGTACCAATACCTTGGGATACAGTTCACAACTTAAGTCTGTAGAAACACTCCTGCCAATATCAGAGAGATTTTGATCAGCAGCAGTTTCTTGATTCAGTTTGCCCAGATGCATAACTATACATTGGGTAAAATTCTGTGGATTACAAACAATTGCATTTTTGTTCCAGCCCTGCACAAACTCACAGGCAGTTCTGGAACATGTTGTTTCCTATGTACAGACTCCCAGGGACTTCTGGATCATGCTGTTTCCTATAGCATGAGGATCTGATTATATAATGCTTTGGGTTATGATGAATTTGCATGTTATTTTGCAAGCACAGTTGAGCTTGTTCTGAACTGACAGAAAGCCATGTGATCCAGCTCCAACACTGGGATAGTGAGTCCTGCTGACAGTCAAAATGATGTAGCCCAGGTTCATCCACTTCAAAGCTGTGTTCACTGTGGCTGCATCTCTACTAGAGCATTGCCAGGGCAAGCCCAGAGCAGAGGAGGGGATGTGTACCCAGCTGCTCTGTAAGACCAGTAGCACAGCAGTGCACAGTAGCACAGTTTTGGACCATGACAATTCATCTCCCAGACAATTGCCTTGCATGATCCAAAGGTAAGCCTGGGCCCGGAGCCATTCTTTGGAAGCAGCCTCAGTGCACCATCCTTCTTCTTTGGTGTAAGATGTTCTGTATGAGGGAACACAAGACTCAAGGACCGGACTGAAGGCCAAAGAGTGATCCCTGATGGAGATGAATTCGACTGGGATCTGTTGAGAAGGAAGCTGCATGCACATCTCCAAAGTGCTGGGTCACCATGTTGGAATGCCTCAGGCTGTCCCACAGGTGAGCACACCTGCGTGATTCAGGCAGCTCAGCTCTCTGAGGAAATGTGGAGTGCTCTTTTCAAATAATTACCTGGGTTATATGGGATTATGTGCTGTGTTGCTGTGATGTCCCTGGCTGGCACGTAGCTTGGATGCAGTGAGTTGCTACCACATAGGATGCCCTTGATCCTGAGATAGGTCTTAGAAACCACAGGAGTGGAAACCTGAATGAGCTAAATAGTTGTATTTTCATCCATGAAATTCAAGCAGAAACTTTTCTTCAGGCTTGGTTGCGCAAAACAGACCACATCTCCAGAAGCCACACACTGTAGGGACTTCCAGCAGCATTTAAACCCCATTTTGTGTTCATCATTGTGGAATTAGTCGATTAATCATTTAAGATTCCTGGTATTATATTAATTTATTAGTTTATGTTAGAAAAGCAGCAACATTAAACCTAGGAAAATGCTGAGCCCCTTGAGAAACTGACTCATGAGGTATTTTAGCTTCTATTGTCATGAAAAGATCTATTATACAATATTAAACAATCCTCAGTTGACCTCTTAGACTTGAAGTCTTCCTCAGGGTAGGAACTTTACATACCAAGTCACCTTTCTCTTTACATGTATGAAAAACATCTCTTTGTGCAGTAGCCAAATAGAAATAGCTGCTTGAGTACTATTTTTTTTATTTCTGAACAAGCCTAGCTCTACAGCATCAAAATATTCTTAATCACATATTTCATGTTTTTCTCTGAACATCCTTTGTCAGATTACATGACTTAATACTTCTAAACCAAAGCTATTCCAGAGTAAAATAGGAATTGAAATGTGTACAAAGGTACAGTTCATAGAGTCATAGAATGGCTTGGGTTGGAAGAGACCTTAAAGATCATCCAGTTCCAACTCCCCTGCTGTGGGCAGGGACACCTTCCACTAGACCAGGTTGCTTCAAGCCCCATCCAGCCTGAGCTTGGACACTTCCAGGGATAGGGCATCCAAAATTGCCAATAAATAGTTTTATGATAAAATTTTATGATAAAGGACTGTTTCTCTTGGTCCCTTTGCAAGAGCAGTATGAGATTGTAAGAAATTCATCTAATATGCTAAGTTTTGATTATTCTTGATGTCAAGGACATGGATGATCAACTTTATGGTAAAAAGGCTATTTTTAGCCTGTTTGCTCCTCAGTTTCCCCCCTTGACAAAATGAAATCTTTGGAAGATTCTGCACATCTCAAGAATTCACTTTTGCAAAGCTAAATTGCCTAACAACTGTAAAATGTGCTGAGATGCTGCTGCAGAAGATGCCATGCCAAGGACACTGCAAAGTGATATTACAACTGTGAGGAAGATGAATGGGACCAGAAGAGTTTGGGTGACAGGTTATCTGCAAACAGAATGTGAGGCAGAAGGACATCTTCAGGGAGTAATTAAATTCTCTCTCTGGAAATTTTTATCTGCTGGGGATGTCAGCTGAATGCCTGTTCCACCCAACAACTTGAGTTGTTCAACTTGAAGGTCTGTATGATGATTTTTAAAACCTTTTTCACATCATTATTTCAGATAGAGATAGGATCTCATTAATGCTGTAGCAGGATGGGAATGAGCAGTTGGAATATGCCAGTGTAGGGCAATTCTGCCATTTTTGTGGCAAGCACAATACTGTGGTATCATTGATAATGTTTGTCACAATAATGTGATTTATTTATGTGTGAACCATAGTATCTGAAACCGGCTGTTGTGTGCCAGAGCAGCCATGGAAGACAACAATCCCAACCACAAAATGTCCTGACAGTGCTGCTCCTTGGGGATTAATGGGGAGAGCTACATTCTTGCATTTACTGTCAGGTTTTCACCATCATTCCAATGGTTCTGAAACAATTTTCCAAATTATCATAATGGTCTGGTGATAACACATTAGAAAAGGATTTTTTTCTCCTGCTATGACACATTTTTCTCCAGCTGTTGGAAACAATGTAAGGTTGAAGACGAACCTGGTGTGTCCTTCATTAAACACGTTTCAGCATTTAGCAGGGCATGAAATGCTCTCTGGTGCAATCAGGTGCAGAAAATGTTTCTTCTTATTTATATGAACTCACTAAAAATGTCTTTAGTGACATTTCACTTGCTGAGCTTAGTTTTCTTTGGAACATCCTGACTTTCTCATAGCAGGAATTTGTGGAACTGAACTTATTATCTGACACTGATCACTGTGGTGATAAACTCGGGAGAGAGGTAGATACCAGTCCCAAATATAAATATTGAATGACAATCTCCAGAAAAACATTTAGAGTATTACTTAAAAGTGAAAGACATAGTTTTGAATCCATTGATTGAAATATCCTGTATTACATAAAATTCAGAATGGATTTCATATTACTGAATATCTTTTCAATTTTTCATTTGTATAGATATTTTAAATCCCTCTCAAATTCTAAGAAAATTCTAAATTAACACCAGTATCAAAGATACTGGTTAGTAATTTCTTAAAGTTGTTGAAGAACCTAAGTTGCCAAAGTGTATCAGGGAATATTTTATGACTCAGATGTCTCTAGGGTAGACCATGCTACAAGAACTGGCATAGCACTCTGAGTTCCTCTGTAATAGAATCTCACTTGCTGACCTTCTGTAGATCTTATTATTTGAATCAATGTGATTTTTCAAAAGACAATACAATGCAACTATTGTTCAGAATTAGAATATTGCCTAGATAAGACACGTAGCCTTAAATTCAATGGCAATTTATTGTCTATGCCATTGTTTTGTTTTCATCTGCTCGGATTTTTTAAGGCAGGCCTCTCCCAGAAATGTTGATGCATATAAAGGAAGTACATAAAACTCACATTTTGCAAAGCCAAGTGTGACATCCTCATGCTACTCAGAAATCTGAAATTTCTGAAGATGCTGATTGGTCTCAGGAAGAGTAATATAGAAAGATCTATGGTGATAAATATTTGCCATGTTGCCACACACACCACTCAAAGGTGGTGAAGTAACAAAAGGCCAGGTGCATGGTCAGGGATTAGACTGGACTGGGCTAAATGGACACACACCTTGTCCCAGTCTTTCACCTGAGGATATGACTGCAAAGGAAAGTTTGGAATTCAATTTAAAACTGTCCTTCCTCAGAGCTGAAATCTGATTCAAATCCCACACTGTTAAAGGTCAAGATACTGTTAATAAGTGATACTGATCTGTGATGCACATGGCACAAAAATCACTAAAAATCATAGTTAGATTTAACTGTATGACTTTTCAGAAACCACAAAATCAAGTCACTGCATTACATTTATGAATGCCAGACAATTCTGTTTCAAATCCAGCCTGTTTGGTGAAGTTGATGTCTTGTATTTCTGTGGTACCAAGTTGGTTTTTCTCAGTCTTTGTATGATTTATGATCCCATTTTCCCTTACTCCTAACCAGTATTTTCATATTTAACTATCCTTATCCTAATGCCTCAATAGATGTGCAGGGCTTAATCAGAGAACACAAAATATTTGATTCAAGTGATGAATTCTGTTTCTGAAAGTCTGTTTTTAATGCACACCATTTCAGTGGACCACATCTTTTAGGAACCAGAATACTATTTATATCCTTATTTTTGTGGGTTGTGAGACCCACAGAGACCATTATTATAATGTATAATGTGTTTTTAAAAGTACAGAATAGGTGGAGAAGCCATTGGAGGTGAGACTCACCTCAACCTCCTTTAGGTAGGTACGATGCAAATTTCACTTCTTCTGAAGGGGCTTCTCTTGCAGCCAGCAGAGTGCCCCTGCCCTGCGTGTCTGCCCCAGGCTGTCTCGGCAGGAGGAACGGGAGGATCAGCCCCAGCCTTCATGCTGGACATCAACACCTCGGTGCCTGCTGGAGAAACGCCACAGCTGGGATGGAGAAAGGTGACAGAGGTGCTACCTGGAGTCGGGCAAGTCGGAAATCATAAACTCGTACGAGGGACAGTGCCAACTGCCCTAAAGTGACTGGGAGAGTCCGGGCTAGAGCAGTCCCTTCCCCAGCTGTAAATCCCCACATTTTTTCACATCTACCTTGACACTTTGGCTCCGACAGGGCCAAATCCCCCTGGCTCTGCCTCAGTCTCGAGCCCTGGCCCAGAGAGTGCCACTGGCGCTGGGGACATCGCGGCTCCTGCCCGTGCCGCCGGTGCGGTGGGAGGGAGAGCGGGGCTCCCGGCGGCAGCCCCGGTGGCTCGGTGGGGTGGCGGCGGCGGGCCCGGGGCCCGGATCCGTCCGTGCCCGCGGGGTGTCCCCGGGGCCGCGCTGGGATGCGGGACCGGCCCGCGCCCGGCGCCGAGCGCTCGCCGCCGCCGTGAGCGCCGCGGAACATGTTCCTGGCAGGCGAGACCAGGGGAGATGCAGTGAGGCGCGGGGCACTTTTCCAACAGCTCCTCCGCCGGGAGAGCCAGTGGCACGGCGCGGCGCCGCAGCCCGCCGCTCTCCCCGGCTCCCTGGAGGAGAGGCAGCCCGGGCGCCATGCAGCGAGGCAGGGTAAGGGGCTGCGGGCCGGGGGCTGCGGGCGGTGGCGGGCGGGCGGGCGCGGTCCCCGCTGTCCCCATCCCCGCTGACGGCGGCGTCCTTGCAGGTGCGGGCGCCGGCGGCGCTGCTGGCGCTGCTCTGCGCGGCGCTGCTCCCGCTCCGCCCGGAGGCCGCCAGGGCGCCCAAGCAGCGGCCGGCGCGGGCGCGGAGCTGCGGCGAGCGGCCCGAGGAGCTGCTGGAGCAGCTGTACGGGCGGCTGGCGGCGGGCATGCTCAGCGCCTTCCACCACACCCTGCAGCCCGAGCCGCCCGGCCGCCAGCACAACGCCAGCTGCCCCGCGGGGACACGGCCGCCCGCCGACAAGAGGGTCCGGCTCCCCGTGAACCTGCGCAGCGCATCGCCCTGGGCATACAGGTGACTCCGGGCGCCGGGGGAAGGGAGGTCCGGCCGCCTCGGGGGCCCGGGGGCTGAAGGGAGCCGGGGCGGGGTCCCCGCGCGGGACCGGGAGCGCACGGCTCCGCCGGCTTTGCCGGGGCGGCTCGGGAGGAGAGGGGCGGCCGCGGCTCCGGGCAGCAGCCGGGAAAGGCGCTGAAACACACGTCGAAGTAGGCGATAGAAGGTAATTATGTAAAAACAGCTTGTGTGAGGGCACAAGCTATGTCTAATGGGCAAAAAGAGAAATGAATGAGGTGGAGCAAGCCGTGAGATGGAGATCACACCCACATCCACACCCACCCGGGAGCACTGACCACCCTCAAAAAGTCACTTGGGCAAATTGTCACACGTGACAATCAATCAGTGGACCCTCAGCAAAGGACCACCACCACCAAAGAAACACCTCTTGACTGTGCAGCAACCACAAAGGGGCTCAAATGCTTTCCCAAAAATGTGACTACAGACACTGCTGTTTCAAAAATACTTCAGGATACAGTCTGTGTTCCAGTCACCCACCAACAGAGCCATATCCTCACCCACCAAACAGTCCCAAGGGCTCCATGTCCCCTTTGCTGTAGGACCATAGGCAAGGTTTGAGTACAGCAGTATTCTACACCTGTGCTTTCAACCTGTGCTTTGCAAACCTCCTTTCTCTCAGGTGGAAACAGGGACTGGCAGACTATTTTTAGGGGGCATAAAAACAATGAAGTAAAGTTAATTTGTTGTGAGGCAGGTTAATACACAAAACAAGGGCCTGCACTTCTATTGGAAGTCTGGAAAAGCTTGGAAACCACTGACCTAGTACACTAAACCCAGTGTGTGATCACATTCTCAGAAGACTATGAAGTCTTCTGGTGGTTTGAATAAGACTGAGTTCTGTTTACAGCTTTCTGTAAAGGACTGCAGACAACAGGGAGCTAAAACCTGCAAATTTAAAAGGAACTGACTTTCTTGCTACTTTTTATACATTATCCCTGGTATACACTTTGATGCAGTTCCTGTGTATTCAGCAAACAGTTATCTCCTTGTTGGGCTCTCCAATAAATATTTATTTTATGGCACGGGTTTTGCTTGCTTTTAGTGTAAGAAGTAATCCTACTGAGAGAAAGATGGTTTATTTGCTCAGTAAGCCTTTCATAAGCAAAGTATTTCTAGCAATACATTTTCTCTAAGAAAACTGAGGATTTTTAAGCTACCTAAGAGTGCACAAAGCGAGCAAAACACCTACCATTGGGCTCAGGTATTTTTTACAGTGGTTTTGCAAAATACTAGTGCTATCAGAAAATTCTTCCTCTGGTTTGAAAACAGTGCCTTTGTCCTTATGTCTCGTTGGGCAGGTATTTATTTTCAGTTGGAGCTCTGTATAGGCTTACTTTTTAACAGAGAAGCAGCTGCTTTTTGGGGCTTGGCTTGCAAAAGTAAATCCATTGTACTTTTCATCCAAGTGTTTTCAGACAGACCACTAACCATTCACATACAAGTAACTTGATGACATCTCCAAGCTAGGAATTTTAAAAGATAGCTGGGAAGAAGTATTACACCATTAAAAGCAAAATCTAAAATCCTATTCAGAGGGAAAAATGTTTCTCTAGGGTAAAGAAGCTGAGCACTCTGTCTAATTAACAGATCTCATTTACAGCTTTATTTTTGTGACTGCATTTTTACTGTATCATTGGCATGCAATGAGACAGCAACAGATACCTCAGGATGTGTAATTAAAGTGTAAAATATAAGACTGCTAAAGTGCATTAGCTATTACCACCTGCTATCTCATAGATTTTGAAGCTAGATACGAATATTTGTTTTGTTCTGTGGTCTTCAGCTGGATACCCTGTAAGCTCCTTAATCCTATTAGAGTTACTCCATATATTTGAGAGGGACACACAGCTCTCCATTAAAGACTGCAAGTAATGTTCCATTTGGCTTTGTCAATGGTTAACCAATTTCATTTATATAATCCCATCAATTTCTTCTCCATGGCTGGAGTGTTAATCTGAAGAGCTGCACACAGCTCTCTTCCTTACAGCACTTTCTCGACAAGCTTACTTGCATTTAATTCTTTTCCCTCATAAATTGCTCCCCTTCACAGATTCATTGCTGTCTCCTGAACTGCCTTCTGAATCACCAAAGTTGTTCTAGTGGTGAGTGCTCATAAATAAATCCACTGTAGGCAGACCCCTCTTGTATGCCCTGATAGGAAACTGCTCAAAGGCTGAATTTGACTACTTGAAATTTGCATCAAGGTGGCTGCCCCATTCCAGTGTCTCACACACATCCTGCTCTTTTCTGCACCTAAAGACTTACAGTGCAGTTCATTCCTGCTCTGTCCATAAAGGCTCTTTTTTCTTTTTGACATGCATTTTAATGCCTGAGATACCTCATGCTGTTTCTCTGTCTTCACTGGCGTTGCAGCATTTCCCATTGTTACCATCTGCAGATTTCATTAACATACTGTTTATACTGCCTATTCCAGGTCATTAATAATAAAGATATTAAGTCTGGCTCTACTTACCTTCTCCTGAATATCTCCCCAGGCACCTGCTCCCAGCTGTTTAATGCTGCTGCTTGTAATTCTTCTGTTCACATGACTGTTCAGTCCAAGTCAACTGGAATTTTTTCATATCAGCATTTATGAGAAAGAATCAAATATATTACTTAGAGAACTGTGTATAATGTTGACTCTACTGCATCATCTGTATCCCAAGCCTGTCATTCTGTTTAAGTGTGGAAGAATTAGGTTCGACTGGGTCAAAGCTCAGATAATCCTTGTGTGGCTTCTTTGCTTATCTTTGTTCTGTGCTTACTGTTTATTTTCCTTTACTTGGTCTTTTAATTTGGTTACACAAAAATCAAGACTTGCATCACTTTTGGCTTGCTGCAAACCAGAGATGCAGGAGTTGTACATGGACTGCACCTCAAATCCATCTGGCCCCTGACCCTGATGCTAGCAGGGTATACCAACAGGTAGTATTTAAGGCAAAAGTTATGGAGAAAATACTTGTTCATGTGTCTGATACTGAAATTCCATCCTGGTGGCCACAGGAGATCAGTATATAACTCAGGCACAGAGTTGAATCACGTGAATCACTCTTTGCTCTGCAGAGCTATAAAGAGACAGCAGAGTTCCCTGAAGTCAGTTGAGCACGCTGGATTTGCTCAGCAGTTCAGGAAGCTGGGCTACAAATTACCCAGCTTTTTAAAAAAGTAGAGCTACAGCAGGAGTTCTGCCCTGAAATCATCTGGCTGACTGTGTGCCAGATTGTGACATCTATCCAGGGGTTGCTTGTCCATTTAGCAGTATTACATGGACAGTCAATGAAATCCAGGGAGCCCGCTCGTACAAGGAGATCCCGGCATCGGCCACCTGGCTACTGCTGTGGGTCAGAGCTGCTTGACAACAATTAATGGAAGGGGTGGGCCTGCAGACCCTGCTGACAGCACAGGATGCTGCCCTTGTTCACATTTACAGAAGCCACAATCACGGTGAATCATTAGCAGGGCAAGCACAGCTCCACAGACGCACAGAAAAGTTGCTCATGGACAAGAGCCATTACAAAAAGGATTAATTTTAAATGTCTGCCTAAACTTTTGTGGGGGTCTGATCATAAAGCTCAGAGCAAACCTTGAAAAATCTGATCCTGCTGAAGTCAGCAGCACTTTTACAGGTAGTGCTAATTTGTGATTCCATTCATGGTGCTGCAGAGCACAGATGATATTCATTAACCAGCTGTATATATAAGCTCTATTTTTATTTTCTGATGTCTTAAGGCTACAATAACAATCATAACTAATTTGCAAACACACTTCTACGTGAGTTTAGCAAAATTTCTCTATGTGTATTCAAGAAGTCATCCATGTTTCTGAATTTCCAAATTCTGTGGCTTTTGTTTCTGCCTTTGGGGCCTAATCCTGCATCTACTAATGGTTAATTTACAAAGATTTAACTTTTATTGCCAGTGTTGCTCTGATGATGTTAGCCAAGTTAGCCAGTCCCTCTTCCAAACATTGCACAGCTTGTTTTTTTCTGTTTTGCAAAAATCAGTTTCAGTTTATAAGCATCCTTGGTTTAGTGCTCATTTACATAAATTCTTAATACAAGTAATACAGGCAAGTCATTTTTCACTGGTAAAAGCCAAGCTTGTCTGCAGTGTGTTTGAACAAAGTCATACAGGAGGGCTTCCCTTCAAATAATACTCCAGTCATTTTCTAGAAGTTTACCCAAGGCATTTTCCAGGATTTAACATTACCATATGGCACGGTGTGCCGGTCCCAAAGATGCAGCCAAGGGAAAGAATACAAGGGGATGCAGAGCTGCCATTCTTTTTGAGCTGAGCACATTTGTACAAGTCTTCAGAAAATCAGTTAGCATTGGGCTATTTCTACAGTAGTAATACCTATGTTGCTGCCTGAATATAAAATAAAGCATTACATGAACAAAAGAACACCTGCTATAGGGAAATAAATGTCTTGGCAAGGGGGGAAAAAAGCTGTTAGCTCTTAATCCTCTAAGTATTTCAGAGTGTGAAGGAAGGGGATGATGATCTGCTTATTGGACTTTTGATAACATCCAGCTGTTAGCCCAGTGCTAACAGTGATTTTTTGAAGAGTCGGCTCCTTGCCCCAGCACAGCATCTCACCCTGTGGAATCAGAAGCTTGGAAATTACGAAGTGACAATATTATTAAAAATACTACATGTAAAAGTAGCAGTACAGGAGAAGGCAGATTAAGTCTCTGCAAGAGTTTTACTTCTGACAGCAAGTCTTCTCTTGAGTTTCCAGGCTTAGTACATAAATGGCAGGAAGTTTGTTTTTCACTGGGAGCTCTCAAAGCGCTCGTAGGGTCAGAAGGAAAAGCAGCCGAGTCACACTTCATTAGCAGCTCCAGCTCAGCACAAACCTGCTGCTTGTTCCAGCAGATGGAACAGAGCAGCCCAGCACAGCTCCCTGCTCCTGTCACTTGGGAACAGCAGTGCTGGCAGGGCAGACTCAGCCTTCAGTGGTGACCTGAGTTCACAGGACACAGGCAATCCTCATCAAAGTGTCTGTGCTGGCTGGTTTGCAGCAGTGCCACAGCAAGTGACACAAGGCTGCAGGGGACGCTTCAGTACCAGGGGAAAGTTGCACTTCTCTGGGTCCCCACCACTCTTCCCAGCTCCATCCATCTCTTGGATGTAAAGAAAGACATAGCAGGAACTTGGAGCATGCAGTTTTACCTGATTAATTAATCCAATAGAAAATGTTTGCCCTCTTCCAGGAGATGTTAAAACATGACTTGAGGAGGTTGGTGTTTCTTAGTGGCTCTGACCCAAGCAGGTCTGGGTTGCCTAGAAAGACACAAATGAGGCTTTATTTATATGGCTTTTCTGCACAGGTTTGAGCTGAAGATGCAGAACCTTGTACATGGCTCCAAATTTTAGTGACATTTGAGTTCAGGTATTAATTTCAGGAGACATTACTTACAGGCTTCAGCCTTGAAGTTCTGGTCTGGATGCAAAACCACATCTATATTTTAAATTCATCATTAAGTTTGGATTCTCTCTGATTTGTTCCAGTCCTCACATGATGTATTAACATCGAACTTAGTAATGTAAGAGATTTTTTCCCTTGGAAAGTAGAAAATCATGCCACAACCACACCATCTTTCAAAAAACCCACCCCATTAATACGTGACTTTTTCCACATGGGAATCAGGAGGAGAAAGGTGGTTGTAGGCCATGATTCCAGTGACAGTGTTCTCCTGCTGTCAGTGAAACCTCCTGTGTTTGCATGCAGAAGCATGTTCATGCTTTCAGAAACATCATAAACCAGGTGCTAGAGATAATACAGTAGAGGAAATACCAATAACTTGACACATGGTGTGTTTAACAATCCACCACTGAAATTACTCACACTTGAGTTTGAAATGGGAATGTATCACAGTAGAAAGGCCTGTGTTCCCCTGCTCCCCTTTCTTCCCTTCTGCTGGCTACCAGACGTTTTATTTCACACTGGTGTGAGATCCTGTAACATGAAGGTATTTCCTGGGAAAATAAGCAAGTATAAATGGGAAAGAGAAGCACTGCAAAAAATATCTGCAACATCATAGATGTCATAGGTGTCTGGCTATTAGGGAACTGGTCAGATTTTTTTTTTTTTTGGTGACAAAAACAAAATCTTAAAATTGTGTGTGTGTATATATAAATTAAAAAAAAAAATCTATTTTCCTTGATGACAGGATAATAAAGTTTGTGTTTGGCAAAAGCTGTGATTCCAGATTTCCTTTAACCAGATAAACTGGCAATACTTCTGAAAAGGGCAGCTCCCTCTGTCCCTGCCTAAGCTGCCTGTTCACTCTGGCTTGTTGGTGAGAGCTCTGTGTACATTTGTGGCAGGACAGCTGACAGACCAAACCCCAGGTTCTGATGGAGTTACTCCTCAGCTGAATGAGTTCCTTGATCAATCCTGTGACCAGAAAAACACCAGTGTCAACCCAGGGGTGGGTGTGAGAGGGAGAGCCAGGCTGCCTGTTCTCACAAAGACAGATTTTGTTGACTAGCAATGACTGCAGTCACAGCCTGAGGCAGACCTAGGGTTCTGCCTCTTCCAAACCTGAAACCTTTTCTCATCTCAGAGACAGCCTGAAGAGATAAAAGGTGAACACTTTGATACCTGAGGAAGTGCTGCCAACCCTGGGAAACACAATTTAGAAATTGCTTTAAATCTATTAAGATTTAAGATCACTTTAAGATCTATTAAGAGATACCACCTGGAGAACTGCATCCAGCTCTGGGATCACACACAAGAAGGACGTGGACCTGTGAGAATGAGTCCACAGAAGGCCATGAAAACACTCCAAGGGATGGAGAACCTCTCCTATAAAGACAGGCTGAATCTTCCAGTATCTAAAAGAGCCCTGCAAGAGAACTGGAGAAGGACTCTTCACAAGGGCATGGAGTGACAGGACAAGGAATAATGGCATTAAATTGGAAGACAGCAGGTTTAGATCAGATACTGGGAAGAATTAAGAAGTGAGGGTGGTGAGACACTGCCCAGAGAAGCTGTGGGTGCCTCATCCCAGGAAGTTTATCTCAGTGTGGGCATGAAAATGTTGCTCTTCTGTGGTTAGAGGAAGATACAGTAGGCATGAACTAGAAAAGCAATACAGAATTCTGCTTTCAAGGGGAACGCACATTTATGACCCCAAATATACTAGGGAGAAAAACCTATTGCAGAAATAATAGTGCAATTCAATTTTATTTAAATTACTAAATTTTAAAACATCATGTCATGGCTTTAACAATAATAATGTTAACGAGGATTTGTACCAGTTTTTGAGGAACTCAAGGCAGATAAAAAGTTTAGAAATGCCCAAGTGTCCTTTTTAATGCTCTGTTTACCCATTTGGTCCAAAATGCAAAACTCATTCTGTTTAAACCCTTCAATTTCACAGTTCAGAAAGCCAGACACTTCCATGTGCACTGTAGGACCTAATCAGGTCTGTAACCTGTTCATGATTTTTTCTTTACATACACCTTACAAATTAGAAGCCAGACAGCAACAGCTACAGCTATTTTTCCTGGCGAAGACAAAAACCCCACGATATAATCATTATAATGCTATAATAATTATAATAACGTGTAAGACGATATAATTCCAGATGAATATATATGTTGTAGAGGTACTAATGAATCTTTATCTGCTTCCCTCTAGGATCTCCTATGATCCCACGAGATACCCCAAGTACATTCCCGAAGCCTACTGCCTGTGCAAAGGCTGCCTGATGGGGCTCTTTGGCGAGGAGAGCCTGCAGTTCCGCAGCACGCCGGTGTTCATGCCCGCCGTCATCCTGCGCCGCACGCCCGCCTGCGCCGGCGGCCGCTACGTCTACACCGAGGATTACATCACCATCCCCGTGGGCTGCACCTGCGTCCCCGAGCAGGAAAAGGAGGCAGAGAGCCTCAATTCCAGCATCGATAAGCAAGAAGTGAAGTTGCTGGTGGGCCAGAACAAGCCCTCATCGGAATGAAGAATGGATTAAAAGTCATGTTTCAGTACTGGCCTCGCATCATCACCTCACCACCTCAGGAAGCTGCACGGCAGCAGCAAACACGCTCACTCACCCTCTTTTCTGCTTAGTTATTTCGGACATAAGATGGAAAGTCCAGTCACTCAGATCATTAGAGATGGCAATTAATTCTATTTCTTTAGCTCATGTAAACTTGTTTAGTTCATTATTGCAAACTCCAAGTAGCTTTTTTTTCCCTTAGAGAAGAACAGAATTTTATCTTTGCTTATTCACAGCAAATGTTAGAAGATGATGTAACTGTAAGACATGGTGGCTATTACTATAGCAGGCTACTGGTTGTAGATATTTTTGAGGAATCCCTTATATTCTTTTAAGTACACTTGTATAAAAATCACACAGCTGCCCTACATGTGACAAATCAGCAGTTAAAAGGATAATTTCTCCAGCTGGGAGAGCCTCCCTTTATACTGCATAAGCTCCAAGCTTTGCCTCTGAGCTGTTACCTCTTTGGCTAATTTATACACTACAGCAAGGAAACCTTTGCTGAGTTGGAGTCATTCATGAAGCAATATTCTATGTGCTTGCTATTTTTAAACTTGCCAAATTGCTAAGGGTACAAAGGTGTTGAGAAAAAATATGCTAGAATACTGTAAAAATGCAGCAGATTTTCTTTATGTGGACTATGTCTAATTACAAAGAAAATATCAATTAGGAAAAACACAGTTTGTGTCCCAAGAATTCTGTATTTGACTTCATCCATCACTGACTGCTTAACTTCCTTGTGATAAAACTGTGTTCCATGCAGCTGCAAGGCCAAAACCTTTCTCATTTTAGGAGAGGAGATTCCCCATTAAAAAGTAAGTACCAAGGATCAGCTTTGCCTCAGGTGTGCTGCAGGTGAGTAAGCAGGCTAGGTCTTAACTTCCAGATCCTACAAGAGGTCATTGAGTTGAGTCCCAGCCAATCCAAAGTTGTTAAATCCAACTGATTTTTACAATTACTCTTACTCATTTCTCCTTATGCTACATGTAACAGATGATCACCACCTGCAAAAGCTGACCAGGCAGCCTTCCATCTGTGCAGCCTACTGCTGATGGAACTTGATGGCAGGCTCTCACCAGAAACCCTGCATACACAAAAACTTGCATTGCCAGAATAAGAGACTGAAGTTGACTCAGCCTAATGAATGAGAATCAGGAATGACCAGGCATGCCTTGCACAAATGTAATTCCTCAGAGGGCCACACTCACCAAAACAGATAAACCTCTGAATGCACAGCAGAGAATCTCTTTTACAGATGAAGGATCATGACTGCAATATCTTTACAGAATGAACATCATATGCAGCAATGTGTCTGCTACATCATGAATCTTGAAATTTGCCTTAATTCATAGCAGAGAAAGCCCCTACACTACATAAACACACTCTTCTTTGGAGTGTTGTTGGATGAAGAATGGAAAGACTATGAGCTAATCACAATTAACAAGTTGAAGACAAAATGAAAGTCATAGGACAACTCCATCATTATTGATTGGGCTCTGTCTGACTCAGTCTAGAGATATAACAGTATTTTTATAGCGCAATCTGTGAAACCTCTTACGAAGCCTAAAATAACTTTAAGAACTCCAGAAACAAATAAAGATTCCCATCAGAATGCCAGATTGAAGGTTCTAGCTGTGTTTTTTGTGCAGATGCTTTTCCTCAGTTTTCCTCGTCTTTAGATCTGTGTTTCCTCCAATTGTGATGCTTCTATCTCAAGGGGATTGTCAAAGGGATTCTGAGTTCAGAGATGCTCATAAAATGTTTATACTACTCAGAGAACAGCTAATTGCCTGGCTGCTGCCAGCAATTATAGGTAGTTACCTTTTCCCCAGAGAATGAAAATACTTGCAGCAGTTACAACCTCTTTTCCTTCCTTCTAATGTGGGGGAACTTCTCACCCTCTGAGCAGAGGGAAATGGTAATCAGAGGGGCTCAAAAGGGAGGCTGACCCACAAAACTGTAGAAACACTACTCTAGGTGATGTCTCAGTAGCCTGATCCCTTCCAGCTTCACCATTAGATTGTGAGGTTTTCTCCATATGAACACTTAAGGCAGCGTGAAGTTGAACCTTCAGACTCCACGGCATAGAAAGCAAAGTCTTCACCCTAACAGGCAATAAAATGACCCCAAACAACAGCAAAATGTCCAGCCATGCAGCACTTAATATTTAGTAGATACCCAGAGGGGCTACCAGCTAAGTCTGGCCAAACACTGCCCTCCAGCAGAACTCATTTTCTGCACTTTTGTTATACAAATTTGTCTGCAACAAATTAGTTATTAGAGAACATGGATATATATTTGCATTATGTGGAGAAAAAAAAAATCTCTTTTTTTTTATTGCAACTCTCTTGTCCTCCAGACATAAATTATGGAGTCATTTTGAGGTTTTCAAGTAACTAGAGCATGTTCGGGGAATTCCTGAGAGGTGCAAGCTAAAATCAGGTAAATGGAACATAATCCGTTTCTCCACTCCAGAAAAGTAGATGCTTTAGCTTATAGACAGCTTCAGAAAGTGGATGATTGAAGGTACTTGAGAACTGCAAAACCTCCATGGATCAATAGAGGGCTTGTGTTGGTGACCTCCTTCTCATCACACTGCAGCAAGAGCAGCAAGCTTCCATGGTTCAGGCATCTTTATGCTATTCTGTTCAGAAGCACATTTTCCCTTCTTAATCCTCCGTTTTCTGTGTGACAGACTTTTTAGCTGAGCCAATTTGCTTCCTGCTTCAGCTTTCCAGTTAGGTGTTTCTTAAAAGCTGTTTATGTTTCAGCATAAGCAACTGTTTGATATTTTGTTAGTGAGCAACTGTTTGTTAATACTTAACATCAAGAGCTATTAGCTACACAAACACTTGCTGGCCTTCAAAATATCCTTCTACATATCCTTTCTCTCCACATTACTCATGTGGGAAAGGTTGAGTGTTAAATGTAGTTTGCATTTGTTTGGAATTGTTTTTTTTTAATAAGGTCATCACATCATGGATTTATATCAGTTTCATTTCAAATGTGGTGTGCCATTTTCCAGCTTCCAGCCCTCTGGTTACAGCTGCCACAGCCTTGCCTTTAATTTGCATGGGGGAGGGAGTGTTCATTGGAGTTGCTTCAAGGCTTCACAAACTGTTGACAGAAGGAAGACATGAAATGCCTCACTGAACCAACTCCAGGCCAAATAAATGCAAACAATTCAAAGCTAGAACTATCTGGCAGCTGCAGCTGATTTGAGAAATTTTTTTGTTGTGCCAGGAAAATCTTTTCCTTCAACAAGGTTGTCCCTGGAATACATTAGGAGCCACAAAACACAGAACAATATCCTTGGTAATGAGATTATTTTCTTGTCTGTAGTATCGCTTAAGGTAGTTTGGAAAATTCCTATCATTCAGGAAGGCTGAGGAAAGCCTGAGATGCTAGTTTGGGTTTACTTGCCAGTCATCACCTGAAGGTGTCTGTCTGAACGGGTGAAGATCTACAGCTACACATAAACATGGAATTGCGTGGGGGAACATGAACATGAAAGCAGCAGGAAAAAAAGGGAAAAAGGCTGTGATGTGCTCAGGAAGTATAAACACCCATTAATCCTGCTGGCATGAGGGAACAGCCATAACTGCCTGGGCTAGGGTAGTTAAAGAGGCTGTAGCACATAAGACTGTGCAGTCATAAATGCCACTGGAAAAGGAGCACGGTGCTGACACTTCACCACAGTCTGTTCCAACAGGAAATCCATCCATGAGACACCCCCAGTAGTCAGTCACTACTTGACACTGACATTTTTATTCACAATCCTGTTACAGAAGAAAAGAGGGTTTTGCTGTCACGTACTATTTCTTAAAGTTACCATACCGGCACAAAACACAAATTCACTATGGATTTTTGTGACTTGTACCCTTCTCAGAAACAGCTACTTCCTTGGAATCAAGTAAGAAAAAAATAGTTTACCTCCCACCACTGATGAAGGCTGTAAATGCCACTAGTCAAGCTCTGCTTGGGCAGCTGCCTGCAGTCCCCAGGCTTTTAAGAGGGAGGCTGGTGGACAACGGGCTGCTCTGTTGAGTGCATCTGCACAGATTTCCACGCACCCTCAGTTCCGTAACCGTGCATCTTCACAGTGCCCCTTTTCAAGCAGTCTGACCTACATGTGAGAAGCAGCAGTGATTTTCTTGGAAGTGAACTTCTTGGTACCACTGAATGGTGCACTTTTATCTTTTTAAGAAATATCTCTGATGAAGTTAGTGAAGCTGACTTTTAACTCTGCTACGGAGAGCCCAATAATACACATTTACCAAAATGAAGCAAATAAAACAGCAAAATATGTGAGGTTTCAATTTGAACAGCACATTCTAATTTAGGGTGGCAGGGGAACAGTATAATTCCTTCTGGCAATCATACCAGTCCCACTTGAAGCCTCTATGCAGTTAAAAACAAAGTTTCATGAGTTACTTCATTATCTCCATCTGCTGGGTGTGCAAGACACTGAGGTAATGAACCAGTTTAAAGTACAGGTTAGTGCCAAGAGCTATGCAGTTACCACTCTGGTTTGCTTTATTTTCAAACTGGCCACATGGAAGTGATGATGTAGCCTCCCAGAAAACAACTAAACCCAGGTGTATTTCACCTGTGGACAGCCATTTTCAGGGGAATTCTGGCTCAGCAGCAAGGATGGCATCTGCTTTGAAAGGCAAGGCTGTATGGGCCCTGGCTCACACAGCAGAAAGGAGAGGCCCGTGCCTGTTCTCCCTGCGAGCATTTCCCTCCTGCACTTCCCCTGTTCTAACAACACCTGTGCCCAGCCTGACAGAAACCAAGGCATGTGCAAGAGGGAGAAAAGTGTTACCATGGAGCCCAGGAACACTGCATGCAGGGAAGAAGCAGCAGGTATAAAATGTGAGGAGGGAAAAGCCTTAGGAAGCAAACAGATCTCTTGGAAAATGGGGAGGAGAACTAGAGTGGATTGGGTGGGTGTTTAGGAACCACTTTTGTGTTCAGCTCAGACAACATCATTCTCTGAGCACTGAGAGAGGATTAGAATCCATCTACATTATTCCTGCTCAGCTGTTTACTCCACCAGATGGGAAATTCTGCATCCAAACAGCAGAAACATGAGTATTATCACTGCCTTATAAAAAGTCTCATCTCACAAGCTTAATTAGGCTTATTCCCACCACAAATAAATTTAGTACTTGATTTTATATGATTTGTCTTGTAGATGCAGCATTTCTGTTAACTTTTATATGGTATGACATACAAAGACAAGTGCTTGTGTTTTGTAGAGTGTTTTTAGAGATTATAAAAGTGTTGAGTGCTTTGAAATTTATGAACTAATCTCCACCCAAAAATACTTCAGTAGTGTAGTCAAAAGGCTAGTCAAAAGTGGCTTCAAAATTCCCAGTTATCAAAAATATCTACTTATGCAAAGCAAAGCCTTTCCAATGTATTACCTATTTTGACTGAAATACAAACCAAACCTTGAATATAAAATCTAACATTTTTCCATTTGAAACAGTGGGAGTTTATCAATATATTATTCCTCAGTGGCCTTGTAAGATTCAATGAATTTTAAGATGCTTCTATTCTACCGCTCTGCTGCTGTCTGTGGAACAGGAGAAAAAGATAAAATCAGGCAACTGGGGAAAAAAATCGTAACCATTCTTGTAACTTGACATACCTGCACATCCTCTTTAGTTTGATACTGAAATTATTAAAAGCAGGCATTATATTTAATCAGAGCCATTATGATTCAAGATTTAAAGGACATGTGTAGGTCACACTACTACAGAAGTATCACATTCTTTGGCAATGACGGTTCTGATGCCTGCAAGGCAAACACCTATGTGTTGTTATAAGCTAAATTCACTTCAAAGAGGTCACTGACGTGTTCTCATATAGTAAAAGCTACCAGTTAAAATTAAAGTCTAACAAAGAAGTTCCCATTATCCAGCACCTGCATTGCTTGGTCTGCATTTACCTAGTACAAAACACAGTAACTGCAAATGCTTACTCATTTAAAAGAGAGAGGCTATCATACTGTGTTGATTCCAGCTATGCCAGAGAACAGTACTCAGAGCTGACTATGTCAGCCCTCAGAAATGGGCATAACTGACAGCAAACAGAAAGAAGCTTGACTGACAAAGCTGTAGATTTGTAGATGATCTTAGGAGAATGAGTCCAGTCCAGAAGCATAGTTCACATAGCATCGAAATTCATTGGCTAAATTTCGTGAGTGTTTTGGAATAAACTTGCACATCTTCACACCAAGATGCTTTGCTGCCTGTTCCTCCATGACTGCACCTGCAGCAAAAATAATTGGTATTCAATAAGAAAAAACAGTAACAGAATGTTTGAACTTTTTTGATAGCTCCTCCCAAATGCATACTGAGACAGCCTGGTGTTTTTTAAGGAAGGCAGGCTTAAAGCAACTACACTCTCAGCCTTCCTTAACAACAGAATCTGTTGGGAAACTTAAAGTAAATCTAGAAGAATGGAAGACATCCCAAAGAAATGAATGTCCAAGAAATTTAATACAAATAAGTAGAAGGTATCAGTGCCATTTTTACAGAAACCAAACTTGAACTCAGTCTTCTTGCTACATTCCAAGGAAGTGAAATGGTAGGGAGCCGTGGGAAATGCAAACAGATTACATCTACTCTTTCACTTATATAAACCATGAAGTGACATTTGCAGCTACACACTGAGAAATCACTGCTTTGAGCAGTAAACTGAAGGACCACCTATCCATTCTAGGGAAAAACATCTGAGAACCACCCTTGTGTGTGACTGCCATGTGCACTTAAACCAAGGAGCAGGCTTTCTATGGCCACATTATTTTAATTTTCTTTCTTTTGCCTGCTTGGTTGCCTTCCCTCAAATTGTACATACAGAGGGGTTTTGACCTTTGCTTTTTGGAAAGGTTTCCTGGATGTCTTCAGATAACAATACAGTTTAAGAAAAGCCATGACTTGGGCAGACACACATCACTTCTCAAACAGCAAGTGCACCTTCCTAAAGAAGGACCCACAAGTACAGATATCTAGTTAGCTGGTTTCTGCCTTTATCACTGCTTTTTAATTCCTCCTGCTGTATTTCAGTGCCTAAGACATAAACAGTAAGTTGCACCTATGTTTGCCATTCCCAGACTTCAATCACTGCAATTATAGAGAGTGGCCCTTCTACAAGAAAAATTATATTTCTGGAATTTTCCTGGATGATCTTATAATTCTTCAAAAATTTAGTAAAATTCATAATGCTATAGGAAAAAAGTACTGACTTGAACTATTGAAACCCACTTCTGTTTAAAATAAAGGTTGAACTCAAGTACTCAAATAAAAGGCTTAGAACACATATTCCTCCTTAAATTGATGATAATTCAGCATTATTGAGTTACATTTGTCTCATGTAAGTTTGTCATTAGAAAGAGAGAAAAAAGCTACTTAAGGGGACCTAATATTTTTATTAGTTATACCTGTGCAAAGCAGAATCTTTCCTTTTGTCAGGTATTTGATGGTCTCTGCAGTCTTTTGAAGACATTCCTCAGACAGATAGGGTGGATCTGCTATTACGATGTCAAAACTGTGTGGCAGGAGATTTTCAGGTAAGTCCAAAGGGTGGTTGTAATCATAGAAGATAAACTCTTCTCCATACACAGAAAACCTTCTGTCATACTCCAGTATACACACAGAAAAATCCTCACCATCCTGTTCTTTCAGTTTCTGGTACACACTCGGTGCACTAACACATGCTATCCTGAAAAAACACACAATAACTTAAAATTGTAATTTTAACAGGCAAACAACAGCAACAAAACTCTACAGTCTTCTCAGCAGTCTTCAGAGAGGCTTTGGGAAAACATTTTAAACATTAGTACCTAAAATATAAAGTATTGTTCCTCCATTCTAACAATTAATTATCATAGTAACAAAGTTTTAATCATGAAAGTCATTACCTGTTCAACCCCATGCTACATAAAGATCTTAAGCTAAACTACAGAGAAAGTCTTGTTTCAGAAAAGCAAGGAAGTACACTCAAAAATGAAAAATTACTGTTTATAGAAGTAGGAAGAAAACCAAGTTTTTTCCATCTGTTCTACAGAAACATAATATAAAAACTAATTATAAGTCAATAGTGTGCTCTGAAGCACTTTGTATTTCTCAAAAAATTACAAAGATTCATAGTAAACTTTCACAAGGCACAGTCTACAACATTCAATGAAATGACAAGAGAAAGATCAGTATAAACTATTAACTAAATAACATCAAAGCAGTTCTGCAGTATCTCAGCTGAACAAAACTGAAGTACAATGAGTAATGAACTAAACTGCATGCTCTTGTCAACATAGCAGAAACAAAATATTTGCAGAGGAGACATGTTAAATCTTCAACACAATCATTAAACCTACCTGCCACCTTTTCCAGCTGCCAGAACTGCTTCCTTGGCCAGGCATGATGCAGTTTCATCACTGTACCAAAACTGGCTCAGTTGCTGAGGAAGATAATGCACAATTATAAACAACATCAAATCTTCTGGCTGTGCTAGGCAGAGTTATATGTGGTGAGTCATAACTCAAGAAATCCACAATCCACAGCAACTTCTCAGTTCACAACCTGTAAAGCTGGAAAGGTGGCTGTTTTCCTGACAGTCTTCCTACTTCTGTCATTTAGTGATATGCAGCAGGTACCTTACACTCTCTGTTTCCAAAACATGAACTGCAGTATCAGGAAAACCAAGAAATCCAAACCACTGACCGGGTATTTCAAAGCCAATGTGCAGATGCACATTATTTATGTGCTCTGAAATTGAGTTCCTTCAGCAGACGAGCAAAAAGGCCCTTGAAAAGTGACAGCATGGGAAGAAAGAAAAGGATAAGAAAACTAAATCAGAATGATCAGAAAAAGGAAGACCAAAAAAGCCCAACCCAGAGACAAATCAGAAATCAGTCTGTCACAAATAAAAAGAAGCAGCAAAACAGCCATCCATAAAAATAAAGAAATAAAACACACACACAAAAAAAAGTGAAAGGAAAGATCACTTGGTCTTGTTACACTACGTTTGTCTCAGACTCAGGGAAGAGTCTTTACTACTGTCACGTGCCAGGCTGGAGTTAAAATTTCCAGAAGGGACAGATGCTTCTGTTAGCAGCTTTATTCCCTCTCCATGTACTTTCAGTTTGTACCCCCCATGCACATGTGGAGCAAACAACTACATCCAGATTTAATACTAAAGCAAATCTCCCTACAGTGTTGCCATCCATGAATAGCAACATCTTGAGTGTTCCCCTCTTTAATTTCATTTCATTATCCAGCCACAAAAGAAACTTGGTCAGGGCTACTCCTCTCTCTGTGCTTCACTCACTGAAATTTATAGTTTCTTACCCAGTCTTCTTCTATTGAGCCAATGGAATATTGATTAAACCCTTGGGAGGTCTTCATGCCCTCTCTCTGCTGCTGTTCCAAATAGAACTCCTGGAGGGCAGCCAATGTATGGGATGAAAGCTGGGGAATGTCATCATCATCGTCCATTTTCTTAGATGTCAACAAGAAAAAAGAAATTAATTGAATTAACCCATTTCAATTGTGAATGTTTTTACAAACAGCATAATCTTATGAGGTTAAACAACTTCCAACAAGAATGCAGCTAATTAGGAAAACTAAAGAAAACTTATTCCTTCTACTTAAGCGCTCTTAAATCAGTGAGAGGCCAATTGGAAATAACAAGTCTCCACAGAGAATTCAGGAAGAGCAGCAACACTGTTCCCTTTCTATACAACATGGATTTGGCTTATGTTCTTACAGGGAAGTTGACATTAGAGCTTTTGGTTTCCTGTGGATCTGGAAAATCCTATAGAAATTATTCCCTTCCTTCCTAGAAATAATGATAGCTATTGGTCATTCCTTCCCATGTTCAAAAGCCACATAATTTTGACTCCAAATGAAGTAAACTAGCACTCTAGCTCAGCATGACCTGTTTTTAACCTCCATGCCATAAAAAGATTCGTCTAAATGTCACAAACCTACAAGGTGAAAAAAAGAAAAAAAAAAAGAAAACAAAAAGGCAGCCAAGAAGCTCCAAGACACGGTATGTACCAAGGGAGAAGTACAGCCATCTCAGAAAGCTCCCGGAGCGGGTTCTGCCAGGCAGCATCCCCGAGCCCTCTGTCCCAGGCAGCACAGCCGCCTCTCCCCGGGAACGGCGCCACCGCGGGGAACGGAGGTGCCGGAAAGGACCCAGCACGTGAAAAGAACTGGGGAAAACGGAGAAAGATCTCATCTCAATAAACCTTTTCCCTGCATCCAGCCTAAGGATCAGCACACGAGCAACGCCTTTAACAGAGCCTGGAGATGCAGGCAGGGATACGCCTGCATTATGCAGAAGTCACCGAGAACTCACCTGAACAGTGAGTGAACATTTTATGCGATTTCAAGGGGAGCTGCTCACGGCTCTTCTCCTCATTCCCTGAATGACAAGCAGAGCTCCAGAACTGGCAGTCTCCTCCCCTTCCACCCTTCCTTCTGCTCTAACAGAGCTTTCAAGATGAAGTTTCCTCAAAACAGCTTCCTCCTGCTTGCTGGAAAAATGGTACCTTACCCTGGCACTGGGAGATAACTCTGCCATTCCTCTGACACAGTACACACCTAAGGAAAGCACTTATCTGCAAAACCTGCCTTTTCCAGAGAATCATTTATTGGCTTGCTGGATTCTCAGGCCAGGCTGGCCAAACAGGGAACTGCTCACAGCCCAAAGATCCCCCTATGGCATCAGCCTCACACAAGAGAATTCTGGACTCAAGCTACTTAGTAAAACCAAATTTTTTTCCCCCTAGTTCTTCATTAAACAAAACAGACTTAAGACTTTTAGACTTTAAGACTTAACAGGCTTTAAGACTATTTACATTATTAAATTATGTATTATTTAAAGTATTTATTACAGAAATGACGGTAGGTATGTCCAGACAGATAACACAGTTTCTAGCCACAATGCTCTAACAATACACAACATTATGACCCATTTTAGGTCCTATACCACAATTTATTTTTGTTAGGACATCATAGAAATTTATAATCACTCCTTAACTCACAACAGTTTTTTAATTAACTGAATGATACATACAGTAATTTGGTCTGCTATTACCCCCTAAGCAAGAACACAACCATACTTTAAGAAACTGAAACAGGTTGAAAGCTTCATTTTTTAAATCAAAAGTTGAAATTTTTTGATTTTCTGTTCAGTGAGCCCATACTGGCATTTGCAAAGACTAAATCCATGCCCATGAATCGAAACCCTCACAGATGAAGTTGCTGCTGAAGAATTTGCCATTGTTTCAGAACATAAAAAGGCATACTGCCATAGACATCTTTTATCTATTAATAATTTTTAGTTGATTTTTTTAAACTCCTCCTTTTGGTTTGTAAATTAAAAGCCTTAGGAACCAAGAAGAAGTAATTAACCGTGAGGTGTTGCAAGGAGAGTAACTCAGAACATATGGTAGAAATATTACATACAGCTATTATAAATGCCTCCAAAATTCAATATATTTTTCTGAATGTATATACTGACTTGGGTTATTAGCATGAAGACATTCTCATGCTTAAGAACTACATCAGAAAACCCCTCAAGTGAGTTTATGTGTACAAGACTTGGAAATTCCTTCAAGGGAGACAATTCTACTGTTTGACATCCCTTCATTATCTCTTCCATTAAGTTCACTGCTCTCAAGCCCAGAAGCAACCGTGAAAGTTCCATGGGAGGATGGGAAGAAGCACAGAGGCCCAGAGTGCCTCTGGCACTTAGGGAATCTTTACACTCTTAATTCCCAAGGCCCCTGAGGCTCCAGCTGAGCAATCCCTGCTTGCCCCAGGCCCTGGGTCCCTCCACACGCAGACCACGCTCTGTCCTCACAGAGATGCTCTCTGGAAGCCACGCAGGGGGAAATCAGATGTCCAAGAACAGCTCAAGAACACTGCATCAGGTTTGGAAAATAAGACTCATGGTGAAGTTAAAGGTCCCCTGAAGGAAAACACCAGAAAAGGAGGTAAGCTCCCTCAGATAGAGTGGAACAGGAACAGACAGGGTAAAATGGGAAATTCGTGTTCATAGGGTAAAATGGCAAATGTGAATGCTACTGGTCCCTAAAGGGCCAGATCTACCCACAAAACAGGAAAAATGAGAGATGAATTACAGCCTGTGGCCTGCAGTGCAGCAGGTGGGATGAAGGGGGTGGAGATCCCTGCAGACTCCTTAGTCCCTTCCCCTGTGCACAGCTCAGTCTCTCTCTTACTAGCTGATGCACTGTTCAGGCAAATGTCATCACTACAGAGTGAAAGCTCTCCAAAGAAAACAAAAATTAAATTAAGAGAGATAAGAGCAGCACAGGAGACTTCAAGGCCTTGTCCACACAAAAATGTTGTATGTATTTAACAATAGTTTCTGGTGGTCATGTATGAAAGCCTATTTTTATACAGCCAAATTCTGAAACAGAGAAGAAAAATACTCAAAAGAAGCAGTATGGAAAAATTAACAGTCTTTGGTCCTCAGTACATTCATTTCACCTGCAGTTATGACCACATGGAGGTGATAAGAAAACATTAGGAAAGACTGCTAAAAAGCTATGGAATAGAAATACATCTGGAAAGCCATGCTGTTCATCGCTGGGAAGGAGGAAGAAGAGGACAGTGTTAGATCTTTTACCAAGAATATAAAAAGCACATGTGCAACTTCAGAAAAGATCTTATTCTAAGAGTAACCTTGATCAAAAGACAGAGAGCATGAAATGGAGTTAAATCTAGTTGTCTGTGTTTTTTCCAAGCTGCCCAAGTCAGTCTTTGAGACAAGCAGTTCATCATGCACGGTGTTTGCAGCACACACCGAGAAATGCTGGCCAGTGGTGTGCAACCCTAATGAAAATCACCTGGCAGGGGCTGCAATCACCTGCCTGGAGGTAGAGAAGTCCTGATCTGATACACTGGAAAGCAACTAAATGTCTGGACGTGTGCCCTGATACCTCAAAAGCCAGAATTTCACAATGTGTCAGTCACACAGAAACTTCATAGAAGAGAAGCTCTCAGAAGATTATCAAATACGCAGAAAATACAACGGATTAACAATGCAAAGTCAGGAGGCCTGATGGCTACTTCAAGCAAAAGGAAATGATGATGCGTCCTACGGAGGACAGGCTCGGGATCACCAGTCCCTCCTACACGTGGCTGAGGGGACATGGACGGTTCCCGGAAAAGGCCCTTTCCAGCTGTCCCCTCCCCCGTGGATCGCTTCGAGGGCACTCTGCGGCCACACAGAATCCCCGTGGGGGGCAGGGGGTGACCCCAGCCAGCCCATCTGCGCCCCGGCTGCCATCGCCCGCAGGGTGCAGCGGGGTCAGGCGGTGAGGGGGCGGTGTTGGGTGGGTGAGGGGGCTCCGCGCCGCCCCCCTCACGGCGGTCCCGGGCGGGCACGCGCGGGGCCTCCCGGCCACGCTCCCGCCCCGCGCGCGGCCCTCGCGCCACTCACCGCCCGCCGGCTCCCTCCGCGCGCGCGCAGCTCGCCCCAGGCCCCGCCCCCCGCGCGTGCCGCGCCGGCCGGGGACCGCGCGCCCCCTGCTGGACACGCCGGGCTTGGCGGAGCTCCCGGGCCCGCCCCCTCCGGCCCCTGCCCCGAGCGCGCCGGGGAATGGCGTCTGTGCCGGGGTGTGGGACGGGAGAGGCACGGGACAGAGCTGGGGGCCCAGACAGCCTCCGGCACCGGCCTGGCAGACCCGGAGAGCATCCCTCGAGTCAGACGGCAAGTGTTCAGGAGCCGCCAGTTCTGCCCTGCACCGCAGCCCAGCGCCCCAAACTGGTTTTCTACAGCTGTGTCTCCTGTCAAGGCTTTCCATTTCTATTCAGCATTGGCAGGCTGGAACGAGCTCCCTTTCTTGCATACAAACGGAAGTCGAGCCGATTCATAGATGCTTTCAAAACACACTGAGTTTTAAAATACCTTCCTTGTTTAACTTCATAAAATTATAGAAGGGTTTGTGTTGCAAGGGACTTTAAAGACCATCTAGTTTCAACCCCATTGCCATGGGCAGGAACACCTTCCACTGTCCCAGGTTGCTTCAAGCCCCATCCAGCCTGGCTTTGAACTCTTCCAGGGATGATCCACAGCTTCTCTGGGCAACCTGTTCCAGTGCCTCACCACTGTCACAGGAAAGAATTTCTTTCTAATATCTCATCTAAACATACTTCCTATCAGTTTGAAGTCATTCCCCCTTGTCCTGTCACTGTACACCCATGTAAAAAGTTTCTCTCAATCGTTTTTGGTAGGCTCCCTAGAGGTACTGAAAGACCACAGTTAGGTCACTCCAAATCCTTCTCTTTTCCAGGCTGAACAATCCCAATTCTCTTAACCTTCCCTCATGTGAGAGGTAGTCCCTGCCTCTAATCCCTGGTGTCCCTCCCTGGGACTTGCTCCGATGGGGCAATGTCCTCGTGCTGGGGACCCCAGAGCTGGAAGCAGTATTTCAGGTGGGGTCTCACTAAAGCAGAGGGGGAAAATTTAATCCACTATATCTTTCCCTTTGGTCATAAAAACTTCCCATTTTCCTGCTTCTCATGTGTAGGCACAACATGCTTATCTGGCATGTCTCATGATCTCACTGCCCCAAGACAAAAAGCTCACCCATTTTTCTCATTTCTTTATAAAGCTCGATGTTTGTAAAAGTCATGTGCATAGTGTTGTCTCTGTCACTCAATGACTCTCCTAGAATCCAACCCATAGGATGTTGCCCATCAGATTATTTAACCCAACAGCAGACTCTCCTCATGTTCTCCAGAGCCAGAATATCAGCAGTGAGCTGAGTAAGAAACTGCTGTTTTACCTACAGCCTGCTCAGTCTTCATCTGCCACAACATTTCACTGTGGCTGAACAGAAAGTCATGGGCTCAGCACTGGGCATTAATGAACAGAGCAGAACTACTGCTTTGGAAGACAGAAATACTAAATTAATGATAAAGTATTTTGCAGCACAGTTTACATAAGCAGCAGAGAATCAAATTTTCTTGTCACCACAGGATGTGGGAATTGGCCAATTTTTCCTTCAGATCCCCATATTTTTAACCTCCCAAACCTTGTGGGAACAAGGTTTTTCATGACAGTAGAGAACTGTGGGCATTTTCATCACTGAGCATTCAGTGCATTACCCACTTTGTCTTTGAAAGTTCTTGCCAAAAAGAGTCTTCATCCTAGCACAGGAGACTGTCTCATACGGTGGATATCCATATCTATTCATGCTACCAGCACTGCTGTAATTTAAAACAAACAAACCAACCCCTTTTCCCTGCATTGTGGAAAGTGACAAGTCTTGATATTGATACCTGTGTAGCATTACTGAGAGCAGCAAGAAATTGGTTTAGGTACTACAGTGAAGTAACACTTCAGTAATTGTCCTATTTCATGCATGTTTGTAAGGTATTTTACATGAAAAACATTCTGCACAGGGCTGATAATGAAAGTGGAAATGAGACAGGGATGACACACACTCTCAGTCCAGATTTCCCAGAGCAGCAGACTGCCCCTTGGCAAGCAATCCCTCCTCACCAGAAAGGTTAGACAGATCACATAAGGGCACATGGCTGTCTGGGGGCTTGGGGGTGGGCTGACAGGGTGACATTATTTAGGTTATGATATCAGATACTACTTGGCAGCAAGCACAGCCCTTGCTTGAATCCTGTTACAAGACAGTTCTAGAAGCAAAGCCCCAAAGGAGCTCAAGTGACCCTGTAGGAAGGAATAAAAACAGGTTATCTCTGGCTGCAATTTGGGATGTGAGGACAAATGAAACATAGACACAGGAATACCTGTAAAGTGCGTCTTGAAAGAAATTTCTTATTAATAACTGGGTTTTATTGCCCCCTAATATTTTTTGCAGATAGGTATTTCCAGTTAGGCTATCTCCCCTGTCCTTTCACTGACAGACCCATGTCACACAGCAGTGATACTGGTGTCCTTGAGACAAACCTGATGACATAGATCACTGCCTCTTCACTAATGCATTTGCTAGATCAGAAACAGTGTTTAAAAACAAAGTTCTAGCCTGGAAAGCAATAGCAACTTGTTACTCACAAGGCACTTCTGTTTTGGGGTTTGAGTTTTTATTTTTACTCTGTTGCATTTTTTCTCTACTAATGAAATTCCAGTTTTGTTCTCACTGTAGCACCACCCGCAGTCATATGAAAAAGTATAATCAGGTTTAATTAATATGAAAATAGATTATTAAATTCTACTTGTAGAATCTTTCCTGTTGCCATTAAGCCTAAAAAAACTTCTATTAACTTATTTACAAAAAAGCCCAAAAACCCCCACAAAAAAAACCCCTCAACATATTTAGGGCTGGCAAACCAACTGCACACTAATTTGGAAGGCAGCGAATGCTTTACAACCATACAAGGATAATTTCTAGTTATTAAAGATAATGGAAAACAGCAAAGTGAAAATATTCTACTTAGAAAACAACCTGCAACACCCCCTCTTTCTAAGCAAAGCTTGCTGCACATTTACTTTCACTCCCAAGCTGTTCCCCCTACAGATGGAGAAACAAATGTGTGTGGGGCCCCATGGGGTACCTGTGTGGGCCAGGTGCACCACAGCTTCCCAAGACCCTGTGGCACAATGGAAGGACAGACTGCCACTCAGCCTCTTCAAAGCTTGCAGTCACTCTATGAATTCAAGTACAGAAGTAAGCTTTAATATTTAAGTAGTTCATGGAGTCCCAACTCTTTCTCTATGGAGACAGAAATCTTAGAAACATGACAGTGATACAGGATCCCTGTGACTTCTTTCTATTTTGCCAGGCTTTGTGCATTCCTTGGAAGTAATTCAGGATCCACAGAGGGCCACAGCTTTCAGACAGAAAAATGCTCTACATAAGTGACCACTAGTCACTTAATACCACCTAGTGGTATTGGCATTTCAAACAGACTTTACAAGTATTTGAAAAAAGAAAACCCACCCAACCCTTCAACAGAATTACCAGTAACTATACTTCTGTACATTTTCACATCCCCACATATTTTACCAAGGCTTCTGATTTACACAGTTCTCTCTAAAAATGTCCTGAGATGCATCATAACATCCAACCATCATGGCATTGTTTGGCCCCGAAGCCTTGTCATGGTTGTTTTTGCTTTCCCCCCGCAAAGATGTAATCACTCTGCCATGACAAGAAGCAGGAAGGAAAATATATAAAATATATTTAGCAAAACCAGTAAAATTAAAGTGGAACAGAAAATGCAGTCAAGTAGCAAACATGTACAGCAGCAGCTTTTACAGTTTTCCCCTACACATACCTCTGCACTTATTTCACACACGCTCTTTAAGGAGAAGGAAGAAAATAGAAATCAGATAGTGTTACGAAAGAAAACATTTCTTTTCCTGAACGGTAAATGGGGTTTATTACTGCTTTCTGCTTTTGAAACTCCAATTCAGACTATATATATACCTCTAAGAAAAATAAGAGAAGGACACCCTTTTCTCTGTCCCTAAAGCAAAATTACACTGTCCTCCTTTTACAGACTATACTGGTATCTTAAATAGTTACACTCGCAGGATTTAGACATTATCTGGCCATCTTAAGAGATGCAGGTAACAAACATTTTAACCAAGATACAAAACAGGTATCCAATTTTTCCAGCTTTCCTGAGGCTGAGTGAATTGTTTAAATACATGTGCGCTTATCAAAATCCATGTTTACAGTACATTTTAACAGTAGTTTGTTAAGAAATCATGAAAGTGCATAACAGCCTAAAAGCAGGCAAAAAGTACTTCAGAAGAACAGTCTTTCCTTAAAGTGGCAGAAGAATATAAGCCTTCCCCAAAGTAGTGTTGATCTTGTGAGGACATCAGTGATCTTCCTAGAGATTCCACAGTGTGGTGGTGGGCTTTTGGCTTTGGGGTTTGTTTTTTTTTGTGAGTTACAACAATCATTTCAATGAACAAAAGACCACTAGTAGTATTGGTGCAGTTCCAAAACCAAAGCAAATGTCCTGACAGCTTATTAAACCAAGTTACCAGTGAAGCTTTCAAATCAATACTTGTGTGGGAGTCTAGCAATGACTTTCATTCAGGGAACACCGAACACAGAGATAGGAAGCAGTTTGAATATGCCACAAACCTAAACGCAGCATCCAAAACAGTAACTTAAAGCAAATCAAACATATTTGTCTTTACAACCATTAACAGTAGGCCAGACAGAGAGAGGAAGAAAAAGGGAAGTACATCACACCCACAGCTTCGCTTTACTCTAACTTGTAAAGGCAACAGCGTGTCAGGAAAATCAAATCCGATACCATCTAATAGATGTTAAAGTGAAAACAGCTGTTCCACAAGATTCAAATATAGGCAGCAGAAAAACTAGTAATGAATTATGTATCCGTCACAGTGGGTAGCTTCTTTGTTCTCTTTGGATATATAGATTTGTCTGGAATGTTTTCCAAAATAAAGAGGAATTTATTATTTATTTAACAAAACTTACAAGGATAGTATCACATTTCATTTCAGAATTCCAAAACAGTACTCTTTCCCCCAACAAATTTGTTGATAAAATGTCAGGCTTTTACTAATCCCTTTCAAGATGTCATGTTAAACATTATGTAATTACACTTTCAGATTGATCTGTTTTTCTTTCTCTGGATAAGATTGCAAAGTTATCACTTTCTTCTCGTTCTGCTTCCCTCTTCTAGTTCATGCACAACCTGCTCCTTGGTTGGCTGTCCAGGCAAATTCCACTCGGAGGGTTGTGCTTTTCTACTTCTCTGCTTGTAAGACATGGCAAATCACTGAATGAAGAAATCCACCACCAACTCCATCACTCACAACTGAAGCCAATGTAAGTTTCAAAAAGGCAAAATTGATGGGGTTTGTGTATACTTAGACAAACAAGTGTGAATAAAGGCCTTGTACCCAAATCATTCAAGTTTATTCCAGAACTCATATTTAAGGTAAAGCAGAATTGTTCCATTTTCTACATGAAAGACTCTTGGATACGCTGCTGTTAGTCTTACCAATTGCATTCAGGAATTTCCTCAAAATTATCTTAAATTTCTGTCCCTCTCCAAAATATTCACTGAACGAAACCATGCTAATATAAACATGTAACTGCATAATCTTACTTTTGAAACCAGTAAAATTCTAGTGATACATACAGCCAAGATATATAGCAAGCTGTCACTACCACAGTTGTTGCGTAGTTTTACTTTCAGGATTTGTGAAGCTTTTTTTTTTCCTTATCTAAATGATGTGAGTGCATGGAAGTAAGAGGGAGACACTAGAAAATAGCTGTAGTTTATTTAAATGTAATTGCACTATAGCACATTAGGAACTGCTGCCTGTAAGTGAACTTTTCTGATATCCATGAAGTAACATGCTGTTGTTAGATGCTCCTTACATAGGAACAGATCAGGAGCTTGGAGAACATTTCTGTGCCAGATACCATCATAAAAACTGTTTATATGAAATACACACACATACAAATTAAAGACTCAGAAATCAGTATTCCTTTTGAGTAGACAAATGCTACCAATAATAGTGACCAGAAAAGTCACTCTTAAAACTTCTTTTGGAAGATGGGGGAAAAGATTAATCTGATTATATATTCACAGTTATTTCTGGTAATTGCAGTCCAGTGTGAGATACTGCTGTGGCACCCCTAATCACACTTTCTGTTGATGGACAAACTCATGCCATAAGTGCTGATGTAAATTAAAGTTACTCCACCAACTTTTAACCTAATTACTGTGCATTCACTGTAGCCAAAGAGCAAAAGGTGTGGCCTAAGGTTTCATAACATTGCAATTTATGTTTCTACCGTAAGAAAATGCTTTTTCAGGGATTCAACACAGGTGAGATTTTAGAAAAATATTAAACAAGAATACACACAAATCACACGTGGCCAAAACAAAATAAAAAAGTCTTTAGTGGAAAACAATTTTATCCTCTTCCTGCTTATGGATCTTAATACACAAAGTGATCATTGCAAAATTGAAAATTTAGTCATGATAAGGCTTGATTACACAGCCATTTCCCAGGTCTTATTGCAATAAAACATGAAATACTTCTATGCAACTTCATATCTTCAACTGTACAGATAAAACAATACTTGAAATCAACTAGCACTTCAATCCCTGTGTTTTTAATATATAAGCTCAACACAGCATTGAATGACACATTTAAAATATTTACACACTTGACCAACAGCAGTACTAGCATTTATTGCCTTAAAACTGTATGTTCACTGCATGGAGGTTTCTTATTTTGCATAAAGAAAACAAATAATATAGGGTTGGTTTTTTTTTTCCTAATTGAAAATTCCAGAATGGTTTAATGGGGATTGAAATGTGTGGTGAATACTATTAGAGAGGTTTTTATCAATTTCAAGTGTCAAGCTGTAACAGATTGGAAAATTACATGGGTAGTAGTATCTTCCTCTGAGGTTGGAAGGGGCTTCCAAATCTGCTTAACAGCAGCTTAAAAGGACAGGAAAAGCAGGGTAGGGAATGGGAAGAAATGAAAAATCAGAATCAATTTTAATTCACTGAAGAGAAGGGAAAGCCAGAGGTATCTTACTTTTCAGTTTCTAGGGCCCCAAGAAATCTCATACTGAAAAAAGGGCTCTATAAGATAGCTGAGAATTTGAGGCTCTAGAGCAAAACACACTTCATGATTTGTTTCATGATCAGTACTAGAAAACATTAATCTAATTTACTGAAAACAGAGCACAAGCTACTCAAATGCAAATTTATGAGGGGCAGGGGAACAGGGGTGGCTCTTTAAATTTTAATTGTTATCATTAGGCTTTGGTTATACTTAGTGACTGGAACAGACATGGAAGAAACCTGTGGTATTTGTTCCTTGCAGAAAAATGTAAAGAAAACCAAAAGTAAACCAAACAAAACCCTACCACCACAAGCAGCACTTGTCACAAGCACAGGCACCAAAGCCTGAATAACCAGTAACTGTCCTCTCTCTATGAAGATCAGAACTGAGGCACACTGGTGGGGAATCTCACCTTATATAAGAAGAAGGCGCTATTTAAATTGGCTGTAATTGAAATAATGACAATTTTACAGCAAGCATTACTGTACTGCAGTAGATCAGTCCTGGGAATACTGCACCACTGCTGCCTCTACTGGGCTTTACCATTGTGAAAATCTTCTGTTTTCATTACAGTAAATCTTACACCTCACAAAACTAAAATTAAAGTATATAATATTTACATAGCATCTCAGATCCTCAAAGCATTTTATAGGCATAAGCTAATCCTCACAACATCCCTGTGAGGTAGGTAGGTGTTAATGCTATTTTAACAATAACACGGTTCTAGTGACTTGCCAACGGCCACAGAGGATCCTGTGAATAAACATTACAAAATTAGAGGAGCCTGGCTCCTACTCCTGCGCTTATATTCATCAAGCTACTTCCATAAAAAAACCCACCCCTTCTTATGTAATCACTTAACCAAACCTGAAATTACTTGAAGTGTTTTACAAGCAAAATGCTGCAAATTTGTACTTTTTAATAGTTTTACAGACCACAAATTAGAATTTGCCTTCCCTTTTAAAGAACTAGATTTTAAATGGACAACTGACTGCTTTGAACAAGCTTATTTTCTACAACTACATGGCTTAGACATAAAGGGATTTGCCCAGGTAAACACTGGGGCTTTAGTGAGCTCTTCTCACTATGAAAGCGATGACTCCAATTCAAACCCCTCTCTTTCAACTAGTAGGATTTGGACATGCTGAGAAAACAAGTTTCTCATTCCTGAGAAAAAAGATGAGCCCTTTACCATTAAATGGTGAAACACAAACCTCTGGGCAAAAAGTAGCAGATTCTGGTGGTAATTCAGTGAAGCTAATTAAGGCATAAATGCACATCAAAGTGGAAGTTTCATGCATCCAGTCCCCTTCTCCTGTCACTGTGTATCTGTGCTTTTAACAAGGTCTTCAATTTTATGATTGAACTCGATGCTTGTCAGTGTTCAAGACTACAGGTTGAACAAAATTATTATGCCAGCATTAGAACTAACTATTACAGTGGGGAAGGAGCTGGCAAAACAGAAAAGAAGCCAGTCTCAGAATGAAAACACTGGTCCAATAATCTGTTTCAGCAAGGAAAGTCTAGACAAATATATTTGTTACAATTGTATCATGCAGCATTTATAACTTGGTTTGAATTGCCTTTTTTCTTCCTTCAAAAAACAGGTGCATTTTTAGAACTATTATTCACTCTCCACAGTGAATGGAAAATTAATGCAATGATGCTATGGAACTTCCAGAACACTTTTGTCGAGTCATCTCTCAGTGTTCACTACAAACAGTCTGAGTCTTTCCTGTGGACCTCAATGTGCTTTCACACCCTGATTTACAACAACTGGATGTGTAGATGATCACAGAAAATTCTTTTTTTCTAATTTTTTTTGGTACAGAAAGGATACAGTAGTCAAATAGCTTTGATAGAAGCAGTCACCAGGAAGAGTATGAATGAACAGGACTTATTTCCAGAAACCTTTGCAACCATTTCACGGATGTCACTAAGTAGAGACATCTTAGCATTAAAAAGAAAAGGAAACATAAAATGGCATGGAAAGATCTCTGTTAAATATATGAGAATGAAAGGAAAATTAAAAAACAGGCAAGTGTAACATAAAGCAGGAAATTACAAAAAACCCCCAAACGCTTACTAGGACAGTTTTCCTTTAACATATATTATTTTTAAACAAGGGCAAAGGACATTTTTAAACCACCTTTAAAACTAGTCTTTGAAAGTGGGTGTTCATACTTTAGCTAAAGTCTTGATACTCAGAAATGCTGTGTGTTTCTGCTTGTTACAACACAATGGGCCTGAAAAGAAAAATAATGCATATGCACATTACTTTGCCCAGAATACAAACTCAATTTGTGCTCCCGTTCATCACAATATGCAAGAGATTCCAACCCTTTAAAGTTAATAAATATTTTTAAATAGTGAGCCAGTTTTAGGATTAATAAAACAATAGCGACAGAGCTAGTTATAAAAGAAAGGATGACTGAGTGTATCAGTTACTCAGTCAGACCCAAAACATGGAATATTTGCTATGATCTCTTTGAAGACTTCAGTCTAGATACCTGACATCAGGCACCTCATAACAAACCAGCAGCTCCTACTGCTGCTGATGTTCCCAGGCTTCAGCGCCCTTCATCTGAAAAAAATGAGGTTTCAGAACTTCTGCCCCATCCAACGTACTAACTCAGAAGAACCCCAAAAGAAGTTTCAAAAATAGCAAACCCGAATTTAAAAATAAAAACTCAGCCATCACAACAGTTTGAAACAGAATGATCTGCCAGGATCATTGTACTTTGTGCAAGTGCACAGTCAAGAAATCTTTTAAAGAAAAGCACTAGAGTTTAAAGAAAAAATTGAGAGCAATTCTCCTGTTCTAAAATGCTTTGCAAGTTATCTTAGAAATAAAATACTATCTGGGAAGGTACACTATTATCTAAGAAGTTTTATGGTCACTTTGTAATGTGTAAATCTTTCCTTGCCCAGTTTTCACATAAATTAAAAGTATAATAAAGAGATGGTATTTTTGGCCTTGTGGATCCATGCTTGAGACACTTACGGATTTAACTTACTAAAAAACCCCACCACCCCCCAAAAAAACTCCCACAGAAAACGAAAAAACAAAACACTGCCAAAAAACAAAACAAAACAAAAAAATATCAATCAAACAAACAAAAAATCCAACAAACCTTAGATCACTTATAGCACAGTATTAGAGGTTTGTGCCTGTTGTGAGATTCTGGCTATTGTGACTAATTTTGAGATGAATAGATGAATAGCTGAAGGATGGCACAGAATTGCAAACACAAAGCTATATGTAGCCATATAAAAGTGTATACCAGACTTTTTATATAAACTGTAAAAACACATGGGAAATACTTAACAGCATAATCTAGCAGAGATCTTAAACAGAAGGGCCCACGTCTGCCTCTGTGTATTTCCACAAAAATAATTTTACTAGACATGCAGCATTTGTGTTTGCTTCAGTTTCCTCTGGCTCATGACAAGAGACAAACCAGGCCTTGCTTTCATATTCATGTGCTGCTCTCCCTTGTTGGCTCTATATAATCAGGGCACTATATTCTGCTATGATAAAAGCTAAAGTGCTGATATAAAAACTAAGCAAGAGCAGAGCAGCTGGGAGAGCTCTGCAGAAGTGGGACTAGAATCAGCAAAAACCAAAAATCTCCTACAGCAGAGACCTCCCAATTACCCTTGCCCACTGGAGTCAAATAGACATGCTTGAGCAAAAGGGTTTGATGCTCCTGTGCTAGCATAATTGTTTTAGCTAATGCCCAACTTTACAAAGTTTGCCAGTAATTCACGCCTTTTGGGTTGTTATTGCTTCAGCAAACAGTTCAGTGTAGAAACACATTGCAGTTGCGTGCAACCCAGGTGAGAATCAAGACAGATACTGAAAGTAAAACTACACATGAACCTTGCATTAGACACTCATTCCAAAACAACACATCAACATGAAGGGCTGCAACAGGTACACAGCAGCTCAGTGCCAACATCCTAAACCAACTCTCAAGAGTCAAATCTTGCCTTAAAGTTCTTACCTAAAGTATATGAGCTTCTTTTTTTTTCTTTTAAATTAAGGCAATGAAATGGCTACAGTTCCTAAAGTTCATTTTCAGGGAACAAAAATATACATCTTTTTTTTTTTTCTCTGAACTTTAGGCAGCAGAACATAATGTAAAAACCTGCATTGCATTAAACCTGCAATGTCAGGTTGATGTAGAAAAACAGAACTAAACACAAGTTAAAATACCATTTGGTTTTTCTTCCTCATTGGAACACAAACTCAAACTTTAAGAGAGGAAAAATAAAGCTTAAAATCAGCTAAACTGTTAACAGCTTTATATGTATCTGCTTCACACTCTAACATGATTTTGGGTAGAAAAGAAATCTGTATGTTTACATGACCACTCATATTTTAAACCAGTGCAGGGGGAAAGGCACTGCATTTATTTCATTGTGCCCATATCTGTTTGCACATAAATGGAAAAAAACTCAATTCAGACTTTCTGTTCATTCTCTTCCACACCCAAGTATGACAGATTGCAGCTAACACATAATAGCAGAAGCTGATTCAAAGTTGACCTCTCCTATTCCGTGGTGTTATGTTCAAACTTCCAGGCTCTCTAGAATCTGAGATGGCTGCAAAGAACCCAGAGACAGGTACAAGATTTAGTCAGCATTCAGCATTTCTCAGTGCATTTTGCAGAAAGGGTCTAAATTAGGCATAGAGTTTTGTTGTTTATTTTACACAGAGAAGTCCACCAACATTTGCCATAAATTCTTCTAAACTCTTTAAGAAGGCCATCTTCTGCTTACGGTCCAGTGTAGGAGGAGTGCTGCTTGCAGTAAGCTTGTTGAAGGCATCTGCTAACCGCTGGTAAATTACTGGATCTTGTTGAGTTGATAGCAATGTTTCAACTAACTCTGAATATTCAGCCTGTTAAACAAACATTAAAAAAAAAAAGAGAAAGATACAATATATACAACTTCTCCCATCAGAATATGATCCAGAATAAAGGCTGGGACAGAAAACTATCAGTACCTCTTCACCTGTCCTCACAGCCTTTCACCTACCTCTAAACCAGATAAAATCCTTCAACCAGGATGAGTATTTTCTAAGGCTAAAGAAGTCTTCAAAGCAAGGCACAATGCTTTGCAGTGCAGAGTAAGATGAGAATTTTAAGGCAAATAGCCTTCTGGCTCTTCCTTAGCATAGGCTTATTCCTGCAGACTGGACTGTTTTTTCTTGATGCCTCTCCCACATTCCATGCCAACCATCTCCTCCCACAGGTTCTCCATTTTCTAGGGTTCCTTCCCTGGGACAGAGAGCTTAGATTCCTTTCCAAGAGTATCCTACTTATTCTCATGCTTATTTAGAGAGAAAAAAAAAAAAAGAAACACCTGAAGCAAGTCCAAAGGGACTGAGCTCTGGGAGCGCATGTGAAGGACACAGGAGTCAGAACAGCAGTTCCCTCCATTCTACCCATGAAGGGTTGGGTCAGGGTAGACACAATGAGAATTTATCACCTGTGGGTGGCATCACAGGGTCCTTTTCTTTTGCACGTTCACGAGTCCCTCTTTGAGGGATAAGGGCTGCTAACAAGAGCAAGGATCCATAGGACAAAAGCGGCTTAGCAATGTCTTTGCCAAAGGCTTGCCAAGCTGGCAGGAAGGGCTTTAAGGGGCTTGTTGAGGGATGGTGGTAACAACTTGCAGATGAGTAAAGAAACAGAGACTGAGAACATTAAGAACACAAATGTGATGGGTTTAAAAGTGCTCCTCAAAGGATGAAACAGGCTGAAAGGAGACCAACCTGAAATGCCTGTGTAGAAGTGTGTTCAACTTTGGAAACAGAAGGAGCTAGAGCTTCACATGCAGGCTCAGATCTGCAACATTACTGCAGGCACTGATATGTGGTGGGACAGGTGGCATGACTGGAGTGTTCCAAGGGACAGGCTTCCCAAGGAAGAGCTTGTTAGAGCTCTTCAGGGCAGAAGATGACAGAAGATTGACACTTCTGTGCACAGGCAGCTCAAATGAAAAATGGTTTTTCTACAGAGTGGGCAGCAATCTAGTTGAGTGCTTAGGAATCATGATCAGAGGAGAAGCAGTAAAGAGGACATCTTTTGGGGTGAGATCTCATTACAAATCCCCAGAACAGGGCTTTTAGTCATCTTAAAGCAACTTGAGGAAGTTTCCAGATCAGACTTACAAGAGATTATCTCCCTGACATTTGCTCACATACCAGATGGGCTACCCAGGGGTGTGACTTTGCATCTGCTATTCACAGCTAGTATGAGCTGGTCATGGATGTGGTAATTAATGCCAGCCTTTCAGTTATCATTAAATAGTGGAGTTAAAGATTCCCAGGAAAGCGAGGAAAGAGGGCAGCCAAGCACAGGACCTGGATGTCACCTGGATGTCATGAGACCAGATGTCACCTTCTTCAAGACTGGTAGGTGGGATCCTGTGGGAGTGAGCTCTGAAGACAAAAGGAACTCAGGAGAGCTGACAGGTCCTAAGGACAACCTCTTCCATCACAAGAACGGATACAGAGGAAAACAATAACACCACTGATTCAGCTAAGCAGGGACTTAATGACTGAACTCCAGCACAAGGGCAACACATGCAGGAAATAGAAGCAGGTTGAGCTAGAAAGGAGGACAGCAGAAACACTGTCCAGACAAGAACAATGACAGAAAAATAAAGATCAGCTAAAGCTGAATTTAGCAAAGGACAGCAAAGACAACAAAAGCAGCTTCTACCAGTACTTTAAGAGTAAAAGAAGGAAAAGGGAAAATATGCATTCTATTGCTGAATGGAATAGATGATTTAATGATAGTAGTCAAGAGGTAAGGCTGAAATAATCAATGCTTTCTTTTGCCTTGGTCTTCACTGACAGGTTTTACCAGAACTTTGTGAGAGACAGAGTCCAAGAAGGAGACGAACTGTGCATAGCAAAGAGGATCAACCCAGAGATCTCTTGAGAAATCTTGGTGCATGCAAGCTCATAAGACCTGACAATCTGTCCAACGGATCAGAAAGCTGGCTCATGTCATTTATTACTGGCTGCTGTCTATCATCTTCAAATTATTACGAAAATCATGAAGCAAGTACTCCTGGAAGTTATTTCTGGGCACGTGAAAGTCAAAAGATCCAAGGGAGTGGCCTGAGGTTGCGTCAGGGGAAGTTTATGTTGGGTATTAGGAAAAGGTTCCTCACCCAGAGGGTGTTTGGGCACTGGAACAGGCTCCCCAGGGAGTGGTCACAGCACCAGCCTGACAGAGTTCAAGAAGTGTTTGGACAATGCACTCAGGCACATGGTGTGATTCTTTGAGACGGTCCTGTGCAGGGCGAGGAGTTGGACTCGATGATCCTCATGGGTCCCTTCCAACTCAGCATATTCTGTGGTTCTGAGAACATCTACTGTGGATTTACCCAGGTAAATCATGCTTTACCAACCTGTCTTAGACAAAATGACTTACATCTATGGCTAAGACAAGTGCAGTAGATACCTAAGGTAAGAAGGTCTTCAGCAGCTGTGTACTGCACCCTTGCAACCAAGGTAGGATTTTATTGTCTTACTGGGTGAGAGCTCTCATCTGGACCTTGTCCTGTTAAATATTTTAGTCAGTGACCTGGAGGAGGAGGGGAAATACACTCTTCTCAGGTCTGGGGATGAAACGGGCAAGTGTAGCCAAGGGCAGGACTGACATTTAAAGACACTCAGCTGGAGCAGTGAGCTGACAGAGAATCGTGAAACTCAGCAAGGACAAATGCAAAGACCTGCAGCCAAAATAGGCTGACCTCCTGAGGATGCCCCCTTTCAACCCAAATGACTCCGTGATTTATCAGGTGCACAAGTAATAACCACTCTCCTTTAATAAATGACTTCTTTTCAGGGTGTGTCTGAATACCATACCTGGTGCAAACACACTAATGTGTAGAATGCTTCACCTGCTGCAGTTGTCATTTCTGTATTGTGCTTCTGAAGTACCAGCATATCAAAAACCATCTGAAATCAAAAAACAGAAGCAGTTGTGTAAGTGTAAACTTAACTTTCCACTTTATCAACATTTGTTGCTGAAGCTCATCTTCACTTCTGATAATAACAATGAACATTTATTACAAACATCCAAGGTTGTTGTTTGCTTTGTTGTCCCCATTTTTTATTTTTGGATTTAGGTACCAGAACTTTAGAAGCCCAGTCTCAGTTTAACAGCATAAATTCACATCTCAAACCAATGGAACCTGTTGTTGATTTATATATCAACTGTTCTTCAGAGAAACATGATATCACTTGTATTTTTCTCCAAAAGCTTCAGGTATACCAGAAAAAATAATGAAAAAAGCCTTTGCTCTTCCAGAATAAAATACAGAACTTTTCCTCAAGTTTTGGAGACTCCTATAGCTCACAGAAAGTCAAACAGGGAAGAGATTAGTAAAGAGGATTATTATAATTTTAAGTGGAAACTCAGTAATAAGGAATGAAACTATGTTAACTTAGAAGATACATAAAGACAAAATTATACTAATTTTTCATTCTCTCAGCTTGTCTGATGAAAGCATTTAATGAGAATCCTCAGAAATCCCAGTCAGTTTGGTAAGAAAAGATGTCTTAAGTAAAACTGAAACCTATTCAAAATCAGAAGACAAGCACACAGATTTCACAATTACTTTGCTGCCACTTAGTAAGAACCCAGTTGCTACCAGGTCACTCCAAAATTCATTAAAGTGGATGGTCCTAAAAGTAAAGTACTGAACGTGACACTGAATTAAGAAAATGCATAATTCATTAGATACACTGAATAACGGACAGCATTTCCTTTCTAGTTCCCAGCTATGCTCTTTTTCATGCCTCTTCTTTTAGTACTCTACCCAGCCTCCAGTTCACAGAATTCTGGAAGCCTTCTGTTCACAGCTTCACCAGGAACTGCTAAAACTGTCAATCTCAAGTGCAGAGCATGGATATAAAAATTCCATTCTGAGAGACTCAGGTCTTTTGTTTACTGGCAATAATAGATTCGTTCCCTCTACACCTCCATCCTCTTTTGTCTAGACTCTAGTCTGGAACCTTCAGTTCTTTATGCCCTCTTTCTTCTTAAACTGACACTTTTTTTTTTTCTAGGTAACAGGCTGTTTCTTACTATATGTATTATCCTGATTAATCTGGATATGATCACTGTTTGGCCTCTGGATGCTACTTTTATGCAAAAAACCAAAGTAACAAGAAACATAGATGCCTTACCTTAAGAAAGTGCCTTGTTGCTAGAAAAAGAGTTGAATCGGTTTCTTGTGATTTTGCACACTGTTCTGCTAACGGTGTTACAGCCTCCAGACAGAGCTGGCAAACCTCTGAGCTCATTCTGATAATTGATGTTAAAGAATTGAAGTCAAATTTCAATTAAATGGTGGTCAAACTACCCAGTTGTGACACTAGAAAGTATCTGAAATGCTTGTATGTTTCAAGGCTTCTTTTCACTACAAAGCTGCTAACTAAAAAAAATCAAATTAAAAAAATGCTAGGAAAAGGAGGGGGAAAGGATTCCAACTTCATTACTTTTTTTATTAGCTACATGCCCTAAGGTAACATAACCCTCTCTGACATAACATTTTCAGAAAGAGTCCCTTATGGTCAAGCTCATCTGTTTCTGACACGTGCCACAGATTAGTGAAAATGGTACTCCCATTATGAGAGGGAGAGCCCATTGGCACCCTGACAGGAAATGCTCTGGAGCCAGCCCAGTAGAACAACAGCAATGTTTTATATTACCAGCTGAGAGACTAATTCAGGAATGGCTTTGGGATACCAGCTGAAGGCTTATGAAGTTACACACTCTGAAATGAAGTAATGGAGGAGGCAGGAATGGCTGCCAGAAAAAACTTACATGCTAAGCTACTTAAAGGCTGCGCCCAAGCACCACAAGTCAGAGGCAATTCAGCTAATGCTGGAATCTCAGTGGACACTACAGTGAAACTCTCCATCCCCAGAGAGCAGAGTCAATTACTGATATATAATTATACACGCAGATATTGATAGGAAAAAGAAAAAAACAAGATATATTTAACAGGTCCTTATAAAAGCAACTTAGATTTTTTTTAAAAAACATTCCCAAGAGCTATAAAGGATACGATGACATCCCTAACTCCAGTGAGTACATTAGGCTCTTAAAGAGGTCCTCTGGAAGTTGTGGAATCTTCTCAGGGAATATCTCACATATGAAAGTGATTAATTTATAATATTGATTACACAGAGATGGAAACTGTCAAAAGAAAAGCATGGTATTTTTAGATTCAATCACGTAACTATTTTGGCATAATTTTCAACTGTACAAAGAGACAAGACTGATGATGTGCACTGAAGAAAAGAATTTCAGCAGGAAACTCGAGTCATTAGAATGGCTACAACTTTATATAAATACAAACACTGTGGCACAATAAAAGACGATTCCTAAAGATAAACAGTAGATAGTGGCAGTCTGGTACCTGCTCTACACAAATTAGAGGAGTTTTATTTTGGACACAGACAAATCTAATCCTGTGGGGTAAAAGCCTCGTGAACATTTGGAGCACAATTGAGGGGCTCCCAGGGTAGATCCCTCACTTTGGTCTGATCTAAAATGGATGTGGATCTTGTGCTCAGCAGGAGCTACTGGATGAGAAAGCATGTGGAGAGGGGACAGCTGAGACACCCTCCTGAAGTGTTGCCCTGCTTCCAAGTAAAACATGAACACAGTGCAGCAATGAAATGCTGCAGTCCCGTTGTTTCATATTTTACTGTTCTACTGGCAAGCTGCTCATGCCTATGATCGACAGCCATCTCTATTGTGGAAATTTATAGTTACTTTTAACCCCTATCACTATTTATGCTTCTTGTCACATTTCTGACACTATTAAAGAAAGGACTCCATAAGCCACATTTCAGGTTTGGCTGTTGATCTGCACAGACTTGCTTTTAGAAGTAAAGTTTTGTTTAGAACCTTCAAATATACATTTTCTCAGCTTACAGTATTTGTTTTCAAAGAGTATTTAGAACTACGGAACAGTTATTTACATTTATGAAGTCTAGAAAGCTCAGGTGGAATGCATAGAGGAACAAATTCTGGGGAATTCATTACTATAAAGCTTTCATATTCTAGCAGCTCTGTGTAAAAAATATACTTACTTTCAGCAGATCTTGTGACATTAGAGGCAGAACTAGATTAACCCCATATAAGACAACATCTGCTGCTGATACAGATCTATTTGTAACTTGCCCAGGCTCATGTCCTCTAAATACTTCATCTACAGAAAAGAAAAAAATATTTTGTATAAAAGGAAGATTAAACATATTGAAGGAACAGTCCCATTTCTTTATAATACAGGCATTTTTAAAAATAGGACTAGTCCCCTCTCTCCAAACAAAATTGTGAGGCACTGTATTAAAATAGAAACTTAGTGAGTGGAGGCTGTCACATCACTCTATATTTATATTCATTAGGACTAAGCGTTTCATAATCACTTGTACTGGATGGCATGCTAAACCAGAACACTTCAGATACTGAGGGCTCCCTTCCATTACAGAATATTGCATTGGTTTCTAGTGGTAGCTGTTTCATGCCTGCACACATAAACACAGACTGAGTAAAATATTATTGCATTTTTATACCTTTTATATATATTATATATTTACATATGCTTTAATATATTTTATGAACAGAAGGACAAAAAAAATGGGAGAGCTAACAGAGAAAGTTCCACAGTTAGGATGTTATCAACTTTTCTCCAGTTACAGGTTAAGGCTTACATTTCCCATCAACTGGCAATGACCTTACTTTTATAATTCCTGCATTGAGTCAGCAGCAGTATGTAGAAAATTCTCAACAGATTTGATCTCTGGGCATTGCATTTAGGTTTTTTTCACATTACTTTGTTTCATGGTAAGTGTTTTCCACACAAGTAACATCCAGATTTCCAAGCAAATACTTTACAAAGCACTGGGTTGTCCGTTCAATGGACAAAGTCTAAATCTGCTTCTGTACTCATGTTGTGCATGCATGATGAAAAAAAATGATGTACTGCATTTCTGAGTACAAGATTCTCTCTTTCAATATATACCTCAGAAAAGCAATGAATATCAAAACATGCTTGGTATCAAACTGAATCTGCCTTGTTATCTGCGCAAAGTGTATAGAACATGGTGAGATATGAACCATGCAAATGTAATTTGCAAGAACTGCAATTTTAAATGAAAGTAACGGGTTGGAATACAAGAAGGAACCCTTAAGTACACCCACAAACCATAAGGTATGTTCTGTGAAAGAGGAATACAGAAGACCCTCAATGATGGAATTTTAATGACTCAACATTTCACAAAAGTTGAATCCTGTACTAAGAAGACCACTCATCTGCTCTCTTGAGCTACTTTACTACTCCAACTTCTCTATACACTTTTTGTTATAAAACTGCTGGAACAACATATTCAGACTTGCAACATTCAGATTTCAAGCTGTTCCATATATCTATAATTTATTTTATGACAGCAATAATAATTTCAGATGTTAGAATATAGTGAAAAGTCCTTTTTTGCTACTTAAAATAGCAATTTCCATATCCTGACCTAGTCAAGCCTAAACTTCAGCTTTTACTTTACATGGACTGAACACAAACCCCAGAATGCTTCTTACAGTTTACAAAACAACATGTGGTTCATCAATTACCAATTCCTTAATACCTGTATCACTGAAATCTATGAATTCCTTTGATAGAAGATTGGTGAGAAGCTCCATAATAAGAAGGAGATCCTGATACTGGTCTTCTTCTGCTGTAACATCTATCCGTTGTCGACCTAGATTATTCTTGGAATATACCTGGAGCAGAGTTAGGCAGGCCTCATACAAGTTCATGGCTTTGGCCTATAAAACAATGTTACATAATAAGAAAACTTCCACATGCTAAAAGCTAAACATCTTGTTTTAAGATGGCATTACTTGGTAGACAATGCTTCACGATTTTCATTTCAGTGAATGATCACTTTTGTACCAATTGTACACAAAATCATCAAGGAAACAGCCACCTTAGACAATAAGAACACTTACAGCTATATATTGATGTGATACTGATTGAAAAAGCAAAAGATTAATTTTCTGAATTCCTCAGTTTTAACAAAAATCCAGACAAGACTGGTTTGGGACAGACTGACATATCTCACTAATCTCACAAACTAGATTACCAACAAAATCCCCTGGAACACACTTTAAAATATAGAAATTTAGAGCCACAAACAGTGTACTGTTTGTGTATACCCAGTTTGGAATGGGCAGGAACTCTTCCAAATTTGAAAACAAAATTAGCCAACAGTGCTAAGTGCAAGATGCAAGTGCAATGCACAAACTCACAATTTTAACTGTTAACTTCTTGGGATCTATTAATGCCTTGCCTAGGACTAAAGCAGTGTCTCTGTGGTAGGTAATTACCACATAGAATACTGCTGCAATTCTCCTGGACTAGACTTCAGAGAAGTTTGATATTGTTATAAAAAAGTACACAACATAGTCTGTCTTCTTCTGCCACCCATGCATAGAGTTAGACCAGTGATGAACTGTGGTTAAATTTACCAGTCTAAATGTCCTGCTTTTAATCTTTGCAAGTGTATGTTTTAAAACAAGGGAATCCTTTAGCAGATATGTCTATATAGTCTTTCTCTCTATAAAAATCACTACATTTTATTTTGTTTAAGGACTAGCACTGTATACACATTTACAAACATGCACACACACTCTGCCCCCCTCCTTCCCCTCCTGGCTGAATTTACCTCTCCAAGATAGCAAATTTGTTTATGTGCAACTTCAACAAAGACTTCTATTATGAGATTAACAGTCTCTGGTGTGTTTTTGTACACTTCCATTAATCCAATGCAATTATTAAGGAAGTCCATTAGGAAATTGAAGAGAATTGCTACGTTATCAATCTGGGTGGCCTCAGCAATGCCACAGAGTGCTTCTAATGTAGCAGTGATTTCCTGCTTCACTTCCTCCTCCTGGCAGATCTGCTGAAAGTTTTCCTGGTTTATCACATTCAAGAATCGCTGCTGAAGTGGCTGAAGAACCTTGAAATTTTCCAGAAAAGTCACATTAGGATAAACATACTATTATATGAGATATGAGGTTTAAATCACTTAGCAAACTGATTCTTGTACTGCCATGCCAAAAGCAATCACTTCCAGTTTCCAATGGCTCAGTTATGTCATTATCTGTCACATTAATGCAAGCAGAAGTGGTAGTGAGCAGTGCCTCTCACTGTCCATCATGACCTGCAGGCAGGTGTCAAAATGAGCACCTCCATGAATATTTTAGCTAATTTTGTAGTGTTTAAACAAATGACAATTACTTTCTCTGGCTCAAAGCATTTTATTCCCTTCAAATTCAGCATGAGGGGAAAAAATTGTTACAGCTTATTAATGAAACCATTAAGATTAATGCTCACAGTTATCTTTGCCACATTAAGATTCTCAATAGCAAAATCACTTTTGTCATCATCTGTATTTTCAATTTAGAAACTTGCACAAAAATAGTTGACTTTTTTTCCCCATTACTTCCACTGCATTGCAGTTTTACCTTAAATCTCTAATTTTGGGATCTGCCAATAAAAGCATGTTTTTATCAGAAGGTCAATGCTTCACAAAGTCAAATGGTGCTTCCTGATGCCATTTCAGCTACTTTCTAGCATCAGCCTTTCTGGTATTAACTATCTGAGCTTTAATGGTGCCAGGGCACAAAGAGCTGGTCAAGACTCTTCATTATGTTCCACATCAGCTTTTTATTTACTGTCATTATCATTAAGTGAGAACAGAATAAATCATAATACCATGAAATTAAAATGAAAGGAAGAAATGTCCCAGTGCAAGGGAAATTTTTAATCCTCCATATTAGTCTTTTTCAAACATCTTGCTCTACTGTCTGTCTCACAAATACTTCAATTAATTATTAGTGGTTTCTTTTTGGGTTGAGATATTTTAGATACAATTTAGATACAAGAGATACAAGTATTGACCATCAAACAGAGAATAATTTAAAAAATCTTCAGTATTAAATATCAAAATATGTTATACAAATTGATTTTGTGTCACTATAAAATTCCCTAAACTAACTGGCTTATATGGAGGCAACAGAAGTATCAAAATAGCTTACCTCTGTCCAGTATTGTTGCTTTGTTTCTGTATCCATATGAGCAAAACCTCCTAGAACTAAAGCTTTCATTAGTGTTCTCTGCACAGAACTAGACAAATAGTGAAGAGGAGGGCTTCGCCTTGCAAACTGTTTAGCTAAATTCCACCAGTTTTCACACTGAATAACTAAGTTTGCCCTAAAAGAGGGGAAAAAAAATTCATTAAAGACTTCACAAAATTGTATTAACAGAGCACATCAGGTTTCTAGCAGTTGCCAGAATTTTTTGTTGCTATATTTTTTTAATTCCTTTATTCTGAGGTTAAATTGCCTTGTGATTTTCATCTTACTTATGCCTCAGCTCTCAAATTTCTAAAATACATACTCTGAAAATAAATCAATCCATACAGGAGAAAAGCAGGAAAGTTCTTTAGTTTTACACACATACACACACAAGAGTTAATGGACATATTGCACAGATTAAAAGCTTAGTCTCATTACTTCATAATAAAATAAGCAATTTATTTCAAAACTAGCTCCTGTGGGGTTTAATTTTTTTAAAAAGAAAAATCCTCAAGCATTTTAAATCCTCATATTGGAACAGTCTTTCAGTAGACCGTGAATGTATGATTGCATGTATAATTGCATGTCAATTGACATAAATAAAGCATTCAACAACTTCCTGCTTCACAGTTTGCAATATCAAAGAAAACTTATTGAAATTTGGCTGAATCTACAAAATCCTGTATTTAAAAAAAAAATTTAGATTTACAAACACATTTCATACTGGCTTAGCCAGTATCTGAACTCCTAATCAAAAAAAATTAACAGCAACATAAAAATCCTTGCAATAAGAGTGGAGACCAGGAGAGTTTTCCTTTCTCACTGTTTAACAGTGAGACACAAAAGTAGGGAAGGAGAGTGCACTTCTAAACAGTAATAAAGATTAGGTGATGTTTTGTCAAATACAGGTCTCACTCCTCAGCTTGTCAGACAAGTTTGTGGTGGTTTTTTTGCAGTTATAGTATGTTACTAAAGTAATTTACAAAGGCATGAATATGAAGTGCCCTATATCTGGATTACTGTGGCCAAAAAACTTTAAAGGAAGCAAAAGAAACTTTTTGACTTCCAGAGGTATAGCAACTTACCGCTCTCTCCTTTCCACTAATGTTACTAGCAGTTGTACAGTATCATTTGCAAGGTCCTGCTCTGAACTCCACACTGCCAGGTTACTGATCACTTTTTCTAAAAGGTAACCCACAATCCACTGGGAACCCTCTGTATCAGCACCAAATGCTGTACTAAATGGCAGACTTATCTATAAGAAAAGCATTAAAATGAGTGAGTTTTACAGAAGCCAGAACCCAAAAGTGTATGGCAATCATTGTAAGCAAATTCTTTTCAGGCTGTCACTTCTTTCCTCCTTAAATTACACAAATGTTACATAGACAAAGGCAAAGAATATCTGTAAGAGAAAAATCTTTGCCAAATTTATCTTGTGATTTTAAGCACAACAGCTAAAACAAAGAAAAGTTTCAACGTCCTTACAAAAAAGGCTTGAGTACATCTAGCTTTTAAGGCCAGTGAAAGTTCAAAAGCTTTAATAATTATAAGATCCCAAAATCACCTCCCAAAAGTGTTTCCATGAATTCAAGACATAATTCCTCAAAATTCAGTGGTAAAAATTACTACTAATTCTTGATCTATACAGAAACTTGTAAAAATTAATTTTCACTTCAATTTATCTGCATCTGCTTTCTGCAGATGGTTCCTTCGATCTATACATCTTTTAGGAAACATGTCACACTCTGGTCCTGGCACATTAAAATATGCTTCCTTGAAATTGCCTGTTCTCCTACCTTCAAAGAAAGTTTCTCAAGAGTGAAATCCAAAGACTTTGTAGTAATTGTGCAGGAGCTTCCTGTTAGCACACCACTAACACTTCTACCTTTAAGAACTCATATACATGGCTGAGCATAAGCTTTAAATAGTAGTTTCAATCACTTTCACATGTCAACACAAACTAAATGTGTGCATTTCCTAGGCACTCTGTTTTGTTTCTTCACATTGTTTTTTACATGGATCTTGCCCAACCGGTACCTTTATGAATTCTTAGCTGTGCTATATGTATGAGCTGAATATTACAACTCCAAATATTTACAAGTCTGTGTGATACCTATTACTGTTAAGGAGAGGCCCCCTGAAGCGTTAGTATTCTTAGTTGCTTCAATAGTGGAAATAAAGGGGAGGAGGAGAAGACTTCTCAAAAATTAGAGCCAACAGGACCTCCTCAGGATGGGGGGCCTCTGTGAGCTAGCTGGATTACAGTTAGTTCAATAAGCAAAATCAGGATCAAGTTCTAATCATGATTAGTGCTGTCCAAGCACAGTAAGAAGTTGCCCTTTACAAAGAACACACTGTTGAAATCATGATATATACAATGAGAATGAGGAGAGAAAGTTGCATGACATTAGCTAATGTATACTACCTTGTCACAGTGTTAAATATCTAACTCAGAATCACGATCACGAGCAATCACTGTATTAGAGATGAAATGTAAAATCTGATGGACAGTCACGATTTATAACATCACTGCAGTGAGTTTCACTCACTGTGCAGCCCAGGAGTACTATGTTATTCTGATATGACAATGGCTACCAAAAAAAATCACATTTACAGCAAAATGTGCAAGAGTCCCACAAAAAGCTAAATTTCTAATTAGCAAATGAAAGAAAACATCAAATTTCAAACAATTTCCAAAATAAATCACAACCCATATAACAATAAAAATAATTTAAAATTTCACTTTTAAATAGCTATGCTGACATCTATATTCACAGGATATTATTGCTAATACTCACAAATAAATTCATAAAAGTTATATCCTTACCTGATCATACAACTTTTCATCTACTAGGAGGTAAGTTTTTGCCCAGCGCTTGAGGAACCATACAATATCTTTGCCCATCTGGGGGCTCAGGAGGTGTGTGAGATTTGCCCTTATTGCTCTAGATTCTACTTCTGACACTCTTAAAATAGCAGATAACAACCTGCAGATTTAAAATACAATGCACAGAGTGGTTTTTGGAGAAGCAATGCAACTACCAAAACCACTTTCATTTTTCACAAAATATGACAGAAGGATCAGGATAATACAAAGCACTTCAACTCTCATCAAGTAAAAAGCATACAAATTTATTGGTTTTGAAATGCACAGTGAGAGAGAGAGAGCGTGCGCAAGAGAGAGAGAGACTAGAGCAAATATCCTCCAAAAAGTTCCTTGCACTATGAAGTTTAATAAAGGGTTCTAATTGTGCAGTGTTTGTAGGGTGACACATACTAAAAAACAAATACAGAAATGACCAGTTATTTTTCTCTTGTTCATTACTGCTGGGAAATAGTCTGAAGTTGTAAAATCATGAGGTGATTGCATTAATACAAGCAGTCCATAAAACTACATTAAACTCTAGCTCTTGTAGTATGTCAATTCAATGTTGTAAGAATGTGTTGGTGCATAAGAAATTTAGGAGCTGACAGCAGACTATTTCTTGAAGACATTTCAGAGTTATTCATAAAGGGCTTCAAATCTCTCCTTATTTTGATCTGGTTTTATTCCCACCACTGAGACACTGCATCAAGAAATCCTGTTTGGTGGTCACTTCTTGAAATGGCCAATAGTAAAAGTGAGCAGTGTTCAACCTTCTAAACACTAGGCACATACATCATTGCTAATGAAGGTCCACTTTTTCTACCTTCTTCCCAGAAGAAAACATTTAATGAAGGCAACAACTAATCTTAGGTGAAGACTCCTCCATGTCAATTTAAGAGTGGAATGCAATCTTCTGAAGTGTGAGGATCCAAATTGAGGAGTCCTTTGTGAGCATCAGCCTTCTTGCAAAAGGAGAAGGGAAATCTCTCCTGCTTCTTTTATAGGCTGACAGTGATGTCTGTACATAACTGACAACAATTCCTCCTGCTCTGAGGATCAATTTTGCTGCTACTGCCAAGCTTGGGCAGTAACTCATATTCAAAGCAGAGAAGCTCACTGATGTTCTGGAAAGCATTTGCTTAAGCTGTGTATGTGCTGAAGAATTTTAGAATATATATTATGTAAAGATTTTGATCTGCCAACTTTTTTTTACTTCAGTAATTTTAGGGATTTTCTGTAAAAAAAATAGATCAAAGATGGGTTTTCAGTAGAAATACAAAAATCCATTTCTGTAAATTCCCAAGACTTTGGCTTATGATGCTTGTAAGGACTATTAGGTCAATCTTTCCTTTTTCAATGTTCAGTGTTTACATATTGCTTACTTTTCAAATTCACAGAAGTCCACTAAACATTCTAGGGGTTTTTTCCTCTGAAAAAGCATTTAACACAATTAATAGTACAAGATGCATCCTTACCTAATTACAGAATCAGTTCTGTTGTACCCTGGGATGGAAGAGGCCTTTTCTCCTGGAGATCCCAGAATCTGAAGTGTTGTATTGATGTCAACCTCAGCTGAATGTTTAATGGAATATTCCATCACTTCTGGAGGTATTAGCGGAGTCTCTCCCTGAGTATCATTAGCCAAGAGGTAGCCTTACATTAAAAAAGAAAGAGTGATCACAACTTTCTACCCTAGGTTAACTTATGGCTTTCTGATTAAAGAATCCATAGGCTTAACTTCAGACATCACACCACAATCAAATGTTTGTACAGACCCTGACTAACACTGCTTAAATGCATACAAGTTAATTAGAATCCTTAAAGCCATTCAGTAGGAAAAAACCTCCAGTGACAAGAAACCAAGACTGGAAAAAGAAACCACCAATTTAAAAACCAATAAAAAAGAGAAGTTTTGCTTCATGTAAAAGCACTACAGTCAATTCATCTACTTGGGGGAGGGACAAAACAACATTTTGTTGTCTCTTTTTTTTCTTCCTCTGCTACGTGGTAAAAAAAAGTCTTGTTTTACAGCTTCTGTGCTGAGTCCATATGATTTGGGACTTCTGTTTTGCTAACATCTCAAATCTGTGAGAGTCTTTCAGACTTCAAGTACCTGTGCTGTAATACAGTTTTCCTTGCCTAGCAACTTCAGATCAGTTGAAGCATGGGTTTTCATACAATACTCTGGTATCTAGATAATATTAATTCCAGCTTTAATTGCAGTTTTCAATATCTGATCTCAAAACCATCTGTGAGCTACAAACTCAATTATTATAAACAAATATTATAAATAAATATTATAAAATTTTTATAAACAAAAATATTATAAACACATTCATGTCAACATCTGAGAGCAACTGAAACACCAGATCTTAAAAAACGTCCCACAAATATTTCATACATTATACACTTCTCCAAGCAAAGTACAGATTTAGTTGTTACTGTATTTGCAAACTTAAGTAAAATTTCATCATCTAAAAATCAAACCCAAAAAGGCTCTAAATTCAAGAGGCTCTAAATTCCCTGAAACTTAACAAAATAGCGGGTCATGGATCATCAACACTGAGAAAGTCTGGAACTTACATGATTCTCTGTCACCATTACCCTGACCTTATGTTGGCTCCCTTATAAAGTCACGTGCTCCCAGCCACTGATACCACGAGCAGACTAATTTCTTGAATAAGTTGACAGATAACACAACTCAAACATCTATAACAAAATTAGTTGCAGAAATTTCCAACAGACATTGATGGAACCTTTACATGAGGTAATCATTAGAGATAATATTCCTATTATTCAAGGCAGATGATAGTAAAACAAGGACTTTGCAAGTCCTGTATACAAGACGAAATCATTGTAAGGGATAAAATGTATAGTCAATGGAGAGTAGTTGATACACAGGGATTTTTTTTTCCCTGGGGTGTTCCAGCTGCAATAAAACTACCAGAATAAGTACTATTTAAAGCTGTTCACTAACCTGTGACTAAAATAAGCCAATGAATATCCTCATACAGGTCATCAAGCACTTTATTGTCAATTGAACCTGATGCTGGTGAGGCAAGTAACTGCTGCTGATGTCTTTGCAACTGTCCATGGAGCCTTGTCACTCGGTCTTCTAACAAACTGTGGACAAAAAACAAAGTAGCTTTACTGTTTTTAAACAGTTTTGGCAAACTAGGCTTTTCCTATATGACTGCTTTATTGATTTGCATTCATGACTATTTTTTTTGTACTTACCTTGTGAGAAGAGGTATGCAGTGCTCTGCAGCAATCCTCCCCAGCATGCCTACACTGGCCAACTGGTCACAGAACTGGTCTCTGTCATCTTCCTGCAGCTCACTTATTTCTTCTTCTTCCCGAGAGGCCACACCATTGGCAGTCTTTGGTTATTTCAACAAAATTAGAAGCAACCGGTTAAAGTCATACTTGTTAAATTCATTATCGCCATGATTTTTTGCATTATTTTGGCTCTTTCTTACAAGACAATTTGCACTTATGAACAACAGATTTATACTAAATTAGATGCAGTGGAGTTAAAAAGAGTCAACACGGGTTCATATTGTTTTTAAATTAGCGTTTCACAAACTCATTACCAAAATGCCACATTCAGTTAATTTGCTAACATTAAATAGTTTTGAGTTGCCTGAGATCTTACATAAATCACATAATAGGCAGTATTTTTCATGATTAAATTAATGTTAGCCCTTTCATTAAAGTTTTCCCCTAACCTACTGTTTGACAGGAAATAGTAGTTTAAAAAGCACCACTAAATTTTTAAAAAAGTACATTAAAAGTAAATGCTATAAACTCAGAAAACAGCATACTAATTATCTTGATGATCTCAGTTTTATTTCTTGCTGATGCAGGAGCTGCACTATTCAATTTCTCAAAGCTTATCTTGGTTGCATTATAAAACTATTTAAATTATAATCAGATCTTATTCCTTGAAGAGATGAACCATGATATGCAGAAAACAATTATAAATATTAAAAGTGTTTCTTTCTAATCTATTAATCATAAAATTTATGCAAGTAACTAAGTAAAATACAGGAGGCGGAGAAAGCCATCAGTCGGCTTTGTTTCTATAGAGGCCCTGGAAAACTGAATCCACTCCTTATGCAAAGTGCTTTTAATTCATCTTTTCTTTATGTAACCCAGCAAATCATTCTCTTTTGGCAACTTCAAAGCTGCAGCTGTTTATTGAAGGGTGAGCCTCTGCTCTCAAAGCAGACACTGAAAGTTCCTGTTGCTGCTTTGATATAGAACAAGAAGCATTCTAAAATGCCAGCTGTGGCTTTTAAAGGTTACTCATGGGATAAATGACTTATCTCACAGAATGACATGAATCAACCTGTGTACACAAGTTATGTCAAGACCGCCTGATATGAATTCAAAGCTCTCTTGTGAAATATTTCTCTCAGTTTTGGCACTGTTATTACCATCTGTTACATATTGAGATAGCAGAATTATGTTTTACATAGTGTTTTTCAGAATGAGGTACCTCTGAGATCTTTGCACAGCTTCAAATTAAAGAGAGATTTTATACAGTTATTGAATTGAATCTGTGCAATAACTAATTCATCCAACATTCACATCCAACTCTCGGTATAGGAATCTATTTTAGTAAGATCCAGATTCCTGGCAAATGGACAAATCATCTTTCTTTTTCAATGGTTCAAGAGATACTTGTTATACTTGTAAATTTTCTCTAGACAGTCAACTGTTCAAAAACTCAACTGGAAATTTATTTTATCCAAAAAGAACACATATTCCATGTTTCTTCCACTTTGAGTGCAGTCAGTCTACATTTTTTTCAGATATTTATGCATGTCAGTTATATTTTGAAGATAGTGCATGGGAGGCAACAATCATAAAAAAGGCCCCCAATTTCACTGAGAATTTTAACTAAAATTCTAATTCAGAAGGAAGGTCAAAAATTAAGTCACTGTATCCATGGAAAGAACAAGATACACATTGATCTGAGTTACAGGTTTACTTTTCTTCCTTTTTTTTAAAGTGATTTCCAACTTTACATTACTTTAGCTTCCCTCCAGAATGAGAGAAATGAACGGGGAAATCACAACTGAGTAACAAGTTCAGTATTTTTTTTCATTTCTGAAATCATAAATGGCAATTCTATACTAGCTGCCTTGAGCTACAGAATATACAGACACTAAAAGACACAGGCCAGTTACTGTATGTTATCATCCAAAACTACTACCGTGAAGGCTTACCAAATTCCTTGTGCCATCAGGAGCAGCTAGATGGCACTGAATGTAGGAATTAAAGACTTGAACAGCATGTTGGGTAAAGAAACCTTTATGGAAATGCTTGTCATCTTGGACCAAAGTAAGCCAAGATTCCAGTAACTTATCATATGCCTCCATATATACCATGTCATCTTTGTCAAGCTGCAAGAGATGAAGAATAAACAAATAAAAAATCTTATTACTAAATAGCTAAACCTATAGAAACATACCTAGATTTATCATTATTTTACAGATGTTCTTCTACTGTTGAAACAAACAAAAAAAAAATCTAAGGATAGCTAAGAAAATATCAAAATGAACTGAAGCAAAGCATCAAAAAGGTCACTGCAGCTTTCATGACTGCTAGGCTTTAAAAACCTGTGTTTAGCTATTTCTCTTCATCTGATGTTGCATATATATTTATAGGTATTGCACTATCTATGAAATAAAGAGAGAGGAAAAACAATGATTCCAGGGAAAATCACTGCAAGATTATAAGTGTTCAAGAAACCTTATTGCAGGTTTGATGATGAATCCCAACTTCTCATTCTATGAACAAACCAAAACCCAATGAATTAGAACAGAATAAGCCTGCAGCTTTAATTACTCAGCGCATTTCAACAGATACTTCTTCTTTTTAATTATTCATGTGCTTCTACACAGCACATAAGTTGCCAAAGGAAATAACTTCTCTCAAAACCAAAGTCCAGAGCTGCAGGCAAATGAAAGAATCCAAAAAGCATTGGCCAAAGTGGCCATTTCTTTTAAAAAGTATTTTTAATTTAACTTTCAACTTTTTGTTTTGATGCAAAATTGAATGTTTGTAAACACACCCAACTTCAAAAAACTTCAGTGTGACTGTACAGATAAACATCCTACTAAGATGTTGTCTTCTCAAGTTTCATCCAACAGGATGGCTCATGGATGTTACCCTGAGATAGCGATGGTTAGTACAATGGATATTAAGGCCTTAATTATGCTCCAGACACAAGAATTCCTGACTTCCAGTGAAGATACAAACATGGCTGGATGAACAGGCAAGGAAAAGAAAACACTGGCTGGATGACTGATTAAGAGGAAAAACTGATAGCACATTGGAAGCATTCCAAGATAGCTTCACAGCATCCTTTTGTAACTGCAAAGTTGTCATATTTGCAGAAGTTAAAATATGGGACATACTGACGCAATTGTGAAAATAAAACCTGAAGACGACAAGGAGAGAGGCAAAATTCAACGCTAATTTAAGTCATAAATTTAGGAAAGATACCCCAACATACCTTTTGAAAACTCAGCTAAAGACACAAAAATTTATTGATAGTCATTTAGTCCTGAAGAATTGTGACATGTATGTAATATATTTACATCTATAACTTACATAAATGACTTTTAATATTTTTTAATAATTGAGAGTATTAACAATTAAACAGACATGTTTTTATGAAGAACAAAATACCATTAAATATAGCTAATTCATTTATTTGAAAAGGTAATAAAGAAGTTATCGCCATGAAGAAAAGTTATTTCTACACTTAGAGATATTCTCATAAGAAATCTAGGACTAATAAGTGCATCCATAAAATAAATGCCCAAACAGTAGAAAGATTTTATCCACATTGAACCAATCTGGATCTGAAGAAACCTTACTAAAACATCCCAATTCTTATTTCAGATTAGCTACTGCAGGGCTACTAAAGATGTCATACAGGCAAAGTGCCATGCTGTAGACTGGGAGCTGAATCATTCTGATGGATCAAAACTCAGATCTTCAAGAGAAGCAAGACAAACCCAGTAAATGTAAAGCAAAGATGCTTAATTCCTCTTAATTTCCTATCTGTGAAATAAAAAGAAATTTGTTACTTCTTCCTTCCTAGTTTGCTGACCCTTTAAGTAGAAACACCTTAAAAGTTTGTTCAGCAACAACAAGCTGCAAAGAGCTGGAAGTACAGCAGAGGGGAGCAAATTCAGAATGATCTCTGCTACCACATGATATTTGAAAAAGTATAATGAAACAAGAACAGTACATTAATATTGATTTTGAGAAAAACAAGCCTTTGATGACATTTTTATTGGACTTTTTATCCAACATCCTGTTCATACTCTTCACTAACAGCACATGAGCTCACGGAAAGCATCACTGCATGCATTCTGAAAGAAACTTGGGGAACACATTAGCCATGGCCAGGACATTCCTAAGCCAAAAGATTGTTTTCAGGGATGCAAAGTAGTACTTCAATAGGGACAGCACATGGTATTATTGCACCAGACAGTGGTACAATCTAGTGTAAGCTGTTGCTGAGAGATTGTTTTAAATGGCATCTTGTTGAGCACTATTTTCATTAAACATGATTGTATATTCCATTTCTCAAGTAACAAGGTGCTAACTGAAGAAACAACATCCCTTTAGTTCCTTTGAATTTAAAGGATAGCTGTCTATGGTTTTGATGGATCTTATAAAGGCTTCAGGAGCATTTCTAAATGTACTGGTGAACACTGGAATGAGTATTCAATATTCTACTAGAAAATCTCAAAAGCACACAAATTTTGACCAGTGAAGTTTGCAAAGGAGCTTTATTTTAGATTTTAAATTTAAACACTGATTTTCTGATTAAGAAATGAAAAAATGAAAAGTTTAAGTGAGCACTGGGCCAAATATAATGAATTTTAACTTTGCAGCAAAGACACGATCTAATGCTCTGCAATGAATGCTAATTAATACACCTGCACTCTCTGGTAAAGAACCACATCCATCAACTTTGTAACCAAATACTTCTATAACTATTTTCAAACTCATTCTGTCGCTACACCAAACTGTCAAAACAAAGAAAATCATCCTTTCTCATGATAGTGGGGAAATCTTTTAGTATCTTGATAGTCTCATTTTAAATCTATAGCCACTGCACATAAATATAGTTGAAGTGCAAGATTATTTACTTTAATTCTTACGTTATTTTCCTTAAACTATGTGGCCTTGGTAGTTTTTATTTTTAATGCAACTTTTAGGAGCAGAACACTTGGGTGATTCCAACTGCTCTTTAATGTTGCAACCAAAGTTTCAAAGAAAAAAATCCTTTTAATTCCTGTGCTAGATTTGTATGCACAAACACCATTTGAATTGTGTCAGCAATGAAGGTATGATCTCAACAGCTTAAGATGTTTGATGTTAACAACAGATCTTAACGGCTACACTCACTTAAATCAAACTCCTTACTCAGAACTCTAGGCAGCACTTAAGTTTCAGTCTGTCCATATGTTCATGTAGTCATTTTAAACTTTCAGAACTGCAGCTTGTTTGTTATCTAAAACAGCAAGTCAGCAATACTTTCAGACTTTAATATTTTAAATTAATCCATTCACTTAAAAAAATAAGATGCACTTTAAATCAAAATGAAGTTGGAAAGATGCATACAGTGTGTATTTATGTTCATTACATTGTGTGAAATAAAAAGAAAATCCTCTTGTATGTGATTGCAGAAATATCTAGGACAAAACCACTGAATTGACAACAGTTATTAACAAAATAGCCAAATTCTCATGTCACTTATGCTTATCACAAATAGAAGTGAAAAAGGCTACCCACTTTTTTGAGAGCAGCTACTTACCACTTCTTCCAAGGCAGCACTTCTTCCAAAAGAACAGGTGAGGTGTGCGAGGCAGTTAACAAATGAAGAGAAAAGTTCATTTGGAATGGCCGTTAAAATATTGCGAGGAAATACAGTTATCAGATTGCTGATAATACTGGAAATTCCCACTGCTTCAGAGTCTTCTATTTCAATTCTATAGATAGAAATAGCAGTTTTTTGCCATTAAGAAAATTATAAAAGGGAATTGGTTTTGTTGATACATTTTCAATAAATCTATTTCATAATAAGCACCACCTACTTTAATCTGCCCTTTCTCAATTTAAGCAATCCAACAGTAAGCACAAATTACATCCAGAAATAAGCAAGCCATACCACTTCTCCACACAGATATGCTACAGTCCAAACTAAAGATTAAAAGATGACATCTAAATTTAGAGAGCAGGCATACATACCCATTGATAGTATTCAGTAATCCCTCAATGAAGTGTGCCAGGTAATCAACTTGAGAACCTTCATCGGGAAAGACTGGCCCGTGCAAAGACGCCAGCTGTGCCAGGCACTGTAATGAATCTTGGGCCATATCTGTATCTTCTCTGATTTTTCGATGTACCTTTCAGGAAGTGAGGTAGTTAATAATACATGAAAACAGGGTGTTCTTACAACAGTCACATGGCTCTCAATCCAAAAGAGCACACACCAAAAAAAGCTTACTATAACTTCCACTCAGTCTGAAATACAAGAGTTTCTGCAACTCCCTAAACCATGGCAAACGTCAAGATCGTGACTTTGCTCACACAATCTCTAGCACTGAAACTAACATTTAGTTAAGGCTCACCTACATGTTGAAAATTGAACTGTCTATTGAATGTTATGTCTTAAAGAGTGAAACAGATGCCAGCCAGTCAGACATGCTGCTCCTTCTAAAAACAGCAATAATGACAGTCATCTCTATTATGCTAACTATGCCTAGGCTATAGAGTCTTGCTAAAGTTAGTCAACAAGTTCAATCAAGATTATATAGATGCTTCTTTAGCAGAAGTAAACACTGAAGACATGTACAAAAATGAATGCATCACTTCCTTGGCAACACCCTTATATTATACAAGGTCAACAGTAATCTTCCTGCATTTGTGCAAACTGTTATGTCATTATTTCTACTGTTGAGACTTTCTAGATTTGAATCTTAACTACTTCAGTAAACATATTCTCATATACTTATTTTAATCAGTCAAGTAGGGATTTAAAGAATTTTTTTAGCCTCATGCCTATTTTTTCACAGAAGGCATTGAATAAATAAACAAAAGAATATGAAGTAGCTTTTTCACACAAAAGTGAAATTTAAATTATTTCAGCAATATTATTTCAAAAAGTACAGTTAAAACACTAAGCACTTTTCTGTGGTGTTATATTTGCAAGTTCACCCAACTGATAACTAGTTGGATTAGCTGCACAGTTAATCCCTGAAAGATCAAACTAGCAGGAGAAATAAACCCTGCAACAGAAATATCCCTCCTAATATATGCCCCACACGAGGCTGAGATTAGAAATGAAGGCTCTCGCTCTAACAGAGCAATCCTGCCAACTTTTGCAAGGTTATTAAAATTTCTCAGATCGGATAAATGAATAAAAATTACTACAATTTACTTACATTACCTCAAACACCAAACTACTATTGCAAGCCTCAACCACTGCAAATCAGGAATCTAAAACCAGAACTGACAGCATACTGCCCTGGCTAGCATTCATTCAAAAATAATAAAATACAGGCAAGCCTTTGTTACTATTAAGCAAAATGCAAATGTATTAAAGCAAATCTGCATATTATCTTTTTTTTTTTTTAATCACAAATAAGTAATTGCAAACCAATCAAGGAAACATATGCAACTCTGACAACTTCATACTATTAAACATAGAAGAAGGGTTAACATGCAAGCCAAAAAGTTATTTGCATGTGGAGGTTCACAGCTGACAGTAGCAACTGTCTGGATAGTCTAGACAGCTGTTCAGATTGTGTGTAGCTGCTGAGAGTTCTGCCAGTGATTTTTTTTCACCTTTTCAAAACTGCTGGATAAACTTGTCATAACAAAAAAATAAAATAAAAATTAAGGTTTATCGAAAATTCTATCAAGTAAGGACGTGTATCCAAACACATACTGTCAAGCAGAACTGGAGACTTACATTTACATTGTCTTATAACAACTTTGCCCAAGTTTTGAGCACATTTCTCTGCTTTGCAAAAGTGAAAAAAAAGCCTGAGAATGCTGAATTCTCAGATCCCAAGAGACGTAACCTAAGTCAAATTGCATAGCAAATGAATTTATAAGCCAATATATATTGCTGCTGCAGTAAGTCTTAGCTGAGCGATGATTACAAACTTCTCCCAACAATTGTAAAAACAAAACAACACAATTCTATCCCTTTTTAACATTGTGGGGCTTTTACATTACAGAAATTGAGTACTACATTCCCCTTTCCCAACACCACCTCTTCCTTATTCCTTCTAACTTCCTCTACTTCAACCTTTGTGGATTTCCGTCGTGCTGAGGAAAGAGATGCAGAATTCTGTATGCTTAAAGTAGCTAGAAAACTGCAATCACATTACTTCTTTTTAGCCGTTCTGTTGAGCAAATGCTTTAACATCAGCAACCACACACTGCCCGTTTGATATTTTCTGAGAGCCGTTACACCTTATCTGAAACATTCACTACTCTACTAGTGCTCATCGTGCTTGCTTTTGTCTAATGAGTACATGTCCAGAAGAATTAAAGGTATAAAAGTTGAGATGACTTTAAACTTTTTTCTAGTGGTAGTGGTCACCAATTTAAAGCAATTAATAGGCAAAATACAAATTCAGTACCCTAGGAAAAAGACAATACTTCTGTCTGCTTAGATAAGCAAGCTGAAGTGAACAGAATCAATCCTACCTGATGCAAAAGGAAGAGTCCGACAACACAGTTTTAGAACAGGAAGGAGCTGCTTTCCCTGTGGTCTGGACTATGAAAGTTGAAGAAAGAAACTTACTGTAAAGAAAAGCTCCATAACTCTGCTGTCCAGGAGGGTCTCGCGCCAGGATTCTGTTGGCTTTAGCATCACATTTTGTGAGGATTCAAACATAGCTATATAATGTCTGCCCAGTTATCTGGTGTCAAGGTCAACAATAACATTCCTACTTGGCTTTAAAAAAATCCTAGATACAACAGGATCCATTCAGAAAGAATGTAATGGAAACAAACTTTAAGCCTCTTCACATACACAGCATAATTCATGCATGAGGCCAAGGAATAAAAGGTATTAAGTACTGAAAAAAAGAATGCTCCAGGAATGTTAGATAACAGTTTGATCATAATTATGAGACATACCATAGCGATACGATCACTTTGATAACCAGGGTGTCTAATGTGACACTGCGAGAAGGGAAAAAAGCAACCGCAATTAACAGGTGTTAAAATTTATGCAAAATAGGAAATCATTTTCTAAAAAATTTTCCTGGCAGCTTTTAAAAAGGTCTTACCATAGCTAAAGATAGCTCATTGAAATCTATATCCTATTTTTCTAAATAGCCAGATATGTTAGCCCTGCATGAATCTACATTTTCTAATCACACTGAGAAGAACAAAAGCACAAGTCAGCACAAGGCATTGTCGTATTCAACACGTTTGTAAGAGACGCTCATGAAAAATGTGCACGCTGTAAAGACACCATTTTGCTGCACTCATTTAAGCTCTCACCATGTATTTTGGCATAACTTAATTTACAAAATTCTGCCAATATTCTAGTACAGAAAAAACAGAGACATGAGAAAAAACATTTAAACAAACAGGTTCAATTATTTGTCAGTCTGATCACACAACTGTTTTAATTAAAAATTTTTGGAAGTACTTCTCTTTTTGACACCATCCATTTCAAGCAGTAAAACTGCTTTAACTTAGCAACTACTAATGTTTTATTTGTCTTTCTTAAACCCTACATTATCCTCTTTGATCCCTTTCTAACCCAACCGTCAGAGTAAGTAACAGCATGTTCAGCTGTACATAATTTACTTACTGGTGATGAACAGCATTACCTTTTGTAGTGTAAGTAATCCAGTACTACAAAATGTGTATAAGAAACTATTTCTATGTCTGGAATGAAATAAAATTTACAAAGGTATCATTAAAAACAGAATACCCTTTAAGCTTTGATGTGTTTTGTTTAAGGGAAAGAATATTTAAAGCAAGTAAGTAGTTTAATATGAAAAATTGTGTCACAAAGCAGGATGCACAATTTCAGTTTATTTATACTTGTCTTCTGAGTTCTGCCACAAAACAAAATTCCTAACAACACTGTGCAAAACTACATTCCAAATAAAGGGACTTTTCCCACAGTACAGTACCAACTGGACCTTCACCAGGGGTATGTGTCCAGGACTGCTGTCAGCACATTATACTGCATTAAGAACAATCAGGGGTTTTCACATTAGTGCAAAATAAAAGCAGATTCACAATTTTCAAGATTATCAGTGTGTGTTGAACTAACCAGATCTGCATTACTTCAGATGGGGAAAAACTAAGTGCCACAGAATTTTCTACTTTACTTCTATCTGAAACACTGATGTAGTTTAATTGATCAAATATGCTTTGGTTCTACCCATTAAAAAGAAAAAATTATATGTGCATGAAATTATCACATGCAAGCATCCTCTATCAGGAGTAATATTCTAAATTAAAACTAATTTTATCTGGCAAATAAGGCTGTGACTTTTTTCCTTTACATTTAGAATGTCTAAGTCAAAATGGTATTTTGAAATTGCTTACTGACAAGAATGTCCTTTTTTAATTTCAAAACTAATTTAGAAAAAAAACAGTATGAGGTTTTATGTGCTTCTTGGAGGAACATGAAAACCATGAAAAAAACCCCCAACAAATGTGTAGTTTTCCTCTCACTCACTAGCCTCTGTCTCAAGAAGGGACTGATAGGTGAAGATGAATATTAAAATATTTCATATCCTAAGGTAGTCATGAGGGATTATAATATTTTACTTCAGTGCTTCAACAAATTCCAGTATCTGATAATGAATCCCACAATCTTTTTCCCGAGAGAGGCAAGGCTTGTTCTTCCACAAAATAGCATGTTGGAACTCAAAAAACAAAGCTGAGATTTCTTCTACTAGAGCTCCATTTGTAAGTAAGTTTGTGCACAGAATTGAAACATCTCAGAAATGGAGGGAAAACTCCTGGAGTGCTAAGGTCTGAATATCTTTCTTAAAAGTAATTTTAATCACTTTACTTTTGTTGTTTGAAATATTTCTGGACTTTGTGCCAGTCATAGACTTGCATTTTAAAAATAAAAAACTGCATTGGAGAGGTACCTGCCCTCCAGTGTTATGTTAAATACTGATTTTATCTGAATTTATCTGAATTTTTAAGACCTTCTCTGGGTCTCTAGCTAGTGAGCCAAGCACATGGGATGAGTCTAAGGAGCAACTGCCTAAAACTGCTGCAGAGGCTTGCTGCCCCCTATGGAGAAATCCTTCACAGACCTTCCCATACCTTACACTCTCCACAAATACATCCAGCAACCAGGACAAGGAGCATATGCTTAAATATTAAACACAAGTATTCTAAACAGTCACGAGGATGAAACAATACTTTGTGTTGGAGACACTGGACTCAGATTGCAGGAACAGGAGTAGGAAGTGCAGGAACACCCAAGCTAATTTTAAACCTGGCTGATCCCAGAGCCATGCCAGTTCCAAGGCTCATGACCACCCATGTGGATTCTGCAGTTCTTGGTACATTCTGCTGCAGCTTATGATATGCAAGCTGATCACTTCCATAATACCTGGCACATAAAGCACCCATGCACATGTGGCTGCCACACAGATGTGGCTCAGGAGTCACACCTTTCCACTACACATCAGCTGCCATCACTGCAAAATCGGAAACTTATAAACCACTGGGGCAAGAAAACAGAATATCAGCTCCCCTTCCCCAAAAGGGTCATTCCTGGTCTCTTCCCCTCTTCTGATACTAATGTTGTTAAGATGTTCTATATTGTGAACTGATTACAGAATTCATTCAGGAAAAAGGAAATGATGAAAGACTGTTAAAAAGTTCAACATCTATATATACGTTTAGTGCAATTATGACAGAATTCAGGGGATCTTCCAATCTTCTTGGGTTTGCACAATGTTGTCTTAAAAAGTTGCTAGAAAGGACTGACAAGAAAATACAGTGTCCTAGAAATCATTTCTAACCATCAGGGATTTCAAAGCCAGGTCAGTTTGCACCTAGCAGTGGTAGGTGATATAAGTAAAATGCAGCTCTCTTAAATATAGCTGATTCAGTTACATTGAATTTTGTTCTATATCCCAATACATAGACAGGATAGTGCCCTATGCTTCATTTTTTCAGGTAAGAACAGACTGCTGCAGTAAATTCAGGATAATTCCAGGCTGCTAACAAACACAACGCCTATGGAAAGCAGCCATGGTGCTGAAGAAATCAATGTTGTCACTCCTTGGTACAGGTAGAATCATTGCTGCAGCTGTGCAACAAATCAAACCTGGGGCCAAAACCTGCTAACAAAACCCGACCACATTTATAGCCAGGTGGTTCCCTGCTCAGCATCATGTTCATGGGAGGTGATAAGGCAGGATGCTTTTCCAGCAGCAATGCCAACTTGAACCATTCCTCAAAATCAACCTTGAGTTTTCTGTGTCGTTTTCATGCGCTTCCATAATGCATAACAGATGCTACCGATCTGGGTTGGACTGAGCTCAAATCTTGGAAGTCTGCAGAACTATATGGTTCACAGAACCTCCCAGACAGGTGTCTCATTCTGGCTTGAAGTTTAAAAGACATTTTCAGAACAGAGATATTAACTGTGTGGCCAATGAACACAAAAATGTTCCGATCAGAACAAAAGCTTCAGTCAGTTCATACAACTGCCATGGCACCGACAATTCCAATGGAACGGCAATGATGGGTATTAGTAGAGTGCAAACCACTAAGTCTACATAACCTGCATTTTAAATCCCCTATACTACAATCACTTGAACATTTGCCAGCTTGCCTCCAAGCAAGTACAGGCACTAAATCCAAAACAAGAACTAAAGCTCAAGTATCTCTTTATTCATGTACTGTAATCCATACATTGAAGAATAAGGGATAAGTACTTTTATGACAGCTCCTAAAGACAGATTAGGAGATGGGAGACAGCTGCACACAATTCTTATCTTCTGTTCAAGAACTTTTACATTTGAGGACATTCAGCCAAAGTCCATTAGAATATGGCTGCCAGGAACAGAAAAATCCCAAAGTCAACAAGAGACATATCTCTGGAAATAAAATGATAGAAATTATAACTACATCCTGACTTCACAGGATGTGTATGCCCATGCCAAGGTGTATAAAAGTCCAACAACACTCAGCTTCTCAAATGGAGACTTTGGGTACTCACAATGTACTAAAAGTCACATTCCTGAAGGCACTTTTGTAAAGGAGAGGGTGGTACTTTTCAGTACTGATCATCTGTCCTTCCTTAATTAGTTGAAACATTAATTTAAGAAAAGATGCCATTAAAACTAGTTCCATACAAGTAAATAATATTTAACAATACTGTAGCAGTACTGAAAAAAGAAACTGTGCAGAAGCCAACATGCCACAAGATACTATCTCTGAAGCCTCCACAAACACCAGGTAAACTAATATCTCAAGGTGGCAGATAAAAATAACAATAGATGATTGCTGGAAAATGAAATAGGAGAAACTGGACATGACTGAAGGGAGGCCTCCTAGGTCACTGTGCCTTGTCCTTCCTACTGCAGGCACTACATCCCAAGATTATTTAAAAATACTGAGTTCCAACTTGAAATTAGGTAGAGTTTCTTCCTTTGTTGCTCTAATGAGGGGGTATTCCAGAATATCTTTCATGGTAGCAACAGACAATGCAGACTCACCACAACTTTTCTTACAATTGGTGGCAACACTGTCCAAAACTGCATTTAACAATGCAACATTTATAAAGTTGTCCTATAACAGGACAGAATTCTTGAGAAGTGGTATGTTTTGATTCAATTCTAACAACCTGGGGATTTGAATAACGTGCCACTTCGCAAGAGCCACCTTACAGTTGATGCACATTTATGCTATTTCCCTTTTTTGAAGATACAATAATCTTGCTAAATATTACATAAACATACCGCAGATTTCTGTGATGCTGCAGGAAATGCTGAGAATCAATACTATCTTGCCAGGGGAAATACCAACTAAAGGAAAAAAGATATACCTGAGAATACAATGGATCATTTTACTCCATGCTTCAGGTATTAAATTTATACCCATTGTTTCAGCATATGTACTGTCAAGATTTGGAAAGAGGACACCAAAAGGACTCTAACCAATCAATCAACACAGCAATTCTTACATTCTTATGTAATGTGCTATCTATTTAGAAACTACAGCTAAGTTTCACTGTCCATGAGCTAACAATCAACAGTTAAAGAGGTCATCTTAAGGAAAACAGATTTATGCCACAATACAATCAACATGGCACTGTAAATCCCAAGAGTTACTGAATCTTTGGCAGCTAATACCAATTTTTCTAATAGATGACTGAGGATGTTCCAACTTCTGTGAACACAGGTTGATATATTTAAAAATAAAGAAGACCCAAGCTGGTGCTGTAATTCTTTCAGCAAAATGAAGCAACCAATAGTAGAAAACAAAAAGATGGTATCAGTGGATCAGAAATTACAAAAATATTTGAAATTGATCCATTAAGAGCATTTAGATCCATCCGATATCCAGAAATGGCCAGAACTTGTTTAAGAGCTGTAGTACCTAAAGTAAGCCAAATAGCAGAAAATATTATTAATCTTAGCAGTAGTATTGCTTGCTTTGGTATTTCTAGTAACATTTATTTACTAGCACTTAAATCACTTGATATTATATAGATGTATAAAGGAAAGCTGGAATTCCAAGGCTCCACATTTTGCATGCGTCCATCTCTACCTGGCTCCACTAAGGTGCAAACATTAGCCAAGGACAAAGGAGCTCATGAAGAACTACAGCCTTCACTTTTGAACGATACCAAGATCCCAGACACACCAAGGGGTTAGAAGTGATTAAGAACAACAGTGCAGAGAAGGAGCCAGGGGTGATGGTTGATGAAAAACTCAACATGGGCCGACAATGTGCTCAGACAACTGCATCCTGCGCTGCATCAAAAGGTTGAAGGAGGAGATTTCTCCCTATATTCTTTTCCTGTGATACCCCACCTGGAGTACTGACTTCAGTTCTGGTGTCCCCAGCATAGGAAGGACTCAATGGAATTGATGGAGTATGTGCAGAGGAGGCCACGCAGTTGACAGGAGACTGGAGCACCTGCCCTCTGAAGACAGGCTGAGAAAGCTGGGGCTGTTGAGCCTGCAGAAGAGAAGGTTGTGTGGAGATCTTGGAGCAACCTTCCAGTGTCTGAAGGGAGCCTACAGGGAAGGTGGAGAGGGATTCCTTCTCAGGAACCGCAGTGACAGGACAAGGAGTAATAGGCATAGACTGAGAGAAAATTCAGGTTAGATATTAGGAAGAAATTCCTTCCTGTGAGGATGATGAGGCACTGGAACAGGTTGCCCAGAGAAGCTGTGGATACCCCAGCCCTGGAAGTGTTCAAGGCCAAGTTGGATGGTGCTCTGAGCAGCCTGGTCTAGTGGAAGGTGTCCCTGCCCATGGCAGTGGGGTAGGAAATGGATAATATTTAAGATCCCTTCCAACCCTTTATCGTTCTATGATTCTGTGTTTAGGACTGCATCAGAAGTTTGTGCAGAGCCAGACTTAAATACAGAGGGAACCACCACTGCACAATACAAGAGCATTTCCTTTCTATTTGAAATCCCAAATCCACTTCCAAAGACTTTTATAAGGTGCAATAATTTGACTACAGCCTCCATTTTATAGGCACACTGGCTAAATTCCTCTCTGAACCCCTGCCAAATCACTTCAGGGATGAATAGAAATGGGATATTTACTTTTAATCCATGGAACCTTTCTTAAAGCCAATATAACTGGCATTCTGCTTTACAGATGTGAACCAAGGAATATCCAGTTTCCAATAAATTTACTTTTGCTGCCTGCTGCATAATGAACAGACTAAAAGAAAGCAAAAATCCACAGGTATCACCTTCTGACTGCCACACCAGGAAAGCAAATAAAATCCTTCACAGTGGATTTGAGGGCAACATCAAGATTCCTGTGGCATGTATAACTTGGTAGCAATTTCAGAAGTTTTAAGAAAAAAAGTTTATAAACCAGCTTAAAAGTTTGCTGAGCTTCTTAAAGGTAGTCTGGCTACTAAAACAGGTGCTATAATGATTTACTACACATGCTGTCTAAAACCTCTACTGAATAAAGAGTGTGATTGAGTATTTCTACAATATTTGTCTTGCTCATTTTTTTGGACTGAGCATTTTTATATATTTTTTCTTCTCTCCTTCACTAAGAGCCTTTCTTATTCCCATTCCCTCCTCTACTTTCCAACTCCACCTTTCTCTAGACCAATGAACAGCAGATACCACAAAAATATCTAAATGGAAGGAATGGCACCTGTGTAAAATGAAGTTGACATTTCTTTCCTCAGCTACCAAATACTTTTTTCAGGCTGAAGATATTCCATCTTCTAGTATATGCCATGTTCTTTTATGGGGAGTTGGTTCTCCTGCATGAACATGCATATTCCTGCATGATGGGGCACTTGCCTGTCCCTACCTCTTCTCTAAGGGGAAAAAGTAGGACAGATCAGATCTCTGCACAAAAATTGAACTGGGCTTAGACTCTTCACCATATGGTTCTACACTGAAGCAGCATATTGTACATTTCCTGTTCCCTGCACCAACCAGACAGACCATAAACCTGTAAAAGGTGGGTGCTCTGTGCGTTTTCTCTTCTATGCAAAATACTTTTGGACTTTAATGAAGACCAACAGCAGCTTCTGTAGGTAAGCATCTCTTAGCGAGCATGGTGGAGACAAAAAGCACTAACAGAAGAAAACATAAATCAATGGCTAAACACAAAGCTTCTAAGTTCAATGCTTTACTCTCCTTGCAAAGACTTTACTCCTCACCCAAGATGTGACCCAAGTCAAGGGAAACAAAGGGCCTGACGTGAAAAGGATATAATTTGGAGGAAGGAAGTTCCAGCTTAAGACCTGATTGGCTAGTGCAAGATAACGCTGAAACACTGAAGACATCTGAGCATTGAGGTTTTCACGTCTGCTGAATTCCTGAAGTACCTCTATTGTAAGCATGAAGATCTGTCGCAGATCATCCTCCTACAGTCAGGACGAACACAATACATTCAGTATCTCAGTCATTAATGAAATATTGATCAACAAGAAATAGTTTTCCAGAGAGAATAAAAATTTCCAGTTTCACCCTGTTTTCATTAAAATATAGGAAATAGTCTGAAATTGCCAGTGAGAATCCCCCCTTTCATCAAAATTAATTGATTATATTTGCAAAAACTATGAAAAAAATCCTCACATAAATACTGGCCGCTAAAAGATAAAAAACCAATATGTTTTTAATAAGTGGTGGAGAAAAGAGTTGGTCTTTGGCATGAAAAAAAGTTGGTAAGTTGTTCCACAACAGTCAGTTTAAAGCAATGCCTTCACATAAACATTTCTGACTGGCCAAACAATACATCTGAGACAACCAGACTACACCATCTGCAATAATATTTTTAAATACATACATAGCTCTCCTTGGCTTTAAACCAAAGCTATATTTAAGACTATCATTGTTCCACAGAGTATTCGTTTTGTTTGCAATTGGTAGCCAAGGAATTAAAGAGCCCAACGGCATAAAGATCTGTAGCTCTACATTCATAAAATGGGCACAAAGGGGTTGCACCTTTTTGATACAAATTTTTAAAAAATACATTACCAATTTTCCTGAAGCAGCCAGTATCTGGATTATTTGCAGTATTTTCCCTATTAAATGCTCTTAGGGACACAGTGTACCTGACTGCACTTGGCACAACAAAGTATTTTTGCTTCCACATGTTTAAATTTTAGAAAGAGAGGTATCATATATCAATACAGAACTAGTTTACCTGAAATATACGTTTACAGTTACCATGGAACTCCATGCTTAGTCCAATGTTGCTGGTTTTACTTGAACTTGAGAACTCGCTCAACAACGCCGTTAGAATGGAACAGGCCAAAGTTTGCTATAAAAAAGACAAGGGGGAATAACATAACTAAAAGATGTCCAGTAATGTAATAGCACCTATAGTGTCCTTCATTTTTCTATTAGCATTTTAATACAACTACTACTTCAGTTCCTTCTAACACAAACTAGAACAAGTCAAACTTTCAGGAAAATAGATCCTTGGATGAACCATTTCTGGAATCATCAGGGCTCCATCCTTAAAAAAGAAATTTGAGTATTTGAGCAATATAAAAGCTGGCATCTGTGTGATTGTCATTACAAATGAAATCAACTTATTGCAAACGATTTCCCAGCCTTGCCAATTACTTTGTCTTCCTGTGCACAGACCTTTACAGGTATTAGTTCCAGGGAAGATTCACTGTCCACTTATTTCTATTGATGCAAGAGTTCAGGTCCCTCGGAAGTTTGTTTCAGCCCTTCTTTGCACTTGCTACACTTACCATGTTGGTATTTGATCATGATTAACTTTATAGCACCAAAAGTGATACAAGTTTGTCAGAAACAACTGCAATAACAATGTCTACCACGTCTTTTCCCTCTCTCCCCCTAAAAAAAAAAAATAGGAGAGGAATTCACAGAAAGCACTGATACTTGAAAGGTCTTGGATACCTCCCTCCAAAGCACCACATTGACATGCCTCAGAAAAAACCCTTAAAACTACTCTATTAAAATTATGTCTCTGAAGTGATACAAAAATTGGTGAGAAAAAGGCATGTTAATTTTAGAGAGACAGATTCATGAAGACTAAAAGTTTTAAGTATCTTTTTCATACTCAAAATTTAATATAAGGTAAATGAAATGTTCATCTAAAACATTTACTTAAAAGCCAACTTTCTGTATGAAACACATGGCTCCAGTTTTTGTTGCTGTTTCCTGAAATATATAAAAAAAGCTTTTTTTCCTGATGCCAAAGTCCAAAAACCATCATCACCAGTTTTAATATCTTTTAACTGATCCTTACACACAAAGGGGATCAAGTACTGCACACTGGAGATGCAAGTAGTACTTCAGACTTGTGCCTACACTGTTGTAACAAGCACAATAGAAAGTGTATACTGCTGAAATGAAAAGACTTTTTGTTAAGGAGATGTTCTTTACAAAAAGCTCCAAAATTACTGGCTATCCTCCCAGACTGTTTGGAGCCAAGGTGCCAGGGATGGACAGAGAGATAGGAATTGTTAAAGGGTCATGCATGCCAGCAAGTGTCCAGGGGTTAAACAGAAATATGCACACTACCTCTGAACACCCGAAAGATTAAAGTGGAGATGATACTATTTATGCAAGCTCATACAACAGCTGAGACCAGTGCCATCCACCCACCAACTGCAACATCTTTGTTCAGAAATGCCTCTGAAGTCAGTACCTTGACCCCCCCAGACAACTAGTTATCTTAGTCAGTAAACACTAAATTAACATTCTTACTTGCTAAATAAGTTCCAGACAGAGCAAACATTGTGGCTTTGTGATAATACACAGGTTTTCTCTTCCACTATGGAAGAGCATATTGTGCATATTGCTTATGCACAATAAAGCTGCATAAGCACAGCAGACCAGCATATTGCTGATAATTTGCTAAATAAAAGCATTCCTATTTTAAAGAAATTATTTTTTTCAAGTGGACTATTTCTCATTTACAGTCAGCTCTGCCAAACAACACATATCACAAAAAGCATTTAGCCAATGAAAACCAGCACCATGATTTAAACTACTCCAGTGAAAGTGCAACTTTATCATTTACATACTAGAAGTATTTCTAATTACCTCAAATATTTCACAATTCAAATTTCAAATTTCTGTGCAAGGTATTCACACAAATAATTTTTTTAGTTAAAGGAAATACAGATCTGATCTAATATTAAAAAAAAGGCAGTCTAGACTAGTATAGAGTATTAAATCCAACATTAAAAGTTCCATATGAAAAGAATTATGCTGTTAAAAAAAAAAGAACTACTAAGAAAAACCCCACAAGTCTGACTTTAGAAGAATGCTTCAGATCAGAATACATGTTTTTAAAGAAATAATGCAAAGTTTTCTCACATGACTCTCTAAATAGCTTAAAATACAAATTTTTATTTGATGCTTAAATTACTGACTCACATTTTTCAGCTCAAAGCAGCCATGACATAAGGACATCACTAGCTGCAATTACAAATCTGTACACTTTGATGCTCTGCAACATACCCTGATTACCAAGTGGCATCAGCAGTTCCAACAGTACAACGACCAGGCAAAAACTAAACTGCTTCTGCTTTAGCATGCTAATGCCCTGACACCAAGCCACCATCCAGACCACCACAGGACAAGCAGGGCAGCAATGCAGACTACCCATCATTTGCAGTTGGTTGCCAATTACTGGAAAATCAATCAGCAAGTTCAAACAGTCAGGAACAACAGGAAAAAAGTTTGCTCCCACTGTGATTACAAATACTTAATATTAGCTGAAATAGCACCTTCCCCTTTCTCCAGTTTGTTAATATGTATATAATAACTTATCCTTTCTCCTTGCAGAGTAATGTGCTAGTGCATGGTAAAAGTGTGTTACGGATTTTTATTTTGGTGTGCTTTTCTCCTGATTTCAAGGAAAAAATTAAAAGAAAGGTTAAATTTCATCACTGATGGCAAAGACATCTTTTTGAAAGTGTAAAGAGCAATGGGTACAGGTAGGCTGGCTGAATCTGCTAAGCAGCTTGAGCAGTGGCCTATCCCCCGATTTCAATGAGAGCAAGTTCAGATAGTTCTGGGACATCAGAACCTGCTCTGAGCATGACAGAAGGAAAATGATGTTACTAGATTTACAGACCTTATTCTATCCAGCAGGCTAGCTCACAGCAAATACCAGGGCACACTGCACCCCTCTGCTTTACTCCCTCCTACTGAATTCCCTCAACTTCCTTAACTTGGTATTTCAATATGGGGCAAATCCTTGGTATTTCAATGGGGCAAATCCTGCCCCATTCCCTCACTATCCCTGGGGCCTCATGTGCAATATTTGCACATCCATCCGCTTCTGTTGCCATCTGCACCTGCATCTGCCATCTGCACCTGCATCTGCCATCTACACCCTTGTCAAGTATTTGCACAAAGCTTTGCAAAACCACCACTGCTTCCCAAAACTGCCATAAGGCTACAGGAATTTATACAGACTATTGTCCACAGCAGTAGGATGGCCATTTTCATGAGTATTAACAAATTATTAGCTTAAAAGAATACTTGCCCGGCCAGCTATTAAACTTTCCTGAATACACAATAATATTTCAGAAACTCTGGAATAAGGCTCAAGTAAATTTTACTAGAAATAAAATTTTATTTTCATAAAGTAATTTTACTGAAGGTTAACTACTAATATTTTGAATTTCATTTTTTTAATATACAGATACATTTGGAGTGAAGACACTAAGTACCTCAACATAAATATTATCAGAAGAAAGATTTCAAAAATCTGAAAACCAACAATTTCAGAGAAACCAATGCTGGTGTGCTATTAAAACTAAAACTATTAGAACTAAAATTTCTTCTTCTTACACATAAGAAAATTGAATTCACCTAACACAAAATTCTAGGGTGGAGGGTTCTGGGGGCTTTTGTGTTTTGTTTTTGGGTTTTTTTGTTTGGTTGTTTTTTTGGTTTTTGGGTTTTTTTGTTTTTTTGGTTTTTTTTTTCTTCTGTTTTTTGGGGGTTTTTTTTGTTGATGGTTTTGGTGTGGTTTTGGCTGGTTGGTTTGTTCATTTGTTTTCTGGTGGGGATTTGTTGGTACTTGTTTAAAGTTTTTTTTTTCAGGTTTTTGCCACACCACAGAAGAGATTAACAATGCAAGTTAGTAATACCACACTGTAATAAGTAGAAAATGCACGTGACTCTGGGCATCATATTAAAAGCCAGATCTGAATGTCTATTGTGCAGCAATGCCATTAACTTCATACCAGTAAGAGTACACCTCTGAACCTAGTTTGACTCACTCCCTAGCAATTTCACTAGTTCTGCCACAAGTACATACCCAAACAATAAGCCCATCTAACAAAATAAAATCCTTCTCTTGCTGAGAGAGAGAGCATTGCCTCTGAGAATAGCTTGGCACTCACCCCAGTTAGCTTTATTACCAGGAATAAACTTTATGAAAGATCGCTATACATAAAACAGACTCTCAGCTGCTCAAACAGAAGATCAATGGGACTTGTGATAAGAGATTAACTTGGCAATCAGACACCCAGTAGTAACATCGTTTTAGTGGTTTTCTTTTCAACTGACTTTAATAAAACACAGACATTACAGAAAGACCATATGTCATTTTAACAATAAACAGCATTTATATATCATTCGTAAAACTCAGATGCAAAAGGTAAATTACAACTTATTCCTCCAAACGGAATGTCCCCTATAAAAGAAGCTAAAGCCATAATGTTTAAAGGGATTTCACACTTGTGCCTGGGCTGCCCATGGAATAAATGAAGTGCTTAATTTGAGGGTAGTTAGGTTACAGAGCATCTGAAAGGAAGAAGAGTTCAAATACAGCCTAGGAAAAAATGGACATGTGGTACATCAGCTCTGCAGCAATAAAGCCAACAGACAAAGCAGAATGAACTCTAATACCAAAACAGTTTCCTTGTTTTGAATTCAGAGCAGAGATACAGTTAGGTTGTCAAGAGATTTGATTAAAGAATTCATTTTACTACAAAATCTATGCTATCATGCAGTGCCTTCTGCAAGTATAATTTACACCTGAAGAAAAAGCAGTAAGCATATTTAAAAGAAGGAAGACTTTGCCTGAATAGAGCAAATCAAAACATCTACCCTTTACATTATATCACTGCCAGCCTGAATATGCATTTAGAGGACTTTTTGTCTCCACGTGTATAAAGTAAACTCTGTTACTGAAACCAAAGGGAAGCCATGTGAAGATTTAATAGCATTCCTAAACTATTTAAATTTAACTTGCACAAGAGCAGGAAGAATCAAAGAATAAATGTATCAGAAGCAGAATTTGCTGTGTTGCTCTTAGGTGACAGAATTCTGTAGTGAGAATGTAACAAAAGCAATTTTACTAACTAAGTTGTTTAAAGCATGGCTTTCCTTATAAAGGCAATAACAGTCGTCTTCTCTAGCTTCCTTGAATAAGCACAGCTGTTTTTGCTAACATTTTCAGAGTATCTAAATCTCCAGAACATAAGGTGCAACTCCAAATTGGAAGGTTAAAATGATGGCCAGAGGGCCAAAAGAAATACCTTTAAGTACATAGAATAACTGGAGCCACTCCAACTTTTCAACTTGGGAGTATTTCAAGATGGGTGGGGGACCCAAGAGCTGAAGTAGTGGTTCCCAACCAAAAAAACCAAAACCTATTTTGAAGAAATATAAGCAAGCACCAGGACCCACTGATTTTTATCTGTTCCTTCCCAAATGAGACAACTGGTGGAAAAAAACTATAGAGCAGGGATATGCTGATAGGAATAGGACCCACAGCTGCAGCTCTGTGCTGTCAGCAGTAAGGGACTGGTTGGGCAGTGCCCTCCTTTCCTCTCATTCCCTTTCTGGCATTGTGCAAAGACAGATGAGCAGCACCAGGTTAGCACATCAGAGTTACAGCAGAACACTAAGCAAGACCTTGCTTTCCCTTCCTTGGGGGGAACCAGCCAAACCAAAGGAAACCCCCAGGGTGAGCTGAGAAAGAAAAAGCCAATTCCCCTGTGAATCACCATGGGCCAGAGGAAGATGATCTTGTGGCATGTGAAGCATGCAGACTTTGGACAAAGAAAGAAGGGAAGCAGCAGCCTCTACTAATAATGGAAGAGGTCCAGGCAGAGTTTGCTGGAGCACAGGGTGCAAAACATGCTTTTCTTTGTTTCTCTGGAGACAGGCAAAGTTGCAAAGCAGAAAACAGGAGGAGGAAAAAAATAAAAAGTAATCTCATAAAAGAAGTTGAAGGCCTGAAAACCATTTATAAAGGTAACATATCCTTCTCCAGGTTCTTGTCTGAATGCCACCAGTTGGATCTTCACCCCTACCACAGCTGCGCGAACAAATACAGGACTTTCAATTAAACTCAAAATAATGAATAGTTAGACTAGCCATGCAGCTCACCATCAGCAGCACCCAGCTTGAATATACACCATCCCAACAAGTGCTCTTTGGTGGATAGGTGTCCTCCCTCCCCCCACTTTTCCCAGTACTCATTCCTGGTCTTTCTTGCCTGGCTCTGCCTGCCATACTGCCAGCTATGTCAAATGAGCTGCATTACATGGCTGTGTTCCACAGCAGATCTGCCCCAAAAAAAAAAAAAAAAAAAAAAAAAAGAGGCTGTGAGGGAGAAGAGGCTGTTTCTAAGCAGACTAACACAAAGATCCAGTATGTTACTGAACACATTTATTCTGAATGTACCTTTCAGAGGAAGAATGACTAAACACCAAGCAGCTACGGTCAACAAATGTCTTAAAGAGACTTTTCCCCTCAAGCCTGCTTACCTGTGTGACACCACTGTAATTAAAAAAATACATGGTATAACACATGGAAAGGCTTAATTTCTTCCTTCCCAGTGAGTGTGTGATATCACAGGTGAGGGACTCCACAAGTACAAAGCTCATGAGATGAAAAAATTGAGGAAAGAAAGGGTTTGGGATGCCATACATAGAACAGGGGATGTACATCTCACCACTTGGAACACATCTCCTCACTTCCCAGCCCTGTCATTGGAACTGTGGCTCTAGTGTAAATGTAACTGGGGAGTTATCAATTTCTAGTAGTTATTAGGCAGCTAAGCTGGAGACTTGCATCTCTGGTAAAGCCAGCTCCCTTTCAACAGTAAAATCTGAAAACTGCAAAAGCATCCTGATTAATTCAACTACTAAAAAGCCACTTACGTTTTAAAGTTCTCTTACATTTCTATCACTGAGTTTTAGCCTCACATGTGGAGTAGTTTCTAGATCCTTTAAATTCCCAAACCAATCTTTAACACACTAACTTAGGCCTTTATCTAACTTATCAGCTTAAATATCCTGGTTCACCCTCTACTTTTTTAGACTCAACATGTCTCAAAGGCAATGAGGTACACAGAACAAGGTAACAATTTTATTAGACTAGAAGACACAACTTGGGGTGGATAATACATATGTTTTTGTCAAAATGTGAAAGTCAGGAGAGCCTCTCCAACTCCTACCCTACCACATGAAGCAGTAACAGCTAGACAGGCCTCCAGAACTATAATTCTGGAATTTAAAGAGTAGAAACAAGAATTGCAAATGCTAAATAAATATAACTAGTTATCCAGGCAGCCATTATAATGGACAGATTAACCTCAATGAAGATGAATGCCTAGAGTTTTGCTTATTAGTATTTCACACCGCTCACATGAAATCCATTCACAGCACATCCCTCAGAAGCTTTAGGTAATCTGAAGCTGCTGGATCTTCTCTCTAGCCCAATTAGGAACATCGAGAAACAGAACAACAGATTTACAAATGTTGCAAGAAAAGGGACTGTTAGGATTCCAGAGCTTTTCCACTGAGTCTTGACAAGTCTTCTTCCATGTACAAAAAAATACGTAGGCTTCAGATATAGAACTTTATATTAAAATACATTCAAAAAACCAGCTTCTGTTGCTTCCCAGTCCCATGTCAAGTCTATAGCAGCTGGATCCCCCTGCATCTGCCTACACATATACTGGAAGAAATCAAGGTGTGATCCATATCTTGGTCTGGTTTTAAACAAAATCTGATTGTGTTCACATGCAGACCAGATCTTCCTCCTGGGAGTCAGTCACTTAGCTGCCAGGATTCCTGTCCTTCTGGCAGGGACGAAGGACAAATGAAATCCTTCAGCTATGCAAAAGCAGAATATTTTAACACAAGAAAAGGCCAAGAAATTGAAGGCATTTATAGTTGAGAACTTGGCCTACGCAGTTCTCCAAAATCTTGAAATTAGTGATAGAAAACATGTATTTAGAATTGTAAGACTGGCTCATGATACTGTGTCTGCTGCCAGAAACTTTGTCCCCCAGAGAAATGAAGATTTTGAAAAGAGATCCTGAAATTGCTGTTAGAGGGAGATTACAGATCATCCTTCGTTCTCCATCTCCAGAGGGATGGCTTGTATTCATAATACAGGAAGAATCAGAAAAAACAAAACCAAGAACTCTAAAGCTAATCTTTGTGCTCCTAGAGGATTACTACCTAAACTCAGTTACAAATAAATAGGCAGCCAGACTAAAAGTTTGCTTTCCCTTCTCATACAAAGGTTTCTTCAGTGAGATTCATAAAGCAGCAAATGGCAGAGAAGCAGCAGCAGAAGCCAACACTGCAGTTCTAAACCTGGCTCTAACCATGCATCCTTCCCATCCCCAAAGTGTTAACTCTCCTTAGTGTCCTGTAATTTCCTTAACATGTACACTGTGTTCCACTATTATAAGATTACTCAATACTAAAGCAATTTTATTACTCTCATCACAATTCCTCTCCTTACCTTCCAATCTCCTCCTTATTTTTTCATTCTCAACAGTCTTGCTTATATGTCAGTTTGCCACTACATACCTTCATGTCCTAGCCTCAAAACACATCCATCTCTGAAGATCTTTTTAACTAGTAGTTAAAAAGTTGAGGTACTAAGCACATCAAATCCTGCAAAAGGACACAAGCAACAGACGCTACCATCTACATTCACTGCCCTCCTTATTACCCCAACTATCAAGACTTGATCCTGACAAGATATTACTCAAAAGTCCCAAAGATTTCATGGAGCAGGACTGGCTGATGATCACAAAGTTAGTACAGAAGTCTGACAGAAATTGGGTGAAGGGCTGCAGGGAATGGAAAAGATTCAGCAGCTACATTATTCTTGTAAGGTAAAGATGGATCAAGAAGCTTCACAGCCAATAGGGAAGAAAAGGCAAGCAAGAAGCAGACAAGAGAATGCTTTGCTTTTTAAAAATAGACTTTCTCTCAACTACAAACTGCTGTAGAAAGACATCACCTCAAAACACTCTGAGTTGGAAGAGACCCACCCACAAGGATCAAGTCCAACTCTTAAGTGAATGGCCCATATGGGGATCCAACCCACAACCTTGCTGTAATTAGTATCATGCTCTAACCAATTATCAGCAGCTAAGAGCTGCTGATTGCTCTTGTTTGAGAGCTTTAAAGTTTTTAAATACAAAGTGACCTGCTGCTGACTTCATGTGTAGTGAACCTCAGGCAGGACGATGCAAATGGGTAAGCAGAAGGTCAGAACAGACGGCTGAGAAGGATACAGAAAGGACAAAAAGACTGGAAAAAGAATTAGGAGTCACAAAGGTATGATAGACTTCTGCAACTTGAGTGTACAAGGAGGCAAGAGTGCATATCACACCATGGGAAAGATGTCAAAAAAATTGAATGATTCCTTCCACAGAGAAGCAGAGAGGACTGGAAAACATCAGCTGACCTCTTTGAATACCTACATCCTAGCCTCTTCCGTGATTTGAATGGAGGCCTGTATTTAGAAGTAACTAATATAAATGAATCTCCAGAAGCACCTGTGACAGTGCATGGCACTGTCCTGACAGCAAATCTCAAATCTTGAAAGCACCACTCCTTTCAGGATGTGGCTTCACACCATACCCTGAGCACCCTTAGCTGAGACTCCCCACAGCAGCAAGGCAACTGCACCACTGGGGTCCCACACGGCCCCTCAGGCATGGCTGAATGCTACAGGGACACTAGTAAAGAAACAAAACCACCCAACCATATTTGAAAAGATAACTAAAATAATAAAAAATTCATTGTATGAGTTATTTCATACAACCTTTCAAAGTTGTTACATATTTATACAAGAGGCATGTCTTGACTCCCTTCAGAAAGCAGTTTTAGCAGGTAGCATGCTGAAACACCATTTTATTACTGCTTATTATTGCACATGTCAGTCCTGGGTGCCAGTACCAGTCTCTTCTGCAGCTAAGTCTCAGAAGATTACAACAACATTTTCATGAATGAGAACTGGCTTATAATATAAACTGTCACACATACATGGGAGCTTGTGCTTATAACCAGTTTGCCAAAGACTACCAACCATACACTGTGCCATACAGAAAAGACATTTCAGCAGCATCTCATCTTTTATTTTTTGCTAGTAAGTCTTACTAGCACACTCGAATAGAAAACATTATATATCCTAGACATTTGCAATACCATTCTTAAAACTTGAGCACAAATATTTTGCAAAAACTGTGGAGAAATTCATACTCATGAAGAGGGGGAAGTAAAAGGAAAATTAAATAAAGGGAAATGAAAAACTGAGTTCAATTTGGCAGTGAGCTGAACTTGGAGAAGAGTGCCCCAGGCAGAGCTCCTCTGCAACGTGCTCTGCTCTGCAGCATGCCCAGGACAATATGCTTGGAGCAGGCAGTCTTAGCCTGCTGTAAGCTGTGGTCAGCGCAGTGTGTCTGTGGACAGTGCATGCACAAAATACAACTGCACAAGCTGGACTGTGCATTCCTTACTTCAAAGTCCACGTTTCTATTTATGTCACTTTTGTAGCTTTATGCAAAGATTCTACAAACTACATAAGCATAAAGTGTCATGCATAAAACTTGAAAACCTCAGCTGTAACTACATTGTAATAACCAGGCTATGTTTCCTGGAAAAAAGCACTAACTCAGTTCTTCTTAACAAATCCCCTTTTCTATCTGAATTATGCAGAATCAAAAGGCTAAAATGGTTTCCTTAAGGTAAATAACTGTGAAATTAAGTTTTACAAGACTAAATGAAATTTCCATACCCTGGAGTGATATTACTTGTTGCTCAGAGGTGACACACTATTTTTAGGACCATGACACGAGCTGGATTACTTCTAGTGCACTTTGATTGAATTTTCAGAGTTAAACATTTGCCACTCCCATCTATCTAGTACAACTGCTGCTCTAAATGCTCAGCAGTGTCATGAGCCAGTTCTCTCAAGGTTTTTTTTTGAGAAAAGCTTCAGTTAAAGTTTCAGCATGGAATCTATATACTCTTTGATTTTCATCTGGTAGGAGAAAAAATCACCTCTCTTTAAGCTCTAGTTACATGCCTCTATTATGACCTATTCTAAACTTATCCCCTGGCATAGCAAACGGAATTTCACCAAATGCACAGATAGATATTGGACACCTTGTTTCCACTTTGAGCTCAGTATCGAAGGTAACACTTACCCCTAGTAGTATGACATTAAATCAAGAATAAGTTTTGTATTTCCATTCCATGTTTTACTTCCTCACACCCCTTTCTCTCCACCTACTGTCTCCCAAAGAGCAGCAGAGGCCTATGCCTCCTGCTCGCAGTCCATTTCGACAGCTGAGCCGCAGCAAAGTGCAGCACTGCACAGATGGAAGGGGAACAGAGTGTGCAAAGAACCTCCCAGCTAATGGAAGAATCTGTTTTAGATCTTGCTATGAAATTAAGGAAAACCAGTGGAAAAAAGAAAACAAACAAATAATTTCTTAAAAACACACCAAAAAAAAAATCAAAACAAACCACCAACCCACAACTATGGCACTTAAAGCAGCTATTCAGAAAAACATTCCCTAAAAATATGGTCTCCTTGTATACCAAAGTATGTATACACATACTACCCTTTGTCCCAAAGCATTAAAAAAAATCTCCAATTTGGTAAATTATTGGATAGCTACCAACTTAATGACTAATTGTATAAGCAAAGTATAAAATATTTTATAGCCACTAAGTATATAATGTAAGCTGCTGATAGAGACTGCTTAACTTCTGAAGAAAAAAAAGTAAGTACTTACCACAGTGGGGTTACCACTGCTGATCAGCTGGCTGACTTCATGAAAAATGCTTTTGCAGTCGATTGATTTGTCTAATGATCCCCGTTTCACTATCACCGCTACCGCTAATAAAATCTGCTCCCGAACATACTTTTGGAGGCTGTAAACAACATTGCACATATATAATTGCAAGTCATTCTGGACATCAATGCTCAATAAAATTTTAAACACATTTCTCTTTCAAATATCTTGTGTGAATTCCTACGGGAAAGCTGACAGAAGTTAACTGCTAAGACTAGAAGACAAATTATTCTTAAAATGATCTTGCACTGCTACTGAGGGAAACAAAAATGATAACCCAGATTTTATGCAGAATCCTAGATGTTCAGAGGTGTGTTTTCCATACTTACTTAGGCCTTTGTAAGACATAGGTTAGAAGGAATGTTCGCAGTGACTCAATGCTAGCCTTTTCCAAGAGAATCCATTCTCTTACAACTGCTTCCATTATCGCTGTGGCAGCTTGAAAAAGGACATAGTCCACTTTACTAGTTTCTGTGGGAAAAAACAAACACAACTTGAGTATCAGAAGACATGTATTCAGCTTGACTGTGTTTCCAACAAAAAAAAAATGGAACTTACTATCATTTATTATTAAATAGAATATTGTTGCTATGAAAACGGAGAAGGAATATACAACTCAAAAGGGGGAGAAATAATCAATAACCCAATTATCAAATTGTCTGGTATTATTCAAGTTAATGACCTAGGAGAAAAGTTGTCTGTGCTAGAAGGCTGGTTTAAAGAACAGGAATAAGAATGCTAACACAATTGGGGAATAAAATAAACAAGATAACAGATTTAGTTCAAATAGTCTAATTAATAAAAGTGATTAATCTTACAGGCATGTCAAAGTGGGAAATGTCTGTGTCTGCCTTTGAAACAAATAGTATATAAAAGTACATGCATTTCATAGGTAATAAAAAGAAGCAAATTCACTTACACTTAAAAGTAACATTTCCAAGCAAAAATTTTACACCATCCATGGTGTATTTAAAGTGTTCTACATCATGTTCAAGTTTCCAGATTTATTTTGAGTTAACCAGAATGTAATTTCTGACCACAGTGTCAGGAAATCCATTTGCCATTATTATCTAAATATGGGATTACTATATATACAGATGCACTAATGAAAGTATAGAAGTATATTACAGAGAAAGGTTAACAGTTTGGGTGATTACAAAATACAATTTAAAGAGAAATGTCAGAATATTAATAAAATTTCTATGATGCTAGAAAGCTACAGAGACATTTTTGTTGTTGTTCCTTAGCTTTTAAAATTTTTAACTTGGAAATAGCAGGTAATATCTCAGAAGCCAGTTTCAAAACATTCTGAGCTCTGCAGAAAGAATTTTTAGAAAGGGTGCAGCTACTGAGTGGCAAAAGCATAAAATATGAAATAAAATTCCCAAACAAGAAGCGGAGTTTGAGCTATAGTGGTTGACCTGCCAGGACTAGAAAAACTATGTTTGAAAAAACCTCAATCATGAGATGAAGGGCTTTAAAATACTACAAAACAAACTCTCCTGTCCCAATTACATGCACACAAGTTTATAATATAATTTCCTTTATATACAAGTTCTATATCAAAGATAGCAACTAATATGCTAAAATATTTTAAAGTAATTTAATCAGGCTCCAAATCTAAACCCACAGAGGTAAACAGGCTTAAATAAAAATAAACCATGTTTAAATCTACTTAGCTTAATTTGGAAAACTAAGTAACCACTTAAATAAAAGATTAATGTGTATGTCTAACACATATAAAAACAAATTGAATTAATCCTGCATGGGAATTTTAATTCTGGCACTTGTTACTTCGGGCCTTTTCTAGTTGTACAAAGCTCAAACACACACACAAAGAGAGAGACTGTAATTAAAAAGGACGGCATTTCCCCTTTGCCTGAGTCCCGCAGCCGCACAACTGCGATCGCTGCCGCGCAGAGCTGCAGCCCCTGGTGTGAGCCTGTCACCAGCCAGGGCAGCACCATCCTCCACTGAACTTACTGAAGAAAGGAAGGACAAGCAGTGCCTTGTGCTTCCTGGCTTCAACCCCAGGTTTCTAAAGAACAACATCGTAATGGCTGTTCTCTTTTCCCATATGCTCACCTTCTCCATTATTCTCCCTGTGTCATTCCCACACCCTTCTTTCCATAAATGATATGATCCTTCTTATCTCTCTCTGCCTCCATTCCAGTTCCTGTCTTGACCATTTTTTTCCTGTTTCTTTTTAAAACCATCTGCTTGGTCCTCTGGTTCCAGCCCATCCTTCCTGCACACATCCCTTCAGTACACTTCAAGTCTTTTATTTTTCATCATGAACAGCTTGTTTTCCTTCCTGGTTCCTGATTTCACAATCCCTGCCTCTTCTTCCTCAACTCCCAAATCTTAACTATCTGTTCTTTCTGTCCATACTGTACAGATGCTTACTGAGGAAGCACAAAGTTTTGAAAAATCCTTAAGTTCCAGGTCTCAGCATCACAACTGCTTAGATTTCCATGAAAAACCTGCCCCATGTGGAAACATGCTGGATTTTCAATGGTGGCAGCATATGAACAGCTGAAGGATGTAATATAGCTAAACATCCAGAAAGTATTATAATCAGCATCATATTCCCTTCAACCAGCCACATTTAAGATGCCATGAGATTTCATTATTTATTTCTGATTGATGATGAATACATCCTTAGATCCAAATGGTCTGCCAACAAATTTACTTAAGGATGTTTTTACCCACCTTAGTTTCTCTAAAAATCAAGTGAAAACAAGAAGCATCAATTTTGCTTACCCATCAAGCAAAAAGTGTGATTGCAGCTTTCCAAACCAGATGGAGTACTTCCATAATATACTAAACCCAGAAGAATCTCATTTTTAGAGAAATATTTTGGTGTGGGGTGGGTGTAGGAAAGGAAGCACACCCTGATCTACATATCACAGTGTAACATAGCAGTAGGTCTGCAATACTGACATCATAATATTCCTGAATTCTAAGTCTCTAATTCAGTAAATTTATAAATAACTGTTAAAAAAATACTGCAGAATTAATTAAGTATGAAAAGAATATTTTCAACATAATTATAATATTTCTCTGTTCATTCTGGCAAATTCTTTAAAAGAAAGTTGCTTTTTGTGGTTTTGGCATGTGCTTTTTCATGCAAACTTTGAGGTTTCCCTCGTCAGGTCTCAGAGTCAGTTTTCATTGAAATTTCCCCTCACCTGTCCCCAGCACTCACATCAATACTACAGTGCTGAGCAGCAATCTTACATCTTTACTGCCCCTGTAATTTTCAGATCCAGCTGCCTTTGTAGAGTCTCTGTAGCACCTGTAAAAATATTTCTCTTTTATAAATAGCTACCCAATAACATTTAGAGCATTTTAGAGCACTAAAATCAGAGAAATTTCTGATGAAGGGTGGTATCTGCCTCTTTCCTTTCTCCACAGGTATAATCACACAAAATTTCAAATCAATACTGTCTTGCTTGTACCAGGTGAACAGATACTTTTCTAGCTTTTTCCTCCTTTCCTCCAGCTGGGCTGTCAACAGCAACTAAGCTGTTCAACTAGAAATAAACTCTCACTTCAGCACTAATGCAAAATCTGGTAGAAGTGCATAAAATTGCATCGTTGGCTGATTTAATGGTAAGCAAGCACAAAGTCAAGCAACCACACTACTGGCAGCTGCACAAACTGCACAGATTAGACAGTATTACAATAATCATGTTGCAGAGGAAATCTATTAAATCAGTTTAGGAACTTAGCTACATTAAGTTACGCCTTACAGCTTTAAAACTCACAGAAATAAAAAAAAGGATAGTAAGAGGCTTCACCCTCCATCAAAAAGTCCCAGTCATTAAAATCAAAACTGATGTTCAGAGCCCCAGCTACAAAAGAACAGCACAGTTCCAGTTATAAAAGAATGTACACACCTAAAATTCATTTATTGAAACTTACCCAGAATATGTTTGCAAACAGCAAATGGTGATTTTGATTTTCTAAATGATAGGAATATGTGTTCAGCATGTTGGCGTTGCTCATTGTTGACCATGGAAGGTGGTGCCTGAAAGAAAAAAAAAGTTATTCAAGCACTGATCAAAAATATACTAAAAGCAATGTCATATGAATGTCATGAATGTCAAACACATAAATGTTTGCCTTGTTAAATACCAAAACCCAGTATCTCTTGGCGAAACTGCTTGCTTTCAGGCATTACCTCTTCTTATCTAGCACTCTGCATTACATTGCATGCACATAGGTGTGAATATCGAGGTATCAGGCAGAGTGAATAATTTAAGTACAGTTTCCTAACAATGTTTCTGAAGAAAGTTAGAAGTCAGCTCTAAATTCAAACCAAATCTTTTTCTACTCAGACCAAAAATACCACTGCACATCACTAAATGCTGCCAAGCACACTCACAGTCCTGGAAGCAAAGCATTATTTTTTCTTTAGCTCTACAATTGTTTTAAAATATGTAGTTGTACAATAAATCCTGGGTTTTAAAAATTACTACAGATACATTCTAAAATAAAGTATATGCCAGGTACATACTACCCTCTAGTGTTCAATATTAAAATTGACATCCTGAGGACTGGTGTGATTGATGAGACAAGTTGGGAATGGCTATGGTGGTTCCTCAGCTTACATCCATCCCTACATACACCCATCCTATTACATCCTGGGCACCTTGGCTGCTCAGGTAACACCTGCTGCTCTCCTGTTAAAAGCCAGCTCCAGGGAGGTTTCTACCCAAAGATCAGCTCGAGGTAAAGCATGAAACCACGCAATAACCTGGACTCCTGTGAGGTGCCTACAGAGCACAGAGGAGCTGCCTGCACTGCAGCCTCACCTCACTGCACAACCCCAACACCCCACACTGCCCTACAAGGCAAAAACAGCCATGCAGAAAGTATCAGCAGCTCACAGCACCACACTGCTCTCCACTTCTGCCACTAATATTCTCTGACTTCGGCTTTTTGGGATTTATCTGAACTGCACAGGCTGCAAATACAAGATATAACAAGCTTAGCATGAGATACTCTAATGCAGGGCATTGATATCACAAACAGGGTAAGCAAAACTGATGCCAACCTTTAAGAAAGGAACATGCACATGTGTAGGAAGATCACATCCTAACTGCAGAGCAGGATCAAGGTAACAGCATAGGTTACTGAACTTCAGTTGAACTTCCAAACTCCACATTCCAGCCCTGTCCCCAGCAGTTTGAGAAGATCATGTGTGCCACCTATCTTTCAGTCAAGGTTTATATTCACTGCTTTGGGAATAAAAGCATCAAGACCAATGCTTTTAACATAAGTGAAATATTTTCCAGTAAATAAACCACAAGAAATCTGATTGAACAGGTATTTCTGTGAAGTAACCTCAACTCTCCTGCATGCAGCAGGAGCTGTTCCTAATGGGAAAAGCTGTTTGTGTTTCCTGCAGTGTGAAGGACCATCCTCCTCTGCATGGATTCTAGCTACATTCACTGCAACAGAACCAGCTGTACAGAATGCCAGAAGAATATTTGTAGCAGGTCATCAAACATGCAGGAATGACCCACACAGCAACAGCTTGATATACACTTCAGTCAGAGCTGTGGCAAATAAATCAAACCAACTGAAAATAAAAAGGTAGTTCTCACTTTTTTCCCTCCACTGTATGGGCAAGCATTTGTGAAAATGCACAGAGAACCAGACTGGGGAAGTGATTACCAAAAATCATCCCAGATTTTTTCACCTGGATCAGTTCCCCAGCCTGGTTCACCATAAAAACAAAAAAGCCTAAACCAGCACAGTATGGGACATATTGGGTGGTGACAGCTTGCTTTTTTCCAGCACCAGTTATCATTTTAGGTGCATTTAATCTACAGCCTCTTTTGCTGTGCAGTGCCTGGAAGTAGTTTTAAGTCTCAAGGAACACACAACTCTGCCCAATGTATTTCATGAGAACTAAGAATCAAATTTTTTAGACAAGTGACTTATTTTCATAACATTCTGGTACCAAAAGGAGAGGTCCTCCTACTCCTTTCTTGGTCCCGCCTGCACGGTCTTGTTACCTCTTTCCATGATACTTTCTATCAACGAGTCCACAAAAGAAAAAGAGATAGAGGGGAAATCCAGGGGCAAGGGGAATGAACATTTTGTTACTCTAATAAGCATCAAAAAGCCAGACAAGTGCCAGAGCCAGTGCAATGATGGGGAGAAAAGGAGTGGAGTGACATTTCCCTCTCAACACTACTGACCTTGCAGTTCACAGCTCTGCAGTCTCTTGAAGCCTCACTAATTATAGCCATGTTAGAAAGAATCCTTTGGGTGTGATGAAGTATAACATTTTGCAAGCCCAAGGTCATTAATAGTCACATCCTTAAAGCAAGAAGACCAAATCAGGGCTACCTGATCCAAACTCATTTTGCATTAACACATTATATTTAAGTTTGCCATACAGAGATCCTATCTATTTTCACTGTCAGGGATATCAGCTGCAAATTATGGCACCACTAAAAAAACAACCAAGGAAGTTTTATGGGAAATACTTCCTTTATGTTTATAATAACTAGAAAGTAGATTTCTTGTTTTATGTTATTTCAGGTCTTCTACTTCTCTGAAGTCCAGTTACAGAGGACATTTGACACCTTGGAACGGCATACAGCACATCATATTCCTACATTAATTTTTAAAATTACAATAACTTCATAATACATTGCAAACTTCAACTCTCAAAACAGTCCAGAGCGGACAAGTGCAACAGTAAAGGTTTGAACTGTACTGCAAAGCCACCAGAGGGAGCTTAAAGATCACAGTCAACTGCCTTCACTGCATTCAGACAATATTTATCTGTACAATGAAAGTAAGTCCAGTTAGTTTTTGCTTTAAAGAAAAGGCCAGCATATACATATTCTGTGCAAATTTAACATTGTAAGAATACTGGCTCACTGAGCCCAAGAGCCCTGTACCCTGGTGCCCAGCACCTCCTTGGCACAATAGGGTTAGAAACATACCCTCATATCCATCATGTTTGGAAAGTCCCCTAGAGCATGCCCATTCACTGGGTTCTTTCTAATTGTCTCCTTCAAACTCTTCTCTACTATCCAACTTACAAGGAATTAAATAAAACACAGTAAGGTAATGAGCAGGTTCTTTTGGCATGCTGAAACCATTTGCAGCTATATCACTTTCCTTTCTATACTGTCTGACATTACTTCTAACCATCCATGCTCTTTTGTCCTGCAAGCTACCTATAAAAGCTTCTTCTGGACAATGATCATCCTTCTGATTTTAGCATAACAAGCTACTGCCCCATAAGAAGAGGGTTCCTATGTGACACAGCATTATAAATAAAATTACAACCTTTCAACTACCAAAGCTGGATGGATACAGAAAATGACCAGAAGCAGCAATGCCCAGAAAAAGGATCCAGCAGGACTACTGTTTCAAATGGCAGCTATCCACTCAAAGGAAAGGGAAACTGAAAAAAGAGAAGATTAGAAACAGTGTAGCAGACTTGCACTAACACTTGCAAGACCGCTAACCTTAGCTGAAAGCCTGGACAACTCCTAAGAAAGAAATGTAACTGCAGAAGATGGGAGATCAACTACCAGGGAAAGTACACACTCTACTAGGAAACATCTGTTGATGTACATGAGGGAGGAATAAGGGCTTTGGGATTTTCTTTTATTTTCAATAGGAGTAGTTAGATGTATACAGATGTATTCAGAAACACCTGCTTTATACAAGCATTTCCTACCTCAGCAACACATGTTTTTAAAATACAGTGTAATTATGACTTACTTGCCAGGATGGAAAGTGCCAAGAAGTTAAAGTAATAGATACAAAAAAAAAAAAAAAAAATAACAAAGGAAGTAAACATGTTGCAAATACAAGATATCCATTAGGACTAAAGCTGAAGTCACTCCGTATTTGCCACTAACTGGTTGAAGCAGTAACACCACATCCACATTAGAAGGCAGCTTTTTTAGCTCCTTCCTCTTATCTGAAAACACCTTTTCCTTTAAAAAAAAAAATAAATGCATCAAATTCCACCCTCCCAAGTGATTCTGTTCAGGCAGTTTCATGTAAATCATCACAGATATACAAAATACAACTTTTTTTGATCATATATTAGAAGTTACATTATTTTCTTAGTGGTTTTAGATTACAGAATAGAATTGCAGAATCACATAATGGTTGGAAGGGACCTTTAAAGGCCATCTAGTCCAACCCCCTACCAGGGGCAGAGACACTTTCACCTTCCACCCAACCAAGGTACTCAGCCCTATCCAATTTGGCCTTCAACATTTCCAAGGATGGGGCATCCACAACTTCTCTGGGCAACAATTGCCAGTGCTTCACCACCCACACTGCAAAAAAATTGTATCTTCTTACAAGGCCAATACAAAAAAGACTGAATTGGCTTCTGACTATGAATCTCGACCTCTTCAATACCTTCAACACCTTGTTGAAGGCGATTGTTTAGTAGTTTCTTCTAATATCAATGTGGGTTCCAAAGAATATTTTACTTATTGCTTACCTAAGACACTGATAGTATCTTAGAAGTAACAACTTCTACCATTCAAGTGACAACATTATTCTGAAAATCAATAACGGAGTAGTTTTTTATTTAAATATTAGTTACCAGCTTGCACTGGTACTTCTGCATCAAAATTTTACTAAGAAAAATCCTGGCCACAATCAAATATAAACATAACTAAGGATGGGATGAGCAGCATTCATTCCTTGCAGGAAAAAAAAACCCAACTTGCTAAGTCAAAATTTGATTTTTCCACTTTTGCTGTGGCAAAACAGCACTGAATACAACCAAAGTCAGCATCTTCCTACAATTACACTGGGGGAAATCTGCAAATTAGCATGTCACAAAGAACACTCACGCACTCCTCCAGACTTCACTGCTTGGGAGAACACAGAGAGAGTACACTGGAGTGTTTTAAGCTGACACCCACAGTATTCCCACCTACCAAAAAGGTCCCCTATGAACAGCACAGCCTAAACACTAGGAGGATTATGGAAAGGCAAACATCCCTACTAAGAGAACTTTCTTGGTTTAAAAAAAAAATAAAAATCAAATTGCTTGTACCTGCTAGCACGAAAGCCAAGTAGGAGCCCCTCTTGCCAAAGGCAATGTTTATGTCTGCAAGTGAAGTACATTACAAACTTGACAAGAGTAGAAACAAAAATCTGATACTTTTACTGAAGTGTGACTTCATAAAATTCACCACAAACTCTTCAAACTGAGCTTCCAAATATGTAGGGGAATTATGACTTTCTTGCAGTCAAAAGGTACAATAAAACTGTTCCCAAACTCTGGTCTGTGGGCCACCCTTGGCTTATGAAAACCCAGTTCAATACACTCTTGTTCTTCAGAATGGTGTCTAGACTCTGTGCTGCAGAGAGCCTGGGAAACCCAGGGGGAAGAGATCTGGTTCTCTGTCAGTATACAAGGATAAGCAAAAGCCACCACAGATGGCAATGGCACTGCTGGGTCTGGACTTTGCTGACAGCCACCATCAGGCAAGACATGCTCAGAAAAGCAGGAATAAAGGAAGCCCAGATGGTTTGCCAACATGTCTCAGCAGGCAGGGAAGCCAAGTAATAGTGAGGCATATGCAAAGGAGAAAGATCATGAGTGAACTTGAGAACCATGTGCAGGGCAACACCATGTGATGGTGATAACATAGCTGAGGAGTACAGGCAACAAATAGAAGGAAAAAAGGAAAAAAAGGGAGAAAACAACACGGGGCAAGGAATAATTTTTAACTAGCACACATACTGCATTTAGGACAGCTAAATATATTACTCCACCCATGTAAGCAATTGTTACAGTTGCAACATAACTAAATAATCAAAGGTCATTCAATTTAAAATTAATGTACTTCTCTACCAAGATGACCAAAACCCACTAAAACCAGACTTCTATATCTTAATTAACAAAAATACCTTGAAATAATTACTCCCCAAAATAGTTCTGCTGTACAACCAATTTATACAAAAGAATCAGATTCAGAATAAGGAGATTTATAAGTTTAACCAAAGTCATATCAAGCAACATGCCCCAAGACTGAATTACCCTGACTTCTATGAAGTCAAGCCATAACAAGTTTCCACTCCAGTTTTAGCAGTAACACTTTTCAAGTGTTTCACATAAGCTTCTTTCCCTACAATATATCACAGCACACTCAAAAACTGTCACTTATCTTATGAAAGTAGCTAATTGAAGAGATTAAATGTAGAGGTCAGGCACAGAGAACTGGACAATTAGCCACACTTCGTTCTTAGATATTCACCCTACTTCTCTAGCAGACACCGATACCTAATGATGCAAGGTGTCTTGTTCTCTCATGAAGCAGATGCCACAAGCCAACAATTCAGGCTAGATGAAGATGCTCAGCTCTGCAATTGCTTTGCAAGTAGATCAGACGTTCCAGCTTTGGGCACAAGGCCAGAAGGAATTTAAGACAACTGATAACAACAACAGCTTCTGCTGTCCCAGTTTGGATCAGTCACGACATGACTGCCTAGCTTTGAGTAATAATTACTACAAAAAACTCAGCTGGCACAAAAAACATGTCCAACTACGTTCCAATGACTTCCTTTACACTTATTATTTTGAATAATCATTTAAATTACAGCAGTGACTCAGTCTCCAATTCAAAAGATACTCAAGATTATTTGTGAAGATTGGTAAGAAAGATGCAATAAATAACTTCCAACCAGAACTGCACTAGAGACAACATGGTGAAGATTTAAGACTTTCTGAACAAAAACTTCCTTTGATAAAAAAGTCTTCTCCAAAAGTAATTATTACTTGAATTATTTAAACCCCAGAGTGCCCAGTATTTTTCAGTATATATTTGGAACAAATGTGTGACTGCTGGAGGAATTGCCTCCTACACACCTACTCACTCACATCTTGCTTTCATGCAGAAATTTAACAATAGGGAAAAAAGACTTATTTTTTCCTCATCAACTTTTGCTTTATATTTTGAAGCTGAGATATGTTATTAAGTCTTTTGCAAGTAAATCAGAAGACAAATTGCAGTTTGTAATGAGCTATTCTCAGTTTAGTAATGTTCTTGTATAAGATACTATATATATATACACACATATATATACATATATATATATACATACACACATTAATGGACTAAAGAGCCAAGTAAATCATTACCATCAATAACAAAACATTTTCTGAGATAAGACTTCTCTCCAAGGCAAGCAACAAACACTACTGAGGCTTTGCTTTTCAATTAACAATTTCATCTACAAATATAGACTATTACAGGCTCTCCACTGAAACTACCCTTCATTTATGTGCACAACACAGCTAAATCTGAGAAATATCCCATCATGGATATTTAGCCTACAGTAGTCTGGCTGTTGACAGTGAGAAGATGAATACTGACATGAGGCTACAGTTCAGACCCTTAAATTATGCCTTAATATAAAAAATTAAATGTTATTTATTTTCTAATCTCTACATTCACTGTTCTAACATTTCAAAGCACAAATGAGGTCTGACGTGCAGTTCTGTTTGGCAAAATAACTTTTCTAAAACATCTGACTGACTGATGGCAATGGGAAAATCCACATGGTCCCTTGCAGCCAGTAAGATCCAACAAAGCAACAAGAATTCAATCCATGTATGCCAGAGAAAGTTCAAGCAAGACAGAAAATGTGACTCACTATGTAAGAGGACAAAGGTAAGAAAAACACCCTAACTACACAGAAGAGTTACAGAAAATCTCCATGTTCCAAACCCAAACCTTTTAAAAGCATTTAATGTTAACAAATAAAATCAATCCGCTTTGACTTCAGTAAAAATGGCACATCACAACTGTACTAGCACAGGAAAAATGTGTTACTAAAGGGTACAAAAAGTCAAAGTGCCCTTACAACAACTGTATTCAAACCTCAAGTCCTGCTCTCCTGTTTCCTCACGTTTCCTTTCATTCATTAATTTCAAAATCTTCCTATTGAGAGAGGGGAGATTCAGCAGAAAATAACCCCCCATGCATTCTAGCTACTCCTCAGGTATCACAGGGCTGGTGGTGGCTGGCCTTAAATTCTGAATGATACCAAATTTGGCAACCTGACCATCTCCTGGAGCTGGGAGGACCATGGCCTCCTTATCCTGAAGCAAGAAAGAGAAGAGTTGGCAGAAATGAACCAAATTTCTCCCTCAGCTCCCACCAACTGCAGCTGCTTCTCTCTTTCCCCACAAGGAGGCATGGAAGACACACGGGTAATAGGTGGAAAGGAGGCCCAGCACCAACACACAACATTATCCTCACTGCAGGGTGGACTATCCCCTGGCAGGACCTGGTTCTCCAGCAAGAGACAGGATCCTAGCCTATCCACAGCCTCTAAAATCCTAATTGCAACTCGATCATATGATTCAAGTGGCTCACCTCTGTATTGCTCATTTCTGTGCCTATAAGACAGCACAGACACCACTTTAAAAATGTGCCAGGATAGTACACAGTGAATTTCAATAGAAAGATTGAAGTAAAGAAAGAACCATTGTGATCACTCTTCTACTAGACAGGAGATCATAATAACGCTGGTAATGGCAATACTCGTTTTCCAAAGTTCATAACTTGAGATGTACACAATATACCCATTTATCAGGCTCACTACACATCAAATACAGTCAGCATCTGCTCTCCCTCAGCAAAAGAAACTTTCATACTGTGTGTGAAGAAGTGTCTTATACTATCCTTTTTTTTCCTATTGTCCAATTTCAAATTATACTTTCTGAAAGAACAGCTATAACCATCCATTGCTGTAAGGGCGGCATTACTTTTACTTGCATGTAGCCTTCTACAGTGAGCATGTGCAGCGGAGTGAGACATCACAGGGGTAACCTCCATGCACCTCAGACCCCAAAACACAAGGCAAAAGCCATCATTACATAAAATATTTAAACTGAGATAGTCATAAATTTTGATTTCTGAGCGTTTTAGGCTTTGACTCCTATCAAAAGGGCATTTCCTCCCACCAAGCTAATAAAGAAAGGCAGGCACACAAGGCAGCCAGTTTTCCTGCCAAAATTCAGAGTTCAGCACTTCCTCCGCCATCAATCTTGTTAAAATGTCAAAACCATTTTGTCCTATCATAGTTATTTAGTAAGAGTTGATTAAAAGCAAGATAAGGAAGTTTCTAAATTTTTTCTATATTTGATGTGGAAAACTCCTTTGGTTTACTGTACTTTCAAAATGGCATGGCCTAAAACCCCTGCCTTTATTAATGGCTTTTAACTGTTAAGGCACTAATGAAAACTTACACACACAAGTCAAACACACACAAAGTACAATATTTGAATCATGTAAGAAAACAGAATAAGATACAGACAGATACAAGGTACAGACAAGAAATCAAGGTATAGCAAAAAAGAGGAGCAGAATAGAGGCCAGAGGAGGAAGTTCATAACCTGCATTAGGTGGAAGATAAAGTCAAGAGAATTTGTGAAATTGAAATTAATTTTGTGAAAAGAATAACATCTTTCGCTCAAACCCAGGAAAAATTATGAACTTTCACTGAACACACCTCGAGAAAGGTTCTTCCCACGTTTGCCCATACTGGGAAACAGCGAAAATCCATCTAGAATGTTACATACTTGAGACAGTAAGATGTTTTCTACTTTTACCTTGTTTTCCCACTTTGTTCCACTCTTGCAAATACAGCCTGAATCATGATACTGAAGTTACACACGTCTGTATTCATCCTTTGATATACAGAAGCAGACACATGACACATATTTTGAGAAAACTTCTTCTAAACATGAGTGTTCTATGATAAAGTTGGGGTTTTTTTAATCCCTACAGAAATGTTTTGGGATTTCATTTAGAAGATGCAATTTTAGGACTCCCTTATAGTGAGTGCCTGAGCTCACACTAAGAAACCTGCACAAATTAGCCAAGTCTCAAGTTCTGAACAGTCAAACGGCTCCACACATTCAGGCTCCACTGAAAAAATGATCATGAAGAAATGTGGTCATAATCATATATTTTATTCTCAGCCCTCTTAGAGGGAATATTACTGTAAAATGAACAGAAGACTAGCTCCAGAAACAATATTGTTATTTCTCTTGATATTAGAATTTAATATTTATATATTCCCCACTAAACAATTCATTATTCTGAAGCTACCCAACATCTGTTCCTAATCCCACTTAAAGCAACTTCACAAAATAAAGGGTTTGCAGCTTACTCTCCCTAATTCTCTCAGGAAGAAGCACATTTGTTTTTGTGCTTGGGCTTTGGTGCTTGCTGTTGACAGGTGAGGAAAGCACTATTCATATTCTTGTCACCAGAAAGGAGTGTGCCTGTTTTGCAAGCTTATTTGCACATTTCCTCAATAACAATGCAAGATGTAGTCATCTGGGAAGCTACCAAGACCATGGTTGAAAGAGAAGTCAAATAGCAGCAACATTATTGGCAAAATAAACAGTAGATGCCAGTGGCCCAAGAGATGAAAAAGCTAAACTAAATGTGAACAGTTAAGATCTTGATGAAAAACAAAACAAAAACAAAATTATGATGTAGAAAAAACGCAAAGCTCTTTTTGCACCTAAGATGAGTGAAGGTTAATGTAATAGTTTTCAGCCACGGCTTCAACGACACCCAACTCACCTTTAAGGCACCTAGAATCAAACCAGCAGCTAGCTGCACAGCGGGAACACATTCCTTCCCCCCCACAGGGCTGCAGTGCTGTGCAACAGAGACACAGGCTAGAGATGCTGTGGAGATTCCTCATGAAATCTACCAGTGACACATGTGTAAAATGTGGCTTTCGATGAGGGGTGTCACATAAGAGGAAACCAACTGAGCTGCAAGGTGAAACCCAGAGCAGGCAGGCGGGGTCTGCCAGCACCAACAGCACCTGTGTGAAGTCATGGCAAGATGAGTGAGCGACATGAGTAAGGGACCGTGTGAATGCCAGGACGTCCAATACAAGACCAAGGTGTGGCAGATCAGTTTTGGGGAAGTTCACAACAAAACCTTGAAGAGCACCTATTTGCAGAACCAAACAAAATAATCAAAAGGAGAAGAACCTTTGCTGGTTGCCCAAGGCAGAGAAGTGACACATGTAGATGATGACACTAGTGAGAGGATGACACTTAACCTCACATCACCAGCTTGAACACCTTCCAGCCATCCCCAGACAGGCAGTGCACAGAGATAGGACTCCTCTTGTGCTGCCACAACACACAGGTGGCAGTTCTGCTGTAACTCATCAATGAGCCAGCATGGTTTGTGCTTGTACAATTGTTTCTGCTGCTTATTAGCTCTGACACTGTTTGCACACCATCACTAATGCCACAATTAATGCCAGTTGGAACACTGCTTCACAGTAATAAAGGATGGTACAACTGAGTGTTGGTTGTCATCCAACTGCACCACTGTTCCTCATGCAGACCAATGCTTTAGTCCCAGAGCCACAGGCACAAGTCAATGCACCAGCCTCTGGAGTACACACAGCTACTGCATTTGCACACTCTGTGTTAATGATGCTGCAACATATTTTTTGAATTCTGCACACTGCCCCTGCCCTCCTTCACACACTTTTGGAGTAAAAACCTATGCAGCCAGGATATTTACTTGTGATGTCAAAGAGTAAAATTCAAGGTCCTTCCAAAGCAGCCTGAAGAAGAGATAGAACATGCCTCAGTCACGTCCTTGTGTCTTAAAAACTATCAAATTATGCTTTTCCAAAAAACTTGAAATACAAAAAGTTGAGGAACATACCACTCACTCCAATGCAATACCACGTGGCTTTTCTGCAGCTCTTCAAATGAGCAGATTTCAAAATACACTTGTGAAGGATGCTGGTTTTATTATTTTCCATCATTACAACAGGATTCCAGTCTAAGTTGACAGTAACAAAGAGGGGCTGCCTCTCCAGAACTCCAAGGCTGTGGTGCTTGGAGATCTTCCATTCCTTGCAGCCATGTTAACTCCTCTCCACTCGCAGACACACATTATTACCCTGTTATAGCTTTGGCAACTGGCAAGTCCTTCTGACAGTCAGTCCAGCTCACTAACCCAGCAGATAATCAATCCAGCAAAAAGACAAGTAATGTTTTTTCTCTGCCACTCAGTGTTAGGCTGGTTTAAGCTCCTGTGAAAATATAGCCTATGTCACACTTAGAAGTTTGAAGAAGCAGATGTTCTTCACCTTCGCCAAGCTTTTGAAATCCCAGAGCTTGCCACCATAAACTGTAAAATTCCATGGCAAGACACCTTTCTGCACTTTGCTGATTTCACAGCCACAGATTAATTATACAAAGCCTTCAAGAGGCCCTGGCATAAGGCATATTTCCAACACTACCACAGCTGTGCCTCTAGCATTTTGCACAGCTGCACATAAAACAGCTGGCCTGAATGACAACAGAGTGAAATTCAAAATTTCAGCACAAATCATGATATACCTTTAGCCTTTCTTCGTATTCACTTTTGTAGTTCTATAAATTTTGAATTTGGTAGGCACCACTGAACCAACTTATCTGACTTACAAAGTAACAAAAGCAAAACCCATTATTCACTTGCTCCTACATTAACTTAAATAACTTTTAAATGTATTTTCTACTAAAAAATAAAATCAGTTTTGATTTGAAAAGAAAGAGAATTATATATGCTGCTTCCTAAGTGGTTTAACAACATAATTTGACCAAACTTCTTCAAGGAGCATAGGCAAGCTTTCTCATCTCAGTCAAGATAGTAGAATTGTCTCTAATGCAACACAGTGAAAATTACTTTTAATTAAAAGACACTTTTCTCTCTGAATTCACTACCCAATCTAGCTCACTGCACAACCACTCAGGTGGGTGTACTATTATCCTACGTTTTGGCAGAGCCAAAGACAGCACTGTACAGCAGCCACTCATTATGTCTCTGAAGTAGGAAAGTTTGGGGTTTTCCTTTTTTTGGAAAATGGGAAAGGGGAAGAAGAGGGACTATTTAAAGTATATCCTCTTGTCAGTTTTCCTTCATTCCCTAAAATCCCTATTTTAACAACTACTCCCTGTTCAACAAGATGTTTGGGACTTCCAAGTCCAAAGGACCAATGTCTCCTACAGCTCAGATCTGACACTTCTCCTTGTATGCCACATCTCCCAGCACATATGTGGGTTTATGCCGCTCATACACCCCACTACACATCAAAATTGCAGAGATCTTATGTACACCTAATTCAGACAGACTTTTTAGAGTCAAAACACTGTCAGAAACTGATGAAAAGGAGTATTTTACTTATCTGCTTGTGACAGGATCAGCTCAACTTAATAATCAGGAGGATTTCTGCCCCCTCTCCATAGGGAAAGCTGTTAATTAACTAATGAACACAGATTAGCATAACAACGATAAGACTCTTAGGAAGCAGGTTAAAGGGAAAACAGCAGTAGGTAGTGCCTGAAGAAGAATAATCCAGATGGAGTTATGGACTAATGAAGCTCCCCAGCAGATGAATGTAGACGCAAGCACACAGTATTTACATTGATTACTCAGAACAAAACATAGAAATAGGCCAATGCAATGGTGACATGTCAAATGGGTGTGAAACATATTGATTCAAAAAGACTGTGAAACAGTCAGGGGAAATAAACTCTAAGCACGCATAATCCCATTTCACTAGATTTTAATTTCATCAAACACAATGTTTACTTTTCAAAGATATCAGAATTTCTATCAGTTCTCACTTCTCTAATCTCAACTCTTCACTTCAGTACAGATAAGCTCCATGCACATTTGGTCTTGGCTCCCAGTTAAGAGTTTCACTAGCACGATGCACACGGCATGCGCATTTATCTCCCAGGCTGTAATCTCAACTGTGTGCCTGTAAAATGCACCAACCATACCAGCTCTTAAGCAAAAGAAGAAAAAGATATACATATATATGATGGACTCTTAAGTTATTTAGTACTGTTCCGAAAAATTATCTGAACAACTTGGGTATGGTTCTCTGAAAACATCACCTTGCTGCTCTGAAGCAATTAAGAAAAGTACAATGTTAAGTACTATTGGGGAAGGAATACAGAAAAACATCAAAAATTTACAACCATCTAAAATCCTCAAGTACCTACATCACAGAATTCTGGTCAGTTCATTCAAAAACAGTTTCATAAATCTAAAAAAAAACAGAGGGATGATCTGATGTATGGGGGAACATCTCATATGACAAAATGACAAGACCCTTCAGTTTAGCTAAGAGATGACTGGAGGATGAAATAAGATAGAGAATTATACAAAATCACAATGGATACTGTAGAAGAAAAATAAGAACATGCTATAGTTATTTCCCATAATTTCAGAATGAATAAAATTATGAACCAACAGGCTTCACTCAAAGAACTATATTGTTTTTTTCTAAAAATATTTGTAAATCTCATTACACTCAGAAAAGCATGTAATATATATGCATAAAGACTAAATAATATATATAAAAACTAGAAGGAAAGAAAAGGCATTCCAAAAGCAACTGGACCCATTTGTGGGCAAAAAACAATGACAACACCTCAAACTTTTGAAATTGCTAATTCAAATAATGTAAAGTGTCCACTAGTAAAAGAATCATCTTTACCTTTCAGACCTCTCTAAATCAGCAGCTACAGGCACCCACCAGAAAAAAACCCCATCTGAGCAGAAATTTTCCCAATTCTAGCCATAATATAGCACACATCCTGCTTGTTTCATGGGTGACAGCTTGGAGGACTTTCCAAATCTTCTCAGCATTGGAATGATTCATTTGTCTGACTTCTTACAACAGGCAACCTGCCATAACAAAAGCAGAGCTACTCCATCTCTCCCTTTCACCCTTACTATGAGCCATGCTTCAGTCTGAAAAATTGCCTCACAATGAAGACATATTGCAACAAGAAACTGAACATCCTTGTGGAATAAGGATTGTCATGGCCTTTGTGGAGAACAGGCTAGCTGGTTATGTCAAGATGTGAGATAATGGAGAATTGATGAGGCTGATTGAGCAAAACCACAAGCTGGGCCACTTGCTCATCTTGTGCCTGGGCTTGAGCAAGGCTTAGCAACTGAATGTTGCCTGGGCTGAAGCAGAGGCCCCAGAGCCCAGTGTTGTCTCAGCAAAGTGCTGAAGAACCTACATCTCTGTGCCAGCCCTCAGCCTCCTTCACTGTGCACAACAAGCCTTGGTTTAGATCTGTTCCTCTGAGGAGACAATGATGGGAATACAGACCTGGTGAAGGTCAGAGGGCCACCAGTGCTGCCTCAGCCCTGTGGAGGAGCACACTGACGTACCACACTTCTGTGCTGTCTTTTCCAGCCACAAGATAGTTAGCTCAGTTTTATGAAGGTAACCAAAGACCCTCATTCACCCCTTGTTTATATATTAAAAGCCACACCTACCAATAAGAAAATAAGAAAACAGATATTCCCCCACCCTACATCTATGATGGCAGCAACAGGCAGCCAATGATTTTTAACTGTAGGCATTCATCCATTTGTCCAAGAAGTATAAAACCAATATTTGAAATCCTTCATTATGGAAGGACAAGAATACAACCCCATTCTACAGACAAGTCAATGGGTTTGCTCCTTGCCCCAAGGCAGGCACAACTCTGTGGTAAGATTTTTTTCTCTAACTGCCTTGGAGGTCACCTGGGAAGACCTGTGCACAGAGCTATGCACTTGTATTTTGTAGGCCTAGTGCAGTTATCAGCAATCTAACAAAAACTTATAATCTGCTGCTTCAAAAAACAGCCTGATCATGATTCTGCAACTACAAAAGTTCTTATTCAAAGTGACCGGACTTTAGTGCCTAAGTGGTTATAAATGAGAAATTACGCCTGTCTGTACCCAGCCCCTCTGATCTCTGAGGACTAGCTAGAAGGCAAGCGGGTTTATTTCCTGACAATTTCATACACTTACCACAACAGGTCTGGTCTCCACAAAAGGTAGGTCAAAAAGAGGCAACCATATAAACTGCCAAGCTTGATGGTATAAACAATCTGATCCTACTAACATGCTCCCTTATGCTCTTACTCTGTAAGCTTATTAGAACATCTGAAAGTGAAGTTTCTAGGACCACTGTCAGACCACCCAACTTTAGCCTGAAATCTGCCCTAGAATACCAGGATAAATCACAAACTAAGTGGTACCCTGAGAAGGTGGTGATGTGAGAATCCACATCACCCCACATACACACCCAACACCCACCCTTTGAAACAGACCACAGTCAAAACAGAACATTTACAAACTTTTAAAGAATGGAATTCTTCTGCAAAATCACAGAATCACAAGGCTGGAAGAGACCTTCAAGATCATTGAGTCCAATCCATGCCCTAACACCTCAACTAAACCATGGCACCCAGTGCCACATCCAGTCTTTTCATAAAACACATCCAGGGATGATGACTCCACCACGCTCCCAGGCAGACAATTCCAGTACTTGATCACTCTTTCTGTAAAGATATTTTACCTAATATCCAACCTATATTTCCCTTGGTGCAGCTTAAGACTGTGTCCTCTCATTCTGTCAGTTGCTGCCTTTACCCAAATGTTCTTTGAGCTTTCCAAGAGCCACACCACACAGAATAGCCTAACAAAAACCTCTGAACCTACTTCGCTCAACCCCCTGCCCAAAAAGAACTAATTTTAAAGTTAGATTGGGTTGTTCAGGGACTTGTTCAGTCAAGTATTAAATATCTCCAAAGATAGGAGATCCTACAGCCTCCCTACACAGCCTGCTCCACTGCCTTCACTAATCAAACTTAATGTGATTTTTTTTTGTCTTCTCTCCAGCTGGAATGTTCCCTTCTGAAACTTGTAACCTCTTCTCCTTTCAGTGTTCAGCTCTAAGTGAAGTCTGGCATTTCTAATATCAGGAGAGTCAGAGTTAGCAAGTAAATTGTACAGTGGAGGTATATTGCACACTTGAGCCAACCTGACAACTCACCACTAGCAGGGGCAGACCAGCTCTGTACGTGTCCAACAATCTAATTTCAGTGCCCCTGTGCTAGCTCTGCAACCTAAATGGCTGCACAGATAGCCAATACATCTTGCTAACCTGACAGAAATCCATTCCCTTGTTTAATTCCTATGTCATCTCAGCAATATTAATATCTTCTGCACAGGGTCACAAGGGAGAAAGCAGAGCTGCAGGTAAGAACACAGCACCTCTTTTTGGAGGGAGGTGGGGTGAACAAATAATAACCTGTGAATTTACATTTAGGTGTCAGAGAATATCATATGCTAGAAAATTTCAACCTGCTTTAATAAACTCTCAGCAATAACTAAGTGGTGTTAGGCATGTTTCCTACTTCATTCTCTCACGTCTGGGATGAAATTTACATTTCTTTCCTTAATAATACAACCTATGCCTTCTCTAATTGATGAAGGCAGCTATTAAAAAAGTGCTTAACTAGTACTAATTATATTTGTCATTAATTATCACCTAAGCTAAACAGAACATAAAAGATAGGAGATACAGGATCAGGGGACACCATGCCAGTAGGAAACAGAGGAGGAGCAAATTAAATCAGGTCATACAGATGTTGGTGTATGGTCTTTACCAAGCCAAAGTCACACAGGCCAAACATGGACACCAGCCTGTGGCACTGAGAAACTTCACAGCAAAGCATTCATGGGGATCTTACTTCAGGTGAACACCATGCAACTTTACTAGAAAGTTAATTTTTATATCTCAAATACTTTTATACATATTACAGCACCAGCCTGCCAAATCATATTTGGCAGCTAACGACAAGATAAGTTTCATCTTTTAATAAAAATTTGTCAATTTAAATTGACAAATTCCAATCCTTTCTCAAATTAAGCCTTTTGAATGTGAGCTACCTAGAATCTGTTGAAAGGCATTAGTGGTAACAAGGGAAAAGCATTTACATGAAGCTGTAGAAGAGCTTGGTGAGAGAGAAGATTGAACATTTCCAGGTTTTAAACATGGCACGCCATGGTTTGTAAAGTCCATAAAGATCAGCAATTTAGGAGATCAGGACATGGGTGTTCTTTATCTGATATCTAAAAAGTAATTTTTCAAAGGTAAACTCAATTAACCCAGAGCAATGAAAAAAAAATTATGAAAATACTTCTCAAAGATTTAGAGAGCTCACAGTAATCCATGCTTATCCTCAAGGAAAGTTAATTAAACACATTCAGGTCTTTTTATTAGCATGCCATTATTTTCCTCAAAGCTTAGTACTTCTATTTGAAATCAAGGCAAGCATCAAGTAAACCACCACCACTCCCTGCTCTGTATTTTGAAATGCTGAAAATCCTTTGATGCATCCCTAGCCATCCATATTTTGCAAGGATTGCCACTGTCTCAGCTGCAACAGACTGTAACACGAAAACCTTGCTGAATCCCCCACAGCTCCCTGCCCAGTTAAAACCTTCTGCCATCTACTGTCAGACCATTCACAGCTCTGCCCTTTCCCACTGCTTCAGGTAAGGCTCCACTGCAAGGCGGCTGACTCATGACCTCCAACAGTAGCAGCAGGTTCATCACCCTTCACAAGTCCTCAGATTTTTACATAAACACCTTTCTAAGTGATCCCAGCAGGTTGCTTGATCAGTTCACCCCTCCTATCTACCACACAGAGATAACTTCCCATCCTCATCCCTAAGAGGACCTTTACCAAACAGTGCAGCCCCCTGGCTAAATGAAATTCAGATCATCACTGTCCAGGTGCAGTCCTGAAACACAATCAGGCCCTTCTTTTTGCACAGACAGAACAGGAGCAGAGCTCATAACTCTTTCAGTCCCTGGGGTCTTATGTACACCTTTGTGAAGCACCTGCTGAGCTGCACTCCTCTCCTGCATCCCTCCTAAGATTCAGTGATTTCTGAGAAGGAACACAGGGCAATAACCCTAAACAGTTCTCACAGCTCTTCCACGGCCAACCCTGTTTAAAGCCTGGTTCTGAGTCCTCACCCTCACAGAGAGCACTAGTGAATATCTCTGTTTCATGCAGCTTCCTCGGTAAGAGCCATCTAACTAGTTCTTCTCAGGTTAGTGTTGTCTATGAAACTTCCAAAATCAGCTGTGGAAAAGAAATAAAAGAAGAAAAAGCTAAATATCACAAGTCAGGTTTCATACAGTCAGAGGCTGTAGGGAGAAAGGATCCTTGTTGAATTTCTACCCGACATCCATGCGCTTGCAGACCCAAGATATATTTTTACCAGCAAGTTCAGCAACTATTCTTCAACAGAATCACAAACATTTCCATAAGAGGCTTGCACCTTTTCACTGTATTAAAGTTTTTATTTAATTCAACTCCACAGTAAGCTGCTTTTCCCTCTCTGTGCTAGCCGGCTATGCTAGAGAAACAATGCCCACAAGAAGTTACCTTTAGTCTTCAAGCACAGATGCAAGACTTTGGAGATGCCACTGCACATGCCAGTGGTTTGATACTGAAAATACTTAACCATCAGCTTGGTTCCACACCCCTGTTCTGTTACACAGTAATACTTTCTACCAATTTTCCTTTCCAAGTCAAACTCTCCTAGTAATTACTGCATTTGTGTTATTTGTAAAACAGAGATACACAGACCTTACCAGAACATCTAACAATCCACACAGACATGTTTTGTAGAGCATGCACAAACTAAAATCAGCTCAAAGCTTGAAGCACATCACTAGTGGCATACTTTGTGAAGTATTCTTCTAAAAGGACTAGTGCTTGCTGCCAAGCTACTTATCTTTACTGTCCTGCTTGGAAACAGTCAGTGTTTTTACTTGCAAGGAGTAATACACATGACTAAAGATTATCACCTCTCACTTTACAGTCGGGCTATTTCAGTGAGACCTTAAAACACAATCGTTCAGGCTCTGGCCATTGGTTACTTATTGATACCAGAAAAAAATTGCTGGTATTTATTTGGTTCTTTTGAAATCCCATTAATAGCCACACCTTACAAACTTTATTATTGTCAGAACCACTTTTTGGTAAGATAAATTCTGTAGGGAAAGCTAGAAGATGTACTAGAAGATCTGCAATAAAGACCTGTAAACTATACCAGCCAACACAGAACTTTTCATTCAAACAAGTCTTTTACAAGCAGAAACCTAGGATGCTTTAGCACCAGTGGTCACTATCAGTACCCAGCTCCATCACATTTCTGATCTTTGCCATATTGGCTTTCTTTTCCACGCAGTTATGAAAACAAGATAACACGCAGACATCAGGGACAGTTAATTGATTATCAAACAGATCAAGTGCGAAGCACGACTAATGCCTTTGCTTCAACGCGGCAGCACCGTGAGCCTCTGGCTCCTGGGTGCCCCTCCACTTAAAGGAAAACTCTGGAACCGGATCGCGCCACTCCCGAGGCCGCTTCCACGCTGCCCAGGGTGCCTCGCTGTCCCCGCTGGGCAGGGGACGGGCGCGTCCTCCCGCCGCTCCTCCGCCGCCGCGGGAGTGCCCCGGGCCCCGGCCCCGGGAGAGGGCAGGGAGAGTTGCTCACTGGCAACTTGGGCGAGGGTCAGGGCGGGGGACGGTGGCGTGCGTGGGCTGGGGACGGGCAGCCGGCCGGCGGGGCGGGCAGCACGGGCAGCCGGCACAGCCTGCCCGGGGCGACGGGAGCGGGCGGCACATGGAGGAGCGGCGCGGCGTGCGCGGCGGGGCCGGCCCCGGCTGCGGAGCCACAGGGACGAGCCGGAGCGGCGGCGGAGGGACAGGAAGGGAGGGAGGGAGCCCGCTCGAAAGGGGAGAAGGACGGGGCGGCGGAGGCGGCGCGCCCCGGCGGGCTGCGCCCCGAGCTCCGCGCCCGAGGGGCGAGGGCAGCGGGAACGGAGGCGGGGAGGGGAGAGGGGTCCGGCGTGGGCGCGCCCTCAGGGGCGAGGCGGCGCTCCGGGCGCGGCCGTACCGCCGCCCGCCTCACCATGAGCACTTTGGCCGCGTTCTCCAGCTGGGCGATCACCTCGGGGGCGCCCCCCGCCGCCGCGGCCGCCGCCGCCATCATGGTCTCTCTTCAATGACGCGCCATGCGCTGCATTCTGGGGCGAGGCGGCCGCGCGGCCAATCCCGGCCCGGCCCGGCCCCGCCGCGGAAGCGAAGCGGCAGCGCCGCCGCAGCACCGCCAGCGCCGGGCGGGGACTGCGCCCGCCCCGCGCGCCTCCCTCCGCCCGCCCGGCTCCGCCCGTCAGGCCCCGCCCCGCCCGGCCCGGCCCGGCCCGGCCCGGCCCGGCCCGCAGAACGCGGCGGGACCTCCCGAGCCGCGGGGCGGGGCCGCCGCTCCCCGCCGGGCCCAGGTCGCCGCACCTGCCCGGCCCGCAGTTTGTTAGGGGTGGAAGGAACCGCTGGAGATCACCCGGTTACACCCCATGCCAAGAAGGCAGGGTCAGCTGGAGCAGGTTGCGCAGGAAGGCGTCCGGGTGGATTTGGAGTGTCTCCAGAAAGGGAGGCTCCACAGCCATCCTGGGCAGCCGGTTCCAGTGTTCTGCCACTCTCCGTGGAAAGAAGTCCTTCCTCGTATTGAGGTGGAACTCTTTGTGGTCAAGTGTGGCCATTGCTCCTCGTCCTGTCGCTGGGCACCACTGAAGAGAGCCTGGCACCATCCCCTTGGCACTCTCCCTGCCATGCACTTCTTGTGCTTCCCAAGGAGCTCAGGTGCCAGCGCGGCCGCAGGCGCTGGTTGCTGGCAGTCTCTTGTGCATTACAGTGCATGCAGATCTGTGGTGGGATGCGAAGCTGAGTTTGTAAAATATAGTTTACAAAGTGGTGGGGAGGGGAGAGAGCGGTCAGCATCTTTGCAAATGAACTGGTTTACAGCAGACAAAACAAACCAAAACAAAAAAAAATTTAAAACACAACAACAACAACAAAAAAAACCCCAACAATGTTTAAAACTGTTCTAAAATGCACTTTTTTCCACATAAATCCACCTAGAGCTCCCTTCATGTTATTGGCTGTGAGTCACCAGACAGTGTCAGCTCTAAAAGATGTGCTGAACAGAACACTGTTGCACAGCCACAGGAGCAAAAGGACTCTCAGATTATTCCTTCAGTTACATTTCATTTTGGTTAAAGAGTTGGCCTTTTAAACAAGTCTGATGGTTTCTACTTCAGTTTGCACACTGGAGCAGACTTGGAGCTTTGATACCTTCGGATGAAGCCAAAATGGAAGATCTGCAATTGCCAGGGAGTGTTCAGTGCATAGGTCCAGGCCAGAGCACGTCCCTCACAGCGCAGAGCACTGAGCACCATCAGCTGTGTGTTCCCTGAACCCGCTGCACCACTCTGCTCCTAGCAGAGCCAGGTGCTTCCAGCCACAGTTCTCTCAGCCTTGGGGAGGCATTCGCTGACCTCAAATGCTGAATTTATGCAAGGTTTGGAATTTATCAGCTAACTGAGCCGGCTGATAGCAGTGTTGAGTGCTTGTGGACTGTTCACATAATCCGAGTGCCAATGGACAATGTTTCCATGCAGATGATACAATGTAATAGCCAAAGTGGAAGAAAGAGTTGAGGAAATGAATGACAACAAGAAATCCATCTTTCCTGTTCCAAAGAAAAATGCAAGGATTTTTCTCCTAAGAAACGACAGCTTTCAATGCTGAAGAGGGCATGGCCATGCTTATTACTAAACAAGTTTAAAAGTAGCAATAGAACCATGTAAATTACTGATTTTGGGGCTTACCTAGGAAGTAGATGTAGATCATGCATTTCAGGATAACATTAATCTTCAAAGCTGAAGAATGTGGGGAGATCAGCAGGGCTGCACTGAAAGAAGGGCTCAACAAACAGAAAACTGAACAACAGTCAGACATGGAGCAGTTCAAAGGTAGTGAGAGTGTGACAAGACACTTAAGTCCTGGAGTGTGTTTACTGGACAAACATTGCAATGTACCATGAGTCTCACTCTAAAGAACAGAAACCAGAGCTAAAGTCTTAGAAGAATAGAATACTCTGAAAGGTATTTAAATACCTTAGAATACCCTGAAAGGTATTTAAAAAACCCCTATTTTGTAGAATTCTCTGTTCAGTAAAGGACTACTTCAGTAGAGTACTTCTGTACTTGTAACTTGTAATCAAAATGAGATTCTTCGACAGCTGTTTCAGCATGCTCAAAGGTCCTTCATTCTCCTGTGGCCTTGTGTGTTTAGCAGCACACTTGAATAGCCATGAAAGCAATAGAAATAGAACAGTTTTCTTCAGGTTGGGAGGACTCAAGAGGATTCTACATACACCTTCTGTTTCTTCAGCCTTCTGATCAAGTTGCTTAGGACTTTGTTTAGCGAGGTCTTGAAAACCTCAGAGAATGGAGAGTGAATAACTCTCAGGGCAACCTTGTCAATGCTTGATTGGTGTCAGAGTGACCTCTTTCCCCCCTTAAATCAGAATGTCCTCATGTGTCTGTTACTTCTCACCTTGCTGCTGTGCACCACAGTAGAGACTGTTTATGCATTTTCTTGACAATCTCAGGTACTGGAAGGAAACTCTTGGGTTCCCTTTCAAGCTTTCTGACTGAATGCAATGCTCTCAGCCTTTCCTCACAGATGCTCCCACCCCCACGCCAACTTGACTGCCCTCAGCTGTACTCACTGCAATTTGTCAACTTCTTTCTCATAGTGCTGGCCCCAGAGTGCAATGTGGTTTTTCAGACATGATATAACAAGTGCTGAGTAAAAAGGACTGGTAGTTCTTTTGATCTATTGGCTGCATGCCTGTAAAAACAACCTAAAGTGCCTCTGTAGAGGTAGCCTTACTCACCACTGTGGTGTTCTGCTCACTTACGTTTAGCTGGGTTCCTGTCAGGCCAAGGGAAGTGCGTGGCTGGGCCTTAACTGCCTTGACATCCTCACCTGGGATTTCAGCATGTGCAGGGCTGTAGGTTTGCCTGTGCCAAGCCCAGTTCCTCTCATCATGGCTCTCATCAGTTGTCCTTCTTCAATATGCAATATATAGCCTTGTCTCCAACTCTTTCTGCTGCATGGAGTTTTACTCTTACTCTGCCTTCTACTCTTTCTGGCTTCACTTTCTATCTGGACTCTGGAAATGACTCATTATCTTGCCTTGTCTTGGACTCTCAAGAAGACCTGTCACCACTCCAGTCCTATCCAAATCCTTTGGAACTGCACCCTGATTGATGAGAGCAGAGCCCTGCTGTCCTGTGGTCAACCTCGGCTTATTCATCCTCATGGAGAGGCCTGCTTATGCTGTCCTTGTCACAGTCCACCAGGACCTCCAGATTCCTTCTTTGGTCAGACTTCAGTCTATACTGCTGTGGTTGTTATTCCATTTTAGGTAAGGTGTGACACCACAGGATCCATCTGCCAGTCTGTGAATACGCATAGTGGTTTGATGAATCTGTACCTATCCCTTCTGCCCTGAAGTTTGCCTATTTGGGCACACTTTAGCATGTTCATTAAATCCACTCCTCTTTCACAAGTGGTATAATTTGTGCAGACAAAACCATGCATTTTACCATATGATCATCAGATATATCTCGTCTTCATTTTGAGTGGGAGGATGGAGTGGAGTAATCCTCAGTAAAAATAACATGTTCAAGTAGTCACATTTTCTCTCAGCTATATTACAATCTTAATGTTCTCTTGGCTAGTCTTAGAAAAGCTGATTGTTCATTTATCTTGTCAGAGTGAATGCTGAAGCTATTTCTGCTGTTGGCTAAAAAAGATGCATCACATTGTTCCTTCAAGCTTTCCTCTTTTGTGGTGCTAATCCTCTTAAAATAGTTCAAACTTTTGAAGTCATTGCCAGAAAGACTGTTGTTGGTAGTGGAGCCCGGGCTTCCTGCTCTAGCAGTCCTTTTCTACCTTGTTTTCTCCCACAGCTGAAACCAGCCACAAAGTGCCGATTTGGGCTAAAGACTAAAACATTAAGGAAAATGAATCAACAGTTGGTTGTTCAAACCAGTCATGAATTTGGGTTTGTTTTGAATGTGTTAATCAGTCCTATGCACACATACAATAAAACTAGCAAAGATCTGCTGTAGTCAGAGCATCTGACAAAGTCTAGTGCAAGGGAATAGAAGTGGCTGAGCAGTGAGTTACATGAGGTAAGGAAATCACCGTCAGTAGGGAAATGGATGACTAGTACAAAAGCACAATGACAATTGCAAGCATGCAAGTGGCAAGCTTGGTGTGGAATTAATCTTTCATCATTGGTTAGGTAGAAGCTTTAGAAACCATCCTCTCTATCTTGTCTATCCTGTCTATCAGGACATGCATCTTGATTTATTTTCTGTGATTGATTTCCTTAGATGTTCCTAAGGTTGATTTCCAGCAGTGTTCAAGAGATCTCTGCCTACATAGCCTGCACTTGTTTTTTTCTCAGTAGACCTCCTTTCTCTGGCTGGAACATGCAATTTGCTCCCTTTCCAGGCTCATTTTTCCTAACCTTGACTGCATGGGTTTCTGCAACAATTCCTGCAATAAATTCTGTACATAAATTGCAAATAGGTTCCGCAATGAATTCCTGCAATACTTCCTGACTTATCACTGTTTTTTCATCAGCACCTAGAATAAGTCTGTTCAGAGTAGCGGTTCCAGTACTCACTATTCCACTTGTGGTAGTCTGTGATGCTCATCACCAATGACACAGAAGGTCTCTCACCAGACACTTCAAAACAATTCAGATTAAGCTCTTCAGACAACCTGGCTAGACTTCCATACAAATGGCCTCAGTCAAGTTACCTGGACACAGTAAGTCACAATTCCCCTCTGGAGGAAAAGCTTCTACCAAAATTACTGTAAGCAAGTTTGATAGCACTGCCCAGTGCTGTTGGTCACTCGCTCTCAGTTTATTTCTTACAACACAACAGAAAGCAGTGCTGCAAAGCTGGATTCAAGTAATTAATTTCAAGTCCTCAGTTTTGTTAAGAATGGCATTTGACAAGGAGTGCAATGTGTCATACACGAGTTTAACAGGGAAGAGGCAAAATATTGGGTCTTTACATGAGCAACCTCCATGTTGTAAAATTGGGTCTTACTGGAAGCAAGATTCAAACCAATTATTAACCACATTACACAGAAAAAGATACATGGGCTAAGAATGAGGTTATAGAGAATTGGTGTGCAGTGTAGCTGTGTGTGTGCAGAGCTTGTGACACTGTCAGAGCAGTGAAGAGTCACCATGGCCAGGAGCAGCCACTGCACATGCCAAGCATCAGTTGAGTACCACAGCAACAGCCTGCAGAGGGGAGAATGTCAGACACAGAAATTACTGAGCCACACTCAATATGTCAAACTAATATTCTGCCCAAGAATTGAGGCACACACCTCGCACTTGAATTGGCTTTTCACAAGCAAGACCTTGCATTGCAATAGATTGACACTGGATGGCAAAATGTCAGTAGAGTTAAAAAATGTAAGCTAGGTGGGCAGTTCTACTACATACAGACTTCTGGCATCTCGTGATACTCATTCCTGTATTTGAAGCTGCAACAGTAAGAGCTTAAGCATTGTTTAAAGCAAGTGAGTGCATTAATTGTTTTACAGGAAACCTGCTGTATTTTGGTTTGTATCTATTTACATTCTGTTTCCTCCTGACTCCACTTGTCTGGCAACCACTGTGTTGGGGTTGGCACTGCAGTGTGAGAAGGGGGGAGCTCAACAGAACAGGCACTAAGTTTAGCTATTTTGACCTTTGGAGTTAAATTTAGGATTTATGACTGGTTGATCAGAATATGTTGCTTATGATTCACACTTGGAAGTTTATCAGTGATAGCTTGCACTAAGTATTTGGAAAATATGTGTGCTTTCCTCACACAGCCTCTGTGCTGCCACTGCCATGGACTTGTGGAGTATTTGGGAACACTTTCCTAGTACACTAGATGGTAGGATGATAACTTAAGCTAGTCTGTTTCAACTTGGCTGTAGCAAACACTTAAAAGTCTTCATGCAGCAGGTATCTATGTTGAAGGACAAAAATGCCAGCTCAGATTGACAGCTGACTGCCTCTTTCATCTCAAGGCTGTTGTTAAGGCAAACTTACCAACCCAAAAGGGATCAATGTAGCACCAGTGTATTTTAGGCTACTGTCTCTAGACACTTGTTTCATGTAAGTGTCATTCACTTAAGATTGAGTCATTTTTGATTAGCATAGGCTAGAGTACTGATGCTTTAGTCTCTCCTCTGAAATTGTTCTGTTTTGACCCTGCTCTAAAGATGCCTGCTTCCTACTCCTATTAGTTTATTCCTCAGGTCATCTGCTTAAGAGGGGACTTATCCTTCCTTTCAATAACTTACACGTCACAGTCAAATTGTCACTGATCCTGCATAAAAAGCAAGCACCTAGGTGGAACTCCTCAGCAATACCCTTAGGTAAGACTTACCACCTTAGTACTAAGGGATTCATGGGCCCAATTTGGATGTGTGACTCTCCCTTGTATGTTGTATAGGTACAAAACAGTGGGGTCTGGAGAAGCTGACAGGTGAAATAAAATATCTGTGGTAGTTTACAGAAGGTGCCAATGAAGCTGTTATAGCTTAACTCACACACGTGCACACCCACAGGCTTGTTTTACTTGTGCTTGGAAATGCTGCCATACTACTCTGGAGGTTTCCCTTAAGGAGGTCTGACACAAACTTTTGCTCAAAAATGTTCCTCCTGAAAGCAGAAATATCATAAAGTACTCACAAGTTGGTTCACCATCTAGCCATTTCCTATTTTGAAGGCAATCCATGGAAAGCAAGCTAACTGCTCAGCTGACCAATCCTCTGTACAGCCACCGTAAGTGTGTGCCATGTAATGAAACAATTGCAGTAGAGAAAGCAAGGTCCAGTAGTTAGCTGCACCCAGGCTATCTGAAGGTGGCTACCTTCTGAAGTTGCTGCAGAAATACGCAGCAGGACTCTCTTTAATTTTGTTCCATATACAGAAGAGGCATGTTGTAGAAATACCTGCTGACAAATTCTCCAGTAGCTGAGGGTCCATGGGCAGAATGATCATTGCATAGAGCCATTTTACTGCTCAGTTTGGGTCTGTAGTTTGCACCAGATCCCTGAAAAACTTTTCCTATGAATGAGGAGATTTTTCATCTTTGGCAGCTCCAAAATAAACTTGGATTTTCAAAGAATTTCTTTCTTCCCTTGAATTGTATGGATGGAACATGGCAGTGTACCTTAGATGGAGATTCCTGGATGACAAGTTTGTATGAGCTGTGGCCATCACTCTTACCTGCCAAGTTTGCTCTGGGGATAACAAATGGCACCCTGGTTTTGAATCCCTGAAAATCTTGCCTGGATTTTTCACATCCCTGCTGCCTCCTGCAACACATCACAGCACTGCACTGTTAGAAATGAACTCTGCTTGTTAGCCCCACATGGATTTGACTGTTTTATTGAAAAAATTAATATTCATTTTCATGGCGTGTTGAGACATTAGAAAGATCCTTTAGTAAGCCAAATTATACCCAGATAGTCCAAAACATTTGGTAGCCTTATCAGAGACTAGTATTAGATTAGTATCCATTAGTAGTGGATAGCTGATATGACCAGAACTATGACAGCCTAAAAAAGTCAAACAGGAAAAAAAATGTTGTCTATGTGGCCTATGCATTTCAGCATAGAGTTATTCTACAAACAAGAATAATCATGGCCAGCCCCTTAACCCTCCAGCACTGCAGCTGATTTAGGAGATGGATTCACATAATGGCTGGGGTTGAAAACGAGTACTTTAAGCAGTATTAATCATGAAGATTTTATGAGCCAATGCACTGTCAGAATGTGCTTCAACTCCTTGAAGCCATCACAGCTTTCGTGTGTCACAACTTCCATGTTCTTTCCCACTTAGCAGAGTATTAAAGGAATGCATAGCAAAAATGATTTAAACCATGATTTCATTATCAGTTGTCCATGTGTAATGTTGTCAATGAAGTTACATTCACATGATTATGCAGATAAATTCAGGTGAAGTTGCATTTGTTTCTTCAGATAAAGGTTTTGATTTATTTGACCACACAGCAGTTTTATTTTGTAATTACATTTACATCGGCCAGAAAAGCAAATACATAATAATCTGGTTATCCATAAAGAAATTGAAATATTACATTATGATATAAAGTATTACATCTCATAGATAAGCAGCCTTGACTTGTCAAAGGCATATTTGTAATAAACAGATGAAATTTCCTGGAAACACAACTTCCCAAACTAGGTCTGTTAAAATTGCCACTGCTTGCAAATATTTTGGTGAATAAAGGAAAACATAATAGTGAATTGATTAAATAATCTTTTTTTTTTAATGAGCTCCTGGTCTCATAGGTGCAAAACCTTGAGACCTATTCCAGGTATAATTCCCATGGAAGCCTGTGCACAGGGCAAGATTAGAAGTGAAAGCTGATGCCCTGTAATCAATGTGTGATCTGCTCCAAAAGAAAAACAGTAATGTGGAGACTGATGACTCTTGACAGGCCAGACTATACTAACAGATTTTCCTGCAGTGACTGAGCTACTTTCAATAGGATTACACTGACATTTTTCAGCAAGAGTAACACTTCTGGCAGTTCCCACCCTGCCCAGCCTGCCACTGTCATTCCATTCCCTGCCCTTCCTTGTGCTCCTCCCCTGTGCTGGCATGACTGTCCGTGTCACCATGAGTTGAAGTGGCTCAGAAAATCAATCCAGTTAAAATTAGCAGCCAGTGTTTCACTGGGTTGTTTTTTGGCCTAAGTTCTCTGCTCTCAGTGTGCTGACCAGTGTCTCACTTATGCCAGCACAACCAAGGGGACATGGCAGGAAATCCACCAGGCAGCATTTGGATCCTGCCATTGCTTCACTTCCATTGCCTCCAGCACTGTTCTGGCACAAGCATTTGTGAGGCTGCACACTGACCCTTGCTGGGCAGCTTTCCTAACAAAACCCAAAAAACAAACCAAAGTAATCCCTCCAGGTTTACTTTCAGCAAGATTAATTCCCTACTCTTGAAGGTCCTGTGGTCACAAAAACCTCTATCCCAGGAAGAGAATGACATAGGGCTGAAAAGTCAATGGAAAGAGTGAGCACGTATTCAGATAGTGCAGTTCCTGAATGCCACATCACAGCTTTGGGAGCCCAGCAGTCTTATAAGTAGCCTAGTCTGCCCCCCAAATAATGCCCATTGAGGAAAGAACAATAACAATCTCATAATAGAGATAGATTTTGTATCTTATGTATTTTAAAACTTGCCTTCCTAAATACCATGGGTTTGACAGAATCACTCTTACTCCTCATGGGTTGAATTGGGTTGGCCTGGAGATTTGGGGGGGATTGGTAGCACACTTCATTATGAATTCACTATATGAAAAAATTCCAGCTTAAAACCAGCTTAAACTAAAAAAACCTAACAAAACTTAATGAATGAACAACCAATGTCAGGTTTAAATATTGAGAGTAATTCTCCTCTGCAATCAAAAACAGTAGGCAAGGGTCCTGCCTTGGTAAATGGAAGGTGGCAATCCTAATTTATAATCAGTATCTACACATGATTTCTATATGCTGTGATAGTTTACCTTAAAACTTAAAATTTCAAAAACAATTTGATAATGTATTGATAATTTGCCATAAGGAAAATATTCCCAATTAGGAGTTTAACTGCAGAAGACAAGATCATTTGTTGCTTTACTCATCTTCAGAAGTAGAAGTTCTCCCCGTGCAAGTCACCTGCTTCACATTATTCTTAGCTGAAGTGTCTGCCAGCACATTTTTCAGTAATTTTACATAATGTGTCACTTGAAAGTGAGCATCAGAGTAAACAGTCTTGCCTAAATGACTAGAGCACCTGAGATAAACAGTTCTGTTAGCCTCAAGGAGAATAGTATTGATGATTTACTCAGAGGATGGTTTTCCTCAAATTCTAATTGTCCAACGGGCCAGGGGGACTGTGTTTTCAGGGTGTCACAGTAAAATGCAGAGAAACAAGACAATTCTAAGGCTTAGAAGTGACATTTTGTGTGCAGAAATACTGACTAAAAATTGCCCTTTACCTTGTCTTGGAGAAAATGGTGTCATCCAAATGAACTTTTGGTACAGATAAAGGAGGGAGAAATGCCACACGTATAACAAGATCATGCTGAGTTAGATCTGGTCAGTTCATGTTGGCATTCAAAGGACTTTTGCATTGAACAAAATGCTGAAGGAAGTTTCTGTTGGGATGTTGGGACAGTAAGTGTGGCAGGAGTCAGATTAAAACTGTGTTTACTCTTTCTATGGCTGCTGTTTTGAATCTCTCCATTCTTTAAAGCTGTTAGTACAGAATTTGTTTTATTTGCTACCATCAGTATAACTTACTGTCAGCAACTGCATTTAAAAACATCCCCTCCAGAATAATCTAAGTAAAATATGCATTAGTGCTCATGTGTTGGAAAATGGGAAGAAACACAACACAACAGGCAATAGCAGGTCCGTGGGATCCAGCAAAGGGACATGACAACAGTTCAAGCAATACAATGTCCCCTGACCTGCTCCTTTGCTAGCTGTAGTTATGACATCAGGATGTGTCTGAAAAATAAAACAAAGAATGGAAGAAGAAAAGCAAGGGCATTGTTTTGGACTGGCTGAACTCTGAAGCGGAAGGCCAAGGTGATTAAGGCAAATAAACGATGGGACTGTGTTTATTAGGCAGGAAATGGTTATGACTAAATTGTCAGGAAATGCGCTGGAGGCTGATGTACCAACTCCAACACAGCTGGATGTATCAGTCATATTTTCTCAGTGTTGTTGAAATAATGGAATAATCATGGCATCTGCATTAACTTTGGGAGTAAGCAATTTCATTTCTTTTCAGCCACTCTTGCAACTGCATCCACCTTCATTTAGAAGGGGTGAACCTGGTTTCTCTGTTGGAAATGTTTTGGTGAAGATGGTGCTCATGAAACAGGACTGGCCACCTCTGTCACAGAGGGTGTTTGGAGAGATGGCAGCTGCAATGTGTCACATTGTGAAATGGCAAGAGCAAGCAGGAGAGGCATGAGGAACACCCAAGAGACCTCTTCAACATCTGTCACTGCTGGAGGCAGCTTCTTAAGAAATGCCACAACACTCTTTGGAGGGAAGTGGGGTCCCAGAGGCACCCACTTTCTCTCTATTTCATTTTTGGCAAAATGCTCCCTTCTGTGCTGGCAGCAGCCATGTAGCTTCCCAGCTGATCAACATCATCCTCGACTGGAGGACTCTTCTGGAAACCACAGCACCATTCAGCCTCCATGACCTGTTTAAGTCAGGACTGTATCCAGGCACTGCTAGTAAACTTTTCCATGGACAACCTGAGGCTGCCTAAGAGAATACCAGCTGCCTATGCTTGGATCCCATCCCTCCATTCCTCATATCTTCTTTCCAAGTACGACATTATTGCACCTATTCCAGGGGTGCTGTATATTTGCAGTGGAGGCAGAAGAGCTGGTCTAACACAACTAGAGGCAAAAGAAAGATTGTCTTCTCTGTCCAACTTGAGCAGTGGTCCTCTGCACACTCCTCCTCACCTGATGCAGTTCTCCCTGTCATCAATCTCTTCTTTTACATAAGCACAGATGGAAAAGTTGTTGGATGAGGACAATGACCTCTAAACTGAGATCCAGATTGGAAAAGAGCAGGGTAGGTCTGACCCACCAAGCAATAGTCCCCAGAGTAACACAGTGATTCATCCAGTTTCTCTGGCATGAAAGATGACCTTTCTGGGGGCTTTTTTTCTAATATACTGGAACTACTCTTCAAATATTTTGCTGTCACTTGTTATTTGAAGCAGTGTTGACATTATAGCCAACTCAATGAATAGATACTTTTTTGAAAACTGAGTATTAAAAATTACATAGGTAAGTGCCCCTTGTTAGACACTAATATTAATTAGGCCTGCAGTGAGAACAATATACACATAATACATAATGTAGTTAAAATTCAAGGTTTCATTAGTGTAAAGCAAGATGTTAAAGCGAAATAAGAACTCTTTTTATTGGGTTTCATATTTGGAAAATTTCAGAAGATCAGAAGTTTGTTGCTGGCTACAGCATGGTGTAACTTCATTGTAAGCTCCTTGTGAGGTGACAGCTATTTTGGCTCTGCATCAAAGAACACTGAATGTGTGCACATGTCTGCACTTGGGCCAAAAAATGCAGCAATGGAGCATCTCCATTACATTTTCCAAAGTTTGGAGGTCTGGCAGCACCCTGTTCCCTTCCTCGACTTGCTGTACAGCAGCCTGCTGTGCTCTGCTTCGGCATCAGGATGATGCCCTGACTGTGGCAGCCTGTGTTTAGCAGATTTCTTAGTCTTGTTTTAGCATATCTGTGGGGTTGTCATAACTATGGCATTTATTTTAAAGAGCATTATTGGACACCATTTTTAAAACTCCCAGGCCATTAAATTTAAAATGAGAGAAGTTTCAAAAATCTACCTCAAAGAGAAAAAATCTGTTTTTCTTTGCAGCCCAGCTCACCTTCTGACTGGGGTCAGACTGTTGCTCATCCCTGTTGTCAAGCCCTTGCCCAATATGTGCCTACTGGAAAATGTCATCTTCACTTTTGGGTCTCTAAAATACCATCAGTATTGCAGAAAGATTGGGGGTGGCTCAAGTTATTTCTTTTAACCTAAGGGCATCTCCTGATGGACTGTTTTAAAATGACAACATGAGTGCATTACCACAAGATGGCCTTTACAAACCAAAGCTTTGGCTTCCATTTCCTACAGCATCTGGGGATTATTATTATCACTGCATTTTACTCCACAAAATGGTTTTCCAATGTGGCAAGCCTGTGGGTTGTGATTACCCTTGGGCTCCACACTAAACAATGAGTTCTCCTCTCTGCCCAGTGCATGAGGGCGTAGACACCATGAACATAAATTTTTGCACAGCTAACTTGGTTGTAGTTATGTGAACAATTATATGTGAAAATTATGTGAAATAATATCTAAAGGGATCACATTGAGAATGAGATTTCAACACAGAATCAGCAGGTCCCTCCAAGGTGGTGTCTGAGGCATTCTGTGAGAAGACAGTCCAGCAGCAGGGATGAGCTCCATGCAGGACATTCATGCTGAGAGATTAAATTAAATTTCCAGAACATTTTTCCTGTCCTTGGCTGCTGGAGTGGGAACATTTAGATCAGCAGTTATTAAGGTTAGCACTTAATCTAGTGAGTTCATGGGGTGCTCTCAGCTCTCATTAGCATCAGCAGATGCTGAGGACATCCAGACCTCAGCCTTAAAAATCACCAAGAGTAGATCAACAAAGGGGACATTGGTGCCTGAACTTGTGGTGTCACCTCAAAGTACACAGCCAGGTCACATAAATAATTCTTATTAGAAGCTTATAATAAATGCAACCCTTTGTTGAGAGAACCACCAGAGACAACCAGATTTGGCAATTTTGGCCTAGAGAAAAAACCCAACACCTATGTCGCCCATTTGGCACCTGTGACCAGAGCTCTGCATCTGTTTGGGGGCAAGAGACACTCAAATTTCAACTTTCTCACCTGTGAACACACAGGAGGCTGCTTTTGCTTGAGTGTAGGCAGTGGCCTCATGGCTGGAGGTAGGAAAGGGCTCAGGGTCTTGGACCTTGCAACCCCTGGAGCCAAAAGTTTCTCTTACCTCTCTTGTGACAGTCCAATTCATCGGAGCACTGGCTGTCATATAGTGGAAGCTCTCTTGATTTCACATGTTAAAGATGTTTTATTTTGTAAAAATAGCAAGATCAAGCTAGAGAGGGACCAACTGTCTCCAGTTAACAAGGCAGTCCTTTAAAAGATGAATTTATGTATGCACTTACAAAAAAAATCTCTTGCAGAAAACTCACATAAAATTATACAAGTTATACAGCAGCATCTACCTTCAGATATGGAATAAAGAAACTGAAAAATCCTGTACTGCACTGGAGTACCTCAATGAGACACAATTAGCCACCCTTTTCCTTAGAGATACCAGAACATGTTTAACAAAATAGTCTGTCCTGGTCAGGTAAGCATCCCTTGTCTACAGTGAGAATCTTGTTTTGTGCTAGCCTGGCATCAGCTTGAAGAAGGATTCTCAGCAACCTGTAAGGAGTGGAGGAAAGTTTGGTGTTTAAGCATCTTCACACCATTGAATTCAGAGACTCCATGGGATTTGGACTTGGGATGGGGGTCACAGTTTGTGACAGCTGTGCAGCAACCAGAGAGTTGCCAGGGCTATCTAAAAGAAAGAGAGGCAACTAAGAAATCAAAGGCTTGTAAATACTTTTTTGGAATTGTGTTTCAGCTTCTTCCACAGATTTGATATGTGATACACCCATTTTTCAAGCCACTGCTTGAGAGTCTGTTAGGGAGAGGGAAGGGAAGATAATCCTAGTGACAAGCCTTTGCAACCCCTCTGCTTAGCCTCAGTGCTACAAGTGAAGCCAAAAGCAAGGGCAGGCTGCAGAGACCACAGAACAATGCGTTCTCTGAACCTGCATCTTCCTTGTTTCACTTTCTGTCCATTGAAAGGAAGAGTGGCAGAGGAAGGAAAGTGTGCCACCCAGGCACAGGCATTTTCCCCCAAAATCTCCCCTGATTCCAGACTGGTCACATCTTGCTTCTTCTCACTGATCAGCTATAGCTGCCTGTGCAGGGATTTAAAGGGAAATGTTTCACCTTTGACTCATATCCCAGGATTTAAAAATAATCTAGAAGCTGATTTGCAAAGGCACAGGTGTTCTTTAATGTCTTTGCCCTGAGCTTCAAACATCCTTTCCTGCCTCTACATTTCTCCTGCTTTGGTCTCGGGACATTTACTTGTATCTTCTCTGACAGATTCTGGTTATTCCCCTTGTGACCACTTAACTGCTGTTAGTCACTTTAAAAATAAATACAGACACTAGGGGAAAGAATCTTAATAGAAGCACAATATGTTCATGTGCATATAAGTACCTATTAACTCTGGGCTTCCCAGCACAAGAGCAAACCATCTGAAAATCAGGCTGCAGAGACTGGATAAATCTACACTATTCTCCCTGGTATTCTGCAAGCAATTAAAACTCATTTAAAACTCAGCCTGCAATCTGAGTTTGTGATCCACAGTGTCCTGCAGCACAGAGTGGTTCAGTGCCCACAGGAACTGTAGAAGAAGAACAGAGGGACAAAGAAACCACCACTAATTGCATAAATCCTTCATAGGCAAAGTCACTGTTGATTGTAAAGTACAAACAGCACGTGGAATTTGGGTATTCAAGGATATTATGCAGTGTACAGAACCATTTCACCCCTGTGCTCCCGACGCAGAGTTAATTCCGTGTCTGTCGGTGGTAGAGCATCCCGGCAGAGACCAGCAGTAATTATCCTACCCAAAAGAGGGCAGCAGTTAAACTTCTACGGCGCAGTTCCTGTTATTTTCAAAAATGGTTTTTAGAAATGACAAATGTTGTTTCAAGTAGCTCAATGACTGGGAATTGTGCCAGACCCTGACAGTAGAAGCTGTTATTTTATTGATATTTCTCAAAAGGAAGTCAAGTCTGATTATCCATGTTGACACTCAGAAAATGCAAAGTAACATTTAAATTCATAATAAAGGGATGAGGATGCTTTCTGTAAGAGTGAGGATGTTAATCATTTAATTTAAGTCAGTCATTGAGCTGCAAAGTGAATTTCAATGTATCAGAAAAGAGCAGACGGAACCAGAGGTCTGCAATCTGTTTCAGAAAGTTTCCTTTCTGCCCCTTGAGCTCCAGCTGCTGTCACTGGGGTTGTTCAGTTGATGTCTGTGCCACACCATGACTTGTCCTTCCCACAAAGTGACTCCTAAGTCCACTCATCAGTGCTGTTTTCTTCTTTTTGCTACCTACAGCAATGCTTTGTGGTTCAAGCTTTTCCCTACTGCTACTCAGCTGCTAGAAAAGAGTTTTTCTTCCAGATAAACTGCTTTTCATCTTATTGATTGGTTCTTTTTTTTTCTTTTTTTTTCTGTTGTTGAGGCTTCCACCTTCTGGCCAGGGGAGCCTTCAGAAGCTCCTTGCCATCCTTGGCCCAGAACCCCAGAGATCCGAGGCTGGAAGGGGTCCTGCATATCCAGCCTCCTGTGCTGAACTCAGAGCAGGCAGCATAAGGTCACTTCAAGGTGTCTTACAGGAACCAAAGCAGGAATGTGCTGGAAGCAATTTACTCTGCTTTGGCAAAACCATGAATTAAATCCACTGATTCTTGAGCAAGCTGTTATAAAACACTCCAAGCTATTGCCACACTGAGCAATTAGAATTTTTGCAGCTTGCCACCAGGCTTCTCACCCTGTGAAGGAGATCTTGAAGTGGGCTGAATGCAAACACAAGAGTAAAGCACTGCAGAGAGAGGCACTGCTGTCAGGGTTGCTCAGCAGGCTGCCTCCAGTCACCTCCAACCTGCTTGAGGTTCTTCATTTTGCTTTGACTTTGAGTTACAGGCTTCAAGGTTGTGACTATATTAACTACCAAGGTCAAGTGCAAGGCTGTTAGGAATATGGAATTGGCTTTGGCTAGGGAGCTACATAAGGCAGGGGTTGGTCTTGATTGCTATGTGGAATTTGAGTTCTTTGAGTCAAAGAACACCAGGAGGCCCCTCCATCAAACAGCAGCAGTTTATGGGGACATGAAATATGGAGGCACCCCAGAATATTTTTCCTTGTGGGCATCACATGCCACTCTTAACCTGGTACCTGTGAGGCAGCAGATGTGCCATGCTTAGCTGTGACAGTAAAGACATAGGCTTGGCTATCACCCTGGTGACTCCATGTCCCCCAGATGTGTCCTTCTGTAGCAGCAAGATGACAAATCTCCTAGGCCATGACAATCCACGCTGCTTTGCTACTCCCTGGCCCTGTGTCAGGCTGTCCCAACTAGTGGGGACAGAAAAACATCCCTAGGGGATGGGACACTAGTCCACTAGTGCCACTAGGATGGGCACAAACATTTGGGTACCACTTGGCTTTAGGAGTGAAGCACTGCTGTGCTTCTGCCACTGCAGGTGTAAGAATTCCTGCCCTCGCACCACGCTCGCCCCTGTTCATCTGCTCTGGCCCTGAAACCTGCCAGCCCTAAAATGCTTTCACATCAATACCTCTTGTCATCTACACTATTCTTTACCTTCCACTGGGAAAGCTGCCAAGCACATCTGGGCTATGGTTCCTTTTGAAAATAGCACAAACAAGACATTCCTGCATTGCTGCAAACATGGAGCCACTTGGGACACCAATTCCAGCCACCACTGTTCCCCTGACTCAGCCACAGTAGAAAAGAATACTTCCAAATCAGCAAACCATAGCATTTCAACAAACTAAAGGAAACTGCACAGCAGTGTCAGTGCCTCAGCTACAGGCTGGGGTAAATAACCTTGGCTTGTTCTCCTCTGGCACTTCACAGAGCGATGCTTCCCAGCGATTGGCTTGGCCACGGGATGGGCTGTGTAGAGCAGGGCCAGCAGCTTGGCCAGCCCCCACTCAGGCTGTGGTGCTGCTCTCTGTGCTCCTGGTCTGTCCCCAGCATGGGACACCCTGCACTGATGGCACTGCAGGTACTGGCTCCCACCACCACATCCTCAGAACTCTTCCTGCTGTGATTCCCATCCCTAGCCCTGGCTGGAATATGGATTAAACTTCAGAAGAGGGCAAGAAGATTGATAACATCAGAGCTCCATGCGGGATGAGCCTGTCAGTTAAGTTCATTTTAATTTCAGATATTAGTTGGATTTGTTTGACCTCCTTTGTTATTTTTAGAGCTAGTTTAAGTTGGCAGGTCCTGCTATGTGGGAAATTGAATGTTAAAACAATCCTTCAGGCCTAAATTGGAATGCACAGTTGGAAATTTCCAAGAAATTGTATTTCCAAAATCTGTTCTGGAAACTTCAAAATGACATAGTCCCAGTAGTTCATTTTAATGTTTGCAATTCTGAATATAGTGTGTTAAATACAAAATATAAGCCCTTTGCCTTTTTACTACATTTTTTGGCTTGATTTCTTTGGAAACAAAATATTTTTACCATGTTTTTGATATATGATTGTAAATGCGCTGGTAAGTTCTGCCAAAATATTTCCATTTTGTCAAACCAATATTTTCCTATGTGAAGTATTTTCTTTGGGGGAAGAAAACCCACTATGGATTTGAATTCACCTCCTTCTGCCCAGGGATTTGGTCTCCAGCATCACAAATAGAGTTCCCTGAGGGGAACAGCCTGTCCCCAGCCAATCCCTGGGAATGGAAAGACAACTTCCTTCTGGGAGATACTTTTATTTAGATAATTCTTCCAGAATTAAGCATTCTGGGGGGCAGAGCACTGACATGTGTCAGTGTGACAGTCCCTCTGCACAGCAGGGACAAGGCACACATTGACAAGATGGATACAGAGAAGGCATTATTGCTCCTCTTGGTGACATGCCATGGGTGTCCCACCACATTTGCAGCAGATCATCATCATCATCATTCCTATCAGTGCTCTGCCATTTATCTAGCACTTCTGCCTGTGAAAAGGTGCCTGATCTGTGGCAGTCACCTCATTCACCTATGGCTGTGCAGGTGCACATTTTCTGAAATGGGCTCCTTTGAGGTGAGAGTTGTGTTCTGGCTGTGCACAGCTCTGCTCAGTGGTGGGCAAAGGCTGGGGAACAGCGAGGGTGATCTGTGCCCCAACACCTCAACAGCTGCAGAATCCTCCATGCAGCCCTTTAGCCATGCCTTCTTTCAGGACCTTTTGGCTGGCACTGTCTGACCACGCCTTCCTGTAGCTGCGGTACAACACTCCATGGTGACATGAGGCTTCTGTGCAGGGCCACGATGCCAAGAAACACCACAGAACCCCCAGAGCCAGGCTCCCAAGGGCTTGGAGACCAGCACATGTGGTTGGTGACAGCCATCTTCCATTCCACTCAGCCTCAGGCCCTTGTGTTGGGGGGGGATGTGTCACCTCTGGAGGCTTTTCCTGGACAAAAGTCTGGCTGGCCAGTCCCAGTGCGGGCTGCAGCCCACGGTGAGTCAGAGGTTGGACTGCAGATCTCCAAAGTCTCTGCCAACTGTGGCATTTCTGTGCTTCTATTATCTATTCACTCCTGGTCCCAACCAAAGCAGATCCAGCTGTAAAGCCAGCCTTGATACCCACTGCTCTTCCTGCCAGTCCCTGGTCAGTTTGGCTACCTGCAGTCTCCCTGGTTTCCACCCAAATGAGTTCCTCCTATAAAAAACCCCTTCCTTTTGTTGAGTTCTGTCATGACATCAGCGTAAACCACACTCTACACAGGTGCTTTTGAAGCTGAATTTTGAGTTTTCTTACCTGTTAGATTTCATGCCTAGAAAACCACACCAAAAAACCTCTTACCCATCCTTCAATGTTGAGGCAAAGCCAAACATATAAATAGCTGGAGAACATACCTGTGAAGTATTGGACAACTGAGCTTTTCATAAGAAGGTGCCAATGCACACTTTTGTCCTTGTGCCAAGGTCCCAGTAGCAAAGTTAGACACATAAAAGGTAAATGTGTGTTCCCTCCTTTCCTTTTTACTGGTTGCACTATTGAGCACGATCAGGTCTCTTTTTAGTGAAATTAACTGCTTTGAAATTGGCATCAGATCAGTAAAAGCCACAGGCAGTTGCTGAGCTGAGCTTACTGCTGCTATTAAGGCCAAAAGTGACCAATGCCATGGAAAGCAGCTGTCAAGAAGACAGAGTAATTCATCAGAGCATGAGGCCACCACGAGAGCCTGAGGAGAGGCTGCCCTCAGGAGCAGTGATTTCACTTGCAGACTTTGCATTACTAAAGCTATATTGCATTACTTTAGTGGGATAACTGTTCCATGTTACCGGGTGACCTGCAGATCCTTCTCCTTTCTAGTTCAGTTTCCCCTCTGGCCACAGAAAGCTATCAGGGCTCCCTTTGGAAAGGAGTATGATTGTGCAGCCAACTGTTGCCCTGAAGAAAGAAAGGAAAAAACCTCAGCCATAGCTGCCCAGCAGCATAAAAGCAGGACGAAAAAAAGCACTATAACTTAGAACAAGCATATTTCTGGGACAGTTGATGTGGCCTTCACAGGAACAGCCAGTTTAGGGGAAAAGCTTTCCATCTGTGGCTACACTTTGTGGCACTTGGCTGGGCAAACCAGCAGCCTCGGGGTGAGCTGTGGCTGTGCTTTGCTCCAAAGCAGCCCAGGGACAGAGGTGGTGTGGGAGCAGGGCAGCAGTGCAATGTACCCTTCCCTGTAGAGCAGCATCCAAAGCTGCAGGCCTGGCTCCCTGAGGACTCTCTCCTGTCCAGCAGGACCCCCTGGAAAGGCTGCTGTGTGCTCCCAACAAGGGCCAGACCAACAGGAGGTGCCAAGAATGTTCTGCCCAGCACGTGCACCCACACAGGGTAACCACTGCATGCTGCAGCAAGGCTGGACCATCTTTAAAATCCTTTTCCTGGCTGCCACTCACGGCCTAAGAGGATCAGCTATCTCCCTTGGCCCACCTGTACCTCTTGCACATTCAATTTCCCCATTCCTTACAACGGCTAAGTACCTGGGGCTTTCTTGGGGGATGGGGATGAGATGGGCTGTGCCTTTATCTTTTGACCCCCACTGAAGTTTGAGAAACACTTAAGACCACTCAAGGTCTGCTTAATGAAGCCCCATTTTCTTCACACATTTAAAAAATAATAGGTGCTGTCACAGGTATTTTTCATCTCACAGCACTAAAGTTAAGGCACTTCTGAAACCATGAGAGCTGCAAGTCAGCCCATCCATCAGTCTGTTCAAATTTCTGTTGTCCATGTCACCAGGCTCCAGTTTCTTCTGCAAGGCCTGGAGCTACTGCTGCATTTGCAGAAGGTGACCCCAGCTTTATGGATCAGATCCTCAGTTGTTTTGGTAAGATGGAACCCAGGACTCCGTTTTTACAAAAAGCTGTCCACTGTTCATTCACTGCTCAGAACAGAAACACGGAGTAGGCACAGTTTCCATGTTCTTAGCTGCAGCAGATTGCTCTGCCAGGAAAAACATTTTTACACTTTTTTTGGGGTGTGTGTGTGTGAATGGTTGCTATTTCTACATTATCTATTCTTAAGATTATTTCCTGTAGGAAAGATTTATTATTTTTAATTCCAATAGTAAATTTAGTAACAGTTGCCATTTCTGCATTTTGGGATAGGACCAAATTATATGTTCTAAATTCCTCTTCTCCTTGCAGTTTCTCTAGGAAATCTTTTAAGGCAGTTATTTCATACCTCAAAAATTACAGGGAAAAGAATTTTCTTGTGCTCGTGAGACCAATTTTCCATCCAGTTCCAGGCTATCGCCTGCTTCCTGCATAGCCTCATTCTTCCATTTCCATTTAAAAGTCAAATGCTTCTCTCCCTCATTTAGCTTTCATGTTGCTCAAGCTAGGCAACTGGTTTTAACTTCCACTGCCAGTTCTTTTGCATCCAACTAGGAATAATTTGCTTCTCAAGAATCTGCTGCTCAGCAAAACTGGCCCTGCTGAAGAGTACCGGTATGAAAGGTTTGTAGACACTCCTTTCTGTTACTGGCAGCCCTGCTATATAAATTTTTCTGGTTTTTTTGTTTGCTTTGTTTTTTGTTTTTTTTTTTTTTTGAGGAAGGGGTATTTTAATACCAACCCTGAATTTTTATAATTTCTGAAAAGAAGATCCTTGATTTTGCAGGAAGTTCAGCAGAAACAAGAGTTAGAGCCAGCCTCAGAAAGTGGCACAAGGTTTACTTGTCCAAATTTTATAAAAATGACTCCCAAGTTGCTGTTTACCTCTGAAATGTCTGCAAAGGATGAGAGGCTTCCACAGACAGTGCCTGATAAACTTGAAAGATTGGTTTTTCAAATTAGTTCCATAGGTGAAAGGGGAGTTGGCTTCTGTTCCCTGCAGCATAGATTGTAAATCAGTAATGGTGGAAGCACCTGTTTCCTTCTGGGCTGGCTTCTCTTGTTTTGCTTAGTTGCAGATATTCTGTATGTGCAGGTGAATTATTTACATTTTAGAAATGAATCAGAGGCAACAGCCAGAGGGGGCAAGCCAGGGTTGTGGCTGCCCTGGCAGCACCACCACTGCACAGGAAGTGACTGTGTTCAGTTTTATCTATTTCATTCCATATCTATTCCACTGACCTGCTCACTCCAAATCAAGTTCTATCTGGAATCCTGCTCCTTATTCTTAAGGGCCGTTGAGGACAGAAGAAATAGCCTGAAGGTACCCTGAGATTCCACATCAAATGCTGCAGGAGAGATAAGATTTGGATCTTACATTTGTAGCTCAACCCCATCAATAACATTACTGAAAGAAATTCACTAAAACTGCTCCCTTAAAGGAGGACTGAGTAACACATAAACACATTGTAGATTTTGATTCAGGTTTTTAATAAATTCTGCCAGTAGAAGCTTTCAAAGGCAATGATATATCAATAAATAACAGTTAAATTGAGTTCCTGAGAAAGAACCTACCACATGAAAGAATGTCAGATAGATGTAAATAACAAAAAAATGGCATTACTATATAAAAAAGCAGTAATACTGAATCTTACATAAACTGTCACAACACAAGCACTGCATACCTCAGAACATTCCTTTCATACAAATGTAAACAAATACACAATCATTTTTGTTTAGTTTAGGCTGATGAATTCATATGTTGTTGCTTAGATATCTAAACAATGGATAGGATAGGATATGCTAAAACATTAAGGAATAACATGTGGAATAATATACGGAAAAAATAATGAAGTTCCAGATTTAAAAATAAAATAAAGCAAAAACACATTAAAGGAGTGTTTTCATCAAATGTTATTAGGTCAATCACTTTAAATAGGACCGTTACACTAATCTGAATTATGGATTTTTGTGTGTGTTTACTTATTTAGTTATATATAATATATATGCAAATATGTATGGCTTAATTATCTTTAGTATTCTGATATCATCTTGAATAATTCTTACTTATACATACAAGAAAAATGCATATTTTAACATAGTTAAAAACTGATATTTCAAAGTATGCCTATAATTTGACAGAAATGAAGGCCTATTGTGCTCCATCACAGCAACATTTTAACTCTAGACAACGGGACAGAATGACCTACCAAATATGCCAACATTTTCCAATGTCAGTGCCTAAAACACTAGATGTTAAATGGATACACATGTGGGGTCTGATGTCTGGAAAGCCACATACCTCCAGGTTCCATAGGTGTCTGTGGAGCTGCAGGCACCCAGCCTCAGCCTCGCTGCACATGGGACCTCGGCGCGTTATGGGAGCCCTGCGCCGGGAGGTCCTCCAGTCTGGATGCTGCGCTGCCTCTGCCAGCTGGGGCCACGGCCTCTGTGCTGCTCCCTGCCTGAGCCACGGCCTCTGTGCTGCTCCCTGCTTGAGCCATGGCCACTGTGCTGCTCCCTGCTTGAGCCAGCCCCATCCAGGCTCTCCCCACAAATCTGCTCCGTTGTAATGTTCTGGCTGCTGATCCACGTTGGGAAATGCGTGTGCCCGTGACATGTGCTTGCTAAAACCATCTATTACATCAGACCACAACATCACTACTCAGGTATAACCTTTGCAATCTGTTTTACAAAATTAATATTGGATACAATCATAAGAGGAAGCCATCCACACAATACATTATCAACACACGGTTTAAAATGGTCTAATTTTAGACCCTTAGAAAAATGAATCCACAGGACCTGCCTGTGAATGGCAAGAAAAGGCCATTTCAAATAGAAAACCACTGCTCATGCAACATTCTTCACACACTAGACAATGAAATCACACCCAAGTTGCCACTTGCTCACACTTTCTATTACACTCCAATAAGCAGAAGGAAATAAAGCAGCTTTAAGGTTATGTCACAATTTTGAAATGTGGAAAATACATATAATAAACAAAAATCACGGTGTGAATACAATGGCATCAGTAAATTTAGAAAATTAGAGAGCAGTTTTCTTTTTTTCATTTTTCTTCTTCTTTTTTTTTCTTTCTTACATTATTGCACAGACCTTTCATCACATGTTCTTCAGCTTTATGCATCTTCCTAAATGTGAAGTAAGTGCTATGGATAAAATAAAAATGTAGAAAAGAAGAACAGCAGCATGATTTGTCAAAGTTAATCCCTATAATTTAGTAGGAAAAAAACCCTGCTATAAACAAAATATAAGTGCTCTTTACTCATTTAAAAAACAATGCTGACAGTTGCAGAAGTCTGTAAGTGTTAATCTGAGTAAGGGGGATGCTGACCTCAAATAAAATAGGCCAGAAATGACAGACTGCTGGCCTTGCAGATTTTGGTGAAGACCAGGATTTCAAGTGTAATTATCAACAAAGTTATTTACAGTAGAACTGACCTGAACTTTCAAGAGTGCCATCTTTAGGACCTGGCCCTGCAAGCTTCTTTTACTCCCCAGGATGTCTCCAGCCTCAGCTGAAGGTACACAAGTGCTGCAGGATCAGCTCCTAAAGGATCAGTTAAAGGCCCTATTGGATTTGAGATTAGTCTTATCTAGAGTACTCTATACAATAATTTACACATATACAGGCTGACAAGCTCCAGTCTGATCTACCACACCTTGGTCTTCTACATCAGACTTCTCAGACTGGCAAACTTCCATTCCAGAAGGTTTGGGATACCTGAACGGATACCCGTTGTCATCAAAGAATCTTCGGAAAGTAAACTCATAAAAAGCATGTTCTGTGTGTTTGTTGTTGGAAGAGGCTAGCGGATCCCAGGTCCTGGTGCTGTCACCACTAGCATCACTCCAAGGACTTTCTTCTTCAACTGGATCAAAATTTGAAGTGTCCATTGGATGGCTGATCTTTGGAACATAGGGAGCTGGCTGCCTACGGATATCGGTAGAGAAGTCCATAGAGTGAAAGAAAGAATGGGCTTTAATATCATCTGCTCCATTTCTTCCAAGCCTGTCCTCAGCAGCACAGCAGAGCTTTGTGATCAGATCAGTTGCCTCAGGACTCAGCTTGATCTGTGAGGGAATGTGCAGCGTGCTTTCCCAATTTATCACCTGCAGGTAACAAAGGTATTAAGGAACTTCTGATCTGGAAACAGAACTCTTCCAATGGCCAACATGAACTGTACAGGAGTGCACACCTAACGAGTCATCTCACAGTCTGCACAGTTCACAGCTTCAAGATTGCATTTCCTGTTAGTAATTACTCTAATGAACCAGAAAAACATTGTTGGCTAGCAGACAAAAAGAACAATACCATTTGTTAAAAAGGCAAATTCCTTCCTGAATATTCCAATAGTCAGATTTGAGAACATAATCAGTTTACACAAAGGAATTACTTCTCTTTGTCTCCAAAATATAAACTAGGAAAAGTGGTCACAAGACAGATCCTCTCTAAATAAGACCTATCATTGCTCAATTGTGAAACACTTGTATTGCCAACTGCAATTGTCACTGGCATATCAGGTACTAATAGGCACCCTAAGGAATTAAACGGATGAACTTATGCTTGAGAAATCACAATTCTGCTAAGAAGACTCATAAAACTAATATCTATCTCTGCAGCTGGACAAGTCAGTTCTAGTTGATATTCAGTGTCTTCATTTACTGGCAAAAGATGTGTGCTTGCACAGAACTATTTAAAATCAGGCTTTTTTAACCATTACTCCTTTCCCTAGCAAAAGAAAGGGGAGTAGGTCTGGAAAGGGAAGGGTTAAAATTTTGCTACCATAAACTGGAACTTTGCTTCAACTTACCTTCAGCTGGGTTTCTGTGGGTGTAGGAGCCAGGAAAGGAGGCTGTCCCACTAACATCTCAAAAAGGATGACACCAACACTCCACCAGTCACAGAGCTGAGTGTATCCTGAAAGGCAAGTCAAAAGGTTGATCTCCACTAGCTAAGGGGAATGTGTATAGACCTGCTTGCAATTAAGTATTAAAACATACAGCACAAACTTCTGCCTTTTCTCAGACAAAAGGTTTGTGACTTCTGCTTGCTGACCTACATTACTGCTGTTTACTTCTAGTAAAGATCTAATCCTACTGTCCATGAACCCTTCTGAATAAATTCTCAACAAAAGTGAGTCTTGACACTGTCATTAAAAAGAAAGAAGGAGGGTTTTTTTGTGCCCAATCCCACAGCAGCACAAACTGAACCTCAAATAACAAAAATGTTCAGCAACTGATGTCCACCTTAGGTTCAGTGGAGATGACTCCACAACTTTGAAAAGCTGCTGAAAGACACAGACTGGCTCTACAGACAGAAGAAAGCCACAGACAACTCTCTGAGCAAGCTACAAGCAAAGGAACAACTTTAATCACTTAAGTGCTGTGACAAGACCAATAAGCTGTATGCTTAAGATCTGGAAAAAAAAAAAATTACACTGACTTCAATGAAATTTGTGTAATCAAATGATGTAGGTTCCAATGCAAAACGTCTGTTAGAGAAGATCAGGCTTAGGATCTAGTTTGCAGACAACTCTGAACACCTAATCTCTTTGTTACAGTGACCATGTCAGTCCTGCAGGGATAGTCACCAAGTACTGTCCAAATTCCTCAAGCTAACATTTTGAATGTAGGGTGTCCAGAGTAAATTGTGGAAAACTTCCTGTTGGGTTCCACAGGCTCTGGCTGGGAATATGGAGGACATATTTCCACAAGTTTACGTAATCCACGCTGAAGTGGCCCATCTGAATCAGTGATCCAGAATGTCAGCTGGTTACTCACTGGTCTGTGTAAACTTGATAGGGGTCAGAGTTGTACTCCATGAGTACAGATAATTTGCTTTATACTTGAAAAATATCACTGTTAAAATTATCCAACACGTTTATAAGAAGCCTCACTCAAAGGCCTCAGAGTGTGGACACACAAAGTATGGCCACCCCTAGTGTGGTGATGCTATACACTGGAGCATCAGGAGTTCTCCTTAATCTAACTGTTTGTGGCCTTCAGAATGGTAATCTTCCAAAGCAGCAAGCTTATTCAAGGAAAAAAAATTAGCAAAACAGGACAAAAATACAGGTTTACCTACCTTTACGAAGCAGGACTTCAGGAGCAATGTAATTAGGGGTTCCAACTAATGAGTGGGCCAGACATCTCTGGTGCTGCTTCTTAGCTCTTTGTTCCAACGTCTTCAGCCTATCTCCACATCGACAGTTGGACACATCATCCCAAAGATCACTGGGCTCCATGCTGTCTTGTCTGATGTGGCTCCCTTTCATATGGGAGAGAAAGTTCACATTTGTGATCATAAAACTTGACACACAAAGAGAGTTTTTACTCAGATCCAGAGCCATTTTCTACTCTCATTGAAGAATGGCATTTGAACTTTAAACATTAAAGCCCTCCCATTCTGAATTGGTTTTCCATACAAAATGTCCAAAATATCTCTGTCTCAACACAAGGAAGTATAGTTCCATATGGAGGACACAGAACTATGGAGTATACTTAAGTTAGCTACACCAATTGTTTATATCCTCTTTGCCAACAGACACCAGAACTCAACAGCACATACAGGAGACATATGGACTACTCCAAATCTGTGATTAAATTATTTCCCCAGCAAAAGAGACCCTCCCAACAAGTATAAACTGAAAAATTACTGCTTCTGCAGTGGGCAGCCACATTACTGACAGGGTTTTGAACAGTATTGGAAACAAAAGAACTGGAAACAAGCTAATTGAGTGAGTCAGAGAGAGACAGACACATTATATTGCCATTGACTGTTTGTCTAGTTTCCTGATCTGGTGTTCCTGCCAACAAGTAGGTGCTTGTTTCAAAACAAATAACACAATAGCGTCCTAGAAAAAGGGTAAAAATATTACCTTTCTGATAGTATTTTGAATTGTGAGTCCACCTGAATCCAGTACACAGTCCAAAGTCAGTCAGTTTGATATGCCCATCGAGGTCTATCAGAATGTTGTCAGGCTTGATGTCTCGATGAATAAATCCCATTTTGTGCACACTCTCTATGGCCAAAGTGAGCTCTGCAATATAAAATCTAGCCAGACGCTCTGGGAAGACCTCCATCCGAATCAGCAGGCTCATCATATCCCCACCAGGGATGTAGTCCATCACAAAGTACAAATTGTCTTTATCTTGGAAGGAGTAATAGAGTTTAACCACCCACTCATTGTCTGCCTCAGCAAGTATGTCCCTCTCTGCTTTGACATGAGCCACCTGATTCCGGTTCAGCACGTCCTTCTTCCGCAGAGTCTTCATGGCATACAGGGCATGGGTGTCCACTTTGCAGGCCAGGCACACCTCTCCAAATGCACCAATACCCAGAGTCTTGATTTTCACAAACATAGATTTGTCCATTTTGGCCCTTTTGAGTCTGTTGTAGTTGGACTCCTTCTGGTAGAGAATTTTCCTCATTTGTTCCTGTTCTGCTTCACAGAGGCCTGCCTTTACAAAGGAAAACAAACCACAAGAGCTATACTGTTATATTCATAGCAAGAGAAAAACAAATGAGCATTCCCAAAACACATTTCTCAGAAAAAATAACCCAGAACCAGAAAAGATATATCTGTGAGGGATATACTCTCTTGTCTGTCAAGGTATTTCTGAAAACTCACTGTGCCCAAAGTTGTTGCCTGAATTTCCAATATCTGAGATTGGTATGCCTGTCTCTTTTGGCTGAACAAGAAGGCATAGGGCAAAATTGTCAGAGAGGGGAATACAACATAACAAACCTGACCTTGGGATATGGTTTACACCTTTCAAATGTGCACTTTGCCACTGCACTCCACCATATGTATGTGCACTTAAGCCCAGCTTAATTTAAACCTTAAATTAAAACTTAAACCTATGTGCAGCAGTTCACTTTGTTCATGGTTTCCCCACGGCAACTCACATTAGCAGTTCCTACCTTGGGTGCTGTTTGTTTGGTTTTGTGTTGTAATTAAAAAGCTGCTTTTGACCTACACATTCCCAAGTGCCTTGGAACCTCCTTCAGAAATTTTGTTTCTTCCTGTGCCATAAACATCCTCCACTCTCAAGGTTTTAGATCTCCTGAGCATCTGTTCTATAAACTTCTCTTTTTCCCCTCCCAAAATAGGTACCTAAAATCCTCAGCTCTGGTCTCCCCTCAGCCACTGCAGCCCAGACCCTGGTGCTATTTCCCTCCTAAATGTATCATTTTCCCTCTGCACCCAAGCTGTAGAACAGCTGGCCTGTCCACCTCCCGTCTCCAGAGAGCCTCCCAGTAACTGCAAATAACATTTCACATCGCTGTAGGGAGAAACCTCCTGGAAAAGAAAGAAGCAGGTGGATCCAAGCAGATTTCCCCCACCTTTCAAGACAGAGCCTGCAGAGCACCAACTCTGCCAACTTCAGTGTCTAGCCCTCTGCTGAGAACCACTGGTGGCCTCCACCAGCAGAAACCCCAGGCTCCTTTGACAACTCACTCTTGCAGCATGCTCTTTTCTTTCTGCACACCCCAGACCCAAAATCCTGAATTAATTGGCATCAACTGAACTGCTTCTGAGAGAAAGATCAGTGCCTGGTGAGAAGGGGCCATTGGGAGGGTGAAGGAGCTGAAGCTCACTGATTAGCAGGCTAGAAACCCAAGCATACACCCACAGGGCTGCTGCTTAGGCTGATTTAATTTCACATCCGTAGTCTAGGTATTTAAAGATGAATGTGGGCAGCCAGACTATGCAATGAGATCCTCACAGTATAAATTAAATCTCTATGGATAAAGGATGGGGTAAGTCTACAGAAACTAGCAGAACAGGTAGGATGAAGTTTCAGACTGAAGGAAAAAGCCAAATCAAAACAAGAAATACTGTTTTTGAAATGAAAGATAACTACATCAATCCATAATAGAGGAAACATTTACTTTTTAGGGTAAAATAATGAGTGTGCTCTGTTCTTGCTAATTCTAGAATAATGCAATATTAAGATAGCAAAAATCTCCTGCATGTGTATTTTCAGTCAGTGATAAGGTTTCTAGGGAAAGGAGTTGTTTTTGTTTACACCTGAATTACCTCTGAGTGAAGGAAAGCTGAAGAGTTAGAAGAGAAGAACTAGTACAATTAGATCCTGTTATACCTCTCTAGAAATCATTCCCTATCTCAGTCTCAGGAAAATACTCAAGCAACACAATATAACCTGTACTTGCAGTGAGGACAAGCTATTAACTGTCAGTAAAATGCCAATGTTTCAAGAGATTTTCCAAGAATATTCTCTTAATTCTAACCTCAGTAAACAAACTCCTGAGTTTTCTGGTGCAATGTGAGCATCGAATCAATTGTCTCTGGAAACTGACTGTGCTAGGGAAGATTGGGTAGTTAATTATTACCCATTATGTGTTAATGACAGCTTTTCTTAGAGCTTATCCTTTAATGCAAAAGTAGACTAATCATATTCCAGTCATGCCTAGGAAGAAAAAACCCCTCTTCCTCTTTCAGAAGTAAAAATTAAAAACACAACTGCCAGACCAATCATCAGAGCTTGGCAGCTTTGTTTTAAGCAGCACTATCAGAGAGTCAGCTTAGATTTGAGAGCTGCAGTTAGGCATGAAAGAAGTTCTATCACCCAAAATGCATCTCCCTGAGACCTGCCTCTAGAATGAGTTCTGGCAATGGTCCCAAAATCAGTTCAAGTCAGTCCAATATGGTTACCTGCATGACATTATCACTTATATGTGTTCAACAGACAACTTCCAGTCAAGTAGTACACAGTCATCTGAAAATATGGCACAGCGACTGCCAAGCTGAACCATGGCTTTGGTGAATGGGCAGCAATCATGGAACAGCGAGGAGGAACTTGAGCAAAGAGTTTTGCAAGAGCTGCCAAAGCACTGCCAGAATTATCTCAGCCTCAAGCCAGCATTTGAAGTTCTTACCTATAATATGGGGTTTTTTTGCCTCATTTTACTTTTCTGGTATGAACAAATATCATTTCACATCTCAAGTTTTTCAAACAGCGTCCCAGACCTGCATCCACACTTTTAAGGGGATACAGTCTGGTATAGGGAGGTGTCTGATACCTACTACTTCAGCGGATTCTGCCTTTACAATTTTTTTTACAAATTAAAAATAGCAAGAATCAATTTGACCCTACTAGATTTTACAATAACAAAACAAGAATTACTTTTGCCATTTCTTGCTCCAATTGTAACCTTCTGTTAATTTTCTGCTGGTAGGTCTTTATGACATTCTCTACATGTTGCTCCATGTAGAACTTGAAGGCAAAAGGTGAGTAGCTCTTTATCCGGGATTCTCGCTTTTCCTCATCTTTGCCATTTTTTCGCACAGGCACCGGAGACGTCTGAATCTGCTTTTTATCTTTGCTTGGTTTTTCAGCTTTAGTGCTCTTGCTGCTTTTGTCATTTCTCTCACTGCTCTCTTCAGCCTTGTTGCCTGTTGAAGTGGGGACCACACGCAGAGTCTGCTCCACGCCCGTGCACAGGCAGTTGATATCAAACTGCTCAGAGGTGCCAGGAAGGAACAAATGCTTGGGATAGGGCGGAGGTGGACAGCGCAGCTCCTGGTTACCGTAATCCACGTCGAGCTGGTAGGCATTAGCTGCTCCAGGCGGCGGCACGTGCTGCTCCATGATCTCCAGGCCATCCACAGCCGGTGCCTGTGCCGGCAGCCACGCAGGGTGGGACGGTCCCACCGCAGTCTGAGGCTCTGGTCTCATCACGCGCATGCTCTTCACTGGCTGCAGGATATGAGCTGACGTGACTGCCGTGATTGTGTTTGGAGACGTGATGGAAGGATCGGGTTTTCCTGGAGGAACCTGTCTCATAGACACTGTCACTTGCGGCTGTTGCTGGTGGTTGTTGAAGGAGTTTGTTCTGCTTGGCACTGCGGCATCAGGTCTGAAGGATACATGTTGCCGTGGAGATGTTTCTATTCCTGGGTTTTGTACAGAATCTCTGCGTGATGGTGTTGCTGCCTGCCACTGCTGAACTTGAGGATTATTCATGTCATAGAGGTCCATGTTTAGGCTATTTCTAGATGGAGTCAATAGATTTTGTGGTGGACTGTCTGAAAAATCATTAGCAAAGGCTGGACCTCTGGATATCACATGCATTTGATGAGAAGAAGGACTTGTCTGCTTGTGGTGAGAATGTGAGATATACAGGCTTGCTGGTGCCTGCTGAAATGCATGACCAGTGTTGTTCTGAACAACTGCCCCTTTATTTGGGAGATTGGCATATCCCCCCTCCTGCTGCATCTTGTTTTGGAAGGATGGACTCCGCTGAACACCATATCCCATAGGTTCCCCCTGCACCATCATGTGCTGCCTGGTGTAATGCTGGCTGTTGCAGCCATGGGATGCCTGCAGCTGCAGGGCCTGACTGCTGTGATTAGCCACTGGATAATTAATCACAGAAGACTCCATATTTGCAGGGTATGCTTTCTGCTGATGGCTTGTTGGTGTGCTGTGAGTGCCTACTCCAGAGGGTCGCTGTACAGGAGCAGTCATAGCTGAAGACTGAGAAGTAGAGATTAAATAGTCCATGTATGGCCTGGGAACCTCAGCAAGCATATTTGCACCTTCTGCTCCAAAGCCTGACCCTTCATAGGCTGCATTACTGATCTGATGGTAGGACGGAAAAGATTCATTTGATCCTTCAAAGCTTGGCCTGCGGGTTACATTATTTGGCACAATACCCTTTCCTTTATAAAAAGAATACAGAAGAACGTTAGGAAACAATTCAGGTGAACCAATTACTTTGTATTACTCATAAATCTATACATACATACACACACACATATATACACTGCTCAGGGAGTATGTGTTTAAAAACACCTTTCAAAACCCAAATTAAACACTCTGAACATTTAAAGTTATAGGTGCCAAGTATACCTACTGATAACGGTGCCAGATCACAATAATGCTCATGCCAGGAATCATCAAGGAGTCCTATCAAATCATGAAAATAGAAACACAAATTCCCTAACTATGAACTCATCAGACTACTCTACAGCCTGTTTCTTAAAGCTGGACCAGTATTAGCAGTCATTGCTCTCAGACAGGAGGAAGCTACAGAGCAGAGTGTTAAATACAACAACAGGAGACAAAAAGCTCCTGGAAGGACTTTCTATACAACTTAAAGTCAATATTGCTATAAACTACTAGGCCATCACAGAGTCCATCTTCTGCACAGTGAGCCACCTGCTCACACTGGTTTTCTGTTTACATCTCTCTCTTCCATCATTCTCAAAAATCCCTCTTTCCTTCTCCTTCATTTAAACAAAGGCATCATACAGTTTGTCCTGTATTCCTTCCAATGTGTTGGACACTGAGTACCCCTTCACATTACTCATCTTCCATCTGTTGGGAAGGAAAATCTTTCAGGGTGTCAACATATTAATCTTAGCTTGAAGAATGTGCAGAGACAAGACAGCAGCATTCCTACAATGGAAGTGTTAACAGCACTTTTCATCAGTTCTTTGATCTGAGGACAAATTGCAGGTGTATAAAGCACTGGCTGTGCTAAAAAGACAAGGGAAGACTCTGTGCTGCTGTTATGTTTTTGTTCCCCTTCTGCTTCTTTAGCTCTCACAAATTACAGGACTTGGCCCATTTATGCCTAGACCATTTCCTTTTAAAATCCTGACTTAAGAATAGCCATACTGACATACTAACAGGCTTGAACAGTGCATTACAATTATATACAGCCAGCAGTACAGCACACCCCAGCTGAGCACAGCTGCTGACTCCTCACCTTGACACACAAGCCCTGCTGCCACAGGGGCACAGGGACGCATAGGGACGTGCAGAGTAGTAAGAGAGGTTTCTGCACTCTCTCTGCACAGTGTGTGTGCACCACACTAAATGATACCCTCATAAAGAATGAAATGTTTTGAAATGGAATCAGGCTGAACAAATAACCAGAGATCTTTGAAGTGAAATCTATAATTGGCAGCTCTTTCTCCTGTGATAACACAAGGCCAGCGTTACTGAGGCTGTTCTTACAACAGCACCCCTGACAGCTCACCTGCTGGGACACAGTGAGGTGCACTGAATGAGGCTGTAGCAATCCTAAGCATCTTAAGAAGTGGCTACCCTGGCTTGGAAGTGGGAGGCAGCTAGTAAAACCCATTTGTCATCTCTGTCAGCAGGATTCATCCTGAGCCTTAGGGGCAAGTTGACTTTGCTTTCCCTTATCAGAGGCCACAAAGCAATGTAGCAGCAATAACTGTCCTTCTTTGGGACGCATATCTCAGCTGCGCAAATAATCTTGATGTCAAGAGAGATATAATGTCCACCTCCTAGATTTGCACAGCAGTAAGTCTGTTCTGGTCCAATAGGGGAATATTTGGACTTGAACAACAGATTTCTGTTTGAGAAGGTGGACTATGAAAGTGTACACAGAAAACTCTTTGGAAGCAGGTGAGCTGTACTGAGGTTCCAGCCCAGCTGGCCTTGCAAGCTGGCACTGTGTCCTGACTGCTGTGGAACACTGCTGTCCAACACTTCTCCCCAGCAGTGATCCTACTTTAAAAACTAGCTTATTGCAAGAAAGAAGAACACAATTAAAAAAAAAAAATCATGCTTACCTGGTGAGGTTTGCTTAATTACACGTACTATCTGTTCATTTCTGGGATCCAAGTAGCTCATCTTACTGATGTACTCCAGGGCTGCCTCAATACTTCTGCTCCCTGTCTGCTTCAGTGCCCGGACAGCCATCTCCTGCAAAGCACACAAGAATTGAATCACGTTGTGACAAAACCCAAGCACTGCAAGCTGAAGAGCAGTAAGTGTTCTTACATTAATAGGAGCATTTTAAACATCAGATCACAGCTGCCTGAAGCCAAATGGACTCGTATTTTCAAACCATTTACATGCCTTACACAACTCAAAAATCATAAGAAGAAAGTAACAAAACATACAACCTACCCAGATTCTAGCAATTAAAGAAGCACCAAATTAAAATGTGTATTTCAAGAGCCCTTAAAACAATCTTTGAATAAGGTATGGAAAAGCCAGCATAATTTCACACTGGACGAAATGTAATGTAATGTAATGTAATGTAATGTAATGTAATGAAAATTTAGCTGTTAGTATTTGAGAGCATGTCTCTTAGTCACACCTGAACACAGTAAAAACTTTATCCTTTCACAAATACCACAAAGAAGCTAATTAGGCAGGGGTTGATTTCTGCTCACTAGAGTCCACAGGGAAGAAAAATTGCTGTTTTCAGTACAGCTGGGACATCATCCACTATTTGTTTGGGAAATGACTGGGCATCCCAAACTGAAAGCTACACTGTCAGTCTTTTTAGCTGTATTTTATTAACAACTATGGTTAGCAGTAGTTGCTGCTGCTAAAACTACTGTAGTTGTTAGCAGCAACAACTACTGCTACTTGTTGATAGCAGTACTTGTTGCTACAGCTCCTAGCAGTTTGTTTGTACTTGTACTTGTAGCTCGGTTATATTAAACACCTTTCAATGACTCAAGCACCATGTGGTTGCAAAGCAAAATTCACAAATCCTCATGAGGCTCCATGGTGTTTTCTGAAATGAAGGAGAAATTGAAATCCAGAGCTTTAATGTCGAATTTCACTCACAGAACTTCACCCATCAAAAAGCTGGATACCTACTCAAAAGTAGTTGCTGAGCATCTTTCTATAATCACCTCCAAAGGGCAAATCATAAAATAGGTATAAGAGGAGATAAACCCTAGTGACTTAGTTACATGATTAGAGAACTAACTTGAACTAAACTTCCAGCTCCTAGATGGCTGATCCCGAAAGAAATGAATGCTACCACCAAGGATTTGCCTGCAAATGTCAGTATCCTATTCTCTTGCCACTTTATTACTATTTTTAGGGGAATTCTGTCATGACAACCTGCCCAGCGAGTGCTGAATCAGAGGGAGGTCGTGCCTCCCTGGCTCGGCTGCCCGGTTGCAGATGTGGAGCCGGGTTGGCACTGGAGCACGGCTCTCCCAAGGGTCACTTCTGGGCTCTGGCTGGCAGTCGGGAACTCCAGCTGGAGCAAAGGGCAGCTTTGCTACTCTGTACACTCAAATACCCACTAATTGTTTACTCAGCAAGGGAGGCCCATCTCAGATGACACCAATTCACACTTAGCACAGAGCCACATGCTGGCACTCGGCATCTTGTTTTGTTTTACTCAGACCCCTCCTACTGCCCCCAAAATGGCAGCAGTTCCTTCATTAGTCAGAGGTTCTGCTTGCGGAATAGCTATAGCAAGCTGAATGTTTTTCATACAATTTATGACTCATAATTCATAGAAAGGCAATAGTTGGTTTCACATTTCCTATAGCTGAAATACTTCACTGGCATCAACATATTACTAAGGACAATTTTAAATCATGAGAAAAATATTATGTATGAAGGAAAGAATTTCCCATAATGTTTTCTCCTCTTTCTTTTTTTCTTCTTGTGGATACATTTCTAAAGTATTAGCAAATGCACATCTTAGTGCTCACCATTCTCATCATCCAGGGACACTGGGCTTTACAGCCCTGTTCCACATGGCTGCTAACATCCTCTGTCCCATTTACAGCAGCTGGATCTAGCCTTAGGTCACAAGTCTAAGTTTCCTAAATTAAATGTTCTCTATAAGCACATTTGGGCTGGTTTGGATGTTGGGTAACAATTGTATTAATGATTAATAAAACAGCCCACATGGTCCATTTCTCCCTCTCTGATCTGTGCTGGCTGTATATAATTCAAAGGGGCTAAAATAGGAGAAATGTTATAATCTCTGAAAGCATACTGTAACTTTCTCCTCTTTTGCCATTATCTGTGTCTGAAAAGCAAAAGTAAAAACAACACTGGTCTTCCTGAAACTGCATGTTCTACCTTCAGCACAGTTTTAGGGGACTCACATTTAAACTTCAGCAGGAATAATGTGATGGAACAGGCACAACACATTCCACTGAGCACAGCTGGATAACCTAAGAAGGCAGCAAGAGCTTGGGACCAGCAGGTGTGTCAGTGGCAATCTCACCCTTGCAAGGCCCCAGTGCAACAGCAGCCCTGTGCTCCAGCTCCCCACTTTCACTAGGTCAGCTCCCACCCTCCAAAGGGTTTCCTCCTGACACACCCTGTTTGCTCAGCATTTACATTACTGCTCAAGAAAATATAAGTAGGGAAAACATGAAGTAAGGAAAGGTAACAAAAGGAAAAATGTTTTCCTCAGAGGCAAATCACAGATAATCACATTTCTCCACCCAGGAGATAAATCCTTCTAGGGTGATACTCAAGGAGAGTGGAGGACAACAAGCAGCTGGCATTTGTCCTCTTCTGCATCATTCTTCCTATTGCCACTGTCCATGCCCACAGCTCTCTTCTCTCTGGCAATCACCTGAAAAGAGCTCCATTACCCCAGCACCTTTTCCTTAGAGACAGAAGACATGCTGATGTGTGGCTGAGGATCACAGAGAGTGTGCTCTGCCTGAGGTGGCTGCTGGCTCCTGAGGCACGGGGCCCTTCTCCTTTCTATGTGCAACACAGGGATGAGCTCTGAGAGCAAGGGAGCATGGCTGGCATGAGGCAGCAAAGGGCTGGCCTCCAGGAGCCTGCTGAAGGGGAACTTGGCTCCCTGCTGGCAGCTGGGGCTGGGGTCTGGGCTGCATTTGCCAGAAATCAATATAAGGACTGTTTTGAAGTTGAGGAAGAAGGGCAGAAGATGGATTAAACAATTATACTCGTTGGAAAGCAGAGGCTTAAGTGAGATGGAGAGTGTTTGTGAGAAGCAGCAGAATGGCTCTAAAAGGGGGGAAATCAATGCCAAAATCTTGCAAATCAATACATAGACAGTGGAAGGGCTGAGGAAATGAGGACAGACACTGGGCGAGGATAAAAGCGCCCAGTTAGAGTGACACAGATGGAGCTGTCTTGATTTTATACCACTGGAAGGTAAGTACACTTCAGAAAGAGAAGGGAAAAAAAGGAACCAGGAACGAGCCAGGGGGAAAAAAGCACTTGGAGCTTCAGCCAACTCCAAAACACTCAAGTAGGCACAGGATCAAATCCAGCTTCCACTGAGGTCAACAAAGATTTCCATTAACTGCAAGGTACACTGCATCGGGCCCTCTGCTTCAGATTGTTTCCCTTTCACGAGGCCAAGTGCTGTTAGCCCAGCATGGGTTGAGAAACTTGGCTGCTGGCTGGGCTCTGCTGCCCCACAGCAGCTGCCAGGCCCACGGAGAAACACCAGCCCCTGGCAGTGTGCACAGAAACCACGAGAGAACAGAGTGCTCCCAGCCCCAGCCCATTCTCTATTCCCTTTGGAGGATTCAAACTTCTCTCCATGCAGGGCTTTTATGCACCTTTTTGCTTCCAGACATCACTAACTATGGATGAAAAAATCAACCAGAAAAAGTAAAGGTGAAGAGCTACAGGGGGAAAAATGCGCATTTACAGTTAACTCTACCAAAGCTGTAATTAATTGAACAGCTGCAATATTAAAATGAGGTTTCAGTGGTCAGCTATGGTTCTGGACAGATCTAGTGGAAAACCAAAGTCAGGCCATGAACCACAAAAGAGACTGAGGAAATTGCAGTATCCCAAATTTGTGGACTCAAATAAAAAAAGAGGAGGGTGGAGTTTCCCAGCTTATTCCTACAGTGGGCTACCTAAACCTGACTGCTGCATGGTCCACATGCTCTCTGTTATTTCCCCAGTCTTACACTGGTAGATGGCAGCCTTCCAACAGATTTCAAGATTTTGCTAGAAGGGAGGCCACCTTTGAGCTCAGATGCTCAATAGGAGAAATCCTTGTTTGATGGTAAACAGATATTTGGATTTGTGCACATAAAGACTTCATCTCACTCTGTGCTCTGCAGGCAGTGTGAAAGGCTTTCCCCATTTTACCCTCCTGCCTGGCTGCACTCCACCAGCATTGGCAGAGGTTTGCGTTCTTGCTGTACTACAGGGTTGTCCAGCAACATTTTTCATTCAGAAAGCTCCTCGTTGCCAAGATGTATTTATCATCCAAGTGAAGATTGCACAAGAGGTTACAATAAGTGAGACTTTTTCCCAAGAACATTGTGTCTGAAGGAGACAATAGGTCCTCCAAAATTTGGCAAGGGTAATTAATTGCTAGCAACAACAAAAATTAATTACTTGCTTTCCATTCACCAAGAAGGATGGCAGACAGATGCAGGAAACAGATACAGGTTCCCTGCAAAATGAAAAAAAATAAAGCTCATGCCAAAAGAGATGATCCAGCATTGATTACAAGCCTTTCTGCGATAGCCCCCCATTGCAGGATTTTTCATTCATGATTTTAAACATGCAAAACCCAAGCAGTTCAGGAAACAATGTGTACAATGTACTCTATCAGAACTGCTGCAGCCCCACAGAACAGAGAAACATATTTTGCAATATCCTGTCTCTATAATTATTCTCTAGTTGGACACTTCATCCAATTTTGTACTCGACTTTTGTTTTGCCTGTTTTCAGGTTGCTAACATCAGGGGCTAAATTTTGCACATAAATTCCCATGCCTACCATAACCTTGATTAAAATATTCTAGCTACATAATTAAGATATTATCCTGAGTGTCATTAGTACTTTTCAGTTTTAGTGCATCAGAAAAGCAGGAGGAAATTAGCAGAGGCAGAAACCTACTGAGTGCTGCAGCACTGCTTAGTCCATTCTGAAACGATGTGATCCATTCAGAAACTAATGGATATCTGCCCCACGATTAGTTAGGGCTGTTTTCTGCCCCAGCTGCTCCTGTTACAAACTCCTCCAAGCTATCCTGCTTAGGCAATGATAAACCTCCCTCCCAGCCTAAATTATGCAGGGTCACTTTACTGCCTCCGATTTTAGTTTTGATTGTCTTTTCACAGCAGTTCTGCTGTTACCTACAAAGTGAGCCCCCTTCGTCCTAAGGGATTTTCACAGCTTGGCCTCCAGGGCTGAATTTCTTTTCTTCTGTTAAATGGGAATTTCGTTCCCTTTACTGGTGTAGTAGCCCATCTCTGTATCAAGAAAGATCAGACAGGGACATGATTTTGATAAGAGGTGGACACACCATTCTTGATGACATGCCAACAGTGGTGGAAAAGTCATCCTTGTGGTAAAGTCACTTGGGGCTTTAATCCTGGCTTTTAGCCCTTACAGCATTTCTACCTTTTGTGCTCCTGAATTATTTTTAATTCTGCTAGCACTTCAGCTCTGAAGGTCATCCATTCTTTTGGCTGGATGTTTTAGCTCTGCTTTGCACTGACTATGCATTCCCACCTCACACTGTCAGAGTGCTTCCTTCCTTCTTTTTTTTCTCCTCATACCAGGCTTACCAGGGGTTAAAGTATGCAGAAGAGACACACTGTAGTACATAAAACTAGGCAGACAGAAAAAGATATAGACACCTCACAAAATGTAAGATTCACTAAATTAAATCACATCAACACAGGAAAAAAATACATGACTGTGAATTAGGAAAGGGAAATTGCAGATAAGGAACAACTTTAACCAGATGTTTTTTATACACATTTTCAAGGGATATTTGCAGAACTAACAAAGGGAGTGTGTGCAAAAGACACAGGGAGGATTTTATAAATGATACAGGGCTCTGGTAAAGGTCCTATCAGAAGAAAAACAAATAAAAATAAATCTAATGTGACAGTCATTGCTATGCCACTGCTCATTCTGTTTGCCTTCCAACACTTTCAGTCTTTATTTAGCCAGTCACCTACAGAAGACTGGTATATTTACTACTCTGTTTGTACAGCACCCAGTACAATGGGGTCCTGTTAATGTGTTTATACAATATACAGCAGGATAACTTACTATTAAAATAAGGTAATTAAATCCAGGCCAAAACTTGCAACTTGGAGTACTAGGCAAAAAGATGATGGAGGGTGGAAGTGTCAGTTCTGCTGGGTTGGGTCCCAGCACAGAAACCCTTGTATCATGATCACCACAAACCAACTCTAAAATTAATTGCCTTAATCCTCAAAGCCACAGAATATGACACATCCCACAGAATCACTACAGTTGCAAAAGACTTCCACTCAGTCCAACTTTTGACCAAACATCACCACATCAACTAGACCCAGGGATGGTGACTCCACCACCTCCCTGGGCAGTCCACTCCAATGCTTAATCACCTTTTCTGTGAATAAATTCTTCCTGATGTCCAAATATATTCCTTCCATAGCTCTATTTGCTATTGCTATGGAAAGAATCAGACAAAATAAAACAACAGTAACTAGATCATCTGGTTCCTTTTTTTCATTTACAAAACCTTTCTTTTGGGGATTAATGTGTTTCTAATACAATTTAGGATTTAAAACAACTCTGGATGGTTAAAAATCAAACAAATGAACCAGACAAGCGATACTAATATTTGAAATCTATCACTTTAGTTTTTGTATTTTATTAGTCCTAGAGTGAATAGAAAGTTCTCCCACAAGTATCACAGAAAAGATGTTTTTACTGTTTTTTCTCAGCTGCTTCTCCTTAAGTTGATGACTAACCAAAACTATTTATGTTCTTCCAAGACAAGACAAAAGTGCTGTATAGATTTAGCAGCAGGATAACAGCTACCATAACACCTTCACCATCTTATGAAGGATAAAAGAGAAAAAAAACCAGAGCTGAGAACAGCAACTGGAAATATGACATAACTTCTCGTCAGATGTCTCAAAAGATACTAGTTATATCAAAATACTTTTTAACAGTATGCAACTTATACTTACTAGCAGCATAGAACTACTAATTTTATTTTTTTTCCTGGTATTGGTTTGTTCTTTTAACTAAGTCTGTATATTCCACTCCCCCACCACAGCTCATTACAAGACACACTGTGTTTGGCCATGGGCATTTCACAGGGGACACCTCCCATTTTATACTACAGTCCTTGTGCTCCACGAGTTGTTCAAATACAACTCTTCCCCTGAAAAGGAGAGATATGAACTTCAGGCCATAAGCCAATCCACAGTCCCAAAGTTAAGACATTTGGAAATAAACCAAGCACGGCTGCTCAACATATTTCCAAACAAATGCCTGTAAAATGAACAAAGTATTTATAACAAGGCATCTCCAGACAAAGAGTGCATATGTAAACACTTCAAGAAGCTCTGATGAACAATTCAAGAGGTGCAATCTGTTTAAAGAGTAAACACACATGCACTGCTATGTCCATTTTCAAATCCAACCAGAAAATTTCATCAAACAACTCCTGTTGATGCCCCAGAGAGTCTGTGTATGTACTGACACACATACAGGTATTACATAATGTCTGCACATCTGTATAGATTATTTCCTTTTAAATAATCTAATTTCAAGTGAGCTCCCTAAAAGCAATATGTAAAAATAAAGAAGACTCTTATTTGTGTCACCAGTCTGATAAAACAAGTAATTCAATTATATTTGCATATACACTTATTGGACCATTTCTGGAAGCACAACAGGCACTCTGGAGAAGATTTGGAAAGGGGGAGGCTGAAGAAAGCTGGAAGAGGTCCTGCTCCAGGCAACAAAGCTGCACTCTGCACAAAGCTCAAGTGCCATGAAAGAACAAACAGGCAAGGAAAGAGAGACCACAACATTAGGAACAATAATAAAGTGAGTGAAAATAACTAAGAGCCACCATGAATACCATGAATACCACTTTTCTTTTCTTCCTTTCTTTCAAGTAGTCTGGAAAGGAAAACCAGACCTGAGCTGCTCTCTTCCAGCCAGGACACAGGCATGAGAGGAAGAGGAGCAGGGTGCAGAGAGCTTGATCACAGAGGCAACTTAATAGATAGACCTGAGGAGCACTGACAAATAACCTGTTCTCCCTGTCCACACCAGCCTTGAAAAAAGCACATTTGTGTCTGAAAAGCTGATGGCACAAGCCCTCTTTTCCCAAATATTTGGTGAAAGGAGGGATATTGTAAACTTAAAACAAGATCTGTGGTGATTTGCTGCCTACCTCAAAGGCTGTAATGCCCCTTTCTGAAGGCACCTGCTTGCTCCCCCAGCTTTTCAAAGAGCACACACTCCTGATTTAACAATCATATTTGGCTAACAGTAATAGGCAATATTAGTAGTTCCCTGAGTACAGAAAATTCCCCTTCTGGAAAACACACTGCTTCAGATCTCACATCAGCAGAGAGTTGTAAGGAGCGAGCACACAGCATTCCATTTTGAACACATGTAGTACTTGAGAACTATCTATATTCCAAAATTCACAGGGATCAGGTTTACATTAATGATAGAATAAAGGTGGGGGGAAAAAAAGTGTATTTGTACATCTGCTGTGCTTGAATTATCCCCTAAATGCACCAAATCCTTTCTACCGTGATGGCACCCTGAAGCCTTCTGCATTGGGCTGAGCTCTACACAGATGCAAGAGAACAATCCTATTTTGAAATGGATTTCTAATTTAAAACAGAGCAAACAATTGCATATAGAGCCATAACTGTTCCTCATTACTCTTTAAGTATGCTCATTGGAGAGCTATTTAAACTATTTAGAGTTCAGATCTAAGCAAATGACCCATGTCAGTCCATCAACAGACAGAAAGTTGGACAAATCTCTCCCAACCCTTCCTTAGCACTGGAGCAGGAGCACTATTATGTGCTAATTCACAAACCTTACAGTGAGAGAAATCATGTTCTAAGCAGCATTTACAAATTACTGCACTGGCAGGTTTACATTACAGAGCAGCATGGAGGAGCTTTGCTTACTTCATGCGTGAGTGAATGCACATGCACGCACGTGCAGCTGTGTACATAACTCCTTTCCAAAGATCCTACTTCCCTGAAACCCTCTCAGTTTGGGTACAAAACAGGGAACTTCCCACCCTCTGGACACAGTCTGGTAGCAGTTTCAGCCTGGGCTCCAGTTGACTTCTGTCTGGCAGCCACTGTAGAGACCTGTAATCCATCACTCAGTGTTTCAGCCACATGCCTTGCATTAACCAGTGTGGCTTAAAAGCTTCTCCTGATCCCACAAGGCAAGGCACAGCACTATTCATCCACACCTTTAGTATTGCAAAGGTAAGGTACATTCTACAACAGCTTTAAAACCCTGAGGAAAAGGAAACAGAGGGCAATTAGTAAACAAGTTCAGGTGTAAGCTCATGAATTGTCTCAAACCAAGCACCACTATAGTCTCCTGTAATGTTCACTGAAACCCCCTTCCAGGTTCCTGTTCACATTTTTTAGTAACTTACGGGTGTGATTGCACTCATCATCCCCTTTTCATACCAAGCCAAGCACTGGGCAAACTCTGAGATTTACAACTAACTCAAAGAACAAGAGTCATCTACCTGGTATTCCAAAGCAAATCCTTTCTACATGGCACAGAAGTCCAAGCCAGTGGAGAGTATTTTACCAAGCCTCTCAATTTGAATTTGCATTACTAAAATGTTGAATGCCACACCTCTCATCTCCCTGTTTTCTACTTTCTTTATCCAGCAGTAAAGCAGTTGAGCTGGTGTAAAGAGAAGCAAACAACCATTACAGCAGCAGCGCTGAGCAGCAGAGTTTGCCAAAAGCTAATAGCAGACAACATCAGGTGTTACAGCCTTTATAACTAGGAGGAAGGTATGCACGGGGCAAGAATCTTCAAATTCTTGGTTCAAAAACCCCACCACCATTTGGTTTGAAACTTTCCTCTGGATTGGCATGATTTACATCCAGAAAGCAACAATGAATCCAGAAACTCAATTTAAAGAGAGAATTTCGCTTGAAAAGACAAGACCAGTAACACACACAGGAAGTATTTTATCAACACTTCTTCATAAAGCACATTGAAGTAATTAGCAGAGCAGGAAAGGTGCTGTGCATGTCACCAATGCAATCAGAAAGTTTTCCTACCCAAGAGAATGAGTAGACTTCAGCCAGACTATTTCCTCCACTTTGGCCCTTGTCTGACTAAGCCCAACGAAACATGCAAATTCAGCCAAGAGTGCTGATATTAATACCAAAGTAAGTACTAATTTGAGGGTATTAATAACACTGCAGCACCCAGCAAAGAATCTATACAAGTTACTGGAGAAAAAAATCATAGCAAGCTGCCTTCAAGAGTTTATTGATTGCACTGGAATCTCACTAAGTCTCAACACACATAGAACATAGCAAAGAGCCTTGCTCAGAAGGCATCTTCAAAGTTGAGGTAGAATTGAGCCCAGCCTTGAGAGAAAGGTGCAGCACACACCAGAACAACACAGTTGTTTCCAGAAGGGTGCTCCAGGACAGCTTCACTGCCAGTCCTGTGCCAGGATCCTCATGTATGAAATCTGGCCATGAATAAGAAATGAACCTCCTACTCTGCACTCTGGGAGTCCAAATGAGGGTCCCAACACTCAAGGTGTGCAATCTTAAAAGATAAAAACCAAAACCCCACCTATTCCTGACGCAATGCATTTTAAATTACTAAATACATTAAGATAGCAAATTCCTGCAAAAGCAACACCTTGCTGTGCAAAAGCCAGCTGTTATTTAAGTCTACTCTTGGAATTGGGGTCTTTCATGTTCTTTCTCTCAAGCGGGATATTTTGTGGTTTTTTTTTTTTTTTTTGTATTTACTTTTGGATATTTTGTGCAATTACACTTATTAGCAACCAGAGCATATTTGCTGCAAGATCAGCAGGCAATCCATGCCCTCCTCTAGACCTCCTTTTCACATCCTGAGCTGCGAGAATGGTGGCACGACCCCTTCCTGCTAGCACACGCATCTCCCCCTCTTTTCTTCTCTTCTTTTTTTTTCTCTTTTTGTCAGAGACAGCAGTTTCTTACTCTGTCAGGGTGAGTAAATCAAGCTGGATAGAATAGCAATTCAATGAAGGTTTCATGATGAGCTTATTCCTCTTCATTAGCAGCAAGTGATGTGTTTGCTAATTTTATTGCTCACGCATTAGCAAAAACACGTTTGGCTGGCATTACATTTACAATATGCTATTTGTGTATTAAAGCATTTCTTTTCAGTGGCCACAGACACCAAGATGAGGGCTTCCTATTGCTTTTCTCTATACTAAAAAGATACATATATATTGAGTTATGTAGAAAACAGGATTTTCACAGATATTCACAGACTTTACAAATTATTTTTAGACACATTGGATATGAGGAACTTGTAAACAGGATATTTAGACTCAGCAAGATGAGTGAGGAAGTTTGCTGTCCAGGAATAAAGCCGCAAAGCATACAAAAGAATTGTGTCAAAGACTGGAAATTGTTTTTGTGCTGCCAGAGACAGTTGTTACCCACAAAGTTACATAGTGCTACAAATTTGCAATGTATCAGTACTTTTATGGCATTTCTCCATATTCAACTCTACATGTTGAATTTTGTACCTCTTCCTGTTAACAGTGCCTCTGCCATTTTTAATGAGTGCTACCTACTTAAGGCATTACAAATTTTCTTTTACTTCAAAAGACTTTAACACTTAAAGAGTGATATTCCTCTACCTGCTTTTTCTTGTAGGTGGTTTGTTCAGTTTTAAACCATTAGAACTTTGAAGCATTGTTTTAAAGCCTCCAAGGCAAGGAAAATTCAAGTGAAGGCAGCAAACTTAAACTGTCCGTTAATATTCAAGGTCAAGGACTAACAATTTTTCAAACAAGGTTCCAGAGTACTTTTGATATGGCCTTTAAAAGTTTATGAGAGTTTGGCTCCCCTACTTTTTCTTTGGGGAACACTTTAAAAGAACTTATAAAACCTCCAGGATATCTGGCTGGAATGCATTACCAGTGAACTGTTCTCTCCTTTGAGGATTTGTACCACAATGGGACCCCAACAGACAGCAAACAGTAATGCAGAGTCTAAAATAAAGAATATATCTGAGAAACACAGCTCTGCTGTGAGACAAATGAAGGCTACTTTCTCTCTCAGCCTCCCAGTGCAACACAGCACACCTCATGTGACTGAAGCAACATCTGTGTTTTATCTTGAGATAGGATTCCTCATATTTTTCTGTAGAGACACTTACACACACACAGAACCCAAGTGCTGTCCAAGGCAACTTGCCCTGTATTTATTGTTCAGAATAGGAAGAGGGAAAACTTGTACATAAAATACTATTTTTAAAATTTTTCTTGGCATTTAGAATTTCATGTGTTAATTGTAATGCTATCTTTCTTTTTTTTCCCCCCAAATTCTCATTCAAAAACATAAAAAGGCATTCGTTCAGTTTTTAACATTTTAAAATCAATATGCTCAATCCAGTAATGCAATATACACTACAGCACTAGGGATCTCATTAGACATTTTCCAGAAGTCTCCATGCAGCTCTTGACTAAGTTTCATTTACTCTATAAAATACATATATATAACTACAGCTCCAAAAGTAAGAACTGTTAAACAGCACTGACTGGCATTTAATGATTTTCAAGGCTACAAAAATATCTCTTTGTACTAAACGCCTCATACGACTCAAAGTTACCATAGCTTTCTGCAGTTGCAAGACAAAACTCTCAAATCTACCAATGCTAGAGGCAAAAAAAGAAAAAAAGAAAGAAAAAAAACCCCTCAGTCAGATAAAATATCTTAAGGTCCGGCTTTTTACATGTAAAGCAGCCGCAGCAAAATTATTCACATTCTTAGCACATAGCTGACCAGGACAAGATTCCACAGAGAGGTAAACAATTCCCCCAAGAGAGCAGCTGCATCTTCTTCAGACTGGGAGCTACAGGAGGGGGAGGGAGAAATGCCCACTGAGGTCCCCAAAAGTGGTGAGAAACACGAAGAAAAGACTACTTCTGCTGGGTGATAATGCTTCACTCCACTGCTCCTTTACTGAGCTTCATGAGAACAGAGAAGTGTTGAAATAAGTAAACAAATAAATAAATAAATAAATGAAAAATAAATTGAAGCCATTTAGTAACACAGGCTTTAATTAGTGTCCTAGAAGAACACTGTAAGCAGGAATCCAAGTTCAGTTCAACACAGAGGAGTAGGGGATAAATATTAGATAGTGTTGAACAGAATGGAAAGGAACTGAAACAGCTAAGTCATCCAGCTTTGCTTTTATTGTGCAATTATTTTCAAAAGTACACATGACAGTATAAAACTACTTCTTTCTAGGTATCCACATTATCTCTGAAATTGTCCTTTTTAAAATTGTTTCTTTTTCTTTAACAGTATCTTTACTCACTTCACCTCACTGTTACTTCTGATGGCTACCAGCCAAGTGGCACACTTCAATAGTCAAGACACAGTCCTGAAGAAGCATCTTTCTCACCCTGCTCCATTTACATGCAAAAGCTGTGAGATGTATTTTGGCTTGTTGTAAGCAAAGAAATCCTCTGGGAAGATTTTCCTCAATGCCATCCCCTTTCTCAGAAACCTGCCATGAGCCATCAATGAGCCATCTACAGCAATGTAGAAAACAACCACATCACTACATTTAGCATTCAAAACTTACTATTCACATACCTGTTCCAGCTGCAAGTGTGTTGGCAGAAAACTATTTCTGTCTTGTCCCTGGCTGCCTTTCACTTCTCCCTGTGCCCAACTATCCCCTGCTTCCCTCTTGCCTGACCACACTTGCCACCAGAGCCAGCTGGGTTAGCACAGACCGGTGATCCAGCTGTTGAAGCATTTTGCCCCACGACAGCTAGGGTTAACTCCAGCAGCAGCTCAGCTGGGGCAGTAAGACCTCACCAGAAGAGCAGAGGAGGAGTAAGATAACACCGCATGGAGCAGATGGGCCTCCCTGGAGCACAGCTGGAAGGAGGAGAGCATGTGAGTGCAAGGCTGAGCTTTCTCTCGGCATTTCCCCTGATGGTGGCTGACAGCCAAGGCAGCTGCCACCACTCTCTACTTCTCTGCTGCTTTCTGTGCCTCCCCCTGTCATATCCCTCAATTGTGCTCATGCCCCTCCCATCATCCCCAAAAACTTATTTTTAACCTGGATCACTTCTCTGATCTGTCACTGCTCAGCTCCACAAACACTGTGCTGGCACAGCTCGCAAGAAGGAACTGGGGAGAAGCAAGAGGGAACATGGGTGGCTCTGGCAGCAACAACAAAAGCTGCTCTCCTGGAAACCCAGCCCAGGAGTCTCCTCTACTTCCTTCACACCAGCCTACAAACTTCCCAGGTGAAAGGAATATGCTTGTGATAGCTCAGATCATAAGGTTTGTTTTGGTTTTTTTTTTCTTTTTGCCTGTGTGCTGCGTTAAGTGCTGTATTTTGTATGTTGGTATCATACTAAGTTTAACAAGCTAATCCCTCCCTTACTTGTGCAGTTATCACCTAATATTTCAAGGCAAAACTAGGACATTTTTCAAAAATACATTTGATCATTTAAAAAGATATAGCCAAGGGGAAACAGTCTTACATGACAGGCTATAAATCAACATGTTAGACGAGTAATTTTAAACCACAGAAGAAGGAAAAAAAATCTCACTGTATCAAGCCAATAAAAACCTTCTAACTCTCCACAATATATTGGACCTATTCCACAACAACTATATTTCTTATGAAAATACAGTATTTTGAACTCTAGAGAAGTCTGAACCTCATTAAACTGAAACAAAGGAGAGAGAGGAAAACAGAGCAGAGGACATGATTCTACTCACCTTCAAAACTGAAGTCTGAGGAGGGAGTTTGAGAAGGTTCAAACAGATATATTCTCTTGAATAAGTCACTTAGTGTTGACACATTTGCTTAGTAGTTCCCAGTGATGCTGGCAGGGGATCACTATTCCTCACCTCTCTCCTTCAAGCCTTTACTCAAACTTCTAGGAGACTCTTATTTTCCAATGCTTTCAACCTATATAATTTGATAGGAGAACTGCCAATTGTTTTTCATGCTTCATTACTACTATTAAGTTCAATACTTGGCCCAGTATCATTTTGATAAATGTTCACCAATGACACAAAGCTGGGAGGAGTGGCCAACACCCCAGAGGTCTGTGCAGTCCTTCAGAAGGACTTTGACAGGTTGGAGTGAAGGGCAGAGAGGAACTGTCTGGAATTCAACAAAGGCAAATGCAGAGTTCTACACCTGGGGAGGAATAACCCCAGGCACCAGCACAGGCTGGGGGTGACCTGCTGGAAAGCAGCTCTGTGGAGAAGGACCTGGGGGTCCTGGTGGACACCAAGCTGTCCATGAGCCAGCAGTGTCCTCGTGGCCAAGAGGGCCAGTGGGATCCTGGGATGAAGAGCAGTGCCAGCAGGCAGAGGGAGGAGATCCTGCTCCTCTACTCTGTCCTGGTGAGGCACATCGGGAATGCTGTGTCCAGGTCTGGGCTCCTCAGTACAAGAAAGACACAGAGCTCCCAGACGGGGACCAGCAGAGGGTTACAAAGATGATTACGGTGGTGAAGCATCTCTCCTGAGTACAGGCTGAGGGAGCTGGGCGGTTCGGCCTCAACAAGAGGAAACAGAGGGGACCTCAACAATGTATATAAATGTATAAAGGGAGGGTGTCAAGAGGTTGGATCCAGGCTCTTCTCAGTGGTGCCAAGAAATAGGACAACAGGCAACAGGCAGAAACTGATGCACAGAAGTTCCACTTGAACATGAGGAGGAAGTACTTCACTGTGCGGGTGACTGAGCACTGGAACAGATTGCCCAGAGAGGCTGTGGAGCCTCCCTCGCTGGAGATATTCAAGGACCACCTGGACACAATCCTGTGCCACGTGCTCTAGGATGGCCCTGCTTGAGCAGGGAAGTTGAACCGGATGACCCACTGTGGTCCCATCCAATGTGACCCATTCAGCAGTTCTGTCAAATTCTTATCATCATCATTGTTATTATTAGAGCCCATACTCAGCTGCACAAATACTATTTAAAGGCAGCAGTGTTTCTTCTAAGATCTTTAAGGGTGCAAAACATTAAGAAAACAAAAAGAGACAAGCGATCACTTTCCTTCCTTGAGGAAACATATTCTTAAACTTGAGGTCTACAGCAAAACCACAATGAGCAATATTCTTTTTGAGTATTTCAGCAGCAGAATGAAAACTGGCCCATGCTTCAATGGGATAACGAGCACAACACTACACGGCATGGGAGGGAGAATTAGTAAGGCAGAGTTTTGGAAACTAAGACTCAACAATGTGCAGTAGTGCACAGGTGAATGTTTTGATTTCTGCATGAAGTAAAAATAATTCAGTTTCTCCGCACCTGTTTGACAAAGCTGCCAAAGGTAAGGACGTACGCCTGGTTAGGCAATCAAATTTCAACTTTCTAAACTTGCCCTCAGAGAACTGGGTGGAGACAGTCCTCCTACTGATTGCTAATCTGCAAGCATGTTGCCAAGTACTGTTAAATATGTCCCTGCATCAGACCACACTGTAGGTTCATGGGAAGATCTGTGTTTGTATTCTTCAAACATGCCAAGCACAAAACAAAGCTAAGCCTCCATGGTGATGATACATGGAGATGGTCCCCTGTATTTTGATGATCAGGTTCACTCTACACTGAGAGGTCATCTTAGGGTAGTTTCTACAGTTCCAGAGAAATGGTCTTTCCACAATTCCACTTGGGCTTCCAGCTGTGTGCACACTGCCTTGGACAGTGCTGTGAGATGCAGAATCACAGATGCAGTTGCTCCTGAACAGCAGTGTTCAAGCAGTGCTTCCAAGGCCACCATCTGCTTCCTGTAACAGGCATTGTAACTGTGTATTCCTCTTCTCCAAGACATCCATCAGCATTTAAAATTCTTGGCATTATGGTTAATTACTTTTAATCAAGCTCTGCAGTGTCTGCCACCACCTTCAGAGACTAACCAGAGGCCAATGACAGGCAGGCTCAGAAGTATGTGCATACATATATATATACACACACACATATATACAAAACTATGTGTGAAAACCTGAATTCAGGCATGTTTTTCCACAAATGAAATGTGTAGGATTTATGTTTCAGAACATGCAATAGCTGAGATTTTTGGAACTATCCAAAGTACTGCCTTGCAAAAGAAAACAGTAATACAGCCATAGTAGTTCCATATGTAGCCCATTACTTGAGTGACTATAATGAGTCTTATATAATATTTTTAATAGTCGGTTTTTAGCTTGCAGCTTTTCTCTGCAAAAGTTTAGAGCCAGGAAACTAGAGCAGAAGTACCCTAAACATCTGACAGCCGAAATTTTAAATAGGATCTATGTGCTAAAAGCCAAATGAGCTTTCAGTGAGTATTACAATGCTCCCATCTAAGCAATCTCTCCGCCAAGGGACTTTGCATTCTTTCCAACCTGAAGTGTATGGACTGGGCCATCCCATCAGCTGACTACTCATTTACTCCTGCCCTGAACATCAAGCCTTTTTTTCAGTCCAACCTCAAGGTGTCCTCTTGTAGAAAGTTAAATAAGAAGACAGTAAGAACGACAGAGATCTCTATGCGAACAATAAAAGCACTGAACATCATTATCCTTTCATCTTTTCTGCATTGCAGCCTTCTCACATTTCTACCCTAGAAAAATCAATCCAGCTTGTAATGTCTTCTGGGTAGAGACCTCATTTTTTACAGCAATGTTGCACCAAACAGCTTTACTCCAATGTCAGGGTGAAATGGCTTTTTATTTGATTATCACTGCAATGCAAATGTGAAATCCAAAGCGAATAGCAAAACTCTTGTTAGCCATTTACACTGGTAATACCATCCATACCACACTGAGGTTTTACCAGTTTCTAACATGCAGGTCATAAACCAAAGATCTTGTTCTGCTATGAAAGGTATGATCATTTTTTTTTGTAATGTCATTATAAATGCTTGGTAAATTCTGTGAACACTGATAGCATAATTAAGAGAGGAAAGAAGGAAAATACCAGGTAAGCTACAAATTACAAGAATATCGTGGCTGGTTATTACAACTGGTTATTCAGTCGTGCATGTAATCTGAAATCCAAGTTACCAATATTAAAGAGATTTGAACATACCTCATTTAAGGCCAAAATCTGTGCCAAACCCTAAGTCTAAGTAAATGGACTTAGCATGTGTGTGTACTGGTGAAACAGGAGGACTCTTTTATTGCTCAAAATAGGCAGCAAAACTCTGGCCCGATGAAATCACTAGGAATTTTACAGCTGATTCCAGTGAGGGCAGAAATTCAGCTCAAGAATCTTCATATTCTAGCATAGTGGGGCTGGGGGTACGATCCCAGTCTACATGCATAGTGGATCTGAAATCCCAAACACATTCCTCTTCTTTCACATTTCTTTCACAAAACTTCCTCATCTCACTGCATTCTGCACAGGGGTGCTCAGAAAACAGACAGGTTCTGAGCAGATTGTGCAGGCAAAAAGTCACTTTTTGTCTTCTGACCCAAGCAACCAACGTGGACCCCCTGTTGTTGCAGGCAGGGTCTGAGGAAGGAGGACACTGTTACTCAGTAGCTGATGAAACTAAAAGGCCTTCCCCACCCCCCTGCAGCACTTCCTGCAATGCTCCATACACTAAAAGTCATATAACACTGCAAGCTGGATCACAGCTCAGTGCATTCCACTGCACTTTGTCACGCTTCCCTGACCGATACTACGCCAAAAATTACTAGCTTTAACAGTTCTCTGGTGAATAAAAGAGCTTTTGCAACTCTGAAACAGAACTGAGTTTTTAATTCATGTTAAATCTGCTTTTCTGTTCTGAAGGAACATTTTTAACGCTGCCTGTAAATCCCCTTCTGTGCTCTTTTTACTTCTGTAGTGACTTTTGTGAAGCTAAAGGAAAAATTCAAGCTGACTAATTTTAAAAGCCTTAAAAGGATTTCTAGAATACGCCTGAAGGAAGTAAAAATATGACCTAGCAAAAGACAAAGATGAAAAAGATCCACATCACATTCATATAAATTTAGAAATACATGGCCATAAGATTCACAAGAAAGCTACCATAGACAACAAAGTCCAAAGTACAGCTGACAGCTGAGCACAATCTTGGAACAATACAGGACTGCTCCTGCAAACATCTACTCAGATACTCTTGCAATATAGAACTATGCCCTAAGAAACTTTCCTTTGTAATCTTTTATGCAAAACTCATGCCTACAGTTACCAAAACAACCTGATTGTGAGAAAACTGTAAAACAAACACGAGCACTTAACAGAATAAAATGCTCATTATGGCAATGCTTGACTCCTCTCCAAAATACCAGCATGATGCATGTGTACCCAAAAAAGGGATCCTGCCTCCCTCCAAGCCAGTTAACTTTGCTCAGCAGACCAAGAACTGTTGTCTGCTCCAGCCCATTTTTGGAACAGTGGGTTTCACTATCCAACCCCATCTCCAGGCTGACCTGGAAACATGCCTGCCCTGATTTCTCCTTGCATATGGAAACAATAAAGCTATTTTTACATGAAAAGCAAATCCTTTATTTTCTTAAAAACAAGAACAACCTTTGCAACAAGCACAGAAGCCAGGCGTTTCAAGTACAGGAGGGTGTTACCTGAAAGTACAAAAAGCAATTAAGCCCTGTGGAACAGAGCATGTGGGCAGAATGAGGGGTTAAGCACGACTTTGGACAGCAAGCAAACAAGAAACTGAAAAGAGGGTGGGAGGGAGGAATGCAAGGTAACCTGGAGCTCTTCAATTCAGTAAACTGAGAAGGTGGGGAAAGCACCTCTGCAGTGACCCCCACTAGAGCCAGGAGCAGGCACACACTGGGGGAACTCTGGTGGGAACCCCACACTGCTCCCCCTGATGCGCAGGGAGCAGCTCAGGCTCAGGCTGCTGCTTCTCCCACCCTGCAGAGTGGAAGAGAAGGGCTTTCCCAACACCTGAGCATGATCCTTTCAAGCCAGATATGCCAGTTAAAACAACCAGTTTACTATTAATGGTTGAGCTCAGCACCACCACCTTTGAGACCCAACTGCCATTGCCCCTCAAGTAAATGTCAAATATCATCTCTGCTCACACACCCAGTTCCTGCTTTTTAGCAGGAGCTTCATCCTTGTTATGCTTCCCATTGGCCCTCAGCATTGTCAGATAACACTCTCCTGTCAGAGTTTAAACTTCAACAGCAATACTTCCTCCCTCTATCCATTAGCTGCCATGATTTGTGAGTCAAAAAAAAAAAAAAAAAAAAAGAAAAGAAAAAAAGCCTCTTCTCAGACTGGGAAATCACAAAACTACTATGTGAATGTGGCAAAACAAACTAGCTCTCTGTTTAGGGGCAGGAGTTTCCCCAAATTCATAGGCTCAACAGTTTCTGTGCAAGGAGGGCTCCACTAGTTTGACTCGTGGCTTTGTCTGAAGCCAGGCAATGGTCCTGCTTCTCTAAGTTCATGGGAGAGAGGAAGAGAAGGAAGTTAATGCATGGCAGAAACTAAAACAACTGGCCTGCTCCAGCTAGATGGAGATGCTGTGCTGGTGCTACAGCTGTTGCTGTTTGCTGTGTAGGGCAGGGTGAAGACTGAGTTCATACTCCACTACACAGTGGTGAGCTTGGGAGCACAAACCCTCTGACCCAAAGCAAGAAATAGTTATTTGAAAAGAACCAAAAAATCCTGCTAGGCATGTAGCACTGCTATTTGCTCAGAATAGTGCTCCTGGAGGTGCTGAACACGTAGCAGAACACTCTGACCCTGCCAGGAATCTGGGAGAAGGCAGCTCTGCCTGCAAAGCAGAGCTGTGTCCCAGACTCTCCCTCCTGAGCAGTGGTGCTCCAGGCTCAGGGGACAGCAGATTCTCCCTGGCAGCAAATCTGAGCACCCATTTCTGCCTGAGTGAGGAGCAGGGCCTGCAACAGCAAGTTCTCAACCTCCACCAGTTTCTAACACTTTGAAATCACTGAGAAGTTCCTGCAAAAATCTGTTGCAAATGATTTTACAGTATTACAAAGTAATACTGAAAAAATACTTTTTCTAGTTACTTTCATGTGGTTAAGAGCCCTGAAGGTTCACTTCTCAGCAAACAGAGAGATGAGGGGCGGGGGGAGGCACACCAACGCAAATGAAAATTCTTGCGGTTTGCTTTCAAATTTGTTGGCACTTCCCAGTAAGGTCCTCTTGTAGCATGGGCAGCTGGCTTGCCACGTGTCCTGGCTGACACTGAGACTTTTGCCCACTTGTAGACTCCTAGGCTCCAGGTCTTCAATTTGCACTGCTGAACGATGCACCAGTAGCTTCTCTCCACTATTTGCACAATTGCAACACCACACATTTCACAGCTTTGTCATAAAACACCTTCCAGAAAGCACTCAATGGACATAGTGCTTGCATTAAAGACCATAATAAAAAGATTTTCTAAACAGAAGGGCGGGCCAACATGCAAGAAATGATCACAGGAAGGAGATGGAAGTGAGTTTCCAGCATAGCAACTGCTGAAGAAACATTCCACCCTGCTCCAGCACGCAGCCAGCAGGTTGCTACCGATGTCTGGGCAGCACAGATCACATGGGCAATCAGGGGATCATCTAAAATACAGAGATCATCTGAAATAGAATCAAACTGTGCTGCACAACCAGAAAAAACAGGCTCCACCAAGGTGTAATGCATATTGTTTGGAGCACTCATTTGGAGCCAAGACAAAACCAGCCCAATATGGAGAGAATTTATCTTGATTCAAAGATCTCTGTCTTTTGACCACAACTTTTTATATTTTTAATTGATACAACCAGATTTTTTTTTTAATGGGGATACCCCACACAAATTAATATTTCAAAGATTCCAATTACATTGATTGAATGGGATTTTATGCATCTTTATCAGGCTGACATCTGGCAGGATGATGGAATGAACACAGCAACTGTGGCAATGCTGGAAGAAAAGCATGAATGGGACAGGTGGCTGGTTTAAGCATAGCCTATGAATCCCTGCCACTGAATGGAAGAAAAGACGCAGAAATGAAAACACACAGGGTGTGCTGGCAAAGTCACATTACAGTTGCATCTATAATTCTTTAACATGTCACACCAATTTTTTTATATTTAAGACTGAAGTCTATAAAAGAGTTATTCCTTAGTAGTTTGCAATTATGAAAAAAAAAAATAAACTCATTTAGGGTATTCAGAGGCACACAGAGAAAGGCCCATAGGAGGTGTTGGATATTAGTCATTCAAACCAATGGAGCAGAAAAAGCAGTGCAATAGGACAACAGGTAAAGAAAGGAAGGTATAGACTTGAAGAGGCTGGAAGATAAGAACTGATACAGGGGGAGAACAAAACAAAACAAACAGGGAGGGAATGAAGCTGCAGATCAGCAACAGTGATCTCTAAGTTTCAGCTGACATTTGTTTTGAAATAACCCCCATCCAACAGATTCAAATAGTGGATAAAATCCAAACGTAGCCATACAAAGACTTTTACAGGAGTAATTTTACATTGCTAGCTCTCCTTCTAAAGTCAGTCTCTTTAAAGGGCAGAAACTTAACCATATTATCACCCAGTAGCAGCAGCCTTCTTTCTAACATTTTATGCATGTAAGGTGCCAGACCTTTGCAGGCTTTGGATTAAATGAGTAATTTACAAACCTTGTGTTAGAGTAATGAAGGATACAGAAAAGGAGGATAATGAAGGGTATAGAAAACAGTTGCAAAATGTTTGGTCATTCAAGCAGTATACATTTAAATCCCACCATTTTCCCAATTCCCACTGTGTTTGTATTTCTCTAAGTGCATAACTGACTGTGTGTGTCACAGTAAGTTTCACACATACACTGATAACAGTTAAAGACAAAGCAATGGCACAGGACAGAGTTATTTCCACAGACTGTCCTTGCCATGGCCATTACCTGATTCACAAAGTTACAGGTACATAGTGTTCTTCAGCTTCAGCCTTCTGAAAATTAACTGACCTAGAAATAATTTTTTTAAAGTATTTTCATATCCTCTCTCATTCTTTTTATCCTTCACCTCCCTAAGGAAATATTTTTAATTACTTGGATTCACTCAAAATGAAGAGCACAAGTTTCTCATCAGGAAAAATCCATCTCTTACACTGCAGGGAAGCAGAACATAGCCTCAAACATTAGAATATTGTTTCCTTAGACTGAAAAAGAAATCCTCAATGCAGTACCAAATCCTGTGGATTAAGTTCTTCACAAACAGCTGGCACTGTGCAGATACTGCAGTCTATATCCCAACACATATATGCACACATGCACTGCTTGTACGAAACCAAATTTCTGTGTGTCCATTTGTAACCCAGAAGTTCCTTGTGAACTGCCAGTGACTGCCCAGATGGCAGGACAAGTCCATTAGGAACAAACCAGTTTTGCTGTGCTGCAGCCATAGCTGGGAGACTCCACCCAGATCAGAACTGACAGAACCACCTCCACAGAAGCTGCCCAGTAACATAAAATCAAAAATATTCCTATCAGCAGCAGTATTTTGGGTGACATGCAGCAGATGTGTAGAGCAGGCAGACAGCAAGAGTTTGACTGACTGACTTTCACCAGGCTTTTATTAAAGCATCTTCTGGAGATGGGAAACTGGGATCCCTCTCAAGCCTGGACAACATGAGACTGCTACTGCTAGGATGAGACCACAGACCACAATGCCACAGCAACTTCAGCCTCTAATTTGGTAATCAGAAGCATTGGTAAATTTAATTTTTTCCCCCCAAAAAATTGGGAATGATAAAAACTTAGAAATAAGGGCCAGCATTTCCCACTCTAAGCCTCAGCTCCAAGCAACATAAAAACGTCAGATCTAATCTACACTCACAATTAGGTTATGAACATAAGCAGAAGGAATGAAAGAAGTTAGATGTATTTCACATGCTATACACATAACCTACCTAAGTTTAAAGCCCAAGTTAACACAAACATTTGTAGCTTTAAGTAAAAAATGATCATGTGTCTGTTCCTGCTTGATTTTACTAGTGCAAATGGCATTTATTCCAGCAGTACTTGACTGTGGAACATCTACTCTATAGCTAGAGTAGCTATAGCCACAGGCAGCTGTAATACACTCAGAATTCTTGCCAAGGTCAAAGAAAGGAAAACCTGGGTCTAACCAGCTGTTTCTTAAGAGTGATTCAAGGCAATGGTGGGGAATTAATGGACATATCCACTACATGAAAAAAACAGCAGCTGGCACCACCAAGTAAAAAGATTTGAAGGGCTCTTTCACATCTCTCTTCACCTACTTCAGACAGCACTGCATACAAGCATTTGCAAGTCAGAGACAGGCAGCACCCAAGAAGCAAAGAGTGCAAGTACTGAAGCCTGATTTATGGAAGATTAGGGGGACACATGGAAACACACATGGCACATGGACATTCTATAGGAGTTGACAACACAAGCAGCTGCCAAGCAGAATTTGAATGCTGGGCCCATGGGAGCACCAACAAGCTGTGGTCTGCTTGAGATGGGGCTACAGCAAGAAAAAACTGAGGAAAAACAAATGTAGTTGTATGTTATTTTATGTCTATTTGCCCATGCTTTAGGAAAAAGAAAATCATTTTTTAAGAAAATCACTCCACAGAAGTATGGCACACACTTGAGTATCACGTGAAAGGACTTTTTATTTTCATTGTACTGATATTTAATTAACAGCTTTAACATAAGATTTTAATAAGTTTGGTAACTACTAAAAAACATTGGTATGTTGAATTGAGTTCTAAATGCACACCTTGACCTACCCCTAAAGACAACAGCATGCAAAAGTCTTGTATCAAGTCCTTCCGCTGAATCTCTAAGTTTAAAAGTGCCATTCAATTTCTTTAAGAAAGAAAAGAACCGCCACAGACCAGCAAAAACCACCCCACATTCCCCTTCCAATGCAGAGATGCTATTTTTCAGTCTCAGTATAAAATATAAAATCACATTGGTTCCTATCAGATACTAAAGCTGAAAGAGCAGCAGAGATTTAGGCTGAGAACAACATGAAAAATGCAAAAGGAACTGTTACACCCTACTACTATTGTGATATCAGCTTCCTGTTAGAATAATAATGGCAATCTTCACCTTTGGTCACAAGGGCTTTTTATTCAGAGACTGAAGTAAATGCTTATGCAGATTTTTTAGTGACTGTGAAGAAGTCATTTCCTTTCTCACACAAAAAAAAAAAAAATTAAAATCCATAGCTCAAAATTCTACTGGCAATTAAATTTTAATAAATACAGTTTAAGTATCCAGTGCAAGTTAATCCAGTACCCTGTTATAGCAAGATACAATTTTATATTTTTACATTAACTCCCAAGCTTCTAGAATGTTTATCTCATATGAGGAATAGGAAAGTTTAAGATAACTCAAGATTCACATTTATCTACAGCTGAAGTCTAGCATCTGATTCCTGTCATTTCAAACACAATCCTACTACCACGATGTAATTTATTCTACAGTTTGATAAAGAAGAAAAAAGACTAACAAGAATTAAGGGCAGAGTTTAAAATATTCTTCTTGAGTGCAATATAACTGCCCAGCTGCCAAATCTTGTCATGCAAAGGAGAACACACCATCATTTACAACTGTTAATAAATATTTCCACCACCACAAAAACTCAAGGGAAAATACTTTTCTCCCTTCTGCAGGACAAGCATATTCCAAGCCATGCTCATACAGAACAACACCAAGAGCACCTTCTCAAATACATTGTGGGAGCTGTGTCCTGACACAGAGAATCTAAGTATGCTCACTAAGGCAGTACCATCAAGAAGTGACAGAAACATTGGAAGATTGGAGACAAGAGAAAGGGCTTAGGAGAGAAAGGTGTCAGAAGCTATCAGCTGAAGAGCAATCTCCACCTCCTGCTTTCAGCCCCTGGAAAGCTATGACTCACTTTTTTTCTGAAGAACTCAAATGACTTAGGTTGCTAACCTCAGGCATATTAGTGGGGAAACACATTCCGTTACATGCTTTGATGGAAGAACACTGCATTACACTGGAAATCTCTCAGAAAGACTGAAAAAGGGAGGTTAGAAAGAAAAAAGTGTAGGAAAAGGTTATGAAACAAGCCCTTAATACACCTAGTAAAGAGAAGGCAGAGTGAACAACTTACTTTGAAATGGTGGATGCAAACGGAACACCCAAGAGACTGCTGGCCTGAATTATCAGATCTATTTCAGTTGCTATAATAAAACCCTTCTCCTGCATTCAGCAGTGAGTGCCCTCATTTGAACATCCCTTTTTTCCTCCCTGTAACATAAAATACTTCTACAAGCAGCACAGCTTGTAATGACTTGCACCACATTAGCTCAGCTGGTGAGAGCATGGTGCTAACAACACCAAAGGCACAGGTTAGATCCCTGTATGGGCTACTCACTTAAGGGCTGGACTTGATGATCCCTGTGGATTCCTTCCAATCCAAAAATATTCTGTGATCCTCACCTTTAAAGTATGTCCCACAGAATAACCCAGGCAATCTTGTAACAGCTCAGTCATTTTTCATTAACCAAACAATCTGGACTGAAAACATCCAGAAGATGACTAAGATGTTCATCCTTGAGGTTTTTGGTAAATAGCTGGGCAGGCAAAACTCCTAACACAGGTAAAGTTTACTCAAGCAAACACAAAGTTTTGTTACAGGACAGGCCAGTGTTATGAAATTAGTTCTCTTACTTGCTATTACAATTTTTGCTGTCCTTCATCTTGAAGGCAAGCTGTCTCTTTAGACATGTCCTCTTAACAAATACATCACAACAGATATTTTACTACAGCAAAGCTTCAGCAAGTCTGTTATCAAAACAAAACTCTACACTGTATCTGCTTCCTGTCATCACTCCAACATTATGGTGAAAAGTCCTAGTGCTCAGTAACACACTTCTTGATGGCACATGGATCATAGGTGGACAAGCATGACCTATACAGAACAGGAAGAACAGAATACTAGTTTTACATGCTAAATGCAAAAAAAAAAAAAAAGGACCTTTTGCCGAAACTCTATTTGGCAGAACAGAATTTCCCTCGCTTAAAGAACTGCAAATATTTGTTCAAATTGAGAGAAATACTTTATCCCCCATTTTCAAAACCTGAAACCAATCAGCATTCCCAAATCAGGGTAGAATCTCTGCCAAACGGGTTCAATAAAAAGAAGGCAAGCCATGATGAAGAGACTGAAAGAATCCTGGAATGCAACGAGGAATTTAAGGAAAAAAAAAAAAAAGAAAGCAACCAAAACCCCCACCCCACTTCTACAAACTGAATCTCATTAATTCAGCATAACACTGATGACAAAGTAGTCAATTTGATATTCTTACACACATTATTACACCATTCCATTTTATTGAAAGACACTACAATTAGTGGAAAGATCTTGCCCTTCAAAATACTCTGATATTGGCACGAGGAGGGCACATGTTTTACTCCAAATATTTATAAAAGCCTCTGGAGAAAATGAAGCATAAGAACTTCCCCACTTCACATATTCATAGCTGTACAGCAGATAGCATGTTACTGGCAGTATGTAGCCTGTAAAAAATCCTAAAACGTGATTTTTTCTTAAAAATAGCTGCCCAAACAAACCATGTCTAGAAATCTTCGCCCAGAAAAGGCACCCTTTGCTCAAAGGAAAGTTTGCTTGAGGGGAAGAAAAAAAAAGCCCACAAAAGTGACAAGTGTGTAACATTCCACAGTTCATCTAGAACTGCTGCAGCCCACTCTAAATTACAATGTCAGTGGCTGTTTATGCTCTAAGGAAGTACAGTAAGTACAGTACAGCCCATTCAGGTTGTTGGAATGCCACTGATCATACACTCAATTGCATCTATTCATTAGAAACACTCAGTCCACAACAGCAGCTGCTTTTACCACCACACCCCAAACACCACCCAGTTGCCCCAGGTTTACCAGCCCACAGGGCAGATACCCCACACTCTTGTCCCCCTACAGTGACTGCAAGTTATCCTTCCAAGCCCAAGGACTTCTATTTACTAAAGAATGGCATATTAGGTGTGCTTTTGGTTTCAAGCTTTTACAAAGGAAAAGGTCTGGTCTTTTACAGTCATGCTCTGTGAGTTTCAAAACTATTTAGGCTGCACTAATTATTTTTGATTGAAACTCACTAAGTAATTACTGTTGAAAAGATGACTTAAACAAACAACAGACAAGTTGCTCCATTTGTTTCAGAAAAACAATGACTAATTATGTGTGTTATTTTGGTTTCTATCTCCTAAAAACAAGAAATTATGTAATCGTGGCTTCTTTCAGGTGAACAGTGAAGTCCCCATTAGGTTTAGGGGATGAGATTTCACTATAAAACCAAAAACTACACAATGGCTGAAAAATAGAAATCTTTCTGGAAGAAAACAGGTCAACAAAAACACTGGCAACTTCCTAACCAATTAAAAAAAAAAGTCTGTTTTCCTATGTAACACCTATGCTGACTGCAACCGAAAGACATGAGAATTTGATATTTACTTCATGAATTACACTGCATTTCATATACTTGTTAAGTCCATCAAGTGGTTTATAATGAACCTCCTGGCTGTGTGGGACTTCACAGAACAAGAGTAAAGTAATAAAATGTTATGTTTCATTTTTATTTAATAAAACTAATTTCTATTTAATCTTAAAACTTAAGAGTCACTTTAGGCAGAACAGGGAGGTACAAACCCCAGTAAGCAACATCTCTAGTAGGATGTAAAATGGTCATTTTTAAAATCTATCCATGCTACAGATATGTGGAGCTAGTAAGAGCATTAAATAGAAGTAACCTTTTTCTAGCCTCTAAAATTATTTTCCTTTTTAATTGTCACTACTTCTCTTCACCCTTCCAAAAGCCAAAATTGTGACTTAATAAACAGACTGAAGAAGAATCCTGATCCTTGCATGGTGTTCACCACATTTCCCACAAGGTTAGTGTTAATATTCAGTGCTCCATCCAGGACACCAAAAATCATCAGCTCAAACCCAGCTGGAAAATGGAGTTCCAATCAGATCAGAGTGTTATAGCCCTCTACTCCTTCTTCACAGCCTCCTAGAATGCTCATGAACAGAGCTTATGACAAACTGCCAGACACTTCAGGATGCTTGCAGCACCTGTACAGCTGATTTGTGTACCATGAAGCAGGATCAGGAGGAGTAAAATGTTGTATTCTGCAGGCTTGCTCTAGTGGAAGGCTCAAGTAGAACATTAGCTGTTCATGGACTGAAATCCTTAACCTCAAAACAGCTTCTCATGGCTTTTGAAAGGGGAAGGTTGGTTGTGGGCTTCAATGCCCATTTACCAACCTCACACAAGCACTGGGTTCAGAGGTAAATAAAAACATCCCCAAAGAAACTGAAGCTGCCTTCACTTCTCTGGTAAATCAGAGATCTGTGGCTGCCCACAGGACTACAGAAGATGTCCATGTGGCAGGCATTCAAAGGCTGTGATTCACAAGCAGGGACAGAGCAGCTTGGGATCACTGATTTAAAACACATCATGATACGAAAGAGTTCAGCGTCTGATTCAGAACAGCTCAGGCACCAGGGGGAAGAGAAGAATCTAGAGGCAGCAATCAGGTCTGTCACCCTACACTATGCCATCTCCAAGGTCAGATAACATTCACATCATCTCAAGAAGCTCCACTCATTCATACCCTCCAGGACAGTGAATCTTTATGTGGTCTGGACTCACCCCAGGAAACTCAGCACTTTTATTCACAGGATTCCAGTCTTGAAACCTTTATTTGGACCTTACCCAAATGTGACCCTGGTTAAGCATAGACCTGAGTGCCAAACACACCTAAAGAATAGGCCCAATAATGCCATTGCCAGGCAACAAGTCATAGCTAGGGAGAAACAACAAATGGGAGGATGGAAGAATCATGGTCAATGAGGAGGGGCAAAAAAAAGCCCAACCAAAAATGTGAGCAAAATTTAAGGAGCAAAAATCTCCACATCAGAGTCAGAACTGAGTTCAATGCTCTAGAAGCAGCAATACCATTGTATGAACATTGAAGTCAAAATAGCTGAATATATAAAAAAAATTACACACATACTTCATTACACTGCTTTGAATACCAAGACATTTTAACAGGTGTTCAGGTATTTCTGGTTTATACATTGGCTTAACATTTCTGTGCTGTAGTGTGCTCAAAGTACTTTCCAAGATTTCAGCCCAACAAGCCAAGTTCTATGTGTGAACGATTTGTCCCTGTAACCTACCAAATGTGCATTTCCAATCCAGAATCCAGCTGTGCTCATTTAACCTCGGCTCATATGAACAGGGAGTGTTCCCATCCTAAACAGCTAGGGAAATTTAGAGGCTAGAGTTCTAAAAAACACTGTTTTCGTGATGTACTAGAGATCAGAGAAAATCTTTAGTTCCTCCAGTTAAATAATTCAGTACAGAATCTTGGTACACTGGACTAGGAAGTGTTTAGTTCTTCTGCAGCACTTCTTATTAGATATGCAATCTACTCTAGCTCTGATTATCTTGTGTAACATAAACTCTTTGGCATAGAAACAGCACTAATTAATATTTATATGGCTCCAGGGAAATGCATACTCTTATACTGTTTATAATAATGCTTGATGTTAGTTTTGTTATACAGAATCAGAGTATAGTCTAGGAGAGTAAACAGACTCACATTCTGCCATTAGTGAATGGGGGCTAAGTTTTGAAATCAAGGAGATGCTGCTGAATGCACTTTGGTTTTAAATCTCTCCAATTTGTATCAAGGACTATAAATGGAAATGTTTCAGCTTGTCAATAACTTCTATTCAATCATACAGGGGAAAAAGTGCTCCTACAACACTCAGAATCTGAACCCAAACCAGCATTTTTTCTCTAAAAAGCCAAATTTTGAACTACTCCTGGACAGGGGTGAAAGTTGACACCGACAATGGAAGCGCAAGCAAGATGAATGCAGCTCAACACAAAAAGAATGTGTTCAATGCGAAAAGTCTTTGAATTAAGAATATATTCTAGCATCAATCCCAGGATGACAAAAATAAAAAGCATCTCTACACCAAGTCTTTGATCTGAGCAGGGCTACCACCTCCTAATAGAAGCAGAGAAAGCAAAGAAAAGGTGTGGACAGAATCACTGCAGTCAGCTGAACATCTATCCAAGCCCTCCTGCTTCTGGCCAGCAGCAAGTGAGAGTCTTCAAATACCAGATATTGTGTCTATAATTTCTTACAGTTTTTTCTGACAGTGAGCTGGGCTTAGATGTGCTAGACAAAATTGCACCCTATTACTCACAACTAAGGCTTCTTACTAAGCATTGCAGGGAAAATGAAGAAACAAAAAAGAAAAAAGAAGAAAAGAAAGCTAATAAAAAAGACAAGCTACCTTTTTCAGTCTCATTTATCAACTGGGGAAACCATAGAATAATCATAGAAGAATCCTAGAGGTGACCATGACTGTCTTTAACATAAACAAACCCCACACTAGTCACATCTGTCCCCAGTAAGTCCATCTATTCTGTTGCTCATAGAGAAATATGACTGCCAGAAGAATCAGTGCATTTCCATGATTTTGACAGCCACCATCAAAATCCTTTCTTCAGCCCAGAGTATGAACTTGTTTTGACAGCAGTGCCAATCCTCCCTCCCAGTTCACACGTACCTGATCACAACCTGCATTCACCAGCTCCTGGAGCATCTGCCTGTTGACTTCCACGGCTGCTGAGGTGCTGGACTCATTAGCAAAGGGCAGCAGGGAATATCTGATTTCTCGCAGAGCTTTCTGATATGGTCCAAACTTGGGCGTTTGTCTCATCTGCTGCTGCCTTGCAGCATCCTTCCCTATTAAAATCTTAGGGTCCAGAGAAGTTTCACTGCCTGCTCCAATAGGCAGTCCCTGACCTGAAGATTTGGATGGCTGCTTTAAACCTTCTCGAATCTCTTGCAACCTTTGTCTGCTGTTTCCAGAATACGTCGTAGCAGGAAAAGTCTTTGGCCTCATTGTTGATCCAGTTTTCTCTGAGCATAAATACAGCTTTATTCTTTGTTTCTTTTAAATTATTTCAAAAAGTGTCACTTGATGGTATCAATTTCTTGTAAACATAATCCTTCACAAAGAAGAAAAGGCAAAACTCTCTCAAGAGATTTCTGCCAATGTTTTACTTCTGCTCACAATCTTCACATTTCCTATGGAAAATGATAATCTGTGGAATCATCATTTTGCAGACTGACAGTGACTGAAAAAAAAAACCCAGAAAGTACATTCAGTTAAGAAGATATTGTAAATGCCTCTGAAGGGACAGCATGACAATTAATCAAGTGAAAATGAATCAGTTGAACCTCTTAAGCTGTCACAGTTGGATACCCTTTAATGATTTTCACTTTATCTGTTTTCAGCAGTATTCTAGAACATTTTCTCAACATTAATAAATAACTCATTTTTCTTGTAAGTCTAATCTTCAAAATAAATTAAAATAAAACTCCTAAAAACCAAGGCTTAAAAAAATTATTTAAGAATTTTACAGTACCTAATTGTGACAAGTTTCCTATCCAATTGCATAACTGAATTCTGGACAAGCCTATCCTATTTCATAAATAGGGAAGAGTACGCTTATGAAATGTTTTTCCCCCACTTAAGATTTTGTTTGTTTTACACTAGCTGAGCACAGTTTCAGAAGTTTATGAAAAAGATTTATAATGGAAATATTGATGACTCTAACCATAGCAACTTCTAGTATTTTAATAACAAGGCAAATAACAGAAAGACAAGATATTTTGCCTTTCCACGTGAATAACTTAGCAAAGTCCGAAGGTAGCAGTGCTCACCAGAACTGCAAGGAAGAGGGGAGGAAAACAAAGAAGAGAGGAAAGGGTATATTGATATTTCATTAGCTGTGCCTTATAGGAAAGAAAGGGAAAAGATGGGTAAATGGAGCTACACAGTAAGAGCAGAAGATGAAGAACCAGATCATGCAGCATCCCAACACAGAAAAAGAAGACTTTGAGACAGCTTTATGTTCTCTGCTGCACGTCAGCTCTTCTGCAGAGAACACCTATGCAGCACAGCTGAGCAACTGTAAAACTTGTGATCTCCATGCAGCAGAGGTTACAACAAGAACCCTGCCTTAAGTAAATCTTTAAGCATCACCATAACACAATCATGGAATAATGGTGCATTTGGAACAGGATTAAAAGACAGCCTCATCAGAAATGCAACCTTGCTATTGATGCTGGTTATGCAAGTTGGCTTCTGCTGCTGCCGTTTGCACTTGCAAAGTGACTCCTGAATGGTGCTCCAGCCACCTTGCTGGTGAGGGAAGAATTCCATTCAGTTGTTTCCAAATTGCAAATACAGAGGATGGTAACACACTGTATGTTTCTTCCAGTACCCAGAAGTCAATTGGATTTTTTTTAAAAGTGCTTCACTTTTGATCCTAGGACATTTATCACTGAAAAGGATTTCTCAGGGAAGTACTGTTCTTTATTTTCCTATGCTCATACTAAAAATTCTTTTTGTTGTGATAGCTGTAGCACTTCCCAAAACCCAACCATTTCCATGCATTACCATCACTTCTCACTGCCAAGCAAACAGCTTACTGCTGTGAAGCCCAACAGAATCAGGACACATACACCTCTGAAGCCCACCATGACTTCCTCATCAGGACAGAGTCCACTTCGAGCTTTCCTCTACCAAGGTCTCAAATGCAACACTGCAGTCAGACCCCAGACTCTTCTATGATGGTTCCCCAGACTGAAATGCAGGAGCACAGATTAATCGCTTGAGATTAACCCAAGTCAACCTTTTTCTGTTAGGATTTAAATGCTCCATTAACTAAAAAACACCCATAATGTGTTTGAGGTCTTGAGCTCCTCCATTCTCCACTCTCTCCATGAACACCCTGCAAAGCTAACTCACAGAGAAGTGACAGCAACATTTGCCAATTGTTTTAAGGGAAGTGCTAAAGCTGTTCACCCAGATATTTATGTTCCCACAAACCAGCTATTGGTCAGTAACAGTTCAAGCTTTCATTGTCTCAAGTGAAGACAAAAGCAACTGCAGGATCTCAAAAAGAAATTTTTTTCTACTTGGACAGAATATAGCAAAAGATAACACACAGGCTTGGTAAAAAATAAAACACAATAGTATTGCAGCTTTCTTTGGATTACATCATAACTAGCTAGTGTTTAGAAGATACAGAGCAATTAATTGGTTGATAATTTTCTTTCTTTTCCTGACAGCAGCAGGCACCATATGGCTTGGTTTAGGCATCTGGGTTGTTCTTCCTTTTCAGTCCCTGTGCCAGTCCTCAGGCCTGGGACATGCTGGGAGAGCTTGCAAGCCCCCCACCTTTTTGCAGCAAAAGACTGCTTTCCCACTTACACACATGCTTCACATAAAGAACTTCTGTGACCTTTAGCCTCAGCTCGAGTCTAATGATGCTGGGTCAAGCCAGCTGGCAACTTCCTCAGCTTACATTTACAACACTGCTTAAAGCAGAAACCATCCATACTGTCGTTCAGGCAGTATGGATGAGAGCAGCAACAGCACTAAGTATTGGAGCTAACTGCAAACCTGTTTCATATTTTGCAGGGGTTTTTTTTAAACTAAATATGTAAGATAAGCAAAAAAAAAAAAGGAACATTAAATATTACAGATGATTTACAAGGAAAGACAAGCTGCTGGCTTTTTTCATATCTTCCTGTGATTTGCATTTTTCAGAAAAAAAACCCCATAAAGTGGTTGTATGCTTTAAAAGGTATGTAATGTGTCTCATTCTTTCTAAGCATTTCTAACTGTACATCTGGATTTGGATAATTTCAAATCCTTCTAATCTGCACCCTGCCTGTAGCATGGATGTAACGACAGCCTTCCTGCCATCAGAAGAAATTATTTTTGAGTTGTTAGCCATTCTGACTGAACAGTCCTAAGGTCTTTTCCAAAATGTTACATGTTCTGTACTAATTAGAAGCTTGTCCATTATCCTTCAAGATAATGGACACTTCAAGCAGGTGCAACATTAATTACATCAAGTTAAACAATTTTTGAGTAACTGATTCTTTTGTTTCATTTGAGAAATACCAATAGCTACTCTGTCAGCAACCAAACAATTGATCAATGACACACTGAAATTATATGTTGATGTCTGTTTTCCCAGCAGCAACATCTCTTCACTCTCCTGTTTCTTCATTCACCAACAGGCTGCAGTGACTCTGTGAAGCTGGGACACAGGCAAGAAACTAAAGCTCACCCAAGCTGGTGAGATGTTTCCCTGCAACTGTGCAGGCACTGGAGTGAGCTGAACTTGAAATTGCTGCAGTGTAGGAAGGAGTAAAGTTTTAAGAAACTGCTACAACTTCCTTGCCTCTCTCAATTTACAAGTATGTCTTTGAGGGCTTTTTTAGAACACCAATTCAAGGAAGCGGGGACTGTTCAGCTCTTATTGGAGGTCTACAATAAATGGCGGGGGAAGTGTTTCAGGAATTTCATTATTATACAAACCGTGTTTCTCTTTATAAGTGGGCACATCGTGGAAGTGAAGAAAAGTGGAAAGGGAATTTTCCCTAAAACGATTCCACTTCTCCTGCTAACAGTACTATCCAAAAGTGACTCTGTGCCCGTGTCCCACTGCCAGCCACAAGCAGCGGCCCAACGCAGGGTTCTGGGGAACAGCTCACCTTCCTTCAGCAGCCCGGCAGTGCCTGACCGCAAAGCCCGGACACTCCAAACGAGCCCTTTCTGCGTCATTTGGGCGAGTGCCTTTCCCGAGGAAAGGGCTATTTCAACACGCACTCCGCTCACGAGGCAGCGGAGAGGGTGGCGAGCTGCTGGTTTTTGGCAGTGACCTTCAGCTGACTGGGAACCGCGGGCCCCGCCGCAGCCACACGGGACCCCGCGGGCCCTGCCTGCCCCCGGCCGCTGCCCGGGGCCCTCGCTCCCTGCGGCACCGAGCCCGCGGGGTCTGCCCCGCCGGATCGCCCCCACCCCGTGCCGCCGGGAGCCCCTTCTCCCCCCACTCCTTTCGTGGGCAGAAAGCTCCCAAAATAAACTCCGGCCATTTATTAGCAGCTCCGGCCAGCTGGGGCAGAGGCCTCGGGCAGGCGGACCCCCACCCCGCTCCGCCGGAGCTGCGCTGCGCTGTCACACGAGTGTCCGGAAAATGTCGGAGGGTGCGGGCAGGGCGCCCGGGCGGCCCCCACGGGGGGACTCGCACACGGGACGCTCGCTCTGCCTTCGAGAACCGACCCGGCTCCGCTCGCCCGCACCCCTCGATTCCCCACAGGACTTTCCCTTCCGCGCAGAGCAGTTTTGGGGGATGGGGAGCGCTCCCACCCGGAGCTGAGGGGGAGCCCGCGCCGCCCGCACCCGCTCCGCTCACCTCCCCGGGGTGCCCGGCGCCGCCGCTCGCCCTCCGCGGGTCGGCACGGCGCGGCTCAGCAGCGGCGGCGGCCGCGGCGGCGCGGGCCGCTCTCCATCTTCCCCCTTGGCCGTCCCGGGCGCCGAGTGCGGGGCGCAGTCGGGACATTCGCTACATTGTTGGCATTCCATTCGCGCCACGTGACCCCGCGGCGCCCGCGTCATTCCACTCCCCTCCCGGCGCATTCCAGCGGGGGGAGGGGCTTCCAGGGCGGGAAGGGCCGGGAAGGGCTGGCGCGCCCTCAGGGACCGGGTTGGCGGGGGCCGCTGCCCCCCGCCCGCCGGCCCTCTCGGGGCGCCCGTCCGTCGTGTACAGGCAGGAGTGACACTTCTTCCCCTCACAAAACACACTCAGCGTCACAGCAACTCCTCGCTGGGTCCTGGCGGGAGAGGGTGGCACTGCCTCCACTTGTTGAGGCGAAATGAGCCGGGATACAACCATGGAATAGCTTGGGTAGGAAGGGACCTTAAAAGGCCATCAAGTTTCAACCCCCTGTCCATGGAGGGCACCTTCCACTAACCCAGGTTGCTTAGAGCCCCATCCAACCTAGCCTCGGACACTTCCAGGGATGAGGCATCCACAGCTTCCCTGGGAAGGATAGGTGGGTTGGAAGTGCTCTTCCCCATGCACCAAACTCACTTAGATTGAAAGGTCTGTGCTGATAACCATTATTCCTACCAGTTTCCATGCTGGACTAACCAGGCACACAAAGTTGCAGCATTTCCAATGCCTACTTGGGGTTTTCTTTTAATTCCTAGTTTGCTTTGGGTGTTTTTTTTTTCTTTTTGTTTGTTTGTTTGTTTGTTTTGAGGGGGAGTTACTTGTTTTTTCATGTTGTTTCATAATGGTGAGGAGACGAGGGAGCTATGAGGTATCAGAGGACAGACAGGGAATTCACATCTGGAACGAAAATGCAGAACCAAGCTGCAAAGAATATTTGGATGCAAAGTTCATATTTGACCTTATTATGGATGGCAGTACCTGGAACCAGATTCATAGACTCACTAAGACTGGAAAAGATCTCTGAGATCATCGAGTCCAACCATTAACCCAGCACCGACCGCAAAATCACATCCCCAAATGCCACATCCATGTACCTTTTGAACACTTCCAGGAGTAGTGACCACTTCCCTGGACAGCCTATTCCAATGCCCAACCACCCTTTCAGAGAATATCTTTTTCCTAAGATGCAATCTAAACCTCCCCTGGCACTACTTGAGGGCATTTCCACTTGTCCTGCTGCTTGTTACCTGGGAGAAGAGACAGACCCCCAGCTCACTGAACCTCATTTCATGTAATATTACAAAGTGATAATGTCCACCTATGAACCTGTTTTTCATGAAAGCAGGAATAATATAATTTTAGATATCTCTGTGATTTTTAATAAAGACAATTGACAATGAGAATAATGAAATAATCCCCCTGCTCCCAAATACAGTAATGTTCAGATCTGGGAGGCTGGCTCTGACCCCTCAGCGTGACAGATACGCATGCTAGTCATAACCAGGGGGTATTCATACAGAGTAAAAACCATAAGAAAACAAAACTTTTTTATATATAGGCATATATCTTTAGATCATTAACATGGAAGAAGCCTGCAGTCCTGAAATTCTTCAAAATTCTTAAAATCCTGTTGCACAGCTGAGAGGTGCTCATTGTAGGGTTGCTGTGTTTGGCAGGGAAAACGTCAGTCTTGCAAACTGTTAAGACACATTTAATCATGCGACGAGCCCCAGTGTCTTCCACTGGACTGCAAGCACGTACAAAGAGGAGTCTGTGCATAACTGTCTTTCCAGGATGGGAGCTATATTTACAGCCTTTTCCAAGCCAGGGAGACTATTTTTGTAAGTAATATACTCATGGGCAGTCCTATCTCAGGACATTTCTCTGAGCTTGTTTATTGGAATTTTTTTTCAATGTCTTCCATGCAAAACTGTCAATAGTGCCTATGCATGAATAATGCTTCTAAAAAATAGTGCTTATAAAAGTGCTGGTTTGGGAAGATAATAGAATGCTGCATTTCATGAGAAAAATGCAGCCTGGTGCATAGAAATTGTTTAGCATCTCATCTGAAGGTATTCAGTTACTGTATATAAATTGCTGTCAGAATTTCAATAGTGCCATTGACTGGAATATATTGTCAGGCAGGGTCGGGGGGGAAAGACTAAGCCTCTCACTCTGGAAAGCTAAAGATAAAGAAATCCATTAGGTTCAGACCAGATTCCAGTGTTGGCAGAATATAGCAGGAAAATGTGGGTCATTTGCAATCTTCAAATACCTGCAAAACTGAAGTAAATTTTAAATGATATGACAGATGCAGTACGGCTTCATTTTCTGAATTACTGCTGTGCTTATCCGATGAAGCATAGCAACGCGATTGCCCAAACCAGACATTGCTCAATGGTTTGAGACCTTTTCCCAACAAAGTTCAGGCTGGTTTAAAGGAACAGCATCAAGATAAAAATTGCTTACTCTGTGCTATAATACTCTTTTGTAAGATTTGCTTGTTAACTGCTTTCTTAAATCTAAGTAAAACAGATCTTTTAATTTACTTTTCTCCTTTGGAATTGTTTGTTTTCCTATTGCATTTGGATCCATCTGGGAATGAGACTCAGCTGCACTATTTTGCTTCCTGGTTCCAGCCAGCTGTGCTTTCTGAATTTCATGTATCTGCACAGAGCTCCTGGGATAGAATTCTCACCTGAGAACAGCAAGTACAGGTGAGATGGGTTGCATCCGTCCTCTAGAAAGTGCCCACATTCAGCTACTGCACCACAGATGTAGATACTCTGTAGACTGTTTCTGCTTTTACCCTTTTAGAAACCCAAACTAATGGAAATCATGTTCCTCAGAAATATGAGGGAAATTGAAGTCAGCTAGGTTGATACAACAACTTGGTTAAAACATTATTTGATCTTTGCAGGTTTTTGGAGATCACCGTGAGAGTAATCTCTTTGGAAATTACTGTCAAGTCTTTCTTCCCAGCCATCTTCTCCCCAGTAAGGCATCTCCAGAAGGAAAGATGCTCCATAAAAAGAAAAATACTGTCTGGGCTGTGCTGAGCAGCAAGTCTGTTCCCAGACTAGACTATGAGATACTAATCGACCATGAGTAAGGGTTATTGTATTTATTCATGGCTCTGCTTCAGGGAGTGATGCTGCTGGGTCTGTGGTGATTACAGCACTCACCTGCTGACTTGCCTGAGCAGCTATCTTGCTGTGTGGGCAAGTGGGAAGGACCACAGATCCACTATTTCACATTCTTTCTCCTTCCACCCACCTGCAACAACGAGGGAGGTGGGAGCTCCATGCCGCTCCATCCTGACATCTGATGCTGTGTGTTGCCTCATCCCCTCCTTGTACTCTTGTTTCACTGTTTGCTGGGCCACAGTGTCTCTTTCTAAACTATTGTATTTGGAACCAATTAGCAAATCATAGTGCTAAAAATACTCCTAACAACCAAGTAATTAGGATGTGGGTGGATGAACTTTTTCTTTACACAGTACAAATTGCCAATAAAAGCTTGAACCCGTTCAGAGAACTTGATAATATTCCTAAAGCAGGAATATTATCAATAATACCTAGTTCTCTGCTAGTTTTTTTCAAAAAGAGGGACACACACATGTGAAATAATAGTGAACACGTGAACACGTGTGTATGAGCATACATACACAAGGAATTTGCTGACAATGGCATCCTGTTTAGAACAACAGTGACATGTTTAGAACAAACCAGTGTGATGTAACATGAATCATGAGCAAGGAAAAAGGACTTTACAATGTCACTGAAATTTTCATGTTTCAACACATTGATTTTCTTTGCAGAATGATACTGGAGAATCATTATTCTCAAATCACCAATGTAAAAACAGTTTGAAACAGCAGTTCTGGGTTCTTCCAGCACAGTACAGACAATACAGCCTATATGTGAATATAATATACATGTTTAACCCTGATGCAAAATTGCATTTCTGGTGGTCAAAATTAGGCTCAGTGCTTCAATAATTGAGTAGGTTAAAAAAATAAACTATAACCAAATTCTAAGTATGGTTTAGGTATGCTTTTTTTCCCCCCTTAAGAGTATGCCTACTCGATGTATCACAGCACTCTTTTGGAGTGGCAAAGATGCAGTGAATGTGAGACCGGTACTTCAGAAATTAATTTTATTTCAGCACAAAGTAGTGAAATTGGACAAATCTAACTGTGAAACTGTCTCAGCTTGCACACAGACTGGTTAACTGGGTAAGGCATTCAGGATGCTCAGACTGCCTTTACAGCACTCACAGGTTCAAAAGGTTCAAAACTCTGAATTTCACAAGGACCCACGTTCCTATGTACTCTGCTCCCAGCCCCAGACTTTGTATCAATTATTGACTGCAGCTGGAGCCCAGCAGAGCCCAAGAGGAATGTCGGGACTTTGTGTGGAATTTCACCAGTGTGAGCCAGTTGTGCTCTCCATTTGGAACTGAATTGCCGAGCAGTTGCACCCTCCATTTGGAATTGAATTGCTGAAGTGTTCAAGTCTCTGCAATCAACTTGATGGCATCACTTTATTCAGATGCAGTGCAGATTGCTTTTGAACAACACTGCCACCCAATTCAGAAATTTTGTAAGCTTTTAGGCTGTGCCCTTCTGATCCTGGAGAAAAAGAGAAGGGTAATGCAGGACATGTGAAGCCCTGGTAACAGGTCTGGGCATCCAGCAACCATCAGTCTAGCCTGCAATTATCTTTTCATCGAAGGCCTGGCACAGCAGCATCTCCCAGCATAACAATACCCCCACCACAGCTTTGTCCTTCCTGCCACATGCTCTGAATGATTCACACTCTGGACAGAAGGAAAAGGTGTGGGAGGAACACATGCGTATTCAAAGCCCTTGGCTTGCTGCAGAAAATGAGGGACTGCTGAGGAAAAGGGTAGTTTCCCAAAATGTCTGTGTGGGGGGAAAAAAAATAAAGGAGTTGTGGGGAACCCTTATCCTGAGGGAACAAATGAGGCACTTTTGAATTTCCAGAGCAACTGGTACAGAGGTAAGGATTTGGGACTAGGATACTCCTAACAGAGCACAGCATGCAAAGGCAGCACCAGAGCACATGGGGAGGAATGAGCCTGTGGAATGCCCCATGCCCCATGCCCAAACACATACACACACCCACCAATGAAAGGGCATTTTGCAGCTGTAAGGAACTATCCAAAGCTTCAGAAGGTTGATACACCACTGAAATGTTTCATGTTGATCTGAGTGAGGGGGTGGTAGCCAGGTCCGTAGAGCCACAGAGAACATAGATCAGCTTTTTTTCCACTCCTTGTCCCTTTTGGGACTGACAGCAAGCTGTTTCACTTCTCCACCTGAACTTCTCTGCCTGTAAGGAGAGAAGGGTAATTCCCATATTTTGGAAAGGCTAAGAAATCTCTGGATAAATAGCTCTTTCTGTGACCGATCAGTATGTTAAATTGATGTCTCAAAGCCCAGCATCAGAATTCAGCATTAATGTAAAGGAAAGCTGTGTTCATTTCTCCGATCATTTGCTGTATCTGTTTAGAAGGCCTGATGTTAAAGCCCTGTGCAGCTCTATCCATGAGTAACTCACACACAGGGAAAGATCCAAGTCTTGTTTAAAGATCTGATCCCATTAGATTAGACCCTGGAATTAGATAGAAATTACTCATGTGACAGACTGCAATTTACTCATATGAAGCCAAAAATAGCATTTAACAAAACTTTACTGAAAATGGTATTTTCAGTTACTTGCTTGCAATTAATGCCTGATCACTAAAGCTAAGTGTCACCAAAAGCACCTTCTAGGAAGGCACCTTCTCCACACCTCAGCAGAGAAATCTGATGGATAATTGTCAAGGAGACAAAAAGTAGTAGTCACAGCAGGGAATGCACACAGCTCACATTCTCAGGGTTAGTTAGGAACCCATGTCCATTTGCTTACAAACCAGACTGAGTCATAGGCATTTAACCACAATTAATCCTAACCCTTCCCAGAGCAAAAAACCAAAACCATCTCAGCAGGCCTTAAGGTGTACAATTCTTAGAAACTTATCAAGATCCTTCTTGTCCTAAGAAAGAACAAATAGGTATGGCTAGAGAGAATAAATACGTTAACAAGGGAGTTCAGCAGTGAGGGCTGGCAGTCCAGTGCCCTTGGAAGATAACACTAGATGGATTATAACCATCTCACCTTACCAACATAGAAATGGTTCTCCCAGCTAAAGGCTTGAATGGAGTCACAAGTTAGCACATTTAATAGGCTGCCTTATCAAAAACCTTACAAGGAAAAGTGGTACTTCAGAAAAGGACAAGGAAGTGCCAGATTAGATATCAGTTGAACATACTTTGGGTTCCCAGCATAATGTGTGGTTTGGACTACACGTGGGTCTCAGAGGAAACCATTCCTCTTGAGATGTTGCTGGATCTGACAGAGTCAGAGGAAAAGGAGGGAAATATAACTGGAAGATTATAAAAAAAAATAGTGGCCATGGTAATGAGCCTTGGATCAGATCTTTGAACAAGCCTTGGATCTTTCCCTGTAAGCCTTGTTATTATGACTAAGTCAGCTCTAAAGGGAAAAAATAACAGCAGTGAATTTCAACTGATTAAATGCTGAGAGAAACTGGACATGGATCAGGGTAAAGGAAGTAATGGAATAGAAAAAGCGGCAGTGGCATATGTTAAGAAGCACTATTAATGTGCATTCAAAGACAATTAAAATAATAGTACAGATGGGTAAGGAAGTACATGGATAAGAAAGACACACTTCAGAAGAAGAGAATTAGACAGATTACAGACTGATATCTGCAACATAATGCATAAGAAAATGCACAAGCAAAAAGGAGTGAGTTGATATAAAACATGGAAGTCGAACTGTAAGAGACTGAACTATGTGCACTCAAATAATCCAGAAACACTGAATAAGACTTCTGTGGAAACAGAGGTAGAGGTAGACGCCAGCTATAGAAGTAGAAAAAACTTATTTCTAACTATTTTTAATAAGTCTGCTTTTGCATCAAAGAGTGAGAGAAGTAGGTGATAGAAGTAACCATAAATTTAAAAAAAAAACAGAATTAAGATGCTGATGCAAGGTAATCACATGTGTGGAACATCTACTTAGCGAGAACACCACAGAGAGGCACAGGGAAAATATCAAATTATCTTGCTATATGGGATGGTGCACCAGAAGGCTGCAATTGCTACCAAAAAACCCCAAACCCATAATAATGAACCACCTCTTCAGAGCAGAGATTACATCTCTGCAGATAAGATGGACAGACGAGTTGAAGAGAGAAGCAAGGCTAGGCTGCATGAACATCCACTAGGAACACTACAATTCAGTGGCAAAGCCAGGAACAGAATCCTCATCTGCCAAACAACAGTCACCAACTAGATCATATTGTCACTAAAAAAGAAACAAAATTTCAAAAGGATGCAAAATACAAAGAGTCAGAGGGGATGCCCAATTTCTCTGTTGCAGGCTATTGCCCAGGTAAAAAGCTCTGAGGCAAACCTGTAAGGCTTAGGTCTTGCCCTAGGTACTCTGCAGAAATTCAGATCCTCGCTGCTTAGCGTCTCTTTGACACAGTAATTTTCCAGTAGTGCTGTAAGCCTCTTGCTTCATCTCATTTTCCTAAGTAAACTGGCATTTCACAGTGACTGTGCCAATGGAGCTGGCCTTCCCTTGGCATACCTGCCACATCTGCATGGCAGCGTGGAGCTGCCCAGGGGTTGCTGCTGGCTCATGGCTTCTCCTGGGCTTGCAGAACTCTCCTGTTCAAGGTCTGCCCTCAGCAGGGCAGGCTCTCAGCGCTCCTGCTGAGCCCAGCACTGAGCCACCACGTTTCTTGTGCTGTAAGAGAGGGCCTGAGAGCTGAGCAGTTGTGTGATGCAGTTGTGAGGGGCAGGGCTCCTGTGGAAGCCTTCACTGTTTGGATTGCCTGCAGGAAGGAAGTGGGATAACATACAACTTGGCAAGGCATCTCATAGCAGTACAAGAAGCTCCAGTCAACAAACCTCACATATTTTCTTGAGGGAGAAATAATGACACTGAGTAGGGGAAAAACTACAGTCACACCTCTGTGTACTCTGGAAGTCAAAATCCTGTGTGCTTTGCACTTGTTTACACAGCTTTATCAGCAAAGAAGGATACCAGAAAACCAAGAGAAGTATTTGCTATTGTCTGTGAGGTGAGAGACTTGCACGAATAAAATAACTTGGCCTGACCCGTTTGTATAATCACAAGCAGGATGGAAAGATAGGGATTAAGTATCACATGGCCTTGACAATAGAAACATGAAATTGCACATTGAGACTTGTCATCCACATGTGCCATACATCCATATAAAAGAGAAAGTTTTATTGAAATTGGGTTCAGGATTACAGTCTCTAAAAAGTTGTTGAGGAAAATTCTGAGCAGACCCCTGTGTAGGTCTATTGGGTTTGCTTGGCAAGGCTTCGGTACTGGGGGACTACAGGGATGGCTTGTCTGAGAAGCTTCCAGAAGCTGCCCCAATGTCTGACACAGCCAATGCCAGCCGACTCCAAGATGGACCTGTCCACTGCTGGCTACGGCTGAGCCCATCAGGGTTATTGATAATGCCTCTGGGATAGCAGACTTAAAATGGGGTGGAAAAAAGCTGCACAGCAGCAGCCAGAAAGTGAGAAAACATGAGAGCAACCACACTGCAGGCATGCAGTTCAGTGATGGAGGGGCAGGAGGTGCTCCAGGCACTGGAGATGACATTCCCCTGCAGCCTCGGTGCAGGCCTTGGGGAGGCAGCTGTGCCCCCGGAGATTCTGAGAGGAGCAGAAATCTATCTGCAGCCATGGAAGAGCCCAGATTACAACAGGGGGAATGCATGAAGGAGGCTGTGACCCCATGGGAAGCCCATGCTGGAGCAGGCTCCTGGCAGGACTGGTGAATCTGTGGAGAGGAGCTCATGCTGGAGTGGGTTTGCTGACAGGACTTGTGACACCATGGGGGACCCATGTTGGAGAACTCAGTGCTAAGAACTGCAGCCTGTGGGAAGGACTGACGTTGAAGAAGTTCATGGAGAATTGTCTCCTGTGGGAGGGACCCCACACTGGAGCAGGGGAGCAGTGTGACAAGCCTCCTCCTGAGGAGGAAGAAGCAGCAGAGACACATGTGGTGAACTGACTGCAGCCCCCATTGCCTGTCCCCCTGCACCACTGTGGGGGAGGAGGTAGAGAATTCAGGAGTGGATTCAGGAAGGGAGGGGTGACAGAAAGGTGTTTTAAGAATTAGTTTTTATTTCTTATTATACTACTCTGATTTGATTGATAATAAATTAATTTTCCCCAAGTTGAGTCTGTTTTGCCCAAGACTAACTGGTGAGTCCTTTGCCTCCCTGTCATTAACTCAACCCATGAGCTTTTTGTTTTATTTTCTTTCCCCTGTCCAGCTGAGAATGGCAGCAACAAAAGCAGCTTTGGTGGGCACCAGGCATCCAGTCAGAGTCAATCCACCACAGCAGGAGACTGAAAAATCCTTGGCTCTCCATCATGCTTTGCTAGAGTATCATCACAGAATAATATACATGGAAACAGCATAGAAACTGAAAGAGTTTCCCCTGCAAAACCCTTCACCACGTGTTCCTGTTTGATGACTATCATTATCACCGCGTGTCTCCTAGTCTTCCACACAGTCTTTCAACCCACATCTATTCTGAATTAACTTCCCACACCAGCCTCTGCTTTTAGCTCACTTCAGGAATACAAAGTTCCATGTCTAAAAAGCATCACAGCAGTCCTAAACATGCTTTCAACTTTCTAGCTACTTTCTTTCAGTCTCTGCTCTACCTTACGTTTACATACTCTGCTAGAGCTCATAAAAACTCCAGGATGAAAGAAGGAAGGCTCTGAATGTTCGGGGGTAGTAAACTGTAAGTTGGATAATATGTGATTTGCAAATAATTAAAATACAGATTTTGGTTATAATGAATCTGTAACTTAAATGAGTAAAGTTTTCTTTAAGTTTTGGAATGTGATAAACACGTGAATAAGAATATTACTATACTGTAAATCAAAGTGAATAGAAACACAAAAGTCACAACCAATTGTTTTAAAGCAGCATCTTATGACAGCATGCAAAACAACTCAAGTGGTCCTTGCTTTTCTATCCCCATGATTACAAATCATAGGTCTGGGTTGCAAGGGACCTTAAAGATCATCTAGTTCCAACCCCCCGCCATTGAGACAGGGACACCTTCCACTAGACCAGGTTGCTCCAAGTCTCATCCAGCCTGACCTTTAACACTTCCAGGGATGGAGCATTCGCAGCTTCTCTGAAAAATCTGTGGCAGTGTCTCACCATTCACAGGGAAGAATTTCTTCCTTATATCTAATCTAAACTTGCCCTCTGCCAGTTTAAAACCACTCCCCATTGTCCTGTCACTACATGCCTTCATAAAAAATCTCTCCAGCTCTCATATGGCCCCCTTCAGGTACTGGAAGCCTGCTCTAAGGTCTCTCCAGAGCATTCTCCAGGCTGAACAATCCCAACTTTCATAAGCTGTCTTCATAGGAGAGGTGCTACAGCACTCTGATCATCTTCTTCATGATCCTCTAATGGACCCACTCCATTGTTACACTGGGGACTCCAGAGCTGGATGCAGCACTGCAGGTGGAGTCTCACAACAGCAGAAGAGGGGGACAGAATCCTGTCCCTCCCACTGCTGCCCACACTGCTTTGGATGCAGCCCAGGATGCAGTTGGCTTTCTGGGATATGAGAGCACACTGCCAAAACACGCCCAGGAGTGCTGCTTGTCAACCAGCACCCCTAAATCCTTCTGCTCAGTGCTGCCCTTAATCCATCCTCCATGCAGCCTGTATTTGTGCTTGGGATTGCTCTGATGCAGGTGCAGGGCAAGTGCAGGTACACTTGGCCTTTTTGAGCTCCACGCAGTTCACATGGGCCCACCTCTCAAGCCTGTCAAGGTTTCTCTGCATAACATCCCTTCCCTCCAGCTTGTCAATCACACTACACAACTTGACGTCCCTGGCAAACTTGCTGAGGGTGCACTCTATGCCACATCACTGACAAAGCTGTTAAACAGCACCAGTCACCAATCCCTGAGGAATGCCACTTCTCATTTGTCTCCCCTTGGACATTAAGCTGTTGACCACAACTCTTTGAGTGTGACCATCCAGCCAATTCCCAACCTATTAAGTGGTCCACCCATCAAATCCGTGTCTCCGCATTTTAGAAATGAGGATGTCACATGGGACAATGTCAAACGTCTTGCACAAGTCCAGGTGGATTATATCTGTTGCTCTTCCTTTATCCACTACTATTGTAACCCTGTTGTAGAAGGCCATCAAATTTGTCAGGGTTGATTTGCCCTTAGTGAAGCCATGTTAGCTGCCACCATTCACCTCATTTTCCATGTGCCTTAGCATAGTTCCCAGGAGGATCTGCTCTGTGATCTTGCTGGGCACAGAGATAAGATTATCATGCCTGTAGTTTCCTGGGTCTTCCTTTTTTCCCTTTTTAAAAGTCTTCTCTGTGCTCTGGCTGTTTTTTGCTTCAAGTAGTGCACTTAATGCACAGTTTTCCACCATGCTCCCTTTATCCTAACAAGAGCAGTCTAATTGCTCTTCTGTCTATTTCCACTTCTCAAAGATTCACATATAAGTCCAGATACTCAAATGCTCTCTGCAGTGCCAAGCCCTTGGTGCATAGGGAGCAAGAGGGCAGGCTCTGGCTATGACATGAATTTCAATGCACACCAGGTCTGTTTAGCCATCCTCCGTGTACACAGTGATATGGGTGTACAAATTTGGAGATTACTTTTTAAACCTTGTGCAATGTTGTGAAATGCAAGCAAAGACTGTGTTTGTATGCAACAAGTGTTTTCTTGGCCACTTGGAATTTCAGTTACTGCTCCTCATGACCATTTGAAACATCAGGCTGAACCCTCATCTTGACAAATGAGAGAAGGTGTGTGCCCAGAGTGGGTGACACAAAATGTGTAGGTGGAGATTTTTTGTCTGGTGGCCCCTGAAACACTGCTGATTGTTCCATGTTCCTCCCCTGAATGATCGCACTTGATCATTTCTGCCTGCACCTTTCTAGAGGGTAAATGATCTTCTATTCTGTTCATGACTATTCAGTTGTAGATCCCTGTGACTTTTAAAATTTCTTCTCCGGAAGCTCTTGCTACTATTACATATTAATTATTGTTTTTGTTTTTGTTTGATATAAAAGTATCAGTTCTCTCAAATCTGATTTCTGTAATTCCTCTATTTTTTTCTGGGTTCAGGGAGGGTTTTTTAAAAATTTTCTTTCCTTTTCACATTACTGGTCTCTCATGAAAGGCCTAATCTGAAGCATTTCATTTCTGTCTCAGTACTTCTTCTTGAAGTGGTCCTTGCTTTTCTATCACCATGACTACAGTTCTTTATGCTCTGGCCATTACCTGCTTTAGCTACTGAAATTCACTGACAGCTTCTCTTTCAGGTTTTTGTACTCCCTTGAGCTTAACCAAAAATTTGTTAATCTACCTTCTCGTCCCCTACACTTGAAGGATCCCATCTCACTTCTTATCCTTGTTATTGGCTCCCTTCCTCCTCACTCTCCAAAGGTTTTCCTTTGTCCCTGTTCCCTCTCTTGCTTCCTGAGTGCCTTCTGATATTATCCTCTCTCAGTACCTCTTGTCTTCTCCCAGCCTCTGTTTCATAGGCTGCCTTCATTTTGGAAACTGAGTGAGCTGAAGTAATGCCAGTTTTACAGGGAGAACTCATGCACAGAACCCTTGACCCCTCCTCGCCTATGAGGTCCATGGCAGATTAGGAAAGAAACCACTCAGTGTTTCTGAGTCACATCCACATTCAGCTCAGGAGTTCCCTTCTCCAATTAGACCTGCTGCCCTGGTGATTCCTCATCTCTGCAGGATCCCTTTTTTCCTGGAGACAATTGCCTTGTGTTTTTTCTTGATCAAATTCAGAGTTTGACTCTGAATTCTTTGGGAACTACTTCAATGGTTTTTGCACTTGCAAAGCAAGTTCAAAATGTTTTTGTACTTGCAAAGCAGTTCACCTTTATAGTGCCACATAAATGTTTTCCCCATCCTAATTATAGTAGCCAGTGGCTCAGACATGCTGTACTGTACTTGGGGAGGAAGCAGAGAGAATTCTGTGCATTGCACAGAGGAAATTGACAGACTGTTTGCTCGCTAATTGAATGAAACATTTCACTGACTTCAGCTTGAGCAATATAAAACTGTCTTGAATAGCCTAAATGTGCCTCTGTTAAAATTTCAGATAAGATCTCCTGCCAGAACTGTGATGCTGCCTTGGTAACAGTGATGGCCAGGGTAAAGTGTTGGCTCCGAAGCATGGGAACAGAAAGCATGACCCTATCTATTTCCTCATCTTCTGGAATTTAAGGGACAAATATTCTTAGAAAACTCTTCATCTTTTAAAGGATGAAAAATCTTCATTATTTTTCTGGATTTATTGTTGTAACAGGTTCAGAGAGCCTTGGTCCTCCTTCCACTATATTAGCACAGCACTGACTGGAGGAATGGCTGCTCCTGTCTTGAACTGGGAGAGCTCCCATGGGACCACAGTGTGTTAATCCCATGTAGCACCCGACTGTCTCTTTGACTGTCTTTTTCTCAGAAATACGCAATTTGGTTAAGTATGGATCAGCCTTGGTCCACATAATTTTGTAGCCAGTCTCAGCAGAACCAGAGCCAATGGGTGAATATCAAGTACATTTATTCAGGTGGTACTTTAATAATTTACAATAAAGCTGAAAAGTGTCAAAATGATTTGTACTGACATCAGGTCTTTGGTCACTGCCGGTCTGTTCAGCTGCCCAGAGAGGCTGCAAAGCCTCCATAAATGGGGATTTGCAAAATCTGACTGGACATTGTCCTGAGAAATCTGCTCTAGGTGATACTGCTTGAGTAGAGGTTTGCACTAGGTCACATCAAGGAGTCCCTTCCAACCCCAGGTATTCTGTTACTCAGTGAGCTAAGCTCTTCCAGTTTTGTATCACCTACAGTCCATATGTTCCTTTCAGGCAGCAAAGAGAACTCCTGCACAGGATGCAAAGCCCTTTGTCTGAAATCAGACAGAGGGTGGGGGAGGAGGACCCCTGTTCATCCTGTAAAGAAAGCCTAGATGGAGAATTGTTCTTTCCCTAACCTTATTCTCCTTATTCACGTATTTTGTGAGTAACACCCGGGAACCCAGAGAACAAGAGGCTGAATTTATTCATAGTCTGAGCATTATGAAAGCACCCTCTGAGGCAGTTTCCTCTCGTGCTGCCACACCATTGAAGGCAGCCCTGACCTTCGGGGACCACCCTCTTCAGGAATGGAGGGTTATTCAGCCTGCATCCTGTTTAAGAACCACACACCCCTCCTGAGTACCGGCTCACCGCTGGAGCACGGGCCTCGCCATCTGTTTCAGTGTTCCCACTGTGGAGCAGCACTCCTGAAGTCACCAGCTGTGAGAGTGTGACCCACTCCTCCTGGTGCTAGGTCAGAACTGAGCTCCCTCTGGGTGTACACAGCTATAGCAAGACTGATCCCACAAACCAGGTAGAGGTGTCAGCAACTTGGATGGCATCAGCAGGAAAACACACCCTTGGGATATAGCCTTGCATACCATTTAACCTTAGCTGAATACATGTAGGAAACTGATCTGGCTCCCTCAATTCTTATTCAAGATAATCCCTTTGAAGTCCTTGTATTATGCAGGCAGGGCCAGCTTGGCATTTTTGCCAAGTCGGTGAAACATTTTGACATCAACTGCTTTCCTCTTCCCCAAAACAACAACTGGCTCTTGTTCTACTTATTTTAATCCTGAAAAAACACTTCATTGCATTTCCGTCTTGCTCTGCATTACTATGAGGGAACACCATTGCTGCCACAGTTTCTCTCGTGCATGAATACACAGACTCACTGCATTCAAATCTCCCTTTTCTCAGTGTCCAGCCCCAAGTTTCTGCACTGAGTGTCACACTAGGAATGTGTGAGGCTGGAGAAGGAGAGAGCAGGCTGCAGAGCAGAGAACAGACTGTGCTTGCCATTCTTCATGCTGCAGAGAGTCAAACTAGTATTTCTTATGGGAAATAAGGCAGTGAGGTATCTAGTTTAGGCTGATTTCACTATGGCAGATACTTTTCTAGTCTTAAAAACTCCAGTGCGAAGATTCCTCACATTTCTTTTTGGAAGCTTGGTCCAGTGTTTCTTGATGTGTTGGAGGCTCTGACTTGGGGCCACCCTCTGTCCAGATTTGCTAGATATTTTCTTTTGCTAGATATTTTCTTTTTCTGCCCATAAAATTTGCCTGCGCAGATGTTTGAGGATTGTCTGTACTGCAGCTTGGATAGGAAGGCTACACATGTGGAAAACCTGAACATATCCCCAGGACCTGTGGTGACCTATTGTACAATCAGTGTACAGGAAACCAGACCAGGAAGCACTGATCTTATTCTATGAATGGGATGTGGTTGCTTGGTGAATACACAGTACATTCAGTGTCCCAAAAGTGTGGGATTCACTACATATAAGCAACATATCTGATTACAGAACCAGAGAGCAGTACTGGATTCAGTGCCTCGGCACTGCAGAGCATGACAGAAACATACTGAGCAGCACACTGAAACTGGGACCCTAAAGACACACAGCAACAATTATGTGATGCTGAGGTTATTAGACACCAACACTTCTGCAGTATCTTGGGCCCTGCTTTGAGTTGCAGCTATCCTTTGTGGCCTGGCCCAGCCCTCCTAGGCCTCCACCTTCTCATTCTTCCCCAATTATTTACTTCCACCCATATTAGGTTCAGTAAGTACCAAATATATTTTGGGAGGAGACGCTGAACAGAAGCACAGGAGCCCTGTGCTGGCTGCAGGACATGACACAGTCACATTTACCCTGATCATCCAGAGGTGCACTGCAGGTGAGGAGTGGCAGGGCACTGGTGTGAAGAGCAGGGGGAAATCAAATACTGGGCAGCAGTACTTCCTTCTTGTATTCCACCACTCCTCACTGTCATGCTTTTATACTGACACAGCTGTTTGCATGACCACAGGATGATCTAGAAAAAGGGGAATTCCACACTAAATAATGTTTTGGGTTTTACTTGGGTTGTTTTTACTTCAGCCAACAGCAATTGTGCTGGTCTCATTGAAGCTGCCAATTGACTGTCTCTGAGCAGAGGAGTGCAGCAGGCCAAAAGTCCCTTAGATCAGCGGTGTACAGAAGATCACAAATGAGGGGGCACAGTAGCAGTGCCTGTCCAGCTTCTTCATTCCCCCTCTGCCATGTCCCCTTACTCTTGTCATCTCCTCCACTGATACTTGGGTGTATTGTGCAGTGCCACAGGAGGCTGCTTGGCAAACCAGCCCAGGCAACCAATCCAGCTGCAAAAGAATCCATTAGAATAGAACTAAACCAGACCATTTTCAGTGCCACCCTTTCCTCAGTGGGGTCCACTGCACAGGTGGAGAGGAGCAATGAAGGGATGGCTTGGTTCACCCTGTGCTCCTGCCTAAGAAGTCCTTCTATGACCCTCAGCCTTTGCTGTGTGAAACAATAGCCCAAACATAGGCACTTTCCTTGCATCTAAACTAACTGTATTCTCATATTTTGTTTCTCAGCACAATCTTCCATTCTGAAGGGATTTTTCATGAAATTTCATGAAAATTCACATTGTTTTGTTAGCAAATAAACTCATGTTTGACACAACATCCACCATGTCTGCCAGATTGGCAGGGGTTTTCTTTCTCTGCTCTGGCTCTTTTCCTCCTTGTTTTATTTCTCCCTTCCAGTACTCTCTTAATTTAGACTGGACCCTCTTGTAACAGCAAGTCAGTGACTTGCTTTGGGCAAAACAATTTGTACACTAGATTTATTGTCTTCCTGCTTGGATGTCCATCTTGTAATGTCTTCCACATCCAAACCCATCCAAGTTTCTTTCTCTCTTTTTTCCTCTGGACTTTGAGCTTAGTGTTTTGAAGGAAGTTGATCAAACTGAGCATTCTTGTGAATTTAAGCTTGGTTGCCAAGAATGTAAATGATTCATCCCCCTGTAAGGAAAAGTGCTGGCAATAAAACATTCTCCATTCCCCCTTTTTACATGCAAAATACTGTTACTGCTCAAAACAGCAGATCTTTTTACTTAGAACAAAGTGTTACCCTATTAATTGAACAACAACTAGAATTCTTAAAATATCTTTAAGCTCTATTCTTAGAAGGAAATATTGCCAGCAGAGGCCTTGAAAGTGATGAGATATAAATTACAAGCACTAGTAAAGCACAACAAAACAGTACTTTGCCTCATATCCTTCGTATTGTTATCTTACCCAAATTCCAGCAGTTTTTCCTTTATGTTTTGTGTTGTGGATATTTTAAGAACCCTTCAGGGAAATACAAGATAATTTCAGGGGAGAAATGTGTTATTTCCTTGCATGAGGACAGTGCAGGAGCTGAAACAGCTATGCAGTGAGAGGAGTTTAACATCCCAGCTTGTTCCCAGTGGTGGTGCTGGTGTGGCTGGACAGGAGCACACCTTGGCTCAAACTCCCCAGGGACCTGCCATAGCCACATTCCCTGTGCAGGGACACCCTGCCTGTGCCATGCCTTTCTCATTCCTCTTCTGCTACAGCACTACAGCAAGTGAAGATTTTCACATGTTCATCAAATATTGAGTCTGATGCTCTGCACACTCCTCCCCCAGAAGACAGAGGGCTTTGTTTACAATCTGGCATTAAAAGAAAAGGTGGTTTGGGATTACATATGCATTGGTACAGTCAGGAAAGCAGGATTCATTTTTTCTGAAAGTCTTTTAAAAGCTATAACATTAGCAAAAGACACCATTGCTATTTGTCATAGTTTTGGCTTTGCTCCTGGCTGGGCCAGGAAATGGTGTGCACAAAGTATAATTCCCATGTTTCAGCAATGCCCCTGCAGACTTGCTCCAACAGTGACACACAGGTAGGGCAAATAACAGTTGCACCTGATATTTTTCAATCTTGCCAAGGACCAACTGCTTTCAACTACCTTTCCCCACCTATTATCTCTGCCAGCTAGCCAGTGATGAAGCCACTCACAGTCCTGGTGGCTAGAATAATGGGATTGCTGTCCCAGCAAGAAGCCAAGACTCATTCAGGCAGTCTGAAGAAACTGTAAACTCCCCTGCAGTTCAGTTGTCAGAATGTGTACAGAGCTAATGGAGCTGTATAGCTCACAGCCCACAAGAGAGCAGGAGGAGGATGAACTTTGGAGCTCCCAGGAGCAGGTGCACAGCCCATTCTTATTTGCCTTCCATCACTAACACCACCAAAAATTACCAGCTTAAGACAAGAGGCTCAAAGAATGTGGGATGAAAAAGCATTCACCAATATCCAGGCATCCCTGAATGCAAATGCAGTAGGAACTTCTCCACGACTGACCAAAAACGTTATCTGCCATCTAAACATAAAAACTTGTAATGCCTTTCCTAGCCAAGTAATTTGCATCAGCTGGCCAGAGCTCAAAGAACAGCTACAGCTATGTTAGCACAAATACAGAAACCTTCCCACTTCGTTTGCAGCCCGAGGTGGACAGATGCTCATGAATCTCTCATTCTGACTGGTCTTCATGGATTCTAATCAGAAACCAATTAATAACTTTGACAGTGTATTTATTACCTTATCTTTGGCCATGGCTAAAATTCTTTCTGAATCTCATTCATGTGACTGTTTGAAGCATGTTTGAGCAGCAGCTCCATATTTTTTTGGGTGAAGCCAGACCCAAGTCTGAGAGACTCAGACAGACTGCTGAACTTCATTTTAAGATCTAGCCCATACAGCAGAACCTGCATGCAATAATTTAGCAATAACTGTGCCCTGTGTTCTTAATATTTCACTTTGAAATTTTCAAACCTGCGTGCTTAGCAATTGCTCACCTCTAACAGGCAGAGGAATTTATCCATGTCTCTGGGAACAGAATAAGTGTACTTTTCATATTCAAGAGTTTCAATTCCTTTCATATAATGGGGCTTTCTTTTTCCAATATTTGTGGTTTTTGAATTTGAAAATTCTGAGATCTCTTTTTAAAGGTAATTCTGAGTTATTATCACTCTTTATCTTTAAGAACTCTGAACACCTGCATTAAATTGGTGTATCAGCTGGTAATTATTATGCCTTTACATTCCTTAAGCCCAAATAAAATAAAATCTTGCCTCACATTGCAGATATCTAATCTAAGGGGTGTAAAAATGCCATTTCTCCTGCTCTTCTATGCCCTGAAGTTTTATAGAAATTATTCTGAATTATCCTTAGATTTGTAACAGGCATAACAAAACATAAAGCTAACTGTAAAGAAGTGTTGACCCAAGATTTTTTGCCTATCCACATCTTTTGAAATAGTTTATATCCTCCCCCTTTCTTAATTTGCAAGAATTTTCCCTTTAGCAAGTCTGTGAGGCACTTATTTTTTTGAGAGCTGTGCCTTCTCACACAACTTGTGAACACAAACAAAGAGTGCTGCTCACAGCAATCTGAAATGTCACAGTCTGTCATGCTGTCACATAACTTGTCACATTGTACAGCTCGTCATTTGAAAGCACCAGGTTATGGACAGATGTCATCTTCTGACTCCAAGTGAACCATGGCAAGAAGGATGCCTTTTATCACCATCCCCTCTGGCCCACTGATGTGCCAGCACAGCTGCTTGTGTGAACCCTTCCTCACCCAATCCAGGCAAGAGCAGCAGGATTTTTGTACACTCTTTACAAAAATCTCTTAGCCTTTGCTAAGCTGTTTCATTGCAACAACTCTATGGGGAGCTCTTCATGACCAGCTCTGCCAAGAGAACTGATAGGGAAGGATCAGCAAGAAATGTAAAAGCACCGATTTCTTCTGCCAGTACCCTGGGCACTGTGTGCACTTCTTCCCATGCCCTTACAATCACTCATCTACAACTCCAGCTTCATTGCTCTGCAGCAAAACTTCCCACATTTGTAATTTCCCCAGTACCTACTGCCATGTGAAAAATGGCATATAATACAGCTGATAACTATTGTTATGAGAGATTATTCTTTCTTGGCCTAAGGAATAGGCATGCACAAATTTTCTAGGAACTTTTGAAGCAATTCTGCCTTGCATTGTGCCTACAGCGCATTCTGTTTTACTGGCACTATTCTGCCACTACCTTTAGGATTATTTCAGTGTTTCCACTAAGCACTGTGTCTCTGAGGAGCTTATGGTAACCAGGCTATCAGAATTCATTCTGGACTCAATCATCACATATTGTAAACTCCCAGTGATGGACATTCCTTTCTTTTAAAAATATTGTTAGAGTTAATTGATATTGCATAGCATTCAGTAAAGAATTTGGTTTTATATTGAATTATTCAAAATGTTGTGGATAATTTATTGCAGCCAGAACATTTTCGTCATAAGTGGCCATTCAGAAAAAGCAAAATAAATGAAAAAGAGAAAGAGAATTGTGTTTTCTGACCTTCTCCTTGAGCCACAAAAGGTATTTCTGCAGGGCAGCTGAGCTGTCTCAGGTTGCTGAGGCTTTGCTTTGTGCTTGACAAGGCCGGCCACATGGAACTACTTATTTTGGAGAAGGGTTTTGCTTGACTCTTTATGACAATGTTTCTGGAGCCAGGACACACGTAATGGCTTGCACAACATCATCCTTTCTTAGGAAGGATACCCACTGCTCTCATAAACCTTCCGTGGGGCTCTGTGAGCCCCAGGAGGAAGCCAGAATAAACATGCCTCCCACTGGGGCTGCCCAGAGAGGACTAACTTGTCAGCAGTTCCCTCATCATTGCAGAATCAGTGCAAAATGCCACAGACACAGGAGGTTTTTTCTGTTAGGATCCATCATACTGGGGTAGAAAACAGGGAGGGAAATACCTGTTCTCAGCGTGCAGGACACATCTTTATCCATTTACTGTTTTCAGCAGAACAGTGTGTGCCACAGACTGGAAACTTCTAAGAGTCTATGGCAAGATGAAGAGAAGTGTAGCCAGGGAGCTGCATATAAATGATGTGTATGTTTGTACACTCAGTTGGAGTTTTGCTCTTCAGGAAAAAAAAGCTTAAGTACTTTAATATGACTCTTCCATGGGAAGGGGAAATAACAAATATTTGGGGGAAGATACTGAAATAACCATCAACCTAATCTATTAACACTTACTCATGGAAATGTTCCCACCAAACCATGAACAGGAATGTGTCTATTTGATGGAGACACTCACCCCCTTCTCAGACTTTTGTGTTGTGTTCAAGGATAGGATCACATTAATCCAGGAAGCAGACAAGGAAGGGATTTGTCTGCACAGGAAATGTGGAAGACAATATTAAGAACATCTCTTCCAGCTGCTGATGTTGTGAGGGAATGCACTGGCTTTGCCATGCAGCCCCAGTGTCCCCAGGGAAAGTCGATTCACTCAGAGGGCAGCAGCAGCATCTGCAACTGGGAAAGCACCAGCAATGAAAGTGACCTTCACACTGGCTTGGTTTCTCACCACTGCTTCCAATAGTGGAGCTGACCCAGTGAAGGCAAACCAGGGAGCACAGGCAGGGACCCACACTGCTGACCTAACTATCTGCGCTGAATTACAGGCTGACCAACTTCCAGTGTTGTAGTCCTCTCCATAAAACACATCTCATACACAATTTTAAAAATTTCCACTGATTGAAATGACAACCCATTTGTTCCTCCCTCACAGTGTATGAACGTTTCTGTACTGAGGTAATTTCAGACAAACAGTAGGGGGGAAATCAGGAATCTATGGTAGAGTATTACCCAAGTTATGAAAGCAGTTTATTACTCTATTGTGTGTCTGAAATTTCTGGAATATTGTAGCAGATGTATTTTATAGAGAAATGACAACACGTTTTAATGAAATCCAGGTTTAGATTCTGGCAACATTTCTTCCTTCATTTTATATTTTGTAACCAAGTCTACAACTCCACCAGGAAAAATCAATAGAATATTTAGCACACCTCACCATCTCACCTTAACGGGTATTTGTATAGAGAAGAAAATACCTCTATGTGACAGACCAAGAGCTACTTTTTCTTTACTTGAAACTGAAGTCTGTTTTCCTCTGCTGACAACTACAAGCTCCAGTTTGTTCTGATCTGCCCCAGGTGAAATTCAAGCAGTCATTACAATTTTTTGCTGGATCTCTTTTGCATAAGCTGTACTCTCCAGCTGATTTAGATTGTGAGCAGTTTTGCACTGGATCAGCCTGAAGTGCTGTGGCTTTCCAGCTCCCTCCTCACTGCTCAGTGGATGCAGGCAGGGTCACATCCTGCATCCTCCATCACTGCCCATTGTGGGGAGCAGCACCCTAAGGAAAACAAGATAGATCACCACTACTCCCAGCTCCTGTGCTCAGGCCTGTGGCAGAGCTCAGGAGCTGTGTGGACATCCTTCTAAATCCCTCACATGCCCAGGTGCCCAATATTAGTCTCAGCTGACTGCAGATAAATTGCAGAGTTTTTTGGGTTTTTTTTTTTTAATACTACTGTTCAATCCACTGTATTTGCTTTATGAGAATATTTCTAACAGGACTAAGCGTTTCTCACAAATTTTATTTCTTTCTCATGCGGATGCTGCAGGTTTCTGACAAACTGCTGTTGGTATCTAAAATGAACAGAAGTAACAGAAATATGAGTGGTAATGCTTATCTGCCTAATACATTATTCCTTGAATATTTTTTTCTGAAACTGAAAAAAAACCATCCTGAGAATACTCTTTTAGGAAACACCTGATGTGGAATAGCAGAATGGCAGAATTCTAACATTTGGCAACATCACAAACCACTTCCAGCTTTAATGAAGGTCTGACACTGGCGGGTATGAGGCAGCGTGTTTACAAGGCACGGCAGCGGCTCTGCCTCACACACACCGCCTGTGTGCCTGGAGCGAGCACAAACCTGCACAGCCTGACTGCTGCTGCTGTCACTTTAGCAGTGAAACCATTCTGCAATGTTGTAGAACAGTAAATCACCTTCAAAGCATTTTTATTAGCTTTTGGTCCTTCTGATGACTTTGCAGGAAAAAAAAAGAAGAGAAAAACATACATGTACTTTATATACAAATAGAGATTCCTCCCAGGTAGCTAAATCTTGATGCTCCTGAATCAGGGTGCTGCCTCGGGGTCTCTGTAGTCTTTATGCATCCAGTGCCAGAGTTCTTTTCTACATCACAGCCCCACCAGTCTGTCCTGCACTGACTCACTCACTTGCTGCCTCACAGGCAGGTTGAAGAGGACCACAGAAGTCCAAGAGTTACAGTGCATTTTGTGAGCCCAAACCATCTAAATTCAACATAGGGAACATAAACTGAAGTTTATATGAAAACAGTGTAACACTAGTGCTGCTAGAAGCACTAGGCTTCTTGAAATTCACACCAACTTTGGTACAAAACACAGGAAATTAAAACATTGTAGTGAAATCTACTGCACACGGAGCATTCTGAACATAAAAACACACACATGATATCACCATGAGACAAAATGTAGGAAATACCATTGATTGCATTTGCAAAGAAGTTGTGCTTGTGCTCTTCATCCACCAGTTAAAGCTGGTTTGCAGTAGAAGCTCCATCAAATTTGAGACTTTGCTCTCTCAATTGATTGTTAAAATGTTTGAAAGTTGGTTGTGCTGTTGCCAGAATAGGGTAGTTGAACTTTCCACAATCAAGATAAAGACCAAGTCCTCTATCAAACAGGTTTTATGGGATACACATACAACTAAGAAAAATTAAGGGGCTGTATGTAGTCCTCGTTAGAAAGAACTCAGAAACACAGCCAATAAGCCAGAAGTCCTGGGAGCCTTGGGAACCTGGAAGCAGTATGCTGCTGAGGCTAACTCAGCTTCGTTGAACTCAGATTTTATACACTCATGGCTCTGAAAAGTGTGGAGTTCTTTATTCTGGTCATGCTATAATTCTTCTAGTGTCTGGGAGGTTTGCCTCCGTGGCTTATATCCCAGGCTCAGCTACACCATTACTTCCTGTACCTTCCCAAGGACATTTGTTATTTGCTACAATCCTTCCATTCTGCCTAGAAAGTTTTAAGCTACCCCGTATCAACTGCTCCTTTAGTTTTTCCCTTTCAGTCACAAGTTACAGTAAATGTTTTGTAGGCCAGTGAGCTCCTTGACCCACAGTGCTCCTCTCTAAGAGGCTGTAGCAGCTTTGCCCAGTCCCATGTGCTAGTGGCACCAAGTCCCTGTCTCATTCATGCCTGTCTCAGATGCCTCAACAAACAACTCACAGTTTGCTATTTAAATAACCACTTCCTTAAGAACATGTGTTAACAATCCATGAAGGGGTGTTTCATGCTTCCAAACCACTCGTCTCCTGTTCTACAGGCATTCACAGCTGGAAAAGTTCTAGTCATATTTTGGGTCTTTTCACAACAAAGGCTGGAGACTTGCTCCTGTGCACAGTCTTACCCTGCCTCACTACCTCGGCGAGGATCTTTCATTTTCCTTACATTGTACCCTATATATATATTATATATATATATATATATATATATATATACACACACGTGTTTGCATGTACAGACATTTTGTGCATAGCACACAGTGTCCCTGAAGAAGCAGAGGAGACCTCTTGCCCCCCAAAACCTAAGGATAAATGAAGGGAGGGTGAAGCAATCAACCATCCTGCTACCTCTGAAGGGACATGCCCTACTCCAGTCCCATTCTCTCCCTCTGCCTCCCAGCTGCTCCTGGACATGTACTTCCACTTGCCTTGCACCAGGTCTAGCAATCGTGGAATCAGTTTAGAAGGCATCAAGTGAAATTAACTGACAGAGAACCAGCCCACACTAGAAAGTTTTCTCTTAAATTGGGGAACTTAGCTTGGATTTGGAAGATCTAGTGAGTCATGCCTGGCAGAAGGGAGGGAAAAACCTATCATGTGACTAAGGACAAGCAGCGGGAGCGAAATCACCCTCCTCTGGCAAAAGCAAGCAAAGGACCAACTCCAGTACCTCTGAGACCTGTGGGACCCCATTTGTGATGTTATGCCTTGTTTAACCACACAGCCCCATCCTGAGGAAAACCCACACCCTGCAGCCACATCACTGCATTATCATTTCCAAATAATTTTCAACTTTTGCTTCCAAACACGTGACACAAGAATCTAAGATTTTAGACTTAAAATAAAATGTAAAAAGCATAATAAATTAATGCTTTAATTTACTTAAAACTTAGGCCCACCAGTGTCATTTTCCACACAAATAATGTACTCCAAAAGTTCTAGCAGAAGGAACTACTCAAATTTGTGCTTTATTTGTTACAGCTGTTCTCTTACAATACTTGACATAAATTCCTTTGTTTCAGAAATGGTAGTTCACACACTGAGCCCAAAGTGCGTATTATCATGGCAGAGATAATTAATTTTAGCAGAGTAATAGACTGAATTGTTGCCTGGGAAATCAAATTCCACAAATGGTGGTAAGGCTGACTCATTGCCTATGGTAACAAAATGATATGCTGTAACTTAATGTAGATTAAAAACTGTACAACACTATCCAGACTACTACAAAAGGAAGTTAATAAAAATTGAGGGTGAACTGTAGAAGGTTGCTGGCTCTCTTATCTTGTATTTCATGAGTCATAAATCAACATTTTAAACCAAGTACTGTTGATTATATTAGAGTGAAATGCAAGAGCTTTTTTTTTTGTAGTATGGACTCATAACCCTTTTTCTTCTTTTGATATACACATAAACATAATATGTGAAGATATTTTTATATTATTTATCTCCCTTTATATTTTTATAATATTTTTCTCCCCTAAATATTTTTTTCAATAAATAATATCATTGAAACGTGTTTGGAAGAGTGAAATCAAACCCCATCACCCTTAGAGCACAGGTACTTCAACACTTACAACACCTTAACAAGGGTGTTGTCAGAGCAAACCTCAGCTTCCTGGAAGGATTTGGAGCTGTGCACCCCATTTCCAGCATTCCCAGTGCTCCCAGTGACTCCACTCAGGGCTGAGCCTCAGTTTGTGGCTCCTCCCTAAAGGATGCTTTTTGTATCCTTAGAATACTTCCTTCTGGTGCTGGATTTACATACGGGACAGCAGCCCAAACGCACCCCGAGCCTCCTGACATTGCACGACGGGGACCCTGAGACACAGCTCCGGTGGCGCACGGGCCGTGCTCTGCCGCAAGCACCGACAGAGAGCTGTGGGAGGAGCTCAGGCACACCGCAGTAATACAGCATCACACACGGCTGAACGGGGTGCTTAAGGGATGGAAGCATGTGTGCTATAAGGACAGGCTGAGGAAGCTGGGACTGTTCACAGAGACGGCTCACTGTGCGGGAATACCTGGCGGGTGGGAACACACAGCCAGGCTTCTCAGCGATGTCCCGCCACAGAACCAGAGGCAAAGGGCACAAACTGACATAAGAAGTGGGTTTTTTTTCTCTTCTTTTTAACTGCAAAGGCGACTGAGCACTGAGCAGGTTGCCCAGCGATCTCCATCCTTGGGCATACTCAGAACCCACGCAGCCCCTGTTGATCCTGCTTTGAGCCGGGCTTTGGAGCGAGCAGCCTCTCCCAGAGCTCCCTTCCAGCCTCAGCAAATCTTTGAGTCCCTCATATGTGATTATTTTGCACCTGCAAGCACGCTTCTGCTTAATTTTACAGAGAAACTTTGTTTTACTCTCAAAATGAGAAATAAATTCAGAGGAAACAATCCAAGTGCAAATCCTGTGAAAACAACTGAGCCCCTCTGCACCTACCGCTATAAGTAACAAGCAACTCTAGACATTTTTAAAAAGCTATCACAAAACCACATATTTTGTATTCTTTTATAGATATTATATATTCCTGCTTGTTTTGTAAGACACAAACCACAGACTCAATTTTAATCTAATGGAAGATTTCACTTGTGGGGAAAAAAAAACCCCGTAAGCGGGAAGCGTATGCATTTGACCTTTCCCTGAATGTAATATTGAGGGAAGCTAGATTCTAAATCGATTTCCCGCTAGTTTATTTCACCCTGCCGCTACTTCCAGCGGCGGACTGCGCTCTTTATCCCTATGGGAGACCCGCGGCTCCCTGAGGGCAGGGCGGTGCCTCACGCCCGGGGGAGGAGCCCCGCCGGGGCCGCCCCCGCCCCTGCTCTCGCGAGATGGGCGGTGCGCGGCGCGACATCCGGGAGCGGAGCGGCAAGATGGCGGTGGAGTCGCGGGTGACGCAGGAGGAGATCAAGAAGGAGCCGGAGAAGCCAATCGACCGCGAGAAGGTGCCCGGAGTGCGGGTTGCTGGTGCCGCGCCGCTTCACCGGCCGCTCCAGCGCGGACAGCGGGGGTGGGGGGAGTGGCGAGCGTCTAGTGACGGCGTGAGGCCTCCGCGGGTGGGGGGGGGGAGGGCGTGGCAAACGGCTCCTGATCCTGATCCCCTCCCCTGCGGCTCCTCGCTCCCATCCCCACGCTCATTCTCGCTCCCGCCTCGCCCCGCAGACGTGCCCGCTGCTGCTGCGCGTCTTCACCACCAACAATGGGCGTCACCACCGCATGGACGAGTTCTCCCGCGGCAACGTGCCCTCCAGCGAGCTGCAGATCTACACCTGGTGAGTGACGGCGCCTCTGCGCCTGGCCGTGCCGCGGGGCCTCGCCTGGGCCCCCGGCGCCTGAGGGAGTTGTGCCGGCTCCGGTCGGAAAACTCCGGGGAGTTTTGGCCGCCGCCGGTGTGGAGCGGCTCTGGCTGTGCCCTGGCTGCTGAGAGGGGGCATCTTCCGAAGCTCAGCTTTGTGCAGCGGTGAGCGCTCAGCCGCCGAGACTTAGTGCGGCTCAAGTGCCCAATTACTGCTGCATGTAATCCGTGGCTTGTGCTGTGGCGATGGTCATCGCAACACAGCTACTCGATGCAGAGGTTCTCCTGTAATGCGTATATATTGTTCCAACCGTCCCGTTTATCCAGTAGAAGCAGCTGTCGCAGAAGGCTTGAAATGTTGTGTGAATGGTTTGTTGGTTTAACTCAGACCCTTCTGAGAGTGGAGTAATGAGTTTTCTTTTTGCGTGGTAAGGTAGCAGTGCTTTAACAGAGAGCCGCTCTTTATCACTGTCAGGTTTATTTTGGAGAACTGCCTTAGTCTCCATTGCAAACATGTTAGGTTTTGTTTGTAATATTTTGAAGAATGCCTTTGAAAAGGAATTATGCTGCTTTTTAAACCCTTCATGATGTTTGCCAGAGTTTTAACTCATACGTTGCGTAGTTGAATAAATCCAGTTTTGTGGCTACCAAAGCATACAGTTCTAAATTACTTCTAAGTGGGATTTATGGACTCTGTCCAGGCTGTTGGTGGTGTCTGAGTTGTTTCCCATCTGCAGAAGTCAGAATGGGCATTGTGTGTCAACACACTGCTCCTTGGTTGCCTGAAGCTCAGAGCGAGTGCACAGTCTGTATAATTGGAGACTCTTCTCCTGCACTGACTGAGTACTTTTGTTCTTGAAATTCTAGACATGAGCTTTAGCCCTGCTCTGGTTGAAGGCTGGGTAAAGGAGTGCTGCCTGCTAGGGCAGAAACGGAAAGCTATTTTATTTTTCTGCTTTTCTTACATTTCCTCTAATAGTTAGTAACGTTACTTTAATACAGATGTCAGCTTAGGTGAGGAAACTCTTAACACTGTGGCTTGTATGAATGTATTTAAAAATAAAAAGGCTCCTGCTGTTTAAATGGTAACTCTTCAGAGAGACCTGGAGATGCAGATGTTGAAATGTATACAGAGATGAAGAGATTAATTCTGAATATCACAGAGAATCAGACATGTTTGCACTAGAGCATGTTGCCTCCAGTGTGCTGTAAGTGGTGAATTCTCCCAGGTGTTACAGTCAGTAACTGTGGACATAGGAAATGCCAAGGCAAAGAAACATATGGGTAGGTTGTAGCAATATATTGATTCTATGTTAAATATTTTGGGAAGCTTTTTTTCTGTTTCTTTGAGAGTATGAAACGCTGTGGTTTTTTTGTTTAGGATGGATGCAACTCTGAAGGAGCTGACCAGCTTGGTGAAAGAAGTTTACCCAGAAGCACGGAAGAAGGGCACACATTTCAACTTTGCAATTGTTTTTACAGATCTCAAGAGGCCTGGCTATAGGTAAATGGCATTTCTTCTCTGAGTTAATAGAATACTTTGGACACCAGAACAGTAAATTATCCTTCATTAACACTGATTTAAAGTTCAGAACCTGCATACCAAACTTCTGAAGCTCTTTATGATGACTGCTACAATCTCTAAATTGTGCTTGGTGACCATCCCTGTTAATGTGTTCCCGAGACTATGAGCCTGTGTGCTTGAAGGCTTTGGTTTGTATTGGCAGCTGGAACATGGCCCTCCAACTTGAGATAATGCTTTGTTCCTGGTAGGCACCTGAGTTACAGCAGTGATCTTGTAGCCGGTGTTTCTCTTCCAGAATGGCATGAGCTAATCTTTGTCAGCAGCCAGTGGATGTACCCTGCTTTGGAATCTGGTGGGGTATTGTGCATTGTCTGTATGGCAGGGGGTAAGGGGTTCTCACTAGTATTTAACATAAGAGGGTAGAAGGCTCCCCTGTGCTGTCAGACAGAGCAGTTGGTGCACCCAGGATTGCAGAACACCCCAGTGTTCTGAGTACACAGCCACGTTTGTGCAGTGCAGGGAATGGCATGGGAAGGGAGTTATGAGCAGTGCAGTTCCTGTTTGGACATCTGGAGAGATTGGCCCCTGATAACTAACTTGCCTTTCCTCTGCCACTCACAGGGTGAAGGAGATCGGCAGCACCATGTCGGGCAGGAAGGGCACAGATGATTCCATGACATTGCAGTCTCAGAAATTCCAGATAGGAGACTACTTGGATATAGCAATTACTCCTCCGAATCGTGCACCACCCCCATCAAGCCGCATGAGACCTTACTAGAGTCTTGCTTCTCTTTGTATGATTATGTGTTCTGTTTACTCCTACTTGCTGTTCTAAAGCAGGCTTATTTTTTTGCTTTTATTGCTAAGCACCTGAAGACATAGCTGAGCATTGTAGAAGAAATTTAACTTTTAAACTTTTAGTTTGTTTAGAAGAAACCCCTTCAGCAGTGCCATCATCCTATCCCTGATTGTTATAGTTTGAGTAGTAAATTAGTGTGTCCAGTGTTCTAAAGAATTCCATGAAATATGACCAGGAGGATTACAGGTGTTCTGAAGTTCTGTCTTGTTTGGAATAAAAATTGATGTTAATCCTTTGACTGTTTAGTGGTGTATCAATGCTCAAGGCTGCTCTGTGTTAGATGTTACTAATGGTGCTGGGGGGTGTTGAGCAGTGTAGAATCTGAAAATAGAGGAAGGGGTTGCTCAGGTCTTAGTTGTCCATGAGGCAGCTGGAAGATTGGTGTGTGGTGTTGCCTGGTGCCTTAAAAAGCAGGATGAAGAAGGGGTGACCTGTGTCTCAGCAAAGTGGTGTTCGGTGTTTGACTCCCTCTGTCACTGCAGGGGGAGAGGCTGAGATGTGCAGGTGCCTCTCGTCTTCCAGCAGGGTCCAGCTGTCCTTGGCTGACTGGGAGCATCCAGCTGGTCTGGGCAGGACCACGTGCTTGGTTTTTGCACCTTGAGCCCCTGTGTGCTAAGAGCAAGGCAAGGGCAGGAGTAGAAGCAGTAACTCATTAGAATCTCCACCTTCCTTGCCTAAGGCCTGAGCAGAGGCTAGGACTGCAGTAAATGTTCCTGTCTGGTGAGGACAAGGTGTGCTTTGTGTCATGAACTGGGATCTGTATAGCTTTGTTTTTTTCCCTCCCATGAGTCCCTTGGTTCAGTATAGCCTGAGGGAGTTCTGCCCTTGGCTTAACCCTCTTCTGTCCCCCTTCTCTGCGTTCTGTTAGGGAGCTGCAATTTCACCCTTCGTGAATGTCTCTCATTGGCAGAGTCGCCTACGTCTGAGTTACTTCTCCCCTAAGACTGTAAAGTGCTCCCCACCTTTTTTTAAAGAGAGCTCAAGAAAAGACACTTATAAATGCTGCTTATTAAGGACTGAGCCTGGAAGTGGCAGTGGAGCTGATTTATTGTTGCCAGAGTTGGCATGGGCGGGATGGTTTTTTTTGTGGTGCAGTCACCTGTGGTGTGAGGCAGTGGTGCCCTAAATACTGATGGTGTGAGAAACCCTTGTGTTGGAACAGCTCAGGGACTTGTGTTAGCAGGGACAAGCTTGCTCACATTTGGGACACTTGACAGACCTGGACACAGAAAAGCAAAGGCCACTGCTAAGTGGCTCAGGGGCTAAGACTGCCCCAGGGCATCATTTGTCCTGCAAAATGCATGCGGTGAGTAACCAGCATATAATTACAGAATTGCAAAGCTCCCACCAAAGGGAAGGACAGACCTGCCATTAGAGGTACACAGGAATATGGGCATTTCCTCAGTTTTGTGTCCTGGGTTTTGCTTTAATTGCATTTAAGGATAATTCTTAAATGTAGTCACTATAAAAGGCAACAGCAGCAACGGAGCCTGTGTCTGTGACTCAGCTGCTCTGGGAAGCGACTTGACTTTGCTGCTGGAATGGGAGACATGGCCAGGGAATGCTGGTTCCTGCCCAGCTGGCAGAGAAAAAGAACATCTACTGGCTTTCTATGTGGTGGCCCATGAAGGAAAATCACCAGGAAATGCAAGTGCAGAACTGCCTTCAGTAGCAAATACTTCATTCAGCTTGTTTGGTTGAGGAGTTTACCTTTCCTTGACTGCCATGAATGTATAAATGTCAGCTGATCTCTTCCCCAGCTGTTTCAGGATAAACATCTCTTGGATCTCTTGCTCACAAAACACAGAAAGGTAATGTGGAGGTGCAGAGTTTATTCTTATGGGAAAAGACACTTGAGAGAAGAATGTTGTTCAGGTTAGGGGCTTCCTATATCAATATATATCAGCTGGCAATCCAAGCTGAGGGCAGCAGCTGTGTATGCAGACAGCACCAGTGTACAACCATCCAGATGTGGCAAGAGATGAAAGGGAAGTGAAAGCTGTCACCAGCTGAGCTCCTTGTGCACAGGAGGGCATTCAGTCCCAGTAACTGGTTGAGTTTGTCTCTGAATGTTGCTATAAAAGCTGAGGAATGATATCAGTCCCTAAAGAGAGCAAAATATGTAGAGCAGTGTGGTTTGGGGAAATTGAAACATGGTCATCATCAGTGAACAGTCCGTAGGCTCAGGAAGTGGTGTAGACAGCACTGTATCCAAATTTGTCAATCCAGAGGATTTGCTTTGCAGGCAGTAATTTGATGAGGAATTTTTGCCCCTCATGAAGGCAGCTGGATAAGGTGCTCTCCTTTTTTTTTTTTTTTCTTGGATCCTAAAGGCCTGAGACATAGCTTATATATCTGCACTCCTCCAAAGCCTTTTGTTTCCCAGCTGAGTAAGGCAAAGAACTAGGACGACAGATCTCCAGAAAAGGTTTCCTGACTTTGACACTTCTCAGAGGTAATCCCTTCCCTGCCCAGCAGCCCAGACAGCTCTTGCCTCCTGCCCATGCCCTGCCAGGAATACCACACCTACCCCCACCTCCTTTGCATTGTAGAAGAAGTTTAACTTTTAAACATTAACTTTTATTTTGTTTAGAAGAAACCCCTTCTCCCTGTCCTTTCTCAGAGGGCCGTTTTACTTTCCCTCTAACCAGGGACAAACATCCAGATCATTCCTGCAGGTCTCCAGCCTGTGCTCCCTGGCCTCTGGCTGCAGCTGCAAGCCTGGTGAGCTGTGCTCCCTGGCAGGGCCAGAAGCATTCCACATCCTGCCTGTGGGGTGCAGCACAGTCATATAGACCCAGCTACAGAACCAGGGTAACTTCCCTTAATTTCTTTTTTACCCTCGGTACCACCTACTGAAGGCTGCTCTGCTCCCAGAGATGGGACTTCTTCCTCCTCCTGTGTCCCTTCTGGTGTGTCTTTCCTGCCTCTAGGTTTGGCTTGTCATGAAGGACTCTCTGCTGTGCTTCCCCAAACAAACTTGGCTCTTAGTTCTAATTTTCCCACCTCGTTTTGTGCACCTAAACCAATGCTTTTTTTCAATCTAATAAACAGAAAAGAAGGTATATCAAAAATACTTTTTTTTTCTCACCAAAAATCCCCACACCATCAACCTTGTCACACTTTACATAAATATTGATGCAACTGTTGATCATTAGCCAGGCTTTCAGTTATCATGGGGAGGAAAAAAGATTCTTTTCCACATGCTCAGGCCTTAATTAAGTTTTCACAGACACCTTCTGATTTCATCAACCCTCCAGTGCAAGCACCTACAAGTGTGTATACACACATATGTACGTGGGTCCACAAACAGGGACTACAGCATCAGAAAGCCAGCTCCTTTCCTGTAGCAGCAGCACAAGCCTGATGTAAGTTCTACAACACTTTTGGGAGAGGTCCTGGTGTGGAGGTTAATTCCCTTCTTAATTTAAAGAGTGAGGACATCTCACACATTTTTTTAATAACCTGGGCAGCACCAGACATAGTCCTCCCTCTGTGTTTGCTATCTGACTGGAGCAGTTGTGGAGAATTAAATTTTACTGTACAGCTCTGGTCAAAAGCAGAAACACTGGGATGCAGCAGGAACATACTAAGCATTATCAGCCAGTTCTCACTTTTGCAATGGAAGACAGGAAAAATGAGGAGGTCTCTGAAATCCTGTTGTGTCAGAGCAGGTAAATGATGACAGCTAGGGTAGTATTCAAAGAAAAGCACTATAAGTAACGCAACAGATAAGGTTCTACCTGCCTAAACCAAAACAATTCAATTATCTGCTGTTGTCTAAGCCCTTGTGTCTGGACTTGGTGCAACTCAGATGGGTTAAAAACAAGAGTTATCAGTTCCCCTTGAGGAATATGCCTTGCAAAACAGCCATATGGTGTTGTGCACCTGGCCACAAACACCTGTCGGTGGTGAGGAGTGCCTGGCTGGCACACTGGGGCAAGGCGTTAACTGCCTAAGGGCTGGCTTCAGAGGGCCTGGGGTGTTTGGGACCCTCTGTGGAGTATTTCCAGTCTCACAATTATGGAGGAACAGCCTTAGGCAACCTTACCAAAGCAGCCGGACAGACAGGATTCACCCAGCCAGGGAAGGAGGACATCCTGGCTCCCACGCCTGTCCTTTCCCTTCTCATGCCTCAACAACCATCAATGCCTTTGCAGGCAGGCAGTGATTTGGGTCAATGCACAGTCTCTGAACAATTTAATCCTGGAAAACAGTAATTAGTTCCTGGTGGTTGGGCAAGCAGGAATGGATTTCCCTGCAGTCACAACTGCTGTGATGCAACCAACAGCCTATGGTGTGGGACCTGCAGCTGGGGGAGGAAAGGTGGGAACATGCAGAAGGCTCTTGATTGGTTTACAATAATTTCAGAAGCAATCATTAGAGAATGTAACCCCAGGGCTTTAAGCCAAGAATACAATATTCTAAAAATTATGGAAGCATCTGAACACCTTCCTGCTGAGTATTCTGCAAACTATGCTTTCCTTGGCCCCTCCTCAGGATAAATGCCTGTGTGACAGAGCATCTTATTCCACAGACCTTTTCCCATGCAGACACATTTGTGCTACTTTTTTTTAAAACTCTTCAACTTGATTTAGGCAAGACAGGTTCAAAGAAATTCCTGGATCTGGTCAGCTCCTGCTATGATGTCAACTGCCCCTTTGTAAAAGTAGGTATTAGTGTAAGAGAAGCATAAGGTTTTACATTTAAGTTGATATAGGCAGCATGAGCCAATGTCTTCCTGGCAGAAAATTGTGCTCCAGTGAACTAACACACATGTGATTCCATAGTGTGGCCACTGGATATTGTCTTTGCTCCTTATAAACATCACACTATCTGTATTATTGTCCCATGGGGAACAACAAGGTACTCCCAAAACAGAAGGTAGATCCAACACCAGCTACAGCTGTTGATGGAGCACATGCAACCACCATGGGTGCTGGAACATTTGAATAGTGACAAGTGAGAACAAAGCAAATGTGACATTTTACAGGAAATTTAAAGAAGCCAGGGTACGTTAAAAAAACAAGGAAGCCTGGACTCCAGTTATTGTTCCAGTGGTTAATAAAATCTTCAATAAAAGCACAATGGGAATCCCTGGAAGTAATCCTTGTCAATTATCCCTTTGACAACCATCTGGGAAGTTTCAGTTCACGGAGAGACCTACAATTGTGTTCAACCTCAGGCAAAGTATTTCCCAGATAAGAAAGCACTGACCGCCTTATTAAGGGGCTCCTGGGCAGAACATGTTGAGATGCTCCTTTCACAACAAATGGGATTAGAGGGAGAAGCTTCTGTTAGCTGACACATTTGATATACTTTAAAAAAAGAAAAAGAAAAAATATTAAGAACTAGAGCAAATGAAGGAAAAGGCTATGATTTTTTTTGTTACCTCTCAGATGTTTTTGAATACTGAAGAGCAATTTTGTGCTGGGTTCAATCTTTTCTGAGAGCAGGCACTGCTAGATGTGATCTCCCTTCTCACCCTTCCCTTACATCTAATCCAGCACTCACATGGGCAAAAGGCAAAAGCTGAGCTTGAGATTACTGCTGGGAAGGACAAACAAGATGAGAAGACAAAAATAATTAGCCTTTCTGTGTCTTGGCAAATGAAGAAATCTATTGTAAAACCATACAACCCTTAAATTCTGTGCAAGGGAATGGTGAAACAGCCTCTAGTGGAAGCAGCCCCCAGTTAAACTAAATAAAGCACAACACAAAACTGTACTCTGGCACCTTTGCTTGTTTCAGGTGATGACTGGTTGGGTCTGTGGGAGATGGGTCTCTCACAGACCCACTCTGTTTGCTACTTACATAGCTACTGTTTATCCAACCTTACAGGCCAATGCTGTTAAAGAGATTCACCCCACAACAAACAAACTTGCAAAATTTATTTTGCGTCATTCCCACTTTGACAGGTTGTTAACTTCACAGTGCAGCTGGATGAGCCTAAGAGGAATTTTACCCTCCTCCAGCCCCATGGCTGCATCCTTGGCTGTTCCAGTATATCAGACAGCCACACACCCACCTGTCCCACCCTCCATGCTACAGCAGGATTGCATCCAGGTGGGTTTTCACTGTTTCCACAGAAGGAGACTCCACTGCCTGTCTAAGCAGCCTGTTGCAGTGCTTACACTTTCACTGCTGTCATTTCCCATTACTCAAACTACTGTTTAGGACATCCTGAAACCTAAAAGAGTTTCAAAGGTGAAGTACAAAAAACTTAGATAAAATCATGGCAGCAAAAAAAAAAAAAACTATCTCAGAGCCATGCTTTGCCTATAAAAAAAGAATACAAATACAACCAACAATATTACTTGTATTGGAGTAATACTGAAGGCAAGAAATACAAAATTGATGCATACAACTTCATTTCTTGATTCCAAAAAGTCTCATCCGTGTATCATGTCACAACAGCTTGAGTAGACCAGAAGACTAAGATTTCAATTGTTATATTGAAGATAATTATTAATTAATAATGTGTAGCAGAAAATTTAATAGGCAAGCAAAATTATGCAAGTGCCTTGCAGTGAGAAACCCAGCACTGCAAGGTACAGCTCCACACTTCCCTAACGGAGGAAAGCACAGTGGAGTGCTGAGTTGTTCTCAAGTTTGGGGAAAAGACTTCTCTAAGCCCTTTTGTGAATTTCATTAGTTGAAGGCAGGGGGAATACAGCAAGGCCTGTAGTAGTGCTGCTTGTTCCATTTCAAATTAAAAGGCTATCTGGCTTGCTGCAGGGCAAGAAAGAGACTGCAGGCTGTGAAATCCCTCCTGTTTAGTGCTGGTAAGTCTGTCTGGTTGAAACCCACTTGCTCTGCAGCAAGAATACTTTGTACCTTTCCAAGGCCATGAAATTCCAGGACCAGCATTCACCCCACTGGTTTTTAATCTGTGAAAAAGCTGGAAGCAGGTGTGGCCTTCACTCTTGGAGGAGGATGGGTAGAACAAATAAGTGTTCTTACAGCAGACACCAAGCATTTGAGACAGATTTATTTAGTATCCAAAAGTGTTAATTAAGCTCAGAGACCGACACATTAATATATACAAAATTTTAAACAGAAACTAGCATTTTCAAAGACAGGGTGCTCAGGTCAGAACTAGTAGAAAATCACTGTCTCCCATTAATTTGATGTACACTTATCCTGGAAAATAACTGTAATAGCAAGGAAAAGGCACCTTTACTTGTTAAGTTTTAACCAGGACAAGTCTAAACAAATGAAGAAATACTTGTGGGCTTCTCTAGATGTTTGCATATCTTGAAGACTTAAAAAAAATGTGGAGCTGAGTTCAAAAAACATGCACTTATCCCATCTCCTGTGATAGTCTCTCCCTTCTCACGTGTTGCATGTTTGCCCTCACATAAATGACAGAATTTCAGTCATCAAATGGAAGACAAATCGTAAAAACAGTCCTGGAGTCACTTAGAGGAACAGCTGACACTGGAAACAGCAAACTGGCTCCAAATAAGGATATGGAGCTGGGTTTTCTGGTGGAAAACTATAAAAGTGCTGGTAGAAAAAAAATCGTAATTCCTATGACTACCAAAAGAGTTCCAAACAGCTCTGAGAACTTCAGCTTGGTCAGCTACTACAGGGTTAGATGTGCACATTTAGAAACGACACCAGCACTGAAGAGAATACACATGGCAGCAGCAGGAGAGGAAGCAATCACCTACAGGCCTGCCACCAAATTCTTCCAAGCAGCTGAAGATACACATAACCAGTAACAATTGCACATTTCAAAGGACTCACAGTAGAACCGGAGTCACCTTCCAGAGCTACAAAGAAACCAGATGCATAGCACCTGATACTATGTTGATGCATAAAGGAAGAAGCTGCATGGGAAATGCCTGTCTGCCAGAGAGGTAACAGTCTGGTGCAGGGATGTGTCAGATGCATCTTAGCACTGCAGAAAGGACTAAAAGCACAGAACTGCTTTAAACAGTAAAGCAGGAATTACTCTTCCAATACAAAACAAATTTACTTGTTTCTGTTGAAGATATCAAATACTGTTGGAGCACCAGACTTCAGCCCTGAAAGGATGCAGAGTCACTGGAACAGTGATATCCAGAGATATCCACTTTTGAAAGCAATATACTGGACTTTCCTTTTATTGCAGTCTAACTGCACTCTCTACAGCCTACTGCAAATGCAATCCTACACAACAAACAACTGAAGCACCACCTTGTACATGGATTTCCATTCCTCTTTGAAGTGCAATATATTTACAACCCCTCATTTTGCCAATAATGTCAATAGAGTATTAAGCACAAGCTGTTAGTTCAAACAAGTACATCCACATCATGGATAAAGAATTGTTCTCCATTAAAAAAGCCTGTTCTCGGTATGGCTCTTTCTTCCCACCAGTGTTTCCTTTTGCTTTTTGAACTTGTTATGATTTGGTGATAAGATCCATGAATGTGAAAGTTTCAACATGGTCTTCAGTTTCATTTCAGATGTTTGTCTTGAAAACTCCACAATATCCTCTAAAAATATACCCAGACATGTTCATGAGCTTATTTAAATCATATTTTGAATTAGCAGAACACAGAAATATTGAAAATGTGTCTTTTTTGTCTTGACAACAAAAAATGAAGGGTCATCTAAAGTGAGATGACTCAGATTGATTCCAACTCCCAAGTATAGTAAGATATCAACTTCTATCAGTGTCACTCTGGGTTGTTGTTCCTTACATGTTCCTTGTACCTCCTATTTAAATAATCTTTACAGACCCTAAGTTTATCAGATAATCAACAAGCATTATATTACACTGAATCAGGAATATGTATGCTTTGATAAAGTTGTGATAAAAACTTCCTTATATTCAAACTGATGGTGTTCTTTATAAAACTATAACTCAGTTCTTCTAAGATTACTCATACGTATTGTAGCTTTTCATTTCAAGTATTTTGCCTTTACCAAAACAAGTTTGAAATCAATTCTCACTTAGATACTTTTCACCAAATTCTTTTGTTGTATTGCCTAAGTTTACCCAGAAAGAACTCACTGGTGTTTTCGTTGCCACAAAGCAAAGTATTCCTACAGATAAACCTACAGTAAAAATCTGCCTTTTTTTTTTTATTTGGGAGGATCCAAACACACCACCAGCTATAATATTTGTTCTTTACAAACGGGCAGTTATATACCATGCCAAACCCAGTTATTTAGTCAGAGAAACAAGAGCTGTTTTGATAGTTGAATAGCAAGCAACTATGAGTATTTCTAAGTGCATTAGTGCCTCTTTGTACCTCCTACAAATTAAATTACTTAACCAAATTTGTGAAGTGTAATCATACCTGTTCTCTTTGTTGCTGTAATCAGTGGAACCACTTTCATATCTTGTACTATTTCCTGCCTTGGTCTCCATTTCCTTGGCTTTAGAAGAGTCTGCCTTATGATTATATTGGAAAAGCATCTATAGGAAACATTAAACAGGAATAAAAAGGATTACCTAAGAACTCAAACCAGATGGATTATAGATAGAACTAGGCTCTTTTAATTCTAGTATTTTGATATTAAAATTTGTTAGGGAAAAAAAGCGTATTAGCTAACCTTTAGAACATCATCTGGTATCCTTGTTATTTCTGGAGGTGGAGGAGTTCTGAGTAAATGGTCATAGTGTTCCAGTTTGGGAGGGGAAGGGTCCCCAGTATGTTTAAGATACTCATGAGAGCTTGCAGCAAAAGGAATTCTTTCTTCTTTGTATGGTACATCTTTTGCTTCATTCTTTGTCACTGACTCAAGCTTTGCCCCTGGTGTTACCTGCTGCGGCAAAAGAAGTATTAAACACCTTCAGTTAATTTACTTATGTTAGGTAAAGTATTTAGTAAATGTTCTTACATAATTACTATTAGAAAGAACTTTAATAGTGTAATAAGAAAAAATAGTATTGGAAAAGAACCCCAAACTGACATTTTAAAATCTGCTTATGGCCAAGTGTGTGAAAATGTACATAACTGCTATTTACTACCTTAGCTTCTGCTTTTAGCCATCTTGTTTGAAAATCTGGACTCTGTGGTGTTGCTGCATGACTGGAAAGAGGCAGTTCCTTGGTCTCTGGTGACCTTGATAATACTGTATTATTTGTTTTGGAAGAGTCCTTCACATCAGGAGTACAGAACACAAATATCATAGGAGAAGCCATCCAGTCAGCTGCTGCCATCAAGGGTGAGTGAAATAAAATTAAAAATATGTATGTACACACACACACATATATATATAACTACTACCAGTTCCAGTTTCATTTTCTAAAACATGTGTATCCTTTTAGTTGATATTTTGCTTGATCCATCCAAATTACAGTATTCCTTAAAGGCAGGTAATGCAAAGTAGTCATTCTAGTCCCACTACAGAATATAACTGAAGAAGCCCAACTTAAATCAGCATTGCTTTACCTTCTCATTTACCCAATTGTCACCATGTTGTTCTCAAGATTTTTAAAATAACCTATTTCTCCTCTCAAAGAAGTTTTAGCATTAATTTTGACAGTCTTAAATTACTGTCTTGCTAGCCCATTTCTTTCCTGTCTTTAAACAGATCCAATAGGTATTCTCAGGAAAAAAAAGCTAAGTTGGCAAAATAGTATTTTTATTTCAAACATGGATAAGCTGCAGTTACAAAATTATTAATTCCTCTGTATAATTCTAATTGGATAGGAGTACAAGAATGAGAAACAATTTGTAGGAAGTAAGAAACTTTCCCATAGAAGCCACCAACATTTTTGGGACATTATTACTCATAAAATGACCTGCCTTGAATTAAACATATTTAACCAGAAAAACAATTAAAGTTAATCAATGTGTTTACAATACACTTGCACATGCATTCTGTAAAAATGCATATGTATATTAATTTAACAGATTTTTTACTTACCATTCTCTGCTCTCTTACTTGATTTTGATGCAGGAGTAACCATGATTTCCTTGATGGTCATTTCTGGCAAATTCCCTCCATTATCATCTCCTCTTTTAACAAACCTGAAAACCAAATCCCCAATTAGCTCTCAAGTATGAAGAAGTCACAATTAAAGGAATATTGCCAACCTAATCACTTTTCTAGTATTAATTTATGAATAAGCAAGTAAAAAAAAAGTTTTCTCAAATATGAATTGTTTATATAGATTTTTCCAGGTGTGATTCTACTGCAATTTGTGGTATGCAAATGTTCAGTCCAGCCACAAATGATCAAATATACTGAGGTTTCAGTCCAAGGCATAAAGAAAAAACCAAACCTAAACCAGATGTCCAGGGTACAACAGATGCCACAGATGATCAATTCTGTGTTAGGGGTTTTATTGTGAATCGCCTGATGACTATGAAATTATATAGAACAAGAGGAAATCTTTTCTGCTTTTAAACTAATAAGGGTCTTGTGAGCAGGAAAAGATTTTAAATTGAATTTTTAAGTATAAATAAAATTGTTTATCTTAATCAAATACTATACAGCTTTCAAGTAATTTTAGTAATTACATAACTATTTAGAAGGAGAGATCCCAAAATTATTTTAAAATAAAATTTGGTGATTTCAAAGTGTCAAGCTATTTAATATCGATTCCATAACACTGGAAATTTTTAAAATTATTTTTTCGTATCCAAGATTTTCTAGTGAAAAAATGGCATATACAGTTAAGAGAATACTAGGCAAAAAGTGGAAACTTACCTAACCTACATACAAATCTGTGTCTTTAAAGAAAGTTATTTAAAATGTTTAAAAAGTAATCTTAACTATCATAACCAGATTTAGATCTTCTCTACAAAATGTCTAAGCTGCAAAACAACCCCACAACCCCTATAAATAGTATAGGCTGTATATTTTACTTAGATGAACACATCTCAAACTTTGGGTTAAATAAAAAAGTAACTTTTCAAGTCAGTTTTGTCTTTGAAGTCATAGAGGTAGTTGAAATAATATAATTTTTAGTTTTTACAAGGAGTAGAACCAGTAGAATTTTTAAAGTGGTTTTCGTGCATATGATCCTTGTTTTCAAAACAATTTCTCCAAATATCAAATATTTAGGTAAATTTAAAATGGAACATATTGCTACAACTAACTATAATAACATGACCTATTAACTATGTTCATGACCTAACTGCTGCAATTATTTTCCTTTATAATCAGAACAGTAAAAATCTAGAGAAGTCTTTTCAACAGAAGACTGGAGCAAAAGGAACAAACTGTAAGGTGGGGCTTATGTTAGAGACAATACAGCGCTTCTAAAAATTTACTGAATGCTTTACAAACTGTTTTCTGTTTATATTAATAAAGCTTCTGCAACCTTTACAGTGGCTGTGTAGTATCTATGGCAGAAAGCCCAGGCTCAAACCTTTGGTTAAGGAAAACAGATCACATTGTATTTTTCTCTTTGTAAATGCATTGTGTGTGGAAGATTCTTATGGTGCAGTCAAGGCAAGGAGCACAGCAGATGTATTTCATGTCAGCATCTGGCACTGCAATGGGTACGTGAAAAGATGTATAGGGAGTTAAATGACACAGGACCCAGCAGCTGAGAGATAACAATCACCCACCTCAAGACAAAAGAAGGGCAATAGGAACAAGAAATTAGTACAGCAAGAAGAAAATACAGAAGATTCAGTAGAGAAATAATCTGAATTCCAGCAACTTACTTTTTGATAGCCTGAGAAGTTTTCCGAATAAGCGACATGGTATAATCTTCATTCATACACACGGTATGTTCACTAATGCCAAAGTGCTCGAGCTTCGGTGTCACGCACTCGTAGTCATCCATCTTCAGCTTACATTTGGGTGTTCTGGGCCAAGCCCGAGGCGTTGGCACTCTCAGTGGAGTGTCACTCTTGGCCTTTAGCTGGCGTGCACTGGAGCTGTGCCGTGCCCTCAGGGCGCCCCAGGGCCGGGAGAAGGCGTACTGCGAGAGCCCGTAATCGGAGAGCTGCGGGCTGCGCAGCGGGTCTGCGGGCAGCGCCGCCTCCTCTGCAGGAGCACAGAGCTGAGGCACAGCATTTGCTTTTTCTTCATCAGATTTATTCTGGGCACACATTGCCGATTCACTCTTAGCTTCATCCTCCTCTTCTTTTTAAGGGAAGAAATGAAAAAAAAATTGTGTCAGAAATTGTGACACTTCCTCAGTATTCATTTTTTTTTACTTAAAATAGATTTCTTCTTTCACTTTAAAGTACTGAACCTGAAGCCACACTCATATGGCTAAGCTATATTTATAAGTCACACATTTACTGAGTTTCACTCTATTGGTAAATATTATTTCTAGAGAAAATGAAATTCAAAGCTTTTTGCCTAAGTGTATTTTTCTCCCTGCATGGAGATGAAAAGGTTTTTGGGGAAAGAGCAAAGGCTGCATACAGTACTAAAATGCTCAGAAATTCTTCAGAAAAACAGTGTTGAGGAAAGGTTATGAAGCAGTAACTAAAAAGTTGTGAAAGGGGACAGCTTTTTCAGTAACAATAGTTCACTGCAGAAATATGTAAACGCGTAATTTGTACATTTTTGAAGTTAGATAAAGCAAAACACCCCAAAATGTTTGTGAATTTCTGCATGATGTAGTAAGTAAAGGACAATGAATATGGTGAAGGGTCTGGAGCACAAGTGCTGTGAGGGGCAGCTGAGGGAGCTGGGGGTGTTCAGCCTGGAGAGAAGGAGGCTCAGGGGGACCTCATCACTCTCTGCAGCTGCCTGACAGGAGGGTGCAGCCAGGTGGGGATTGGTCTCTTCTGCCAGGCAACAAGTGATGGGACCAGAAGACACAGTCTTAAGCTGCACCAGGAAGATTCAGGTTGGATGTTAGCAAGAATTTTTTCACAGAAAGGGTAATTAGACATTGGAATGACTTCCCAGGGAGGTGGTGGAGTCACTGTCCCTGGAGGTGTTTAAGGAAGGACTGGACATGGCACTCAGTGCCGTGGTCTGCTTGACTTGGTGGTGTTCAGCCACAGGTTGAACTTGGTGATTCAGAGGTCTTTTCCAACTTAATTGATTCTGTGAAGTGGGCAGGGGGAGGGAGGCTATTTAAAGTAATATACCTTCTGGTGTGCAGTGGTATTGTCTCTTCAGATACACTTAGCTTAAAAATACAACTTAAAAATATAATTTAACCTGTAGGTCTGTTTGGAGACTTCTTTAAAGGCAAAGAGTATAGGAAGAAAGGTACTATAAAAAAAATCAGAGCTTTCTGCCCTCTCTGTGTAAAACAGCTATAGGAGCTTCACTTGGACATCAATATGGTTCACAACCATAATTTTGTTTTGTGTAATGACTGGATAATGCTCAGAGCAAGTTAAGACTATGTCAAAAGCTTTTCTTTCCTGACTGGGCCCTTGGTACCAAAAGGGGTATGAGCAGTATTGACAAGTGTAGTACTTTAACTCATTGGGCACATCTGGATTTTTCAGACAGTTCTATGTGCATTTTCTGTCTGGATTAAGGACCTCCTTCCCCTCCAATGATCAAGGTGCTACTGCTTGTCACATGCCACCTAATTCCTGAGCATTCTTGTCCCATTTGTGCTGTGAAACAGGCACTTTAAGATTTTCTCTAGGGTGACTTAAGTAATGAAACCATCACATGTGAATACAAACCAACTGAGGTGCATCTACAATAGTTCCTCATGCATGAGAAGCTGAAGCAGAAGTCTCTGGGTTATCAAAACATGCTTGCTAACGTGTTTTCTGAATATAATTATTACTGAAAAAACCCCAAAATCCAACATACACTAACCTAAAGGCATGCCAGAAAATCTAATCCCAAGTGTTTGTGTTTTGGTTTATTCTCACAGCACCAGTCACAACAAAATCTACCATCTGGCTATTATTATAAAGCAAATAACATGGGTGTACTTGATCTCCTAATTAATAGAAGTATACACATAGCTAAAGAGAAACATTTTATAAAAATGATACTTTTCTTCACATACTGTATTGACAAGAAACATTACCTGTAGAGTCTTTGACATGTGGTTTGTAGCCATATTTCTGGAACAGCTCTCTTATTTTTCCAAGATCTGCTGCATTTCTTTGCATCAAGATTTCACTTGCCTTCATAAATTCATGAACTGCTTTTTTTTCAGAGCAGATCTTACCAAGACTGGCACTAATATCTTCCTTTGGGGACAGAGAAGGAAACAAAGAAATACTGGTTTTCAAATCATCACATGGTAGTGTACACATGAAGCATTTTGGGAGTAAGTATTCAACTGCAATTCAGATGAAGATAAGCAGTGAATTCAGGTCTTTTCTATACCTGAAAACCATCAGGTATATATACCTACAGAACACCAGGAATACACAGAGCCCAAGTGTATGGAATCTTATAAAAGTAACTGTGATGACAGTTCACAGTGTGATAACTGCTTACTGGTAACCTTGCCAAGGAATTATATGCTTCTACTCCAGAAAAATATGAGGTAACAGCAATTAGTCTGGACTCTTACTCCATATATACAAACAATAAGTGCAGAGCAGAAGGTAAATCTTACTTTTAGATCACTCAATTATTTCTATATTGCTCATTTCTATAACCCATTTTTTCGGCTTCTGTATAAGAAATAGACAACATTATTCACAAGTTTAACTGAATGGCTGAAGGTACTGAAACTTCTGTGAAGATTGATTTTATTCTAAAGGCTGGTCATGGAAAACAAGCAAGCTTCTCTTTTGTTGGGAGCTGTTCTTCCTGGATCATTCTCCTCATACCTTGGCACTGCTCCAACTTCCTTGTAACCTTTGTTCCCTGCTTACCTGAGTGACAGCAGTGACTGCAAACTGAGAAACATTGCTAAACCTTCTTCGGGTCACCCACAAGTTTTTGGGCATTACCCCGATATCCATGGCCATTAAAAGGACTTAGATGTAAGTGAGTAAAAATAAGGGTTATAAGTACTGACTAACAAAGTTGAATTGTGGCTTAATGACCAAAACAGAACCATAAGTTTATGGAACATGCACACACATGTAATTTCTCAAGAAGGAAGCAAGTTGTTACCTTCTGAGTCTTGATTTCTCCACTGAGGTCATGCAGGACTGTGAGCGGAGATTCATCTTCATAGTCTTTGAGATGAATGTTCACATAAAAGAGTTTAGAAAATAAAAGAGGTGTCTTAGTGTTTTAGCATGAAAGTAACATTCTACAAGGCAATTTCCTGCACTAGCAGATGAGCTGTCAATGTGCACTCACTGGCACTGAGCTGTGAATGGCCATGAGCTGTCAGTGTGCTCCCACAGCCCAGAGAGCCAAACGTGTCCTGGGCTGCATCCAGTGTGGGCAGCAGGGCCAGGGAGGGGATTCTGCCCCTCTGCTCTGCTCAGAGCCACCTGCAGGGCTGCATCAGCTCTGGGGCACCAGCACAGGGAGGACAGGGACCTGCTGGAGTTGGTACAGAGGAGGGACACCAGGATGATCAGAGGGATGGATCTCTCAGCCTTCCCTCTCCTGCAAGGAAAGGGCGAGAGAATTGGGATTGTTCAGCCTGAAAGAGAGACTTCTTCAGGATGAACTAATTGCAGCCTTACAGTACCTGAAGGGAGCTCACAACAAAGAGGACTTTTTTTACAAAGGCATGTAGTGACAGGACAAGGGGGAATGGATTCAAACTAAGAGAGAGAAGATTCAGATTAGATATTAGGAGAAGTTCTTTGCTGTGAGAATGCTGAGGCTCTGGAACAGGTTGCCCAGAGAAGCTGTGGAGGCCCCATCTCTGGAAGTGTCGATGCTCAGGCTGGATGGGGCTCTGAGCAACTTGGTCTAGTGGAAGGTGTCCCTGCCCATGGCAGGGGGCTGGAATGAGGTGATCTTTAAGGTTCATCCCAACTCAAACCATTCTGTGTTTCTATAATTTTAGAGATGTTGGACTCATAACCTAGAGAGAGTCAATACAGACAAAACTAAAGAGAACTAGTTCCTGTCAGGCACTTCACACAGCAAAAAACGGCACTTTGTACAGCGTGTTAAACTCCACAGAGAAACTGCCCAGGCTTTCACCTTAATGTTGCAGCTAATACTGTATGTAACAGATACTGATAAAGCAAGTGGGTCCCCGGGCTGTCAAGAATTACTTGTATTAAAATTTTATCCCTAAAGAGGTTAGATGAAATCGGAAAAAAAGTGATATAGAGACCAGTGAAAAACAAATCTCAGCAGAAAATTGAATTCCTCCATTGTATTTACACGTGGGCAGATGCACTGCTCACTTACACAACGCAATTTTTTTTTATTGAAAGCAAGGCTAATGCAAGTAGTGTAAAGGAGGGCACCCGCTACGTGACAAGACATAACACAGAGATAAACACAATTAGAAGCCTGAACTATCTGTCCAGAGAGAGAACACGCCCCGCAAAAGTCTTCCTATATCGATCCACGAAAAGAAGTAGAATCAAGAACATGACTCTCATTTCATCCCATTCCTCCTGGTTTTCTCCGTGATAAAAAAACGCAGCCACACACCCACAAAGGAGCTCAGCGAGACAACGAGACGAGGAGGAGCCCAAACAATTCCCAGCCGAGCAATTCCCAGGCTGACCTCCGGGCCCACGGCCGGCGCTCCCAGAGGAGCACGGGGGCAGTGGCAGGCGGGAGCGCGAATCCCGCAAGGAGGAGCGGCTGGGAACCCCTCAGGCCCAGCGTGCGGGCTGCTCTTACCGGCGTCCTCCCGGCGCATGGCCCGCTCCAGCTGCTCCACCTCCTTCTCCACCGTGACGGCCAGCTCCCGCAGCTTGTCGAAGAAGCCCCCGATCACATCCATGGCTGCGGGCGGGGGAAGCGGAGCGCGGGGGAAGCGGGAGCGGGGCGGCCCCGAGCGAAGCCGAACCCAACCGGGCCGGTCAGGGCCACGCGCGCCGCTGAGGGGCTTCAAACTGCCGCCAACGCGAGCCCCATTGGCTCCGCTGGGCCCCGCCCGCCGCCGCCGCCTCTCGCGAGAGCCGCTCCCCGCCCGCCCGCCCGCCGCCATCTTGGCTCCTCCGCGGGGCCGCCGCTGCCGGATCTTCCCGGTGAGTAAGGCCGGGAGGGGAGCTGGGGACTGGGGCAGCCGTGCCCGCGCTGATCCCCGCGGCTTCGCTTCAAATCGGGCCAGAGAGTGGGACTCCGGCATACAGCTGCACCGTGGGAACGGGGTGGGTTGGCTTCTGTTAGCGGCAGCGCTGGTTTGTGCCGTGCTAGAGGTGCGTGGGTGACTGACTTGGTCACGGCTGACAGGGTTCGTGGAGGGTTTGGAGAGCTCTGAGGTACATGGTGTGGTTCCTGGGGATGTCGGGGGCAGGGCCGGTTGGACTCGATCATCCTTGTGGGTCCCTTCCAACTCCGCGTGTTCTGTGATTCCATAAAGCTGATGAAATCCCGTGTGGCGTGAAACGTGGGCATTAGCGGGTGTGGGACTAATGAGCAGCTTAACAAAGCGTTTGTGTAAAGTTTGAACGTCATTCGGCCTTTCCTGCCCCTTGCACCCTGCGTGCTGTGGCAGGGTCTGTCGGTGCTTTCCGCTTACGACACTTGGTCTAATTCAGGATACAGATTTCCCTCGGTCAGGATCCGAGACTAGGTCATTACATACTAATAAGCTTATGGAGAGACTGTAGTCCAAAACCTCATGCTGAGTAAAGGCCTGATTTGGATCGAGAAGACAGAGCTGGAAATACTGTTTTGACAACTATTTGAAGAAGGCATGAGCGAAGTGAATCTTTCACTCTTGAGTATCTGTGACTGGATTTTTCTTAAATAATGTATGGAGGGTATGCTTTAATTGCAGTGTAAAAATAACTGAATAAATTCTTAAGTTACATAGATTTTAATTTCCCTTTTCTGCTTCTGAAGTTTCCAGTCTATCTGGCCTTGTGCTGCCTGCTGTGTGTGATGGTTACCAGGCTCTGAGCCTGAACCTTCAAACCAGCCAGCTAAAAGGCAGTGGAGTGAGTGCAGAGCTTTTAATCTTCCTTGTCAAAGTTGTATTTTTCTCCATAAGGTAATAAGTGTTTATTTTATATTTCTGTTTATGTTTTAAGGCAAAATGTTTTTAACAACAGTGTTACTGCGGAAGAGAATTCCTGGAAAACAATGGATTGGGAAGTACAGGCGACCAAGACAGGTTACCATTTCCATGAAGCAAGCAATGATCCGAAGGTTGGAAATTGAAGCAGAGAATGAATATTGGCTCAGCCAGCCTTACCTGACACAGGAACAGGAATACAAACACAACACGGAAGAGAGACGTGCCAAGTGGGAAGCTTTCAAAAGCCTGAAACAAGCCAAGTTTCCTGAGCACAGATACATCAGCGATCATTTAAACCACTTAAATGTGACAAAGAAGTGGACATGTTGAGTAACACAGCATATTTATATTTGGCACATGTTGTGCACTGCCCTGGCATCTGCTCTCATACCTGTTATGGTATTTCACTGTAATTAGCATGGGTCACAAATAAGATGTTGCTGTGGTGTACAAATACTACATTAAAAGTATTCCTCTGGAACAGCCTATGTTTTATTATTATTGCTTTGTTGGAGAAGTTCTTTGCATGCCTCTGTACCATCTGCCCACCCTCTGGTCTTCAGGGCTTAAATAGCAAGTTACCAGGTGCAGTGGTGGCGATTTACAGATAACCTAGTTTAGCTCCAGTTATCTATAACCTAGCTAGCTTCAGTGATTGCCTTCTGAAAGCCTGGAGAACACTCCTGCTGTGTTGAGAGGGTGCTGCTGGTACTGGCCACGTGGCTTGGGCTGGTCACTCTCCCTTCCTCAGGGATTGTTCTGTGTACACCAGGTACTTGAGACACGACTGTAACACTTGCCATCAGGTATGCAAGGACCAAGGGGAACTAGAACTGCAGAGACAAGGGGATGAGGCTGGAATTCATGGAATGTTATAAAATGTTCCATTTTTAAAAAAACTTTCTGGAAAGAATTGTTGATCTTAACTGCCAGTGTCATTGTCATGTCAGTGTCAGCTTGGCTGTTACAGCTCTCTTACACAGATTGTTCCTGATCTAAAAGGAACATGGCTGATTCCTGTTTGAGCAGTTGACTTCTAAGTCAGGCTTAGAAGTGGAGGAATAAGATTTAGCCACAAGTCAGGCTTTTTATTTCCCCACAAGACCCAGTGACCTGGAAGATGTGTCAGGAGTGAGTGTAATCTTAGGTTTGTTGCAGCTGGAGTGTAAAAACCAGAGCGATGGTGCAGTGTTGCCCTGGTAGGCAGTTTTTCTCAGTGATCTAATAACACAGATGCTACAGCTGAGCACTTTTCAGATTCTTTCACATACTTTTATTAAGTTGATGTTGCATTCACTGATGAATTCAAGTGCCAAGTCCATTCATATAACTTTGGAAAAGAGGCTTAAAATGGTACTTTTTTATTAAACATTAATTATACTTCAGAGAAGTATGAACAGGTCTGAACACTGATGTACAAAATCTTGAATGCACTTCCATTGGTTATAAATGGCTTAAGAGAACTTTATGGAAAAGTATACATATGGGGAAATTGCAAATACAATTAAAACATGAAGGAACTTCCAGGCAAAGCAATGTGATTTTGTATTTATTCATTTATAAAAGCCCGTTTCAAAAAGTTACTTCAAGTATTAAACTATAAATGGCAGCGTTTTCTCTGTGCATAGGATGAGTCCTATCTGTAACATACAAAAAAATACAATAAGTGCATCATTGTTACAGGTATCTTTTACACATCCCAAACTTAAATGCAGCTCATTCCAAGTTTAGGCAGCGCAATTAAAAATAACTTTGTGGAAGCAGAATAGCTGAGACATTGTGATTAGTGCAAATGTTGATGACCCTTGCTGACAAATACAAAAAGAATGCAGAGATAAGAGGGATGTTTCATTCATCTAAGTTAAAAATGGAACAGACTTAACAGGAGGAATGCTGCCTCTCTCTGGGATAACTTCATGATTGTAAATCATCATTCAGGAAGATTTAAGTTTCCCACAATAAAGCTGATAACAGGATAAGGGACAGGAGGAATCCCAGAGGACCATGCTAAGCGTCTTTAAGATGTCAGCTAAGCAGTGTAAACGGAAGGGAATCAGCATGTCACTCTCAATGCTTTGGTGACAAAGTAATCCAAATTCTTCATCTCTGACACATCTGCTTGACTGCTGAGCATGAGCTCTCTGTTTCTGAGGACAGGGTGTAGGAAGAAAGATGGGGAAAGCTCCCAAAACCAAAGCAAGTGATCCTGTAAACATTATCAGACTTCACTACCTCATGGAAACAAATTCAAGTAATGGCTTCAGAAAACAAATGGCCAAACACCGGTTTTAATCCGCATTAAAACAAACTACTTGTAGCTTCATGATATTTCACAAGTTACATAATTAAGAAAAATGTGTATAAAAAGCTCTATATACAAAATAAATTGATAGAAATGAGTGTAACAAATGTGTTCAGTACTAAATCCCTTCACGTGCAGCTGCTCTCTTTGGTGCCACTTAGGGATAGAAGAGCCTCTGAAGCTGCACACATTGCTGTTTTTTAGGTACTGTGAAAAGACATGTTTGTGAGCTAAAAGTAACTGCTCTTTGGAACCTCTCTAAATGCACACCCAAATCCCCCAGTCAGACACAATTTTAGAGGGTGTCCTTGGAGAACATACACCAGAAACTCAAAGCTGTTGTGGTTTTGTCGTTATTTAACTTTTAAATAAAAATCTGGTCAGTTGGTGCTCCAGATCCAGGCAGATTTGGTCAATCTGTGTTGGAGCCAGCACATCTTGGTAAATCTGCCAGACATTAATACTGCTGCAAACACTGCAGTTTTCCTCCTCTTGGGGCTCTGCTTAGCTACAACTGGACCATACTCCAGTCAGATCATGAAGTCTTTGTGTGCATCCTCAGTGGTATTGAAATTCGTCCCAACCCAAAAAAATGATTTATAATTAATAAAGAAGAACCACACAAGACCAAAGGAAAGAAACAGTACCTGAAAACTGTGAGTATTCAGCACTCTGGAGAACAGGACCAGTGTGTAAGAACAGCATACCAAGAGTAGCTTGGTACTTGCAAATTCCACACTCAAGAGGCAGCTTTAACAAAAATATTACCATGATTTCCACTTAAATCACTAAAAATAGAAGTACCCAAGCTTCCTCTAAAGTAACACTCAGATTATTTAAAATGGAGGTTTTTAATCACATCTGACTTATATCAATACAGTCTCAATACTGTAGGAAGTCAATTAATGTCAAATCAATTAATACTCCTCTTCCTGCCTTCCTCCCATAATACGCCTTTGGTAGGCACAGCAATGATGTGTGTGTTGCACACTCTGTGAGTAAATAACAGTCAGAAAAAAACAGTATTGTGTAGTTTTAAGTAATTTCTATTTGTGGATTTTCCTGCCTCATATTCAAAGGGACAGGTTTTTTCGAGACATTTCAGAAAAATGAAATCCTCCCCTGCATCAGGCTTCTGTTTTCACACTGTGAATTTAAAGCCATTTAAAAAATTTTTTTGAGTGTATGTAGATTTTTTTCAAAGAGAAAAGCAGAAAGAAACAAGCAAGCAGTTTCTAATCACAGCCAATATCAACTACCCTACAATAACTACTACATATTGCTTGTAGTAGTCATTACTTTACTGGATCTAAAAGCTTAAGGGCTGCATTTCTAATGGCAACTTAGGTATTTTCAAGACTCCCTGATACAGAGTAGGCTAAAGCACAAAACCAGCGTTTACAATACAGCCCAACACCCTAAACAGTTGTTTTCTCAGGATCCATCCCCCTTCTGATCTCCTGACCATGAGCCAAAAGTACCCCCTTCCTGCAGCCCCTGCCTCTGCTAGCAGGGACACACATATGGCTGCTTGCAGCCCAGCAGCCAAAGAACCACCCTGCTCCCTCATGGACTTCTGGCACGGCACAGCCCAGCCTAGGGAGCACTCAGCACAGAATCCAAAGGCAGAGGATGTCATCCTGGCTGCCTTAGCCATGATACCTCCCCCAAAGGCCAGGCCTGCCAGGAAAACCTAACCCCTCCATCCCACTGGCTGGCATGCCCTTAGGGTTCAGCAGTACAACTCCCTTAGAGAACTTAATTCCTTTAAATCAGTCTGGGGTTTCTCTTAGTCCCCAGTTCCCCAGGCAAAAAAACCCAAAAGGAGTTGGGGGTGGTGAATGCAGGAGAATCATCTTTCAATCATTTGACTACATTTTGTATTTGTGAGAGTGACTTTCAGTAATACCTGCTTTTATACCAACAGTAACTCTGGCCTCAGGATTATCCTAAACCCACTGCTCTCCTCTTCTTACCTCAAATATGAGGAAAAATCTGGGACAAAATATTCCTGTGATCTGCATAAATACTTAGAATTGTCAGTTCTTCATGAAAAGCCACAAAAATGTCCAGATACACAAAGAAGTGGTTTCAGAAGAGCAGCACTTGCTAGAAAATGCACATGGAGATAGCACAGTTTGTTTACTTGCAGTTTTTCCTGTAGATTCACTATCCTGACTAAAGAAATCAAACAAGTTCTCCTGATGTTGGCCTACAGGATACATACATTCATGGCAGGGGCATATGAAGCACTTTGGGGAGCAGGTGGGGGCAGCAAAGACCATATTGCCGAGTTCAGTGATACTTAGGATTCTGACATACATTTTGCTTATACTTCTGCTAGATGATGCCTGTGCATGGATGTATTATTTCCGCTATAATACATGGATGCAGTAAAAGCCAGATGAAATCCCAGGCCCTCCATGACAGTTCCACCAGTGTTTGGGGCTGCAAATTTTGGTGTTCAGAACAAGCCATTTGAAGATGCAGTCTTCCTTCTCTGTTATCTTCCCCAAGAAATTTTGCTGGTGCGATACTGCTGAGAGCTTATGTTAACATGGGCACTTCTCACTTAACATTTGAGAAGAAAAAGCAAAACCTTTCAGATCAATGTGTAGCAAATGCTTTTGTAAGTTTTGGAATTAGCAAATGCAAAATTTCTTGTACAAAGTTTGAAGAAACATTCTGCAACTTTTATAAAACATGCAACTTTGGACCATTGTTTCTGTCTCAAGAATATCCAACAGTGAAATCATAAGTTCTCAAAGAGTTCTTGTTCCAGAAGATTAATATTTAAGAAAAATTTATTATATCCAAAGACAAAAAATACTTATTTTAAACCTTACAGTATACTAGATACCTTAGTATTTCCATCATAAACATATTTAACTCAAGTAGCAATCAGTCTGGGAGACAAACCAAACAGGTTTTCTTTTGGACTAGATCATCAATTTGACTACTACCTTCAGTCTGTATCAAAAGGGCTCATGTCTCTTTGTAATCAGCAGCAGCTGAACATCAGAAATCTTACAGACAGAAAAATAATATTTGCCACTTTTTCCAGGTGCAAAATTCCAATACCACTGAAAGATGAGTTAGCCGTCTTCTCTGTAGAGAAGTGAGGAAAAAAAGCCCCCATGTTGTTTGCTGTAGGTCTTGAGCCAAGAATGGGATGGACTTGATTCCTCACACAGGAAACACATTTTGCCTTTTGTAAGCAGGTACATTGCTGCACAAAGCCATCAGTCTTTAGCAATTTCAGCATCACTTAAACTGGACTTGAAAGTGGGAGACTAAAGGATGCAATTTTTCAGTGTGCTAACACATATCTATGATCTAACACTAATCTTAAGTACCTGATATTTGTATTTCAGAACCAATAAAACCTTGGGCCTTTATTAAAAAGATAAAACAAAAGTATAAAACAGTATTTATAAACCATCAAGAGTCCCATGGAAAAAGCAGTACTCTGCTGGTTCTGTCTCTAGAAACACACAACTGCAATATGATTTTTCTCAGGGGTACTTGACCGTTTTGTTGCTGCCTTACACAGAACACAGCAAACAGTAACAGAAAATGTAAGAACTGTTAATTCCTTTTTGGACTGTCTTTTCCTTGTATGCTGACTGACAATTGCTGGAAAGTAATAATCCATCTTTTTTTCAACTAAAACCCAAGTTTTCTTCTTTGAGCTCTGTCCTTGGTATAGTTAAATAAATCAAGTTAAAATTATGAGGAAGCTCAATCTTATAGCAAAAAAGCAACACCCAAGTTAAAGGCTTTTATGTTGTTGGCATTGCCTAGCTCCAAAGCACAGCTAGTAGAAGGAAACCTCAGTCCCAAAAGACTTGGAGAGCTGTGATCATGGGGTAGACTGGTTAATAGGAAGAGAGGAGAAGACATCATCCAGTCCCTTCCCCAACATCTGGCATCTGAACTATGTATACTCCCACTTCAGACTTGCTGACCATGCTCTAGTCTGATTTTCTTTTTCTTCCTTTTCCTTTTTTCTTTCCTTCTGTACTCTGGAGACCTGCTATGGAAGTGACTTCTGCAGTGCCTAAGGTATGAAGTTTGCCCGTGAGGAGGTAAGAGTCTCTGCAATCTACCCCCACCACTGCAGCATAAAAGAAATGCATAGTTCCCACTCTGGACCTTGTGCATCCAAGCAGGGCACTTCTGGATCTGGCCCTTTGGTAGCAGTATATAATTCAGTGTTGCATAAATGCACATTAAGAATCTTAAGGCATCTGTCTTAACTTCCCTGCTCTGCAATAGTGCTTACAAGAATCCATTGTACTGTGCAGAAACTTGAATTTCTTGTCTCTTCCTAAAATGTTCATGTTCCATTTTTTCCTGCTCAACTTCTTCCAAACAAAATTAAGTAATATTCAAGCTCAAAATGGGTTGCAGAAACCTAGTGAAACAAAAAAAGGTAATTAATAGAATTATCCAATTAGCTTTGAACAAACAAATCATAGTGCATTACACAAATGCACCTGGGTAATATGATTTACAGACTTCTGATTAAGGCAAGTAGTTAAAGCAATTGTAGCTCAGAAATAGCCTTCTGGGAGGGTGTGAGTTTTTATTTCATACTTCTTATGTTTGGGAAGTTTATCAGTGCTAAGAACATAAATCCATCACCACTGATCTGCATCTAAAGTATTCTGGATCCCTGACTGGCAATTCAATTTTTGAATTAAACTGATAGATGTGAGGACACAAATGGTATTTGCCTAGGTGAAGCTGGGGGACTGGCCTTCTTCTGCAAATCAAGCTCTGTACACCAGAATCAGCCATGACTTTGCTTCTCCTGTGTGTTATGGGCCCAAAATTCCAAAATACAACTATTGCCTTGTTACAGGGATTTATGGAAGTGCATTGAACAGATCCTGGATCTCACAGCTACTGTGTAGTTGCTTAGAAATGCAGGACTGGAATGAACCATCTTGGCCTAAACTGTGATCAAATCCCACTGAACTCAGAATGGTTCAAACATTGTGTTACTGAGTTAATTTAAGGTAACACATACCCAAATGCTTTTGCATTGGGTGCAATTATGCACTGTTATTTATACAATTTTTAAAACTAGTGTAGTTTGGGCAAATATAACACAAAGTACAAATTCTTCCTTTATTAATCTGGCCTCATTTTAGGAAGAGAGGGAGGATAGAAAAGAAATTAATCTCAAACTATTACCAATTAATTGTCTAGCTTAAAACAGTCACCTATGCTCCCTCTCTAGGTCAGTGGAAAGAAAGATTAGGACCTTTCTGTAATACCCTATCAAAGGCTGCTGGGATGAGCTGCTCTCAGAAACTTCTATTCTGCTCCATGAAGAACAGAAAAGCCTTCGTGACCTATTTAGATCAGATTAGGTTTTATATAGCTGGAGGCTGAAAGGAACCCCTTGCTTGGGATATTCTTTAGCACATTTATATAACATTAGGAAAAGTTGGAAAGGGGAAACTTACCATTGGTGAGTTCTCATGGTTGAGTAGGTTTTTCAGAAGTTGCGACTAACTAGTCTAATCTTGGTTTTGTATGAGTTTACACTGAGCACTCTGACCAACATGAGGCCAAGCATCACACCATCACCCACAAAGGCCTTGTAGAAAGATTTTTTTTTTCCTTAAAAAAAAACCAACTCCCTCCCAAAACTATAATTTTAGGTCAGAAGGCTCCTTAAAAAAATAAAAGGAAAGGAAACAATAGTAATCCTAAAATTACTGAGCTTACCAAATTCAAATGTAGTGTTTTATTTCTGATAAAAATGTGAATTACTTGCAAAAACATCACCTCCACCACAAAAACCACAACAACCAAAAGAAAAAAAAAAAAAGAGGCAATAATGACTCAGCTATAGCTTTTACAGCTGTTAGTTGACCAAATAAGATTTGTTTGTCTTCCAGACAGAAAAACTTAATGGTAACTTATAAGCTCACCACAGTAGAAAGCCAACATAAATGAAGTCTAATTTAGTCATTGGAAATACACCAAAAGAACTTTCATATATGCACCAGAAGGTGCTGTATTTCCTATATGCAAAGCGCACACAGGGCACTTTAATGCAAGAAACATTCCAGAAGATCACTGTCAATTCCAAATGTGACAGAGCAGTCTGTATGCAGAGACCTGTATTCACTTACTGATCTTCCTTCCTCAGGCACATGCAGCTTCCTAAAGAGCAGAACATGGCCCACCAATATATGACTAAGAAAAAGACATTTAAGGAGCTCTTCCTCAAGACAGCGTTTCATCTCAGAATTGCATTTAGCGTCAGATTCTTTTCCTTGGTCAGGTAACAAATCCAGCACTACCCACTTTAATCTGAATTACAGGATTAGTCTGACTCATCCCAGGCCTAGCCAACCCATGTTTCCTGCATTACAGCATTACTGCCATTCTTGTCTTCTCAACAGCCACTCTGAATTTTGTTTATACTTTGTTATTACCCATCCGACATCAGAGGACTCTTCTGCATTCCGTGACTAGTTGATTTTTGATTTTGAGATGTCAACTTTATTCATACATGTACAGAAATAGCAATCAATTATGTTAGTCTTACCTGTTTCTCATTGAGATGGTTGGTTAGTAATTAGCTGAGATCAACTTTCCAATGAAACTATAATATGCTTTTTTGCACCTAGAATGTGAGAGAATCTCAATTATGTGTTTTTGCAGATCTGCATAACAAATAGCAAAGATTTCAAACCAGAAAGCACATTGACCATGTTGTGCCTACTTTTACAAAAATATTTTCCTCCCCCTTACCAAACATAAAAGATCCTAAATCTCAGAACTGAAGTGCAAAAGTGGAATTATTTATCCATATACCATCCACTACCATAACAGAAATAATTTTGGAGCAGAACATGAGATGCAAGTTAGCCTTAATTCTAAACATCCTGACTCTATTCCATGGAACACATTTTCTTCTATATCACTCCAGCCAATTCCTAAGGACTTTCTAGGTGTCAAAAATTAAAAAAAAAAAAAAAAAAAAAAAGGAAAAGTGAACCACAAACAAAACCACTACCTGATTTCACATTTTCCTCTTCAGGGCCAGTTTCCACCCACTGACAATCACCAGATAGCAACCGATTTTGTGATTCACTGAGTGGTCGAGTGGTGACAGAGCTGAAAAGTAAGCAAAGTCAACAGGAATTCTGTAATACCAGTAGCAGCATCAGACATTCCTAGAATAGTGAAGTTATTTAAAAGCAAAGTGAATAACAAAAAATCCTACAGTGCCAACTGGAAATGGCTGCCTGCCCCCAGCCCTAATTCCTCTGCAGGCTTGTTCCAGTCATCAGTCTAAAATAAACCCCTACCTGACACAGACCACTCACTTCTAATGGAAAAAACCCACAGACTGAGACACAAGAAATGACACCCTGACAATAACACTGCCACATAGCTAAAAAGAAAAACTATGCAGTTCCATCTGGAAGAGCAGCCAAATGCTATTTTATCCCATGCAAATGCCAGGCCCTTCTTCTGAACAATCTTCTGAATGTAAAAGGATACTTTGCTGTTTGCACAAGGGTCCTGTTCTTGTGTAAATTCCACGGGTTATGTTGCACTGGAAGTAACTTCTCTGTATTGCCTTTGAATCCTCTAATGCCTGGTAACTCAGGTTACTGCTGTTGGCAACAACCTTCAGCTTACAAATTCATTAAACTATGCAGAAGACTTCTGAGGTGGCAAATGTAAACAGAAACTGCATACAGAGACTCTTGTCACTTTGAAAATACATTGAAGATACAAAACATGCAAATTTGAGAAGGATAAAAAGTAATGAGCTAAAAATCCCGGCATGAGAGATCTACTTCTCTTGCAAAACGTCTCAGCATTACTTGCTTAAGCATGCTTGAGGAGATGAAATACAAATAATACCTTGTCTTTCAGAAAAAAAAACCCAAACCAAGCAAGTAAACATTTTTTTTTCCAATGGACAATTATTCAGTCTTCCCAAGGACTTTTTTGATTGTTGCTAAGAGCCAGTAAGCTCTCTTACTTTCTTTATTACTTCTTCCTTAGAGTCTTATGTTACAACAAACCAAGACATAGTCAAGTTTTCAGTCTTAATCTTCGCTGAAGACTTACAAACTTACTCTGAAGTGACAAGAAGCATAAAGAATTCAAAAACTAACTTTGAAACTTTTTTCTCTAGATAAGTATGAAACAGTACAAAATCAGTATTTAAGTGCTATAGCTACCTTTTGGCAGGTTCATTTTGGCTTGAGACTGCAAGTTGTTCTGGATCCATAATCACCAAACGAGTTGGGAAAGTACATCCATCTCCCAAACTAAATGAGAAACAAAGACTCAAATCACTGTTGGTAGCTGACTTAAGTGAACTGAACAAGGACCAAAGGAAGAGGCAAAGGCTACAGGGTCAAATCAATTAGCTGAGCACAGTGCTGAACTCCAGACTTTAGCAAGGCAGTTCTACCACTAAATTAGAAGATCAGTTAATTAAATCTTGGAGCTCAATTGATTCCCACTCTATCACTGAGTATGGATTGCTGTGCACAAGCACAAGTGTGTGGATTTCAGAAACACAGATGTATTTCAGTAGACTGTAGCCCTACTCTTCCCCCAAACCAGCATGCACACATGGCAAGACTCTCTGATATTTACAACCTCAGAAGCTGTATAATAAATAACATTCTGGTGGCCATGCTTTCCCTTTCACTCATAATTTTGAAATTAGCTAAGCCTTCTTTTAAAGTTTATCAGGATAAAATGGGGTAGCAAAACACATCGAGCCATCTACCGTGGAGCTTACGTCTTTAAATCGGTAGTTGAGCAAACAGCTGAGTCAACTTAAGCTGCTGGTATAGCATAACCTCTGCAGTTTGATACCAAGACCTCAGCTTCACAAACAGGTTCAGTAACATTTTTATCTGATACACAGACCCCCAAGAGCAGTGTTGAAACACAGTTCCTACTCCATTCTGCGGAAATCTGGTAGTGGTTGGAGTGTACAGCACATCAGCCTTGCTTCATAAGGCTTGTCTGCAACTCCCTAATGCTGGCTCAGCTGACATTTTAATTCCAGCATTTTTAATCATATCAGATTTTTCCACTCCTGTTTCTTATTTACATGCAATTTCTTAGATGGCTTTTGAATCCTAAAGTGTCATCTACAGCAAAAGGAAAGCTGTCAAGCTTTTCCAGGGCCAAGAGAGGGTGTTTTTAAGCTGATGTTGTTAGGATGCAGCTGTTTGAGCTCCTCTGAGTTGCTGATTTCTGCTCTATAATCACTGAGACTACCATCAAAAGGTGTACAATTTTTGCAATATGCTTCTCAAAGCTTTTCAAACTTCTGCATTTAAAAGGCTCTTGTCAACAAGCTCTGTCTTTGAATGAAAATCCTGTGTGGAGTTTGATCGTTTTCTCTTGCACATTTTCCCTGCACCAGTATTTATTGTACTGGATATACAAGTTGGCTTTTCAGCTGTGCTTTATTTTTTAGTAGAAAAGGAATCACGGTGGAAGTCATGGAATCAATTAATTCCCTAATTCATTACTGTTCAGACTGAATACCTGGTAAAGATAGGAAGTAACCAATACTTCTTTTCATCTCCAAAAACCTCCCTTAGATTTTTGCTGCATCCAAGAGAAAAGCCATTTTTATCAGGACCATTTCGAAATGTGGGTGCACGGAATGTTTCTGTAAAATAAAAACATGCAATTCTTTAAACCACTAAGGAGTCAGGGAGCATGAAGAAACAAACCCAAACTTCTCTGCTGTGGAGCCAGTTTTGGGCAAGGTGAGGTGTTCTTGATGTATATGTTATGGGGGGGGGGGAATTTAAAAAATCTCAAGTAATCAGAGGGAAAAAAATATCACAGAGTTGGTGAAAAATGAGAAAATCAGGTAAGGAGGACAGTAGGACAGTCACCTTGTCAACTTTCTCTCTTTACATTTAACAAAGTCTGAGATAAAGCTAAGTACCATCAGCATGCCAAAGATACCCACATACATCCCTTATTCCTTGGTGACTTGCTCTCTCTTCAGCCTTCTTTGAGCAGACAACTTTCTCTTTTAGGAGTAATTTACCATAAGCACTGCTGGACCTAAGCCCATACAAAAGAGGTTTTTCCACATCTGCCAAATTAGGAAGCTGAATTAACAGCATCCCGTGCTATCAGTGGAAGATGAAATCTATTACATTAGAAACAGACACACCATGAACTATAGCAAGCCACCACCATTTTTGTACTCAGTCCAGTTATGCCCTTGACCAAGAACTGAGAGGAATCATTGCTCCCCCTCCATACCAATATCTTGTCTTTTAAGATCATGATACAGAAAGCAGATAAAGAACTGTGTGGCCAATTATGACCACTGACTTTTGGGTAAGGAATATGTTGAAGTTTTCTTCAAAGCTAAAAAGAAACTGTGAATATTCCTTACCTGTAGATATGTCAAAGAAAAATAATTCAAATAACACTCCTATCAACCAATCAAGAAATTCTAATGAAAAAATTCTAGTCAAAAATTATTTTACTTTTAATCAACTCACTTATTTTTGAGGTTAGAAATTTAAATTCCAATGAAAGATATAAGATTTTGACTTACTCAGTTGTAGAAATACTCATCAGTCTCTGTCCCCCCACACACTGCAAAAACCACTCTCAAGTGTTTCCTAGCAAGAACTTCAAATACTTTAATTAAATGCACATAGCTTGTTTGTGCTGATCAATGCATGATCAATTTAAAATGTTTAGGCATAAAAATATGGGAATCTCTTATTATCTAGGAAATGTGCATCAGTGTTTTCACTTTTATCACACTCTTACAAGCCACTTCCTAATAATAATGTTGGTTTTTTTTGACAGGATTTAAGAATATTTGTTTGCATCTAGTTCAAAATGTAGTACATGTTCATGTACAGCAGAGCCTCTGACTTGGTAGGGGATACCCAGCTACTCTAAGTATCAGAGCAACAGAGTGATGAGTAGCAATTGGGTTACATCACACTTTAAATTCACAACAAAAATGCATGGTGCCACAGAGGTCTCAAAAATACAAACAAAAGAAATGAACAGTCATCATGAATCTGAATGCTTGGCTCCAGCAGAGGATCCCCCACAGGCTTCACCTTCCCTTTTGTTTCACCTTTAATTACTTCCACTAAATATGCTTTTTATTGCACAATATTGAAAAAAATCAATATGAATATATGTGATGACATATCACGTAGGCCCCACATTCTCATTGAATTGTCATTTTTCTGGACCAGGAAAAGTTTCATATCCCAATGGACTGACCTATAGTTGATCTGTTTTTGCCAACTAGCCAGCAGTGGTAGCTGAAGAGTGACAGAATGCTGATGAAGAACATGGCTGCCACAAAGAAAAGGAACAGTACGTGGAACTTTGCATGGGTATCTGGCAATTCATTCTGGGGAGAAAGAGAGAAAGAGATTAATATGTTAACACTTCCCAGCAACTAAGGCACTATTGTTGCTGAACATTTCCTGCCACACCCAGACTGCTATAGGTCTTTCACCTCAGTTTTCACCAAGAAAGAAAAGCAGCAGCTTTTCCTTTCACGTCATGTTAAACTGGAAAAGGACAGCATTTAAATCTCATGGGTACCCCTTCCCCCAGTTTAGTACTGTGAGTGCACTTGTTCATCCATGCTTTTCAAATGCATAGTAGGGGGCAAGGCAAAACATTTTCTATACCAGAAAATCTTAACTGTGCAGCCACAGACAAAGAGACATGGGGAAAATATGTCCAAAGCCACCTCCTCTGAAGGGGAAAAAAGTGCAATTCCTGCCACAAGGTAGTAATAATATGTATCTAATTCCCAGCTGGTATAATGAACATAAAAGGTAAATGGCTGTCATGAACAAGTCCTAAACAAGACATGGGATAGATCTTCAATTTTTGATCACCTCTAATGTTTAAGCAACAACAAGCATGTACCTAGCAAAACAAATTTGCCACGTCTGACCAGGTAGAAGTGAATCACCAGAAATCTATGTGGAAAACAACAATTTCAGTATAACCACCATAAAGAAAACAATTCCCACCCATATGAGATTGTCAATTCCACCCCAAACTATTTTCAGACTTTCAAAAGGCCAATGGGATTTGTAATAATACTATTCCAGCTCCATATCCTCAAAATCACAGCACTTTCAAGCAGCTGACCTTTAACAACATTATGAAAGCAGAGAGGCTATTTTTACTCAGCTATTTACTTAGCATTACTGCCACTACTTTTTTCCATTAGTGCATTCAGTACACCCATTTATCTACGGCTGACTTTCTTTTTTAAGCTAAAGCACATTTCAATTAAGATCAAGTGCACACAGGTATATCCATTTCCCTGTACATGGCTTATATATTTACAGACAACAGATTACTAGTCTCCTTCCTTCTGTGATGATGTGAATACCTGCCATGAATGACTGGACTAGAAAAATTGTAGTAGGAACCACATTTAAACATTGACAGCAATATTGTATTTTACCTTTGGACAATTCTCTGCAGCTTTCCTGCGGCAAAGCTTTGCGCAAAGAAAGACAATTTATTAAACACTAGTATTATGTTAAGACAGGGTGTTTGAAAACAGCACAGGCTTTGCTAAGAACAAAATGGTCGGTGTGCAAATGTGCTCTTGGATGTGCCAATTTCCAAAGCACATCAGCAGCTTTAGCCCCTGTTCTCCAAGAAAATGAAGAAGTATGCAAGAGCCCACTACTAACTTCCAAGGCATGAAATCTTCTACTGAAGCATAGATGTACTGGAATTCAGATTGTGACTGGATCACTTTCAAGTGGTTGCTCAGCTTGGTCAGCATGACTACACCAATTTCCTTCTTTGCTAGTTGTTTCCATCACAAATAAGAGTTATGTGAATATTCTGTATGATGAAACCATTCACAAAGGTGTGAAAAGCTCAGAATACTCCTGAGGTATCAAGTAATGGTTTATTAATTAAAAATCTTTCTTACTTCAGAATATATCCATTACCATTAGACATAGTTTCAGCCAAAACCATAAAAAATAAATTGCCATTCTTTGCACAATTTTCTTCATTTAAAAGAGATCAGATAACAAATCAGTACAGTTTTTCTTCTTCCTAATTTTCTTCAATACAGAGCAGTTTGTAGGATGTATCTTTAGTATAACACCTGAAATTGAACCAGTGCTTGAGAAAACAAAGGAAGAAACAGGAAAGCTGGGTTCAAATTAGCTTTTAAATTCTAAACTTTATACCTAAAGAGTGGTATCTTGGCTAAGATGCCAACACTTAACTGATCTGTTGTAGGTAAGATGTATGGCTTTTAAATTCCATTAATATGTGCAAAAAGCTTAGGGAGAGCCCAAGCATCTACATTAGAGTCAGGCAGATATACACAGCATTTTCCAAAGTGCTGGCTGCCATCAGATAATTCTACAGTAAGCAAATGACAGCAGAGTGCAGCTCTCTAAACTGCCATTTAAGTTCAGCTTCCTTTTTACTGGCCATTTTGTTACTTATTTACTGACAATTCGTGCAACAGTCCTCTTCCACCTGCAGTGATCCACTGAAATACAGCCTAGCAAAATACTCCAGTTGCTGCCTATTCCTAAGCTTCAAGTTGAAGCAAGAGTAACTCTTTCTACCTCAGAGCACACTGCAGTGTTCCCCAGCTGCCCAACTGATTTTTGTAACTTGAATTCCTATGACTCTTTAAAAATTACATATTTAAACAAAATAATTCTCTACAAGGAATTCTCAGGAGCTTATTCTGATGCTAAAAGAGCAGCAGCAGCTTAGTCTTCGTGTGTTCTGTGGGTCAGAAAATCTAGGTTTATTTCACTTGCATCTTCCTAAACCAGCAGCTCTAAAACCTGGAGGATTTTTTGAATTATGCACGAATAATCTGCATGATCCCCAGGGAGCATTTACCTCTTCTGACTACCCAGCTTCAGCCACTGGTTGTAACTTCCTGAATGAGAGTTGCAGAACTGAAGCATCTTTCAAAAAAGGCCAATTCTTTACTGGAGAGAAGCATGCAGACTTTGAGTGTGTATAACAAGCTTATTCACAGTGGTGTTCCAGCAGCAGTCCACATGCCCCCCTCATGTGAAAAGAGAGTGAAACTTCAGACATTGGTTATTTAAGATCGTTAGGCTCAGCAGCAGCACAGGAGCAGGTGAGAGCTGCAGAGTTTACAAAAGGAAGCAATTTGCACAACACAGTCTGAACTATTTAGCACACAATAGGCTGAAGCCAGTCACTATTCAAGAGTCCGCTACAAACTCTTTCACAAAGTCATTTGATTGGTATCAGGTCATAAGACCCCTCAAACAAAAAAGTGCTGTCTGAGCTTGATTTGTTCCTCATTTTTCAGTAGATGGGTCTAGCTTAATCTTTGAAAAAAACATCTGGTCTACATCCTTAGTATAGGCAGAAGGAATGAGTTCTAACTAATGATGTGGAACCACTCCTTTTTTTTAACCCCCCTATTATTAATACAACCAAAGTTTTGCAGAATCATGTGCTATCCACCCAGGACATGTATCGCATCCTTTATTTAGCTATACTCAGGATTGAAAATTAATCTGGAGGACAGTGAAAGACACTGCAAATGACTGGAAAACATAATGGTTTCAAGGAGGTGGCAGTGCAGCAAGAATAGGAGTAGACACAAATATAAGCTGGGAAGCACCACCATGCACTGTGTAAACAAGGCATCAAGCACTGGGCGTCCAGCCAGTGCTGGTGTTTGTGTCAAAGACATTTGGTTAAACTGGCATTTTATCTTTAACAACCTCTGAGGTAGAAATAAAAATGTCATGAATATAGAAAAAGCAGTTATGAGTATAAATAAAGAAATCAGTAACATTCCCTTATCTACAAAACAGATTTTAACATCAGCATCAGGGTGCAAGCCTGTGGTAAACATTTCCAGCCAGCGTAGTTGTTCCAGTATTGTATGCACAGAATCAAGACCTTTCTTCAGCACTTCTGCACAGAGCATGAAATGTGCTGTGTAAAAGTCTTGCACGTGCAAGTGAGAAATACAAAGGTTTTCTTCCAAAGAAGAATTTGGTAGGTGTGCATGTCTCACAATGTTCCAAGTATCTGCGTAGGAGCAGCATGTCTCTATGCAAGTATTATCAACAGTGCAAAACAATGGATTGCTACATTTGTGTACTTAGCACATACACCTCCACAACCTCATAACAACTTCTTCCCCCAGGCTACATTCCCCAAGAACAGCCCATACTTTTTCCAACACTGGATGTATCCAGCACTTTGTTGCACAGTTTCTGAAAAACATCTGTGAGGAAGCAAAAAATAAGCACTGCCTTCTGAAGGTAAATTGTAACATTTCCTGTAGTCAAGCTTTGGGAGGAAACAACAACCTTGATTTGCTCAGTTTTAGAGCATGGTGCTAATAACACCAAGCTTGTGGGTTTTTAATTCCCATATGGGCAGTTTACTGAAGAGTTGGATTCGATGATCCTTGAGGGTCCCTTCCAATTCAAAATATTCACTGGTTCTGTGCATCTAGACAGCCTTGACAGAAAATGTCCAAACAGCAATCTGTCTGATGCTGTAGCAGACAAAGCTGAGGATTAGCAATATACTGAAGCAATCTACAGACAGCATGTGTCAGCAGCATTCTGCTTTGGTTTGCATACAGATGTACAGAGAACCTTCCAAGAGAGCACTTGCCTAAAAGCTTATGTACAAGAGACATACAAAAATTTGCAATGATTATGGAGCTGCCACCTCTTTCTGGAAATATACTTTAATAAGTCAGTTATAAGCTCAGAAGTGTCTTAGCTTTGTGAAGTGGGTGACTTAATATGAGTAGTGAGTCAGAGACCTATTCTGCTGATAAGATCAGGGCATTGCCAGATTCAGTACAGGAAGTATCCGGAATTGAAAGCAAGTACACAATTATATTGTCTATTGTTACATTTCAGAAGTACTCCATTCTTGCAGGAAACATTTTTAACAACTGAATCAATAATAAAAAAAATCATCCCTCTTAAGTTTACTTCCTCTGCTTGAGAGTCCACTTCACCATTGTGTCCGATGAGCTTTGGAAGAGTCCTGCTGCAAATGTTGATATTAAATATTTGTTCATTGTAGGCAGTTGTCCTATGGCCTTTTTTGTTGCACTAACAACTATAAAGTAATGTAGCAAAGCAAATTCTTTTCTCTTTTCTTTGCTCTAGCACTGACTGGTAAATATGTGAGACCACATCTACAGCTTCCTTAGAAATTGCATACAAAGCACTGGAAAGCAGCCAGGCAGATGTTTGGAAATGGCACATTCACAGATTGAAAATTTAACTATTTTACGGCCAAGCAAGACTGAACAGCGGAATCAGACCATTTAATTTGAAATATCTTTTAAGACCCAGCTATGACTGCTAAACACATTTATGGCTTTCATCTCACAGTACTGACAGCTCATTTCCCACATGGCTCATTGCTCTCCAGTGACAGGCTGCTATACAGAAGTCACAGGTTAAGAGGAACACAGTACTTTGGCATATCAGACCCACAAGTTTAGATGAACACAAACTTCTTTGCACAGTTTATCTTAACTAATGCCAACTGTCTCAAAGTACAGCTATTTTGAATACATGATCAAGCCTCTCTTACCCTGACATGGCAGCAACCTTTTGTTCCAATAAAGCAAATATCAGTATCTACCGCTGCAGATAATTCCTACTTTTTCCCAGTTACTCTGACAGCAGCCAGCATTTAAGAAATATGTGGTATTATTTACCCAAAGATGTGATTGAGACCCTTCCACTTGCGGTAACTTTTCGCATGCTCATTAATGGAAATGGATTAAGGGAATTATGCCACTAACACTTCAGCCTAGAGACAGGAAGGCACACTACAAGTTTTTCTAGATGAAAGGGAACAACTACAGAAGGCACTGTGTTCAGCCTGGATGTGACTGGAACAAAACTGATAGGTGCAATATAACACTGACATACAAGGATGGTTGCCTTCACATAAATGTTATTAAACATACTAAGATGGATGTATGTGTATTACCCATTTGACAACCCATAACAGTTGCAAGGAAGATGTATAGCATTAATACTGTACATATCCCAGCATTCTACTCATACCAGACCATAAAAGCCACTAAAATGAAGTTCAAACATGCCTATGTAGGGACTCCAAAACAAAGCTCAGATAGTTCCCAACAAATTAATCTGCCTTAGTTGGCAGCAGATTATCCATAGATAAGTCTGGGAAGATACAAAATTGTTATTTATATTTCATATTTGTCAGTATTTATTATATACACACATATATATAGATATAATCATACATATACATAATTGTTTGATAGGGTCTGTTCCTTCTTTACCTACATAGCTGTATCTCATAGTCTCATAAAAACCTGAGCTGTGCCACTCAATTTTGATGGAGCAGAGAAATTGCAGTGTCCTCATCAAAAGTCCTTCACCCAGTTACTCATCCCGGGCAGCGTAATACATTTACTTCATCAAAATTCATAAGGTTCTCCTGCTTCAGTCACTTTGATTGATGCCATTAATGATAGCGAACCACAGAACAGAGTAAATGGTGAGTGACAACATGCTGATGCAGCCTTCAATAACACATGCAGGATTAAACAAATGAACAAAAACCAAAAAAAGCCTTAGAACTTACTGTCCAAAACTTTATGAAGTACTGCAAGACTGTAGCAGCAACAAACAAACAGTACAGTAAGGAATACATTAAAAACAGGAGGAAGAATTTGTAGTTAGAAAATCCCACACAATTATTCACCCTAGAAGGAGGGGAAAGAGAAAAAAGTTACTAAGGTATACAAAAATTAAAACAAACAAAAAACCCACAATACATTGCAGAGCAAAATGTGTATGATGTCAGTGGTATGTCCAAAACACTCCAGCACCAGTGTTTCAGAATCAATTTAAGCCACTATTTTGAAGGAAATTTCTCAGGCTGAATGATCTGGGCCTCTCACATCAATTTTGCCCCCCGTGATTCTGTAGGACAGGACATGAGCTGGCAAAGCATTACAATACAGACAGTCCATACAGGAAGCAATTCCCAGTACAAACTAACTGCAGGGCACCACAGAAAGTAACAGGAACCTCACCATCAACTTCAGTGCATCTGCTGGGTTACAAAACCACCTCTAAGTCAACTACTGGTAGCAATGCTCTTCACAGTGATAGCAGATAATATTTTTACTGACTACCAGCGAACACAAACTGCAGAAGAGTCTGAGTGCGTCATACACATCACCTAAAATCCAGAAATTACTCTCCCATTGCAGTGGTATCTCCTCTCCTGCTGACACCAACAGAGTAAACAAAAGAAAAAAATGGATTTTCTCACAGGTCTCGTTAATGTCAAGGTTTCTCTATATGAGGAGAAACTGCATGATTTGGACTACTGGGATTACAACTTTAACACTGCATCACACATTTATTCCCATATATTAAAGAACTTCTGTGGAAATCAAGGTTTACTCCAGAAGTTCATTTTTGAAGCAGCATCTAATTAATCATTCTAATACTGATTTTTAAAAAAATAAACTTACCATGGACAGTGGTGGTCCATTTTTAATACACATCTGAAAGAGAAAATTTCCAGCAAGTTAAGACAAAAAATAAGTTTTCTTTCCAAGACACGTAACTTTAGCTTCTACAGTTTTGGGTGTTGTCTTTTATTGATTGATTTTTTTCAAGTATTTTGCCCTACTGTATCTTTTTCAAGCCCTTCTCAAGCATACAAATTCTCTATATTAGAGCAGCTGTTCTTTTACCCAAAAGAACTGATTGAAATTCAGAAGAGTTATGAGGAGAGTTTCTTAAATTAGCATGAGGAGTATTACTGAGCAACACCATGCAGCAGTTCATTAAGCCACACCAGTTTTATGTGTGTGCAGAAAAAACAAATCCAAAGGGTCTGTCAGGGTTGTGTGGATAAGGTGTGTTAGCCTGGCATTCACTTCAACTAAGTCTACCTTAGGGTTATTTTTTCCACCATTTTGTTTGCTGCTTGTCTTTTTTTTTTTTTTTTTAAGTTAATGGAGGAAAAGATCAGCACAAAGGGCAATTTGAATAGTTCACAAGCCACTTTAATCCAATTTTAAAGTAAACACAGTTACTGGACATTTCAGACACAGAGACATTCATTGTATTTGCTAACAAATTTGATTTTAGCCAAAAGATGTGTATTAGGTTCTTCAGTTAACGAGATTTCCTCAAGCTCAGCCTACTGAAGTCTCATGCATAGCCTCAGCCTTCAGTGCCTGTGCAGACTCCTCAGATGATTCACAATGAAAACAGGGGATAGCAATGATGTTTTTGAAATGTTAAAGGCATGTGACTCTACTGCCAATTTTTGAGATAAACATTTTTAGCAGAACACATCTGTTTCAAAGCTACAGAAACAAGATACAATGAAACAGTTGAATAATAAGCTTCAGCTGGTGCTAGTATCTCAGACCTACCTTTCTTTACTTCCAATCCATATGATTTTTTATTTGTTAATTAATCTATTTTTTAATATAAGCTTTGTTTTACAAAGCTACAAGCAGTTTTCCTAAAAAGTTCTGCCACTTTAGACAATAGGGCTGTACCATAATATTGCACCAACAGAAGGAACTGACCCACTGAAGACATGAACACACTAAAGAGATGATTGCAGGAAAGAGAAAATCTGTAATTCCAGATTCAGACACTTACACGTCACAGGCAGAACAGTGGTGGCAGCGGTCAGGTTTGATCAGCTGGCATCGATCACAGTATCTGATTGCTGTATTTAAGTGCAAGGGTCAGGTCAGTAGAATTCATCTCATTTTATGAAAGCTTTCCCCCTTAACATGAACTGAATCTTAAAAGAGCTTCCTGCCCTCCCCTGCCACACATGTTCTCGCAGAATGTCACACACCTTATCTCATATCATATGCAGTTTTGATTTTTTAAGGAATGTAACATATTAAAGTATTCAAAAGTACCTCTTACTACTCTACTGATTCCATTTTCATTTACTCTTTGACTCCCAAGTCTTCCTGTCCTTCATCCTTTGGCACTGATCCCCTTTTCACCTCTGCACAGGGTACTAAGGCATCTCATTGTGAAACTACATTCTTTCAGCAAGTCAGCCTTCTGCACTGGCTTTCACCATCCACTTCACCAAACAATGATCTAGGAGAGTGTTCAGTAAGTCAGTTCTATCTCATCTTTCCTGGATATCTTTAAACAGACCTTCAGGTTTTTCTCAATGGAAATAAGACACCAGCACAGGCAGTTTGAAAGCAGGAGGAAAGCCAACGTGTACAGCTAAACAGAACTGATAAGAGCTAGCAACAGCTTCCCAGACCACTCCAGGAACTTAAGACTGGGACTCTCTTATATGGAGGCCTGTATTTAAAAGAGCCAGGTGTCCTTAGACTTTCTTTGGAAAAGTCACAGTAAACTTCAGCAATGGTTATTCTGAGAAGTTTATATTTTTGGAAACTCTACAGGGTTGTTAGTTTCAAGAAAGAGAAAAAGATAAATGCCCATATAAAAGCTACAGATTTTTAAAGAACGTACATATACATAAGACAGCACTTTCACAGCTCATTCATCTATAAATTGGAATAAAATGCCTACATATATTAAAAGCAAATCCAGAAACAGTTCATAGCTAGATTTGTACTGAATTGCAGATGAGAATGAAACAATACTTATTTGTTTTTAAATTGCAAAAGCCTGTTAAGATCTTAAGTATATTTCTCCTCACACTGAATCAAAACAGCTCAAAAAGAAAAAGAAAAAATTTAAGTGAGGATAAAAGTGATTATAAAATTGAACAACACATTTGATTTTCCCTTTTTCAAGCTATCTTAGCTATATTTGTTTGCTGTGTTTATTTTTAATTGCCACAGCTGGAGATAACTGCTATCATCTCTCTTCCTGCTAGAAGATATTTTTCTTCTTTAATTTCAAGTAATGGCTTTATGTTGAGAACCCCAGAAAAAGGCCTGCTCTTTCTCTCAGAGGGATTAAACACTAGGACAAACAAAGAACAAAACATCATGGCTTTTGCAATATGTGCTTAATAAATTATTGATTCAATGGCAACAAATGAATAAACAGCAACTTGAAGAGCATAGAATTATCTTTATATCTCACCTCTCGATGCTGTTGTCGTATAGATAGGCAAGTCTTTGGCAGCTCTTCTTAAAATCTCCTGCTGGATTTCTGGTCTCGTTTCTTTTTCATATTGTTCTTTATCAAGTTTTGTCAAGCAGAACTAAGAAGGATGTAGAAAATGGATAGGATGGGAAAGATTAACTATTTCTTTGTTTTCCAGGAAAAGACCCTTTGGATGTTCCCATCCACTGACCCAAAAGCACCATGTAAACAAAAAAAAGAATGCTGCAGGAATTACAGGGGATCTTTAGAACTCCTAAGTTTCTGGATGTATTCTGGATGTATTTAATTTCTGGATGTATTTTCAAGAAAATAATCTTTATCTCTGTTCCATTATCTATAGTATTTTCTCTCCAACACAAGGGAACACAGAGACTCAGAGTGAGTTTTAAGGTACAAGCCTTCCTTTAATTCATGGTAAGCATAATTTAAGCAAACTGTGAACAAGAGGAAGGTGCAACAGTCCTTTGCTGCTACAAGGCACTGAAGTTCTCTTACCCCACTTCCTCTCTAACATACAGAGGGGTACAAACCAGATGGAGGGAAAAAAAGGCAGGCAGGGGGTGTGGTGAGCTTCACAGCCCCACACAGAAGCTGGAAGAGTTTAACTGGATTTTTAACTCAGGAGTAGTCAACACTAGTCTCAAAATTCTTAAGTTGTAGTGAAAGCACCTTAAGCAAAGCCTGTACAGTTTGGGAGTGTCCTACAATTCTGAGTAAAGCCTAGCAAGCATTCCTGTTGAAACATCACTGAAATGTAAGCCTTTACCAGAAAATCCTGGAGAGTTTTTACTCATCTGTGAAACACTTAGTTTGGTATCCGCTGAAACAGTATTTCCCAGTAAGCCCCACAAAACCCAGCGTGCTGACGAGGCTCTGTGCAGTGGGGGCTGAAATGACGATTTTCTTTGGTATTTTTCTGTTCCAAAGCACTTCTAAACTCTGAGCTTCCTGCATGGACTACAAGAGCTCTCTTTATGAGCACACATAGACAAAGCATTCATGGTAGAGAGTGGAAAATGCTATGTGTGCAGCTGGAACAAAAACTGGCTTAGTGTGGTTTAGTATGATCGTATTTTCCTACCAAAAACATGTGCATGATTAGTTCACATGGATTCTCCTCTCATCCTGTACTTTTTCCTCTTTTGGATTACAGTCAGCTGGCAAGCAACAATGAAGACTCCACTTACAGCAAGGAGGAAGCAGTAAGACATTGCTGCAATTTCTCTGTGCTATTTCCTAACACAGAATGCAAGCAAGATGCCTCACAGCTCACAGAATCTAGTTAAGCCTCCTGTCACATGTAGCACCATCCCAGTTATTGCGCCTACACACCCTTCGAGGGTGAAACATGAAACATGTCTAAATAATACCCTTTTAAATAACCAGACACTAGAACTAATCTATGTAAAGGGTGAAATTAAAGTTTAACATTTCAGCCATCACTAAGAGTTTGACCTAATTATTTAAATTTAACCACTCAGATCGATATTTATTCAAGCATGAAAACTGGAGACGCTCACATCAAAAGTTTAAGGCAGATGTGAAGCATCATTCCAGCAAACAGTAGTGCAATACACCTTAGGCGACCCAGGTATCCATGACCTGCAATCAAGCAGAGGTTGCAGGAAAAATGAGCACCCCCTCTAGATGACATTTCAAGGCAAACCATTAGTGCATAGAAAAGGAAAACAATAAAAATATTTAAAGCTTTTTAAATTTGTCCATGTAACATCATTGTATTACTCTAAAAATCCTGGATAGGATTTTGGTTTTCCAAAAAGCTGCATTTCTCTTCTAATTTCAGAACTTAATAGGGCTAAGAGACCACAGTCTCTCAGGACAATAGCAGGATATGTTCAAAGGCATCCAAAGTTGTCTGTTACCACACAGCAAACAGAATTCCCAATGAGGTTCCAGCAGTTCTTATTGAAAACAGAAAGAATCCCTTTGTTTCCTTCCTCTTTCTGGATCTTGTATAATGCTGATTGTTCTTTCTTAGGACAAATGCACAGGGATTACACTAAGACAACAGCAGCTGCAGAATCTTTTTTTTAGTTCAATAGTAAGATCACAGGATGCTATTTGTTTTGCAAGAATAGCCAATTTGAATGATTAAAACTATATACATTTACACTCTCACACAATGGAGACATACTGAAGTCATGGTTGTTTTTAAGTATAAACAGCATAAATTACTCACTAGTACATGAACAGAAGGGATTTGCCCAGAAACAGAAAAGGTGGTGCTGGGCTTTAAATTCGGTTGATTTTTTGCTTTTTAAAATTTTTTTGAGTGTGGTTTTCTGTTGTTCTGGTGGGATAGGTTTTTTGAGGTTTTTTTGTCCTTTTTCATTTAAACCTAGCTGTAGAAGAAAATTTTATTAAATCTGATCTCTCTCCACAGTAAATATACAAAAAATTCATTACGTGCCATATGCCCAAGCCATTCCTTTTGCTTGCTGAATACAAAAAGCCTGCTACATCATCACTGTAACTACAGGAAAAGTATTGTCAGAATAAGTTTGCTATTAATGAAGAATTCAAGAAGACGGTAAAAGTTACTAGGCATTAGCATTAAAAGGAGCTCTAGTTCATATAGCTTTATAAAACCTTATAGAATAACATCATTTCAACTACGTTCTAACTAGTTAACCTGCTTAACTCAACCATTTTCCTGCAAAACCACTGCAGAAAAAGCAAAACCAAATTACCCTGAAGACAAGCCCCTTTGAATTTTTAGGTTTACCAATTCATAGACTCATGTAGGTTGGAAAACATCTAAGGTCATCAAGCCCAGCCTTAAACCTAGCACTGCCAAGTCCACCACTAAACCACATCCCCAAATGCCACATCTATAAATGTTTTAAAACCTCCAGGGATGGGGATACAACCACTCCTCTGGGCAGCCTGTTCCAGTGATTGTGACAACAAGTGAAGAAATTCTTCCTAATATCTGATCTAGACCTCCCCGGTGCAATTTGAGTCCATTTCCTCTTGTCCTGTCACTTGTTACCTGGGAGAAGAGGCTGACCCCACCTGGCTACACTCTCCTTTCAGATAGTTACAGACAGCAGGAAGGTCCCCCCAAGCCTCATTTTCTCCAGGCTGAACACCCCCAGCTCCCTCAGCTGCTCCTCACAGGATTTGTACTCCAGACCAACAGCTTGTGCTCCATCTTCAACAGCTGCATTTAGACTTTCTGCTTAGCTAAACAGCAGAATAGTGTTTAGCTTTTACACTTCATATTCTACAGCTTTAACACACAGATCTCTAAGCTATAATTAAGCACTACAGAGCAGTGTTGCTTTTTCTTCAAAACATGGGAATAACTTGTCTCAAGAATGTTTAAGGTTGACAGTAGCACTGAATGTCAGTCTTGCTGAAAACAGAATAAAAATTCAACCTCCACAGAGCAACCAACACCTCAAACAGTTTAGACAGTTTAAAAGCTTTGTAAAAACAAGGAAGAGAAGTGCAATATTTTAAATTCAGTGCCTGTATTTAATCCTTACATACACACACATTAGAGAAAATGGAAAACAAGGTAATCCATCTCAGGCTTATTGGAATTAATACAGTTCTTTTTCAAAACAAAACTTCATCATGCATTCTTTCACTATTATATAAAGCTTCTTTATGTAGTCACATCTCAGTGCTCCTAAACCTTAACCCATTGACTAATAAGTGGGTTCAGTCCTCCAGGTCATAAGTATACATTGCATTGTTACCCTTTCTTATTCAAACAACAGTTAAAACTGCCTAAAAAGGAAACATAAAAATGTTGTCACTGTACTTCATTTATCATTTTTAAAAATTCCAAGTTTCAAGCAAGTCACTTCATAGCATAGCACTGTACAAGACTGCCAAACTTGTGATGATTTAAACACACATTTTGTATAAGGAAATGTCATTACACAAAACATATGGTATTTTAAGATTAACTTGATCATTTTCATTCATGATACACTGTCATGCTGTTCTATTTTAGACAATGAGAAGGCAAAGGTGAATCATGCAGTACTGCAAACAAATTTCATCACTGAAAACAGTTCAGCTATTTATAAAAAAGGCATTGACATTTTCATAACATTATACTTACCTCATTAGAGGGGGTTGCAGGAGATGTGAAAATTGTCTTCCCATAGGACCATACAAACATGACAAATGACAGATGAAAAACTACAAGGTAGACAACTGCAATAAAATACAAATCAGAATTTGGTGAATATAGCTGAAAAGAACAACAAAAAAAAACCAACCCTGATCTTTGAGGAGGGCTAAGCAACTACACTTAGCACTCTAGAACTGCTCACTTAAAAATTAGATGAACACCTATCCTCCCTCCCCAAATGTTATAGCTGCTCTTCCTCAAGGAAATAATGTTTTTATTATAGATTACAAAGTGACCTTGAATGCTTCCAGGGATGGAGCATCCACAACTTCTCTGGGCAACCTTTGCTGCTGCCACAATAAAGAACTTCTTTCTAATACCTAATTTATACCTGCCCTCTTTCAGTTTGAAATCATTCTCCCCTTGTCCTATTATTCCGTGTCCCTGTTACAAGTCTCTCCCCAGGACTCCTGTAGTCCCCCCTGCAGGTACTGGAAGGTGCTATTAGGTCTCCCTGGAGACTTCTCCAGGATATTAAGCCCCAGCTCCCTTAGGCTGTCTTCAGCTGGACAGATGCTTCATTCCTCTGATCATCTTTGTAGCCTCCTCTGTACCAACTCCAGCAGGTCCCTGTCCTCCCTGTGCTGGTGCCCCAGAGCTGATGCAGCCCTGCAGGTGGGCTCTGAGCAGAGCAGAGGGGCAGAATCCCCTCCCTGGCCCTGCTGCCCACTCTGCTTTGGATGCAGCCCAGGACACCACTGGCTTTCAGGGCTGTGAGCTCATGCTGCTGAGCCATGTAGGGCTTCTCATCAACTAACACCTCCATGTCTTTCTCCCCAGATTGGATTGCTTCTCAATCTAGTCTCTGCCCAGCCTGTACTTGTGCTTGGGATTGTCCTGACTCATGTGCAGGACCTTGCTGAACTTTCCAAAGTAGATTTTGAAGGAGAAAACAAATCGACAAAACCCACCCCCCCAAAAACCAACCAAACAAAATTCACCACCAAAAATAAGGGCCCCACAAAACAAAACCACATCCTTCCCCCAAACAAAAAACCAACAAAAAAACCCCCAAACCCCAGAACTGAACACAGCCTCACAGCCTCACTTCTGGCATGTAAGTGACTAACCTTTCTGGATAAAGATGATGCAGTAATTCTGTTCTAGATTATCAGAAAGTAATTGATTGTTTACTGACCTACGTAATTCCATTTAATTTCTACTTCTAACAGAAACAGCACAGTACTGTGCCATTACAGAAGGCACTGGTCATGAATGACAGTTAAAATCCCCAAACAGGGTTTGGAGAGTACTGCACTCGAGTCATGCCAGATGTGAGTTAAAGATTTTCTTGCTATCTTTCAAATCATCTGAGAAATACAAACTGGAAAAGTCCTATTACACACAGTGGCAATAAAATGCAGCCGGGTTTAGGAGGCAGCTCAATAAATTTTCTAATGAGTATGCATGATATCACTGTCTTAAAGACCAGAAATGCAGACCTTATGACCCAGGAAGCTCCTTCCAATCTTGTTTCCTCTAATGGTTTCTTTTATCACTTGTCAAGATGAAACAGATCAGTTGTGCCAGAACAGCAAGTCTTAGAGAAGTCATATTAAATATTTATATTATCTTCAGTTGCAATCAAAGTAGGAAATTTGACCTACTTTTCTGTACAGATAGAGTCCTTTAAGAAGGTGTATGATATACTTGATGGATAGCAAAAAAGGCTCAAAACTTTGGGAACCTCCAACAGCTCAGAAAATGTTTGTGCACAGTGACAGAAGACATGGCTTTAATTTATGAAGCCATTTAATTTAAAGAAAATCTTTCAGGATTTTCACTGTTTATTGCAATGAAAACAAACAAATTGCATTTGAGATTTTGTTAGAGAATTATTCTTTTTACCTTTGCCTCTGATTCCTCCAACCTCAGAGGCAGACTTGACAAATTTTCAGCTGTGGAGCTGATTGAAAATGCCAGAAACAAAACCCTTTTCTAAAGCCATCCTAAATCAGTCACTTGATAGGAAAGGACTTGTGTATTACTGTAGTAGGCACTGCATTATTAGAAGTTGTCTGTTATGAAAAACATACTCTACATTCAAACACTATGTGATTAAGCAACTAAAGAATGAGCAAATGGTTTGGAAGAGAGGAAAAAAAATACATAAAACTGGAGTGGAATCAGTGGCACAAATCAGAACTTTGGTGGAGAAGAGAGCAAGAGAAATTGAATAGAAGGAAAGAGGAAATGAGATACAGGGAAGGGCAAGGCACAGCAAAACTAACTTACATAGTAAACAGTTCTCTCTGTCCATAAAAATCACACCAGAATTCAGATTCTTTTGAAGGATTATTTTTAGTGCACACACAATGAGTCAAACAGCAGAACCTCAAAGCTTTGTCACAGGCTGTAAATGTCCCTAAAACCCACAGAATAACAGGGACCACAGCTGGCTGTGTCAAGGGTACAGATCTGTGCCAGAGCTACCAGTATTTATTAGATAGAGGCAGCTATTAAAGTGCTCTTCGTGTCACTGAGCTCTTGCAATCTGTCACCATCATTAAAAGCCAAGGGCTACTAGTCAGTAGCCAGTGATGGGCACCACCCAGGGAAAGACCCTGCAGTTGGCAGTGCAGAGTGGCTTAACTCTAAATAAATTCTTGCTTCTTTTCCTACTCCCATGCTGCCTTTCCTACTGTGATTACACATAAATGTCCTGTCAATGCTCCCCAGGAAATGAGAGGGAGGGAAGATGCCATTTTTAACAGCTTTACTTTAGCAGTCCATCTACCCACCACTTCGGGTATCAGCAGCTCTCTACAGACTACTCCCTGAAGCATCTTGCATCTGTTTCCAGAACAAATGTAAACTGGGTTTATTCCTAGTCAGCTCATTTTCTTGTAATTACAAGCTAGATGGAAAATATAAAAAAAAACCCCAACCCCAGTATCTGCCAGTTTATCCAGACTCAGAGTTACAAGGAACTGGCTAGACTAAGGCAACCCAGGATTCTCGGTGCCATGCTGTGACCTAGTGAAGTCAGTTCTCTTTAAAGGCACTGATGCATACTATGCCAAATTTATGGCCTCAAGAAGACAATGTCTTAAGACATGCTCTCAGAATCCTCTTAAAATATGCTAAGCTCTCCTAAGATTTGCCCTTAACATTCTTTTCTGAATCATTCTTAATACTACTTTCAAGACAGGGTCAGATGGCAGAGAGGCAATAATATATAACAGTGGTAGATTACATTGTTAACAGAGATTCAGAGTTGACTTTATTCCTCTGTCCTAATGGATATAAAACTAGACAAGAATATAAAATTACAAAGCAAAAATGAGCCTTAACAAGTTGAAGGAATCACCACTAATTAAATCAAAAGTTGCCATTATATTCAAATCCTTTTACTGCAGTATGTATTACACTGAAATACGGAGCAAAATACATTTGCTAAGATGCACATTATTGATTCACATAGCAATGTTTCTGGTATTTTGTTCTTTCAACTCCTCTGATGGTGATTCCTGGTTATCATGAGCTGGCTTATAAGAACTTTAGAAAACTAAAGCCACCTTTCTTCTCAAATCAAAGAAGACTTCACATGTCATTTTCAAATCAACTTTCATGGTTGATAAATTCATGCATACAGGATGCCTATGACATGATTCAGAATGGGAGGTGCAAGCAGCATGCAGGTGACAGCTGTTAAGAGCCTAACAGGTTCCAGTGATAGTATCACTCTCATTAATTAATCTTGCATTTTCCTTCTCTGGTAGGTTTAGAAGAACCTGATCCAGTTAGATAGGTGCTGCATTTGCGATAGTGATCTGACTATGCAACACAAACATTGCTCTGCCAGACTTCCTTAACTGATACATGAATCTTGCCTTTCAGGAAGCAATTGGAAAGGAAAATTTATTCATCTACAGGTCAACAGCAAGTACAGCAGCACCTTGCAGAATTTTGTGAAGTCAAGGTAAAGCCCAGCTGTAAAATGGGATGAAAAAATCCAGTGTAACACAAGCTCACAACTTGAACGGCTTACAGTTTATTTTGAAGATTTTCCTATTCTTTCAGCTCTTCATTAGAAATTAAACAACAAATTCCATCAAGATTCCTTCTTTTTACAGTGTTCTGGTAAACATTCACCAGGAAGAAAACTGATAGATTAGCTTCTAGTTTTGTGCTCTTTTGCAAAATTTTTAAGAGATGAGATTTTACCAGTCTGAAACAGCCCTCTGTGGATTGTTGAAGTGCAAATCTGTGCTTAATCTACCACTCATGTTTCCCTATAAACCGTAATGAACTCCCAAATATCCCAGCAACAATATACTAGAATTTTTTTTGTTAGTTTTTATCTCTGTCACTGTGTACTACTACCCACTGTGGCATGTACTTGCTAAAGCCAATATGAAGATTAAAATTTCTCAAAACAAGGCCTCAAACACTTGACCTGGAAATTTAAAATTATAATGTGTAGCCACTTTTGAAATGGTTGTGTTTTGCACAATTCTAACTACTCCTTAAGAATGGAGTTCTGAAGAATTTGGTAAGCTGTTTGGAAAATATTAAGCAGTACAACAAAAATTCACCCTCTTCCAGAAGTCTCCCAGGTCACAGGCCTAAATAGAAAATGGAATTGTGTATGTGCTGCAGTTCCTTCTCTCTTCTCCTTTTTCTGTTCTTAGTAGGTACCCATTTAAAAATAAATGCAAACTTAAATCATAGTTGCATTACTTGCATTAGTCACAGATCTTGTCATCATCCCAAGTTTGTGGTATTAGAAACAAAACAGACTCAACTGTACAATATTTACCTTGTTTCTTAGCACTAATCTACTCACCACACAGAGCTCACACATAAAGGAGTACATTTAAACTCTATGTTCCTTAGGATTTGCATGCAAAGCAGCTATTCACATCTTCATAAAAACTTTAAAAAATTACCTTTTTCAACAGTTGAAGAAATGGTAACTGGAAGAGAAAAAAAAAAGTTAGGTAAATTTGTATATAATGAAATAATTGGCTACAAGTGAGATATACAAAGTTGCTGACTTGTTCCAAAGCATACTTTAGGTGTCAGGAGAGTTTCCCCACCCAACACCGGGGTAAAACAGGAGTCAATATTCCTCCTGCCAGCCTTGATGCTTGGCGAGTTACTGGAAGAGCTGAAGGGATGCAGTTCCCTGGGCTAATGAAGCGAGCACACTCCACAGACAATAATTAGTCAGAATTTATGCCCATTCCCCTTCCTATATGCACCTAACTCATTTTTCTGAGTCAACAGCTAGGCCAACAGGTGTACCACTGGAAAGCAGAAAACAAAATTAAAAGTTCTTACTTTTCCTGTGAAACTGTTACTCTCAACTTTCTTCCTTAAGTTTTCCTCCCCCCCCCACTTCTCTCTTCCTGTCACATACTATTTTTTGCCTTTTTTCCCCCCTGACCTGAATTCTTCATACATAGTTAAAATCTCTCCACCTCCTCATCTCCTTTTACGCCAACAGCAAATTCCATTGTTCAAATCTACCTTGTACACTGCCTGACTAGTACATCTTCCTGCCCTCAGGCTTCTCCAAAACCTTCACACTCAGTTTATCGGTTCAGGGATGATGCTGAACAGAGAGCTGCTGGACTTGTTGGTTGCTGTGTTCATATCACTCCCCTTGCTGGATTTCTTCCTTGGACACTGAATTACTGAAATTCACTTAGGAAAGGATCCTTCCTGACTCCATCTTAAAGCTTCTGGTCACCAGTATGAGCAAAATCCTAACAGGGCACACTGTGCCTCCTGCAGTTTAGCTCACTACATATTTCTTCCCCTCTCCCAGCTCTGACATTTCTACTGTCATTAACTTGTGCAACAATTCAAAAAAGCTTTTTCCAGATGCACACTAGACTGTTACATCTGCAGGGCTTGAGTATGCATTGCAGACTTCTTTCTGAAGGGCAGCTTTGTTACAGAGGTGGCATTTGTCACTTCTGAAGGGCAGCTTGTTACAGAGGTGGCATTTGTCACTTAGCTGTAGATACCTACAGGGAAAGGGTCTATGACTGCATTATGCACCTGTGCCTCTTTTCATGGCCAGCAAGAGGCATAATGACATGATACCTCAGTGTATAGATGATCCCTTTTTGTTCAAGCATGTTTTTGGGTTTTTTCCTTCTTTCTTGCCCGCATACCTTTCCATTGAATATCCACCCTCTGTACACAGAAGCCTCTGCAAAGTTAATGGAAAAGGTTCTGATTCCTTCCATCTAAAGGAGGAAGAAATTACCATTTGGGATAGAAAAATGCTGCCTTCAAACTCAAGGAGGTCAATCCTAAAGAACAGCTTCATTTCACATTAGTTATGCATACTTGCACAGCCTGCTCCCATGTTTCTGCCTGAAACTCCACTGCATGCTTCAGAAGCCAAATAATTTTTAAAGCAAATCCTGTGAGTGTTTTTGCTTAAAATTTTACCAATGTGTTATTGCTCCAGTTAAAATGTTTTCAACAATGCAAGGAGAAGATAAAAGTTATTTTAAAAGTCAGAGGTAAAATAAGCTTGCAAAGTATGTTTGTTTAACTTAAAAAAATACTAAAATTACTTTAGATTTAGCTTTATCCTTGGCTCCTCACATCTTAAGTAAACACCTTTGCACACATTCATTCATAAACATCTAATTCCTTGGACAAGAAATATAAAAAGTTCTTAATTATCCTCTGTTGGGGGTGGGAGAACATAGTTATCTATAAAACTTCAGGATATCTGGATATAATTGTCATTAAAGTACTCCTTAATTTGTAGCCTAATTTCTGCTCTCAGCATGAAACAAAGCTGTGAGCCAAATCTGATGTTTGAAGACTCAAAATAATGAACAGGTTTTGCATGCAAAACCAAGGAAAAAAACAAGATAGTATTTTATCACGTGGGACTTCATCAAAAAGATCCCTAAATAACCTTCAAAAAATTAATTAAGCTTCACAGCACCAGGGAGATAATTTCTCTTTCATACATAGGTCCCTTAGGTTAGAATGCAGTTATTAGACTGTGTAGAACAATTTTCATTTGAGAAACTCCTGCAGTTTGAGGTAAAAGCCAACATGGAAATGCTTGTGATTTTCATCCTGCCTTAATATCCTCCAATGAAATAAAACATGTCCTGTTCTCTTCTGTCTCAGAGGCTCATGCAAGTTAATGTTACTGTTTCAATCCTTTTCACAGTTCTAATGTCCATTAGCAAGTAGATTTAATGAACAGCAACTCTACTAGTCCAAATCCACTCAGCAGATGGCACATGAACAGCTTTAGGATCTTTATACTACAAAGCAAAGCCTTTCTTCACATAAGTTAACAGTCAATCTTTATGTAAAAAAGACTTTTAAGTATTTGTTAGGCCAGCCATCTAACAAGAAGCTCTGTACCATGGTGAAATCAATTCTTGCTTTTGAGCTCTACATCAGGGGAAAACACCTCACAGAACATGACATTGCCATTGTGGGCCCCATCCCTGGCCTGTAGTTACAAGTTTGCTCCCTATCACTTTTCTCCTTTGCTGCTTGTGATGTTTAGATGGCTGCCAGCTTCTGCTAAATTAGTGCCACTTTCACTTCAAACGTTTTTGAAATACGGTTTCTTGTTAGGGACATGGGATGGGGGAAAAATCCCAAGGCAGCACTGCCTTTTCACTTACTGATTTTTTCAAAAACAAAATAAATACTGCTTATGATTTATATGTTAACCTCAGGTTGCAACAGCACTATACACTAGATAGATGCATCAGCCAAAGTTAGTGCCTTAAGCACTGCAATCAACACAAACTGCCCATGATTCACAAACATAAGTGGTGTAAAACAGCTGCTCTTTTGAAGATTTTGAAATATATTGCCATATCAGTCTATTGCTCAGCTATAAAAGGAAAAATATTCTTTGGGTTTGCTTCTTAGCATTAAGTTCCTGGTTTTGTGAGAAGACTTATGAAGTTGTAGAAAGATATTGCCAGGGAAGGATGAAACGTGACCAGACAGTGAAAGCTGCAGTTTACTTCAATGCAAAGAGCTCAGAAGCAGGCACTTGAACACTCAGGCAAATGGAGTTTTCCCTATGGCCTCAGAATTTCAAAGGATTCAACCTCTCAGTGCTACAGCACCAGGGGAGTTGAACAAATTGGACAAATCTTGTCTGTCTGACTGCAGCACAGAGCTTTATCTTGGCTATCTCAGGGTTTCCAAAATCCTTCTAAGGAAGGAGTGCAGCAAACCTCCTTGTAAAGAGAGGTAGACAGGCCTACACTGAATTTCATGCTGCTGCAGCTTGCTCAAAAATGTACAGGTGCAACACGTTGTCAGCTGGTCCATTGAGCACCTTACACACTGGACTTCCCAACATTTTGGGGTCCCTCCAGGATGAAGCACACAATTTGAAGTATGCGGAATCCCTTTCTATAGAATACTACCTCTAAAATACACCATACAGCCTATATTAGGCTGAATTCAAATGTACTTTATAACTCTGTCCACTAAGGGGACAAGCACAAATTGCACATTTGACTTTCACAGAGGAAAAAGTTGTCTTAGTTTTGATTTAGACACCTAGCATCACCCCTGGCAACAAAGATACTCTTTCCTTTATGACCCCAGTGGTTGGTGACACTTTCCTAGATACTCTTCCTCACATTGTTGTCTGTTATCTTTCATCTCACCTAAGTCACAAGAATGAAAGAGGCAGGAGCCTACAGCTTTATCACAGGAAACAATCCTGCAGACACAGGGACATCATTAGCTGTGTAACAAATGAAACTGGGGGAAAATGTCACTTGTTGGAAGCATTCCTCTTGGAGTGTGAAGTGATAGAAATGTCAACTTCAGAAAGCTTTGGAGCACTTTTTAAGCTGCTTCAAGGAAACCTCTCAGAATATCTCATCTCTAAAGGAAAAGTGTTAGGGAGCTGGTTTGCTTTTAGTTTCAGGCTTATTTTCAGGGTTGCTATGACGTGTTCATGCATCTTCCAACTTACTGCGTAATAGGAAAAAACCAAATCTCTCTATTCTGAGGCAAAGAGGTGCCATGTACTCCCAAGACCTTGCAAGAGGCATGCTAAAAGACATTTGTCTTCAAGCTTGGAATAAACTCTCCCCTCCCCAGTCACATTTTCCTACTCCCCTAAAAGGCATGTTCCAACCATAGCTAGATAAGTTTCTTGCAGAGGAAGAAAATCAACTCCAGCCAATATAGAAGTATAGCAAAGGACAAGAACTGATCTTGTTACTGAAGTGCTATGCTTATTTCCACATCCACGCCCACGACAGCTCTGAGCAGGAGTCACACTTCGGTTATTCCAGCCATTCCACAAATTTCAAAGTAACATTCACATTTTGGCTGGCATTCCTTAAGGGTGGGAAGAAGTAGAGATAAAAGTGCAATTGCATCCCTTCACTAGTTGCACAGCCTTAGCTTTTCTCAGCTTTTCATGAAAAGAGGTACAAACAAATAACTAAACATACCTATACTTACCCATGCACATTTATACACACAGACTCATATATTTCCAGAAGTTACCAGTACTGAAATTCAACAGAAACCCCTGCAGGCACTGCCCTGTCTGCAAAGGCAAGCACCACTGACATCATCTCATTGTTTAATTTGTTCAGAAAATGGCATTTTATTGAAAGTGTAACTTGGATTTATGGTTACATAATTTCCATTTGCAAAAGCAGACCCTAATCAGTTACAAGAAGCTGACAGAAACACTATTTACTGATACAAGCAGGACAATGAGTAAATTTCCATAAGCAAATACTCATTTGGCTTCTGTTACAGGGCAGCAACAGAACATGAAGACCTTAGCACTTCTCCACTGTTCTCTAAAAGCCTTAATTCTGTGACCTTCCCACACTGAGATATTTCTTATTTCCCAGCTGGCAGACACACACTAGGTGCTCTCCTCCCTTAACAGCCCAGAGTTGTTTTAGAAAAATGATTCAAGATGACTAAGTTGACAGCATCATGTAGCCAAAAGCCAAAGCAGGAAGATGTTGCCAGGTTCCTGCTAAAAGGCTATGGGGGTCCAGGAATCACACATTTAACTGTCACCATGAATGCTCTTTGCAGAATTTTGAGCCATATAAGCTTAGCATTGTATTATCTTCATACTGTACTAGACTGATGTATTTCAACTTCAGATATCCAGGAATAGGACACAATAGGTTTCTCCACTCCCAGCATACTGCCAGGGGATTCAGAAACATTTTATAGAATGGTGCTGCGGGAGATGTGGCTCCTTTGTGCTGAGCCAGCACCAAGAGTCACATTGCCACACCATGTGCCTCAGCAGCAGCACTGCCTGGGGCTGGTCTGCAGCACGGCTGCACCATCAGCCACGTCTGACACGATGCTTGTCTCAGAGGTGTGACCTGTGGTGGACAACTCTTGCTGCAAGGGTGTATAGTTACCCCTCTTAACCATCTACCCACTCCCCTGTGGCAGACAGAGAAAAAGTGAGAGCTCACACCTGAGCCACCAATGAAGTCGGTAGCTAGCACACCACAAGTCTGTGTGATCACAAACAGCAGGGGTGCAGGGTGAAGGGGGAATGGCAGCGAGGGACCTCTCACTGTCCTGGGTCACACACAGCCATGAGAGGGGAAAGAAATGCTGTCAGGGCCACCGATGCCTTAAAGCATGAGCCAGAGCCCAAACTCCTCACACTTCCTGTGCTCAGCAGGAGCACTTGAGATACTTACTGCCTTGTGACTTCAAATGATCACAAGATGATGCCTTCAAAGGCACTGCAGGTACTGAGTATGTGTGAGAATCTGGGGTGGGAGGAAATAGGAGGAAGAAAATGCAGAAAATGCAGGCAGGGAAGAAATACTGGCTCAAAGGGGGATGCTCTGTTTTACAACCACATTTCCTACACTCGTGATTGCCATGCCCATCAGTACAGGATTCACAGAAGCATTATCACAGGGACAGGCAAAATGAATTCATATTTCAAACAAGGCAGTTCAACTTGCACTGCAGAATGTTTCTGTTACTTGTTACCAGCTATCATTATGATTTGTTTTATGGTTTAAACAATATGAACATGATTCTTTCACTAGAACAAGTAATTGAGAGCAGCTGGAGGCTGGCTGCCCAGAAAATGCTCTCTTATCACAATAATAAAGCAACTTTTTATTTAACCAAGGTCTTTTCAGCCTCAATACAGAGTACATGCATAAATACAACCAGTCTACAGCAGAAATTAGCATAAGCAATGCAAGATACTTCTTGGGTACTGAGTTACATTGAGCAATGAATTTAGCTATGACAACTGGGAAGATTTCTGCCACGTATTGTGGGAACAGTAAATTCCATGCTACCACTTACATAGTTCAAAAACATAGCTACAAAGGCAGCTGACTTCTGGAACCCACAAAATCCTACAGATGGCTCCTTACCGCTGCATCTACAAAATATTCTTGAAAGTTATACCAAAGGTCTCCTAATGGTCTTCTCAACAAGGGCGCCTGCACTTCTCAAATGATTTCAAACCCAAGAGTTACACTTGGTCAGCATGCAGAAGAAAGTGTGGCCAGGTCTTAACCTCAGTCCCACACTTGCATAGGGGGGACTATGCACCAACTACTGTGTATTAAGAGAGGTATCAGCCCAAATTACTAAAGGATTTTTCTAAATATGAAGTTAGCACTCAGCTGCAGCAATGCACCTGGTCTGCTGGCCCTGAAAAGCCCCATTCCCCAAGAAGCACTACTCACTTTCAATTTACCATAATTGCTCAAAACCCCCTAATGTGACTTGATTTTCTTGGGCTATTTAATTACTCTTGACGCTGCTCATTCTATTTGCATTTTGATGGGTTTAAAACCCTGGAATTACTTCTACACACTTTCTTCAGCTGGTTACTCATATTACTGGACTTCATTCAATTTTTTACCAAAAATTCTGCTTTATCATAACAGTAACAGCTTTATTGCTCAGCAGCATGGAAGTGCTGTGCATAAATTGCTTCCAATATTGTCTTTAAGCTATCAGACAGAGCCAAAAGAAAGCCTGGTTTCTTCTCAAAAGACAAAGAGAGCTCTTACTTGCATCAGTCAGTGAGCTGTGCTCTCTCTGGCACATCAGCGAACAGGAAAAAGCAGAATTGACAAAAAGGCAGGGAAACTCAGAAGCATCTGAATGGAGCTAGCTAATGTCCACACCACTAATTAATTACATTTGCATTTGAAGGAAAGGTATTTATCCTCGGGCTGGCCAGATCAAGCTCAGAGTAACACTACACTCAAGCATCTACACATGTGAAAATGCTTGTTGTGTTAGGAATAACTCCAGTAGTTCTGTAGCTGACACTACTAGGATAATTGCAAGAGATAGCAGTGACAAACAGGATAATCAGCTGGTGTTGGCAAACACGGTGCTGTACAGAGCTGTCTTACACACCCTGCACAAGATCAGGTGCTCTGCAGATAATACCAGAAACTGTCAGTAGATATAAAGTAAAAACCAAAGCAAGCAAAAATCCCCTCCAACCAACATATATTTTCATAACAGTACTTTTCAAGTCATTAACAATCTGCCAACTCTTTTTGATGAAAACAACACCAATATGCAGTTTGTGACTGTCAGTCAATACCTGCCTTGAATAAAGGTCACTTAAAGCTGACAGCCTTATGGCTGAGGACATTACTAGTAAATCCATTTACTTCTACACCAGACAGATGAAAATAAGCAAGTCTTCATTTATCTATTCCACACAGCTGGCAGGAGAGCAGAGGTGTCAGCTCATGGAGAACAAAAATTCCAGACACAGCTGCTGTGACCTGCAGACCTGAACCCTCACCCAGCAGTGAGAATGGTCAGCAGCCAAGAGGAACCTGCTTTGCTAATCAGGCTTCTTTTTCATGTTTGGCTTCAGACTCTTCTAAAATCAGTTTCCTTGCTTACCCACTGGCCCAGCTTGCAACAAGTGTTTCCTGAAATGTGAGGATAAAATCTCCTTGCAAAACTCTGTGGATAAAGATCTCCTTGTAAATCTCCTTACAAAGCATTAGGCACTCTGTTTGCTGAGAGGAGGATTTTGCTGTCACCAAGTTCACTGAGTAATGGAAGAAATCAAACTGCCCATCAAGCTGACCTCCCCTCATGCATTGTGTCACTGGATTCCCTAAGTGAAGTTTCAAGTTTGCAATGCTGGTCAGGTTTGACTGGTATTTGCCACCTGAGCTTAAATATGGACCTGCCTATGTTAAGAGTTTCAGCCAACAGTGCACTGACAACAGAGCAGCCAGTAATGTAATCTACATGGATTCCCATCAAGATATTAATAAGCCAAGCTCCTGGATTCAGCCCTTTAAGGAACTTTGTACTGAAAAACATGTCATGTAAAAACAAGTATATTAGTTGTGGGAGAGTACTGATGGGGAACTCCTGTCTTCAACAAACTGGACTTGTAAATATTAATAAATATTAAGCACTTTCAAAATTATAAAACTATTTATGAAATAAACAAAGGTTTAAAGATGTCTCATGGTGATTTAGGGAATCTGTTCATATATGGGTTATCAAGTTGATTGGTAGCAAATGCTGGCATCTTTTGATGCTGGAGGCTTTGCTGATTGTTCTTGTTGTAAAACAAAATGTTATACATTAAACCTTACTTAGACTGAGACATCCTGAGACAAAGCTTGACAAGCTAAATCTACACCCTCTAGCTGCTTTGCAAAAAGGAAGAAATGATGGCAACTCCCTAGAAACATAAAAAAAGATCCAGGTGCTGCAGAGGGAAAAATCCACTAGTAATAAAAGGATAGAAAGTTTTGGATAGAGGACAAGGTCAGAAGGACACCATTTTGATGCAGGTCTCATTTAAGTACCAGATTACTTAGGAATATGAAAAAGTGAAAGCACAAAGACTGTATGAGCCACTGCAAAGGGATTTTTGGATACTCCAGAAGATCTAGACTGAATCTTTGATAGTAGTCCAGAGCTAACAGAGAGGCAAGCATACAAAAGAGCACAGCCTAACATCCACGATCTCTCATTCAGTAACTATTGCTTCCAGCAAATAAATAAACCAAAAAAATCCTCTGAGTTCACCTGCCTGCTGACAGTTCACCACATATTCTTGAAAAGCATAAAGTCAGGACTCCAAGAACGTTAACTGAAATACTGTAAATCCTAATGCAATATGAGCCAAGGGGAGAACAGTTCTGCCTACTGCTCCTCAGAGATGCATTAGGGCTCCCAGGGAAAAGCACTGGAGGTAACAGCAGGGCTGGCATGCTGCCTAACAAGAAACAAGCAGGGCTTGAGGCATGCATGGCTCCTACTGAGAGAATTAACTTCTGTCACCTTCCTAGGCTATCACCCGCCATAGCAACACAGTTGCAAGCACATCTTTGCTTGCAGGTGAAGTACTGGAGTGGGGCACTCTGGTGGGAACCAATGTTTGTGATGTCCAAGAAATGACTGCTGCTTGCAGCACAAAAGTCAGCAACCCCAGTGAGTTGTAGGAAGTTAGAGCAGGAGAGTGGTTGCTTCTGAAGACCAACAACTAGGTGTGATTGGCCCAGACCCTTAAACCTGTTGTCATCACTTGGGATGGGGGCAGGGTGTGCATCTGCTTGACTGAAGCCTCCAGAGAGGCGCGCAGCAAGAGGAGAGCACTGTCACTGTCACAAATCCTGAGGCATGGAAGCACAGCTCCTGAGGCCCTGCATGTACCTGAAAGCTCTCCCAGATCATTGCTTCTGCTCACAAAGAGATTCCCACTTCCACTCTTAACTTGGCAATAGGATTCTACAAGTGTGGGAAGTAGTGAGAAACATAGGATATTTACAGCTTTCAGGATGTTAACAGAAAATAGCCACACAAAAGAGAAAAACATAACTGAATCTAGTGGTCAATGGTCTTCAGGCTTTCCACTGTCAAAATTTATGATTTGTCTAAATTATTAATTATTACAGAAGTTCAAGCCTACTCTCTGCACTGCTTGCTGCTTTAGCTTTATCTCAGTAGGTATCTACCATGGAACACAGCCATAGTATCACTGTATGCAATTACAAAGCTGAAGTCGAACTTTTAAAAAATACAATTATTTAAACTCCCCAACATGAAATTTAAGAAGCAGCAGATTAAATAGATAAAATATACACACACAAAACATCCCCACAGAAATCCTATGCATAGATTGCATCCTGTTTCAGATACTGTAAAAAAGTCATATGAGTGTTGGTCACATAGGATTTTGCAAAACGGAACAGAAACCACATTGCTCCAAGAGCTCTGCTCCAAGTTTTGGTCTCCTTTGCAATGTTCAGGGTAAATCTGCAGGTCACAAACCAACAGATGTAAAATCCTTCAATCAATCACAAAGCAATGTACACTTCCTTTCTCTCTTTTTTAAAATCCAAACTTGACAAAGCTAAAAGGAATGACTACTTGTCATGAAGAATGATATAGTAACAGGTTCTCTGCATTCACACCCATGACAAGGCAGTAGATGAGGCACTTAAGTTTTAAGTCCACCACACACAACTGCAAACCAGCTTATAAAATAACTATGTGTTTAGGTCTCCTCAAACAAATAATGTCTGTTTCTTTCAAGGTTATTTAAATTTAATCTAAACTTTGTTTCATTCTCTCTGCACTGGCAGCTTGCCTAATCCTAGATGAATTTCTTCAAGCTCTAAATTTTTTTTGTCACAAAGAGGTTTAAAAAATGCAAAAAAAACCCACAAAACAAACCCCAAACAGCTATCACTGCACCTAGCACTTCACAAGAGATGCATAAAAATTTCCCACACTGGAGACAAACACACATGGAGATGCACAAGTGAAATATCACAAACAAAGGATTGCTGCTTTGAAACCCTCTCTCTGTACACCACCATATGATTGAAATGGTTCCATGTTGCACATTTAAGATAATGCTGCATCATGTACAGCATCAGAGAGACTGCTGCAGGAACTGCAAAGGCAAAGCATGCTGCTCTTGTGATCTGCTTGTCTTTGACAATCTCACAAGAGAATTTTAAGAGTCAGAAGAAAAGATGAAGAAGGAATGGATGAGCCATTTGGTTGTTTGAGAAAAAAGGAAAAGCAGAGGCATGAAATGCTGCAGAGGGGGAACTTGACTTCTAGCAAAGATAAGGGAAGATGGTTAAAGATTAGGTATTCCACTGAAGATTGTGGGGAGGAAGGAAAGCAGAAGAGTGGGAAAAATCTGGCTTTTTTGTTTCTTGATGCGGGAGAGAAGGAGTTAAGCACATCCCACAGAAAACAGTTTAGTGACAGCAGAAGGAGGAATATTGGGGAAGTGGCTAAAAGAACAAATCCCATTATCTCTTTTATAACTGAATCACACCTTGGTGGAGATTCAGCTTACACAAAAAAAAAAGTGGTCTGTGCTTACTTTCCAAATGTTTCTGTTACATTTTATACATTCTAATGAGAAAAAACTGTATACTCATCCTATTACATGTAGATTATGCACCAGCTGGAAGAAGTTAATGACTGAGATCAAAACTCCATAAAAGCTGTTTCAGGAACCTACAGTTTGTAACACTTGTAAGAAAAGTACATGTTAAACCAGCATAAAATCTTACAGTTGTAAGAAACTGTTTAACAAAGTGATGCACTGAATGGGTGAAAAATCAGTGGCATGAACCCTCAGCATTAACAGGCACAATTTTAGGCAGACAATTAGAATCTATCTTACTCCCATTTTCCACCACAGTCTCAAGTTCCAAGAGTAAAAGCAGGTCCAGTGCCATCCAAGCATTTCAACTATCGCAGGTATACGAGAACTCAGCTCTGAAACCCATCTTTAAACCCTGTAAATTCTTTGATTATGAAAAGCATATGAAATTAACTCATAAAAATATGAGTCAGTAGAGAACAAAGTTTTAATTATTGAAATTTCAACAGACAGAAGAACCTGAAGTTCACTGTATGGAGAGGGTCAATGACCTCAAAGTAATGTCTGCTGAAAATATATGCTTGAAATTCTGGTCCTTTTATCCACAGCGTCTTGCAGGAAAACAGAGACTCCCAAGTGACGAAGGAACATAAAAGTCCTGATTAAAAATGAAAGTGACATTTAGATCACTGTTCTAACTCTAGAGGCATACAGAAATCTCCTACTGCTGTTACCAGAGAGAAAACTGAGAGAAGTTATTTTCCATAATATTAAATGCTCAGGGTATCCAAGTCCTTTCAAAGCAAGAAGCAAAGCTTTATAGTCCACATCTAGAAGGCAATCAGGAAGCACTGCAGCAGTGAGTGACCATGGCTACAAGAAAGGAAAACAGGAAGAGCTCCTGCTTTAGCTCACACACTTGCTCAGCTCCTTGCTTTCCCTAAGCCCCTTCTCTACCCTACTCCAAACCCATCCTGCCCACGGAGCAGTTTCAGACAATGCTGAGGCTCGCAGTAGGTCTCACACAAAGCATGCACCACTAAGTTTCATCAAAGCTGTTGGACAGCAGAGGAGACAAGCCCAAACTCCCTGCTGGCAGAGCTGCTCTGAGCCCAGCTGCTCATTTTCTGCCTAGTCCCCTGAGCAAGCTGGGCAGCACCGAACTGGTCACTGCACCACACTGCTTGCTGACCAGATAGTAATTAGAGATCAAGGAAAGATGCCAGCTGCTGCAGAGCTGTCAGGAATGGTTTAGCAGATGCAGGGGCTGGGGCGGGCACTGCAGATAGAGGGCTGGGAGGGAGAAGAGGGATGGAGTCCTTCTGATGGCAGAACAAAGAGCAGATACAAGATAACTCTTCAAGAAACCAGGCTGTTGCACTTGGAACAATTTTTTCATTAGAGGACTGCCAAGCGAGCAGATTGCATTTTAATGTAAAAGGCACATGTCCACCTGTCCCTATAAACTAGTATGACCAATACAGTGCAAGGCACCATAGAAGATAATCTTCCTCCTCGGCTGAGCATTTAGTTTTCCAATAATCTGTATCCAGTCTGACCACCTCAACAGGAATTCTAATTATAATAACAGAAAAGGTTCTCATTTAAGATGATAATATGCATGCTTATGCTGAGAGATTACAACAAAATTAAGTGTATGCAGAGTGGTTCAATTTCTGTATTTTCAAATTCATGAGAGGCACGTAAACATAGTTAACTAACCAATGATCTAACCTGTTTAATTTGCTTTCCTTTTCTTGACAGGTGACCCTCTTTTCCTACGGGAATGCCTTTTACATGCTTAACATGCAAACGTTGTACCCCAGTGCTGATACTTCAGCTTTTCTGTAGGTTGAAATCAGAACTGCTGTTGGTATCACCTTGCCATTGCCTGAGAGATATGGCATTAGCATTTTCAGTAGAGATTTCTTTCAGAGGAGGCAGATGGAATTACCTTCTCTCTGTTTATGCAACAGACTCTTCAGATGGGGAGTGTTACAAGGGATCACCATGTGCTTCTCATAAGGGCCGTGCTTTGGGGAAATCAGAGCTGGCTCCCTACTGACAAGAGACATTGCAGTCTCCTGGAACGGCAAGGAGTATAATTTGTACTACTAACACGAAGTTATGCATTCTAAAGTACAAACTTCTTTGTTTGCCAGGATTTCAGACACCCTAGACATTACACTGTATCAAAAAAAGCAAACCTTCTGCAACTAGATGTGATGAAAAGAATACACAACTAGTTTCTCCCATAGCTTTCAAAATCAGAGTTTTCCATACTTTGCAGACCCTGAGGCATGAAAACACTCATTCATTCACAAGCCTACTAAACATGTAAAAAAGTCATTATCCTGAAAACTCCTGGCTCAAGAGAAGAGTCAGGACTGTGATTTTCAGAAAATGCAGTCCTCAGTATAGAAGTAAAAAGCTAACCTGATCAGGATTTTTTGCCGTTTTGTTTCTTTTTAGTAACTCCAGTCATAACACTTTAGTTAGGGGCTGCAGACAACTCAAAGTTAACAAACTCCTCTTTTTCTCAGTGCAAGACTGCACTGCCAAAGTCTGGAAGTGTTTTTTAGCAGAAGGGCTGCCTGTAAGAAATGAGCTGACTTCACGCACCAACTACACGTGGCAAAACAGTGTCTTGTGACCACCCTCAAACCAATCTGCACTACAGCCCACCACCTACAAAAACGTTTGGGATAGATAATAAGATCCAAGCCAGTCATAAATGAAAGCAAACCACGAGAGAAGCATTTCACTCTTTCTGAGCATCTGAGGGATGTGGTAAGCAAACACAATTGGTCCAATTCAGCAGCAGCATAATATAGCCATTGTTTACCAAAGCAATGATGTTAAAAGCAAAACATGTTTTGATAAGATGCAGGAACACATGAAATGGTTTCAAACTAACAAAAAGCTATTTTACAACATCCTTTAAGCACTGCTAGGTGTGTTTTCTTGCAAACAGAGCTCTGGGCAAGTTACGTGTGAAAAGAAGAAATAATCTAGTTAGAAAGTGTTCAGTCAGCGTTTTCTACTTCAAAACATTTTAAAAAGCCCTCTGAGACCTGTCTTCAGTCTTTTGTAGTTCCTTCAGTTACACATATGCACTGGATTTTTACACTATGCTGACATTCCCTCAACTTACACACATTTGGCTGTTTTCACCTTTCCAATTAGCTTAACAGCTAATTTACTTGATGGATCACAACTACACAGCAATAGTGGTCAAAACAGGCCCGTGTTCAACATCTTCAGAGAGACAGAATGATACTGGCAGTTCCCATGGGAGGAAAACAATAGACAAGCTCATGAGCCTCCTTTCATCTTATCCACACCAGTCCTCCTTGGTGTTCACAGCCAGTGTGTAAGTAATATAATTTAGGGTTACAGAAGAGGCATAATCCAGTAAATACATACTAGGAGTGAGTTATAGAGAAGCCTGAGTCCATCAGACACCACATTGAGCAATATGTGAGCACCCCATCAGAGGAGGGTGGGGCAAGCAGCACAGAGAAGCAAAACTGAAAGGAAAAGGGTGAGGTGACGAAAGCAGCAGCCCCAACTTCACCATCTTCTCCTTTAGGATGCTACACTAAGCCTGGCTTCCCACTTGATCTATTAACTGAATATATGTTCAACCTTTAATAAATGACCAAGGACTACAAGGAAAAAAAAACAAACAACCAAACCAGGAAGAAGTAATAATTGGGAAAATACAGGATTTCCCTCTTCCTGTTTCCTTGTTACTATCACATCTGAATAGCTACTGATTTTTTTTTAGAATAAACTTTGAAAAAACACTGATGGCTGTGGGGTTTCAATTTCTCTTTTACCCAGTATTTACTTGAAATTTTCTATTATGTCTCCTCATTTCTAAAGCTTCCCTTCCTCCATCTCTCTTTCCCTTAGCAGGCACAGATCAGCCTCTCACCAAAGCCATATCCCTGCTTCTGCACCGGCAAAGGCCAGCGTTGCCTCATGCATCAGCTGTGTGCTGGAGGCACATCCTTGCTCTTCCTCTAGCACACAGTGCTGTCCTTCCCAAAACAAACAGAACATAGGGAACACCAGCAGAAAGAAAAACTACCTGCCAAGACAAACAGAAAACCTTGTATTTTGCTCTAAATCCTCTCAATCCTGGTTTGAACTCAACCGCAGAGTAAAACCACGCAAAGGAAAAAATCCACAATGCCAAAAGGACCCAAACACAAAATCTCCTTCCTCTCACTTGGTGAGATGACTTTTTCTCAGGAGTGTAAACAAAATTCAACAGAGATTAAAAATAAACAACAAAAACCAAAACCCTCCAAACTCTCAACAGAAAAAAACTCACAAGACAAATAAAATCCTTGGTCATCGGCCATGATTTAGACAAGTAACAACTGAAAAATTCAGTGGCAGCAACAGAAGTCAGTAAATATTTTGCTCATTAAATGACACTTTTTCTTAAAAGCCTATATGCACAGACATTAATAGAGTGATTTGTGAGCAAAAAGTGCCAGTCTTTTAGAAACCAGAAGACTTAGAGACACAGAAGCTCTTGCTTCAACAGGAGCCAATCTTCTCAACAATTTTCACACAAGTGAAACCTTAATGAACTCAGAAGAGCTCTTTTCAGCTTCTCTATGTTCATGATAGACAAATCATTCACAGCACCTAGTCCTGACCCATTCTGTGATCAAGACACAAAGCTGGGACTCAGAGCTTGAGGCTCTGTTCCCAATTCAAGCAGAGACCACCTGTTCGACCCTAGGCAAGCCTCTTAATCCCTGAGTTTTTGTTCTTTGTTTAAAAATAGCCCTAATCTGCCTTTTGTCATACTAATCAGACTGTAGTGGGTACAGAAAACTTGTAAAATGTGAGTCTATAACCTCCCACAGCCCCTTTCAGGACTACTGTTACAGCTACCCATGCTCACACCTCCAGTAGACTGACTCAAATTTGTTTTCAAATGTTTATACTTTTAAGCATGATTTCCGAGAAAACCTATTTATTCACATAGACAACTGCACAATAGTTATTTGGCAAATTTGGATAGTTGCAAATATGTCAGTGTATCTCATATCAACATTTCACTTAGTACCCCAACAAGCACTATTTTACAACTATGTCTCTACTATTGGAAGTTCAAATAACATTTGTGACAGTGGTCCATGCTCCAGTCTAGATCTCCAAATACAAAAGGCTGAGAAACAACATCAGCATACAGAAAAGTTATCCAAAATACTAAGTCATCACAGAAAAAACCAAAGTGATTATTGTTAATGGAAGGCTGTATAGACCAGTTTACCCAGATACAAAGTACATGCAAACATTTTTTTTCCTAGCTAGGGATATCAAAGCATGTAGTTTACACAAATAAGAAGTAGTACCAGGACCTACAGACACTAGACAGACCTATATGTAGCCTAAAATAGTTCTTAGTACTTTCGAGGTTCTTTCTCATTTCAGCTTCCTTACTTAAACACGCCAAACGCTCAATAACCCGTTCCTTAGTTTTCCTATGCTGCTTCCAAGTTTCAGCAATCCTGATGAATACTGCACACCACAGTTCCCCTCCATTTACCCTGCCCAGGGAAAGCCAACATCCTCCCGAACGGAACTTTCCTCCTGAAGACAGCAAAGGGTAAATATCGCCCTGATCGACATCGGCTGCAAGTCAGATTTATATAAAGACGAGCCCTTGTCCAGAAAGCCTGGATACGGCCTGACAAAACCCCCTAAGACCTAAATCCTTTCCCCAGCCCGCTTAAGTTGGATGTTTCCAGCCTCATAATGCTTCACCGGCACCGGGCTTCTGAATGAAAAGGAGGGAGGGGAACCCCCTATACACCCTTAAGGAGTTATTTGATACATCAGACGGATGAACAACAGTAAAATAGAGGGGAAACTCCTCACGAGGAGACACGAGGGGCTGAGCTCTCGAGAAGTCCCTGTCCCCAGACTGAGCACCCTGGGCCTCCTCCTCTCCCCGGAACCTCCACAGGCGGCCCCGGGCCGGGACCCCGCCACCAGGAGGCACCTGAGGGCGGGAGGACAACAGGTAAAGCCGGCTCAGAGGGAGCGCCCGAGGCAGGGTTTCCTTCCGCCGCCCGAGCGAAAGCCTGAGGCGGGCGCAGGGACAAGCGAGCCCGCCGGAGCGCAGGGGAGGAGGCGGCCGGCGGAGGGTCCTGCCCGCCCGGCCGGCAGCTCCCGGCGCCCGCGACCCTCCCGGTCCACTCACACACACACAGCTCCACCACGTAGGCGTAGTAGGACCAGGCCACGACCAGGGCGATGAAGGCCACGGGCACCCAGGCCAGCACCTTCTGGCAGCACTTGAGGACGTGGGACGGCGCCATCTTCCCTGCCGGGCACCGCGGCAGCGCCGGCGCTGCGACGGGCGGGCGGCGGCTGCAGCTCCGGCCGCCGCTGCGGAGCCGGCCCCGGGCGGGCCCTGGGCGGGCCGCAGTGGGCGGGACAGGGGCGGCCCCAGCGCCCGCCACCGCCCCCTTCTCGGGGCGCCGGAACGCCTCTGGATCGCAGAACGGTAAGGGACGGAAGGGACCTCTGGAGATGATCCGGTCCAACCTCCCTTGCCAAAGCACGGTCATCTAGAGCAGGTGACACAGGAACGCGTCCAGGTGAGTTTGGAATCTCTCCAGAGAGGAAGGCTCTATGACCTGCCAGGGTAGCTCTGCCCATCCTCCAAGGAAAGTTCTTCCTCATGTTGAGGTGCAACTTGTGTTTTAGTTTATGGCTATTGCTCCTCGTCCTGTCACTGGGCACCACTGAAAAGAGCCCGGCACCATCCCCTTGCCACCTGCCTTGGTGATGCATTTATATGCATTGACGAGATTTCCACCCAGCCTTCTCCTCTCTAGACTAAACAGGCCCAGCTCCTGGAGTCTCTCCTCATAAGAGAGATGCTCCAGATCCTTGATTATCCTTAGAGGGTCCTCAACTGGACCCTCTCCAGTAACAACTTGTACTGAGGAGCCCAGAAGGGGACACAGCGCTCCAGATGTGGCCTCAACGGGGCTGAGTCGTGGGGAGGATCCCCTCTTTCGCCCTGCTGGCCATATTCTTCCCGATGCATCCATCGCCATTGCACCTCGGGGGACCCTCCGCCTCTCTCTGTTCGCACGGGCGAGATCCTCCTCCAACCATAAAACCTGCTCTTAAGCCTCCAACTTTTCCCCTTTTCCTGTCCTGGCCGGACTGTCGGTGTCGGGCAGGAAGGCGGTGGGACAGCTCCGGGCCGTGCTGCTGCCTGCCCCTGCTCGCCGAGCACTGACACCGCTCACCAGCCTGTTGGGTGCCGCAAAGGGAACTTTAAAATGACTTACTGCGCTTTGTTTCACCGGCTGTTCCTGAGCGGCGCCGAGCGCCTGACAGCTGCGGCCACACCGCGGCCTCGGCCGGGCACCGCCGCCGGCGCTGCCTTGCGGGGCTCGGCCTCCGGAGCGCCGGAAATCTTTAGCCTTACTCTGGCATTGCTGTGGGTGGGATGCCGAGGTCGGAACGGCCCGCGCCATGGTAAAATTCCCATCTCCCCGCCGAGCCAGAGGGTGCTCGCGCCAGGAGCGCGTCCCTGGCCCCTGGCGGCTCCCGCGGCGCTCCGGCGCCATCTGGCGGCAGCAAGAGGGGCCTCCCGAGCCGAGGGAAACGGAGCAGACAGCGTCCATAGGGAACTGACAGCATCCATAGGGAACAACCAGCATCCCATCCACAGGGTACAGACAGTATTCCATCCCTAGGGAACAGCCAGCATCCATAGGGAACTGACAGCATCCACAGGGAACAGACGGCATCTTAACAGCTGACAATGAGGGAACATGCTGGCCAAATACCCAAGACACGGCCTCTGTATGTGTGGCAATGTGTGTGTGTGTGTGTGTTCAGCTGGGTATCAGAGCAGAGGAATGAAGCAGCGACCTGTGGCCCTGCTGTACAGAGCAGGGACATGTGCCCAGGGATCAGGGAAAGATTATCAGTCTGGGATCTGAACTTTGGGTACGGGCATGCTTGTGCACACTGTGTAGAGGAGATGATCAGGATGGTGGGGAAGGGGATTGTAAGACTGCATGCAGTAATGCAAGGGCTGCAAAAGAAAGGGACTGCAGGAGAGGGAGAGAGCTGGGGTAAGAATTTGGTGCGGCCCATTCCTAACAGAGAGATGTACAGCAAGGGAAGAGTGACTGGTTACATGGACAGCATCTTGGTTGTGACATCTAGTCACTCTGACAAGAAGTACTGACAAGGATGGAGCAGTCTGGATTTAAGGTGAACTAGGACAGTTTCGATCTGATGTGCTGGTTAGCACATCAGGGATATAGCTAAAGTATTCCAGTTCCTCTAACCTTCATTAATTGTAGCACTTGGGGACATGCTTGAGTAGTGAAGATGGCAGTGCTGGGTTAGCAATTTGATTTTATGAACTTAGAGGTCTTTTCCTATTGAAGTGAAGGGGAGAGCGACCATCCTGGTAATGCATCGAAGTCCGACTTTATTGATCAATCAATCACCTTAAATAACAGTGCTAACGAACGCCATGAATATTCTGTAATCCAATGTCATGATAGGCTAACAGAGAAATTTCTAACCACTCCCTTTGTTTTAGAATACCTACAATTGTTTATTAAAGACAGAAACCAAAACAGAAACCAGAAACTAAAACAGAAACTAGTGTTCCCAAAACCTCTACATCTGTTCTCAGGATAACAGGCCTTCCCAAGGACGGTGTTCTGCTTGCCATGGGAAGACAAGCTGAGAACTTTATTGTTTATAGAATGATGCCTGAGAGAGTCTAATTGTTTATACAAGTCAGAAGGCTGAGAACTGTTAGAAACGGCCTTACTTTTCCCTTATACTTTTCTCTCAATTTTATGTCTCATGGCCTTTTCTTTAAGTCATTCTCCGACATTTCCCCCGTTTTTTCTTTTTAAGAAAGGAGGTTAGTTTGCAGGTTTTTTCTATTATCTTACTATTTTTTGAATGCAACAAGGTAAGATAATGGTGAAGTTTTTCCTCATAGAAACTCTCGTGGAGGAGGCATTACCAGATGTCAAGAGAAGTGCAGACCCCGCTCTGCCAGGGCTCAGCTGCACCAAAGGCCTGAGGATAAACAGGACACTTAGTGTCAGAAATGTGATCTTGTGGAGAAGGATCAGAACCTGTGCTCAGAGGTGGAAAAATGATGACTTGCTTAAATAACAAGATCCACCCTGCGCCTGGGCTGGTATTCCATTCCAGGCTCTATCCCCACAAACCAAAAATATCCCTGTGGGTAATTTCCTAGGTGTCATAATAGTAGAGCCTTTACACTGGTTATAAAGCTGTTTAGACACTATTTCCAGACTTAGAGATGAATCCAGAGCAGCCCATGTCTGTTTATGTTGACTCATCCTTTGGAAATTTAGAGTAATCACAGCTGAACTGCAATTATCTAATGCTTGATTGGGATCTGTTCTTATAGGGCCTACAACAGAATGTTGTGTTAAAGGCACCAGTTTTCTACACCTTATTGAGGCTATATATGATGTACTTTGATCTTTAACCTTTTTCAAAATACACTGTACCTCCCATCGATAATAAGCTAAGATTTTTGCTCATGAGATTTATAAAGGTCTGAAGATGAAGCAGTGTTTAGCCTTGTCTAATTCCGTAGTGCCTGCTCCCAATTATGTTCCCAGATGTGCCTATAATTACAGGTGTGGCACCATAAATGAAAAAGTAACAACTGATCACAACTCCCACAAAACAGTGCAACCCAAGCAGCACAATTTAGGCTGTGATATTCAAAACAGTCCTCTTTTGCCAGTCCTCGTATATGTAAAGATGATAATGATTCAATAATGTCAATCAGTTCTCTGGTCGTCCGGCAACGGCTGTTAAGGCCTTATCAGGCATTGCACAACAGGTGGTAATTGGACTAAGAAAAGAAAGCTGTTAACTGTTTTCATTCATGCGAACCTGGAGAGAAGGTGAAAAAGCCTGAAAATGATTCTTTCTGTCCTTGAAGTTATCACATCCACCTTTTTTCATGAGCTTCCCAGAAATGTTCAAAGTCAGTTTTCAGTTTGTAATCCTTTAGTCATTTGGCTCAAATGGCATCAACTGGGTGATTCTCAGTCCTTTGTTAATTTGGAGTGGTTTAAAAGTAGTATGCATTTAAAGCACTTAAAATATTTAACTTAACAGACTTATTTGCAAATCATGTAAAATCACTTAAATCTAATTCAAACTTAACAGAATCTAACTTAACTTACTTAATAATACTTAGCAAAAATTAATTTTCTTCAAATCCCACACAACTCAAACCTATATATAATTTAAACTTAAAAGACCTCGAACCCAACCGAAAACAAGCTCAACAAACTTAACCTTAACATTTAATGGCACTTAATTGATAACCCAACTTAAACTACTTAATAACAGATAAAACTTACCATAGAAATAATATATGGCATTCACTATAACTCACTCACGGGCCCGATTCCAAAGCACTCAACCAAAACAACCTTTCTCACGTCTTTGCTGCAGCATTTATACCAAAAACACACTCACAACATCTCACTCATACAATCAATCCAACACATCTCAACATTTTTAAACTTTTCAAAGCACAGCTTTAAAGTCTAATGTTCCACCGGCCCAGCCATCCGGGCTTCTGATGTTCAAAGTCTCTGGTAATACAGGTGTTTCCAAGACAGCATAACCAATGCCGAGCCAAATCGGCCTTTACGCTGATTTCTGCTTTACAGTCTGTGCTGGGGAGAACAAAAGATCTTTACCAACTTAGGTGAAAAACATCCTGACAGCAATAGTCCTTGGTGTTGTTTGTTTAGTTTCACTAGTCTTTTAATTGCAATAGGAATCTTTTCTTTTGTTGACAAGAGTCACAGTTATTACGGCTGTTAGATCTTAAACTGTAGCTTTTGCCGGCTACGGGGCAGAGGGAGAAACGCTCCCGCTCGAAAAAGCACTCTGAAGTCGGAATCCGCTAAGGAGTGTGTAACTAGCCCTGAAAATGGATGGCGCTGGACACTCATCAGAGCCCAGAAAAGATGTTGGTCGATCTAAACAGCAGGACGAAAACTATCAATGCACAGCATGATTGCTCCTCCATCACCTGCTCTCTGATGTCCAGTCACTGTTCCCAAGCAGCAACTGGCCGCCCGTGGACATCTGGCCCCCAGTTCACACATGAGGGCGATGCGGCTCCGGTCGCTCCCCCCGCGGCGCTCTTTGTTCACTTCCGGCGCGGCGCGGCTTGGTTTCTGCGGCGGCGGCTCCGCTCTCGGGGCGGCGCGGCTCGGCTCCTGCGGCGGCGGCTTCTTCGGTGCTTGGCATTCCCGGCGCAAGCGGCCCGTGCCTTCGCAGCATTTCGTGCGGCCCTCTTTATTTGATGTTGCAAACGCAGCGGACGTTTGAAGAGGTGCAAAAGCGGCTAACACCTGACTCTGAGAGGACCTTGCCTGTTCTTGCAAACCTATTCCTATCTGTTTAAGTGCATCTACCACAAAAGCCTGCTGGCCAGTAGGAATGAGCGCCATCCTCTCTAATGCTTCCTCGATAGTCCAATTTGCACCTAAGGTGTTAAGTATATTTCTAGTAGCAGAGTTACAGTTTTGAATACAACACTGTTTAAGGAGAGCCTCGCGCATAAATTCTGCTACTCCGGCTCTCTCAATTGCAGCCGCAGCTCTATCAACAAAAGCGCCAAAGGTCTCATCTTTGCCTTGCTTAATTCCCATATACACTGGTACCCCTCCTGGTTCCTTTACCTTATCTATCGCGAGTCTGACTAACCGCATTGCCTCCCGGCACTTTTCTTGACCTATTAAAACTTGTGCATCAGTACGAAGAAAAGGTCCCAGCCCCATAAGCTCATTAATAGTGATACCATGCAAGGGATCCCCCGGCTGTCTTTGAACTGCCACACACTCATTAGCTAAAGCTTGCCAGTGGGCGTTAAACAGCAATTGTTGATGTTGAGTAAAAATTAATTTAACTATCCCACGACAATCATTAACAAGAAGGATACTGGTGTCAAAAATATAATCGAGCATTTGCTTAGCTGGTTCACTCTTAAAGCCAAACTGACTAACAGTAGCTCGCAACTGAGATAACAGCTTCCAGTCAAGAGCGCTAATTGTGGCTTGAAAACCTCCTCCAGGCTGGGGGTTAAAGACAACCGGACAAGCCAATTCTCGAGCCGAACTTATCAGCTCTTGATCTCCCTTGTCAATTGCATCTTTGGCCAAGGCAGCCCACGCGTCCCGTCTTTCCCTCGCAATCGCCGCCGCCAAGCCGATTTCCGACCCAGGGACCGGCTGATCGCTTATCGGGAACGGAGAACACGTATCTGGCCCCAGCTGCTGAGACGCAGCAGGTACGGGAGAGTCAGAGGTGCTCTGTGTAGCCTGCGGCAAAGCAGACAACAAGGCACCCCGCGGAGCTTGGCTCGTTAGGGGGGGCTGCGCGGCGGGCAGCGAGGCGGACTGCGCCTGGCTCATAGTGTGACTCATAGCCTGGCTTTCCGAGGGAGGCGGTGAAGCAGGTAATAAAACTGTCCGCGTCGCGGGACCAAGAGGAATTCCCGCGTTCTTATCAAATTCCCTATCTTGATCGCATTCTTTGTTACGATCGTAAGCGGCAGTAGCCTGGTGAGCAGCCCTTTTTTCAGCTTGAATCCGCAACAGTTCGGTGTTAACGACCCGCCATAATTTACCCCACTTCTTAGCAGTTTTATCATCATCTAACGTAGCCTGCCACAATAAATCATCAAATTTACGCCACTCAGACAATTCGTGAACTGTGTGAGGATTTATAAAGATCCCCCTTTCTAGGCCATACGCTAAAAGGCCTGGTAATTCTTTCTGTAAATCTAGTCCCTTAATTTGCCGTTTTTGCAAAAGGGTAATAAAAAGTTCATATGCGGCTTGCCTTTCCATACCTATGTGCGCACGTTGCAGCTCTTCAAATCAAGGTCGCGGCCGCATGTCTCGGACGAGCCTATCTGTATAGTCGCTCGCAGCGCGGCGCGGGCCGGCGGGTTACCCTCCGCTTTGTCCTCCGCGCTTCTTCGCCGTTCCGGCTGCAGTTTCGATCTTACGGAACCCGAACCTGTCTTCACTTCGCGTGGCGTTCGCTTCCCCGTGGTGTTCGCTATCACGGTCGGAGGTCACCATATATTGAAGTGAAGGGGAGAGCGACCATCCTGGTAATGCATCGAAGTCCGACTTTATTGATCAATCAATCACCTTAAATAACAGTGCTAACGAACGCCATGAATATTCTGTAATCCAATGTCATGATAGGCTAACAGAGAAATTTCTAACCACTCCCTTTGTTTTAGAATACCTACAATTGTTTATTAAAGACAGAAACCAAAACAGAAACCAGAAACTAAAACAGAAACTAGTGTTCCCAAAACCTCTACATCTGTTCTCAGGATAACAGGCCTTCCCAAGGACGGTGTTCTGCTTGCCATGGGAAGACAAGCTGAGAACTTTATTGTTTATAGAATGATGCCTGAGAGAGTCTAATTGTTTATACAAGTCAGAAGGCTGAGAACTGTTAGAAACGGCCTTACTTTTCCCTTATACTTTTCTCTCAATTTTATGTCTCATGGCCTTTTCTTTAAGTCATTCTCCGACATTTTCCAACCCTAATGATTCCATGATTCTGTTTCTTAAGAGTATCAAAACATGCCACAATTGCTGGCATGTGCTTTACCTCAAGATCTCATGGGACTGTTAACACTTGGCCTCAAGACAATGGGAAAGCATTTAAATTCTTGGTGTCAAAATAGTATTTGTTAATAATGCTTTTAGAAGGACCTGAGTTTGATACTTCTATGCACTTTTAATAATTTAATTGCTGGGTTAGTTTCTTAGTAGTGTATTCAGTGAAGAAACATTGTACTTCCAAGCCTTCAGGAATTTAAGAAGGGACCTGGACCTGGGAAGCAAAGTTACAAACAAATTTTACCAATAATGTCCTGCATGTTACTGTGGCTGTAACTGACTCCTGCTGTTACTGTGCATTGACCATCCTCTTGGCTGTGCTTCCACCAACTTTTCTTACAAAATCCCATTCACAATAAACACAATTCCTAACATGAAGACTAAGGACTACAGCCATGAATAAAAACGTTTAGCCAGCAAATAGTTCACTATGCTAGGGAAGACATGAGGGGATCCAACATGATCCTCCCTATCCCAGTCTTCCCTGCTGACACAAAACTGCAGTTTCACCCACAGAGGTATCAGTGGAGCCATGTGTGCTGACACTCCCCCCTTTTAGCAGGTCCATACTGAGCTGCAGGAACAGCCACATGTGGTTCGGATGCAGTCTGACGCTGACAAAGCTGGAAGCTGTGACACAGCCAGTGTTTCAGTTCTGGGTCAGACAGATGCCTTGGGCAGGATGGAAGGCCAGTGGCTGCAGTATAAACCTTGGACAGGACAAACTCTATCAGCTACAATCCAGCAGCATTTCCTTGCAGCATTTCCAGAATGACAGGAACTGAAGCGAGACTGAATTAAACAAGGGCAACACCAAGGTTGTGAGGTGGCAGAGAGGGATTATTTATCCCCAGACAGTGCCCCCCACTGAGGAGTTTTGCTGCACAAGAAGCCCCTTGGCACAGCTGGCAGGAACTATCATCTTCCACTCCTGAAAGCCACCTGGGAAGTCTCTACAAGGACCTCTTGAGAAGAAATCAGCTCCTTGAATAGAAGTCATGCAGGATGGAAGGAAGCTCTGCTAGGAATTGCTGAACTTGTTTGGCTTCAAATGGCTGCAGTGCAGCTTATGCAAACTTTGCTGCCTCATTTGTGGGGAGGGACAAGAAATGACACGTGGAGCAGATTCTGGGAAGGTGTAGAGCAACTCAGAATGTCATGTTGTGGGAATAGCTGCTCACCATACTCTCACTGGATCCCATGACTGTCAAATATTGAAAAACAAAAGGCATCTCCTGTCCATTTTCACAGCACACCTCCACTTCTGGCTGCCCACCTGCTTTAGTCACATTGAAAAATGTGTAAGAGAAGTGAAACATTTCCCTTTGCAGCCTCAGCACCAGTTAGGGTCTGCTGCAGTCCTCCAGATGTTTGTTGGTCCCAGAGCAAGGCCCTGCAAACATTCTTGTTACTCAGAACTTCTCTCTTTACTATTTAGAGGTTATAATCTCCAACAATTTCATTTCCTTTTTGCTTCTGTATTTTTTTCCTCTCAAAGTAGCTCATCTTAAACTCCAGGAGCATGCAATCCCAAGGCAGAAGAAACCAAACTTCTTAGATGAAGACTGATGAAAAATCATAATTTATCTCATTTATTCCTTGTAATATGAGACAAATCAAAGTTTTGGAGGCTTTGAATTCCTGATTTACACTTAAACACAACAGAGATTATGTAAATTGTTTGCTCTTCACATTCTAGTACAGATCATGTAATCTTGTGCACACCAACTACCAGGGATTACTATCCCTTTTTTGGACTGAATCAAATTTATAAATTGTAAGGACGCATTTTTGGTCAAACAGCATTTTAAAAAACCTACTTTCAGCCATATTTATTCAGTTCTTGCTTACCTAGCATCCTTTTGTTCAATGATATTCATGTTTGCTTAATTTTTAATTTATTCTAATAGCTCTTCTGTTTCTTCTTTTGACTTCAGGACTTATAATTTAGTCTTCTTTTCTAAAGATTAGTGGCAAAGCATTGTATTTTGGTATCCTTTCTTTTCAACAGCAAATGTCATCTTCCACCCTGTGACTCATTTGGCATTGCTCTACGAATTACCTTCTGTGCATTATTTAAGTGATGTACACCACTTTTTCAGTAATGTCTGCTCATTCCAACAGAATCAGTTTCAAAGTAGATTAAACCACAGTAAGAGGCCACATAATTTAAATCAAAAAATCTGTATCCTGAAAAAAGAAGAAAATTTTAAAACACTTTATTGGAAAGTCTTAAATGAAAACAATTGGTTTTCTTTGGGGTGGTTTAGAGCCAGTTGCTCCATGGGCTGACATTAAAGCTGAGAAATTTTCCCTAGAGCAGTGGACTTGAGGCACAGTGTTGTGGTAGAATTCCTCTGTAGAACATCCTTTCTCCAGGAAAGTGCTTGTGGCATTCACAAAGTACAGGCTTAGTCCAGAGAGGCTCATCTTCTGTGCTCCCTTTGCAGTCCATGGAGAAAGGCCAGGCCCTCCAAGGCTGTTTCAAAGCAGTGAGCTTGCATCTGAAATCCCATGAGAAAAACTCTCACACATTCCTCTGGATTACCTATGGAATATTCCTCCTTCTATCTTTTCAAACCTGTGTGTCTGAAATCTGGCCAACACAAACCCAGTCATGAACAGTGTTCTGCAAGGTGTTGTGTCCATTCTCCCACAGCCTGGTGCCTTCCCATGTTACTTCCACCACTCACTCAGCCTGGAAAGGCAGGCCAGCCTTCTGCCAGAGGCAGAAGTGAATAACAGATTCATTTAAAACAGACTTCCAAGATCACCAAGTCCAGCCATAAATCCAGCACTGCCATGTCTACCACCACTAAACCATGTCCCCAGGTGCCACATCTACACATCTTTTCAACACCTCCAGGGATGGTGACACAACTGCCTCCATGGACAGCTTATCCCCAGTGCTTGACAACCCTTTATCTGAAGTTTTTTTCCCCTAGCATTCAATCTAAACTCACAATGGGCACACAGGTGAGGAAAACCATGGTCTTTTACTCCTCAGGGCATGAGATGCTGTGGCAGAGCCCCTGCAGGTGTGAGCAGTGCTGAGCAGGTTCCCTGCAATGTTGGCGTGCAGGAACAGCAGCCCAGGACAGCAAGCAGAGCTCTGCACTAGGGCACTCCAATTAATGAACTGGAAACATCATTAACTAAGCCAACATCAGCCTAATGGGAAATCTGTCTCCACATATGCTGTATGATTTTTTTTATTATTGAGCCAGCTAGGAACTGTTTAATAAACAAAGCCAACGGGAAACATTCAAATAAATGAGTGAAGAGACACACACTTGTTTGCTGATTAATTTAGTGCATGCTCAAGTCTCTCAGGTTTTCTGTTCTGCAAAGGGCTTTCAGCTTCTTGTTGGATGATATCTCCAGCTTCTGCAGCAGGAGCTTCTGTGGCCAGCTGGGCACTAGAAGAGTGTGTCTACATCTGCCATCTTGATGCTTCCCTTGTGACCAACTGCATTACAGGAGCTGTTTCTTGGGGCAACTTGGATCTCACTAATAATGACCACAACATCATTTGGGCACGTATTTTCTGTTTAGAATGACTGAAGGCTTTTTTCTGCATTGGAGTAGTTTCCTGAACCAGCTGTGATTGTTTTACAGGAAAAAATAAAGCTGAAGGTATGAGGCATGCTTGCCCTTTTTCTGGGAGAACTCCAGCATGAGAAGAAAACTCATTTTAAATTTTGATGTACACTTATTGATCCATTTCTATGTTTTAGTCCAAGTATGGTCATTATACCTGAAATTTATACTTCCTCTAAGCAACGTGATTGTTCCCATTCTTGCCCTTAACTGGGCAGTGATCCTTTTTATGTCATATGCATTGAACATGTGAAGTGCCATGAAACTACAGTCCATGGCCTGGTTGTTTGTCTGCTATGCAGAACATGTACTCCTCATTGTTGCCTGTTTTGATAAAACCTGCCAGCTTGGTTTGAACCCAAAGGGACTTCTGCTTTTAGAAAGAGGCTTGTACAAACTGAGACACCAGAATTAATTTCTAGAAACAATCAATGAGTTTCGATTACTTCTAGTATATCACACTGCATTTTTGCCTTTGCTTCATTTGGAAATGAAAAATAAATGGCTATTAGACATTATCTTAAAGTAAACAAACAAAGAAATGCAAGAAGTGCTATGGGGATACAACAACTAAAATTCTGTAAAGCAGTTACACACTGTAGGTGACTGCACTTGCTTTTGTGTATCCTTTTGATATGTTATATCAATTTTTGATACTTTTGCAATGTGCAATGTGTTCATTTTTATTCTATGCAAAATTCAGATGCAATGTAGATGAAAAAATTGATTTTATTTAGCTTTTCTATACATTCCTGTTCAGAGGAAGAGTTCTTTATGTTAAAACAAATCACAATTGATATATTTAGACTGGTAGCTGGCATAAGCCTTAACTAAATTGTGTTAAGTAATGCTCACAGCAAGCTGCAAATATCATACAGTGACTAAAAGGAACTAAAGCATCAAACACTTAAACTATAATGAATTTCTTAAAAAACAGGGTGTATCTAAATACATAAATATCTCTTTTAATCTAAGATATTAAAAATGAGAAATTACTTTAAGACTGTTTTACAAACCGTTTTAGTTGACAAATAACAATAAACTTACAAATTAAATGCAGAGTCTGATTCTTCAAGTCTGGTGGACAAGTTATCCCTGGCCTTTAAAGGAGTTCCTTCCTGGCTGCACTTTCAGGATTACTTCTGAAAATTATTCATAAGTCTGTTTTAATTTCCAATCAATCTTTTTTTTCTTTTTACTATAGACACAAAACAAAATTCATATCAAACCCAAGCATATCCCTTTGCTTTTCCTCTGAACTTGAAATTAAAGCTTTTGCTAGAAAATAAAACTTGAAATCCCTGAAAGCAGATACTGCTGATTGCACAAACCCAGATAGAAATGAGCACTGAGGAATTAAACTTCTAGATACACTAAAGCTAAATGAGTTGATTTTTCCAAAAGAAAACCAAACAGCTTGTAATAAGGAAGTAATTAGTAAACAGAAGAAACCACAAAAGCAATAAAAAACATCATAAACCTATTAACTTCACACAGAATAAAATGCTAGGGAATAATTTCCACTCCAAAGTAAAAATGATATGCCAAAATATTAACAGCAACAAATAAAAGGCAGCCTTGCATTAAAGCCAGAGCTGGCACAAAGCACACTGGGTGAACACATACACACTTGTGTGCCAGGGCAGCTCTTCCTCAATAGCGTCATTTTTTGGCTAATTCGGGAAGTGCAGCTGGCTGTGGTACTGTGGTGCCAGTCCCACTGCCCCACCTTTGCTCCCACCATGAGAAGCAACAAACAATTTCCAAATACACAAAGAAAACCAGCACCTGCTATCCTGCTGCCCACATAGCACTGCATGAGCTCAGTTTGAGGCATTTACTTCATTTGGATTTTTTCCTGGGGAAAAAGAGATCCTTGATGGTCACTGGTGCATGATCTTCCAGATAGTCTCAGGACATCCCCACAGGCATGATCTTGTTCTGGGTGCATGTGCATGACAGCACTACCAGCATTTTCTCTTTAACACTTTAGATTAAAGCTCCAAGCTGAGGCCACGAGGGAGGAGTTGCTTTGCTGGTCTCTCACTGTGTTCCCTAGGAGCCACTGTGCCGAGGCTCAGGCAGGAGGGCTTGTCCTCAGCACAAACATGACAGCTACTGACACATCAAACGCATTCTCAGTAATCTCAGTATTTCTTAGGAGGGACCTTTAGCGTTTCCTGATGCATTCTCTCCTGTCCCTGCACCAAGTGAGAGCTGCCCTGATGTCTTACCTATCATGGAAATTGCCCCTCTTCTTACAAACCCCAAAGAAACGACAACCAAGCACCACACGTTGAGCTTTGAAGCAAACACAGCTGATGTAATGCAACAAACGGATGGATAGTTCCTCACTGAGTGGTTTCTTTGTTATTTTTTTGAGACATTTCCCTAGTCCATGTTTTGAGTCTATTAACTCTATTACCACAAACCTATCCTGAAAGGCTAAGCTTTCACTCCAGCCAAGACAAGTCAGACAATTGAGAGTGGGAAAGAGGACAGGCTTTACAGATAAGTCTATCTCCTATATATATGGCCAACTAGGAAGAGTGATCTGGACTTGGCTTTTGGCTCCTGGGATTGTAAGAAAAACAAAACATGTAACATGCACATCAGTGTACATAGAGGTGCACCTTATCTTATTGCAAAAAAATGTTCATCTGTAATTTCTAAGTGTTAGTCTTGATTTGTTCCTCTTTTTAGTGTTCAAGATCTTAGGTCTAACTTTGCATTTGGAGTGATATTTGTATTTGGTTTTTTATTGGACATACCTCAACAATGGCTTATTATAACCTTGATTTCCTGAGATACTTCAGGTTTTCCTGTCACAACTTTTAGTGAGATAAAACAACTATTTGTTACACATTCATCTTCTGCAATATAACTAACGCGAAATAGTAATGAGTCAAATTGTAGCTACCACTGTGTTTGATAGAATGAGGATTTTTTTCTTCCCATTTATACTATGTGGAAGAGGTCTGAGACACTCAATACACACTCATTGATCAATGTACAACTTTTAAACCCTGCATCAAGCCCATCAGTCCTATATTTTTCCAGTTTAATAATAACACCATGAGGGCAGACAAACCAGACATCTACACAGGAACTGGTGGAATCAAGCATCAGGAACCAGCACATGAGCCGATCCCCATAACAAGGTGTGAATTTTCCTTTTTGATTTAGGATAACTTGGTTTAAAATGTGTTGTGCAAGTGATTTTGCCTTGTGGACCTCTGCCCTTGCTGGAGAAGGAGAGCTGCTGTGTGGGTGGCTGAGATGATGTTCACTCCTTCAACAGGAGATGATACTGCTGTGATGTTCGTGCCTGGGGCCATGATTCAATCCTGTGCATCCTGTATCCTACAGAGCAGTAAACAACACTATTCCCCAGAACAAGAGTACTTTGGTATGGAGGCCAAAAGCGACACCAGTTCTGTAAACCAAACTGATTGCACTGTAATGATTATAAAATAATTGCATTGGAGTCTGGGTTAACTAAACTTTAACTATAGCTAAAAAAAAGGAGCATTTTTGATTTAGTTATTATGTAAACAGGACAGACAAACTCCCCTAATGAAAAACCACTTAAGCAAAAGAAAAATGGACTGCTTTAAAAAGGACTTTTCCCAGTTTGCTTCCAAAGTTCTTTGACTTCTTTAATGCTTTCTTTTTTCACACACTTCCAGAAACCTTGAATGCCTTGCTGCTGTGGTACCTGTTAATAAAGTTAAAGTGTGTTTAGCATTTACACAAAAAAGACTCCTATTCCCAGACTGTGTAAATACAATATATAATGTGCTGCTGCTTCCATAGTTCACATGTGTAATAACAAATTCTTAGTGGCAGCACTCATCCCAGATTCATCCCAGTAAGGACTACTCAGTTTAAAAGATATATATTTTTCTATTCATTAACTCTACCTGTGTTTCTACAAGCATTTACAAGAGAGTTGTAGAAATCATCTGTGATATTTACAAACAATTATGTCAGCGTGTTACCCTCAAGCCTCGATGAATTCGGTTCCTCAGGACTCCAAGAAACTCGCTGTGGCTGAGGCAGTCATCTCCATCTAGATCAAAAATCTTGAAGATGGTATCCAAAACATTATCTGACAGATCCTGTCCTGTTGCCACCTTCACTGCTCTCTTGAACTCAGCTAATAAAGACAAAATATTACATCACAAGTGACTGAACTTGCAAAGAAAACAGAAAGCTTATAAACAGCAGGATTCTGTCCAATTTACAATGGCTTGTGGGCATCCTAACTGGAGAATTTGGGATGTGTAAACTAGTAAACTACTAGGAGGACTCAGTTCATGTGTTCTTCTGTCACTGTCATATTTCCTGAAAAATCCCTTCGCCAGGATTTCTCCTGGGAAGTTGAGAAGCCTCAGAGAAAAAGGAAAATAATATAATCTCATTGCTTCTCCCTGTTTTGCTGCTTTGGAATGTGGTTGGAGAGTGTTTATACAACAGGTAGTTGTTTGATTGGTTTCATGTGAATTGTTTTGACTTAATGACCAACCACTGTCCAGCTGTGTTGGGACTCTGAGGAGTCAGTCATGAGTTTTTAATTAGTTAAGCCTTCTGTCTGTATTGTTAATTTTAATTGTTAAGCCTTCTGTCTGTATCCTTTCTCTATTCTTTAGTATAGTTTTAGTATAGCATTCTTTAATATAGTAACATAAAATAATAAATTAGCCTTCTAAGAACATAGAGTTAGATTCTCAATTCCTCCTTCACCCTGGGGATCCAGAAAATACCACATGCTTCTTCTTTTGTAACACTATTCATTTTATCATAAGCTTTAGCAAGGCACTGCTTCTCAAGCAACAGTACAAGTGATAATTTTTGCTAGAAATAGATGAAAATTTACATACTTTTGGCTCTTTCCTGTTCATACAAATGGTATTTGCCTCACTATCCTCTCATTAGAAACCTTACCATTTTATATCAAGCCAGCTTCATGACAATTCATTCTACATGAAAACTCTTCTTCTCAGAGAACTGCAGGTTATATGCTCCACCTCAACTAACAATCTCCTCAGCAACTCTGCAGAAACACAGACCATCAAATGGTCAATGCACTGCTTCCAGTACATGGCTTTATATATCTGCAGTTCTGGTTTTGAGAGAAGCTGGCTAGCTCATCTTAAATGATGTTGAGTTACTGAGGATTTGTGGCAGAAAAAACTGCCATACCTCTCTGGAGGTGTACTTTCATCTTCAGCTCTTTTTCCTTCTCTCTTTACACCACCACGTGCAGTATAGAAACACCCACTAGCCCCTCTTTTTGTCCTGTGGTGCACAGAATTTGGAGTTTTGGCTCAAGAGAGATGAGGAAGTGTGTGGGGCTGCCACAAAACAGCAGCTCGTAAGAGTGGAAGGATTACTGTTTATTGTAGCAAGCACAGTCACAACACATGAATTGGATGCATTTTTGAAGGCATCATGGAAGTGTGAATTTCAAAAAGGAACTGGAAGTTAATGAAGTGTAGCAGTATTGTAGACTATTACAGAAAGTCGTCCAATGAAGTCATAAATGCAATATTAACGTGGTTCTGCTCTCATAAACAAGTGCTGTTTATAAATAGTGTTATAAATATGATTATTTCTGAAGCTTACTAGAGGGAACAGCATTCCTGACATAGCTCTCATCTTCGTCTCTTTCAACAATTCCTGTATAAATGTAGTTGATTATTTCACAGTTGGTTTAAATATAATTAAGTTAAAAATCCTTCTGTATAAGGATATATCACAACTTGAAAAAGACATAAAACATGGGATGTTTATAGTAGTCTTAATTTTGTCTTTGGAAAGATGTTAACTGTTTCATCTTTTGAAGCTGAATTTAAATCCAGACATGGCACTATCATTTCTTTGAATGTAACATCAATAAAAGCAGATCTTCTACAACAGTGGGGCATAACAATTTTCAAGCAAAGAAGGCCCACCTTATCAGAGAGAAAAGATGAGTTGTGAATTAGAAGAAAAAGAAATCTAGAATAAAAGGAACGACTAAAAGAATGTCTAATATTTAGATAAATGTTCATATGTGTGTGAATACCCATGATAATGTCCACATCATCATGCAAACACCAGGAGAAAGAACTCAGCCAGATTCAGGAGAGAATTAGACATACAGGCATGTAACATCTGTGAGTTACCTCAGCAGCTGGCTGATTTTGATTACAGTGGGGGTCAGCACAAAAACAGACTAATGTAATGAAAGTCACAAGTTGCAAATCCCCCAGTTTTCTTTGGTTCAAACCCCATCCAAACATATATCTTTCAAGAATATGTATTTCTCTTTCCATCTTGTCACATTTTTCATCTTTTTTCACATGAGCCCATCAAATATTAATTTCAATGAATGTTAATATCTCTTTAAATTTCCTTAGGAACTTTTTAATAATGTTGCTATTTTGAAATAACTTATGAGACTTGTCCTTCAAGAGTAACAACTAACTACAACCTCAGGATTAAAACAAAAAGCATTTGTATGTCCATAAAACTTTTGATTCATTGCTCCTCTTTCTCCTATATGGGAAGGAAGCAACTCCCCTCCTTGAAATCTTTATTTTAAACCCCACTTTATGACATTGTTTCTTTTTAATAGACATAACTGCATAACGCAATCTCCTCAGCACAAGGAGAACATGGAGTGAGTCCAGAGGAGGGCCACAAAAATTATGTAGTAATTTTTGGGATGGAGCACCTCTTCAGTGAAGAAAGGCCAAGAGAGTTGGGGTTGTTCAGCCTGGAGAAGAGATACCTTAGGGCAGATTTTATTGTGGACTTTGACTATATCAAGGGAGCTTATAAGAGAGTTTTTACCAATGCCTGTAGTGACAGGAAATGCAAAATGCTTTCAAAGTGAAAAAGGGTAGATTTAGACTGGACATAAGGAAGAAACTTACAAAGTTGTGGCTGTCTCATCACTGAAAATGTACAAGGTCTGTTTGGGTGGAGATTTGAGCAACCTAATCCAGTGACAGAGTTCCCTGCCTATGGCAGAAGGTTTGGAAAAATGACCTTTAAAGGTCCCTTCCAACCCAAACTATTTTATGATTTATTAGTCTGCTGTCATTAATCCACATATGACAGCACATTAGAACTTTGAAATGAAAACATTTTGGAAACTTTATATTATTATTTTTTAATGAAATAGAACTAAGTCCAAATACGAGCAGTATAATATTTTTGGATTTCACTGTGGTACTTTGGGATAATAATTTACATTATTTCGTAATTAAAATAATTTTTTTCCTTTAAAAAAACGCACATGAAAGATGTACAGCACTTACCCCGCTTAACAGGACGATTGGCTACAGTAAACATCTGCATGGCGATGGAAAAGTCTTCCAGATTATTTGTAAACTTGCAGAAAGTCTTGAATTCTTCCAAACTGATGTTCTAGAGTATCAAAGAATTCAGATTATATATAATGAATATACATTCAAATCCCTATTATTCTATGTCATTAAATCTCGTGGGGCTTAGTGTTTAGATGTGACTGCCCACTCATTATTGATATTTGTATTTCTCAGCTGGACAATTATCATTGCTCTTACCTGTATACAATTCAAGGGCTGCAATACTTCATTTGGCAACTGGTTATCTCATTAGATACCCACATTCAAATGAAAACCTGTGCACAGAAAGGAGGAAGGAAAACAAAGTATACTTTGGGTACCAACCTCTCCTGCTTCGATTCTGTCTTTCACATTCTGCCAGTAAATTTCATTGTTTTCCTCATCAGTGAAGTACAGCAACCATGCCGCAAAGTCTTCTTTTCTCATGACGTTCAAACCCTTTGAAAACTTGATGAATTCCATTTCTTGGACTTCTGTTTGAAGATTTTCCATGAATCTAAGTGTAAACAGATATTATCCACCACTTGATACTTCCATCCCCGTATCACCACTGCTACCTTAGCTACCAAGTGCCACAGACACCAGCTCTGAGCCAGAGACACTGTCGACATTGCTGCTTAAAACAAATAAACCCCACAGGTTTAATTCCCCCCACTCTCGCGGATGTTTCCAAGGCTGCATTCCCACAAGGACACCAGCAGGACGCGCTCTCGGCCTGCACAGGCGGATGCTGCCAGCAGAACTTAGGGATGCATTGGACATCTCGGTTTTACTCGCGTTTAAAAATGCGCAGATAAGGAGATCAAAAAATGGGTAAGGCAGCAGCATAATGAATGAATGAATGAATGAACGAAAAAGGACTGGGGAACTGAAGGTCTGACACATGATTTATGAGGTTTCATATTAAAAAGAGAGGAATGACAAGATTGCACAGCGCCTAAAAAGATGAGGCAGTAATAATCACAAAGTGAAAGAGGAAACTTGAATTCATTGCTGTAGGAGAAGATGACTGAAAGTATCAAAGATTATAACTACATACAGAGGTTTGGTGAATCAGTTCTGTGGTCACTAGAGGATAGATCAGAGAGGATTACAATTGACTTGTACAGAGTTAAGAAGAGCACAGAAAATGTTGCAGGGCTTTGGGAAGGTAAGAGCTGTCTGAAAAAGGAAAGAGTCAACATCAAAGGATTTAGGAGGCACCCATTCTTTTGGGAAAGAAAGAAAAAAGTATTACAAAAAGCAAATAATAACCTGAAGGTACAGAGCTGTAATTTTGAGTTGTAGCTTCAAGTTTTTTCAGTTTGGTCTATATGGCTAGTATTAATTTTGTAAAAGTTAACACAGACAATACAGTGTGATCCATTCGATATTTTCCACTTCAGAAATGGGGCAATCCACAAACAAGAGGTGATTTTAAAATAAAGGCTAAATCCAGTGGTGCTTGCCAGAATCCCCTCCACATTGCTAAAGAACCCTTCTTTATTGAGTTGCAGAAATTATTGACAAGAGGGAATGAAATACTCCTATATTAGGACAAAGCAATTAATTGGAGAAGAGGACAGCTAAGGGTCTGCATAGCCAATATCAGCAGAGGTTCATTTGCTCATCAGTGTTTGCCTGGCCTCACTGGGTTTGAATTCTTTCCCTTGAAATTACAGCATTTGAGTCCACATAGCTATCTTTAGCTCTTTAATGAGATCACTTGGACAATTAGTAGCTTGAAGCTCTGTGAAGTCTATAAGGGGTTAGCTAAAGACTGCTCTTGAAGCATAAGCTCTCTCTTGTATTTTCCCCTCTAACAGGTAGAGCTGCACATGCAAATAAAGGACCAACAAATGCTTCACAGCTCAGGACATGCAGGTAAATGAAAGCCTGATAATGAGGTGAATTTAAGTTTCAGGCTGGGGCTGAGTTAGGGTAATACGGAGGAGGGGTACAAAATGCTGTCACATTTCGTATGTGCCTTTTTCTGGTCTAGTAAAGGGGATTCTTCAGTATAGCCAAACACTAAGATTTTCCTCCACAGTCCACCTTAAGGACTGACACACTTTCAATTCCCCCAGCTCTCTCTCTCAGAAATGGATGAAAGACCAAAGGACCAGGTAGTGCAACCAGTGTGACTGGGCAGCCCTTTGTCTTGCAGAGTGGCAAGAGCTGCCCTGCTCAGCTTGCAAAGCACTGTCTGTTTTCAGGCCCAGCTCCTGTCTTTGCAACTCACAAGGAGACTGCTGCCTCTGGCCAGCATCACAGCCAGCATGTGCCAGGGAGATCAGCCCTGGCACAAGCAGCCCTGCCGCACCCACGGCCCCCAACAGTTTCCCCAGGTCTTGGGCAGGGAGGTCAAGGTGCAGAGGGAGAGAACAGCATGGATCTGGCATGTAGATCAGGCATGGAGCCAGCCCAGCAGAGACTGAGTAGGGCCACTTGGCTGCATTTTGAGAGTGGCCATCACAGGCAAGGAGGAGATGCTATTTGGGATGTGTGGTTTGCTGTGGGCTGGAAGGCACGGCCAAGACCGTGCAGAACAATTTCTTTGACTGTAGTTTCTAACTCATGTAACGTCTGGTCCGGAGGAGGAGAAGTTGCTGAAAATGAGGTCACTCACAGAAATATGCCTAAAATTTGGATGCAGAGAAATGAGACAACATGTGTTTTATTTTCTTGGATTTTTATCTATGAAAGGACATATTTTGCAACAGACTTAAGGTCTTGAGAATTGAGCTATTTATCTTGGGGAGAAAGCTCTCAGTCATTTGCTTTACTGGTTGCTAGCCATAGGCAACGACACAGAAACAGATTCTTCCATCTTTTCTGAATATTGTACTTCCTTAAGCAGACAAGCCATGGTGATCTGCCTTCTAGTCATACCCAATAAGGCAGATCAATCATTCCAACATGATGAGGAAGGAGCCCACCAAGCTGCACACATCAGCCTGCTGAAAGGGGCGGCAAAGCCAGAGCAGACAGTGAAGGGTTTGGCTGCAGCATTTTCAGTGTGTTCTTGCTTCTGCACCCTCTTCTAATTGAAGTTCATTTCAACTTGTAGGCTTGCTCCTGGCAAGCCAGAGTGGGAAGATTTCCTGCCATATCAAATCCTACTTGGAGCAGTAGCTGAAATGTGCAATTTAAAATTTATGTGATAGTTTCCCATATAACAAAAATTAAAATACTGTGAATCATCGCATCAGCATTCTAGGTCACTCTTATTCCCAGATGTGAGAGTTAAAAATCCTAATGAGGTTTTTTTAAAAGTAAAAGTTATTAAAAGTTATTAAAAATAACTTTCTGGTTAGGAAGTAAAACTTGATACATAAATGTCAAGACACCACTAGGGATACTTGCTTTTGTATCTTCTGGATCACAGTGCAATGTGTTTCAGCTGTGAAGTCCTCAAAATGTATCCAGATACTAGGAAAAACAAGCACAGGAATAAAATTCCTGCTCTCTCAAAGTCAGTGGGATCTTGGCTGGGGACTTGGTAGGGAGTCAGAATTCAAGTACAGGAAAAGGATTCTGATTGTAGATATGTTCTACAATTAAAAAATTATTACACTGGGAATACTCTTAAGCTATAGTAGGTTGAAAAAGAAAGAAAGCTCTAAGTTTCCAAGTAACAAAAAGGAAAGGTAAACCATAAATTTATAAGACGGGAAAAGGCCAGGAATAGAGAGCACTTTCTTTAAGACAGCCCACTTTATCCACACTCTCTAAAACACCCACGTTGAAGGCCAGTGGCCAAATTTGTTATCGTGATACAACAGCATCCAGAAACCTTATCAGGATTTATCCCTCATTTTGAAATGGGCTCTAGTATAGAAAGAGGGAGTCTCCCAAGGCTTTTGGCAACTCAGCTTTAATAGTGCTAACCCACCACAAATAGTAGTGAAAATGTAATAAAAGAGGGGAGATCTCAGGAATGCAGCTATCCCCCCCTCCAAGTGGAGAATTCTTCATGGCACACAAAGAAGGAGATTGAAACACTAAAGGAAATATTGGGGAAAGTTTTTTTCCACCTGACCAGTTCCTGTCACACGGATTTATAGGAAGGAATCTAACAACAAAAATAGTGGTGGATATACCAACACAGCATTTGCACCGTGCTTTGGTTCCTCTTTGGACACCAAAATCTTTTTGAAGAATTGATAACCCTCTCTGTACCAGAATACTGTGGCAAACCAGCTGCAGCTTGCCTTTTTGCAATCTGACTTTCAAACCAGAATACAGAAAATCTAATAAAGGTAACCTTTAGAAAACATTTAGATCTATGCTTGTAAATTCAGGCTTGCAAGAATTAAGACAGTTAATCAATATCACAATTTTCAGAATTGCAAGCAAAACCCTGTTTGATTTACTGTCCTTAGCATTTCCAAACCAAAAAACTCACTTTCATTTTTAAGTGTTCTATAGAAACTAACCACACTACTCTTTTGCTAAGCTCACACGAAAGGAAGAAAAATATTTTTCTCAAGCTCTTTACTAAATATTTGGGAAATATTCAGATTGAGTTATGGCAGGAATATCATGAAGCCAGATTTTGTTGCTGTTCTTCCTTTCCTCACTGCCTGATCTTGGCTATAACTGATGTAATCTCTATGTATTATGACTCTCAATGCACACATATAGATAAAAGTGTAGGAACAGAGACAAGCAATCATATTCTATTTCTGCAAAGCAATTCCAAATCCCCAGATGAAAATCACTGAAAATATATAAGCTGTCATCACAGCAAAAGCACAGCATGCTGGCTGATGATGACACCTGAAAGAGATCCTGCATCCATGCACTGGCACACACACCACAGCCTCCCCAAAAATGTCAGCACTAGCAGTGGGGTCCAGCCTGGATCATTTTGGCTTCTTAAATGAAAGGTTCCAAATAAAATGTATCAAGCAATTCAAAATACTGAAGGAAAGAAACGGGACAAGTAGGTAAAAGGCATGATCTCTGTATGGTTATACAATTTGTCCCCTTCAATCTAAACAGAAATTAAAAAAAGAACCATAATTAAAGAATATTTCTGGTAAAAAAATTCTATTAATTGATGAAACAAGAAGCAAGAAATCAGGTAAGAGAATGACATAAACTGGATTGAAACATTAACTTTCCTCATACTATTAAAAGAGGCCCATTGTTTAACCATACTGGGAAGTACATTTTTTGTAAGACATCCCAGAAAAAATACAACAATCAGAGAGTTTTTTTAATATCCTTTCCATACTGTCTGCACTTTTTTTTTTCCTTCAAGGAGAATGTAAGAGATTTAAGCTTGCTTGGGGACAGATTACAGAAAAAATCACAGCAGTCAAACTGTTTAGGGAGTGAAATACTGTCTCCTCTTTTATTTGGGATTAGACATACTTAAACAAGATCAGTAAGGGACTTTTTTCAGGGGAAAACAACCCCCAGTGTCTGTCAGGAAGAAATATTTCCTATAGCTAGAAAAGTAAATAGTTTTCTACTCTAGAATAAAAGACAGCACATTTGATGTAGTTGGAAATAAAAGCACAAGTTAGATTTTTTTTAAAGAAAAGACTAAAATTATTTCTATATTAAAAACCAGGAGAAATCCATACTAAGGAATAAAAAAGTCTTGAATTCTGGGGACGTTCTCTAAGAAAGGACCTGGTATTAGAAGATGACATTATCGTTGAGGTGTAAAACTGAGTGGTGTCATTTGAAACAGAAACTTGTTCAGATCTTCTGAGAAGAAAGACAGCTTCCTGTATTAAATCTACCCTCTTTGTTACATGATTTTAGGCTTACTGCATATTCTTCTATATTTCCCTAAAAAAGATTACAGGAGAATACTCTTCTAGATGTACTTGACTAAGAGGCCACATCTTTAGTAGTAATATACACAAACATACTCCAGAAATTTATATTTCCTAACATTTGCTAGAGAAACATTTGGTTTTGAAATTGTAAATTCTAATTAATAATTACTATAATGTCCTTATATTAAGGACAATACACTAATAAGAACTCATCTAGCAGTCTGGAGCTGAACATGCGTTCCCTGAGTCCTACCTTAAGAAGCCTGAAGATCTCTGAAAGAACTTTTACATTTGATAAAAACACTGCCTGAGGATTGTCTGTGTGTGTATCAATACCTGGGATTGCACAAGAAGCAAGCACCAGCTGGAGACAGATTCATATCTGACCATATTCCCTCCCTATTCTCAGTGTGCCTCCTGTGTTCAGGGCAGTAGGAAAAGAGGCACAAGAACTGGTTTACATCAGCCTCACACTGCTCCAAGAGATGTAGAGAGTTTCCATTTTCTTTGTGCCATCTGAATGCAAAGAAAGGAGAACAGTTTGGCGAATTAATTGCCCTGGTATATTGACTGTGGCTGTCTGACATCTTTAAAATGTTTGGACTGTGGGCTAAAAGGCTTGGATAATGCTGGTGTGCATGTAGATACAGATGGTTGCACACTTACAAAAGGATTTTTTAATGCCAGACAAACTGAAAAGAGGGAGCATGAGGAAAATATAAGTAGGTAATGAGATAAGAACAGTGGTCTCAGCTTTCAGAATTCCCATATAAGTACAGTGAAATTTCACAATGAAAGCATTACTGTTTTTTGGGCTGAATTATTTTTATATTTTTAGTGGGTTTTCCCTTTTTTTTTTCTTTTGGTTGGTTTGGGTTTTTTTTGTTTTTTTTTAGTTTTAAGGACTCTGAAGCACAGCAAGATCTGTGCATTTAACTAATGTGACGAGTTTTAGTGTGTCCTAATCAAACATAATCACCTCTATTTTCTACTAGGTACTACACTGATCAATGGAAAAGCTTTCTAGGCAAGAACTTGGAAAATGATAAAAGCATTTACCATCATTATTTTTGCTTTTGAGAATGATCTATGTCTCTACAGCTCATCAGTCATCTCTTGTAAAAACAATGTGGCACTTTGATCAAACAGCCAACAATAGCTTCCCGCAGAAGGTAAAGTGTTATGAGAGGCCATCAGATAGAAATCACATTTTCTCTGAACAATAGGAACCCAGAAATGATGTGCTTGATTTACTTGCAAATAAAATCATGTGAAAGGTGATATCCTCGCAGAGGTTAAGAAGACAGCGATCCTTTTATTCACCTTTCTGCGTGTTAAACAAACTGCAGCGTGACGTGGCAGCTGAGATGGAGTGTCTACGCAGTGATAAAGAGGCACATTCCAGCCCCACGAAACATAACTGCCACTGTTGAAAAATTACCTGCATTAAACCTTACACTTATCCCACAAATTTTAAGAGCAAGATGTGGGAGTTTGATTTTGATTACAGGCCTCTATCTGTGTGGCAGGCAAAGGTCTTTAACCCATGTGTTCTGAATGTACAAGGTACATAGTTTCATCAATGTCATGCCTCATTGGGTCAATGTAGGATTTTATCTAAAACCTGAGGCTTTTCAGTTTACACTGTATATGCAAACACAACCTTTTACTGGTGCTCTCTGCCTTTTGTTTCATTGAGAGGATCTATGGTATTTATAGAAAAGGGAGCTGGAGACATCTTAGACTTATTTTACTCACTTAGATTCCTATTGAGCTGAGGTCTTCAAAAGGGAAAGGCTGTTTATTTGAAGACTGGTATGTACCAGAGCCACTGGAGCCAAACACTTTTTAGTCTACTGATTGCAAAAACATTCATTTTTAAGAGGGCTGCCACACATTCTCCACTTCTGAATGCAAACTGAAGCAAAACACATTATTCTACTTTATTTTTGCAGTCTGTCAATGACTGATTATTTTTGTAAAAAGGTAATACTGATAGATAATCTTCTCTTGATGCCATGCTACAGTATGTGTGTCAAGACTCAAACAGGTATCTGCACAGTCTCATTGCAAAAGTAGTCCAAATGGTAAAGGAAAAGGCACTGGGAAAGTTTCAACAGAAGCTGGAATTTGAAGCAAGTGGAGAAGTTGCCTGTAGCTTACTATGACAGCTGTAATAGGAAAGGAAGTATTTCAACTCAGAAAATGTTTTTTAGTTGATTGGAAGTAACTTTTTCTGTGACTTGGTTGTTGCTTAATTTTCTGATTGACTCAGTGTGATGTCAGATAAATGCCTGAGTTGGGGTAAAGCACAGGGGTAAGGAACAGGACTAGCTCCTGCTATGCTTGCCTAGCTGAAAAAATACCTGAAAAACTCGGAAAAGCGAAGTTTTTCCTTTCCTTGTTTTCCAAAGAAATGTACCAGCAACACAGTATTAACACCACAGCTGTCCAGTTCTGTTTCCTATAAAACAAAAAAACCTATATGATTGTTATGCTTTGCATGATCATTAATATTCACCATTAATCTAAAAATATTTATTTGAACTAGAATTTTCCTAAAGATACTTGAAATTTAATTATTGTTCCCAAAGCTATCAGACAGGATCTCAGAGCTGAAAAACTCTTCCACATTAACTGCTAACAGTGTGTTATAAGTTCTGCTTCTAAATACTCTATATGAAAGATAAGAACAATTTCCAACCACCATCAGTGCATTTTATTATAATATTTTATTATTTTTATTATTAAAATGGAGAAGGTTGCAAGTTAAATATTTAAGAGACTTTATTCTTAGGTGAATAGAAGGCTTAAATAAAGTCAGTATCTGTAAGGAAGTTTTTAGTTAGGTATTTCTAACATCTTACAGCCATTTAAAAACATTCATGATAGTCTAATGAATGAAGCTAGGAAAACCAACACTGATAATGCTCTATTATATTATGGTCTTACAAGGCTACTGGGAAATTTTCAGGGTTAGTGACTTTTCTTAAATATTTTTAAAATCTGAAGAAGAAATTTCTGCACAGAAGGGATACACACTATTCCAATTCAAGCTTTAACAAGCCTAAACCACACATAATGCTGGATTTCTGCTCTATGCTTCTTTCAGCAACAGCATACTGGCATTTCTTTGAACACAACAAAACACTATGCAACATGAAGAGAGAATTTTTTTTAAGTCTGAAGGGATTTCAGCATACTATTCTTATGACATCTAAATAGCCTCTGTGTCTTTTATCTGGTTGAAGAGGTAAGATGAAAGACAAGAGTCTATTCATAAGATTTAATACTAATGGTTATTTAGCTTTCAGCATCATCAATAACAAGTCCCATTAGTCCCCCATGTTCCATGCTTACTGCATACATGACATAGTTATTTTATAGTTAAAGCAGAAACGTTCCTCATTTCTACTACAAGCCACAGTTCACCAAATGCCAGTGATATGAGTTATGTATTAGTGAACCTAGAAAAAAAACACTTTCCAAGTCATATGCAAACTGCACTTACTGAACTTTTATCATTTAATTGCAGGCAAAGAATATTTAAATACCCACAAGATCCATCCTTCTGAAGTTTAAACACTTCAGATTACTGTGAAGACTGATGCATAAACATTGGTATATGCTTTTTTGAAAGCCAAAAGTCAAACATTCATGTATGCTTATTTGAAATTCAAACCCAAACTATTTATATCAGAATACAAAGTTTTTTAAAGACAGAGAGAAGAATCCACATATCCCTCACTGTAGCTAGATTGTAATCTGCTTTTTGTGGGTTTTGCTTACACGTTTAAAGGACACTTGAAAAATGCAAGGAATAAATTTGCTAATGTAATTTTAAAAACTGAACTCATGATTACACTAATTAATGCTTCTAATTTAATTACTCCATATTATAATAAGTGCTGTATGAAAACAAACTGAAAAGTGAGGTTTAAAATAACCTTTTCAAAACTAAGTCTGTGACAGTGAAAGTTTTTTTCTTCTATTAACATTCTTCTAGTTACAAGCTAGAAGAAGGCAGGCAAACAATACCTACCTCATCTTATCTAAGATGACAAAGCCTATCCCAGGATTTATAACAAATATGCACCTACTTGCTGGCTACCTTCTTTATCAGTTGAAATTCCACAGAGAAACTGGCAGATGTCCAAACACTATGTTAGTGAGAGTTAAATATATTTTAGAACTACAAAACAGTACATTTCTTTAAAGCACAGAATGCAATAGGAGACCACAGAGACTACACCTTAAGGGTGAAATTAAAAAAAAAATTGTTTTTCCTAGAGTTAATGCTATTAAATTAAAGTACATGTTAGTACATAATTCCTTTTTGTCCACAGAATCATTAGGAGCTTTTGCTGCTGATCTGTATAAATTAGTACCGACAAGACAAATCCTTGTTAGAAGATAATGAGAATTCTATTAATATTTCCAACACCTTGCCCTCGTGAGCTTGGTACACTTGGAATGTGTCTCTTGGCAATAAGAATGAAATGGTAATCCAATCCCAGGCTGTAAAGCAGACCAGACTGGTAGATTTGAGTCACTATCTAAACTGAAAGTTTGCATTCTGGTCTATCTGGCTACTTCAGGGCCTGGGACGGTGCACCACAGAACCATTTTGATCTGTACATTTTACACAGAGTGGAAAGAGGATCCCAGTGGTCTGAGCTTCATCTTGATACAAGCACAGGGTGGGGCAGAGACATGTACCACAAGTGGGGAACTCAGACATGTTCCAGAATCCCAAAGACCACACAATCTGATGCCACACAAGTCTATGAACTAATGAACATGTGTGTACATATTACAAACATAGGCTAATTTTCCTAGAGTAATGTTAACACCTCCTACACTTTCAAAAGTATCATGAACTGCTGAATTATGCAATTATTCCTTTTTAAGCAAGATCAGATAACACAAGTTATTTCCTTATTACATTACATAGGCTGTTAACATAAGAGGCCTGATGCTGCAAACACTGAGTCATGAGCAAAGACCTACCTAATCCTGTAGCTCCCCACTGAGCTTTTGACATTTAGGACCTGATACTGCAGCAAGTACCAACAAGTGTCACTGAGAAGAAACTTATTGCACAGTGAGATGGGATTTTCAGAATAATGTACCTAACTGACTTCCAAAACTCATCTGAAATGTTAATAGACTTACTGTCTCTAAATTCTTACCACCTTTCCTTGCAGAATTTTGCCTGAGGCACGACTGGAGAGCATTCATCACGATTAAAATCTGCAATTCCTGTTTCATGTTCTCTTGGTGGTTCCTGAGATGGTATTTGCTGTGCAATATCTTACTTCACTAGAAATTGTAAAAATAATATGTATTTTGGATCAAATGTTTTTTTTAGTTAAGACAGAAGGAGAGTGAGTAGATGGAAGAACGGGCAAAGAAGTGAGGTTGGGCAAGGAGGACAATACCTTAGTTTCTCTCTGCTAGTGATGTTCCAAATATTTCCAAAGGTAAGACTAAATATTTGCAAATTTTTCTGAGTCCACTGCTCTGCAATCCTCTTTGTTTTTAAGCTGCTAGTTCAGTCAACTCACCATGCCAGGCTGCTATCCCAGCCTAGCTTCACACACCGCTAAAGAGAATTCGAGCTTTCTGTCATTTTGAGAGTCTCCCAGATGCTGGAATATATCCTAGGACTCAGTTCTGGTAAGAAGGTTTAAAAGATGTGTCCATTATGAAACTAATCCTAACAGTTACAGTCAGTCAAAAGAACTGTAAGCAGGCCAGCTAGTGGGACCAGGAGATACAGATCTCCAAAAGCAGTTCTTTTTAGCAAAGCCCAGACAGTCTCTAGTGGGCCCCAGAATAAAAGTGTGTTCTTTGTGATAAATCAATTTTCATCCTAATGTAAATCCATACTGAAGTTTTTAATGTTTTGCAATGCACGTTCTTACTAGGTAGGATTCAAGAATACCTCAGGTCTGATGCAGAAGGGCTGAAATGTGCACAGATGACTCTACAGAGGATATAGCAGACAATATTTCAGAAGTCTCACAGAACATCTTCTAAAGAATAAACAGCATCCAATAACACCCATAACTCCTATTAGTGGGAGGATCAGCTCTTTTGTTAATGACAACTAATGTCATGGAATCACTCTGCTGTACACTTAGGCCTTTTGTAATGAAGAACATGTAAATTCATGGACATCCTCAGGTTTCAGTGCATCACCCACAGCTCTGCATCAAGTCACATAAGGAGGTACAAAATAAAAATGGTTTCCAGCTGGTGGGGCTAAAACTAATCTAGGAGGAGATGCTGCAGGAAAAACTTTAAGCCCCAAATAGAAACAGGTTGAACCATGCCTTGTTCCAAGAGGGTTGGCTGTGCCAAGAGTTGGGGAATGGCACTGCTGCACTGTAAAGCCCGAGGCTGCCTGACCCATGCCCTGCTGGCAGACTGGGAAAGCAGCTCCTGCCCACACTGGAGACAGCTCCTCACAGGAAGCCAGGCCCTGCCCCTCTGTTGTGGCACACTTAAAAAATGTAACTGCACCAAAACAAGAGATTCCATGACAAGGACTCCCTTCAGGAGGTGTGATGTGCAATGAAGCCCACTCTTTTGGGGGCAGAACTGGCCTCGAAGGCCGAGCACATCCATCCTCAGCACACACAAACCCTCTTGCCCTCAGTGCTGAAAATGGCTCCTGTGGCCTGTCACCAGCTCCCCAGCCAGCCCCTGCTCAAATATGGTTCCTTCTCTCTTGAGGTTACAATGTCATCAGATCATATGTAAAAAGAAAATAATTTCCTTGTCCATGAGGTAGAAAATGACCCAGCACTTTTTCAATAATCTAACATTTTGGTATCAGACAGTTTGGTTCTGTAGGGGGTTTACCTGTCTGGAGAACTTTCTTTAAAGCACATCATGCTGCTTCTTGGTTTGAAGTATCTAAAAGCTTTTCAACAGAATTCAATGTTAAATTGCTGACACAAAACATACATATTTATGTTGGAAAAGATAGGTCAAGAAAAAATGTGCATTCCATCCAAACTGAGAGGTTACAAGATTAATGACTGACTCTTTGGGGAGGGATATTAATTTTAGTCTTGGACTAGATTCTTGTAAAAATCTGATGTGTTGCACCCCTTTCATAGAGTACTGCTGCACTAAAAGAGCACAGCCCCCAGCCACCACCTTCCTTCAGTTTTAAGCAGTCTTTAGTTATAGTGAGCTATGCAGACTTAGAAGCACTGAGTAGAAAACTTTAAACCAGGTAGAGATTCTAGGGAGCAGGTGGGCAAGTTATGATGACTTGCACAGTTCCTGTGGTTGAGGAGATGCATCACAATTCTGCAGTGTCTGAAGGTCCAAGTGTAAAACCTTGCCTTGACCAGGTAAACAGAGAGAAATGTGTGAATTACTATTGTAATTTACTTCTTTTAGAACCACAGGAAAGAAAAAAAGAGAGAAGTAGACAGTCTAAAATAACTTATACTCAAATAATATGAAATTGTTCATGTGTGAGTCTAAAAGTACACTGCATATAGTCAGACAATTTCAGTTCATAAGTTTTCTGTTTAAAAGAGATGAGTAGCTCTGTCCCTAACTATTAGTTAAATATTAAAAAAAAATCCCCAATCATACTTTTCACACTTTGTATGAAAATATATTCACTAGGGATTCCAGAAGCATATCTTTAATAATTTGGAAATGAGATAATTCACGTATTTCACAACACTCATTTCATTTCAAGAACAAATACAGAACACTGTGTTGTCATTCCTTTTCTAACAGTAGCTAAAAGTAATTTATAAGTTTACCCATTACATAAAGCATATTAAATGAGAGGTATTGAAAGTACTTGGTAACTCATTAATCTAAACTGAAAGGCCTGAGAGCAAAGTCCCTGATCTAGACAGCTGGTCTGTCCAGTAGCTATTTGCCACCATCAGCATTGTTTTCACAGCCAGGACACTAAAGCACCTTACACTGTTCGAGTATCCTTTAAAGGAACTCACAGCAGGAACATAAGCAACAGGAGCTGCTCACCAGGCAACACCTTTTCAAAAGAAACAAAATCTTCTAGATCATGCACTTTCCTACTGTAATCTACATCACTTCCAGGCAAGGAGTTTGGCTCTCCTCTTCCATGAACCATGGTCATGGGTTCAGCTGGATGTTCCATATGAAGATCAGTTCTGTCAGGAAGCCAGACGGAGAATTTCCTCTGGCCTATGGGGAGCGTGTTTGAGCTGAGGCAGTCACTGCTTTTTGTTGACTTCTGTACCATTTTCTCCAGTCTGATTAGAAAAACCAGACTCCAGTGTTTTAAGTCTGCCTGCAGCTCTCCTTCACTGTGTGCACCTCTGCTACAAGACTGCCAGACTGCCTGCTCTGCAAAATCCAGCATGGAACTTCCCAAAAGATGGAGCCAGTTAAGGCTGGGCAGATTTTTTTTTTGCTTTTCTTCCAGCATCAATTATAATATTGGAATAAGAAAAGTCCTCAATTGAAATACATGTATCTGGATAAACAATTCCACAGTAATCCCATTCAAGGGCCAATACTGGTGGTGAAAATTTGAATTTTAGATGTGTAAGTCAAAGCGTCTGTAAAAAGGCAGAGATAGAAGCACCCTGGGAGAACAGCAAACTGATTTTTCTTTTCCTTATATAGTAACTTGATGAGTATTAAATGGTATCACCAGAAAGTAAATAAATGACTGGGACTTTTGTCTACACAGGGAACACACCTGCATATACCTGCTGCTTAAACAAAGCTGCAGACTACCATTTAAACTGTATTTTCCTAGGTTGGTGACATTTGCCATCTGGTATCAGAGACTGGGTTTACTTTGACAAAAACAGCAAACTCATATGCAAATTGAGAAAAAGTTGTGGAAATAAAGAACCATTCCAAACACCAAAATTCTGCTGCAATATCTCAACTTGCAAAAAACATAGTAAACTATGTCAACCATAGTCAACCATATTTTTATGCTTTGTCTATTTTTCTTAAGGTAATACTATGATTTACCATAATTATAAAACATAAAGGGTAAAAATATATCCAATGACTACACTGTATAGTCAGATTCACTGCTTACAATGATAATCAATTTCTTTGGTGAGAAACTGAAACAGGAAGAAAATAAAAATTAAGAGAAATGTGATAATTTGGATTTTGCCACTAGAAATATAGAGACTACAATGATTTCAAGTTAGCTGTATTCCCCTAAGCTATTTAATTCTTTCATACTAGAATTCCATTTATAATCTTCTATGAAACTGTATTGAATAGCATTTTCTGGCTACAGTAACTTCAGAGTTTTCTCAATGGAAAACTCTGAAACAAACTTTGAAGCAAGACAAAAACAAAGTAGAGACATTCCAGCTCAGGTATTTAATTAGCTCACAATAAGCTTATGTGTTTATAACTAATCTGTCCAACTGTATCAAAGTTTCTCTGGAAATTTTATACTATAGCTGTGCATTCATGCAGAATAAAGATCTTTTTTCTTTCACTGTCATGGCATTTTCTTTCACTGTCATGGCATTAAGGAGCAGACAACCCCATTAATCCTAGCTATTTTAATCTGGTGATTGATGACAAGATTCAAGAAATGAAATGGCTGTTTGTCAATCAAACAACTCTTAACTCAACTTTGAATATACACTGAGGGAGGAAAACTTTTGTGAATAAGAAGACTTTTGTGAATCAGTTTATACCTAATAAATTTTAAGGGTGTCAGCAATAGCCACTTCCACTTTTTCCTCAGGCATGCGAAAAAATAAAGAACATGAGTAACTCTTTGTAGAAACTGCTGATGCATGATTTACAAAGCAGACGTCTGTACAAATTCCTTATTGAATGCTTCCAATGTGAGCAGCCACTGCCTCATGCCCAGTGCAAACCGAAAGTTTACAGCTGACAGCAAGTTGCTGATGTAAGCAGCATCTTTTAGTAATAGATGGAAACAATCCAGCTGTATTCTTCCCTTCTTTAGAATCACAGAGTCATTTAGACTGGAGAAGATCTCTAGATTATTGGGTCCAACCATTAAGCCAGTACTGTCAAGTCCATCACTAAACCTGTCTCTATGCACCACATACACATGTGTTTTGAACTCTTTCAGGGATGGTGATTCCACCATTTCCCCAGGCAGCCTGCTCCAGTGCTTGACCAATGTCAGTGAAAATTTTTTTCTAATATCCAATCTAAGTGTCCCCTGGTGCAACTTGATGCCATTTTTGCTTGTTCCATCAGTTGTTAAATGGTTCATCAGCTTCTTCTGTGGTGTTTTAGTATACTCAGGATTCCCCTCTCTGTTTTCAGTCTCACTCAACGTCACCCAGCACTCTGTGCTGACCACAGAGACAAGATTACACTCTACTTGAGAAGAAGGGTGGTTGCAGGTGGGTGGATTCAGGGGAAAACAAAAGAAAGCAGGAACTTACCTGTCTCTTTCATTGATGAGATCTATTTACTATTTGCTAGTGGATTGCAAAACAGTGAAACTTCTTTTCCAGCGGGACGATCATACTCTAGGATTGTTTCTTCTAGTCTGCATCTACACTGCCTCTTTCTGGAAGTGGACTTAACTAAAATAATCCTTGCCTTTGTCACCTCAATGACAATAATCACATTTCAAACCAACTCAGAATGAGCTGATATCGCTGCAACAGCAGCATTTAGGTAAGCTTAAGCTATAGATTTCCATTTGGAAAGCCTTCTATTCTCGTATGGCAATATGGAGCTCTTCCTGAGATTTTCATAAATACAAGAGAGTTGCTTTAAAGGAGAGGCTCACAGAAACCAACCAAGTGAATACACAGTCATAAAACACACTGATTCCACCCACTTCATCAGAAGCCTCAGAAATTACAAACATTTTTCTTCCCCATTTGTCAACTGTTAGAGAGCAGTTGACAAATCATGCCCTTTCATTTAATTAAAGCACTAATACTTAGGCTTATATACTTATCTAAAAACTGAAAAAATAACAAAGTTCATGGGAAACACTACAATGTTTTTGTAAGGAAAATGTATCTCTATTTCATACCCGAAGTACAGTTTCATCTCCAGCTGCTTTCAAGTCATCTTCCTTCCCAATGATTCTCTGTAGCTGTATTTGTTGAAACATGAGAAAAGAACAGGAAAATTACAATCTTGATCTTATAAGAGCCTACTTTTTCTGAACCGTGATTTAATTGCACCTTTTCTTAATTATACATTTCTGCAAGGTTCTCTAGTCATGACAAAATATTTGCATACTTGACAATATTTTGCTATTCAGACACACTTTTCCCTAGGAATGTCTTATCTACTGTGATTAATATAACCAAACATTAATCTATCTCTTGCAGCCCAGTGCTTACTCTATTTTTAGAGGAGATTTTCCAGCACCAGAAGCTTAGTTTTCACTTCAGAAGATTTTGAAAGTCTGGGGTATAGCATCAAGTATCATTCCAGAAATAAAAATTATCCTGATTTTCATGCTGTGGTTCTAGATAGTTTTACATAGTTCTGTTACAAACGTGATCTTCTGGACATGAAAAACATACCTGTTCAAATGAGGTACTATACAACTAACAATAAAGAATAATTTTATTAAATAAGAAAACATTTTTTCAGAACTGGCATTATGCAGAATGTGGTTTGAGATTTCCCCTCCACCCTTGGAAAAAATTAATCTTGACTGTATTAGCTAAGAAGATTTTTAGAATTACTGAAATGACTCACATTTCAAAACATAACTTCCACTGTCCCAAATAAAGTTTTAAGGTAATATAAGCTGTGCATTAATTTTCAGTACCTCAAGTATATCAGAGCTGCAAGGTTTCTTTGACTGTATTTCAGCTTCAGAGATGAACACTGCCACAAGAATGAGTGATTTAATATAGCACAAAGTACACCTACCTTTCAGATGTTTGCATGAATCCTCAAAAGGACAGCAGAAATGAAAGAACAAGGGACTTAATACATTTCAGGTAGAGATATGGAATTACACCGATCACTCTGGATTTGGAGACTTTAAACGATGTTTTTAAAGCTCAAGAATTTCAAAACTGCTGGTTTGCTTCTCAGGCATTTCTGACTGATTCCTCAACCTGCTCATTAAAACCTGGGAAAAGTTCATTACCAAATTTCCACAGTAATTATTCTGGGGAGTTTTTAGATTTCTCCTTTGTTGTTAGTTTTGTTTTTGTTGTGTTTCTTTTTTTTTCTTTTTTGTTCTTCAGAGAAGCAGTATGGGCTTGTAAACAATAAGAAAAACATGCTATCAATTTGTGTTGCCAAAAGTCATCCCTTGACCTTCAAATTTTGAGTAATTAACCTGTTCTGGGTTTATTTGGGGTTTTTTTTATCCTCAATTTTTTAGTTTCTTAGGATGCTTACTTTCTATTATTAGTTTTAAACTGCACGTCTTGATAGCATTTACCAAAATAAATGCTATAAAATAAGGCAATTAAATGCCATTTGTTCCTCCAAATTATCCTAATTTTTGATCATTTACAAAACAAATGACTACTACAGTAAAAGCATTGTAAATTTCTTCATAGCGTAATAGCATTATACAGCTGTGGGTAAAACCACAACTTCTTGTCCATATTCTCACTGAGAAATTATGTTTTTTTTTAACCTGAAAAATCAATCACTTGATCACACATAAGGAATACAACTGCAAAACCTTTCCAAACAGGAGTAAAGTTGTATTTTTCTCTTTTAGATTTTATTTCTAAAGGACTCTTAAAAAAATCTGCAGAGTAGATTGCAGTAGCAGAGGCTACTGAAGAGCACAGACACAGCATAATTATTTTCACACATATTCTGAAAGGTTTCACTTATTGTTTTCTTATACAGTATGTAAATTCTTAGAGTGCTTGAAACTATTTCCAGAAGTCTGTTGATTTTTTTTCAGCATAGTGCAGCAACTACTCACAGAGGGAGAAGAATTCTGCCCTCAAGAAATGGACTCCTCCATGTAATATTTATTTGTATTTAATATTTATATCTGCTCACCACTCACTATAATAATGTCTGATTCAAAGATAATGAGACCTATTATGCACAAGTAAAGCCTCTACTAAAGACAGAAGTAATCTGTTCTGAACAGCCTTTCTGGCAAAAAGACTACATCAGTCTTAAAAAAAAAAAAAGAAAGAAAGAAAAAAAGTTGGTTTTGCATCTTCCAGTTGCTTGAGAGAGATCAGTGCTTGTGGATGCTCTGTGCCACAGCTGCTGAGTGTTGGGTGCTGGCTCATTCAGCCCTAGATGAAGCTCTACAAGTATTTTGTGGTATCTGCTCTCCAGCAGGTGTGTGTAAGATGGTCTGTTCAGGAAGTCTAATACAGCTCTTGCATGTGCCATCAGAGCTACTCTGCCTTTATTCCCAATAGTTTTGAACTGTCATTAATTTTACTTAGACATCTTTAATCACGACAGATTTAGAGAGTCAGGGAAATTCCTTACTTGCTGGGGATTTTGGGAACTTTGGTAGCCTTATTCTTGGTGGGAGGTCTCAGATTAATGCGCATGGGTTATGATGTGTCTGGAAATCCCCCTCACCAAGTCTCAAGTGAATGTCTTGGAAGTGCAGAGTTCATGGAAGTCTCTTGCTGTCCTCACAGAGATGCAGATAACATGGCTCTGAGAAATGATTCTGCTCTCTGGCAGGGGCTGATTAAAGGGTGGCAACTAACATCTGTGAACATGCCATTTCTACCTTGTCTTCTTCACCCTGGAGTTGCAGGGCAAAGCAACAAAACTCTCTTGGGCCTAATACTGAAACGTCTCTTGTACTGTGAGTGTTTACCACTGAAATGTGGACAAAGCAGAATTACACTGGCTTCAACACAAAGAAATAGGAGGAGAGAGAACAAGAGTATCTCTGTGAAGGGAGAGACTTTTACTGGAAATTAGGGAAATGTGCACTGAAATGGAAAGGCTACAGAGGACAAGATAAACTCCCTTGTTAAAAACATTCAATCGCATTCAAGGACTCCTTTTCCAAATATCCATTTTTGTCAGCAGAGAACACTGGGAAATTCTGCACCTCGCACTCCTGAAGTGCCTGATCCATACAGGTTTGAACAGCCTATATCCCACCATATAATGCAGGCACTGAGGGCTGGGGTTGGAGTTTCTGCTTGTCACTCATTTCCCCTTTCTGAATGACCTGCTTGACACATCTTGTGCCTGTTCATCCAGGAACATGGGAGAATTGAGATATACACAATTCAAAGAATGATGGACATTTTGCAGACCAAAAGGGAAGTTCTTACCTCGAAGACTCTACAGTCTAGATCAGCAGTCAGACTCTACAGTCAGACATCACAGACATACATAGATGTCTAAACAGTAGAGAATGGTGGGAAATGGGGAACACAAGAGGCGACAAAGCAAGAGAAAATCAGCAATGAAATTTCTTTTCCCACTGTGCACTGCCTACAGACACTGCCTCCTGCTTACTGCTTATTCACTATTCTTTTCCACTGCATTTTCCTTATTTCCTGATGTTATTGTCAAATATAGTGTGGAAATCACTACAGACTAGTTCAGATGTATTTTGCTAGGATGAAAACTGGGACAAGACAAACGACAGATTTGCCACACATTTACTGGTTTATTAGCTATCTAGAAACTTTCTATGATGCATACAGAACTGAAGTATAGAGATTAACACATACACACTTATTTCCACATTCTTACATTCCAAAAATTTTATTTTTAAACCTAATCTATACAGTGTTGCTTGAAAATAGCCTCCTCTGTAAATATTATGAAAACAGTCATGAGAGAAAACTCATCCTCTAACTTGCATCCTATGGGACTTCTTTGAATTTAATGATTCTTCAGTGTTGACAGAGTGATTTATATGGGTGTCCTTTTACCACTCTATATTATTTTATCAATACAGCCCAAAAAGGAAATGCAAAGTAACAATCTAACTAGAATAATTTACATATAACTTGATTGCCTCTACAGAAATCAAATTATTTTTAATGATTTATAGAATGTTTTCACCTCTACATTTGATCACTCTCTGTTGTTTACACTGGCTGATTCAATTAGAATTACCTGAAATGGGTAATGATATTAAATACATAACATATTGCACATCTCCCCAAAAGAGCAGTGTAAGAATCTCCTTATTTGCTTAACTCACAGTACTTTTTAAAAGAAAGTACTGCTAATGTGACATTTTGGTGCAGAGGCACTACAAGCTGAACATGTTCACTAGTGTTCATGGAGTTTTTTTTGCTTGTAACATACTGTTTTGCAGCTGAATAATACAGCCATAACAGACTTATTTTGGTAATTGGGGAACTGCTAATCTGATAACAATTCACTATGATTGTGCCTGGTTTAGTAAGTTAAAAATACAGGCTTTACTAGAATTTGATTTCTTTTTAATCAGCAAAATAATTAACACAAACAGAATAAATTCTTCAAAATTAAAAGATCTTGTGTAGCAACAAATGGGTGTAGGGCTGCGCTACTTTTGGAGGGGGTAGAGTTAATTTCCTTCACAGTGGCTGGTGTGGGAGAGTGTTTTAGATTTGTGCTGAGCAGGCGGCTGATAACACAGAGATGTTTTTGTTGTTGCTGAGCAGGGCTCACACAGAGCCAGGGCCTTTTCTGCTTTTGCACTGCCATGCTGGGGAGGGGCTGGGGGTGCTTGGGAAGCTGGGAGGGGACACAGCCAGGACAGGTGACCCCAAGTGACCAAAGGACATTCCAGACCATCTGACATCATGCTCAGTGCTTAAAGCAGGGTAAAGGAGGAAGAGGGGGACATTTGCAGTGATGGCTTTTGTCTTCCCAAGTCGCCATTACACGTGGCGGGTCCCTGCTCTCCAGGGGATGGCTGAACACTGCCTGCCCATGGGAAGCAGTGAATTCCTTGTTCTGCTTTGCTTGTGTGCATGGCTTTGGCTTTGCCTATTAAAATGTCTTTATCTCAGTCCCTGATTCTCTCCCTGATTCAGCTGGTGGGGGAAAGAACAAGCAGCTGCCTGGGGCTTGGCTGCTGGCTGGGGTTACACCACGCCAAAGGTATCTGCAGGTTCAGTTAGGGGCTTCTGGGAACACTGTCTTGGAAAATTACCTAATTTGAAGTATTATCTTCAAATAGTACTACTAAGTCTAGAAGTATTTTTGCAACATTTTAGAATAAAGTATGACTCATCAATTGTAACCTTGCTAAGAGACAATTCACTGAAATAAAGGTGATAAGTGCAAAACACGTGAACAGCTATTCTATTATTAATTCAGAGTTTAAGGCTATGAAATTCACCTAAATAAATTTTTGCTAATTTCTCTATCAACAGGTCCATCTTTAAAAGTTTTAGATTTTAAGGTTCTCTAGAGATGTGAGTTCATGTTCAACTTTAACATCACTCTAGTGACTGAAAATATTTTGAATTGTAGTAGCCATGTCACCTTCTTATAAAATCGTCTCTCCACTTACCTCCAATACAAATTAAAGATCTGAAATAAATTGAGGGATTCTATTAAAAATTATGATTGTTAATTCTGCATTCAACTTTTGACAAGAGGTACTTAGTTAGTCTCCTGTTAAATACTTAAAAGTAGAAAAAGCTACATAATTAAAGTTGAAAAAGCTATATAATTAAAGCCTATTCTTCTTCCTAACTTCAGAGCAAGATTTTCTTAGTTTTTAAAGTATCTACCTTTCTCCCCATAGTTTAGATATAATATGGGAAAAAACCTGCTGTTTCTTTTCAAAGTGTGAATTGATAAAAATCTTTCTGCAACAGCAAGCAAAATTAATAAAGACCAAAAGAGGATGGGGAATTAAAGACATTATTCAACATATTAAGAAAACAAAAGACTCCTCCAGATGATTATTTAAATTAGCTCATGAGATTAAGGGATATACACTAATTCCTACCTTTCCAGTAGCAGATATTTACTTACAATTCTATGGTAACATTTATACAAGTGGATTCAATTATGATAAGTACTTCTATCAAAATACCTCAGTATGTGCTCCTTTCATATAAAACATTTTATTAAGCATGTGATGATAGACTGGACTGAAAAATAGGCTTGATGATTTTAATGAATCTTCATTGAGCAAATATAACCCATGGATCTATTTAAAATTAAAACCTATGTAAATACACCTACCTTAAAGAATTCTTTCTTTTCAACTTGTTCATTGCCATCTGCATCCAACATTTTAAAGGCAATCTGAAGTCCAGTCTGGGGTTCTGCAACAAATTGCAAAAGAACTTTATTGAAAATATCACACACTTACACTAGAACTCAAATACCAAATGTAAAATGAGCATTGACTCCGGTTCAGTTCTCCATTGCTATGTACACACATGGTATTTCCAGTGAACCATACACACCTCTTCCAGTACAAGCAAACTGTTTAAACACTTTTTTACCATCATTTCAAGGGATAATTAATGCAATGGCAAATTAAGAAATGCCAGCACTGCCTAAGTACAAGCCATGAAAGTCCATCTGAACCCAACAAAAACACTGTATCTCTTACTGGCCAGGTCTTAAGATGTTTCCAAAGAATGTCTCTAAAATCCCATGTCACTTATGCAGTCTAGCTTTGCCTTTTTTATAAGAGCTCCTTTTCAGGTGAGAAGAGTGGAAAACTCCTTCTGGCCATTTTTGACAAAAGCATGTTTTGTGTGACTCCCATCAAGATGATTTTTTTTAGGAATTCTACACAATTTTACCCTGCACTTCCAACCCTGAGTGCATGTTTATTTTCAACACAAAAATGTAATGAGTTCTGAATCTTGAGGACTCTATAAAAGCATGGTGTGTTTCGAGCTCCTCTCCACAATTTCCTGATCTTAATTTGCTTACAGGATGTGGCCTTCAGCATTGGCAAGCCCACACAGGAGCAGCATGCTGCTGAATTTTAGCTACAGTTCACTGTGGTAGCAACCCCTTATCCCAGTAATCTCTGGAGGAGGTGAATCAATGCCACAACCCAGTCATGTCAGGCATGGACTTATTGTCTCTGGAATATACTGATGCTTCCAAGAACAATGCTGGACTCATGAGGGCAGCAAAGTCGTATCTCTAAAAAACTCCAATGCCTTCAGAATTTGGCTTCTTGAAATATATTCTTCTAGTTGCATTCTGTAAAGTTTTAAATCTTGCTTTTTTAAAAGAGACTTTTTCTGCAAAGGGAACAAGTTAAAGAGATATCCCATTCCTTTCACGTCATGATAAGATGGTTAAAGAAAGTATTATTTTTATATTTTAGAAATAACTACATCTTCAGCAGTCAACTAATACTCTGTGTGAAGCAATCTTGTGATGCAGGGGTATTTTATAAATACCACTGCAATCTGCACAGCAGTGCTTGCCCCAGCAACTGGGTTGATTTAATACTCAAAACTGGCTTCCTTTCCATGGAAATGCCACATGCTAAATTTGTGTTACTAGTATAAAAGCAAGAAAAGGCTATCCAATAATATATTTAGAGAATAAAAGTAATTGATGTATTTAATACCAATTCATACCATCTGTGTTCCAATTTTCAGATAAGAGAGCTGTTAGTGAAAATATAGACCTAAAGCTGCTTATACTGTTTAGAGATGACATACTTATCTGATATGATGTAACCCCAAAGGTATGTGTTTGTAAAATAAGCATAGTTCAAAGACTACCACAGATATATTTGTATTTAATTAGAATCAGGCAAAATTCCAAAATCTGAACAGAAGTGCTTCATCCTGGCTGTGAGTCCAGGTTAGACCTAGGTGCTTCCTCTCCTAATATTCCTGCATTGACCAAGCTGTCAACTTGTGTGACTGGGTAATTGAAACAAAGCTCTAAGTAAAGGTGACAACTTCAGTTCCTGGGCTTCTTCACCAGGCAGGGCTCCATTAACTACTGCTAGAAATGAAATTTAATACAGCACTGGAGGAAAAAAGGCAGTGAAAACAAAAAACGCATAGAAAAGAGAAAAGAAGGTCATGGGGGAAAAAATAAAGCCTTTGTCTGTCACAGAATTACATTTTCCAGTTCAGTGTTTTTACAGACTCTGATTTTGTATGACAGGCAGCATGGTCTTGTCAGCAGCATGGAACCAGGAGTCTGATGACTCTTTCTCCATTTCCCTATTGCTCAGTTGGTGACTTGGAAGTAATTTAAATATTGATGCCTGCTTTAAGAAATCTCACATTAATACTCACTAGTGAGAGAGACAGGTTGTGTAACTCGGGGCTAACTGGCAGGAGATACTTGTTAGGCAAAGATAGAAGCACTAACACTTGTTGACATTTGCTTTCAAACTGATCAGTATGATAACCCTCTGTGTAGTCAAAGCAGCAACATTACCACTGCATTTTCATCCTGCATTAAAAGGTGCCTATGTTTTTGCAGTTTAATACATTCCCATATAAATTCAGTGAAAAACAATGTTATTTGATTTTCTGGAGAAGTGGAACAACTTTCTCTGATACTGCTTCAATTTTCTAATTGTTTCAGCCAATAACTGAGCATGAATTCACTTTCAGCCGCCATAAATTTCTAAAGAAATAGAATCTTTGGCACCTATTCCTGCAACTTTAAGGTACTCTTCTGAAGTAATAATTTGGCTGTTGTGGTTGTCCTTTTTTAATATAAATTCATATTTTATGAGTTGCAATAAATATTTTAAAATCGGTATCCTACCTGGGCTGAACTCCTGTCTCTGATTTTAAAAGCCACCTGAACACATGGTATAACTCATTCTCAAGCAGTGTGTAGCACGGGACAGTCATCACTGCTGAAGCAGTGCATTTGTATGTTAAAGCTTAATGCATATCTATATATATATATATATAATTTAATACTGTGTACTAGTCAAGGTTTCCAAAGAGATTATCCACCTTTCATACTGTGCAACAGGAATTAATGCAGTTCTCCTGAGGAACGAGATGAGCTGCAGAAGAGCCACTTGAATTGTGCAAAGGTGCATAATAATGACAGGCTGGACATACTCTCTCCACCCTGTGGAGACCAACATTACTTGTTCATACTACACCATGAGAGGGTGGATTTCCAGAGCAAGGAAAATTTGTCAATTTATTTAAGGCCAAGCCATGGACCTTGCAGCCATAGAAGTGATGAGGGTCACACGATAGAGATGCCTCTACAGTTGGTCAGAAAAGAAGTGACTGCTTCCTTCTCTCCTTTCCCCATGCACTGATACAATAAATCTATTATGCCTGGCTTTGTCCCTTGCTGAAAAAGTTAAGACTTGTATAAGTCAGTCAAACAAGACTGCATGTGGACTATTCTGTGGACTGTTCCATGGACATGCATATGGACTTCACTACTGCTCTCGGGGTCTTGCCATGTAATGCTCATTGGCACATCTCAAATCTCGATATTTTTAAGCATCACCTACACAGCAGAACAAAACAGGGGGTGGCAAGTATGGCACAGAGTAAGTACCAGACAATCCCAGGTCACTTCCATGCACAAAATCAAAAAATGCCTGTTGCTTGTAGATAAAGCAAGTAAGAAACAAAAGTTGTTTTAAAAAAAAGTGCCTGAGAGATAAAGGAAGCAAGCAAAGGAGGGGGGCTGAAATACATATAATACTTGGAAGAAATAAAGCCAAAAGGAACAGAGGATAAAGGGACTTTAAAGTCAGACAAAAAGACACTGAAGAATTCTGCTGTTTATGTATTGCATCCATTGCAAATCTGAACACAATAAAAACAGGCAACGACCTCTGAGACACTACAGCAGTTTTTCACACCCCTGCATGAGCTATATTGCAAATGCCTCATTGTCCAAAATGATTAAAACTACTATACAGAAGGAAAATTATTCATCTTCCCATCCAGTTCTTCTTCCCCTTATTATGTCCTTCTGAAATCAAAATCTCCCCCCTCTCAAAGGATTTCAAAAGACTTTTCTGATCCCATAGTGCAGGAAGTGCCACGATTTTTGAAGTATTGTTATGGGCCAGTGACGACACTGATGTCCATTTATATTAATGCACTGTCACCCTATTTACAACAGGTTTTTTTTGTTTTACTATAATGTAGAAATTTAGGAGTTAAAAAATATCAGAAGAAAAGTTCCTGGTAAACTGTTAGTAGCTGAGTATTTGTACCTATATATTTTAATATATATATATTTTTATATATAATACTTACTTGTAAGAATTGTCAGCAAAAACAGATACTCTGCATAAGAAATCAACCCTGGAAAAAAAGTTTAAAAATTATTTGTGGAAAACCCCAAAAACTTACAGCAAAATTTGAGAGATTAAATCTTAAAAATATAAAAAATGTAGTTTGACATTTTATTAAATACCTGTATTAAAGTAAGCCAAGTTACTACTTAATAAAATTTTCACTTCTGTTTTTAGTACTCTGAAGTAAAATTCCCTAACCCCAGACTCATCAATGTTCATGTCTAACCAAGAAAGTAAGGTTTATTTGGAATTAACAAAAGGCCTACACTAAATCTTTGGATTCTCACTGAAAACATTCAATGTTTATATAAAAGGCAAATAAATTAAATGTGCTTTGTCACATTTAGTACCTGGGAGGAGAACTACTCTAACATTAGCCTGAAGGATCAAAGTCCTCCATCCTTTGGCAGGCTCGCAAAAGGCGGAGAATAGCTTCCCTCTAATTCTCAAGGGAACATGGCAACACACAAAGCTGCCAAACTGCTAGATTGTGCTGATAGTACTGCTGGGCCCTGTGCCAAGAGGAGGCTTCTTATTTTTTTTTTTAAATAGGAACATGTCCTTTCTACAAGGTGAAAGTATTTTCCCCTCTTTTGAAGGAAAATTCCAGTGTTTTCTTTTGAAATACCGCCTTAAGTGAAAAGCCTGAACAAACACAAAGATGTGATAGCGTCAAAATAGAGTGTGCAAGCTAAAGATAGAGAGTGCAGAATGAGGGTGGCTAAATAACAGAATCTGAACCATCTGCCCTGCAATAATGTTTGGGGAAAAAATGTAAAGGGCTTTTTTATAAATCACTTTTCAAAATAACTGAGCTACTTTTAACTTGTGAGCTAAACATTGTATAATGCTGAAGCTGCTTAAAATAATGAAGTTCAAACATGCCTATCTGTGCAAAGATAAACTATTTTTGTAATTTATATTTAGTTAATTGATAGATAAGGAACCCACTTAAGTTTCAGTGATAAACAATTAGCTTCTGATAAACTACTAGGCAGAAGCAACAGCATTTGTATTTGACCTCAGATAGTGACTTAACACTTCTAAGTACCAGAGCTCAGAAATATTAAATTGCTAAATGCAAGAGTCTGAAAATATAAGAACAAATCTTAGCTAAAGGGAGGTCTAATTCTGATCCTGTTGCCAACACACTCTGGTTCCGTATCTCAGCTTTCCTCTCCATCAAAATAGGACTATTTACCCTATCATCCTACATGAATGGTGTAAATCAGCACAGTACTACAATCATACAATACATAGTGGAAATAAAAAATACTTTGATCTCAAAGACATAGTCTTGCTTATAAGTTTTAGCATTTCTGTCATTGCAAGAATGCAAATTGCTATCTTAATTGCTGTAAAACTTGGGAGTTGTATTCTTAAATGAAGCATCTAGGTTTTCTACAGGTTTGAAATCAAATAAACAGAGAAAGCACTCCTGTCCCAATTTTTTTAGCTTATATGCCTAAGACAAGATTAAAAAAGGAAAAAGGGGTAGAAACAAATAGGTGGCGAAAAGAATCAAGCAAATAATGTGATAAGTAGTGATCAAGATTCCTAATTTTGCTTTGTGTGGGACACAGCAAAAGAATGTTTAAAGGAAGAATTTTAAGGAAGACAAGGAGGTAACTTCTCAGGTCTGTACAGAAAACACCTCCCGGTCAAGGACTGCAGTGGTGTCAGCACAAAGACCCCTGACTGAAAATGTAACCACCAAGCAATAAAGGATGGCATTACTGGGCAGGGAGAAGCGGGACTCTGCTCCTCTGCACGGGAGAGTCTAAGGAAAACCTGGAAGCTGAAGACAAGTGATTTATGCTAGGTAAAACAGAACAAGGAGAGCCCAGTGTGGGGATGCAAAATAAGAGATGAGACACTCAAAGAAGTTGTGGGAAAAAAATGTGTTTATCAAAACTTTTGAAAGGATATTAACATGGCAGATTATGGTTGTAAAAGTCTGAGAAAAAATAAAGTTGTAATAATTGAGATACAAAATACTGAGCCCCTGGAGAGTTTTAGCTTTATAGCTAAACAGGGATCATTATACCTTATAAAATTTTGCAGAAAGAATCTGCAAAATTTTTACAGAGATGGCAAGATGTGAAGAAAAGATCAGTTTGAAGACGACACCCTGCTGATTGGCTCAGGGGAAAAGCATCTGAATTAAAGAGGGCTGGAAAGTAAAACTTTGCAAGAAATGGCAGGAGTTTTCATCATCTTACTGTAATCTAACTGAAAAGTTGCTACAGTGAAATTGGTAAAAATGTAAATATAATAAAAAGGTGTAGAAATATTCTGGGTTATTCTTTAAAATCTGACTTAATGCTCTAAGGAAAATTCATAGTCTGCCTGATATTTTCTGGAAGACTGATTGAACTGAAATAATTTATCATAAGATTTTTTTAATTTGTGGACTAATTTCCATTAAAAAGTTACTTCAATTTTATTGTCCTGCATGCAGTGAGTGGGCAACTTACCTCATTCATAAAGTAAATGAAATATTTTGGTAATTTTCTTTTTTATTCTACAGTAATCATTACAAAGGTACTCAAATTAAAAGACGTAAAGCAGCAAATTTTAAAAACTCAAAATAACCCACTGAAAATTAAATTCATATCCAAGCAAAATTTAAAAGAGAAAAGCTTTACACACTGTTGAATGACTCAGCATACTTGCAGCCAAGAATGTGAAGTTTGCATTGGCAAAATACTGTCATTTTCTAAAGCTAAAGGAACCTTCCCTAACCCTCCCTAGAAATATCTGTCCTCAAACTTACTAACAAATGCTGACAGTACAATATTCTTATTGCTGAATAAATCATAAGTATACCTACAAAATATGACACAGATTTTAAAACTGCCCACTAGAAGGCAGAATCCCCTAGCACTACATTTTACAAACCAGACTGATGGCAGTTTTCTGTCTCCTTGACATTTAAATAACAATTTGAAGGTAGTTAAAATAACCTAAGCTAAACAGTTGGACAGGGGTAGATTAATTATTCTGGTAGTTGTAAAAGCATAAATATTTTTATTTTTAAACTGTGATAATAATGCATCTCAAAGCAAAAGCATCAAAGTCACTAAACAGGCATCATGACCAAAAATTGTAAAAACCCTTGAGTGTTGTGGGGACCTATGGATGACTGCACTGAATATTTTTGCCTCATCTCAAACTCCTACCTGGCCTTTGAAGGACTGAGATTCAAACACACAGTGCTAAGCTAGGGCAGATCTTTGCCAGAATGCAGGAGACACCAACTCTGAGTGTATCACTGAGCCCACTTTGTGCCAAGCACTGAGCTGGGAGAGGTGCAATAGGAGGAGGCTGCATTGATTTGCTGTTTTCAGTTTCTCTTTGTGGATTCCAGGTTTTCCCAGGCAGCATGCTCTGGGGATTTGCAGTGTCCATAACTAGAAAAAGAAAGGCCCTAAAAAGCAGGTAAAGAGAGAGAATATCCAAAAATTCAAGACTGAGAATACTTTAAGCTAAATCCTAGGAAAGCATGTGATGATTGGAAAAGGCAGGGAATGACTTTACAAAATCCAGCCTCTCCTGGGATAGGAAAAAATTGTAATTTGTTCAGAGATGTTTCAGGGCTTTTGCAGTATGCTTTCAGGGGCAGACTGACAAGCAAGGCACCCAGCTAGAGACCTTTGGAGGTCTGCACAAGGATGTAAGAAATGAAATGCAGGCAAAAGAGGCTGTGAGACTGAAGGGTAGGTGAAATGCTGCAGGCTGAGACTGAGGGCTGCTCTCTTGGCACGAGCTTCCAGCCCTGTCTGAGGATCTGCTGTGCATGGAGAGAGCATGGCTCATGCTGGCCAAGGAACTGCAGCAGTGCAACAGCAGCTTTATTTTCCAGAAACATCCACAGGATAAGAGATTCAGGCTGAACTGTATGATACAGAAATTTTGTGAATAGGCGCTGTCGGTCTTTCTCATTAGTTTGGGAATTTTGGTCTTTTGTTACTGTGAAATGGTTAATTGCTCATCTATTTGGTTTTCTTGATCCTCTTGTTTGTTTTCTCTCTTCAATTAATTTATGTTAATGAGATGTTTATTTGGTGTTCTTTAATCCCCTGTTGTTACACTAACAATATCCCCACTCTTAGTTTTCTCTTTATGTAGTTCAGTATGAAGTGGAAATGCTGGGTGAAAAGAAAACAAAGCACATCAACACTGTGAAGGGTCACAGAGCTCCCAAAGAGGGAGAAATAAGCTCAACTGCTCTTGAAATCAGGGATACCAACTTAATGTAAGTAGGTACAAGTTTTATTCGTAGTTTCCATGCATTTAAGTTATATAGAGGAACAGTCAGGTTACTAACAAAAAGTCTTAAAAGTCCATTTTGTGTTCAAGTCATCCCTTTAACCCTTTCCTCTTCCAAGTAGGCTTTTCAGTTTCTTTCATGTCTCCTCCTGCACCTAAGAAGGCTTTCAACTCCCAGCCTCTTTACTCTGTCTTGTATAACTGAGAGATTTGCCAAGGAGGCAGCTACTGGCTAGATGAGAATGAAATAAAATCCATGAAAACCTCTTTAAAAATACATTCAACACATACCATATAATGAGATAAAAAGCAAGATTTATTTTTCATTATCAAACGTGCTCATTACCTTTATCACCAAGCTCTCTAAAAAAGGTTGGTCCTGGTTTAGCTTTGGCAACATACAGCAGTGCAGCATCTACCTCCTTTAAAGACACAAACAAGAAAATATAAAGCCAGTTTTGAAAGAGAGTTAATCACTTCAGTAACAGAAAGTTCTTTTGAAGAAGGAAAGGAACATTTTGCTTACCTTTTTTGTCAGTTTCTTGGCTGAGGCTTTGCCTATAATAAAAAAAAAATCATCATCATTCAATAACAAACTGACTTTGAACTTTGATCAGGTTCTGTGGCATTTCTTCAGATTTTTATGGGAAAATACTAAGTAATATGAAACAGAATATTTCGCAACAGACAGTTTGTTTCTAATTCCCATAATGATCATGAAAGGACAAGATTTAAAAATAATATGAGCAGTCTGTTCAAATGTTATCTCGGCCTAGATTAAAGCACAGCCCACTTTCATATTGATGACCAACTTACTAGTATGACTTCGCATACTGTGAGCCACAAATGTCACACAGATTCCAAAGCAAGACTACACAGCAAGACACAGCTGTAGTATTTACAGAGGGATTTCCATGCACACTAGAGTCCTCTAAGTGAAGGCTGAGTATGTGAAAGCTAAGAAAAACTAAAAAAAATTTAAAATGTTGATGCTTCTATTGAGCAGAAGTAAATGGAACAATTCTGCTTTCTGAAAGAGCATCAGACAAAAATCATGCAAACTGCTAAGTGTTTCTTAGCAGGTTCAAGTGTACACACTCAAACAGGGGAGCCACAGGCAGTATAGGTTATGCTCCTGTGCAAATCACACGTTTGAGGAGCTGCAATGTATCTGTAGGTATGTATATAGCTGCAGTATCAAGAGTGGAACATTCCAGCTGGTTAGACAGGGATCACAGAAACTCTATGGTCAGGGACCAGCAGGAGCTGTGCACGTCCCTTCTCAGTCTATCTCATCAGCATTTCTCATACAATTCTCCAAACCCTGTTGTCCTTCACTCTTACCTCTCTCACCCCATCAGGCTCTTCCTTCATCACCTTTTCCTCTGGATTCCCGCCAGCCATTCCCTCCTATCTATTCACACTGAGTAAGCACAAACTGAGCCACTTGGATGTGCTCTGTGGACTGGTGCCCCTGTGTGCAGCAGCCTGCTTTGCTCCACACTGTCTCCAAGGCTACTTTGCTGCTTCACAGGCATTTTGCATCCAAAGGGTCACCAGTGCAGCACCACTATCTGGAAATGGGCATGATGGAGGCAGCCTGGTGGGCAGCTGTCAACAAACATCGACCAAGCATTTTCACAGGCCCATAATTTGGCCAGATGAAGGTGCTTTGTCAGTAAAATAGTGAATTTCCACAGCGCTAGCAAATGGTACGCCCAGCTGCAAGGGGTCTCCACTGGCAACTTTTGGCTTGGAACATCTCAACCAGCAATAGCTCATTTTTCAGCACAGGCAAACCAGTACCCTGGCCTCTGCTCCCTCAATTAGCAGTAACAGTTTTGCCGATAAATTCCTCTCCTCACATCCCCTCCCCCAAATCAGCCTAAGGCAGACACCTGGCACATAACATTTCAACACAAATGTTTAAGTTTGACAAAAGTTATAAGCAACTAAAATTAGGGTTTTAATACTGGAGTGTTGAGTGACCCCAGCAACAGGTGCTGCCAGTACCACCTGTTACTGTGGATGAATACATTTTTGTGCAATGCCTATACATACATTTACACCCATAGACACACACATCTATAAAGCTTCATAGGTAGAGCTTACCTTTTAAGTAAAACAATGCATGAAATCCTCTACTTTGCTTCATTTGAGACAAAAGAAGTCAGACTAATAACATACTGGGAAAAGCAGCAACAATAGCTACATCCAGTAAGGCTGAGTCTTGAGCAGCGTGATACAACACCACAGTTACATCTAACACTGCTGCAAAGCATTTTCATGAATGGCTGTTAAGCAAATTAAGTGATTTAGATCTCAGCTTTGAAATGTCACTGCTTCTGTACAGCACATTTCAATGTGAAACTGAACTGAAACTGTTTTTTTGGCCGTGTCAGACCCACCTAGAGACCAGCCTTATGGAAGGAATGAATCAGGCAGTAGGTCTGCAAAAAAAGAGTATTTGAAAGAAAGGGAAAACCACCCTGCAATGTTTTTCACTCTACATGCTCCTTGTACTTGATGTCTGCACTCAAGCCAGCCATATACCCTTATCTGGTTAACAGCAGCCCCATTCCTTTGATTCTCCTGGTGATCCCAAGAACATGGCATCTGGATCAGCACCTGCTACCACAGCAGTGTACTGGAGAGCAGCCTTTTGCCAGCATCCAGGAGGATGATGAAGAGAGACAAGCTGAACTTTGTGAGCTGGAAAAGCAAAGGCATGGATAAGTGACGCAAGGTAAGGAGAAAGCACTGGGAGCTACAGCTGAGACAACAGCCAGCCAAGTTTGTGAGGCTGTACACTTGCTTGAGTGTTTTTGTGTTTCTCTTTGTGCTGCATTCAGCACAACAACGCTGAAACTCCTCATCTACACGGTTTTGGGGAACAACATATCCTCACTGAGAATTATCAGATCTTGATAAAAATTACAAAAGGGAAGGGAAGTCTGTTGTAGATGTACAGACTCTTCACCAGGCAGCACTTACAACTACAACTGCCTAGAGCTCACAGAAATGGCTGTGGCAGCATTCAACATCTGCCCTCCCGCATCCAGCCACAGGCACCCTCCAGAGGACATTTAAGATGCTGACATGTTGACTGACCTCTTTCAGAGGCGAAAAGACAGTAACAGCAATGATACAGAGATGCTCATGCTACCCTCACATGGGGGAAAGGACTGCTAGAGCAAAAGAAGTCTTTGCTGAGTGGCAGAAGAGGGAGAGAAGAGTCCCAAACACCCCAGGATGTGGTGAGAGGCAGCACCAGCTGGGTCAGAATTGGTCCTTGCAGCAACTGGATGAGAGGCAGCTGCTACAGTAAGACAGGAAAAAAGGCAGGAGGGAAAGGGACAGATTGAGAGAGAAACAAAGAGATTTCTACTTTTCAAAGCAGTAAACACAGTAAAGTAATAAATATGGACTCCTTTAATGGTGCTCTTCTCACGTGGGCAGATGTCAGCAAGCATATGTACTGGAGGGTGGGAATCTTTTGGAAAAAACACCCTGACACTAGGGACAGTAGTGTTATCTTTCATACTGGGATTTGTGTAAGATATTAGAATACAATCTTACAATAATATAATAAATTAAACTGTAGAATGAGTTTCCTCCAATAATTATTTTAATGTTTTCTAAGAATTACATCCAGTTATATTTCATTGGTACTGTCACCGTATAAAATAATGTGTGAAGACTCAAATCTCTGTTTTCACCAGGACACATACATCTTGAATGCTAATTTAGCTCTTGGTGCTTATTTTCTCAATTTATTTACTTCTTAGCAGTGAGAACCCTTTAAATACCAAAAAGGAAAGCTCTATTAATATAAAATGTACAGCCCTCTGACGAATCAGGTTTTTTAAGACCTTGTCTAAAATAATTAGGAGAATGTTAACTTTGCTCTGCAGAAGATGCACTACAAAGGCTTGAACAATTTTCTTACCCAGCTTGTACACTGAAGAAAATAAGTGCCTCTTTCTTCCTATGAATTAAATATTGGTGCTGTGATTCCTCACACATGACTACAAATACATCAGGATCTTAGTTTCTCTCTGAGGACTACAGGCAATAGATGCAATTATTAGGGAATATTTAATCTAAAAAGTAAAAGATCTGCATGATTTAATTTTCTTTAGTTTTATTATTTTACTTTGATAGATTCTTACTAATTGGAAAATTAATGACATAGTACAAAACTTGTTTGTAGCAGTTAGAGTCTTACTTTGATATGAAAGAAAAGAAACTTGGAATTTTTATTGTTTTGAACTTGATTAAATGAGAACTTTTTTTTCCCTACAGACCTGCCACAACTATGCTGGAATGCTGGTTTAAAGGACAGTGAGTATTTTCAAGGGTCTCTACATATTTTACAGATGCAATCATCTAATTTTCACCACCTACAGCATATCCATTAAACAATGAGGTACAGAGGCTCTTTTCATGGACAAAAAGGCATTTTAACTTTTTCAGTTGTATGAATACTGAGTCTGCTTATAAACACACCAATTCTGTGCTGTTAGCCAAGAAAGTTACTTGACAACTGTAATTAAGAAAACACTGCCAAGAGCAGCTCCATCAGTCTTCATTTGCCCTCGGCAAACCTGGGTATTTTGTCACTTACATTTCTTACAACAGAAGTGTTTTCATCATTTGTGGGTTTTTTTCACTAAGATGTAGAACGGACCCGACATCAGTGTCAGGATTACTGTTGGGAAAGGGCTGAACTGAACAAGGCTGGACTTGCACACACACAGTAACACCGTTTTACACCTGTAGAGTTAAGGACCGGCTTAGATCTGACAAAAGATGTTTAGATTCAAAGAATGAGCAAAATCACAAATATCAACAACTCTAACAACAATAATCAAAGGACAAAGTAAAAGTAGTTACTACTACTTGCAAGAAAACATGATTTTATATGTCTGCAACATTGCCTTATTATTGTAATATGGAAATTTAATTTAAATTTTGAATCAATCTTTCTCCACAGCCTGAAATTCAAATGTGAACAGTATAAAATAGGTATCCTTTCCTAGAAGAACAAACTCCTGTCCTCTTCATCAGTAAAGTCACTAAGAAGGTTTGACCCGAATCTCTTTTTAGCTCTATTTCAAACAGACAAAATTACAAAAATAAAAGAAAAATTGACCTTCCAGCTTTTTAATTTTGGATGGCATTCATTACTATCTTTGCTGAATATTGACCTTGCAGGTTCAAGGTCATACTGAGGAGCTATAAAACCATTTGTTTTTTTATGAAAAATTAGGATGAGAATAGCATTAAGTATATTCACAATTGAAACAAACTCTCATTCTCCAAAATGATAAGTGAAACAAACCTTTTAAATGTGATGGGTTTTCAGCACAGTCCTAATTTGAGGATCAGGGCATTTTAAAAACCACACCCACTGTATGCAGCTCATGCTGTGGCCTTTACAGCAGAGCCCACCCTGCAGCCTTGCCTGCCATGGGAATGAGGATTTGCATTTTTTCCTTTTAACTGGCTGCCAGCTTTCACGCAAGCTGAACTCTGAGAATCCTGCACCAGAGAGCTGGGTTAGATAAGAGTTGTATATGTTGATTTCCTTGGGGAAATGATGTTAAAATTTCTGTTTAAATTAGCCTGAAATAGAAGATCTTTGACATTCAATAGCTTGTATTTCATTCTCAGCTCTCTTAGATAATTTTAATGATACTGGACAAGTATGTTATATTAACAAAGTGTGCCTTTTTAACCTACCTTATTTTTGTTCTCATTCTTTAAAGCTCTTCTGTACATTTATAAAGTACTTACTGCTAATGAAACCAATAAAGGAGAAAAATTCAAGCTAGTAATTATTTCTTTATGGCCTCCTTTTGAAATACTGGTGATATTGAAGATAAATGAAAGAGAGCAAAAAAAATTAGGCTTTTTGAGAGCATGACAAACCAAGTGGTCAGATTGCTATACTAGCTCCTGGCAAACCAATATCTGAATAATAAATGAGCATGCAATTTAAATGAATTAAGAATCTACTTCAGCTAGAAAGCTTTTACTGAACTACTGCATTGCTCCATTGAAAGATAATTGATAAAAGTAATTTAAATCACATGAATTAGTAAATTGAACCACCTGAATTGAATTCAAGTATGCCCACTGGAAAAGGCAATTTGCAATAATAGAAGCTTCTGCTATGCTTTACAAAACAAGCTTTGCATCTGTCCTTCTCTACTTAAAGCAACTGTTCCTCTGAGGAAACAAGAAATACCAAGCGCTGGGATGGGGCCAGCACTGGCAAATCTCCATTTCAGAAGAGCACTTGCATCAGAGCAAGTCAATACCAGGAGGTTTCTCAGTGAGTCAGGCAGCCCGGGGTAAAAAGGGTGGGATGCTGATGCACGGAGGAAACATCAAAGGATGACACAGTCTTTTAGGAAACTGAAACAGACAAAAGAATTAAGATAAGCAAGTTTTCAAAACCTCTTAAAGAGACCATGGCACCAAGTCACCAGGAGTTCCAAAATAACCAAAGGCACCAGGGTAAAAGCAGATGCTGTGGTGCCTACCACAGTGCTTGCAAACAGCTCAGTCCTCACTGGAACTGTAGCAGGAGTCTGTGGGAATGGCAGGGAGAGCAGGGGAACGTGTTCTCCTTAGATTTTATCCAGGTAAAATGACAAGCTCCCAGATCCACTCTCTTTCTAAGAACGTATCCGAGCTGCAGACAAGGAAAAGATGAGAATGTGTTCAAACTTCCAAGCTTACCACAAGACTTGTACTGCAAGGACATACAGGATACAGAAAGTCACCTCTCCCAAACAACTGGAGCAGTCTCACAGGCCTGTAAGGGCAGCTCTGCAGAGGGAGCACGTGAAGCAAGCTAAGACTGCATGTGAAACACACAAGCAGCAAGAAGCCAAGCAGAGAGCACAACTGCAGCTGAGCATTTCCCCAGCAGGAGAGGCTGCCAGTCCTCTGGGCAGGCAGAGCTCAGCACTGGGGGGAGCATCTGGAAAAAAAAAAGTGTCATGTGAAATGCAAGTTCTCAAACTCCCAAATAAGCACCTCATGCTTGGTTCCTCTGGCTTCATTTAGGTGTCTAAAAATTAGGTGCCTAAATCTGAGTTAGTGATCTCTGTGGTGCTTTGCTGTAACTATGATGGTGTGAGGACATACCCAGAAAAAGATTTATAATTAACTCTGAAATCTGCTGCTCCTATTTCAGATGTGAGGAAGAGCTCATATGCCCAAAAGCTTGTCTAATTTTTCCAACTTAGAGCAACTGGTCTAATAAAAGATATTATCTCTTTCTGCAAACTTCTCCTGACTAATGACCTTAGGCTGCCTTTACAGTCAAGGGAGAGAAACAGAGAAAGGACTATTTATTCCAGGTTGAGACAGGTGTCCAATGCAGGTCTTGCACTTACCAGTTTCCTTTTAATAAAGAAATGCTACAATTACTTCCTCTGACCGGACATTCAGCTTTTATATATGTGAGTTGGCCAAGTGAGTGCTTCTACATGCAACCAGATAACTCACACTGTGACTGCTTTCTGTATTTGTTACATCTGTAATCTGTTTTTTCCAACCTCCTATCTAGCAGCCTGATGTTAGCAGTGCTAAGGGCATGTATTCTGTTTTAATAAAAACTTAATCAGATGCAAGGACAAAGTTTACTACAGTTTAAGAGATGGAATGGCTGCACAATTGCAGCAATAAAGTCTTATAAAGGACAACTAAGATTACCTGGAAGGAGCTGTACCCATAATATATATTTCTGAGACCAGAAGGGTAGAGAACAATTTCTGCAACTTACAGAGAACACTATGCAGTTCAGACTTTTGGGATTGATGGCATTTCCAGACTCTGAACAAAACCATAGTCCTTCCCACAAAGAGCAGGCAAGCAGAACCACAATCCCCAAAAATTCCTGTTACAATGTTTAAGACTGTAATCAGTGTTATCTAGCAAAGCGAACAGCATAAGCTAGACTATGCCTTCCAGAAGATTCAATTAAGAAACTTTGATCCAACTCTGAAATAAAGAAGGTTTAATTTGTGAATCATCACTCTCCTTAAGTCATCATCTCCTATTGTTAACAACACCTAGATTTTAAATACTACAGTGTCAGAGCACATTCTAGATTAGGATACTAACGTCAGATGAAGATAAACTATTATGACAGCCTCCTAGCACTAGAGGTGTAGTTCTGTTTCTCTCCTAGGGAGCATTGGAAGTCATGATCCCTGGCCTAAGGGTTCTGCAATCTACTTTATGGCTAGAGAAGATTATGATAGAAGAACAAATAAAGAGAGGTAAGGACACCAGCAGTGAAAGGACACAGTTAAAAATCTGACTGCATACACAACTTGATCAAATTGCATCTTAATTATAAGCAGAAATTTGGATTCAGAATGAAAATGTGGGCAAATCATCCCAAAATGAAAATGAAGGAATAAAAGGTCAACATCCTAACAAAGCCAGAAACTGATTCTTATCTCACTATGCAAAACTTGATTTAAGCTTATGTGCTCAATATAAAGGCCCCATTACCACACTAGCAACTACTCCTTTTGTTTCATTCAGCCACTTCCTTTACCATATGTATTCTGAAGATCTTCCCTGTCATGACAAACTGTTACTTTTCACATGCATCTTACGAAGTGCAAACCCCCCCCTCCATAACCAGTTAAAGACTAAGCACAAGAATATTAAAGATTCCTTATTACAAATTGGGTTCTCTCGCTGGAAAACATAACTGAGGTGCCACGTGGAGAATTCATCCATTGTGTGAGAATGTACCATTAGGATAAAGCTACCTTACTAACCCTGGAATAAGAAAAAAGAGGGCATGTCAGAGAGGACCATCTTTTCCACTTTTTTGCTCTGATGCAATTTATCCTCTAAGCACAAACAGCAAGTCATTTCAAACTATGTCAAATTATATGAAGTAACTGTAGGGTTTATTAGTCTTTGATATGTACTGAATACTCCAACATAAAAGAATTACAGATAACAATGCCAGAAATAACCACATGGGTCAACCACTTTGTCCTATTGCTCCCAATGGACTTTGGCTCAGGCATTATCTCAGTTTAGGTGCACAAAAATACATGTTCACACATCTGAAAGATGGTATAAATACTAAAATTAGTTTGGAAAATGGCCTCAAGTTGCACAAGGGGAGGTTTAGACTGGAAACATTTTTTTACTGAAAGGGTTGTCAAGCATTGGAAGAGGCTGGCCAGGGAAGTTGTGGAGGCACCATACCTGGAGGTACTTAAAAGACATGTGAATGTGTTCTTAGGGACATGGTTTAGTGGTGGACTACATAGAGTTAGGTTAGTCATTGGATTTGACGATTTTAAAAATCCTTTTAACGTTAATAATTCTATGATTCCATGATTTGGCTTCAAAATACAATGGAATCACTAAGGTTGGTAAAGACCTCTAGGATCATTGAGTCTGGCTGTTAATGCAGCACTGCCAGGTCTGCCAGTAAACTGTGTCCCCAAGTGCCACATCCACAAGTCTTCCGGTCGCTTTCAGGGATGGTGATTTTACTGCTTTTCTGGGCAGCCTGTTACAATGTCTGACCACCCACTGGCTGAAGAATTTTTCCCTAGAACCCAGCCTAAACCTTCCTTGGTGCAATCTGAGGCCTTTTCCTCTCATCCTGTCACTTTTTACCTGGGAGAACAGGCCGACCCCCACCTGGCTGCACCCTCCTGTCAGGCAGCTGCAGAGAGTGATGAGGGCCCCCTGAGCCTCCTTCTCTCCAGGCTGAACACCCCCAGCTCCCTCAGCTGCCCCTCACAGCACTTGTGCTCCAGACCCTTCCCCAGCCCCGTTGCCCTTCCCTGGACACGCTCCAGCCCCTCAATGTCTCTCTGGCACTGAGGGGCCCAGAACTGAGCACAGGATTGGAGCTGTGGCCTCAGCAGTGCTGGGTACAGGGGGACGGTCCCTGCCCTGCTCCTGCTGGCCACACCTGGCTGATCCAGGCCAGGATGCCATCGGCCTTCTGGGCCACCTGGGCACACTCTGGATCATGTTCAGCTGCTGCTGACCATCATCCCCAGATCCTTTTCCACCAGGCAGCTTCCCAGACAGCTTTCCCCAGCCTGCAGCACTGCCTGGGGTTGTTGTGACCCCAGTGCAGAACCTGGCACTTGGCCTTGCTGAACATCATACAATTGGCCCTGGCCCTATGGACCAGCCTGTCCAGATCCCTCTGCAGAGCCTTCCTGCCCTCCAGCAAATCAATATTCCCACCCAACTTGGTGTCATCAGCAAACTGACTGAGAGTGCACTTGATCCCCTCAGCCAGATTATCCATAAAGATATTAAACAGGGCTGGCCCAAATACTGATCCCTGGGGAACACCACGTTGTGCCCAGTCCCCAGCTGCATGTAACTCCATTCAGCACCACTCTCTGGGCTTGGCCATCCAGACAGTTTTTTACCCAGTGAATAGTGCACCCACTCAAGCCGTAAGCAGCCAGCTTCTCCAGGAGAATGCTGAGGGAAACAGTGTCAGAGGCTTTTCCAAAGTCTAAGTAGACAACACCCATAGCCTTTCCCTCAGCCACTGGTGAAATGAATTCATCTCCTTTGTTTGTGAAATAGTTAGCTTCTTAAACTTATTCTTCCAAATAGAAACTTTAGGATATTGTAGATATTGCTTACTCCTAGTGGAACAGAAAGAAAAAAAAATCTAATTATTTACTAATGAAGTAATTTTAAATTTTAAAAGTAAAACTAGAAATATTAAGTGAAAAAGTTTTATTTATTAATGGCATCAGCATGAAAAATGTGCTGGCTACTGTAATTCTCTTCAGATAAAGGACATTTATTGTGCTTGTGTCCAAGCAGTAAATAGCTGACATATCAGTGCATCTAGGCACTTCAAATTACTGCAGTGGGTAAGCAACCAGGAGCATTGACATTTCACATAAATTGCATGGGTTCTCAAGAGTACTGTAAATATAAATAGTACTTAGGTCCAGTTTATGTAGAAGCTTACTTTTTTTTACTGGTTTTCCTGTTTCACCCTATCACATATCAAAATTATTTACACCATCATTAATACTTCCTCTTTTGTTATGTTTTGTATTTTTTTAAAAAGATTTATTTCTACAACAGCAACATGCAGTAAAAGGTCTTAGAAATATTGCAAAAAATACTCAAAGGGGTGACAGCTGATTAGAAAAGTATAATGAAATTTTCCTAGAAATATCAGTTTGGGAAACTGTCATTCATCATATTATAGCAGTCCCTAGTCAGACCTTTAGAAGAAAAAAAAACAGAGAAAGAGGTGGCTGATGTTTTTCTATACTGCTGTTGCAAAATCTGGAACTCTCAACAGCAGGATGTCTGATTCTATTGCTGCACTATTCTAATGATGGTGGTAATCATAATTCATTCTCCTAGTGCCTTGTCCTTCCATCAAATCTTTAGATATTGAGGTCTTCAGGGCTGCCTTATATCCCCCACAGAGCAAACACATCCTTTTGAACATCTTATTGTTCTTATTTCCTTCCCACTGGTAACACTCTAGGAAATTTATCTAGGCAGCACCTTTCTGGTGACTGTGAAAGATGGTCTCAGGAGTTTCTGAGAAGCTTGTGGGAAAACCCATGAAGTGGGGTTCCCCCATGTTTAAGGGAAATTCCCTCACTCACAGAATAGCTGAAGTTGGAAGGGAGCTCTGGAGGTTATTGCAGTAACTACAATGTCCTTATCTTCTCACAATGACAAGAGGAAAAAGCTCAAAGCAAGGTCAGTCAGGATCTGTTGCCCAAGACCATGTTCAATTTGGTCTAGTATATGTCTGCAGACATTTGTTTCTAGAAGGGTTATGAACAAAAGACATCTCTCTAATTTAATACAGTCACCTAACCAATCCTTCCAAAAAGAAAATATCCATTTATGTGCTTTTGTAACACACACTAACATCAAAAACATGCAAGAGTTGGTAGGTTTCATAGGCAGATTTTGGGTTTTTCCCCCTTGCTTATACTAAGGGCAACAACATTCTCATGCAGTGAAGGCTGTAGCCTGGCTTCCATTCTCACTGACAACCTACAATACAGTATTTTTGCCTTATTAGTTGAGGCATGAGAGTAGTAAGCACTGGATTTAACAGTGAATTGGGGCATTTTACTGAAAGGAAACAATTCTATATTGGTAATTTCATTAATGTGAAATGTGTGTTTAAGCTTAAGGGCCAGGACATTTAGTCTTACTGTCCAGAGCACAATAAACACCTAAAATTCAAACCCTTATTATGCTTCTCTTCCAGAACAAAAGCCCCATTCATGAAAATACAATTTACAGTGACTAGCTGTCCGAGGGCATTGCTTTTGAGTTCAGAGAACAATTACTTTGTAAATTATAACCAATACAGATTCTATTTAGGAATGAAAGGATTAAGTGAACACCCACTGGATGGTGTGCAATTACTGTATGGGGTGACTGTGCTAGTTACACCTCCTATTCACCTTTGCAGCAGACTTTTCTTGAAGAAACAACAAATACATTTGTATTAGAGGACAAAAAGGGGATGAAATAATTCTCTTAACTGAAAATTTGGAAAGGCTTTAGTAAATTAATTACCATCTGTGTTAAATGTCAGTAAGAGGAATTTCTAAAAGATATGACAAATATAAGCAAAAGAAACCACACAAGGTTGCTTTGGGTTCCACTTGCTACTAGTCAACAGTTTTACACCAAAAACCTTGTCTTTTTGCAATTGATGATATTATCTGTTTGTCCTCCACCTTCCCAAATTCTGCTGACATCATCCATTGAAAGATAAGGGCTCATAAACACTCACCAAAGAAACACATCCATTTTGCAATTAGTTTTATTAAAAGGATGAACTGAATTATTGGATGCCTACTCTAGCAGAACCTAATGCATCCCTTTCTTTTTCAACAGAAGCTGAATAATTGCAACTAATCCCCATTAATGTTAGTGAACCTGCTTAAGGAAGGAGAAGGGAAAAAAGAAAGAAAATAACAAAACTGCTATTTTAAGGGAAGAGACTTTTGGCATAGGTGCAGTATTGTAGCACTTCAGATGTTTTAGACTCCTGGGAATGACAAGGATGATAATGGTAAAGGGAATTGCTATTCAGAGCTGAATTAAGATAATACTGTCATTGCAGAATTTCCAGAAGGAACCTTTTCCTTTATAAGGCTCTGAAGTGCAACCTTACATGAAAATTTTAGGAAGGCCATTGTAGTGCAGATGACATCCCAGTGATGACATTACTTTTTCCAACTGCCATTGTGGAAAGGTAAGGACATTCTAATAACCATGTTCAGGAATTTTCATACAGAAGACACTGTCTACTGCTTTGAGCATTTACTGATCCTGCACAGACCTACTTCACTATTTCCACAGCTCACCAGGTTCAAGCATTATTGCAATCTCTACTTTTTCTCTCCTTCTTTCTTCTCTCGTTTAATTGGAGTTCCTTTCAGTGGCTGACTTGCTCTCCTTCAGTTGATGGTCCACATCATTCTCACCTTTATCTTTAAATTAGCCTGGAGTTTCTTTCCACTTCTAAGATTAGCTCATTCTGTTATTAGCACACAGAAAATCTCCAAGCAAACCAGTAACAGCCCCTGCTGAGTCTGACTTGTTTATACACCATTAACATCTGCCACATAGCAATTAACAGATGTTTGGAAAGCTTTCCTACAGCGGGGCTCCAAGGGTATGTAAATGATAACAGAATGCTTCTGGTTTTTAAGCTATGGAAGGTTTAACCTATTTTTGCCATGCAAAAAGCTCAGTGAAGAGATTCTGTTAGGTTTTTTAAGTTTCTCAGAACAGCAGAGTGAAGACTGTTACATAAAACTAATTTTATTGCCTTTATCCAGTAGACATCGTGGTAATGGAAAGAGGAGCAGGATCATGAAAAGTCTGAGAACTCCCCTGAGACTGGAAAGAGCTAAAGTTAAAGAGAAATCATAGAAGAGCTTAAAAACAGGTGTTAATAATACCTTATTACACTGGTCAAAACAGTTTGGTAAATGTGCAACTCAGAAAAAAAATAATACTGCTAATAGTATGTTTAAAATGATTGACATGATGTTCATCAGCCTTCTATAGCAGTAGAAACAAAAAGTCTTGTGCATCAACTAGAGTACCTCCTCTACACTAAAGAATGAACTTTGCAGACTGAATTTAGAGAAGAAAAGATTATCCACCACTTGACCCTTTGACTTCAAACTCCTCACACAATAAAGAAAAAATCTTTCAGAAAGAAAAAAAAAATCTAGACAAAGAAGATCACGAGTTTCTTTCAAAAAACAAGTTGTTATTTTCTAGAACTGTCTTATTTCCTCAGGGAAAAAAAAAATGTTTCTCTCCCTGAATTCAAATAATCTGATGAAGCAAACCTCTGAAACACATTTGGCTTTTCTCTAGTTTTTATTTTACAGTCAGATTTTCTGAAGAACTCTGACCATATTAAGCACCAGAGGAAACATTGTAATACGTCAAGACAGAAATAGAACAGAAATATTTATTCAGTACATATAATTAAGAAGGCAAATCCAAATGCAGAGTACACTTTACATCAAAATTCCCACTACTGTCTCATTTAACTTTCAGCAGCTTTCAGTATACTGGGCTTCTGTTTCCACCACTTCCAATTATCTTTGTGTTGTCTCTTTCCTCTGACAATACTAATTTCTTCTCCAAGAGCAATTTTGGACTGAAAAAAAGAACAATTTTTTCCTTTCCCTGAGCAGAAGTCTACCTTACCTGGGGGCATCAAGCCCTTGACTGTACATGACCTCCTAAGAGGCTGTTCTTTGCCAGACCTCTCTTTTTCTGTTTTAATCACTATGCAATGATTATGCCAAAAATTTCCTCACCTAAGGATGCAGAAAATAATTTGCTCTATCCCAGTATCCTCAGCTTGGCAGACACATGGAGGTACAAATGAGGACCAGAGCACCTTTGGTGCTGGAAGCTGTTCTGCACGTAGTGACTGTGAGTACAGCACAGGCTGCATGCATTTCAGCATTTTGCTAAAGTGAGCATTGCTTTGAACCATTTTTCTCCTCAACTAAAGCTGCAGTCTGACATTCAGAAATTTCAGCAACAGCCTTAATTTAAGAAGTTCCTGACTTTCATCCTCAGACCACAGTGATTGATAGCAGATTGCGCTGTGAGCCAGGGAGCGATGCTGGCTTTACACAGATAAATCAGACTCAGAAAAGCATGGAATAAAGATGCTACAAGAAGCTGTGGAATGGATGGTCTCACAGAGACAAAGAAGATAAAAATAAACTCAGGTTTGCTAATCTAACAAGACCAGGGCTGAATGGTAGCTTAATTATCCATAATGTATCACAGAGCTCAGGTTCAAAAGAAGAAAATTCACTATTTTAGGAAATGGGAAATGTGAGCATAAGAGCAAGAGGGTTTATACAGACAGTGACTACTTTTAGAGTAGGGATATCAGCAGAGTTTTTAAGCAATAGAGATATTGTGTCACTGTTTTCCAAATATAAGCAGTGGTTAAAAATGATGTTAAATTGAGGATGAAAAAAAATGTATGAGGTCTATATTTTAAGTTTGTTTTATTTTAAACTGCTGAAATAGGATCTGACTTACAGAACATATATGATAAAAAAACTCATATATGATAAATAAATATCTTCCTATTTTGAAACACTTAGCTATGAAATGTTAAAGACAAGTACTAAGTCATGAAGTATTTCACTAATAGAGGATGCAAATCCATAAAAATACATTATGAGATATTAGATGTTAACTTAGGTTAGCAGCGGCAATAAAGATGGTTGCTCTTACAATGGTTTGACTAAGCAGATATCCTTTCTCCTCTTTACAGAAATAGTGGACACAAAGAATAGCAACTGTCCTCTTGAAATGAACATTTATTTTAGCAGCAAAGGAGAGAGATTGAAACAACAAATGAATCAAATTTTAAATGGGCTTTTTATAATTCTCACAGTTGGTACAAATAAAAAGCAAACAATGGACAGTTTTCTTCTAGTGAAAGTGTAGAGTAATTTATGTTGCCCAGTGTACTTTTAAAATGACCATACTGGTTTAAAAGACCCTCTCACTTTTTCAGCAGTACAGACTGCCTTTACCACCATACAGCTGGCAAAAAATGTTTCTCCTTAGCCAATTTAAGGAAAGCCAGAGAAGTAGATGAAACTTTTGAGCATTAGATTTTATAGTTTTTCCCAAGAAACTGATAGTGAAGCAGAAGGAAGCTCTCACATTCTAAGTCACCAACAAATCCACAGAAAAGAAATAAATGCTATTTTCAGGGTGTGAGTGACACACAAACACAAGTACACCTCTTCCCCAGAAGAAACAAAAATGGAAAAAAAACCCCAACATTTGGAGAGGAGCAGAAAAGGAGAAAAGTCCTCTGTGTACTGCAACTGGCACTATTCCCTAGTGGGATACGTGACTGACTATGAGCTTGCCAACACCAATGCAGCAGTAAAATTTCACTGTCTCAGTAGTTCCAGAAGTATTGGCACAAAGGACATGCATTCAAGACTTGAAAAGAAGGCTGGCGCCTGGGAAAACGAGCTGCATCATTCTGAAGACTTCAAACATCAGTCCTGAAAGACAACTGGAATAAACTGAAAAACATCAAAAGGTAGCTGTCTTGGCCATGTCTTCTATTTAAATTCCATGCAAGGAGCCCATTTCAGAATTTTTATTAAGTTAAGTATGATTGCAGCTCTTGGTAAACAAAGTTGCTGGACACTGGCATTTTATGTATACTAATCAGCTGAAAAAAACAGCTAGAAAAACCAAGAATTGCCAGGTAGGATGGATTTGTACCTATCAGCAATGCTGAACTACTTATTGTCTGGTAAGAAGCAAGGCAGGATTTGTTAGAAAATGTAGTATTTTTCGTTAGCTGCGTCTGTAAAATCCTTTCACTTTCAGGCTTTTCCAGGTCTGAGAGGAAAGATATTTAAAAAAAGATGCAGCCAGCAGAATGATCAGGTGCTTGCCAGCAGTATGGATATGGATGATGGTGTGAGGACCTGAGCTCTCTGAGGGACTGGACAACACTGGATGACTGATTTGATTACTAAGAATTGTCTCTTGTCTGCATTCTCCTCTGCAGTAACAAAGCTGGTGACCCAAGGGAGGCACTGCCATACAAGCAGGTGGCTCGAACAAGAGGAACCTGTGTGTTTTACACATGGAAAAACGTCTTTGAACTCAGTATTTGCTTTTGTTTCACAGCAGATGAGGAAGGCTACTGAGCACAATCAGTGCTATAACCCATTGCAGGTGCAAGGCTGGGGAGTGAAAAACAGAGCATAACCTGGCCAGTTTCTCACTTAGGGAATCAGTGCCAGTGTTTTCCAAACAGGGAGCAATGGAACTTCTCAACAGTGCCCCTGGAGACGCCAGCTGTTTGGCAAGTAAGGACAGCTCCTCTCACCTACCAAAGCAGGCTGAACACCTTGCCTGCTGCTACTGCCTAGAAGCAAAGTGATTGATACTCTGTGGTTCTACCCTAGGCATTTTTAAAAAACTCATAACGTAACATTTTTTATGAGAACAAGCAGGAGAAAAATAATAGTCTGTATCAAGGTTAGTCAAAAAAGAATAAATCATATGACTAATTCAATAAGAATTCAGCACTGGCTAAGGAAAAGCACAGAACCATCACTACCAAAAGAGTTACAAACAACTGAAAATATGAGGCTAGAATGCATGCTAGATTTTGGCAGGAGTCTGACCTGCACTCCTGGCACCTGCTATCATCCGTCAGTGGTCTGCAGATCCTCATCAGTTCTTAAATAACTGAATGCAAGCCAAGGAATTTTAAAACCAGACTGGACTTCTTAGGTATAAACCAATACCTGTCTGTGTTGAGGACATAGGTTGCAAGAAATTAAAATACACTTAAGAGTGAAAAAATTCATTGAAACTGTTTTCACACTACATCTGTTAAGACTTAATTGTCAGTTAAGCAGGATGTTTCAGAACTGATTAAGTTCCACTGAATTATTAAAAAAAATACTGAAGTAATCTGTCAAAAAGTATTTGGAACCTGTGGGAGAACAAATCCCAAAGATATTTTCTGTGGTATGTTGACAGTATGTTATAAAAGTAGTTGAAACAGTCTGTAGTGTTCAAAAAAAATAAAAAAAAAATCTTTAAAGATAGGAAAAATATTCAGAGACCAAGAATGATTGTATGAGCTCTTGAAATGTGCCCATATGTATAAAAAAAGTGACTTCTCTGTTAAGTATTTCAAATATCACATTAGCATGTCACAAAACTGGAATACTTGACTAGAGCAGAAACTGTTGCAAGACTTCTGAAATTCTAAGGCAGATGATGTTTATACAACAAGCAGACTCCTGTTATTAATAACCAGATCTTTCCATTACTTGCACTACAAGCATTCTGTACGAGCACAATATACTTTCATTCGTTTCAGGGAATCTGTTTTCCATTCAGATGCCATTAAATAACCGATAACTTTCACACTTTAAATAACTAAATCCTTCAAGATGTGCATTGAGACCACTTGCCTCTTGCTCACAACTCTGCTGAAGCCTGATCGCTTTTATTATTGCTACTATTTTTGTGCTGAGTTTTGTACTGAGTTTTTATAAATTGCTTTCATTCATTGAGAAGCTGTAATTTATCTTCTCATTGAACTGTTTTTCTGAAAGGTAAATAGCTATTAATGTATTTTCAAATCATCTTGCCCAAGTTTTTACCTAAACAGTAAGCATTGCAGTCAATTGAGGTAAGAACTCTCAATCGACATCTCTCTTCAGCCAGTCATCAATGCCACAAAGGGAAAAGTAGGAATCAATCATAACAGAGACATGAGTTCAATGCAACCTTACTGTTGTCTCACACAGACATACCTGCAAACATACAAATGTAATTAATACAATGCCAGTATAAATTTAAGGGGCAAAAATATATTTTCCTATTTAACTGTACAAGGAATGTATCTCCGGTACCTTCAACATGGTTGAAGGTAGGAAAATAGAACTGAAGGGAAAAAAACCCCATATTTTCCCTCTGAAATTATATGCTAAAACATGTTCCTTTTTAAGTGATTTTGCTCCATGGTTCCCTTTTATCCTGCTCTCCCATCTGACCATGCACACTTCCTTGCTGCTGCAGCCATAGGGCTACAGTGCTGGAAGCCAGCACTCACCAAATGCCTCTGCTCTCAGCACTGCTCCCCTTCAGCTGTTTTCTGGACTCTCAATCAAATACACTTTTCTGAAATATGGGAGCAAACAAATAAGTTGGTACAGATGCCAATGGTTAATACACCAAAAAAGAAGCCTGGCCAGTAGAGCAGATTTGAATGCTGCAGGAGGGAACACTGCATTTCTCCTCAAGAACACCATCTTTGATTCTGTTGTGTAGTGCCTTCTGGTGCAACTATCATGAAAGTGGATTAGTGTTTATTTTGAGTTCACAACAAAACATATAGGCATAATAGCCACAAATACACATTATCAAGATCATAGGAATTTCTGCCATATTTCTAAACAAATAACTATTTATCATGAAATTAGTTTTTAGATAAACATACAGCCTATGTATATTAGTTATCAGAATTAACATCTAATTGATGAGGACAAAAGAAAAAGCAAAATACTCCCTTATTTAGTTTAATTAATTACCAACAACTGGCTGAGGCACAACATTAGATCTAAAACAATTTAGTATTTTATGCACAACACCTATTTTAATATTCTACTTGGGCACTTAAGGGAAAGTGAAAGTAAGTTACTTTGAAGACTTTGACTGGGTGGTGGTAGGATTTCCTAAAGCTTTTTGAGTGATGAAGAACCCACAGTGTGGGAGACATTTTCAGCAATCAATGTTTATCTTTGCTTTTTTGTTCAGTTCCTTAATAGGAAGAGTATTTTCCTTTACTCACAACTCCACTTTAAGCAATGATGAATATGAAGCTTTGGCTAGAAATGGCCGATTTTGTTTCATTTTCTAAAGTTCGAAAGAGATTAATCTAATGACCTTAAACCATCACGTTTTTTCTTTGCATTTATCTTCACTTTAGCTTCCATCTACCACTGGGCAAGGGGTCATCTTTGTCATGTGTACTCAGCTTGCAGAGTTCTTTACTGTGTTTGGGGGATTTGAGCAACAATGACATATCTGTACTAAAAAACCACTAAATGTAGAGATAGAAAACAAATTTTTGTTAACACATTAGAAATTGGAGAAAATTGAATTCAGCTCCCAGCTGTTTCAATGGCTCCCCATGCAACACTTCGATCCCCACTTCCCATATAAAGCTTCTCCATTTATACAAGCTTCAATCTTATTCTTTGACTCTGAACCCCAGATTTTAGATCTGACACTGATGCGTGACTCACATCAGTCTCATTAGCTATCGCCTATGAAATTCAGGTCAAAATGAAGACACTGAAGTACAGGCATCTGAACCCCTGCCAAAGGCAAAAAACTCAAGACCCAAAAATAAAAAGACTGACTCAGCTCATTCCAAAGTGCTCATCTACTGCCTGGTCCCTCTTGGCCCTCCTAACACCACTGACTGCACCAGCACTGACCTCAACTAAGGACAATGGAGAACTCAATTTTTCAGGTACCACAGCCTTGCACTGTGTCCTTTCCTCAGATTCCCTCACAGCCATGACCACGCTGATGCTGTGACAGGAAGCCACACATCATATCAAGGCTGCAAACACAAAACAACTTTGCACCAACTGTGCCCCCACAGAAAGCTTAACCAACTTGAACAACTTCTCCAAGGGAACTTAGAACACACTTATCCTCACTGACAGACAGGACTTTGCCATGGAAATACTGCCTCTGGTACCCTGGTACTGTGGAACACAGGAAGATCATCTCTTTTACTGCAGCTGAATGAATGAAGATGCTACAACACATTAAATCTGGACTGAGCAGAGAAAGAAGGATCAAGATCTTTATTTAGCAAGTGTCAATTGTTATCAGACAAGGTAACCTGAAGGTTTGTCTTCTGCCTGGAAGAGGAATAATCTTCTCCAGAAAAAAATGAACATAAGCACAGTTCAGATTCAATGCATTGCAACATCTTCATTTCCTGAAGGACTCTTACAGTCCTTTTCAAAGACCAATACATATTTTCTTGTATGTTCTGCAACAGCACATCAACGGTGGTATTTCCATGGAGCTCTAACACAGCATTAGTTGTCTAATCTGGAATATGAGCCTAAGTATGCACAACTGTCTAAGATACAAATTTTACATGAAGGGTCTCTCGAAAATGCTCCGGCACTGCAGTGAAAATTCAGTGTAAATCAGCAGAATTTTATCCTCCCCGTACCTGTGATGTTAAATGCCAGAATTCGGATGCAACGCAGCAAGTTTATATTATTTGTATTAGATATTACTAGACATTGTGAAGTATTTTTACATCACAGTAAGAACAGTAACAGGGAACACGTTTTCACTAAACTATTGTTGCGTCAGGTATGAATGCATCGGGTACATGAACATCCCACAGATTACCCAGAAGAATTTGGCTTGTTTTGCAATGGTTTGCCACACATCCCTGAGGTAACAGTTTTAACACAAGATTACATGGCATATAGCCATGAATCCAAAATCCCCAATGGTGCATTCAGAATGCACTGAACTAACTGGTAGAAAAAATGCTGCCATATTAGTTTTGCACTGGCACAAATGCTGCACCACACTACCACACCTCATTTACTGTTTGTCACTGTTTATAAAGAGGTGGCTGCTTCCTTTCATAAAATAACTAACAGTAATAGAACAAGGCACATGTTTACAGAGTAACTTGATGTTAGAAGCACTGCCTCTAAAAGCAAGCAAATTTTTTTTGGACGGTGTCTTTATTTTTTTATAGAGCTCTTTGCTTTGTCAATATGCATAACAAAAAGTCTGTCAGGAGACTTTGCATTTGTTATCAGCTCATCCTCCTCACATGGCAGTACTGTAAATATTTTTCTTCATTTTCACCCTCCCAGTAAATAACTTTGAAGGTGTGATTTAATTAACAGGAATGCAAACATTTCACAACTTTTGCCTATTTTAAAGAAAATGAGCAATAGAGAAACCCATGCACCAGGAAATAAATGACCAGAGGTAGTGAGCTAAGGTCTACCAGGCAGGGTTCAAGATCACTTATGCTGGATGACAGCTGATATATTTGCTGTACAATTCATCCATTTTCTTATCTGGTAAAGTGTTCCACAATAAATTATAATTTATTGACTCTTTTGCAACCTTTTCAAAGGCCACACCTAAGATTTTTGCTTCAGCAATAAATTCCACCCAACTGTGTACAGGAATTCACTTGACAATCTGCACATAGCTGAAATATTTTGGTATTTTTTAATGCTAGCACCAACAATTCTTCTGGTTTACACAACACCACATTTACTTTCTACTAAATTTGACTATATTTAAAAAATAAAAGGAAATTTCAAAGTAATTCTCCAGTGACAACCACCCATGAGCAAAAAAACCTCAGGCTGGCTGGCCAGCCAATGTCTCCTATTCTCAATTCAGATGTGTTTTTCATCCCTCCTGTTGCTTGCCTTTTTCCCTTGTGGGAGTGTTTATCTCTGAAGAGGGACAGATCAACCTCAGCAGTATTTAATGATGTACATAACTAAACTGCTCATGAGGCTGGCCATATGTTTCTGCATATTGTCTGTAAAAAGTACAGCAGAAACAAAACTTTAGAACGGCCCTATGTCTTCCATATTACCATAAACAGCTTTCAATTGGAAAACTCCTAGCAAATATTTATGAAGATGAATGGTTACTGCCAGGGTGCTTCAGATTTTGCTGGAAGGTTTGGATTTTTTTACTTATTAGCAATTAATAAAAAATAGGTAGAGAATAACCAAATCATTAAAGCTTGAAGTTCAGCGTTGTAAGACTCACCATATGCATGCGGGATCACATGTTAAAATTGCATCTAAGTATGCAGTAAGTGAAGAGCTTTCTAGGATAAGTGTTGTCATACCTTTCTCCTTTCTAAAGGCACTGTTCAGGGGGAAAGAGAATTACTTTATTATATAAGCAGAAAGCTTCCAAAATAACTGCTGCTTTGCGATTAAGTTCACTATCTTGACCTACTCTGAATATATCATGACAGACACTTGAAACAGGTCTGTTTATTTTCCTCATATGAAATTCTTTGAAACACAATTAATAAAACCACTTCCTTTAAAATACTTCAAGTGCCATATTTCTCTGCTATCAAAGTCTGTGTCTGTTTGCAGTCACATAAAAATGTAAATTTCCAAGCAAGAGAAATCAAGAGAATTGCTTTCCACTGTGTTTATGCTACTGGCCAAAAACCCATACCAAGGGCAGTTAAAAAAATATTTAGGAACATTAGATTCAAGCGTCAACATTTTTCTATCAAGCATCTATGATGACTGCTGCAAGCCTGACCTCAATTTGAAATGCTAAATATGCATTAGAGCAAAGGTTTTTTTCTTGTCATTATTTATTCGCTTCTGTTTAGTGCTATTTCCTACTCATATTAGCAAAGCAACTGAAATTAACTTGGCTGCATTACAAATAAATATCACCCCATACCACTTCATTAAAAATCTGCATGTGTACTGTTATACTTGGAGTAACCAATTAATATGGATGAATGGCTAGTACTGAAAAACATTTATCTCTCTAACCTTGTCTTCAGACACAACTGTCTGAAAACCACACCTTAAAAAGTAACATTTTCTGTACACACTGTCTTTCAGGCTGGAAAACTCAAAATAAGTTCCCTTTCATGTTTTTAACTTAATGATTTAAGTTTTGAGGGGGAACGAAGTCTAACACCCATACAATTAAAACACAGCATTTTTAAAAATCTCCATGACTCTCAAGGTCATAAAGTTCTTCTAAGGATTTATATTCAGCTTTGTGTAATATTAGAAGCTTTGTGTCAGCAGTGAATTCATGTATCCTTATCACCTACAGATTTTTGGCAGATACTGGAAAACTTCTTTTATTACCAATAATTCTATCTAATAATAATTGTCCTATTTGACTACTTGCAGCTCTTTTAAACTGCTTTCTGCCCTAGATTTTCGACAGGCTTCAATCAAAGTGCTTTCTGGTCTCTTTCTTTCTCCCTGTCTCTCAAACCCTCTCACAGGGCCTTGAATTCCTTTCAGGATTTCCAGTTCAATACTACCAAGTCACTAGAGCATTTGCTGGGAGGGGGGCAGAGCATCCCAGGCTTTGAATGGCTTTTGCTGGACAACATGTTCTCCTGGTCAGCATGTGCAGATTGCAGCAAACAACTACTAAAGCTGGGATTTCTCCCTCTTTCCCTCAGCAGGTGAACTAACAGAGTATTTGTCCTCTAAGTGACAATCCTCTCTGGAAACTGGAAAACTTAACTTTTCAAAAGAAAAAAAAATTGGGAAAACTATAAAACCCAATTTTTTGAGGAAAAAAAGCATATATCATTAAAAACATAATGGTATAATGGAAATAACAGAAGAAGATACAAAGATGAAAGAACCTTAAGGAATGGGAGAGAATTAATGAAACCAGAAAATCTGCAGAAAAGGAAAACAACCCATGCACTTTTTATTTGTGTGTTGTTCCTATCTTCTCCTCAGAAAGTACACTTTTAAAAGTTCTTCTTGAAAAGACACTTGTGATTTTGATTTGTTCTTAACTAGGTTATGTAAAAATCAAAGAAGATTTAAAACCAAAAATGTAGAACTGAACTCTGGGCTCTATTATTCTCATTTAACTCATTCCCATCACTGCCTCCTCTAAGAAAAAAGGTCACAGAATTACTTGCTGGTGAAGTGGATAGAAGATAACAGGACCAGGAATGGTATGAACACTATTATAATACATTCATTCTATTTTCTGTGGCATGTAAGCAATTGAGGAACTACATACTGATCAGTCATGTAAATTATGCAGAGATGTCATCAGCAAGTCAGCAGATTTCTAAATCATCAGCCTCACTTCACTTGTGTAAAGGGTGGCGGTGTCTGTGAGAATCCATATGGGCAACATTGAAAAATTGGCTTCTGCTGATTTATGTAACATAAAGGATCTTATCCCAGTGATTTGCAAATGACATCTCTAAGGGGACCAGCAAGATTCTTCTCCTTCACAAATACAATGACAAGAAAACAACTTACGTTCAACTTGATCGAACATTACTGAGAACAAGAAATCTCTTGGTGTCATGTAATATTCTCCTTCATATTCCAACGATGCAAAATGCATGAAGCGGTGCTTTCGAAGACACAGCCTTTCATCCACATCTGCATGAATGACATCTTCCTTCTGAAAAAGAGAAAAAGTCCACTGCATTTGTAGACCAAAGATGTAATTAGAAAAAACCTTATACCCAATCTTAACCAACCTCAGTATTTTGTGGGTAGCCACAACAAAAAGCTACCAGCAGTAAAAGCTTTTATGGCACAGTCTTAAAGAATGACATGCTTACATGATAGTCAAAGTACTTTTTGGCTTCACTGAGAGCACGTGAACCAAATTAATGGCTCAATGTCACCTAAGGCTGATCCTGCTTTCCACTCCCCTGCTCTCAGCCATGTCTCCTGCACCTCCTTGTTTGCCAGCTGTGCTACTTGGGCTCTTGCTGAGCCAAATACAGCTTGAAAACTCAACAAAAACCTAAACCCACCAAACAGTAAATAGATTTTGCCAGGTTAGTGGCTGGCTCAGCAAAGGCTGAAATGTGCTGAGTATCCATGCAAATGAGCTATTCCTGAAGTTAAGTTTTGAACTACGAAGCAACTCCTAAGATGGGAGAATAATGATATTCTAGTTTAAATATAGGCCTGTCTTTCAGAGAAGTCAAAAAATGGGAAAAGCAATGAAAACACCAACAAAAGAGTCAGAGATTATACCACCAAAACCAAAGATTCAACTAGTCAAGCAAACAAAAAATCTCCAACTAGACCTGCTCCTCATTAATATTGAGACACTCAGGATGAAAACCACAAGAGTTGGCAATACTCTGATGAGTAGCACCAGCACTTACTGGCAGCAAAAGAGGACATGGACCCAGTGAAACAGAGGTATTTATACTTCAGGATTTCAGAGATGGTAAGTGATAACAGGAAAATGAGAAACTCTAAGATTCAGAACACACACGGTGTGTATTTGAACATTAATCATGAACAATTACTGTCACATATTATATATTATTGTATTTCCAAACAGAAGGCTTCAACTTGCCATTTAATCCCATGCCTTGCAGCTCTGTGTTAGCATTAAGGACTTGTTAAAGTATTTCACTGAATGACAGGCAACAAGCACCTGTTACAGTCAATCTGAGTTTTCCCTTGTAGCATGTTTGCCTCAAACCTCAGGTTTCAATGCAGGGTGGGATCCCTTCAACCAACAACAAGAAAAAACCAATACTCATAATAATTTAGATTTAAAACAGTCATATTCTGATATGTAAGGAAAATATGGGCTAACTCTAAGTATCTGAAGCCAAGACTTGCTTTGGTTTAGAGAGAACTGCTTTAAGCTTTTTACAGTATAGAGCTCTATCATGGCCTACAATCCAAGCGCACTGCTGCTGTTCAGACCTGCATGTTCTGGAAAATACTGCTTAAAAACAAATCAAATGTAGCAACAAATGTAGCTTTATTCTTTTTAAAACTTTAGGGGACAAGTGACTCCATAATTGCTTAGTTAACAAGACTCAACAAATCTCAAATGAGTATTTCACGGTTGCTGGGTATTAACATGCTGCATTCTTATTAAAATCACATCCTTCTCACAGTAACGAAAGCAATTTTTCCCCAATGGCAAATTTTTAAAAAAAGTTCAAAATGGTTTCACAGTTGTCCTTTAACCAAAATTATGTAATGAAAAGCAATCTTTCTGCATAAATACAAAAAAAATACTTTAGACAAGAAGTAAAAAGCAAATTCTAATGTTCAAACCAACTGGATTTTCAAGTTTCATAAGTCTTGCAGTATTTATCTGAATTCTGTCTAAAGCTAAATTTGTTACTGATAACAGAACACTGAATTTCAGAAGTCAACAATTTTAACTGAAATCCATAGGTACCAGTTTTGGTCACCACCATATAAGAAAGGTATTAAGCTGTTAAGAGAGTGTCCAAAGGAGGGCAACAAAGATGGAGAAGGGCCTTGAGGAAAAGTCGTAGGTGGAGAGGCTTAGGTCCCTTGGTCTGTTCAGCCTGGAGAAGAGAAGACTGAGGGGAAATCTCATTGCAGTCTGCAGCTTCTTTGTGAGGGGAAGAGGAGGGGCAGGCACTGATCTCTTCTCTGTGGTGACCAGCGACAGGACCTGAGGGAATGGCCTGAAGCTGTGTCAGGGGAGGTTCAGGTTGGGTATTAGGAGAAGGTTCCTCACCCAGAGGGTGGTTGGGCACTGGAAGAGGCTCCCCAGGGAAGAGGTCACAGCACCAGCCTGGCAGAGTTCCAGGATCATTTGGACAGTGTGCTCAGGCCCATGGTGTGACTCTTGGGGTGTTCTGTGGAGTGCTAGGACTTGGACTTGAAGATCCTAATGGATCCCTTCAAACTCAGCTTGTTCTGTGATTCTGTGTTCACATGTTCACATATTAACTCTGAAGGGTGCCTTGTATTTGGAAAGGAACCTATTCCCATCAGAATTACAATAATGTGATTGTGGACTCATCAAACCCTTTTCTTTTTGTGAAACTGGCATTCCTGATTTGTAAAACAGCCGTGGCTAACTTCTTATGAACATCAGCTTCAAAACTAGCACAAATGAGAACGAAACAGGACGGAATAAATCAGCTGTGCCATCTCCTACTTTTTTTTCTAAGCTTTTGCAAAATTCCTGACATCCTGTCACTATTAAGGAAATTTGTCATCTGCAAAGAACACCCTTCAGGACATGAGCATGAGCTCAGCTAGAGCAGCTACCACCTCATTTAAAAGCTCATTCACCATTAATTTCTTCACCAATACATATCTCTCCAAGTCTTCAATAAGCAGGGATGCCAGACCCACCAAAGACAGCTGGTAAAGGATAGAAATACATGGGAAGAAGTAGGAAGCTCCTGTTTTTTGAAAAAAAAAAAAAAACAACCAAAAAGCCAACTTATAAGCATAACTCCTATTTGTTCTTAGAAGAGATAAATGTTTGAATAACTATTCTAATCATTATTCCAAGTGCCTAACCAAAGATTAAATAAAAATTATGTTTTGAAGAAAAGGCTGATTCAATCACTTAAAATTAAGATTGATCTTCTTTTGAAGTACTGATCTAATGAGTGCAGAGGGAAGCAAGCTCTTTCTTCACAATTCAGTATCCTTCCCACTTCAATTAAATCCTGACTAATTTCTAAGTAGTTTTTCCTGAGTCATCCAATGAGTCCTTCAGATAAAAAAGATTTGACACTCTTGACATTTTAAAAAATACTGTGAAAGCTCATTTTGCTCATAAAAATGCATGTATTGGACAAAAAGCAGAGTTTTACCACAAAATGAGTTTCAAGTAAAGACAGGTATACTGTAAAAAATAATTATGTAAGAAATAATTATGTATTTAAGGCTGAACCTCAGATATTAAGGTATCTGTAATCTAACACCTAAGCAGTTTCCAACAGTGCAAGCTCAAGGCAAGCTGGATACAAAAATTTAAATTTCTGAGGCACAATGGGTGAGAAGAATCTATTACTACTACTACAAGATTCTTGTAAGCATAGTTTAAAATAACTCTGGGGTTGACTTGGGCTTTTTTCTGCCTCTAACAGTGCCATACAGGAGAAATCCAACCACAAAGAGCTCCGTGGCTTTAGCGGTAGGGCTTGGGCTGAAATTCCACGCTCAGCTTGTTGTTCTGTGTGTGGGTCCAGCTGGGCCTTCAAACACTGGGTGTTCCCATGTGCTCCACAGTAGCCCCACAACCAAGATAATTGAGAATGAAATTTTAGCTTTAACTTGGAATTTATATGCCTCTGTGGTCTTATGTCAAGCCTCCAGTGCCAATTTCAGAATGTGCATGATAAAGCTATGATAGCTGATGGTAAATTAGAATTGAATGACATGAAAAGGGCTCCAGGAGGATGCTGTGCAGGTGACATGGCAATGGATCAGTAGCTGACCAGCCACTGGCATCTACAAGCATTACCAAAGACTGTGGTTTCCTTCCCAGCTTCCTGCACAGAGAAATGCCTAAGAACAACAACATTACTTCAAACAATTAATTTTCATGTTGACATAATTAATCTATTTATCAGTCAGTCTCCTAAACTTAAGATGCTATTAAAGAATTCATGGTGTTCATGGCGTTCACTCTTTGGCTTGTGGTTTTGTGATTTGTTTTTGTTTTTTATTTTTTTAAAATAAATTAAATATCAATGAAGGGTTACATAAATAAAACTTTGATAACCCTTACCTGTGTTTTTAGTGACACTGCTGATCACTGTGATATGATTTTTGGTAACACTAATTCTGTATCTATTAAAAATCTAAGTCATTCTTAAGTACAAACTCAAATACATGCTGCTGATTATTCAAGAGAAAATATTTTAAAATATCATATGCACTTATCTCCCCCTTCAATTTAAAATTATGCCTTCCCCTCTAATTAATTTTACTTTTTGTCCCTTTGCACAGCATTTGGTGTTTTAATGCACCTGTGCCTTTCAAGTTTTCTATCTTAATATTTTCTGCTTATAAGATAGAATACACTTTCCAGTTAATTTTTTCCAATATAATTTTTTTTTCTTTACTCCTTTCCATACAATCTACTTATTTTGTCTCTTTGTATCCTTTCATTGTCTTTCTTTCTTCTATTACCTACATAGCTTCCTTTCTTTTTCCTTCGGAAAAAAATGAAATTAAGATGCCATTTTTTCTCCCTCATCTGAAAAGAGGACCAATATTTTTTTCTTCCTCTAATCTGAAAGAATTAACTTGTTACACTCATTTTACCTGCTACAAGAATAACTAAACCAATGTGGGCACGTAATTAACATCCAGTTGGAGCCAGCCGGATCTCTGGGAGCCTCAGGTTTGGAGCCATTAATTCACACCAGATCTACAGAAGGATTTAGCAACTCTGTATCAAATTTCTGTAGGACCGATGAAAACGTTGCAGTTAACTAGTGTCATTATTGTATCTCCATTTCAATCCAATCCATTCTGCAATGACTAAAATAACAAAAAATGTAACTCGACTTCCAACTCTGCTGCACATGTTAACATACCCAACACGCATGCTGAATGCACAGAGGAATAATGCTCAGAGCTGAATGTTTCAGTTTCATATGATGCAATAATTGACAGATGAAAAAGAGTTTTGACAAGAAATCCATTTGACAGAAATATGTGACTTACAAAAAGCTCAAAATCATAATATTTAAGAAAGCTTGTAAAAGTATGTGCAAAAGTAGTTGGTACTTTTACTATAAAGGAAGCGAGCCATGTCTTGATCAAATGCACCAGTTACCAAAACCAACACCAAGTTAAAGAAATAAGATCAGAACCAAAATGTTCTGATGATGTGAATTGATCTGTATTGCTCTTTTAAACATTATGTTTTCTGAGCTTGCAAATCAAACTTAGCTTGGACACGAAGTAAACGTGTGGGGAGGGCTCAGGAGGAAAGCACAGAACTCATACAGAGAATATATTTCTCTGGAAATCAATTCCAAATTCCAAGTATTTGAGTGACTGAAACTGAACAAGCAACTACCTTTCTAAAAGCTCTAACAGTCATGAAATCCCTAAATATGAAAAGGGCAAGAGATTAAAAATATCTTCTCAGGAGCCACTTCTGAGACAGAGAACAGACTGCTAAAGTAAGGACAAGCAAAGAATGAGAATGCAAAAGTCTAATGTCTGGCTGCTCTTAATGGCTGTATATAAACACTTGAAAATTAGAAGAAGCCCTTTCTTTGCACTAACAGGTGCCACTCCCCTCCTTTCTTTCAAATAGCTGCTCAGTCAGTTCTGCTGTGCTGGTACTAATTAGTGACGGTTATGTTTGAAGCAGCAGCTGAGGAGTTTATTTGCATCTAAACCCCTGCCATTTCTGGTTTTAATTTTTCTCTCCCTCCCCTTGTATTTCACTGAGTTCAGACTAAATTGTGCACACAGAGCAACTGTTATGAGCACCCATATCAAATGGAGAATTAACTCAAACATGAGGATAATAGAGAAAACAGTCTCAGTTTATGAGGGTTTTTAATTTCAGCATTTAATTCTAGAATTTCTACCTTACCAGAGCTCATTTTTAAACATAAGCTTAAAACAAAGTAGGAAACTAGCACATTTCCCCTAACAGAATATAAGAAAGGCAGATAAGGTACCCAAGCTCTAACAAGCTGGGGAACCAGTTAATTAATTTAACAAACCATACATTTTCACCTCTACTTGCAAGTTATCACACCAGCCTCCTTACACATTCCCCTACTGAGGCTGACACACCTCTCACACACACTGGGGCAGAAGTACTAAATACATACAGAGTGGCAGGGGGACCACACTGATGCCTCAAAGACAACACATCCAGAAACGTGTCCATACAACTCTCTGGGAGAGCTCATTACATTGTATTTGACAGTCAGTAGACTTGGGTGAAAAATGTGTCACATCTTCTCACTGATCTTTCTCAGTCAATCACTTCACATTAAAGAGCAGTTAAAATGTGAAGACACAAATACATTTATCTTTAAAAGTAAGAGGAGTTAGGTATTTTTGAAATAAAATGTGTGGATGTGTTAACAATACACACTGTGTACTGTTTGAAAGATACTATGTGTGGTGCTTTATTGTGTGCCTTTAAAATCATAAAATCATAGAACAGATTGAGTGGGAAGGGACTTTATAATCATCTAGTTCCAATCCTCAGCCATGGGCAGAAACACCTCCCACCAGACCAGGTTGCTCTAAGCCTCATCCAGCCCACCCATGAACATTTCCAGGGAAGGAGCATCCACAGCTTCTCTGGACAACCTGTGCTGCCGCTTCACCACCCTCACAGCAAAGAATTGCCTCTTAATATCTAATCTAAATCTGCGCTCTCTCATCTTAGAACCATCACCCCTTGTCACATGTCCTTGTAAAAAGTCCCTCTCCAGCTGCTTCACAGGAGGAGTGCTCCAGCACTTCGACCATCTTTGTATCCCTCCATTGGAGTGACTCCAGCAGGTCCATGTCCTTCTTACATTGGAGGCCCTAGAGATGGATGCAACTCTTCACATGGAGTCTCATGAGAGTGAAGGGGCAGAAATCCTTGACCTGATGATCAAGCTTGTTTTGAAATGCCATAATATCTTTATTTTATCTCCTCCTTCTCAATTCAAATGATGTATGGAGTGTCTCTCCGCACACCTTCTCAGAAGGAGCTGGGAAAGCCTCTAAGCCATCTGATTTTGCTTACCCTGAGCTTGCAGATCTTTGGGATTTTCAAGCTGATAGGACTTTACCTCTTAAGTGCACTTTTGCTGCAGAAGGAAACCATATGCCCTTTCAAATAACTGCCTCCTTTGACTGGGTAACTCAGACAGAGGCTGTACTTCATCTGTTCTGAACTACATCAAGAGATAATCCATTTATTACATGAGATTCAGTTTTAACTGCACACCCTTGAGAATGGGACTATATATGCCTGAGTCTGAGAAGTGCAACTTCAAACTGTTGGAAGTTTTGCAGTCCAACTCATGCCAGCTGCATGGTGCCATATATTTACCCGATGATTTACAGCTTTAAAAGGTTTTTACTGTCATAGTGCTTGGTCCTGCAACTGCACAGACAGGGAAAAAACGTTAACTGCTTTAATAGTAGGTGGTTGAATGCTAGACAACTTTTGTTCTGAACATGACAAATTCTGGACTCAGTGCCCATATGGAAGAATTTAAAGGAGTAAATATTTAATGCTGGATGTAGGGACCTAGGTAGAAGAACCTAAGGGAAGGCATGTTTAAAACCTAGACTGGGAGAAGATAACAAAAAGAGAAGGCAACTTTCCAATAGGTAAACAAAACAGTACAGACGAAACTCTGAGAATAAAGGAGCTAGATTTGATGCAGCAGACAGTCAAGTTACACAGTAAAAAGCAAAGTGGTTACATTTTCAAGTGGGTTTTTTTTTTGTAATTAAACAAACGTATTGCATTAGCATGTAATGGTTGTGAATATTTAAATATATCCACATTCATGTATGAATAAAAGGGACTAGAAACAAGATGGCTATTCTAATCTGTGTAATGGCTGAGCAAGAAGTGGTAAATACAATGGAATGGGAACTAAGATAGTAGGAAGTTTAGAGATAATTTGAGATAAAAAAAGAACAGAAATACACCAGAATTTGTCTCACAAGCTTTTTAAAACTCCAGACTGCCTCTGTCAATGGTTACATACACTTTCAAGAGTTCTGTATGCCCTAGGTTTGCAACAATGTGCCAAAAATATTCCCTCAAAGTCTCTCCACCACCATGATATTTTACACACAAAGTATGTGCTTCAAGGGAAACACGGTGAAAGAAACTGCCTCTCTCTCATCAGAGAACACTGTCACTTGAGTGTTTTTGAAACACATTTCAGAATATCCATCTTTTTTTTAAAAGTAGTTTAAGCACTACTCTTAACATGTTTGCACATCCAAAATGTTTTAAACAGTGGCTGATAGCACAGTGCCTCCAACAAGAGTAGATATAGAAGAGCCTTGGATTGCTGTATCACTCCCTAAAACACGTTGTGTGCCACTATAATCACACAAATACCTTTAATTTTTAACCTAGGTACTTCGTACTTGCTCTGCCAGGGACTTTTCACCATGACACTGAGACAGCATTACCAGAAATACACCCGGTGCTGCAGTTGCCAACCAGGCTACCATGGTGCTGATCAAAACCAACCCTGCAGCAGCAGAACCTATGGATTTAAAACCACTTCTCTACCAAAGACAAGCTCCCCCCAAGTGGAAATACCCTGTGACTTCATCTTCCTGGACTAAGAGCTATGTTTCTGTATAGAAGAGTAAACAACTCAAACCAAACCAAACAGAAGATGTACATAAGGCCTAAAAACACTTATACGACACTATCGAAGAATGAAAAAAAAATTAGAATCTTAAATATCCAACTATAATACATGCTATCTGCCATCAGTTTCTGTAAATGAGTGCTTCTATTTAGCCAATCTGCAAAGACTTTAAAAGAAACTTATAGCTATTATGAATTTATCAAAATTTCAGTGTTTCCCTTTTGGAAGAGTCTGAAAACTCAGTTTAAAAATGTCATGATTCTTGGAAGAAAGTTCTGCTGGCTCAACTGAGACAGAAACCTTTAGTTTATTCTTCATGTAAAGCATGAGCTACAGGGTTGTGCTTTAAGGCTCTTGTTTTAATCCACACGTGTATTTAACAGTGTTACAAGTCACTGTACATTATACCATTAAGCAAGCCAGTTGTACACACTCTTAGGATGGCTTACTACAGAAAAACCACATAAAACTCAGTAAATACTGGTAAAGGAATTACAAGTTTTACAGTTCGTGGTTTTTTTTTTAATAAAAAACAAGTAAAAAACACCCAGCCCTCCAGTAAAATTAAAACACAACAGAAGAGGCCATTGTAATGACACAAGCATTTTTTATAAATATTCTGAAATTTAGGAAAAAAAAATCACTGTCAAAAATGAAGAAGATCCCAAATAGCAGGCAATACTCAAAACATACAAGTCTTGAAGAAAAAATATCTAAAAATCCTAGATGTGGCAGATTGCTGGAAAGACAGGAAAATTGTGTTCAGAAAGTGTCAGAATCCCCTTCTGCGATAATGTGAACATTACAGAGCTAACCACATTACTCCTTCCCCCAGAAGCTTGAAAACTCTCTGGAAGTGTGTGAAGGGAAAGTTAAGTTTTCTAAGCTTTTCTCCAGACCTTTTTAAAAAAAAAATCTTTCAAGATAAAGACACACACAAATTCAAGGGGAAAAAACCCCGAAACAAAAGAAGGACAGATCTATACACTCCAGGTTCTTCTGCATAAAGAACAAAATGGAAAACAAAAGGAATCCCTACCTGAAAGTCACAATATACTTTTTACTCTTGAAGAATTCTATCAGATTTTACCCCCATGATTAGCTATGCTATACCAAGACATTTTCTCAGTTCTCAGAGAGTCTGGTACTTAAAAAGGTGCTGTAACTGAAGGGGAGTTAACTGATTAGGTTGCCATAGAAAAGACTACCACCACCAAACCTCCTAAAGCATTCAACAGCAGCTGGGAAGTGTGAAATTCCTCAGTTTATTTCAGTGAACTAACACTGTTAGATAAAACTTCCAGAGTAGCAAATTAATCAGAGAATAACAACTTGTAAAGAAAAGAAAATAGAATATCTTTAAAGCTTTTCTTTCTGTCTTTTTTCCTCCTTTATTTATTAAACATTTAGTCACACAAGTGAAAAATGGTTAACAAGTTAAGCTCTTTAGAAGAGTGGTCAGAGCTATGCTCAGAGGATTTAGCAGGTCCCAGGAGGTACCAAAACAAATATCCATATGTCCTGTAAGATTAATACAACAATAACAACAAAGTCATTGCAACCACAAGAAATGTTTATACTGTAATTAAGTTGTAAAATTATATTTATTTCTCCATAAAGCTGCTGACTTCCCTTCTAAACAAATGATTTGTTTTCTGTAGGAGTCACTGACCTTGTGACAATGTCATGTGTAAAACCTGAATGTCTTAAAATTCACTATATTTTCCAATGGCTTAGGCATATTTTTCATAGACTTGCTTATTTTTTTAAACTTTCTACCTATGCAGAATTTTTCTTCTACAGCATTTCCACTTGATACAGAAATTACATATGGAAAGTCTGGATGAAAAGAGACAGCTAAAGCAATTCCACTGCACCACTTTTTCAGAAAAACAGAACCCACAGTGAAAGCTTTATCTAAAACAAGTAATAAAATAATAAAATAATTAATTTACTAATGAAATATTTTCACCAACATTAGTTTGTAAAAAATTCACAATAAATTCAAAATATTTGAAAAAATAACTCTGAAATTTAGAATTTCCCCCATTCAAAAGAACATATTTACTTTGATCTAAGTATACATAATTTAATCAAAAAATTTGTGTAATAGTTGAAGTTTTCAATAGATTGCAAAATGCATAACACACAAAACTGGCAAGGATAATCTTCAAAATTCTAGCACATTGCTGTGTAGATCAGAATATTTAAAATCAGCTTTTGACAGCCCCTAATATAATATCCACAGAGAGCTCAACAGATGAGATATAGTTAAGGGCACCAGCAGAGGGTAACAGAAGTTTGAATTCATTAAATAAATGAAATTTACACATTATATTTGCAAAGAGGTCTTACTACGTTTAAACTGGACATCAAGGAGATGATTGTTCAGAATACTTGATTTACATCAGAGAAATTCAAAAGGTCACTTTTCCATTTAGAATTATCAAGAGTTATCCTAAAAGTCAAATTCAGCATCAGACTCTGTGAATAGACTAACACTGACAAATATTTATTTTAATTGGAGCTATTAGAGAGTGTAAAACCAGTGTATTCCTGATAACAGCAGAGTTGTATTGACCCTTCATTTTTTACCAGTGTTTATAAATTCCATTCTCTAATTTTGTACTTTTCTTCTATAATGAAAGTTCAAGTATGTTTTTTCAATCCTCCCTTCAAAGTCCATCACTGCTGCACCCTCAGTGAGACTGCAAGGTCACAACTAGCACCAAAATTTTCTTCTCTGCAGCATCTGAATCTAGGAAAACCCCATATCTAGTGGGTCATCCACTTCTCTGTGCTACATTCCTCTGTACCAGAGATAAAGTTGTTTTCAGCCATCCTGGCTGCACCTTAAACAGCTTTTGCAGAGGTTGTAGTACCATTTAAACAGGTCAGCAAGCATGTGCTGATTTTCTTTTTCAAGACCTCCGTATCAGTTAGCAGTGTTGCTTCATTTATCAAATCTGCCATACTCTTGGAAGCAGACTGTGCTATAGCACAAACCTTACATTTCTTTGGGAGGTCCAAAACTCTATCTGATGTAATTCTCTCTTCTCTTCTTCAAAATTTTTAAGATTATCTCAAACTTCTCTCGTGAAATAGTTTTGACTGTGACATTTAATTCAAGAAGGATGACATTATGTAAAACCCAGACTGAGCCAAATAAATGCTTTGTTCAAACTCTTTTTCTCTCGTCAAAAAATGACTTCTCAGACATCCTAAGACCTCAGCTATGTGCACATTTTTTCAAGAGAGACTGTCCATTTGTAAATGTTTACAACACTAACTAAAAGTAATGCATGTTAGTCTTCTCCTGCTCTGCTGGAGAAGGTTCACTAGCCACCAGAATAATTTAAGGTCTGAAAGCACAAATGGATGACTTGATTTCTAGCTGATACTAATCACCAAGCACAGACCACAGGTTCATTCTGGGGGCAACACTGAAGGCAGTGGAGAGATGAGCAAAAACCAGTTACAGGGTGGTTCTCACTGTGCTTAGGAAAAAACCTTGCTCATTTTGAAAGACATTGAAAGAGAAATGCATATTTTTTAGGTCTCCACTGCATCTAGGGCATGGGCTCTGTCAAGCTCAAACTCTGCTTGCCATCATGTCCAATGAGACACGCAGCCTTTGGGGAGCCCCTGCAGTGAAAAACGGGGCCCCAGGGCACCCCTTACTGCCAAGAGACATATTCATTTAAAGCAATTACACTGATACCCTGCTCCTAAGTGCAGAAAAAGTGCTTTAGCATCCCTTTGCCCAAGGCTCCACAGCCCTGACTTGGCAGTCAATTTTGTGACCTGTTAGCAGATCTATAGATTTCAAAAGCACTTCTATTCAGAAAAGCAAGTAAATGCACACATACACTGCTCATGTTCAGAACTGAACTCGTGCACGTGTCTAGTCCTATCTTGAAAGTATTTGGAAAACATTTAAGGTTGAATTAGGTCACAAATGATCTCAGAAGTCAGGAGGAATGACTGTGCTGGGTCAGACCAAAGGTCCACCTCATCCAACATGATTTCTCTTTCCTTATGGTGTGTGGCTGCAAGGTCAGAGCAACTCAGTGAGTTGGACATAGTACTAAAAATCCAACGGCAGCGTGTATGCATCAATTCAAGCATTGGGCAGAAGCAAATGCTTAGGAAGGAATAAAAATATTCTCTCAGTATTAATTTATTTTGAGCTCAGGGACATCCTGAGCTGGATGTGGTTTCTTTCTATGTATTTAACAACTCTTGGCTATGTAAGTGCCCTTGGCATTTACCCAACATCTCCTTGAGTCCACGCAAACTTCTAGCGCTTTAATGACTTTTGGCATGGAGTTTCACACATCTATTGCCTATTCTGAATAACTGCACAATGCATAATAGACCCTGGGAATATTAAGGTCATGTCAAATTGTATGCTAGTTTTGTGACTGAAGCAAACTTAAATATAATTGATTATTTCTCTCTCTAGTATAGATGTTTAGCACACTTCAGTCTCACAGTAGAAGTGAAAAAAATATCCTAAGTACAGTTTCCATATCAGTTCATAAACTGCATTAAATAATAAGATGATATCACCACAATCTTTTTCATTAATGACTTTTCCAGGGATATAAAACTTTACTTCTAGGAGCAAATGCTATTCTTTATTTCACTAACCAGCCCTTCAAAAATTCTTTTACAGGCCACCTCTTAAGTCTTTTCTTATCCATTTTAATAAACATTACTTAATAGCTCTGCACACTGCCAAAATCCATTATCTTAAGCTGTAAATTGATAGCTGGAAAAAAATGCTTTAACTTCAGGCTGAATATAAGCATTGTGCTTGCTATATATTTTGTTTTCTGCAAAACTGCAGCTGCACATTTCAAATTAAACTATACATGGTTTTACTCAAAACTGATCTAGTTTCTCACACTTCACTGATCTCATCAATCCAGCTAGAACAGTTTTATTATTGCCAAACTGTTTTTAAGGTAACATCTGAAGCTCTTCAGATCTAGGTCTAACAATTATGCATGTCACTCTTTAGATCCTGGAAACAATATGAACTGATGTTATCAAAAGTGGGTCAAAAGCAATATGGTTGAAAATCAGATTCTCTTTAATTAGTAAAGATAAACATTTTATAATACATCTTTGGGATATATTTTTTTTCCAGAATTCAAACACTAATTGGGAGGGGTGTTAATAACAGAATACATTTCTGGTGTCTAAACTGCAGAGATTTCACTGACTTCAGAAAGATCAGGTTCTTCAGTGAGGTGACTTTGATGATGGAAACAAAAAGGGAAGTAAAACTGAAAGTAACAGATATGTCAAGAAGCCATGATCTATGAGGGAAAACTAAAGAGAGATGCAGATATCAAGGCTGATACTCAATTTTGAAGTCCTTCAAGTTCTGCTTCTGAATACTGTCAGGAGCCACCTAAATTAATGAGAGGCTATTTTCCAACTTGCACTAAATTGCACTAAATTGCCACTCAGAGTTCACAGCAGAAGCAGTACTGCCACTCACACTGGTTTAATTTGCTGTCTACAAAGCTCCCAGGCTTCATAACTCCCCTTGGAAGCTCCTCCACTCCCTTGGTAATGTATATGTAATGTACATGGAATTTGGGTGCCTGCCTCAGAGGCAGTCTGTTGCAGCCTCATGACTATCTACCTAAAAAGTAAAATCATGACTGGTCTCTGTTGCATGCCTCCTCAGAAGTCCTGAGAGAGACATGGCCTCAGCACATTAAATCCAAAGTTTACAGAAGAACTGTCCTCACTGTTGCAACTATGTGACAACAGAGAAGAGGCAGCAGGGACTAAGTAACTCCAAAATTTTCAAAGCAGGTATCAAAATGGAAATGGCTTCCTGGAGAAGTTAGCAATTTACACCAAATTTGATAAATTGCTTTCTCAAACTTCAGTCCAGTGACCCACTGCATTTGGTTTAGATTCAAAGATGCAGACAGCTAATTTTCTCCACAGAACTGAAGTCCACAGAGTTCTCTGTCATTTAATCACATGCTGTCTTACTGCTCCTTCAGCAGCTAGCCAGACATTATAGCTAAGCATCCCCCTCAGCCAAGTGCTGAATCATGAAAAAGAGAGACTTTTATTACTTAAAATCATTTAATTACTTTAGCAAATTTTTCATCTTAAGTATAATTTTGCCACTTACACAAACTGTAAATGCCATGGAAGAACCAGGACTGACAAAACAGCAAATCTCTAAAATATTTCCAAACTTGTGGCAAACTCTGAATGTGCATCATTATCTTGACATGACACTGCAGAAGCACTAGATTGGCAGCCTTATATCCTAGCTGCAGGTCTCTGAAATTCAGAAAAGTGCTAGCAGAATGAACACATTATTATTCCTAATACACAACATGAAGAATCTGGGTGCTCCCCAATGTACTTTAAACTAGCCTTAGCAGACAAAAAAAGCATAATTCATAGATAAAAACCATGTGCCCTCCTCACTACAAGTTGTAGTAAGTCTGAAAACTATGATCATTCAAGTTGCAAACCTTTGAGAGGGGTGGAAAGGGAAACAGCTTTATCTGCCTGCCTTCAAATTTAAAAGCCTCAATCAAAAATTTATCTCATTTGTCATTTCCATTAATTCTTTTTATGAAGTCTATAGAATTTATGTATATTTTGTATTCCAACAGACTTTCTGAAATAATAATATACTCCAGATCCTTACCACTTTTATATGCAGTTCTATTTCCTCATATTTAAGATTACTTCCAATTTTCAGTCTTGGACAAAGAGAAGGATATATATCTGTTTTCCTAGATCATCTTCCCTAATCTTTACATAACACAAAATATTTATCTCTGTTACTGCTTTTTCACTCTTTCCCAGACATTATATTTCTTGTGTGGCACGCTGACCAGTACTCTACACAGTATTCCAGATGGAGCCTAACACTCCTGTAACCGTATCGCCTCTTATTTTGTATTTTATCCCTCTGATACAACCTAGTTACTTTCTTGCAGCTGTGCATAAGCCCCATGGTTTCAATGATTTTTCCACAATAACCTTCAAATCCTTTTCCTAGTCAGTGTGCTGAATGATTGTTCCATTGCAGCACACACTGCGTTTCCTTTGGTTTCTTGCTCCCAGACTAATTATTTTACATTTTTCCACAGTGAACCACGTTTGCCAGCTGCTGGCCCAGTCACCTAAACAGTTCTAAATCCTTTTATATCTGATTGTATCGTTCCTAATTCACTGCTCTGAATTTTACTACAAGAAGGGTGATGGGGAGGATAAATCTCTGCACACAAATATACATTAGTTATATGAGGGCCATATGCATGTGATCAGTATAATTAATCATATGGTTTTGCAATCTATCAGGCAGCTTTGCCCACCTTACTTGCATTTTTCCAATAATCCATCTCTGCTGGGACTACTTGGATCACTCCACACTTCTGAGCAGCTTCATACAGCTGCCATAAAAAACTCCTGCCACAAAACCCCCTTTTACTTTCCCAAATGTAATCCTGCCACTTCAAATCACACTTACCTGAAGTTCAATATACAACCTTGAATAACCAGCAATATTCTGTCTAGGATCTGGGACAGGTTGATGGCTTCTTTCTGTGAGCCCTTGAAGATGGAGTTGGGAACCAGGTTCACCAAATATGCACAAACTCTACCTATCTAAGCATGCAGCCAACAGATGTTTCCAGATTCTATTTGCAAGAAAACTACCAGAGCTTCATATAATAGCACTATGTTTTGCAAGACAATTTTTAGTAATTTTTCAAATATTGTAATTTTCCTTTCTAATTATTGATGCAACATTAAAGGAGTCTCTGCTCATCTCATGCCAACAGCAAATCAAGGACATAGACCACTCAGTGTGCATACGAGGAGAGGGTAGATAAATCATGTAAGGTGCTACCACTCATACAGCCTAGTCTTTAGGCACAGAAGTTGCTCCTTCTTTAAAGGAAGTCCTAAACTGCCACTTCCTTGTGAATTTTTAAACTCTGAAAGCATGATGCAGTTTTCACTGCAAGAAGTATTCCCACTTCCAAGCTTTAGGAGTTACAACTCATAATTTAAATGACACCCTACCACCTTCTACCTCAATGGGCAAGTTACTGAACTCATCTAGTAGCTGGAAGCCTCCAGCATCATTATATAATCATGCTTTTCTTTCCTTGTAAAAGAACAAAGCATTTGCTCCTCTTCAGGCTATCAAGTCAGAAAACATTTTAGGACTGGCTATTCTCTGTGCTGGCAGCTCAGAGAATGCTTTAACAGAACTTGCAGGTTTCCATGATTTCTTCCACCCCATCCTTATTCTCTGCCTTTAATTTCTCTTTCATAAAACAGTATCACTGTTGAGACTATCAAAGACACATTTTACAGAACCACAGATTGTATGTTTGTGATGCCATTCCTGTGGCATTACAAGAAAATTACTTGTCAAACCCCAAACCTGATGTAAACTTGGACTGATTTGCTGACAAAACCAGTGTGGGACATGAATTAGCTTTGAAGACTGCATGCAATGGAGAATCAGCTTTTGGCAACATGCTAGTTCTACCTACACTACAGAAATGCTGCAGAATAATCACCAACTCCCAAATTAAATGTGCTCTGCTTTTTATTTATAACAATACGAAATGGCAGGCTGTGCTTAAACAGACCAAAATAAAATGACTTTCAGGTTTTAGTTGAATTATTACTTCTAGCTTCTGCCAGAAATCCATCAAGGCTACAGAATCTTACTCTAATGCTTGTCAATTTGTCTGATATTTGATGAAGCAGTTTTCTGCTACATTTTTATTAATTTCAGGTAGATTTTGGTTAGTTGTTTTTTCAGTTTTTTTTTTTAAACACGGGAAAACATGAACCAACACTTCAATGTTTTATTAGAAACCACTAAGTATAAGTTATCTTCAAACAGAAGTTGTTCAACCAATGAACAGAGCTGTTCATTGACTCACTGACTTCCCCTTTACACTCTGTTTACAAACTGCAAAGACCATTTCCTATGGCAGGGGCACTGAAGTGTGTCATTTGTGCCACTTTTTAAAGTACTTAGGGTATTAAATAAAGTTCAAGAATTTCCCAAAAGGAGTTAAAAGCCATACTGAGGCAAAAGTCACACTAGTGAAAGATAAATAAAAATTCATTTCTCAGAAGATGAAGCACAAGGAAAGGAGATGGAGTCACTAACTTCTGGCCACTGCAGCATACAAGAAGAAATGAGTTTATCTGCTATTAGCTTAAATTTCTCTTTGCATGTCAAACAACAGTTAAGCAAGGTCACCTCAGACGACAGACAAGTCATTAGCTCAAAGCCCACGGAGTATTGCTCACCACTCACTGTCTATGTGCTTGTGACAAACTCCCAGATCCAGAATAAAAAGTAAGAACTCAGTTACCCCTGACTCCTCCTGACTGCAATAGAGAATGATGGGTATCTCACTCCTCATAGTATTTGGACATCTGAAATTTGATTTCTCCTCTGAGAAATCTATGTCTGCCTTAACTCCTTCCCAGCCAAGTTTTGTAAGAAATGAGGCACAGCACAGCAGTTGGCAATAATAGTAATACATAAGCTATAGCTCACATTAACAACTCCAACTGCCTGGGAAAGGCAGACAATCTTTGTGGATTAAAATGAAAATAGCAAGCACAATCACCTTCTTGTCATAAACCAGGAAAAAGAATAGACAACAGCTAATACCCAAACCACAGCAACCACAGCAGTTGTAGCTCTGCAGACAGAGAAGAAAATGGGAATGCCTATTCCAACTTACTCCTGCATTAAAAACTAGTTTTGTTACTCTTTATGGAAATGTGAGAATACATCCTAGAAGCACTACTCAGTTTTAGATATGTTTGGTCAAAACCCAAAGGAATTGTATCAAGAACTAATATTGCTCTCTACCTTTCTAATCCCACAGTTGTAAGAAACACCAGAAACTCCTGCATTAACTCCTACTTTCACTATCCAGAGAAAAACATTTTTGATGTTTCTGAATTTTTATTTTTACGTATTTTTAAGGACATATACATGGTATATTTTCTAAAAGTCTAAATATATAAACCCCATATATTGACCACTATGGTTATTTTGGTTAAAATTAAATAGTAGATCATTCTTTCTTTTGTAAATCAAATGCTTGATCATAAATATAACCTATGTCTCTGACTAGAAGGCTGCCTTCATTTGCATTATTTGACACAATTATTCTGGAACTCAGCATAAATACAACTCTATAATGACAATCAGATGTGACTCCAAGCAATGTGCTGGATGACTCAATGTTCCATTTTTGACTGCACTGCTAGAAGAGTGAGCATGACCCATCACACCACTGCAAAAACACACCTCAGCAGAACACACAGATGATGATTGTCCTTCCAAACACAGAGATGTCAGTGGACTAACACAACTGCAGCCTGCTATTGCCCCCAAAAGCACTGCACCCTGCAGGAGAATCCAGGCACACTGCAAGACACTGGGTTGCACCAGCCCACAGTCATTTTGTAGTTAGGAGCAAAGGAGCTGTGCAGACTTCAAGCTCCATGTATGACTGACTTAGGGGATTTTTTTTTTGCTGTTGGGCAAGAGCACTGCAATGATACCTGCAAATGCAGTGACAATATTTTGCTATTATACCTATGTCAATATAAAAAAAAATGCACTTACAGGTTATTTGGTAAGGGAATTTGGAAGTGCTTTAAACAGGATGCTGTTGAAAGCAAAAAACCTGCTTTGAAACACCTCGCTTGCCAAAAGAGCAAGGTAGCTTCTACCAAGCCCCTAAAAGTAGACCCAACTTCATCAGACCATTGAAGCACATATTAGGATGTACCATAATCATTACTGTAAATAGCAAATTTTAACTTTTAGCTCACCTAAGACAATGACAATGCATCTTCAAATTTCAGAACCTGACAGAAAGCATGCCTTCCTCCAAGGTCCCAAGAGACAAAGCTAAGATGGATATGCTTATCGTCTTTAAATTTCTTTCTGTAGCCAGAAATTGGTGAAAACTGAACAGGAACTCCTTCTGTATCTAGCATAATACATTGCCAGCACATCTCTGTCTTAAAAACTTCCACACAGTACAGAAAACTTCACACAGAACCAAATGAGAACAGTTATAGTAGATCATGGAGGTGGTGAGGGAAGGGGGGAGAGGAGATATCTCCATATATCTCCATTCCACCTTCTGAAGCATTTTTAGCAAAAAGAGAAAAAGAAGAAAAATTAAACAGTGGATAGCAATAGAAAAATTAGAAACATTAACTAATAGGAGTGGAAAGGACCTCTAAGACCTTTGCTTATCTTTTTCATGAGCTACTAGGTGCATCTGAAGAAAACATGGACAAGTGGGGGAGTTTACATGTGTTCAAAGCACAATTATCTTGTCTGATCAAGCCTAGGGCTCCGGGGACTTCATAACGAAAAACCATTGGAGTCATTATTGGACTTGCACTCTCCCTGGTTCCTTTGATCAGTAAGCACATACTTATCAGCCACACTTACATGCTCAGCATTCAGCACTTCATTTAAATGACTACAAGAAACCAACCATTCTTGGAGGTACATGCTTTCAGAAAATCTAGAAAAATGGAAGATAAGCACAGCACTGCTTATGTTTATATTTGGACACTTTCTTCACAGTCATACAAGACTCAAATGAATTGCACAAAGTTTCTGCATTACCTGTGGAAAAAATGCTGACTCTTCAGCTGAAAAGACAGAGATGGTGTTACACCACATCTTTTGCAATAAATTACTACAAAAAATGCAATAAACATTTCACTATTTGAAGACATTAACAAGCCATGACACGGTAGCTTTTAAACTTCATTTAAAAGAACCTTATCTGGAGGAATAAACAATACTTTACAAACTCTAACAGTACTGGAACTGGAAAATAAATCCCAGATAACCCTCACAAGAGGTGATGTAAGAAGTGACTAGGGTAAAGGAAACCTGCTGAGGAAGAAAGAAAGATCAGCTACCAGAAGTGGTATCAGGACATTTTCAGAAAGAGATTGCTACAAGACTCTTGGCCTCAACACACAGCTTACACCAATGCTAGGGAGTGAGATGTTTTAACACAGAACAATAAGCTGTATATTCTCAATTTGTTGGCATCAAGGTAGACCATTTAAGTGTTGAATTAATTCAATTACCATAATACTGAAGGGCCCAACCTGACACACGTAGACCATTTGAAGTGTGTTGCCAAAGCTTTTTTCACACTGGCAGCTACAACCCACCAACAGTCAGGGTAAGTCCAGGTGTGTGAGCTTGTAGTTCTGAATTTGAAGTGTAGGATGTTGATGGGATGGAGTAATAAGCCCCTCCTGCAGATGTCCACAGAGCAGTGCAAAGACAGAGATGACTCCTAAATCCACTAGTACCTGTGCTTTCATTGACATGAATTTTGGGAACCCTTCATGTAGTGAAGTATCTACTTTACAGGATGCTGGCAGGTTTAATATTTTCATGCAGCAAAAAGGAAAGCAAACATTTCTCATACATTGCAACAAAGAATTTCACTCTGTGATAGGAAAAGTAACAGCAGACTTGTTTGTGAGAGATACAACCTCAGGAATGAGTGCTGAGAATGTGAAAACCAATTTTTTTGAGTTTTACCACTAGTAGTTTGAGAACAGACACAAAATAAGTCAGACACTGAAGAGATCCTGCTACAATCCCAGTTATATATTACATTTATTGAAGAACAGTTACTTTATTAAATTGTTATACAACCAAAGAAAACCCCATAAATTTTATGCTAGCAAAGAGTTAAATCTTCAAGTACAATCTGACAATGCAGTAACAATGCAGGAAGTGTCAAATAAGCAAGCACAATCTGGAAGTAAATTTGAAGCTAATCCCTTCCCTGAGCATCTGTTAGCTAGAGGAGCCGTGATCCTGCCTCAAAAGGTGGTCCACCCTGGAATGCCAAGGAGATCAAAGTCCCTTTTGTCCCAATTACACCTGATGGCTATCATGATGCTATACTGTGTGCAAGCAAAACTTCAAAGCAGTCTTAAGGGCTTTTACTATTCCCCTCACACTCCCAAATAAATTTAACAAAATTCATTGTGTTAGCTAGTTTTGATTACCTCTGGACTTCTCTGAGAATACAAATGGAACAGCTTCATGTAACACCTTATCTGCACAAACCTTTACAATGCCCAGACTGCACTATGCTGATTTTTTTCTCTATCCATCTCCCTGCTTAGGAACTATCCTGTCATCTGACTTCTTGAAGTAGGGTTTCCCTGTGATGCTGTCTAAAGCTTTAGCACAACTTTCCTATTAGAGAAAGGGAGACATTATCTGTGTAGTATTTTGAAATATCAGAATCCAACACAAGTTGCCATTTTTTTAAACACAGCACATACAGCCAAAGTGCCTCACTGTTCCTTTTTAGTTGCAAACATTCAAGCTAAGAGAAAGTCAATAGCTATTTTCTGATTGGCCAAGTGAACAAGCTGAAACATAAAGATTTGAACTTCTACTTAATACTTGATTTTATTTTTTTAACATGAAAACAAGAATGTATTCAATTTCATCACAATAATCTTCTAGGTATGTTCAAACTGCAACAGGTGCTTTATTTACAAGTAGAAAATAGGTTGAGAGAGAAGAAAATTTAGGAGGGAGGAGATTAAATCCTGGAAAAATAGCAGGATGAGAAGAAAAAAGTGCATGCTAAACACAACAGCATGAAAAAAATCCCTTAATTAGCACTAGAAAAGCATATTGCATGGATTTTACAAATATAATTAGATGAACTTAGATAATATGACATCGGACTGAAATGATATTCAGTAAAACAATTTACTTATCTTCCATTTATCACAAAGTCATTTGGAAAATATTTTTTGAACATAGAAATGTTGTTTCTGTTGCTAAAAAGATTCAAGATTTGTGGCTTCCTTGTGAAGCATTGCTCCATTCAACTTCAAGAGGAAGCTCAAGCTGACCCCAGGCAAGGTTGGTTCAGGGCTGCTTGTCCTGAATGATCTGAAATTTCCAGTAGTTCCAAGTGGCGAGTAATTTAGATTAATTATGGAAAAGGTGCTGTACCTTTTTTTTAAACTGCTATAAAAGCAGGAATGTACTGTCTTTGGATACTAAAAGCAGACTCCTTTACTCAAGAGAAAAGAAAACAATGTTATAAATATCTACTATATTGAATATATAATATTTTATGTCTTATATGTTAAATATAATGAAAAATGAAAATCCATTATTTTCCAGATTAATTGAGCTTTCGTTACTAGCAGTTATATAAAAGTCAGATGTTTTACCAGCTTCTGAGGGCCCAGTTACCAACCATTAAGTACTATCTAAATGACTGTATAGTTTGGCTAATTAAAATTTGAGCCATTTAACAAAACTCTTACCAAATCAGCATAATATTCTCCCTGAAGAATACAGGAAGCTAAACATGGGTGAAGAACATTACCTATTTTTCAAACACACTACAAAAGGAAAATTGATAGGCAGATGAAGATCTAGCTTGGAAAGTTAAAAAAAAAAAAATTAAAAGTCAGACCTATGTGCCTGATAGACACCACTGTGCTCCAAGCAATTAATATCCTTTCCTCTCTTCCTGGCAAATAATTTTCTACCTGGGAATTGTTAGCACTGTTTTCACACACTACCATTACTTAAAAGAACAATGTGAACATTATGCTTTAGCAGGATAAAAACTTAACCAAACTACAAAACCCGACAATTAACCAACTGTATATGTGATATATTCTTTGGTAAAGCAGAGAAAAATATTTTGCTGGTCATCAACAGTAAAGTGAATTTCCACACAGATCAATCACTTCACATCTTCAAAACTGAAAGTTGGCTTTCTGAATGTCTGATAGAAGGTATTTAATTTAAATATTAAGTGTAAACTTAGCTCTTGAAAAAGAGAATATGTCAACGTTAATGATACAGTACAATTCAAGAAATTTAAATTCTCTAAGAATTGGGACAAAATACACCTCACTACAGCAGAAGCTATTTTGTAATTTGACATTTCAGAACAGCAGCCTGTAAAAAGTGGATGGAAACTTTCTACAAACACAGCATGTCATTTAAAATGAACCAAAATGGGACACCGATTAAAGTCTACATCCAGAAGTAGATTTGTGATTTAGCTCATCTCAGCAGGAGTCATCTAAAGACCAGAAGGCAATTGTGCAAGCCCACACAACTTGTTCTCAAAAGACAAATTTCGGGCAAAAGCCACAGATCGGTCTTTATAACTCACTCAAATTGCTAATGGGATATTACAGCTTTCCTTATTTTCAGCAACCTAAAGCAACACAGTTACTTGAGTTACATGGCAAATTAGAAGCATAAAGATCCCTCAGCTAACAGTAATTTTTTAATACATCAAAGCACATTTTTAACCATAGACACTTCAATTCTGCACAGAGGGAATGAAGCTGCAGGTGACAGATCACCTACCTCCCTTTCCTCAAGGCACTCTTCTTCAGTGCAGACATCAGCTAGAGAACAAATTGAAACCACAACATTTGTTTTTGGGACTATGAAGGTGTGCAAGACTTCTTTCTGTGGCTAAGACAAGGAGAACTGATTTCAATCTACAACATAAAATATCTAAAATGTATGGTAAAAAAGCCTTTTACTTATACTAACATTTATGTCTGTACCATGTTTTATTTTAAAATAAAATTGTGTCAGTGAAGTCCTTTTATCCTTCTGTCATTAAGAGTTAAAACTTTTGGGCTGGTGCCTTGCATACATTTCAAGTATGTTATGACTACCGTGCTATTTGACTACACAGGGATTATATGGGAATTATTAGAGGAAGTTTGATCTTTAAAGAAAATGCACATACTCAATCACCTTTGTAGAACTGATTTTCAAGGTTCATGTGGATTTCTTTTCTTTAGACAATTTTCAACGTATTGATCGTGAGAGATTCACAGTAATGATCTGGCATAACTAACTTTAATAAATTTTACATTTCAGCTTACAGTTACAATTACACTAGAAAATAGTCTTCTTTTTTTGTTTATGGTGGAAGAGCAAATGCAACACACTATTTAAAGTACTATTCATCATGATTTTACAGTATGTCGATGGTTTACTTTCTGCTACCGGGTTGCAAAAATTAGTGGAAGGGAAATGAACACTATTTATTTATTTCACCTTTAAGATAATGTTCAGCTAATTGTCATCTGTAACCAAAAAAATTAGACAATAATTTAAAAAAAAAGGAAAAGTGCATTTAAATTTGCCAATAACAAAGCTCTTAAAAAACAATGTCTTGTATATTCCAGCCCAATTTATAGGAATTGGATTATCGTAATTTTTTTTTTGCAGCCATTGGTCACTTACTCCCTCCACTGCACCAACATAGTGTAAGAGTGATGGGATTATGTAAAAGGAACCCTTGGCCCCAGCTAGAGATTAAGTAGTCAGGTCACACTCTTTCTATCCTGCCACCTTGAAAAATATTTCAAAGCCATTGTAAATCCATGCTAGGGTTTTAAATACAGAGAGTTTTCAAAAGCCATCTGCAAAAGAAACCATGCTAGAAATAAGACAGCTAGCCATTTTTAAAAATTCTGTGATTAATAATCTTTAGCCACTCACAAAAGGTTTCAGATATACTCAACTCTATCAGCTATTTACAAAATTATTTTAACAAAAAAATCAGTACTTAATCTAAAACTATAAGCAAAAATCCAATACGACAGATGAAAAAAGTAAAATACCAGTAAACAGTGCTCACAAAATCATTAAAACACCAATAAATAGTTATTGGCATATGATAATACAGTGCTCTCACAAACTAACATACTTCAGCAAAACAGTTTAGGGAGGCAAACTTTTCTTTGTAATGGAGAGGTTCAAACATTATGGTTCAAACATTCAGGATGTGTTAAGAGTTGCTCACAAGGACCTTGCCAATACACAGCCAAGTGGTTGTAACCATCTCCTTCAGAAATCCCTGAAGAGCATTGTAAATAAAATGATCTGAAAGTCCATACAACACTGCCTGTCTTAGCTACCTTACTCAATTAGTTGACAGTACAAGTATTGCTAACAGTGACTTCATGAAATAACTTTGAGGGTTCATGACAAAACAAAGCTCAGTGAAGATCACTCCACTCAGAAATATTTTCATGTCCTTGCTGTTCCCCTTGCTGCTTCTTGGACTGCTGCTGTGCACACAGACAGACATATGGCTGTTTCAGAAACATCAGTGATAAAGAGGCAGTTTCAAACTGAAACTGTCAAAACACAGTGTGTCAGCCTGGTCCAGCAAATACATTTACTTGTAAAATGCAGCATGCTGCAAATAAGCATGACTTCTACTCCTGCCTCTGAGGGGAGTGTCTCTTCTGGGAGACCAAAAGTCATCTGCAGTCACTCTAGTTTTGACAAGTGAAGGCTACACCACAAAAGGTTGTCCAAAATACCTCTTTCGCCATGCACATAATACGCAATGGCTCACCACTGCCACAGGGTGTCACAAGTTTAATAAAGTTTAACAGAATTCAAAATGTTGCAAGGGAGGATGCAGGGAGAGTCCAATTACAGCTTAACAGAGGCTATTACTTTGGTTAACAGCATCAGCAGCTGGGAAATTTGTTATAAATTTTAATGATCAACAGCAGCTACAAGCAGGTCTGGGGGAAGTGAAATGACTACACTTCACAACAGCTATCCACTTGAACCAGTTACTTCTAAATAAAATATCCTAAATGTCTTGCTCCTAACTCAACTTTTGTGCCTATTTAGTCTGGAAATTGTTACCATGCAAAATAATAGGAAATCCTTCTTCAGAGTAACCACAATTTCTTACTTTCAGAGGTCAAAAATAAATGAATAAGTCATGTATTCATTTAACTATTAATACTTTTGAAGCTATGTACTTCTGCAAAGTGATCATAATTGGGTTTGATGCCGCTCCTTTCTTGGAACAGATACTTTTCATTTGGTAACATGGAAGCAAGAGAATATCAGGGGGAGGAATGTGGGAGGACAAGGAGGAGATGAAATGTGCTCAGATGGGTGAATTTTAATTTGGAAGAAAACACCCCACACACCCAGTTTGGGATTTTCATATATATGTGTGTGCACACAAACACAAACACACACGCACACTCTACTCCGTGTGTACTGCATTTTATGTATGTACATACACACAAACACACAGCAGGAACTTTCAATACAGGGTATCATTTTATCACTTTAATATTTAAAGCAATAGTACAATTACTTATCAAATTATTATAGTTTTTCAAGTTTCTTGTGAGTGTGCTCCCAACTCCATGGCAACCCTTCACCCCATTTTCCAAAGCAATTCAGCAGGACTGTTGGTTTACACAGAGCTTCACCAACTAATCTAATGCTTGTGTGCAATCATAGCTCCCTAAATCTTAGAAAAGTAAATGTCAAAGAGGCTGCAAATGCATTTTAAATTCGTCTATTTTCAGTCATTAACTTATTTTGTACTTAGCTTTGTAAACATTGATGTTTGATGATGACATTTCAGTTGAGAAGTCTTGAGGGCAGCAGTTTATAGGAATACCACACACTTTGCCAGGATCCCATTTCTGCTTTTTAATACTGCAAAGGCAGCCTATTGCTACAGAATGTGAAGAGAACACAAGAACTTAAACACCTTTGACCCTGCATCTCCAACCTAACAGAATCACAATACAGGTACTCGGTAGATCATGGCAGATCAAAACATTTAAACACATGTAAAACTTGTTTAAGTCTCTTTCCATTTGACAAAACACTTAAGTCTGCTCAGCCCTACAGACACACTTATGCTCACTTTAACCAGAATTTAAGCGGACAGGGATTAAGCACAATTTGAAGATCTCTTTTTCATAAAAGTTTTTTAGCATGCTTTCTTAGCTGAGTTGTTTCATCACATTTGAAAACAAAGTATAAAAATGATGTGCTGTATATGCATACAGCTTGGTCTCTCTCAATGACACAGCACAGAAGAAATTCCTAGGCCATTTCTGCATTTTTCCCATATTCTGAATTCCAAAGTTAGGTCAGGAAGCATGGCTTCCTGATTTGGCTTTCTGCTTTTTTATATTTGATCTTCAAAGTGGCTGTAGAAGTTAAATTTTGTCCCACCTGCCATTTTCTGCTAGCTAGCCTCTGCTAATTTTTCTCTTCTGTAAACCAGGTGATGCTAGTATAATTCAGAAAATTCAGATGAAGTCAGTGGATTTATCCTGGTTATAGATCATGGAACATATTTAATTTTTATTAATGTATAAAAAAATTACAAGCCTGGCTGATTTTGAAGTAGTGCTCTGAGACTACTAAGCATCAATCTTAGCTCCAACATACACATTTGGACAAGCAGCAATGTTTTCATTTTTAAATATATATACACATACACCTAGGTACAGAAAACAGAAAAATAGTCCTAATATTCTTAAAAATTGAACACGTGGTAAACTGATGGAGGATTTTTAAATAAATACTGTAAGCCACTATCTGATTCAAGAAAATGGCTTTTACTTACATATTCTGCAATTACATTAATGAATTACCATTCTGAATTATAAACCTGTTTCTCATTAATGTCAAAAATATGTAAGTAAGAATTTCAAGATTTTTCATAGCTGCAAGACATAGTTTTTTGTCACTCTATGACAGCTTTCTGCTGATGAAGCAGCTATTTTACTCTGTGAAGTTAAAACGAAATGCTCTTCCTTTGGTGCAGTTTTGAACAAGCCAATGATGTGATCACACTTGTGTCACTAAGCTTTTCCTATAAAATACATGATGGGAGTTGGTTTTTTTTTGTTTGTGGTTTTTTTGTTTGTTTTTTTTTGTGTGGTTTCTTGTTGTTGTTGTTGTTGGTTGGTTGGTTGGTTGGGTTTTTGTTTGTTTTTTCTTGGGTTTTTTTTGTAGTTTGAAACAGATTTAGGAAAAGTATTGCACATTCCTGGAACAAGAAAACATTTGCTACCATGCAGTAAAACACTTCTCTCCTTCACTGTCCTAAGACTAAGAAAAGTAACATAATGAAAAACTCCCTGAATGCCCAGAAATGTACCAAAGCTATGTGTAACACAGACAGACTCCACATCTCTAATGTCAGAAATGCCAGATCACTGTCTTTTTGTTTTAGTTTTCCAGGGGGGTTGAAAAATCCTGACAGGAAAACGCTGTAACAAAAGATGTTTGCAGCATGGCCAGAAGGGAATACATTCCCTCCCCCCTAACAATAAATAATGTCTTCCTCCAAATCATAACCTTAATCCAAATATTGGACTGACAGCTTCCACAAAGAAGTAAGAATAGATATAAAATAATGACTTTTTAATCTCCCAAGGAAGCACAACACAACTGAAGAAAGCCAAAAACAGAAAGTCAGGCCATCAAGGTGGTGATTGTTCACATTTACAGTGATCTTTCCCCAGATTCTCTAAAGACCATAAACTAATGGAACATTAGCAATTGTTGTAGTGTGATGTAGTATTATTCCAATAAGCAATGGCCTATTAGAAATATCTGAGTGAGAAAGGATCTAGTGACTTGCAAAGACCAATGTAAACATATCATTTAGGGAAATTTTTTTTACTTCTTTCATATTTACACTTCCTAGAAAGAGCTTATCTTCTATGTTTCTAATTTTTCCTCAACTTAAGGGCTGTAATTTTTCATGCCCTTTTTTGAAAAGCTTCCATAATTTGAACCACCTAAAGGCAGACATCAGAAGGCATATATTGGACTTTTATTCCTTCCTTCACTGAGAACTGCCACTTTTCCATGATGAGGAGAATGCAATTACATTATTATTATTATTATTATTATTATTATTATTATTATTATTATTATTTTCTAATCAGCATTATGGTATCTAAAACTTTTAATAATCAAGCTGATACAGGAATGCTCACAGAAAGGAAATAAACAGCACATGAGAAACAGTAATATGATCATAAGTTCTACTTCAAATCAGAAGAAAAGCTTTGGCATTCACTTAAAGGGAAAGCATAATAAATCAAAAAGCCCTCTTACTCCATCAGTTCATCTAAACAAAATATGTGAAATTAAGAATGTGTATTAACTGTTCTTTTCAATTCAACATTTACTTCAAAATGGAACAACATCCATGAAACGGCACAAACAATACAATAACTGTTTACATGATATTTGTAAAAGAGCAAGCCAAGGTATTAAGTCTTTTATGACAGCAAAGACTTAATGAAGTTCCTTTTAAGAACTATTTTTAAAAATAAAATAAAAGTATAAATAAGAAAACCCTCAAAAATAAATCACTGAAGAGATTTCAGCTTCCCACCCCAAAACACTCTTGCTGTTGAGTCAGACAGCTTTTACAGGGAGGATACAGACCTTCCCTTTGAGGAAAAAAGGAAAGAATGCCAATAATTAGCCACCCAGGAGGCAACTGTTTCACAATATTTTTGTTACTGCATGGATTCCATTGTGATAGGATTTGTGAAGACTTACAAGCAGCCTTGGAATATAGCTTCTAATTCAGCAATTCTGGCTTGCTATAAGTAACCCTCATTTGTTTGTCAGAAATCATCAAGGTTGTTATGTTTTGCTTGATGCTTTCAAAGGGCACAGAAAAGCTAGGATTTTATTTGTGGTACAGTCTGAGAATTTGAGTTAAAACCAGTAATTATATAATGCTGTGCCGGCTTCCATTTAATGAGGCAAATTTGTTATTGTTTTAAAAAGCAGAATGGAATACTTACACCTGATTTAAAACTTGCAGATACAAGTAACTGAGTAAAATTAGAATTGTGAAAGCTGATTTTTAAAAGACCTAAATATGTAAGTCCAGATGTAAAAAAGTCATAAGAATTTGCCAGGATTCTATCCAAAGATGCTATCAAATGTAAATAAGAGAATTACAGAAGAGTTGAAATGACAGAGATGAATATTGTGGTTTCTTTCTGGAACAATGAAAACTTCTTCTCATAACCAAAACAAGTAAAAGATGCTCTGAAAAGACTATTATCAGTATATTTTTACAGTATCTAGAATCACAGTCTGAAAACAAAACACTGACATCAAAGCATGAGAAAGCCAATTTAGAGCCTACTGGAAAAGTCACAGAGCAATTTTCATACCAAAGTTTATGCTTCTAGAACAGAACAGGATTTTAATTTAAACAAAGAAAACCTAACCCTTTTCTTAATGATCTCAACAGGAAAGGCAGGGACAGAGCAGGTGAGACAACCACACCAATCCGTCCATAATTAGTTAGGTGTTTCTCCATGGCATGCATATTACTGAGACAATGCACAACAGCCATGGGAAGTTTCCTGTCTTTTTTCTCAGCAGGTTCCAGCGTGAAAGTGCCAACAATACATTGTACATATATTTAACTTGTTAAATTTTGCTGGATTATCCATTTAGTACTCTAACACTTCACCATATGAATGTTCTGAAATAAATCACATTGTGGTTTTGCACAATTTCATTTAAAATCTTTAATTGAATTTAAAAAATTTAAAACCGTGACACATTTTAGAAGAAAATTTCACATAACCTGAAATTCTCCATTGTATATTATAGTTAGTTTCAACTTATGCATTTATCTGCTCCAGAACAAGTATTTTGACTTTTTAAAAATCAGTACACTCAAGAGAAACCAAACGATATATCAACTGTAAAACTTCATGCCTAGAACTCTACGAGGATCAAATGAATCCTAATTCAAATCAACTTTTATTGCACTTTCTCTACTATTCATCTGCATCTGTAATGCAAATACACATGTATCATTACAGAAAATACAGTAAAAAGAAAAAGCACAAAATTTGAATTAGTACACATTTAATTTTACTCATCAAATCCACAGCTATCTGAAGCAATAGAAATGGATTACTACTAACTCACAATTGGTAAGTAAGCCATATTTCAGCTCCTGCTAGTCCCTTAAGTACACGCTTTCTGTTCTCAGCCTTAAAACAATTAAGGCTTCCCTGGCAAAGAATAATTTCATTCCTTCCACTGGTCCAGGGACTGCAGCAGTCTTCATCCAACTGATATGATATAATAAGCTGGTCTGACTTAGAGCAATCATTATCTTTTGGAAGGAACTGATTTACTACAACTGTAGCCACTGGCCTAACCATACTCTCAGAGTTAGAACAGAAGTCATTATTTGAAGCAAAAGTGCTTTAGAGAACACAAATATTCTGTCATTTCCAGATGAAAACATCCCCATCTCAAATAAAGATGTTATTACACTTTAAACAAACACAGGGCTTTGACATCCATCAAATTAATGACTCAAAAAACCACACTAACAAAAAGAGGCAAAGAAATCCAGAACTAGTATAGGCTCCAAGAGAGAGAGCAAGTTGAAAGAAAATTTCTGCCATCTATAAATCTAACATAACTGCAGTTAAATATTTGAAAAAAAGGTAATTTATTGCACTATTCTAGTTCTAATCTACATACACTTGTTCCAATTACTACAAAAAAAAATTTGTCAACACATCTAGATTAGTGTTACAATTATTAAAAATTAAAATTAAGTCTTTAAGCAAAGTGACTATTCTGCACACAGGAATTCCAACTCTTCCTTCACCTCAAGGCATCTTCCCAGTTATTAACAAGTAGCAGCACCTCAACAGAGTCAGAGGACAATGGAAATAATCAGTTTTAATAGAGAACATTAATATCATACCATATAAACCAATTTAGGAAGAAACCATACAAAAATTTCATGGCTGTCAAACACTTCAGATTTACAGGGCAGCATTTCTTCCAAACACCGAAAATCTTATTAAAGTATACTTCTCAATTTCTACTCCAATCTCTATCAAGAATTAACTATGCTTTAATTTGAAATGGCTCCACTCAAAGCCACGAAACAAGTTCTGGTTTATATACTGGAATTAAAAAGAAATCCCACAAGCTCATTCACCTCAGACTAAAGACTCAGGAAAAAAGAATTTTCAGATTTTTTTCCTACAACATAGTGATTTCAGGGAATTGACAGGCAAATCAAATTCTCTACAGCAAGACTACTTGGAAGACCCAAATAAATTATTAACCATTCCTCCAAAGCACTCGTTGCTGAGTCTGAGCTGAAGAATTGCAGCAGTATGGTGTCTGGCTAGGAAGCCACGCTCTGTGCTTCTGTCCTGCAAATCACATCATCTTGGCAAAAAGGTGGCAGCTGGCACAGCTGGAAGGGTCCTGGCTTTGCTCAGCCCCAGAGGAGGTTCAGGAACTTTGCCTCATATTCCCACCTCTGTTGGGTGGTGAGGGAGATGCTTCAGGCAAAAACTCAACCTGGCTTAGAATGTCAGAGTGAGTGAGAATCTCCATTCTCACAGATCTGGAGCATTGAGAGTCATGAAAGAAGTTTAGAATTAACTGGGTAAGCAAAGGAGGAAAGCAAATAAATATCAGAAACAGAAAGGGAAATACTGAGCTTAAACAAGGGCATAATTTTATGGCTACAGACTGTGGGTTTAAGAAAACATCAATTGTCATCTGGTTAGCAGTGAAATCTGCCAGTGGGACTGAAATGGTGATAATTTTCAGCAAGCACCAGCACTTCAAGAATAGCAGTGATTTTGAGCAGATATCTGGGCCCAAGAAACAGATTAAAATCAGTCTGTCCAGGAGAGCTGAACTCACAATGTTAGCTGGAGAAAAGACAATGCATTGAGCCATCTGGAGCATGGCTCTACCACTTGTGAGAGAAGAACAGGCCACATCTCTTTTCATTCCACTGCAGTTGGAAATGCCACTTAAAAGCTACACATAAAATTCAAAGATGGATCTCAATGGTGTGGAAAGGAGGGAAATTAAAAATCTTTAAGTAACTGATCAGCATGAACCATACTTAGAGAACCCTCCCAGAGATCAGCATTTCCTCACTTCTGAGACTGTAAGAGAAATATTCATTCATGGGTCACTAATAATGTCACATTTACTTGAAAATAAAAACAAGGTAATGATCAGCACATATTCAAGAGAGAGAGTGGTTTTACAGGTAAGGTAGAAAAATGTGCACCTTTGGCATGTATCGAACACACACAGTATGCAAGGTCTTCTAAACTTTTACTGAAGTTTTAAGGCTGCAGCAATCCTGTGGTGCTGGAAAAAATTCGTTTAAAACCTACAGGCATCTACTTTTATAACTACTAAATCACAGGACTGTTATTCAATTTCTATCCTAAGTTCTGCTCTCATCACAGCCCACAGGGGTTTGAAATTCTACTGAATTGCACTTCTTGACAGAAAAGATGAAGTTACTTCAGTAGCATCTTGTTTCTCTACTATGACTTTTCACTTGAATCTTCTGAAGATATTTTAAAGTATTGGCAGCATGGGCAGAACTTGAAACACTCTTTGAGGATTTGCACTTTTAAAATTTTATTTAAATAATATCCCATGTAGGCGTTCAGAAATTTTAGCCAACCTTTTTAGCTTACCAAAATGTGACCTCTGAAATGAAACACTTACATAACTGGTTTTATAACAATGAGATTATTCCTTTAATAGCAGAAGAAACTACAGACTTGCCAAATCCTTTTCCCCAATATAGCTATAGCAGTTCTAGGGGCAGGCATGACATCAGTAGGAAGAAGGGCATATAACAGGTCAGGAGTGACACCGGCGTGGGAGGAGGGAATCCCTCAGCCTTGAATTAGCACAGACCCCCAGAAAGAGAACTTGCAGCCCCTCCAGCCCAAACAGAAAGGAAATGTCTGAATCATCAGAGAGTCCTCCCACAAGGGAGTTTGTCCTTGAGGGCAGAATTAATGAAAAAGACTTCATGAACTGGAAAGACAATTAAAAAAAAAGTGGTAGATTTCTGCACTGCAGGACAAGCAAATATGCCTTCAGAATTCAAAAGGATGCCCACAAGAGGCAGAGGGCCACCTCATGCCACCAGCAAACACTGCCATGGAACCACACTGCAGCATTTACAGAAATCATTTGAGAACTTCTGAATGTCAGACTCAACTTTCAAACTAAAAAGGAGATATGAAAAATGAAAGAAAATATATATTTAGGTCAGGATAAACAGGAATTATACTATTTTTTTTCATTTTGTTTCACTCATCTTTATGTATAAGAGAATGACAAGCTTCATCAGGTGGCTTTGCAGTGCAGGAGCAGCCAATTCTTGCACTGCATTTCATGGACTCCCAACATTAGACATGTAATGCAGCTCAGTGAAAGGTGCTCTGCGAGAGTACTTCACCTCCCATCAAATCAGAGCTGTGAACTTCACATCAGAGATCAAAATTACACGTCACTATCAAACTTTGCAGTAATTTCATAGACATGGAGAATGCAGCAGGTCTAAAAATACAGTAATTATTTCTAAACTGGAAAGTTTAAAACCTGATACCAGTACAGAAATACAGCCTTTAGTAAAATCTGTTGTTCTCTCTCTGAAACAAGACTTTTTCTGTTTCTTTGCAACATAGAAAGTCGAAAGAAGGATTTGTTATAAATTTTCACAGTACGTGGCAGCAACAGATGATTGTAAAAGAGGCTTCAGCACTGAAAATTTGATGTCTCGTGTAGAGACACCATAAAACAGACAGGAATCAATTAAATTAAATTATTTAATTAACAGCAATTTGTTCTACAACAGTTTAAAATATGAATGAGACAACCAGCTGCTAAACAGAACAACTCATTAAATAATTTAACTGGATTCATTATTTTCTACTTTTGATGTCATTTACTTGTATGACACATAAGTCTGTGATTTACAGTCCAGGCAGAAATTAATTTTGTCATCTGCCTCCATTTTTTCTAAAATTATTACTTTGTTTCTAGCTGGAAGTGTTTTATAAACACTCAGCTTATGATTATTTTCAAGTACTAGGAAAGGCAAACTGGCTCCAGTGCTTCCAGAAGGGGATCAGTATGTACAGTGTGATCAAATACTTATTGAAAAAAAATCCCAGGGAGGTTTTAAGTGGGATGTGCCCATACTGCAATTCTATTATACAGGGACAAGAAAACATAAGACAACCTCTCATTCATGCAGGACAAACAGTGCACCAAAAGCACAAATTATGCCTAATTACAGGGTATAACTCTGTCATCTTTCTTTTTATAACCCAGCCATTTACACACTTTGATTTTTACTTCCATTTGGGTTTATTAACATCAAAGCTTTGTCATCACTTATCTGTTTCTACAGACTTTTTTACCTGAGGCAATAAATAAAAACTTCTTTGCATTTCAGCTTTTCGGATGCAAGGAAGGCTTAGTCTACATTGTTCTTATGATGTTTCATGCTTATTAAACTTTTGTATGTTATAAAGTTTATTGCCCTTGGCATACCAATCTTAAATGTACTATAATTAAACTGACTCTCATTGCGCATAAATGCATTAGCACTAACCTATGATAAATTTTATTCTTACTGTTCTCATGTAATTATACCGTCTTGCATAAAAGTGTAACGGACAATTTAGTCTAATGCATTGTTTAGCTTTTTGTCAAACATAAAATGGCAATGAATTTTTAATTAGTATATATGGGTTTTCTTCTCTGTAGAGATTACAGCAAAAAACCCCACACAGATGACCATCCTTGAAGAAAAGGAGAATGTAAAGACTGTCTAAAAGGCTATATGTTTTTGTATGTTTTTAATTTTTTAAACAGCTCTGTTACAAAAAATAGTTTAGACAGTCATGCTGAAAAGATACCTCTCAAATTAAAATCAGAGAAAGATGAGGACAGATGAAAGCTATGATTATACAAACATAAATATATTGTTTAAAACTCATCTGAAGAGAACAACTGCTTGGATTCAAATTCCTGCTCAAGTATTAAAGGGATATTTCAAAATAAATGTCTCTTGAAGCAAATACATTATATTTGAATCAAGAGAAGACTTTATCACTTTCACTGTCCAATATGAATAAGATCTCTAATCTAGAGCAATCTTTTAATGTTATTTTTACTCCTCCCCCGTCTCCCCATTACAATGAAGAAAAGATTTCCTCACTTTTCTTCTCAAAGGAGAATTCAAGTAGGGTGTAGTGTAAATGTAACTGCTGATGTTATCTCACTTCTACTTGTATACTTCTGTTCAGGGCAGTCATTCAATCAGAAACTTCTTGAAAAATACAGGCTAAAGAAACAATATTTAAAAAAAAATTTCCACCTTACTCACATAAGTAGAGAAATCTATAGCTTTGTATCTTTAACCAGCTCTTCAAAGCCTAGCAATGACAAAAATTCAAAGCCTTCTCATAAAATCTACTTAATTATTTTATTAATTGCAATTCCAAAAGATTTCCCTAACATCTCCTTTGAGTTTTTCTTGATAGTTTCAACAGCTGTTACTTATCAAAGGCTACTATCAACAAAAGCAATTATTTCTTTATTTCTTCTGCAACAGTCTTTTACCTATTAGAAAACCACACTCTTTTTTCTCCGCTGTTTTTCCTTCCACAGGCTAAACAAATGAAGCATCCTCTAAGGGATTCCTCCCATCTTCTGATCACCTGTGATGCCTCTGTTCAGCCTCAAGGCGGTTCAAGTTTGCTTTGCAACATCTATTCCCAAGAAGAAAACAGTGTTCAAGCAAAGATTTCAATAAAGGTTTAACTTTGCTTCTTTAATTGGCTGAACTTCTACCCGTACATCCCAGTGACAGGATTATCTCTTGATACAGTATAGTGCTAGCAAATGAAAATTCCTATCAAGTCCTTTTCTGAAGGACTGCTAAGATTTATTCACGGGCGTCATGTCTTCTCATCTTCACTGGATCTCTCCTACTCATGTGCAGATTATTTTTCCAGTTTTGCAAGATCTTTCTGAAATACAGTCTTGTTCTCCAGTCTTTCTCGAGGTTTGTGTCATCTGAAGAGTGATTCCAGCTACCGTTAAGTACATCAGGTAAAAAAACCAAAAGGGAATCAGCCTCCAGGCAGGTCTGTGCAAAACTGCTCAATATACCTTTTCATTTTGAGAGCAATACATTGACAATAATCAACAGAAATACGAATCCAATAAATTTTGCACTTACTGTACACCAATTTCTCCTACATCACATATTTCTGCATTAGTTATAAAAATGTTACAAATGTTACTTGTGTCTTTAAACTTATGGATTTAAATGAAGTAAAAATATATGATAAAAATAGAAACAAAGCTACTGCTTTGTTTCTATTGACAAGTGCAACTGTTTGATCATACCAAAAGAATTAACTAATTTAACATTATTTAGTCTTTGTAAGCCCATGCTAGGAATTGTTCATCTCTTCATTATCTTGCGCATAAATAAAAACTGTTTAACAGATTTTATTTTTTAGAACATCAGTATTAGGATAGCTGAACCCTCCCTCCTCGACTCCTCTCCCCACTTTGACAACTGGTACATTTATCCTTCCCAGTCCTCCAGTATTTAATCCACCCTGAACCAAATTTCAGAGATAAGGCTGCTATAAGATATCTTAGGAGGTGATCTGTTAATGCAAATAGCAAATGTGTGCAGCACTGTCCCCAGATGAGTTAGAGGACATAGTTTTACCCTCCCTTCTCATGTTTCCTATATAGGCACCAACTGGAAAAAAAAAATCTCAAGAAAGGCAACTTGGAAGGCAGAACTTTTCCAAGAAGCAGCCTATTTGCCTCCATACCCTCAAGAAAACCACTGCAAAAACACTGCATTAATTTGAAGTAATCTAAACTTGGTCATCTCCTTGTCTTTTATGATGCATCTCACCTGCATCTGTATTACTAGCAATTTTTTTTTTTCATTTAAGTATCTTCTGGAAATAAAAAAAAACTGGTAAGGTAAATCCAAGGGGATTACAATCACCTGCACCACCTTTCCCACTTCAGTTTCAGCACCAGTAGCCTACAGTTATGTAGCAAGGGCGTTGGGATACACACAATTCTGGTAGGAGCGCATCAATATCTGAACTTGGCTTCCACTTTGAAGGTGTTTACACATATAGAAACTTTCTACCTTTTCTAGTCTGTCTTATTGTACTTTCCTAATCTAAAACTGAGACAAAAAATTTCACTTCAATTTTGAGGTGCTTATTTTTCCTTTATGTTTGGAGTCATAGAATAGCTCAAGTTAGAAGAGATCTTTTAAAGGTCACATCCGAGTCCACCTCCTCTGCTGTGAGCAGGGACATCTTTAACCTCATCAGGTTGCTCAGAGCCTCACCCAACCTGACCTTGATTGGATGTTTCCAGAGATGGGCCATCATCAGGCCTCTCTGGGCAACCTGTTCCAGCGTTTAACCACTCCCATTGTAAATTACTTCTTATACATAAGGTAATTCAAACCTTGTCCCATTTGAAACCATAAGCCCTTGTCCTGTTCCTACAGGCCCTGCTAAAAATGTTTGCTCCCAGTACTCTTATAAGCTTCTAAAAGACTCTATCAGCCTTCCTGGGAAGTTTCTCTTTTTAGTTTTCTGTTGAAACTCCAATTATTTTCTACACTTAATAACTGAGATCCCGTGCTCTTAAATCACTGCATTATTTAATTTTTCAAAGTTTGTGCTTGAATCTGAAACTAAATCAAACCAAAACTCCTATGCATTTTTAAATTTTATTATTGTTTTTCATTCAAATTGATTTTTACATATAAATACCATTATCCAAGCTTCTGCAACATCCTCACTAAAGAAGATTTAGTCTACAAGCATGATATTCCTTTGAAGGCACACATCTACACTGTGAAAAAACATGGCTGCTGCCACACCCAGGAACACAGAAGCTTTGCCACTATTATTAGCATTTGTTTGCTGGTTAATAACTGGGGAAATGATTCCATGATTAGTCCATTTTGGAAGAAGCTGGACGGGGAATGCTCACACAGCTTGGCTGCAGGGTGAGCAGCAGCTCTTCATGATGGTGGAAAACACAATAGAGGTGGCAAACTTAGTACAGGAGAGAAACTGTCCATAAAGTAAATCTCACCTACTTACTGCTTTCTGCCATCTCTTCCTTTACAGATATATTCTCATCTGATTAACTTTTTCCTCCATGGTAAAAATACCAGAGAAAGAAACTTCTATGTCATGAATTCAAACTTTTATCTTCTTCCTTGCTCTTAGTTTATATACTTTACATTGGACCTTCTGTCCCAGAATCCAGGAGCAATTTGTCTCAGGCATTCAGCTGGAATACATCACTGTCATCTTTTTTCAACTGCTTTCCAGTAACTGAAGAGCCCCAAATGTCCATCACTATCACCAATGACTTCCTGATTATGCTGCATCTTGAGCTTCCTTCTCTAAGATGTAGGTCAGAAAGTCACCAGAACATCAACACCTGGCTCTAACCATTGTCCACAACTTGCACTAAGTTGCTTCGTCACTTCAGCAGAAAATTGGCAATGTCATCTGTTGCCACAAAAGGCAACTCAGAGACTTACACAGCACAATGCTTTTCTTTCAGCTTGCATCCACATGTATGATTCTCATTCTGCAAAAATCCTACCCCTTTATGATTTGAAGTTTTAGATCCGTTACCTTCTTCATGTTGCACATTGAAAATTCATTTGCCAGAGCTGACATTTTGATTCAGGGCTTATTATAGGCATTTTGCTAAGTATTATAAATTTAATAGTTCTGTCATTGGGAATTAAACAAGAAAAATCCTAGAGTATGGGTATTGTGTTGCCTTCCCACATGAGCTCATGACACCACAAATACTTCATATTAATTTTGGAACTCATTAAGAAAAAACAAACAAGGCAGTAGATAAGGTTCAAAGATGAGCTATAATAATGATTCAATCTTGTAAAACATATCTAGAGCTGAGAGCAATTCATTTTAGTGCTGTTCTTAGCTAGAAAAATATTAAACTTTCTTTGTTTTGATGTGTATTATCTACAGTCCTAACAAGATTAAACAACAAGAAGATGCAAGTTTCAGATTGGGGAGGGAGCATAAACAACAACAGTGAAGTGGTGAACTGATGATATCTGTAAGAATAGCAATGAAGATGGCTTTCTTAAGCCATACAACAAGCCAGTGAAAAAACAACTAGAGTGTTTAAGATGGAAATATATACCTTGCTCTTTCATGACTTGTAAAAATAATTTAAGACAAGTAGCACTGAAAAAGACTATCACTGCAACTGGTTGAAGTACCAGAATGCCTATAAATCTAAAGGCACACTATCTGCCCAGGGTTGGGAGCCCAAAACACCAAGCTTCATGCACATGAGCCCCCTGCCACACATGCCCACACACAGCTGGAACCACAACAGGCAGCTGTCTTAAGCCATGAACTACCTTACCTGGAAGCATGCCTCTCTCCCTCTCACATACAGTGCACAAGAGATGTTTTTGGTGATAAAAATCACAGTTATCTTATTTATGAGGACTTAAATACAGTCAGACACTCTGTGTCCTTGTGTGTACATGCACAAAAAACCAAACAGCTATCTATTAACAGCTGTACTCAGAGTCCTATTAACTGGAAAATAATGGCACTGGTATAAAGAATTTACGAAGTACACAGTATCAAATATTTTTGTGCATGTTTTTTCTCAATATTATTGAAAATTTAAAATCCTGATCTTCAAAAATATATACCTGCTTTTTAATTATCCTTGAAACAGAGCAGTAAAATTTTATTAGAAATAAAAACTCTACAATAAAGTTCAGAAACTTTAGAGGTCATATCGATACTATGTCTTTATAACATTTGGCAAAACATGATTAGACTTTAAAGTAGGTTCTATATATATCTATATATATATTGCTTTGGCATACATAGACGAATTGCATAATTTTTTTCAAGGAAACCAGCAATTTCTTAGTCTCAGACAATCTGTGTTTCAGAACATTTCAAACTTAGAGCAGTAACGCATCAACAAGCACCATCAAACACACAAATCCACAGAAACCACTAACCTGGGGATCTGCTTATAGAATTTATCTCTGCTGTGTTCTCCACTTCACTGCAGGACCAGGCAACTGTGAGAGACTGGCAAGTTAATGGCTCAGACAACCAACCACCTCCAAAAGCACCAGGGCTTTGCTGACAACACCCAAAGCACCAGCCCAGCTGCAGCAGGGTGCACACCCACCTCTGGAGGCTATATTGTTGGATTTCTATAGATAACATAACACAAAAAGCTACATTTTAAATTTTGCCAAGGACCATATTCTACCTTAATGCTCTAAAGCTTGCAGATAAACATTTGTTGTTGAACCTCCTGGGAATTTTGCTGGTTGTCCCTCACACTGCCCAGAGTAAATCAAACAACCTTCCCCTAAAGCTGCCGAGTGGGCAGGGCCACAAGAACAAAACTCTTGTGATTTCAACTGCTACAAAATTCCTATAACCTTGCATCCTAAACCAGATTTACATGTCATTTTCTCCAAAGATTTATACACTAAAAACAGTAAATGCACAAGAAAAGACATTACTTTTGTATAGTCATTTGTTCTCAACTGATGAGGGTCTGGAAAACAACCACTGGTAGAATGACAGACTAAATGTACTTAAGAAAAAAATATCAAATGAAGACACAAAGATGTTCTACTTCCTTTGATTTCTAACAATGGGAGTGCACCTCCCACTAAACTTATCCACTATAATTTGATTAAACCATTGTCATTGTTGAGGGAGAACTGCTGAAGCACAGAATTAACAACAGCAGTGTCTGCTCCAAAAGCTATAAAGAAAGGCAGTAAATCAGACAATGTTAGAAAGGGAAGACAACTGGAAAAAACATAAGTCATTCAGAACCAAAATATGCCAAAATATGAGAACAGATCTTCATAAATGTTAGGACAGTTTCAGAGGGAAATTAAAGGAGGAAATTAATTCATTAGACATCTAAAGTAATGCAAGTAATAGGAAGAAGTGAACAGTACGATTCTATACAGATTGAAAACTAGTAGAGAAGTGTGTGAACATGAATACACAGTTTTCCCCATAAAAATTTTAAACAGAAGTTCAATATGATAAATAGAATCCACAACTACAACAAAACATTGTATGGTACAAGCAGGATATCAGAAAATGAGAATAAGGTGGGTGACAGTCATGGTTAAAAAATGTGACCAGAGATATAAGTGGCTAACATTTCCCAGGTCATAACACTTACCAGCAATGTTAAAGTTCAGCCAGGTTATTCAACTCAGACAGTTTTGGCAAAAAAATGTGCTCCACAGTAGACAGCAGTAAGGACAAGGGAATTTGAGAAACAATTTTTTTAATGCTCCTACAAGGCAGAGCTAATTGAACATTGTGAAAAAACCCCATTTTTAACAGCTGAAATTCAATGTACATAAGCTGAATGTAAATTAATGAAGAAGGATAGAGGGACATAATGCATAAAACCTGGCAGAAATATGTAAAAATTAGCGAAGGAAAGGAAACGCTAATTGATGTGAAAGAACAAAGAGAAGACGCACTAATCATCACAAATAATACAAATTGCTAAACAATGTATCCAAGGACAGGTAGAAAATGCAATTCTTTTGCTAAAGAATAAAAAGTGATACATTATTTAATTGTACACTCCCAATTAATCAGGATCCCCAAGGCACACAATTCTCAAACTGACTACAGCTACTCAAGCACAGCCAAGCAGACTTCAAGAGCTGACAAAACATCTCCTGGTTACAACAAAACAATCATTCCAAGACATATCTGGTATTGAAGAGTTTCAGGTTTTATTCACGAACAAACTTCAGCATAGCAGCAGCCACAAAACTTTGATATTCAACAAAACAGAGCAAGTAATGGCCTGCCTTTAAATACCACTGACAAAAGAAAAAAAAAAATCCAGTCAAATTAAAGGGAAGAAGAAATTGTACAGGATCATGAACAGCCTTAGAGTGGTAAGTTTGAGCATATTTCCTTCCCTTCACAAGTAATGCCTTGGAAGGTAACTGATAATCAGCAAATGCCAGACCAAGGAATGCCATTCAAAGGGAAAATGAGCAGTGTAAAAAACATCCCTCTGAACGCAGAAGACATGGTTTACAAAATGAAAGAAATTATGCATGGGCTAAAAATAAAAGTACTCTGCAAAAGTACTAATGTTGTGTAGTGAAGTAAGGGCAGGTAAGTTTATACATGAGTCTATAAACACTGACAAATCAGTCCTTTAAGCAGAATAACTGTTTAAAGGCAGGGACATTTTTTCATTAGTATCCTAGTATTCTAGCATACTGGTGACCCTAGCCCCTATGACTGGACTTTTAAATGTAGATGGTTACAAAATGGGAACAAGGGGAAGTCCTAGCAGCAGACTATCACTTTTAACATTAAAGTACAGTCATTTCTTAATAGAGAAAATTGCTCACAAGAACTTACAGAGAAAGACCATTTATTCAACAACATAAATCTATTTTTGACATAAGAACTGGCAGCCATTACTAACTTAAGAACATTATATCTAACAGAGAAAGCTCAAATTCTAAGACACTCTTAAGAACATATAACCTAAAGTGCAGCACAGTTTGATAGACTAAATCACTACACTCACTGCAGAGTGCTCACTGCTGTTCCTTTTCTTAAGGATCCCTCAGAGGCAGTAAGGCACCAAATCCTGGGCCACATATGCTTTCTAAATAGGATTAGAATTTATAACATATCCTTGTTCACCTGACAACACAGGAATGATATTTTTTGCTTCCCTTACAGATGCAGATGCATTAGCAAGGCTTTAGCTTAGCTGAGAAAGCTTACTGTTCAGGTTTGGTTCAGCTGACTTTAACAAAGGACTATGCAAAATGAGCTGTTTTGCAGGTAACTGCAATCTTTCCTGGCTTGGAAATCTCTAGCAAATGTAACAATTAATTGAGGATTTCTGTTGAAATTGCAGCAGAAATTAAGCACAATAGTTATGCTCATACAACCTAGCATATTGCTGATTATGTAAAGCCTAACTTAAACCTATTGCCTGCTTTTGAAAAGGTAACATGTTGGCTATTGCATTTTTGATATTTACAGCTGGATCCAGAATTGGCAACTGCTGCCTGCAGCTTACAGATGGACAAAGGAACTTTTAAACCATATCAAGAAAGTTTTTCAGCACAGCATACAGTACTCCCTACCTCCAATGCAGCTGTTTCTTCATTTGATAAATGCAATTAAAGACAATTTAGACTTTCCCCAAGTTTATCTTCTGCTGAAAGTTTTCAGCAGAACAAAACAGTCATGCTGTGGTGATAAACAAGCTACTGGTTCTGGGCCACCAGCATGCCAGATAAAGCACCACTTCTGCATCTCTTGATTAGTTTACAGCTTTGGGATCACAATGTAGACCAACCTCAAGAAATCTGTAATTTTCTCTATGTTTAAAGAACATATTGTCCTTATCTTGTGAAGGCAATTTGTGTTATTTCTTCCTCTAGGAGAACTTCTGAAGACAGGATGAAGAAATGACTAAGCACATTATGTTCATCCAACCTAGATGGAACAAGTATATTCACAAGCAGGAAGGAATGCTGCATAAGTATCTGCATATTTCTGGAATCACATGTGCTAGATTTCTGGAAGATTTCTGTATTGACAATTTCATTATTTATTACAAATAGGATTCATTATGAAAGGAACATTCTTGCTAAAAAGAAACTTTTAATTTAACTTTATACTTGTTAATTATACACTTGTATTCAACCGCACATAACAGACTTTGATAAAACATTACAGTTCATTTCTAGCTACCTGAAACATAAAAAAGAGACAGCTGTCTCTCTGACACCAAATACTCAAAACCAAAAGAAGATGCTGCAGGCACGATCAGCTGTTAGATGCTGCCATTTTATGCTGCAGGCACTAAAACCTTTTGCGTTCAGTGTTTACTGAAAAGAAAAAAAACAAACAAAATAGCTGAAAGCCAGTAAATCCTGAGTAAAAGACAGCTCCTCCTTAGGCTGTCCAAACTCAAATGGATAGCACACTACAAAACCTGCCATATACACTTTCCCAGTTTCTTTCATCTGAACCTGGATGGCTGTTCTTATGTTTTTGTAAGAAAATAATCACTTTTCAACCATGAAATGAGAAATATGAGGGAGCAGTTAGCAGAGTTAGCAGAGCACAAACTACAAAACCTTGAGCTATGTGAGTCACTTTCTTAAAATTGATTTTAAAAATGTCTTACAGAGAATATCAGGTGATGTACTTTTCTTAAGGCAAGCAAGAATAACAGTGAAATCCATCTTTTTTAATTCCAAGTTCAGTAAATGGCTACAATGGCCACAATCTTGTACAACTAACATCAGAGGTTACGAAAGCTTCCTCAGGAAGCTCAATCATACAGTACTAAATTCCAAATGAAAAAAAAATGTCTGAGGATAACAGAGGAAATAATACTACTTGCACAAGTTAAGACATTGCAGACAACGGCAAGTTTCACTAATAGTCAGAATGAAGTTTCTATATTAAATGAAAGACTAAATATTATGTGATTTTCCACAACAAATAAAGGTAGGGCCTCTGTGTATTTGACGTCTCCAAGCTACTTACTGAGATTTAATGATATTTTCCACCTCTCCAGTTGGGCTTACACTTTTGCAAGTCTGGAAGTGCCTGAAAGGGACTGTTTTCACATATACATATTTTCTTTTAAGATTGTTTTCATGTCTGTATTCATAACCCTCTTTATAAATCTGTTTTGTGAATAGCTGGACCATTAACACTGAAATAATGACTACCTGTGGATTTCATAATCCTAAAGGCTATTATTTTCAATCAAGACAGGTAAGTTGCAAAAACCAAACCCAAAAACCACAGAGCCAGATACAGTCCAACAACACTATTAGACTGTACATCATGAACAACATTCTTACTCAACTTCTGTGGAATGCAAATACCATCTAATTGGAACAGCAAGAGCTCAAAACACTCCTAACTTTCCCCAGTGCCCATTCCTTTTATTTAGAAAATACAGTGTTAAAAGAATGTTAGAATTGCCACGTCAATCAGTTCAAAGTTAAAGAGGCCAAATATTCAACATTAATTCAAGAGCCATGAAATCCTGCTGTGCACCTCCACCAAACTTCTTTTTAAATCCACCTAGATCCTCTTTATTTCAATTCATACCCATTGTCTTATCTCTACCATTCACCACTGTGAAGCATCTGGCTCTGCCTTCTTCATTACCTTCTCCTGGATATTGGAAAGATGCTATTAAGTCCTCTTGAAACTGCTTCTTCTCTAGGTTCAACAAGTGCAGAGACCTCCAACTTTCCTCACTCAGCAAGTGTTTCAGCCCTCAACCACCTTGGTGGCTTTCCACTGAACTCAGACCAGTTTGTCAATACTTTTCTTGTACTTGGGAGTCTAGACTGGAAGTATCTTGGACTACATATGTCTAAGAAATGCCAAGGCCAAATGCCTTTTTCTTCCCTCAATATACTATTATACAACCCAGTTTAGACAGCAAAATTATTCCTTCTGTAAGCTGTCATAAAAATTAGAAACCTCTTTTGATGCAGGAACACACAGTTCACAATGCCACTTACATCCTGAATCAAAGAACCACTCATCATAACTGTAATACACTCACATTAAACCTGTTTGGAATAAAATTTGTTACAAATTTCACCAAAGTAAGCTACATAAAAATGAAGAGGCAGTTTAAAAGAAGTGCCTCAAAGTGTAAATGCTTGCACGTGAGAGGGATCTTCCATCAAAACCACCAATATGGTTAAACATACACCACTTATTAAAAACAAACAAGCAAGAATAACATAAAAAGCCCTGCAAAAACCAGCTTGATTAAAACCAACATTGCAGAATGTTATTTTAGGTAGAAAAGCGTCTTTTTAAAAACAGATGTTGCTCCTTAACAATGAGAACAGGAAGGGGGAGGATATAAACAAACTGGTTAACTAGAAATTGTAAAAAAGGAAAGCAAAGTAAGTTTTAAAACCAACTTTCTAATAATCTTCTCAATTCACATTAAAACCAACTGTTCCAAGAACAAGCACAAAGATAAGAAATAATCAGTAAGGCAAATAAGAAATCGACACATGAAAGGAGAGCCCAAACAAAAACACTACAAAAACTACATTGATCTTTTTTCTCCCTGATTCTCACGATAGAAGAGCAGATGGAATTTGCCACAACAATCTTTCTCCAGAAGGCTAGAAGAGAGACAGCCTTTTATGCAATCTGCATAAATTAATCTAGATAAAACCATTAACAAGTTATCAAGATCAGACAGTATTCACCCATAATTTCCAGACAAAGTAAAATATTAAACAGTTGATCTAATGACTGTGGTGTGAAATTTATTTCCTAAAAGTGCTCTATAAGACTGCAATGATACTCAAACGGCCTACCATTTAAATTAAAAAAGTAGTTTTCTGGAAGCAGCAAGGGAAGTTTGGTATAGGTAAGCCAGGCCTGCACCAAATAAAACAATTTAAACTATAGCAAAACCAGCAAGACAAAGCATATGGATAAATAAATGGGAAAATCCAGCAGCTTTTGTAGTGGGAAGTCATTTCTACGAGTAGAAGCTGAAGAATTGATAAGCAGCTGCGTGTGATTTCAGTATCAGGACATATCTCAATTTTCAAGAAGTTTGGAAAAGCTATCTAACATAAGGTAAGAAACCTCCCAAACAAACTGCGCTAACACAAGACAAAAGAGAAGATCCTAACAGAACTAAATAACTAGTTAAAACAATTGCAAGCAAGAGTGAAAATAAAGCATTTTCCATATGAGAGATTTTGCCAGCAGAGCTCCTAGAGCCAGTGTGAGTGAACATACCTGAGGTCTAGAAAGCCAGTTTAAAAAAAAAGTCAAAAGGCTCAGTAATTATTCAAAATTATTTGGCATGACCAAAAACAAATCCGATCAAAAGGTATAAATGACTGTAGGATAAAATTTCATGTAAGTGAAAAAGAAAGCACATGGAAAAACAAATTACACGTGATCATAAAATAGAATGATAGAATCATTGGCTGGTAAAGACCTCCAAGACCCTCAAGTCCAACCTTCCACCAATTACCACTATGCCCACTAAACCAACCATTTAATGAAGTGCCACTTCTACTTGTTTTTTGAACACTTCCAGGGACAGTGTCTTCACTACTTCCCTGGACAGCCTCTCCAGTGCTTAACCAATCTTTCCATGAAAAAATTTGTCCTAATATAAAACCTGAACTTCTCTTGGTGCAACTTGAGGCCATTTCCCCTTGTTCTATCTATCATTTGTTATGTGGAAGAAGACCTCCAAGAACAACAAAACTGTAGAATGTTTCTTTTCAAGTTACTGACAAGAAAGTTTAACACACAACAGGGGACTGTTAAGCAGGACTATTTTCTAATGTAAATAACCTGAAAAAAGTAATTTGAATACCGATATTTAATAAAGATATACAAGGAAAAATTACAATTCTAATGAAAACAACATCAGCAGGCAGCCAAGTAACTACAGGAAATTAGGTGTATTTGCACACTTCAGCTCAAAGTGAAGACTTTCACACTTTCTACTGCAGATATATTAATACATCTGAAAAACAGTTTTTGCAGCTGGTAGTCGATATCTTTATTGCTACACAGCAAGGTACCAGTCTCTTGCAAAGGCAGACTTCTGGTAAATAGCTGTCAGCAAGTCCATGCGTGACTGAAGTCAAATTACAAATAGTAAAGGAACGGGTTTTTGAACTTAATGCCAGCAGAATATCCTGTATCTAATCCATGAAAGAATTACAGACCTTAAGTCTGCTATTATTTTACTATCCATACCACTTACCTTTCAGTCTGCTCCACAGCTTTATTTAAACTTACTAATCCATGATACTTACCATTGGTACCTTACCACTAACAGTTTCTACATTTATACAAGAGGAAATATTTATATTTTTAATTATCTATGTATAGTATTACATATGCAAAATTTATAAATACCTAACAATGTTGCTAGTAAAATTAAATATGCCTTTAAGTAACAAGCAATTTGGTTAAGTCCCCTGAAATCTCCACATTTAACTTTAACATTTACTTATCAAATGCAGGTCTTTCTTGTCACTAAGAAAAGATTTGAATGAGGAGAACTGCTTCCTAAGAGAAAAACAAAGAAAAGCCACTACATTAAAAAAAAAACCACATTAGAAGAAATCCAACTGACGCAACACTCAAACACTAACACTATCCTCCACTTGAATTCCAGAACACGAGTACAACTGTAATTTTCTATGCTCATCATAAGAAAAATCTTGCCCAAGATCTTTGTTCCCCAAGCACACACAACACAATATGACAGATCAATGCTTCTGCTTGTTTTCTGGAATGACATGCCACACCAATTTTGGCCATCTTTCTGACAGACCAGTTAAAAGCACTGCAATTTTACTCACAGTTAAAATAAAAGCACCTATATGTTAATCTTTTATTTAAATTACCTAAGTTACTAACTGCTTAAGAAAACAATCTACACAGTTATTGAAAGGTACTGAAAGAGCCATGTGCTACAATGAAAACTCATCTTTTCATAAATGAATTATCACAAAGAAAATAGTTTCTTGTCTTCTAACACAGTAAGAGCACATATATTTATTACAAATCGCTTCACAAATTCCAGTTAAATTCACTGATTGTTGCTAGGAGAGTGAAGCAGAAGAAATGATTGTATAAACAACATAGATCTGAGAATTTTTAAATACACACAAGCATGGTAAGAACCACTACACTTTGATGCATAACTTTAGAGGTGATGTCAGGAAAATCTGCAATTGTTAGTGCATTCATGTGAAATACTACGAAACAGAATTTGACAGTCTGGTCTAAAAAGTGAATCAATTACTAAGATGAAAATCCAGATCAAGAAGAACCAAAACTGCTGTGTTAATCCTTCTTGGGCATCACATTACTCACAAATTCCACATTCTGTATATTTAAATATGGATTTAGAGTAAAGAATGATCACAGGCAGAAGATCTGACACAGAAGATTAATGATAAGTAAGGAAGACTATGTGAATGGTCTGTGAATGGCCCAGCATAACACAGGATTAGCATGTCAGAGAACAGTATCTTCTCTCACAACTGCTACATGCCATCACATCACATAACAATGCTAATAAAATGTTAGTCATCACCAAGCCTTATCCTTTTTAAGATGCAGGCATCAAGTACGGACACATACGTGGATGCAGTAATTCAAGAAAAGCAAGAAGTTTTATTTTATTCCTAAAGTAAAAACACACATGATATAGTAAAAACTCACCCTTTTTTTAGAAGCAAGACAATATTTAAAAGATTAAAAAAAAAACCAACCCCTGTAATTTAATACATTTATACACAGAAACTAAAAATATTCTACATATGAAGCAACTTCAAATGATCGATACATCTTTAGGGCTGGGAAAGAGGGGTCCCAAACAAACACTCAAGATCCTGCCATACCCAACATTATTCACACCTCATCACCAAAGCACCTCATTCAGACAGGCAACACAGAAGTCACTTCTCTGGTGAAACACCAGCTTGTGACAGCTCCTAGCACACAATGTTGGCCATCACTGGGTCATAGTTTTGCTTCCTCTCTGATTAGAAAGTATAGAAAGGAAGGTAATTAGCTGGGCTGAGCAATAACCAGAGCAATTTACTGATAAAACACAGATTCTATGGTTTCTACCTGGGCTTTAGGTAATATAGTAATTTTGATTACACTCTGTATGTATCTGAAACTACTATTTAAATAAAGCATTGCCTAGTTCTTTCACTGTAGTGTTGCTGTCTGACATCTCTTAACTTCATAGGTCACACATCAATTTAGCAACCACATATTAAATTAATTTTTCTTCAAGTAACCTTCAATCAAGTTTTTCTAAGCTATTATTTTTTCCACTTCAAAGATCAGAAGCTTTGGGATGCCACTCCCACATCAGCTAGCAATGTCCATTTCTAATAATGATTTGGAAGACCTGAAGGGAACTTCCTAAAAACAATTATGAATTTAGGAGGAATACCAAACAAGAAGTTTGGTACAATGAGCATTCTTATAACATGTGCTGTGCTTCTAGTTTTTCTCAGATATTGATGTTATCAACCTAGTTCCCTGGAACATCAATGAAGTGTGCCAGGAGGCAATCATGAAATATGTTGTGTCTCAGTTAAAGAGCTTTTTTCCACACTTGAGGAACTGGTTTTGGCACAAAACTGAACTCAAAAGCCCATATCTCTCCCCTTCCTCTTCTCTCCACCAGTACACGCTGTAAAGTATTTACTTCTTATAAAACCAAGCAAATCTAATAAAAATAAAATGAAATTTCAGATGTTTTAAAATAAGCAATACCAAATGACATTTTTTGAGGTCTAGTGTGTCTGCTTAGTTAATCCAGGATTGATTTCAATTAAGAGGCAAGTCTAATGGAGCCTACAAAGACATTACAGCATTTTTTTCCTTATCCTGTTCATAAAATAAAATCAAATTAGCATTTTAATCAGAGAAAACCTTTAAAGAAGCCTTTAACAGTTGATACTAGGGAATGCAATTTCCAGTCCTTGAAATTTTACTCATTATTCTAAACCTGTTAATTACCCCATAGCTAATGTTACATCTAAATATTAATTCCTTGAAAGAAAATGCCTTCAAGCTAGTCAGTAAAGCTTCTACTGAGGGAAGTCCAAGTTATCTTTAAACTCAGCAGTTTGAAAGCCCTAATGAATTACAGAAGGCAACTAAAGAGAATGTATGTAATTACTTACAGTATTAAAAAATAACATTCCAAATTATATTTTGTGTGTCTTTTCATTACTTACATTTAATATTTTGCACCTATCTGCTAAGACACATGTGCTCACTATTCATTGTAACATAAAAGAAGTTTGCAGTTTAGGGATCTGTATATTTTACTATGAATCATAAATCACATGATGCTACATTCTGGTTGGTACATTATTATCTGTACAAATTAAATGGAAGAATTTTTAAAAAGTTGATTGCTTTACTTAGTTGTGTATGGATGCCTTGAAGAATATATTTTGGCTCTTTAAGCTACACTACTTACTGCAGAAAGAAAATTATTCCATTGTCTCTCATTTTTCACAGATATTTTTAGTTTTAAAACAGGATATAGATCTCCATTCTTCCTCAAACAGATGCTTGTGTAATTCAAAATGCAACAAGAGAGACTGGAATTTCAAAATGGGAATCAGGTGGCTGAGATTACTCTTTAGAAAGAAGAGGTAGATGACATAAAAGCAAACTGAAGAAAGAAGCAGAAAATTCTTACCTGGGAAGACTTAATCCCAGAATAAGCTCAGTTGGAAGGGACCCTCAAGACTCATCATCTCCAGCTCCTGGCCCTGCACAGCACCATCCCCAGGAGTCACACCATGTGCCTGAGAGGGTTGTCAGTGGGTCAGAAGTACCAGTGGGCCAGTTTCCCATGCTACTCTACACAAGAGCATCAACATAAGATGTGGATATTTATTTTCTTATCTTTATTTTAATAGGATTTTGAATGAACAGATAACAGAGTTGAGAAAGAGATGATAAGCTATTTCTCAGCGTTACAATTTTTTTGTTTTAATGTAAACACTACTGCCTTCGGTTCAGCTCCATAATAATTTCTCTTTAGACACCCAACACACTAAATGCTTGGGAAAGCTCAGTAAAATTTACTTTAAAAGGACAGCTACACAGCTTAGACAAAGCAGGTCAATCACAATTTTAAGAAATGCTTCTTTTTAGAATCAGAGAAATTTGCCAAAAATGAAACACAGCTCTGCTGTTGGCACAACAGACTATCTATCTAAGGCCTATTTGATACCATTCCACACTACTATTGCTCAACTACATCTAGTTGTTCTTAAAGACTCTTTTGTCTTCTCAAGTGCTTATGGCTCCCTATATTTAACACAGATGATCTTAATGCCAGTTCTAAATGTGTGAAACATGAACAGGGTTGGACAAGGGCTCTAACCAAGAAACACAGTGCTCTAGAGTAGTGCTCTTCAAATATTCTATCTAAAAGAAGTCTCTCCAGTGTGAGGATGAGGAGCTATAAAGATCACCAGGGTATAAGCTGGCAGCAGCTGTGAGTGACTATTTAGGTCCCACGCATAAATAGCTTCGTTCAGAACCACAGAGAATGTTAAATGACAGCATCAAATTAAACACAAGTTTTTTGAACCTTGGCTTCTTTTTAAGAAAGGCTGGGGAGTGGAGGAGGACAGACAGCAGTGTACCATGCTCCCAGGGCTAGAGAAGGAAAGTGCCGTCCCTTCCTTTATACTTTCCACTGTCCAGTATTTCTAGTTCTTTGCATCCACAATTATAAACAATATTATGTAGCACTCAAAGTAGGAAGATTTTCTAAGAAGGCAGGAGAGGTGAAAGGCAGATCAGTTTAATTTAAGAAGCTTAACTTATTAGAGTGCATCTTTGAATAAGGATTAATTGCTATGAACACATAAGAAAAACAAGTTATTTTTAAAATAGATTTTGGTCACTAAGCTTTTAAAAAGTGAATATAAATACTCATGCTAGAAATGCAGGTCATTTTATATTTTCAAGGCATGGCACCTCAACAAAGTGTAGGCCACACTTACCTTTGGCATAATGATATATTTCAATAAGCCAGCTTGACACAAAATATTTATCTGAAAGGGCTTGTTACAAAAGAACTTTCCAATAACAATGAAAAGTAATCACAGCTGCTAGCATGAAAAGTTGAAATTAAAACAAATAACATTATACATATTTCTATTTTGTAAGATGCTTTCATAATATACCTTTTTTATAAAGAAGTTGCACACAATCATACATACTAAGTCTATACTTTCAGCCTCTCTCTGGTCATTCCATAAAACAAATGGCCAAATAATCCCCATGTCAGACAACCTTGGAGGAATTAACTTCACAAAACTGTGTATGCTTGTCATAGGAGATCTGAGCACAGGAAGGAGACAGAGGCCAACTCTGCAAACATTTCTGAGTGTCTTTAAAGTTTACACTTTAGGAGACATCACACAAAGTTTTTTGGCTAATTCATCTTGCTTTTAACTGGCCAAGAGAATGGGGAAAGGTGGAAAACTAGGTTGGTGGAGAAAATGGGAATGATAAGTCTCAAAGATTGGAGCATGCAAACTCCCATTCTGGACACTTTTGGGGTGTGAGTTTTACTGTGGTGCTTCATTACTTGTTAAAATATACAGGTGCCTTGCATGGATGGATAATGCCTTTTTCCTCCTGTTCTTCCTCTTTGTGTTGAGAAAAATGCATCACACATGTATGATGTAAAGTAAATTGGTAATGTGACAGAAAGGTTAAAAGATAATCCCACCATCACTTAATTTTACAACTAACCCCAATAGCACTTATAAAACATTGATTGAAAAGCCATCTTCTTAAGAGGACTTGCTTACAACCAGAAACTGAGACCAGAGACAACATCCAACACCCCATTCAGAGTAACAGCAACATGAAAAATGGTGCCTGCACACAGGAGATTCCAATGGGGCTCTCCAGCCATGTCCAAGCGTTCGGAAGACAAGCAGTGCCCTGAACTCAAGAAGTGACTACAACAAGCTGCACTGGTACTGGAATTACCTCCACTGAGTGCCTGGCCCCTGGCAGAGCGGGCCATGGGGAAGATGGATTACACAGAGGGCTCAGCACACTCAGGGATTGCTCTTGAAGCCCCGGAATGCGCCTCAGCAGAATGCCGGTGTCCAGAACCACTGGCTGGAATCCACGCAGATCCATTACCTTCCCTTTATACAACAGCTTACCACATGCCTCTCTGACACCAGAGATATGCCTTTCCTCCTCCTCTTTATTTTTACTTCAGTATCTTTAACACAACTGAGATGCATACTTTAGGCTATACCACTAAGGAGGATTTTAAGCCCATTTAGCACTTGGTAAATTATTGTGCTATTTTCCCGATGCTAATCTAATACTGTTTTAAAAATAGCAAATTAAACTAACAATACAGTTCACACAGATGCTTACATGAGTTACACTGGGTTATCTGTACTTTGAATATCAAATTATCTGCATAAGAATCCTCTAAATGCCCCTGAAAACAATTCTTTTTGACTGAAAAATAGTTATTTTGACTGTCTCAGGAAAAAAATAGTCCTTCCCAAGAAGTTCTTAGTAAACAGGGGATAGAGACAAGATAATGATACATTTCCTTTCAAAACTGATTTGCTTTTTCTTGTTGTGGGTATTGCTGTACCCAGTTGTACCCAAATCTGGTTGAGAAATAGTGTACCTTTGAAATTCCACATCTCTCTTTTACTATGGCCCCCAAAGAATCATATTTCTATCCCAGAATAACACCACCGCAAGAACCTAAACATTTTTACTTGGGGAAAAGATAGACAACTCTCCAGAAAGTGTATTTTTTGAGGTTTTTTTAAATAAATCAGCACACACAATAAGTTGCTTGATAACACGTTTATCTGATCTGAAAAATGCAGACTGAATTTTGTGTTTTGCTGTATCTAGATCATGAATTTGAGACTAAATAGCTAATATCACAACTTTCAGACTCTCCTTATTCTGAAAAATTACTTCTCCTCTCGATTCCTGTTGTATGCAGTAGAAATCTTCCTAATATTGTCAAAACAACTATATTCCTACTTTGCAGACTACAACCACCTGTTTTGTTTTTCAATGGGAAAAAAAATGAATTGCCCATTCTGCAGCAAACTTACTACTACAGAAGAGTCTGAGGCTTCCTGTACAGAAATGCAGATGCCCAAGACTTACTAGCACAGTTTTCATTATGCTGAGGTGCAGCCTTGCTGCTTTTAACAAGGCCACTAAAACTGCACGCCAAGCCTGGCATTATGAACACAGTTGTTCACTCCTATGCTAACAAGGAGAAGAATTAGGAAAAAAACTAATTGCAACACTACACTCCCACACCACCACAAAAAAAACCCCAAAAAACAAGGGGGAGCTTTTATTCTGAGAGCAAAATCTCAATTCATAGATTCAGGTATCATATGTTTTGCTGCAGTACAGGAGAAGCCCCTCATTAACAATTATTTCAACATACAAGACACTACAAAACCAACTGACATAAAGACAATCTAACTTTATATATCTAAACTATTTCCATGTAAAAAAATTCCCTCTCACGTTTTTTTTTCAAACTTAAGATCTTCTCAAGCTGCTTCTGCACAGGAAGCGATCCTCTCTCCCTTTCTCTCTGAAGGTCTCAAGGCCTCAGCAAATCAAGAAAATAAGTCACATGGAGCAAACCCATACTATTAGGAAAGGAGCAGGATATTCAATGGATAGCCAGCTAGGAATTCTACAGGATTACAGCAGTTGTCAATTTTTACAGACTTTCTTCCATTACTACAGACTTGTTTTTCACATTTAAGAAGTGCACCTTGACACTTCAGTGAAGTTTCTCCCCTTGTGATGTAACAAATGCCACCAAAGAACTCATCAAGGCTCTTCCTACACTTGACTCTAAAGTCTAAACACTGACATAAAGTGTATTTATACACCCAGACTTCCATTTAGTTTCATCATGAATACCAGAAAGCTTTTGATATCAATGGAGTGTTAAAGGGCATCATTAAAGCAGCCCTGAGGAGAAGGACTTGAGATATGGCTGATGAAAAACTAAACATGAGCTGTCAATGTGCATCCCAAGAAGCCAACTGCACCCAAAGCAGCGTGGCCAGAAGGATAAGGAAGGGGAGTCTGCCCCTCTGCTCTGCTCAGACCAGCACAGTTCTGGTGTCCCCAGCATAGGAAGGACTCCATGGAATTGATGGAGTAAGTGCAGAGGAGGCCACGCAGTTGACAGGAGACTGGAGCACCTGCCCTCTGAAGACAGGCTGAGAAAGCTGGGGCTGTTGAGCCTGCAGAAGAGAAGGTTGTGTGGAGATCTTGGAGCAACCTTCCAGTGTCTGAAGGGAGCCTACAGGGAAGGTGGAGAGGGATTCCTTCTCAGGAACTGCAGTGACAGGACAAGGAGTAATGGGCACAGACTGAGAGTAAATTTAGGCTGGATATAAGGAAGAAATTCTTTACTGTGAGGGTGGTGAGATACTGGAACTGCTTGCTCAGAGAAGCTGTGGATGCTCCATCCCTGGCAGTGTTCAAGGCCAGGCTGGATAATAAGACCTTGAGCATGGATACCTATTTTATGAATAACAAAATTATTTATGCTATTTTATGCATTTATTGCATAAAATAATATTTTTTGAGACACCTGGAACAACACAGGGTGCTTTCCTCAGTGCCTTATCAGTTCCAAAAACACAGTAGAGAAGCCCCTAGAGAAAAAAAGATCCACTTTCTCATTCCCTGCTTCCTCTACTATAAAAGAATAAATAGGAATATTGTGGGACCAATATTACAAAGGAATAAAAGAAAATTTTGCAGAACAACTGAACTGCTTTCATGAACTGCCTACAGGAGAAGTTTCAAACAGCAAAATATCTCAATATAAAGTATTCAACTGATGCATAGGCATGCTATGCATTGTGTTGCTGTGTTACCTTCAAATTCTTATGAAAACTATTAATGGTCTCTGCTCTTTGCAAATTATGGTCTGAAGGACCAACACCCTATCCACAATAAAAAGTGCATCATTTATTGTCTCATGGCTATGTCAACATAACCTGATCCCCATCAGAAACTCATCATCTGTCTATTCAAAGTTTACCAACAGAAAACACATGTTCCACTGCTTGGTGTGGTGATCAAAAGCTTGTGCAATCTTCCCCATTACAGAAGTTGCTCAAATAAAGAATGCTGGATCCAACTTTGTTTTGCCAAACACTCACAGGGACACTCAATGGGTCAGAAACATCCCATGAGCAGGCAGTGATTAAACTTACAATCTCCAGCTCTGACACAGCAGGATAACAGCTTGGTTGTGACCTCCAGAATGGCAGGGAACACTGTATGCATGAAGTTTTACACACTTTGAAGATCTGCAAGCAACTTCTAAATCCACTTATAGTGGTCTAGTCAGATCAGCTGGACATTTCCAATGGCCAGAACCAGATGTATGTAACATGAATTCATCGAGGTGATATCCAGCCACACATACACACACACACTCCTGAACCCTATGGAAGGGTCTCATTCCATCCTATTAATACCACATCCAGAGTTTAATCCCCATGCAGCCTGGGCCAGAGCCAGTGTGTCTGCTTTCCATTACACATCACCTTCTAACTCTGCATTCAAAGCCGAGCCCAGAACAGCCCAGTCTTGCTTCCTGCTGGCAGAGCAGCCTCTCACATGGAGTCTGCTGCTCCTGGAAGTCATGGAGGGAGAGTGACCTAACCCACAGGCTACAGGGGATGAAGAAGGAATAAAGATGTGTATTACTCCCATGACTACAGTCTCACAAATCCTACCCACAAAGGACTCAGCCATGTGATGACACCCAGGGTAATCACTCCTTGTTTGCTGTCAATACCAGAACCCTTTGATACTGGAAGTGGTACCTCCTACCACTGCCAGAGAGAATAAGTGTACACTGCAAGGAAAAATCCATCTGTACTGGAACACCATTAAAAAATCCATCTGTACTGGAACACCTTTAAAAGTCTTACACCAAGGAATCTGACTACGATTCCATGGTTTCTGACAATGCAACTTGATTGCATTGCTGTCATTTCAAGAAGCAGTCCTGTCAAGGGTCACAGCACTGCACATTATAAAGTGAGGCACCCATGAAAAACATTCAGTAAACAAACAGTGCATTATCAGGGCAAGTGCATTATTTTTAATAGGACTGTTAATGTAAATAATACAGTATTTACTGCTACATGATGTCTGCTTAATTAACACATCCAACACTTCTGGTGCACCTAAATATTTAGATTTTTCTTTATTTTTTTTTCACTTTTGAGGCTGAAGAGAAACACCAACACAAATCTTAAAATTAAAGAATAACAATGCAACACCATTTGGTAATATGACACTGCCAGTTTTCCAAATTTAACAGCAGTTGGGAAAAAAGTATGTCAGCAATTTCCCAATGTAGTTTTCTGAAGACTGAGTAAGAACATTATATACAATTGGTAAATTCAGAAAAAATACTGTGTTATAGGCAAAGTCATTTTATACCCTTTACACTATCATTCATGATGGTTCTTCAGCCAAATTAAAATCTAAAGTTTTAATGGATTTTTTTTTTTAAATCCAGAAACAGAAGACTTTCTTTAGTTTTTGCCATTTTTGTTGTCCACATTGAGTCCTCTCCATAGGTCACAGCCTAAATGCAGCTACTTATGACTTTTTAGATCTTTAGTACTCTTATTCAAGAAATTTCCTAGCAAGAGCTCAAAAAGACAAGCACAAATTTCTTTACAGAAGCACTAACTACAGCTCTATGTGAAAAAATTAACAATTGGGTTTTTTCCCAGAAGGAGAAACACTGTAACAGTAACACACACATACAGTAACAACCAAGCTATAAAAACAAACTCCAGCTCTGATATAATACAGAAGCTGATTTAATTGGAATGGCAAACTACAATACACATTTTAACTGTGTATGTCAAAATAGAGCATGTTTCACTATTATAAATTAATCCCAACATATTTTAAGATTTTGTTGAGAAGTTTCCATATAGGAATGTCTGGCTACATCCAGTTCAAATAAAGAGTTCACAGAGCTCAAAAAATTCTCACTTAAGTAAAGAAAAAATAGCAGCATGCGCTGCAGATAGTCTGGTGGAGAGTTAGAAGAAGATAATGGCAGACAAAACAAGTCAAAGTGCAGAAAAAGCATCCACACATTGCAATGTCTGTATTCTAACCTACAAGTTCTCTCCTCTTTACTCTTCTCTCTCCCCCAAGGAGAGAGGGAATGAGAGGCTCTGAGATGTGTAGCTGCCACATGGGGTTAAACCACAACCAGAAAAAGTAGAAAAGCTTTGCTTAAGTGGAGATGGATCTCATGAAGAGCATCTAAGAACCACAGCAGCAAGCCTGAGTGAGCTCAAGAAGTGTTTGGACCGTGCTTTCAGGTGCATGGAGTGACTCTTGGGGATGGCCCTGTGCAGGCCCAGGAGTTGGATTTGATGATCCTTCAGAGTCCCTTTCAAGTGACTTATTCTGTGATTCTGTACGATGAACAACTAAGTCAAGCATCAGTTCTCCTCATTTGTTCTGTATTGAACAGTACAGATTTAATATCAATGCTCTGGATAAATTAATGTATTGGATAAAATCATCAAAATTGATCTGGGAAATGCTGGTTTAAATTGATGCATGTTGTGTATTGTGCTTTTCATCTTTTGGAGATTACAATGCTTATTCCTGCTGTTTCCCATCTTCAGCAGAAGCCTGTAATTGTTTGCTTATTCCCAAAGACAGCAGTGTCAGCACTGTATTCCCTGATGCCTAAGACCATCAAGTGTATTTTTCAGTAAAAAAGGTGCCAGATGTTTTATCCATCAGCTTTACCACATTTCCAAGTAAGTACTTTAACCCGAGGGAAAGTCATTAGAGTGTAATGAGCAAGGGAAAACATTTCACTGTGACAATTACAGGCTACTTAGGCCACTGTCTCTATGCATTTAAACAATATAAAGCTATAAAGTAAAGAGCACTTTCTTAGTCTCCATTCCAAGTATAATTTTGATTTTGCATTGCCATTAAAAACACCAAATTACTAGACAAGTCCACAGTTGCTTCAAAAACAAGCCTAGAGAGGACTGGTACAGAAGCTGTACTATATTTCCAAACCAATTATTCTGTCAGCTACACTATTAAGGTTTGTTATCTTCTAATTTTCAAAGTTTTATAAAAGGAGAAGCAGATTGTCACATAATGTGGTCAATACGTAACCATTAAGACTTTACTGAAAAATAAAGTTCATTTTGGCAAATTTGTGAGACCATAAAATATAATTACCAAGTCCATTTCACCACAGTGAGCAATACAACATGACAGAACTTTGTGCTTTTCTCCTTGGCAAGATCTCACATCATCAAGCCCATGCAGTCAAGTTCAAAGCCCAGCCTGATCTGGCAGCACACAGACCTCTGCCTCCTACAGGGCCATCAGAAGAAGCTTTTGGTAAAACTTCAGGCAGATTTTGTCCTTTAAATGCATAAATCCTAACATTTCTCCATTAGCACATTCTTGTGTTTATTTTTTATTATTGTAGTCACACAGTCTGTGTTTTAAGTATATTTTATACATATGCATACCCTTACTAATATATATAAAGTTACATTACATATAGATACATACATAGCTTTATACTCAGCTCAGTATATATTGTTTTATTACTACAGCATTATTTCTTAATAGATCATTGTAATGGCAGTATTGACATTAAAAGGCATTATCAAAGAAAATGCCTACTTAAAAAAAAAAGATTTTAAAGTCTTTGGAAACACCAATTTTCTTAATTTCATGTAACTTTTCTATTTGTGCTAGAGTTTGTGCAGTTTTTGGAGAGAGATGAAGGAGTTTCTCTGATGATTTGGCAAAGAAGCAGGGAAAGTATCAGTACCTATAATATTTATTAGCTACATCTGCTGTAAGTGCTTTTCATAGACTACATGAGTGCAAGACAGACATTCTTAAAACTTCCCCCACCCTGAAGGGGACACAAACCTTGAGGAACTACTTGAAATGACGTTTGGTGTTTGAAGCTGACGAGACTCCCTTCTCCTGTCTTCCAGCTGTTTGTGTAATAAAAAGCTCAGTGAGTAGCAGCAAGGAGCCATAGCCTACTACACTGAGCATTTCACATACATTCTGAATGAGCATTTCACATACATTTATCTTGGATGATTATTTAAACTAGATTCTGAGTTATTTGTTCTTTCTGGCTAGATTATGTTTCCAAAATGCTGAGCTACTTGCCAGGAATAACCATATTCAGTCAGCCACAATGTTACCCAAAAGTCTACAAGTAAGTGCAATACAGAGCTCTCATGCTAACCCAGCAAATGCATTTGGAAAACAGTACAAAACAGCAGCAATGGCAAAACAGTTGCTATTGCTTGCACAGAACAGAGCAAGTCTTACTAAAAAAAAAAAAAAAAAAAAAAAGAAAAGAAAAAAAAGGTAATTATCAATAAGCTCAAAGTTTCTAGCAAGAAAAAAAAAAAAGGCAAACAGAGCTTCCATCTAAGAACCAAATAAAAAAGAAACTTTGTCGTATCAATGTTGAAACCATCTACTGTATTTACTGAAGAAAAAGTCTCTTTATTTACTCTGTCACCAGTAAATAAATGCTAGTTTCTTCCTGAAATTCTTTGTTAAAAACCAAGATATTATTTTGTGCAATTCTTTCTAATAAATCTATTTTTTTGTTTTTAGGCAAGCTATTTTCTTATCTGTTTATGTTTGTCCATTAACATAAACAGCCAAAAATTCTCAAGCACTAACCTTTTACTACATTAGCTAAGAGCACAAAACCATGCAGCTTAACTCACCCCATCTGTCCACATGTATCAAAGTGCCTAGAAGGAATGTTAGTTAGATTTTATTTAATCACTAAAGTCACATTGCAAGAGTGAATTCAAGGAAAAGGTGACAGATCAGATGAAAGACAGTTAAAATTTAACCTTGACCTCTAAGATTACATTTTACATCATGTTGCTTTAGTATCAATGAAGACACCTGCAAAAAGAATCTCTGTGCACAAAGAGAAGGGAATAAATGTAAATATTTTCAAAGCCAAAAACTTAAGTATATATATATTTCACATTAAAAAAACTGAAAAGGATACCGTATCTTTAAAGTTGTAAAACAAATGCACATACATAAGTAATATTTAAGGGTATAATTAATTATAACATCATGGTCCTAGAGATTCCACACTCTCTATACCACATTCTATTTTAGTCACATAACATGACAATGTTATGTCACTAATGCTGAGAATGATGTTTGTGATATATTTAATATCCCAGTTATTGATTTAGACTACTTGATGGACACCTGATACATACAGTATTTCCATAACACAGTGAAGTACAGAATAAAACAAGAGGTAGCTAAGGTTACCCTCATTGGCTGCACAAAGGAACAGTTTCAGAAATCCTGAAGCATATTTAAGGAAAATAAAAAAGATTGGGATAGGCTGAGCTAGCAATCTAATTGCATATTTATCAATGCTGAAAAAGGTTTTGAGCACACACTATTTTCAGAATATTTTGAGACTAGTATCCAAAACTCATTCATTGAAGATGAATTTGGAGGCAAGAATGTTACAAGCCATTTAAACTCAGAACCAAAACACTTTAGTACTTCATCTACATCAAGATGCACAGTAGAGAGAAAAAAAAATAATAGGAATATATTCGCATTAAATACCTGAGTTAGAAGGCAGATGCATAAATTATGTTAAACTGCCTCTTTCATAGCCATAGACTACAGGTATCTGAATAATTTAATAAAAAAATGACTACCCATTTCCTGTTCAGGAACAGGCAGTATAGAATGCATTTACCTACTGAGTGCCTTGTCATGATCTATGACAACCTTTTCTTTATTAATATTTATTGAGATAGTAAATATAGCAGCAAAGATACAGTGGAAAATAAACCATAAGGCTGGCAGAGGGATGGATGCTACCACATGCCAGCAAGAGCACTGCCTGCAGCTCGCCACAGCTGAATAAGGAGCCTCTCCAGTGCTGGCCAGGCACTGCTGGAAAGGAACACCGGGGGTTCAGAACACCTTGAATCCAACTGGAGCCTCCTCCACAGGCTGCAAGTCTTGCACAACCTTCATCAGGATGATTTAAAGGCACCATCTTGTAGATGGTTCAAGGACACAACCTGCAGATGCAGTAAGAAAACCTTTCCAACCATGCTATATTTGCTTATATGCTATTTTACCTCTCCACAGTGGCAGAAATCTGAGGCTGTGCAGGGAACCACTGCCTGGCTGTGTGCTGCCACTCAGAACAGCGTAACACAGCAAGGACAACAATAACCAGCAGAAGGTAAGACACAGGAAGACAGAAGGACAACATTTTGAGGAAGCTGTCCCTTCCTTTAAGGAAGTTGTAAAGCAGGAGATTTAAAAACCCAAATAAATAAACAAATATTCTTTGCTTAAAGATGCTCCAACCCACAGAAGTAATGGTAATTTTCATTATTTCTACAAGGCATTGTTTTACTACATAGATTTGAAGAATTACTAATGTAACCATGTGGTCAGGTTCACACAAACTGAATTCCACTGTGAGGCTTCTCTGAGGCCTGCAAGCCATCACTGAGCAGCTTGCTTGATGTGGATTACAAACACTGGCATTAAGTTTCAAAAGCATGTTAAAATTATGATGCAGACTCATTTTACACAGGCTTAATTTTACTTAGTGAGCACCCCAGTAATCATCTGTGTGCATCTGCATTCCCCATTAAATTCTAATAGAATAAAGACTTTATGAAGATAAACATTTCAAAATATTACTTAGGAGAAAAGAACCTGTCCTGGGATTTTTGTTCCAACAGAAGCAGGCAATCTTTTTTTTCATGACAAAGTAAACACAAGAATCTTCTTGCACGTTTCTCAGATTAGACTGTACATATCCCTTCTGGTTTTATTTTAGAACCACATTCCCCTCTCCAGGCGATTCTATACATCATTACAAATCCTTACGCAATTTTATCCCAGATTCTATATTTATCAAGACACCTCATCTTAACAGCAATATTCTCTCCCCAGCATGAACCAGGCAAAGATACCCTCACAAAAACTCCCATTCTAACACGATACATCGTATCTCACAATTCAAAGCACTGACGTGTCACTTTGTCATTATTAATGTATAAGAAATATGCTCTTTTTTTCTATTTGGTGAATGAATTCAAACATCACATGTATATTTTTAGCTGGCAAAAAATCCTTCATATGCACTTATTATGCACAGCTTCCTAAATAACACTATGTATTACAAAACAAAACAAAACAAAAAACCAATCAACCTAAAAATCTTAAATATAGCGAGTGCGAAAGTGTGGCCTACAAGCAGTGCAAGCATAACTTAAGTCACAAAGTGATCCTGGTTACTAAGGATGTGTGAAAAACCAATTAAAATCCCAGAGCTAAGCACTTCTTCCTTCCACTGCTCTGTAGAAAATAATTCAGATGATTTAAACAAAATGCTGTTTTGACCTGCATGCAACTGCTTACAATTGTTTTGGAAGCACATGTAGTTTATATGTTTTTGCCAGAAGTTACCAATCAAGCAGATATACACCAGACAGGTAACATGCTTATAGCATTTTGAAAATTTTCTATTGATCTGAGTTGGAAATTTTACCTGAGAAGAAAACCATGGATAAAATACTGGAATTTGCATGAACCAACCATGTGTCAGCACTCAATCTCTTTGGAGACACAGCACACATCTCAAACTGTCACCAAAAAACACAGGTAGGACTACAAAACTTTTTAAATTTTTTTTTAACAACTTCCAAGTCTGGGAGTCCAGAGATTTCTACTAAGCCCCTGATAAAGTTATATTTAATATATGCACTCTCCCTAGATTATCCTATGAGCTGTGGAGCTGGGTTCTGCACAGCCCTAGGTTTGTTTATATACTATTTTACCTTTCCACAGTGGCAGAACCAAGGGAGTGTCCCCTGAAAGAGCTAGTATTTGGAGAATCTTTTACAGTATTCTGATTTCTTTAAAAGGTGTAAGGCAACAGCTCCAAAATAAATTTTCATGCTGGGTACACATATAGACCTGGTAAACAAATCTAAGCTCTAGTTTTAATCACTCAAAGTTTTCTACCCTCAGTTGCTCAGAATAACAGTTTTCATATCGTGACATAGAAGTTGTCACTCCCATGTGTGTGACATGGGAGTCACCACTCCCATGTAGCATGTGGGTAGTGCGACATACAAAGTTACCACTCCCATCTTTGCTTCTCCTAAGAATCATTGACACTCAAAAAATTACAAAACATTCAATGCAGTTTAAACTGAGAAAATAAAATTATTGCAGTCCAAAATACAATTGCTTCAACAAATGCATTTCAAATAAAATTAGATTTTCGGACACTTCAAATATTTTACAAATTATCACAAATTGTTTGTTAACTGCTATAAGCACTATCTTAATATTTTCAGTATGATCAAAAACAATATAAGTATTTAAGACCTCCAAGAGACAAATTGAGTCTCCTCTGATCTGGAATAACTGAAAAAGATTGCTGATGCAAGACAGCAGTAGCAGAAAAAGTAAGATAAACAGAATCAATTAGACTATGACCATGTAATAGAAAGTATTAACAGGAACAGACCCAAAAAATTTCTGTTAGTTATGATTTCCACTTCACTTAAATATTTCATACAGCTTAACTGAGGTACTAGCTAATGCTCCCTAAAAACCAGAGAGCTGAAACATGGTAATGTTTATCAGCAGGCAAGACTGTGCACACATAAAGCTTCGCATATGTGCTAGTAACAATTCTAGCTAGTGTCATTTAAAAAACAGTGACTTAGACTCAGTGCCAATTGTGACACGCTGCAGGGATCACAACTTTGCAAGGGCAAATCAAATTTTATTCTTTCTGAAGCTAGTGACCTAAACATGGCCATAAAAAACTCAGCAGGGGCAGGATATACTGCCTCTGGCAGCCTGCTGCTTCTCAGAATTTTCTTATCATTTGCAGTTTGTGTGTGTCCAAGATCAAGCCTGCAGCCCATTCGAAGGTTCCAAATTTAGCTGGAGTGGGCCATGTTAGTATTGCAACCTGCATGCCCTGAGAGAAAAAGGGCACAAGAGACAATACTCCAAGTCTGATCATGGTTACAAACCACATACCATTGTGCCATTCCACTACTAAAAAAGAAAAACAGCCTGTATAATATCAATGGAGTGTGCAGAGCAGTGTGAATGTTTTTGACCTGGCTGTGTTGGTTAGGATACTAGAAGGAACACTTTCAGTGAATTCAACATAAATCTCCGTTCTGAGGTACACTGGTAGAACAAAAGCCATTTCCCCCACCCTTATTTTTTTCTCCTCTTAATACAAGCCAATTAGCTAATTTTATTAAAAAATTTAAATTGATCTAGTTTTTTTCTAACAAAGGCTATTTTCTGGTTTGGGTATTGTCACTGTAGCTTCACAGGTAAATATCAAGTGTAGATGGAACCGACACCTGTTACTTATAAAGAAAAAGTTTCAAAAATACTGTGCTCATTTTACTATAATAATCTTTGTAGAGTTTTACAATCAACACTACGGACTTACTCCAACATATTATTAGTTATATGTTTGTAAACAGTAGGTCAGCAAATGAAGATAGAGAATGAAAACAACTTCATAAATCATGAAAGATTAAGATTATCTGAGGTATATTACATTAAATATAGAACATTTTATTACTGGAATGTTAACCACTTAATGTACATTGTAAGAAAAAGTGTTAGTGAAAATATTGACAAAAAACCTGGGCCAAAATTAAAAAAAAAAGCCCTGAACTGAAAAATCATTGTCAGAATAAACAATTCTACTAAAATACAGTAACCAGAGACACATCACTACAAAATAAAACAAAAACTATCCATACAACTCACAAAAGAAAAACAGATTATCTGACCCTGAAAGACCTTTGATTCTGCAAAGACTTATACAGCATTATGCTGTGTTAGGCTGGATTTCACTTAATTTGAGCAGAAGTCAGAAGTGCCCCTAACCAATATGAGCAGGATTAAACCCATTCCAGCAGGAAGAAAGGACAGGAATTAAAAATAGATTTGAGAAACTAGGTGCCAAAGGTATCAGTCTTTGATTTTAGGATATTCAAAAGCTTTAGAAGAAAGAAATAAAAAAAAAAAAGAGTAAGTACTAAATATACAGAAGATTACCTTTGGCATGCTGTTTGCCAGCTTCACTAGAAATTGTATGTCTGAAATTTCCTGGAATAAGGAAAAACTGAAAAACGTCCGACTACCTTGACAGAGATTAGTTTCAGTAAGAAAAACAGAAAATCCAAATAGAGTTATCAACTTCAACTACTCAACCTAAACAGACAGGAAGTATTTCCAATGAAGTCTTTGTGCAAAGAAGTTACTAATGGTAACTTAGGACAAGAATGAAAATTACTCAGTGGCTCAAATTATGCTTACACCAGAGTCACACACAGACATGAAATTGGTCTTAACAACAGAACTTTTTAAACATAATGTAATGCTGCTGAAAAGCATAAAATCTTATTATTTTGGTTCTTTACAGCATGGACACACCTTGTCACTTTGTCAGCTTTATTTTGTCAAATATTTTAAATAATTATGACCAATTTTGCAGCAATTAAACAGACAAGACTATATTACCAAGGAAAATTGGGAAGCACTGTACCATAATCCCACTGCATTCCCAAGAACAACCAGTAAGCCTTGCTGATGATACAGAATTATAAACATTTCCACTACATATTCCTTTATAACAAAGATAATGAAAATAACACTGTTTAATTTCAAATACTTGCCTTAACCTGTAATATTTCACACACCATGCTGCCAACATTCCCACTACATAGCATACTACAACAGGAACAAACAGTTCAATACTGTTCGTCAGCACAAGCTCAAGCAAGGCTGGTTAAGATTAGTTACAATGAGAAGGAATACTAACAGAAAATAAGGTTATCCACTATGAGAATGTGTAAAGAATTTTCATATCTCATGATTCCACAATCTCTGACTTGAGAAAAAGATGGCTTCAAAACATGTAATAAAGGTGACTGCTTGTTTCAACACTGTTTCACTTTGGGCCATTTTCTATCAATCAGAAGTCACAAGTAGCATCTAAACTGCTTAAAAGACTTGCAGTGTGGCTCTAACACTGTTGCTCATAGCTTTCACAATCCACTTGCAGCATTATGCTCTGCATGGTAATTTCTTAGATAGTTTTAAAAAGCTCAGTACACCACCTGCAGCAATATGGAGTACAACATATATGGAGAATTAGCTTCTCCAACAGTCATTTTATGGGAAAACTCAAAAGTTCAAATTGAACAAACATTTGAAGAGTCCAGTAATTTACTATCTCCAAACTAGTTGAGTAAGTCCTAGACTTTTGGACTGCCTCTTGAGAATCATTAAAAGTGTACTCATACGACTGTCCATGCATTACATGGAAGCTATTCCACGAGAACACATCAGCACCAGACTGAGACCTCTTCACTCAACACCCTTTAAAAGTGATTACTTCCCACATTTAACACTTTTTATATATACTTACATACACATCTTCTTCAGCAAGAGTTCCATGTATTAATGAGATTGGTCTCAAAGACAGGACTTTTAAAAAATAATGCAATGCTGCTTAAAACCCTCACATAATTAAAAGTAAGAACAACAAGGAGACACATTCTCAGTAGCACATCTGTTGAGTAATGGATGCTTTCCTTGCTAGGAGATGGATATAGAACATTAAAGTTTTAACATGTGCTGTCCAAAGTTTTAACTTGTCCTGGTCCAAGGACCAGGACTACTATATAATCTATTTAGAAAAATGCTTATCTAATAAAATTTGAGTTTTCTAAGAAGATGTAGTTTACGTATTTTCCACAATGAGGGATAAAATATTAAAAAAAGAATTTAAAAAGTAATTATTTGTTCTTGACTCAGAAATAAATGTTTTCAAGAATAAAGGCTGCTATTTATCTGCTTGTAGTTCAGCCTGTTTAATCACTGTTAAGAGATAAGACATCAAAGCATACAAAGTGTTCAATACTTCCAAAAATTCTCAGATATAAGTAGATGAATGGCACTGCAAGCATGGACTGACCTCTTCACCCATCACACCTAAACCCTCCGGCCTACAAAGCATTTACATCTTCCAGTTTGAAATAACAAACCAACTCTAATTGACAGTAACTTCTTATCTGGAGGAAGAAGAGGAAAAAGCTCACTGCCTCCATGAAAAGGAGAAAGTTGCGAAATAGTGTACAAAGATTATTTTATAAATAATAATGATCTGTCATGAACACCCTTCTGAGTGTCCTGATGCTCCAAGGCAAATCACATTTTAGCATCCAGGGCACACATTTTGGACATAATAAGAGGAAATAAGTCTGTGTAATGCATTTCAGACAAAGTACGAACTACAAAAGTACTACTTCCGTGAAATAGCTATACGTATTTTTTTCAAGAGACAAAGCCGTGCATGACTGTCTAACAGCACCCGACATGCAGACCGGGCATCGTGGAAGTTTCCCCTGAAAGTTACCAGCAAAAGGCGGAGCTCGCTACAGGCCGTGTGTCTGTGCAAAGCACACAGGTCCATCGTTCAGCACGAGCACGGCTGTCAAGGGGCGAGGGGAAAGGCTCCGTGCTAAGGCAAAAGGCAAACCCTGCCTTCTCCGGCTGCGGACACCGGCGGAGTCCCCGCCGCTGAGGCGAGGCAGCTCCGCGTTAAATGACCCGCTGTGATGCCAAGGGGGCCGGGACGCGCATTACCTGCCGCACCACCGGGGCCAGGAGGGTTCCCGCAGCCCAGTCCCGCCTCACGACGGGGTCTGACCACCGCGGACCCCGACCCGTCCGCGGGCCGCCGACAGCCGCCCCCGCGCCCCGGCCCCCGGCGCGCCCGCCCAGTCCTGCCCGCCGCCCGGAGCGGGGATGCTGCTGCCTTACCTGAGCCAGCACCGCCGGGAACACGCGCGGCCGCCCTCTGTAACACGCCGCCAGGCAGCCTCCCCCGACCAGAGCAGCGGCGGCGGCGGCGGCCCCCCATGCGGACGGGCGGCGCTGGCTGCGCGGGGGCCGCATCCCGGCGAGCCGCCCCCGCAGCGGGGCTCGGGCGGCCGCCGCCACCGCCGCTCTCCACGCCGCCGACATCTTCCCGGAAAGCGCCGCCGCGGCCGCGCCGCGCATGCGCAGTGCCGGGCCCGAGGCCGCGGGGCGGGGGCAGCTCCGGCCCGGTCCCTCCGGGATCGCGCCGGCCGCGCTCCGCCGGCGGGAGCGGCGCCACCCGCACTACCGGAGGGCACGGAGTTGGCAGAGAGGTAACCTGAAAGGAGGGTGTAGCCAGGCGGGCGTTGGCTCTTCTCCCAGGCAACAAACGACAGCACGAGAGGACATAGTCTCAAGCTGCGCCAGAAGAGGTTTAGATTGGGCATTAGGAGGAATTTCTTCACAGCAAGGGTAGTTAGATATTGGAATGGGCTGCCCAGGGACCTGGTGGTGGTGTTTAAGGAAAGACTAGACGTGGCACTCCGTGTCATGGGCCTGTTGACATGGCAGTGTTGGGCCACAGGTTGTATGATCCCAGAAGCCTTTTCCAGCCTAACTGGTGCCCTGTTTCTGTAACGCAGGCGGAATGCGCCCGGTGCCTCCGTCCCGGGCCGGGGAGCTCCCAGGTGAGGGCAGGCGGCAGGGCCCCTTCCAGGCGGGTTCCCGGTGGGGAGGGAGGGAAGGCGGGCAGGGCAGGGACCAGGTGTTGGGCTGTGCCAGGGGAGGGGGGCAGGGAAGGCCTGGCCTGTGCGGTAGGGAGTGAAAAGTGGCGACGCTCGCAGCGCTCCTGCGGCCCCAGGGGTGCCCTGGCCACCCCCTTGTGCTCTGTCAGTGCTCAGCTTCGCCTCGTTCCTGGTGTGACTCGTCTCCCAGAGCAGATTCCCACTGCTGAGAGCAGGAGGAGCAATAGATCACAAGCCGGACTCTAGGTACTGCGGGAATCCCGGGGTTCTGAGCGAGGCAGGTTAGGTGAGCTTCCACAAGCAGGGCTGACCCGGTGCTCATGATTTCCGAGGCGTTAATGGCCCCTGTGGATGTTTTGCTCAGTGTGTGATCCAGATCAGAAACAACAAAAGCATGAGCAAGTTTGCCATATCCTTCTCAAGGGCAGAGTAGAGTTTCTCGTGAAACACAGATGACAGAAAATGACTTTGTGGAAATTGTCATGGCAGAGATGTTAGCTGAGAAGCATTACAGAATGACTTGGTTGGCAGTAATGCTTGTGCCAAAAGACTACTACTCACCACGAATGCTTTAACTACTTTTTTTTTCCTCACTGCCATAGTTTTAACAAAGCTCTCTAGTTCTTGGTTGGTTACATTCAAACATTAGTTAGTTGATCACATTCAAAAATTGGGCCATCTGAAAATTAATGATAAGGTCATATGAAGTAAAGCAGAGAGTAAGTTAAATGTCATTTGTATGTCGGCAGTACCGATATCCTTGTTATGAGAGTAGTTCACCTAGTGACTCCTTGTGAATGCTGCATGCAATTTGCTATTTGGTCTTTGGTTGAGGGCCTTCAGAAGGTACTCAGTCTGTTTTAGCAAATTGTATCTTCCACTTTTTTCTGATATGACAGCCAATGCTGTGTTGTCAACATTACAAATGTTCTGGTATGGGCTCTGTAACATGGAAATGCTTTTTTGCCCTCTATCCACTGACAAAAGGGGGTCATCCATCACTGCCATCAAAGTAATTTTAGTTCACTCTCCTTCCCTGACCTGAATTCAGAGTCATGAATTCAGTTTCACAGAGCATCGTTTCAGTCATTTAACTAATGGCATTTCAGAATTTATCCCATTTTCTTTTAGCATGTGTTGTTCACTGAGTGTCATTCTGTGAAGTGTTTGAGACGTCTTCAAGAATCTCAGGACTCAAGTCCTTAGCAGGATACAAATCCTTCAAAAACACCTTCTCTGGGGAACACAAATGACTGCTCATTGCAAAATCACCCAGGATGAATGGTTTCCATCTCTTCATGCTAATGTACATTGCAAAAGCTTTTTCCTGTTCCTAGAGACCTAGAAACTAACTCATATGGGAAAAGCCTTTTTAATCCCAATATAAAACATAGGAGCAAAATCTGTCAATTGTTAAACACACTGGAAAATCCCACTTCTTCTGTAAAACTTGTAGGAAATGCCCATTGCCTATTTCTGTTTCCCTCTAGACAAAATATTTCCCATCCTAATCTTACAGTTTGACACATAGTATTTTTACAAACACCTTGAAAGGACTTTACTTTCTGTGTAAGCCAATAGTGAGCACTTCATGAGTGCTGGCAACATCTTAGAAGCATCTTGTAAAGGATGGCTGAGAGATTTGATTTCTGAATGTCAGATCCCTTGATGTTGAATACACAACCACAGCACAGGCAAGGAGGTATAATTCATTGTTCTGACAGGCATTTTCAGTTTTTCTTCAAGTAAAAACAAATAAGTAGGTCATTTGTCTTTCCTCAGATGGCATTCCTGCCTGGAACAGATGCAGCTGCAGTGTGAATGGAGAGCTGTCCTCATGTGGCTGAGAGCACGCAATGCTGATGGGCGAGTTCAGTGTCCTCAGCCACCCCTTGTCTCCTGCAGTGAATTCACCTCGTGGGCCCAGGCTCCCAGAATACGGAGCTGCCACTCGTGCTGCTCACAGCTGTGCTGCTGCAGTTGTGAGTGCTGTGAGAACACATGCCTTAAACAGCTAGAGAGCTCCTGGTGAGTCACACAGAGTTCCTGTTGCACCCCATGCAGTATCACTGCAGGGTGGTTTATGACAGAAAGCAAAGATCTCTGTGGTCTGATGCTGACAGTCTGGTAAATATAATAAAGGTTTCACCAGACAAAATGAGTTATGTGGTGACAAATGTCATCAGCTACTGCATGCTGCAGCACCAAAGTGTTACCTCCCTTTGCTGTCCTGCTCAGTTTGCTCTTCCATGCTCTTATAAGCAGAAATCATTACATTTAGCAAGATGTCCTACCTGCTTTTTTATAAAATGCTTTCTGTGTGGTGACATCACACTTTTTACAAGAGGTGTTTGCATTCCTGAAAATTTGAAAAAGCAAATGAAAATACTAATAAAATGTTTTCTGAAATGTTTAAAATGTAATTTTTCTTTAAGATTCAATGTCCCACTGAATAGTTACGTAACAATGCTTAAATGCAGTCTTTTCTTAGTCTTTCATTAGGCACAATGAATATAATGTAAAGTCACATCAAAAGACAAAAAACATACCACCATGAAACAAAACCCTTGTGAGTCCTGTCATTCTTAGGAAATCATGTTTGGCAGAAACTTATTCCTTTTAAGTTTTGTTACAAAGTTAAAAAAAAAAAAGCCAAGTAAACATACATCTCCTCATGCCTGAAGGTCCACTTCCACATCTCAGTGTCTTTTAAGAGTGTTAGGCCAAGTTCCAAGAGGGATTCACTCTCTACTAGAACTCCAATCCCCTCAAGAGCATTAGGCTTAGTGCCAGCATTCATTTACTCTTGGAACAGCTTAAATTAACTCCTGTTACATTCTGTCTAAACCCTTTCTTACAGGGTAAGAGTTGAGAGCTGGATTCAGTCGGTTAGTCTGAAGGCCACCCATCATGCTTGCCTGTCTTCCTGGACTTAAAATGCTGCATAAACTGGATTGGGGAAGGCACTGATCAGCTGTGTCTAAGTTGAGGGAGGAAGCTGGCAAGCCATCTTTTGTATACATGTCCCCATCTCACAAGAAATAGCGTGGGGGTTGGTCTGACTTATTTAACATAAGTACATATGACAGTAAGCTCCAACCAAATGTGAGATTTTAGTAGGCTGTACAGTGTGCTAACAGTATTTTGATACTTTCCTGGCAGAGCTGAACAGACAAGCTAATCAAAGGACAACAAATATCACTGCTTGGTTTTATAAGTCAAGAACTGGATTGTAAGATTATATTTTGCCCAATGTCAGACAGAAGATTGAAATGGAAGGTCTCACAAAGCCAGACCTTCTTTAGCCCAGTCAAACTTTCATGGTCTCTGAAGAATATCACTTCTGTTTTACTTTAGCAAACATGAGAACAGTCTGTTTGCCTGTGAGTACAAGGCAAACACTCTGAAGCAGGTAAGGATGTAAGCACAGGGAAGACAAGTTTTCTGAAAAGTGATAACACAAAATGTTCTTAGCACACTTAGAAAAGTACAGGGTGATTGACAGAACTCGACAGTCATTAAAGTTGGCCAGGTGATACCTTGGTCTCTATCCAGAGGCTCAAAAGTCCTGTACCCAGGTCTTCATGGTGAAGGCTAGAAGTTGAGTTCAGGGATTTCCAAAGCTGCCTTGTACGACTGTTATTCATAAAATAGTTAGAACCTTTCAAGGTCATCTAGTCCACCTCCCTCCAATGAGCAGAAACATCTTCAGCTAGGTCAGGTTCCTCAGAGCCCTGTGCAGCCTTGACCATTTTCATAATTTCTATCTCACCCTCCTCCACAAGAAAGAAAGAAAACAAACCAAACAACAGATAGAGGAGAGATTACTTTCAAGGAATCTGAATTACCTTCCTCCAATGAAGAATCTTTTAAGCTGTTAGTTTACAAAAAGTCCAGTTGTTTTGTATGCTTTGGAGATGGTGGAAATGGAACTAATTACTAGACAGTCAACATTCATCCACTAGTAGATCTGAAAATAAATATGAGCACTTTGTGGCTAGATAACACTATTCAGCTCATAAATAAGAGTTCACAGCAATCTTTGCAGTTAGGAGCTACACTATAAATATAGCTTATCTCCAAATATTTTCAACTTGCTAAAGTTACTTGAAAGCTTATCATGATAGAGTCCATTTAAAAGGAAAAGAATTAAAATTTATCTAAGATAAGTGTCCCCAAATACCTCTCATAGCATTCATTTATACTGACCTTTCTAACACACTGTCTTCTCACACTTTTTGTATGTAGTTAGCTGAAAAACTTTGCTGGTATATGTAACACAAGTTCCATCAAACTTTAGAATTACTTTTTTTAAGTGAAGTTGAAAATCAGAGAAAAAGAGTTGAAAGCAAAATTCTTACTTAAAAAAATTAATTTGAGAATGGAAGATAACAGTAATGGAATTGGAAAGATTTTAAAATGCAGTTTCTAAGTTGGCAGTGACCTTTTTGTGACAAATATTTGATTTATTAAAGAAATGTTACACAGACAATGTGAATACAAAAGGCAGATCAAAAGTTATTCTCTTTTGTGAAGGAATATTCATTTTTTAAATTTGGAAAGTTTATTTGCTATTACTTTCCAAGTAAGGCTATAGGTCTCAGTTCTGTGACAAATTTCATATATTATACCTAATTTTAAGCATTTTGAAAAATTCTGTGGTCTGAAGTAAAACTACTTTGACTGCCTAAAATTAACTGTATACATAAATATTTGAAGAGTGGAGGCTTTCTTGCTATTAGATGAGAACTGTAGTTCAACTGCTGTTTTATCTTTTAATGATAAGATCCCATTGCAGTTTTGCAACAATAATAGAGGTCCCTTGAAAACATTTTAAGTAATGGAATTACATGATGTGTTTTAGCGCTTGTATTTTCCTCATGTTTTCACCTGAATAAGTTATTCTTCATTTTTCTTCCCTTGCAAACATTCTTCTGCAGTGCTGCTAGCACTGATTAAAAAGAAGAGACCTATGTCTAAGTGGGATCCTGTCATTTTGACCTTTAACCTGTACTTTTGTGTACAAACAAATATATGCACATTTATGTATATATTTTGCCTAAAATATATTTATCATAGGATTTCCTGAAATCATATTACCAGTGCTTCTTATGTAAATACAGAATTGTGTTGCTGGGACCTTGCTATATTTCAGGGGGTGTTTCTTCTCTTTTCTTTCATTCTCTGAAATCAGTGTGAGCATTGCAATCAATTTTAATTATACCAGTATTTCACCCTGAATTTTATAAGAAGAGTTGGCAGCAATAACTATAGTTAAGATTGCCTAAGACTTTCTGCTGTATAGATTCTGTACTTAAAAAGAGAGAGGGATAGAAATTGTGCATAAGAGTACAATAAAACATGTCCAGATTAGTGAAGTTAATTTTATCTGTGTTACCTGAAAAACCAGAAGGATTTATTAGGGACTCTTGACTTTATATTTTTAAATGCAATGTGACTGAGACTGATATAATTTAAAATAACTATTATTATGTAGTTCAAAAAATACTATAAAGATGGCAAGGCATTACTTCACAGTATTACCAAAGAAACAATTATAGAATTATCAGTATTGTAACCTGTAAAATATTTTTAAAATATGTGTTTTCTGGAAATGTTGAAGTAGAAGCAGCATCATATATTTATTTCTTGTTTCTTTTCCCAGACCACAGTCTAGAGTAACTATTAATAACATGTTGTTCTGCTACTGTGATTTATTAAAGTTACCTTAATTATCACATCCTTAATACTACTGAAGATGGTGAAGTGTATATAATTATTTCTGTGAAAAAGAAAGAAATAATAAAACTCTAAATTACTGTTTTCTGTAATGTATCCCATTATTTCAAACAGTGTTTACTTCTTTTGCTCACAATACTATTTATGAGCTGTGATTGCACCTATTTTTGTATAAGCACCTATTTTTATATAAGCAGGGGGAAGGCATGATTATTTTCCATGTATGTGTTTAGTTGTTTAATATTATCTAACCTAATAGAAGGAGTGTGTGGTAGACACACAGCTTCACTATAGAAGATTCTGCAATCCTTTCTTCAAAATTTGGAAGTCCTAATATGAAGTTCATTGTAGTCAGCAGAATCTTTTTCCATAGGTGTCTGCATTTGGCACTTGCAGAGCTGAAAACCAGCTTTACTATTTGTGTGAATATTGTGGGCAGTCTTGATATATTTGCTGGTGAGGGATCCTCAGTCTGTAGCTGCACCAAAGCTGCTGTTGGATCCTCTCAGAAAAGCACAGTAATAATGGCACTAATAAAAATCCCTGGCAAAGCTATGGATAAAGCTGACAGTCCCCTTTTGGCAGTAGTCAGGCAGGAGCTGTTTTGCTGAGTACAGCCAGAGAGGTTTTCCAAGCCATTACATAACCTTTTTCTAGAGAAGTGAAAGGTCTTGAGGGAGCTTGAAGGAGTTGATATTCTGGAATATCTGAATTGCATGTGTCCAAGAAGGCATAAGCTATGCCAAGAGCAAAAAGTTGACATACACAGACTGTCTCATGTTCACAAGGCTTAGGGAATCTCCTGCTCCCATGGCATTTATATTGTTTATGGGTCTCATGTTTCTGCTGCATAGGTGTAGACTCTCTGTGGCTGGTCTATAATGGAGAGATTTAGTTGGAGTAGTCCAGAGGATCCACAGCAAATCAGCCATAACCCAGTTTCTGAGGAACAGAAGAGACTGGCAGGACTAAAGCATGCACAAGAAGGTTTTTGTCAAAGGGCAGAGGTGTGTTAGATGTGGATAAGTTTCATCCCACTAAAAAGAAATGTCTACATACGGGTGTCTGTATCTGGATTTATCACCTTATGCTCTTGTTAATGGGGTAAGTAATCATCTTTGGCATAAGTTGTCTTATCCCAAGATAATTGTTCAAGTGGCTCAGTTGAATCTCTAGCAAAGAAATACCTGTATCAGTCTCTCTGACTGTAAGGGGAACAGAGATTATTTTTGTGCAGCTGTAAATGTCTATACTTTAAACTGCTTTTCTTTACTGTGTCTAGTTGCTGCAGAGATTTTTGGAAAGGAACTCTTGCAGATCTGGATATCAAACTTGCTGGGCACAAATGCTGTCAGAGTTGGCAACAAATGAGATAGTCAGACAGAGTTTGATTATGGGGTGCCACCCTGATGACAGATGAAAGCAGGGATGTGTTACTTCAAGATGTAACTGAGGGAAGAATGTTGCATGGGAGAAGTTGTGATATCCTCATTCCCTCTCTGTGTACTAACTTGTTACTAGGCTTGTGAACATCTGTATTTGGGAGCACTGGAATTTTTGTCTTTTTTGTGTCTTGACTTACGTGAAAAATATATATATCCTCTGTCAGTTCAAGAATTACTGCTGTCATTTGCTGCAGAGAGAGTTGGAGGGAGCTCACAATGGTAGATTATCCAGTGTTCCAGAGGATGCTTGCCTACCTCCCTGTGTTAGTTGAAGGCATTTAGGAGTGCTCAGCATGCCATGCTAGATTGCCCCTGAGTTGAGGTGGGTGGGGTTCTGTTAGAAGGGAGGCAGTGACTGATGACAGCAAGTTATTTATTGTTCTTCACAGCAGCAAGAGAAAGTGCCATGTTCACTCAGAGGACCTTAGGTCAGTCAGGAGCCTCCCAGTCCATTAGCCCTGAGAAGCTCCAGGAAGCTGACACCTGTGAAGCACCAGAAGAGTCTGTGGGAAACATGCTGGAAAGCAGGAACTATCCGTGGTGTGACCTTACTCCAAATCTACCCATAACAGTGGTCTGTCAGTGCTGGTAACATCTCAGCACCCAGAGAGCCCTCTGCTCTTGTCAGACCTGGATGATGGATGAAGTGGAAGACAAGTTTGAGGAATAAGTATTGCATTATTATAGTGAACAAATAGTAGGCAGCTGTTTTTGTTGCAGGTTAAGTAGGATCTAAATTACTTAACACCCATGGAATCTCTTTTTTCTTCTTCTCCTTTTAGTGTGCTCTCCTCCTCAATCTCTTTTTATGTAATCTGTTTTATTATATGTTATACTGGTAAATTCAGCAGCTAGGTTTACTTGCTGATTGCCAGTAACTCAACTGCCACTGGTAGTTGGGATGGTACCAGAATCCCTGCAGGGAGAGCAATAGGGGACTCTGCTGCTCTGAAAGGTCAGGGTACCTTATCAAGACCTAGGTATTGCAGCATCTGTGTAGGGTCACTAGAGGTTGATTATCTTATTTTTTGTGCCATGGAACACATTAGGCTGGAATGATTTGTCTAAAATCTTAAAACAAGATAGTGACAGAGCTGGAAATAATCCCCAGAGGCAGGTGCTATTTGTAACATATTTTCTGCAAATATTACTTTATTTGGACAGGTTTTGGTCCAAATTTTGCAAATTTTAAAAAATAAAATAAAATTTTTGCCTTACCAAACTTTTGGCATCCACATTTTATTTTAAATGCAAGGATGTCTGTCAGTCTGATGCTACTACTCATCGCTTTCTTATATCTACTAATTTGTTGTAACTTACATTCTGAAGAAATGGGACAGACTATGGTTCAATAAAAGCAAGTAACAAGAAGATGGAAGAAAAAATGTCTAAAGCATGGTGGAAACCATTACCATTGACTTTATGCCTCATTTAGTGCCCCTCATTCTAATTCCTTTATATATAATGATGTAAGTTTAAAATCCCTTATATTCCCAAACTGAGACAATCTGTAAGATTTTAAGATGCTTGAAGAAACTGGCAAAACTATTCCAGACTTCAGTCCAGAACGTATCTTTTGTACTTCTACTTACACTTGATAGCCTAAAACTTAATCTGCCTTATTCATCATCTTCATCCCCTACCCTTAGAAACAGCTTAGCCAGAACAAATAGTGAATGTTCTACAGAAATGGGTTTAGACATTAAAGTCATCTGTCCTGGCTTTTCCTGTGCATCCTGGAGTTACAGTACTGATACTATACAAAACACAACTCTGTTGTCATAGATGTAATAAATAATACTGTGTGTTAGGCTCATGGGTACAAAGTGAGAGTTTATACTGTCGTCTAGCAAATCAGACAATGCTAAAATGCTTACTCACAAAAGATGTTTTGTCTCGTTTCTCCATACCTGATCTTACTTCAGCAGTTATGAAAGAAAAAATTATTGCTGTGGTTTTACACAAAAAGAGAAATTCTGCAAGAGCAAATTTAATGGAATTTCAACCACTTTGTAGTCCTTAGAATCTGCTACGTTTTCCTCACCACTCAAATGATTTTAAATTATAAGTAGTTTTGCAAAGCTATTAGCATTATTTTCTCAGCTCACCCAAAGTTTTTGCAAGACTTATTATCTATGATGAATCACATCTTTTATTCATATAGTTATAAATGCATTAGAGCTGACAGGTATAATTTGCTGCTTTTTCTCCTTTAGATTCAGCATGGTTTCTGAAAATAAGCTAATTTAATAACTAGGGAATCTAAGTTATAATCAAATTTATTATATTTACCAGACTTGAATTTCAGATAGGATAACATTAAAAATGTGCTTGTATAGGAAAGAACAGAATTGCTGGTGGGCATTGAATTAGCAGCCTGAAAAAGATTTTAAAATGTTGTGATCAGAGGTGTTATGATGATGAGAGGAGGAAGAGGAGTTGTATTTATCTGTAGCTTTTACATGTTGCAAACTGGAATGAAGGTTAGAACCCCAGGCTGTCTTCTTTTTAGATTTGGCAGTGACTTAGAGTGTGCCTTTATAACATAGCCCTGCAACTCTGCCTACAAATCTCTAAATTTCTGTTAGAAAGAACATGCTGTTCATGTGCTTATATGAGCACTTGCCACTGTACATGGCATACCAGATGTAATCCCGTGAATTCTGCATCCACCACATTTCTGCTGAATTCTGGATGAGATTTGTGCATGGAAGGCTTCTGGATCAAGGTTTCATGTCAGGAAGTGCTGAGTGTAAGGCCTGTTCAGAACCAATCCAACAGAAACACAAAAAGTTAGGTCTTTTCTTGTAGCTCATGTTAGTCTCCTCTGAGTCTTGGTCCCCCAGTCCTCTTAACCAAGTCTGTGGCACAGATTGTGTTTTATTTATTGATATATGTTGACAGCCTCTTATTTTGGGGCTCTATTAGTTGCATTTGTATTGTGGAGATTTCTAATTCCCTAAGGTGCTGCCTTTTGTCTTTGTGTACACAATTTAAACTGAAGCAGAGTTTTAGTTTTTTCCAAGGACTTCTACAGACTTCTAGATATTTAAGATCTGAAATTATGTTTCTTTATGGTTTGTCATCTGTTAAAGACTGCTGGCTGTACTAAAACCGGCAAAAGAGTTAAACAAGGACAAAAAAGAAGTGTTCCAGAGAACCAATATATTGTACCTCTCCTGGAGGTACATTGCCACTTAGAAATCACTGGGAATAATGGTCATACAAATACAAAGAAAGACAATTTTAAAAAAATGACTGAAATTTTGCTTAATATTGAAAAGCTTAATTAAGGAAGAGCTTGAGGTTTCAGCATTTCTAGTGACCACTTTGTGCAAAGGGGATTTTCTCTGTGTGGATGTGGTACACCATTGGCAGAGCACAGTGAGTCAGCTGTTCATCTGGCTCTGCTGTAGTTCTAACCCTCCACAGCTGAGGATGCTCAAGTCACAAGTGGGAGGAGGAGAATATTAACCCCTGGCTAATTCAGAAGATGTCTGTGCTATGATGCAGAGCCCGTGGTGCTGAAGGTAGTTTTGACCAAGAGGTCATGGCACAGGGGCCATAGCTGGTATGAACATACAAGGTCTTGCTCTAGAATTCCATATTCTTTTGGTCTCTGTTTTACAGACATAGTTCTTTGAGGAGTCTCATAGTTTGAAGATGACAAATTTAGTAAAAAAAGTTGAAGAGGATCTTATTGCTACAGGAGAAGAACTAAATGAACTTTTAGTAGAAAGGTAGGAACATGATGAAATGTCATAATACCCACTGCAAAGTCTCTGGGTATTATTCTTAAGAGCAAAATGCTAGAATTTTGTGCTGAGTGATTCAGAGCTTGAGGACACAGCACATGAGTAAGTATTTCTTGCCTTAGTCATCAAACAGCCACATTAAAGCATGACTAAGAAGAAAGGCAGGGCAGCAGTGAAATGTGGAGATGATGAGATAGCTCCATACTGATAGCAGAACTGGAGATGAGATCAAAGATGATTGAATTGAATTGATTGCACCTTGCTCAAAAAGTAAAGAAGTAGGGAAGAGTAAGAACCTTCAATAATTAGAAGCAATCAGAGGGAGAAAACAAACCCCAGAAGACAAGACGTAAAAACAGCTCACATGACACAGTAATCTCATAGTTTATGCTGTCAGCAAAAAGAGATTGGATGAGTTTCTGCAGACTCAACAGTACTTGCCATGCAGAGGCAGTCAGTACTATTGAAATGCTGAAACTGATGGGAACCAGCTAGGCTGTCGTGACTGGGAACAGACGTCCTCCAAAGAGCATGAGACAGCATTCTGCAGCGTGAGAAATCCTTGCCTGTCAGTCTAAACTGCTGGTTTGTTTGGAGGACTGGGACCTCTATCTTTCATGAAATAGGAATTTTGCCTTTTTCTTCATTAGTGTCTGTAGGTACCCAGTCTGGTTCTCAGTGAAGATGGAACAATCTTTTTTTTTTTGTAAATGCAGCCTAATCTATATTAATTTTCAGCAGTTATATGAATTCTAAATATCAGCATTAGGAGGAGCAAGGGTGCTCAAGAAACAGTACAATGTTGGGAGCTTTTCCTCTCCAGCTCAGTGTGAATTAATGTTTTGTAATGTTCTAGGCATAACTCACCTCGAGTTGAGCTGTTTTTATTCCCCCGTGGAGAAACTGCTTAAGTTCATGCAGTTCTATACCATCAAGCAGTTGAAACTTGAACCACTTGTGTGAATCTTGCCTCAGGAGGTTTGAGGTTGCTGCTGAATATTTTTGGCCTGTGGACAGAGGTAGGATTTGCATTAGCAGTGTCTCAAAGGTGGCTGAAGTCTTGAGGGTCAAAGCAGCCACAGTTAGCCCTAAGTCCCTGAACACTCAATAGCTGTGAGTTGTATGCCTGTGCTGCCCACCTAAGAAGTGTAGGGGAAGAGTCAGGCTGCTCTGTGTTTAATGGGAAAAGGAATAAAGACTGTGATCTCCTTTCTTAAATGCTGTTTAAAGATGTAAAAATTATCTAATTTTATCTTCTACTCAGGAATAGCTTATCTAAGGACTACTCTTGAAAGGAATTGCTGGGAAGGCCAGTTACAGGCAGAATTTAGTATTGAGCTTTGTCTCATGGTGTATATCTCATGCTGTCATATTGCCTGCACCAGCTTTTCTTAGTTTGCTTAAGAATCATGTGAAGGTACCATGAATTAAAAAGTGCTATGCTTATTGGCCTTCTTGGCAGCTCATGTCTGTTCTCCATAATGTGGTAGGATTTCCCAATGTGTTAGTATTTCCCAAATACTCTAGAGCAAAGATCATAGCTGTATATCCATGAAACAGGAAATCTTTAGTGATGTCTGTGTATCCTATGAAATAGGAAACCTGTAGTGGTTAGTGTGAGTTGACATAATTTTCAGAAGGGCTGAGGAGGTATGAAGTGGTATAGAGTAAATTTTCATATGAAAAAAGTGCCACATATTAATGGAAGTGTGATCTCACTGCAAAAAGATAAGGCCAGGAATTTTGAACAGTGGGAGCTTATCCTCAGGCACTGAAATCCTTATCCTTACTTAGGATATAAGTAATTAAATAGTTAAAGACATTGAGGAGTCGCAACAACCTCATGCAACCCTATAGACTTGGGGCAGAGTGCCTGGGAAGCTGCCTGGTGGAAAAGGACCTGGGGGTGCTGGCAAACAGCAGCTGAACATGATCCAGAGTGTGCCCAGGTGGCCCAGAAGGCCGATGGCATCCTGGCCTGGATCAGCCAGGTGTGGCCAGCAGGAGCAGGGCAGTGACCATCCCCCTGTACCCAGCACTGCTGAGGCCACAGCTCCAATCCTGTGCTCAGTTCGGGGCCCCTCAGTGCCAGAGAGACATTGAGGGGCTGGAGCGTGTCCAGGGAAGGGCAATGGAGCTGGGGAAGGGTCTGGAGCACAAGTGCTGTGAGGAAAAGCTGGGGTTTTTTCACCTGGAGGAAAGGAGGCTCAGGGGCAACCTTATCCCTCTCCACAACTGCCTGAAAGGAGGCTGGGCTGTAGCCAGGTGGGGGTTGGTCTCTCCTCCCAGGTAATGAGTGATAGGGTGGAAGAGAATGGCCTCAAGTTGTTCCAGAGTAGGTTTAGACTGGATATTAGAAAAAAATTTCTTCTTGGAAAGAGTTATCAATCATTGGAACAGGCTGCCCCAGGAAATTGTGGAGTCACCATCCCTGGAGGTATTTAAGTCATTGTATATGTGGCTCTTACGGACATGGGTTAGTGGCAGCAGACAGTGCTGGGCTAATGGTTGGATTCAATGATCTTAGGGTTCTTTTCCAATCTAAACAATTCTATGATTCAATGAAGAGATCTTAATGAACCTAATTTTCTCCAAGTATTTCCTGCAGTTCACTTACTGAGCACTCATGTAAGGCATCTTCAGAGGTTTTGAATGTAATGAGCCAAAAAGAGACACCAATGAACAGTTCTGAGAATCTTAGCCTTTCAGTCTTAATTTGGGCTCTAATTTTTGAATTTTTGCTCTTATAAATGCATAATTTAAAGTTATTTCAGTAATGGAAGTTTTTTGATTCTCTATTCTAAGAGAGACCCACTTGTAAAACATCCTTATTAAAAGGCTGACTTTTTTAAAAGCGTGTTTCCAGTATAGTTCTTTTTTGAGTGTGACATTTGCGTGTGTTATGAATGAGTGTTTGTGATCACTTAAAAAGTTGCTTAAAAATTACTTAAAAGGCTTACAGATTTGCTTTTACCTTTCAGAAATGTTAAGAAATGAGCTTCATTCTCACTGTTCATGGACAACTCTAATGCCTCAACTTTTGAATAGCATTGAAGTAAAGTTTCAAAGTGAATTTGAAGTGTTTCATAGACTCTGCACTATATAGACTTTGCTTAAACCCAAGGAAAATTGAAAATATAATAATAATAATAAACCCCCAATATTTCCTCTTGTCTGAATACTGTGCAAAGATGCTTTAAATGACTAGACAAAAATTATGAAAGCAGCATATGACCTAAATTATAAATAAAATATGAGGACTACTGGACCAAAATCTGCATGCAGGAAAAATAGAGTGACAATCAAATTTACAGAGAGGACTATTCAAGTACATTTACTGAGCCCTCAGTCCTCGCACTTTTACAGTTGAGAGTCACGTATTTTGAGCACCTGGACTGCAAACAGCCTTTCCAGAAATTCACTGCGCGACTCTGCAAATGTTTAAGCAGTTCTTGGATCTTTGACTCATCTCCCTGTTCTTGGTATACCTGGATTTTGCTTTCATCTGTCCATCTATGATGACTTCCACAGCTTCCTAATTATGTAAGCTGTGACTGAGAATGACCCACAAATTCTGAGTGTTTGCAGTGATGAACTAGAAAAGGATTTTTTACCCGAGGGAATAAAATACTCAAATTTGCTTGTTTTGCATTTGTATAAATTGTTAACACTCCAGCAATAGAGTGGTGCTGTGGTAGCTTACCTAAGGGGGGAGTTTGCTCCTTTTTTTTTTGAAGAGAGGGGTTTGCAGTGTCATCACTATCACTCCACTGGAAGACACAACCAGAGCACATCAGTCTAGAGAAGGGAGCAAGCTTATAAGCTTGTATCAGAGCTCTCCTTAGCAGCCCTCAGCAGGGTAGCAGAACCAGGTTCCCACATGCAGAGCTGGAACACTCAGATGATGGCAAGAACACAAGGTACGAATTTTCAAAAAAAGTTCAAGCAAATTCCTTCTGCTTGTTCATATCAAGATTTATACAAATAGCATAACATGAGGCTTGGCAAGATAATTTTCCTTCAGTTTTGCCATGTGTTTCTTCACAAGCCTGTGCCCCATTAAAAAAAGCAGGATACTTAATACTAGATGTCTGCCTGATGTCTCACATTTGCATGCTTAGTTCTGTTGGCTGCAGTGCTACTGCAGTAACAGCAAGGTAGTCACAGCCAATTTGTTCGTATCTGCAGAAGTGAGTTCTCAATGCTTAGTTGTGCGATAAAGTCAGTCCCTGAGAATCTCTGACAGTAATTGCCATTCTCCTCCTCAAACCTAGAGCAATATTTAAAGCAGAGGAACCTCCTGAACAGTTCATTTCCCCATTCCCTGTCAGTGATTTCACTGCAATGCCTAGAAAAAGCAAAGTAGTTCAGGCGGCACCTATTTCTGGCATGAAATCCTAGTTGTGGATTCCCAGTGCTGATGTGTTTTTCAGATCCTCTGATGAATTTCTAAGCTCTCTTGGAATAACAGCTTCTGGGAGGGGACTAAAATTCCTATGGTGGATTTCAGGTTTGCAAACTGTGATGAAATCTAAACAACAGGGTGGGAAACCTGTTTTTTGTCAAGAGCAGCCATGAAAGCAGAGAAGCAAATTCTTGTTAGTAGAGAGCTTTTCATCTCCTTGGAATTTTTTTCTGAGAAAAGTAGGGTAGGATGTGGAAGTCAGTATGAATTTTGAGGAGTGGGGGCAAAGGAATGAAGACTCTTTTCTGTTCTGCTCCTCCGCAGGGAGGAGATATTCCAGCTATGGATAAAGATACAGCCTGGTACTCAGAAGTCTTTTGGTGACCTTCATAAAAGCAGTGCCTTGACATCCAGAGAGAGGCAGGGAGAGTCACATTGAGGGCTGTGTAGTAGCTCAAGAACCTCTGTTGGTTTCTTTATCCTTCTCTGGTAAGCCTGAATTCACTTATTTTAAACCTAGAAGGTGCAGCTATTACCATTAACTCCCTGTGTAACAGCAAACATGGCTTGTAGCTTTTCATGGCAAAGATGTGGAGTAGAAAAACTCCTTATCTGAAATACCTTAGATACACATCACAGACATTTCCAATTCTTCACCAGCAAATAGGACACTATATAAAATATTTTTGTAGCTCACAACAGCATATGAAAAGATCACGCCAATGGCACTTTGTGCAGTGTGGTCCCTTCTCTTCCCCCTTCACCTTTTGCCCAGTTTTTTTATAAACTTAGGTTGGGCAAACAGAAATGGCTTAAACAGAAGATGGCAGTCCTCTGTGGGGAATGGCTTAGGAATCTTGCAGCTCGGCTCCCCACAGCTACTGACTTCTCCAGAGCTTCTCCCCCTTTCCTCCCCGTACAAGAGGGAAGGGTCTCCAGTCTTGCTGTCAAAGCAGTAAGTTCAGGAGAAACAAGCCAGATTCCAGTCAGAGATACTTTTGTCTTGGTCAACCAAAAGGAAAGCATTAGTATAATATCCAGGGTAGTTATTTAAAGCAAATTGTTATATTCCGTTCCTTCACATTACTGAATCAGAGTGCAGTTACATACTGTTGAGTTATTGGTGAAATAGCAACAGAATGATTAAGAAAATCACCATGCAAAATATGCAAAACCATGCAAAATATGTTAGTTATCAACAAAGTAATTGGATAGCATTTAAGCAAATGAAACGGACACAGGCATGCAAAGGATTATAATAACTGCAGCTGAGAGTGGAGGTTTCCGAGTGATGCATTCCAAGTGACCCAACTAAATTTACTACCAGCAAAGAGAGGACTTTCTCATCACTGCCCTACCTCAAGGAGTCATGACAGGGGATGGTGACCCCAGAGGTATCAGTGATTCCCTAAAAAAGGGAAATTATAAGCAAGAGTAGGAAAGCTTTAGAGAGGAAGAAAACAAATTCTGTTAGATGGCTAACAAGGTATATTTCATGAAAAGGATAACTTTTAAGCCTATTGTGGTTCAGTGGTTACAACAGTCAGAGTAAAAATGCAATATTTAATACTGAAAATAATTTTTAAATTGAGGAGGGAGAAAAAGTATAAAATTTATCTGCAAAATGGGGAAAGTGATAAAGTCAAACTGAAGTCTACAGGAAGAAAGTCATTGCCAGTTTTTTAAAAGATGTGAGTTTTCTAAAACGTTTGTAAAGCAAGCATTCCTACTGATAATGTGTGAACTTCTGTTAGATGGAGATAGTATGCTTAAAATAATGTAGGAAAGGACTAAGTTTTTATTGATTTGGAACCAGGAAGGAAAAAGATGATGGAGATGGCAATACTGAAATATTTTCTAAACCATTAGCAGAAAAGGAGAGTTCTTAGTAAACACATGCAACTTAAAGAGCTGAAATTATGGTGTGTCAGAACACCCCACATGAGTGCAGATGTCCTCCCTTTCCCAAACACGGCCTCCAGCATCACTTCCACCCCACTCAGCTGTGGGCTGATGCAGAGCTGCCTCCAGGTCTCTGCGTGCCCAGCACTCCTTTGTCCGCAGTGACTGCTCCCTTCTTCAGCAGCAGCGGGCACACGATGCTTGCCCAGCAGCTGGGGTGCACGGCCCCGTGCTCCGCTTTGGCTCCTCATCCGTAGCTGTGGTCGCAGCTACGGGGTCATGGTCAGCCACCAAACCGGCTGAAGGAATCGCAAAGACGAATGGTGTCCCTGACTGCCCCATTATGATCTTGTTCGTCAGCTCTTCATGCTGCTGGCCTGGGCCGTGGCGCCGGGTCGCTCTCCCCGCAGTTGGCTGAGCGGTGCTGGCATCCTGGACAGGCGCTCTGCTCGGAGCGCTGCTCCCGCCGCGCTGCCCTGCCCGGCTGCCCGGCTCCCGCAGCACAGCCCGGCCCCAGGGCACGGCCCTGGCCCCGGCCCCGGCCCTGGCGGGGCTGTCCCGGGCGGGAGTCGGGCTCCGGCAGAGCGGGCCGCGGGCTCCGGCCTGGCACGGCAGCGCCGGCCGGGGGCACGGCGGGGCCGCCCCGCTGGCTTTGCCCGCTAGAGGGCAAGAGAGCCCCGCAGAAGCGCGGCTGCCCCTGCCCGCAGCCCCCGGCCCGCCGCGCCCGGGCCCCCCTGCCCCGGCGGGGTCAGCGGCGCGGCCCGTGGGGAGCAGCCCCGGGCGGCCGCTGCAGGCCTGGGCTCGGGGCCGGTCGGCACGAAATGTCCTGGGTGCCGGGGAGGGAGAGGTAATCCCTTCCGTCGGGAAAGCTCTCAAGGCCTTTGGCCGTTCCAGAAAGCGGGCACAGAGCCATCCTGGAGCTGGCACGGACCTAATTCGTGGGGGGACGGCACACCGGGCTGCTGCCGCGCCTGCCGCAGCGCACACGGAGCGGTAAGTGGGGCACGAACCAGCTCCTGCCGAGCTGGGCAGGTGCCGAGAGGCGCCTTCTCCCTGCCCGGCAAGGGGGCAAGGACCTGGCTGCTGTCTGCAGCTCCAGTCTAGCGCTGGTAAGTAGCATCCAGCTGATGGTCAAGCCATGTGCCTTGGTTGGTGTACAAAGGCCGCCTCATCTGTCAGGCAGTGAACCATCTACAGGAGAAGAATATCAGCCAAAGGAAGAGCCTCCGGGATGCCGTGCAGCCTGCTAGCAAACCCTACCGAGACTGCTGCTACAAGTGAGCACTGACAGTATGGGAGCATGAAGAGGGCAGAAACCTCTGATGAGGCACTTGTTTGGGCAGGGAAGGTGCACCAAGCAAAGCACTGGCCATGGCAAAGAAGTTCTCATAATGAGCAGTTCTGCGAGCCTTGCCACACAAATTGCTTGCCATGTGGAGGCTTCTGTGGTCACCTGCACACATGGCAACCCTGATTTCCTCCCTTTTTCTCCTTTCAGTGGCACTTTGGCTCTTGAGCTGGAGGGACTTGCAACACAGTAGACAATCAATTCATTACTAAAATAAGCAGATATGAGCTATGTACAAATAAACACACCACAGAAATTGCAAACATATTTGGCAGCTTTCACACTTACATCACCCTGTCTACCTTCAAGTATCACCAACAGGGATGTGCATTCAAAAAGACTGTGTTGACACATGTGTCAATGCACTTGACTTTATCCTAATAACTCCTTCCCTAAGATGATCACAAAGATCATATTCTGCCAGTATTTATGTGATTCACTGATTCCTGTACACTGCAAAATGCCATAACACCATGAAAAGTCCATGTCAGATATCCCACTGTTGCTGTGTATCACATGGTGACACCGACACTGGTGTTTTCTTGGAATTTTCCATCTAAACTGCATGTTTTACACTACTCTAGTGTGAAATTTTGATGAACTGGCCTTTTCCTGCTTAATTCTGGAATTTTTATAGGAATCTTTTTGGTCATAAATACTGCTATTTTTTCTACAGTCTCTAAAGTGAGAAAGCAAATACATTCCTCCAATTTAAATTTTCTGGAATTGTAGACATTTCTTTCATTAATCCAGTTAACCTGAATCATATGGCTTTTTGTTTTGTTTTGTTTTCACAAATGTTTTCTTTATTTCCAGTCAATCTAATGTTTGATAATCATGACTTTCAGTTATTTTTCATTGCTGAGATCACATGAGTTTTCTTTGGAGTGTTAATTTCTGTGGCTGTATTAATAGTTTAGTGCCCTCACCAGCCATTCTGGGGAAATGCTCAATGACATGTATGAGGCAGCAGGTGGGATCCATGCAGTCCTAGCTAGACCTCTGTCATGTAGAAGTCTACATCTAATATAGGCTCCCTCCATACACGAGGAAGAATTAAGCATCTTTAACATATGAGTCATGTCATCCTAAAGTAGATGCCTAGAATAGGTCAGATGATTTGTGCCCTAAAATTGCTCCTATTTCTCTGTGTTAAAGAACAAGCCATTTATAGCTTGATGTTTCAATTCTGTCAGCCTCAAGTGAGATGAGATTAATTAATAGTCTTATATCCAGGTTTGTGTCATGCTTCAAAATACTCTAAAAATTCTTATTTGTCAAGAAAGCTGAAAATAGCATTACTTTTTATATTATTCTCAATTTATACATATAAAAAAGCTTTTAAAAGTTTTCTGCCTCAAGACATTTTAGTAAAAATGGCAAATGCCATGTGTTTCATGGGAAAGTCATAACACCTCTCTTTTTAATAACTGAGTCTTTCAGTTCTCTGTCTGCAAGGATGGAAAATAAATGAGTTAGATACATTAAAGGTCCAGAATAAGAACCTGCTCTTGGTGAAATTATACAATACAGGAGGAGTTTAAAAAAAAAACAACAACAAGAAAAAACTCTTTTGGCAGGCTGAATTATTTTTATATGACACTCAAAAAATGATATGTGAAATGATCTTTTTAAACTAAACTAGGTGGCAGAGTACAGGTGAAATAGTTTTCTTTTAAAAGTGCCATAATGTCTAAAACCTGACAGAGGTGTCACATTAGTGTGGTACATGTGAGAAGAACGTGTGCCAGGAACTCCTCAAGAAATGCAGGATCCTTCTGACCAGTTCTGCTCTCAGGAGTTAAAATCCTGCATAAAGCTGATGAGTAAGCTCTTGATGACTCACTGTGGCAGATGCAGTCTTTAATTCCAGGAGGGTATAAGGGAAGTGGGTGTGAATCTCGAGTAGAGGGGAGCTAGGGATGTTCCTGCCTCAGTGTCTTGGGGATAAAAGTGTAGGTTTTTAATACAGCCCCAGCTATCAGCAATGCCAAACTTCTGTAAGGGGTAAGTTTGACATTACACATCACACATAGATTTTATGTGAAGCAAGGTTGGAATACCACCTACTCACAGATGGGTATAATTTTGGGGATGTCCTGCATAATTCATATGTGGCTTTGATACTTATGAGTAATTCAGACATCAAAGCCTCAACTTAGATAACACTTCTATAACACTAAACTTCCTATAGCAAATAACCTGTAGGCTTTCATTTAAGTCCTTTAACAATAAAAAAAAAAAAGGCAACTATTCCAATACTTTCTTCTTTACCTTAAGATATTTTTCATAAGGTAAGCTGGTGTGAAGTACAACATAGAAAATACTGAAGCCTGAAGTAAAGAAAAAAATCCATATTATACTCTTCACTGGGACTAGAAATGTGAATTTAAAGCACTAGAAAGGAGATGGGAACCTCTTTCCTGAGAGCACACCAGATACCAGGCCCTTATGGTCACTCGGCAATATTCCCCTCTGCTTTGCCAGTGGCACAAACCTTCACTTTTCTGCAGTGCAATTTTTTAACAAGCAATTTTATGTTCTCTTCCAGGTTAGCCATTATGCATGGAAAAAATCTCCCCATTAATAACCGTAAAGCTCCTTTATTGTTCTCCTTCAAATCTCCTTAAAACTTCCTTCTGACACCAAACACTTGTCACCGGCTGGGCCTGTTGCTTTTTATTCTCAAGGCTGTTTTTCCCTTATCCTTCCCCCATGGGTTTGTACTATACACCTGTTGTCTTTCATCATGGGTTAAGATCATAAGCTCTTTGGGCATAGACCATCTCTCTTATTACATGTGTCTACAGTATCCGACACAATGGAGCTGTGAGCCCCGAATGGGGCCTCTGGGTACTGCCATGATCCACTTGATAAAGAATGATGATTTTTGACATGGTGAGTTCTGCAGTTTTTCCCAAGTCATTCTGCAGTTGTTCACGCTGATATAACCAGTGTGTGAGAGCAGTGTCCTTAAATCCTAAAAAAAAAAAGAAAAAAGGATGAATGCTTTGGAACTATTTGCTAGAGAGCAAGGGTTTTTCTGTTTTGGTGTTGGGGTTTTTTTTTTCTGTTCCTGCATATTGAAATGCATGGGCTGACATGCAGCAACTCTTTTTTTTGTAGGTTTGTACAGAACTAGAGTGATGTGACCCTGCTCTGAAGCTTCTGCATCCTGTCCTTCAAATTGCAATAAAGACTGTTAGAGTCAAATAAAAGGGGGGGTGGCTCCTGCACCACTGGCGTGAGTCAGTTCCCTAAAGGTCCGTGTGGATTCAGGACACAGCTTTTCCCTGCTGCAGTTTCCCCGCTAGACATGGAAACTAGTCTCTCTCCCTCCTCTTGTGTTTAGTCACATTGGCAAGCAGAGGGATGCAGGAAAGCTGCACCAGTCAGAGCTGGACTGCTGCCTTTTGTGGTGGGGAAGGCAAGGAGAGCCACCCCCTCTACCGCATGCCCATCGAGGAGGAGGACATGCAGAGTCGATTATTTTTAATTAACCCCCTGGCAAAATTCTCCTTCTCTAGAGTTCTCTTTCAAGGCTCCACCAATGACCTTCCTGGACCCCTCTACCTCAGCGGTGCACATCATCATTCACACCATGCAATCTCTTCCCCCAGCCCCCAAGATATTATATTTCTCCTCCTTTTCTCCCTGCCTCTCTCTCTCTCCCCCCACCATTCCCAAATGAGCCTGTCTTTAGGTTTTGTGCTCAATTCAAGGGTTTGCCAGAGTGTCCTCTCCCCTGTGCAAGGCTCCGCATCGTGCCCAGTCCTTGAGCTCTGCTCAAGAACGCTTTTGCAAATGCAGGAGACCTTCTGGCCCTTTGCTGATTCACACAGCTCTTTTCGAAGGGCAAAACCACAATAACACCAATTCTGGGCATCGTAAGAAGAAACAGAAACCCTCTCTCCACTTGCCGAGTCTCTCCCGACAGTTTTAAATAACTTCATTTTGGGGGGCGGGGGAGGGGTTGGGGGCAAGGAGAACACATATTTCGCACTGCACCCCTATCTCCCCCCGTACCACCTCCTACTCGCTTCTCCCTTCTCTCCAGCGCGCTCTTACACACTGGGGCCGAGCTAGGAGCCACGGGTGGCCCGCGGGGCGTCCCGGGCGGCGGCGGGGCCCCGGCGCTCCCCGCACCGCCAGCGGCATCCCCGAAGCTGCCCCCGGCAGCGCAGGGGCAGAGCGGGAGGGCTGCGCACTGCCGGGGCGGGGGGCCAGAGCGGAGAAGGCAAAAACTGCGGCGTGGGCAATACCGACCCGCACCACCCGCCCCAGCTCCCCGAGTTCCCGCGGCCCGCCGGAGCTGAGTTTGAAGCCCGCTTGGGACAGCGGCAGCCCGGTTACCTGCGGCAGAGCGGGCCGGGGCCGGGCTGCGGAGCGGTGCGGGGCGGGCTCGCCTCCGCCTCCCCTGCGGCGGGGCCGGGCCCCGGGCCGAGCTGGGGCTGGGCGGGCAGGGCGCTGCCCGCCCCGCTCCCCCCGCCAATGTCAGCGGGGACTCGGGCTATGCGGGCATCTCCCGAGGAGCCCGCTTCCCGCAGCGGGCGGGCGCGGTATATTTAGCATCGCGTCGCTTTATTCCTCCCCCAAAGTTTCGCCCACTTATTTATTTATTTGCCGGCGAGCGCCGCGCTGCCGCAGAGCAGCAAGAGCCGCTCCGCGCTGTGCCGAGCGCTGGAAGCGGCTCGGTATTGCAGCAGGTAGGGCTGAGCGCTAGGACCTCGGAGAATCCTTCCAGCAGCAATCAGGACTACCTTAAACCCAGCCCAATGCCTCTTCCTGCGCCACTCTGCGTGCTGGATGGAGATCCACAGTCAAGAGCTGCAGCTCAGTGCTGGAGTACAACATTTCACAGGGAGCCCTGCAGAAGCAACACCTGTTTCGAGCCAGCCAAGAAAGACACAAGCACTTGTATGTTGCTGCTTTGCTTGTGGATCGTCAATAATCCTAAACCAGTGGACATCTGCTGAGCCTCCTGAGAATTCTGGATAATAGATTTGGACGTCAAAAGTTTTTTTTTCCTTTTTCTTTTTTCCATTTTTTTTTTGGATTTATCTCAGCCAACAACGTGAGATTTCCCCCCTCCCCCTTTGCAGGATTCATGCTGATGTATGCAGTCTGTTATAGAGTAAAAACAGCGCATGCCTTTCTGGAGTCAGAATCCATAAATCCTGACGTAGCCTGTGCATCTTAAAAAAAAAAATCCCTATAACGCCTAGGTATTTAAGTTGCTATGGTCATTCTTATCTTAAACCAAATGGAGAAACTACGGATTTTTTTCTTTATTACAGTTGGATGGGCTGAAGACCGTATTGCTTGCTAAGAGCTGGGGATATATGCATTTATATAGATATACACATCTATATGTTTATAAATATGTCAGTGTGTGAGTATAAAGTGGTGGTTTCTTAGACTAACTGGTTTGACCTTGAACCTGTACCAGTCAAAACAGAATATTACTTTTATTTATGCATTTAATGGATTGAAGAAAGAACATTTTCTCTGTAACTGCGCTAGGGAGGGGAGAGGAGTGGAATATACCTAATCTTATATCTCCTGGGTTTGGCACCATCATTATTGTTTATTCTCATTCTCTAAAAGCAGAATCTTCTGATGGCTCCCTTAGGTGAAGTTGGGAACTATTTCGGTGTGCAGGATGCAGTACCCTTTGGGAATGTGCCCGTTTTGCCGGTGGATAGTCCGGTTTTGTTAAGTGACCACCTGGGTCAGTCTGAGGCAGGTGGGCTACCCAGGGGGCCTGCGGTCACGGACTTGGACCATTTAAAGGGGATCCTCAGGCGGAGGCAGCTATACTGCAGGACTGGATTTCATTTAGAAATCTTCCCCAATGGTACTATCCAGGGAACCAGGCAAGACCACAGCAGATTTGGTAGGTATTTTCCTTAACCCTTTAGCGGTCATGTGATGAAATAATGGGGCAGAACTGCGGGCGGGGGGACGGTGGGGGGTGCGAGGCGGGTGGGAAGGGGGGTTTGTGTTGATGGCTGATCCGCCGAGGGGAAAAATGAATGTGTCCGGGGGTGCAGATGCACACGAGCGGCACCGCCGCGGCGGAGCAGGAGCCCTCGCCGGGTGCTCGGTAGCGATGTTTGTGTAGCCCCAAGTTCTGCTTAAGAGCAGACGCGTACTGGGAGGTGGTGGTGGCGGTGGTGGAATTTTTGCTCGGGACGTTTCTGCTGAATGATTTGATTTCGCGAGTTTAAAGGGTTTTTAATCATTAACCACCACAATTTAAAATTCACCGAGTTTCCTGGAGGGAGTGGCTCTCGTCCTATACGCAAATTGACGAGGGCTTTTCTTTCGTTTTCTCTGCCGATTACCTGCCCTAGTAACTGGCCGAATTGCACAGCCTGTCTGGTTCGCTGCTCGGCGAGGATTTAGCGGCAGCGCACCCGCAGCCGACCCGCAGCCAGGCTCTCCGCCCGGCAGAGCCCGCACCCGCAGCCGTGCGGCAGTGCCGGTGACAGGCGCCCCGGGAAAGAGGGAGCGCAGGTGGGGTCCGGAGCCAGCCGGGAATCCTGCGCCAAAACCTGCCTTTCCCGAGCTGTGCGGCGTGTCACGGCAAATTTGAAAAGAGCACTCCCTGGGTTTGCTTTCCAGGGGACACTGTTTGTGACTCTGCAGCGAGGGCTGCTGGCCCCGGCCGCTCCGGAGAGCCTGTGCACACACACACGCACACATGCACATGTACACGCGAGTCCAGTGGGCCTGGAGCTTTTCGGCTGCCAGGGAGTCTGTTAAAGGCCCGGCAGACTGAATGTATGAAAGTGACTAAAACAGCCTGGCTGAGCTGATACTTTAGGGTTTTTTTTAAGGAGGGATGCGGAAAATATGCCAGGTTAGCTCGCCACGCTCCCAGCTGTTGGAAGGAGTTAACTTGTGAGTGAACCAACCTGACAACACTTAAATTCGGTCATAAAAACAAAGTCCTGTGTTGATTTTTTTTTTCCCTCTTTGTATTTTAGTGCCAGATGTTGGACGATATCTAAGCTGCACTTTATTGCTTTGTGAAGCTATTTAGATAATGCCGGTGTTGTAGGAGATGATCTCCAAAGGGCTCATAAGGGAAGCGGAGAGGGAGGGACGGGGGAGGAGAGGACTGAGGCTCTCGCATGGTCGCAGGTTCATCCTCCATCCCCCTCCATCCGCTGCTCCCTGACACTCTCACGCTGCTTACAGGCTCTTCCTCCCTCCCACGCCGCCCGCCCGCGGTCTCCGGGGCTGGGTGCGGGGTGGGGGCAGCCTCGCGGCTCTCCCGGGGGCGCAACATCCACGCTTCCTGGCGAGAAAAAGTGCGGAAAGTGTTCCAGGCAGACGCGTAGTGAGGGGAGCGGGGCGGGGGGCGGGGGTGTGTTGCAGCCAGGCGTTTTCCTTGGCACGGGCAGGCGCCGCGCGTGGCTGCCGCAGGTTCCCCGTGCCCGCTGCGCTGCGGCTCGGGCCGGCGGGCTCGGGGCGGCGCGGAGCGGGGCCGCAGCAGGTGTAGGGCGCTGCGCGCACCGGCAGCCGCGGCGGCGGGGGGCTGGCCGCCCGCGGGGCCCCGCCGCCCCCGGAGAAGGGCCGCCAGCTGCTCCCTTCGCAAGGCGGCCGTGACCACATTATTCGTGGCGTCTATTTTTAAAAATGGCTTTCCAGCCGCAGTTGTAGGAAGCTGACAATTCCGAGGGGCAGTTCTTCCACCCCTTGCAGCGCCTTGGCTTTAAATAGATTTTTTTTTTTTGTCCTTGTCCGTTTGATCTCTCTCTTCCCCCCACCGGGACGCGCCTCGGTGGTAACTCTTTTCTCCATGCAGCGCGCCGGTGATGCCCCTGCTCGCTCCGGGGTTGGGAAGACCGGGCACGGCAAACCCGTGGGATGCCTAGGGGCTCCCGGCTTCTTTGCGGGAAGGTACTTTTGTATCGGTGCCGTGACATTGCTGTTGTGTTTGCCGGAAGGTCACAGAATACCTGGTGCTATTTGAGTTTGGGTGATTTTGAAATCTTCTGATGATCCTGGGGAGGTCCGCATCCCATCTCGGGAGCTGCCCTGGGGAGAGCGGGCTCACATGGTCTCCTGCGAGCGTGTGCGGGAAACCTGCGTGCGCGTGTGTGGATGCGGGGGTGCGCGTCAGAAGGAAGTTTTTCTCCAGGAATAAGGAGGACAAAGAGAAAACCCCGGGGGCTGCGCGTAAACTCCTCTCTGGGCTCTGCCCTGTGGGAATCCCCCTCCCCGCACACACCTCTGGAGAGACATCAGATAAGAGTAATTCTTTTGTGATGCTATGTTGGATGTGTGCCTATTGCGTACAATGAACCGAGCCATATTGTGTGTCTATACTCGCCCGGTTCTGGGAGCCCTGGCATTTCGCAATTCCTCAAGCAAGATGTCCATCTCTAAAAGAAAAGCTCCCCGGGAGAACCCGGCTGGGTCCCCCCCGTAATGTGATCTCAGGTGATCAAAGCCTTATCTCTCCCGGGTCACAAAAGAAATTTTTTTGATGCAGTCTCCTTTAGTGTAGGGCATTGGCTAGACAGTAGAGTCATTGTAAATTCAGGAACTCTTTAACAGCGGAGAGGCGTGTCTCTGTGCGTCAGCACAAGTACTGCATGCACAGCACTAAAAAAATAGGAGCATGCAGGAAAAGGAAAAAAAAAAAAGCTTGTCAGCAGGTGACCTCCGCTCCCCGGGACCTGCTGCTACAAGGAACCGCTGCGTTCATCATCTGCGGGAGCCGCGCAGCCGCCCGCCCTCCGCCTGCCCGGCCCGCCCTGCCTGCTCGGGCGCTGGGCTGGCGGGGCGGGCTCAGCGCCGGGCGGGCGCGGGGGCGGCTCCGGCCGGGGGTCCCTGCGCTGCCGCCCCTCCGTGCGGGGCGCGGTGGGCGGGCCTGCCCCCAGCGCTGTCTCCGGGGAGAGCCAGCAGGCCGGGGCGGGGCGGAGCGGGGGGAAGGTGATGCGTGCGGGGAAGGCGCTGGCTCCCGCCACCGGGAATCGTGGGCCAGGTTTTAGGCGGAGGGAAAGGCGCCGAGCAGGCCCGACAGTCTCCTCCGCTATTGAGCGTTGCGGAGGGGAGGGGATGGGGGGGCGGGCAGGGGCGCTGTGAGAGCCTGAAACTGAAGCAGGGCCTTGCTGCCTGGGGGTGCCGTGTCTGTCTGCGCTCCCGTCTTTTAATTGGCATCATGTGGGGGAGCGGGCGGGGTGGTGACAGCTGCGACAGGCGGGACGCATCCCGGCGGAGCGCTCAGCCCCGCGCAGCCCCTCTCCGCAGCCGCGGCCGGAGGGCGGGAGGCCGAGAGGGGGGCGCCGGGGGCAGGGTGAGCTCCTTCCCTCGCCCCATCTCCGCGCTGACCTCCCGGCGGCTTCTGAGACACGAGGGGCTCCCCTCCCCTCGCCCCGCTGCCCGGGGAGAGAACAGGCCGGAGGGTCCCCCAGCGCTCCCCCTGCGCTCCCCTTCCCCTGGAAGCCGTACAAAGAGGGGGCTGGCAGAGATATTTGCTCACTGTCTTCGTTGTCATAGATGGTCTGCTGCACTGCTAAGGGAAAGCTGAACTGCTCCACTCCATTGATACAAAGAAAACCAGAGACAAAAGTGGGCAAAGGGCAAACCATCAACAACATAAAACTGTGTGGTTACAGAGGTGTTCATTGCCTAAAAGCTAAGGAAAATGCTTCTGTAGGCCTGCTTTTAACTATAGCTAAGACAGATGCAAATTAAAATTTTGCTTTAGTGACCAACACACCTCCTCTCACCTGTGAGTGTATCAGGAGAGCAGGACCAGCATTTATGTCAGGCTACTGCCCTGCACCATCCAGCATGGTCTGAGCTGGATCATGTAGAAGAAAGTGTGTGAAGGGCTGATGTGGGCATGTAGGAAATAAATGACTTCCCTGAAACTTTCATCCTGTCCTTGTGAAGGAGTGGATCTTTGAGCATTTTCCTTAATAAAACCACTTCAATACAGTGAGAAGAAATTCAGCACCCCACATGCTGACGTATTTCCTCTCTACTTCTCTTCCTTTCCACATTTTTTAGCTATAAATAGGGCCCTAGCTTTCAAAGTTTGGAGTTGTCCTGATTTTCATTTGATACAGCCTCATTTTGAAGAGGATTGTCTATTTTAATATCTAGTTCAGGCCCTAAGTACTATCTGTATATTATAGACACTATACAGTGAAAATATGCACAGAACTGTGGGACAAATGCAATCCTTGAGCTGACAAGACTTCTGTAAGACTGGATGCTTGGCCCCAGATAATCTCTTGAAGGACTTAATATGGCACATAAAACTTGCTGTGAGTAGGCTTTTGAGTATTTCAAATGAAGAAGTCTCTATTCTGATCTCAAATATGTGCATGCTCCTTGCCAAGTACCTTAAATTAATTTTCTGCACTTACGATAGGATGTGACAGTGCCTTTTTTGTTCTTTTGGTGCAGAAAGCAGCGTGCATTCAAATATTTGAAATGATGACAGCAATTAAAGACTACATTTGGACTGATATGAAAAATGCCAGACTCACTAACTTAGCTATAGTAGTGTCTAATACACACTTAATGTAAGATTTAAACTCAGTTAAAATTGCTTGGTAACATGTATCAAGTAATATGATATTTTGGTAAAAGCTTTAGAGAAAAAGCCTTAGTAAGAAATCCGAAAGTATTGCATGTCCAGATATAATGGGAATTTTAAAATTGTTTCAATGGATCAATTGTATCTAAGACACTACATATACCAGACAAAAGGTGTGCTGCCACTTTATAGTACTTAAATAATTACATAGTGACAAAATATTTCCCCCAGTATTTTTTATTTGTGCATATGTAGAGAATAATTTAAAATGACCAGGCCTTAAAAAAGGTTATCAAAACAATAATACTGTGGTGTTTGTAGTGCTGAATAATATATAAGGTAATGATCAATACTCCCTTACAGGGAATACTTTTCATCTTTACATTAGCTTGGCCATAAATTTTCCCTATTGGCTTCAACTTGTGCTATGTTCAATCTCTGCAATTCATGCCTGCTATTGATTAGTGCACAACTATTTTGTAAGAGATGCCAAATTAATTGTTAAAAAAAGCCACAAAAGTGCCTTTTTATTGGCCATGTGAGGCTCAATACACACTATACTGTTATTTCATTATTTCATATACATATAATTTCCAATAAGCTTTAAAAATAGTTATGCAGTGAACTTAGACATGAATATTCACATAATGTATTGAAAATGCTAGTCTGTGCAGGACACACCTTATTTTGTGACTCAGAAAGTAGTGACTCCAGCATGCTTCTGAATGTTGCTGGATAACTTCCTGTGAGACCATTACAGTCTTAGATGAGCACTCCCAAAGAGGAAGAAATTTCCATTTTTTAACACAGGATTACTAGGCTTGTGCCAGATTTCACCAGTAGCATCCTCACTGAAGAGGTAAGCAATTTTCAGGGAAGGCTGAAAATCCCCAAACAGGCGGGCCAAACATTTTCAGGCCAAACAGGCCAGAAAATCCCCAAACCCTCAGAACCTGATGAGCCAATACTTGATACAGATACTTGTACTGTGCACACGGGTGCTGAACCTTGGAGCTTTGCAAAAGCAGTGCTTCTCTGCAAAGTATTCTTGTTTCTAAGTGAACAAATGTCAGTGTAAGGTTGCTGTTATTTGCATGGGAAAACTTAATCATGTACACACTGTTACACTTAGGTGTAGGATGTTTTAATGTCTGAATTTTAGATGAGTAAATGATAACACACCAGAGAGAATGGTTACTATCTAAACAGAAATGCATGACACTGGACTATACTAAGGATTTTCATTTCTCAAGCCTCTGGAAGATCATACTGTGAGTAAATCTTTCCCTGTATTTCTGATTCATTGATGTCTGAAAGGAGATCTTTTGGTTCCATGTGTAACATTGCTTTATTTCACAATTCCAATTAAAATGCATATTTTTTCAGAATTTATTTTGCAAGACAAGTTTCATAGGTTCCTCATTCCTGCTAATTTTGGCAATCTAAAACCTTTTTTTTTTCTCTGAATATATTATCTGTTGTGCAAATCAGAATAACTGAGCTTAAGATACGTGTTTAGGAATGATGAGAAAGATTGGGGCAATCTCTAAATTTGATACATTAATGCTGTCTGTAGTGCATCATTCAAAGATCCAAAGTGCTTGAAGTATTGCATATTAATTTTGTCCTCATCTTCCAAACAACTCAGAAAATGGGAAAAAAGCCTTGAAAATAGCTGCTTGACCCTCAGGGATAAGTCATATCTGGGGAAAAAAATCTTTCAATAGGAACAATTCGTACATTGTTTGTTTTTTCCTTCATTTCATAGGTATACTGGAATTTATCAGTATAGCAGTGGGCTTGGTCAGCATCCGAGGAGTCGACAGTGGACTTTACCTTGGAATGAATGAGAAAGGAGAACTGTATGGCTCGGTGAGTTCCTGCTAGCCTTGGGCAGTTTTAATCCTTACATTCTGTGGGGGAAACACTGGCCAGGTCCTACAAGCTCCCATTGCACTATGTGTGTGTGCTGTATGAGCACTCTTTCTGCTCTGAATATCTTGCAGTCTAATTCAAAACAAGACCCCGTGGGTGACATAATGAATGTGGGAGAGGGAAAAGGTGACAAAATCAGGAATGAGTAATAATGCAGATGAATGGCAATTTAGATACAAACAATAGAGACTGATGGCCAGAGCTGGTCACTGAAGACTAAAGGATGTACTCTAAGATTTTTAAATGTCTCCTGTCAGTGGAAATCGAAATCCAGACAAAGCAGATTCCTTTTGTGTGTAGGCAGAGAGCTTTCTAGGAATTGACAAAATAAGGTAGAGGGGGAGGAAAAGGGTGGCATATGTGGATGAGAGAATGAGAAACAAGAGTATGACAGAAGTTATAAAAAGTGTAGGAATGAGGGCAAGAGGCTTGGTGATCTTGTCCTGAAAGTTTCGTTGGTGCTCCCTGAGGGATGGCAGCAGGAGTGAGTAACGGTAGTGAGGGAGGAGTAAAACTTGGTATTTCAGATGTGGGAGTTTGCCAGCCTACCTGCAGCTGATGGGTGACTGTTCTTGGCAGCATGGGCTGTCTTCCAGCAGAGCAGAGAGAGAGAGAGTGTGTGTGTATGTGTGTGTGTGCATGTGTTGGTATGACGTGGCTCTTACCTGGGACTATTGGAGGCAGCTGATGTACAACCGGCTTCATACCCTGGATACATCGTGGGCAGGTTCATCTGGAATTTGGCAGATAATTCCCCAGATGGTAGAAGGCAAGCTCTTCTAGCAGTAAAATATCAACCTCCAAAGCTTACAAGCGGTTGTGTTTGAGGAAAAGGGTGGCAGGATTGAAGGGTAAGTGAATATCTGAGGCAAAAGTGAATATCTGAAACGAAGTGAAGCTGTGTATTCACAGAAGTTCATTAGAAGCAGAGGAGAAGGGTACAATGATCCATTGTAATGTAGTGTAAATGTTGAAGAGAAGCACTCAAAAAGAAGTTAAAGTGATAGAGAAGGGCTTTGAATGTAATTGAAGACACCTGTGTCACAGGGGAGTAGCAGTAACAGGGAGAAGGGTGGGGATGGCAGTGAGAGTAGGAGAAAACATGAGATGATGTCTGTGAGTGGGCAGGTGAAAACAGAAGGGATAAGAAGGGATAAGAGGGGAGTCCAACTTCCATGTACGTTATCCATGTAGAAGTGTGAGCAAGTGAAACTAGGAAAGTCCAGCAGCAGTGTTTCCGTAAGGGTGTCCAGGTTCACTGATCTCTTTCTAGCAAAATTTTGTGTGAGAGAGATGAGGAGGATTATCTTCTCAACAAAGAACAGGCTAGGTGAGGAAGCCGGGAGATGCAGATAATGACAGTGTATGTGGGAGGCAGAAAAAGAGGTGGTAAAATGAGGGGCAAGGCTGGGATGGAGGATGAGTGGACATGGGAGAAGGGGAGATGCAGAGGTGGTGAGAGCCAGTGAGCGGGAAAGGCCAAAGAAACTGAATTTAGCATAAATGTCAATATGGAGCAGGTAAAGTTTGGAAGGATGGAGAGGGAGTGAGAAAAGGAATTGATGCAATGACAGATGTAAACCAGTTGCCTGTGAGGAGCAAGTTGTCATAAGTCATAGTCCTTGTGCAGCTGATGAATGTGATAAAGAACTAGCAAAGTACATGAGTACATCAGGTTCAGTTAGGCAGCAAAAAGGCAGAACAACAACAGTAATATGAATCAGTAATGTTGATAGTCATCAGTGAGAGTAATTGTTTCAACATATAAACATAGTGAATCAGTTACTCTGCATTTCAGATATTCTGTGACAGGAAATGTGGTTATTGATAGGACTTAAATGCATAGACTTGGGAAAGCAAACATTACATAACTTTCCTGTGCAATTTATGTTTTGTATTTGCAATATGTTTGGCTGTCAGAGTGAATTAGTCAAGACAATCTTTGCTGAAGAAATATACACAAGAAATTCTTTGCAAATTAGTAAGCTCACTGCATTTATAAAATAGTTGTTCCATGAACAGCAGTTCTAAAGGAGCCTACTTTCCTAAGGAGCTGTGTCTCACAGTACAAGGCATGGGTCTCTCTGACATTCTGTCCCTGCAGTAGCATAAATTCCCTAGCCTTTTGTGTTTCCTGTATGGAGAAAGGGACAGTGTTAGCTGTCCATGCTCACCAGACTGTCAGTTTGCAGGGATTACATAGCTCACCACTCCCAAGTGGGATGTGCAAATTATTTCTCTTCTTTACTCTGGCTCTGATTAGTTGCAAAACTGATAGGAACTTAATTTTCTTGAAGACCTTTGCCTCCTAATTGAAACTGGTTGACAAGCTAAGGAGAGACAAGCAGGCAAATGGATGTATAGTATAATTGGATAACCTCTTTTTCCTAAGAAATGGTGCTAAAAATATGAAGCCATTCATAATGGAGAACTGGCAATGTCTGAGGCTAGAATGCAAAGTTCAGGTTAAAATCTGATGGATGATAGGGCTTATTGTCAGCCTCCAGAGATGGGACATACTAAAGAGTGATGGTAATTGAATTACATTACTTCCAATGAAATATAACCTCTAATGGCTACTCAGTGCGATGATGCTTTAAAGCCTTGTCAACACTAGCAATCCCAGTGCCTATATTTCAGCAACTGTCAGCTCTCTTAGAAACACTGAGATAAGCAGACCTCAGAGCAGATTTTAGTGTAGAATTGGCTGGACATTTTTAAGTGACAGTATTTTGCTTTTGGTTTTGGTAAAAAAATGCAATCAATTGAAAGTGAAGTTCTCTGATGGGAATGAATTTGCTGCTTGAACCAGAAGCAGGTCACAATCCAGTACAGAATTATCTCTCTGGCAAAGTAGAAGATCAGATTAAAAGAAATTATTTTTGAGACTGATGTGTGGTAGACTGTGAAAAAGTTAAATCAGTTTTTCACCTGCATTAAGCAGACCAATCTCTCCATCTGAACTGCTCTGTAGCACCAGTAAGTTGTCCTTGTGCTGCTGTGCTGTGAGGTGTATCCCTCTGTCTTGGTTTATTCCCTAGGGGCTGTGAGCAGCATCAGCTTTGTCACCTAGCAGGTACATTTAAGACACTGGCTGTGTTTCCTAAGATAGGAAACCCACACACAACTGAGCAGCAGCCTAAGAAATGCTTGGTCTTGCTCTGCATCAGCACTGGGGATCTAAGTAGGTGCTTAGATTCACAGCTTGTGAGGCATTCAGTACTCGACACTATTGGAATACATGCCCTGTGTCTGACACTATCACATTTATATTCTAATTACTGCATAAAAAATACATTAGGAATGAACCAAATCAGTGACCTAAAAGACCTCTATCCTTCTATATTTGTATTTGAAACATTTGACACAGGAAGTTTTTTTCCCAGCATAATTGTAGTGCCACTGGAGATGGGACATATGGCCAAGCACAGCAGCCTGGATGGGTGATTGCTGCCAGTTTTTATAAAAGACAACAGAAGAGGCAGTTTCAGCATATCTTGATCCAGTCACATCCCTCTTGGCCTTCTCAAAGTTCTGCTTTCCTCATAGATTAGCTGCTTGACAAGCTCTTCCCACCTCCCCACTCTCACAGGGGTCAGTTCCTGCTGCATTTTCTGGTCAGAAGAGCACAGTGTCTCTCATGCTGCTTTCAGGCAGATGTGTAACATAACGTGGCTGTTCTCAAATTCCTCCTCACGCCATGGATTTAGCCAGGGGAAGCTGAAAATACATGCACATGGTGCTGCAGGGGAACCATTGGTAGCTACCTAACAATGACTCTGAGCCTGGTTGGTGACAGCAGCTTTCCCTCCTGCCTCATCTGTCCCTGCTTTCCCTTTACCTTGCCTTTCCCTGGCAGCCTGCAGCTATGACTCATCATGTTTCACAGCAGCTGCTGTGCTTGCCACTGGAAAGGAGGAAAATGCAAACTACAGATAGGACCCAAAGGGGGTTAAGACAAGACATGAAGACCTTTCCTTTCCCAAGTGCCAAACAGCTTTTACCAACATGTCTGGCAAGGACGTTAGCAAATGTGTGTGAGCTGTGTTCCTCAGGGCCATGCCACAGAGGGAGGGAGGTCTTTCTGATCAGTCCCACAACCTTCATGCTTTTGTAGGCTTTCCCTATTGTCATGCTGCCCTTGGGAATATTAGCAGCTATTGTAACTATTACAGTAACAAAACATTGTGAATCACTCTCTAATTTTCTTCCAGCTTGTGTAATAGTAACTGTGTTAATCATTTAAATGGTTTGCTGTATTTCCATCCTTTATACAGCAGTATTTAGAGGTGCTCCCATCACTCTGGCAAGGGACATTGCTGACTTTATGTCATGCAAGTCATTATATGGTCAAATACTAATTTGAAAACCTAGCAAAAATGAATATTCCCACTGTAGGCTGTCCTCTGAGGGAGTTCTGTGCTACCTCAAGCATAGACCAAGCAGGAACATGGGACACCCTTGCCTCAGCTGCCCTGGCTGTCCTGGGCTTTTCTGCAGCAGAGAGCTGTGCTGCATCTGAGTGCTGCCATGCCTACCTCGCTGATCTCTCACAGACATGCACCTGCCCCATTCCTCTCCTCAGACTGAATATAAGTAAATTTTTTTTTGGTGGTGGGTGTAGTGAGGCACAGGAACAGGTTGCCAAGAGACACTGTAGATGCCCCATTGCTGAAAACATTCAAAGTCAGGTTGGACCAGGCTCTGAGCAACCTGATGTATTTGAAGATGTGCATTGCAGGGGGGTTAGACTAAGTGAGATTTAAAAGTCCTTTTCAACCCAAACCATTCTGTGAAATGCTGGTGCCTCCACTGCTCCTTGTGCCCTTGGCAGGTGGCAAAAGACAGCTCAGGTTGGTGCTCAGGAGGAATTTTGGTAGCTGCAAGATCTGGAGCACCTACCAGGAAAGCTGTGCAGGTGGGGAGAGGAAGGCCGGAGTGGAGATGGAGGAGTTGTTGAGGAAGGGGGGAAGAGTGCTTGGAAGGAGAGCTCAGGGCAGCATACAGAGCTTCATTTACTCACAGAGCAGCTGAAGAGCTCAGATCAGGAGCCAGGGAGGGAAGCTCCACACCTCTGGGCTGCAGACTTACAGGGTGTGTGCTGCAAGGTGAGATGTAGGAACGCTTTTAACAGGGTCATAAATTGCTGTCCTTCAAAAAGTGAACTGAAAGCTTGATCTGGGAGACTAAACTAGCCTTTTGCTCCTGAAACACTGGGGAGAGGGTGGAGGAGGAGGAGAGAGAGAGAGAGTACTGTCCTTGAAGAAACATGTTTTCCCAGTAAGTGTACAGGGAGGGACGATATGCCTCTTTATTGTCCCAGCAGGGCTGCACCTGCAGAGTTTTATGCTTTTGTTTGGGTCCCCACAGTCCTGGAAGGGCTGTGAAGCTACAAAGACTAGTGAACAGAATTTTTTCTGATAAAAAAAAGCACAATTTGTCATAGTTTACTGAAAATTGCTTGGTGTAGGCAAGGATTTCTTTGGCTGCATTCTAAAAATATCTTTTATGTTCCTGTGCAAATAAAGGAAGGGAATTGTTCAGCCTTCAAATGGTAGGTCAAGGTGCACGGAAACAATACGAAGAAAAAAGCAGGTTGAAAGTGCATGTTGGTAACAGCATTTGGGCCAGGTATATAATTACTACAGGTGTTTAAGAACTGGATAAATAAATAAATTAGCCTCCAGTATCATCACACTTTCCTTTTAAATACCTCTGATCTAAAATGATTCCATATGTTTCAGGTTGATTTTTTATAAAATAATAATCTGAATTATCTGTTCTCAGTGTCCAGGTACCACAGTTGGCATGAGCCTGGAAACAGAACAGTCTCAGTGCACAATTTTTGGAAGGAGAATTAAAAGCAATTTCCTTGAGTGAAGGCAGAGACTTCTAGGCTGAGAGTGGTCAAATCCCAGGAGGGATAATGGCTGTGGCACCTGGTTTAATGCCCTTCTGCTTGTGTTAGTGTTATTATTTACAATAATAAAGTGGCTTCTGGTAAATAGTATAAATGGAGAGACAGAGGGTGATTCCTGTGGCAGCTGGCTTGTAAGGAGTGGTCAGGCTTTCTGCACAAGCAGCTTGGCTCAGGAAAACCTGGCACTGCCATGATCAAAAACCTGGTGGTGTCTTTTACTGACGACAGTGACTCGTGTCTCCCGGGGTAAATCTGCTTTCAGCAGGAGACTGCAAGAAGCAGGCCTGTAGTTAATTTGATGGGCAAACTCTGAAGAGGCCCAGTTCAACAAGGTGATTATGCCTCTGAATGTTAAGGAAATCTGAAACTTTATCAGACATGCAGAAATCTTGTGGAAGTGGTATCCCAGCAAGGGTGAAACTGCATGTGAGGATTTGATGATTGTGAGAGCTTGGCAGAGGGTCTGCAGAGAATGGGAGAAGAATGGCTTGCAGAAAAAAATGTGTCTTAGAGATGTAGAAGCATGGGCATGAAATGGAAATTGATGCAGTAAAGCTGATTTGGGCCCTGAAATGTGTACTTAACTTTTTATAAGGTGAAAAGTTTTTAAGCTATATGCCTGGAAAGGGAACAGAAGTCTTTACCAACATGATGTATTCAGGAGGGAGTGTAAATGCAATACAGTTTGAATGTGGATGCTAACTGGGCTAGCCCTGTTTCTGACAAAATCCTTTGGGTGGTAAGGTGTCTGGGGAGCTCCCTGCTGTGGGATGAACAAAGGCAGTAGGGGCAGCCAATACTGCTACTGAAAGAAGTGGCTATTTTCCCTCCAACCATCCATCCCCTCCCTTTTGCTGGCACAAGTGTTTCTTTGCTGCCTGGGGAATTGAAGCACGAAACTGGAAAACAAATCTGGCCAAGCAAAAGGGCTTCAGCCACAGTGGTTCCCTTCCAGGTCACTGGAAGGTGCAGCACAAAGGTGGGAGCAAACCCTGGGTGAGAGAGTGTTTGCTTCCCTCTGAGGCAATTTCCAGCCTCGAGTGTGTGGGTACCTGGGGCTGTGTGGTTTGTGTTTGGCTGCAGGGCTATCAGTCTGGCTTGGGATGCCCTTGGGACATCAGGAACATCCTTTTAAATGGAAGAGTAGAGGAAGTACATGCATGATGAGTTTACTGAAGCAGGATAAATAGTTTCAGGCAAGCATGGTATTTTATTTTTGGTAGGAATATCTTTTTCTAGAAATGGAAAATAGTGATAATCTTCAGGGCTGTGTTAGGTATGACCTACAAAACAGAATGTTACAGTGGGTAGAATGAGTGTTATTAGAAGACTTGCATGATAGATGGTGAAAACTCTGAAGAGAAGACAGCAATGGGGAGTGCTGAAAGGTTTTAGACTGGAGTGAAGCTATTAGTGGAGTTTTTATGGATTGGTCCCTGGACTGATTCTGATTTTATTCCCTGGTTTTATTAGAGACATTAAACATCTTGTCATAAAAAGGTAGTGGTGTGTTATTGAAATTTTTGCAAAGCTGGGAAGTATTTTCAGCAGAGGAGGCAACCTCACAGATGGTCTTTGTGCCTAAAATATTTATGTACGAGGAGAGCTCTATCAGTGCCACTCCATACAACACTAGGAGAATCCAGTCTAAATACAAAATGCAGTTTGTCACTGTGTTAAAGAAGATGAATTGAAACCAAAACAGGTACAGAAAGGGCATGCTGGGATGATCAGAGGAATGAAAAGACTATCAAATGATAGACTCCAAAGATATTGACTGACTTAGCCTGAGCATGAAAACTCAGAGGGTATGCTCTTGCTCTCTGTAAGTACTTTGAGATGTAACACTAGGGAGGAAAAATAGGTCCTTGAAATAGAGTACAAGAATGGATTGGTTTGGATGGGTCACAAGAAAGCTTAGGCTGCATAATGAGGAAGACTCAGGCTGTGAGGAAATGGGTTTTTGAGCTGTCCAGAGGGATTTTTGCAGGGAGGTGTAGATGAGACATAAATGCTTTCTCTGCACTGTACAGTAAGAAGCAGCTTTGTGACTGTGGAAATTTCCTGGGTGGAGGGTATAGATCTGAGAAAAGTCCATATACTTGAGTTACCTCATCTACTTCACCCTTGCAGATAACCAGTCTTAGAATTTGGATGGGCAGTTTTGCTGAAAGCTGGGTACTGTTAAATGGTGTTCCCCACAAGCACCAGCATGGGGAATGAGGCAGGAACTGCAACCTGCTCAGCAAGGTATAAAGGAATCTATAGAATAAAAAGGTCTTTTGAGATGTGGTCACTGGTTTAGGAAAAAATGATAGGTCAGTACACTTGACACAGGTGATATGGGAGAAAGCTTTGTGAGAAACTGCAACTTTTGTGGTTGTTTTTGAACTATGGCTTCAGTCTTTTTTAAATCAGAACTTCATAGATGTGAATACTGTCACAAAAGAGGGCCACTTACTAGTAGTGTTCTGTGAGATAGATACTACACTTTTCCTCAAGTCTATGGTCTTCCTCAGAGGACTAAATTTCAAATGCTCACTAGGTCTGAAGATAATTTTTTCTGGGACAAAACTCTCAGTGATCTCCCTGCCTTGGTCTGCAATTCTATGTTGATCTTAGATTCTCACTACATGCCTGGGACAGGACAGTAGAGTAACTTCTATATAAATTACGTGTGTGTGTGTGTGTGTGTGTGTGTGTATGTGTGTGTATACATACATACATACATACATACATACATACATATACATATGTTTATGTGTTTATATGTATATATATAAAATCTAAGCTTTGGTAAAGTAAGATTCTACTCAAACCTTAGTTTAATGATTTGCTTTTCCGTAGCTAAAGATGTCTGAAATTTTGTGTTCTCATGAAAACAGGAGGCTAGAGGTGCTGCTTCAGGAGGCAGCCAATGTGACCTTGCAGGAAGCCTCTTCTAGAAAGGGCAGTTCTGATTCCCTGCTAGTGCTGCATGCTTCTGCTTTCTTCCATGCTCCAACTCTGGCACTCATCTGACCTGTCAGGAGATCAGTTGAGGGATATAAAGCCACAGGAGAATGTTCAGCTTCCTGAACTGGCTTGCTGCCTGTTTGGGCAAGCACTGGGGCTCAGTGGGAAAATCAGGTGCAGTGTGGGATGGTTGATGGGTTGAGCACCATGCTTTCAACAGCAGGGAGTTGTTAAAGTGGCATAACTGCATCACAAACCCAAATCATACCCAGCAAGCAAGAGTGGGACATCTTCAGATTCTTTTATTTGCAGTTGTGTAGTTCCCTGTCACTGCAGCCCTGAGCCTTTCTGGAGCTGGCTGTGCAATGATACAGGGGTGTGAAAAGGTTCAGTGCCTTTGGTTGATCTGAGAATACTGTGTTGAAGTGACATGCTACAAGCATCATCAGCAGTGACACCCTGAGATGTGCTTGGGGATTATTCACTGCATCAGATAAAGATCTGATGTGCTCTGTTTCTGATTCAGGAGCCAGTGCAATGTGAATATGGTACTCTCTCCCACTTTGCCATTCATAATACCATTCATAATTTCAAAGAGAGAGTAGGAAAAGTCTGCCCTTTGGGGATTTCATTAGGGATTTTGACTAGGTTGAGATTTGTTTTGCAGTTTGAATGTGCTTAGGCTGATTTGGTGATGTGCAGCAATGTGGTTCATTTGTGTCACATTCAAGAAGCTTGAGAAATAAAGCTTGTTATAGTGCAAATCCATATTTTCCCCTTCTATAAGGACCTCTTGTTTCTTTTTCATTCCTTTTATACTGGCAGATATCTGATTTGAGGATAAGATTTTATATTTGTGTTCCACAGGCTGCTGCTGAGGTAAAACTTGTGTTCTAGTGTGGATGCTGCATACTTTTGAGGTCTGGCCCAGGCTGTGCATCTTTAATCTGCTCAACTTTGCTCTTCAAATTTAACACAATTATAGACGCAATTTTGACTCAAAAGAAATTTTGACTTGATTCTATTATGGTTGAAATACCATTGCCTTCAATGGAATCAGGATTGGACCTGCTCCTGTAAAACCACCAATTAGTTTTATGGTTGTGTCAGCAGATCCCGATCAAGATAAGAGCTGTATTGTATTCATCATTTTAAAAACCTAAATCTAGACAGGGTTCCTGCCTATGAGAGTCTGCAATCTAGAGGCAATCTTTTAACATATAATCTTACTTTTTCATGACGAGGGAGATTTTGTCCCATTGATGCCTTTGTTAAGACATCATATAGTGTATAATCTGAACTCAGAATAGGAAAGTTATTGGAGAAGACTTCAGCGAAATCTTTTTATTTATTATAGAATATACAAATGTTGTAAAGTTTAAAAAAAATAGCAGGATTTTTTCCCTTTTTTACTTTAAAAATCTGATTTCTTTGGAAGATCCATGTTTGCAGGTACCTGGAAGACCAACAACCTGGTCTTTGAGCTCTTCAGTCACTAGTTCTGTTGAAGTTGTTACTATAATATATCTTTTGGGTTTTTACAGACAGAATGACAACTTCTTTCATCAAAGCTGAAATTAAGTGCATGACTGAAGTTTTACCCATTGAAAGACAGGCCCACTGGTGTGCATGTGAAGAGTAGGGGTCTCACGAAGGAGCAGAGCCTCCAGTGTTTCCCAAAGGCTGGGTCAGCTTTATTACTGACAACAGAAGTCATGGCATAGCAGCACCAAAGATGTATGGATTTTCTGGGAAATATTGAGGAAATACCCATTATTCTACTCAGAAAGCAAGATACTAAAATTGTGTGACTAAATCCAAGACTTTGGCAGGATTGCCATTGGGAAAAGGAAGAGGGGAAGTGTCCAAAAAGTCACCCCTGGAGAGACTGTTTATGAGAAGTGTTTGCCAAGGGAGGGGGCACTGCTGTTGGAAAAGGGAAGTGTGACATCTTTGACTATTTGAAATGCTGGCCTTCCTTCCTGTCCAAACAAGGTGGGAAATCAAAAGGCCTCATTTTTAAACAATTTAAACTGAATACGCAATTGAGCCCTGCTAGGTAAAGATCACAGTGTGCCAGTCCTTTGTTTTAGTGCCCACCAAAGCACATAGTTTTTAAAATTTCTCTGTGAAGCTTGTTGGTTTTCAAACCCCAGTGGCTAGGTGGCATTTCAGTGAGGATCTTTCCAAAACGTGATAGCTTGTGATGTTTGATGATACCCATCCAGAATAACAATGTGATCAGTAATGTCCTTGTCCTCTGAGCTAGTATGTAGCTGGTAGCTTTAAAATTAATAATAATAAAATTAATAGCAAAATACAGAGACAGGCTTTTGTTCATCAGTCCTTGACCAGATCATCTTGCTGAAAGAATAAAACATGAATTACTTTTATAATGTACATTTATATCACTACATATGTATAACAATTATTTGGTCCCCGTGGCAAAGTGTTTCATGAAGGGTCCTGAGCATTGTGCTCTTTTTATGATGCCACCTGGTAGCTGAGAGATGAGGTGCTTCTTTAGTGGTGGATAAATCCCTTTTGTGAGGTACTCACTGAATGTAGAGGCTCATGCAGAATAAATATTTTTTATCCCTCTCTTTACAATGTTTTCTGCATGTGAGTTTACTCACTTAAACAACACTTTCTGCTGAATGAGGTCTGTCTGTTTTTTAAAGCTGTGTTCTGTGCTTAGAGAACCACAGAACAAGGCAAAAAATACTGACAAAACACTTTGTTCCATCTTAGTTGGATTTAAGGAAAGCATGTTTTATTTACAAATCTCTGTCTGGGTAAAACCTTAACTAGTATTCAGGCTAAAGACTGTGTGTAGCTGTAGGGTGGTAGCCCCGCTTTGACATACAGGTTGTCTTTTGATAGAAGAGAATTTGTGGAGTGGGGAGCTGGGGAAGGTCAAGTTACAGCTTTCAGTAAATCTGAGCGTGCCTGAAATGGTTCTTTTAATGTCTTAAAATATTTGTTGCCTTTTTATCATTGCAAGGCTGATCCATGTTCCATTTAAGCTGACGGGAACCCTTCTCCCATCTTCTTTAAAAATTGGCTCTGGCCCCTGTATCAGATTGCTGAATACCACCTTGCTTTCTGATTCTTGGAAGGACTCAGCCAAGCGTTATGAATTAGATGCTTAGATAACATTGATGACTGCAGTTCTTTATTGTGCCAAGGGAATCAAAAATAAAATAAGGGTTAGAAGTGTGACTAGTAAATGACACAGTGTGGGCCCAGACCTGCTGGTGTGGAAGGGAGGGGAACACACCTGCTTGTTTTTTTGTTTTCTAAGAGTGGGCTTTGTCCTGGTCCTGTTCTGTTGCGCTGTGGAGAAGGAAGCTCGTCAGCTTCCAGAGAAAAGACACTGTGACAGCTTATGTAGCCTGAGATCTGCCCCTGGAGTTTTGTCAAGACTTTCAACAGCGTCATGAGCAGATCTTGGGTGTTTAGGTGAAAATGAGTTTTCATTTCATGCGCTTGGCTGAGCAGATATAAACCCAGACTTTGTGAACTTAGGCATGGCTGTTGATGGGCTGCCTATCCTCAGGCACAGTGGGGCTGCTCGTCCCATAATGATTTCATGTCCAGGGAGGGCACACTTAAGGCTTGACAGATGCTGCAAACTTGAAATCTCAAAGGAGAGGGTATCAGTAAAACCAAGACCTGAGGAGTTGGCAGTGGCAAAAATGGATGGAGGCCTAATTGGCATCTCTTCCTCCTGCAGCTCACGTCAGAAGAGCTCTGTAAACAGCCCTGGGGTAGCACAGTGCTCTGTGCCTGCCTGGTCTCTCCAGAGAAGGTTCTTGATAGTGTGGAGAGCAAGGGAGCAGGAGAAGAGTGGCAATGGGACAAAGGGCTGAAGCACTGAAATCCCTCCTGCACTGACAGTGTCCTGGGATTTTACTGTTGGTACTGGAGTCTGGTTACCTTGCTCAGGAAGTGCTGCTTTTCTGTTGTCTGCATCAGGGCCTGGAAGTACCACAGGTCTACATCTGTGTAGGTGTTGTGGCTTTTGGCAATCATGATCCCAAGAGGTTCAAGTTCTGCTGGATCTTGGGATCTTTACAAGCTTTTTGTATGAAAGATGCTAATCTTTAAGCACCATAATTACTTCTGCATGGCAGCAGCAGTGAACAGACACACTTGATTTTTATTTTGTAAGTGGGGATTGATGTATAATAAAAACTTTATACAAATTAACTAAGAGGTTTAGGGGAAGCAAGTAAGATGGATACTGGATGTACTCTGTGAGAGTACAAGGTGACCTCAGGTAGGGAGAATGCAGTTGCCTCACTGTGTTATTGCCAGCTTGCCTGATTTCCCTCATCATATTTAATGTGCCATGGAATATGAAATGTATATCATTGGCAGCATTGGTGCCTGACCGCTTGTCTCTCCTCTGGCCCTGAAGGCTTTCCTGCTAAAAAAGAAAAAGGCTTTCCTGTCTAAAAGGCTTTTGGAGAGCTACTGACACAAACACAAAAAGCCAGTCAGCTAGTCCTCTTGGCAGACTAATTTTTCCCCATTTTTTTCATGTTTTGTCAAATTATCAAACAAAGCATTCTGAAAAGAGACTACTTGGAGAAACTCATCAAAGAAAGCTCTGTGACACTTACCAAGTCAGACACACAGTGTGCAGGGCTTGACTCACACTGTGGTCTAATTTGGAAAAGAAAGTGGTGCTGCTTGGACATTGGTATTTGGCTTCTCATTGTGGCTGGAGGTGGTTCACCCAGCCAGAAACGAACAGGCTTAGCATGAGAGTACAGAAAATGCCACAGCAAATGCTAAGCTAGACCTTTATTTATGACAGCTCTGGATGAGTGTTAATTATTAGCTGAACATAGTGTGTTCTAGAGGCTGTTTGCATTACAGCATGGGAAGGGCCAATGGCATGTAAAATGTGTGTGTTGGTAGGCAGAGCAGCAAAGCAAACTGCTTCAGAGGAGAACAGGGTTTTTCTTTGTTTCCCTTCACTACACATGCAGTTTTCAGTAATGCCATGTAGCCATAATGAGGGATTTGCATGAAATTACTCAGGAGATTATACATATAAACATGACTTTTATTAAGACAGGGTGGATTAACAAGGTGTTAGTGTGCAGCAGGTATATAGGAAGTGTTGACTACATCAGATGTATTTCTTGTTAATAGTTGTTTGAACTTCTGGATTAGGTGTTTTCTTGTCTCTGCTGAATCAGTGTAGCAGTTTGCAAAAGGGAAAACTACACATGGCATAGAACAAGAGTAGTTTGCTTGGCATGAAAGGTACTTGCTGTGATTTTAGGAATGATGGTCTGAAGAGGCTTTCTTTTGTCAGATAACAAAATAAATTGAAGTTTTAGCTCCATAGGGTTTTTTAAAAGAAAGAAAGAAAGAAAGAGTATTGATGTGTTCTATACAGGACCCTGTACTGTTCTTTCAAGTAGCAAGCAGCACAAATGTCTTACATTCTTTAGAGTCATGAAACCATTCTCTGAGCAGTGTACATGTGTTTTACGTGTTTCTACTTATTTGCAATTAACTATTTCACATGGATAGCTATTTTAAAACAAGCTAGCAGAACTTTCATTTTGATGCCTGCAAACATGCACTTTATTACTTTAGAATCTTTTAATCAATCTGCCTGGAAATAGGATAGCATAATTATTTTCTTTCCTTGTTAGGTGGTGGAGAATGTAAAAAGGGAAAGGGGTCCTGAGCTTGCTAACACTGACCAGCCATTAGCAGTTTTCTGAATTAAATATTTCTTGGGGTTTTGTCTTTGTAATATGTGCATCTTTGTACAATGTGATTATTTGCACATTCTGAGTTAAGCAACAGGTTAAAAAACCAAACAGGTGAAGCATGGAAATGTAGCAAAATGAAAATCAATCACTTTGTAGTTGAATACTCTATGAACAGCTCTCACAGAAAACATGTGGAATGTGGTGCAACATCTGATTTATATAATTTTGAGGTCACCTCCTTATTTGGCCCTGAATTAAATGATTTGAGCAAGGCAGGCAGCCTCCCCTTTCACAGGAATGCAGGTTACTTTCCATAGCTGTTCCAGTTGAGTATGTTTGGTATTTGTGTCAGCTTTCGACAAAGATGTCCAGCAACTTTAAGTATGGTGCAAGGAAATATTTGCACTGGAAAATTGATAGAGAAGTCAGTTGCTGGAATAAAGGTATGCAAAAATTGCTGCATTGTAGGGCTAAATCTTGCTCTTCAAATGTGCATAGAGTCATAGCCAGAAGGAGAAATGTGATCAGGAAACACCATATCCTTTCCATACTGGGAGAGTTGGTTTTCAGCAAGACTTTCCCTTCCTAAGATGGTGAGACAAGAGGGTGATGTTGGCAGGATGGACCAGCCTCACCTCTGTGTTATGCTCATTTCTGGCTGGAATAAAGACATGCATACTTAAAATGTGAGCCTAAGGTATTAATGTTATGTAGGGCTGTGATGGTACATGGTTTAGAGGTGGGCTCATCAGGGTTAGGTTAATGGTTAGACTCCGGGATCTTAAAGGTCCTTTCCAGAGCAAAGGATTCTGTGATTCTGCATAAATGACTATTCTGGTGGATGTTGATTTCTGTCTCTCTTGGTACTGGATGAGACATCATTGTAAGACTCTCCTAGGGCATGGGAAGAAGGATATTATGGGATTTCAGTGTGCCACATTACTTACAGGATCTGATCCAAAGTTGTCAACACTGATTTACTCCAATGGCGTCTGACCACAACCAGAATTTCAAAGTCTCCTAGAAGGAAAAGGCTTGACTGTATAAAGAAATGTTTTAATTTCTTTTAAAGGGTAATTGTTAATGTCCCTACCTATCTGATCCCACATTCTGGTTGCTCTGTTATTTTCGTGTCGAAGTATTTGCCTCATGTTTGTGCATGAATTTCTGAGAATTTTGAAGGACAAAAGAGATGTAGCTGTCTTGTAAGTGAATAGAAAGTTAAAATAGGATAAGCTTGTAAAATGAAGATTGAATTTGTGAGCTTGAAATCCATTTAACTCATCCAGAGTGCAGTGCAGTGCAAACCTCCTGATTCAGGGTCTGCTAGTTACGTGTACCACAGCACTGTCATGATCCATCAAACGGGCCAGATAAAGAGAGGCTATTTTAAAATTTCTCCTTCAGGGCATGGGGAAGTAGTTCTTGCAAAGATAGAAATTTATGATAATGCTAAAAAAAACTGCAGATGAAGTGAATAATTAATGAATTCACGACAGGACTGAAATATCTTCCTAAAATGCTGCTATTTTTAGCAGGGAGTTCTTCTGCAGTGCTTGTCATGTGATCCTATTGCCTTCTGAGAGCAGGAAAACAATTTGAATTAGTTTCTCTTTCCCCACGGACTTATATAAGTCCAGTATATAATACCCCTTAGCATCTGCATCTGCCTTAGGACAAACAGAGATGATTTTAAACCTCATGCAAAATAAAACACTAATGAAATCTATACTTAAAGATAATCCTCTCTGCAGCAGATTACCTTTTGTGATAGTTTGTACTTTTGAGGCTGTGCAAGGGGAATACTGCAATGGGTGTAACTGGCAGCTGCTGCTGGTCTGGTGATGCTCAATGCAGCTGCGGTTTCAAGCTGGCAAAGGACATAGAGGCAATTATCAATAGGAGGTTGCAGGGTATGGCCCACAGATAAGGGTTTAATGTGAACAGATTTGTGCTTCTTTTGCCTATAACCATTGTAGACTATTGCTCTGTTTGAAGTAAAAAAATAGAACTAAAAAAATAAATTGAACTAAAAAAAATGAAACTAAAAATGTCAAAGTCAGGAATGACTCTAAAAAAAAGTTGTCACATCCACAAAGGCATATGGTCACTGCCACAGTGAATTTTCAGGTGTTGAACATGTGAAACCGGGTCCTGTCTGGGATTTCTACTTTCTGAGTGGTAATGAGGTATCCATTAAATGGGAAGTCAGGAGCAGCTTACTTGCTGCCTTTCTTGCCTACTGGAGTTGCCACAAATTTAATTTAGAAGAACCCTCCAAATCCCAACCCTTCAGGTGTTTGGGAGGGCCCGAGGAGGACTCTGTCTTTGCAGCTTAACACCCAGTTTGTACAGGAGCAGAGGGGTGTTGCCTTCCTTTCCCCATTTGCATGGGCTTGTTTCCCCCACAAGGTATACTTCCTGGGTGGCTTCTGTAAGGTGTCTAGGGCTCCTTGGGCCTCTCTTGTCCCCAGCCCAAGTGGGCTGCCCTGGGAGCAGAGTGCTTGCCACACACAGCAGCAGTGAAACATCTGGGCCAAAGCACATTGGCTTGGGAAAGGGCTATGAGCTGAATCTGAAGCAGCAGAGATGGCCCCAAAGGCACCTGCAGCTTCAGGAAAGGTTTGATGGTGGTAAACCTTGGGAAGCTCCTTGGTGAAGTCATGGAAGCTGGTTTTTAGGGGTGCTTGAGCTGTGGCTCCTTAGTTGTGTGCAGGCACAAGTTTATGGCCTAGATGCCATACATTGCTGCATCTGGGCCTTGGTCTCTGTTTTCCCATCTCCACGCTCCAGTCTAAAAGAACTGTTTTAAGATTTAATATCTGTAAAACACATGCATTGTATGGAACCTTGTAATAATTAGAAATTGATCCTCAGCTGGAAGCTGGGTGTGGTTGATGTGAGTGCTATTGAAATGAGAACTTGTTGCAAAAAATTCGTTGAATTATCACTATTTTTTTCTTGTGCCTGGTGAAAAGACTATTTTCAGGCTTATTTTTCCCAGCTTTCCATCAGCTCTCCCATGCTCACCACCTTTTTTTCCCAGTAATTTGTGTGAGTCCTTCCTAAAATGAGTCTGGTTATCAGGTGGCTGTGTTTTAAGCACTCTATTAAGCAAAATTTTAAAAAGCAAATTTAAGTAATCTTAAGGATGTGGAAGGCAACACACAGACTGAAGAAGTGGGTCAACTGGGAGGAGTGGGATTCTGTGGTGGCAGGGGGATCTGATGAATGGTTGATATCCTCAGTGGGTCCTGTCCTCAGTAGGATGGGACACAAGGACAACCCTGACAATGCAAACCTGGAGGGCTTTTCCTTGCCTGCTTCATCTCAGCACACAGGGTTCATGTTCCTGCTTGAAGCTTTGTTGGATTGTGGCTTCATGATACAAACAATAAATCTAATGAAGGCTAGCAAATTGCATGTCTTTAAATTAATGAAATGCACCAAGTTCTCCATGCATTGAAACAACATAGAGATTTTAAGACTGTAAATTTTATTACAGCCCTGCAAACTGGTTCTAATTTATTTTATTTATATCTGTTTGTTTGAATGCCTGCACTCACCATTGAAACAATTTGTTACAGGAGTCCAGTAAGGTCTTGTGAGCTGCTTGGGAGCTCTCAGAAATGAAAACTATCTGTTTTCATCTTTGTTGTTACGGTATTGATTTGGGCAGTGAGGCTTTGAGAGTCATTTTTGCTTCACATAGAATTATCCACCCTTCTGACTGCCTCCTGAAACACCCAGTAATACAGATCTTTATATCTAAAACTGGGAGAATTGAAATAGTTTATTCTGCAATTTATTGAGGAGATACCAGTTTCAAGCCATTAAAATAGTGATTCTTTTACAAGTAGCTTATTTTAGTGGCTGTCTCCTTACTGCTCTTTCTTTTCTTTCCACAGGAAAAATTAACCCAGGAGTGTGTATTCAGAGAGCAATTTGAAGAAAACTGGTATAACACATATTCATCAAATCTATATAAACATGTGGACACTGGAAGACGATACTACGTTGCGTTAAATAAAGATGGGACTCCAAGAGAAGGGACTAGGACTAAACGGCATCAAAAATTTACACATTTTTTACCTAGACCGGTGGACCCTGAGAAAGTACCAGAACTATATAAGGATATTTTAAGCCAAAGTTGACAAAGACAATTCCTTCACTTGAGCCCTTAAAAAGTAACCACTATAAAGGTTTCATGCGGTGGGTTCTTATTGATTAGCTGTGTCATCACATCAGCTCCACTGTTGCCAAACTTTGTCGCATGCATAATGTATGATGGAGGCTTGGATGGAACATGCTGATTTTGTTCTGCACTTAAAGGTTTGTCCTCCTGGAGGAGAGCCTATGCCCACTCGCTTGATTTAGTACGAGAGGGAGCGTGAGAGAGTGAGTGCGAGAGAGAGAGGAAGGGAGAGGATGAATGGGAGTGAGAGCGCGAGAGAGAAGAGCCGAGGGGAGGAGGAGGGTGAGGAGGAGGAGGAAGGCCTGATGCATGCTGGGGAATAGACACGCTTTTAAATTTTTGATCAGTTGTACTTCGTCATATATCAGCATAGCTGCCATACTTCGATTCATCAGGATTTTTGGCTGGTGGCCTGCTCAAGTGTACGCTGCATTTACAAAGGCATGGAGGGTGCAGTCTTACTTAAACAAGAGACTTTTCAGTTAATTGCTCTCTGGGTCTCACCCCACTGAGTTTAAAGCAAAGACCTCTTAGTAAAAAAAATAAAAATAAAAAGTTAAATTTATTTATAGAAATTCCAAAGGCAACATTTTATTTATTTTATATATTTATTTATTATATAGAGTTTATTTTTAATGAAATATGTACAGGCCAGATAGGCATTTTGGAAGCTTTAGGCTCTGTAAGCATTGAAATGGCAAAGGCCACTATGAACCTGTGGTAAATTCATGCAAGTAAATATAAAGGTGCATGGATAAAAAAAAAAGCCAACAATAAAAAGGTAATAACAATAATAAATTCTAGTGACCCTCATGTACTAAAGGCGACAATCTCTTTTGTGCCCGTATTATTGTACAAGTGTGCACACCACTCATGACACTGAGTCCTCACTCTTCTGACTGCTTGTTTCATAGCTTACCCCAGAGGATTAAAGAGAAAACTGGGTCTTCAACTTTTTTTTATGTGTGTGTAATATTTCCTCTCTGATAAAGTGACTTCTTACATCATTGTAAATTTCACAGCTGTGGAAAATATAGAGGTTGGAATATATTCTACTTGTTAAAACCTATTGCAGATTATACCAAAGCTAAATGATAAATATGCTATTTTTTTTCCTAAAGAGAATGACAGAAACAACATAAGTAATACCAACAACAATTATACTAATTTTAAGATTCCACAAAGAACACATAGATATTTCAGAGGGCAAGAACCAGGTTAACAGGATCACTCTTGTAAACATGTTTATTTGTGCACTTGACTATCTACTATGAAATTATACAAGTTCCATAGGGGTCATTGTAATACCTTTTATGGAAAACTGCTTTCAGTGTGAACTGTCATAATACATGATATTAGCACCCTTCCTAAAGTAAAACTTGCAAAATGAAACTAATAAATCTCTATCAATAATGACTATGAGGGGGACAGTATTAGACTTATTTTTATTGTTTTTCCTAAAGTATGTTCAAATATTCATGAACCCTAAGCGAGGAGACAGTATATAATATTTAAGGGTATGTAGCATTTTAAGATAAGCGCACGAAGATTGATTAGCAGTTACTATTTGGAAATTAACCCTCAGGAAGAGGCATTTTCCCCCCTAATACTCTGAAGAAAAGGGGGAAAAAAAAAGAGATGAAAACCATGTTAGGATCCATATGACAAATGCATTTTGTAGTTGTTTTATCCCTTAGGATTTCAACCCAGTGCCATTAAGTTGAGTGTAGCCTTCACCATTGGATATGTTGGGAGCAGGGCTGGTCCTGACACCTTGGCTGTCTGCGTACGCACGGGGGTTCCTTTGGAGGAGTGATGTAAAAGGTTGAAGCCTACTTGTAATTAAGAAATTTTTGCTCTACAGCACCCTTGTCCATCTGATTTATATGGTTTGAAACTTATTTCTGTTCTGTAATGACCTCTGGGTCGGTGTGCTGAACAAACATTCCCTGTCGGTGCTGAAGCAGGTAGGAGGAGCCATGTCTCAACCGGCGATATCAGTGATCTCAAACACAACACGGCGTTTTGTTGTGATTGTTCATGGATGATAAAGAGACATAAATTACATTAGTTGATTTGTAGGGTACTTGTCTAGGGACTGTTATTGCCTGGGAATTTACAGCCTTCAGCTGCAGCCCACACGTTTGTGTCCCAGCCTTTGGGGCTCGGATGGTTTGGCTGCAGTGGGTCGGTCGGGTGCCAGATCGTTCGTGTGGGCCATGCAGAGATTGTAGGAGAAGAAAAGGTGCTCCTGGGCAGGACCAGGGCTCACTGCTCTGTGGTAAATGCATTAAGCCCACCACGAGGAAGGGAGGTTGCAACTCTCTACTGTTTCAGTAAATCTGACACGCACCAGGAAATTATTTACAAAGGTTAAAATGACTCTGAGTCTAGGCCGCAATATTAGGCCACAGTTAAAGTCTTAATGTTAAATTGACTTGGATTTTTTTAGTCATAGGCTAATCATTACTACTAGTTAACATGTTTAATTTATTTTTTTTTGTATTTTTCTACAGAAAGGATTAAACTCGAGAAAAATGTTATGAGTTTATGGCAGTCCTTCTAAATAAACTGTAACCGATTTACTCGAATAACCCGTAATGGTGTGTAAATACTGACTTTATGTAAATATAGAAACATGTAATTTAACTTAGGCATTACTGCAAGACTGGAAGGCCCAGGAGCTGGCAGTTTGCCACTCCCTGCAGGTTCACTGGGTCAAATTTGGCCTGTTTTGGGTAGTGAACAACTGATTCTGTTCAGTCCCTTGTGTAAAATGAGCTATTTCTGTTTGGTTTTGGGTGGGGGATGGGCAAAGCCATTGTCACCTGGGTGCTGCTCAGCTCCTTTGCCAGGAAGGTGTGAAGGGGCACGGACACCCTCCTGCTCCTTATGTGATCCTGCTAAATCAGGGCTGCAGAGAGCTGACACGGCAAAGCAGGGAGGCTTGCAGTGCCTCTCCTCCTGTGCTGTGGGCAAACAGAAGTCTTCACCTTCTAGTGCTGCCCATCTGGCACCTTTCTCGAGCTCTAAAATTGACTTGAAGAAAAATCTGAGGGAAAAAGAAAAGAACGATTGGTGTTATTTTTACTTGGTATTCTGTAATGGTGTGTAAATACGTACAGAATTCTGTAATTTGTATAAATATATTGCTATAGAATTTTGAAAATTGGTATTATTTGCTTGATGTCCCTTCAGAGCATTTTCTTATAACTGTGCACATGTGTAATAATGGGAGGGCAAAGAGATGTCCTTGCTTATTCCTAGAAAGAGTGTGAGAATATTCCTGGAAAACATAAAACGTCAGTATTTTCTATGCCTTTTTGCTAATTTGGAAAAAAGCAGGGAGATGTCTTTTTGGCAAGAATTGTATTAGCATTTCACCTGAAGCAGATCTGTCTGGGCAATCAGTATGGCCCAAAAGATGATGGAGATCCAGACCAGTGTTATAATATAGGCTGGTGTGGAGCTGCATTTGGTAATGTGTAAGGCAGCCCTCCCAAACGCAGGTGGGGTGAATGAAACCTGGCAGAGCTGGGCAGTGCAGAGTGGAAAGACAAAAATCCTAGGAAAATTGCCTTAAGTTTCTACCAATCAGTGCAGGACTCAAACTGCTTGCCAACTGGATAGGAAAAAAAAAAGTGTCTTTCAAAAATGACAGGGTATAAGATATAGAGGCTGGAGATGAGACTCTGGCCTAAAAAATCAAACTCTTCTGTTGTCACCTTGAAAATAAGATAAATGTGAGTTTAATAAATAAGCAAATAGGAGGGAGTTGAAAAGATGCTTCTGAGGCAGTTTCTTTGTACACAGAATATTGCAAGAGGTAAGAGAAGATGCTTCTGCAGCATGCCTTTCTCAGTCCCTAGCTTATGCTCTGCTCTGCCTTTTGTACCCAGTAAAAAGGTATCTCTAAGGTTCAGCTCTGTTACTCATGACTATAGGAGTAGAAATGGATGGGCTGTGAGCCATGCTGAATACCTTTTTGTATGAACTCCTACTCCCACCTAGTAATTCTCACAAGGTCCCCATGAGGTACACGAGCAAACCTCAAGATGTGACCAGGCTCCTTAAAACTGCAATTTGCTTTGTAGAAATGGAGTGGTTCCAGATTCTTTGGAATTTTGATGAAAATCTTGGAAACTCTGACCTCTACTCATTTAGCTGTGTATGTGCAGGCAGCTGTATTTGTAGGTAAACTGGGGAAAGAAGTAGACAACCATGTAATCCTCAATATTTTATTCCACATGGCCCATTGTTTACTGATCTGAGAATAAAACCAGAAGGCTTCTGCTTTCCAGAATTTTATCTCTGTTCTTAAACTGTTAGAGCTCTCCATGGATTGTTCACAAGTCAGTTCTGTCCTGCCTTTTTGTTATCTTTCACCTTTCCATAACACTACAAGGTGGCTTTCCCAACCGGCCCCCAAGTAAGTTCCAGTAGTAAAAACTCATCTCCTCTTGTCAAGAAGCTGGAACAGCTTGCCCTAGAGTTTGTTGCTGAACTCTTTGACATTGAAGTATGCAGGTCATGGATAATTGGCACCTTAAATCTAGGTCTCAAAAGACAATTAGTGATTAGAAACAAAAAATTGCGAAGGTGTCTGGCCAGGTCAGAAGCCAGAAGTTTGAAAGCAGAAAATATTTAATGGTGTTCTGGAAATTTTAAGTGAGAATAATAACCAAGTTCCACCTGCAAAGTAATTTATAAAACTTTTTGCTTTTTCCCCCTCATGGTTTTCTACCTTTAATATCTTGTGTGTGTGGTTTTTTCTACCCAATGATAGTGAAAATGATTATTTTATTTTTTCATTCATGATTTCCAAAGTCCAGCTGCCTTTGTATAATTTTTCAGAGTTATTCTGGTCTGAACCCTAGGGCAGGAAAATTGCCATGTGATTCTGGGTTAGGATAGAGGATCACCTGCCTTGCAAAGATGCTGCTCTTGTGCTCAGAGTAGCTGTTAACAGTCCATAGGATGACCTTTTCTTACCATATCTATTACATCGAGGGCAACAACATTAATTGTACTTTAATACTTTTTATGTTGTTGTTATCATGGGAGAAATCTTTCCAAATGATCCTCAAGTCATGCCAGCTTTATTAAACTGCATCTGTTGCCTGAACAACCTCTCACAAATATCCTGTCACAGAGAGCTGTGTATAAAATAATTTTTAGCTCTCTATTTTTTAGTGATGCAAAAGGGATTTCACTTCATAGCAAAAAACCCAAAACCCCAAAAATCCCACCCCCAAAAACTAAAAAAACCCTACCAAAAGACAACAACAGCAAAAAACCTCAAAAAACCCCCACAAGCCCAAAAACCTGACCTCCTTTTCCTTTAGGTTAGGGGAAATTATGTGCATCACTCACAACTAGCAACTACATAGCCAAAAGAATTCTGGAATTAGACTGAACTGTCAAAATGTTTCTCACATTTCTGTTTTTTTGAGAAATCACAGGCAGTCAAATTATGCTGATATGCAAAATATGCCCTGTAGATATTTTTTTCCATGTCCAGAGGGTCTGGATTTATGTATATCTTACAGTTGGAGGCAGTCAGTCTAGGTGAAAAGAGCATTTCTGTAATGTTGGAACTCATTTGTTTTATTGACAAGCTCTCCCTGCCCCCGCAGAGAGTAGCTTTAGTTAAAATTATTATTGTTATTTCTACCCTTGTTGAGAGAGTAGATGTAAACATTGAAAGTGTCTTGAAATACTCCCTCACAGCTGTGCTCTTGAATGCATACTTCTTTCTTTTGTATTTCTTATGTAGCACGATTTCTATTGCTTTTTAGAAATCTTTATGCTTGTTATGAATGTCCACACACAGAAGTAGTTGCAGTCACATTATCTGTCTCTGGCTTCTTCGGTTAAGCATATTTTCTAAATCTCTAATGTTTTGGCTGGCAAGGCTGTAACTTCTCAGGCAGGACTCTCATTTTTCCTTTTCTCTTCTTTCTGCTACCATCCATGTTTTTTATTCTTGGACTGTAGTTAATTTCACAAACCTTCACAAAGAACTTGCATGGTAGGTCCATCTTATCTACATTCCTAGGAAGCAGAAGACTTGCTGGTAAACAGTTCTCTGTGCATTTTCGTCTTTGATATGTTGTGTGGTTTGGCTCCAGAAGAAATCAGTGCTCACATCTTCCCATTGAGGATGGTTTGGGTCTTCATCATACTGTGTTCCTAGTGTGACCATTAGAAGGGTGTTCAATATATAACGTCAGTTTATTTGGATATGGTGTATCCATTCCATTTCTCCTTTCACTAAGTGTTCTGTGCAAGCCTTGGTTTATTATCCATTAAGATAATTTAACACCTAAACTACATTGTAGACATCACCTTATTAACTTGAAATCTCTTGATCAGCCACGTTGAATTACTCATGTTGGCAACTCATTGAATTATAAGGACTTGAAATGTGTGTTAAAGAGGCACAATTTGGTTGTCAATCCCTTTTGTTGTAAGACCTGAACTGTTCTCTGAAGAATGAAAGTCAGGTTCACGTCCCCAGTTCCATTAGGGATATTTTCCTCACTGGCTCCCATCCACTCCACTGTCCTTTGGAGGAAAGCAGACCTTTTGGCCTCTTCAATGTGCATGGGAATCACTCCCAAATAACCTGCTGTATTATGTGCTCTCCTGTATTAGCTCTCCTCCTTCTAATAAAACCCACACCTTTCCAATATTTTTAAGGTGTTTCTTCCTATCACCTCAACCTTCCTAATATAATTTTGTGGTATTTGAGTATTTAGGCTGATGCTATCTATGAAACCTGTATTTTGTAGTTGTGATTGAGTCCAGTGTAATCTCATTACCAATCAAGTCAGTCTTTATCCAGTAAAAAAACTTCGAAGAAACAGTGGAAGAAAAGAAAACTGCATGTTACCCCTTACCTCTAGTGGGTTTGAAGGAGGCAAATGTCAACTTGCTCATGCTCTGATCCCTCTCAACAGATTTCCATACTCTTTACTGTCTTTCTGGGATTCTGTAATATCCCATTACTTTCCAATTGATATTACCTGTCATCTTAGCAAAAGCTTTTGTCAATGTTTGTGAAGTTGATGTACAGTGAACTCCACAAATGCCCTGCTAAGGGGACGGTGTTACACGCTGCCACAGTCACTGACATTTCCTGCTGCTTGAGATCAGCCTACTCTCTTCCAAGTGGAATGTCCCTGCTTGTTCCAGCCTCTGTAACAATGTGCCTGCCAGGCTTCTTGGTGTAGAAAGGAAGCTGCTGTCTTTTGGTTTATTGTACTGCACAAGCAGTTCCCTCAGCAAGAGACTACCTTCCTCATTCCAGGACCACATGAAGGAGTTCATGCTTGACTTCAGTAGAATTTGCACCTCTTATCTTTCCCACCTCAGCCCATATTCCATGCACCTAATTAATGTTTCTACTTTTATGGCCTTATTATCTATCTGAAAAATGCACTGTTGGTGTATGCCTGAAGGCTGCTCTGAGTAGACTGGTGTTTTCCTTCTGTACTCTCTGTGAGTTGTTACACACACACAGGTACTCTGCTAGAAGCATTTCATAGCCTTCTTTCTCTTTAGAACAAACAGGCCTGCTTGATTAGATTAGGTGGGATCCCAGGAGTATCCCCACTCTTCTGTAGCAGCAAAGTGGAAAACAAGCAAAGTTCTGATCTCAGCTGTCAATGACAGTCTTTGCTGTACAAATTTGGTGACTGTGACATCTTAAACCCTCCCCCCAAAACTAGATGATCAACAGGCTTGACAGTACATGTGAACCTATTCCTCTCTTATATTACTTAAATAAACAATTAAAAATTAGCCAAGATACTCCTGAGTTGAAATTTTGAAGTGAAAGCTGTGTTACTTGCAGCCATATTTTCAGTTGTGATAGTAGGTAAGTGTTCCACGGCTCATGAAGTAGTGTGCAGCTGAGCATCCATTTCTTTCTTAATGGAAAATGTGATTTGTTCACAGAGGTGTAGTCTTGGAGACCATATTCAGCTGTTACACGGGTATGCCAGGCCTGTGATGCACAGCAGAAGTGCTTACCTCCCTCCCCACCTGCTGCAGATGCCTCTCAAACCTCCCCCCGGCTGCTGCCCGCCCAGCTCCAGGGTTAACTTCCATCAAGGCAAAGTGCTCGCTCAGACAGGCTGAGGAACTTGTCTGCACTGCAGGGAAAGTCTCTCTGAAACAGGGAAGCCATGTCCCTGTGGAGAGGAGGGAGAAGGCAGCAAAGAGACCTGTCAAAAACAGGGCTCATCTAAGCAGGGGGACAAGGAAGTTCCTGGGTTTGCCAGGAGGAAATTAGCACAGTCTGAAATGTAATAGAACAGAAACACAAATGTTTCTGTTTCTTCTCCCTGCTTTGCCTGTGTGCTACTCCTTTTCCCCCAAGCACACTTTCTCCACTTTCCAGCTAACTGATATTTCTTAGCAGCTTTAGAAGACCATGTGTTGCACACCTCTAATGAGCAATCCATCTCAAGGGTCAGCTCCATAATGTAAGTGGTGCTAAAAGGACTCAGACCAGAGAAAAGGGTCTGTTTTGGGGCTGGGAAACTCCTTCTCCATATACTGAGGACTGAACAGCCTCACTGGTGACATGAGTGGGTGCTGCAGAGCCTGGTCTGCCAAGGTATGTGCTGGGTTGTGGTGCTCACAGCCAAGGTGTCTGCTGAGCAAGGGCCGTGTCTGGCACCAGGAGATGTCTGTGCTCCTTCTTTGCAAAATTCTCAGTTGACCACAGACAGCTACTTAAGATGCAGGCAATTTGTTCCTAACTGATCTTTGTATAAGTGAGTTTAAGGCTAAGCCCCAGCTTAGAGGAAATCAATATCTGCATGATCAGTAAAACTGACGCAGGCTTAATGGTGAGAGGAGGTAGGATAGCCTTGAAGTTTTCCTCTCTTCCACAGTTCTCCTTGTCACAGGCATGAAACAATAATTTTTTAGAGGTGTTCCTCTAAGGAAGGTGTTCCTCCTTGCTAAGGTCATGCTTTTTCACTGCTTTGTCTCCAATAGCCAGTTAGGATGTATTACTTTGCTATTGCCTTCTGTAGCAATAAATATGATGAAAACAACATTGTGAACACCACAAAGAAAATAACAAGAAAATAAGATATGTTTACTTCTAGATTGGCCTGAACCAAAAGTCAAACATCTCAAGTAGGATGACTTGGTAACCTTGGGATTTTTCCACCACTGCTGTTGCTGGGACCTGCTGTTTGTCTCTGTGGGCAGCAGCAGGCAGGATGCTCACTGCCTCATGGGGGAATCTCCCTGCCCTTGAATCACCCCTCCTGAGATTTTGGGGGTAAGGCCTGGTTCAGGAGGGGTGTGGTGGCCCACTGATTCAGAGGAGCAAGGAAAGACCAGCCCTCCCAGCCTCCATGCACTCAAACAGTGGCACTGGTGAGCAGGACCAAATTCATTCCAGTGCTGGCATCAGTCCTTGACCTCTCTCTCACAGAAAAAGCTCCCTGAATTTCAGAATTAACATCTGACTTTAAAAGGAGGTTTTCTTCTAGAGGTATTATTTGATCAAGACAAATGGGAAAATTTATCTTACTGTTATTTTTTCAGGCAAGCTATCAGGCAAGTCCACAGATCAAGGAGTTTTTTCCTCTTTTCTTTGTATTTTATACTTCCAAGTAAAAACCAAAGGCAATTGCCCACTTTTTCCCTCCTTGAGGAGGTTATTGGTTCTGGGAAGACATGGATGGGAGTGCGTTACGGAGCAATTTAGGAAACTAAGCTGCACAAAATTTATCATTGCAAGAGGACTAGAACAGTAGTAGATGAGCCAATACTTGAATTCATGTTTTAATTTTTGGACACAAAAACCCCACCTCTTTCGCTTCTGAAGTCTCTAAATAATTGGAAAAATTACTTCAACAACAACCAATGAAGTGAACAGCTTTAGTGAGCGGAAGCAGAATGGTGGTGGCTCTGTCACTTGGACCCTCCCACTTCAGCTCACTAAGCAGCTGTTTATTTACACAGTCTTGAAATTCCATTGGCTTCCCCTTGATTTATTTTCTGCTCCTATTTTGACTCAGGTATCATCATCCCTGTCCTTTAGGCAGCAGTAGGAACTTCTTAAGCTCTTGCAGGTCATTTGTTGTGAATCTAAACCTTCTCAGTTTCATGCTTCCCTCTTGAACTGTGTGTGATGCAAAACTGGGCACAGCATTTCCCATTTTTTACACATTGCCGACTTGCCCCATCTCCCTTATAAAAAACAAGGGGAGTTCCAATGAGCAAAGTTCCTTTCATGCCATGAGATGCAATTATTAAACCCTCATCCTCTTCCTTGTCCCTGCTTTAAAGTATTAGAGCATTGTGTCCAATTATTTAAGCACATCCAAAGGAAGAGAAGATCTGCGAGAAGTGCTTGGTTGACAGGACTAAATCTCTGCATTTGCTGCAGAGTGTGTTGCAGCAGAATGTGTTGCAGCAGAGTGTGTTGGCTCCTTCAGAAGAAAGTGACCTTCAGAAACAAAATCCTCTCTCTGAAAGCAAAAACCCATTTAGTATGCTAATTATTCTGCAGGCAGCAGGCTTGGTTTTAATTTATGTTCATGACAACACATATTTGAGAAGAAGTAATTGAAAAAGGGTGCATACTTACTGTGGAAACTGGACCAGGGAAATTTTAGGGGAAATATTCCTATTTTGTTTCTCAGGCCTTGGCTTTACTGGAGCTTCTGAGCTGCCAGTGTTTGGACTGACCTATGTGAATTGCATGTCTAAAAATCAAAGTACAGAGAAATAGGCCAAAATATAATTTCTCTTTATGTGACCTTTACTGCTTTAGTTCTACAGAAACTTGCTCACTTCACTTTGCAGGCAGTGGGGAGGCAGCAGCTGTGAGCCCGGGCCCATGGCACCAAGGTGGGCAGTGCTGCAGCCCAACAAGGTGATCAAGGCTGCTGCTCTCAGAGTCAGAGGCAGAGCCAATAGCTTCAGCAGTGACAATGCAGTTCCTGAGGTGCCCTGGGGCATCTCAGGAACACTGGAAAGGGTTCTGAGGGCTTGGAGATAGGCTTTAGTTCAGCTTCTGCTTAGGGCACCCTTTGCTTGCCTTTATTTTAGCCACCAAAAAATACCTACCTAGGCTGATGATTTGATCCCAAAAGTCAAACACTACAACAGCTGCCGGGCATAACACTGTGTCTTGTCTAATGTGCCAGCTTTGATTTTCTTTGCTGCTGCAGTGAATAAGCAAAAGCAGAGCTCCTAACTCCAGGAACGATGAGCAGCATGAATCAGGATTCAGCTAAGCAAATTCCCTGTGGCTAAGGTAGTTGCCATTCTGTAAACTCTCTTCTTCTGCTGGGACAGAAAAGAAGGCAAGTTAAGGAAACTGTGCAGCTCTGCTGCTGTAGATACCGTGTTCTTTCAGCATTTGTTACCTTTCCTGAAGAGATGTTTCTTTTCTCTGTTTCCTGGTGTCCTCATTAAGACAGAGAGAGAAAGATACACAATGGGCAGCTCTGCTCCTGACCAGGCACAGCTTACCTGGGCAAGCTCAGACTCTGTTTAGTTTTTCTGGTTAGGTATGGTTGGGACTGCCATAATTGTCTGTCTCAGACAGCAGTGACCACCCCAGCAGGCTTTAGCAAATAAAATACCACAAATACATTCTGAAAAATGTGAACATAATACCCATGAAGGACTATTAATGTGTACAGAAACTATGCAGGCTGCAAATAGACCTTCATCCTGACCTTCAACATTCCTCTTAGTTTAGTCCTAAAGGGGATGGCCAATTATGGTTTTATGATATAGATTACAGGTGAGCACCTGGTGCTGTTTGTGCCAATCAGAGTTTTCTTCTTGGCTTCAGCAAGGTCTGAGTTTCTCTTCTTTTGTATCTAAAGAGAGGGAAGCAATACAAGTTACTCTACAAGCTAGTTTAATTATAAATATACACAAAGGTCGTTATTTCAAAGTGATGTGTATTTTTTTAACTTGACACACTACATCCAAAACCACCGACTGCAGATGTAAAAGAGCTCCAATGAAATACTTCAAAGGACGTTGTGTAACAACTAGGATTTCTTCTCATTGGATTTTTAAAATAGTTTAAACCCTCTGAAATGAAAAAACACCATCTCAGAGGCATAGGAGTCCTCACTTGCTGTCAGTGGAAGAACAATAGTAATCAAAATCTTCAGTGAGAAAACTTCAGCTAAGCTAGACAGTTCAAGAGGAAAGTCCTGTCCGAAAAATATATTTTCGATACGTAAAATTTAGACAATATTTAAGTTAGGCATTTTCAGCAGGACAAGACTTGGCTCATGGAAGGTCATGCACACAAGTTTTGTTTTTCATATCTTTTTCTTCCGTGAGGGAATTACAAGATGGGGAAACCCAAAAGGGGATTTTGGAAGTTCCTGCAAGCCACAAGGAGGTCTAAAGGACTGAGTCACACAATGTTGAATTGCTTTGTTATTCTTGTTATGGCAGACCAGAAAGACCAAATTTGTGAGTATTGTCTGATGTGACATTACTTTAAAACTGAAGGAAACAGGTGGTGGCATTTCCTCCTCACACACTGAACAGGTAGAGGAAATGGTGGTAAAGGTACAGGCGGAAATATTCTGAATGAGGCTGCAGTATATCTGATGTGTCCTACTATGATGTGATTTCAGTTGCAAAAATGGGAGTGCAGGGAGCTGATACTTGCATGTCTGTAGTGTGAGTTACACTAAGTGCTCCAAACAGTTCATTCCTGCCAGCTCCATATGGAGTCTGGTTTCTCACATTTTCCATTTGACAGTATCTTCTTATTGTTCATATGGATACTAAAGGTATCTTTATAGATACTAAAGGTGTTTTCTTCACAGGATCTTTAGGTTTTACCCCTGTTCACCTACAGCCTCCAGCTAGATGGACAAAAAGATGGACATCTGGGGACATCCCCATATGAACAATCTTGCACCCAGGATGTGAGCTATGCTAATAACACTGAGCTATCCCCTAGGGGAAGAGCAGCACTCCTGCTCTCCTGAATCTGTTCACCACAAACTTGTTTGACCTTTCCAGTGCAAATGAGTGTCTGTCCCCAAAGCACCAGTAAGGCTTATGCTTTCAGGAGAAGTGGCTGCAGGTCACTGTTTCTAAGAACACCACACTTGCAAATTCCTAGAACATTTCTGCTCTGTGTAAGTAAGCTGGGAACATTGTTTTGCTAGACAGAGTATGCCAATGACCACCCGGTGCCCATTTACTCAAGTCCTCTGGAATGTGAAAAGATTTGCAGCACGGGGCTGAGCACTTCTGTTTGTTAACTTAGTGGAAACCACTTGGCATAGGAACATGTTCGAATCATGATGCAGGCTTTTGAAATTCCTACTGGCAGAGGATCCAGCTGAAAGGAACTGTGAAACCAAACTTGGTTTTTTCAGGTTAGTTCACTGGAAAAGATTCTGGAAAGTCAGTGCTGCAGGTTTTCCATTTCTGCTCTGACAGAACTGATCCTGAAATTACCTGCCTTGATGTACTAAAATATTTCTAGCCCAGAAAGGGGTCATGAAATGCCAAGACACAAAATACAGGAGATACCTAATTAATCAAAGTAACTTCTCAACATATTTGCCATGTTACATTGTATTAAATGCCAACGATTCCCTGGAATTTAGAGGTGAATATTCAGAAAACTGCTATGTTTCCTCTCCCTCCAAACCAATGTGGTGTCACTGAGACCCTGCTGCTGGCAGAACCTGTCTGTGCAAATGGTCATTGAAGCGCAGGCATGCTCAGAGCTTTCATGTTTAGCTTCCTTCATGTTCATGGTAAGCTGTGTTTTTGGGTTCAGCTGGCATAGGGACACAAAACAGGACAATTAGGAACCTTTGTAATTACAGTTTAGTGAACTGACAATTTTTATAAGGTTAAACTTCAGCAGCAAGTGAAATCTACTTTCATGTATTACCTTCATTTGTTAAGGACATACACTTAAAAGTAGTACTACTCTCAGCTCACTTCATGCTCTCAGCTCCAATTCCCAGTTTAATCCAAAGTTAGCTGCCACAGCAGATACTGGAGCTGATGATTGATCATGATGCTTCTAGTGCTCAGAGTTTCAGGGTGTAGCTTTCAAAATTTATAAATACCTGAAGGATGAGAAAGTATGATAATGCTGGAGCAGCATGAGGGTAAAATCTATCAGAACTGCTGGCTAAAGAAAATACATTTCATTTCTTTAGGGAAAAGAATTTGATTTTGTATTAACATAAAACTGAGATCTTCAGAGTTTCCCAAGATTTGAGTTTTTGCTTTAAAATTCAAGTAGTAGTGCATGAAATTCTGTAAACTGCTAGGTAATCAAGAGAATTTTATGCGTGAGCTTAGGTATTATGAATCATAGTCTGTGTGAAAGCTTTTTTTTAATAAAATGTAGCTACAAAGAACAGCTACAAATGGATTTTTTAAAAAAACTAGATCTAAAAATAACTTCATGGAAAAGTGAATTGATTTTGTTGTAATTTAAAAAGGAAAGGGAAGTCCAGTGCAGCAACGGTGAGCTGGTGATGCTGGCCAATTGAGAAACTAAAGAGTACAGAACTAGGAGTAAGAAAAATATCTGCTCCTTCCTTTTTCTTGCTGTCTAACTCTTTGCCTTCATTAGACATGGAACAAAATAAGAAACCTGTGAATCTGCAGGGTGTCCTGTACCAAACATTGGTTAAGACTGAAGAAGGCTCTCTGCAGTGCTGAATGAATGGAGTGGGATGATAAGGGTAAGAAAAGATGAACATTTTCTATCTTCTCTCCAGAAATGGGTTTCAGGAAAAATTTTGGGAGAGCCTTTGTGGCCAAGCATATCAGAAACTATTGCATTGGCTTGCATACATTTTTAAAGAAGTGTTTGTAAGCAGCTGCATAAAGGAACAGAGCAACAAATTGTCTTGACAAGGCAAGGGGTAGGAGTCTCTTGGCCACTGGTGGTGGCCACTCACAGCTGTGAGCTTAGACAACCCCTGCAGACAACAGTGGCTCAGCTGAGCAACCTCTGTGCTGCTGCTGCTGCTCTTCTTTGGACATGTTTTGCCCTCTCTCCCCAGCACTCTTTCATAAATAATTACAGAGAGGTAGCTAAGTTGAGTGTGTGCTTCTGCAGGCTCAGCTCAGTATGGTGTTATACATCATTGTCTTCTTGCTTATGTGCTGAACTGTCAGTGCAAGCAGTAGGTTGTTTTTATATTTAGAAAGTAAGGTATTAGCTGAGTGGCAGTTTGTCTGGCACGTGGTTTGCTATCTTTCTTTGTCCAGCTTTGTGCAATTTAATTTTAGGAGGCAGCATTTTCCACCTTCAAAAGAACATCTTGGCAACGTTTTTTTCAATTCCCATTTGTTAGAGGTTATTATTGAAGAAAAGGTTCCTGCTCATTGTGCACAGCTTGCCTAGTACAAGCTTCTTTCATTGCCTTAAAAATGTCAGATTCACTCCAGGGGAGCTGACACAGCATCCAGTGTGTTGGGCTGTACCCAGCCATGGTAATGCTGTCCCCTTTGCCATCAGTACTGGGGTGCTGAGAGCTTCACCACAGATCCAGTAAAGACAGAGAGGTGAGCAGTAAAATAGAGAGAATATTTTTAAAATTGGTAACCTGGCAGGTACCCCATTGCTCCTGGTGGATATAATTCAAGCTTAATGTGAGATTGAAGTAGGTTTTGCTTTACAGATTTTCAAAACACTGGGGGCTTTAAAGAAGCTTGAAATCCCAGTTGGACTGGTGGGAAGGGGCCTTCCAGGGAGCCTGTGTGGGAAAATCTGTATGGTGGTAGCTGCCTGTATGGGACAAGGAATGGAAACTGGAGGGGAGTTAGTGGGGAAGGGATCAGAGTCTGTGGGTGAGTGGGGAAGCCTTTAAAGGAATGGAGCTAAGACACACTTTGGGGGGGTCTCACTTTAGGGGGCCTTGGGGGATTGGATAATCACTGGGTCAGTGAGCAAAGAAACCATCTCCTGAGGTTTGAATCCTGCTGTGTTCAGGGCAGAAGGACCTTATGTAAAGTCTCTAAATAAATAGGACTGCAGCAAAAAATAAAAGAAATTTGTGTTTGCGTCATTTTCTTCCCAATGGAGAGAACATGTAGGACACTGAAATTTGGTTACTTACTCAAGTTGCAAAAAGTGTGGGTATTAAGGAACAGTGGAGGGAAAGGGGATATTCATAGACAGCAAATTATTTAGAAATGTGGTGTGAAGCAGAAATAATTGGTGAAACTGCAGAAGAGGAAGGGGGATTTTTTTCCAGTAACTGTTAACCATAAAGAAGCACTGAAAATTATTCCTATCTTTGGTACACAGAAGAGGATTGAGACCAAGCTAGGTACAGAAAAGATTTCAGTGAGGCAATTTTCAAGTTGGAGATATAATTATTGGAAGACATTTGTAAGTTTTAAACAAGACATGGTGTCCAGCCTTGAATCACAACATGTCCATTTCCAAAATGAAATATGTGGCCTGCCACAGTGAGACCTGAGCTGTTGCCATCACCGGGTACAATGGAGATTTTGGAAATAACTTTCTCAGATTTGTGTGGATGCAGGTCCTGAGGATGGACACCTCAGAACAGCTGTACCCACTGGTCTGGGCATTGTGGAGAAGGCAGCAGTGGGATCTGCACTCTGCCGGACCGGGATGGGTTTCCTCGTGTAGCAGCCCAGCACAGCAGAGCTGCAGTGCAGCATGGAGGAGAAGCCTGCACCACTCAGGGGGAGGCAAACACAGGGAATAATGCAACTGTGAGTAAACTGCCTGGCTGACACTCAAGATGCCTGGCACCTGTCTCCTTTTTGCCCTGAGTGGGGCACTTTTGCCCACAGTGTGGGGAGTCAAAATACTGTCCTCCTAATGTGCTGAATGTGCTGAGTGTGCCGTGGGGGATGAGATGCTGCAAGCCAGGCTGGGCTGCTAGAGCTTCCCAGAAAGGTGGTAGCTGACAGCAGGCAGCACTGCCAAATGTTTTTTCTCAGCCTTTAATAAAACTGTGAGATTCCTTTTACAGCTGTGCAGTCCTGGAGAAGCTGGAGGCTTGCATGGATTTACACGATGGCAGAGTTTGTCCCTGGGTGTATAGGAGGGGGAAACTGTTAGCATTCTTGTACAAAGAATATGACCAGAGACAGCTGGCAACCTATTTCTGGTACTCACCACTTCAGTTTCTCAGATGACATCTGAGAGCACCTACCAGCATTTAATTCTCATTAGTACATTCTCAACAATTTTTGTAGTTTGCATGATGTGTGAATTCTGAGCCCCTTTTCCTTTGCTATGCATTAAGGGAAAAAAATTGTCATGGGAGGCACACATCCAACTGTTTTCTCCAGCCTTGTGATTCCCTCTGCTATGTGCTTTGCTTTGAATGCTCCATCACTGCTTTTAATGGAGAATGTAAGATTACTCCACCCTCCCCTTCCTTTGTTTCTCTACTCTAAACATAAAGAAGTGAGGAATGAGCCAAAAATGTCACAATATACAAAGAATTCATGTCAGCAGTCAATAAACTAAAAAATCTTGAATGCTGTGACTTAAAGTAGTATAATAAGCGATGTCTGGAGTTTACCAATATAAGATCCAGGGTCAAAAATAGGAGGGAGGTGGCTCTTGTTGTCTGCTTCAGGCTATGTTGGGCTTTAAACTGAGGTACAGTTCAGCCTGCTTCAGGCAGGTTGCTTGAGGTGAGGCAGAGACAATTTCTGGAGGACAGCCTTGCTCTGGAGAAAAGGATGGAGTCAGCAGTCCCTGCCAGATTTCTGAGGATAAGGAGGGGAGGAGAGACTGGGCTAATGGAAGGCAGCTCGTCCTAGTGATGAAAGGTCATGTAATCATCCAGGGGAGGAAGAGATGGAAAGTCCCCCAGATCGAGGGGGAGGATAATAGTCAGGTGGGTGGTGAACAACTGTGATATCTAAAAAGGGACTGAGTGTGCAACTGGTGCATGAAGCCTACCTGGCTTTCAAACACTTTTATTCTCCTGCTTTTGCTGTTCTTCGTGAGAACTATGTTTTCTCTGCTTCTGCTTATTTCACTTTATGCTTTTCCTTAAAGTCAGATTTAATATTTGGAAAGAGAGAGGAGGAATTGATTTTGATTCAAATGTGGGCTTGTGAGCAAAAGAGAACTTCTAGAAATATGTTAAATCCTCAGATCTAGACAGATATTTCAATTTTTTCAGCAGTTTCTTATACTGAGACTGCCTTGAGGCTCGAGTCCTCACATCTTGGGAACAAGTAGGACAGTATCAAACGTTCATTTCACCTTGAAGAGGGACCCCTGGTAGCATGACCCTTCATAAGATAAAGATAATGTGTTTCTATCAAACAGTACACTGAGTTTTTTCTTAGAGTTTGGTGAATATTTTTGGTCTCTGACTAAAAGAAGAAAGGAAATGAGCTTTTTCTTAAGGCATAGAAGCAGTAGGGGAATGGTTGGTACAAAAATGGATTAAAAAATAAAAAAGGCACACATGACAAGAAGAAAAGCAAGCTGCCCTTATGTCTATCAACTTTTCCTCCTGCTTCCATCCTCCAAGGTCAAGCATCACTGCAGCAGAGACATGGCCTGCGCTGCAGGAGTAGAAGATGGTTTTGAACATTTTTGAGCAAGAATGTGCCCTTTGCAGCAGCTTCAGGTGTCCTGGATCTGCCCAGCTTTGCCACCAGCAAATCTGCCAGCACCAAATGGGTCTGGTAGCTGAGGACTTGGGAGTTGTGTGCAGGGATCCCTCCCCACTGGACAGTTGCTGCCTGGAGTAGGTGCATGTGTCTCTTCTGGCATCCATTACGTAGATGTCAGGCTGCTGACTCAGCATCCTGTCTCATATGCTCTCCTCACCTGCTCCTGGATTCTTCCCTGTTTGGGGGAAATTCCTGGGCTCAAAAACAGCACTGCAAAACTATTTACACCGAGACTAAAATGGTGCTAGCTTCCTCTTGGAAGTCCTGTGTTTGGGTCTTCCTGGCATGGCTGTGGGATGAGTGATGTGAGGCATGTTGGGATGGCCAGGCAGGATGTGGGCAGCAGCAAGGGGACCAAGGCAGAACGTTGGAAGCTGCTGCTGATGGAGCAGCAGGACTGTGGCACCACTTGGTGCTGGCAGGAGCCAGAGAGCACCAGAGCTTCATTCTGGGCTACACACTGTGGTGGGTTTTGGTCAGAGCTTCCTACAGAGCAGGATAACAACTTCTGTTTCTGGTCACTGCAAGGGTGGTGAGTGGCTTGGGAAACAGCTACAATGGGGGCCAGGACAAAGCCTCAGAGACATTCCAGGAGTAGCCTTGGAATGTATTGCTACATGACACCCGAGGCAGCCCCCTTGGAGGGCTCTGTGCACAGCTGGACACTCTGCAGAGGCTCACTCCCCACCCCACTGAGCCTCAGCCCTTTGGCAGTGCCTTTGCTGGGAACCCCTGTGAGTTGCTCAGGGGGGAAAAGTAGGCTCAAATTCCTCCTGCTGGAGAAGGAAACCTGAGGAAAGGCCATACATGGATGTCAGAGTTATTTGCATGACAAGGTTCTGTGATGCATCTCTGATCTGCTTACACCCATGCTGTGTTTAAGATGCAGACTGCAGATGACCTCTGTATGATGTGTATCTTATGCTGGTTTGCATCTAAACACACACAGTTATTTTCACACAATCTCCATGGACATGCAAGCTGAGTTCAGTTTTTGATCAGGATGTGCATTTCCAGCTTCTGAATGAGGGAAGAAGAGCTATGTGCTCTCCCAAACCTTAGGGCCAAGCTTGTGGAGGAGGGTGCAGAAGATGTGCTGCTTGGAGGTTTTGAAGTTATTCTGGAGGAAAATAAAAGCCAGGAAGCGTGCAGTAGGAGTAATCCCAAACCAGGAGGGAGGTGAACTGCCTAACCCCAACAGGTGCTTTCTGTCCAGCTTTTCATGAAGCAGGGTGGCTGTGTGCTTGGAGCAAGAGGAATTAAGACTCTCAGGACAAGTTAGGAAAACAACCACTGGGTTTAATAACCACTGAGCGTGGGACAGGGTACCCCCACCAAAACTCCCTACAGGGCTGTGGCACAGGTGCCAGCCCTTGACAGATGTCTGCTTTGGTGAAGGAACTGGTTGTTCCAATGATGCCTCAGACTTCCTCTACACTCTTGAAAGAGCCCAGAGTCTTTAAACCTGTGCCCTCAGGTGTGCCCCAAAACTGGAACAATACCTCACCCTCCCAGTCCAACAGGGTTAATTTCTTGTGATTAAATTTGTCATCTTTCACACAACAAGTAGAAATCCTGTTTTCAAACAACTCTCAGGCTTGAGTAAAACTAAAATTTGAAAGGAAAAAGGACATAATTAAAATTTTACAAAGATACCAAACAATATTGCAGAACCAAACCAATCCTACCCCTGTCTGAACTCTGTAAACTGCTGCCCTGCCATTCTACCTTCCTTCCTGTGTCCTGCAACCTGCTCCATATCTAATCTCACTATATTGCACAAGGTGTTTTCTAACATCCAAAGTATCTTTTACTGTTCTGAATGCTCTTATCAACATCTTGGTGTAAGCAGTAAGCCTGACTAGGCAAACAAACACTTTTTCACATTAAGTTTCACTTAATAACTGACCGAAAATTCACCGTCTCCAATTAATAAAATGCTGAGCTGGAACCATCTCAGGCTTTTTGAGCACACCTTCTGAATATTTGCATCTGGAAAGTACACAGTGTTTACAAGAACTCATGTTTATTTATCCAAGAACACTTCCACAGAAAAGCTTCTTTATGACTAGCTGTACATTTTCCTTTGCCAGTTTATTGACCTTTTGCAATGCATGACTGTTTGTTTGGTAAAAACGATAGCATTGATCTCAACCTGCCATGTGTAATACATCTTGGTAACTTGCCATTGAAAAAAAAAAAAATTTGGGTGCCAGAAAGGCCCCCATGTCACAGGGAAGAGTGTTTTAATCCAGTGCAGCTCAGTAGTAAGCAAATATCACTATCTGATGACCCCTGCTAAGTGGCTGTAGGAAAATGAGTCCATGCTGGGAGCTCACTTGTTAGCACATCCCCAGTGATCCTGCTAACACTTTCAAGCTCTTTAATAGATTTTGTCCTTGGGCCAATGAGGCCATGCAGCTGGGTGCTCTGCTGCTCAGGTGGCCCTGCTGGTTGGGACTCAGGAAACTTCTGCCTCTTCCCTGGTCAACGGGGCAGCTTTCATTCCCCTCTCTGCCTAGTCTGGCATTTCCTCAGAGCTAAGCATACTTGTCCAAGAGCACTTCCGCAGAAAAGCTCCTTTATGCTTTGCTGCACTCTCCCCTGCCAGCATCCTGATCTTTAGCACTCACCCGCAGGTTCGCCTCAAGAAAGTTCATTTCAGCAGAGCCCTCGCTGGAACTGCACAGAGGCCAGCGGGCACCGGCGTGGGGCTGCTGCTCTCTGCCAGGGACCACTGTGGGCAGAGCTGGGCTTCCACTAAATATACCTGGCTGTGCCAGGTGCTGCTGGTTTTCCAGCGCTCCAAGTACCTGGCTAAGCAAAGCTGAACTGCTCAGAAGTGTGGGAAGGCAGGAAAGACAGAGGAAGGCACGTGGGCAGACTGTAGATGTTGACGGATCCCCCCCTCCTCAAATTGCAGGGACAAAGAGTATTTATTTTAGTTCCTTTTATGAACTGAGGTTACCTCCAAATTTGAGTTAATTAAAGGAGGTTTCATGCAGCATTTTTTTTCCTTACAGAGGAAGCTGTTTACTTGTGCAGGAAGAGATTTGAGATAAAGACCTGAATTTCTATTTCGTTATTCTACAGTTTCATATTAGGGTAGCACAGGAGCAGAAACTGCATCTGGTTTTCTGTGATTCCAAGGGCCCTAAGCCCAAGCTGCAGAGCCATAATCATTGTTCCTCAGTCCAAGGAATAACTGGACCTTGCAGGTTAGAGTGGCTGGGGGAGAAAGGGCTGAAAAGTGGCATTGCAGATATCTGCATGAAGGGCTCACTGTGCTGCTGGTGGCAGCTGCAAGTCCAAGATGGGATGTGAGGATGGGGAATCTGTGCATGAAGGCCCTGAGCACTGGGTTCACAGGGGCAATTAATCATTGGAAGGGCTTTATTTGAAGGCTTTCAATCAAGACTAGAGACCTTAAAACACTACTGTGGTTTCCTTAGGAAGACAGTGCTTTTAACTGAGGAACAATCAGAGCAAATCCTGTGCTGAGCTTTGTGCAGGGACTATAGGTGGATGTCCAGTGCACTATGGCTGGGCTTGCTCTGGCAAGGTCTGGGAGTGCCATGCACTGACCTGAGATAAGACCTGAGCCTAGCTTCACCTCTCCCCCTGGCAGACTCTTGGCCTAGATGAAGGGAAAGGGTGCAAAAAGAGCAGAAGCCACAGAGAGCTCTGGAAAAGCAGTGAGGAGGTAGAGGCATCTTGGGAACCTGGCTAGGCTTTATGCTGAATCTCCTCCCTTTGTGCAGTCAGCACTTAAACCTGAATTGCCAGGGACAGGGCCTTCTGACCAGAGGAGGAACAGCCTTTGGAGATCTACATGAGGACAGAGAGCAGATGTCAATAAGCTACTGCAGGAGCCATAGGATAGATATGTTATCAAGCTACCAGTGGAGAAAGGTAAGAGAATCAGAGTTCTCTGTAGCCTGTTTTCCTCAAAATTTTCCCTATAGCTGATAAAATAATACCTTCATTTTCAGAAGCTCTGAGGTTTGATATCAGTAACTGCATTTCTTCTTTGGTGGGTACCAGAGCAAAACCAGTGAGCCATCAGGTAAGTGCGACTAGCATGTGTGCTCTGTGTCTGCTCTTAACTGCTCAAAATCTAATTTTGGTGAGCCCTGGACTTGAGCCCTCTGAGGATGTGCAGAGCCAGTGATTAGGTGCTCATCCAACAAGGATGATCACAGCAGTCCAGTCTGACTTTTAAACCATTTAAAACCTCCAAAGTGCAAAGCAACCTGGAAAGTTCACTGGGAGTTGATGGCATTCAGCGCCTCCCAGCTCTGGGCTGTCGAAGAGAGATTTTAGTAGCACATTAAGAGAGATGCTGGAATGTGATCAAGACCTAACACAAGGAAGTAGCTTTTAATTAACAAGTTCCACATGCTATGTATGAAAAGTAAGAGCCATTAAAATTTATTAGAATTAAGTTGCACATCAAAACCCCTTTAGTGTTGAGTTTGACTGCTTTAATTTAAAATGAACGTTTCTACACTGAGGTGGCACAAAAGAAAATTTGCTTAAGTTTGATTTTTATACTACTAAAAAGGATTTAACAGCTTAGAATACATGCTTTACTTCACACCATACAACTGGTGAAAATTGGATTAATTATGCAGCTTTCAGCAGTACTACTGGCATAAACCATTAACAATTTAGACTCACAGAGTTTGTTTTGCTTAATTTATTTCCAAAAAATAATTTTTTACTGTAGAATGCTAAACTAGCATGTAAACAAACATTTATATTTACTTGCTGAGTTTCAGCTGGTAAAAACCATAACTAGAACAGTATTAACTGTGTTTGGATTTTGAAATTCTAGATAGTTTCATCAAAAGCAATCCCATTAAACCAGAAATAGGTTGAAGACATAGTTTGGTTTTCTTTTGCTGAAGTTTTTGAGCTAATATGAATTATAGCATTGCTGTAATAAGAACTAGAGGGGTGAAGTCCCACTTAACTGCATCCTCACAGTTCTGTTGTCTCCCAAGTCTCCCTAGCTTTGGCATGTCATTTTACTAGGCAGAAGATACCTTTAAATGTTCTTACAGTGCCATAGTGCTCTCCTGCTTCCTCTGGAGGACTGGCTAGAGAATCAGATGACGGAATGTGCGTCTTTTGAAGTCCTTTTCACAAATTAGATCACAATCTGTGTTTTCATACATTTCTCAACAGTATTTAACTGTTGCATGAAAGCTCATTTTGAATTTGTATTTAAAAATGAAATATCCCAGCATGTAACTGTATGGAAGGAGAAAGGAATAGACAGGTCTGGAGGGGACCTCTAAGGTCACTGACTCTGGTCTCTGCTACTGCAAGTAACCGCATCACAGGGTCCCCTTCAACAGCAATTCAGGTCTTCAGAAAGCCTTCTCCACTATGCAGAGCCTTTGATATTGAGTGCAGGCTAACTGTTTAGCACATGCATTCCTGATTAAAAGGAGAGGGAGAAAAAAATTTAAGTCTGTGCTGATTAAAATTAATGTTTACCGAATAGTGGAAACCATCATTCCACCCACTAAAATGTGATTAATCAGAGCTTGCTCTGTTGCCCAGTACAGCCAAAGACAGGAACTGCTTTGCAGGCTCTTGTGTACAGATCACTAGCCACCATCCCTGGAGAGCAGCTGTGCTGCCCACACACCTGGGGTAGGAGGTTTGGTTCAGCCTCCTGTCTGCTGCTGCTGTAATGCCTGTCCGCCACACTCCCAAGCCGCCACAAGCACCATAAATGTCATCAAACAAGTAAATATTGTCATTTTTTAGGCTGGGATCCTGAAGCTTTTGATTTAGAGTTTTCAAGCTTTTCTCTGTAGTCAGCCGGGCCCCATCTGCTTTTATGAAAGTGATAGCTCAAACTCCACTGTGTAAACTCTTCTCTGTGTGTCAGGAGTAAAAGCTTATCCCAAGAAAGCCAGAGAAGCCTACAGGCTTCTTGATACACCAGGCAGCTTCCTGTGGGCAGGGTGGCTCTTGCATTTGATTTTTCTCACAGTGTTTTGCATCCCCATGTCAGTGTGGACTTCAAGATAAATTCTGCTTGTCTGTCCCTGTTGCCGTGTTGGTGGCCCCTGTGCAAGATACTGCATGGCAGTCACAGGAGGATGCTTTGACTGATGCCTTGTTTGCTGAAAGGAAAGCTGCCTTTCTACAGATCCAGATCTACCTTTAGTGTATGGTCTGACAATCACTTGTTTGAATGCTGAACACTTCATGCTTCCCTAACTCTGGCTCCTCTCCTGGGCACTCTTCCAGAGCCCCACAGCCAGGCTGCTGCAGATGCTGCCTGGCCCCTTGCTGTTTGCATGAGCAGAGGTCTCTGTATTGGTTTAAGGGGTTCACTGAGATCTGAGGTTCCCACCTCCAGCAAAACAAGGTCTTCAGAATTAGTATGAGCTTTGGCAATTTCATTTCCTACTCTAAAAATCACGCTCTAAAGCCTCTTGTGCCCGTGTCTTTCACATCCAGTCAGGCCTATCAGCGCTACCCAGCACATCCCACGCAGCCACCCCTTGGCTCTCCCCACGCTCCCTTCCACTGCTGGTGGTCAGGCCTGCCTCTTTGCCATGCCAGCTGTCTGGATTAATTGCACTCTCTCTCTTTCCACCTCACCAGTTCCCCATCTGTTTTTCTGCTATAGCTTAAATCCCTTTTGATCTGATCCTGAAATACTGACTACTACAGGAGCCTCTGCACACAGGCTGTTCCTGGGAGCAGGTCCCTCCCTCTCTCCCACTCCATGGCTCCAGATGATGTTAGTCTGAGGGGCTTATTGCTGCAATATTGAAATTTTCCTTGTCAAGGTCTGGATCCTGAAAAATTGTGGGAACCATGGTCTTCATCTCCAAGAGCGCAGAGATAGCTGTATGTTTTTGGAAGCCTATTAATTTAGTTGAATTCCAGACTGTACTTAGGGTTTGTCTGGAGAACATCCAGAACATGCAGCACATTGCAGGGTGGAACTTTTCTTTCCTAAACTGTTCTATTGGCTTGGTACAATGCGCAGTATAGCCAAGCACATTGGGAGCACTGGTCCTCTCATTTAATTTAAAAGACATTTTATTTACCCTAGCAGTTATTTAATGCCATTATCTATTTATTCAGTTTAGTTAACTTAATGCACCATGACTTAGACAACATATTTGGACTGGAGACAGAGACCATCACGTTAATTGAAACTGCAACACGGTTCAGTTATTATGTAGTCATGAGAACTTAATTGTGTGATCAGAAACCGTTATTTACTGCTGGTGACTCTTTTGTATCCCAAACACTGGCACTGATTGTAAACCAAAAGGCCAAAAATTATACATAACAACAATCTTCACAGCCTCATCTGTCTTCTGGATCTTGAAAAGTAGTAACACAGAATGCCCTGTTCACCAAACATTTCTCAAGACTGAGGCAGCCTTTTTCACCCATGGGTGAAGTGATTAAGTGGCATATTTGCGACCACTTTGGTTGTGCACTTTCCAAATGTGTACTTCAAAGTGTCTGTGCTTTCTTGGTGCTGTGATAGAAAAAACAGGTACACACAAGATCCCTCTACTCTGACAAACATGAATGCAAGGGACCAGAGTACCTACACTGTAATTACAGGATAAGCAGAGCGATGTTAATGTAAACTGTTACTGAGGAATGTGCGATTGAGTCTCCCTTTTTATGTGCGGGAGCTGAGCAGAGAAAAGGATCAAGGCAAGCTTGCAGGTGAGCCCAGAAATCAGCAAAATAGAAAAGCAGTATCTGTGAATTATCTGAAACACCTAATCCATATAAGAAATTACTGTACCAATCTTTTCTTAATAGGCTGATAAATGGAATGGAGTAGATTACACCAGCAAGGAAACCAGTATGTTTGGTGAAGATTTGAAAATTTATAGAAAAGAGAACAAATGGTAATCATCACTTGATGTAAACCAAAGGAGAAAGCTGAGTTTCAGGGGCTACCATTAAGCCTGCTTTTAAGGTTTGATCTTGCAAAGCACTGAATAGCCTCAGCTCCCACTTCAGTCAAAAGAAGTTGAATGTCTTTTGCAAAAAAGTGGAGTCAGCAGGCTTAGGTGATTTATTGTATTCAAAATACTGAAGGTGATTGTGTGACATCAGAAGAAAGTTTTATAAAGGTCTGGAAGGAAGACCAAATCCTGTTAGAGAAAAATAGCAAGTTGTGCCATTGGAACAATGGGACCCTCAAAAGGACTAGAAGGGAGAGCATGGGTTACCAGACACCTGATTAAATAAGGGTTCACAGGGATATCAGTGTGGGGGCAGGAAAGGGCCAGGTTTGTGGAAGCAGTCCCCAGTGCTTTGTATTATTGCCTGTGCTCCCTGATTGCATCTAGTTTAATGTTTGACTATTACCCCAGACTTAAGCTGGCATAAAGAGAAGGAAAGCAAGAACTGGCAGTGATGTGTCATGAAGGGACCCAGAGGAAAAAGGGTGCTGGGCTTGCTGAGCTGCCTGGAATTCTTCCAGACTTGGCCCTTCTCTGTGCCAGCTTTACCTGTCCTCTGCTTTTCCTTGGGGTCATGAGACAAGGCACAGCTGCCTTTCCCTGAGGTACTGGATCCAGCTGTGTACCCTCTCGCCAAGTTCCCACACTACAGTCCTTACCAGGACTGACATCCAGTCCTAGGAGTAACACCTCAGGCTTGTATGTGCTCTTTTGGCAGCCCTGAGGACAGACAACTTCAGTCCTGCTCAGTGTGAAGGTCTTACTGTGGGTGGAAGGTATACAAGCTCTGCTCAGCTGCTCTTACCATGATGTCTGGCGCAGGCTGATCTTGGCTTTTAAGTAACTTTCCTTCATCCTTCTTTGGCATCAAAAACTACAGCCATTATAAAATTACTCTTTCCCTGTAAGGCACTTTGAGAAAGACTGAAGGGTGACAAGAGACCTTTCCCCTCCCAGCTGTGTTGGACTGGCTGGGTTCGACTGCCCCAGCTGCAGGTGCTTCCTTTCTGCATCCCCCAGTCCCCTCGGCCCAGCCAGACTCTGCTCCTGCAGCTTTTTGGAGGAAAGGACAAAGAAAATGGAAAGTTTACAGAAGGAGCAGTGGGTTCAGCCCAGGAAAGAAAGCAAGGCTGAGATTTCTGCTGCTGTCTGTGGTCACTGAAGAGTCATGCTGGGAATTCTTGGAGCTTTTGATGGTCGGGGGGCAAAGCATCTTTGCTCTCTGATACCCACACAACTCCTCACAGTTCCAACACCCACAACCACACTCCAACACTCCAACAACCACACAGCTCCTCAAGTCTCCCAAGTGTCCAACAGTTTCGAGCTGAGTCCAAGTAAGCTGCACTCAGAAGTTCCAGGTTTGGGATCTGGGAGGCACACAGGCTACTTGGGGGGCACCAGGTTACTCATTGCTAATGAGTTCTGTCTTCTCCAAGATTTATTGACTTGAGCAGAACTCTGGGCTGACCAAATTGTTCTGGAGGGGTCTATGCCACTTGCTGACAGGCCCTGCTTGTGCTTTATGCCCATTCCACCTCCCAGCAGGAGCTGAGCTTGAGTACACATTTAGAAAAGAAGAAGCTTAGGACCAGCAAGTGTTTCTGCATCCAATTTGCAGCTCACAGGTCTTGTTTCAAGAGCTGTATGCTGTACAACTTCAGATCTCTGCAAGAGCCCTTTAGCTACCCTGCCTGCCCTGTGAAAAGAATTACACTATTTTACAGTTGCTGCAGGATGAAATGGCACGGAGAAACTATACACAGAGGAAGAGGCAAGGATATGAACGTGTGCATGTAAGATAGGCAGATATATCTTGGAAGAAAAGAAAATGAGTGCAAAGCAAAGCCATACCTGGAATTCATTGGGCTATCTGCAAAAGTACTTAAGGGGGGCCTCCTTTGGGTTAATTCTTTCATATGTCTCTAGAGAAAATTACAGTCTGGTTATTTTTTCCACATTAATCTTTCTGTAGCAATCACCACCTTCTTCTTCATAATCTTTAGATTAAGGCATGTATTAATTATTTATACATCTCCATCAATGTATGTGGACATTTTACAAAGCAAATAAAATGAGGTCTTGTTCTCAGTAGAGTGTGTGTTTAGCACAGGCAGAGGCAAAATAGGCAAAAAAATCAGGTGAGGAAGCAGCAATGGAGAAGAAACTAAGTCAGGAAATAGTTACAGGAGAGAGTTTTTCAAGAAGAAAAGCAATGGCATTTAGTGGCTGGGGTGGGCTGTTCTGCTGGGAAATGGAGCTTGACCAAGACAGGGGTATTTGGAAGTCAGTGTTGGTGGCAGGGTGTGATTCAGAAGAAGCAAAGTCCTGAGCAATGGCAACAGAGGTCATACTGGGAAATGATTGGGTTGTCCAGGATCTCTGGTGTGACTGAAATAAGAAACATGTTTAAGAAAAAATGTCTGGGTGGGGAGAAAATGAAAAAATTCAGTCCAGTTGGTTTTCAGTGTTCCAAATCTCTCTTTACCTTTTCTATTTATCAACTGAAGGCCACAATGATCTGACCATGGGTCAGCTTAAGACTAATTTCAGGTAGGAAGAAATAACAGCCTCACAGGTGCATGGCTATCCTCCATGTGTCAGTGTTCACAGCTTGTGCTGTGGAAGAAGTCAAGGTTCAGTCTTGACTCCCGGATTGTTGCTGCATTTCCCATAGCTGTACATTGAAGGGTATGGCCTTTGCTCCTGGACTTTGCTTCTACCTCTCTGCTCCTTCCTGGGCTGGTGTTTACCACTGGAGCAGACGTTCAGCAGGAGGAAATAGGCATAGCACATGCAAGTGTCTCATTTCTGCTCATCTCATTTGCATCTGAGTGTAGTTCATGATGCTCACCAAGAGATAAAGGCAGTTCAAAATGCAGCTAATTTGTAGAACCAAGAAGCCACCCCTCCAAACTTCCTTCATAGTTTGAGAACATTGGAGGGTTTTTGCATTGTCTCAGTACAAGCAGCTCCCCTGTCCCCTCTGCTGAAATGAAGCCTACAGCTCCTTCATCCTTGGCTTGTTATGCCCTGAAGCCGTTCAAAACTGCCCAAGTAGAGCTGTCAGAAAATTTGCTGCCACTATGACTGCATCCAGTGGATAGTGGGGGCCTGGGGACATCCACCTCAGGAGGGTCTGCATGCTCCTAGCTAGCACACTCTCTCATGGGAATGGTTGGTTGTGGCTTTTGAGTGCCTGGTCAAGGAGACACTTTCACTACAGTATGAAAACTACCAGAGATTGAATATCTTTGCTGAGAAATGATCTTCTTACCCTGTGAAGCTGTGAGACTTAAAAAAAGTTTGACATATCCTCAAGATATATTGCTGCTTTTCTTGGGAAAAGCACAAAAAAAGAGCTCTACTGGACCTCATAGTTGTCACTGGACTCACTCCTCATGAGGAGGAAAACTCATGCTCTGACTTCTGATCTAGGCTGAGCCAAACCATTTTATTTCCTGCTAACTGGATGCTTTGAATACCAACATGTTGCAAGTGCTCTTTCTCTTTCTCTGTCCCTAGCTTTCATCTAGTCCTTCAGAGCCTGTTCCTGAGTAAACTTTAACCAGAACAGGTACGTTTCTGTGGAAAACAGTGATTTTCTTGAATCACTGTTTCCCAGTAAAGAATTGCTCAGTTGAAAAATTCTCTACCAAACCTGTGGGTAAGTACTTATGAAGACCCACATTTACACACCTGCACCGCTCTCTGGTCCGTCCCTTGTAAGAGAGCACTGCAGGCCCTCTCTCCATGAATTTCTCACATTTACAAGCATATATTTATTTATACCTTGCTAGCTCTTCCTACCAACCCTTGCCCTGCCTGTGCAGTTCCCATGGTGCAAGCGTCCTGTAAAACACTTTGCTGTTGCGTCATGCTCGCACGGCGCTCAAGGTCTGTCTGTGCACACCTGCACACCCTGGCACACCCTTCCTTATAAAAGGGTCTGTTAAATGTGAGGCATGAGATTCAGGGTCTCTTACACAGGTTTATTTGCATCTAAGCAGCTTGCTGAGGTTTCTTAAAAAAAGTTCACAATACTTTTCAAATAATTTTGCACTTAAGACAGTAAGTGTTTTGCCCTAAAGACAACTTTTCCTGCTCATCGTTCTCTGTCTCTTCTCCTTCCTCTCTAAATACAAAATGAAACTGAAACAAATGGCACCAACAAAAATAATAACATGAAAAATCTTTGCTGATTTCCTGGAGTAACACCACACAAACTCTGCATTTCACTGGAATGACCTGGAGGAAGGCTAGGGTGCACTCTAGCCTAATTTGGGTTTTCTTCTGTAGATGTTTTATGAAAAATGACATTATTTTTCACAGGTGAAATCAGCCTCTCTTCCAGCATTTCTCAGGGCCACTTCTCTGCTTGTGTGACACCAGTGCTCCTCTGTTATGCATGAGAAGGCTGCTGCACAAGTGATGGATGAGTCAGCCAAGAAAATAAGAGATGTCCTGACCTCAGTTAACTGCTGTAAATATTTTTCATGATAAAAAAAATTGATTTTTATACATCTCAATGTGAATATGAAGTCAGTCGTCCCATGAACAGGTTTGAATTTAGCAGTTTACAAGGTAAGTTGACTATGCACTTTTGTTTTTAATTATTTGTCTACCCTACAGTTCTTCAACCAAAGATACTTTCCATAGCAGCTTTCTATGTCACATTACTGGTAATATACAGTGACTTAAAGGAACACATACCTATGCACAAATCATGGGGTGTGTGGGCTTGACATTGTTTTAAAGGTCATTGCTATTTACCACCAAACATATTTTCCTGCTTATTTAATAAAGGCAGTTTTGGACAACAACATGTAAAATGTTTCCATGTCATAGTCAACAAACAGCTTTTCTAATTAAAAAGGTGAGGAAGGTTTATATTTGGGGGAGAAGGGAAATAATGGATACAAGACACAGCTGCTGATATTTGGATACTACTTTGTGAGTGTAATATAATACTAACTACTGAGACATAAATCCCGTGCACTCAGCAGTCCGCTAGGCAACTGCTTGCCTCATGTCCATATTTTAATTTTTCTTGGAAGTGTGTGCACACTGGGAGCATGGTCACTTAACAGCTGGATTATGGCACTGGTGTTTTTTGAATTCTTGCAATTTATCGCCTGTTTAACGGCAATTCACATGCTTTCCTGGTGAGCAGTGTCCCATCATTTTGTGACCACTTCTAGTTGTCCCTGTCTGGTTTATGTGTGTGAGAATGGGCCTGGATCCAGTAAAATATTTAAGCATGTGCTTAACTCTGAGTACCTGATAAAGGAGAGGGCTTGGGAAGTACTGACACAAACACTCCTCTAAGTGCCCGTCAGTTCTGTCTGAGAGCGCTTTCACCGGACTGGCTGCAAAGAAGAGAGGGAGAATTGATGCTGTGATAGACAAAGCCTCTCACAAGAAGAACACCAGCAGGAGAAAGAAAGAGCAAAAGAAGCTCAAGCAGGAGGTAGCACACCCCTGGGTCAGCAGTTAGCCGTGCACTGGGAGTGCTGTGCCACAGGCCCTGCCACAATACCCACTATCAATGCTGGTGTCCATACTGCTCACTGCTGGAGACAAGAGCTCCTAAGTGGTCCCTGCCCATTGAAGGAGAAAATGTCTCCTACGCATGTGAGATGCCTCCCAGTGTCAGCAGTGAATCTCATTTATGTGCTCTTCCTTTCTGCGCTGAAGGCATCCTTGGCACTACTGCACAGAGATGTTTCCAAAACCAGGCCTTGAAAATCTCCACTCCCTGTCTTCTTTGGGTCTGCGGCTTCCTTGACCTGCATAACCCACTGCACCTCCATGATCCCATTCTCTGCCCATCTCATCCCCATCCACGTAGCATCTCCTGTATGACACTGCAGCAGGTGCCTCAGCAGAAACCAGGCAGAAGAAATACCACACATTTTCTTTGTGCAGTTTATCATTAAATAATCATTACATTTGTGATTTGATTCATGAGTTGTTATCACTAGTTTTTAGATGCCTGTAGTATTAATTTGTTTCTCCCAGTGTTATTGATGGAGTCTTTTCAATAAAACTGTGAAATGATTTTTCTCTCATTGTAAATGTGTCAGTACTCCCATTTTAAATAAATAATGGTTAGATCCTGGAGAAACCTATTAGAATAAAACAAACATCTATGTCAGGCCTCATCCACTTTTCCTGGTTCAAGAGAAGCTGACTCCATTCACTCAGTTGGGCAATTTAAGCTGATTGGTCATCTTTTCCATTGAAAATGTGTAATTGTGCTGTGTTAAGGACATACAATAAATGTAATCTGGGAAGTTCTTCCCTGTTTGCAGATGTTCAGGGATTTTGTCTCCATTTTATGCAGTTTGAATTAGTATTTGAACTAGCAAGATAAAAATGCTTAAAAAGCAAAGAAAGAGAATACTTTCCGCATGAACATTTTGTATGGTTCTTTTGGTCTTTTAACACAGCAAAACTGGACAATTCATATAAGACATACAAAGAACTGTATATTAAAACAGCAATTATACTTTTGAAGAAATATTGTTTGACAATGATTACACAGATTTTCCTTCCAAACCATTTAATTTAAACCATATTTAATTGCATTTACTATATTCCAGTGATTTAATAGAGTATGACTTTAATTTCAGTATCCATCAAAATATAAAACTTTTAATATAAGAGAACTCCTTCAATCCCACTAAAGAAAAGCAGTGGAGCAAACTCTTTGCCAGGAATACAGATGCTCTCAAAAAAACATCTTTGAAACACTGTTGGAAATTTTGTCCTTAACCACTCTGAGTTACAATAAAGTGAGATGAATTCTATTTTCATAATTGAACTACCAAGGCCCTAAGTAAAGAGAATTTTAGAAGAAGAATTTTAACTATCACTGATTATTTTGTAACTTGGGAATAGTTTCCGAGAAGATTAATACTTTTTGAAAACCTTTCTTTTCTCCTCAGTATTTTGAGGCATTCCGTGACCTGATGCTTCCTTCTACATTTTAAGTGACTTCCATTCCCAGTTGCTGCAATGAGCACGGGTAATGCTGGCCCTGTATAACCAGGATTTATCTCCCCAGTGTACTGCAATGCTATGTAAAGTTTCCCAAGTAGCTCTGTAGAGCTGTGTAAACATATTTGTCATCAGTAAAATAATTGAAAGGTGCTATATAAAACTAACCTCAAGTACATAAGGAACATGTGTGTATTACCAAGGATCACATCACATTATTGCAACCAAATTTCCACACTTGTCTTTGTTGTGGCTGTTTTTCTTCTGCATTTCCCTTGCAATAATCAGCATACCTTCACTCAGAGATTCTTGTATTACATAGATTACCATCTTTTGGGGCAAGAATCTTGCAGTCATTTAAAGCAGCATGCACAAGCATTTGAGGCTATATTCATCATAAATAATGAAATTAGAATGCACAGAATTTCATAAAAGTCAAACTATCTGAAGGTTTTGTCAGGTCAGTGTTTAATTAAAAAAAAGTTCTAATAAAAATTCCACATGTAGGGCAGGAGATGTTAGGTTATGAATAAGAAGATTTGAGATTCTCAGAAGAATAACCATTGAAAAGCACAGTGTGTCAGCAGTGCTTCCTTTTCCAAACTTGTACGAATCATGTAAGGAAAGACACAAATGATTTTCTCATGTTCTAATTCTGATAAAAGTCATTGCTACAGGAGGCTGGGTGAGTTTTCTCCTTTCTCAGGGCTAAGACTGCAACACAAAGCAGTATTTTTTGTGCAGAATCCTTTGGTGCAGCTCTCTTTTTCTGTAGAGTCCTTTGGTGGAGACCAGTCCTGCTGAGGGGGAGGCAATGTCTGATGAATGACTGTGCAGTCCTTTCATTGGAAAGGCTTGGATTTTTTTTGGTGTCATATTGATAAAAAAACCCTCAAAACCCCAAACGCCCCCAGTCAACCAAAAAAAGACCCAAAAATCCAGCCACAAACCCCAAGCAAAAAGTTTTGAATCTGTTCCAAAACTCATGTCCATCCCAAATTTGCTGTGCTGTTTTTGGGACAAAGTCACAAAATGTGCTTTATCTGTTTCCCAGCTAGCACTTTGGGGAGCTATCCCACGCTTGCTGGGGCAGGCTTGGCTTTCTGAACCCCGAGTAACCAGAGCAACTCAGCTGCATGAGAGGTGAAATTCAGGGCTGAGACAGGTTTGGGAGGCACATGTGCAGCAGGTGCATCTTCCCTGCTTCTCCAGCCAGCTGGCTAGCTGCTGACACTCTGAGCTGAGAGGTTGCTCTCAGGCAGTAATGCCAGTGTTGCTGTTGGTGCAGGGCCCAGGACAGGGCCCCTTGTGCCACTGGACTGAGGTCACTCAAAGGGATGGTCACCTGGGTGCAGTCTGATCCCTGCAGGAGGATTAGGACACACTCTGCACAGGCACCTGAGCTCCACCCATATAACTGACACCTGAATCCTGTTTTCACCAACAAACACATAGCTTTAGAGAAAGGTGGGTGGAGAGGGCAAGAAAAGCATGTTCACAAAGTTGTGTAAGCTCACTCTGTGCATGGTGTGATAATTGCAATATCAATTATGCTCCTCAGCTTCCAAGAAACAGCTGACCACAAGGATGAAACTTGTGTGGGAGGAAGAGGGAGCATGCTTGGCAGCTGGCCTCAGACGCAGGAGTCGCTGCCACAGGAGGACAGGTTAGTAACAAACTGGACTTACTTGGAGCACACTGTAATATTTCCCAGTTTCAGCCTCAGTTCCTTCTGTGATAACAACTTTCAGAGGGAAAAAAGGAGGGGACAATGGGGAAATTGGCTCCCGGCTCAACTTTGACGTTTATAATGTACTGAGTTGGAATGAAGATGGGATAAAACTGTTTTCTCCTATGGATCTGGGAGGCTTGTAGTTGTGGCTTGTATTTTCTCTTGTATTAAACTAACATGAGTATGTAGTCCTAGATACCTGTGCTCTCAAAGGATATTGAGATGAGAGCTACAGTAATTCTGGGAAAAGGGAAGATTATTCTGCTTTTCTTTTCTGGACATGTTTTAGTATTATCTGAAAATAATAGTGATATTTAAAAATATTGTAGTTTTCTGGTTCCACAAAGAGGAAACATTAAACTTGGGGTACCTTGGGAAAAATGGTACGTTAAACAGAGTTTTATGGCTGTTTAAAGATGTTTATGAGTTTAAAGACTGATTTTTCTTTTCCTTGGGCCTTTACACGCTGCTGATATAGAAAGAACAGTCATCAGTCATTTTTAGCTGCTGCTTTCATAAGTAGGAACCAATAAAACATTTTAGGTTGGACACATACATGTTATGTTTAGAACAGCCACCCACTATCTACCATATGCTGTCACACTTCACAGAATGAAAAAGACTGAGTTTCCTCACTTGTTTTTAAGGTGTTTTCTCTTCAATACCTTCCTCCATGCACTGAATTTATTTTAAAATTTACAAATGAGAGACACTATTTATTTTTAAAGTAGACTGACATGCAGAAAGTCTGTGTTTCATGGTTATGGTATTGTAATGCTTCCAGCTTTATATTTCCTACTTCATGAAGAAAGTTTGCTGAAATGGACCAAGCTCTACAACTAAATTGAAAATCTAGTACAAACTACCTCATTATAGTGTGTGAATGAGCTACAGAGTACCCAAGTGGCTGGGGCCCAATCCAGCAAACCACTTTGGAAGCATGCAAAGAGTCCTGGGAAAAAAAAAAAAAAAAGGAGAAGCTATTGTGCAAGGCTGCAAATGTTTGCAGAACACATTGTAGGTATTTTTCAAGATTGGGCCAAAATGCTCATGACTTCACAAAACTGATAGTTACTGAAATAATATGAGATTCCTTATGTCATGATCTTATCTACAGGTTATTTTGTAACAGCTAATACTTTCCATAAAGCTAAAATCACACTGAGGTCTATGAAAGAGCAGTAAATGGCCCAAAACTTGGGCTGTGCATAGTTTCTTGTCTGGTGTAGTAGGGAGGGCTGAAATGCCTTTAAATTATGCTCCTAATGCTGCCCATGAGCAAGGGCCCTGCTGGGTCTATCCAGGAGGGCTTTAAATGCCAGCATGGAACCCACAGTGAGGCTGATCCCTGGCTTGGGTGTACTGTGACAGTGCAAAGGTAACTAAAGTTGAAATTGACCCACAGTCCTGGCAAGTGTGGCAGGGCTTCCTGGGTGGCACATGGTGGAGGCCAGACCACACATGTCTTGGTACTAACATGGTCACTGGGAGTTTCATAAACCTTCCTTCCTGCGCCAAAGAGGACAGTTAGCCAAGCATGTTTTTGCTGAATTGCATCAATGTGCAGAATACTTTTGAGAGGAGATGGCTTTTCCCTCTCTCAGATACCTTCTGCATTTCTAATCTGCCTCATTCAAACCTACCTGATAAGCCTGAGGTACCCCCAAGCCTGGCCAGACTCCCTGGTAAGCAGGACAGTTTTCCAATTTTATTATCTGCCGCTGTCTTTTTCTACTCATCTTATGCTCTTGCACTTTTGTCTTTGAGTATTTTCAGACCCTGTGCAGAACAATACAGATTTAACCTGTGTCCTCAGAAAAGGGGTTAAACCACAGACTAGCTTATGGCTGCTTCCTGTTACAGGGACAAGGTGGAGGAGATGATGTGGCTTCAGCTGATGGAGAAAGCAGTCATACCCTGCATATGCAAGTCACTGTGCTTTGAAACAGTACTTACCTCATGGAAAATGTTATTTATTGCTCAGCCTTCCCAAAGGTTGCTGTAATTATAGAACCATTAGGCAGCAGGACCTATGGGGCAGGGTCTTTATCGACCCTGAGGAGAGCTAACACACTCTGAGGTAATCTAAGCAATGCCACCCAGCTTCATCACACTGTCCAGAGAGTCTGTATCATGCTCCCATGCTCACTGAATCAGCTAGATATATAAAGGGAGTAATCTGAAGAGCAATACATGGGCAGTAAATCAGACAGTAGGGAAGAGAGTGCATTGCCTAGTTGTAAAATGGGATTTCTGCGAGGTGGTAGTTTTGGGAGAGCCTTTTAATTGGTAAGGTGTATTGGTGATCAGCTCAGCTCAGAGAGAAGTTCTCACTGGTGCAGTGCTTTCTTTGTGAATGAGTGGTTGGTGTGATGCTTGTGATCTGCCATTCTTCAGGCTCTAGAAATACAACATGATGGCAAAGGACACCATTTACCAGTACAGCATATTTACTTCTCTGATAGTAGTACACCCATAATCATGAAAGACCTTTCCCACATCTATTCTCCAGCTGCTCACCACCTTTGCCTTGCCTAGATCCCTCCCAAAAATGCCTCCTGTTGGCTACCAGAGGGGGTTATAAAACCACTGGCTGCGGAGGGATCGTGCTGGTCACACATCTTAAACTGTGATAATATTTTGGTAATCTTTGGTTTTCCTTCCTTCATCAACTAAATTGTTTATCAATGTCACTAATTGCCTCATGTAAAACTGGGTTAAACACAGTGAGACAAGGAGCAAATAATTTCTGATTCTTTTGTAAAGCTTAGTCCTGACACCTCTTAAAAAACCATAAAATTACCCACCATTCATTTGCAGAGGAAGATTATTACAACTTTCAAAACACTGGTAAAGGATGGAAAGTGAAGGATGAGGTGCTTTCAGCGTTAGCCAACATGGCCCTTCTGGATCTAAAAGTGAATAGAGTTTCCTTTCCTCAGCTCACAGCTGCTGGAACCCATGGGTCCCTTACTAACAGCTGCTTGGAAACCAGCAGAGCCTCAGGATCCAGTGTTTCAAAAGTACCTAATCATGTATTTCCATCTTGCAATCTACCCATTAGTATTTAAAGAAGCCCCTAGCAACACGCTTTAAAGAGCAGCTGTGTCAAACTGTCATGGTGTCAATTCCTTTGCAGAATTCACTCTGTATTCAAGCGGAGCACATCGGTGCTGTATGTGAATTCTAAATCAGCATTAAGCAGTGGCTCTTTCCCAGTGTAACCATCACTCCTTACAGGCCTACTGCAAGGTTTGTATGGTGGTTTTGTTACTGTCACAAACATTTCTGGGAGAAGTGGCACTCAGGAGGTGGCCAGAATGGGGTCTCACCTGTGAATACTTTGGAAATCGCCATTCATTTTGTGGAGTCTGAGGTGAACACTATCCCTGTGAAATCAGAGCAGCAGGCAACTATCACCTGTACAGTTTCTGTTGAGATCACTGTTCTGAAACATTAGAATATTCCTATGTGAAAGCTAAAGAGCCATGCAAAGGGCCTTAGAGCCAACCTTGAGCATTGAACACCTGGCAAATAACTATACAAGCTGTATGCATGTATGTGGAGGCTGGGAATCATATCCTTATCATGTATGTGAGGAAATGGGGAAAAATCTAGGTTGATAAATGAAAATGAGAGAGAACATGAGGAGAAAGATTTATGGAGAATAGATGTTCCAGCTCCAGGCACAATGCATATTTGTTCTAAAGCAACAAATCCATGGAGTAATTAGAAAACGTAAAGCACAGTATAAATGCTAAGGGATATTTGTCCTGATGATTTATACTTGTATAACATTCTCTTCCAATTCAATTTACAGCCATCTAGGTGTACCTATATTTTTGATCTGTTAGTTTTGTAAGAGTAATGTACTCAGTCCCATTAAGGAGAAATGAACCAGATAAAGAAACTCCTGGATGGGAGTGTGGATGGGCAATTCTGCAGCCTTATGCTTTATTCTCACAGGATTTACAGGCAAGTGGGAATATTGAGGGGGAGAAAAAAGTCTGGCATTGTTGCAAGAATAGTTTGGAGCTCATCAGACAATCTATGCATATTTTCACAAATATTTGGAGGGGGGATGGGGCGGGGAGAGAAAAGTACATAATTTAGACCTGCAAAGAGGCATGTTTAACTTGCACTCTACTCTGACCACTTACATGGAACTTTACTCCCCTCCACTCTCTAAACACAGATAATTGCCATGGCAACCACTGTATTTCAAGACTCTTACACATATACTCGCACCTTTCTTAAAGAAACACAGAGCACAACAATGTGGGATCCACATAGTAAATCACTGGGCTGTTTTTTATTTGTTGTTAGCCAGCTGTCAAGATTTAGGGAAGAGCTGAAGACTTTCAAGCCATATCAGTTTCAGGCCAAAACCAGAAGATGTTTAGACAGACACTTTGACATCTTTACTAAAAAATTGGATGTTGTTTGGTAACTCTAGGCAAAGGAATGACTGATGATCTCTCTGGTTGCAGGGTGAGAAGATTCCTGAGCTAGGGAAGGAGATTAAGGGCCTAAAACTGAAAACCAATGAGCCACCCTTAGGATTAGACACTAATTTATCAGAGCAAGGACCTGCCACACTCAAGGAACTCCTTGGTAACACACTGAACTTTCAACATTGCCAGACCTGGAGGGTAAATGTACTGGACGATTGTCATCAGCTCCGTTGCTACTTGCTATTTTCAGGTTTTTATTCCAGCAGCCCTGCAGAAATACAGACCCAGCCTCCTAGGTGCTGTGCAAACACAGGGCAGGAAAACTCCCCTGCCTCCAGAGCTAACCATACAAGCTGCTCAGAAAAGCACCAGCCTGTCACACCTGGGTGTGCAAAGGGCAGGGAGCGGGAGAGGTGCCGGGCTGCGAGGCAGGTGCAGAGCCAGCGTGTCAGCACCAGCCCTGCCCTTGCCCTGTGCTGCCCCTCCCCAAGGCTTTCCTTGTTTTCTTCAAGCGTCTGACGTGGGTCCAGGAAAGTGGCACCTGAGGGAAGGTGCCAGGCCTTTGCCCAGAGGGCAGCATCCAATGTGCAGGCATAAACACCGTTGGTTGTTTTCCCCCAGTTATCACTGATTAGCAAATCAGGAAGTAAGAAAGAAGGATCAGTGTTGTTTTATTTGGGCGCGGAACATGCTTGTTGTTTTATTTTTTTTAGAGTTTTTTTGGTGTGTTTGCAATCTGGACTTCTACCTCAGCTGGTTCTCACGTACTTTATGAAGCATTACTAGATGGCACTATGAAGATGTGAACTTTCAAGGAAGGAAGGTCTGAAATATTTGAAAGAAGCAATATCTAAAACATGCTTCTATGGCTAAAGTGCAATTAAACCCTGAATTCTGAAGTATACCTATAACTCAAAATAGCACCCCTTCTCCCTCCCTTTCAAAAAAATATCTGTCTGGGAGTACAGATATTAATTTGCCTAGATGACACGTTGATTGTGGCTTTTTTGGGGAGATTCTTTCATTCCACCTCTGAAGTACAGTTCATTCCCCTTTGGCCTTTGGTATTTGTAATAAATTTCAGGAGTTTGCTCTGAACTGGAAGCCTTCACAGCAATTTCAGTCTGCTAAACCATTTATATTTAGTTTCCACAGAAAGATGTTTGCACAAAATAATAAAACTTTTCCCCTCCTTCCATGGAGATTGTGATCATATGGGAATCCTGCTGACACAGAACTGTTCCCTTTTTTGCAGTTCTGGAGAACTGTGCTTAATTTAGGCACATCTATAAACATCTAAGAGCTGTTTATGTTAAACTGGAGAAGGAATTAAGGGTCCTTCTTTCAGACATTCCTTGGAATCTGCTCATTCACAGGTGATAGTGTAAAACAGGGTTACCTTGAGCAAAAACCTTGTACCCCATTCTCTGAAAACTGCTAAACTTTTCTATTTCAGCTGCCTCACAGCCTTTCACAAAAGAGAGAAGATGAGAGATAGTTCATTAAAAACCAAAGTACAGAAAATTTGCCTTCTTTATTTACTTATTTGTTTATATATTCTGGAATTTAGACCTCAATTTTTTGTTAGAGAATTTTTCCATGACTGCCATTATTGAAATGATGCCACAGGTGTTTGTTGTAGCATTTGAAGTCAGTTTTGGAAGAAACTACAATCTTTATAGTGTAGTGAAAGTTATCCCTTAAGGGGACACATCATCAGGATATGAATTCTGTTTTTTTCAAAGAAAAGGAAAGCAATATTTGTATTACCTGGTGGGTGTTTACCCTGCTGTGATCCGCTTGGGTGGCTGTACCATAGGACAATGCTAACACAGGGAGGCCGCTGCCTGCTCTTCCTCCACTGCTGACAGGGAGGGGCAATGGTTTGTGATGGAGGTGCTGGTGCTTGCTGTGCTTGGGATGCAGCTTTCCCCAGGGATTTCCAGCTAAGCAGACCCTGCTGGTGGCTGACTGGTTTTGTGCAGCTTTTCAAATCAAGCCTGAATTTTGCTTCCAAAAGATGGTGCTGGAATTTGAAAGCCAGAATAACCACCTAGAGGTTGCTGCTCCCCACCAAATGGTACCAAATTCTTCTGCTTCCCTGCAGTGCTGTTCTGCCCTTCCCCTTCCAGAGGGACAAACTTGGGGATCTCCCTCCTCTATCTCACCACCACTCCCCCACAGACTTACAAGAACTTAATTCGTTTTTGAAACTCTTCCAGGTTTGGCTGAGGTTTGTCAGTGGCTTCAGGGGCTATCAGGGGGGACTGACGCTGCAATCACATATGCTTGATTTTCTAAAAAAAAAAAGAAAATCCAGAATAAATTCCTTGCAGTTTTTTACTTTTGAAGTCAAGCAATATGTCCACTGTCTACCAGTTGTAACTGGTTGGCAGACTTTTTATGGGTCAGCCACTTTAGGGAGGCATATTGACAGATGGGCACCCTCAGATAGAATAGTGAAGCTACCACTGCAAATACATTATTTTCTGGGAATTTTCCATCCTACTGGGGTCTTCAAAAGGGCTCTGCTATATGCCCAGAAAGAAGGCTTTGTCCTTGGTTTTATATATCTCATCTTACATTAGCAAGAAAAACGTGCAGGAAATAAATGATTCTGTCCCACTGCTTTGGCCAAAGAATGGTTCTGTGGTTAGAGCTTGGGAAGGGTGTGGTTGTAAACAAATCTTCTAATTCCCCCTTTAAATCTTTCTGAAAATCATGAGATGTTGAAGGGATACGTGAATCTGATTATCCTTGATGTCACATATTAGATGTCATGTTTAAGAAAGAGACAAAACGTAAGTGGCTGTGCAGATATATAGCATGGAAGTGTAAATGTCTTATTCCTGTTTATGAAACAGTAATGATACGTGTGTTCTACAGGCTGGGATAAAATTCAGAGGCTGAACTTCTTATGATTTAATGCTAGACTAGGTCACAGGGTTGCAAAATAATGCAGAAACATGGAGTATTTGAGAAACATATGTGCAGAAACATAGAGTATTTGAGAAACATACGTGCTGATGCACAATTCATAATAATGGCATAACCTTATATCAAGCAGGACAGTTTTATTTGAAGTTCTGTCATTTACTCTGCAGGGTATTTTCAAAGATTTATGTTTATTGTCATCTACAATATGTCTGTTTAGAGTGTGTTATGCAGTATTTTTCACAACAATTTAGTACTGATACTTAAATTCAGACAGAATCTTAGCCAAGTTGTGTCTGGAGGAGAGACAAAGAAAGATAATGGCAAAACAAAGACAACTTTAGCAAACTGACAAACTCTGTGGTTTGCCAGCCACTGACAAACACGAACAGGCCAGTCTAGGACAATTTTGTACACACAGTGTTTTACTTTGGGAAAGTGCATGCTATAAATATACTGCAAGTACCATGAAGTCATGAAGTTTTCTATAATATGGAATGACTATCTCTAAAGAGACAGTGAAGCATAGATGTGATTAAACAGTGAGTGGATATCTAGCAAGGTTTAAATGTAGCTCCACAGGAATGAATAAAGTCGTTCAATGTAATTCTTTCTTTCTTTTGGCAGTGGTCTTCATCTTAAAGCCCGCTTAGAACTTTTTCACTACATCTGTAAACACTTATGGCTATGATAATACATCTTTTTGTTTTCAGACTTTATCAAGTCAATTTGTATATTTTGTTCCTGGCAAAAAGGGCCAGACTGTGTTCATTAGCTTTTGTTCCTGACCTGGATATACCTCATTCATTTTTCGCACACCTGAGGTGTTCACACCCTTACACTCAAAGGTGAAGAAGAGATGAGAAAAACTTCCAGAAGCCAGAGCTTTACATTTGTATTGGACATAACTATAGGCTGAAATTAATGGCTTTCTAGATTTATTTTCAGCATAGATAGAAGAGTCTTGGATGACTTGCTCATACTAAAATGCTTAATTTTTAGATGCCTAATCTAGGGTGGAGGAAACTTTCCTTGTGGCAATACCTAATAGCCCAATCATGATCTCCCAGGATTTTAGCAATAGCACCAATACTTTCCTAACTGCATTAGAAATGGCCCTTGGTAGGTTTCAGGCTTGCACTTACCTTGGTCACAGTTGCATTATGCTGGCAACAGATCCTGTGGGTAGTTAGCACATTCAGGGTGTGCTCCTCACCTTTTGAATGGATGTGCTCCTAGTTTATTGCATAAATCTGTCTTATAAATCCTTAGGTACAGAGCATGCCATTTGATAGCATTAAATATTATCCTATTTCAATTGCTTCACTCCTTAAGGTCATCTAGTTCTTCCTGTTTGCTTGGATTCTCCTCCCTTATAGGAATGCTTTCCAAATTTCTGTTATCAGAAAATGTCTTTAGCAAGCCAACATTTTTGTGGCAAGGTACTTCCCCACTTGCTCGTTGTCTTTAGTTGGTTCCTGGTGCACCTTACAATTCTTGTATTAATCCCCACTTATAATCTTTGTAAAGATTATGTTTACAAAGAAAGATTGTATCTTGCACATAATTTTTTAAAAATTTAATCTCTCAGAACAAGAGTTGTTTTGAGTCTGGTATTCTAATTTAGGTAACCTTTTATCCCGTCTTCTATTTATCTCCATGTCTTTTATTCATTACTTATTCATATAATGCATTTTGTTTTCAAGTTGTATATGGCTTTGAATTCAAACAATCAGGTTCCAAAGGTGTAGATTGCTTTTCTCTTCACATTAAGAACTAGGCTTTCCATTCTCTTGGACTTTTCGTTGGCATGGGATCCTATGCTGTGTGTTCATTCTTATGTTCCAGCTTTCTCAGCAAAATGAACATAATAATAGAAGACAAAATTTTAGGTTCATTAACACACTCTTAAGCTGGACCAAGGGAAATATAGGTTGGATATTAGGAAAAAGTTTTTTACAGAAAGGGTGATAAAATATTAGAATGGTTTGCCACAGGAGGTGGTGGAGTCACCATCCCTGAATGTGTTTCAAAAAAGACTGGATGTGGCACTCAGTGCCATGGTTTAGTTGAGGTGTTAGAGCTGGACTTGATGATCTGGAAGGTCTCCTCCAGCCTTGTGATTCTGTGATTCTAATGTGCCTGCTCCTAAGTGAATAGCAAGGGGTGTTTTCAGTGCACAAATCCTCGTCCTTTTTAGAGGTCAGCAGTTTGAAGACCACATGCATGTCCATGTTTCATCATGAAGCAGTTCTGCTCTGAAATGAAGACACAATAATCACATAGATCTTGGAGATACATAGGTTATTTAGATTTAGCATCTCTCCAGTCAATGTATAGCCAACTACTTAATTCTCTCTTCTTTGCTATAGAAACAATTTTTTTGACCATTCACTTTCATTCTCTTTGCAAGCTCAAACTCAACTTGTATGTTGACAATCTCCTGTTTCTCTGAGAACTTTTGTGTTTCTGTACCTCCTTTTCCTCTTGCTCCCAGTATCCTTCTAATGTATTTTTCTTGCTGGGATATGATTTCTGGAGAGCCTTCCCCTTGGCTGCTTTATTTACAAATAATCCAAGTGTCTGTTATGACCACACACACATCCTCTTTGGTGTAGTTAGTTTTCAGGAACTCAGTTCCTCAAAATCCTTGTGATGGCTCACGGTCTCCACCAGCAGACAAAGTGTCCCCTCACCGGGGTAGATACCCTGGCTGGAATTTAGCATTTCTGCCATTTGTCACCTCTTTTGCGGGAGTCCCATGCATTCTCCAGTTCCACCCAAATGTGAAGGCTGGTAGGTTGTATGCTCAAGGCCTCACTAGTCCTTTAGGAACAGCACCAATATTCCTTCTGCTTCCTTATTAACAATATACCTGAACAGCCACATCTGCCCATATAACCCTTTGCTCTTGTTGGGCTGATCATCCCTTCCCAGCCATTGCCTGCTCAGAGACACCTCCTCCAAGCAGTGGCCTCATCATGTTTCAGGCTCTTTTTCCTTTTTTATATTACTTCTCTCTGTCTGTGGCTTGGGACCTATCTCAAGTCAGTCTGCCAGCCTTATGCCTGTGCTGCTATCTATCCACACACCAACTTTCCCTGAGGGCATCCTTTAGACACCACCTGAAAGCAGCTGGCACATTTATTAAAAGCTTTATAGGCTCATGAATTGTGGAATTTGTCATTCTTCCCGCCTACTCCATCACACTTGAGCTGTTGACCTGCTTTCAAGCTCCCTTTGTATGAAAACCAGAATTACATCATGATTGCTGCTCTCCAAGCTAATTTCTATGAAAAGCTTTTCTATAGGCCTAAAAAATGATCAGCTGTGGCTGGTGGAATGACTCTGGTGAAATCTTTCCACTGTTCACTTAAGAGGAGTCCTCCATGTGATGGGAATGTTTGTACTTTGGTCTGCACCTGAAAGCCCACGTCACACTGACTTCAGCTTCACAACAGGCTTCTGCTATTCTTTCTTTTTACAATAATAACAGAGCTGCCTTATGGCACACCCTGGTCCCTGTGTGTCCAACTATTAACCCAGAACTGCCAAGTCCACCACTAAGCCCTTCCCCCAAGTGCCGCATCTTTGTGCCTTTGAACATCTGCAGTGATAATGACTCCACAGCTTCCTTGGGCACCCTGTTTCAGTGCTTGAAAGTACTTTCAGTGAAGAAGTTGTTCTTCCTCTCCAATGTAAACCTCTCTCTGATCTGGCAGACAGAAAAAAGGACTAGGTTTCAGATAACATGAGTTCTGGTCCCTGCTCTACCCCAACACCTTTTTTTTGTGTCTTATTTTCCCCATCTGTAAGGAAATGTAAAGTTACCGAATTCCTTGTTAAGCACATTGAGACAGAAATGCTGTGCATCCAGAAGTCTTTGTGATTTTCCTTTGGAATTAAGCTCTAACTACCTTGGTCTGGTGTAGTAGTGCATAAGAGGTGTTACTGTGTCAGAGAGATGAGGGTGCTGCTTCACATGGGAGGATGGCCACCCTACCCAGAAGGAAGAGTTCAATTTCTCACATCCACCTTGCTCTTCACCATCCATTCTTGACTTTCACCTTGTGCTGTCTCTGTCTCCTGTCAGACTCCATATCAGTTCACTAAACCAACACTCCAGGTTGGACTGTGGGAGACAGGGCCAACAGTGGGACAGGAGGTGTGGGGATAAACAACCTCCTTTCAGACATTTTACTACTCTGGCTTCACATTAGGGCATCATGATGAAAACTGAACCTGTTGAATCAGATTCAGTGTCGGTAAAGCTTCATTTTGTGTTCCATGTTTCTATCTCATTACTAGTGTTTTTTAAGCATCAATGGCATGGTGTCTTTCAAAACATGATAACTTCAAGCTGTACTGATATATAGATTATGTTCCAAGGTCTGTAATATAATTTCTCTGAAATTATATTATGGACCTTGGAATATAATCTATATATCAGTTACACAAAGATTTCCTCAAAGCAGTAGTTCCTGTTCATTATAAAGGAATCTGGAAAAGTTTATTTTTATTGCTTTAGATTTTCTGATTTATGGAAGTTTGTTTGTGTTTAGTATTGAAAATCCACATGGTTTTCAGTAGATGTTGGTGTAGTCAGAATGATCATGACATCAGTGTAAAATGAAGGAATCGTGTAAAGGAATAAAATGAGTTCATACTTTATACGTGTGCAGTGTTTCAATTAACATGCATAACACTCAAATACTTAGGAAACAGTTGGAAGAAATGCTCCTTTGTGAACAATCAATATCTGTGTTTTATCTGTGGTATCCTAGCTATTCCTCTGGGCTGTCAAGGCCTCCCACCAAAAAAACCCCCAAGTGAGATAAATGTCAGATGGTAAATAGGTTTTATTAGACCTTGGGTATTTAACATGCAAGAAAAATATTTCAGTATAGTTAAATAAAATAGAACTCTCCCAGGGCTTCTTCACACAAGAACCGGTCATGATGTTGTGAACTGACTCCACTGAAGGATAGAAAAAAGGAGAACCTTGGCTCTGAAAGGCATTCCTTATTTACACAGTTATATCCAACAGCAGCAAAATGAACACAGAAGGATATAGGCTAGGTAAACTACTTTCTGCACTAAAGACATTCTTTTTTTTTTTTAACTACTGTAATTTTTCAATATAAAAGACTTACTCTAAGGTGTAATTTCTTTAAAGTAATGAACATGTATTGAAATTTGTCCTTCATCTTCTAACCAATATCCCATTATGGTCACCAGATCTAAATATAGCTTTTGCCTACAGTCAGGGAACATAGTAATTTTACAGATTTTTATATATTTTCATTCTACTTTTCCAATTTGTTTCACCCTTTTCAGGCTTCTGACACCCACATTGTCAGACATGAAGCTTTGCACACATTTTTTCTGTGAAAATAATAAGTGAGGTAAAATCCAGAAAAGTTAGAGTTCCCATTTAGTAAACTGCACAGATGTCAAATCTTTTTCTGGCATCTATAAGTTCACCATTTTGGGATTTGGAAGCTTAATTTGTATGTGCACATTTATTATTTTATATACAGAATTGTTTTCACCTTTATGCATGGTATACAATTAGGATTTTCATAAATCTGTGAAATTTATGAGGCCAGATTTATACAGCTATATAGCCTCAACATTACTGAGTGTTTGGAAATCTTAGCAGTAAAGTGAATCTTCTAAAAACTTAGCTGATAAGACTTCAAAAAGTTGGAAAGATTTTCAATCTGGTAAAAAAAATTCCAGAAATTTAGTATATCAAGGGTACAAGGTAACTTGTTTAAAGTGAGATCTGTCTGCCTCTGTTATCATTACTGTTTCCTGAGAGACAGTTTATGGAAGGTGGTTTTATGATACATTCCTGAAACACCTCCAGATTTCAAATATGCAATATAAACCACCTTATGAAAACTGCATAACTTGCTCTTGATTTATAAATAGTACCACACCTACTTTGGCTGTACAAAATTTTTAAGTCCTAATGTATTCAGTTAGTAATAAAAATGAAGTTTAACGCAGAAAGATTTGCTAAAAAAACAGATAATGAAGGGACAGGAAACCACCTTCTAGATTAAAGTGTGTTGCCTATTCCTAAGGTAATGGATGGAAGAACTTAGCACGTTAGCAAGAAAAGCTGGAGAAAACCCAAGAAAAATTTCTCTTACCAAGGCGTGTTGTGAACAGTTCCTTTAAAAGCTTGTGCTTAAAAGGTAAAGATATTTGCAGTGTTCATCAGTATCAATGGTTTATTAGCAACAAATGAAATAGTCTCAATAAAGAATGGTCCATTTTGATTCAGGTAACCACAAATATTTTTTGCATATGCAACCTGAATTGTGGAACCCTGGGACTATCTTCCAGTACAGGAGATTTTTCAGTCAGTGGTCAGCAAATATCTTTTGCATGAAAGTCACAAAAAATATCACATAACACTTTCTAGGATAATCCACTAACCCTGTAGTATCTGGAAATCCCCCCAAAATGTCAGTCTAACTAAGATCATAAAGAAAAAAAGACTGCTTTTTCCAAGATTCTGTTTCCTAGACCTATTCTTTTCTGCTTCTGCTCACTTGAACTCACTTTCATATTTGAACTCCTGGTATTTTTTATTCCATGCATGACATACTGGTCTTTTAGTTGATCCACTGAAATGTTAGTATAAAAAATGCCTTGAACATCTTTTTATGAGTCCCAAGATGCTCAGCAAGTTAGAGGCAGTTATGCTGAGACAGCCTCAAGAGATGTAGGTTTGACATGCAGTTCTTGTTTTTTTCCTGCCACGTTAAAAATCCAAGTCTGTAATGCAAATGTGGAATTACCAAGGTGCTGTGTTTCATTGCTTCATTTTCCACCTGTACTTTCATAGAAATCTCACTGGAATCAGATCAGTAAACAAAGACCAAGGGTTTTGAAGTGAGTAAGTCAGAAGGACGATTTTTCCTCTCTTGCAGGTTGTCTGAGCTGCTTTCAGTGCATAAATACTGTTGAACATCTGACCCTACCGCACACTCTGCACACCTTCATTCCTGACACTAGCCTTCTCCACCTTTGAAACAATGGACTTGTTTCTCTGATCTTGTTCAACTCTGCTGAATGTATGGAAATGAGTTTTCTTTAAAAATATAAATGAAAATAGATTCAACTTCAAGTGTCTTCACAGAACTCTATGTATCTTGCTGGGGATGCCTGCATTGCTCTCAGAGTGCTCCAAAATTAGGCTAAAGTCTCAAGTTTCTCTGTAAATATTTGCTTATATTTCTCTCTTTTCTTCATCACTGCAGTACTACTGAGTATAGATTGAAAAGGACCCAAAGATGTCCCTGGCTGAAATGTGATAAAATCAAAGCAAGTCCACCCTGGTTGGCAGATCAAGTATTGCTAAAGGGGACAGATCTCACCTGAGGGTGGCTGTCTAAAAGCTGGAGGTCTGAGCCAAGTCAGTGCTGGAGGATCTGCTTAGAGACAATGGAAAAAGATAGGCACTGCCCAGTTCTTCACATCTAATTTGGGCTGTGGTTCCCTGAGAGGTAGTGAATGTTATTTCAGCTTATTGTTGCTGAAAATGTAAGGTCCCTCCTTCCTCCACCCTCCTCTATCACTTCTGGTCTTCTTGTAGCTGTTTACTTCATGCTGGTTTATCAGGCCCTTCTGTGAACCAAGCACCCTGGTGGAAAGTAAGTCAACTAAAACAAGGGGAGGGGGAATAGTTTGACCGGAGAGGAAGAGTGAAATGCCTTTTTTTTTAGTGAAAATGAGATGCAGCAGGTTGCACCGGGTCAGCTGCCCATGATATTGTTGTCTGAAGCTTCTGCTGGGTTCAAAAATGGGATCATCTCTGGAATCAGAGAGAGTTTTGATGACAGAGAGTCTCAGGATGAATTTTTGAGCATTCAGCTTTGATTAGAAAAAATTATTAGAGGGACTCTTGGCATTTTTTATTACTGTAACTCACATATTTCTAATTAAAAACCTACCTAGTCTGGATAGACACCAGCTCTCTCTGATCTCTCTGATGTTCAGAGCTGTAAACTCAAAAGAGGGAGTGAAGGCTAAACTAGTCCTGTTGTCTTGACCCTCCTCAGCTCCAGGACAAATGTTTTTCAGGCAAAACTCTCCTTTCAGATACCTAGGTTATGTCACCCATTGTCTCAATTTTGTACTTTTATCTTCCTACTCTGTGGGAGCTTGTGCTTGGCTTTGTAATGCTGTTAATGATATATAACTATCTTACCAGTATGACCACTTCCGTGATAAAAGAAGTAAGACATAGAAAAAATCTCCCATTATAACTGTCGGGAGGTGAGATCTCTGAATTTGTGGATGGGAACCATAAAAAGTGTGAAAAAGATGCTGATTCTACAGTAATTTCTTGGAGTAGAATTGTACTTCAATGAATTTTCTTGCATAGTACAGAATTAAAAAAAAAAATCACAGGATTTTAGAGCTCAGGTTTCTAACATGCCTAAGGAGCACAGAGCCTTGTCTAGAAAATATTTTCTGCCTTTTGCATCAGTGGTGAGACGTCAAGGATGCAACTTCTTCTGTCTCATGAGTTATACATGTACACACCAAGAAGTTTTCCATTCTTGGTTTGGTCAGCCTCAGACAGCTAGTCAAAAAAAAGCATTTCTAATTTCTGTGTCTTTGCAATTCCTTTTGTTACACTTATAAATCTGGAAGAGCAGTACCACTTTTAGCACTGGAGCAGCTAACAAGTTGTTTACATATTACCTATTCTGTTACCAGGGAAAAAAGGAAATGAAGGAAAAGGAAAAGAAGGCAAAAAATAAAGATAGGTATAACAGATTTAGAGTAGAACATCCCCTTAAGACTCTTGTTATGTGATAGTAATGAAGCAGGAGATGGAATCCAGTGGTGTTCCCTGCATGCATTAGATGCACAAGCAGGAAAGCTGCAGCTCAAAATGGAAGAACAAATGCTGAGCTGCATAGTTCTTTTAAGAAGCTTGTTTGACAGCTGATATCATCAAGGGTTTATCAGAAGAGTTCGCATGAGCTGTACAGCCTGCTGTACGGTTGTAAGAGCAGAAGTGTGGAAGGGAAGTGAGCTGGTGCCTCATGGCTGCACTCCTCAGGTTTTACCGTGGTGCAGTAGCGCTTCTTTCTATTTTCTTGCTCAATAAGTAGGTTGTTCTGAGCCAGAGTGTGCCCAGGTGGCCCAGAAGGCCGATGGCATCCTGGCCTGGATCAGCCAGGTGTGGCCAGCAGGAGCAGGGCAGTGACCGTCCCCCTGTACCCAGCACTGCTGAGGCCACAGCTCCAATCCTGTGCTCAGTTCTGGGCCCCTCAGTGCCAGAGAGACATTGAGGGGCTGGAGCGTGTCCAGGGAAGGGCAACGGAGCTGGGGAAGGGTCTGGAGCACAAGTGCTGTGAGGGGCAGCTGAGGGAGCTGGGGGTGTTCAGCCTGGATAAGAGAAAGTTCAAGAGGGATTTTGTTGCAGTCTACAAATGCATGAAAGGAGCCTTCAGTGAGGGGGGAGTTGGTCTCTTCTGACATGTCTCAAGTGAAAAGGCAAGAGGAAATGACGTTATGCTGTCCCAGGGAAGATTTGGATTAGAAAATACTAAAAATATATTGTCACTGAAAGACCACTGAAAGAGTGGTTAGGCTTTGGATTGAGTTGCTCAGGGAGGTGGTGAATTTGCCATCTCTGGAAGCGCCCAAGATATGTCTGTATGTGGCACCTGGGGTTAAGTTTCAGGGATGATTATTGTGGTGCTGGGTTAACCACTGGACTAGATAATCTTGAAGATCTCTTCCAACCTTGATGATTCTGTGATACTGTTTTGCCTGTTTTCAGTCTCCAGATGACCTTCAAATCTTTGAAGAATGGGATGAAATTCTTCTGCATAAGTTAATTTGTTTCATGTAATGTAATGGCATGGTAGTCATAGATAAGTTTGACTGAGGAGCTGGTCTGGGTCTGAGCTCTGACTAAAGCCCAAGTTCATCTCCTGCCCATGCTGAGTGGTTGCATGCCTGTGCTCCAATGTGAATTTTAGCCCAGATCAGGGGCCTGCTGATCCTTGCAGGGATCCAAGGCAGGTCTGCTGTGTATAGTCCTGTGTTTTTCAAAAAGTACAGGACTTTCTGATGGGCTGTCCTCATTTCCCATGAGTTAAGAGAATACACTGTAGGTTTGGATTTGAGAAGGGGAAAATAAACCTCCTAAATGAGTAAAAAGTGTTTACCCTCTGAACCAGAAGACATCATGGCGTTGGGATCATCACAGGCAAACTGACTGGAATGGAGAGATGATTGAATCAAAGATTGTAGGTATGACTTGTATTTGTGCATAGGGTACTTAGAAGTCCTGGTACCTTTTTAGAATGACTTAAGGATTAAGGAATGCCTGCATCTTGGCAGCTGATACAGGTAAACCTGAAATTCAGAGGGTCCTCCATGGTGCTGCATTCTTCACTGAAAGAAAAGGTGTGATCTTCCTGGTAGAGTCCAATGCTCTCTGATCAGCTTCCTTTAGATATTCCACACATGGAGGGAATTATGCTTAATAGCAATTTAGTTATTTATATATTACACAGGACTCCTGTTTTAGTAGAATGATAAAAAATGTTCTGAAAATACAATGCTTACGTAAGTCACACTTAACAAGTGATAGCAATTGCTCAGTCACAATTACCAGTGTGATTCCCATCACTGGTCTCTATAATAGGCTCACTGTACTAGCTGTCTTGGGGAAGTTGAACATAAGGAAAAAGTTCTCCATTGAGATGGTGGACAGCCTCTGGAAGAGTTTAAGGAGTGTCTGGATAGTGCTCTTAATCATATGATATTGTGGTGGTTCTGTGAGGAGCAGGGAATTGGGGTTGATGATTTTTATGAATTCCTTCCAATTTGAGATATTCTATGATTATGTGACTCTATGACTTGATGATTTTTATGAATCCCTTCCAACTTGAGATATTCTATGATTATGTGACTCTATGACTCACTGTCATGACTCTGGACTTCCCCAGTTTCTTAGGAAGGCATGAGTGTGTTGAAGCCACTTCAAGCCCACTGTTTTCAAAATTCTTTTGTTAGTTTAGTTTTTATACTCTGCATTGGGCTGACCCCCTTCACAATGGTCTGGATAACTCAGGCAGACATTTACACCACTGGTTGATCCACTCAGCTGCTGATAGGTACTTGTTGAAGATAAAGATCCCCTCTGGTTCCCTTTGTGTTGGGATAAAGTCAGCTGCTTTGTCTTCTCTGAGCTTCAAGGGTGCATTGCCCTTGCCCACCTCCTCTGAGATTTATTCCACTGTAGGGTTTATTGGTCAGACACATCCACTAGCTCTCAAACTTACCCTCAGTTAAAAAAAAAATAGAATCAAACCCCCCACAAATACTGTGTACTGAATCCACTTTTGAACACACCCTGCTGAATTCCTCAGGCTGCCCTCTTGGCCGGAGAATACCTGTCACCAAAGGATAGGCGCAGATGTTGCTCTGCTTTCTTCTTCTCCTCAATGCCATGAAAGCTGCTTTCCTGCTTCCTCCTAGGTGTGGTTCCTGACTTGCATTCTCTCCCAAATGCAGGGTATTTTTTGGGGACAGCTAGGTGGCACAGGCTGGATCCATATCAGAGACCTTACTAGTAGACTGGAAAACTTGAGTTGTGGTGCCCAAGGATGTGCCCCTGGCCTTTTTCAGTTGCTGGTGATGAGGTCCTTACAGCCTCACAAAAGTATTCAGATGCTCTGAGAATCAGCGAAAAATATGTTGCTGAATATCTTCAGACATATCTGACCTTGAGGCACTTATTTCCAGTTGCAACCTGATCTCATGCTGAGATGAGCCCTACATGGAACTTCTTTCCATTATCCTTAAATATTGTTTTTTCACAGAGAGAAGAGCATGAGTGAGTGCCTCAGAGACAAAAAACTCTGTGCTCTAGCAAGTCCAGGTAACCAGGAGTTGGACTGGCACAGGGCACAGCCACAATGTCAGCTAAATGGGATTGCTGCCTGCATAGATTTGGCCTTAACAAATGTTTGAATGAACACAAGAAAATGGGAATTAAATTATAGAAACCATTTAATATCTGTTATATTTTTTGACTTTTAAAAAATAAAAATGTGTTCTTCTACCATTCACAGGTCATCTCATTTTGCATGAAGATTTATCAAATAAAAAACTATACCAAACAACAGATATCTGAAAATGGCATCATGTGGACCATGTTTGTTTAATTACAGACAGAATAATTTTTCTTCTTTATTCCCCATTGTGTGTTATTAATTCTATAAGAATGCTAAATAAAAAGTGAAAGATTTTTGTTTGACAGCATGCTGGATCACCTCTTTCCAGATTAAGCAAAAGGGTGGCAGTTGGGCTAGCTGAAGTTGCTTTGCCTTGGAGTATTTTCTATCATGATTATTTTGTTAGAAATAAAAGTGCAGCATCACAGCATCATTTCCTTTTCACATTACTGTCATATAAAGACAATATGATAGACAAAAAATGTTAATGGAATAATTTTAACACCATCTTTGTGTAATGTAGAAATATGGTGCCTGCCTCTTCACACTCACTTGTAATGGGTATAGGCAAAAGAACAGCTCATATTTTTGGGTTTATGAATAGAAAAAATTAGAGATATTACACATGAGGACATGCCCAGTATTATTTTATAGTCTGGAAGGGGGGTCCCTGTGCCCATATATATTAAAGAGTGCACCTGCCTTCAATAAGCTGACATCAGGATATGCAACCAAACTGCATGCCAAATTTGCCTTGTAAAGGAAATGTAAAAAGAGCAGACTTATGCTCAGAAAAAAAAAAGAAGAAAATAAGTATGTATTATTAAATGAAAAGCAATTTTAGTTGAGATTTGGAGAAGAAAGTATTTGAGTGAGGCCAGTGGAATAATGGAATCAAAACCCCAATAACCAGAATTGTAAAGGACTTTTTAAATTTCTCTTTTTGGAAAATCACAGCAACTGTTTTAAGACAGCTCAGCTTGTCATGGGCTTTTGTGCAGATCCTTCCAGTTTTTCAGCTATGTCTTCTCTGCTTGAGAGACTGACCATGTTTACTTAGACCATGTTTGTGAAGAGGACTGTGCCTACTTAGGCCCTGTTTTTAAGGGCTGCCTTTTGGGGGCTCTGTCTTGCTTCTTTGCAGGGACTAGAGACACAGGGAGTCAGCCCGAGGTCTAGGAATGGCCAACAGGATTGCCATTACAACAGGAACCACATCATCTTGTTCTATAATGATTGATGTGATGATCTACATTACTGCAATTGAGAGGATAATTTGGTCTCACATGAAGATGAAGATGGGATCTTCAAATAAATGAACTAATAATTCTGAATTCTGGCTGAAGAAAGCAGTGGTGGCTGCTCAGCAGACTTTGATGCATCACAGGCCATTTTATTTCTTGCTTGGATACTGTCAGCCACCCTAAGTAGAGTTGCAGGTAGCAAACCAGCAAAGGCCATAATCCTCCCACAAAGAGCAATGCAGGCTGTGCGCAGGAGCTGAGCACAGCCAAAGTGTCCCTGCTATGACTTATCTACCAGAGGTGAAAGGAAAAATCCCCAAGTAGTTGCAAGCTGCAGGGGGTTACATTGATGGCTTAGGATTTTAGCTTTTATATTTTTCAAATGTAAAAGTGTGTAACTCTGAACTCCATATAGAGTGTTAGTTACTGCCTTCACATTTTGGTCAGACAAAACAATTCTTCTAGGCCTGAAACTCAAGGACACTCTACTGCCTTAAGCTAGATGCTGCTTTTAATGACAAATCAAGAGATTACGTATGGTGACTCTGATCTATGGAATTTATGAAGCCACCTCTGCCTCCTGCTGCCACCCCCTTGGTGTAAGTGGGAGGAAGGCTGAGAGTGGGATAATCAGAGTGTGAAGAGCTGTGCTCCAGACTGCCTGGCCCTCCACTTGCACAAGCTCCAGTGGAAAGCAGAGGAATCCTTCAGGACTCTTCAGTTGGTCAGCGGATGTGGACAGTCCATGTCCCACGGCCTTTAAGGCTCACTGAAGAAAGTGGTTTGCTGGAGTAGGTAGTGTGTCTTTGGATTACCTCAGAAGTCTTCCTTCATCCTTTTGTGATTTTACTTACAGACATCTGATTCAGTTTTTGTCTCCTGTTTGCTCTACAGAAGAGTTTAACACTGCTTTTGAAAGCTTTGGTCTTCTGACGTGTCTGATCATTATGCACAGAAAAGGATCTGTGCCTTCCAAAACTCAGGACCCTCAAAATGAGTTCCTGTTACAAGACTATCTGGAGCATATTTTGATACAGATTCTGCTCTTTTGGAAACCTGTGAAATGATTATAAAAAGAGAAGGAAATTGATTCTGAATTTTTCATTAAAGAAAATAGCCTATTAACACTTGGGTGGTTTGAACCTGTGTGGCAGTTCAGTTTGTGGTGCATTTTTGGATGGTTTAAACCTGCTTTTATGTTTAAAGATCCCAGTTTCACCTGGAGAAGTTTTGGAATGACAGATGCCTTGGGTCTGTGAGTTCTCACAGGAGGAGGAGCACTGGGGATCTGCAGGTGGAGGGTCAGGCTGACTCTTCTTAACCAGCCAGGGACCAGCAGGGACTATCAGTGCAAGTGGTGGGCTGGAGGGTGGTGTGGCTCCAAATCTGGAAAGCTGCCCCCCAGGTCCATGGAGTAAGTCTCGGCTTACAGCCTGTGTGCAGAAACGTGATGTGCCTTAACCCTGACTCCCGCTCTCACTGCAGCCTTGGGTAAGGAAGCTGCATGGGCCAAGGGAGGAAATTATTCAAAAGCACTGCCTTTGCTCTGCTGGGGTCAGTGCTCAACCTCTGAGGCTTGCTGTGCCTCATGGCCTCTGCTTCAGCTCCTCTGTCCAAAGAAAGAGATAAATGTACGAACTGTGGTAATTGCTGTAGGAAATGTAATGTTAGAGCAAGTTTCCCATCTCTGCTGAACCCCTCACATGAGTTCTCCTTTGGTTTTAATGCAGTCAAACTTACACCAGTGTGCTTTTATGCTTACATGCTACAGGAACTGAAGAAATATGTACTTTCTTGGGCAGGTGCAGTGCAAGCTCTGTTAAGAACAACTGCACAACACCATGCAGTGGGACATACACAAACTCCTTCCAGTGGAAATTAAAATTGCAGTTAACCTCTGCCATCAGTAGTTCTAGTATGCTAAAGAAGCAGCAGAGTAGCAGGGCAGTGGTATGGTAAGCAAGAGACACAGAATGTTTTAAATGTCAGGCAGAAAGGTTGCAAAGGAATAAAAAATCTGCAAACTGAAAAGAACCTGATTTTTTCCCTCTGTATTGTTTTACTTGCTTGCAAATGGTCTTTTCCATTGTAAAATATGTTTCAGAGAATAGTGGCCAGACTCCAGGATCTAAAACTGATGATATCAGCTCTTCAAAGCTGCTAGATCAGAAACATAAAGGTATACATAAAAGGTTCATTTCAGTGAGAGCTTATTCATTATTTTCAAAGCAAAGGAACTTTTTTCCCCTCCTACAAAAAATTCTATTTCATTAAAATGTTTATACTGTGGTGTGTATATGAGGGGCTGTCCTTTGAACACATTTCTTGTGGCCTACAGCATAGAAGAATTAAACTGCCATTTAATCAGTAGATTAAATGTGGGCAGGACCCCTCTGTAATGTGGTAGATAAGCAGGTGGATGTAAGATAGGAATTAATATCTGTCTGCTATAAGAACAACAAGTAGAGTAATATTTCCCTACAAGAGTTCACTGAAGACTTGAGAAAGACAACAAATGACATAAGCCTTATCCCCTCATTTATCTCTGCCTTCCCCAAATGAATGTTGTTCTTAATGTAGAAGGAACACAATATTTGGTATCTGAAAATCTGAAATAACCTTGCAAATCAGTTATTAGAAGAGAATAAACATTGCCTCTCACCCTCCCAATGTATAGTTTGAACCAATGGAAAATAAGTATGCATGTAATTGCTACATGTGAGTAATTGTAAACAGCAAATTTTAATAGCACTATCACCAGCAATAATGAGTTAATTGTAGTGCCTGGGGATTTCTCTCAGAAGCCTGATAGCAAGTGTGTGAACAAAGAGAAGAAGAGGCAGCTTCACCCCAGAGAACTCATTGCATGTTGGGCAGGCATGGAGATGGTGAGCAAACACAAGCAAGAAGGTAAGAGGGAAACAGGACAGCAGCAAGTGCTGACTGTGGAGCCACCATCCACTCTCATGGCACATCAGACAATCAGACTGCCTTCCTTTGGGAACCTGAGCACCAGACAGCTGCTCCCAAGCCCTGCAGGGCATGCTTTGGATTCCATACATTGTTTTTCAGACTTCTTTTGGAAAGGGTTTAAAAAGTCAGAAAAGACATTACTCTTCCATGAACAAGGGACCCCATAACATTGTCTACATCATATACAGATGTACCAAAGGGAAAAATGCCAAGAAATGGGGCAATTAACAGTCAGGTGAGATCAAATACTCACAGATAAAGCAGAAGATACAAATTCCCTGCAAATAGCTAATGTCAAACCCTGGTACAAAATCCCAGGCAGTGAGGTTGTAGAATATATCAGCAAATCAGTGACTCTATTCCCTTGCTCAAAGTCAGCACTAACTCACATAACGTTTTCATGCAGATACTTCTTCCACAAGTTGAGTAATTCCAGTGATAGTACAATGCAACCTTTCAAAGTCATCTATTGTAGCTATTAATGATCTGTAACATAAGAATTTTTTCAAAATTTCCTGTGTGGAAATTTATGATGTAGTAGCACAAATTCTTCCACTTTTGCGGACACAACTCCAATCACCATCTAACTGAAAGCTCATATTTCCTTCAAAAGTGATTCCCCAAGCTGGATGTAAGCTCAGGCTCCTCTTGGCCTTTCCAATGCCAAAAAGTGTGGGAGAATGACTTCAAATGCCTTAGAGTGGCCCCTTCAGCCAGTATGAAGTTTGGGATTTGGTAGAAATTCAGTGTGGTGACTCGTGCACTGCTTTTAATTTCCTATAACCATCCTTTCCTGTCCTTTTTTATTTTTCTTATGTAATTGGTTATTTCTACCTACCTATAAAGCTTATTTGATCTCATGGTGACATTTGCAATCTGTATCAAGTCTCTGAAAAAATCAGTCTGGACTAGAGATTCATCCCTAATTGAGGTTCTGACTTTTCACAACTTGTTGTTACCACCAGCTAATTCAGATACAAAAGATACATATTGATATATCAATGTATCTCTTTGTTGTCTGTGTATATGTTTATAGCAATGTATGTTTACTCAACCACACAACTAATTCAGGAAGATATATGATAATAGTGGACATCTATTTTTGGCAGTGAACCACCAAAAATTGCTCTGTCTGATTCTGCTTCTGGTTGTGAGCTACAGCATGTACAAAAGTTCTGAACTTACTTATGACAATGTTGGAATAAGCAGTGTAAAATTTTACTAAGGTCAAACTACATGTTTACTAATATTAAGCTATATAATACTACTATTTGTTTTTTCCCATAGTCCTTTCCTCAACTACAAAACAGGTTTGCCACTTCTTGCAGGAAGCTAGATTGGTTGTGCAGAGCTGGAAGTTTCCAAATACACTTGCTGCAACCATGTTCTCTTATTTTGTTTAACTATTTTTTCTTTCTTTGCTGTATTTTAATGAAATTATTTGTTCCATTACTCTAAGGGGACTGAAAAGTTGAACCAGTCTGTTATTTCCCAGGTTCTTTTTTACATCTGTTTGAAGAATAAGCATCCCATTTGTCCTTTTCTAGTCTGCTATGTCACCACAAAAATAACTGATAATGTTTCAGGATTTGTATGTACCAATTTTCCAGGCATGCCTTGGTAAGTTTCACAGGGCTCATTGATTTACAATTTACCTGAATACTTTTTATTCCTTATTTCTTTTTTTTTTTAAATTTTCTTTTTGTAGTTGTACTGGTTGCCATTTTATGACAACAAATATCAACCAGGCATGAAACACTTGGCTCTCCTTGGCATCATCTGTTGAATGTTTTCCTTTTCTCATGAACCATCTCTTCCAAGTTCTTTCTCTCACATGAAGGTACCTATAACGTAATATCCTGTTGTTTTCAAAATTTTCCTCGTTTTCACATTCAAATGTATCAAACACATATTTCTGCAAACCACAAATCTACACATATTTTTATGAGATGTGGTATGTCCATGGATTCCCATCTGCAATTACTATTGCTTCATGTATACCTGTTTCAGATGGTTCCAAGGGGAAATTGCCTTTCTGGCATATCTGAGGTGGCTGCTGAAGCTTTGGTTATGGTGCAACTTGAGGAATGGTGGGCCTTCGGGAACCGTGAGTCCTTTTGCTGTATTTAGACAATCGTTGCCTCATCCTTCTATGTAACGTCTGTCTTGGCTAAAACCACATCCTCTGGTTGTTGCTCACATTACAGCTAAACATGGATTTGGTGCCACTTCACTTTCCTGCCTAGGAATAACTTTTAACGTCTTTCCTTGGAATTTTTTTCTTTCTGCTACTGGATGAACAATGAGCCCAGACTTTTCTCTTTGTGGACTTGCTTTCCCCATCTCTTTTCTGGGTTATCTGTCAGACTGATGAAGCACAGTGTGTGCTCTCTCCCTTGCTGTCTGCGTGCTGCTTTCTGATGAGGAAACTGCTGCAGAGACCAGGAATGGCAGCTCCTCTCACTGGGAGACACCTGACATTTTGAACCTCCTGGCACTTTTGGCCTTGGTCTTTACAAAGACTCATCTGGGTGTCTTGGGTTCTTTCTTGATAACCTAGTTTAGTAACACTATTAGTAATTAAAAATGTTGCTCTGTATGATTGGAGGTTGCCACTTCAGCACATCTCAGTTCGTTATATAAACTTCTGGGAAATTCAAATTCTGTATGTCAGAGAGTCAGCAGGTGAGTTTTGAAATCACATTAATGTCATCTGATATGAGAATCCTTGGCTCTAGAATGAGATTTATGAACTAAATCCAATAGTGTAAAAAGCTTTCCAACTTCTAATACAGTAAGAGAGACCTGGATAACATTTCTTAGCATTTATGTCCTCTGAGTATATAAAACTTAGTGACCACTCCTTAAATAAAAGCAGTTTCACATTTTACACTGTGTTTGGCATGGCATTGGTTTTCTTCTTAATGCATGGAGCACTTTGTGCTAATAGTTGTGCAGTGCAAGCTGTCAACTCTGCTGTGTGGCATCCTGGGCAACGAACTGAGGCAGCAAAATGTTACACAAAGAGGTGCAAGAGAAACAGGGAGGTGGGAAGTGAAGAGTGGGAGAAGAGTTTGTCCTAGAAAATCTATTTTTTTTTCTTTTTAAAGACTTATGTACAATATCCATGTCCACCAGCAGCATGGAAATAGTGAGCAAGCAAGGCAAAGGAGTTCTACTGGGACTGAGGAAATACTGCATTTATAGGGAAAAGAAAGCATAAGATTTTCCAATTTGCCTTTAAAGCAAGAATTTGTCTATAAACTATGAAAGGTACAGCTCACCAGATGTTTTGTAACAATTGGTTATGTATTAAAAAGTAAGCTACTGTTTTAGTCTTAGAAATAAGAAATCAAATGACTTCTGATTGTTTCTGATATGCAACAGCATCAACATATGTTTTCAATGAATAGGAAATAATGGGCTCTGCAGTTTTACAGAAATTGTTACTTTGTTGCAACTTTCAAAGACATTTGTTGCCCTGTTCATGAAATATTTGTATTTCTCCTTATGTCAAAGGCACAGTATTCAGCCTTTGTCCTGCTTTCCCCATTCAACAGGATTTACACGGGCTAAGTGAAAGGGGAATTTGTCCTCTTGTGGCTTTCCTGCTATTTTTTTCACTTGACCCAAAAGCTAAAAAGTAGCATTGAATTAAGCAAATCCTGTGAAAAGTTCTATATAAAGAAAGCACTGCAGACCACCTACAGTGTGACACTTAGTGAGATGAAAGGATATTAACCCAGGAGCGCCTTGTGCTTTCAACAGAAATCTTGTTCCTTGTATTACAAACAAAGATAACTAACATAGTTTAATTACACCCTAATAGTGGTTGAAATGTATATGTCTTTTGGCATAATGCAATTTTTGTTTAGAAAATAAAAAGTATCTGCACATAGCCTACAATTTTGCAGGAATTCTCTCCTGTGGGAAAAATGTTACCAAGGGGCTGTTGTCTTATGCACATTTGCACATACTATTTATGTTAACAAGACTGGGATTTTTTTTTCTCTTTTGAATTGAAATGAGGTTCAAGGGGTAATTTTATTCTTTTCTCCTTTATTTTAAGACTCTCAGTATCACAATGTCATGGCTACTCAGTTCCAATAATATGTTTGTGGCTTCTAGCATTCAAATGCCAATGAATTGCCAGAAAAAGAGCCATTTATATTATTTTTGCTTTTAAATTGTAGAAAAATATACATTAAAGATTAAAAAAAAAATAATCAGGAAATATTCCAGCTAAAGGCAAGAGTGAGGTTAACGGTATCCCTTTAATCTTTGTAGAGTCTCAAACATTTACTTTTACCACAGCATTAGCTCTACATGGATATATTGACATGAAACTGGAATGTATGAAAACCAGTTAAAGAATGTCACACAAATGCAATGAAATATCTCCTGGCAGCTCCTAACTAAAGTTTTTATGCTAAACCTGCTGGGCTGAACTGGGGTGTCTGAAACCAGTTTGTTGAATATTCCACTGTGCTTCCTATGTTTATGTAACAAACAATAGCTGGAGTTTTTTTTTTCCTTCTTATTTTTCCCTGAAGAGAGACTTAGTAAAAGCACTTTTGGCTAGGTAAATATTTACATTTTTGTACCTAAGGGATTTTGCCAGTTGAAATAAATTATAAATCAACAAAAAATTTTCTCTGTGGAAATATTAATTTTCATACAAAGAGTTGAAAAATAATAATTGATCTGCTTTCTTTAAACAGTTTTTAAACATGTTAAAGATGGATTTATCATTGATGGTCCTAATGCCAACACCAGTCACCAGTCTCACAGTAACATTGCACAGTTTTGTTTAATCGCTTGTCACAAACTTTGGACTTTGGAATTGATTTTCTCAGCCAAAGATCCCATTGTGGAAAAATCCTGTAGACTTAAGTAAGTGGTAATCACCTCTACATACTTGTAAAAATAATTCTAGAATGTTGTCATCTTTGCATAATATAAACGCTTAAAAACTATCATACCAGGAATGTTTCCCTATTACTACAGTTTCTGGATTTCAGGTGTTTTAAAGTCTTAAAAGTTATACAAATATGTTTAGGGCTAGGAAGGAATGTTCTCTTTGGCATTTTGCTTCATAGCTACTTAAAGCAAGATTAATTGTACCTGCCTGTGCTGTGTTTGCTGCTGCCTCTCTCCAGGCTGTGGCTGCTGGGTTAGGTACATTTACTCAACCCAGGATTAAAAGGGGTTCCTATGCTTCCAGTAGAAGGTCATCAAATTTCTCTACTATCCCATCATGTGAAATTAATATACTGTAGGGTTTCCCTGAGTTGGGGTTCACAATTTGCTCTCAGGCATCTTGTATATCCAGGTTTACATACTGTACCACATGACACTTCGGGATTTACCAAAGAGCAATGCCTTTTGATGTCTTAGCTTTCAGGAACTACATGCAATGTATTTGAAAGGGGAGGAGAGAGCAACTCAGGACTCTGTAAAAAAACTGGTTAGCAGCAGCATTTTATTTTTTTTTGCATAAATTTGGTTTTGCTGAGCAGTTCATACAATATGCAATATTTTGTTTATAGCCTTTGAAAATTAGCCTACACTTAGTGCAGGCAGACAACCACTTAGATTTTAGACTTTTGATGCCTTATCTTACATAAACACCTTTTTCTTGTGGTTCTTTCAAAAAATTGAATACAAAAGACACTGGGCTATGAATGGTGGAAATCCAGACTCTGGAAAATGGTTGGCAACAGAGCTCACATTATCTCTTGTAAATTGTAGGAGCTTCAAATAAAAATTATTTCTACTTAAGAATAATTTATGAGCTGATTCTGTTTTCCAATTAGTTAGTAATGGCTTGTATTAGCAGGCTATTTAGACATTATTTGCTACCTGACACTAATGTTTCCAGCATTGGGCAGCTGAAAAATGATTATCCATATCAACTGATTCTCTTCTGCAGCCAGACAAGACAACCTCCTGCTGCTGTGCTGGGAGCTGCCAGTGAACTGAAGTAGGAATAGGTGTATTCCCCTACCCTGGACAGAAGGTGCATCTTGTGTCATGTCAGTGTGTCCTTCTTCACTGCAGAAGTCCAAACAGGTAGGAGCTTACACCTCTGTGGGAATTGAGCTGTAGTCTCACAAGAACATTTTTTTCCCCTGAGGACAACAGAAGATTAATTAAGGTTTCACATATAATTTTACTACGTGTTTCAGTAGATTTTTTAGTTTTCCTTTTGCATCAACATGCTAATGTTCACCTTGTGATCTACTGTAGGCTCCAGATATTCTTCTGAGTTGCCTGAACTGCCTTTGCTCATTGGGCTCTCACACTTGAGGGATTTGCTATTGGTCCTTTATAACTCTGTACCTTCTGGAACCTTGCATTCTGTTCTTTTAAGATCTCTTTATCCTATTATTTTTGAATGCTTACCCTTTAACAGGCATGCAGTCTCTGTCAGCTGGAGACCATCTGCAAACTCAAACACACATGGTACTGAGTTGCCCACATCTCTCATGGTAATATCAAAGAGTACCAGACCTTGCTTTAGGATGCCTTTTGACTTTGGTAAAGCAGCACTGAAAACTACCTTCAGAGGGAAGAATTTCCAATAAAGTTTGCAATACTTTCTAATAGGTCACTCTGGCATTTTTCTAGTTTGCTTGTCATCCTCCTCTGAAGCAGCTGCAAAATCTCACCAGTGGCACATGCAAGGGGCAACTGCTTCTTCCCTGCCACCAGCTCTGTCACTCTTTCACAACTTATGGAATACTGGGACTAAACGCAGGTAGCCACACTCTTCCAAAGCTTGGTGTTGACTCTAGCTAATGCATTGGTGGCCTCCAGCAAGAGCTGGGTAATCTTTAATTACTGAAAAGGCCCCTAGATGGGGAAATCGGGAAGGTTGATGTTGAAATCCTTCCAAATTACTAGTTTAAGTTTGTATCTGGCACCATGCTGGTGCTGTGGGCAGCCCACTACACAAACCTGCATGAATGCAGACCATTTGTATTGGTGGCTATAACTAATTTTAGCTTGAAAAAACAAACAGCCTATCTGTGGTTTTATTCAAAAATTGTAGTGGAATTCAATTATGAATGCCTGCTCAGAGCCGTTTCAATCAGAAGTTGCTGTTTTTTAGACATACGAAAATGGAGTTGAACATTGGGTCTGTAAAAGGCAAAACCCCCAGTTTACACTTACTTGAAAGAATAACAAAGCAAAAAATCCCAGGGAGACTAGTGAGGAGATGAAGTTAAAATGAATCTTTAACAGTTTCTAACTGGTGTAATCACTTACTGCAGTTGCATTAGCTTCTTACAGTAATAATCATACTTGTATAATTTCTTTTTTTTGCACTGTGGTGGAACACCGTATTGAAGTGTAAGTGGAGACTTCTACAATTATCTATATCTGTGTGTGCTGAAAACTGCACTTTTGGGCTGAAAATTATCTGCCTGATTTCAGCCTTAAACTTTATTTTTTTTAATTTTTTTTTTTTTTTTTTTTTTTAGTTTCTATGTGATTTATATGTGAATTCTGCTTACAAGGAAGTAAAAAAGAGCCTTTTTCTGCTGTGAAAGGATTGGTCTTGTTTTCAGAATTGTCAAGTAGTCAGAAATACCAGTCAAGTCAACAGGAGCTGCAGGTGCTGAACACTTCAAATCAAGCTATTCCTTTTCTTGTCTTCATGTGTGTAACCAAAGTGACAACATTACAAGCTGGAACTTTCCTTGTAACTTGTCTCTGAGGAGGATTAGTCTGAAGGCTGGTTTTCTGACTGAATGAGATGATTGTGGTGTTGAACAATTGAATTTCACTCCCACATATTTGCTGGCGCTGAGTAGGCTGCAAGGCAAGCCCAGGCCCCTGAGCTGGGGGAGTGTGTGTGTGCATGTGTGTGTGTGTGTGTGTGTGTGTGTGTGTGTGTGTGTGCACCCTCCTCTTCCGAGCACTCAGGGCTGCAGTTTTCCTGAGGAAAGTGTTTTGACCAATGCCTCTTCAAACCTACAGGTCTGGAGTAGCTGCTCTCACTTTATGACCGAACTGCCCATTTCACATCCCCACACCCATTTCCCTACTGTAACACTGAGCTGGGAGAAGGGATCTCCCTGTCTGGTGCTAACAACTGATGGCCCTGGTGCAGCAGTACTTGTGGAGGGACATCAGCCAAACCTGAAGAACCTATTTCAGTGTGCTACTCTGTGTTGTCAACACCGTTATGGCCACCCTCAGCACAAGCAGCTGCCCAGCAATTTGGCACATCACTAAACTCCCACATGGCCCTTGTGTGTGCCCACATCACGGTGTAGCCTTTAGACAGGCCCTTTGGCACATCCTCTTTCTTGCTCACAGCACGATGGTGCCTGCAAGATCTTGCCTTGGCACTGCAGGTAGGAAGGGCTGGCCACTGCACAGATGGATCTGCTGCTGAACAAAACAAGCAGAGGGCAGAAGAGAAAAAAGCAGAGCTTAACTCAAGTGCGGTGGTTCTTGCAGTGTGTGTGTGAGCTGCAGGGCACCCAGATGCTAATGGAAGACCACAGACCACCTTGTGCTCACCCCTTCTCTGTGAACCTCCTGGGCTATCTTGATGTCGTGTCTAGAAACTGGAGCACAGGGAAATTGTGTGATTTATCTGGTGTCACAGAAGATGCCTGTGGCAAATTCAGGATCTGAATCCATCTCTCTTCATCTCAGCTGATTGTATCTCCAAACCTTTCCTCTCCCTTCAGTGTATTTGGTGTTTCCCATGCATCCTCCCACATCATGGGACAAATGCTGTAGAGATACAGTCCCCCAACTGTTGTTTATGTCTGGCTGGCCATTTTAGCCATTTGGTCTGGGAGGGGTTAAAGGAGTCTAGTGATCCTCTTTTTATTACCTCAGTTTATTTGCTTCTGCGCTTGTTCTCACAGGGAAGAAACAAAATGTTTGGAGGTGCAGGGCTATACAGCTAAATCATAACACCAGGCGCTTCAGTGGCATATCTTAAGGAAATGTGTCCCTGAGGTGACATATCTTAAGGAGACATATCTTTTCTGCCTTAAGGAGATGTACCCCCAATAAATGCAACAAACCTATTCCAGCTGCATTTTTCTTAAGTGCTTGCTATTAACTAGCAGCTTCACTGAAATGAGTGAGAATTTTTCATAAAAGCTGAGGGACAGACTGTCTTCTTTACAGTGTGATTCATACCCTGAGTCAGCCTGTGCATCTCCAAATGGCCATGGCTGACCTCCCTCATCATGCACGAGATCAACACAATACCTGACCTCACAAGAGGTGAAGCCAAGTGGAGAAAAGAACAACCAGAAGCTATTTATATCAAATGAGGAAACACTGTGACGCCATATGAGGCAGCTTATATGTAAAGCCTTTCAAGTCTTCCACTCCAGGGTACTTAGATTGATGACTATGAACATGGTAAACACAAAGTGCTATTTTGTGTTCCCAGCCTGAGAAATGACAGCCCTTCTGCGATTATAAAATGTTATTGTCACTAAAAGGACTTCTTGTTTTGCGAGTTAGTTCTTCAAAACAAACACATTAGAGAAATCTTTGGTTTGCTGCGTGGTAGGTGAGTCAATGTTATCATCAAATCTGAATAAACAACTGTTTATTTTTAGATATTTAAAATGCAGCATAATAAAAAAAGTATTTTGCAGACATGTTTTAGTTTATTCTCATTTTGCAATGCAATCACTTTTATTTAATATATCTCTATAATTTCTTATTTTCTGTGTGGCCTAAGATAAAAATCAGAACAAAATTTTAAGAATATTTCCAGAGTCTGGTTACCCTACAAATGTTTGAACAATGGCTTTTGGCTTCTTCAAATTTTGGGTGGTTTCACCAGTTCTTGTTCAGGTAACGCTGTGAATGCACATTTGTGAGTTCCAGTTTGACTTACACAAGTGCAAATAGTTGACAGCTATCACAGTTCAACAACAAGATTTATGAAGAGCAGAGTACAGCTTCAGCCTACAGCTGAAGACTTCTGGATTTTTCCAGCAGGCTTCCAAACTAGGGGTGGCAACTATATAGATGTTTTTATTGCCACCATTCTGCATTCCTCATGTGACTGTCAGGTGCCTTTTTCACCTTCTCAAGGCTGACACAGAGTAATATCATCAACATTTAATCTTACTAATGGGTTAGGTGACTGCAGCATCACCTTCTTCCACACAAAGATAAAAATAGTACTTCCTATCCCTTGGGGGGAAAATGTGTTTTTTCTTGCCGTATTTTGCAATTCCAATGTCTTTTACTGCTTTCTTTTGTTTCAGGAACTGTGAATATGCATTGCCTACTTTCCATCTTCTATTGTAGCAACTGAAGTGTCAAAGCATACTACATGAAGTGGATGAAATTTAACCCTCTTCAAAAAGTGCAAAGGAAGCAGGTTAAAACAGGATCCTAAAATCCATGAGGACTGAGTGAAAGTATTTTAGACAGTGGGAGATTACATATAAAGGAAAGAAAAATAATTGAAAAAATAAATTACAGATATATCCTTAGTTTAGGTTTGTTTTTATAAATATTCATCATCAATTATAACACTAATCAGCATATCTGAGCCCTTCTGCTGGTACAACTTGTCTGTCTGCTGCCGTAATGAAGCAGTGTTTAGAGGTGTTGATTTTTAGTGGCATCTACTTTCATATTGGGTCTTGTGTGATGGCAGGAATAAGTACATACTTATGAGAAAGAAAAGAGAGACTCAGTTTGAAACAGAAAGGGGTTTTATATTGCCTGCTCCATGCTGGAACTAGACAAAACACTCTAAAGAAAAACCAGCTATTGGATTCTATTCTGCCTAATTCAAAACGTGCTTTGTCTTGCATCTGGAAAAGGCAGGCAGTGACAAGGACATTAAACGTGTGGGACTGAAGAATGATGAGGAAACCTTGAAAAGGACCGGCACCAATGTCTCTCTGGACACCAAATTCCAAGAACAGAGCTGAGCAGAATGTACCCAAACCTACCTGAACATGGCATAACCCTCTACCCTAGGAGCTCAACTATGGCTGTTGCTGAGCCTGCTGGTTGTGGCAGCTTTTAGAAACCCACTCCAGAATATAACAAAAAAATAATACAGAGAAGAAAACCCATTTCTTGGAGATTTCAACAAGCCCCTGTTTTACCTTTGTTAATTTCATCTGAAATACCTATACATGACACCTTGATATATTTCCCATATAAACCACTTCTAAAGGTGGAAATTTTTAACTAAGTCATACACAGGATATATTTGATAGATCAGTTTGATACCACAGAAATAGCTGCCTTTAGATGACATTAAGGAGTTGGATTAATTTTTTTACATTTGCATATCTAGTGAGTATAGCCTGATTGTCCTGGGGAAATGCAGCCAGTCCAGCCAAGCCCATGTGCACAGAGCAGCCTCATAGCACACACACTTGCCTTTGTGTATTGGCAATTCAACTTGCTGTTCACAGGACAGGAACATATCTGAACTGTCAATAAAAAACACTTCAGGTGGTAAAATTTCAGAGTCAGATCTAACATAAAAGGTACAAAGCAAATACCATTTCATCTGTGCATCAGCCATGCTGAGATCCATACGAGTAATCCCACAAAATGCTGTATTTCAGGCAGGGCCCTATGCTTAAATGGATGTTCAAGGTTTCATGACAGGAATGCAAACACCCTGCTAAGTCTTAAAGCCAGTGTATTTCTCAGGTGGTAGGACTGCAATTTAAAACCCTTATTTCTTCATTCATGACAACCTTGCTGATCTGCACATGATGGATCATTTTGAGATATGTTCAATGAAATGTATAGGAAGAATGAACTCCTGTGGCTCTTTGAAAAACATGCAGTCAAAAGAGTTGTAGTACAATATTAGTTATCTAATATATACAGTGTGAAGAGTTCATTTCAGGAAACTTTAACAAGCAGGTTATACAGAAGATCGATTGTTTAAAAGTTGCTAAGAGTTTTCATGGTACAGGCAGAAGATACAGTTACAAAATGTAAATAAAGGATACTTAATAATATGGCAAAGGAACTCTGTGAATGAAATTCCTCCTGTGCAGCAGCCCATTCAGGGTTTACGACCACTCCAGTTCCTCCTAAACCCCCAGCAGAGAATTTCAGTCCTTGCGATTTCATCTGGATTTTGCTGACATGCAAAGACGTGTCCTGGATGGAATCTGGAGACCAGAGGAATGAAAAAAGACACTTCAAGTGCACAGAACAGCTTTTAAAAATGCCTTTTTCATCCACTCCCCTTGGCTAGCTTGATTGAATGGTTTAAAATTGCTTATTTTGTTAGCATGCCTAGTTGCTACTGCCTGGCCATGCACGGCTAGTTTTTTGCTGAAAAATTAAGCTTTCTGAACCAGAGAAACCAATGAAAAACCCTCAAATCTTTGCCCTGCTGGGGCCCTTTTCAAGAGTTCACCTATTTGCTTATGTCACTTTTGTTTGTTTTGCAGTAAATTCAGTGCTGGGGTAGTCCCTTTAGCAACTTACTTGTATGTTTTGCTATTATCTGAAGTAGTACTTAGCCAAGGTCTCCTGGGGGAAGGCAAAGCACAGAACATTTTTTAATCTCATTAACAATTTCATAGGTAAAATGATTTTTAAAAGAGCGCCTTGCTTAACTGCAGGAAAAGAATATTTTTTGAACCTTAGCAAGGAATATTATTGATACTTTGCCATGTACTCTGTTGCTAAGAAAAGGAAAGAATTGTAAACGCCTAATTATCCAAGCCCTAGTCTTAACTGACTAACTTGCCCTTAGTTTCTAGGAGACAAAATGAAAAGAAGTAAAAACTGAATAAGGAACTTGAGATTTTATTTACCAGCTTGTCTTACTCTTTCAGTGCTTCTAAATGGAATGAAATAAAATTGCAAAAAAAAAATTTCTCGCTCAGGGGTAGAGATTGCTCCCCATGGCCTGGTATTTTATCACCGGGGCCGGTCAGCAAAGGTTCTGAGCTCACTCTGGCCCAGAGCAGCCAGAGGTATTGCCACCACAGAGGGGGTCTCAGTTCCCTTCTCTCCCTCCTGCTCTCAAAACTGCTGTGCAAGACACTCCCTGGGGGGTGGTGAAACCCCTGAACAGCTTCCTCGAAACCTGCTCATAAACTCAGCCCACACACAGCACAACCAAGCCACTTCCATGGGGTTCTCCACAGTGGCCAGATTTATTTGATCATATGGGTGTCATATAGGCTATTAATAGTCAGGACAAACGAAATACAGGAAAAATAGAGCTTGGGGTATTGCCCTTAATATGAAATTTAGTAAATATTTTGATTCCAGCAATACTTGGGTTCAGGACTCAGACAGTCTTTGCCAAATTACATGTGCTCCTTCTTGTCCTAGCCTTTGGGCTTTTGTTTCTTCTCCCTTTCTCAGGAGTGAATAAACACAGAGAGAACAACCTTCCAGGAAGAAAAAACCTCAAGAAAATAAGTACAACTTGAGATATTATTGTAAGGAAGCAAGGCAATTCCAGGAATATAAAGTCTCTCTTGCCCTTTCTCTAGTGAGATGCCAAAAGCTGTGTCTACATGGCTCGGTGGCTGAGTTCCCTCTCTTGAGAAGAGTCCCAGCATGCCTGGTGGGATGCCTACACACAGGGCCATGGCCAGGCACCCAGGCTGAGCTGGAAGCTTGTAAACAAGAGCTGAAAGGTGGCAAAGATAAAAAACAGATTCACAAACTACTTCTCAGCCACAACTTACTCTGAGATTAATGGGAGTTCATTTCAGGGCAAAGACAAACAAGCTGGCTGAAAAAACAGGAATGTGAGCTTCTCCTGTCCAGGGATGGATGGGTTTCATCTTGACAGATGCCATCTAAAAGTCAGAGGTCTCTCCTGAAATAGTTGTCTTCAACCTCTGCACAAAGAACAGTGAATAGACACTTCCAGAAGGTGGTTAGTCCCATTACATCCTGTCCCATCCAAGATTTGTTACCCTAGAGCAGAGCTCATTTCCCTCTACTGTCTCTGGAGAGGGTCTAGTGACTAGGTCCCTAGCTCACTGTGTCCTCAGTCTTTTTCCACTTGTGCTTCATTGTGGGCAAGTCCAGGGGTGACTGGAAGGTCTGTTATGGCACTGCTGTGGTCCAAGGACTATGGTGAACTGTCCCCTCTACACATGCTATGGTTTGAACATTATGTATACGTTAATCCTGCAGCGAGCTGGTGCTTGGCAGGGACTGAAAAGAGCGTATTCAGTCTACAGCTTTTAAATTGCACCAGAGCTTAGAGTTCATCTGCAAACTTACCGGAATGCTTGTACACAGAAAAAAAATCATCTGACTTCATGCTCACCAGATGTACCTCAGTGGCAGGGCTGATTTTGCAAAAGTAGTTGTAAGGTCCAATTTAAAGATCAGTTTGTTTGGATTGGAAATTGTTTAAGAATAACTTGGCTTTCAAGTCAGTGAGTATTCTGTTTGAGTAGAGATTTTCTAGATATGACTTGCATGAAAACAGGCTCAGCTGACCTTCTCTTTCAAAAATTTGTTTTCTGTAGGCTCCTTTTACTAAAGGTCTGGAGTAAACTCAACACCTCAGATAATAATAATGAAGGTATTAAAGTTACTGTAATGTACATTTTGCATAGAAATAGCCTAAAAAGGGAACATGGATTTACAAATTGCCTCAAGATCACTTCAAGCATGGTTCAGTAGCTTCTGCTGCCACACTGGTCTGTAACACCATGACATCTTCTCAATAATGTAGGTACAACCTGCTCTAGCCAGTGGTCAGGACACCCCAGAAGAAATGGAACTGGAGCAGCTGGAGGCTCTCTGAAGACCACACAAGTCAAGGAGGTGGCATCCATTTACTTTAGCATTAGGTATCAGAAAGCTGCAAGTCTGGTTTAAGCCAGTGGTCTAGCCTGCTCTATAACCAGTGCAAAGATGGAGTCCCTCTGGAGTTGAGCCAGCTTAGTTATTTAGGCTGGGGAGGGATGGACCTTGTCACACGTGCCTGGGCCACATATTTGGATGAGGTGCCTAACCTTTAGATGTCTGACAGAAGTCTTCCCAACAAGATAAAAGAGAACTGATTCTGGGCCAGACACTCGGAGGTTTTACCTGCAAGTAAAAAATGTGAGTGAGTGTAATCACTGACACAAGTGGCCACCAGGATGGCAACAGGGTGCCAAGACAACTTCCAGCTGGGGAAAGCATGGTTTTCTCCTTTGAGCAGACTGTAACTTCTGTACATTACCTGAAGGGTTAAAAGCTTAAATCTTGGCAGAGACAAGGATAGTGGGTTTTTCATGAGGTTTAGGGGCGTGGAAAGGGCAGATTACCCCGTTGTCACCTTTTGCCTACTCCTTTTACCAACTGCTGACATGAAGTGGAATTTTTCTGAAGATGAGGATTAATGTAATGGCTGCTTTTATTCCTCAGTATTTTTTTGGATGAAATTTGATCACTCTTCTCCACATTCCTATTCCTCACCTGCTCTGGGAAGCAAACACAATTATTTGAAAACAAAAGCAGTCCAGGCCAAAAATATCAGACTATATCTCACTTGAACTCTCACCAATATTTCTCTTTTTAAATGCAGTTGATTCATTTACAGTCTGATCACTGTGAAAACCAACTAGCTCGGAATTTCTTTAATACGGGATTTCTAAATACTTTAATTGCTGTATTTATTTCTAGATACGCACTGGCCAAGACAATAAGAATAATATGTAAGATGTCTCTTGTTCTGGACATACAAGGATAGCAAAATTAAAATGTTACAGTACCGCAGTGTCTTGGGGGATTAATATCATGATGTTATTGAGGGCATTGACAGGAATCCTAATCAAGAATGGATAGGCTGACCTAAGGCCTGGATCTCATTTGTCCAGTTCTGGTCAGAGTAAGGTGGTGTCAGTGTCCTCCAACACCTGCACCCAGGTGTCCTTTGGCAGAGTGGCTTGTACAGCTTGGGAAACATTGAGAACTGTTCCTAAAAGATTGTATATTCCTAAAAGATAGTGTATTACAGAAGTCTTTCACAGTTCCTGCACAGGCTCTCATCTAATCTTTTATTTTTATTTCTGTTTGCAGAAGCTCTTTGGCTGTTCTTTTGCTTAAAGATGATTTTGGAAGGTATCAATTTCCTCGAAAATGCCATTAAGGCCTGGAGCTGTAATGTAAACACCAAATAAAGATGAAGGAATGGGTTTTCCTTAATATTTTGGTCAGAGGACCTTCACTCAAGTGGCTAGAATCAGTGGCTTTAACATTTAAGAATAATTGTATTTTGGAAGTATGTTGCTGAGCAAGATCTGAAATGAAGAATCCATATTTTCACAAGCTAGAGAGTTTTACAGTTTTGAGGACTGTAATGTCTTGCTTGCAGTTGTTTCCTTTCCCATCCATTTTATTCAGAAATTCAAAGAAAAAAAAAATCTGTGTGAAGAGCAGATGCAACTCACTTCATTAAATGCTGAAAAGCCTCATAATATCTAAATTAAAACACATGTCTAATTCATTCCCTTTAACTGCATAAATACCCACACATTTTTTAATCACATTAAACATGTATTTTTCTAATGGTTACAATAAAAAATGCAAGAAAAATACTTAGGAACATATGATAATTCAGTGTTATCTGATTTAGCAAGTCAATTAACCAGATCAAGGCCAGATCTTATGCTTCTTTTGCTTGACTCCTGCTGAGTTGAATATGACTTTTGCTATTCAGAGATCAAGTAACCACACTGTTAATTGTACTAGAGGTACACAAAGGGCATTAGAGGGAAACAATCTGACAGGAAAATCAGAGGAGCCATAGGATGGGAACAACTGCCAGCCTTTATACAGGATAACAGCCTGCTATGCAAATGAGAGAGACAGCTAGGAGGAAGTTTCAGTTCTGTCCAAACATTTTATTTTTATTGTGCTGTAATAATGAGCCAGCACAAGGATGACTGTGGTTGAAAACTGAGTTAGAGTGAGGCACTAAGTCAGGCCAAGAATGCACCAAAGTACATCCCTGGAGCCAGTTCACAGCAGCAGCTGCTTGGTGTGCGCTGGAGAACTCCCAGCTTTATCTGCAATTGCAGTTAGGGATCGAAGGATCCTTTTTACCTCACATTTGTATCACTCTGCTTTTACAGCCTGGCAGCAGCATCAGAAACACCTGAACCCTCCATTACATGAGAGCACAAAAAGCAAAACACATTTGGGGTCGAATGGCAGAAGGAATAAAGCCAGGGCTCACATTCAGTGAGGGACTCAGTTTTCTTCCTTCTTTATTGTAGAAAGTCTGCTGTTCTGCAATAAATATGAAGGGAGAGAACCTGGGGTAAGGCAGGAAGAAGAAAAATTAAAAAAAAAGTAAATTCAGTGGGGTTGAGAAAACTGCACATGTAAGAAGGGGTTCTGGAGCTGAAATGTTCCCCTGGGTGCTGATTGCACGCCTACCGTGGAATTGCTTTGATAGCCACATTTACAGCAGGAGAGGAATATCTGAAAGGAGGTGATGGAGGCAGAAGAGGAGGAACTCGTGGTCTTTTGACACTGGGGAGGAGATGCAGCTTCATGGGAGCAGAGATATACAAATATAGTTATTGGCAAAAACCACAGTTTTTATTAAAAGGATCTCTTGTAGCACTCAGACCCATGACTACTCAACTGGGTGATTTTTCCCAGTATAAATATTAATTTTCACCCCTTTTCCTTGTAGCACCTTAGGCGAGCTGGTGTAACCTGTGAAAAAGTTTTTTTTAAAATCTCAGTGTATTGGGTCCTGGCCAGCCTGCTCTCCCACAAGGGAGCTGCTTCACTGGTGTCAGCTGGTGGGTGTGCTGTGGAGCAGAATCCGACCTTTTGACCCCCACGTATTCCAGAAATAATTTGGGAAATGTGGAAGTTTTTCTTAGCCTTCAGCTCTGCGGTGGTTTGTAATCAAAGCCAATACATAGCAGTAACAAAAGGAAGCTGTCACATTGATAACTCTGCAGTGAATGCAAGTGTAAATGCTCTCTATCCACAAACAGCTACTTTTTGGTGCCATTCATCTTCTGAATGCATGCTCGGATTTTACTTTGGCTCTTTTGTAGATGTTTGTTTTTGCAATTTGGACAGGTGAAACCAGCAAGTATGCAATTTGTGTAAACTAAGTGGTCTGTTAAGTGAAAAAAGCTTTAAAGTATACTGGCTCCAGCTCTGATTTCCACTCCAGCAATTCCAGCACAAGGACAGGACATGTGGATGAGTTCTTTATTTTGAAAGCAAGTTCCTTTAGAAGAACAGAGTGATTTTTGAAAGGTGTGGATACATATGAATTATGAGATTTCTAAAAAAGCCCCAAGAATAAAAAAACATCTCAATGACCCAAAACCTCAGAGGCAAAAAAATCCCCCAAACAAGTAACCTGTGAGTGAACTTAAAGGCTGTTATACTACTTTTTTTAAAAGTAAGCTGACAATCTGTGTTTCAAAATGAAGACTGTTCCATGGAAGTGATCTATGGCTGAACTATTTTGCTATGTCTTAGTATTAAAAAACAACCCATCTGAAATTTTTCCCACTAGATATTCTGATGAAAACCAGACTAATGTCATAGGTCCAAAGGAATTAATGGAGATATATCAATTTGTACCTACTCCAGGTTTAACTCTTGATTTGTATTCAAGAGCTTCAGCTCTTAGGAACACAACTAAACACTGATTTTCTCTATAGTGTTACTTAGCAATGGATGCTGTAAAATACCTCTAAGCTGAGAACAAGAACAAAGAACAGGGGAGAACTGAACACAAGAATAAAGGTCTAAATGAACTTGGCATTTATCATTGGGCAACCTCTTGTAACTGAGAGCTGAACTTTGCTTGCTCAGGCATCTCTACAGTTCACGCTGTTGTGGGAAATGAGTTGTGTGGCACCATCAGTGACAGCAGCAATGGCTGTGCTGGGCAGGTCACCACTCAGGAGGAGATGTTTTGTCCTGTGGGTAGCTCATGTTGGTTCTGATGTCTTCTGGATCAAAGGCAGTGATCTCATCTCTAATGCAACAGATAGTGGAGTGGCCTGCATATTTTTGCCCAAGAAAAACAAAAAATTATTTTAAAAGTATGGGTCAAATAAGCTAATATCATCCCACCGGATTTCTAATAAATTCTAGCAATTTTAGAGACAAAAATAACATTAATTGAAGCACTACCAGCAAAAGTAAATCCAGTTCTTCCCAGAAGAGGAAAGACCTACATAGTCTTGGTGATGATATGGACAAAATGGGAAATGGGTAAAATGACAACTGCACAAAAAGAGTAAATTCATCCTGCCACCACCCATCTAATGTGCTGCTTCATACATCCACCCTTACAAGAATATATCTTTAAACCATTTATTTCTCTACCAGTGGGCCATTAAAGTGCCCTGGAAAGAGGTAAGACATCTATTTTGTAATAACTTTTACTTTACCAGCAGGTGAGGCAAATTTTGAAGAGATGAAGCACCAAATTTGATTTAGTTATCTTGACATTATGAACAAGATCTCTATTCAGAGTTTCATACGCTCCTATGTTTTAAAGGTTACTGTGAGACCTCTGTGGAAATAACCTTGGACTGGAAGCTGGATGGGCAGAAGGAAAATAAAGTCCCACTTCACAACAACATTTTCAAAGACCAAAGCAGCACTTTATCTCATGCATCTCTGACCATGTCATGACCATGGACTGGCCTAATAGGAAAAATGCTTCAAATGTTAGTAACTGAAATATGTTAAAAAAATGCAGAAGTAGCCTAATTTCTGTATTGTGCATAAAATACCATGATTAGTTTCAAGAAGATGACCTTGGATCTGGTGTTAATCCAGCAGGAACTTATTTTTGTCTCAAGTATGAAAAGGAAGAAATGATAAAATAGCTGTTCAAGTTAGCTTAATGCTGCCACACTTCCATTTACTAGCAGTTCAATGGTATTATGCTCATCTTTGTACATTCTTAATGTTGGCTGTTGATTTCTTTTGCTTCCTATTTTGTTGAGCTCTTTAAGGTCATCCAGAATCATTCACATGAATCTAAAATATGGCATGATATTTATTTACTGTCAGTAATTTCTTTGCCAAAATAGAAAATGGCTGTAGACTAAAAATAGATCCTTGCATTATTCCCTATGGTCTATTCAAACTCAAGAAGCTGGAGCCATTAATAGAGACAAATTAAAATGCATGTGGTTGATAAAATTTAACACATATAACAGAAGTTGAGAGATGCTCAGAGCCTGTAGTTTTTAATGAGAAAACAAACCAATAAATCATATCAAATGATTCATATAAACATGTAATAAGAGCATCTATTTACTTGTCCAAACCTTGAGAAAAGTAATTTGTTAGTTTGAGCAGTGCAGTCGTTGCTGAGTGCTTTTCTCTGCCTTCAGATTTTGATGTACGAACCAGATTCACTGGAAATTAATTGGATGTTGTAAACTTTTCTTTTGGATTTTGATTTCCTTTGGTCTCCCAGACTGCTTGCAAGGATATTATGATCATTAAATATATGTCTATTTCTTTAGATATTTAAGAGAAATTCAGTTCACCTGGTGCTCCTGGTTGTTGGAAAGGAACTCCTTGCCCTCCAGCCATCAGTTCTCATGTAGTGACTGCCTGCTTTGCCACAGCCAAAGCCTGGTGCAAACCCCACTGCTGAGCACAGGTGTTGCCTGTAACATGCAGATGTAGTAAACATGTCCTCTCTTTCCCATCTGACTTCAGTCCTGATGTACCACTGGAGCTTTGACAGGAATAATGAACTCCTGCTCCACCATAACAACAGACAAGGGAGAAAAACAAAGGTACAGAGCTGCTTTATTTAGGCACATATTTTAGCCAGAACTTTGTGTGCGGTGAAAGAACTGAGGGAAAAATCTCTTTGCTTCATCTGTTAGTGGCAGAGAGAACCACAGCTATAGAGAGAACTTCCTATAAATTCACCACTTCAAAATTACTTAGGGATACTTTGGGAATCACTATAAACAGATATAGAGAAGAAATTGAACAGATTTTAGAAATGAAATAATATTTGTTTAGAAAAGGACACCTGCACTGTAGAAAAGAATGCTGAATATTTCTTAGAGGGTCTTAGGGGCTGTCTTCTCTTTCTCTTCCTTAGGAACCTCTGCTGCTAAAAATTGCCTTTCATTGGTATCAAGTGTTAAGCAACATGTAACACCTCTTTGGTTTTGGCCTCTTGAAGTTACTGCAACCGACTTGATGAATTCCCACAAAGCACTTGCTTCTGCCTGACCATACTGTGTTTTCCACAAGCAGCGGCACACCTGTTGTGGAAGTGGCTGTAGGATGCTATCCATGAAAAGGAATCCCACAACCTGTATGGGACTGAGAGGAAGGGATGGTTTAAGGATGTTGTCACGGTTCATACTGGTGGATGAGGCACAGGACACCAGACTACTAGCAAAGGTGAGCTGAGCATTTGATTTTGTTATTGGGCACACTGTAGATGTGATCTTCAAAGCTGTGGTCTCCTTTACAGTGAAGATGGAGATGCCTTTTCATTACAGACAGAGAAGGCATATATTAATTTCAGAAACTGCAAGTCAGGGATGTTTGCTAGCTGGAATTGTCTCTTAAATCTCTTTGGTGATTGTGGTATTGATGATATTTCATGAAAGATGACTTATATATGTCTTTAAAGTGTCAATTTTATCATGTCCATTAAAATAGAGAGACTTGTATTGCTTGAGGATATGAACAGCAGCTTACCCCCACAGAAGAAATTACTGGGATCCTCTGAATTGTCCTGTTCTGAGGAATACATGAAGGACTGTGTGACAGGAGGAAGTGCATCTGGCTCTGTTGAACTACTCCTACATCTTTTTTTTTTTAAACTTGCCTCTTTTTGTTGGATTTTATTCTTGACAATATCCCTGAAGTATTTATGACCAAAATTCTTTGCACATGATTACTAACTCTTGAAAAGAGTATTTTTCTCAAGAGATCATTAGATGGCTGGCATGGTTGACCACAAAGGAAAGGCAGAAATTTCATTCAGAAATCAAAGAAGAAAGACATGAAAGAGAAAGCTAAAAGGAAAGGGAAAAGGGAGTTTGAATATGCCTTATATAGGCCTATTGAGTTCACATTTTATTTGTACTGGGCAACATGAGGAACACTACTGAACACTGCAGTGAAGCTCCAGGGAGCTTTTTAATTCTTTCCTTGCATCCCAGAATTGATTGTTTTCTGAAAACAGGTACCTCAGGACTCTCTGAGTAGCTTCTAGCTTTTTACCATGTCTTCCTTTGTTTTCACACGGGTGACTCTCTTATTCCCAGACCCAGAAAAGCCAGATGACTCTTGTTCCCTAATGCATGAACCAACAACTAAACTGCTCCAAATTTTAGCCTGCATGAATAGCAGGAGCTGATTCTGTCTCCACGTACTGCTGATTCTGATTCCATGTACTGCTGTGTTCTCATTTACCTGTGTATGAACTGATTTTGCTGGATGAACATGATTTTAAGAAATCCTAAAATTTACAGACTGAAGGAACAAGAGGCTCTGTCCTGGAGTCCCTTTTCTTAGTCTGTGGTTTCACTGCTCAACCTCCCAACTTCTGAACTAACTAATTTCTTCCACAAATGTGTATCAGGCAAGACCTATTGATTGGCCCCAATGCTTTTCTATTTAAAATGAAATATTGACTTTTCACAGTAAAATGATACTTTCTTCCCCCCCTTTCATGCTTAAACCAAAAAGGCATGGATATATTGCATCAAGCTTTTGGAGGCTGGGGTTAGAGAAGGGCAGTCCCTCTTGAGATCTTGTTGTATCATGTTATTTTGAATGAAAGCACAATGAGAATTTGGCCACTGCAGTAAGTCTCCCTGAGCTGGAATGAGAAGAGGCTCCATAATTGCACTTCTGAGTCACTGATGCAGAGGGAGGCTAGAAAGGATGGACTTGATGGCCTGCATGGACTTGTTCTCTTTCTTTACCTGCACTTTGACACCTGCACAAGGTTAAAGAGAAAATCTGTTAAGTGACTCTATCACAACTTGAGATAACCATGCAGTAGCAGTTGCCCTGAAAGGCATTTGTCAGACACTCTCTGAATGTGACTAGGAAAGGCCAGTGCTGTCTCCTTTACATACTGGTGGGGTGTTGAAGAACACTGGGCACTGCTTGCAGGAGATGCAGAGTCAGGTTCTAATCTCATTTGAATCCAAGTAACTCCATTGAGTTTGTGCCGTTTATATTTGATTTACATCACCTGAAGACCTAAGAAGAGGTGTGTGAGGTTGCTTATTTCTATAATATAAATTCAACAAATTCAAACTCATCAGGAACAATCAATGTCTATTGTTAGCTATTCAATTTGCATTGTCAGAAATTTTTGCCTTTTTACTGGAACAGAAACCCCCAAAACCTTTGTATTAGCTGGAAACTGTAACATTAAACCCTGGATCAAATACCCAAGACTTATGTTAGCTCTGCACAAATCTTTATAGTGGTCCCTGGTGAGTTTAACTAAAGTTAGCAAATGCTGAAGTCTATCTAGTGACTCTCTGGGCATTGTACATGACTTCTGCCTGGCAGATGGACTCTATGGAATTGAAGCAGAAGGAGAGTTTAAAAAAGGCAGCTGGGCATTAACTGGGAGGCAGTATGACATGGACTCAGCTGGTCAACAGCAGAGAAGTTTCTAGCCTAAACTTACTGTTTACTTATTTTTTTATCTTTTCCAGATTAAAGCCAGAGTAGAAAATGAGTAAGCCCCCTTAATGATAGGATATATGCAGAACAAATAATGTCTCCCAAACAGTCTTCATGTGCTTCTATTTATAGGGAGCTGAGGACCTAGAAAACCATGGAGTAAATCTGTTTTTCTGAGGGCTCTTGCTGTACTCTACACTACAACCTAATTTGTGCAATAAAAACCAAACATAAGGTGGTACTGTCCTGGCAGAGCAGACTTGCTGTGTCTGCATGTCCTATCTTTTCTGTTGCAGATCTAATGGTCATTTTACTTTCTGATATAAGTTAAGATCACCACTGTTGAGGCTTTCAAGTTATTAACAAGTAGCAAAACACATAAGGAAATTAATTTATGCTTAGTTTATGCATATAACTAAGTTATATGCAAGGAAAATTTTACAAGTAACGCATAAAATATGATGAGAGTAATTTATAAAATTAATAACTGGATTTTGTTGTTTTATGAAGTGGTGATTTGAACTTGTAGGCTAAATTTTGTCCTTAGTTCTCACAGAATTATTTTTTTTCCAATTTAGGCTGGTGTAACTGAGCAGAATTTGCTCAGTATGTTTAAAATAGAGACAGAAATTACTCATAACCAAGGCACTTCTTCACTACTATTCACACTTGTTCCCTTAGCACTGTTGTTGCTGTTGTTTTTTTTCTATGGCAGCAAACAAACAAATTAACATAAATATTATTTGGTAGGTTGTTCTATTTAAAAGTGTTGAGACCATGGAGAGAAAACACATTAATGATGAGAGCTACATGAAGATCCACCTCCTGCAGACTTTGTGTCTCTGTGATTTGAGCAACCACTCTAAATTATTCTCAAGGTTTCCAGACCAATTTTGTTCAACCTTTAGTTAAAGATCACTTCGAGAAGGCAACCAGTTTTATTAATCACTTGGGTGGTCACATAAGCCAGTGTGCTCTCTACACATATGTCTTGTAATAACTCTACAGTGACCATAAAACTGCTGCATATTTTATTATATGGTGACATATAGGCAGGAGAGAAGACGTTATAGCTGTAGGTGAAGAATATTTCTAGTAGCCTGGAGCAGTGAATGAAACTGATACTCGGGATTTAGAAAGAAAACCCCATCACTAGAGACAAAATTACAGTGTGGTGCTGCTTTTTCTTCCCACCAGTGTTTCTGCAGGGAGATCTGCAGTGCAGCCTGCAATTCCAGTCCACAAGGGCACCTATTTTTAGCCGCCAGTGCTTGTTGGTTGCAGCACTTCACATCACACAAGCATGAGGGTCCTGGGGGACTGTGGTGAGGCCCCCCATGATCAGAAAGCTGCATTAAGAGGCTGCCACTCTTGCAGGAAAAAAAATTCTTGTTTGTGAATTTCTGGAGCAAAGATGATCCTCCAGATGCCCCTTTGCCTTTCTGCTGCCCCCAGCGAGGATGGGGACATGGGGGGCATGAAGGGTGGGCACAGGGGTATTGGGCTGTTGTGTTTGTCTGTACCTCACTGCAGCCATGCCTGTCCTGGTGCTGGTACTGCTGCCTAGGGAGCAAATTGTTGGGTGCATTCAGTGCAGCTGGCCCTCGCCTGATGTCAACGAGCGTGTACTGGCTATAGATGGGTGAAGTAAAAACAGCCCCTGCTTTCCTGTTTACGCACTCAGGCTTCCTCTGAGAAGTTCTTGAATAAAAACAGCTGGGCTTGACAAAATAGCCTTTCTATTTATTGCGTTGGGAGCAGGCATAGTGATGGTGGAAAGGGGCTGGGTTGACCTAAATCGCCTGCTGGCGGCTGTGGGTGGGGTGACACCGGGTGGCTCCGCAGAAGGGGGCTGCTCGTGGCCTGGTTGGTGTGCTAGGCCCTGGGTCCAGGGGCAGCCCATGCTTACCACACTCCACCACACTTAGAATCCCTTTTGTGAGAGACCAGGAAAGAGAAAAAGTTCATTTTAGTGGCCTTGTGGCATCCCAGGCTCCTTCCTTCTACCCTGATGAATTCTTTATTCTAGTCCTTCCCAGTTAGGTTGTTAAAACTGGATTTTGGGTGTTTTCCAAGACTAGTAAAGAAGATGTATTTTCAAATATGACTAGAGAAGCATTTCTATAGATAGGAAGATGTTAGATCCTGTGTCTTAGTAGTCTTTGGGGCAGTGGCTGTGACAACTGTCGTTCCTTAGTTCACTGTGAGAAACAGAACCTAAATTATTCTTAGAGACATGGACACAGGATTACTGCAGTTGAAAGGGACCTTGGAGGTCATCCAGGCAAAACTTCTGCTCAAGTCAGGGCTAACAAGGATATGAGGAAATGGAATGAAGCTGTGTCAAGGGAAGTTCACGGTTTGAATATTAGGAAAAGGTTCTTCACACAGAAGGTGGTCAGGCACTGGAACAGGCTCCCTGGGGAAGCAGTCACAGTACCAAGACTATCACAGTACAAAGAGTGCCTGGACAGTTCTCTTATCCAGAAGGTTTACTTTTAGGTATATACTTTTAGGTAGTTCTGAGAGAAAAAGGGGTCTGGACTGATCCTTATGGGTCCCTTCCCCCTTGAGGTATTCTGTGATTCAATGATTCTAACTTACAGCCTGGTCTGACTGCTAGATGTGTTTTAAATACCTCAAAGGATGGAGATGCCCCCAGCATCTCTGAGCCCCTGTCCCAGTTCTGCACTACCCTCTCCAGACCTGGTCAGATTTTACTTTGTTACAGCCTTTGCTGCTGTTTCTTGTCCCTTCCCGTGTTTCCTTTTTAAGTCTCCTCTACAACCTCCCACTATGTAGTTCAAGACCACAATTACACCCCTCCCTAGTCTTCTCCACATTGAAAGACTCATCTTATCAAATATCAGTTGCTCCAGCCCCCACACCTCTGCTGGAGATATTCCTAGCTGGACTAAATCTCTCTCATAAATGGGGTCAGTTAAATTACTCAGTTAATTTGGCTCAGTACTCCAGACAGAGACACCAAAGTACCCAACAGAGTCAGCAACTTCTTCCTTTTGTCTTCTTGTGACCACCTTGCTAATGCAGCCAATGCATGGTTAGTATTTGAAAGATGCACTGATTGTTCATATTTAACTTGTTGTCCAAGACCAGCCCACACTTCCTTGCAGAGCTGCAGTCCTCAGTCTCTTCTCCTGCATCAGGTCAGTGTCAGCTCTGGCACATATCTCTGAGGAACATTGCTCTTCAACGTCATTCCTTCAAAGTGTTGACTGTTGCTCTCTCAGCCTGCCAGCCTGGAAAGTCTTTCACCCATCTTGGAGCCTGCCCAGGATCCGTGTCTGCCCAGGGGGTGGTGCCATGAAGGATATGTCAACAGCCCCGCTGATGTTGAGGCAAATGACATGAACTGCTTTGTTTCTCCACAAAACCAGTCCTCCTATTGTAGAGGGTGGCTGAGTCGGCCAGGCAGTTTGTCATTGGTAAATTTATGCTGGTTTTTCCCAGTCAGCTTCCCCTCCTTCCTAAAAATGACTCCTGTGAGAATTTTTCTGCAATCTTTTCCAGAACCAAGGTAATTCTGACTATTCTGTATTACTCCATCTCCTTGATTTTTGAGGTTATTTTTGACTGCCTGTAATATTCTTCATTTTTGGGAATTATTGATTTTAGTAGTCTGGACTAAGATGTAAATATGAGGCCTAGAACTTGTGGAATCAATCAACTATTCCTTAGAGTTATCCACATCCCCTAAAAAACCAGTGTTTCTAATTTTTAGGTGTTTGGCAAGATACAACTACACATAGAAGACAGATAGATTTCCATTTCTTTATTTACCAGAGACAGGATAGCATCATAGCAGTGGAAAAATTTGAAAATAATAATATAGGTCAAAATTATGAAGAATATATGAAAATCAGAATACAGTTGTAATTCTGTATATCCCAAGTGAGGTGTCTATTAAAACAGTTAAATGTGTTTTCAAGTGTAAGAGTTTGTGCATTGCAGCTCATTTGAAATTAAAGATTTTGAAGTCATTTTGATGGTCTTTAAACTAAAAATGTTTGTCTAATTTTATAAATCAGAGTCTCTCACCAGTTAGACAGCCCAGAACCCCAAACTCTACCATTTGAACAGGAACAATACTTTTGAAAGAACCTAGTAATAGGTCAATGTTAGTATGTATAAGCCAAGCAGCAAAGGGCAAAAAAATACTCATTCATTCACCAGAAGTTAGGTGATCTGTTCAAGGAAACAAGTATTTTGGTATATCTGGATTGAGAAAAACAGGGTAAAAAATGTTCTCCTGCCTCTTCTGTCTTAGGTTAAATTGTGAAAATTTTTTTTCAGTGCTGCCAGTTTTGACAGCTTAATTTCAAATGTGTATGAGGTGGCACTGGACGTGGTGTCCCTACATGATCGGACAGCCATTCAATGAGCCAAAACTAATTGCGCAGTTCAATCAAATCAATTAAGAAGTGAGAAACGTTTCTATACTTAAAAAATTATCCTTTTAAATTTAATCTCATTGCTGGATTTCATTGTTCATTTGCTGCTGTTCCAGGCATAAGCCATTTGGCTTACACACATGTCTGGCCCACATTCCTGCAAGAGATCTGCACTTACTACGATGAGAGAGTCCATCAAAGAAAAAGAGAGAGATGTGAAGAGAAGATTCTTGGAAATTTGATGACTGGAAAAATGATAGTTCTTGCCAAGGATTTTTCTGAGGACTGGAAAAAACAACAGGACTGGGGACCAGCTATCTGTGGGGTAAGGGAACTTTTAGCGTTGACGTCTTCCATTCCTCAGAAAGACACAAATTCCAGCCCATTAATCTCCGGTGGGGTCAGCAAGGTCTCCTGCTGTTCATAGTGCATCGGCAGTCAAAAATATTCTCAAAACATTTCAATAGGATTTGAGAGCTCTATCCAAAACATTTTTTAAACTGTCATCTGACAAATAGTATTTTTAGCACAGCCTGATATTTATTAAAAGCTTAAGAAGCTGAACAAGGTATCATGAGTTAAGAGTTTACAAAAAGCTGAAAATCTTTTTATTAGTAACAACACTGACATTGCTACTAAATCTTACAGGGTATTTATTATTGAAAATGATAATAACTTTATAAATCTAGACAGTGTGTGACAACAGATACTGATTTAAAGAGAAAATTACTTTGAGCTATGGTAAGAAGAGGTTTCTCAAGACCTTGGCCTCCTTGTTTCATGTGTAAAATTCCACCTCTCTGCTGGTAAAGAACAGCCCTTGTCTAACTGTCAAAAAAAGAAAAAAAAAGAGACAGAGGCCTTGCTCAGATGATGGAGACCTACAATGGCATAGATGGATGATTTCTCTTCTATGCCTGAGAGGAGGAACTAAAAGGAACTGCTGGACTCATGTTCAAATGATATGAATTAGGCTCTCTGAAATCGTCTGTAACATGGACTACTGTTGACACTTAGATTGTCAAACTTTCAGAACAGTTTTTAAATTTCTCCCAGTAGTTGCAAGGTTTGGATACTTTCAGTGAGGTTTTCATGCACTCACAGCATTCCTGGTATTTTAGGAGTGGCAGTAGCTTCTGATGAAAGTGTGTCCATTGGCATAACTGGGCCTTGTGAGCCTCAAGCAGCACAGTGTCGTTACCAAGGTGCTCTCTGTCATTAATACCACAGTGCAGGTGACAATTAGTTTTATCCATAGGTTCTGTTAGTTTAGCAAATGTTTATTCACACTGAACCATGTTTTACTGGCAGAGAGCTCCAAATTCAGATGAATCTCAATTTTCTATTATTTTTAGCAAGTTTTGAGTAATTGTTTTCTGAGAACCACAATTATTCCTTTAAAAAATAATATATGTAGGGCTCCAAGAGAACACAAGGTATCCTAAGACAGGAGGACAGAAGGTGCCTGCTAATCTTTTCCTGTAATTTTCTTGATCCTACAGTGCCTTGCACTGCTGAGGAAATGAGACAGTGAGCCAAAACCATCTCCCCAGGGAGTTGCCAAAAAGATGCTTTGTCCCTGAACTGTGAAAATGATTTTTTATCTCTCGCTCCTGTTTAAAAAAATTGTCTTCACAGGCTTGTTGATCCTTCTCTATTTGGTGCAATGATCACAACATGAACAAATCAACATGAACAGTAAGGGGCAGACAATGGTGTGTGATTACTCTTTGCATCATTGCAGAAATGGCATTAGCCTGTCAATTAGCTTGTCTTGCAGGGTTTGGGTGGACTCTGCAGTGCAGAAGGCAGTGATGGCCATCTGAAGACTAATTTGTTTGACACAGAATCACAGATTCACACATGTACAGAATGGTTGACGTTGGGTGGGATCTCTGGAGGTCACCTAGTCTGATTTCCTCTGCTCAGAACAGGGGTCACAGGAGGCTGTCCAGGACTGTGTCCACTTGATTGGGTTTAAAATATTTCCAAGGATGGAGTGTCTATAGCCTTTCTGAGAAACAAGGATGCTGGATGCTGCTGAGAAGAGCCTGGCTCCATCTTCTTCACCTCCCCTCCCATTGATGAGCTCCACCAAGCTTTTTCTTTTCTAAGCTAAATAGTCCCAGCTCTACCATCCTCTCCTTGGATAACAGATGCTCCTGTGCCTTAATCATCTCTGTGGTCCTTCCCTGGAGTCATTCCAATATCTAAGGGACTCTTTTGTGCTGGGAACCCAGGCTTGAATACAACATTCCTGCTGAGTCTCACCCATGCTGAGAGAAGGGGAAGGGTGACCTCCCTCAGATTGCTGACAACATTTTCCTAATGCAAAGCAAGATGCTGGCTTCAAGGACACACTGCTGGCTCATGTTCAGCTTGGTGCCCCCAGGGTGCCTAGATCTTTTTCTACAAAGCTGCTTTCCAGATGGTCAGACCCCACTTGTACTAGGGCCAGGACTTGGGATTTCTCTTTTTTGAACTTCATGAGACTCCTGTTGGTGCATTTTTCCACCCTGCAAGACCCTTCTAAATAGCATCATGTCAAGCTCATCTGGTGCATCAGCCACTCCTCTCAGTTTAGTATTGTCTGAAAACATGAAGTCCATTGTGTCCCATGGTCCAGGTCATAAATGATACTAAACCCTATGGGCATCAGTAGCAACCCCTGAGGTGCCCCATTAGTGACTGGCCTCCATCTGAACTTCATGCCACCGATCACAAATGTTTGAGCACGGCAGTTCAGCCAGTTTTCCACCCATCTCACTATCCACTCATCTAGCCAGTATTCCACTTTGTCAATGAAGATGTTATATAAGACATTGTTGAAACACTTGGTAAAATCAAGATTAAAAATCTTCACTGCTTTCCCCTGATCCACTAAGCCAGACATTTCATCATACAAGGTTGGTCAGACATGTTTTCTCCCTTGTAAATCCATGCTGACTACTTCTAATCACCATTTTGTCCTTCATGTTTGTAAATGGCTTCCAGAAGGATTTGATCCCTCACCTTCCCAGGGACCAAGGTGAGGCTGGATGGGCTATGGAATCAGACCTCCTTGCCCTTCTTGAAGATAGGAGTGATGTGAGCTCTCTTCAGTTGTCAAGATCTTTTGCTGCTTGTCATGATGTTTCAAGGACAACATCATGGATGTTTTGAGATTGACCTTCTAGTGAGATTGGCCAGGTGTAACTGCACGTGTGTGTTTTTCCTATCAAGTCTCATGTTCTTGTTTATATTTGCTAGTCTGATTCTTCTCTACTGTGGATAAGTCTTCCTTGCTCAAGATTGTCCTTCTGGTCTCATGGCCTGGAATTGCTGAAGGCTGCTCTAATTGGTAAAGACCAAGGTGGAGAAATCATCGAGAACATCCAGGTCCTTTGCCGCCAGGTCTCCTGCCCCCTGCAGCAGCAGGACCACATTTTTCCTAGTTTTTCTTTAGCTGCTCATACACCTGTATAAGCCCTTTCAGTCACCATTTATGTCTCTCCTGAAGTTCAACATCTCATTTTCTTTGGCTCCCAAAACCCTGTTCCTGCACATGCAGACAGTGTCTCTGTAATCTTGAGTCACCTGCCACTGCTTCCATCTCGTGTATGCTTATGCACAGTGACAATTCACGTCTCCACCCCTCCCTTCTCCTTCCCTGCTGCTTGGCAGGCAGACAGCTAGGCCACTGCCAGAATTGCTCAAAGATGTAAATGGTTTGGCTGTCGTATGAGGCACTTATCTTTAGGTGACTACGCCACACTGCAGCAGCAGAAGTTGCAGCCAGCAATTGAGTTTCGAGATCTTGACTAAAATGCCTGCAGTTCCCATCAGTGACTAAGCACTGGATTTTGTTTTCATTAGCTCAAAGTCAGAATCTCAATTACTGTGTAAAGTGCTGTGCTCTTTTCCCCTGCTGATAGCTTGATATCCAGATTTAAGCTCCAAACACATTTTCAGAACTTGGCAGGTGTAATGAAGCAGTGGAGACAGCTTTAACTGTGGCAAAGATATCGAACAAAACTGTCATGTGGAGGACAGAAAGCACATGAATATTTCAAAGGCAATACTAATGCTCTTGCTGGTCACTGTCTTTTGATACCTCTTTGTTAAACTTTGAATAGCTGTGATTTTGCTGGAAGTGAAGTCTTGTCTTAATAAAGCAAGAGGAACATATGCTATATTGGCATTGTTCATGTGTTGGGGAGTCTCAGCTTTTCCTTCCATTGGTTTCTTTCAGAAGTTAATTGTCAGAACAGCAGTTGTGACATAATCCCCCTGTTACTGTTCCTCTTGACTCTGTTTTCCTTACTAGCAAGGCCATTTCTATGAGTTTTTCCATAATGCCATGCAACACCTAACCCATTTGACTCCAAAGAAGCAAACATAACATTAGACTGGTTAATACCTTCTATCACATTACTCTGTGAAAAATTGCCATTTAAATGCAGGCTAAGATGCCTCAGACACAAAATGGGTCAACCAAATATGGACAAGTCGGTGTTGAGAAAAGAAACAGAATCACGGAACACAGAATCAGAGAATAATTTGGGTTGGAAGGGACGTTTGAAACTCAACTAGTCCAACTCCCTTGCAATGAGCAGGGAGACCTTTAACTAGATCAGGTATGACAAGTAGGACAGTCAAAGCACAGACTTCATCTTCATGTCTGTATCTCATGACTTGCCTGAGTACTGTGACAACCTCGGTGGCTGTAGGTAGGGAGAGAAGAGGTGACTATCAGGTGTTCCCCGTATTTTTGACCATCCGATTGCTGGAGTGCCTTCTGGGCCAGCAAGACCTGCAGCTCCTGCTGCCACTTCAATTGCTGCCATCTAGTGTCACCTTGTGGGAGGACAAACAGCAAAGGTTCTGTCCTCATTGCGGCGAGATCAGGGAAGATGCTCTTCTTCTGCCTTCAGAATCAAGTCGACTAGCAAGTGTGATTTCAGCCATGGGACAGGCTAGCTTCACACAGCTTTTTTCTCTATTTCACCTGCTAACTCGAGGCTAGAGCAGTTATCCAGGAACCTTGAGCTATAGAGACTCTCTTCTGCCAAAGGGATTTGAACCCACAACATCTACTCCCCATGAAAGTGCCCTCCATAGTGGCATAAGCACTTTCTTCTTCTAACCCATTTCTTGTCCTGCCATATGGAATCACCCACTCGCCATTCTAGGGATGCCACCACAGTGGTTTGGATTTGCTGTCTTGGATGTGCTAGTAATTTGGATCACGATTAAAGGGAGTCTTTTTACTAATTTCCTGAGGCAGACAGGAATTCTGGTGTCCTCTCTCTCCTGCAGTACTCCAAAGCTGGGACAGAATCAATCTACTTCTTGGAGTATTGATAGGGCAATTGATTTGCCCAGTCTGGGTATGGAGTTACCAGCAACATGCAGGAATATATTATAATGAAAGGTTATCTGAAACAACCAGATGAGATTCTGTGTGTTCTGAAGCAGCCTGTTCATTTGATAGTATTTTTTTTTTCCATTAGAATTTGATTTCCTAAAACTTAATTTTTCCTGACCACAGTATCCTAACTGATGAAGAACACCCACTTACAGGGAAAATTTGAAGGGATTTTGCTAATAGATACAGAGGGGTTTTAGAGTAGAGGCATAGGTCCTCAGGCTTTGACTGGACTTTTTTAAGAACAGGGATCCTGTGTGTGCAGTAAATACATCTATATGTGTATTGTCTAGGGTATTAGCAGAACTATTCAAGTGCAAGTAAATATGGGAATGTTATGTTGAAAATCTCAGTTATTTCTAATTGATGAAAATACCCTGGTGTTTATACAAACCTACACAGTGACTCACAATGAAATGAAGTCAGCAAAATACCAGACGTTTTTACATCCAAAACAGAGACAAGTGCCATATGTTCATAAAATACTTTTCTCCTTAGTAAATGTTTATGAAGAAAATGAATGGATAATTTCCAAAAAGAGAGACTTGTGTAATACTATTTTCAGATAACAGAAGTATTTTTCATTTAAGATTTTTCCTTTTCATTTGCTTATTTTCATCGCAAATCAGATAACACAGAGAAGTATCTACTATAGCACTTGTAGATATTACTTTATTGTGGTCTCTGACTACCAGTGCAGAAAAAGTACAGGAAAACATTTTTCCCTACAGACCAGAAACCCCTGATTGTTACTGATTGATGGCCCAGGATCCAGTGCCCATAGTCAGACAGAATTGTACCTAGTAGGTGTTAAGCCTGGAGGAACTTGATGTCAGTGGAAGACACTTTTCACCTCAAAGCTTCGCCTTGGGAGACACCAAGTTCAACAGCAGCTGAGCCCTGTAAGGATATGGTAAGAGTTACTGCTTCTCCCTCAGGTAAAAGCAAATTTTGTTTTAGTCCTGACCTGATACTAAATATTCTTTTATTGAGCTTTCCTGCATTAATCAGAGATACATATTTTGTTCAGTTGCTTATGGATCTTTTAGTAATGAGATACTAAGCTACTGATCAATGTTGAAAGTATCAGCAGATAGACCCAAGCAGATTCTACAGGTAAGTAGCCAGTGTTTGCTTTCTTTTACAATATAAGGACAAGGAATCATTAAATGAAACTAGTAGGGGCAGTTTCAGAGCAAACAAAAGGACAAGGTTTCATTGAGAAAGAGAGTTAAGCTGTGGAATGTAGTGATGAAAAATATCGTGGCTGTTAAAGGTTTACATGGGTTCAAACACAACTGAGCACATGCATTGGAGTAAAAGGTCTATCAAGAGCTGTTAAAAGGACAGACACATTCCCAGCCAAGGATTTTCAAGTCTATGCCTTGTTTTCATACTCTTCCCCTTACATCAGTTCCTGGAGCTGAGCAATAGGCTGGATTGACCTGTGGTGTGAATTCTGTCTATCTATTCTTAGTGCAGCTACATGTTTGAACTTAGTCTTCCTGCCTGTAAAGACTGCAAAAAGCAGCTCTCACATTCAATTCTGAGCAATCCTCAGTAGCCTGTAGTGGATTTCAGGTAGTAGGAGAATTGCAGAATATAAAAGAATATAAAGAATGCTATATAGTATGCAATATGAGTGCATTATGATAGCCATCCTGGGAAATAAAAGAGTGATGACAAGTAGAGTTTTTATTTAATCTATGTGTGAGAAGAATTATTAATTTGACTGAGTTGCAGACTTTCATAATCTGGAATAATACACTGCCTATTTTTTATTTTGCAGAAAGAAAGTCACAGAAAAAACCCACATAGATGTGTGGACTCATCTGGATTTTTGCTAGTGTTGGGAACTAATTTTACCTGATTTCTAGATTCAAGACAGGCTATTGTAGATAACCATACTATTAACACTTTAATTTGCTTTGAGGGTACCCAACCAACCACTAAGCTTATTTGTTTTCTTTGACTTTGCTATATTTTTGACATCTGCAACAGGATGGTTTTCCTGTGTCACTGTTCATTTGGGCCAATATAAAGCATCAGTTATTTTCTAATATTTGAATAATTGTGTGTGAGGGTAAGGTTTACCACTCTTTTCTGTTGTACTGGAGAATTTGATATCCTGTGGCCTGTACACAATATCACGTTTAATATTCAGAACTCCTTGCTTAGATCATAATGGGATAGGAAGTGCCTTATGGGTTGCCCTACACAAATTCTCTGATAATTTATCATGTTCCCAGTGGTAGTTCTGGAAACCACAATCCATGTTTTGTTTGCAAACAGGTTTTTCTTAATCAGATGTGGAGGTAACCAATCTACCTAGAGCTTTGTGTCCAAAACTTAAGGGACCATGTTTACAATCAGTAGATTTTTCAGGTTTTTATTTCTTTCATAAATTTTTAAGCTGAAAGTTGGTTTCTATGTTTGTGAGACACAGGAAAAGAAAATGTTTATCAAGTCCATTTTGTTAGCTAGGGCTGATGATAACGCATTTATAGGCTGGAATTCTCTCTACAATCCAGTAGCTTAATACATTTATATGAATCCGGCATTCAACAATGCTGGCATTGGCATTTCCAGGTGTCAAACTTTATATGCTGATCCCCAGGCTTTACTGGTCAAGACCTAGGTCTGTTTTGGAGTAGTTTTTGAGGCTACTGTGTTAGTTCGTCAAGTGCAGAGATTCCTTAGCTCTTGCAAATTCTCAGAGTTGTTGTGCATCCACCGGGCTGCTGGCAGGACAGCCCTAGCAGGATGCTGGTCCTTATTGCTGGATGAAGCTCTCCATCCCAGTGACTGCTTCAGACTTCCATTCTCTGATGGTCACAATCCTCTTTGCAATCAGCCTGTAGCCTTGTTCAGTGAGCACTGGACTATTTGTACCTTGTTCAGGGAGTAAGGGCTATTCCGGAGTAAGGGCTATTCCCTCTTGATGTTTTTCTTTTGGTCTGTCGTTTTTAATATATTTACATAAATCTTCAATTCATATACTCCCACAATGCAGAGTAGCTCCGTTTTGTAAGTTTTGAATTTCACCTTTCTAACTTATGGACGTTTCATTCAAAATTAATTAAATGGTTTCTGGCATCCTTTTAGCATGTACACCTTTTCAAAGCTTGATTTTAATAAAATCAAATTTTTAATTGTAGTTTTTGCCACTTTTCATGCTGGTAGTTCTGTTGTTATTATCTTGTATCCATACAGTACATATTAACCTGGGACTGTATGTGTGTAGAGACCTATAATCTTTTAATCTTTTGCTGTTCTTGTAGGTTGCTCTGAATGCCAAGCATTATCTTAATTTCCTTTATTTGCCACCATGATTGATTCTACACACACCTTGCTGTTATTGTTGTTATTGTTGTTGTTGTTGGCTCAGTGAGTAAAAGCTGCTGTTTCAGCATGTCACAGCACATGAACCACTCTTCAGCAGGTGTTTCTGCTCAGACTCCTACCCCGTGAAGAACAGAAAGTAGTTCAGGAGTGTTTGCCCTGTGCCGCCAAAAGCAGCCTTCCTTTGTCCTTTGCATGCCCCGTGGCAGGGCTGCTGCTCAGCCCGTGCTGGGCTGGGTATGCTCTATTGCAGAGCCTCAGGAAAGTGGGACCACTCCAAAGCAATTTCCTAAACTATCCACAGACTCATTTGTCTCCTCTCTGGTCAGAGCAGGAAATAATGTCCCACTTCAAAGGCGGCTCCTACCCGGGTTTTGTTTCAATCACAGTGGAAACAGGACAAGCTCGGCTGAGGAAGAAAAAGCCTGTGCCTTTCCTGAGGTTGCACTGCCCACATTTAACATGGGAGAGAGAGCTGTTCAATCCCAAGATAAGCCCATGGTACCCCGGTATGCACCTACAGCTCCTCCTGCTCCATCTGCACCCACCTAAGGCTATTGATGAAGACCACGTCCAGCTCGTTACAGACTGGGCCTACTTACCAGGCCCAAGGGCTGGCCTGCCTCCATCCATTTGTACTGTCTTGGTATACATCAAGCTACTCAGAGTCTTGTGGTAAAAGGAAATGGATCACAAAAGAATACAGAAAAAGAGAAGCTGTTTTCATATGGGTTCTGCAGACTCTGAATTCTCTGTGTGCTACCTGCATAGAAAGGCCACATGCAACTAAAGGGAATATGAGAAAGCAGAACAGTCCCCTGACTTTGTTTCAAATTGGTATCTGCCTTCCTGCCTTTCATTATGGGGATATGTGGTGCTGTGGGTTGGGAAATAAACAGATTTAGCTGGAATAAACAGATCTGCTTCTTCAGTCTCACAGCACAGCAACACTTGAATAAACACAAAACGTCCCTGGGAAGAGCCCTCCCGAAGCTACTGCCAAGTGACAGACGGGTGAGTTGAAAGGTTGCAGTGAGAGAGTCAAACAGAAGGGCACGTTCATTAATGCAGAATACAAGGAGAGAGCAGGGAGAATCAGTCCTTGAGGAGGCAGAAAGAACACTTGATACTTTCTCAGCAATGAAGTACTACCACTGGGAAATATGGTAGCATGCTAACAGGATGGTTTTGGGGGTTTTTTGTTGGTTTTTGTTTTTTTTTCCTAGTTAGAGAAATTTCCCAGAGGCTTGGTCGAGGAGGGAATATTTATAGCTTTGGCAGGTCTGTATATAATTATATAATATTATGATACTGCTACATAATGATACAATATTATTATATAATATTATAATACTTTCCTTGTATGTTGTACTGAGAGGGGAGGAATTTTAAAAGCCTACTACATTACTACATCCTTTCTACATGTCTTGTTCTTGCTGTAGGGATGAGGTAGGAGACACCTCACCCAGGTGTGTCGTACAGCATCAGGTCTTTTTTGTCACAATTGTGGCTAATTACCATCATTAATTAGTAAAGTAATTTTGAGTCAATCTCACACTAGAAGGAAACTGGAGGGAGGGTATGTAAAATTGAAAGTAAGTCTGGTCAATTTCAGAGAGACTGGGGTGAAGCCAGTTCCTGTGTAGCAGGTAGTGTTCTCAAAACAAGTGGGACAACTTTTAAGGCAAGAGCTTGTGAAATAGTATGTGACTTCTTTTCACTTCTACTGCAAATTTTATATACTTCCAATCAGTGCCATACTGCAGTTCTTTGCTCTGAAAAGCAAGATGTCCTTATGTTGCAGGTCCGAGTCTTGCACAGCAGTTACCTGCTTGGCAAAATGAAGGTAACTGTAAGACTTTGTGTGTTTTAGAGATCTTGGACTGCTCCAGGTCCTGGAAAGCCCATTATTTTAAATGTAAGCAAACCCAGATGGCCTGGATATGTCACCAGTCAGCATGGGCTTCGAAGCTACTTGTTTTCTTTCTGAGTTGAGCACTACACATCTTCCTTTCCTTTGCTGTGTACTTCATCCTGTCACTAGCCCCATCCTCTGATCTTCATCTGGGGGCTTCTGAAGAATCAAGAGGATGCAACCATTTTTCTGTTCCCCTGGTGTCTGCTCAGGGTGATATTTCTCTGCTTGATGCTTTGGAGGCTTCTCCATGTTCCAATTTTTTTCTATGTTTTAAATAGGCTGAAGAGGATTTCATCACAAGTTAATAGCTGAATTCCCTGTTGACTCGTACAGGATATACCCACTCTGTCTGGAGAATACAAGGAGAGAAGGCAGAAGCTAGAACTTCCATGGTCAAGAGATGGCTTTAGTCCTGTTCAATTAATCTACACCAGTTTGTATAAATCTGTGAATTTATGACAAAGCTCTGATTTTCTTCTTCTTACTAAATACAGATATTCTACTAGTGTCTTGTAAAAGATATGTGTCTATGAGTTGGAAAACAAGGAAGAAAATTTTGCTCAGAAAGAAGGGAATGAAAAGGACACTCTACTTTTTTAGTAGTTCGTGACCATATCCAGAAAGTTTTCTTTAATCCAAAAGGTGCCCATGATTTCACAATGCATTATGCACCTTTTGCATTACTGAAGGTCATTGTCTAATATGTAATATTGAATAAATGAAGTGGCTTATTGAGACTGAAGATGGATGTGATCTGCAAGCACTAAAGAATCTCAGTATACCTCTGCAGATTTTACTGACCTTGTAGGGATAATTTGGAAATGGTTGGCCACTGTAATATAGTCTTGCCCATGCTGCTGTTTAATATAAGAAAAGATTCATAGCTACAAAATGCTTAGGGAGTTGCACTGAGTCATGTACAGAAGAGAACTCTCAATACAAGATGTCCTAAGCTAAAGTCTTACACAACAGACGTGCAAGTGCAAGGGTGGGTTATGAGGCAAGTATTGTTGCTAGCATGAAAACATGGTATGTTGTAATAGCAGAAACTTCCAAAAAATTTCATCTCCTATCAAAAAGTAATTTTTTATGACGCAAATACTTCTAAATCTTAGACAACATTAATATAGAACTACAGACGTGCGGCCAGGAATTAGACACTGTTCCCTGTGCAAATGGATCAAACCCCACAGTATTAGCATGCAGATGAGGCACAATACTGACTTGAGAGAGAATTCCAGAGGAGTGGTATGAAATCATGCAAACTTCCAGGTCTTTGCTTATGAATCAAATATGAAAAATTTCTCACCAAGTGAAGATAGCCATTATGTTGAAAATTTTAGCAACAATTGGATTGCTTGCCATCACGGAGAGCATATAGAGCTGGAAGATGATATATCATTGTACCCATTTGGGACACTCTACTTAAATACACAATATTTAAACCCTTCAGGGGTTGAGAACACTGAGAAAACTTTAGAGACAAGTAATATGAGGCCTTGAAAACTTGAGAATGTCCAGAAAAGACATCATGTTCTTTAGTAGACATGACAACACCATTAAAAGACACTATGTTCCTTGAAATGTTTGTTTAAAGTGTATTTTAATTTTAAACCCTCCTATCCTAGCAAAGATTTATTTACACATCTGGAATTAGGTATTTAGGCATTTTCTTAAGAAGAATGCAGCTTCTTCTCATCCTCTCTACCAGCCCTGTCATGTTTTCCATCCAGATGTAGGTGAAGAGCTTGGCTTGGACTTCTGAACTTTTTGCCACTGAGCATAGAAAACCACACAACTGCAAAATTCTCTTAGTGTCCTATTACAAAGCACTTATACGTCCATCTTGTCCCAGAACTTCCTCCTTGAAATGCTTCTGTTAAAATACCAGGAGCTTGGTTGCCTTCAAGAAGGACTGGCAATTAAAAGGCCTTATTCCACCCCAAACCCTGGTTCTGTTGTAAAGGCAAATCTTTCTAGCTGAAGAAAATTCCTTTACTTATAGTTAGGGAGCTGACTGCCTCACTCAGATCAAAATACCAAATACTTTTCTGAACTTTCTTCATCTCCTTGTTAGGTACTTGAGTTCTAGGAACAGATTTCATAAAAAGCCTTGGAGTCCAGGGTGAATCAAACTCCAAAATTACTTGATTTCATGCCCTTTGATTCCACTGAGATGGGTTGTGCTGGCAGGGCAGTAACCTTCTGCTTCGAGGCTGTTGGCCACAGAAGCATCCTTCAGAAGAAGGCTGGATTTAACTGCAGAGGGACATGTGGGTATGAGTTTTGATGACAGATTGTACCTCTAAGCACACTAAGCATAACTTTAGGTGTAAACTAAGTCTCCAAGGGATAGTCTTCAAACATGGCAAGAAAACAAATTTAATTTAATTTCTCTTTTTCTTCCAGGACATGCCTTGCTCACAAAGGAATATTAAGAGGAAAGGAATGGCTTGGCAGAGCAACCTCTTCTGCAATGCTTAGATCAAAATTCTGGCATGATATTTGAACAGAAGTCTCTTGTGGTAATATACATGGTATACTGCCTGGCACGCTGCTTCTCTTGGGCAAAATATTCACAAAAAGCAAAGGCCATATTTGTCTGACAACACTTTTGTGAAGTAGCCCATCTTAAGCATACAACCTTGCTAGGACCTGATCAGAAGCCTGCAGAAGTCAGTGATGGGCTTTAGTCCCTTGCAGAGACCTTGCTGCCATGCCCTCTCCATGCTGGAAGGGTGCAGTTCCCTGCTCAGGTGTGCACCTGCTGCATCCTGGCCAGCTGCTCCACACAGAAATCCACTTACTCGTGTTTACTGCCTTGCTGTGGGACAAGCTCTAACAAGCCTTCAACACTAACTGGCTTTTCATGGCCGGAGTTCAAACATACAAAATGAAGCATACCCCATGTATTCAGGCTCTTTCTACTCTTTAATCAACATCTTTCTTTACTCCCCCGTCTAATTTCACCCTTTTTAATTTACTGTGTAAAACAATTACACATTTTTGCTTTCTCTAGTGTTCAGAGATACATTTCATCTAATTACAGCCCCCTGATATCCTACATTTTCTATGTAATTTTTTCAATGACTGTAACCATTCTTTAGCTTGGAGCTTCAGCTGTGACCCTACATGTGGACTATTCCTAATATTAGGGGTCTAGTCTTCTTTACAGTGTGACCACTTTGCTAGTAAAAAGGGGTTTAGAAGAAAGGGAAATTATATCCTGATGAAGGATTGCCAATTCTCACACTATTATTATGAGTCTCACAGTATTTTGCTTGAAGTCTTAACTCCTCAAGGCAGGTGCTTTAGTGAAGGTCTCAGTTTTCTTCCTTTTCCCCCCTTTTCCTTTTTTTTTTTCCTTTAATTTCAGGGGAATATTTCTACCTCCTAAATTTACAAAGATAATCTTTAAAATTTCATCCTGATCTAGCAGGATCAAGAGGCAAAGAAAAACACTTCAGAAAGTTAATTGAAAACCAAAATTTTCTAACCAAGGCTATGAGCTGGTCCCATTTCCAGAATAAAGGACCGATCATATAAAGAGACAGAGTAGTTTACCAAGCTTCTAAAGACAAAAAATTGTTATGAGTTTATTGACTGTTATTAGCACATGTAACTATTTTAATATCCTTTATTTCAGTCCTTCATTAAGTTCTCAGGATGATGACCTTGGCTAGATCTTTGGGTTGATACCATAATAAAAATTACAAGTGGAGCTTGGTAACACCACCTATAATTAAGGTTTCCTAACATTCTGTATTTTAAGATCCTGTTTTTTGTTGCATATAATTTGCCAGATTAACTATTCAGACTGTAATTACTCAGGTGTTTGCCTGGGATAGAGGAAACTTTTTTCTGAGTAAAGTTTTATCTGAAGTTTTTCTCTGCTTCCTAGAACAGGTTGAGGAGAAAATGGTTGTTCCAAACAGTTTGCATGGAAAAAGTTGAAAGGTATCACTGACAATTGCTGGCATTTGCCTGCTTTGCACCAGAGGCCAGGGCTTTGTCAGGAAACAGGCACTGCTTGCAGAGGTGGGCTTTGTGCTACCCTGAGAAACTCTTTTCAGATTTGGCTGGGTTTGGAGCCCCCACAAATTTCAAGGTCCCAGATGTTTGCCCGACCTTTGGTTAAAGACCTCTGCTGCTATTCTGCAGCCTCTGAAAGTGGATTTTCCTAGTACTTAACTCTTATTAGTGAGGTTTAATATCTATCTAGAATCTTCCTTGCTGTAAAGTAAGCTAAATTCTCGTACAACAGTGAATGGACATAGAGAACAACCGATCACTTTTCAGAACATCCTCTTCAGAATAACCTTTAATGTATTGTAAGACTGTTATCATGTCCCTGTTCAGTCTTCTCATTTCTAGACTAAACAACCCCATTCCTTCAACCTTTTCTCATAGTTCCAGTTTTCTAAACCTCTTATCATCCTCATTGCTCCCCCTCTGGCTGCTTTCCAGTATATCTGCATGGGCTTTTTTTTTTGCTGTGCACTGCCCCAAAATGGACACAGCTGCAGTAACATAATGTAGGGTAAGTACTGCTCCTGCATTGCACACAGCATTCCTTCCAATATCACACAGAATTAAATTATCCTTCATTTTTTATCATTTTTTATCAGCATAATTTTAAAAATGCATATTTGATTTGCCCTGCACTGTGACCCTCATCTTGGTGCTGTTGCCTGCTCCTTTACTTCTAGTTTTACTAGTATTTTACTTCGCATTCCTAAGTACAGGGTAATACATTTATCTTCACCAATTTCATTTGGTTAATTTTAGACAATGCCTCCAATTTATCAAGGTCAGTTTCAATTCTAATCCTAGCCCCTTAAAAGCTTTCAGCTCCCTCCAGCTTGACATTGTCTGCAAATTCTACACATTTTCTCTCTTTTCCATTATCCAAATCATTAACAAAAATATCAGATAGACTAAACATTACAGAACCTGGTCGGACCCCACTGGAAATTCCTTCCCAGCAGAATATCAAGTAGTAAAATTACTTTCTACGCACCCTTGGTGGGTGTGTGACCTTGCATATTTACATGCTCCTGTTTTCAGTAGCAGCAAGAGTATTTATTAAAAGCAGAGAGCAGGAGGCAAAATTCCTGGCCCAGGAATCCGCCTGTCTGCTGCTGCTGGGATTGTGCAGTGAAGCCCCCCAGGAAGAGAAGTGGCAGCTCCTGTGGGTGTGTGGGGGGCAGCAAAGGAAGTACAGAAGACCAGGGAGCAGAGACAACCTGTGAGAAGAGGCAGAAAGGCCGGTTTGGAACCATGACACACCTAAGTGCAGATGCTCCAGGGATCAGGACCCAACCATCTGCCCTGGCGAGCACACCTGCTACCTGCCACAGAAGAGAACAGGTTCTCGAGGCTGCTGCTGTTAACTCAGCATCAGGGGTCAGAGGGGTGCTGGAGCTGGAGTCTCGGGCTGCTGTTATGCATTTAAACCTGGGAAGCTGGAGAGGTTGTTGTACAGTAAAACATGCTTAAAAATATATATACACAAATAAATCTGTGAATGTTGCAAAGACAAATATTCAGTACTCGTAAACCACAGAAATGAAGGCTGCTGATGGAGATTTAATTATTCCATTTTTGGGTATGCTTTGCAAAAAATTTATAATATCTTGATTTTCCAGTAGGACTTAAGGCAAATGGTATCAAGGAGCAACTGTTCAAGTAATGCTACTGCTTGTCTTCATAATTCAGTGTGTTTCAACATGCTTTATTTGTCACACAGTAGGGGTTCATGTAACAAAGGCTGACAGCGGATTGCACTTAACTTTGCAAAATTTTTTTAAATATTCTTATCAGGTTAAATATAATTCTGACAAAACCAAGATGATAAGAAAAAAAAAAGGGAATCATCTGGCAAATGGTATTCAAAGACTGCAGAGTCTGTCCGTTTTTATTTATAGATTAAGATGGTTCTGCTGGAAAAGGCTGGATATAGGGAAAAGAGGAAAATTTTTATGATGAATCAGTATTGATCAAACAGTAATGGAGAAATCACCATTATTGATTGATACAGGACATCCCTTACAGGCATTACCTGTCGGGCCAACCAGAGGATGGACTTGTGAGCATTATTCAACAGTCCAGGCTCCTGGAAGACATAAAGAAATATGCAGATACTGTGCCCCAGGAGGACTAAGATTACAGATAGGCATGAAATAATAGGAGTTCTAATGTTTTTTAATATGAAAACATCCCCTTTCCAGCAAGTTGTTTTTTTTTTTTTTTTTAATCACTGTGTAAATAATCCTGAAAATTTATGCTCATCAAGAAAAAAATGTACTTTAGGAGATGTCTATTGATTATTTAATCTACTGGTCCTTCTGACACTGGAGCTTCCTCAGATTAAGAAAAACTCAAAGAATTGTGCTCCTCTGGCTCTAGAAATTGTCTCCTTTTATTCATGATGTGCAAGTTAATTGTTCATCAACCAGTATCAAGGACACACTTTTGCAAGCTACAGAGACTTTTTGAGCATTATGATAAACCCGATGTCCTCTTACTAATGACATAAATCCACCCTAGGCAGAGGCATGGACATTGGCATAATATCATGAGTTAGAGAAACTTTGAAACAGGTCCAGTGCTTAAAAAAACTTTTGCAGTTAAGCAGGCTTTGAGATTGGATCAATTTACACTGCTTTTATGCTGTTTACTTTAGTGATACTTTTAATGGCAGTGTTACCAATGGGCATATTATGCAAAGGTACTGCTCCCCTCAGATTCATAGTAGATGTTGTCCAATTCACTGAAAGCAGGAACTGATTCTGAATAAATTTTAGGCACACAATGAAGCAGTTATCCTGAAGTTTACTGTCTGAATTCTCTCACAGGTCAATGGAAAGAGTACAAAAGCCTGCAAAATTTCCAGGCCGAGGCAGACACATTTGCCCTCTGGAAGCATTCACAAACACATACTTCTCTCTGCTGACTATAAGGGAAATTTGGCACTTTATTTCGGGGCACAGGTTACTTATACACCTTAAGCTTAGGTGCAGGTTAGGGGGTGTTGTGCACAGTACATATTTGGTTTCTGCTTTGCAAACAGGAGAGAGGCCCTGTGAGCTCTAACACATGCCATGCATTGGAGAAAATCTAAGGGTAGTGGGCCTTAATCTCATTTTAGCCAGGTGTTAGCCTGGGGTAACTTGCTAATGACAGTGGAGTCTTGCCAACTTTGCACCTGTGCAGTGAGAACAAAAGTAAGTCCATTAACGATGCCTTTAGAGCTGGCTGGAGAACAGCAATTCCACTTCATGATAATTTTGAACATTGCAGAATTGATATTTTTCCTATATTGGAATGAAAACAAAACCTTCCAAGCACTTTGTCAGAATGTATTTGAATGGAAAAATGCATTTTTGGATCAAAACCCCATCACATTTCTGTCTGCACTCTCTTTCTCCTTTCCTCTGATCTTAGAAACCTCCTTTTCTCCCCCAAGTCAACATGGTCACTTTTCCATAAAGCCTGTCAGCCTCAGCAGAGAATATTGGTTTGGCAAGAAACTTCAGAAAAAGAACTTTCCGGACACAGCCATGGGTTCATTCCATGCAAATATATAACAATTAGAGAGCCGAGAACAAAAGAATTACCAAAACAACAGATTCACTTCACTCAAACCTTTTCCTGAGGTTTTGAGAAATCTTCTATAGCTTTGTACATTGCTTCTGGTTTTGTTTTTTAATTTTCATTTCCATTGGCTTGTCCACTTGTGACTAGCAGCTGAGACTGCAGTAGTAGTGCCAAAAGACCACTGGAAATACCATACTTTCTATTGTTCTGGCCATATGGTATGTTGGTACATGTACCAACATCTGGAGGATACCAAACTACATGTTGGTACATGTAGTTGGTATCCTCCAGAGGAAAGAAGCTGGTTCCCATCAAATATCCAGCTGAGGCCAGGCTGGGTCACCCAGTAGTTTTCAGTGTTGCCATCACAACCTAAAGATGACAAAGAGTATGACCCCCTGCAGAGCAAGGAGAAATTTGAGGCTATTTCTTAGATTTTTTGAATGGCCATAAAGGTGACTGGTCACCTTTGCTTCTGCTTGCATCTCACATTGGGTGCTGAATAACCTTCAGACATGGTACTCTGGGTGGTTACTCCAGGTAACTCTGTTCCTGAATATCAACAAATCCATCTTGTCTTCCCTTTTGCCCAGAAGAAGAGGTCAGAAAATTGTACTAGCTCTGAAAGTCTTAATTCAAGCCTCTTAAATTGCTGCTCTGTGCTTTTCATGTCCGAAGTATTTTCCCAAAGTGCATGTGTCACCTAATGTGCTACTGTTTTTAGAAACAAACAAATATTTCCTGGAGATTGCTGAATGGCAGTTATTCAAAGCACTGTACTTACCTCTGTTTGAGTCTTGCTCCAGCAGATAGAAAGGCAAGCTCTTATAGCCACAGATTAGTGCAGCTACCATGGCCCATTAAATACAGTCAAATTTTGTTACCATTCTTCATCTTACTCTGCCTCCCTCTATTTTTTCGACTTAAATAGATTGGACATTTAGAGCATCTCATGCATTTTGGAGGAACTTCTTGATGTTGGCAACAAGCTGATATAGTGGCAATCCCCCACGAGCAGTGCAGCAGAGAAGAAAAGAGCAGATTTTGGACTTGCCATCTTTACAGAATTTTTCTGCCAATTCAGGCAGTATCAAAAAAGCACACATTAGAGACAGCAAAATAATCAGAGATGCACTGATTCTCTGTAGGGAATACTGAGATAGCTACTAAAAATGCAAACTAACAATTACACAAAATCAAAACCTAAATTAACATTTGCGGAATGTGAGCTACAAATAGATGTTCACTGATCCTCGTTCTTACAAATCCATCAGCCCACAGGAAACTTTGTAAAGCAGGAGCCTCCTTCTTCCCCAACATGAGCCTCTGGGAGCACATGGATCCCTCTCCTTCATTGGACATATAATTTTTAGAGAACAGCAGGTTAACCTGAGGGTCTTGGCTGTGCCTTCAAGAGGCTCAATGAGCTTAGGCCAAGTGATCCAAGAATCAGCTGGTGAAGGGTAAAGACTGGAATCAAAGCTTCATCCCTGTGGCTTAATGAGAGAAACATGCACAGCAAAAAACCTTTCCTAGGCAGGAGAGAAAAGCAGGCCTCTCAGAAACCTGCTGGATGCTGTCAAAAGGATTAGCTTTGATATTAGGGACTATGGCAAATTGCATTCTTGCTCCTGTATTGGGTATGTTTTCTGACCTTGACTTCTTCATATATACAAAAGAGTGGACTTTTAGTACAGGTATCTGTTTCTGCTACTGAAGTGATCACACTTTTAGTCAATAGAGAGAGTGGTCAATGAGACCTTAAGGTAAAATTTGTGTATAGGTACTTAATACAGGTAGGATGACGTGTGTCCTTAAGATGCATCCATTTCTTCACATCCCAGTACAGGAACTGTGGCTTACTATCTCCCACGTAAATTCCAATGCTGTAAGCCTGAATTTAGTTTACATAAATCCCACCCAAAATAACATTCACCTTAGAAAATAAAAAGCCAAGTTGTCAAACAAAAATTTGAGCAGAGCATCATGACTGAAAGATACTTCTCCCACCAGACAGTTTCTTTCTGGGAAGACAAAGAGGACGATCCATACACAAGGGTATTAATTTGCTTTGACTAACCTATAATTAGGAAGTGAACAGATGCACTACAGGTGCAAGGCAGTATAAAAGCCTGTGTGAGATCAGCATACAGTAGAGACACAGTGAAGTTGGTTTAACTAGAGAGTGGGTTGCAAACAATTACATCGTTGAAAGCCTTGATACACAGAGAAATTGTTTAATGGTAATGGTGGAAGAAGAATAGTTAGAAATACAAGGCAGTGGGGAAAATGCAGTGTATTTCTAAAAAAAGAAATCCAGACAAATCTTTGTATTATTTTAAAGGTAAATGCATGGCCTAGTGTCCTGATTTCAGCTGGGATAGAGTTAATTTTCTTCTTAGTAGCTGGCACAGTGCTATGTTTTGTATTTAGTATGAAAATAATGTTGATAACACACTGATGTTGTAGATCTTGCTAAGTAGTGCTTACTCTAAACCAAGGACATTTCAGTTTGCCAGAGAGCAGGTGCACAAGAAAATGGGAAGGAGCATGTCCAGGACAGCTGACTCAAACTGGCCAAAGGGCTATTCCATAGCATAGAACACCACGTTCAGTGTGTAAACAGAGGTGAATTGCCTGTGAGGGGCCAGTTGCTGCTTGGGAACAGGCTGGGGACTGGCCAGTGGGTGACAAGTAATTATGTTGAGCATTACTTGTCTTTTTGGGGTCTTATTCTCTCTGTTTGATTTTAATTGTAGTTGCTATTGTTACTATTACTTTGTTGTTGATATTGCTTTTCCTGTTTCAGTTATTAAACCGTTCTTACCACAGCCTACGAGTTTTACTTCTTTTTCCAATTCTTATTCCTACTGTGGGGAGCAGGAGTGAATGAGTGGCAGCCTGATGCTTAGTTTCTGGCTGGGATTAAATAATGATATCCAATAATTGAAAATTGAGCCACAGAAATATTTTGTATCAATACAATCAGAGCCAACACCTTCTGTTGCTGGGATAAACTACATCTCCAAAGCTCTTCTTGCTGCTGCACTCAAGGCGTTTCCTTCTGTTACCTCCACCTTTTGAATCCGCTGATTCCACAGGCTGTGCCCATGCACCCTCTAGCCTTGTCCCCTGAGCTGGTTGTCCACAGCCTGCCAGGGCTTCTGCTCTGCAGCTCGCTCTTCCTTGGGGTAAAGCCTCCTTCTAGAAACACCTCCCGGAGAAGATTGTTTTGAGTCTGGCGGGGGACATATCTGTGAAACCTTTGCAAAGCTCTCTTTTTATGATGTCTTATGGTTCAGTCCATATATATTGTAGCCTGTGGTTTAACTAAACCTTTCTGTCTTTAAGACTAATAATTTGAAAGATAATCCCATTATCTTTCTGATTGCCATGGTCGAGGCAGGGCGACTCTTAAGCTATTTTTGGAGCAAAGACTTTTCTTTGAAATGTTTGTTCTGAGTCAGAAGTTTATTCCAACCTTGGTTTTAAGTGACCTGTAAGTATCTGGTTAAACCCTATCAGGGCTCACAGAGCTTCTGGTCTGTGTTTCAAACTAAGCATGTGTTTAAATAATGAATTTAAATTAATGCTTCTTGTATCAGGGCTTTAGTTGATAGGATTTTTTTTTTTCAATAAGCTGGTATAACATTTCTTTCTAGTTGATGTATTGATGTCAAAGTGCCAGAATAGTTAGGTTGCCAGCCTCTAATTTCAGATCTTTCTCTTCCTTGCTGATCTGGGATAGAAACTACTGTCTTGATTATATACAAAATGTTTGATCCTCCATGCATATAAATAAAAGTCAAAGTTTCCATTCACTTCTGTTGTGCAGGAGTATTTCCACAATATACTGACAGTTCCTGTGGCTTGACACTGAAGCACTAAATTAAGAAACATGCACTTTTATCTCCAAATCTGAAGACTTTTTTCATTTAAAAATACCTAAAAAGCAAGTACCATCATTTGCAGCTTAAAAAAAAAAGGAAATAATTTTTACCTTACTTTTATACACAAACATCCTGTTTTCTGCAAACTGAGTTACAGAGCTTTGGTCTAAACATGGGACAAAAATTGTCTTTTGCCTAGCCTTATGGTTTTTTATACAATGGCAATTATATACATGAAAATTGCTTTTCCTTCGGCAGTGTTTCCGTCAACAATAAACATATTGCATATACGCACTTTATCCTCTATTTTGTGCTCACTTACGGTCTCTAATATGATCGCCACTGATGAAGAATTATATATTTATAAAATGAAATGTGAGGGTGCACAATGAACATAGAATTATAATGTCAAATTGCTCAGATATGAAGACAGACAAATTCAAAATAGTGGTCAGAAAGTATTTGGAGACCAAGAAAATGTAAGGCGAAGGACACAATCCTAAGAAAATATTGGAACAATTTAACAAACTGTATGGCACATACTGCATTAATGAAAGCTTTTAGGTGAGGTATATTAAGAAGAAACTTGTGGTCTAATACATTATTATGTATTAGAATTATTTAATGGTCTGTGATTTTATTCAGGATATCAGTCCATTAAATGATTAGAATGGTCCCTTTTGCATTAAAATCTGTTATCTAGCAGCAACAACAGAAACATTAGTCAGGGCTTTGAAATCCTCCTAAATTTTAGAAACTACATAAAGACACAGGATTCTTAACTATTTCAGATTGCAGTCTCTTAGAGGAGCTTGGATCCACTAGTAAATTCAGTCAGAAAAAGTGTTTTGTTATGGTTGCGAGCAGGGGAATAAGGAGGACAGGTGATACCTGCAGGAAGAATATTATTTCCTGACAGCCTGCTACCCTGGCTAGGATTTCTGGGCCAGATTAAGTTAAAAATGAGCTCCAGGGTGGTGTAGTGTGAGTTTTTCCTCTATGAACAGCAATGGAATGTTTGAGTAAGAAAGACAAGATGAATTTACTTCTCTACGTGTTAAATAATTAGCTGCTGCTAATTGCACATTGTGTACCATCTTGACATGTCCACATTCAAAAAAGTGAGTCTGCAGATGCTGGAGCAAAGAGTGACAGGGCAAAGAACCTGCTGGTGAGAGACTGGAAGCCAAAGCATTTGCCAAAATAGTTGTTGTGAGATACCCCAATGGCAATGTGCTAGCACCCTCAAAGGGGGGAAAAACTGTGGGGTTTTTTGATGGAGAGGAGACAAGGGCACTCAGCTGGACACTGAGCAAAACCAAAATAAGTGGGTTTAAAATGGTCTGTTTTTCTGAAGGAAAAACATTAGTCAAGATATTAATCTTAACAGAGGAGTAGCTGATAGAAGACCAAATGAAATGTTAAGATGTTTAGAGGAGCTAATAGTCCTCTTACTCAGATTTTTAGATGAAAGCAGCAGAGTCAGGGATAGTATTATTAGAATAAAGACCTAATCCATGCCACTCTTCTCTCATCTGCTACAAGATTTCACTCCAGGGATGCTGAGAAGAAGATAAGTTTCCATGGAAGCAAGAACAAAGGGGACTTTTCTAAGAAGTAATATTTAAATCCTGAGCACTGAATTTCTGCATGACCTGGAGCTTTTGTACACCTGGTTGATAGGGAAGATTTTTGAATCTAAAAAATGACTGACTTAAATTTCAGTGAGAGCTCACTGCAAGAACCTGAACATACATGGGAGCTCTGTGATGAAATTGTGTAATGTAGATACACGGAATCCAGAGATGTCTTTAATCTGAAAGGTCACTCAGTCAGAATTATTGCTTATACATATCATGGGTTAGAGTACTACAAATGACATCAAAAGACAAATTCATATATATCACATTCCCCAGAAGATGAGGGTTTGGGTTAATTGGGACACAGATAAAATAATTTGTGGCTTTAAGTATTTAACACTTGATTGGGGAACTTGCCAGACCAACATTACTATTTCTTATTAAAGTTTTTATAAGAACAGTATAATTTTGTACAGTTCAAACTTTATCTTCTTCATGTCCACCTCTAGCTCACAGAACAGCAGTCCTTGCTGGTTCCATTACCAGTTTCTCACACTAAGGGATTGGTGAACTCATAATAACCCAGTTCTAGTCATTCAAAACTCATTTGTGTCAGCCTCTTAATAATTACCACTGTACTGACAGACTTATTCCTGCTTAAATCAGAATATGTAAGCCGACCCAGTACTTTCTTTGCTTTGATATTATCTCACATTCTCATTTTTTTCTCCAAGGACTAATGATTATAACTCATGGCCACTCAGAAGCGTGTACCCAGTCAGTATGGACAGTGGAGTTAAATCTTGTTAGGAATTTTACTTTGTTCCATTCTGTTTGTATTAATTTAGTCTATTTACACTTTTAATCCTCTAACTGGAAGCATAGGTAAGTAGATATTATGGAAAAATAATTTTCTTGGTGAATTCATTAATCTTTTTAATTTGACTTCTTGCTGAAGAGCTGGATCAGAAACTCTTCTGCTCAACCACTTTTGGTTTGCTTTAAATAGAGATAATTGAATGGGCAAGAGATGCCATTCACAGCTCTCTGGATTCAGATTTACTGTGGATTGCAGTGTAGGCATAGAGGTGATGAGACTCAACCTTTAGTGTAGTACAGAGGAGGAAACATTATCTTGTGGGAGCAGTTAAAGAAGGGAGGAATTAATATTGTCAGTCCCCATTATACAAAATCCAACACAGATTCTTCTTCAATAGGCCCATGTGTTGGTGGAAATGGAAGCAGCCTGGTGACACCTCTGAAGAGTCTCTTGCCACATTTTCTGCAGAGCAGGGTGGTTGAAGGGCTGTTAGATCTGCTTTTATCAGCTCTGAGGTAAAGCTGTCTTCAGTGCAGGAGAGATCCTGCAGTCCAATTCTCTGGAGGGTAAAAAAAGTGTATTTACACTGAAGTGTGGAAGTGTATTTTCTAGGTAGGAAGGAAATCAATTATATCCTCATAGGTGTGACTTGGGGAAGGAAATGAATAAGATCTATGCAAGAGGCTTTTCTTTTAGGAGTCAGTAAAGGAAGTTCAGTGCCAGCCATGGATGATGCTATATAGAAATTGAAGCAGCCAAAACTCAGGGTGGGTAAAGTTCATGAGATCAGCATCTACCATCTGAAAACTGTACCATGATCTTTTATCAGTTATAGCTTTGGGCAGCACAGCGGGACTTTTCTAATTCCTGTGCTCCTGAGGGGTGTTCATGAAAAGAGAATTTCAGTGAATTTCAGGAAAGCTTTACTGACTATATCAAAGTGTCAGAGTCCAGATGGCACTGTCAACTCTATGAGTCCTACTCAGCCACCTTCAGAGCTTCCCCCACCTGCCCACAACACAAGACCCTATGTCAGCCCCCCTGGCTGCCCCCATCTACCCTTCCCCTGGGCACAGCTGGAATGGTGGGACAGGCTCTGCCTCCACCCTGGGGAGCCCCCAGCTCTCACGAGCCTCAGGGAGTCCCTGGTCCCCATGGTGCCCTGAAGCAGAGGATTCTCCTTAGGATCCTGGGAGCCAACTTCTTTCATAGTAATCCATCAGCAAGGTGATGGCATAGGTAATGAGTGATTGCATTCCTTGGCCTCACATCAACGGAGACTTACATGAACCAGAGTACCTAGTCTGGATCAGAAATGATATGCTGAGACTGATCTTAATTCAAACTTGTAAATCACAGATCATAAACTATAATGAGACTTTACTTTAAGTAAGGACAAGCAGAAAATCTGTGTCCAAAACACCTTGTATACAGGGCAGACTTGGCCATCAGACACGACGATGACATAATGTTGGTCTTTATGGAGTCAGCTTTTTGCAAAAAGCCAAATTGACTGGACATTTCTTATTCTTTTTTAAAAATACATTTTATAGTAAAAGAAACTACCCTTAATTAAGACTGCTCATTGTACATGGAAGAATCTGCTGGTACATATTTTTGAATTTTTCAATGAAGTGCGGCAGCTAAAGTCAGGTTTTCAGACCTTTTATTTTGAGAGATATAAACAGAGCATGTTAGCTTATCTCTTACTTTTGATAACCTATCACAAACTGAGCAGGATTTGTGAGAAACTGATGCTGAATTTCTGTGGGTATGGCCCTTCCATATGGTTGGAAACTTCTGAACATAAGGAAAAATTTTTCTCTGGCCAGAAAAGTTGAATGGAAAAATTCAATTATTGTTTGATATGGAAAAAGAAGGTGAGTCATGCTCATTTCTTCCACAGTGAACAGCATGGACTTTCTGCATCCAAAGACACAGAAGTAATTACTGCTAGCAAAAGTGGGAACAGACTGGCCAGCACTATTGGGAGGTGAAGGGCATAATGTGGTGCAGCAAATGCCCTGATAATCTAGTGACATGGTAACGAAAGTTTTTCCACTGAATAATTTCTTGAATAAGTCATGTTTTGAATAAGTTTGATAACTGCACATCTTACTGTCAGTAGGCGGCAGTTTGATTGGAAAAGGATGGCAGCACTGTCACTCAGAGAGATTGCTTTCCAGCAGTTAAAGCTCATCTGTGCGCATATACCTTAATGGATTTGAAAGTTAGTAAGAACAACCTCATGGATCTTTTGGGATCTTGTTGCCAGTTTATGATTTTTTTAGGAAAACTAGAAAGACTCCAGGCTGTGTATGTCCACAGAGGTGTATAGGCCATTTGTTCCATACCAAAGTCGTTCTGGATCCTAAAGGCACAGGGAAAAAAGAAAAGGCACTCAGGATTGTACCTGGGATGCTGCTCTTTCCCTGTTTGGATCTTGGAACATATACCCTGTGAAAAGAGGCTGAACACATACCCTCTGTTCAACCTGGAGGAGACGCAGCTTCAGCAGGACCTGACAGCAGCTCCCAGTGCCTTTGGGAAGGTCACTGAGGGTACAGAGCTGAGCTCTTCACTGCAGTGCACAGAGGAGAAAGGGCAGATTTCTGGAACTGAAATTAAGTTAAAAGGTGGAGGGGGCAGGGGGTAGAGGCAAGGAGTGGGAGATACATCACCTTATCTTTGATCTTTGGAGGTTTGCAGACAGCTGACATAGCCCTGAGCAGCCAGATCTGAATTCAATCTTGACCCTGCTTTGAACAGGAGGTTGAACTGGAGACCTTCTCAAATCTCCTCCAACCTCAACAAGTCTATGTCTTCTCTGGATAATAAAAAGCAATTCAGCATAACCTCTTTAACATTACAAAACATTATATGCTTTTTGTAAAACCTGATGTATTATTATCATGATAAGATAAATTATGATTAACTTTATCACTTATTATATGTATAAAAAAGTATATACTATTTCCTTTTTGACTCTAGTCATCTGGCTCTTTTAAAATCATGTTTTCCCCATTGACCTTAATCATAACATTAGCTGACTCATCTTAAAATAAATTATTTACATAATCTTTGCATGGTCTCTGCTGAGGTTTTTTTCTGCAAATAACTTCATAATATTTGATCAGTCTTTTCTGAATGAAAATTCTGCTTTTAATAGAATCAGGCAAAGAGTTTATCATTGTGGGCCCACAAAAGACTTTGCTATGCAGCGAGTGCAGGACCTCTTAAGTAGTGTGAGATGATAGCATGGATTGCCTTGGAAGAGCACAAACTGCAAAGGGTTTGTATTCTAGGCCATGAAAATTTAAATTTGACTCTTCAGCAAAGATGGGGAATACTTTCTGCCAAAGCAGCAACAGGATTTGCTTCCTAACACTGTCAAATATGGTCATGTCAAAGAAAAAGTCCTTTCCTCCTGAAATCTTTACTTTTGAACACTGTGTCTTTTGTTTTATGACTTTGAACTGGAAAAGAAAAAAGTGTTCGTTGATTTTGTAATTTTTTGCCTTGATTTCTTATTTACTTGCATATAATCTGCAGCAATAACAATAAATACTTATAGGGAAGACAAATAAAATGGTTCTGTGAGTTACCCACTTCTAATTCCTTTTTTTAATGCTATGATCTTTTCTTTAACCCTCATAGTGCTAATCTAGACCTCTCATTTTCCTCACATAACATCGAAGAATAACTCAGGTTTCTCTTCGAGGGATACATGTAAAAGGATTTATTATATCCTCCAGCATACATCAAGATATTAAAATACAGAAAATTATTCAAATTTCGTTTCAGTGACATTAAAAAAAATATTTTCCAATCTTATTTAAACAACTTAGACTCATGAGAGTTAGTGTTTACTTCATTTAGCCTTCCCTTCTTTAATGAGCTAGTATTGCTCCTCAGAGGACATTCATGAGTGCCTGCAGGACTTCCTGGGTGACTCAGGTCATAGGATGCTGCTGCAAGCTGTAAGTTTGGATGGGAGGTGCCTCGGGACAATCCTGTCCTTGGGGCCACCCTAATGATTCCCTGCTAGGGGATGCTCTCTGCGATTGTTATGCTGGAGTCATATTGCTGGAGAAAGTTTGTGCCTAATGTCCCTTCTTCCTGAGCAGGTCCCTGGCACTGGGAGGAGAGTGTAAATATCCAGGTATTTCAGTATGGTGCTCCCTGAACTCCATAATGAGCCCTCTGCCTTCTCTCATGAGTGAGGACTTGGATTTCTGGCTCTGTGGCAGCAATAGGAGGGATCAAAAAGGGCTGTGGGGTCTGGAGAGGGCACCTTGCAGCAGTCTTGGCTGTATCTTTTAATGCTTTGCTTTGCATGCATATCACATACATGAACAAATACTTACACGTTGGATGGATTTGTTTACAAGGCATTTACTAAGTATTTTCAAGGTACTCACAATGTCCAAGAGTACAAGAAAGAGGTACCTCACTACTTGCCCATCATGAGGAATTATTATACATTTTATTAGTTTTATTGTGAGAAAGGCCTTCTGACCAAGTACAAGATTTTAGCTAGCCAGGAATAGAGCTTAATTGTTATTTAATAGGCTACAAAGCATTAAAGTTCAAACCAGAAAGACCATCTGGTTCTCTACCAAAGTAATAGTACCATGGACTTTCTTTGCAAAAAAGAATTTCTTTGAGAATCTCACACAAATTCCATCAAAAAAAAGAGAATGTCATCCCTCTAAATTCAAGAAAAACATTTCCATGTATTGAAAATGTAGCAGATTTCCTTTTATATAGGTAAAACCAAGGTTTTGCTTTACATTTCCTTGATGGTTTAGCTAGTTCCTCTGATTTGGAGTTATAAGACCCAGAATTAAATAGGGAGAAATGTCTTTCCATAGTGAAAGTGGGACATTAACTGCAGTGACTTGATCAAATTCCAGTGGGAATAATTGCACATACTCAAATAAAATGCCCTTTGACATTTCTGTTAAGGATAAACATTATTTATCCCAAGTGATCTTGAACTGAGGAGTACTGATAAAAAAGAAAAAGTTTTTGCATTTCGTGTGAGAGTGAGTATTACATAGATAGGCTAAACTAATCTGAGCTATTAGTGTCCCACCATGTGTAGAAAGGCTGATCCTGTGGAAACAAGTGGCAGAACTTCATTATATTTCCTAAGTGCAGGATTCCACTTATCATTCCTGTGTCTGGTTTTGTCATCAGCCTCACATGGCATCTTGTGATAGTTACTTCACTACTTCATAGAAAAGTTTTATCCTCCCCTAAATTAATGTAACTTAAAAACTGACCACAATTTTAAGTACAAATAATAAGCACAGAATAAGGTCTCTCTTTTGATATAATTATTATGAGCAAGGCAAGTAAAAGTCTCTTTTGTTTAAGGTTTTCCATTACAGGACTCCATTTTTCAGTTACTTGCGTCAAATGGCCTGAGCACATTTGTGTTTTCCATGGAGGGTAGGGACTTCAGCCTCAGGTCTTTTGGAAATTTCATCACAAATGGTGTGCATTTTCCTTCCTATCCGTAAAGAGGTCCCCAGATTTGGCTGAATTATGTGCTTCTTGAAACCTTAGTTCTTATTTTCTCAGCAGTGACCTGGCAGAAGCTGGCACTTAGGTTTCCGAAGATGCCATCTGCACATGGGCATCCTCTTCCCCAAGGCTATAGGAGATGAACATAACTTTCCCTGTAATTTCTCCTCCTGTTACCATGTATGGCTATGGCACAGCATCTAATAGCAGGCTCTAATATCCTCTGCTCCTGCTGCTTTTCCTTCTGGTGCCCTAGCAATGAAGAGATGAAGGCAACCCGAGGGGAATGGGAAGGATGCAAAATCAGGGAACACAGGATGAGGGAAAATCTGCTCAGAGCAACTTACTCAGCATCACAGAAGAATTCAGCAGTATGTTCAAGCATAAAATTTGCTTTTCCTAGAATAGCATTATGGTTGCCAGATATGCTGTGTAACATGGGATTTCCTGAATAGTCTCAAATATAGTCTAACATTCCATGTCCTCTATTAAAACATAGAGGTGATAGATTTCCCTGCATATTTCAGAACTATAGCCTTTGTAAAATCTGATAATCTGCCACTAAATTTGATCTCCATCTTCTCTGTGGGTGTTTTTGTGTTTCAGTCCTCACATTGTGTGGATAAATGAAATTCTAGGGGTTATAACAGGAGGTAACAAAACTGTTATCAACATATTATACACATTCACATGTAGGATTTATGCCACTGCTAGAGTGAGATCCACTTGGCTGACCTCAGCATGGGCTGGAAATGGACTTTCAGAAAAGAGTGGTTTTGGGTATGGAAGGAAGAGAGTAAGGCTCAGAACAAGCTGAAATACCAGTTTTAGTTCTGGATTGGAAAGTTCGGAATGGTTGGGGAAAAAGGGTTTCTGGTGCTAGCCCCAGGCCCCAGTACAGGGGCCAGGTGTGATAAAGGGGTCACAGTGATGTCTCATGCTGGATAAATGGTTTTGAGACCATTAGCATTTCCTGACACCAGGCAGATCCCTCTGAACAGCCCAATCTGGATGGAGTAACACTATTCACAGGGATTCTGGGGAATAAACTTTGTGATCAGGTCCATTTTTGCTGACCTTCACCTTTTTTGTTGTACAGTTGATATGTTGGGATGTTTCTGACGGTCCCTGTTCCACTCTGGTACCCATCTGAGAGCGTCCCCTTGAGCTGATGTTCAGGGCTAGTCAGTATGTCAACTAAAGCCACAGTAAGAGCCCTCAAGAACTGAATACACCTGAATACATCTTGTGCATGTGCTGGCACTTCACATGCCCCAAACTTTGATTTCCAGGGACAGGCAGGCTCTGTCCCTGGAAATCAAAGTTTGCAGACTTTGATTTACAGAGCTGGCCTCAGGAGATCACAGTATTTGTTGACAAAGGCTGCCCTGCAGGTGCCTATATCCTCAAGTGTGCTCACCTCCTGCAGATGAAGCTGGAGGTTGTTGGAAAGAGCTGGATCCTCTGTTGCCTCCACTGCCTGATGTTGGGGGTCAACTTTACCCTTGCCTGCTCCCAGTGGCAGCAATGCCTAAATACTGTAAAATTTTGTTTTAAACAGCTCAGTTGTCCTGGTCTTCCTCATCATCCTTTCCCCTGTGGCAGCACATCTCCAGGCACAGCTCCTCTGCACTGTGACTGTGGCTGCTGACGATTGCCTGTGCTTGCTAGAGTTCCTCTCTCTATGCCCCTTTCCAGCACTCTCATTAGGAATGTGCATAATTCTGTGCTTGTAATTAGTATATGCTGTTTGAGGCCTAATTATACTGTATGTTCTGGTTTATCAAAAGCTGCTCATCTGTTGTGTGAAAAACAGTTTAGGAATCTCAGGCTGCCTTCTGCAGGAGTCCTCCTCCTTTGAAGTGGGAAGATCAGAGTCACGGCTGGGTCAGCACAGCACGAGTTCTGCCTCCGCTCAGGGTGCCGGGTGTCAGCAGCGGAGCAGGATGGGCTCCTGCTGTGCAAACGGGGCTGGAGCGCTCCACGTCCCACAGCGCAGCCCAGAGACAGCCAGAATCCCAGCTGAGCCCTAGGAGCAAGTCGTGTCAGAGCTAGCTGCCTTCCTTCCTTCTTCCTTTCCTCTCTTATTCCAGTTAAACTTTCTTCTTGCTCTTAAGCATTTTCCTTTAGTGGTGACACCAGCTACCTTCTTCTTTTTTAAGAGCAGTTGATATTCACACAACCCTGGAAAAAAAATACTTTGTGCATAGGCCACAGGTCAGTATTTCCAATGGAAATCATAGTGTGTGGTATCACAAGCTATTTTAAATTTAATGAGAAATGCAGGAAATCCTGCAGTGAAATGAAGCTGACCTCAGTGACCGTGACTGTCTCTCAGCATTGCACATACTAGTGCAGCGTAAAACGTGTAGAAGCCTGGTCTTAAATAGAGAGGCACAAATATTTCTTCTACCTAATATTTTATAGAGAATTGGGAGTAAATAGCTTTTGCAACCACCACCCCCAGTATCTACTCCTTTGAATGAAGGAATATATTTAAAAAAACAAGTTGAACCTGTGCAATAATAAAAGGAAGAAGAGATAGTTTCTGCATGCATTACAGGATAAATGGAACTAAAGATATCCTGACACCTTATTTTATTGGATTCCATGTTTGAATATATAATTAAGAGTTTTGCGGGGTGGGGGTAGAATATCTGTGAGTTATCCAATGTAGCAGCAAGGATCAAAAGAAGGTGCTCTCACTCACTTGCAGGAAAGCTGGCACTTTGCAGGCATAAATGACAGTGTACCCAGGGCAATCATCACATTGCTGGTTTTGGGCAGTACCTCTTCTCTTCAACAAAATGAAGATCTCTTCTCTTTACAAATGGAGCACCTCCTCTACTCTAGTCACTGTGTGATTAGCAGTACTTGGGCTATCTGGGGCAGCACACTATGATAGTAAACGAGATCTGCCAAATGCAATGGGTCACTGACTGAGAAAAGATCTATTGGTGATGCAAGCTAACCTCATGCCACTGAGAGAGGTATTACATCAGCCTACCCTAGGAAAAGAAAAATGAGATGTGTAACTTAATCTTTTGTGGGTGTTAACAACTGAAGACTGTGTCTAGAGGGAAACAGGACAGGAGTGAGTGCCATCCTGTGCCTCCCATGGAGGCACCCAACAGAAAAGGAAGACAGTGCTCTTGGATATCACAGCACCTGCCAGCAGCAGGATGCTGCAGAGACTTGATGCACACAGCACTTGTCACAGGACATCCAGACACACTCCATCCTGGAGACCTGACAGATGAAACACCCAAGGAGATGCATGGTGACATCAGATAAGTGTGACATCATGCTAACAGATTGTGTTTGTGGCCCTCCATGTTTGCAGGCCTTATGTGAACTCTTGTGTTTTCTAGAAAAAAGGACAAAGTTTAGCATAGTTTGTAATGAAACATCTGCTCATGCCTACAGAAAGCTGCCTGTGTCATGTGCTGAGGATTTAAAGAGCATGTATAATATGCAAGATTAATCCATATATTTTTATATGCCTGTATATGCCTACACTTTTATAAAATATATCTTATTATGAAGTATCAGATATATGTGTAGCAGCAGGAACTATGCACATTTCCTAAGTATTCCCCAAAACCTAAACCTGAAGAAAGGAAGACAAAGACTGATTCCTGAAGAAACTTGATGAAAGAGAAAAAGGTTCCTGATCTGAAAGTTAGATGATGTCGTTTGTCCATTTTAAAATAGGCTTGTGAGCCTCCCTGGGCAAGGTTTCAAAATAAACACCCCACTGCTTCAATTCTGTTGTTCAGTCATACTGAGCTTGCAAAGCGAAATACAAAAGTGGAGTCAGAATCATGATGTAGAAGTTTTGTTCTGGAGAGAATCAGACAATCCCAGAGGATACCTGCAATAAGTTCAGTGCCCTAAGCACACAATATGCTCAGACCTTGGGAAAATTGCCTGATGGGTTTTCAATAAGTCCTAGACTTGAAACACATATCAGGATACTTATTTTTAGTGTTAGCAACAGGCAGTATGTCCATAGCAGGATATTTTGGCGGCTGATCTGATAGATTCACTTATATAATTGAAATAATATCTTGGCTTTTTCTACTCTTGGCTTCCTGTTGGGGAAAAAACCCCTGAAAAGATGAGGACCATGAATCATAAGGAAAATTGGAAATTTTGTGGTATGTATTATCACTTGGCTTGTTTTAACTAAATAATTTTAGGGAACCATGTTATGTTCCTGCCAGAAGATTTAAATGTTCCCTGAAGTCAGTGATTCAGCAGTGTTTCTATGAGAAAGATTGTTTTGATGTTAACTCATTAGGGAGCATAAAGTCAACATGCACATTGATTTTAAAATTCTCTCTTGAAATATACAGCTGATTGTTTATTATCTTTAAATCTGCAGGGATTTGCACCTAATTTGTTTAACTCCTTAGAACTGGATTTAGAGAACTTAACAGGAAGACTTATTTAGAGATATGGTCTTTAGTCCACATTCTGCATCATGTGCAGCTTGGGTCTTGCCCAGTCTCCTGAGTCAAGGTGATTATAGGAAAGGAGACAGATCTTGCTCAAGTTCTCATACTCAATTACCCTTCACTAACACTACCAGAACAAACTGGGGTTAATAAAAAATCTTATTCAGCTTTATAAGGTCTAGAAATCTTCATTATCTCCTTTTTCATACCAGCTTGCTTTTTATATTCAAACCTAATCAATCTATGACAGTAAGAATGTATTCAGGTAGTTTATCATAAGGAGACAAATTGCTTTCCATGTTATGGTATACGACTTTTTGAATACTATGTCACTTGCAGTAAACCATCACTACAGATTATTAGTTGAGAATCAGATTTCTTCTGGAGAAGTATAACTGTGTCTCAAATTAATCAGTTCTTGGTGTCTGTGATAGCTTAAAATAAGTGAAAATATGTATAGGAGAACAATGATTGTAAGTTTAAGGAGAAACAAGAGTAGGAAAGCAAAAAGTTTCCATAGAGATCAGACGCCATGTGAAGGTGAAGGATAAGAGGAATGAGGATGGTGACTGTGCTGAACTGACTTGGGCAAAGGTACCTGAAAGGTCCTTCCAACTTGCTGGGTACAGTGAACAACCATGGTCCCATTCATAAACTCTAGAATTTCAACCACAGTACTGCTTCCCTAGTTCGTAATTAAAATAGAATCTTTCTCATACTGAGAGATGCAGCCATAGAAAGAAACACACAAGATTTTTATGCTTAATTTTTCTTATGTTTGCGTGTGTCTGACTGAATAGCAAGCTGAATAATGCAGCTCTGATCTTTTTCAGGTGCCAGTTATACTTCATACATAACATTAACAAATATAAACTATCATAACCAGAAGAAGTCAGGATGCATTGGTGACATTTTCAATGCTTTAATTTCCATCATCTGCTGTACCAAGGAACGTTCGGAGTCGGCTTCTGGCCACTGTGTGCAAAGGCTGCCTCTGTGTTTTGTCTGGTCTAAAAGGCCACACTCCTGAGTCTAAAATATGTCTCAATGCCCTGTGAAGAGCCTCTTGGCTGAGCTTCGCACTTGCTTTTGCAGCTGTGCTGTCCTGGCACACAGCTGAGTGAGTGGCTTGTGGCTGTGGCTGAGTAATCCTGAATGGACAGGAGGAGCAGTGAATTTCCTGCTGTCACCATGGGAAAGCACAGGGCTCTCCAAGATGACCCTCTTTTGTGTTGGCCCCATGTTAGATTATATTCTGTTCATTTTTGAAATGTCACTACTAGAATTTTTTAAAGCTGCTTTATAAAGTGTTGTATTTAACCCCTGCTTTGTTTTAAGGTGTGTCAATGTCATACTGCTGTGTTAGACTGGAGAACTGAGGGACCATTTTCAGTTTACTACAAGACACTGGAAATACTTTCATGTTTGTAACCACAATGAAACGCTTCTACTTCAGATATAGTCAAATATAAATTCACTGGCAAGAGGAAGCTTGCTTGTTTGACATTAAGAGTGTTTCCCCTCTGAGATAATATAAAATGCTTTGAGGTACTTTTCTGGAAACCTTGACATTTGCTTTATTCTCTATGATTTTATAGAGTTTTTGTGTGCTTCGAAAGTGAACAGAGAATTTAAAGCTATAGCTTTGTGAAAAAGTGAGGTTCAGTGGTTTGCACATTAAGTAAGAGCCAGGGGACATAAGGATAGTTTTCACAACACTCTGGAGTAAATTATCTCTATCACTGTTCCTTGTTTTCTCCTTTAGTTAGCATAACAGTAGTTATCTTTTCATTGTTCTTGCACACCCAAGCCGAGCTTGATAGCAATTGTGACTATTTTGGTGATTTTAAAAGCAGCCAGCTTTTTGATTAATTTATTTTAAAATTATGCAAACCTTCAGGTTCTGCAGGTTTAATAGCAATGAGAATTGCTGAGTAAGTCTTAGTCTTGAAGGAAAGTCAAGAAAGCACTCATTACCCTTAAATTTTTCTGTGTGGACTTGACCTACAATTTTGCAAAATGAATTTCTGGTGGTTTTGTTTATTTTTCTTTTCTTACTGTGACAATAATAAAAGAGCAATTCTTATGGGGCCATATTCATATTCTCTCTGATAATGGCTGGACCATGGTGACAATATTGGGAACTGAATGCCTTGGAAGACCTCACTGTGATAACACTGGTCTACTTCCAAAACTGACTTAAAAGGGTTCTAGGTTACATAGCCTATGTATTCATAATTTCTTTGTATTTTATGAACAAACTAGCAGATAAGGGCTGGTTTTATGAAGAATGCATGTTAAACACACTACCAAGGACTCATTGGATATAAAATCACCCTTGCAAAAAATTGGTATCTTTTTCAGAAGAGCCAGCCAATTGCCTAAAGTGACTCCCTGTAAATAAGAATATGTTTTGCAGGTATGTCAGCGGAGTTAATAAAAAAACCCCCAGATATTAAAAAATCTGTGGATGAAATATTAGTCATAAGAACAAACCAAAGCATCCTGCTTTGCAATGATGCAGTCTTTTTGCTTCCTTCTATCTGGGGCTATAGAGGCTGTGCATGGAATAAGATGCAGATGAGGAAGGCAGACCCTCCTCATCTTCACCATGATCAGATGACTTCCTGCCTGGCCTTCAGTTTGAAGCTGCAAAAAAAATTCAGCATTAGAACTTGAGATGAGAACAGTCCAGAGACCTTCTGGATGATTTTCTGGGCAATTAGGTCCACCATCTGCCTGGGAATTGTAGCTCATCTGTGTGCTGTGCTGCATTTACCTTGTGAACCCCACTCCTCAGGCACACCTGTGATGTTGGGAGAAGAAACTGGGACTGGGCTGTAACCTCCCCTTCCTTTCCCCAGCAGAACTCTGCAACCCTGTGGTCTCTTCTACACCTCACTGCCCTAATGTCAGTTTTAGAAAACTGCACTGTTCCTTGCTGCTCTGTATGAGTGACCTGGGACCCCTAGAGCCGCTCACTTGCTGCATCCTCTACTTCCAATGTCTTGAGACCCTCAACACTTTGTTGTGCCACTCCCCTACCTTCTTTGTTCTCTCACCTCCTGCACATTCATGTCAGATTCTTTCCATTCCCAGATTTTATCAGGACCTGGAAAGATCCAAGTCAGGGTTAACAAGAAACTATTTCTGTGGGCAATAGGAAAATTGGTGGTCAACTACCAGCTTCAGTGCTTCAAGTGTTTGATGCAGGATAAAAACTTATGTGTTTTGAGAGTGGGAGGGCTCAGGGAATTGTATTACTTCCTCCTGCCTTGAATGTGGTTAGACTAAATCATAGGGTGTAGAGAATGAAATGCCAGCTGTGCTGCAGTACTGCACAGTGGAAACAGCATCCACAGCTGCAGTCCTTGGTTTTGGTGACAATGTGAGGAGTATTGAGACAAGCAGATTTTGACTTGTTTTTCTAAGAATAGCCCTGCCCTGCTGATGTACTCTTGGACACAGCACTATTTCCAGAGAACTGAATTTGAACAAGAAAGGCCAGTCAAAGCTAAAATGCTCTTGGATAGGTCAGATCCCAAAAGACCTGGCTATTTAAAGATTGACCTTTACAGTTTCAGATCAGAGTCTGCACTATATTTCAATGACACTTATGTAAAACTCTTTATCCTGGATCTCTGCCTTATTAGCTATACTCAGTTTTACTGTTGAAAAATTGGAATTTTGATATAAATGAAGAGGACAAAAAAGGGAAAAATAGAAGGGCTAATTTGGCAGTACTCTCAGTGTCTTACTAAGGAGAGAGGAAAAAAAATATTTTGTTCACTGATGAAGAAAGTTTTGACACATGATTCTTGCCCTCTGGAAAGGACCAGCCTGGCCTTAAAAAACCATACAGCTTTGCATCCCATATTATAGGTGATTTTCACTTTCTGACAAAGAAGGCAGCAAAGCAGCACCCCACCAAGAATGCAAAAGGGCTCCTGTCCAGTTGACTCATACTTAGTGAGCTGCAGTACCACAGTTGCCCATTGTGTAATGTCTGTGGCAGAACTATTTTCAGAAATGGCTTCAGCAAACAACTTTGAGACAGGATATAGGCTGAATATCAGCCCTTCTGGATAGCATAACATTTCTGGATTGTGTAACATGCCTCTCTGAGAGAATCTCAGGAATTTCTTATATTTCAGATATCTGGGAATGTATTTAATCTTTTTTTCTTTAATTTAGGACTGAAGTTCATGTTTATTTTCAGTTTAAGTTAACTGAAATTTTATCCTGCTAGTAGGAATGACATGGATATTTATAAATAACATTAAAATCTGGAAGGCCAGAGATGGATGATTGACATTTGAAGGCCTGTTTTTCTTAATGAGATGTGCATTGAAACATATGATTGAAGACTTGAGCCATTCTTCTGGACTTGCACTGACTCTAAAAGTGATGCCACTGATTTTCCCAAGATTCTTCAAGTAAAACAAGGGAAATACAGACCTTTCCCCCCTTCCCAGCTGTTAATGTGCTGCTTGCAAATCTGGGGGAAGATCCAGCCATGCAGGATCTCCCATGAGGGAGGGCAGATGCAACAACCAGTGCATAGTGTACTGCCAGAAATCAGTATTAAGGGAGCTGGAAAACAGGGAGTGTTGTTGGTCTTGTAGACACTGCAGTTCTGTGCTTGTCCACTGCCTGTGCAGGGGCAAGATCAGATGGATTTTGAATTATTGAATCAAAAGTGTGTTCCTGGTGAGTATTTGTCCAGTCCATTCCCTGTAGGATGTTGACACAAAGGTGGGGAGGGCACCTCATGGTTGAGATGGCACATACACACTGGTATTTACTTTTTGTGTTGGAAAAGTCAGTGCACAATTTTGTCACAAAATGTAGTAGATTTTGACTGTCGAAGACAATGTAGGGCAGAAGTTTAAACTATATTTTTAGCTCCTCCACTTTCACTACAGAATTTTGGGTTTTTTTTCAGTGTGGTTGCACATATTAACCTGTTGCTATGATCCAATGTGCACATTCACATCAGTGCCTCTGCTTCCACTGGGTTAAGTGCAGCGCTGCTCAGCTCTGCCTCCCTACCTAGATCAATGAAGGGCAGATACAAATCTTCGGAGGGTATGAATGTTCTGCAAAATCACTTTGTTTCAATTAACAACACCTCTTTCATTATCTGAGGCGTGGCTGATAAACTGCATGTCTGTCAGGTCTGTCTTGCTTCATGAGGGAGTCACAACTAGTTCACTAAAACAATTAACAAGAAAGAACTCCTAAACTGCTCTCTCCAGTCCTCATGCTCCCCTCCCCTCCTTCCAAACTGGGGAATTCTTTATTTCATAACAAAACCCCTTAAAAGCTAATTTTTTGCTTGAGATTCATTCAGACTATCCATTCATTTCCAGACCCAGGTCATGAATTCATGCTTGCTCCTCATAGTTTGGGACAGAGGCAGCCTCCAAGGGTTGAACCTCATCTGTGCAAACACACTGCTTGAAGCCGTACAGAGGCTATTGTCAGTCTGGATGGAATAATGTTTGTGTACAAGTTGCAGATGAGACAGGTCTTCCATGGTGCCTGCAACACAGCAGGGAGCTGAGCCCTTGCCTCTGAGTGTTACTCCTAAGCCTCCAGAAAGAAATACTCTTACTGGGTTTATTTATGCTCCTTTGTGGTCTCCGCAAAGTGTCTGAGTCTCTTCTGGGACCTTGCTCCCATTCTCTCCTCTGATAAATCTTGGCTTTTGGGTGTTTTTTTTTCTTTTGTTGGATTAGAGCCAGTAAGCTAGGTAGCTGAATAGCCAGAGAGCTGCTTGTCAGAGCCCTCTGATTTTCCAGCAGGGATTTTGCAGGAGGCTGCTGAGGCAGTGACCTCTGAGTGCGAGGCGAGGACTGTGAATCCTGCTGGGATACTGTTGAAGGACTGGCTCCTCCTGTACTGCACAGGGAAATAGAAGCTTGGCACAAAGGTGTCTCTGCTGCTGGTAGTGAGCAACCCTGCAGCAAAGAAATTGCTCTTCCCCACCATGGTTTTTGTGGCCAAAATAACTAGCTGGTTACTACAAATCAGAGCCTGGGTACGGACCATCATATATACAGTGCAGAAAATTAAAAGATATGGGGTTTTCAGCAAAACAGAATAGATCAAATTGACAATACAGATGTCTTTACTGACACTATTACTCTCCCTGAAGGAGAAATATTTAAGCCCAGATTAAATGTTTTACAGACGAAGATTAAACCTGCTTCACTGTGGATGCAGAGATAAGGGAACTCTTTTAGCCAGTACTTTGTCCATATGCTAGTTTCTTGCATTTAGAAACATTTCCTTATTTTCCTTTGATAAACCTGAATATTGTCAGAATTTTTACTCAGAAATAGGAGACCCTCATGTCAAAATTGCCAGTAGCTCAGAGAGGCTGCAAGACCTTCTTTCTGTGTATGAGGCAGGCTAGGGGTAAAAACCAAATCTATTGCACCCTGGAAGGGTTCTCTAATCAGCAGCTTCTGAATCAAGCAATCTCTCTGAAAAACTATTTCTTCTTGAAGTTCAAGCACGCCTATGGAGAAATCTTGTGTTGAACATGGCAACATAGTAAGGAAAATGTTGGTTATAACAAATCTTCTTTTCCAAAAGATTCATGGAAAAATTCCTGAGCTGCTTTATATTAGGTATTAAGTCCACTCTGGTGAGAGGTGCGGCTTTACCAACAAAAGAAGTAATATCTACAAAGTGTTGTCTGTAGTCTGTTGGACTAGTGACAGTAACAATGCAAAACATTACTGGAGGCTCTGGCAAAGGAACAGGCACAATTTATTGGCTATGCAACTCAGGATAAGGTAAGATGAATAGAAATGATGATCTAGTGAGTAGGTTATTGGATTGCAGTGCAACAGAGCAGGGCTCAACTCCTGACTTAGCTTCAAACTTTTTTGTTGCTTCAAGGAAGGTGCTGAAATCTTTCTTCTGTAACAGTTCCCCATCCTAAAAGAAGGAAAATGATAATTTCTTACATCCACAGGGATACAAGGTAAATGATAATTGAAAAGCCTTGAGATACTGGGGAAGGCAGGGGTCTAGACACAGAAATGTTCAATCCTATATCTTTCAGTTAAGGAAAGAGAATGCAGAAAGTATTTTCTAAAGACATATTGCAAGGTTATTTTCCACTCTCCCAAACGTGGCATGTAGAAACATATTTCAGTTTTTATTTCTATCCTCTATTCCTTTTCAAGTACATTCTTTCCTTCCCTTGTAGGCAGAGACATATGTATAGCCAAGTGGATGATGTCTAAGGCATATGATGTTCCTATATTTCTTCAGGTATGATTTGATGGTTTTCTGACACCAAAATAATCAGAAGTTTTATGTTTGATTTCATAGCACAGTTTCTGAGAATTTAATATTTCACTTTGACCCTCCAGATCTTTCAAAACAGTTTATAAAATCTTCATGGTGTGGGAGGGAGTATTTCTGGAAATCTTTGTCTTTCCAGGAGTCATTTTGTGTGAAGCTATTTTGATGGATTTGCTATCACATTAGTCAAAGATTTTCTCTACTAAAAATTTGCACATTTGTTTTCAAGTAGGAAAGAAAACAAAAATCACTAATTTCTAGAAGATAGACATTTTACTCAACAATTTTCAGAGTGTAGTTTCCTTTGAAACTCAGTTTAAAGAAATAGATGAGAGCTAAATGCAGGCAAAATAGATCCAGCTGTATAAAGTCAGGCACTTCTGGAGCATGAATCATTTCCCATGACAGATGGCATTGCACTATAAAGGTATCTGTTGCTCATGTTTGCCTGCAGAAGAAACCTGAATAACTTATTTAGGCTAGTTACCTGGTTTTGGCTAGGCAAAGTTGGGCAAAGAATCCATATAATTCCCATCAATAAGTATACATTTTAAATCATTGCATGACCTTCTCCAAGTGTTTAGACATAGATTAAAATAGGCTTTCCAAAAGTCAGGCACCTAAAATGCTGAGCATTTTTGGAACTGTAGGACTTCTTACATACAGGACTTAGGTATTTTCAGGGGTAGAGGTTTGACTCTGGCTTTATTTGGGTAGCTGTGCTGCTGATGTGATCTGGCCTCAATACTGCATGTCACACAGATGTCTCTGCTACATGCCACCATTTTGGGTAAGAAAGCCCCATGAAAAATGATCAATAACATTTGAGATAATCTTTTAGGTGTAGCTGTGTGATATTTCTGTTATTATTATTTTATTTCACAAGGACTGGTTGCCCTTTGCCTCCCCTGTCTCAATACTTGCAAAGCCTGAGAGAGGGTTCTGTGTCAACCCTGCTCAGAGGCTGTGTTGCCGCCTCCATGAAATTCAGGGTTTGTCCCTTCCATGCTGTGTGCACTGTTTAGTTGACACTGGCTAGTGGGGGTGGTTCTGCTTTACCCCTCCTAACTCCCCCAGGAATGAACGGAGATTTGAGCTGGGGAGTCCCACCAGTTTTTTGGGTTGTATTTTTTTTTTTTCCAGTAGAAATGGGTAGGCATTTCAGGGCCTTGCAGTATCTTGTCCCTTCCTTCCCCAGCAGCATCTTCATGCTTGTTTGGATGGTGAACTGATTTCAAGGCTTACACAAATCTGTCACTATCTCTTAGGGCCAGACCCCAACAAGACCTCCTAATGGTACCTTCTCAAGTCTTGAGTAGAAATTAGAGTCATGGGAACAAAAGGAGACTGCCCAGGATAGTGAGTTTTGCTGCTTTTAGAGATAAGATTTAAACTGATAGATGTAATGGGGCAAAAACATAGTATTCTGTTCGCCTTGTTCAATTCAGTATTTGTAAAGCTCCAGTCACCATGGCATCTAGGCATGAAAGATACCTTATGTCAGCAGGATATGCATCAAAGGAGTCCTTTTCTAATGGATAAACCTGATATCAAAGAACTGAAGAAACTGAACCAAAATTTACAGGTGTCCTTTGCTTTGATCATTAATTAAAATGTGACTTATACTCACAGTGTCCCTATTAGAGGACTTGACACAACAAAGCATCTGAGGTACCCGACTATTTCTTGTAATGCTGTGGAAGACAGGTGTTCATTCCTGGGAAAGCTTTGAAGCTAAAAATAAAATAAAACAAAATTAAAATTAAAGGATATTTCCAGGTACATGGTAATCATCTTAATACTTACATTTGAGGGTTTTGTGTGTGTGTTAAATACTGACAGAACTCCTGGATGGAAAGGAATGCAGACAATGAGGTAAAGTAAAGCCTTGTATGTCATTTGAGATCAATTGTCAGAGAATTTGTCTCAGCCATGTCATTATCAGATTAATAGTTGAGTTCCAATTTAAGCTGGAGTTATTTGGATAACAGGAATCAAAAGAAAAGTTTTTTGCAAACAATTTGCCTTAGAGCAAAATAAAAGTGTTAGAGATAGGTTTTTTTGTGATTTTCACCACACCCCTTGAAATTCTATGCAGACTAGATTGCTTCATAGGCAGACCATGACAGCCAACCCCAGCACCCTGTATTATTTCAGCCTGGAGGTGTAAGATGGATCAGGGCATTTCATTTCCCCAGCAGTTAGCCCAGACACAAGAAATCCAGTCTATCGGTGCTAATGGGCTTTATGGCAGCCAAATATGTTGATGATCCAAAATAGCTAGATTAGGTTATAGATTTGAAGATCATAGAATATTCTGAGTTGGAAGAGACCTGCAAGGACCGTCGAAGTCTAACTCCTCATATCTTCTTACAACAGCTCATTTGGCAAGTCAGCATTCCTGCAGTTTTTCTTCTGCTTTGCTCTCCATAGCAAATTAAAAAAAATCTTCCAGCTTTGCCATTTTCTTTTGTCTTCTTTTCACTTTGCTTTCCATCTCTTCTTCTTCCTCTCTTATTCATATTTCAAAGGCTCACAACTTAGTATTTATCTCTGATGTTAAATGGCATTAAACATTCCTGGGGTTGAATCAGCTTTTACAGACATGGAATGGAAAGTGCCAGAAAAATCCTGCCACCCAACCCAAATAGTTAACAACTTCCTAAGCACTAAACTTGTTCTATCTTCCCCTCTCATGCTAGGAATCTATGAGTTTCACTAGCATTTCATAAATACATTCTACTATGGGTATGTTTGTTGTACCATCTGATCTTTATAACGCATTGGGGTGCAGGGATCCAAAATGCAGACATGTCATTTGCAAGAGCATTGGATCTTTGAGATGTGTCACATTGTGCTGTAACCCTGAGGTGGTAGTAGTTACCTGTAAGTGCAGTGTGGCTTTCAGTGCCATGATCAGGTCTTCATCTTTGGTGACCATTCAAATTCATGGTTTTCCAGAGTGAGCAAGGTTTCAGAAAAGAGGATCCTCCACCTGTCAGTCCCTCCATAATCTATAGATACTGTGGATATTAACAACTTGTTAGACCTCTCATCTTCCAGTGTAGAATACCTGAATAATTTTTGCAGCTCTGGAGAGATGCTTTTGACTCTGTACTGTAGTGGGTACAGTGGCAATGTGGGAGAAGACAGCACCATATCAGGTCCATTTTGTTCAATTTTAGACAAGAACCTCCTGGATATTTTGATTCCATTCAGTGGGACTTGTGTCCCCATTTGGTTTAAATCTTGCTGTAACAAATGCCATCTGAAAATCTGGTCATCTCATAGTCCACCATGTAACAATTAAACTATGGATTTAAAGACTGACTTTAGAGTTTTGCTCTATTTAATTAGTTTTACACTTTAGGTTCCCCAGGCTGATTTGTGAAATTTAGAACTTCCATGAAATATCCTGTACTGAAAAAGATGACAATCTATGAGCAGGCTCAGTAAAAGACTAGCAAAGGAAATTGCAGGTGTTTCTGGCAAGCTTTCTGTAAAGGGGTGACACTAGGAAGTCCTTTGTCACTATGAGTGACATCTCTCTCGTTTCACACCCTTTAGTAAAGCCCACATCAAAGCCACACAGGTGGAGCATTTTTCCTGGAGAGCTGACAGCCCCATTATTTTTCAGAGACTTCTTCATCAGGGTTCAGTTTCTGGTTTAGCAGAATAAGTGACTCCCAGAATATGAAGACATTCTTCCCAGCTCCAACACCTTTTTCTTTCTTGATGTAAAAGGACACAACTGTTTACAATAGTTTTAATATCAACTGCCAGTTTTTAATTCATTCTTGCCCTTGATGTTGTACCTACAGGTAGATGGCTAATTGGTGGATGTATATATCAATTCTAGAATACAATAAAAAATATGTTTAAAAAGGACTACTGACATTTCTAGCTGTAGCATATTTTCACCAGATGTGTTATACCCATTCACAGATACTGTGTTCTTACTCCATTTTTAGTCATCAGCTTAACTTATTCTTTGTCAGTAAGCACCCTTGAGGAATATTTCTGTGAAATACAAAAAGCTTGTAAGTATACTTAAAATAATCAATTAGTTAGATGAATGGCACAAAGACTGAATCAACAGTCATCCAGAACATCAGACTACTGCAGAAAAAATGTTTTATCCTTTCCAGAAAGAGTCTGCTTGATTTCTATTATCATTAACATCTGCACTCTTCAATGCTGATCGCATGTCTGTAAAGAAATGTAAATCAACTCCATATTCCTAGACATTAAGTTCTAAAGATGGACTATAAAATTTTACCCTTTCCAGCAGAGTTGAAGTATCACTCTGTTTACTAATGACCTAAGAGTCTGGTATTTGAAGAAAGGGAAAACATAGACAGTATCCATCTCCCCTTACTCACCCCAAGACTTGTAAAGAGAAGACAGCCACTTCCTGTTTACACAGCTATTGCTGATGTGAGATTGTTTCATGCCTTTTAGTTTCTACTTTATTTTGGTGATCTTCATGGAAGAGGATTTGCAAGGGAAAAAATTCTTAGAAGAAATAATTTTGATATTATATTGTAAGGAAAATAGAATCCTACAATTGAAAGAAACTAAATAAAAGAAAATCATTGAATGTCAAAGACAGATGCAGCCTTAGTTATCAGGTGGAAAACCGAGGGACAAAAATCTCTCTCCTCCGGTAATCTTTGGCTGCAATGTACATGAACTTCTGTGACTGGCTGTTACAGCTGTGGCTTATTTCACTGTTGACTATTCTGTGAAATATTGATTATTCTGAAGGCCTGTGTCAGTAAATTTCCAAGAAGTCATTAACCAATAAAGATATGTGTTTCATTCTGGAATCATCACTGTATCTTTGTGTGTGTTACTGATGACTTGATCTGACTTGGCAGGCACTGAGAGAAAGGCTGAATGTAACTTACACATTCCTCTTCCAAGAACTGTAAGAGAGGGAAACTCTGAACAAGAAAGCCGAGAAAGAAAATTTCATGTCTGATTGAGAGAAAATACATCCCTAAAATTGCAGATTTGGCCAGGGAAATAATTTGAGATAGATTGTTTATGTAATGAGGAGTTTAATAAATGGCCTTTATTTAGATGTGGTAAATTCATTGATAAGGGCCAAGACTTGTTGGAAGAATTAAAAAAAAACAAACCCAAAAGTGAGGGGTTTAGGTGAAATTCAGTCTTGAACTGAGCACCTGTCACACAGGATCTGCCTGTACAGGAGCAGCAGAGCAGATTCATTGGCCATAAAAGCAGCAAATAAGAATATGTGACTTTTTCTGCATGACTGCTACAGGCATGACTGTCACAGGCATTGTGAAATCTTCAGTAATTCAAAGCTCTGCATAAGTGTGTTTACACCATCCAGAGCTAGCGTAGTACAACTACTAAAACCACATTAAAGTGAAATTAAAAGAACCCTGAAGTATCATCCAAAGGCCTTTAAGCTTGAGTAGAAACAGCAAGGATCAAACACTCAAATGAAATATATAGGTAAAGATCTATATACAAATATTTGTATATAGATCTTTACCTATATATTTAATCTGAGCAGTTTATTGTTTTTCAGACAATTGTGATTTTGTGATTACATTTCATAAGAAAATGTGGATATAGTGCCCTGTGTCCTTCCTGTCATTCTCTCGATAACCATTTTGAAACAACCTTACTATATCAATCCAAAGTGTAATATCTGGATCCTTGGTGATCAAAGAGTAGATCTTTGGATGTTTATGGTATTTTAATTATATTTTTCCTTATTCTTCCATAAATTTCTGGGAAAAAATACTTGCTTTTATAACTGTCCTGGGATTATTTGCACAACACTTCTGGCATTTTTCTTCTGGAGATACATATGTTGAATAGAATGAGATTGATAAAATTACCACTGCTGTAAGCAACATGTTTTTTTCCCAGAATTTCCCGTGTGTAATGACCAAGCAAAATTCAGTTTCATCAAAAGGTAAAATGAAAAACTCATAGATAAATTATTTGACTTGCAAAAATTATTAATTCTTCACAAATCAAAGGCCAACATCTTTTCAGACCTTTCTTGGCAAGCTTAAGCATTTGATTTCTATACAGGAGTAACTGGATGAGATTCTATGGTTTGAATTAAAGAGGTAGACTAGATAATCAAATGTTTTCACTCTAACCTCTGCATCTCTGAGATGGGGGTAAGTCATGTGAGTTGGGCTACTTCTGCATAAACATATTTAACCATAACATCGTGGGGTTTTATGATGCTAGGCCTTCTCTGAGGAGCTCTTGCATTATTCCACTGCTCTGCAAAGCCAATGTATTGCTTTCCAGATACTCAGTTGAGCTGAGATGCTGGGAAGTTTGCAGCTGATTTTGATAATAGCTGTTATGGACTTTTTTTTATCATTTGTAAACTGCGAAGCGTAATAGTTCCTGAAAGCAGTTAAGATTGTGGTAAATGAGAATATGAACATGTTCTTGGATTACTGCTGTGCTTCTCCAGTTTGAAGTTGTCTGTCAAAGGCTGCAGAGAACATGAAAATGTGATCAACCAGAACCATAAACAACAATCCTTGCCCAACAACCACATGGAAAAATAGCCAACCGGAGTCTGGATTACCACAACTGTCAACAAGATTTCCATTCAGAAATCCTCTCCTTGGCTTGTCTTCCAATACTTTTGCTAATGGAAAGAATGCTCTTAAAGAAGGCAAACTCCTTTATGTAGTTGCTTTTGATCACAAATCAAATAGAGTTTCAACCAGAGAAAATGAATAAACATCTGTAGGAATTTGCAAACAATTAGAGCATGTTTTTTCTGCCTCTCCCTCTTTCTGCCTATCTTAAAATAAGTATACATGGACATGCATAACTTTTTCAAATTTGTATAATATTCAAATATTATCCGGTGACATTTTGCAGTTGCGGAATTTTTCAATCTGTGTTGCAAATTTTCTACAGAGATTCAAAACTATTCAGCCAGACTGTGTTGCTTCGTTCTGACATGTCAAATGGGATGTTGAGTTTTCTTATAACATCTCTTGCAGGAGAAGCTGCTGCAGTAGCAAGAGTTGCAGGAAGAGGTGAGGAAATGTATCTGGTTTTTAGGAGCTCTATTTAGGGTATTTGCAGACAGGATTACCAAGTGTTTTCTCAACACAAGGCTTTAGAGATTCCACTTTAGAGATGCTGCAATGAAAGCCCTTGAATTTTATTCAGTATAGTAAATGATACTGAAGTTTCAGTTGCTGAGATGCTGGCTTTGAACTTCCAAAGTGGCATTTGTGGCAGTTGAACAAGAGAGATAGATTTGTATTCACAATTCCAGTGTTTGACTGGTTCTTGTTGATTTGGTGAAGAGCAAGAAATAAAGCTATAAAGTAAGAAAAGAAACCTGCATGCATAAAACACATAAAAGCCTATTCCAAAATGGAGAGTGTTATTGATTATCTAGTTCAAAGCACAGGTGCTTTTGTTAATGACAAGTTATGACAGCTGGAACATACCTCTTTTATTTAGTGGGCAAAATGAATCACTGACTCTCTCATTACCCTGGTCTGTCTATAAATTCAAAGATGTGAAACAATGCTGCTATGGTTAGTGCTCTGACTGTGGCCTGATAAATCCTGTGTTGTCTGTCTTTTATAGTTGTTTGTACATAGAAAAACTGCTGTGAAATAAGTCACCTCCATTTATGTGCAACACAACACTCTTGGTTTTATATAACAGCTGCTGTTTGAAAAATATTGGTATGTGGACAACAAGGTTCATAACCTGCAATGGATATGTGAGGCTGTCTGGCAGTTTTTATTCACTGACCCAGCATTAAACTAGTGACAGTTTCTATAATGGATTTTTTCAGTTCTGGAAATACAGTTTTAAAAATGGACCAGGTTCTGCAATTTTTCTCTGTGAGGAGCATGCACTTGCATGCTAATAATCTGGATCAAGGATATGAATCTGATAAACTTGTTCTGCAGTAGCTTCAGGAATGATTTTAAATTACTCATCCTAGTAGTGACACTAGAAATGGCCTTCTCTGCACTGATTTTAAATAATGATCTCCCCTGATGCTCAGTGCCTAGCCTACCCACAGAAACATCAGTCATTTGGAGTCTGCTGCAATTCTCAGTCCACTAAAATTGTGATGAAAGACTTCCTTTTCTTCAAGAATCTCTTTGCCAGGAGCAAATAGCTATGGCAGGCAGATAACAGGAAAAGTACCTCCCAAGAGCAAATTGAAGTTTTATTTAATGTTCCCTAGGATAAACACTGCATTAAATCCTAAGTATGAGAAAATTTCTCCAAACAGTTGTTAAGACAGAGACAGAGATACATAGCAGTCACTTTTGCCACATCACCCCAAATGCAAAAAAGCCCCTAGAGAAATACATCCCTCCATTTCCTTGTCACCCACAAATTCCTGGGTAGGTCATACATTTCTAATGTTAGCCTATCTCTAAACACTTTGAGTTCATTTTCTATACAGTAACCTGTGGTTTTTCTTGGGAGTCGTGAGTTTTGCTGAACTATTGCCAGAATGCACATTGATACCAGGTGCCTACTCTGGCAGAATCCAGTATCACACCTACAGATAAAGTGTAAAATTACATGTGTCATGCCCAAGCACCACAAATTACTCTGACCTTCATCTCAAATAACATGATAACTCCTGCTTTGAGACTTCAGACAATGCAATTTTGGCAAAAGGCAAGATTTTCATAGCCAAGAACATCAAACCTCATGTCTTTTACTGCACCAAAGGGGTTGACTTTTAAAGAAAATGTATTGCCAAATTAAATCTACCTTTGGCCTATAATATAAAGCATACTATCCTGGGCAAGCAGAGTGGTAAACAGTTTTTGACTGGTTTGGAAGGAACCACAATGGGCTGCAGTGCTGACTGCTGGAGGCTCAGATATGAAGGTGATGCAGATAAAAGCACATCAGCGTTCATGATGAGAGAAACAGATGGTCAGGAAGGACAGCCATCTCCTCTGAGATTTCTGACTCCTGCTAAAGTGTCTGAGGTGTCCATGCTTCATGCTTATTGCTTGAAGGCTGTTGAGAATTTGAGAAAAGCAGAGGTCATGGCTGGTGGCATGGCACTGGCACTGGGAAGGAGGGTGAGGACTATTGGGACCCTGAAGGCTGCTACTGCCATCCCAAAACCACTGACACTGAGTGGGCTGGTGAGAGCTTCCTTCGGGTATTCCCAGATTAACCATTCACATTCAGACAGTTATAAAACAAATTTTTTACTTGAATTACACACCTTAGTTTCTCTGTTCACTAACAGATTTTGAAATTTTGAATCCTTCAAATCCATGGCTGATTTAATTAACCTCAAAAAAAAATTAGCAATTAAAATTTGAATTTGAAAGTGAGACCTGATTAAGCAGATTTTAATTTTTTTCTTGGAGGATCAGGTCAAAAGTACCCTACCCCTTCTTCTGCTTAGAGTGAAGTGAATGGTCCCAAAGGACTACAGTTGTCAATAGTCTTCAAAAACATGACTGCAATGTTTCCTCAATAACTTTTGCATGAGGAAGTTCTTAAGGCTGTAGAGAACAATGTCTTTTTTCATAGAGAAATGCAGGAGTTTGAAGTGAGGGATGGATTAGACTGCAGAGAACTGTCAGCAGGGATCAGATGAAAATTTACATGTTATTAAGATCAAAAGAGTAATTTCCTAAAGTTTTTTTTTTTAAATCCATTTTCAGGCAAAGACAATAAGATTATTCAGGACATTGTACTTCAACTAGTTTAGAGGGATAATAGCCTTAAATCTGGGGTTTTAAAAAAATTTATGGACTAAATAGTAATTATTATTTATAGACATAATAGTTATATGTCACCTTCTATCTTAGTCTCAGTTTTATTTTAAATTTTTTAGCCTTTTTGCATTTGCTAAAAAAAAGGGTAGGGAAAATATTGGCAATTCTAAAATAAGTGACTGCTTAGCATATCATTGCTAATATGGAACTGGCCTGGTTAATGACGTTCATCTTTAAGGACAAAGATAATCATCTTTATAGCTTGCAAATTCCTTATTAGCGTGCAGATAGTGTTACTATAAATTCAAGCTGCATATCATAAGCCACACATTTTTAGCTGTTAGATTTCATTCTCTGAATATTTAGTAAGATGATGAAGGGATGAACGGCGACTCCCCAGCTGGACACAATTCCAGCTTAAGCAAGATGATAAACTTCTAATATGAAGATGGAACTCATGGATTCTGGCCAGAACAAAATAGCATTTCTCCAGCGGAATGCCAGTTCAAACTCTATTCTGGAAAGAAATTATTCTAACAAGGTTCCTCACCCTTTTAGGGGCTCCTGGGAAAAAAAAAAAATAATGGAGAAGCCAAGTGTGTGGTCTTTTGAAATTTCAGATAATTTGTAAAAGAGACAGCATGGGCGGCTTTTAGGAAAAGAAACAGAAAAAATTGCTGCAAGTTGACAAGAAATATTTGCTGCCCCTAAGCTCTTATAACAGCACCCATGACCCTGCAAATAGAATTATTTTTTTCCAGTAATATGTCTAAAATAATGTCCTTTATACTGTTGTGCAGATTTTTGAGGTGATTTCACATATTTTTAAGAAAAGAAAAACAAACATAGGAATAATTAATTAATTCTGTTGGGATACCTAGGTCTCGATGTTTACATATTGAGATTTTTTAAAATTTCTTACATTGTCTTTACCCTTGAAAGAACTGAACAATTTACCTTCTGTTTTTTCACTTAGCTCATATAATGGCATTCATGTCTTGGGGAGGGCTTTTGGTAGATAGGTCCTCATATGCAGCAATTCTACCTTAAGGCTAAGTGGTTTCAGTCACTGTTTTTTCCTGAAAGTGTGGCAATAACACAGGGGAACAGCAGGATTTTGTGTGATTGCACTCCATAGAAATCTATGGAAATGCAAAACTTTTCAAAACACTGCGTGTGATCCTAGAGTCAGTATGTCTTTTAAAGTCTTTGTATTTAACATTTTGAGAAACAACCATATCTCGCTGTAGGCTCAGGCTGAGTTTCATGCCAGATCCAGGCCCTTTGTGTTAGTCACACAACTGTCCTGCAACCTTTCTCAGCCCATGAAGTCAGAGGTCTTTTTATGCATCCAGAAAGGGATGCATTTGTCTCTCTGCTGACTCCATGGGTAGCCTGGTGTACTTGCACTCCTAACTCGTGCACCTTACTTTGTTCTCTATAGCCAAGGGGGGCTGAATTCCGGCCCCAGCACCTATTTCCAATTAGTCTCCAATTGTAGGCATTTATCTTCTTTTGATACTGTGTTATATACTGAGCTTCTCAGGCATGTGAGCCTGACAGAAGAATAAAGCAGGAACCTAAGGAGCATTTAGTTCAAAGGAACTCCGAGGGTTTGCAAAACATTGCTGGAAATAGGATGATTTAATTCCATGAATTACTGGTAATTTGAAAAAAATTCCCCACAGAGATCAGTGGGAAGACTCTGAGATAGCTTTTAGCCACATGAAAGGACCTGCTTTTCAGATGGGTTACTTTGGGAGGAAATTCAGAATATTCAGCAATTTGCATTTGAGATACTACTAAAATTGATGGCCTTCTTTGAAAGTTTTGCTTTTGAAAGACCTCTAAATTAACATGGTTGATAGCCTGCCTTCTTACCGTGCACTACACTTGAGTGCCTGGAGCTGCAGGATATGCCCAATGAAGGAAAAATGAAGGAAATAAGAGTTGTTACAGATGAATTGTTTTATATGAATGTAAACACCACATTCTCCTTTTAAAGCAATTTTATCCCCTTAGATGCCATTATTTACTGTGGGTCCAATTGTTCTCATTCAAGATGAAAACTTAACTTGCTTCGGTACATCCAATTAAAACACTTTAAAATGGTTTCCCAGAGAAGCTCTTATGCAGTGATTGCCACAGAACCTCTTTCCTCAGGAAATGGGAAATTGAAAACCTCTAGCACTTAATTTTGGAATCGAGTTTGGTTAGTGGAGCTGGGTTGGGTTATTCTTGGTCTAAAAAGAGCTCAGCAAGATCCAGAGCTGGCAGTGCCCCTGGTTGTGACTTGTGTGAAGGGCACAGTGGCTTCATACCCAAAGGCCTGTTGGGAAAAATACACTTTTCTAGTTCTCTGGAGAAAGATGGCCTGCACACTGCATGCTCTAGATGGAAGTATGAAGCAGTTCATGATGCAATATTTTGGCAAAAATTTCCAAGTATACCAGAAACCCTCAAGAAAAATCAGGCATCCTTTTCATTTATGGAAATGTTTTTGTTTCATGGAAGTCCTGGAGAAAGCTCAAGCATTCTGTATGATAATCCATATTCACTTGCAAAATCTACATATCCTCCACAAGACTGAGGCATGAATAATTCTAGAGAACAGCTCCTGGAAACTATCACCTATAGTAGTAATGTTTTAAGACTTGTGGGGACACATTCGATTAAGACTTCATGCAGTTTCCATACCAAAGAAATCCCCACAAAACAGAATATGTAATAGTGGGGAAAATGTTTCCAGCCTACACTAATTTACAGAATGGCTCCTTTACACTGCTTTAGAGATGTAAAGGGACTTTAAAATTTTTAGATGATCTGTTAATGGAGGACATAAAGGACATTAGCACAAATGAAAATCAGCTTCATGAATATTAGGGAGTTAAACTATTGACTGGATTACTTGGCTTCAGAAATTCAAAGAAAAATTATGAGTCCAATTCTGACTTTGAAACTTATTAACCCTTTTCAGCTTTGCTTTTTATTTCATCCTTTTTTCTTAGCTATGACTTGAGATTTTCTATTCTGTGACTCAGCTTCAGATGAAGGGAAGGGAGAATGAATAGTTTTATTTCAGGCAATGTCATGGCCTAGTTGTTGGATACCTGCCAAGACCTATGATGTGGGTTCAGGCTGTGGATTTCAATCCACTCATTGCATGAAAGAGCACTTGAAGTTCTTGACCAAGAGGTTGATACTCCATTTTTTTGATAGCAAATTTGGTGCTATCTTAATGAACCAAAGCAGTTTAATCAATCAGTCTCCTCTGTAGGCTTATGTGGGATTTCTTTGCTCACATCTGAAATACCAGGAATTTAGACCTATTGTTCCCACCTATCTGGTCAGGAGAAGGACTTCTGAACTTGCTTGAGAATTCAGGTTCTCTGAGAGGTGCAATGATATTGTATCTCAGGATGGAAAAAGCTCCTATGACTGAAGAAGTACCCAAGGCAGGACTGAAGTGAGAAGTCAAGGTGCACCAGGAGTAGGGATTTGAGGCAGGAATGAAACATAGGGAGTTAAGAAAGACCTCAGTAGACAGTGCAAACTAATTTGGGAAGTGCCAGAGCACTTAGACTGAGTTTAAGTATTGTCATGAAGGTTGGACTTTTTACAGTAATCCTGCAAATCTCTCCTCCAGATTTTTGTATTGAGAGTACAAGTTCGCTTTTTTTTGGAAACAGGATTCTCCCTCATCCCTAAAGCCTAGTTAAGACTCTGGACACAAGTCTCTGGATGCAACAGATACCTCCACTAAATCCTTCAGTACATCTAGGAATTTATTATTCAGTTACAAAGAGATTAATAGGATCTCTGAGGCTAAGGACTTGATGTCTATGTTCAGTGAAGTTGTCCATTTCTAAGCATCAAAGGAAACTTCCAGTAGGAAATTTCTGAGTCCTGAGGGAGAAAAAAAATGTCTTGAAGACTCCCTGAAAAGCTTCTGGGGAAAGAAAGAATTTTGCCATTCAGCAAGTAGAGAAGCCAATTTTTGTGGTTAGCATAAAAGTTTGAAATTTGCAGAGCTATGAGGGCATAGTTAGGGAATATATGCAGGGTTCATGGATAGAGCAAAACAAATAGATGTAATGGCATAAAGAAAATTACGACTTATGTCATACAGCCTTTGAATAGAGAGGTCGATGAACATTAGTCCTGCCAAAATACAGATGGAAGCAGGAACAGGTGCCAGTGTCAGAGTCTGAGAACTGTGTTACTCATTTGCCAATGAGAAAGAGAAAGGCACGCATGATCCAAGCAGAAGGAAGGAGTTTCTATTTACAGTCAGGTATAATGTCCTATTCATCCTGGCATGAATAGCAATATATTCCTGGTCTTTCTAGCCTTAAATATGCACTTAGGTTGGGTTGTAATGTTACATTTCTAAGTCAACGGTCAATTATATTGAAAGACAAGTAGTGTTGGCATGTTGGAATGTGCTATTAATGTTAATACCAAAAAACATTGAATAATTTGCTGTCTGACTACCACACCAGTGGTTCCTCACTGGAGCTGAGATTCCTCTGCAGCTTATGATGCAGACCATGGTGAAGAAGCTGTGCCCCTGCAACCCATGGAGGTCCACAGCAATGCAGAGATCCACCTGCAGTCCATGGAGATGCCCATGCTGGAGCAGGTGGATGCCTGGTGGAGGCTGTGTTCCTGTGGACCCATGGAGAGAGGGCTCCTTGCTTCCAGAATGGAGCAGCCTGTTCTTGAAGGACTGCTCCCCATGGAAGACTGACCCACACTGCAGCACTTTGCAAAGAACTGTTGCCCATGAAATGGAGCCACACTAGAGAAGTTTGTGGAGAGCTGTCTCCTGTGGGAGGGACCCCATGGTGCAGCAGGGGAACAACTCCTCTCCCTGAGCAGCGGGAGAAGCCTCGAGTGATAAACTGACCATAACCCCCATTCCCTGCCTCCTTGTGCTGCTGGGATAGAAGGAAGAGCTTGGAAGGAGGGAGAGTTTGGGGGATGGTGTTTTTAAGGGTTTTATTTTACTTCTCATTATCCTGCTCTGATTTTGTTAGTAATAAATTTACTTCATATCTCTAAGTTGAGCCTGTTTAGCCTCTGATGGTATTTGATGAGTGATCTCGCCAGTTCCTTATCTCAACCCATGAACACTTTGTTTTCTCTCCTCTGTCCAGCTACAGAGGAGAGTGAGTGAGTGGCTTTGGTGTGTGCCTGACATCTGGTCTGAGTCAACCCACTACAGAGCTGCTGCTGCTTTCACTTTTCTATATTTGCCAAAAAATCTTGTTAATTCATTTTAGGCATAATTTCACTTAATAATTTTATGGCAGTTTGACTTCTCAGACTAGTAGGCATCCTATCTAGAGCTTGCCCATGCAGAATGCGAACTATTAACACCAACTTCAAATAATTTCTAGAATCAAGAGGTAGAACAGCACTGAAACCTTGTCACTGAAACCTTGTTGGCTGTATAAGTTCTACAGAAGAAGAAGTGATTCGTAAGGGATAAAACAACTGCTGGAGAGACTGCTTAGGAGCTGAGGTGGCAACTACCACTTTGGAAGTAGCATCTATCCATTCTGTGCCTGTGGTGCAGCTTACGGGTCTGAAGGGATTGACCCACCTGTTCACTCCTCTGCAAATACAGGTAAATACTGGCATCAGCTATGGAACGCATGTATCTTCCACACAGGGGTGAAGTCCTTTGTGGACTTCAACTCCCTTAGTGGTAAACAATATGGGTTGAGTAGGGAGATGCCAGAGGAGCATCTTCCTACAAAATGGCTTGGAAGAGTGCTCTCTACTAAAGAACATTGGTCTGAATCTCCATGAGGAAGGTCTGGAAGTTCATCTGGGCTTTCATCTAAATCCTCAGGGAGGCCAATAGGCAAAAGAGACAGTCTTCTCAGAAACATGAAAATAAGTCTTCTAAACTTCATTTATCTTGGGTTGAATGAGTGAAGATTGGTTTTTGGTGGTGTTTTTTAGTGTTTTTGTTGTTGTTTTGGTATATTTATGTTTTTTCTTCAATAATAAAATGTTATTTGTTATAACTTATTTTGAATTAATCTAAGGGGCTTTTCCCTCCCTTTAGCAGCCAAATGAACAATCTCTCCCAGGCAGTTATTTACATGGACACTCCTACAATCATGATTTATTTGTAACAGACATTTGAGGTAGTTTAAAAAACAGAGAACAGAAGATTAAAGAAAAAGTCCTCCTTACTGTAGTTGATGAAACCAAGGTAGTTAATTCCCAGCTAAAGCCTAACACAGATCTACAAGTGCATGATGACCTAGGAAGCTTGTAAGACTTTATCTGACAGACTGGAAGTGGTCAGTGCTGAAGGATGCACAGAGAGAAGGTCCGTCCCCACAGGGAGCCACAGCTGCAAAAATTGAGGAAAAAGAAAGAAGTGAATTATTTATAAAAAAAGAAAGCAGGAACAAAACCATCACCACCAAGAATGTGTTTTGTTATAAAAGAACTGCCAGCATCCAGACCCTGTCCATCATCCTTATACAACATACAGTGGTAACAAAAAACAATGCTGATGTGGTTTTCACTTCACTTCTCAGCCTCAGACAGCCAGTGTGAAATATTAAATTATGATGGTTTGTTTGATTCCAGGGAAGTCTTTGTACTGAATTAAAAATGCTGTAAAGGCTAATTGGAGTTGATATATCTCCTGCTAGATTAATTTTGAATCAAATATTATATTATATTGATATAATGTTAGTGATCAAGATGTTCTCTAAACTGAAAGTGTTTCCAAGGGAATAATTACAGCTTGGAGGAAAGAACAAAATATTGAAGGTGTAGAGGATTAAAACAATATAAAAATAACAGTATATTTTTCTTTTACTTCATAGAAGCTACAGAAGAACAAGCAAAAAATGATATAAAAATAACAGTATATTTTTCTTTTGCTTTATAGAAGCTACAGAAGAACAAGCAAAAGGACTTGCCTTAGTAATTGAGGAACCATTGAAAATATTTTCAAGGATCCCATAATCATTAGATATGGCTGGAAGAAAATTCAGTTCAAGGAAGTTGTATAATTTGGAATGCATCTTGCCTCATGTTAGAGAAAGGTATACATTTCTTAATATTTTCATAAACGAGAAAAAGGTCCTGGGCAGCACAAGCTCACAACCAGCAAGGTCAGCACAGGCTCTCATTGTGTTCCCAGTCTTGTTTTGCCTTCACTTCTTTCAGCTGGGCTTTGTCAGGAGGAATCTTCTTTGAATTTGAAGACAAAGTTTCTTGTGGCCCTGAGAGAGTGTAATCAACAGTCTTTGTGGCTTGGGTTTTTTCATTGTTTTGACCAATGAACTGTTCTTTATGAACCCATTTTTCTTGGCATGGACCAGAACTGTTAGCAATTGATTTCTGAGAGGCTTCATGGGAGCTCTGCTACCTGTGGAACTTCTGCCAGGTGTACCAAAGGGATTGTGATAGCCTTCTTTTCTGTCCAAACACACTGGCTGCCTCCTTCCTCTCATGTGTCCACATGCATTCACAAATTTGATTTTCTCAAGCTCAGACCAGGGAACCTATAGACACAAAACAACAGAACGGCTTACTTTAGGCAGTGTCACTGTGTGCCTGTGCTTTCAAATATTTTGATTTCCTGTGTGAAAATGTAAGATTTTATGAACATGTGAGTATAAATATCTTCCTACACATGGACAAAGCCAGACCTCATGTCAGAAAGTCAGCTCTTTTGTTTCTCTTGGCATGGAGGAGGGCACAGAGATGTGTCAGCTGCTTGCTATAGAGCTGGAGGGAGGAGATATGTGTGGGTCAGAGTAAAAGAGAAGTAACCCCTAGCAAAGTCTGAACGAAGATGGCAAGGACTGTGAGAATGGCCCTGTATCAAAAAGGATGACAGGAATCTGAGGGCACCTGGCTGGCACCTGGAAGCCAGAGGCACATGGCTTCTACTGTGTCTTTATGGCAAAATGCAGTGGGACTCAGGCCTATTTTGGGCATACAGGAAAGCCCCCAAATTGAGAACTTGTATTCGTGTTTTTAAAAAGAAAAAGAAGGAAAAGAAAAGAGTAGCCTCAGTATTAGGTTCCCAGTCAGACTACTCTGCTGCTAACCTACAGCAACGGACATACCAAGTTTCTCTAACCCTTTGCTGTTGGTATGGAAAGTCTTTGCTGTTAGGAACATATTGTCTCTTGTTTTTTTCCAGTGGGTACCTTAAAGATACATTTAATCTGATAGGATTTTCACCACCTTCACTGGGAGCAATTCCACAATATACTCAATGCAAGATGGCAATATATTTATTTGCAGTGTGTGAGGGATGCCTATGTTTGACCACAACTCATGCTGCGGCCTAGTGTTTGGCCAACAATGGTAGAAATTTTGGCTATGTCCCAAAACTGGGACATGTTCCCAACCCAAACCAGTCAAAAAAGAAAAGGTACGTATCCCACAATTAATTTTCAGAGTCCTTCAGTCTCATTATTATTGAAACAATGAGTAAAATAGTAATGGATCATGAGCATATTAATACCTGTTAAACAATGTGTCAGTTTCAGAAAGATGCTTACCTGCAACTAGGGAATCAGGTGTTATCTAAGAAGCTGTAGGAGTTTAAAAAGTAGATAAAGAACTTCAAAACTTATGGAAGCATTGAATATTCACTTGTTTTCCAATTTTTTGCTAGAATAATCTGTTTTGCAGCCATGCAACTGATAATTAGCAACCTTGAACAAAATGTCCCCATTCATAAATCAAAATTATTCACCACAAATATTAATTGCAAATTTAGCCCTTTTTTCCCCCTTGTTCATGAATATATTTTCCATGCATAAATATTCATTGACTAGTTTATGAAAACAGACTTTAGTCTGTGGGTTGCCTGTAGGATGCTATTATATCTGCGTAGTTTGTACTTGTGCATCACAATTAGTCAATAATTCACACAGGTATCATCTTTTCTCCCTAGAAATGAGATTGTTTGCTTTAAAAACAAAATAATATGGAAAAAAGTATAGGGCTAATTGCAGTGTTGGCATAATTTACAGGAACAAATCACACGCACTAAAATTTGAGTAAAGTATGAAGATTCATGATTATCATGACAAATACCCACAGCTGTGTGGGAATTTATAAGCATGGCATATTATGAAAACACAAATAGCAGGAAACTCTGCTTATTTCTTCTATTCACAAAAGTATTCTTGAATCACAGCATTATTGTAAATGCCCTTTCTCACAATGATACAATTTCCTGTTTTAATCTCTGAGCATCAATTGTAACTGTTTGTCAGCTTCCAAAAATTGTTAGACAAGATAATATCCAATCTTTATGTTCACTTGAATAGATACTGCAGTCTGTCCTTTCCCTGTCCTCCTCCCAGAGCACCTCTTTTACTGAGGAAAATGAGACAAGCTGCTCTTTCAATTTTTGTTGCTGAGAGCCATTCCCCCATCAGCTCTGCACCTTTTAACCCCCGTGATGTGATGTTGATGGAGCTGCCACTTAAAAACAAATTTTGTTTGGCCATCAGGGAGCTTCCTGCAGTGATGGAGATGACAGAGCCTTTTTCAGGAGGTTGCTTTTGAATCTGCCGTTGGGGGGGAAACCCTTGTTGTCTGATATCTAACAGCATTTGGGTTCAAATGTGAAACCCCTGGGCTCATTCTGGATTCCTCATGTATAGGAGGCGCAGCCACCAGAGTGCTTGGGAGGGAGCAAAATCAAGGGAAGGAAAGTCTTGCTTGGCATGATGCCTTATTAACCCAGTCTCGTGGAACAAACAAGCAAACAAAAAGCCCTGTCCAAAACAAGCCCCACTGAGTAACCCACTGTTTGCACTCAGAGTTCAGAATATCTCCTGGCTCTGAATTCAGTGATTTGAAGTAAGAAACTACAGGAATGCCCTTGGATAATGACACTTTCTTTCATATACTAATTATTCTTTCTATACTTGTTATTATACGAGACTTAATGCTGCTCATTTAACAATACTCTTTTTCTAGCACAATGGCCCTCTGAACAGGTGGAGGGGATTTTATCCAGCACATCTTTGGTTGTTAGCCAGCACATTTTTGCTCTTCCAGATGCTAAAATATTTACATATTAGTAATAAGAAATAACATCTTTCATTTTATATAAAATTTGTAAAATGGCACACTAACAGCTTACCATATACTCATTTCCAGCAAAAAATTAGTACAGAAAAACACACCTCTACCTTGCATTTACTGCCCCTATCTAACACCAACATTTTAATGTTAACTCTTTGTCCCTGGGAGTCGATTTTTCCCAGCACAGCACCTAAGTGCAAAATGCATTAGCGCAAATGTCTGAACTCCAAACCCATCTGGCATTAGGAGCTATAAAATATTGCCATACTTGTCTACAGTGGATTTTAACAGACTTTCTGGACAATATCATTTAAAAAACATTGTTGTGCAATGGAATTAATTAGCACAAGTAACATGTACAACATAAATTTTTATTGTTTCTTATATGCCATAAAATTTCCAAGACAGAAGCATCTGGTAAAACCATACCGTCTGACTGGGCATGGCATTAGGAAGGCCTAGATGGGAGCAGATGGAAAGTCTGAGGATGAAATAAGAACAGATGGGAAGTCTGAAGGTGAAATTTGAACTTAGGTATTTCAAAGTTCACATGGCTGAACATAAAGTCCCATTAAACGTGCTCCGATGAAGACTTAAACCGACAGGCTCCACTGTGCCTTCCCTCCTTTTGTATTTCCAGTGTCACTTAGCTGTCAGTAATGTTTGTGGCAGCAGTTAAAAAAGCACTTTCCTTAACTCTGCCTGCTCATTTCAAACCCACATTTTTGTCATCCACTCTGTACCTGGGATTTTATGAAGGTGTCAGCGCTATAAACATGGCAAAGCATTTTCAGGTTTCATACAGGGCTCTCCCCTGTAATTTCCCTCACCTTTGTTTAGGCAAATAGGCAGGCACAGAAAGCTGTGCTGGAAGGGAGGCAGCAGCATGCAGCCAATGCCGAGGGAAGGACAGACCCACAGGGCTACAGAAGATAGCAGTGAGCCCCACCCATGGTTGGTATCACCGACAAAAAGCCCAGCTCCTGCTAGCACACCTCCATGCACTGTGCAGTTGGCTCATTTTAATTGGTACAGCTTCTTGGAAATGCTTTCCCTCATATGGTTTTTCCAGCAGAACAGGTCTGTTGCAGTTTTAACAGAGAAATATAATCCAAAATTGTGGGAACAAATATGATTGCTACCTATGCTTAGAGGTAAATCCACAGAGGAGAAAAAACTCTGGACCCATTCCTTGATGCTTGTTTGACGTTTTTTTTTGCATCTTGTTGGATATCCAATGAAGGATTTTTGTTTTAGAGTGAATTTACTTCAATTCAATGGGATTTTATGAAGAATGAATTTGTGCAAAGTCCTTTGCATGGATGATATTAGCAAATGTGGTGAGCTGGAGAACAAAGACTTGGTATTCCTACTAAACCATCATACTTTGTATGACATTGGTACTTTTAAAACCTGTGAATCCCTGATACATGATTGTCAGCAGAGATAATTTTTTCCAGCTCCCACAGACATACCGAATTCTCAGTTTACAGCCCCACATGGGTTGTAAAACACAAATACTCTACCTGGCTCTTGTTCTAAAGCCAAAGCAGAGAGAGATACTTTTCAAGTTTAAATAAATTACTCTTTTCAGATGTTGAAAAAGGCATGGCAATTTACCGCTGATTCTGAAGTTTGGCTGTAATTTTCAACAATTGTCATAGCACGGTATATCTGTTCTAGGACTTGATGGCCCATTTGGAAAGTGCAAAGAATGGACACCCTTTTACAGCTGATCAAGTTCTCAGGTCACTTCTCTCATGCATGTGGCCAGCTGGGTATTTGGGAAGGGCCCTCAATGCCAAGCCAGCTGGGGCAACTAAGTCAAATTTGTGGTAGGTTTCCAAAGCCCAGGAATTATGTTTTTCTTCAGGCTAACTAAGCTCTCTGCCATCATTGTCAAACCAGTCACTCTGTTGCCATGTCACGTCACCTGGGTCTTGAAGATCATCGTATTCTAAAATTCTGGAAAGCTTTTGAGTAATGGTCTGAAAAATGACAGGCTCTCACATGTTCCTACTGTACTTGAGGAAGTGCATTTCCTGTGATTAATGGCCTCTCTTTGTGCTCTGCACAATGCTTTTTAAGATTTTTCTTTCCCTGCTGTAAGCCAAACCAAAGAATGTTTCCAGTTTCTCAGGCTCTATTTACCTTCTCTCTCATTAATGGAGGCTCTCTCTCCTTGCTTTCTGATGATTGTGCACATACTTAAAGCCTTCTGACTATTTTCAGCTGCTACTAGTGTGTTCCAAAAATGTGACACAGCGGAACGCATCACCTCGCTGCCGGCGTGCAGCAGGCACTTCCCTTGGACTTCTGCCCGCTGCATTTGCAGTCTGGTGGGGAACCAGGTAGAGCTGTGACTCCAAGGGTTTTGTAGGGACTCATTGAGCTTGTCACATGTGCCTTGCTTCCTGACATCATCCCTCTAGCTGCTTCAGAGTTTCAAAGGCTACAGGAGCCTGGCGGAGTGAAGGCAGGGGAGGGAAGGAAGCTTGTGTGTGCTGGGCTGGACAAACAGGCAACAGCCTGGGCAGCTGATGTAGCCCTTTAGCTGTACGCCATGGATCCCCAGAGTAATGTGCTGTAAGTCCTAGCCTAATTCTCAGCTTTTCAGCACTATCCAGTCTATCAGATTGTAATCTTGTTTTTGTTTTGTTTTACTCTAACTTTTCCCTGATGACAACGCAACATATTTTTAGTAGAACTCAAGTGTAAGGCACTAAGGTTATACTACCTCATAAACACAGCACTCTGTTTTCATGGAAACTGGCATGGGTGGTTCATAAAATATTGTAAACAGTTTGTTTTGTAGTGAAATAGCCCAGTAAATTGTCTTTATTTTCAGGTTGTACTTGCAGCTCCACTGAGTTCTTTTATGCGATGCTTGCAAGCCATGACTGTGGAAGGTCATCACTCCCTTGTTTTCTCACTAAAGTGAAAAAAAATATTGCCCACCACCTGTGTATCTTTTTTACTGCTGTGGAGTAAAGAGATGCAGTATCTCATTCCAGGTAGGATCAATGGGTACATTGCCCTGCTCAGACTGTGGCATGGTACCACAGCAGCAGCAGGTGCCACAGACAGGGTGAGGGGTGGTGTGGAGAGGTGCTGCTGCTGTGGACACCCCTCCTGTGAATCCATGCCTCCCTGTGACTTCTTTCCAAGGCTCCATGTGTGTAATTCACTTACTTGCATGAGAAGTTCTCAATCCAGACACATAAATGTGGGCTTCAGGGTGTTTGAAAGGCAATGGAATAAAATAGATACATAAGAATGCAATTACACTGAAAAAAATGACCTCTACCTCTTTCAATGGACAGTTTAGGGGCTATGGCTGAAGACACACAGCTTGTTAAAAATCCAAGTAAACCACACTGATTTTATGTCTCTCCTGCTTATTTTTCTCTGTTTCAGCTTTCAATTCCTTTCTGAACTCCCTGGAGTTATCTATGGCTCATTTCTTTGCACTCAGTAACTATTTAAGGTCGTGAAAGAGCTCAGATAAAAGTCCTGATGCCACAGTTCGTGAAGGCAGAACTTTGTCCACAGCACATTCATTTATCCACTGATAATTACTGTCAGAAGTATTGTCTTTGTTGTTATCCAGGTTTTCAGTTCTGTTTTTCTCTTTTAGTATGGTGACCGATTTGATAATTAGTTTACAGAAACGACTGGCATTTTGTTCACAGTGAATTTCCTGTCGTGGTGCTATACTATTTTTTAAATTCTTTAGCCTTATGAATGTAAGTGCTGAAATAACATTTCAAAGTGGGTGCCTTTCCCACTGTGTTTGCTCAGGGACTCCAAGCACAGATGAGCTGTGTGCAGTAAGACTGGCCAGGTATAGATAAGCCTTTGTGTTGGCAGTCTTGGTGCTCCACTTTCCCAAGATTCCTCAAAGCACAAAGTGGGCAAGAGACAGACACAGATTATCCAAATGGATTTCTTGAGGTCCTTCTCATCCCCTTCCTTGTAACCATTTTTCTCTCCTGTGCTTCAGAGTTTCTGGTGACATGTCTACCTTTATCCACTTTCAACACCAGATTCTTGGTGTGCTGTAGCAGTGTGACATGATTTTAAACAATGCAATGTGAGTGCTGTGTCTCCACAGAGAATGCATGTTTCATGTGAATATTATTTCCAAATACTATCATGTAGTAATCAAAATAAAACATAACATAATTTTATATATTTTTACTGACATATTAGAAGTGTGATAATTAAGAATAATTGATTTGAAATGCTTTGGAATTCATATTGTTGTAAATGTGTGCAACAGGTCAAGTACTTATTAATAAAATGGCTGTTCTTAACAAAACTGCACAAACCCAGGATCTCTACTGTTCAGGAGAAAGGAGCTTTTAAAGCAGTAGCAGTCAAATCTGTACTGAAGAGGGAAAGGCGAGTGTTGGAGTGCTGATGGCAGGCAGCTGGTCGGTTCTCTGGAAGATGACCGGTGAGCTCTGACATTTCTCTAAGTAGCATGGCAAGAATTGATCCAAGAACTATTCAGAAAACTCCTGTGGCATGATTACACTTAAGTTGAACTCTTTTTTCCTGTTTTGACTATTTTAAAAATTTCAATGTTGCCATTATATTTTCTGTGAGATAGATCTCTTACATATGCTAGCTTGGCTCATTTTGGCTATTTTTTTTCATGGTCAACTTAGATTCTCAGACCTCCTTTTTGTTCTTTCCTGACATAATCTGGATTCAAGAATTGGCAATACATATTGTTAATGTCCATTTAATGTAGCTCTGTCTGACTTGTCCTCACAGGTGTTTTCACAGGGGCAGTTGTTGGGAAGGAAAAAACAAAAGCCAGTAAAGTATAGTGCAAGTTTACTGAGCAGATGTGCCATCTCAAGGGAGGGGAAATGTTTCCTTTTTTTTTTTTTTTTTTTGCATGTAGTTTTTAATGGCAATCTCAAATACTAAATATGTTTCTTGTAAGTTTCAAATGTCCAAATAAGCTTTATCAATTGATGGTGAAAAGAATTGGGTAGGATAGGGTATTTTAAAGAAATTTTAAAAAATTCAAGACCATTGGTGCACATTGGTTCCATGAAGCAGTAGAACAGTCTCTTGGGTAAGCCTTTGGAGTGAAGACACTGCTTTCTCCTATAGAACAAATACACTGAAGCAAAATATTTAGATATTGCCTGGCTGAATATTTTATGCGTTAGCCTGCTTGTGGTGTGTGAGATTAAGGACTAGAAGGAACAGCTAGAAATCTAGTCTGATCTCCTGTTTATTTCAACCAGTTAGCCATTGCTTGAACCATATCTGTTCTTTGACCAAAGACAAATGATTTTCAGTTTAAAATATAACGACAGCTGTGCTTGAAGACTTGGAAATTTCAGTCAGTACAGTGCCTACTCTCTTACCAGGGAGTTTTAGGAACAGAGGACAGAGACAGCAAAACTAAAGTCTGATCCCTACTCTGTGATAACTTTCCAAATAACAGCAATGTGTGGCGAGGTCAAAGCAACATCTTTTAGTAGAAGCTGGGAGATTTATTCTTCTGCTCTGTTCTAAAGAATATTTTCTTTCAGTAGATCCTAGTTTATTGGAAAAATATGTTGCTTTAAATAAATGTCCTGTGCCCATTCTGTTATATTATTGCATTAATCTGTAGGTGAGCACCAAATTTGTTCTTATTGCTTCTAATTAATATAATAACATTAGCCAGTAAAAGACATAGTAACAATCCTTAAATAATCCCACTAGTAACACAGTCTTTCACCAAGTGCTCAAGATCTGTTATTTGGTCATTTCTTAGATCCATTAAATAAGTGCCCCAGAGAATAAACAATGCTATTTTTAATCAGAATATCATGTTTTATTGCTTTGAATGACTAACAATATTCCCAAATGAATCACTTTTAAAAATAACCTTTGCCATCTGAATTTATAGATTGAAAGACTATGATGTGTTTAGGTCTTTGTTTTACAGCAGCTACTGAACTGACATCAGTTAATTCTGAAGCACATACTACCAAAAGGTACCTATCATTACTTTCTCTGAATATGACATTAAACTAGCCAAACTGTAGTTATCCAGATCTCAGCTGGTCTGCTTATTTTTTTTTTCAAATTAAGTATCTTCCTAAGTATCTTTGATGTGCTATAATCATCAGAAGGTTCATTAAAATTAGCACCACAGGGACAAATATCACTGTAGAAAGTTATATAAGCACAGTTTCTTTAAAATATTTCTCTTTCAGTTAATGTAGCTCAGTTTCTTTTAGATTTTTGGAAGTAGCCATTCTGAAACATCACATTTACTGTATTCTTGGGGCTATCCTTTGTTTGGGTATGTTGAATGCAATGAGGTCATGATCATTGGTTCCTAGGCAACGACCAACTTCTACTCCAGTGATTTATTCATCTTTATCCATCATATGAAGTCCAAGGCAGAGTAACCTTCTGTGTCAGAAACTTATGCTCCATAACTTTTAGAAAGCCTATGACATTTCATTAGTGTGGGACTTTGAACACATCTTCCAAATGGAAGCTGCTCCCTGTAACATCCATATGTTTCTCATTAATTTTTGTATTGCAGACATTAATTTTTATTCAGGTAAATAAACTAATATTAATCTGTCTACTTTGAAACACTTTGTGGATTCTATATTTAGTGAGATGCATACATTTGCAAGTATGAACTCTATAAATGGAGAGAGAAGAAAAATTTTGTGGGGTATTTTGCATTTTTATAGTACCTTCATCTTACCATTCTAAATGGACTCTAAAAAATGAATTAATGCACTATTGCTAGAAATTTATGCCAGTCACTGCAGTTTCTTTTCTCAGTAAAGTATTGAGCCTGATAAAATGTTATTAGCTTGATTTCTTGTAAGTAGGGAAATGGAAGGGCAAAGTGGTTACATTCAGCATTTGAAACGTGGGCATCTCATCCATATTTAGGCACCTTTGTGTCCTGATTTTCAGAGTTTCTGAGTGCCAGCATGATCCCCTTAGATTAACTTATCAAGGTCATGCAAAAATCCTGTACCAGGAATAGTCTTGACTCCGTGCCCTGTATGTTAATGATTTGTAAATCCAAAATTAAGATATCAACTCCTTTATGGATAAGGCAAAAAAGCCTAGAGATTTTCATAAAAAGAAGAAATGGGCCACATCCTCTCACTTCCAGTTTCATCAGATCAAAACAATTTCTTCTCCACCAGTTGTAATGAGCTCACAGCCATGTTACGCTGTTCTGAAGTTCCCCAAACTAGCATTAGTCAAAGCACGAATATTTGCTTTAAACAAGCTCTTTGAGGCTCCTGCCTCTTCTCTTGATGGATTTCTTCATCTGTGGCTGCTCACCCTCCTCCCGGAGCAGGCAGGTATAGCTGTAGCCTGGTCCCTCTGGTGAAGGGCTATACAGGGCCCACAGGCAGCTGTTTGACATGGTGGCCTGAGACAGATTTCAATGCAGCAGTGTGAAGATGGAGAATAAATGCAGATTTCTGTAGCAGAGAGTGGAGAAAAGGAATGGCAGGAGGCAAAGAAGAATGGTAGCAAGTTATTTGTTCATCCCTAGATGAAAAATCCTATGACTCAGCCCCATGGAGACTGTTATCTCATAGCTGTATGCCATAGAGATTTTACTTTATAGGGCTGGAGAGTGATGGGAATAGAGGCGTTAAGCCTTAACCACCACCTGGGCAGGGAATTCAGATGCTTCCAGAGCAGGATTGTTGAAGTGAAAAAGTTATGTTTAGAATGAGTTCACTGGAACATGACCCTGCCTGCACAGGATTTATTTCTTTCTTTTCTTTGCTATTAATTTTTGGTAAGTGGCAGGCAAGTTCTGGAACAGATTCCTGGTATGAAAGAAAAGAGAAGCAGAGCGAAATAAAAATTTTGGAAGAGCAATTAAGCAAGAAACAGGACTTAAAGAATGGCATCATTGCCTGTCATTTACCTCCTCCCCTGCTTTAGCCCTCACCTTCATCAGAGTGCAGGGATTGAGGAAAGAAAGACTGATGGAAGCAAGGGACAAACATTGTCTTTACAAGCATTGAGTAGTCTGGCTCAGTATATCCTGTCTGGTGCAGGGTCTTAACTGCTTACCTTTCTTTCACCATCACCTTTAATTAAGCTCCCTTAAGGGTCATCCTGAACATGGGAGCTTGGCTTCTCTGTTCTCCACTCTTTTTTATACTGAACTGACATGCTAGCCAGATTTTCTGAAGCGTGCAACTCCCTTTTGTATCAGATTTTCCACCAGATGAAATTCTGGGTAAGAAAAACGGTGAATGTGATTTTGATATTTTTTTCTTTTTTTTTTCTTTTTTTTTTTTTTTTTTAGGTTGAAGAATTTTATGTTATGCCCATTCCTGCTTTGATAATAAAGGGGTTGGGATTGTGCTAGGTGAGAATTTCCCCCCGTGGCTCTCACAGCTCCACTTCCAGGACAGCAGACTGATTTAGTGGAGACCTGCTCTCCTGGTGATGTGTGCAGCACATCACCAGGTGTGCAGCACTCGTGGCATCCTCCTCTCCCCAGAGGAGCCCCCCATAGCCCCATGTCCTGTGGACCACACCCCTCTGCAGTCCCAGGCAGGACTTGTTGATGCATTAGCTCCCAAGGAATAGATGTCCCAGGCTGGACTTCCAGCCCACAGTAAACACAGAGGGTTTTTTGCCTTATAGAGTAGCTGATGAAGAGTTTGGCAGAGGACACAAAGACAGCCCTGGACAGTGAGCAATTTCATGGGAGGCCTTTACCCTGATGTTATGGCCACCCTAGAACGTGTACAACAAAGGGAGTTGTGCTGAAATATAGTGAACAAAACCTTTGTCACAGCTGCAAAAGTAAACCAGACTCTGGTGAGATTTTGCCTCAGTCTGATCTTTTCACACTTGGGGATTTTTGTGAAAGTGAAAAAATATGTTTTCCGTAGCTTGCAACATAGGGAGCAGGGGCCCATTGCCAAAATACAGTCTGATCAGAACATCTCAGATGCTCTAAAGTAGCTAAGCCACCCACACAGAGTTGGTAGAAGGGACTTAGGATCCATGGGAGATCCACACCCGTCTCAAGCCACAACTGAAGGTCATGCCAGATACTCTGCAGCATCTGAAATGGCATGAGAAGCCTGTGCTGAGGCAGTTTAATGCTTCCCTGGGAGTTCACAGTAGTTGGAGATTGCAGGATCCAGCTGAGTTAGAATGACAAGCACTGTCATTCACATGTTTTGTTTTGCACGTGTGTGTGTGCCAAAAGCCAGTAGCAGAGGTGCAGAAATGACCTTTAGTGACACCCACCTGGCCCTTCCCAGCTTTGACTTGCACATTGATTTTACTCTTCAATATGTCCAAATTTGTCTTTTATGGAGAAACTAAGATTTTCCAGATGAATATTACTAGAGATTACCTATGAGAAGTCATAATTAGCTGCAGCAACTGCATTCCCTCTGGTGTTGAAGGGGGGAAATCCCAAGGTGCTCTTGGCTGTCTGCTGCATGGAGCCTATTTTAAGGCTTTTCTGTGATGGGGGAAGGTGTGAGCTTAGGTGAGGGGGGATGAAAGATTGCTACAGTCACTGGACAATTGCCCTGCACAGGTTGATGAGTCGAAGCATCCTGTTGACCTTATTGGCCTTTCCTGCTCCCTCTCTGCCTACACAATTTAATGGACTGAAAAAAACCCCAAAAACCCAAGCAGAGAAGTGAAACTGATAACTGGCAATAAATGTGGGACACCTGGAAATTTCCTGGATCTTCCACTGCTGAATTTTGCTGATTTATGAGACTAAAAGTCCAGGAAGAGTTTTCAAGGTTTTGTGTATTTACTAGAGCAAAGATTCAAATTTTTGGAGGTTCATTAAATGCTAAACACTTTGCACAAGTGAAAGGAAAATATTATAAAAATACTCAAAACAAAAACCACTCAAAAAGGATACCACTAGCAGGGAAAATGTTTGCTTACTTTCTCTGTAAACAAGTTAGAAAGCTTATTTATTGACACGAAAACAGTTTATAACTGATGAGGCTGGAATAGAACTTGAGCTCAAGACTTTAATCAACATTAAGTTTGGCTTCCAAATTCCCTGAGACTACAGCAGGGTCCTAAGAAGAAATAGTATTAGGAACAGAAAGAAAGCAAGAACGATTTTGCAGCCCTTGCTGTTTGTCTAGGTTCCACACTGATCCTCCCAAAACATTCATACAGAAAGAAAATAAGAAGGAAAGGGAGAAGAAAAAAAAAAAAAGTTAATTTCTTTTGACATCTTCTTAAAAAAAGACAATATAGGTGCAAGTGACATGGCTCAGGCCTGCTAATTACAACTGCTTTCTGAGGCAAAACATATAGACAAGACAGATACTGAATTCTCTGTTTCCATCAGCTTGAGACCTCTGCACTTTCCCAGGTCTTTCCAGCTTGGGTTCTGTACAGTAGGAAAGTTTCCTGCCAAAAACTTTATCTGAGTTGACATATTCCCATGAAAAAACTTCAGTGTTGGTCCATAAACACTTTCTCAAGAAGTAAATAAATAACATTCCACACTAGCTCTGCTCTGCGTGGGTCCTCGCTAAATATCAGACCAGATAGGCAAATAATTTTGATGGCATTTTCTGACACAGGAGCTGTCCTAGAAAAAAGACTCCATTGAGCCCTCAAGTAGAGCTACTGGAGAGGAGATTGTCAAACTCCTATACCATACAAGAGCAAGTAATCCTCACAGAAAGAAAACACATCTTTTTCTTCTGATGGTGAGCTCATCCCAAAAGGCAGCATGGCTTATGATAGCCTTGATCTTTTTATCTTGACTGGTAGTTTGCAGATCCTTTAATTATGCACAAGTAGCACATTTTATTTTGTGAGATCTGTGAGCTGCAGGGCTGGCTACAGCAAGATGTTAGCCTCAGTTTTTATGAGCCTTTTTGAAAGCAATTTCAAAGTTAGCCAAATAGCTCACAAACACCCATTGTTTCATGCAGGTGAGACAACCACTAGTTCATATCTGGAGCTCTTTGTTTTTCTCAGGAAAGAAAGATTTTCTCCCTTTTCCGGGCCTGTTTTGGCCAGGCAGGAGAGGACTGCTAGTTTTCCTTATTGTCAGTTTGCTTTTGCTGGCAGGGTGGAGAAAGGATGAGTACTGGATTAAGATAATTTCAGGGAAGATACTGTACCAAAACTTTCATGTAGAAACATCTTTTGCAAATATTATGATACCTATGTTGTATGTAGCAGAACACACATAAAAAATGTAATTCACCACTTGATATGTTTTTGAAAGTATTAATTTCTGCCATGTCAAAGCATCTTGAATTTTACATGGCAGGAATCTCCACCATGCACTGTACTATTCAGTTCATTAAGAAATGCTAGCAAAAACAGGGAGAATAGCAGAAAGATGATACAAAATAATCTGAGAGGAAGTTGTTGTAAACACACAAATGAGCCATATGATTAAATCTGATTTAGAACAGCAGTTATCAGATAAATATCACCCAAATCTAGTAAGCAAATTGAAGATAAATAGTTAGAAAGAAATTATGTTCAGCAAGATTTGTACATTAGTTTTCAAAGCAGCCAGAAGATTTCTAGCTCTTGCCTGCCTTTGGATTATGATCTAGAATATTGCCTGAGTTGCTTCAATTAGAAACCTGAGATGCTACAGTGATATATGCAATAAGATGCCATTTCTAGCTGTGTATTCTAAACCCAAGTGCGTTAATGAAAGAAAATTAAGGGTTTGTCAGGCAGAAAGCCTGTGCTGGCCTGTAGAGGTTCGTGTCCCCCAGCTGTTAGTCAGGGTCCTTCATTTCAGATGTGATAACAGGGTGAGATCCATTGCTGCACTGCGTCGAAAAATAAGGTCAGTTGATGGTGACTCACATGAACCCACGTTACTCTGCTTCACAATGGGGTAACAGCACATGCACAGTGAGCTACTGTGTCTCAGCTGACAGTCTGGAGCAGCCAGCTGGATTGTGCCTCTCGTATCGTGTCGCGGCCTGGGAGGCGAAGTCACGGCATGATTTATCTCTGTAAACTCCACACAGCTTCCTTCTAGGCACATAATCTGCAAAGACATGTCTCCAGATCAGAGAGTCATGAGAAAAGAGCCACATAATAAAAGGAATGGTTTATTTTTGGATAGAGCAAATATCAACAGTATGAAAATTATAGCTAGGGAAAGATACACATGTGAATATTTAAAGGACACAAATATTAATGAACAAGTAAACTGTTTTTCACAGTGCAGATAGACACTGGTAGGAGTGGACAGGGCTGCATCCTGGAAAAGAGGTTTTATTTCTTGATTATTGCATAAATTGCAAGCACACAGCTCCCAGTCAATGACAGAGACCCAGCTGTGCTCCATGTGATCCCACATGTGGCCTGTGGCAAGTAACTCAGGTTTTTGCTTCTCTGACTCAGAACTTATTTATTTCATGGGGGGCTGTTATGAAACTCAATTAACACTTGCAAAGCTTTTGGATGGCAGTTACAGCGTAAGTGTGAGCTGTTATATAATGGGATGAAATTAAGGACAGTGCAGTCTGATTATCAAGGAAAAGAAATCCCAACAATGTAATCTGTTAGATTGGGGAATAATGCCATAGGGGAAAAAGTGGATGACTCATTTCTTGAGTCAATTAATTCTGGGCTGGATGTGGCACCAGCAAATGTAGGGCACAACCCTCTAGTAGGAGAGATATAGTACACATGACCTTATTTCTGTGATCTTGTGCTTGGCTGTACAACCAACTAAGATTATATGAGCTCATATAAAGTTTACATCATTTCTCATGTGTTTCTCATGTGTTTAAGGACTCTCAAAACATTGTTGTGGTCTGTGCTCAATTGATGAATACTTAATATACTAAAGTACTGGAGATCATTAGCATTCCTGAGGTTGTCTGGCATGCTTTGTTTACGCAGTGTGGAAATGGGAAATATTTCTTTCAGCCTTTATGAGATATTGGCAGTGTCACCTCTTATAACCATCAGCCTACCAATTATTTGATGAAATATGCTGATTATTGAAATTGCACTGTTAATAAGCATCAGTGCCAGAATATTATTAGGACCTAGAGACTGTGCCACATGGAGGACACAGACCATGTAGTAGGTGCTGTGCAAGGGGTTGGTTCTCTCCTCACTTCCCTAAATCACAGAATTTGTGGACTTACCTGTCCTTGTTAGCTTCCATATCCTTTATGACTGGTTATAAATACAAATTTTTATTTCCCCTTGAAACACCTTATTTATCTACTTCTGCCCTTGCTAGAAACTGAGGATTGATTACTAGGTTTTAAGAGGATTGCAGAGAGGGGGAAAATTGAACTCTTTTTTTAAGAGGCAACTCACAAGCCTATGCTCCAGTCACATCCAACCTCCCTTGATTAAGTTTCTTTGTTAGTAGCCTGCTTCTATTCCTTGTTTAAGCCATGAAAGGCAACAGGCACTCCTTGAGCATGATTTAGATTTTCAGCATCTCTGTGACAGGATCTTATCTTCTCTGAACAAAAACCCTGTCTGAAACACATCATTTGCTGATATACCGAAGTGTACCTTGAGCTGGACTGTGTCCATGTACAGATATTTGGGAAAACAATCTCTGAAGACATAGCCTGGCAGATGTGCTTGAAGAAGTAATTCAGTCACTAAGTTTGAGTGACCCTGACATGCATTTGCCATCTTCTGTTCAGCTCCAGAATATCTGAGTCCATGGCAGCAATACACAATGCACTAAAATTAATCTGATGCCGTTGTGCTTGACCAGGCATATCAATACAATTGAAATCTTCTGGGCGGGTATATTGATGTCCATTGGTACATCTACTACCTTGTTCCTAATAGTTTACAAATGTTTGGTGTGGTGCCATCACAACGTAACAGGGTCTGTTCCTGTTGCAGACACCAACTCACTTGCCCTGGGTTGTTGTCACAGCTGCCTTTGCAAAGTGACCTATCTCCTTATTTCCTGCTTGAGGGGATGCACCATAGGGAGGGATGATCCTCACCAGTGATTGAAAAGCACTTTCTGGTCCCCCTGCACAAGGTGGTTCCCCATGGCACATCACAGCCAGTCCAAGGCCACTGACCAGCCAGACCCCTGATGTGGCCAGCCCCAGGCCAGCCTGCAGCAACCAGACAGACACGACAATGCTGCTGCTGATGAATGTTTGCTGGGGTGATCTCGTGGTGATGAGATGACATTAAGTTGAACAAACAAAGCAGTGGCTAATTGACTCATCAGTAAACATTCAGATAAACAGAATTAAATGGAGAGAAAACTCAGTGAAATGATTTAATAGTAGGCTCCTGGTGACAGGGTTTTATTAATTATATCTTTATGCATCCAAGGAGGTACAAAATGAGAGACTGGAAAATATTCAAAAGGTTGTTGGAAAGAACCATCCAAGTTTCAGGAGAGGTTGGTGTTTTCTGCTTGGCTTTTTTTCTCCAAAAGGTAACGCAAGTTTCTTTGAATGAGAATTTTTCATTTATAAGCTGAAAAAAACCCAAAAACCCCAACTTTCTGTTACAAGCAGGATGGCAGAAACACATACCTTACATACTCCCCCCATTAACATAAATCACCATTTCTAAACTATGCAAAATAAGAGCCAATCTTCATGTAAATTAACCAAATTTTAATAGGTAGTTTTCAACTTCTAGTCAGTATTTCAGGGAAATGAAGGCTACAAACCCCATAATTTTATTCAAGACGGGACATCTTTTCAATCTTAGCTCAACACAGAGGTGGAAATTTCGCTTAAAAGTCGACCTCTTCTTCAGGCCGTTTGAGTATAGCAGTCCTCGCAAAAATTTCTGAAGGTATTTTGTGATGACCCTATGAATGTAATTATTACAGAACATGTCTTAATGAACCATTTCCATCCTGTGATAAGCCTTAGAAACATTATTACTGTGATGTGTCTCTTAACCACAACTTTGTTAAAATAAATGTTAAAGTTCAGAATTAAAATTTCCAATTGTAAGGGACCTGTATCAGTTTAAAAGTGGTAAGTCTTCATTTTGACAGCCTCAGCTGTTCCCAACAACGCCCTACCAGTTTTATGAGCAGCTGTGTTAGCACCACCCATTTTTCAACGGCATTTGTTGTGAGAGATCTCAGCTTCCCGCAGCAGTGCAGGCCTGCAGTGATCACACACCTCTCAGGACAGATACAGAGGTGTTCCTTCAAAACTGGCTATTGCAACATTGAGCAGCACCTACTCGTGCTCCTGGTTATTTCTGCCAGACTCATTCCTGTCCACTAGCTGGAAGACAGCTGTAGCCCCATCCAAAATTTAACTTCTTCCTCCTGGAGAGCAGTGTATGATAACGCCATTTGCAGAATACTTTCCTCTTGACACCTGTCTATATGCAGAGGACCAAGGAGTTCCACTGGCCTCTCTTTGTGGGAGAATGCGCCCAAGAACAATTTTACCCTCTCTCAGCATAGCTTTAACAGTCCTCCATGTGTAACATGATCACCTATGGCAGAGTTCTTTGATTTTATTTCCCTTCTTCTTTCACATCCAGGCCCCTGTTCTACTTTAGTGGCTCTTTTTCCACATCTCCAAGTTCATCTCCCTCTCATTTCCAACTGCAGTGGTTACAATGCATGAATCAGCTAGCCTCCTCTCCTTACATTTGTTTTGTCCTTCCTGCTGCCTCCTCCTGATCTCCCACAACTCCCAGTCAAACCACAATGGATCTTAGAAAATCCTGTGCACTGCTCTGACCTCAACCCCCTCTCCCCTGAACCTCTGTATTTGCCAGGGCTTCTTCAGCTTCTGTGTTAACAAGTTTCTTGCTGGGGGATCCTTTCAGTCTGCAATTACCTGAGAGAACCTTCTCTTCATTCCTTACAAAGAATGCCTCATGATAATCCCATATCCTTTGCATAGTCAACCAGGCAATTTTTGCAAATAAAAAAATGGTTCTGGCACAATTGTGTTTCTTTTCTCATGGTGGGGAGGACTTTTTTATGTTTACATCCCTTTCTGGCAAGGACCTGTAGTCCTAGAATCTAGATTAGATGCAGAATCTAGATTAAATGTACCAAGATGGTTATGGGATTATTATGCAGGAGAAGCAGATATAATATGTGGAGGATAAACTTCCAATTGTGGTGATGCACAACACGTGGGCTAATTCCTTAATCTTTGCAATAAAATAGTTGCTCCTTCTTAGAGGTCCACACAATTAACATCACTGTCTAAACCTTCTCAATAATTACTTGCATTATTTTAGGCAGAAGAGTAACCTTATTCCTTTAAATTTTGATTAAAATTAATTACCAATTATGAAATGTACTTAATGTTTTTGTTTGGAGCACCTTCTGATGGCTCTGTAGCAAGCCAAATGAGATCCTTCAGGTGTGCTAAAAACACAGCAGTCCAAATGACTCAGAAATCTGCAGTGTATGAGGAGCCTGTGACTTCTAAATCACTGGTTAAGATCGGGGATACTGAAGATCATTAGTGGAAAAGACAGTGCTGCTGCTCCGTCTGCTGTTGAATGCCCATAATACTCACAAATTTTGATTACTCTTACTTACACCAGTAATGAGCACTGACTTCTGCTTTTCCCTTTCTTGCCATTGTTACTACATGCTCCCAAATAGCACATTTATTTTTTCAGTCTGATGGTTTCTATGTGTGATCCAGGATTTATGGAGGTTAGCAGGAAATACTTTTCACTCTGCTTTCTCAGGAAGGAATGATCTCAGTTTAGATGAGTTTGGTAAGTTTGCTTGGTATAGAGCAAATGATGCTCTAATTGATACCCTCAGCAGGAAAGGGTGATAATGAATAGACTTAAAAGGTTAAAATGACCTTGACTAAGGTGACTGAAATGTCAGGATGTCCTAGGAAACAGAGTAGCCTCAAACCTTGGTGCTTAGGTTACTGCTATTCTGTGTATGAATAGGAAATACTTAATTCCTTACATTCCTTCAAGAACGTCACCACTTTAAGAAGACACATACATGAAAATACCAGGGCCTTGCCATGAATAGGTGAGGAAATCTGATGAACAGACTATAATTTTAAGCTCTTTTACTGAAGAAATAAATTAGGAGTTTGGTGATTCATAGATTTCTAAACTGGATTGGAAAAATTTATTGGTTTTACAAATTATTTCAGCTGACAGCTGCTGAAAAAATAGTTTCGTTTTGTCTCACACTAGAAAGTTCAGTTGCTTTAGCTGATTGCTAGGTTGTGAAGGACAACAGGCAGGTTAATCAGAACATACAGGCACAGTAGGGATAAACATTGTGCTAAATTTAGCAAGGCATTCTCCTAGACTGCATGAGCAGCAGTAGGTGTAACTGCTCTCTATATTAGGATCCACCATCACAATGAATTTACAGGACTCCCAAGGGCAGTTGATTCAATTGATGATGCCATGGCTAAATGCCAGTTTTTCTATTGCCAGGTAACTCAAATTTTCTGTTTTTCTTAGTGAATAACCACAAAATGATAATAAAAAAAACCCACATAAGATAAAAACATATACATACATACATAGTTGCATTTATCAAAAATTGATTGGGGAGGAGAAAAAAAAAACAGTCTGAAGACTGCGGAAATGATGGTAATTCTGTCAAGAATTTGTTTTGCATTTGCCTAGTTTTACACAGGGTTGTATTGAATAATGAAAGACTATAAATGCCTTATTCAGAAATGCAGGACTAAAGACTAGGTAGGTCTGTATCCTTAAATACAAATGCACAAATAAAATAACAGTGGAAAAGTGCTTCTGACCTTTAAATTGACACACAGGGAATTACATTGGTGGGAGTTAATGGTCTTTAACATTATTAACTGTCTTATTAACTGATTGAAGAGCTTACTGGCAAACTGACTAGTTGTGCAATTAGGTGTACAGAGACAAAGAAATCCATCAGCCATTACTCCTTCTAGTAAGAAAAAGAGGGTAATACTTTCTTTTCCAAATTGGGAAAATGTTTAAGGCAGGAAGGATACGGAAGGATAACATCCTATAGCAAAGCCTAGGTTTGTATCCCCCTGGAAGTGTTTGCATGAGATCTGTTATAAATTCTTCCAGGTGTGTCTCAGGCTGAGGAAGAAGGGGCTTGAGATGCTGGATCCACACTGAAATTACTTCAAATGCAGTGTCTTGCCATATGTCCCTATCAAGGGTCTTTAAGAAAAAGATTTCTTTCAAGACCACAAGGTGAGACTTTAAGTGGTGATGTTACCCCATTTACAGTAACAGCTTTATAATAAATGGATTATGCTGTCAATTCTTCCATTTCTGGGTAACAGTTGTGACTTCATATGTTCCAGATCCATTAAGCTTTATGCTGGCATTACCATTTCCATCTTTCTTTTCAGCCTCACTTTACAGTCCACTTAGCTCTGTTTACTGACTTAGATTACATGGTCAAGGCAGACCAGATTCAAATTTTTAATCAGAATTAACAGTGTGGGGTTACGTACTGTGCTTCTTTGTTATGAGTTAATGTGAAAAATCTCGACCACTGCTAATTTTTGTTCAAATTATAAAATGTTAGCTCATGACATTAAAAGACATTCTGGCTGGCACTGGAAGCACTGAATGTCAATTATCTTGAAAAAATAAAATAATAATTTCAGACAGGAAAAAAAAGACTTTGGAAAATTCTGAATTTGAATGACCTTGGATAATTTGAAAAATAGCTGAAATTAATCATCATTAATCCTTCATTTTCAGCATTTGTCAAAGATGAGTTAATCTAGTCACTAAATTGTTTTCTTAGAAAACACTTTTGCAACTGTCTTATCAAGGCCCATATTCAAAGCAACAAAAGCAATTCAAGTCTTGAGAATCTGGATTTTAAGGCTGATTTGTGTTTTGTCTGCTAAACAACTGCCACTGAAAACTTAAGAAGAGAGGAGCAGTCATTGCATAGGTAATGTGTGTGTCTTGGAGTGTAAGGCAAGTTTCAATCTTCCATCTGCCATTCATTGATTGCTCACTTTAACTTCTGGGAAGCTGAAACAGAGCTTCTGCCTCTGTCCCTTCCTGTGACACACATTATGTTCCTTTCATAGCAACTTTCTCTGTGTTTTCCAGCCTGTAACTGAAGGCTCAGATCAGATATTAGGGTGAAATTCCTTAATGTGAGTAAGGGCGGTGAGGCACTGGAACAGGTTGCCCAGGAAGACAGTGGACTCCCTACCCTGGAAGCCTTCAAGGCAAGGTTAGATGAGGCTTTGAGCGACCTGGTCTAGTGGAAGGTGTCCCTGCCCATGGCAGGGGGCTTTGAGATAAATGATGATGAAGGTTCCTTCCAAGCCGAACTTATATGATTCCATCTGAAGGTCCTTTCATGGCCACACTCTGCGAGGGTAGATTCTGCCCATACAGAAAGTAAAGCTTCCCAGAAAGTTTTTACATGCAGAGCTGTTGTCCTCTGCATGTGACTCAGCACAAGGAATTGCATTAATTTAAAATCAGTTTGTAGGAAGAAATGCTTGGTGGTTTTTACCTTTTCACACAGATCTAAAATGGCTACTCCCAGTTTGCTGAATCTTAGAATAAATAGAAGGTATAATTTTTCAAATTAATACATCCTACAAAAGCACTAGTCAAACTATGGAGAAGAACAGACCAGAATATGGGCTTTTGTCTGGTGTTTTGACTGTCACTAAGCATAACGTTTGATTCATAATTTTGCTTCTGTCAGTCTCCATTTCTTGGGTTTGAAGAAAGAAATGCATGTGTGAGACAGATATTCATCATGTATTTGTAAATTTACAGCAGGTTTATTTGAATAAACCAAACACTGGGAGTTTTCAGTTTGCCTTTGTAGAATCAAGAGTCAAGAGAAAATATTGTGTCGTACTCTGACAGAGCAATTTGTTACCTGTGGAAATTTGCAGTGTGAATTAGTCAGTATATGGCAAATATTAAAGATGTCTTTTTAATAGGGGTATAAAGCCTGTGATAGTGCAAACATTATGAGAAGATGGTACTGATTTAAAGCTTTCTAGCTAAAGATAGGAAAGCTTAACTTTGTTTTGAGATGAAATATGAAATGTAAAGCTCACTTGAGACCACAGACTTTAAAATACTTAGAATCAGTCAGCTGAGGAATTAACTTATTCTCAATAGGAGTTAACATAAGCTATTTCAAAGCTCAGTGTTTACGTAGGTCACAAAAGTTGAAAACAGCTGGAGACACACTTCATGCACTATTGCTATCTATGTAAGTAATGGAATTTTGTAAGTGCAATGTACAGTAAATAGCCCACTGAAAGAAAAATACAAGTAACATGAATAGCAGTAACTTGTTAACTGGAGTGGGTTAACTCTTATTGTGATAAGGCTGACAGGCTTATTAATTAATGACCAAGATTTAGACCAGGTGCATGAGATTTCTTTTAGCTGCGGTTTATACTGGGGTGTAACAAATGCTGATTAAAAAAATACTACTTACTGTAGAAGTTAACTGGGTGCCAGATATGCATTTAGGGCCCTATTCCTAAAGCTGCTCAGTGTTCCCTGTGAGGCAGCAATCAACTAGGAGCAATACTGGACCCCTTCTTGAAGGTCTGACTGAGTGGTGAGGGCTCTCAGCCTTTGATCTTTTTTAGTTCGCAAGAAGCCAGAGGCACAAAGTGCTATAAATGCTTGCTAGACTCAACTTTGTAGTATTACTTATGCACAGAATTTGGCGTTTTATGGTTTGGTTTTCTTGTAAAACTGTTCGGGACGAATGGTACTTCCCACCTGACATGTTCTCTAACCCTCTGGACTCTCGTAACTTTTGTCAAGCAACTGAAAGAGCTTTCTATTTCCAAATGCCCTGAGTTTCAGAAGTGGCTGCTTACTCTCTCATGTCCATTCAAAGTTGGGCCACTGCTAAACCACTCTGGAAAGCCTGCAATCTCTCAGACCCAGTACTACAAAAATAAGATTATGATCAATCAGAGATTGTTTCCTTTGCTGAGTTGGCATTTCACAGTCATAGGAATTGGGAGAAATTGTTAGAGTCCTCACCCTTTTTCATTATTCCTAGTCATTATTTCATCCTTCCCAGAACAAAGCTCTTGTTCTGTCACCTGAATGTCTGTATCCTTTTTATAGAGCTCAAGCAGAAGTTTTTGGGGCAGTGGATGTTAAACTTTGAGTGATTTAAGGGAAAATTTTTCCTTTTCTGGATGTTCTGCAGGCAAAGCCTCCTGACAGAGAAGTCTGTATAAATAAATTAGAAATAGCAAATGTCTGGTCCCTTCAAAAACATAATCCAGAAAAATAATATGGATCCCTCAGGAGGGAGCTGGAAATTTTTTACTTACAAGTAGTTCCAGGATATTTTTAGTCACCACAACTTGAGACTTCTTTTCATTTGATTGCTAGGGAAAAAGAACAGAGGCTCATATGCAGTCAAGGTCATGTTTTGGGCCAAAAAAGCAGCAGAAGGTAAGTATAGGTACCGCACTGGAGCATCTCATCTCGTCTCTGTAATAGCTGCATGAGATTTCCGGGCAGGAAACAATCCATTTCACTGAAGACTATGCATGCCTTGGGGCTGCTGAGAAGACTACTGCACTGTCAAAGCTGCCACTTGACCGCACTCTGAAAAGGTAGACAATTCTGTGTTGCAGGTAAGGCAGGCTTTTTGTAAACAAAGGGGGAAAAAATAATCCTCTTGACAAAACTGACTTGTGCCTAATTTCTAAGTTAATGATAGAAAAGGTCTCCAAAAGGAAGTGTCTGATGTCCTGTAAAGAAAATGGCCAAAGAAGAAAGGCATTTGAAAGCCTCCATGGAAAGATCTGACCTGCCTGAATATGGCATCTGAGCTTAGCATCTAATTTGTGTATTTTCTAGGTTGAGTGCATTATTAAAAGCACTCAAGGTGCACTTAAGTTATCTTTCTTGGTTCAAGTTAGAACGCTCAGACCCAAAAGATGGCTGATAAGTCATGCAGATACTGGTAAAAAAATTAAAAACGAGTTTTGACTCATAGTCTGAAATGCTCCGATGGTCAACATGTCTCAATATCATGTTTTCATCTCTGTTCCTTACAGAGTTATATGATTACTGCCTTCAGTCAGCGAGGGTCAAAATCTTACATATGGAAACAGGGAACCATTTCATGAGTTTTGCTCTTTTGTTCAAGTCACCTTCAGTGTGGATGCACATGATCAGTAATCTCAAAGAGCTACAGCTGAAGTAGCAAGTATCCCTTTCACTCAGCTGATCAGGGCATTGATTATGCAAATTAATTTCCCCCTATAACCTCTACAGCACCCACATTTTCAAACTGCCAAGAGGCAAAACAAAAGCACATGGTCTCCTGATTCCCTAAAATGTACTATAAAGAACATAGATCCATTAAATACACCAAATGCCTCAAAACATCTCAGTGGTGTGTTCCTTCTGAGTCTGTTTAGCACTCACATTGGTGTGTAATACTGTAGGGCTTACTGCAGATTAGAATGAGGAAATGTGTTGCCAGTTTGAAAAGAGTGTTAACAATTAAAAAAGTGCCAATCAAAGCAAAAAGATGAAACATTACACAGCTATTAAGAATATTATTCAGTCCTTTTAAACGATTGCCAATTTAGATAGTTCTCTTGCTAAATCATTTTTTTTAGCTGTTGTACTGAATGCCAGTTTTCAAGAACAAGACAGTCCACAAGCTTAGCTCATTAATGAAGACACAACCTGGTAGGTAATTTTATAATTAAAATGGGTATTTTGAGCACTGTGCTGACTTTTGCTACATATCCAACTCTCAGTTGAGTAAGAGGCTTTATGCAAAAGAATTTTAAAGCAAAATTGCAAGAGAAGAATTGAAAGGGAGGCATGGTTGAGCATTTTGACTTTTTTGAGCAGAACAGCCTTAAAATGTTCTGTTTATTAACACAGTGGAGAAAGGTTTGTGTAAGGTTAATGTTAGAATCACTTAGGATGGTAATTCCTTCTGCAAAGCATCTGCATAAATTAGAAAAAGCTGCCAGATTTCCATCTGTTAGCAATACAACTTCAGTCACAAAGACAACTGTCGTGACAACCACACTGAGTTAGTCTTTCAAATAAAACCTGTTAAAAGCTACTGCCCTCCAGCCTCCACCCACTGCAGTTAACAGCATTAAATAGCACTCTAACTGGTATTTATTTTCTTAGGCATTCCTCACTTGTGCAGCTGCTGGCACACTGGCCTTTGATTTTAAATAACCTCAACAGGATAAGAGTTTACAGTCTCTGAAGGTCATGATGTATGTGAAGTGCTTGTCTGAAAGAAACATCCAACCTGAACTTTCTCAGGCTGATGTTACTGGATTCTGTACACTTGTCTCTCACCTATTTTGCATGGTCTCACTTCTGGGAACTGTGATGGTTCAGCTTATTTCTTCCAGATGATGGCAAACCACAAAAAGGCTGTTCTGGACAACAGGTCTAGGTTTAAAGGTGGTAGGAATCACCTTTAGGACCTTTCTACCCTCCCCATCCAAGCTCCTCCTGCAGTTTTTGATGAACTTGGGTGGCACAGCAAGTTCAGGCTAGTTTCAACTCATCCGTGAAATCTGTGCTGACAACAATATCAAAGCTATTAGAAAATTCATTTGTGGAAGGTCTCTCATTCAACAGTCTCTCTATTTTTACTCAGACATTTCAGTGTCTCAGGGTAGCACATAAAACACTTACTGACCTTTGCAGGAAAAGGCTTAAGGTTTCTAAAGCTCTCATCAAAATGTGGATATACAAATGAAAATACTTTCTTGTAAGAGTAGAATTATTGTTGTGCTGTTTTGGAACTGTTGCCCTCATTGGACTGGTCTAGTCTCAATGACAAACCACTGGTGGAGCCAGGGATGCTGGAACCCTTCCCTCATCCATGGAGGGAATGTCTGTCCATCTGCCAAGGCAGTGCCTTGTTCCCACTGCAGTTTTCTCTATCACTGGTTATCCCTGATACACGTACTGCATACTGACACTGGCTACACAGCTAGGATAGAGGAAGGGAGTAAAAATGATTCTCAAAATTTATAACTTGTGGTTTAAATCCAGAGAAGAAATTTCTTGTTGGGGGCTGAAAGGAACTGTTCAGGAGCTGCTAATGAGTGTAATAAAACCTTGATATTGTCTCCTGGATGTTTAAAAGTGGCCATTAAAAAGGTCCTTCACATGAACAATGCAGAATACAAACCAGAAATGTAAAGCAGTGATGTTTTTAGTTATTAATGTCAGCAGAATTTCCATAAATAATATTTCAATTACTTTTGTGCATTAACTTTACATTTAGTTGTGTATACCCTTATGAAAGGAGAAAATTGCCACTTTCTTCCTCTGGGCTTCATCATATGTTCTATTTTGTAGTAGAAGTATTCCTGATATTTTAGCATGATCACATGGGAGCCAAAGGGCATCAGACACTTAAATATCAGATGTCATTTATTTTTAATTAAAAGGACCTTTTCTAAAGAAAAAAAGAGCAAAGTTCCCTGCATCTTGTGGTTAGGTCACCTGAAAAGATTGAGATATAGAGTTTCTGATATCCAAAATACAAAGACAGTTACCATGTCTGCTGGAAAGCATTGTGATGGGGCTGTGTAGTAAGATCTTTGTGAATTTAACTTATCCTTATCTTGTCTGACAAGTACTTACTACCTGAGCACCATATGGAACATTTTGTTGGGCTCAGTGTGCATCCTTTCAGGTTCCTATTTGGATGACTTCTGATTTCATGTCATTTGTCATTTAAAATGAACTCACCTTCCTTGTCTTGTTCTTGTTCTCCACTACTTTTTTTTTTTTTTTTTTTCATTAGCATTTGCATGGGGGAGGAACAACAACTCAGCTCAGGGCAGGGAGGGTACTCCTGGGAAGAAGTGGGATAGAAGGGGAGGTTATCTACACTGCTGCACTCTGTGAGTGCTCAGAATTGCATGTGGGTGAGCCATGTGCTGGTGGTGGAACGCTGCCAGGCAGAGGTATGAGAAGAACCCAGCTCCAACCTTCCCTGCAAATTCAGTGCAGAAGCAAGGCAAGGTTTTATTGACAGTATGAGGCACAACAAACCTGCTCAATGCAAAGAGATGATGCAGTTTAACAGTGGGGTGCTAGGACACAGTAACAGGAATATCCTGGGTCCAAAACTAACATCACTGCCCTCTGGCTGGCTCAGGTGTGCTGAAAGTCAGTCAATAATGACACAGCACCTTCAAAGCATTTACAGTGTCAGTCAATTAAAATTCCTTCCCTAGCACTTTTATTCATGTTTGTTAAGGGTTAGATTGGGCTTTTAACTCCAAGCAAGGAGCTGTGGGAGGCTGGCTGGAGTAATGCTCCTTCCAGCACATCCCTCTCGTGTGGGAGGCATGATGATAATCAGCTGCAGCTCCCTCCAGGACACAGCCTGCGCAGGGGGCAGGGGAGGCGACGCAGCAGCAGCCGTGCAGCAGCTGGGATGGCAGGCAGCCCCCATGCCAGGGTCCCTTCTTGTGGGGCTGGGGATTGCCTTCCTGCAATGCCTGTTGCATCCTTGTCTGCCTGCACCCAGGGTTATCCTGGAGCCAGGCAGAGTGTGAGGGTGGGGGAACAAGTTTTGGCTGGAGAGACATCATGTCCAAGGAATGGGGAGCAGACTGAATCCTTAGCCTCTAGCTCCTCTCCCCATGCTCAGTTAGCTGGCGTTTCCCAGCCCAGAGGAAGGTCATTCACTGGCAAAAAGCATTTGCTGCTGGGGTGCTTCTCCTGCATGACTGGATGCTTCTGCAAACACTCCTATGGCGTCCTCAGTGGCAACTCTGTGATCTACTGCTTCAAACTTAGCCACAACAACGTCCTGTGGTACTAAAAATAATCTCTGCAGTTTCCTCAACTGCTGCCAGAGGTGACAGCAAAGTTTGGGCTGCCTAATGCAATTGCACTATCTACTGATACAGCAACAGTTAATGTCACCACCCTCTAATAACATTAGCCTGATCTGTAAACAGATAAAACAGAGGCTGCTGGTGATGTAACTTTGTTGATCATAAGATTAGAGATCCTTCTGGTCTTTGTTTGAGCCCTTTAAGGAAAATCACAGAGATTAAATAGAGAATTTCCAGTGATTTTATTATTAGTGTGTAATATGTTTACTTAGTCCTGATTAAACAAGATAACTTGGTTAAAAAAAAAAACAAAAAACCAAACAAAACCAAAACACCCCACATGCTTTCACCAGCTCTGGAAGGGATAATCAAACTGGGGAAACTTTCCAGCACCCTTCAGTTACACAGCAAATGTGACTATATCAGTGCAGCAGGCAGCTGAAAAGGATTATGATTCTGGAATACAATTCATGTGCTTTTGAGTGTAAGTCCTGAATTCTCCCTGCAGTTCAACAGGAGACTGTGCAAGAAGCTCTTAGTGCAGGGAGCCATTAACAGCAGGGATGTGATTTTACTATGTGATGGGAGGGGGGATATTCCCTTGGATGAGGATCCAAAACACACCAGGTAGTCACTTTCTGCTTCAAGAAAACCTTTCACATTAGAATAAATGCTCAAACATGGGAGATTGAATATAATTATTTACATTAAATTCACATGCTTTTTTCCTGATTTTTTTTCTCCTTACTGGAGGTGTGTGTATGTTCCAAAGCCAAGCTCTGAAGGCCCCTTTCTGTCCAAGCTCCCCAAGAGTGTTTAAGCAGGGACTTTGTGACTCACAAGTAACTTTTTCTTCCTGGTAGCTCATTTTCGAGAGAGGTCAGGTAATAATGACATAATTTGCTACTTTGGGCTGCATCTTTTAAAGTCACAGCCCAAAGTAAAGATTATCTTATTTTCAGTGATGTACTCAGCAGAAAAGAACAAGATTTCAAAGATTTCTGTGAAGTTTAGTTTTAATTTTCAAGGTGTTTTTTTTTTTAGAATATTGCCATGTTCTCAGAAAAAACAGGTCTAAAGCAAATTGTCAAGAGCCTCATTGCTGGGACAGTCCAGAGTCAAAGAAAACACAGCTGCTGCTATCTTTCAACTGTAGATGCTTTAGTGCTCTGGAATAGCGTCAATATCCACCTCTGAGCAAGAGGCTGCTGCCTGCATCCCCAGAGAATGCAAGGATGGCAGCTGTGCTGTGTATCCAGCATTTCATTGAGGACAGTGTGAGGCTTACAGAGTTTGCTTCTGATGAATTAGTTAGAGTACAGGGAGCATGAGCTGGTGTACTATGGAGCAAAATTTGTGCTGACTGTGTTTGAAAGCTGGAATAGAGGCTCTTGTCCTGCAGGACTGGCATATCCACTCAACCCCCAGGCCAAGTCCATGGCCACAAAAACATCAAAGTTCTGAGATGCACAAAAAATCATTATGAAAGGAAGTTTTTTCTTGTGTCTTTGCTTTTGAAAAAGGGGTTGCTCAGCTAGTGCTGCCTTCTCTTTATGTCTATCTCTGTATATTGACCTGTCCTGGTTTGGTATCTCTGCACAAGGGCTCAAAAATAAATGTAAGGTGATCAGTGACACCTTGGTAGGTGTGACTTCGTGTAGACTGCAATAGAAAACTGGTCCCATGACCCTTGTTGTATGTTGCACATCTCCACTGTTTTAGAAGAAGGACATTATGAAATCTCCTTTTGTGACCTCAGTAGAGGGATCCCCCTTATAATATTGCATGAAAACATTTCTTCATGGGATGCAAAGGTATCCCATCCCATGTCTGGCTCTGCTGGTGCAAGCAGCTCCTGACTGAAGTGGAGCAAGCAAAGATGTTCCATTCACTGACTTAGGAAGAGCTTTATCCCTGTCCTGCCTGTAATGATGGTGATATCTGTTCTCTGCTTGTTACGAGGCAGTTTTCAGAAGACCTGTGTTGTAGATCCCTTTATGCTGCAGGAATAAAAGAAGATCAACACTAAGATCAGGCTCAGAGAAGTCTGAGTTTGATCTTAGTATTGGTCTTTCGCTACCATCTCTGACATGATGAATACAAAGCTATATATACAAATTGTACACTCTGTTAAGGTTAGAAATGTGCATGCTGAATATGACTTGATTCTGTTCTATAGGGGTTTAAAACTAAGCTTTGCCTGCTGGGAAAAAAGAAGGTCTCCCACCATGCCTTAGAAAAGCCCAAAGGGTTGGCTGCTCTGTGGTAGCTGCCAGTTCCTGGACTGGTCTCATTTTCCTACAGGCACAAGGATGCTTATCTCTGCCTCAGTATTAATTAGGATTAGAACACAGAAGGGTGTTCTGAGGGGTAAGACTGAGGCTGTCCCAATGGGCTCCAGAGACACTTTGTGCTTTCTAGCCTGGGAATCTGCCCTTACATTTGTCTAAACTGTGAAGGGATCCTACGGATTAATAATTCCAGATGGCAATGCTATGATACTGAGCAAAACCCAGCTGTTTCAGTCCAAAAACCATCAGTCATCCTAAGTGCACTGATCTGCTTTGCATGTTTTGTCAGTCTTCAAAGCATTTCAAAGAATCTTAAACAATTTTTTAAAAGAAATTTTGATGCAGATTTTCTTCTCCCCCAATAATAAAGACAAAATATCTTTTTTAACTTTTCATAATTCCACAAGTTTCTTTTTTGTTTAAGAATTATATATTTTATAGTTTTCTATTTCCATTTGTTTTTTTTCTTTGACAAAATTAGTTCTAATATAAAAAACTGTTCAAAGGATTTTTTTTATGACAACAAAAAATTAGAGGAAAAATAGCTACAATTATTGTGCAGTTTCCTATAAAAGTTTTTCCTTAAGCTAAATTTTTTTAGCTTCAAGTTCCTCTGCAATGTGAATTGCTTCTGCACTGAATACTACTTTTCAGCAGAAAAATGTTCTTCCCATGCCTTATTTCCCAGCAATATCCTGAAGGGGAAAGCAAAGAAATTTTTTCTCTGTACTGCTGGTATTGGAGTTGGCAGCCAAGCCCACATTCATAACAGGCAAACTGTTATTTGTTCCCTTTAGAACATATCAACTGTAAATGTTTATAAAGTGAAACACAGTGAATAATTCAGATATAAGTGGAATAGAATAAGCAAAAGAAGAATTGTCTGGCAAAGTATTTGGCCAGTGTAAACTTAGAAACTATGAAAGTTTGCTTACGACCTCAGCAGAAAGGTGGAAAGGTAACATACATCTCACCTGATTCTACACATGACTCGTTCCCTAAAACTATTTTAATCAAGATCTTTAAGGTCCCTAATTGAGGGCCTTAGTGCTATCACCTTAATCAAGTGTTCATTACACTTGAAGGGAAATTGTTTCAGTAGGCAGTTATCTTCTGGAAATGCCAGTCTCTCCCCATCCAAGATCATTACTTTAGACAAAATACTTGGATTTCTGATGAGTAAATTTGGGAATAGACAAATACTGAAACCTCATAAGAAACCCGAAGGAGACAAAAATGTAAGTAGAAGAGAATATTAAAAGTTAGAAAGAGCAAAGGTTTTTCTTCCAAACTGTGCTGTATATTTCCTGAAGGCTCAGCACTGTTTGTAAATCCTAAATGCCCAGCTTGAGGTTGTGGCTGCTCCACATGAGGGAAGATTAAATTTAATACATGTTTTCCGGTGCAAAAAATAAAAAAGATTGGAGATTTTGTACAGGGTATTGTACAAGAAAAGTGCTAGGGTTTTGGGCTCTGTTGATATTAAGCCTTGCTTATCTGATAATGAAAATGGCAGCTGGAAAAATTCTAGTCTATTATTGTGCTCACAGTGGATTGGTTCTACAATAACCCTGTCATATCCAGGACCACTGTTAAGAACCTTTACTTTAGGAAGGTCATATGTCAGGAATCAGTAAACACTAGCCACAGCAACACACGCTTCTTTTTTTTCTCTTTTCCCTCTCTGATTTTTTTAAAAATTTAATATAGCAGAGGATTACAAAATATAATTTCAGGCATCTTTCCCCTCAGTCATTAAATGAACTAATGCAATGTGAGCGTGCGCGCGCACACACACACACACACACACACACAAGCAAACAAACAAACAAACATACAAACAAACAAACACACACACACACAGGTTGGAGACTGGAAGCTCAGCTTCCTGGGACACAAGGGCATTATTGTGCTTTTTTGGGCAGCTGTCGATAAGTGCTGTCTCTCGACTTTGGCGCTTTGACTGTTCTCAGAACAGCTTCTTCTTCTGTGATGCAAGCTTATCTGGATCTCCAGCTGGAGCCTGTATTTGTAGCTCCTCACTGTGCTTCAGTCCTCAGTGCCTGGGTGGTCATGCACAGTGTCAGTGCCTGCCAGCTCATGAGGACTGTGAGCAGCGTTTTGGAGGCTTGCACAGCGCAGCTCTGGGGTCCTGTGCCCAGTTCAGCTGCACACTTACATAACTCCAAAACCAGAAAGCACAACACGTGACCTGCAAAGAGCTGCTTGCATTCTCTGTGCCTTGGAAGCCCTAGACACAAATTGTGGTAATCTGTGGGAGCCAGAAATGCACAGAGGCTGATGTGACAACGCACTACCATGGGCATGTAGCTGTATAAACCTACCCTCTGTCATTTGAACCCAGCTCTGTAAACTGAAATGGCCACCTTCCTGATTTCACTGATCTGTATTCATCTGCCTTTGCAAAACAGACACATTTACACCTGTTTCTAACACTGTATTGGGTATTTTGCCATAGAAGAAAAGGTATTAAGGGCTCTGTGTAACTTCGTTAGAATTCTGCATCAAGTCTCCTGTGAATATGACTTTTTATCTTCAAAGAATTTTACAAACATTTCTCCACCAGCAGTGATGTAGTTCTAATCACTCTAGCAGATGTTGTTTTGCTGGCTGTGATAGCATGTCCCTGTATCCAGTAACCTGTGCAGCCAGAAACAGTGGTGCAAGAGCAGAGCCTCCTGATTTAACTTTGATGGATGTTACTAAAACTGAAGACAATGTAGGAAGAAATGTATCTGTGTTTTGGGAAAAGACGTATTGTTCAAACCCCAAGTTCTAAGCTAGAAGATGAGGAGTGGCCTGAAGGAATGAGGGAAGCTATGTTAATGAGGCACTAAAGTAAACAGGCATGTTTGTAAATAAATACACAGAAGTGTGATGATGAGTTAGAGCCTCTAAAGTGATGCAATGGATAAATATTTTTTGTTAGAAAATATTTAGCTTTATGTTGAAAATTAAGTGGCAGAATCCAGAGAAAAATTAAAGCTATTGGGTTAATTTCTAATATTTTCCAAAACATTTTACAACGGAAACAATTTCTCCTCTCAGAATCTGGCCCTATTTACCAGTTTTTAAACAGGCATTACAAAAGTTGGTGAAATACAACCCAGTGATTAGCTTCATTTAAGAAAGGACTAAGTCTCCTTAGCAAGCTTTTGCTATGATAAATACCAGCATAATGCACTAAAACACATCCCCATGGGCTTTCCACTCACACAGAGAAACACTTTTGTGCGCAAATGCACAATCACACATCACTACCAAAACAAAGTCCTTGGTGAAATACATTCCCTAAGGTGACCTGAAAGTGTTTAAATAGTATTTTGAACCACAGAAATGCTTACTTGAAGTAATATTTCCTTTGTAATTTGTGTCAGTGCTATCACTAAAACAAGAGGGAAAACAGGAATGAGTTATTGCACTATAATTTCTTCCCCATAGTCCTATTTGCCAAGGCTGCATGTAGTACATGCTGTAAATTCTAATTTGTGATTATAGGCCTAGGGAAAAAAATCTCCCCAAAAGCATATGACAGGAATATTTAGAAACTCCAGTTAACTTGCTTAAACAATCATACCTAATAGCTTGCACATGAGGAAGAAAACTTGTATGAGAATAGATTTCTAAATGACACTTCATAATGAAGTGTGTGCATGAGTGTAGATACATTTTTCTCTAAAATAATAATGGTGATAAGAAATCACCACAGAGCGCTGGGCTGCACTGTCTGCTCCAAGCTGAGCTCTGGCCTGGACCTACCAATCCCAAGGAGCAGGTGGGAGGATGTGCTACAACCCAGCACAACTGGCTGCCCCTGGGAAGGTGGTTGGCTGCTTCAGCCTTTCCAGAGCCTCTCCCATTGTATCTCTTGGTGGGACAGGGACTGAGCTCTCTGGGCTGTGCTGGTATCCTAGGCCATCCCAACCCTTCCATACAGGTTCTTACTGTGGGCAGCGTCCCGTGTCATCTTCTGTGGAAAGGCTTTTTCATCAGGTTCACGCCTGGGGGCCTTACCCTGCCTCTGGGATGCCCCTGCAGTCCCGTTCCCCATTCCTGCATCCTCTCAAAGCCCAGGTGTGAGTGCAAGCAGAATCCTTTACACATTCTCCACCCTTTAAATCCTCGTTATTAACAGGGCATGGACAGAGAGAGGCTTCCCTTCAGCAGGCACACAGCCCCATGCCCTGTTGCACGTGTGTGCCCATGCCCTAGCGTGGTCCTCACACTGGCCTCCCGGGAGGACTTTGCTGCACAGCCTGGGTAGCTGCCATGGCAGGGGACATCACTGCCACTCCCTCCTGCTCCCTCTGTCCCACACAGCTGTACTGGGAACTTCAGAGCAGAATGAACCCATTCTTCCAGGCCTCTTACCATGGTGTGTGCTTTGTCCTGTTAATGTCAGTGGGGCCAAACAGACCAAATCTGACCTTGGTCAAGCAGATATCGAAGAACTGAGAACAGAGCACATTGCTTTTGACCATCATTCACATTTGACCATCATTCATTCATTCATTCATTCATTCATTCATTCATTCATTCATATCTAGGTTAAAACCCACAAAAATCCTTATCTAGATGCAATAAAGACAATCACTAAATGATAAAGTTCATAACATTGAGTTACAGTTACAATACTGGAGAATATATGTGTACTTTCTCATAAAAATAAGCCACTACATGTACTCTAGAATAGTTGTCATGTTGTTACTTTTTCCCTTCACAAAAATCTCACATCCTCAGAATAAAAGAGAGAAAAATTGAGGTAACTGCAATAATCCCGATTGTTCTTATGACTTCAAAATAAAGTTCATGGGTTTTTAAATTGACAGGGGTTTGAAAGGTCATGCTTTCTGCAGAAGGCTATGACATATGCATAGTTTTCTTGCTCTGTGATCTGGGACAGCACATTCAAGCCTGCTTTCCAAGAAAATTATTGTTCAGATGCCCTTCACAGCAGTGTCTCTGGCAATATTGAATCCTTTTCCCTGAGAGCTAATTTAATTTTACTTTCATTGTCTCCACTGGAATTGGAAATCTATTATAAATGAGATGTGAATCTAGACATATGAAAGAGTAAAAAAGGAATGTCTATGGAGGAGCTTCCTCTGGACCCTCTGTGATATTGTACTTTAAAATAATATAATCAAATTTGCAAGCAAAATAAAGCTCACAGTAAAGTCCAATGCACTTTGGACCTCAGTTGAAAGCCAGCCCTGAACTGAAGAAAGACAGCTAAAGGACATCTAGGTAAAAGTTAAATCCCCAAACTGAACAATCATTGCATTCACAGGAGAGAAGACAAGAAAATGACTGAAGCTCACCTGGGAAGTCAGAAAAAGTTTAGCTGTCATTTTAGGTGCTGAAAGTTGAACATCTTACTTATGTCAAATAGGACACAGTTTACAAAATAAATATGCACGTAGAGTTTTAAAAGACAAAAGAGAAAAATAGCAAAAGAGATGTAAGGACTTAAAAGCCTTCCTACTTTGAGATGTATAAACTTATTCTTCTTTGCTGAAGTTTTCAAATGGCTCAGTCCCAGGGTCAAACAGATATAAGGTCTTTGAATTTTTTCTTCAGTAAATCAGAGAGAGAAAAAAATCAGTCTGGGACTTGATCAAGGCCTCCAGCCTTGTAGGCAAGTGCCCTAACCACTAAGTTCTGGTAGTTGATAAGTGGATTCTTCTATCTCTTATTTTGACCAGAAATATGTTCTTGGCTTTCAGATAGTTTTCTTCTTTTGTCTGTATGCTCTGGCATATAGTTAGATTCAAGCAGCATAAAAATTATTAACAAATGTAAGATATTTTCAATTTTGCTGCAGAGTAATACAAGATATTTAAGCAAGTTGCCTTATTTCACCTTTAGTGTCCTTCAAAATCCAAACCAAATTTGATCTTTTCCCCAGTTCAGCTGATAAAAGACAATGTCTTGCATCATGCAGGCCTGACTCTACTACATTCAATCACTACTGGGACAATATGATGAAAAGTAGATTTGTTATATCTGTTAAAGGCCAAAAATATTTAATGAAAAATTCCTACACAGAATTTTAGCTGAAATCATTGCTGGAACGAAGGTAAAAAGAGAGACTATTGGAAGATCTTGAGGTCATAGATCAAGACTGTGTGATAGATAGTGCAATATCTAAGAGGACTATGGAAGAAAAGAGAGGCTTAAAGCAGTTATAAGATTGTTCTAGTACAATAAAAGATGGATCAAAAAAAATTAAAATAGAAGAAAGAAGAGACGCTTTGGAATAGAGGAAGAAGATGAAGTAAAAACAGGAAACAACTGTTTCTAGGTGATATGAAAGCCTGCTACTTTTCTGATAGAGTTCAATTTTATGCAAAGACAGGAGATATATAACAGCCTCTGAAAAACTAAGTGCAATGTTCTCACCTTGCATAGTTCAAAGTCATGTGTAGCTTGATGTACCTAGTGGAACTCTCGATTCCTGCGTTTCGGATCTTCCTATTTTGGTTGGTACTGGTGCATCGAAACAATCAGCATACAAAAATGATTAACAAAGCTGAAACAATTAAGAATTCTTCTCACTCCTTGCCATCAGGTAATGGAAGTTCTCCCTCTGAAACTGAAACCTCCAGATCAGGCTTTAGAAGATTGTGTTTTGTAGCACGTGGATTCAAAAGTGTTTGCAGGGAAGTGTGTAGGAATAGTATTCCATGCTAATAATGTCTGTGGTTAAGGTGGAAGGTGGATAGATCACAGTAAGATACAAAGGTTAATTTGAGGGTGAATGTTTCAGCTTAGGCATATCAAAGCATTGATGCATGAGTCACTGGCACAGAATGAATAATTTTTTTGCATCAGAGTAATACAATGTTCTTGCTTACTGCTTTTCGAATCTATGAATTATGCCAAATGAAATGATTCTTTTTTATATCAGTCATTTTCTGTGTTTGCTGCATAACAAAGATACTGATTCTTACAGAACATATAGATGGGTGTCCTCAATATGCCAAATATGAGGGAGAGGGAGAAAGAGAGAGAGAGAGAGAAGGAGAAAGAAAAGAAAAGAAAAGAAAAGAAAAGAAAAGAAAAGAAAAGAAAAGAAAAGAAAAGAAAAGAAAAGAAAAGAAAAGAAAAGAAAAGAAAAGAGAAAAGAAAAGAAAAGAAAAGAAAGAAAGAAAGAAAGAAAGAAAGAAAGAAAGAAAGAAAGAAAGAAAGAAAGGTGAAATAGAGAGAAATGAAAGAACAAAAGAAGGAAAAAAAATCAGCTCCTCCACCAAGACAGTACTATTAGACTACTTTTTGATAAAACTATGCATAGAATCAGCATAAAGCTTTTTTTTTTTTATACACATTTTTTTGGAAGTGGTGTCTGAGAGGTCACTGGCCAGGTGTTTAACTATTCTTGCATAGAATAGAAGCCCATTATTCATTTTTATGTTAATAGTAACTGGAAGATGAGGAGTGGTAAAAATACATTCAGTTCTTAAATTAACACCTTATGACAACTTGAATTAAAACACAATGTGAGTGTATTACATTTCACTCTGAATCCACATGGTTTGCTACAGCAGGTATTGGACCAGCAGGAATCACTACTTGTCATATTTGTGGTAACTCTCAAATTAGCTATGACATGGAACAGCCTTTTGATCTTGACCATGTTCTACTAATTATTTAATCTTTGACAACATAGAAACATGTTTCAACACATAACCTAAGAAGGAGCACAGTATAGGTTTTCTTCCAAAGCCTAAAAAAGCCAAGAAAGCAACCTCACACTTCTTTTAAATCCCTGTTTTTGCTCTCTCTTCATTAAAACTGGATATGAGCCATAACTTCAAATGAAAATGGATGCAAAGTTTTCCTCTCAGGGTAGAATTCATTGCATCCAATTGCAGATATCTATGAGAAAGGTGTTTAACCCTGATTTTTCTTCTTTATTCTGCCTATAGTCAATGGGAAGAAACAAACAATTTTAGATAATTTTAGACATTTACCTTAAAATAAAGCAAATAGAGCTGTAGCGTTGCTTTTTTTTTTTTGGTCCATTGGCTTGGGAGACCAGCTTGGATGTAAGAACATCTGGTAAGAGAAATCTCACCTAAGGTATCTAAGAAAGACCAGATGTATCACACCTCAGAAAAGACTAATTCTTTCCATGGACTAAGAGCATGCTTGGGGTTAAATGAGATGAATTCCAGCCTTGTTGTCTTCTATAAATTTGGCAGAATTTGTGTCTGGGTCTGGCCAGAGAACAATGGTTACATTTTACTTACAAGTAAAGTAGAAAGACTCTTTGAAATTCTGGAATTTGTGAGAATCTTACCCAAAACAGTAGGCTTCTGCCTAAAGCATCTGCTGAAGAACCTTTGGGGAAAAGCCAAGCTCTTGTCTGGTTTGATTCACAGTGAAGAATCAAAGCTACTTAGTGTAGGTGAGTGCCCTAACAAATGGGTTTGTGTCTGCTCTTGGTCCTGTTTCAGTTCACATCATTGGATCAAGAAGAAAGGATCTGAATCAAGGCTGTGTAGTCTTCTGCATGGGCCTCTTATGGAAAAATATTTGCTCACTACAGTATCAGATGATGTCTCACTTGTTGTCTAATTAAGTACAGAAAATATCTTTTCAGACATTTTCTAAAACAGAGAGAGTGCCAAAGAGTTATTGGGTCTTGAGGACTGGCACTTGCTAATGAAAAAGCATGAGAAGGAATACATACACAAAGTGCAAAACAAGAAAATGTTTATTGGATATCAGGAAATAAATTTCACTATATGGGTTGTCTAACAGTGGTGCAAATTGTCTAGAGATGTTGTGAAAACTCCATCCCTGAAGACAGTCAGAAAAAATTCATGAGCAACCTCATGTTACAGTATAAAACATCAAACGTCCCCCTAGGGTCTCTCAAATCCATTTTATGAAGAAGGTCTTTAAAGGAGATGTTAAAAACCTAGTTTTTGGCATTAGGTGTCACCATTCTGGTGAGATCTTGGTTGGTGAATACATATGTGATAGAACCATATCTACTCATTAAAATGATGTTTATATCACAGTTGGATGAACCAGGGGAAAGGCAGATAAGGAATTAATGTACATTTCTTAAAAGTATCTACTTGTCATTCTCATTTTTAGAAATAATCTCTTACAGAAATGAACTTGCTTTTTGGCATCCTCTAATGTATTAATCCAAAATTTTTCTGTATTTACTATTTAAAATTATTACATAAATTTTGCAATTTCCCAAGAACTAAAAGAGTTGTATGGTATTAACCCATATTTTATAGATAAAAGAGAAGGAAAAAGTCTCCAAATTTGGAAACAAAATGAGTTTTATTTGATGTGAGCAGTTCTGGTAATGCAAGGTGATTTGACCACGACATAATAGAAAGATACTGTGCAAGATGAATTTCAACCAATTTTTCTCAGAATTCTGGTCCTGAAGATCCTGCAGAACAAAGTGCAACCCTGAGAGATGAGAAAGAGCTGCAGTGTAGAAATCAAATTAATTTTGTCTTAGAAGGCTTAAGGCAGTAGAGAGCAATACATGCTAAAGGTTTGTGTAGCGCACTTATCTTTTGTTTTTCATTTTCTGTTTCCTTTGAGACACCCACATGAAAGTTGCACAGCTGGTTCCTCTTGCTGTTATTTACTGCAGTTGCACATTGAACAATTTGCTATTTCCAGTGACATCTTTCATATATCTCAAGCATAATTTTCTATGTTATTCCAGAAAAAAACCATCCCCTTTTATATGTAAAGTACTCAAGAATTTATCTTTTCAAAGAGAGCATTTAGGGGGAAGTTCATGTTTGGTTATTCTAGCAAACCATTTTATTTTTTTCCACTTTCTAATCAGGAAATCAAAAAGAGTATCTGACAAAAGAGTAATTTAATTACTTGAAGACTGTGGTAAAATATAAGCATTTTGCTGCCATGTTGTCGAGAGTGACTTAAACCTTAGAATCAATACAAATTGCACATTTATTTGATACTTTGTTATTTGCTCCCTACTCCATTTATCCTATGAATCCAATGGAGACTCTTTCACCAGGATAGAATTCTGAAAGGAAAAGAGAATGTCAGAATATTTGAGAAGAATTTTCTTCTTCTCAAAGAAGAGAAAAGATTCAACTGTATTAGGAATTCCTCCAAATAGCCACATCATGTCTGTGAGGATATGCATTAAATTACTCTATAGAAAACAAATGGAAACAGAGGCCTCTCTGCATCCTTCTGCATGTGCTCAGCATGCTGACAAAGTCCTTATGTGAAAACCAGCAAGGACCTATAAAAGAATCAAGAACTTTGAATCTAAGGCACTGAGAAAAAAAACTGGCTTAATGAAGCTTTCTTATTCCTTCTGAATCCATTTAGAGGCTATGAAAGTGCTGAGCTGACAGATAAAATTCCTTTCCTAATACACAAAACAGGTGCAGTAAATGGTGATTTTTGAGCTTTCCCCACTGTACTGGGGCACTTCAGCCTTGGCGGAGGGGGACCACCTTCGGGCAGAGAGGAGAGTTCATCTTCCAAGCTGGGCATTTTTTCCCCTCTGTGTCAGCTGCCAACAAAGACACCAATTAGTGCATAGTCCCAGCATTTGCAGCAAATGAAAGCAGAGACAACAGAATAAAGGGAGAGATGTGTTTGCTCCTGGAATTCTGTGTTGACATTTATTTTGGTTTTAGCAAGGCCTACAATCGTTTGCATTATTTTAAGGAAAAAAAATCACCCAGTCTCATTACCATTGGCTATGATGATGAGGGAAATGGGCTGGAAAAATCCTGGATCTTTGCTGTGTCTTATTCTGGAATTACAAAGACTAGGGCAAATTCTTTACTGCTGTGCCATTCAGCTATTATGTTTAACAATCTAATTAGAAAGGCTATGTTGCTTTTCCCCATTATAAAAGCAAAGACAGTGCACACAAGCAAAACCAATTAGACAGCTGTAGTTTACAGAGCTGGCTTGCCTTGAGGCTCATTTCTAATGAACCCCCAGTAGATGGTTCCTATCCAGAAACAGGACAGAAGGAACACAGTGACAGTGTGCTATCTTTCCTGTAATCAGGCACTAATGTCTGCCCTGGTCCACAGAGCTGACACTTGACCATTTCTTCCTGCAGCCATGGTGGCCCCCAGCACCAGTGCTGTGACACTAACCTGGCTGATAAGGCATGTCCCTTACACGGCTCAAAGTCATGCTAGCAGGTGGCAGTAAATCTAAAATGTTCCCCTCAGTTTTATGATTGCTGCTTTCTGCACACCAGGGACTTGTTTTAACTGAAAGCAGGCACAAAGCTGTACAATAACCTGCATGCTTGCCATGCTTTTATTTTTCAGCATGTATGGCTCAAATTAAGGCAGACTGTATTGAGTAGATTGCTCACTCCAAGTTAGTCATCTGTTTAGTGTTTCCACAAAGCAGTTGTGGTTGTTCACAAGTCTATTAATTAAAAAGAAAATGATTAAGGAAACTACTCAGTGGGTTGATGAACCATTCAACCACTTCAAAACTGAGTAAAACATTAAAACAACCCCCCCCTCCCACATTCCTTTTCTTGAATAGTCTGATAACAGGTATTTGTTTGAACTGAACTTTATAGGAGTTGTGAAAACACAAGCTCTTGTCATCACTGCATTTAAATGAGTTTTATGTACAAGAAACTGAGTAGCACTGTCTGAGCTAGAATAGATGGGATGGTGTCAGCATTCCCATTAAAAATACCCTTATATTCACTGGGTTATGAGTCAGTTATACAAAATCAGTCCAGTACAAAATTTTGCATTTTTGACAGTAATACTTGGGTCAGAGAAACCAAGCATGGGGCTTGCAGAGAAGTCTGTATAAATTAATTTATATTAAAAATTAAAAGTACATGCACAGCTACATATTAATATATTGTTTCAGCTGTAGAGTTGCATTGCTATTACTACTGCTATTATTTATCACCACAAATATAATTTTCTCACTCATGTTGTTTTGAATTTCTCTGCTTGGGAGAAATAAGTGTAAAAATTGTTCCCATCCACTATTTTCACCCAGTGTTTATCTCCTCTGCCCTTGTTTCAGCAGAGTGCATAGGGGTGGAAGGGGTATAAACAAGACGAGAAAAAGGAAAAATAGGAATATAAGGGATTAAAGAATACAAATCTGAATTCTTCTGGTATTCATAAAATCTTAAAGAAGACATTGAAAGTTAAAAATAAGCAAAGAGGAGTTTGAAATATGTTTTAGTCACAACAATACTGTCAAAAACTTGACTCTTTTGGTCCATTTTTGTATATGCAACATGCATTCATTTTACATTTTTACATACTACAAAAATTCCATATTTTACAAAGAGGCAGAAAAAATTTTCTGACTAGCTGTCATTGACAGAATGCTTTCAAAATGAAATAATGAAAAACTTGAGTAAAAAAGCCTGAGGTGGGGGAAGAATGGCAAAAATAGCAACTAAAACGGTGAAAACTTTTGTCTGTCATGCTCTCAATTGCATCTTCAGTTATTTCTTTTTAAGGAAGTTACTTCCAAGGATGGTCAATGGAGTAAATATCTAGTTATAAACTTTATTAAATTCGCGCCACACTGGTAGAGGTAGCTTAAAGTAACCCTGTGCATGAAGGCAAACACAAAAGAAGGGGTTACCTAGGCTACTGTATATTTACAAGTACTTGCCAATAATATCTCCAAATGTTGCTTAAAACCCAACCAAACAAAATAGATAATGAATGCTTGTAAGGATTAGGAAAAGTGCCAAAGATAGCAGATCAAGGAATTATTCTTCATGGGAAAAAAATGTAGGATCAGATTTCTAGAACTAAAGCTAATATGAATTCTTTATACTGAGGCAATTTAATTCTCCAAAGAAAGAAAGAGCTTTGGTGGCTGGGTGAGATGGAAAGTCAGCTTTTAAAGACTTATGTTTGTAATGGTCAGCTATTGTTTGGAGTAAAACTAGGTCAATTATTGTTGGCTCAAAAAGAGGTAAAAATTATGTCTGGATTAATTCCAAAACTTTTTTCCTCCCCATTTTGTGCTATGCAAATATTACAAAAGATGTGTTTTCCCACTGACTGGCAGTCCACTGCCATATGTCTTCTCAAACCATGATAGTGGCATCTCCCTGTAGCCAGCCCTAGATTAAAGGAGTGCACTGCAGCTGATTTTTAAGTATAACCTCTATCTATAGTGGACAGGATATCTCTCTGGAGAAAGAAGTCTATGAGTTCCTCATCTCACAATTGGTGTGCTCAGGTTCCAAGACCCCCAAAGCAGAATGGGGATCAGAATTTGTGTTGAGACTGCAAAACTAAGCTAAGGTGAGAAGATATAGGGAAAAGGGGCATCTTTTTAATGACCTGCTTCGAAACATGCTTTTTAGAGTGTCCTATCTACTGATTTGTTCTTTTCACGGGTTTTGTTATTTTGGCACCATGAACATATTGATATATCATCTGGATTATCTTGCTCTTTAATAAAACTTTATCTATCTCTTAAGATTGTTTAGCATCTTTGTGCAGAACAACAAATTTGGAAGTGCTGGGCAAAACTCACAGTAAAATCAGGAAAGCAATCAATCCCTGCAAGCATGCAATCATGTTTAAATATCCTTCACATGTGGCTAAGGATCAAATTGTGACCCCATCCTGTGCTTATACAGAAAGGTTTAGTGCATATCCACAGCCACTTTGAGGTAGACCTTCCTTGGAGAGGAGTGTAAGTGTAGAGGAATCCTTGACTAAGTCAGACTGGAGAACCATTTTGTCTGTTGCTCAATCTGATACAAGCAGAAATAGATGCTATAAAGAACGACAGAAGAACCCTGCAGGAGGCGGAGGCAGAATAATCTGCCTCCACAGAGATCTCCTGATCCTACTCACTAATTGTGAAAGACTAGTTTAAGCCCTGAAGCACTAGGTTTAATATCTCTTCCAAAAGTTTTATTTTCTTTAATTATGATAACTCTGGATATCCATGATATTGATATAATATCCAATCTCTTGATTAATCTGGTAAAGCTTTTGGTCTCAACAACTTCCTTTGGCAAGGAGTTCCACAATTTAATTACACGTAATATAAAAAGGTATTTCCTTTTATCAGTTTTGACTTGCCCACCTTTTAATTTTAATGAATGCCTTGTTGTTTTTCCTTCCAGAGCCAGAGTGGAAGCCCCTGATCTACTTTCCCTGTGCTGTTTTATATGACAACATTAATCTCTAAAAGGTTTTCATTTTGCCTCTCATTCCTTCTTGTATGAAGGGAAAATCCTCTGTCTTTCCAATTTCTCTTCACAAGACCACGTTTCCACTTCTGATATTTTTCTGTGATCTCTCACCAAGTCTATCATATTGCTTTATGGAACACAGTGCATGGTGCTGCAAGAAGTATCTGAAGTATGCTTTGTCCTTCATATATGCAAAGGCATTATGATGCTTTCTGTGATGTTTCCACCTTCTCCTTCATGCTTCTGCAGCACCTGAATGCTGTTAGATTTTTTGTGGGGAGGGGAACATGAGCTCTTAGGGTACTGTCTGCAATGGCACCTACATTTCCCCGCTGAACCGAGCCATCATACAGACTTTGATTGTAAGATTAATTTCACTTTTATCCTCTGATGCATTTTACTTCACGTGCATCAGTGATTCTTGCAACTAATTTAGAGCTATCTGTTCCTGACTGACTGAGGTGATTTTGGATGGGGTCCAGTCACCATAAGTAAGGTGCTTAACTTGAGGATGAGTTATAGCCCTTAGTGACACAGCTCTGCCTACATGCATGTGAATGCAGTTTTCCTTCTGAAGAGAGGAAAATTATGTAAATGCCTCTGAAACAAGGCCCCGTAAGAAAGACAGCCCTGCCCCATGCTTAAATTTAGTTGTAAATTAGGATTCTACCTTTCTGTAAATCTTGGCCTGTTAATATTTGCTCTCCATTACTATTCTTCCATACATATGAAAAGCAAACATTAGACCAAGATTTGGCTTCACCTACAGCCTTGGGCTTTTAAAGAAAAAACTAGAAACCTCTGAGCAGAAACCTTTGAATTATAAAGAAATCCACAGCTATTCAATAGACAATTTTTTCCCCCCTACACTATGTAGGGACTCTAGAGACAGAGATGGGAGAGATGGGTTGCACGCTGCCCCAGAGAGCAGTGGGAGGAAGTCTGGATTTTCTTCACTCTGTGCTTGTCATAGAACACTTCATAGTGTGCCCTGCAAGGGTGAGAAACAAGGGATGATAATCTGCCACTGGCCAGGAAAGTTTATTCTCTGATAGCATCTGCTGTTGGAAGTTAAGATCACAGCCCCATTTGTCTTATTTGTTCTATAATTCCAAAGAAGTTTCCAAGCACAAGGAACTCAGTCTAATGAAGCCAAGAAGAAGGAATAAGCAGGGCAAGAAAATGGGATTATTAAGGCAGAAGGAAGATAAGAAGAGTTAAAAGGGATGTGTTTACAAAGTGACAGAAATTGCATGCTTTTGGTGGATCGTCGTTGATTTTTTTCAGGAAAGGACACAAGAACCATCTTACTGAGCTGAATGTGTATCAATATAAGCAGACCCTGCTTGTTCTTTAACCATCTACCTACCTGTTTTACTTTCTGATAGTTTTTTATAATTAAAGCTTTTTATTGTATAGGAAGTTGCTAAACAAAGCACCAGCTTACTGTTACCGTTGCCTTAAATATAATTAGTTATTTCATCTATATTCTTTTATTTTGATCCTAAGGATTTACTCTCAAACATTTTTTCCGTAAAGCCTCACATAGGTTAACAGAACTGTAAAGCCACAGTAAAAAAAATCCATGCCTTGGAACATATAAATACCAGCTGGTGATGTGGAAATGTCTTGGGTGGCCTAAGATGTGGCCAGCTGTGATTTTGGGGTTGTCTGCAAAAATCTGGGAAGTTATGATGAACCTGTTTCTGGACAGATCTGGTGGGACTGCCTTTTCATGTTCTTTATGCCACTGGCACATGAATATCAGCATCTGTAATTGGAACCATTACAAAACATTTTGAGTGAAATTCTGAACCATAACCTTTGGAAGCAGATGGCTTTCATCATGTTCACCATGTCATATTGCAGTAGTGGGTATGCCTGCCTATGCTGAATTAAAACAATATACTAAATTAGAAAAGATTGTTTACTCATTTACTGGTTTAGTAATAATCAGGAAAATGATGAAGAGGAAAGGAAATATATCTCTGTTGAAAATATATTTGAATCTGGTAACTAGAGAACTCTTTCATAATTTTTTAAAGATATGTCACCTCCAGTTTACTTCCAATTGTATCACTTCACTTGACTTTTGAATATGTAGGTGCTGTCTTCCATTTTATACACACACATGCCCAGGCAGACAGGTTGTTGCTTTAAAATGTCAGCTCCGTGAAACATCACTTGAAAAATCCTAGTGAATTTAACTAAGTTGGAGAAATTTGTGCAAAAATATAAGGTCAAAAGAGCCCTATGTGACAGATCCTTGTTTGCCTGCCTCAGAATGCTTCAAAGGACTTACTTATTTGCTTACCACCAAGGCTAAGAATATGTGTCAAAACTGCTTAAGATAGGGATCAGTTTTACTAAATATGATCTCAGACCTTCCAAGGTGTTTAGGTCTGGGAACACTTACAGTACATCTGTTATTATTTTGGTTCAGCTGAGTTATTGCTTTAATCAGCAACATTTCAAGAGACCTGGTATAAAAAAAATAGAAAGACTAACTTGTTTTCCATGTTTACATTTCTGCCATTATGTAACTTTCTTTATCAAGGCTAAAGATACAAGAGCTGTGGCAAAGCAGCCCCAGAGGGCAGAGAAGAGTAAGTCCTTGTCAATGAGCTTGTGGAACTCTTAAAAGCATTCAAATTGTTTTGGGTTGTATACATAGTTAACAGGCATGATTTGCAGCCGTGTCATGTATTCTTCCCATAAACTTAGTGTGTTTTTCTTAAAATTGATTAGGAAGAGAAGGCTGATGCCCCTCATGGACCTCTGTATGCTGATGATTAATTCCCATGCATTTTTCATGCCAATAATTCATCAGAAAATAACTAACCTCACCAGAACCTGTGTCAGAACAAGGGTTATTTTTCCCTACTCATTTCATCCAATGGATGTTTTGAATGGCTTTGTAACTTAGTAGGCTTGTTCTGTTTTGTTTTTAGGGTTTGTATTTTTTTTCCCCTGCAGTAGATTAGGGAGCTTTAAATTATCTAATTTATTCTTTGAAATTATTGACTTCAATGGATCTGGAAAATATTCAATGTAGAAACTTCTGTGAGCAATTGGGAGTAAATCCCCCAATTGTTCTTCATTTCCATAACTTCTTCTGGAACATCTAGCCACTTTGCTGCTTTTTCCTGGTGGTGGCTTCGGAGCTATGTGCAAGGGGATTCCATAGAAAATCTGAAAAGTGACTTGCTTCTATTAAGTGAAGAGTTGTAGCTTAAAATGTTTAAAATGAATATTCTATTTCTCTGTCTTTTCTCATAATTTATATTACATGACTCTGGAGTTCATAGTCTTGAACAACTAAATCTTCTAGGAAAATATTTTCCGTACTCCACTCTGGCTCATATCATCCAAGTTCCTCAAATTTCCCACTTCTTCCCATACAAGCCTAAAATTGAGGAACTTCCCTCATAATTTATCGTCTGGAACTGCAACTATTCAATCTTATTTGGATTCAAAAACTTGTGCAGAGATCAAAAATGGCATGAAAGTTTTCTGAACCTCAAAAATGTAATGTGCAGTACTATAAGACCATTGCCATCTTGTAACTCAGTGAGAAAGCTTAAGAGGTCTTAGGACGCTTGTATCCACTTGGATATTTTTGGAATTAGAAAGCAGTTAGATCCAGGACATGCTGAAAGTACTTTTTTTTTTTTTTTTTTTTTTTTTCCGCAGGAAAGAAGTAACTGGACACCATTCTGAATCTAAATAGCAAAATATCCAGTACAGTAGCAGATAGCACAAGCTGCAGAACTTTGCAGAACTTTGCTACAGTATGTGATAGTCAAAAACTATGTGTCTGGGAATTAGGAATGAGATGATTGGAAAGATCTTCTGCATTACAATGTGTTTCTGAAGACCAAGTGGATAGTTTCATTTTTTAAGGCACTTGCCTGAATTATGTTTCTGATTCATTAAGACAGGAACATTAATAATGAAGAAGGGGAAAGGTATAAACTAAAAGGAAGGAGTTTGAGAAGATTAAGAAAGGAAGAAGAAGGACATGAGAAAATCTATGAATAGCAGATTTCAGATATTTCTAACAGGAAGGAAAAAGTCAGAGATTCTAAAGCATTTTATAAAGGGGAAAACACAACAGCTATATTTATTTATAGATTAAAATGTCAGAGATGTTAGCAAAAAGGCAAAAAAATAGATGTTTTTATTATATATCAAAGAAAACAGGAGGCTTTATCTGTAGATGCTGTTTTTGCTTTAATTACTGACAAAAATGGTAAACTACAGAAAATGAATTTAAACATTTTGAAATATCTATTTAAAGAGAGAATTCTTAACTATTAATACTGATTTTTCATATGTTTTCATATGTTCATATGTAAAAACAAAAATTTCAGAGGAATGGATGAAAATTTGTTATTGTATCAGGTATTTCTAAATGTACTGATCTGACATTGATCCCAAGAGTAAGTAGAATTGAATTCTAGAAAGGAAAACCTCTAGCATGTGTCAAGCACAATGAGTTTATTAATAACTAGTATAATACTTCTATGAAAAAGTATTATAAGATACTTTTGTTTTAAAATGAATTTGTTTTGATGTCACACAGCATTTTAATGGAAAAAATGAGAAAAGATAAAACAATTCATTAAGTTAACACATTTCAAAATGTAATTTGAAGTAGGCAAATCATTATTAGCGTATGTGTTTATCTCTGCAGAGCCCCTAGAGGTAAGTCATTGACCTTCTTTCATTTCAAAATTCATACTTGTAGCTTGAATGAAGATCTAAAACCACTCCTGAAAAAAACCCTACACAAGAAAGAGACAGAAGACACCTGTAAGGATTAGGGGAGAGTTAAGTAATGGTGCTGACATACCAGCTCTGGGGATGGGGTTTGTCTTACATCCCGTGTCAGTAGCTGTAACATCAGGCGTGCAATCTGCGCCGATTGTACAGCTCTGTAGAGTCAAAGGAGGAGAGTTATTGGCACCTCACGGAGACAATCCATCCCCTGTCATTATCTAAAAAAAGATATGAGGAAGTGTCCTCAGGAACTGTGGACTTGTTATCAGGACCCTGTGACTTTCTGATGGCTCTCACAGGAAGCTATGTGGCTAAAAGGATGGGACTTTGGAATGGTTGAAGGTAGGACATTACCCTGACACAGGCTTATCTGTATCGCTTAACCAAGCACAAGTAACGACACGGCCTTCAACATGAACAGCTGTAATGTTCTATATCCAAAGCCATAGAATAATAGCCATTATATAAGAGAATCCACAGTACTTTTCAGATAAGGGACTCTGGGAGACTTGAGGGTCATGGTCATGTAAGTAAATGAAGCCATGAACAAAACAGCATACGCTAATATTTGTAGAATCAGGGAAAGGGTCTGGAGGGGAAAACTTTTTTCTTCTACAGCTGCTCTGATGTAACTGATGTTGGGATGTAGAACTCCCTTCTGGTCTCTAGTCTTCAAGAATAATGTTGAATAATTGGGGAAGCAAAAGCTGCAAGAAAGATAAGAGGATTATGGAACAATCCAAGAAGTGCAACCTCTTCAGGTTACTGGATATAGCCTGTTGTGGTGGCTTGCTCATAGTCACTTTTGTACTCAAATTGTGAAAAACAGATCTTACGACAGCATTTCAGGCTAACATCCACACACTATGAATCAGGTGGTAAAAAGTGAACCATAAAGAGCACATTTTAACATTCCCACAGAAAACAATCATTCCTACGAATGGTATGGAAACAAAGCAGTGTGAAAATTATGTGCCTTTACATGGGAGCATGTTCATGAATTTTTTTCCTGTCACAAAGAATCGACATATTGATTAATTTCTCTCACCCCTAAAACTGTGAATGGGGAGTTTGTAGTGAATGTACTTAGTTTCTAGTGCTTGATTGCTGCTGTGATTACCACTGTAAATAGAGTGTGTTCTTAAAAGAGAAACTTAAATAAGAATTTCAATATGTTAAAGATTCCTAACTAATCAGTCAATCATCATGAAGGCTCAGAGTTGCAGAAAAAGAGTTTCATCCATTCTGGTATTCATGGAATGACCTTTTTTAAGCAATAGAATCTAACTCTAATACGAGAATGAGAAATGAAGTCAGTAATAAAAATGGTAAGGCATATGCCATCTGTTAAGGAGAAAATCAGGGTGGATGAAAACAGAAGCATTTTGTAACCATAACATCTCCAAGCTGTAAGCAAACCTGGACTTTCTTGTTTGTTCATGAACAAAAGCATATGTTATTCCCCTTGCCATAGTGACTTCAGTATTTTCTAAGGCTTTTTGGCCTCCAGTGGTCAACTTAGTGTATGCTAAGCTCCAGAGCATCTTGTTAGATAAAATGATCTGGGATTACTTATCCTTTTAAAAGAACGTTATTATTATTATTATTAGTACTAGTAGTAGTAGTAGTAGTAGTAGTAGTAGTAGTAGTGTTGTAATAGTAATATTATGTCATCTCCAATGTACCCACTCTTAGAAAAAACAGACCAAAGAGTGGCAAAGACCAACATTTATAGTGTCCGTGTTACTAGCTGGTTCATTGGGAAGGTTTTGTGATGTGATGACAGTTATGTAAAAGGTTCCCTTTATTCCTTTATGCCACTGTTAAATTCAGGATTGTTTTTCTACCACATGCAATCCTATCTAGGTTTTTTACTTATTTATCAAGATGCATCAGTGAGTTGTGGGGATGCTTTTGGTTTGTAAAAGAGAGGAGTTCAAGGGGTCTGTCTGAGATCACCAGATGATTATGACATGTTAGTTCTAGTCATTGTTTGTCTTATTCTCTAAGAGTGTCATGAAAAACTAAACTTTTTTTCAATATTATGCACTTCAATACTTCATCTCCTTGGTACAATGGACATAAGACTGCAAGTTTCATCAGAGCTGAAAAGAATTTCTTATGTCCTCAATCTTCAGTCTACGAACTACATGTGTGAACTCGTCACTACTATGTGGGAATAGATGTCAAAATATTATTAAGATTTGCCTGTGAGTGTATGAAAATTGTTAAGAGTCTGCCAGGCTGAGTAAGAACTCCTGCTGGAAAAGGAATTTTTTTCTTTGGGCGATAGGGCAAAGGTTGATCAACCCTTGGTTGCATTAGTTCTCCTGATGAATTGTGCACGCAGCCAGAAGACTGTTAAGAAAAATACATGCCAAAAATAAGCATAAAAGGTGAAAGAGACAGGAAGGGCCTGAGGATCTGGTGAAGAGAGTGAGGAAGGCTGGAAAAAGAGGTAATGGGTCTAGAAAAGAGATGGCACAGCCGGGAACTTAACTTCTTCCTGCCAATTCCTAGCTGTTGTCATAGCACTTTTGTGCTACTGACAGGAGGGATAATTTAAAGCAAACAACTTATGTTGGAAGATCAGATCAGCACGTCACTAGTTTGGGAGTGGCACATTGCAAATTTGGCCTGAAACTCCCTTTTCACATTTCCTGTGTTGTGTAATATGCTTTGTAGTCCTAGCCAAAGATCTAGGGTGCTACATGTATACCATCAAGAAACCATACTGATTCGTATCAGGATTCAGACATATTTGATATATATATATGTGTTGTCTATAAATGAGTCAATCATATACTTCCTTTTAGTTGTGCAATGTTGCTCTCACAGCTTGCTCCCAATTCTACGCACATTTGTAACATGTTTGCTAGCAGCTATATTGAACACGCTGTTTGAAAGGCACAGTGTAAGAGCAGCAAGATTCTTGATTGGAATTAAGGTTTTGGTAGTGAAAGTGCAGATGAGAAGGTGGTAAATACAGGAGAGTGGCACTCAATGTATCTTCTCAGCTTTTATTTTCATTGCAGTGATATCAAGGCCAGGTGTGCTCTTTATTTTTAGCACAAGTAGAGGGATACTTCTGAGGTTTCTGATGTTAGCTTTTTACTGTATTACACATATAATCTCCCGTTCCTTATTTTCCAGTTGGAACAGTTATACATACTACAAAGGTAAAGAAGAAAATCCCTGTAAGATCAAAGGCTGCTGCAGAGAGATTCTCCAAGAGATCTTTCTCATCACTGCAGTCTCTATGAGCTACTAAACTGCCATGAAGCTATTGCTAATTTGACTTCCTCTACACAAACCAGCCAAGCTAGCCTTTGAAAATTTTAAGCAGGTCTTGAATAGGTTCAAGACCTTGCAATAATTCAGCTGAAAGCAATAGGTTAATTAATCTTATTTAAAAAACAGTGAAACAGAAGTTAATTAAAATGTAAACAATAGTCTATATTGTTACTGACAACTTTAGAAAAAAGAATCTTAGAAATTCTTTGTGTAATGTTTTTACCTGACTGCCCTCAAAGGAGAGAGAGATTTTGCAGCAGATCACATTACCCAGCTCACCTTTCTTTCTCTTTTAAATGAAATATATTTTTTGCTCCTTCCAGTGCAGTGCAGCTGGACAAACTGGAGCTAGTCAAAGGCTGTCAGAGCCCTGTTTACCGGGGAGGTACCTGCTACCAGGAGGCTGCTAGGCATGAAACACTGAGGAGAGAGGCTGGAGCAACCGGAACGTGGTGTGTCTGAGAGCATTGGGAAGAGAGAAACAGATGACCTGGAAAGTCAGAAGGCAGAAAAAAATGTCAGTCAGAGAGAGAGAAATGATAAACAGCTCATCCCGTTTATGCCAAGGACAGAGGGTTCTCTCAAGCATTCTTGTGCAGTGCTGGCTGTCAGCTGAAACATGCTGAGGAACAGGAGCAATTCGGTATGAGCCTGGTCCAGAAATAGCTAAACTGAGCAAAAAAGATTCTGGAGGTTAGGATTGGGCCCTCATTAAAGGGGCTTTGCACTTTTGTGTTTTTCAGGGTTGATCTTGTTATTCCTGTTCTTCATTTAAAAAAAAAAAAAAAGAAAAAGGGAAAAAAAAAGCCAATTAGGTGTGGCAAAAAAAGGAAAAATCTGGAATTTTTTATAAGCCTGAGGGAGAAAAAGAATCTTGCCAAGTTATCTTCCTACCTCACCATTGAACTATTGCATAAATATGTGTCTTCTAATTTAGTATAAGCTCCAAATATCTATGAATGCAACAAAAGTGAAATTTAAGTGAACAAACATACAGTAGAGAAAATAACATATGACCAGTCATGAGATTGACAATAGATTTTATATTTGGCTCCTTCCTTTGTGGTAGCTAAGTAAGCCAACTCAGATTAGCAGGGTATGTTACGTCTGTTACCTGAAATGGTTTTCTGGCCCACATCAAAAGCTGTGAGGGAAAACCTGCAAGTGACTCTTGTTGTTCTTGTAGAAAAGTGGGGTTTTCAGTAAAGACATAAATGGATTCATGGAAAGGTTTAATTCCCCAGTGTCTTACTAATGATGATGTTTTGAAACTGCGAGTAAGAAATCAGCCTTGGGACTTTCTACAGCAAAAACATGTCATTATATGCAAGAAAGGGTATGTTCTCATAGACTATTTTTTGTCTGCTACACATGTTGACATCACTTGTTTGTTTACATTCTATGGCTTCAAGGTACATGAGAAAATTAATTAGTCATAATAAGGAAATATTGTCATCAAAGCACTATCATCACTTTTCAAACTAATATACTGCACAGTAATGAATAGAGAAATTCAGTGACTTCTTAAACTAAACTGTAATTCCCCTGACTGAGTCCCTGGCTATGTGGTTGCAAATGACATTTTGGTCTCAGTATAACCTGTAACAACCAACAAAGTGTTACTGGCCCAACTATAATTCAGAGAGTGAGACAACAGGCATGAAAACCCACTCACTCCTAGACCTTGAGGGACTATAGTAAGCAGAGCCATTGTGTAAGTAAACAGTAAAACACCACCAGCTTCCTGCCAATCCTGTAAAACCCAAATCATGATTCAGTCCTGTTACACTTGTAGCCCTTTTGTTTGCATTTCTTGAGAAATGGCAGTGACCAGTTGTTGTTAACACAGGTCCCAGGAAGAGGGTTTATTTGGACATGAAGGTAAGGAGACAAGGTTTCTTGTCCAGATGGCTTTGGCCCTAGTGTCCCAGGCTGACATCCAGTCATGGTTTGAACTTGGAACATCACAGGTGCCAAGATTGGTGGGAGAAAGCAGAATAGAGCTCAGCCTGACCACCTATGGCTAAGCGACCATGCAGCACAAACTGCAGCTACAAGAGAAGGTGATGCAAGTTTGCAAATGGTGCTTCCTGTAAATTACCTTAAGCCTGACGTCTTTTGCAACAAAGGTCAGTGAAGGAGAAAAAGTGCAAATGTTTGAGATTTAAACACGTGGGGTGCGGCTGGGGTGTATTTGGCCAAGGATGGTCAATGTCCGGCTAGCAGTGGGCAGGCCGACACCCTGCTGCAATCCAGTGCGAGCCCCCTGGCGTCCGAGGGCCACGGGCTGCGCTCGCACTACGGACCGGGCTCACCGCCTGTGCAGCTGTGCAAGAAGGAGCTGGACTCTCAGTGGGGTAAACTTCGGTTTATTGAGGCATCCGAGATGGCAACCAAGGAGCAGGAACACAGGTGGAACCAAAGGAAGATTCCCCAGGGAGAGACCAAGAGATGGGGGTGTAACAAGGTTATAAAGGGAGTGGGTGTATCAAGGAGGGGTTTACATGGAACCAATCACGGAGGATAGGGGGATGAACTTGGCCTAATTGGCATAAAGGAGAAACCAATAAATACAAAGTAAGGGAGGGGCCTCGGGACCACAGCCAACCACAATCCCCAGAGAAGAGAAGATTCTGGAAAGTTGGGAGGAGTGGGGGGTGATTGACTGGGCCCAGGGAGGAGAGAAAGTACACAAATAAGGGCATAAATGGGAGGAGGAATTACATAACTTAGTTGAGTGACACAGACCAAGGGCAGGGGTTACCATAGCAACTTAACGGACAGTAGGGCTATGGCGGGAAACTGGGGAGGGCAGAACCATCTTACATTGAATAGGGGGAAACAATACATAAAATGGGGGAGTAATACAAAAACTTAATAACACACTACAACAGTGGGGCCTAAAGGTTTTGCAGAGCATGTTTCAAAGTAAAGAACATTTTTTCTATTCACTGCGGTGAAGATAAAAAAATTCATGTGTATGATGTATCCTAGAATAGATTTTATGTGCATGGTCAGGCTAAACTCAGAGAAAACAATGAGGCAAAAAATGCTTTCTATTGACTGGTATTTTAACTCCTCCAATCCTCCCAGAATGATTTTCTTCAAGTGAATTCATAAAGTTCCACTTCATCCCAGGTCTCCAGAAATGTTAGTAATGATGGCAGCCACATGTGTGAATTTTTCTGCGAAGGGAGTCAGACTTTAACCCTGGTTCTGCTGATAACTGACCAGGGAAAGTAGGTAAAACCATATATGTACACCAATATTATAATTCTCTCCATACATAAGTGTAATGTGTACTGTTCAAAAGGGCTTTTGACACCTATAATAGGTGATGTGACAGAGTGTGCCCTCAACAAATTCACAAATGGTACCAAACTGGGGAGAGTTGGGTTGCTCTCCTCAGAGGGATCTTGACATGTTGGACAAATAGAGATGACAAGAACATCATGAGTTCATCAAAAAAAACACTAAGACTGGTTTCTGGGAGGCAATAAGCTCGATAAGCAACAATTAAGCCTGGGGAGCAGCTGCTCAGTTTTTCAGAAAAGGACCTGCATATCCTGATGGACAATAAATTCAACATGAGCCAGCTATGAGCCCTTGCAGCATTGAAAGCCAGCAACAACCTGAGCAGCATAAGTAAAAATAAAACCATAGCCAGCAGGTTGAGTGACTTGGAACATTTGAGATGCCATTTGGAGTGTTGTGTCTGAGTTCTCCAGGACAAGAAAGGCTTCAGCTAAGTGGAGAGAGTTCATTGGACGTCACATCAATGGGAGGAGGCTGCAGAAAAGACAGAGTTTGTGGCTGTGGGAAAAATGTTTGTTCAGCCTTCAGAAGAGAAGGCAAAAGGGAGGTCTCCCTGCTGTCTTCAATTACACGTAGACATGTAGCTGGGGTTTTCTTGGAGTTGCACAGTGAGACAATGAGGCACAACAGACGTGAGTTACAATACAGAGAAATTCCTGTTGGATATTAACAAAATATCACCATGATGGTGGTCAAATATGTTGCTCTGTCTGTGGACACTCTTGTTTTTGGCAATGTTCAGGACTCAACTGGACAGCTCTGCAATCTGATCTATTTAACCCTATTTAGAGAAAGGACCTGGATCAGACATCCTCTGGGTGTGTCTTTCAATCTAAATTTTTTTGTGATATACGATTCTGTGATTGTTACACAGCATTACACAGATTAGTTAGAATGGAATTAAGATGGGGAAGTCACTCATGGAACACAAAAACTAAAGACTTGTGGCAAATAACTTATACTCAATAGAGCTACACTAAGCTCATTTCTATGTATATCAGTTTACAAAAGCAGCCTTTAATAATAATCCTAGTGATAATGTCATTTATACAAGATATAGTGTATGCCTACTCTTGTTTTAATTCTAAGCAAACTCCTGTGATTAGCTAGAAAACTGAAATAATATTTGGTAAAGAGAAGCACAGCCCAGCTCTCTTGGAAGAGTTCACTGATCACTGTAAAACATGACTTTCTTAATCTTGACTGTCAAAATTTATTTTTCCACAACAATTTGTTTATCATTTCCGCAGGTAAGTATGTGTTTGGTAAACTTCACTTTCAGTGAAATCCGTACCACTGTTTGTGATAGCAAATTAAAAAACACTTCCAAGTACATATTCTTTTAGAAAGAACATGCTGTTTGTATTTGCACACATAGCTTAGCACTACAGGGTTCAGGACATGAGCAGTACCTTTGCCGCGTTCCGTGTGATAACCTGACTAAACAGAGAAAAGAGGAGTGAATGGAAAACTATATAAAATATCAGCAAGCTATATGATTTTTTTTGTCTTCAGCTGATCTGACAACCAGTGAGCAATCCTGGATGAGTGAGCTACGTTACTGTAATTTCTAGAGGTACTAAAGAGAAAGAAAATTATTTATGCAAATAATTTCTATGGTGTTGACATGTGATCAAGTGTAAATAGTAAAGCTGCTGGGCAAAGGCGTTGGCTTTAGATCTTATACCTGATTCAGATTATTCCAACCTTTTAAATGGGCTTTTATTCTCATGTATAGATGCTTTCCTGTAAGACTTCTGGCTCTAGTCCAGAAAGAATCAGAAATGAGACACATGAGAGAAAGTAATGTTCTGAACACTCCAAAGTATCAGATGAAGACTAGTTTCAGAGGAGATTAAAAGACAGATGAATTTTTCACATAAGGATGATCAGGACACCAGATGGAGATAGCACTTTTCTTGGGTGAATCTAAAGGAATGCTTCCTAAATGTAGATTGCATATTGAATATAACACCAAGCCCTGAGTAGGATGTGTAATATATATGTAAAAGGAATGCAATATATCTTGGAAATATAAGGGCAAGACACAGTCACTCAATGATTCAATCATGTGCAAAGCCCTAAGTTAAAACCAAACAATTGGGAAACATTAATATGTCTGGCACAGCAGTTGTTAACATGCCGGTTGAGAGCCAGACTAGGATTTCTTGGTTGCAGATACACAAGTTTTTCCTCTGCTTCTCTATTCTTGCCTTTATTCCAGCTCTTGTCCTGTCATTGCCAAAAGTATTGCCTGTCTGTTCTGCCATCCCTTTTCATAAAACAGCCATGTGAAGGAGGACTCCTGCTTTTTGAGGTTCTTTGCTGATTTTGATGACTTGTCAATTCTGCTTCACAATGAAAATGTGCATATCCTTGTTGAACACCAGACTTTTTGCGCACTTCTCTTCTATTGTTGTCAGATTCAAATCTCGATGAGTGCTTCAAGACATTTTTATATCTGGCTGGTTTTATTTGCCTATGTGCAAAAAGCTCATTGTGGTCCAGCCCAAATTTGAATCTGGGGAAGCAATTTAGTCATAGGCAGTCTCGCAGAGCACCTCATAAGACCGCCACTTACATGACAAGAAAATCTGGAAGCTGGAAAAGAGATGATAATGAGAAGTTTGAAACAGGACATTGAAAACCATTGAATTGAGAGAAGTTTTATGATTGGAGAGTTACTTAGCAATTAAGCTGGCAGAGCAGGGTGAACTTGGAGAAGAAGGGCCCTTGATGTTAAGAAACGCATACCAGCTCAGATAGTAATTGAAGAGTGATATGGAGGCAAAGGGTGAGTGTAGATGCCCATTTTGCCCCCTCTGTGTGGTGTTTCTCCATGAAAGAATACTTGGTATCTGGTACTTCTTGGAGTTTATGTGTCTGCTCCATATGTCTGCAAATATAAAGCACTGCCTGAGCTTTGAGACCATGGCATGGATAGGACATAAAGATGCCACTTCACTGAGAAGGTGACAATCAAAGATCAGACAAGCAGAGAGGTCCAAGAATCAGGCTGAAGACAGCACATCACCCCGCTTTAGTAAGTCCAATACTGTGAGTGTTCAGCATAGAAAGCCTAGCCTCCATGCCTGAATGGTACTTAGGGACTGAAGCAGGGGAATGTGAGAATTATAAAAAACCCAAAACAGTCTATTAGAGTTGGGTGTATATGGAGTCAAATTTGCACTGCCATATCTCAAAATTGCCAGTGTGATATGATCAGGAGCCACAACGATAAGTAAGTGTACGTGAAAGTGCTGGAGTCCTATCAGGCATGTTTCTAAGGACATAAAATACCTGCCTGCAAGGCCATCAAATTTTATTTGAAATGAAAGACAGATAAGGGAAGATCCACTTCTGCACTTGTCAGTGCAATGAAGGACACATGGGCACCACACACACAAAGAGAAAGTGGGGAACAAAACACACTAGTGGAAACAGAAAACAAGGTGTCTATAAGGAGGTGATGATAAAGAAGGGGGCATTGTGATGCCCCCTTCCCTTCTCAATTACCCGAATTAGTAGGGACACTAAAAAGATGCTAAGGAATAGATGGTGAATTTTTCATTTTGACTTATTACTAGGAAATTAGTCAATGGGTAAATGTTGACAGCTAAGAGGTAGGATAGATGTAGTGATTGAGGAAACTCAGTTCTTACCCTTCCCAAAAGAAATTAGGGTGGTTGCAAGCAGAGGATGTCAGGACTCTGATGAAGGAAAGGAGGCAAAGAAGAGTGAAAGTTGTGGTTAAGCTCACAGTAGCTGCCACTGGACAGAAAAAAAGTTCCCCAAAGAGGTGTGATTCAGCTTCTAGGGAAAGTCCTGAGAAAAGACTGTAAATTTTCCTTCAGGCTACAGCTTTGGGTTAGCCAGCCGCTGTGTGATGGAACCTGAGCTGGCCAGGGAACAATGTGCAGCAGCTCGAAATGAGAAGCAATTCTGTGAACAGGGTGTGTGGTTCTCTATTCAGACAGGGACACCACAGTGCCAGGATGCTCTGAAAATTAAAGCATTTCTTTTGCAGCCACCCAAGAGAGACAGAAATAGGGATCTGATCTAATCTTTTCCTCCAGGATACTGTATGGCAGAATGACCTGAAAGGAGACTTATGCTATGCATTTGGGAATGGACGTGTATACATTCCTAAAGCTGAAATTCTTATTCCCAGTGTATGTGAACCTCTTGGTATGTATCAGGTTAGGGACTTCCCTGTTATTTTCATAGTGAATAAAGCAAAATGAATTATAAGGATACTAGGAGTCAAATCACATTAAAATCTGAATTCACATGCCTTGCTCAAACTCCTCCTGCAGCTTTAACTTTCTGGAGTTAGCTGTCTATCCCATGCCAGTCAGACACTTTCCAGCATGAGTCACTATGGTTTCCAAATTTTTCTTTCCCAAATAAAAATGAAAAATTCCAAATGTCTTACAGTTTTTTTTTCTATAGAAAAAAGGAACAGACCATCAAGTGCATATAGTCGAAGAATTGTTTTCTAGTTCCTTTTACATCCCTAGTCTAGACAAGAGGTACTATGATGAACCTTGCCTTTGCTGCCAATACCAACAGCACTTAGTGGTCTTGTTACCTCACACCTGGCCAATTCCCAAGGACAGTCATAGCTAATGAGTAGCCCTTTCAATGGCCATTCCAGCAATTCACTTGGGCTACCCTTTCAAACAGCATGGAGAATTCTTGAGAGAGAAGGTCTTTTGTACTGGGCAATGTTTCACTTGCTGCGTTTAAATGAGAAGGGCAGTCAGGTTGTAAAGATTTATATAAATGAGAGCATTGTGCACTGGAAAGGAGATTGGTATGTTTGATCTCAGCTGTTATTGATTTACCTTTTCCACATGATAACATTCATTAGGCAGGGTAAGTAAAGGCTGGGGTGTTCCATTTCAATTATCTGTGGTTAAAATACAGACATTACACAGGGTGGAGTGTCAGTCTAGTTTCAGTGGGCTGAAGTGTGAAAACATTTTCCTACCAAGTCATTACATAGGATGACATGACTTTTTTGAATCCTTTCCTGTCACCTCCCCATGCACCCCACCCCTTTTTATGTTTTTATGTCTTTTTCATTGTTTTGAATATTTGTGTTTTTGGTCAAGGGAGCTACTCTGCTGCTTGAATTTTCCTGATAGCTTCACTGCCGCTGTTGCTTTCTTGTCATTTGTGAAACTCAACAGTGCTGGTTGAGACACTGCTCTCCCTGCCTGGCACCTGGCTCATACTGGTGTCCCAAAAGGTTCATAGATTTATTCAAGCAACCTCCTGTACCTAGGAGGTGACTCTGCTGTGAGAAGAGTTTGGACTAGGGGATCTCCAGGGATGCCTTCCCACCTTAGTCCTCGGACTGCAAAGGAGCCCATCTCCTCTCCTTCCCCACAGTGTAGTTACAGTATAAGACTGTTGCACCATGTTACTCCAGAGAACTAAGTACTTTCAAAATAGAATTCTCTTATTTTAAAGGAAAAATAAGAGTAGCAAAAACAACAACAACAAAAAAGACAAAAGATAGTATCACTTTAGGAGTAATTTATTTCTCAGTATTGGCTTCAAAGTAGCCTACAGTGACTTGCTCAGGATTAGGTATATAAATGGAGATTTCCACTGCTAAGTCAGATTGATACTGCCCCAAATATTTTGATTTTTCAATTGAATAAATGGATGTCTCTCCAAAGATTCCATTCAATAATGTTTTTAAGGCATTAAGAAGTTCCAATAACAAAACTCAAGCGCCTCACATTAGATGTAACTGTTTAAAACACATTTTCTTTTTCCTTCTGTTTTTTCTAAAATTCCAGAATCCGTAATTTGCTTGCACATACCTGCAGACATGTTTGTGAAAAGGCAACATTAACTTTAGCTTCCTTTATATTAAGACATGTTGAGTGTCCACAGCTCCTGTTAATGTGTGTTGAAGACATGAATAGAACTTCAATAGAACATGGTTTCACCAACTTCAAAAAAGTGCTTGAATACTTGAAAATGTTGACCATTTATCTCCATCATATATCCAAATTACTTCAATATCATGGAGATGACCTCAGCTGTTGACATCAGCTTAAAAACTTGAATAGAAAGGCATTTCATTGAACCTGTGGAAAACAAGCCGTGTGTGCGGCATGATGTAGCTGGCCTATGAAAGTGGTAAAATAATAGAGGATTGTAAAATATTACAAGCAATGACTTAAACTATGACTTGCACTTGGAGCTGCAGGTACTGAAAGCGCAACATTTTCTTGATTATTTTGCCAGACAGAGAAATGGAAAAGCCTATAATAAGGATTTGCAGTAATAAAAACTCCCAATCTCATCTGAATCTACTTTATAAAAAAAAAGCCACATGCTGTCCTTGTCTGGAGATGAGGCAGGAGCTCACAGACATTCCATGCCAGGCTCCTTTACTTATGCATTTTCTCTGGTAACCTCTTTTCTCCTTGAACTCGTCCCGATGGTACAGAACTGGTGGCACCAAATTCTTCCTCAGTTGTGCTTCTAATTCATTAGGCAGAGCCATGCAACAACAACCTGTCTATTACAAAAAAAAATTAAATGATGTGCACAGGCATGGAGGGGATATTCCAAATATCTTTCCAGTGAGCATCTTTCTTACAGCACCCCACATGGTTCAAAAGGCTTTTGGACATGGAGAGGCACTCTCCAGGTCATCTCAGGCAATAGAATCCAGACATTTCTGGGTCAGGTATATGCAGCCACTGTCTAAGCCAGAGGTTTTATTTAATAGACATAAAATGGATGACTGCTGCAACTCCAGGCACATTATAGTTATGTTGACTATTGCGCACCTGATTTCTGGTGAAAATTTTTTGACTTCTTTGAATCTTATTTCTTTATGGCATTTTCTGCTTGATTGAGGTTCTCGTGGCCAGAAATGTCTTCACGGGAGAATACTATAAATGCAAATAGCATCACCTCTTTAAAGGTATATGGGGACTGATCTTTGAAAAATATGCTGTATTCTGGAAGATGTTTTTTATAAAAAGCATAGGAGAAAGGTAATGATATGATTTTTAGTATTTACCATGTTGTGGCAACAATACCATGTTGAAAGAATACAACACCATCATGAAAAATGTTCAACTGATGAAGAAAATTAGGTTTTATTGGAATAAATGGCTAAAGTTAGAGTCATTTAATTGATAAGGACAGACATTTATAGCAGATGGTAAGGGTTTTGCTTAAGGAACCTACACTATTAGGAGAAATAATTAAATATTTAATACTTTTATTGGTGGTACATGGCACGTGCATTCTTTGGCACTGTTGGTGAGCAGATTTGAACAGGGCTGTACATGTACAGGTCTTGAAGTTTTTCCTTAGAAACCTTAGCTCTGTGTTTATGCCTGAGCTTGGGTGCTACAGCTTTTTGGGGAGAACATCAAGGAGAAAATTTTGCAATCCTGTTGTCAATGAAGATTTTTTGACCTTACTACCCAAAAAGCAGGACAAGCCTGGGATGGTGAAGACCTGGAGACATGTCCCTACTCCACCCCAATGAGGTAAGACAGTTTTCCAATGCCTTGGACTGGCAGATTGGAAAGATGACTTGTGCTTTTGTGTTTTTGTTTTCCAAAAGGGCCAATCCTTTGCCAGCCTTGTCCTTGTCCTTTAGACCTCTGGTGTGTTTAACTCACCTACTGAATTGTTTTCATCTGTGCTGGGCAAGGTTTTTGCCATGTGGCTTGCGAATGACCGTGTGGCACCTACAGGTTCTCAGCCAGATGAGTCTCCTGCACTCAGCTGCTCTGTGAGGTGAAACAGCTTTAGTGTGCCTGGTGCTTTGTCTGCAGTGTAGGGGGGAGTCAGGGAACGTTATTTTTTGGCTGGGGAGCTATTTATTTTTGTTGAGCCTCTGTCACATATGTTTTGCAATTGCTTTTCTGGCCTTTCTCCCCCTTTTCCAGTGTTGGCACATCCTGAAAATGTGACGGTGCTTATTACTCATGAACATATTGTCTCACTTTTGATTGAGTGTCAGCACTTCTTTGATCATGTTCCTTCTGCCTGAATTAATTAGGGCAGGAGTGACACACTCCTCCATGGGCCTTGGCTGGCCTTTAGCTCTGTATCTTTGCAAGGAGGTTTATCATGCAACTGAACCTGCATTAAGTCATGAGGAACTGTGAAAATGCAGTGGGAGAAGATCAGGATCTTACTGCTCCTGTGAGCAAGGCCGTTCCTATCAGGCCACATCAGGGATGAATTTGTGCCTGGTTTACTTAAAGTATGTCCTAGTTTTGCCCCTTTGGGCCTTGCAAAAGGAAAATTTTTCATATTTCTTCTCTGTTCTATGCTGAACTGGCTACTGGTTTTGTTTCTGAGTGTTTTGCTTGCTCTATCCAGATTTTCTCTTGCTCTGTGTTTATTTTTACTGTCCAGCAAAGCCCAAGATCCAGCAGTTATCCTGATGTGTGGAACAAGATTTCAGGCTTGTGCTATGCCTCATTCCTTCCTTTAACATGGAGTATAAAGTCACAGGGAGAAGCAGAAGAAAAAAGACTGGATGGGACCAGGTCTTTCCCTATCTACAGTCATTTTTATCTGTTCCTATTTCTTTTTCCCTTGTCAGGAACTTCCAGTATAGGTTTAAGAACAGCTGTGGTGTATTCTTGAAGACTTTATATTGGATCAGGGAAAATGACCTGTTTTGAAAAGCTGTCAATGTAAATTACTGGTCATTAGCATTGGTGTATGTTGAATTTAGTTCAGACAGTAAACTTGTATGTATGTCTAGTATCAATTTATTAAACAGTGGGTTCCTGAACATGGCTTTTTGGTGGATTTTTTAACATAAGCAACTGGGTTTGAAGTGTTTTCTTTACCCTGAAATTTCTGCTTTTCTTCTTTATCATGTGTTTTCTGTAATTTTGTGGTTTGAAGAATTTTACAAATCAAACCAAGCCTTCCTTGTTTCAGATTTGTCTAGTGTGAATAAAAAACCATGTGTGTATGAATATACTGGTGCACATCTGTCCATAGGCAGGGTTGGTGGGTGAAGCAAGTGTTGTGATCCTTTGGGTCTGTCACTGGTACATAAAGGTAGACAATATCCTTTTGTTTCCAGATTCAGGCAAGCTTGCTTCTTCTCATTGCATGGTTCTTATGAACGGGGAAAATCCAAGAAAGGGTTTCACATGTCCTGGCCATCCAATACTTCTAGAAAAATACTTTTTTTTTTGTTTTTGTGGTAATAAAGCCAGGCAGTGGTAAAAAAAAGGCAGTCATATACCTAATTCATGATCAAAAATAATGCAAAAAAGTATTGGCCAAAGTCAACACCAGAGTAAATCTGGTGAAGAAAACTTTAAAGTCTGCTCTGGGTAAAATATTTTGATGAGTTTATTTCTCTACTCTTTTCCTTAATTAATTTTTTAAAGATTTTTTTAATTTTTTTTTTTCAGCTATAGGAGGTTAGTATCAAATTACTGCAGAATGGAGACATTCCTGACTCCAGACATTCTTTTCTGTCCTTCATCTCTATCATCTCTAACTTCATGCCACAGTCACAGAAACATTGCCAGAACCTGACTTCTCTTTCCTCTACATATCTGCAAATACCTGTTCATGGCTTAGTCAGTTTGGATCTCTCAGGTGCCTGCTACTGTGCTCTTCCTAAGTCTCTCTTTCTAATCATCCTCTGCAGTGAAGCAAATTGAACAATGTGAAGAAAACAAGAAAGAAGAAATAAACTCCAGACTTACGCGTTGTATAAATCAACGAAACTTCTAGTGACCCCGTTGTTGTCACTAGAATGATGTTGATTTTCACCAGTCTAGAATGTCTGTCCTGGAATAAGCTATAATTCTTCTTTGCTACATGGAACCCTTTCCTATTTGGTATTAGCAAATATTTTTTTAAATTTTTGATCATATCTATTCAGTGGCTGATGACTTTCACTATGTATTCACCTACAAATAGGTATAGTACCATAAGGAAAGAAATAATATCTCATGCTTATTATTCCTAAATTGTTTGTTTTCTCCTGCTTGAAGAGTTTTAGTCATGACCCAGAGCTAGCTGACTAATAACTATCATAAATAACTAATAGCTAGTATTCTGTGGGTATGAAAATAGATTTCTGTGGGGTTGAAAATAGATTTGCATAAATTATGGAACAATTAATGGCAAATTCTCACAATTAAGTAGATGCTTGCCAGTGATTCACTGACAGGAAAAAACAGCTGATGCCTTCAGAAAAAACAATGACTGTTTTTTTCCAGTTCTCTCAGAGAAAGCGTGACTGCTAAAAAAGGGTTTAGCTTTCTTCTAGAACAGCTGCCTGTGCCACTATCCAGATCTTCTATTTCAAATTTCTTTCCTTTTTTGTTTTGTTTTGTTTGGTTTTGTTTGGTTGATCTCTCTATTCAGGCATTCCACTTACATCTATCCTCTCCCCAGGTCCTGTTCCAGTTACTCAGTCTGAGGTTTTTTGAAGTAGCGATGTCTTGGAATTTTAATGAGGAGATGGATGGCATTGACATTTGCCCCATGCCAACTATCAATAGAATACCTGAGGTATGAAGGCACCTCTGGAGATCGTCTAGTCCAAACCATTTGTTCAGAGCAGAGTCAACTGAAACATATATTTGGATGTATTTCCCTTTCTGGAACTGGAGTGGGTTGTGGTCTTTCTGCACCAGTTTGACTGTAGAAAAACCTTTTAATGGTCAGCAAGCCTGTGTGTTTATGTGCAGCACCACAGGCTGCCACGCAGACATGAGCAGAGACTGAAGGTGTTGGACAGCCACTCGTGTTGCAAGGCCCCGAGTCCCCTCCTGCCTTGCTGAATGCTCTTCCATAATAACCAGTATGTGTCCACTCCACAAAAATATCGTATGCATATTAGGAAATGTTCATTGGCTGCATGTATTTCACCAATACATTTAGGAATGCACACAGTATAGTGATATTCTAGGAGCAGCCTTTTTAAGACAGTCAACTTCGGCTCTATTTTTGAAACTGCAATTCAATGCAAAGTTAATTGCTGGCCCAGCTGATACCACTTATTTATCTCACTTCCTGAATTAAAGGCACAAACAAGTAATAGGATTCTAAGTGTCATTATTTGCACGTGAGCTTGAATAACTATGCAAAATATAGAAAGTAGAAGAAAAGATTCATACTACTGTGTTTTCCTAGATACTGTTTATTGGATAATTTCAGCTGCCTTTGGCTGTGTTACTTCTGGATCCTCTGGAGAGTATGATACTAAGCAAGAACATTAAAAACAAAGCATATGCTAGGAAAAATAAGTAAAACAAAATGAAAGCCCTAATGTTATTTTTATTTCATAACACCACTAAAAAGAAAAGAGTACTAAAGCAGAATAATTTGGAAATCTGCCTAGACTGGCAGGTTTACCAGACAGTATATTTCATACTTCATTAATGCTAAATGAACAAATCTCAAATCTTGATAAAAATTATACGTTTTTCTAGGAATTCTCTTAAAAGGCTGGCCTTGAAAGCTGGTGGAATATGGAAACATCACTGGATAGCCTTAATAAACATAATTATTTTTTTCTTAGATTAAGATGGATGTATGTACAAATTGTATCTAGATTTGAGAGTACAGCCCTTTTTCCATTACTTTTTCATTTAATAGGTAGAGAAAGAACATATTGCACTCTGGCTCCTGGAGATCATTTCACTGTGCCACTGATATTTAGGATCATCTGCTCAATTTATTTTTAAGAATTATCAGTTGTCTTTGTGTTGCATTACTGCACCACTCTGTGTTATCCTGTATTAGGGAAGAAGAGGTGTGCTTTCTGTTCAAACGAGCTTTTTTTATGAGGAATATTGTGTACAGAGGTCACTGAACTGGTTGTATCTTTGGCTTGTAAGAAGAGGAAATGACAACTGGAGTCAAGTCTGCTTTCCATTCCCACCATCCTCTTCAGTAGCCATTGGCTGTAAACTGATAAAATAGATTCATTTCCACCTTGGCTGTTACTTTAAGTTCCTTTTCCTGCTTCAAGTTAAAGTTGCTCAAAAAGTTATATCAGGGATGTCTTAGTGTCCACCTAATGAAGATAAAATATTATGCAGCCTTTTCATTAAGTAGGTCTACTGCGATCTAAGTTTTGGCCAAATTGTTTTATCTGTGAAGCTTTGAAAGTGAGATTAAAAATGAGTGACTATTGCTATCCTTGAGAAAACCAAAGTTAGAGCCTCTGAGGAATCCTATTTCCATGATCAGCACTAACATCTCTGCTCCGTAGACATTAGGTGTGGGCCAGGCTGAAACTTCAGCATCTGTGTGGGGCTGCCCCTGGGACAAATTATTATGTTTTCCAGGGGACAAGAAGGTAAACCCAGAACCTGCCCTGTCTTGTCTTCTCAATGCTCTCCTGGCTGTAGCTCCAAAACTTAGAGAGAGCAGCAAATATGGTTGTTTAAGGGACTGCCTGGCTGGAACGGTGACAACAGGTGAGTTGGGACCAGGGGAAAAGAACTCAAAAGCAGAGAAGATGACATGGGGAACAGGGAAGACTGGGACAGGTTGAGGAGAGGATAAGGGTTGGATCAGGCTGGGAAGATGATGGTATGAGGCACAGGACAAAGAACTTGAAACAAGGAAGGACCGCTCTTTCAAGGTCAGGTGCCTTGAAAATGTGTATCATCCTGTTTAAAGGGAAGGCTCAGTGCTCGCGTTCATACACTTGTCTGGGCTGTAAGCATGATGCTCATGATGCCTCCTCCAGGTTATTGATTAAACAGTACAGATCCCGGGATTGCTCCCTGCATTACTTCGCTTCTGCTGGTCTCCAAGTTAAATGCAACCCACTAATCACCAGATGGTGCACCCAATCATTAAACCATGTTTTTTAAAAAAAGTTTTGTCATCCATTACAAGTCTCAGCTGCATTTGAGGTTTAGCTTTCCTGACGCCATCAAGTTCTTTGTTTTCTTGCTGGATTGGAAATATTTTTTTGACAGTTATATCTGAATTTTGTACACCTCCTTTAAAGAGTATTGTGCCTCCTATCTAGTCTTTCAGTATCTACAGGAACTGCAGTAGTCATCATGACATAAATGTAAAAGAATTAAAAAGCACATGGTAATTGTATATTCTTTAATGTAAATGTAATTTCAAAGAGGAATCATGTAGCTCAAAATCAATCTAGGTAGCATATACAATCAGTTGATTTTCAGGTTTAACAAATACTTTTGTTTTTTTTTTCAAGGAGGAGAAATGGTTTAATTTTAGCTTGAATTTATTATACAGCCTCTTCAAATTTGAAACCAGCAATTTCCTGACCTCTCATCTGCTCTGTCTCTGATCATAGGGCACACACCTGCAGGTCTTCTAGTCACAGTTTCAGTAACCTATTTTCTTCTGTTTTTAGTAACACATACCTAAAACACAGAACTAAAGGTTCCCACTCTTATGCCTGGGAAAAAGGAAGAAATGCTACATCCGGAATTATGATCAAACTTTTTTTCCACTGGACAGAAAAAGCATTGAAAGAAGATCTTGAAGATCTGGAAGATCATCATTTCTATGAGCATTAGAAATGTTACTTCAACATTCTTATTAAAATAGTCCCTATTTGGGGATTTCTGTCTTCATATCTGACCTCCTCTCAAGTCTTCATGTCTTAAATCTCATAGCAGCCCTTTCAAATAATTATGCACTTGCTATCCTCATTTCACAAACAGTGAACTGCAGTTTGAACTGTTTTGAACTACTTAATTTTATCCTGAAGGTGGATTTTGACACCTTGATTGGGAAAAGCTCCCCAGCCTGATTACCTTTGGTAGTGACCCAGTGCCCTCTGTGCCACAAAGCTCCTCCATAGGAACTGTGGGTGCTGTCACTTGCTCTCTTCATTCTCATTTCATTCAGAAATGAGGGCAGCAGTGCAGCAGGTGGGTGCCTGACCTAGGCTTCAGTCTTTTTTTGTAGCAAACCTCTTCCTTCTGGGCAGTTACCCGTTTAGCAAAGTCAACCCCTTTTGCTGCAATTTGTATTTGTGTGCTCCAAATGAAGGAAAGAGGGCAGAGGTGCTTTTTGGAGCACTGGGGCTCCCAGAGTCCCATGTGCATAGCCAGAGCTCTCCTGCTAAGGACACAGCCAAGCTTGGAGGTGCAATGAAAACTGCCCAAGCACTGAGTGCTTGCTGTTTTGAATGCTGCATGTCCAGCAGCTCTGATAATCTTGAACTCCCATCAACCTAAGGGAGATGAGGAGAAAAATTCTTAGAATGGAAATCACAGGGGAAGGACGAGAGAAGTTTTGGATGTCCCATCCATGGAAGTGTACAGGGCCAGGCGAGATTGGACTTTGAGCATCCAGTCTAGTGAAAGGTGCCTCAGCCCAAGGAAGGGATGTTGGAGCTAGATGATCTCTAAGGTTCCCTCCAATCCAAACCATTCTAAGATTCTGTGGCAACTCAGGGCATGTGAAATATTCTGGTAAAATCAAAAAACTGATCTATACACAAGTGTGTGCATACACCCACGCACATGTAAAAGTTCGTACCTATGCCTAGTGATATTATGAATATGTAAATATACCAGTAGCATACCGAAATGTCTGCTAATTTAATTTGATATATCTATATTGATTCCATTTGAATAACTGGACCATTTTTATGATTTTATGTCACAGCAAAAAGGAGTTCAACAGCTGATTTTGTGTTTATTCATAACAGTGTCTAAATACAGATTACTTTTATCTCTTCTTTTTCTGAAAACATGGAGTTAAGCTATTTGAATCCTGGATTTTCAAGCTTAGGAAAGTGACCTTATAATAGTCAGAAACATTTTGTCACATGACTTTATTTGGAACTGTTTCTTTGACTAGAATCGGGGAACATGACAATTAAAATAGCTTATGATGACTAGCTTATTGCTATTTACTTAGTAATCAGATGAATTCTTCAATTTCTGCTTTAAATGCTCCTTTTCAAAGAAGAAACTTTGCATCCTTTTAAAAAAAAACCAGCAACTTTGTATTTGCTCAAAAATCAGTCAGTGAGCTAACATTTTCTAGTGCCAATCCTTTTCTGTATTTTTGCCTAGCTAGCTTCATTTTCACAGCTTTTATGTTCTCTGCTTCTCTTGCCAGACTTTGAGATTTGTGAGCTGGTTTTTTTTGTTTATTTTGCTTTGATAGCCTTGATGCTCAAATTCAAGATTTCCAGACACTCCTTGCTCACTGCCAAAGGGTTAAAGAAGAGCATTGGCTTGTTTGGTAGGTTTTTCCATGCTTTTATGGCTCTGCAAAAGGCAACATCCAAAGCAGTAAAAACAAAAGGCACTGAAATGCAGATTTAGTATGTTTTTTCCACCTTCGTCATTGTATGAGATTTGCCTCTACACCCATTTTACTGTGGGAGAAGCACAATGAATACTGCTCTTTAAAAGGAATCTCTCACTGGCCAATATGATGATGATAATAATGAACATTTAGTGTGATTCTCTCTTCTTGTTAATATGTGGTCTCTTCTTTAAAGAAAGGTACAACTTTTGGGCACCACAAAATTTTGCAATGAACATCAACTGTTCTATTTTTTTCAGAGTTTTTACTTTTTTTTTTCCCATGATGTTATGATTTCTGAATTCTCTTCCTATTAGAATAGTATTCATGGGCCATTTTCATACATGCCTGTCTGATGCCCATTCTATTCTATGGACTTGCTGCCAGCAGGTGCCAAGGGTTATCAGGTGGAGAGGATGAGAGGTGAGAGGATGAAAGAGGATGACAAACTTACAGTGTATTGGCATGTTTATTTACAGTGCCATATTCCATCAGAACTAACATTTATAACTCAGTTCCTTCATAGCATTCATAAGCATGGTGTAAAAGGCCAAGAATAAACGTGTCAGCTTGAGATAGAAGCCCATGGCAGCATCTGAGACAGATTGTCTTCTCATCTTCAGGTTGAAAGTTAAAATTTCCTAATATGGTTAAAGTTACCTACTGCTGCATTTGCAGACGGGGGAAAAAAACCAGACAAATGAGAATTTACTGGGTATTGGATTTTGAAATGAAACCAAGTACCTTTCCTGTCAGTAGAAAAATAATCCTCAGTTGAAATGATACACCTTTCTCATTGCATTCTCAGTCTGATACAAGATAGCTGCTTCTGAACAGGGATATATATTTTGTAGGCATCAAGGAGAAGGGAGAACATTTTATTGAGTTAATGAAACTGTCTGACTATTGACAAAGCCAAAACCCACAATCATTTGGTCTCTTTAATTCCCTTTTTCTCTCTGAAAAGGAATGGCGCTTGGTTTTTTTTCTTAATTGTATCTATCTCACTGAAACTCTCACAGTTTCTCCAGTAAAGAAACAAACCTAATGCCAGGAATAATTTTTCAGTGTCTCCAGCAGGTTTGAATGCCATGCTGTCAACATGCAAGAGATCAGGGAAGTGACTGCCTAGTAAGATGAAAAGAAGTAACAGAAGCAGCTGGGCTAGTAATTATCTCTCTAACTAGAGCACACTGCAAACTAAACTAGCTTCTGGTGCAATTAGGTCTCCTCATGCTAAGTATTGCTGAATGGAATTCCTCTGGAATGGCACTTTTTAGGATTACATGCTACTTTAAGACCTTGTCTTTGTGCTTCCCCGCATGCCTGAGATGGCCACAATGCACTGCCACTCTGGCCCCCGGCAGGCAGGCAGCGCCGAGACATGGTCATCCCTGCGCTACAATGACCAGAACAAGTGTCTGGGCACTACTGAAAATAGTAACGAGCCTACAGCTTTGCTTTTAAGGAGCTGGGTGGGAGCAGTGATACATTAACAGATGTTTCATCCTATTCACATATTTTCCGTATGACAGATCCTCCGACAAGCAGCTGTCGAGTAAGAGAGGGAGAACAATGTTAGCATCTATGCCTTGGGTTGGTTTCTTATCTTCTCAGCTCAGGCACACTTGTGTTTGAAACACCACTAATTCTAAAATTGACTCTCCCACAGCATTTTAAATGTGTACCTATGCAGTTCAAATGTGATTATTATTAAGCTGCAGCAGAATTTCTGTTCAGCTTTCAGACATAACCTCCAGAAGAGGTTATGGGCTTTTTCTCTTCTTACTCTCAGTCCCACTGTGGCTTTGCATCTGAGTAAGGGGTGAAGAATTTGGCCTCATCATAATAGTTTCTTCAAAATAATGCCTTCCAAAAATACCTATTGCCTACATCATCTCAGTCTCCAGTGGCCATAAATCAATACAGCTTGAAAGCACTGACTTGGACAGAGATATGTTGATTATTATGCCAGTCAAGAAGCTGGTCTACATATATATAAATCAAAGTCAATATTGGTTCTCCTAATTATTGACATATTGATGTTCGTGGTCTCAATCAGGTAGTTACCTTCTGGGGGTGACAACAAATTACGTCTCCTCTGATCTCAGAATTCAGTTCAACAAAATAACATTTTAATCTACATTACTTTGTTCTTTTGTTTGAATCTCAAGATTCAGAATTAATCTGATTTAATATTTAGAAAAATTACCCAGGGTAGTGATTTTTCATTCTTATGAGGCCCCTCTGATATTGTCAAAATTAATGGCATATGGTAATCCTTTCAATTTTTATCCCTCTTTGGGAAATGAGTCAATGACTATTTAATGTCATCTTATTATGGTTCTCTAGTAACTTTTAATTTAATCAGTGATGGTTAAATCTGTTGAAAGAATTCTGCTTATGTTCTGCTCCCTTCTTACAAGGCAAATTTCCCCAGTCCAGTAACTCTGAGCAGGAACTAAGTGACACACGTCCCAGCTGCCAGGCAATGTGTCTCAAACTCAAATTCACAAGTCAGCCATATATCAGTTGCTATGACCTTTTCTGAGCACTTTCATCGTACTTCCTTTTAAAATACACTTGACCACATTGTACCAATCTTTCCTTCTTTCTGTACCCTTTTGTATTCTGAATTCTCCCATCAGAAGTGACTGGTGATGCTGTGAGCATCAGTCCTGGAGTAATAGACTACCAGATGTTTGCATAGTAAATTGCCTTATAGTACCAATATTAGAAAAACTGCAGTGTAAAGAGCAGTACAAATATTCCCACTCCAGGCTAACAGGTGCTGCTTAGAAGTTGCTTATTTGATCACAGATCTAGCTGAATCGCTGTTGGTTCAGTAGGGATGACATGTTTAATTCAGAGGGTGCTTAGAAGCACACTCAGAACACTGAGGTCTCAAAGCTGACATCTGTCAAGTATGTTTTAGTGTGATGACTATAAGAAGTAGAGTGTGACAAGGAAGCGATGAGAACTTAGGAGCATTTAGTGCTATTTTGATTTAAAAAAATAATTATATTTTTTTATACTTAATATTTATGGAGGCATTAAATAATCACCAGTTATTAAGTGGCTTCACAGATAGGAGAATGGACCTAACCTGAAAGACAGAATCAGTATGATAATGAAATTTTTCATAGTATGATAGAACAAGATGAGCTGGAAGGAATTCACCAGTATCGCCAAGTCCAGCTCCTGGCCCTACACAGGACAATCACAAGAATCACACCAAGTGCCTGAGAGCACTGTCCAAAGGCTTCTTGATCTCTGTCAGGCTTGGTGCTCTGACCACCTCCATCAGGATCCTGCTCCAGTGCCCAACCACCCCTTTTCCTAATATCCAACCTAAACCACCCCGACTCAGCTTCAGGCCATTTCCTCAGGTCCTGTCACGAGTCATCAGAGTGAGGAGTTCATTGTCTGCCCCTCCACTTGCCCTTGTAAGAATGCTGTAACTGCAATGAGGTCCCCCTTCAGTTTCATCTTCTCCAGACTGAATACACCAGGTGACCTCAGCCACTCCTCATACAGCTTCCCCTCCAGATCCTTCACCTCTTGGGACACTCTCCAATAGTTTATTGTCTTTCTTACATTGTCGCACTGCCCCCAGCACTGCAGTGGGGCTGCCCCAGAGCAGAGCACAGCAGAGCAGAGCAGAGCAGAGCAGAGCAGAGCAGGACAATCCCCTCCCTTGCCCAGCTGGCCATGCTGTGCCTGATGCCCCCAGCACAGGGTTGGCCCTCCTGGCTGCCAGGGCACTGCTGGCTCATACTCAGCATTAGTTTGGAACTAACATTTGTACAAGGTGTTTGGCTTTCTTGGATCAATACTGTGTTATCAAAAAGGAATTAAGATTTAGGTAGAGGGACCATGGCAAGATTTAATGAGGTAAAATGCCTACCAGCGATTTCCTCCTGCATGTTGTGATGCTGGTGCTGTGAAATGGCTCTTGATCCTTTACTGGGAAGCTTATAATTTGAAGATTATACCAAATATCAAATGATACTATTGGGAACAAATAAAAAGAAGAAAATAAATTCATGTGTTTCAGTGGTTTTCCTTCATGGCATTCCTTGGAGGGGACACTTTGGAGAACATGAGGGCTTCAACTCTTTCTGCAATCTTTTAATGAATAAGAAAACAGAAAAAGATTGACTGTATTTTCAGCTTTTGTTGTTTTCTAAACTATGTGACACTTGCGTTAGAGAAGCCATGTACCAGACTGAGAACTTTTTAGCTTTGTTGCTAACTTAACCTATGGGTGATGCCAGAAGAGCAGCATGTTTTAACCCCTTAGCCATTTTAATATGGGAATCTATCATGTCTGCATTAGGAAAGCCTTGTGTTTTCATCATTAGAGCTATGCTGCAAATGAACTAAGTATGCAATTGCTAAGAAATAGTCAAACCACTGAAAAACAGACCACTTCAGCATGTTGTTTTGCTCTAATTCACTGTAAGGACACCTAGAGGAACAAGAAAGCTAATTTGACAATGCCAAAAGGACCCATCAAACAATAATCATATGCTTTCAGAAGAAAAAGATAAAAATTAGAGAACTATTGCTAGTTTTAGCTTGAGGTAGCTTGATTTTACAGTACGTAACTTTTATTTCTTTAAAGACTGGCAGAAGGTCAATGCTTGCATATGAATGGTTTTCATGATGGAGATTAAACTCTGTAAAAAGATTTATTATGTAGGATTATAGGATCCCCTTCATGATGGGGAATTTACTGCCAGTGCAGCTGATAGAAACTCTAAGTGGAAAAAGCTTTTCTTTTCCTCTGTAGATTCTGACCAAGGTGTTAGGCTCAATGCTGCTGTCTTTGCTAAAGCAAAACTCCTCTGGAGGAGCACATATTGAGTCTAAGAGGTTTTACATGTGTGAAGACTTAGCAGTTTTCTGGTTTATCTTATCATGTAAGACCACTTTTCATTAACTGGGAACAGAAAGTGGCCTTAGGTAAGATTTTAGTGTCAAACATTCCACTTGGTGCACTTTATTTAGTGTGTGTGAGTTTTAAAGTGTTCACTGCTTTGAAGCTCCTTTGCCACTGTCATTATAACAGAAAATGTTGTAATGAGTATGTACAAAAAAGTACAAATACAAAGCGCAAAACTTTACTGAGTATTCCCATCTTAGTTTGGGAAGGTACTTCATCATGAGCTTAACTAGGATCACAGATACACATACTTTATTGAGTAGGACCAAGTGAAAAGCAATTCACTGCCATCAAGTTTTACCTGCACGAAGGACTCTCTATTGGTGGTGGGTCATAAACTCTGTTTCATGGATAATACAAAGCTGAGTGCTGCTTGCTTAATGTAATCAATCTGCATAAACACATCAACTTAAACTGATTATTGGCATGAAAAGAACAGAAGGTTCAGGGAAATTGTTTTTACTCCTATTCCTTTATCCTTATATTTCTTCTGATGAGCGTCTCGGCTGAAACCCCACACATTGTTGCCATCCAGTCCTTGAACTTCCCTGCAAGATAGAAATCTCTCTGTGGGAACATCTGTGGTCAAAATCTACTTCATCTCCACTCCAAGAGATTATTTCTCCTTCTTCAAAGCCACATTTTTCTCCCCAGTCTCTTCCTCAGCAATGAAACCACATATTTCAGCATTTGGCACAGTTGAGGGGCAGAGGAGGGTGGAAATTCCACATGTTAAGGAAAAGGGTGGGAACAGTCATAATTTCCTTTTGGGGTATTTTTTTTTTCTTGTTATGTTTATGAAATCAAGAAACCTATAATCTTATTAAGTAACAGTAGAAATTTTCAAAGCAGCAGCACTACCTAAACATGCAATTGTTAGCATACTGACATAAAAATAAATAAAATAAGAGTTTAGAACAAGTCTGGTAAGTTAAAGAGCTCATTCTGCTTGGTCAGTGCATATTTTACATTAAAACCATATTTTTGAATGAATGATGTTATTTGCACTAGATTCTGAAATGCTTAAGAACGCCTGTGGCATAGTTTTAGATAACCAGGCCAACTGAATACCTTGGATTTCTTCATTCCTTACCACCCATTCTGGAGCTTCAAGTTGGCTGAGTTTGTACTGATCACTACATCCCTGAAAGACATCTGGCCTCGATTGCCTTGCACTCATCATGGCAACTTCTGACACTCTGTACAGTACTGTTAAACAGACTTATTAAACCCCTGATTTTTAAAATTTTTGAATCTGCACTTCCTTTCCCACAAGTATCTCTGTGAAGCATTTCAGATCATATTGGTAAAAGAGATTTAAATTTGTGCCTTTGGTATTTGCAGACTCACTATGCCACATGGATATAGTATGGCTGGTTGAACATGTTGTTAAATGAATGAATGTTCCACCAATAAATACCTTTGTTCAGCCACCACCTCTTCAAGCAGAAAGAGAGGCTATAATTTTGCCTTTCAGGACAGAGACAAACACCTTTAAAGCAGAACAAATATAAAGCCACATTTTCAGTCAACTATGCTGTTGACTGAGAAGCTTTGTCTTCTGATGGATGCAAATCACACTCACAGATTAAAGTAATTTTCTGTGGCCTAAAGGGAACTTTCTGGATCCAGTCATTAAATTTTTGTTTAAGCATTTTTGCATGTGGAAGAAACCTTTTTTGCTCAAAAAATGTAAATTTTTAACACAGTCCTTAAGAAACACATCTCATTATGTCTGGGCTTTTTATTTTGGCTGCAGACAAGCAATGTGATGATATGAACTTTAAAAATGCAGAGATCAGCAGAAATTATTTCACTGTATAACACCTAGAAAAATTCTCAGAGTAAACTTTTGGAAGCCTCAGATCAACAACATTTTTATTTGCATCCTAGCCCTGCCATTTGAAGTGTAGAGGGAAACAATTTTGACTCTGTCAGTGATGAACCAAGCAATCCACCTTCCAACATGCAAAGTGTTATAGTTTATGAAACCTTGTCAGATGTTGCCTACATTTCAGCACTTTACAAGCTACCACCTCAACCTGGAATAAATTAGCAGGAAATTGCTGTTTACCAGGTGTTAAAAATGCTTCAGTTAATAGCTGTGTTAATACACAGTGGTTGTGACAGAAGAAATTAGGTTATCTTTTGTCTATCATTTTCTATGCTGCCTTCAGCAGAAATAACTTATAAATGTCTACAAGCTAAACACATCACCTTATATATTTTAAAAACATGAACTTGTTTAAAAAATATGAATGCTTACTTATCTGTTAGAAGGAAAAGAAAAAAACCCACTTGAATTCTATTTGATTAAGGAAAAAAATTGGGGAAAAAAAGATTTCTTTAAATAAATGCTAATTAATAGCATTACTTAAAAATGTATTATTTCCTAGGAAATTCCTGTTCACCTAATTTTGAGAACTAATTAAAAGATTTTGCAGATACACACCCAGCCTGTTTGATTTTTTCTATCATATTGACAAGAAGTCCATAAAGAGGAAACCTACCTTGCAGATAGCTGATGCATCCTTGCAGTTGAATACCCTTTAATGTGCTTTTATTCTTCTGAGAACATTTTTCTGAGACTTTGGAGTATGTAAAAATAGTACTGTTTTAGAAACATCACACAGGAGAAAGAGCAGTGCCCCAGATAGACACTTTTCCACACACAGGCACTGCTGCCTGAAGTCCTCTTGATCCATTAAAACACATTTTCTCCTTAAATTCTCTCCAGCTATTTTGCAGATTTGTCACAGGCCAGTAAAAGCACCTGGTCAGCTGAATTTTGCCCTTTTGCTACATTCTTTGTGCCCTTGTGAACTTGTCCATATTTCTCATTGGTGACTGACATTGTCTTTCTTGCATGTGTTTTCTCTTTCCCATTGACCATGGACTTTGGCATTAGCAAAGGAGTAGAGTGTTTTTCCTTGTTTTCTTGGAAATTGCTGATGGAGGAATATCAAATGCTCTGCTATCAAATGCTCTCATCCAGTTTTGATGCTGGATTGCATGTGAAATATCTCCAGAAGTCAGAGAGACACAGAATGGGTATTTCTAAGAGCTGAATCAACCCAAAATGTCTACAGCAGTCATACAGCTTATCTAGTGCACATATAAAAAATGTCTGTGCTTCAAGAGAAATTAGGAAATTTTTGTACTTGAAAGGCCTATAAAGTATATAATCATTTCTTTACCATATCAGAATTTTTCTGCCTAATTGGATTAGGATCAACTTAATTAAAAGATGCCTGAATCATTTAAGTTTTCTGTGATACAAAGTGAGCTAAAACAAAAACACCAAAGATAATATTCATGGTTTGTATTAAGAGTTCACATCTGCAGTTAAATTGAAACAGATGCTTTTCAATACAAGCCATTGTTTTTTACTTGAATGTGACAATATGTTTTGATGTTTTCTCCTTAATTATAAAATCATGTAATGAAGTCCCTTTAGAATGTGTGTGGCAAATTGCCAAAGCCTCTGTTTTTCCAAAAGTCTTTGGTAAAATTTCTCCTGGTACCTTAGTTAAGATTGTTCATCACAATCAGATGATTACCCTTTTGGATTACAGAAGGTCTATTTGGGTATTCTGGAGAGCTCTCAGCAGGACTGGAAACATGACAATGCATCTCTTAGGTATCCCTAAGGCTGGGCAGGACCAGGCTTTCCTGAACATAAAGGCTCATGGTGGAATGTCTAAAAAAATCTCCTGTTAAGTATATCTTCATTATTTCCAGTGGTCAGTATGAAAGTATTTGGTGTTGTTGTGCTAAATCAATTGAAATCAAGTGATAAAGATAACATTTCATGAACCTTCTGAACCTGGTGACTGGACAGGTGTCTGAAATCGCAAAAGATTTCGTCACTCAACAGAAAGTGTGAGTGACTAGGAAAAATAGCCACGTCTGCTTAATTATTATAAGTCAGTTTGTGGTGTTTGGTAGCAGTGATGAAGATATGAAAACTAGAAATGGAGAACTGCAATCAACTTGTTTCCTGACAATAGATATAACAATAACAACAGTAAAAAACTGTTGCTAAAAGTTATATTTCATTTCTTCAGTGTAAATGTGAAGTACATGTTACTATGATGGGTAGAGTGAAGAAATAAATAGATCTGAAATCCTGTCCAAAGATCTAAATCCTTATCAGCTTTCAGAGATTTGTCCTTGAAATAGAAAACAAACATTTTTTGAAGAAGCATGGGTTAATTAAACTTTGAGAAAACCGGATGCAATTTTCATCATTCTGGAGCTCAGCTAGGAGCTTCAGGTAGCACATGAGAGAGAAGCCCTCTGAATTACACAGGATTGTACTCTGAGTCTGGGCTGATTAACATGAAATCAGCTACAAAGCCAAGGATACAGACAGGTCATACAATATTCCTGGCTTTGGGCAGACAAAGAACTTCTACAGCAGCTTAATGATGTTTTCCATTTTGGTTTTTCTCTTCTAAAACTCTGAGGGCTTTTGACTGCTGATGAGAAGTGATCTGATGTTTTCATGAGCCACCTATGATGATCTCAATACCCTTCTTTTACATTGTAATAATTACTACTTTTTAGATATGCTTCACTTTATATTTTCTAGACTAAATTTCACCTACTATTTGTTGCTTGATGAGTCAGATATTTTCCCCAATTATTCACAGCCTTTGTTCTTAATTATCCTGAATAATTTAGAAAACTCAATGAACTTTTCTCTGATAAAGTGACTGCTTATCTACTTCTGGATCACATTAATTCTAGGGCTTTTCTTTCCCATGCTTTTTGCAGCCCACTTTCTCTGAATCCTGCATGAAAGAGTTAGGCATGAGTTGATCAAGCAGCTGCAAAAAGGTTAATAATCTGAATGAACTCTCGAGTGTTGGGAGAATATGATCTGTGGTGAATATTTAAAATTCTTCATTCTTATTTCGTTCAGGTCATCTTTTACTACATCTACCATGTGTTAGTATTATAGATCCTTATGAAAGTTTGCTGGGAAAAACTCTTTTGTTGTATTTGGAATGGCTACTTTTTCTGTTTTCAGTATCATCATTCAGACTTGAATGCATATTTTTATAAAGGTCTCTATTATTCTGCTCCCAGAGAGATGGCTTTTAAAAAATTCACCTGATTTTTATTCACAGACATGCTAATGACATCTCAGCATCAAATTTGTCAAAGAACCACATGAAAAATCCTAGATTACTGCCACACAAGATATTGCTCAAGTGGTTCTTACACCAAATTAATGCTGAGTTTCTGCATGGGTGAGAATTAAAAACAGCTGAAAGTGGCCCCATAGTATTTTTTTCCAGTGCAGTGATCCCATTTTAGATGAGAATGAGGACTGAAAAGGCAGGGTGGCTCCCTGCCAGTGGCTGGGCAGGGGGTATGCAATAGGAGCTGGGACCTATTGGCAGAGCTGTTGAACAGGTGAGAGAAGCTTGGAGCAGGTGGATGGGAGAGAGGGACAAGGTGCCAATGGCAGTCCTGGAGGCAAACTGAGCTGGAAGCCTTTGAAAGTGTTCTTGTCATGAAGTGGGAGCAGCATGGGTCCTTCTTACTCTTATTTAAAATGAAATTGTTTTCGGACCACGAACCAGCCTGATCACAGCAGTCTTTAGCCCTTTGCAGCGGCTTGTACATCATACACAGCCATTTCACAAAGGAACAGACTTTTCCTGACTGGCAGTCATGCAAACCCACCACATCCTGGAGGTCAAACAGGGCCCTTCCTTCCTCAAGCACCATCACCACTGGTGAGGCTGAGGTTTGGCAAAGCATCAGAGTTAACCCGTGCACTCCCTGCACACTTGTAATTGATAGCCCCAGTGCCTGCTTGGCCTAGGAGTAAAAGCAGCAATCACTGCTCTGACTCAGAGTTGTGTTGCCTGTGGACTAACCAGGCAGATGCATTCCAGGGAATGATTTTGAATTCACTTCCAGACTGAAGTCGGGCTATGGGGCCCATCCCTTTAATCTCTGCCATATCCTCAGAGCCCAGAGTGAATCAGGACGTGACACAGACCTCTATGTTGGTGGCAGGTGGGGAGACAAGACTTCACAGTCCCAGAGGGCCTTTCTGTCCCCACAGCAAGCAGAATTATCTCATCTGCTGCAATATGTCCCTGGATGCAGTAAAGCTTAGTTCAAATTTCATCTGCTGATGATTTTACTGGCCCACCCAGAGCAGATACTCCATCCCAACTGTCTTCCCATTTAGCACAAATCTGCACTAGGCCTTCTTTTCAAGATTGTTTAGCAAACTGACAAATCAACATTTGTAAGCCATTCTGAAGATGGGAAATGGACCTTTCACCTGACAAGCTTCGGCTTTTCCTGACTTGTTTCTGTATCACATGCTTTTTACTACTCTGATATTCCTCTGCAATGCCACATTTTCCCCTGTATAACAGAGGTAGATTTTTGGGTTTCTGTTCTTGAATTTGCCATTGATGTCTTGTGATCTTGGATGTAACTGTTCTGCACTTTGTCAATGTGTATAGTGGTTATAAAAAGCATCTAGCCAGCTAACAGGAATTGTGAAATGGAGGGACCTGGTGAAAACCTCAGCTTGTTTTTATGGGCTCATGTGAAAGGCAGATAAAAACATGCCAAGTAAACAAAGTTTTACTGCTGTTATTGTTTAGTTTGATATTTACTGTTTAACATGATGAAAAAATATTGTGATATGACAGAGGACAGCTCTAGCAAAGGAAAACCTCCCTTGGTCCTTTAGGTCTCATATACCAGATAATTAGCATACAGCACACTTGATGTGTCTGGCAGAAGAAAAAAGAGAAAGAGAGGGAAAACGTGCATTCTGCAACTCTGTTTTCACCAAGCACTGGCCAATAAATTATGTCTAGACTTTGTCCCTCAACCACTATGCAGAAGGTCTGGACTGAACCACCTATAATAAATTAATTGTGGTGAGAAAAAAAATCACAGTGGGAAAAGAAGCAGGGTCTTTGTTTCAGCTTCCCATATAACTCCTCTGCCAATAAACAGCTTTACTATGATAGCTCAGCCAACAGGCACTCTTTTGAGAACTTGTACTGAAGCCCAGACTTTCTTACAATATCACAGTTCACTGACTTGCCAAATAGTTTCTGGGTAGATAGCACATCTGTATCTGGATCCATCCCAGTATTTTCTTATACAGCTAGACTCCATCTGAAGTATTTTACATAAAACCCTCTGTAACCTCTTCTTGTTTTGAGCTTTGAAATCAGAAGAATGATGAAATATTTAATTATCTGTGTGTCCTGCCAAGGCTCTTTCATTACTTACCTATAGCTGTCTGTGTGCAAGAGGAGGGAAAAAAAGACATTTTCTGAAAACAGGACTGTGTCTGGGAGGTCTGTTTTTGGAAAAATGGTCAGCTCCAGCTCTCCGTTGAGGTGTTGCAATCTTGTGCCTTCTGCACAGGAGGGGAGACAAAAGATGTGGCGCACCTCAGCTGAGCTGCAAGTGGGCTGGGCAGGAGGCAGCTCCCAAGCAGCCCATGCATGGCATGGAAGCTGATAAATAAAGGGCCCACAATTTTTAGAGTCTGTCAATTTGCACCTGCCAAATATATGCCCACATACTTGTGGCCACGAAATGAGTTATATGTGTGAACCTCAACATATGCCACTTCTGTTCTGTGATTTATGTTCCCAGCAAGGTAGTCAGTGAGGCAAACATGCTCAGGTTTCAGCAGTGAAGTGCAGACACAGATTTTCTGACTAAAACTTGCTCTTTTACAAGTGCATCCCATTGCACAGCTTTATTTCAGTAAGATGAGAGAATCTGGGTTGGAAGCAGGAGAAAATAAAATATACAGCAGCTACTTTATAACCCACTCAGGGTTTATGTGACTCTTTGCTTTTACAATGTTATTGCATTCACTCTTATCTTAAAACATTATTCTTGTTCTGTGAGTCCAACCTGCTGCTGTGGCATGTGGGATGGTGGAGCAGGTTGCCATTCTGCAACAGGACTTTGTGACACAGAATCTGTTTAGGGGAAGTTTCACTATTAGCTCTTTAGTAGTAGACACAGAGGTAGTAGCCAAAGGAAATTAAAATAAAACAGTGGATTTTCCACCTGTCTGACTTACCTAGAGCCCTTCAGTCACACCAAGCTTGTTAGGCTAGCAGGCTGAAACTGAGATGTGCCAAAGATTTTCTGCTCCTCCGTTGTTTCTCCCAAGCAATAGCTCACTCTCTCTGGAAGAACTCTTATGAAATGTTGCTAGCATCCTTTGTTCTTCTGTCCTTGGATGGCTGCAGGTCCTTGATTGCTCTCAGACTGAGCCAGAGATGGAACCATCATCAAAGCTATCAGTTCTGGCTAAACCTCCTAAAGATTTGAAAGTATTAGGGTTTTATCCAGGCTGATGCTTGGTGAGTTAGGCCAGTGTAGTCATACAAAAAACATCTCTGTAAACAGGCTAGCACACAACATTAGTAGATTGTTGCATGACAGTGCCAAGTCTATTATAAATAGCCTTTCAAAATAGCATTAGAGTCTATAACATGTTAAGGTTGCCTATTTAGTCATTCATAAGCCAGCAAATAACAAAGTTGAGTTATGGTGATCGAACATAAAACACTATTTGATGCATCATGTCTTCAATGGGACTTTAACTACCACTAGCACACTATTTCTCAAATAATACCCTCTTACTTCCCCTGTCACCATGATTATTCCCATGTGCAGAATTTTTTAGGACTTTTCATTATTACATGTTAATTTTTTCCTCTGAATTTAATTTTTTTCTAATTTGGATTTTTTTCTTTATGAACATTCACACACCGCCAGAATTTTTATAACTGTACCTTAAAGCTCTTTCTCAGACTAAATTATATACATCTCTCTATAAGCAATATGTGAAATAGGTTTTTTGATTTTTATTTAAGAGTTAATCCTGTTGAAGTTCATAGCACTTATGAAGTTGAGGTTAATGATTTGGAATTATGTTCTCAGGAACCAAACTGTCTCAGAAAGTCAAGGGGATTGCACTGCTGATTTCCCAGATCCATTGAAAATTCATGCATATACATTACATATTTTTAAATAGTGATTTTGGGTTTATGATATGAGTTATCATTACTTTAATATTTTTTCATAAGTGGAAATAAAAGTGACTTAAGTGCCTTTGGGAATAAAAACTATGGATGGGACAGGTATAGTTCAGCAGCAGCCAGGCTGATGCTGCAGTATGTGAATATACTACAGAGAGATTACAGAGTTCATCTCAGTAGAGCTTCTCATGAGCAATTCTCTCACCAAGGGATTTGAGGGTGACAGTGTTTGGTGGACCACGGGTGAATTGAAGGCCTAAGAGAAAACCTTTAAGCTGCCAGTCTCTGTGTAGGATGGCTGGAACACAAATGCCACTGGGAACTGATGTAATCAGAGCTGCCTTGAGCAACTCTACAAGTGCACAGTAAGGAAAGACTTGGTGGGAGTCTCCATAATGTCCTGTAGACCCAGGTCATTCCATCGTTGCCATTTATTTTGTCCTTTCAATCATACAGTGCATGGGGTGGCTATAGGCTCACCTCTTCAGGTAAACAGGATACTTTGGGAGGAATAATAATGGGAAAGGCAGGGAAATTTGATCAGGAAACAACAGGAGAAAAAAAAAAACTCCTAGGAGAAGAAAACCTGAAAGAAAACACATGGACAATGCCAGGTACTGCGTAAAATGTTAGGTGACCAGAGGAGTACTTTTCAGATGTCTAGCAAAGGCTTGGACAAACTTACACCTGACTTCTGTGGTACTTTGAATGTATTGTAACCTTCTGTGTATAAACATATGAAGCACAGGATGATGTGGGATCTGAGAAGCCCTGGAAAATTCCTGAATTACTCTCACATTTAATGTGTCTCAGAAATGAGGAAGAGTCAATTTACATTGAAAGGTTGGAATAGAATATTCCAACATTTTCATGTCTACTTTAACTGTTTATTTTCATTCCCCTTCCCACTTCCCCAAAGCTTTGTTATTTCATTTTTTCATCCAAATCTGGGACACAAGTATATGTGAATACTGGCATGTTCATTTGAACTTCCTGGGTTTGCTTTTTTATCAGAACCTCTTGAAGAGGAGAATAAAGAAAATAATTTGGGATTCTCTGTGTACCAGTGTGTCAGCAGGTACAATGAGAAACCCGAATGGAGCTGTGCACATAGAAAAACATATGAAATAAATCAGTGCAAGTTAAGAGGATTCGCCCACCCATCTTTTCTTTGCTGGAATGAATCGTGTGTAAGTTTCCACTAGATCATCCTTTGATTGTCAGGATTGATTAAATATTTTCTGCTTTCAACTCTGAGGAGATGCTTTTAATAAATTTTTAATATTTTATCAGAGAACTATGTATGCTGGCTCCCATTAGCAACAAAATCTGTCCAGTGAGATTTGGATTTGACTGAAAGCATAGACTTTGCCTTTCTTAAGTTACTCTTTTCTTGAGTACCAAATAGATGAGTGATTAGTGGCAGAAGGACCCCAGAAACAAAACAATCCCCCAAATGATACCTCCAGCGAGATCACTAAATTTGAATGGATGTAATAATGTATGTTTAAGTCCCATGCGAATTCTTTGACTGTTATTACCCATTTAATTGCGTCTGAGTTAGGATTTTAAACAACTTTTCATAAACTAGTCAATGGGTTTTTCAAATGTCCATTTTTAAAAAGCTGTTCAGGCTATGCAAAAGCCTGTGTGTGACTGGATGCAGTATTTGCATTGCACACACAAATAAACTTGTCCCTTCTTGGGTGCCTTCAGGTACCTGAAAATGAACAGGGCACTTGAGGACGGAGATACTACCTGTTTTGGCCTTCCAAAAGCCATAGCTGCCCCACTCCTGCCAGGTTTTTCCTGCCTCGCCTGTGCATTCTCAGGATCTCCCTTTGGCCCAGTAGTTCATTATTCCTTAAAGGCCACATCCAAGCTTTTTGGCAAATGCCATCCACTCCCGGATATCTAGTACAAATTTCTTAGACTGACTTATTTTAAAGCCTCTCGCTAACTTCACCTGTTTGTGAAGGACAGAAATTTTCTACCAGAAACAATTTTTCATATGTTAATTTTGGGAGCTGCTGTTTTAGTGGGAAAATCTTTGCTTTACTATCACATGGCCACTCTACAACCTCAGGCTAGTTGGTACACTAGCTACTCACTATGGAGACAACTACTTAATTTCTGGATGGTTATCATCCCCAGTCAGTTCAGATTTTAAGGAACTAGTCAGTTTAAAGCAGGGAACTGTTATCCTCGAATGACCCATGAGAGGTTGGAGTATCTCAGTAGGGAGAAAAAAACCAGCAAAAATAAGAGACATAACAGATATGCTGCTGATCCAGGTACTATACTCAACTTTGAAATGGAAATGAAGACGAGTTGAGAAAAGAAAAAATTGTGTTTGATTTAGATAACATGTTAAAAAGGGCTGAGGAATCTGAGAGCATTTGGAAAGGAATGAAAGGACTTTTTAGCAGAGCTAGAACAACTCATTTTAATGAATTAAAGATTTGGGTTAAATTGTAACAGACATAACAAATAGTTAGGGCATTAAATAATCATCACCTGGCCTGTTAACAGATTTAGAACCTTCTGACCTTGGAGAAGTCAAGTTAATCTAATTTGTTGTAGTTTGTTTTTCTTTTAAATCAATAATCAACTTTTCCTCTTTTGAAATTACACATTTAAATAAAGTACTGAAAACAATTAATTACCCTTTGAAGAGACGGATGGATAAAATCCCCTTTTTACAGTTCAAATCTGCAATCATTTTCTTTCATGATTCCTTCAACATGTCTCAGTGCTTGCTGAAACTCTGAACAATTTGGAAGACTCTTTGTGTACCAGAAAGGTGGTGTTTTCTTGGATTTATGTAATCACAGGTTTTCAACTGCTTTAATGCCATTAACTAACATTTCCAAGTGTTTGGTGTGTGGAAAGATCAATGGCTTTATTAATCTAAACTTGTTACTCCCCTCACCCTTCCCTATTTCAAATCTGGTTTCTGTTTAAAGCTCTCCATAACCACAGCCTTATTCTAGGTTAAATGTTATACTAATCAAGCTGTGGATAAAGGCCACATATATGACTGAAGCTGTGTTTATTAGCTTTAGTGAAGCCTTTGATTTGGTCACACATTCTTTGCTCTTAACAAAGCCTCAGAATAATACAATATGGGATTTATGTCAATCCCTAAATTGGTTATCATCATATTTAAGAAATAATAGAAAACAAACTATGTTCACTATAGTGGCATATGAGCTGATTTTAAACTCTCTGGTGCAGGTGTTATCTATGGTATTCTTCTTCTAGTGCTCTGATTGTTTTCTTTGGAAATGTCGTATTTAATACGTGTGGATAAATAGAATATCTGCTTTTGCAAAGAACTTTTTTTTAAAATCCTCCCTTTAATCATAAAGTAGACTTTATTTGTACTTTCCAGTTTATGCAAGATGTATTCTGAGGAGAGGAAAATGGGAGAGGTTCAAGTAGTTAATTGCTTCATGGTGTTATGAAGAGCTGTTTTGAGGTTGTGTGCAGCTCCAGCCCTCCTGTGGCTAGCAGGATTTCCAACTGCAGGGCTGTCCTGTGGAAGACATTACTGGCTTGATTCTGCTCTTTGATGTGCTGGGTATATTCCCCACCCAGGATTAAGCAGATGGTGTAAATTCAGTCTGGGCCTCTAAAGGAGAAGGCCACCCTTCCAGGTACCAGTCAGAACAGAGGGTCCATAAGTGACACCAACATGCAGAAAGTGAGAATACTTGTATCCTAAGAGCATTCTGCCTATCCATACCTGCTCTTGGGCTGGTAGAGTAGGGAGCAGAGGAAACAAATATTTTACCCTCTTGTAGTGCATCGGCATGACTGACTATTGTGCACATTTATATACCAACCGTATAACAGCTGTGTTAAAAATCATTTTTATATCTGTAAAGAATGTGGTCACCAGAGCTCAGAGCAGGGCTGTGCCCCCCACAGAGACAGTGGGTAAAAAGGTTAGCCTTCATCCCCATCATGGACAAATTAATATTGTGCCTGGAGGGCAAGTTTCAGGACTTTGTTGTGACTTGGTCTCCATGTCCATTTTCTACTTACATGGACAATAATTTCTCAAAATGCAGGGAGACCGAAAAGTTAACGTAATTCTCCCTTTGAACAGCCAGTCCTTGCAATGTATATCCACTTATGTGGTCTCTGAGGCAGTGACTTGGTCCATGATAACAAGCACACCTGATTTAGAATATAGTATTCTAAATTACTGAAGCCTTTTTTAAAATTTTTCCTTCTCCTGCCAAGACTCAATGGCTGGGTGATAAAGGTGGAAAAAAAATACAGTTGTAAACAGAGTGCAGTTTTTAACAGAAGGAGATTTAACATCTGAAACTGGTGCTGAGAGATGTGATGCAGTCATTGGCACAGGGACACTTCATACCTCAGCACCAGTTGGCACACGGAATGATTCTGTGATAAAAGTAAAAATGCTTTCTTCAACCTCTGGTAGAATTCCTTCATTATGAGCTCTTGGTCTGTCTTGGAGATGTGGACTGGTTTATGCTGGAGGCTGGGAATACTGGAAATAAATCTTTCCTCCCTTTAGAATGGGTGCTTTGCTGGATTCTTGAGTCTGGTTTTCCTGTTATATTGTTACTATTACCTAAATCCTAAATCTGTGTAAGGTTATTGTTTCCAGTGATGTCTGCTGTAGTTATCTAGATCACTTTGACCACTGGCATCTGCTTTGATGCATTATATGCACTTTTTAACTTTCAAGCAAATTACTTTCTTAAAAGCAAGGGAGAGAATTTTTCAGATCACCAGTTTTCAAATAGTTTCTGAGAAGCAAGTCTGTATCAGGGTTGAGCACAGTTCATCTCTGCAAAATGAAATAACTTCCATGCTGCCACCATATTTGATCAAGCTCCAGAAATGCCCAGGAAAAAAAATTCATTTCAGATGGCCTCACAGAACTGCAGTGTGACATTCCAATGTCAGTGCCTTAAGGAGGAGTTATTAATGCCACCAATGACCATAAGATGTAGTAGTTCCTGCCAAGCACCTTCAAGACATTGTTTTACCCAGGTGAATGGCATAAGAAATTAACAAAATCATGGTGTGAGTATTACAAAAATACTTGCACTGGAGAAAAAGGCACAGAAAACAAGTGCAGATTTGAGAGGTGTCCTGGAGATCTGAGAAGTCCCACCTGAAAACCTTTGCTTTTAGCAAAGTAGAATGGGGCTGCTATAAAAATGACAGGAATAGAGTTAACAGGAGTGAAAACTGGATTTTCTAAATTTTAACTTCTTTGCAAGGCCGTTCACATATATCATTATGGCATGATTTCTGAAGTAGTCTGGAGGAGCTTTGTGTAAAGTTTGTAAAGTCACTTGCAGACAGCAACATCAAAACTTTTCAGTGCTAGAATATCCCTTCCCTCTTCTCTCTCTGTCCATCATATTCAGTGGAATGAGAGCAGGAGGACCAGGTCAGAGTTAAGGTTGGCTGCCAAATTTCAAAGCTTTCAAAATCTATTTCATAACAGCAACATTGTAATAACACTGCTTTAAATTAGCTGATGTGTATTTACTAACTTAATCTTAGTACAATGCAGAGGTTTAAGGGTCGGGGACTATTGCACAGCTTTGATCTCTATAAACCCCTATTAGCAAAGGTACTGATACAATTATCTGCAGGGTCACTCCACATACTTACAGGCTAGCAGTCCAATCAACAGATCAAACTACCTCATTTATCATCATGTGATCTGTTTCTAATTAGTTCACTCAAGTTAATGGTTTCTTAAAACTGCCTTTTTTGAGTTATTTTTTTCAGAAACACATAAACCACTTGAAATAACTTCTCAACATTGGCTAAACATATTATTTGTTTTCTGGCATGTTTCCAGTTTTATGAGTTACACAAAATTCATTTACTTCATGAAATTTCTTTGCTCTCAGGGATGGAAGGCAGAGAACAATGTTGGGCTGATGGTAGGGTCTGACAAAAACCTTTTTAATGCATTCAGTACATTCTCCTGGCTCATGGAGTCTGACATTTACAGTTTTGAAAGAAGTCTAAATACAGCTAGTTTTATCTCCTTCCAAGAAAGCATAATCATGAGATTCACTGAATGACTGGTACTCTGTGAACAAAGGTCAAATTAGACTTAAAAGTACAGGTGTGGATTAAAACTACTAGTGTGGATTGGAGCAAAAAGGAAATGTCAATAGTTTTGCATGCCAGTCATAAATTCCTGGTCTTAATTAAAGTGTAATAAAATTTTTAATTTGATCAAAGCATGTAGCACCTATTGTAAGCCTACTGTTTCGCCAGGGAGATTTATACCCTTTGCTTTCTTCTCAGTACATCTAGTAATTGCATCTGCTTATTGGTAGATTTGCTATTAGAAATACACCTCTTCTGATGGTCTGTGGGCCAGGATTTACTGCTATTAGGCTTGACCTGGTTTGATTCCCTGTCAAAGAAAACCCTTCAGCCTCAAGCATTTCATAAACTGCTGTGACCAGCTTGCCAGGAGGAGTGAAGTGGAATTTAACCAGATTGATATATTGGTGTGGAGGGAGATAACACATGGACGTAAGACAGGGTTTAGAATCCTGCTTTACTTTTGCCCAATTCAAGTGAAGCCCAAGTTTCAGCTGTCATCAGCTCAGCATGACCTCTTTTCTTCCAGGTGACATGCTAGCTTTTTTCTGGAAATTTTTCAGCAAGATTTGAAAGGGAAGGCAATCTCTGAAACAAAGTAATGGTTAGCACTGGCAAACATCTGCACATTGAGTGTGGCAGGGAAAGATATGCAGGCACAATCTGTGCCTCCAGATTTTCTGTGTAAAATTTTAGTGTCCCAGCTTAAATAATAACACATCTGTGTGGCAAATGCTTATCATGGAACTTCCCATAACTTTATAGGGAAAGATATAGGCAAAGATAGAACAAGGAAAAGCCAGGAATGGAGGAAAGAAATAATTTGGAGAAGGTGAAAACGGTTAAAAAATAGCAACTAAGGAAAAGAGAGAGGAAAAACAGTGTTTTGTCTCTTCCAAGTGTTGGTGACTCAGACACTGAGACAAATTCCTGCCCTTGGATGTCTGAGCCTCGCAAGGAGCAAAATTTCCCAGTCTCACATGTTTCCTGTTAGATCATCAGAAGGTAGGAAAAAAAAAAAAAGAATAAAAAGAAGAAGATAGACCCTTCTTCCCTATTTTCTCCAGATCTGGAAAATAGTAATTCCCTCTGAGTGCCCCTCTCTCTCCAGGGACATGTATGTTGTTAACAGAAATGAGGACTCGGAAACAAACTTCTGTGGTAGGAGCAGTGCTCACATCCTGTTGTTCCCTGTTTGGCCATCAAAGCTGGCTTTCATATCTTATCTTTTTTTTTCTACTGTATGGAGAAGTTCCTATTAACCTAATTATTGCTCCCAAGCCCAAGAAAATCTCTCACTTTTTTGACACCTTCTTTGCAGCGCTTCTTTGTTTCCATGGAGAAATTTTATGCTAAGATGGGTTTTGTTAGCAGTTGACACTTCTAATTATAGCTTAGTGGAAATTCCTGAAACTGAAATAAAAGTTGCTTTAGCCACATTTTCATGTTGTATCCAGTCTTTCCCTTCTGGAAGCACCTGGTATACCTGCTATGTGTTGATGCTGTGCTGCTTTAGATAGTGACTCATTTATTATGAGCTAGACTGAAAGTAGATGAGATTACAATACATTCCTTTATATTCAAAATGGGTTTATTCCCTGAATTCTTTGCTTTTTTTGCCTTCGTGGAAACTACTTGCCAAATTGGGAAATGTCTGTGTTCTTTTAGGAAAGCCAAGGAATAACCACAGTGTGACATCTGTCACTATATGCTAAAGTCATTGAAGGTAGATCAATTTTATCCCAGTAATAATGGATATGATTTTTTCAACAGAGTCAAAGGATATTGTTGTAATGATGACAAATGTGAGTGACTTCTGACTTTTTTTTCCACTTGAAGTTTTGCTAGTGTTGTTTCCTTGGTGTTTGCTTGTTGCCCGATGTGGATATGTTAAGGGCTCTCAAGGAGTTTGTTCAACTGTTTAAACTGTTAAATGCTTCATGATTCTTTGGTTCCATTGTGAGTCATAAGGCTCTTACAGTCACTACTAAAGAGTACTGTAGAATAAATATTATTCATATTGGCATATACCAGCTCTTTTGAGCCCTGCCAATATTGAAGTTTTGTCTCACCCACTGCTTGATGAGCAAGGCTCATGCATATGTTCTCATCCATACCTGCATACTGAAGTTTCAAGATTATCCTAAACATCAATTCTAACTTTTTAAATAATAAATAGGCATATTTTTAGCTTTCACCTGCAGTAAAGTGGCAGATACCTGCAAATCAGAAAAGAAAATACAATTTCAGTATTCAAATACCAAAGCTACATGTGGTGCATAAAAAACAAATGCCATGATATGCACTGAGCATGTGTCAGAGTATGCATAAGAAAATGCTACCATTAATTTCATTGGGTGAATAATAAGTTCTTTACAGTCTATCCAAGACCATCATGATGAAGACTTACAGAAATGGGTAACATTTTTATTTTACATTTTTTATCCTTCTTTGGAGTGGAAGAAGTTCTAGTATCATGAGGACAGGCAGAAAAATAAATACCTTTCAGTAGGTAACTGGAATTGTTTAATTTATCACCTTTAAGAAGTGGGAAGGAAAATACATAATTATCTCAACAATATTTGAATTTCATATATATCTTAAATGAGTTTGGAGGAATAGTAAATTCACATCCTGGAACTAGAACCATCTCTATTTTTCACAGTATTTGGGTTTTCCTTGAAGGATGTGGAACTCCTATTTGCACTGTCTTGGAAACTGTTTTTGTGGTTTTGAATCTTTACATAGAGACAGTTTTGAATCACATGTTGTAGCATATGTTTAGCGCAGCTGTTCTCTCTGTATTTATATGGTCCCATCACTATAAATCTCTGAGTGGATCAAAAGTAAAAACAAAATTACTCTTGCAGCACTCATGGCTGGGGAAGCATTTGGTGTTCACCATTAATTATATGGGTAAATTAGAGATAAGGGTTATGAAGCATTTAGTCTCAAATCAAGCAAAATGTCTCTGACTGCTTGAAACTAGTTCCTCTGCTGAGTCCCAACCAAGGGCATCTTCTTCACTACACCTTTTTCCAGGAAGCAGAGAATATGTGTATTTTTTGAAATGACATGTATGGGCAGTCCTCATGTGGCACTGATGACTTCAAAGATTAAAAAAAATGCAGCTAAAATTTTCAGTGCTGTGCAGCTGTATTCTGTGCAGCCCTGAGAAGGATGAGTAGTTCCAGAAAAGGAGGGTGAAAGCAATTATCTCAGCATTTTTATCTGTCTTTAACACTGTTAGTACCCCAGCGAGCCACCTCTACTTATATACTTTTCCCTAACCCACAACAGTTTCTACATCTAAAGTTTAACACAAAGACCAGATCCAGCAGATATTTTTGCCTTTTTTATACACTGTGCTATTTTAAATGGGGAAAAAATAAAGAAGGAACTGTTTTGATCAAAGCATTTTTCTGTGACATAGCAAGGCATAAAAATGTATCCTCACAAATACCTCAGCTTTCAAATGCAAGAAGGCATTCTCACGTTTATACCATAGAAGGTGCTACCGGGATATTCCAGATTCCCTTCATTCCCAAGAGATCTGCTAATCTCAGAAAAATGAGGGAGGCACTTTGCTTGGCCCAAGATTTCACAATACTGTGATGCACTTGGGGAGTTTCAGGAGCAGCACCCAGGCACAGGGCTACAGGCTGCTCTTGCACCTGAGTGTACCACCAGCTGGACTGAGAGGAAGATCCCAGGCTGGATGAATTAGGACAAAACCACTTCTTAGCAGCCACAAACTTAAAACAGCTTCCCCCACCCCATCATCCACTTGAATTTAATATTGGTATTAAGATATATGGAATAACCTTGTTTTACACGCTCTGCAGATAGACAAAGCAGATGTCACCCAGGCAGTGTAATGGGAGAACTTCTCACCCATGGCATGTTGGGCAGAGGCAGAGGCAGAGGGAGAATTGCGTGCGCTCCCCCTGGCTCTGGCTCGTGGGAGTTGCCAGCCCAAAACATAACTTTTTATCAGAAAATGAAACTCCAAAAAAATTAGCTGGTGGAGCTTTTACAATGCCTTACACAATCCAGCTTGCGCTTCCCCTCCAAGATAAGCAATCAGTCAAGCCTTGGAGAAGTGGGGTGGTATTCAGGACAAGGGGGCTGTCCCAGCTGGGCATCCTGGCTCACTGGGTGAGTGCAAGATTGTTATTTTATATCCTCGGGCAGTCCACTGGGGCAAAAGCTGCCTGAAAAGACAAGTTTTGAGATCTACTGATGTACTACTTTGAAGTGGAGTGTGTTACACTGCCTTATCAAATATTTGAAACACAAGGTCTAGAACTCTGTTCCTTGACAAATGCTTGAACTACAGTGAAGATGTCCTGCATGTTTCCCTGATTAAAACATTATTTTCAGAAATTCAGCCTGCAAATACCAAGTCATATCAGAGAAATGTATAGCAAATAATGTAAATAATTGAAAGATATACAGTCAAGGTATATGGATGACTGGAATAGCTGCTCCAGGGAGGGAGTTTCAGGAACAAGGGGTTGTTGCCCTCTCTCCAGGAATGAATATTATTGTTTGAGCACTTTTTGAACACTCTTGGAGCTATATTAATAGACAGTAATGATATTATTATCAATAAAGTCTTAGAGAGTATTCTCCCATTCCTCCTAGCTGCTAAGGTAGTCACCATCTGAACTGTGTCTGGGATGTCACTGGACCTCCCAGAGCCATAGAGGCTCTAGCCATGTTCCCTAAAGGAAAGGCTGTAGGACTGTACTGGAACAGCACAAATGATAGAAAGTCTTCAGGAGGTAACAGCTCTAATGACCAACTGCAGTGATCAGTGTGGCTGAATAGCTTTGGATGGGAGAGAATGATCTGAATATCTGAATGATCTGTCATGCACTTGATTTGGAGGGACAGAAAACACTTTATAGTGAATGAAAAATCTCCATCGTTTCGGTCATTGGTGTTTTACCTCAGAAGTTTCCTCTCAGACTCATTGATATGGAGTATAGATCCTCATAGAGAGGATCCTCCTCACATGTACCATCTCCAGGCCACCAATGCCTCAAATTTATTTGGACATCACCAGTGTGGAGATGGAAGCATACTGTCCCAGTGGTGGCAGCAGTATCTTCTAGCTTTCTGTCAGACCTTGGGCTCATGTAGGCAGAGATGTTCCTTGAGGTTTTCCAGATCCTTGGTCAGGGATGCAGCTGCTAAGAAGAGGCTTTTCCTTTTGACAGAAAGTAAAAAAGCAACCTGAAAAAACTTGACTTCTTTTTTGGAAGTAGCACTTACAGCATGAGTTGTTCAAATTTCACAGGTTTACAAGCCTGACATGCATCTGTACATCTTCGTAGCGCAACTTGTCCTCCAGTCACTCAAGTGAATTTTCCTGAGCATTTATACCCACGAGACTCCCACTCAAATATTTGTGTGCCAAGCTAGTCCAAACAGTCAGGACGTGAGCAGTGTGATTCACTTTCAGATGTAAGAAAACAGTTCTTGAACAAAAGGATTACTGTACACAGCAACTCTGGCAAGAGGTTCTATAGGAGTTCAAAGTCTCCTTCCTGACTTCTGTGCTAAGGAAGGTAATGTTATGGCAAGACTGTGCTCTTTTCCTCTGCAAGATTAGCAACAGTTGAGTATAACAAACGTGAAGCACAAAAAAACCCCAGGAATTCCAGTAACCACTCTGAGCCATGTGGATGTGGTTACATCCAATAGATCAACATACCTTTCTTTCTTATGTTAATGAAATATCAGTCAATAACTTGTGTAGAACAAATCCTCTTATATGTATAAGAATGTAGCTGTAAGTCACCAGGGTAGCCCAGAGCCCTAAAGCAAGAGATCTTCAGTGAGGATAAGTAAGTCAGCTTAGCTGCACTGCAACATTTCCAGTAGACATCAAATGAAAATCTGGCTGTACAGCTGAGAATCATGTTAATGCCCCAGTGCTGCAGTTTTCTAAGCTGTTTCTTTTCTGTTATGTGGTGACTCTCATTACCTCTATGCCGTTCTTGCCTCACAAATTCAGTTAGTGTGGTTTCCAGTTTGGACCTAGATCTGTGAGGCCTGAAGGAGGGACATTCCTCTGGGACTGGGATAATACTGCCTTCTTTAGTATGAACAGGCTTAGTATTTATTTTGAACTTTATTTTCTGGTGGTTTTGAAATTACAATAACTGCTGTATTCTTTAAGCAGTGCTAAAAAGTCAAAAGCGTTTAATTTCCAAGGATTTACTCTTTCTGAAAACCGAACAAGAAAATACACTGTGCATGGCAAAGGGAGCAGAGTGAATAAACCAAAAAACCCACACACCATTAAAATATCAACAGTGACTCATGAGGCTTACAAATTGCTACCTACAGATTCCAGGTGTCTGAAATAAATTATTTAAACGCATCATAAACCAAACATTTTGATAGAGGTCAAATTCTTCATTTCATTTCTAACAGTGGTGTTTGATAAATGCAAATACAAGAAATCAGATTTTATAGGCTATTGTTATAGCAAAATTATTATTTAGTATTCTGTTTTGTCTTTTAAGCCATGTCTAAGTTATGAAGAAGGTTTTCTTACCTGACTTCTAAGAAAACAATATTCTTAAATGTAATCCAGTATATCTGCAAACCTGCTTGGTCATTTGCAAAACAGACTCAAATGAATCTACTATCTGCTGTCAATCACTAATAGTTTTTCTACAGGTAACTAAGTTATCACAATAGCCTAAATAAAGATGCTCTTCCCCGGAGCAGATGATCAGTTGGACACCTGATCATCACTCCAAAGGTGTACCACAGCTGAAACAAACATGCATGGCTTTGCGTAGTTTTGGAAATCACATAAAATTTGAGTATAGAATATTTATAGCTAGGTAAGAAATAAAAAGGGCTATGTACCTTCAGTCTCAGTTTCTCTGTCACTTTCAATATTTTGTCACTTTGGATTTTGGTAAAAGTTTTCCAAAATTTCTCTTCCATATCATGGTCACTGTTTCTCTGAAAGTTTTTCTCATATTTTTCTGCTTCATCTCCTCTGTCTTTATGAACCACAGAGGTTTTCCAAGTCTCTCATGTTTTTCTTTTAATACCTGCTGGTTTTGTGCTTCTTTTTGGAAAAAGAGTGAGAGGTAACTGGCTCTGTTTAAAATGTGGCTCATGCAAATGCCAAGTGTAATAGTGCTCCATTATATCTGACTGGGAATGGTACGACAGGACTCTCCTATATATTCCCTACCTGAAATTACGACTTGGTAAATGGTATTCAAATAACCATTCTGCCTTCATGTAGCAGATTTCCTGTACCCTGAGAAGTACAGAGGTGTAACATGTTAATCATAACAGCTAGAACTCATAAGCATGCTGGGAAAAATTTTCCAGATGGTACCTGCTGGAATTCAGGATTAGTAGTCCAAGAACAGAAGGGAAGGGAACAGGAGGCCATTGCTATGAAAAGCTGAGGTTACTCAGGTGTGGCCACTCTTTATGAATGTATTGTGGGTTTCTATGCAAGACAATGCACATGAAAGGGTAAAACTGAGGATGGAATAAGAAGCAATTTTGCTGGTACACAAATGTGCTCTGCACACTCTGAACATGGCAAAGAGATGCTCCTTCCTTGCCAGTGTCAGTACTCTGACCTTTCACTAGTGGCTGCGTACATCTTTGGGAGAATTTGGATAATCAGAGGAGGTGAAGGAGCTGCTGGTATTTAATTGATCTAATTTACCAAAAAGTTACTCGGTATGTCTGCTCTGTGTGTATGTGTGAATCTATGTTACTCTGTGATTGTCATTCTTGTGATTGATGATGATACATGTACTGCTGTAAAATGGAAATCTAGGTTTTAGAAAAACTGGGACGGCACTGTACATCTAAATATAGATGAGGAGTAGCTGTGCAAGTTGTTAGGCTTATCCTGCATGTAGTGGAGGTGATGGGAGACAGCCTTCTGTGCTGAGCAGGAAGGTCTCACTTCCTGAGGCACCAAGATTAGGAATTTACCATGTGTGTTCAGGGAACAGCCTAGAGGACATGGAGAGTTTGGAAGGGAAATTAAACTGTCCAAAAGCTGACATCTTTGACAGAGCAACTGGGGAGAATGGGAACATGCCAACAGACCTGTGAAGCTCTACAGGCCCCTGAATGCAAAAAGGAGAAACTGAAACTTAAAAGGAGCGACAAAGGGAAATTACTGAATTTGCAATTAAGGGGGAAGTACATGAAAAGTCTAAGAGTCATTCCACTTCAGAGAAGTGAAAAGCTCTCAGATGAGCAATAAGTCTGTAATGAGCAACCTTTTAAGATGCCACCCTTTAGGGAAAAGTTCTTAATATCCTTGCCAGTTCATTCTCTCCAAGGTAGATTTCAATTTGTGAGTTGCTGAGCATTCCACATGGCACATCACAGCTCTGTTTCTTATTTAACTTCTGCGTAGAAGTGGCCACAAGTCTTTAATCTGGTATGTGTGGATATAATTCTTTCCTTATTTGGCTATCTGTTCTTCAAATGCTGTTAATTTCAGTGGGAATCTTTCCTTAGCTAGTTTAGAAAGAAGATTCAAATCCTTAGTGGCTTCAGATTAGCACCAAAATCTGTGCCAATAGGCCAAGGTCATGAGATGATCACAAAGCAACCCTCAGAATTACAGCAGATACCTACCCTGATGACATACAGAGGAAAAAACAAAATAGAAAATACTATTTATTTGTGTTTGCTTCAAATTATGCAAGAGTAACATTATGCTGTTCTTTCACATCACTGCGCTCCAACTTCAACTCCTTTTTTCACTTGAACTGAAAGCCTTCCTAAAGGATGAGATTGGAGATTACAAGAGACTGCTAGATGTCAGTCCTACAAATATCTTTGCACATGGTTAGCTTCATGCACAGGGGTGGTCTTGCTGATGTCAAGTGCAGCACATGCCTAAGTGTTTAGAAGACTCAGCCTTACATCTGACATCCAAGTAAACAGACAATCATCTTAAATTCTCCGGGAATTTCTGATCAAAACGGATGTTTTATTAAAAACAAATCTAAATTCAGCATAAAAAGAGCTTTTAAATCAAAATTATATTCATAGCTTTAAACCTTTAATTAGTGAAATCCATTTTCATACATTGAAGCTGAAACGTTGACCTGTATTTTAATATCTATATGCTACTTTATAAATTATGAAAGGTCAAATACATCAGCATTAAACAGAATTTACTCCATTGATACACCAGTTAAGCATCAGTCACTCACCTTCATTTTAATTAAACTGATTGTCTTGTATTCCACGATTTTCTGGTAAAAATTTATTGGTGTAGTGATAAATTCTGCATTGTTATGACATCCACAAGTAACAATTTGAAAGACAGTCTATTATACTTGCACAGTCTATTATGCTTGGACAGTCTGTTCCATCCAGTGATCTGAAGCCACTTAGCAAAACTCACACAAAGATTCTTAAGCCAGAGGAGCATTATTGGCTGCCTGAAGGGGGACGGGGACCGACAGGGGCTGCTGCACCATGTGCTCAAGGATCAAGTTCTGCAAATCTAAAGAGCATTGTTTGGTTTCAAGCTTCTTTGGTGAGGCAGGAATCCAAGAGGACCCTGAGCAGTAACAGATCCTTCCACTTAAAGACAGACAGAACAGTGGCTATTTTGTGGTCTCAGGTGTCCTCAGGCCTGGGAAGGGGCACAGTACCAGTAGTCTGTGCTTCAAAGGTATGACAGGCTGAACAAATGGCTAGGTGACATTCTTTGAAGGTAACAATTTAGTTGATAAATTAAGACATCATTCTATTTTTTACTATTTATAAATTGTCAGTAAACTAACTGACTTTTCCAAATCTTTAAATACCACAGTTGCATTTTTTTTTCTGTGGGCTAATGGAAAAATGGCTTCTCTGAATATTCACTATGGTTTGATTACTGCTTGTGCCACATGGTTGGCCAGCTTAATGGTGTGGTCTTTCTGTTTCCTGATTGCACACTTCAAGCTTTATGAGCAGGAATAATCTTGTTTCTTCTTTGTGAGTTATTCATGAACACACAAAATTGCTCAATGAACATACGGAGTTTAAAAATATAACTATCTAAGTGGCTTTTGAGATTCTTCATGATATTGTTATGCTTGAAAATATTTATTTGGTTCAGTGCCTTTGCATCCCAGGGTTGCCAGAAAATAAAGTCTTTCATCTTCCAGATTGCTGGGATGAATGAGTTTGCACATACCTGTAAAGAAGGCTTTGTTCAGGAGACTCAGATCTAGTTTAGTGGATGTTGCATTTTACCAGACTTAAACCATCAGCTTACACCAGTGTGACTCAGTTTCAAATAACTTCCGTTTTTGGTTTTGCCAAATAACAAAAAACCCCCAAAAAACAAAACAAAAAACCAACCAAACAAAAATACCCCCACAAAAAATGCAAAAAAAAAAAAACCAACGAAAAACCCCACAAAAAACCCACCAGCTCAGAAGCTCAGTAGCTACCTGAGAGAACATACAATATTCTTTGAACTACAAATAGATTTTTCCTTCTATTTTACTGTAGAATGAAAGTGTATATATAGCAAAGGCATCTGATATGCCTCAGCATAAAAGATGTCTTACTTATCAGTCATGAAGTTTCAAAACACTTTCAGAGATATTTTAAGAGCAATAGACAATAATTTATATATTTTTTTCATAAACATATGCTGAGATTACCAGCTAATTTACGCAGTAGATGGAATATCAGACACATGACCTTGACTTTGAAAATCTACAGCTTTCTTCCCCTTTGACTGGAAAACCACCTTCATTCAGTCAAAGAAATATGTAATCACATTATCTTGTTTGACACGCCAAGCAAGAGCCCCTCTGAGAATGGTATCAGTGTCTAAGAGGCAGCACCAACACATATGCAGTGCCCTAAGAGAGTCCAGTCAAATTTAGAAGGCAATAAGGGAGGTCAAATATCCCATCCATCTGCCTTGCATCTTAAATCTTTACCATAAAGCCAGTGATTTGTGAAAACCATTTTTCACAGTTAGAAAACTCACTGATTCACATCTCTTGAAGGCTTGAGGAATGACTTCTAAACCTGAGATTACACTTAGTTAATGCACCTTGCTCCGTATTATAGCCTTGAGAGAAAATCACAGAAAAGTTTGAGTTGGACGGATCCTCTCTTCACAGAATGGGCTGTACAGGGATCAAGTCCATGACCTTGGCATTATTAGTGCCATCCTCTAACAAATTCATGGGCTAATTCATGACCGCATCATGTCAACAGTTTTCTGGAACCTTAAAATTAGTCCTTTTCCAAGAGGATTTACATGATGAAAACTCTATTTGACTATCTACATTAAAATTAGATTAAATGTAACTAGCACAACTTAAGGTGAAAATAAAACCCTTATGAACAAGTTTTAGAAAATCCTAGATCACAAAAGCTGGATAATTGACTAAGGAAAAAATGGTGATTTTTGTATCCATATTCTAGATGCTAAAATGGTGTAATGAATGTGTGCAAAAAATCATAGCTGTCTTTTAAGGCATTAATTAATGTGATCCTGAGTACTGATGACCAGTGTGGCCTCATTTTGACAAGGGGCATTCAGGGTAAGAGCGAAGGTTATGCCTGAAAATGTTACAGAAGCCTTTGCTCATATTACCGGGAAAACCACATCTGAGTCAATGCAAGTAGCCTGTGAAAACATCTTGACTCTTTCTGCGGCTACCTTGCTCTAGGTCAGGCTGTGAAAACTGGGGGCATGGCTCCTAAAATCTCTTTTTGATATCCAGAATAGCTGTCTCTAAGCATAATCCACGTTCAATTACTTAAAATGAAAAAGAAATGGATTTGCAACTTTTACTTAGTTTTCAGGAGTCCCGAAGTATACTTCTTCTAAACAACTCTAGAACAATAGCTCCAACTGTAGCTCCAACTTCTGCACACACCCTTGCACCCTGTAGCCCAGATGATTCAAATCTGCCAGTCTTGTCATGCCCTTATCTCCTTTGCTTGCTGCTCACCCCTGACCTGCTCCAGCTCATGTTCAGACCTTGCAGTGGTGAGCTCTGTTCCCACATGCCCAGGCAGTAGAGATGGCTTTGCTCCATCCTGGCAGATATGCCATGAGCAAGACAAAGACACTTCCCCAGCAGTGCCCCTGTCTGCTTGAGAGGTGACCTGTGATCAGTCCCACAAGATGAGGCCGTATAGTGTGGTGCTCACTTTCCTGCTAACAAGAAGGACAAAAGAGGCAAGCTGTTTGTTTGGGCTGCCAACCTGGTCCCCAGGAGTCCAGCACAACACTGGTGTTGCTGAGGGGATTTAGCAGTCTTCAAGGTGGTCTTTGCCTCACTGTCTTTATTTTGGCTTTAGACTGTAAGTGGGTAGAGACTTACATGCCCACTTTATCTTCTTTTGAGTACTCCCTCATGCATGAGTTACCATGGTACTTGTCCAAGCCTCCTTTTCCCATGCCAGACCTGAGCACTGTGTAACTCCAGGCCTTAGCAGCAGCAGCAGTGAGGGCGCAGGTGTCGAGATATGTTAAGAACTGGCAAAGCAGCTCCTTCTCACATTTGAGCTCAAGGTTACGGTTTAGAGTGTTTGAGCTCTGCAGATTTGTAGGGAAACTTATTGTTAAGGCGATCTACACTTAAAGAAAACCACAAATACTTTTCCTCTTTCTCCTAGTACATCTCTGTTGCACCATTTATCAGTGCAGAAAGCCATGACGCCCTCAGTGTTGTTGCCACCCGGCAGCGAGTAAGAGTAACCCACCTCTGGCACTTCAGGAGCTTCTGGCCTCATGGCTACTAATGCTGAAAAACACAGTCTGCCCTTTGGTGCATTTGCCTCACCCATGCTAGGGGTACTTGAAAAATGACTCCTGCTCTGACAAGTGGTGACAGCAGCTGAGTGGGGCATATGGGGCTGGGGCTGTGGGGCCTTGTGGCGCTGGCTGGGTGCCTGCATGGCCACCATCTGCCCACCACACAGGAGGGACGTGGGGCCAGTCACCACAGGGGAACCTGCTGCCAAAAGTACTTTATTTCTCCTCTGAAAAAGGTGATGTGCCTTCCCACAAATGGCAACGGGCCTCGCCACAGCTGCTCTCTGGCAGGACGTGGTCCTGTGGGGATGCCATGTGCCAGCCCCAAGTGCCATCCTGGTCTGTGCAGGGGAGAAGGAGGTCCCTTTTACAGGCAGTGTTTGGCGGGGCTTGCCAGTGGGAATGAGGGAAGGCCCGGGGCAGATGTGGAGGTGGTTGGCAGAGTAAACCTTGGGAGGAAATGCTCTGGCTCTATGTATGTGAGGATGCTGCCTGCTGAGAGAAGAGTGGGATACAGCAGGGTGCCCAGGGATGTGAGTAGCATCTCTGTGCTAGGATGTACACAGCACTGTGGGGACACGCAGATTCTTCTAGCAAGCCCCTACGGGCTCGTTCTTCCCACAGTGGAACTGAGTCACCTTCTTTTCTTTTCATGATCTGATTAGGCCTGTGAAATACAGGAGGAAACAAAAATGAGATTAATAAAGTGTGAAAAAAGAGGAATTATAACAGCTAAAGATTGCCACTAATTGGAAATGTTTAAAAGTCCTGGTTAAACAGCTGATGTTTTGATGTAGGCCTTGGGAACAGTACACACATATCACAAAGGTTCTTCTCCTCACAGTTGTGTCTCCCCATATCTCTTGCAGTAAATAGCAGAGGCTAAAATGAAAAATCCCTTTTCAGTGTTCTTCAAAACTCTTCAATCTCTGCAGAAATCATTCTGAAGCATCAAGTAATGAGTGCTGTCAAATGCTGAGCTGCTCTTCCTTGATCTGGTGGCAAATCACTCACTTTGCTGGCAGGTTCAGAACTGCCTCAGTTCAAAACAGCCTCGCAGATCTGATGGTGCCTCAGCCAAAGGCCACATTCTGCCTTTGCTGTCGCTGCTGTAGAACTGGTAAAATGTTTGCTAAAGACTTCTCCTGAATATTTACAGGGTAATCAGGTGAGAAAGACTTTCTTGCCATAAATCTTCTTATGATCCTGCTTGGAGGAATATTTTCAAGGTGTTTCTGTTCAAATAGTAACAGAACAGTTCACATCCTATGTAACAGGAAAGGAGAGCAAGACAGACATATTTAATGCTAGACTAAAATATTTAATGCTTGGTTCTGCCTAACTTTAATGAGAAGACATGAACTCAGGTAAAATAAAGGAAGAGAACATGCTAAAAAGTAGATAGATGTAGTCCAATTGTCAAGACCTGATAAACATCCTGTCAATCCATTTGTGAGTCTTCACCATAATAGGAGAAGATGCAAATATCTTTCTTCTGAAAAAACAAGAAGTTATAACTAATCCTTTATAGGAGCTCCTGGAAATGTTCTGAATCAATTTATTAAATAAACCATAAATAAATTGCAGGAGGATCCTAAAGAGTTAAAATAGCCCACCTAAGTATGCTAAAATACACTGTGTCAAAATCAATCTTAATTCCTTCTCTGAGAGCATTTGATTTAGAGAATAAGAGAAAAACAGTAAATGGGATGTCTCCCTGATTTAGACAGACTTATCCCACACAGGTCTCCTCCAAAGCTGAGGACATAAACCTAGAGTAGTCAACCTAAGCTGATTGAACACCTGTTTGAAATACTCCTTTCAAAAACTTCAGAGACTTTCAAAGGCATAAGTAGTTTGCTGGTTAGGTGTGGCTCCAAGTGTAGTCTTACAGGAGTGGGAGGTAGAGAGTATTTCTTGCTAAAGTCTTGGCTTTCAGTGTAAAAAACAACCTGATACATTTGCTGAAGACATTATGAGCAGTTTGTAGTATATGATCAGAGTTTAAAGTCACCTTAATAAATTAGATGGATGATCCTAAATCAGTGAGATGAAACATAAAAGGCCATGGAGCAGCCATACAATAGAAATGGAGAATGGATGTCATATGGAGTGAGTCAGAAATGTGAAGGTGTTGCAGAAACGGAAAATCTTATTCTGGGAAGCACTATCAGGCTGCTGTGAGGAAGGTACAAGATGCAGCCTTGCTGCCCAGTGAGGCTTCGGTGGGTACTTGGGATCTGTCCTAGCATCCAAGACAATGAAAACTAGAGCAATGACATTTTGGGAATGTCATAGGCAAACTGAAAAGAATCTGGAAGAGTTCAACAGGAAGAGAAGAAGGTATGGTCTGTCAGGCTGAGGAAAATTTGGCATCAGTCTTTTAATAAGGCTGTATATTCATCTTTATGACTGTTTGGAGCATTTGGTGAACTCTGCTTGGTTTAAAGTAATGCGCATTCAGATTTCCCTTTTTCAGGTATCAAATTTCCAAGAATGTAAAGGATAAAAACCATATGATATTAGTTATGAGAATTCGGGAAATAAAGTTTTTTATTTGGGTTTTTGTTTGTTATTGTGTTTTGGTTTTTTGTTTAGTTGGGGATTTTGTGGGTTTTTTTGTTTGTTTTGTTTCTTTGGCGTTTTTGTTTGTTTTTGGGGTTGGTTTCTTTTGTTTGTTTCTTTGTTGGTTTATTTTTTTTACTCAGACATCCATTGAGGAAAAAACATGCAAACTGCTGAGTGAAAGCCAACCTTTTTCCACATTTCACCGCTTTCCATTCATAAATTCATTGCCTTCCTGCTTTTCTGTCTGATAATGACAACTGGTGTTTCGTAAATCAAAATGAAACTATGACATTGTGTCTATAATTTAATCACAAAGAAATGTGAAACATTAATGATTTGGAGCTTCTAATAAAATCTCAGAAACATCAAAGGTATTTAAATTAATTTCAGATATTTTGAATCTGTGAAATTTGGATGGGCTTAATTTTTCTTTCCCAAAATTGATTTGTAATGAGAATTGCTAAATTTCAAGTGTGCCTGATTTAGTCTCTGTTCTCTTTTGGAAGTCTTACCATATTTTGAATTGATTTAATAATGTCTTTCTTTGGAAGTGCACACTTACAGAAACATCACAGTTGAAAAGAATAAATAAATTTGGGGAACCTTTTAGAAGTCAGTAGTTGCATGTCATAGAATTTAACATAATGCCCTAGCTAATATGCAATGCAAGTCAGAAATTGCTTTCTGGAAATATAAATGTCCAATAAAGCAATTACTGGACACTTGAAGCAGTGACACTTTTCTTGCCCATGGTAAAACACTGCTAGGGCTAGAGTCTTTACCTAAATAGCGTATTTTCATTTCTCATTTCTTATTCTGAATTTAAAAATATTTAATTGTGAGCTTGGTTTGTAAACTTCTGTCCATTCAATCTTCATTCTCCATTGTCAGCATGTAGACATTATTCCTTCTGACTGTACATAAAAATATTTCACCTTTTGCAAACTTCTCTGAGAAAAGAAGACCAAAACTGAAAATATGAACAGGAGTGTTGTCTGCTGAGTGAATTTATGTTACACGTTTCCTAGGTCATCTCTTTCTGGACATGTCTGACAGGGAAAAGCTGCATTCAGCAATGCAGCTGAAGACAAGACATGTCTGCCCCATGATGTGGCAATTCAGGACCAGTACATGATCTGCTATGAGAAAAAAATAGAAAATTTTAAGAACTCTTTTTATAAAAATAATCCAAAGTACACTTCGCATTTTTGATCTGTTCTGTGTGATGAATCTAGTGACTAATTTTGGGAGAATAAGTGTGGGAGATTTCAGTGCAATAAAGACTCCTTTTATGTTTCTTGCAAGTGTTTCCTTGTAATAACTAACATATAAGCTGAACAGCTTTGATCCAGATAAGCATCTCTATTGAAGTCCAAAGATGTGTTTTTGACTGGGGAGATGAGAGTAGAAAAAAAAGCAGGCCTTTCAAAAATAGTGACATTTATCATAGCTATTTGTAAAAGCCAAATGCAAAAATTTCCTTGGTGACTCTTAGGCATGAATAATTGTGTTTATATGTATAGGTCTATACTTATACATACGTACCCCTACTTTAGTAGTGTTCATGTTAGTAGATCTTCAAAGCTTAGTACCAAGCTTAGTCAATTATCACAGATTTTCTATGATAAAAACTGTATTTCTCTTCCTGAATGAGTATCTAGAAGGAAGGAAATCAGGAAGGAAAAGTGGAAGGACGAATGCCAGGAAAAATGGAAGGTAGAATGTGTTCAAGCTTTTTCATTGCACAGCTTCACCTCTACAGTTTCTGGTTCCTCTCCTGAGCAATGGCAAGGGAACGACAAAATGGAGGGAAATAAAAGGTGATAATATAGTCAGCTGTTATGTTATCACATTCCAGAAGTGCTCAGGGGCAAGTAGGAAATGGGCTACATCCGGATCATGTGTAACTATATGAGATAGGGAATGCTTCCATAAGGAAACAGCGGTTTCCAAGCTAATGGAAGTGCAGTATTTTTGAACCTCCTGCACTGAGGTAAACTGGCACATCTCAGCTGAAAGCAGTGGGGATCTGGCCCATGTTCCCTATTATTCTTTAGGATTTATAGTATGCTTATAAAATAAATGATCTGGCAGCCATATCATGTTTTGGACATGTGGGACAGGGAAAAGTTAATTCATTTTCCTGTTTGTATCCAATAATGGTGGTGAGCAGTTACCCAGTCTCAAAATGTCATTTATATCTCAAAAAGATGTAGATATGCATATACTTGCATTTTTATGGCAACTATAGCTAATATAATAACATGAATAATTGGCCTTTGCATTTGGATTTAACTACAGAAGCTCTAAATGCCTGTAAATTGAAGAAAACAAGTAGTTCTGGGAGCATAGAGCCAAGACAACCTGATGTCCTGGGTTATTATGTCAGAGAGACAGCACCCATCTTACTGCATGTGGAGAGACTATGTTTATGGGCTGAGCTACACAGCATGATGTTACTCCTACTCCCACATCCAGATGACACACTGCATGGACCAGTCAGTTGCTCCGCATCCTTGCCCCGAAAGTGAGCCAGAGTGTGAGAGGTGGGTGAGAAATTCACCAAGTCCCACAACAGGATGGGCAAGGATCAGTACCACAGCTTGAACAGGTTTGGCCCAGCAAGAGGATCTGGGTATGTCTGTGGAAACTTGCCTAGAGACTTTAATATGCTTAAAATACAAATGTAAGGAAAAATAATTCTTGTTCTAGTCCCCAAGATTTGCATTACATGAAGGTCAGTACTACATCAGAAAAATGGAGAGAAAATTTCAAACTTGCTCTAGTTCTGGAAGTGTCTGTATCTCTGAAGAAACAAATGGAGAGAATCTAAGAATTAGCATATTTTTAAAGAATAGATCTAGAGGTGTATTTTAGCCAGGAAGTTACAGGTCTTATATGACTTCAGGTACATTGTAGATAATATCTAATCAGAAGTAATTCTCTAGGAAAATTCTGCACTTCAGAGAGATGCCTGGAGATGGGCAGCTCCAAAGTACCATTTTTCAATTGTACTCCTCTGGTTTGCAGAAATAACCTGCTTGAGACACTGGTTTCTGTCTAGTTCAGGCAATTGCTGAAAACCCTGAAGATATGGATTTGAAGAATTTGAAGAATCTGCATTTGAAGAATCGCTGTCACTGATAATATCATTCTGCCTAAAACTTACATAGGAGCTTACAGTACAAATGAGATGATATCATTTCTTTCAGTAATGTTTCAGATAACATTTGATCCTCAGAAGAAGAGAAACACTGTGTTCTATGCACAGTCTAGGCTACACAATCTTCCCAGTGGAAGTACAGAGAAAGCGTCAAAAAGCAAGGTCTGTTGTGCAACTACTTTAAAAAAAATTTGGCTCGAAAATTGTCTTGGATATGGCAAAATCCTTCATCTGAAGTGGGTCACTGAAAGAGCCATCAGACCAGATGGAATTCTGGATCTGTTTGTTGGATGCTGGTGAAGATGGTTATCTAGATCAGCTAACAAACACAGGCTTGTATTGCAGTAGAATTATGTTTAAATTGCAAAGCAGTTTAACACACAGGTACTGTGAATTTAACAGAGATTTTTATCCACATTCCACTAAGTGACACCTGGGAAGTAACGGTGCCTGGCATTTGAAGATTAGGTGAAGACACAGGTGCATTAACGTCTTCAAACTGAAATTAATAATAATGATATTCTGCCCCAGCAGTTTACTGCTAGGTTGAAGGAAAAGTGCAACAAGAATTCTTAAAAAAAAACCAGCAAAACCCCCTGATAATATTTTATAACTGAAGTGGAAATTCCAATGAAAAATGTAAAAAAGCATGCAGAAAAATAATGTGAAACAAAAGTGAAAATGATAGAAGGTACTTCTATGGAAAAAAAAGAGAATTCTGAGAATAGGAATAGGAATAAAATGGAAATTAACAACCTGGGGAATAAAACAAGCTGCAGTACTTTTGGTAAAGGAATTCCTATCATCCCAGGATATAAAAAACATGGTTTAAGAGGGTCTCTCTGATAGTCTCCACACAAGAACTATTTTCATTGGGAACTTTCATTTTGGCAACAACAGTCTGTTGAAAGTACAAGGATTTGCCTTGGGAGTCCGCAGGCTCCTCTGCCTGACAGATGGACAGCTCCAAAGAGGAGGATGGGATTGTGTTTATAATGGGACATAGCGGAATGCAGCTCTATCCAAAAATGTTATGGATTTACATACATTTAATATCCACATTCCATTAAGTGACATCTAAAACCCAGGGAGAAACCTTACTTAAAAAGAAAAGAGACACTGGATGATTCAGAGACTTAGTAATGGAATACAGAGCCATTCACCTCTAGGTCAACCGTCTGAGTTCAGCTCGAGTTATTATTGACCAAACATTTATACTAACTGCAGGCTGTGTGAAATATCAATGGCTTTATGGCTCTGCTAGATATATTATTTGTTCATGTCTGAGGTGTCCATATGGCAAAAATCACCTCAGACTCCCTTTATAGTCAGGGAAAACCAGGTACTTTTAAGGCATAAATCATCTGGAAGATGTCTTCTTTAGGATGAGATTAATTGCACCCTAGAAGTATCTATTTCTCTCTGTTGACTACAAAAAGAGCACAGGGTGACTTGCTTCTATGTAGATGTTTATACTGCAGGAGTCTAAATTTGGATAAGATGAATACCATACTAAGTGATTCCTCTCTAGTCACCCAGAGGGCTGCGGTAGGTCTACAACTGAGCGTGGGTATCATAGATCCACTTGCAGAGAAATGCTAGCTCACATCTGCCCTTGGCCACCTTAATTTCACCTTTATTATGTCTCAGTGTCCTCTGGCAAATAATCAGCTGCCTTTCTTACTCCTTATGGGAGAGAAGAACCAACCTAGGGGAAGGTGCATCTTGATATTGCCCTAACAATGCCCTTTTCCCTAGTACCTGTCTGAAAAATTTGTGGGTGGTCTCCTGAAAGGCAGTAGGCTGGGACATGTGTCTTTCCCTGTGCTTAAGAACCTGTGTATAGTCAGGGGTTCTCTGATGCCCCACCAAACTTTCCTGCCTGGCAAATGTCAAAATGTGTCAAGTTGGCACTTCCAGTTTTAATCTGTGAATGGGTAAATTACTTCCTCTTGAAACTTTTTTGCAAGCCTTTGTTGAGTGACTGAAATAAGAGCAGATTGTGCAAGCCTCTGCCAAGAGATTTAATAATATTAGTACTAAATAACAACATTAGCTTCATTCTCAAGGAAGTGCTTGCAGTTAAGACAGGCAGGTTATGACAGACTGCAGAACATGACGTGTGAATTAGTCATCCTTCTCTGCTCCTGAAATATTGGCTCTGTTGCAGGTGATAATGAAGCCACAGGAAAATCTTCTGAAGGTAAGGTGTATGTTTATTTGTTTTAGAATCTTTGATGGTATATTGACTGCTATATGATCCATACTGGGTTGTGAGATGTTGAACACAGCCTGTTTCTGAAAGTCCTGGTTCATGCCTGGCAGATGATTTCTTCTGTAACACCATGATGTCTTGCCTTTTACATAGCAAAGTCTTTGTCCTCTTCTTTTTGCATCAGCTGGCATGTGCAGAAAACTGGACAAACAGCTTTTGGCATGTGCTCAATCATAAAGCAACTTTTAGTAAGATTGCTACAAAAAGGCTGATAAAGTGTGTCTTTGTGTTGGATGGAAAATGACTTCTAGGTGTAAACTCAGACACCCCCACAGTTCTGAACTATTTTGTCCCTCCTATTAATAATTTAAGCTGTTTGTGGTGCATTGAAGCATATGCAGCTTCTCAAGTATCTTTGACAATTATGGTAGATCTTTGTATTCTAGAGCAGAGATCCTGTTTATGTTAACAGCATTGCTTGCTTGCTGTAAGATCTTTCTGTTCTGTCACATTCATCTTTCATCTCTGTCTTAAAGCCTATAAGCATGAGTTGAAATGATGGAAGCAAGCACCCCTTCACCCAGTTAAATTGATATTATTTACTAGTTACAGATATCTGTCTCTTCCTTCATCTCAAGAAAATCAAAGAATGCTTTTGTAGGCAGGGCAACATGGTTAGAGCTGTAGAGACCATACCCAGCAGTCTTCTAACCAAAACCTTTGGACATTATGGTTCTGTCCTACTTGTTAGAAGTTAATGTGAATCACACAACAAGGCCAGAAGAAGTCAGAGGAAGATGTACATGAAAATAACAAATTTGGCTACATTCACAGGTACAACTCTTGCTCTTTTGACTTTGTTGCTTGAACAGCCCTTGGGTCTTCTTCCCTCACCTACTGTGGCCTCAGTGCAGCTGTCATGGCATGGCTCCACTCAGGCTGCTTGGCACTGCACTTGAGGACATTGTTCAAATCTGGAGCAATTTCAGTGACTATTTCTGTGTTAACTGGATTCCAGTTTGCTGTAGATAAGGCTAGTGCTCATTATGTGCTGTTGCAGTGTGGATTTTGATTTAACTAAATAGCTGGAGTCCATGCTGTGTTAAGTTCAGCCTTACAGCTATGCTACAGCAATATTAAAATATTGTGACTGTCTATTGCACACATACAACAAAATGTCTACTACATCATATTTCAAATTAAGTGACACTATATTATCTTGTCTTAGGCTTCTCATAGTGGGGATGCTTGTTACTTAAGGTTAGCTGATAAAACTGCTGTCTCTAGTTTAAACTGCCATAGGTAGAGACGCAAAGGATGTTTTGGGCTATCAGTTCCAGGATATACCTATAGGGACAGCATTTAGAGCACATGGAAGAGGTCATACTTTGACTATTGTGTGAGTTTAGACAACCAGTCTAAGCTAAAGCCTTAACTTTAAGGTGGCTAATGTAGTTTGGATGACTCCATACATAAGCTCTAATGAGGCAAGCCTTCCAGTGAACTGAAGAAGAATATAAGCTCTCAACAGTCTCTTGAGCAGAGCAACAATAAACATGGTGAGCAAAATAGATGCAGAACAAATACATCTTATGAGTCAAGCTAAATGTTTTCCTTTTCCAATAAAAACAAAATGATGAGGCAGTGAAGCTATATTTGGTGGTGATTTTAGTAAAACATCTGTCAGACTTTCTCATAGCAAATGTTATACACTGCTAAAAGTTTTATGAAAAGATCTTCACTAAAGTTACTGATAAACAGAAATGCTTTGTATTGTAAAGGAGTCTGTGGAATCAGAAAGAGGAGCAAAGAACCCACTAAGAATGGTGAGAAATGAGATTCAGGGTAAGTCAGGCTCTGAGTGTATCTCACTTAACACAAGCTGTTGTATTTTGACACTTATATTTCTTTTTCAAGTGATTTTCTCAAACTGATTTTCTAGTTTCTTTTCTACACCCCATTCCAGCCCAACTCCTGACCAGTACCTGTTTTTTAAAAATAAGTACAGTTTTATTATATCAGACAGACAGGTGTTGGGTCCCTCTATCAGAGCTCCTGTGTCCTGCATCCTGTAGGAATAGATCTAATCAAAACAGATTTCTGGATTGGAAGGCATTTCTAAAGGAGTGAAATGATCAGGAGGATGAAGGGAATGAGTGCTGAGACAGAATGGGAATTTTATTCTGCAACTTGTTTTCCAGCAAGACTGAAACCCATTGCAGTTAATGAGATCAAACAGATGTTTGTAAATACTTTCCTTTCTGTGAAACCTTGAAAAAATTTCAAATTATTAAGAATGATCACAAGAAAAATGAAGCTTAATTTTAGTATCTGTACTTCAGTTTACACTCTTCTTCCTTTTTTCTAGTAGTGTGGGTTTTTTCCCTTTTTTTTTCCTTATGATTGCTCCTTTATTGATTTCCCTTAGCTTTACTAGTGTAAATCTGAGTCTTCTGGTCCAAATGACCTATATCCATTTACCATCAATACTTTTCCAACTCCAGGCTTTCTGACACCATTTTAATGTGAATTCCAGACATTAGCACAGCACTGCAACATTGATCTGACTGATGCATATTAATACACAATGTGAACACACACAGATGTTGACCAATCTTTTCTTTAAACCTTCAAATATTTTTCTTGTCAAGATAAAATATTGAAATGTAAAGTGTATTTTCCAGAAGAGCAGGTACATTTAGTAAAATCACCATTTATTTAAAAAAAAAAAATAAATCCTGTTTGGGAAAGTAGTTAGGCACATACTTCAGTTATGTTGACTGAAATTTAAAGTCATACCACCACATGTCTAGTGGAGCTCTTTCTTGCTAAATTCCTACCCACCTGAAACAGTTAATTCCAATACACTGAGCCTCTGTGGTCTTTAACATTTTTGTCTCAGTGCACAGCTATGTTCTCTGCCTCCCAAAGTGTTGTTTGTGGCAATTTGAGACTTTTTTTTTCCACTTTGTTTTAGTTTTTCTTTCTCTCCCTCCTATAAATGACACAAAAGCATTCCTTTATCAGCATTGTCTTTTTGACTAACAGCAATGTTGTCAAAGTAATCGTTTGGCTTACCTGACATGGTGGACCTACATAACAAGTACATTCAGCAAATAGTGGATCTCATACAACACTGTTAAAAGACACAATGTCTTTATAATGGCAACTAGAACTCACAAGTTGTAGGGATATTGTTCCTATAATCACCTATTTTTTAATAAGTCCTGAAATCAATATTCATCTGGAGTAATACCAGTTCAGATGTACCAACTGTAGGCGCATTTCATGTCTATATTACACTGTAACTTTAATGGAGATAAATTTCAACTATACAATAGGAATGCATTCAAGAAGTGCCTTATATATACAATTGTTAGATCCCCTTTGGACTGAGCAAGGTTTCACAGATCTGATCTCATATCCTTTTTTCACAGATATGTGAAAATCTGTCTGGTCACGCTGGTGGGTGTCAGAGGTTTTGTGGAAATATGGGGAGGAGGATAGCAAGTATGGAGACTTTGCAGCTTTGGGCATTATTGTTTGTTCCAGTGGACCACACTGATCTTACAAGTAGTATAAGAATGGAATTACTATTTACAGTGAAACACTTACTGACTGAATTCCGACTCAGAAAATTAAGCCTAACTTAATCAGTGCCTCTGGCCCTTCCAGAACAATATTCATAGAATCATAGAATGGTCTGGGTTGGCAGGAACCCTCAAAGGTCATCTAATCCACTGAGAAGGGACACCTGCTATCAGGTCAGGCTGCTTAGAATCCCATCCAGCCTTTTGTAAAAGTTCTTCAAGGGATGTTCCTCTATATGATTAAGAATTCATTTTGTTTCCCTGCATGAAGCATGATCTTTTGTCACACTTCATCAGCATAGCAATTCTGGTTAGAAAGCAAATAAGAGATAGAGCAGTACATAGCCAGAAAAAGTTAGAATTTCCTCAGTATATGACTACCTGTGGCTACGTATTTTGCCAACAGCTCCACAGAAAAAAATTCAATTTTCTTTTAATGATAGAGCAGTTGTATTCAACATTTTCAGCATACAGCCATTGGTTTCCTTTTTCATTGCTGGTTGTTCCTACTGAGGAGGTAGGTTACTATACAGAGCTACCTGTGTGGTCTCTTGAGGTACTAAGCACTATTTTTTTCATGCTTTGCTGATGAAAAGTCTTTCAACATTTCTGATATTTTGAGGAAATGTTCTTCCTTATACTTTGTGCACTTAAGTAAAACCTCCATTTTTTTTTACTTTTTTCTATCAAGTTGATTGCACAAGTTCTCCAAGCCGAGCTTTTTATCTTCAGTTTCCATCTCTTGTTTATACTGTCTGATACTGTACTTAATAAAATTCTGACATAGTCCTAAACATTTAATTGTGCAATAGTTCTAGGGAAGAACTGTAGAGGTGGCCTGATTTAGTTTTGAACTGCTTCTTCCAGAGGCCTGTGTGTTATGTATACCTAGGTGTATATATAAACCATACTTTGCATGTTTTCTGCTTGGAACTGGAGAACAACTCCTCAAGAGCTGTTGGAAGAAGGTAATAATGGCATAAAATTGTGTTAAAACCATGGACTGCTGTTGCATCAAGATTCAGGAAACACCTGTTGTTTTGACCAAAATGACATGAATATCTGGCCATTAGTTTCTCTATATTTATTAGAGGTGGTAGAACCCACACGGGATAAATATGTATTAAGTGAGAGATAGCTTGAAATATAGCATTACTCAGGTAGAGAAGGCAGCTCCTGAGGGATGGAAAGTCAGTGGAGGACGGCCTGACTGCAATAGCAAAAGGAAAGACAATGATCCAGAAGAGCATTTCTGGAACACATGGCAAACAGGCTAGAGGGTAGTCATGGGTGAAGATTATAGAAGAAATGGGGTAAATTTGGAGATAGCAATAGGTTTTTCTGACGAAAACAAAAAAGTCAAAGATGACACCAAGAGGCTAGGCATGAAGAGCATGGAAGCCATGAGCAGGAAGCCAAGAGCATAGAACAGCCATGAGTAGGGATCAAGTCACAGATTTTCTTGGTAAACAAAGAAAGAGTAGCAAGTATGGCATATAAGGGTAACTGAGACTCCCTTGGTAATGAAAAGATGGTTGAAGTCTTCAGAGTGGTGAGTGAGATTAGACATGAACACTAAATGGAAAAGTAGAAGGAAGAATACCGAAAAGAGCAAAGGATTAAAAAAATAAAAAACTCCAAATTTTTGAAATTATAAAAGGAGGGTGTAAACTGCATTTAATTGACCTCTGCCTCCGAAGGGGAGTGCTAAACCACAGCAGTCAGAGAAAAGTCAGAATGAATGAGATGAGAGGACCTATTCCGATGCTTTGGAGATTGCTATTCTGCATGGGAATGTACAAAGGCAAAGGAAGTAATGGGTAAACCATTGAAGCACAAATGAGGCTGCTCTTTCACTGTAGCCAAACTCTGCAGCAGTGTTAGGGAAAGAACGTGCAAGAATGGAATGAAGTTGCCCAAACAAGAATTTTTGCAAGTTCACAGGATATTTTCAGACTGTGGGCCCTGGGCTAAAAATTTTGGCAAAAGAGAATGTATTGTACTTCTGACTTCTCTTAATTAATGAAGAGGAAGATATGATACATCTTGTAGAATGTAGATCCTGGATTATGCTATCATTTATTTTCAGTAGTTCCACCACAAGATTATTTATCTAATTATCTATATTATTTATCTATTATCTAATTTCCTCAGGGTTGTCTACTTTAAATTCAGCTGTTATTAGGGCTTATTGCTCTGAGCGATTAGAAAAGCTAGCAGACAATTCGCACACAGAACATTTTACATATCCACTGCTGAAAATTAACTAGGAAAACTAGGACCTATTTATAGTGGAATTCACACTCTTTCAAACTTATTCTTTGACATTTTAGTTTCCTTAGTCATGATACAACTATGGTTTATCACTTTGGTCTGTACAATGAGAAGTAACAATGCCCATTCACTGTGGTCTGATGACACCACAATACTACACACCAGGACACACTATCTAGGTCCTGCTTATCAAACTCTAAAGCTGAGAGAGGCCAGGGATGGATGCAGATAACACCTGCTGCTCTCCACAACCATGTGTCACAGGTCACCCTTTAGCCCTGCACACTGGCATTGGCCATAAAGCAGCAACTGAACACCGTTAGTTTGTTCTAAGCAAGTCCTAAAAAAAATACTTTTCCTTTTTAAATTCCAAGTTCAGTATAAAATTCATCTTAATTGCAAGAGGATAAAAAGTGGTGGGGGTTGCAATTTTTGGACGTTGTAAAAACTGGGATGTTGGCTTTGGAAAGAGAGAGAGAAGTTTCCACAATAGAAACATGGCATTTTACTTGGTTAGTCAATGAGAGAAGATAAAAACCCCTCAAAGGAAACAAGCAAATAAAAGAAACTTCTCTAAGTCATTTAAGGTTTCACAGACAAAAAAAATAAAAAAGGATAGTTGCATGGGAAGTGACAGTACAAAAATGAAATATTTCCATATTCTGTATTTGAGACCTTGGTAGAGTTGCTGTTGTTTGCAGCATGTGTGCATGCCAAGGAACAGGCCTTGGAAGCTGCAGCAGGACATAGCTACCTATCCTGACCTTGTTCTTTGAGGCAGTCCAAGTCACAGAAGGTGGCATGAAATGGACCTAGCTGCTCCCTGCATGCTCTTGCCAGAAGTATCTGGGGAGTTACAGTGAGTGCCCTGGGCAGATGGAGACACACATATGCTCCCTATGATCACTGGGAACATCCCTCAGGAATCCACCTTTGGAAATAGTCTCTTAGTGGAAACAATTAATCAATGCTGCCAGCTCAGGACTGTGCCTATCCACACTTTCCATTTAATAACATGTAGACAGCCTTCAGCAGCCACGGAGACACATTGGAGAGAAACACATCCAAACAAACACACTTAAATTTCTTTAGAATAAAAAAATACTACAGAGGACAAGTTTAGCATCTTAGATGATTATCAAGCAAGAGCTAATTCTTTCACCAAAACAGCTAAATAAAGGCTTCAGTATGTGCAGTGTTGATGATTCAGTGAGACTGAGCCTTTGAAGTCTGTCACCAACTTTGCATCCTGAGAAGTCTGTTTCTGTCCATGTCACTGCCACCCACATGTGTCTAAGCGTCTGTCTCTGTCTGTGGTTTTGCTTTAAATTGTCAGTTTTCCTCAAGGCAATCAATGCATCATCTTCAGGACTCTGCAGTGAGCAGCATGAGGAGCTATGAATAGCCATTCCCTGGGGAGCTGTGCACTGAGTGTCACTGAAGGGAGCAGGGACATCTGGATCCTTGCACTGCAAGTAGCCCTATATATGGAAAGGGATTTGCAGGAGAGGAAGCTAAATTACAGAACCAACGTGCAAGGCACTTGGGCTGTGTTTGTGTCTTCAGTCAGCTGCGTTTCAGCCTTACTCCACCATGCCAGTAGGAATAATAGCTGATCATTGGTATTAGTAACTAAAATCATGTATTCTGTCACATTTTTCTCACAGACCTTCAGGTAAGGCAAATATATCCATTTTGGAGTAAAAATAACAGAGCTTTTTATTTTGGTGTTTACATACAACATCTTCCAGTATTTTTAAAGATAAAATAATAATCATATGAAACATAAAATAAACATATTCAAGGAATTCCATGCTGATATATCAAGCACAATTTTAAGTCTTAAGAGACCTGAGAAACATTTATGAAGACAATAATACATTGAAATGCTAATGTTCAGATATGATACTAGCTAATATTTTTCTTGTCACAAGATAGAGTTTTTTTGTCATTTTGTTGCAATTTCAATTTGCTAGAGCCATGAAATACTATCTGCATTGGAAATCTTAGCCTATTGCACTTAGTAAAGTTAATGAAGTCACAAACTCATTTAAGAGGGTGCAAAAGGCCACTCTTTACCCTGATCAAGTATGTGAAACCCAAATACACTTCCAGAATACTGAGTAGGTACAGTACAGGGTGGTTTTTATGCCAATCAATGTCATTGCTTCATTAGCATATATATTTCAGTTACCTGATGAACTTACGTTTAAGCACTTGATTCTGCAAATAGTTTTGTCCTCTGCAGGCTTTCAAGGGCCTCTGTCTTTCCCTGTATAGGTAGGACTGAGAGCCCAGAACAGAAGTGTTATTTAAATGTTGAGACTGGTGCTAATCTTCACTCAGCCTAACTAGTGCTCTCACAGTAATATACAGAGTGGAAGCTCCAGGACAGCAGATGACAATGTTGGTCTCAAAGGAGAGTCTGGTACTACAAAAGATCCTTATGAGAGTATCTCTAAGACTTGGCTTAGACAGATGGGTGATAAAAACAGTCCTCATAAATTAGGGGTACTTGTTCTTCATATTCCATTCTATTGCGGAGCCTAATGTTTGTTCACTACTGGCTCTAGCCAGATGTTTTCCTGACTGTTGCTAGCCCACTTCAACTTATTCCAGGTAAAATGCTCTTCCCTTGAGGAATTTCATTTCACTCACAAGGAACTGAAAATTAGGGACAAAAGCAGGTCACCCTCCACTTGTGAAGGTTATAAAAATAGGGTCCTTTATTTAGAGATCATGGGCACAATTGTCACTTAAATGTATAGGTAAGATTCATGTCACTGGTGTGGTTGGATAACATGAAAGGATCAGTTTTTCTGTCATGAGAATTGCACCATTTTAATTATTTTTCACTGGATTAAAAAAGATGGTTTAGCTCCTTAAAAACGTAAGAACATGCAAACATTGAGGTAATGGAATAAATTAGTTTTAGATGCTACTGCAGTATTATGTAAAAGGTCACCTTTTATTACAGCAAAAACTGAAGAAGGCAACCTGAATCCTTAAAGAAAATGAGAAAAAACCCTTCATGGTCTAAGACACTGTCGTATGTGAAGTATTTTTGTTTTCAATTGGTCATTCATGATTAAGAACATCAGAACGTGAGCGAGATCTTTGTTTCTTAAGTGTTCATCTGCTCCTGCCACTTTGTGCACTCTCATAAAAAGGCTTACATTAAGCCCCCATGGAAGCTATTCATACATTTTTACTTGGCTAAGAATCATGTTCTGTCTTGGTTTTCTTACTGCAAATCCACCTCAGGTTTCCTATAAACAGGCTCAGTAACTTGGAAAAGCAAGCACTGGCATACTTCTTATCCTTTGAAAAGTATTTTGTTCAGTCATCCCTAGCCACACATGTTAAAGCGTTGCTTAACCATTGCTCTTTTTAAAGCAATTTGTAGTGAACAATAGTAAATGATGGTGTCACTAGCAGAAAACACCAGAACAGGGAGTCCTCAGAAAAGTCAGGGGTGTGTGGGTGGGTGCTGGTGGGTGTCACCAGTGGTTTCTTCCCTGGACAGAGCAGTCTCATAAGCTGAGGTGGTATGAGCCATTAATTCAGCAGGTTTTCATACGGATTTTGGGGTTGATGGATCAAACCTTAGCCATTAGCCTTAGCATGTTTCTATGGAGAGAAACAGAGGAGGGTAATGAAAAGTGCAGCTTAAGAGAAAATGCAGTTTATGGCAGTGTCTCCATGCTCACCTGTGCGTCCCAGCTGCTTTGCCTGAGGCCCATGGTGGCAAATGATGGTTACATGGCAGCTTAAATTCCTCTTAGATAGTGCTGTCATGGACTCCAGGTGTTGGAGGTTGCTCACATGATGGCATCTCTGGCAGTGTGGACCAGCTCATGGCTTCTCAATGTCATGATATTTAGCAGTTCCTGACCAGATCTGGCTGAGGGAACTCAACTTCATCCTCATATTCATTCAAGGATGCATCAGCAGAGTGATGCAAAGCAAACAGATGCTCCAAAGTACAGAATGACATCACAGTAACCACTGCAGGAACAAAGGTTTATTGACTACTTTGCTAGCTCTTACGTTTTAGATCCCTGATGAAGCACTCACTAGAAGGCCGAATTCTCCATGTAGCCAAAGGAGTGTGCTCAGTGCCTAAGGCAGCTACATCAGGAAACAGCTCTGCAAGTAAAACTCACAGATCCCTTCTCTAATGGAGATTTTTCAATATTTCCTGAAGAGTCTTCTACATAATGAGTGGATAGTGCCCATTCCCACTTTAGTTATTGATGGACAAAAATTGTCCTTAGAGTCCTCAGAGATGTGTATTTCCACTTTAAAATATAATGCTACCACATTAAAAGACTGAAAAATGTGTACTCATTGTAAACTATATTTTTTATTATTGAGTAACATTTCTTTTTACCTGTAAGGAAAAATTATTCAGAAAAAAAGTAAGTTTTATGCCTATCTGGAAAGACAATGACTCAATTAGTTATAAGCCTACAGATTATCAACATTAAAAAAACTCTGCAAACAAAATATGGCTTCTTTAGCTTCTCTGAGCTGAATAAGGTGCAAGTACTAGAAAAGATCATAAATCTCTCGAAGTGAATGCTCATGAAATGCCTCCTGCTTGTGAGGACTGTGGTATAAAGCAGAGTCTGAGATAATAACCAAGAGAGTGAATACAATACAGATGGTGGCAGAATGCCTCTCAGTCAGGTTCTTCCCATTTAGACAGGATGAAGAACCAGGGAAGTCGCCAGTGTTCTTCTTGCCATGGACCTACTCCTCAGTTTTTTGTCACAGTGTGAGTGAAGAAAAACTGTTTTGAATCTGTGCCTGGTGCTTTGCAAACCAGAGACAGACCATGGAGTGGAAATGAGCCAGCTTCTCTAGTTCAGTATCACATGCACATTCACCTGTAATGGAAAACCCAGAAATTCCACTTTAGAGTTGTATTTATTTATTCTCTCATAAGTGTTCCTTACTCTCATGCTTTTTTTTTTTTCTCCCTGAGATAACTTTCAGGAGAAGTTGATTGTTGATTGCATTTTGCCCCAAAATCACCTTGTCCAGAAGGATTTGCAATTTTTTGCACAGCACTCAGTTCAAGCAGCACTTATGTAATGTAAGGGCAGATAAATTTTCAGTGCTTATGTAGCAGCTGGCAAAGATGGACACTCCACCACCTCTCTGGGAAACTTGTGACTCTGCCTTTTCATGATGAAAACTTTTCTCCTTAAATTCCAGCTTAAACTCTCATGTTCCAACTCATGTCCATGGGTCTCGTCTTCCCACCATGCACTATTTTGAAGAACCTGTCTCCATCACCCTGCTAACCTTCCTGTAGACACTGGGAAGATGCTGTTCTGCTGAAGCCATCTCTGCTCTAGGCTGAAAAAACTCAGCTCCCTTATCCTCTCCTCTCCTCAAGAAGCTCAGGGTGGAGGAAAGGAGAAGGAGTGGGAAGGAAATGGTTGGTCCATACTATGGGGCCATTGTGCGGTTGGGGTCTCTCCTTGTTTAGCCCCGAAGCAGAAGAGAGTAAGCTGTGCTTAATGGCATGGCAAAAATCACATTTTTAACCAACAAACAACTTCTTGAAGTAGAACTTCACAAAGTAGAAGACCTACACTAAAACAACCTCTATCAAGGAGCTGAAGGGAGATTTACAGTCACTTCATGCTTCTGTAAAATTATTTTAATAAACCTGGAAGTTTATCAAGCATTTAGGAAAGTTAGGAAAAAAACTGGTTCAGTGCAACAAAGCTGTTCTGCTGCAGCTAAAAATATATTTTTAAATGAATGCTGCATTTTTTAAATTAAGAAATTGGACAAAGTCCTACAGAACCCTGTTTCAGGTTTGGCATTAAGCCTCCAAAAATACTATTATGGTCAGTCTCTGCTACTGAAACATTTATTATGGCTCGATGTAGGCAGGCTTGGTCAATGTGAAAGATGCTTCTAATCTCCTATGCTCTTGATGAGTATGTTTTTCACCATGTTCCAATTCAGTAGTCTGTCTCACTGCAGAACAAGCTCCCCACCCCCATCTCATCAGATTTTATTACTTTACTCACAGATTTGTATGAAGGCTATTTTTGTTCCTAGCAGGGTGCAAGGAATTTTTTTAGATAATTACTATGCTGGTGTTGCTTGTCTGTGTTTTATTTGGGATATGTTTAAATTTATAAGTTGATAGAAGTGAGTTTTCTGTTTGATCATTAAATGGTATGAAAATTGGTGAAGTAAGACCACAAAAAAATAAAAAGGTAACATAAACATCTGATACTGTTGGAAAAAAAAATGCCTTCAGAAAAGTAAGAGTAAAAGAATATCTTATAATTATTTCCTCTATGGGACTGGAGACTGAAATAGATCCTATAACCTCTTGCCATTATTTAGTCAAGGTTCTAATTACTGTGTGGCATGTTGATCTATTATGCACTGTGGCGGAGCTCGTAGCTCGCATTAAGAAGTCTAGCTCTCCTTAATAGAAGAGAAGTACCTTAGGCTTAAAGAGTGAGCTGCTGCTTCATGAATGGAACCTTGTATAGTCATTTACTTCATTGCCTTACCCCAAAGAAATTAGTCAACTCATATTTTTAGATGTTGCTGAGTACAGTGGCTATACCTCTAGGTTTTGAGAAACAGACACAAATTAAGCAAAAATATAGTATCTCCTCTAACATTCCTGAGAGCTTTCTCCTTGTTTACAACACACACAAAAAATTCTGCATATTCAAGTATTTTTTATTCTCTTGTGCTATTTTCTGCTTGATTTTTGTGGGTAAGAAGAGGAACTAACCATATGCCTATTGTTGCTCTAATGGCTTTCCATATTCTGTTCCTTTTTAAATTTTGGTACACTGAAAAATATTTGGAGCAGGAAATTATGATAAATTTCAACAGTGCACCTAACAAAGACACTGCTTCTTGAGGGAACAGCTGGGTATTGCTGCAAGTCTAATACAAAGAATATTCATGCACTGTTATTAATTAAAATAAAAATAAATAACTACTACAGTTCAAAACTTGCTTTAACACATCTTCCAGAATTGTCCTATTAAAAATTATTGGAAAAAAGTATCAAGAAAGGTAATGGTCCAAGATAAAAAATACTTACACTGATCTTTCTAATCACTATAGATAATGTAATTCTCTCTCTTCTAGCCCTTGTCTCTGCATGTGTGTGAAGGAAGGCTCATTTCTCAAAGCATAAATTTACCACATCTTAGCATCTGTTTCTGTAGCAACAGCTAAAAGCACAACTCCAACATAAATGCAGTGTATACACAAACCAAAGTGTTTATCTTTACTTTAGAAGGATGTTTGCTAATCCCTGTGAGAATACAGAGATAATATAAAAAAAACGTTATGTACTGTAAAGCTCTGACAAGGGGAACACCACCTACTCCTTAAAAATTGAATTGCTCTTGGTTCCAAACCATCTTTATGAAAGCACAGTAATTATTAACATGGCACCTGTGTCTGTGTCTGAGGGAAAGGTAGCTTTTCTGAGATGTGCTTTGAGTGCCAAAAAAAGGTGCATATAAACCCAGATATTTATTTTTTTTTCTTCCAACTTTCAGGCTCATGCAGCACGTTATTTTGATTAGTCAGCTCCTGTGGTTGAGGGTAATTTTTGAGTTTGATCTTTCCAGCTTTTCTTTTCCAATTAAAGCAGGCCGATTGAAACTGCCTTTATAACTATTTCAAGGTTTCATGAATAGGTGCACACATGCACATGAACCCAGGTCCACACACAGTCCTTCATGACTTCACGAGCTCTTGGATAGCAAATATCACTGATCTTCCCACACTGTTAATCTTTAATTATCAAAATTTCTTCAGGAACCTCCATGTATTCTTGTTGAAATTTCATGTATTTATGGATACACAATGATTTTTACAAGCCTTTGTGGTCAATTTTATATTTTGTTCTTGAATCCAGCATGTCACACATTTTTCAAGAGAATGAAAAAGTTTGACCACCTTTTCCAGAGGTGATCAAGACATCAATGTGTAAGAGCAGCCAAATTCAGATTATCCTTTCTTTCTTTTGTGAGCCAAGATGGAAAGAGTTACTGAACAGCCTTGTGTTTTTCTAACAGGAAAAGAAGAAGGGACCTAAAAAAATCTCTAAGTAACAGTGCCGGAGAGCATGGTGTTGACTTGTTATGCTTCTAAGCAATGTAATTTAATACATGAGGAAGACGCCCTTAGTCTGGTGGTGACCATCAATATTTCTGACACAAATACAGATTTTACACAACAGAACAGTTTGATCCCAATTTTAGATTAAAAAAATATTATCAAATAAAAGAATGGACTTAACAATTACACAGCATCTAGAATCTTACATCAGAAATAGAAATAACCCAGATTCAGAAATAACTTTCAGGCACATCAGTCAATCAAATAAGGGTGCTACTGAAAAAAGATCTAAATATCTGAGTCACAACAAAGACAACTATTTTCAGAGAGGGCTCTGCACATTCTGTTTGCAGCTGCAACCCAGCCTTAAAAAGAGAGGTCAGCTGGGTTTGGAGGGAATCCAGCATGAGAATCTGAATAAGCTCTGCAGCCTAACCCTCCAGCTGAATATGAGCAGGTCAAGTCAGATCAGGATTTTAGTCCATTGTAGGCATCAGGGGAGTTGTGAGGTGTCTCGGCTGTACATCTGAGCCATAAATCAATTTCCATTTGGGTCAGCTGAGCAAAAATGTCATTTTGCTCAAAACAATATGTCATTTGTTTTCTTGCTGCCAATCTCCAGAGCACTTCCAAAGAAGGGATGTAATGTAATGTTTAAGACTTAAATGGTAAAAAAGCAATATTTTTATTCAGATGAGTTGTATAAATTATTGCTTAAAGAACTCTTAGGTGCATTCAGTATCTTGTGAGCACAGGTACATGAGAAGTCGGAACGGGGAGAATCCGGGGGTCAGTTCTTCACCTGGTATAAAATAATATACATACACTGACCTGCTGTGTTTCAGATCCACTGAAGAGTTGAATGGTAGTGTCAGAGATTAATTTAAAAAGAAAAAAGAAAAAAAACCCCACAGAAATATAGAATCTGTGATTTAAGGGCGTAAATTTTGATGGGGAAGGACACACAGATAACCTCGTGGAGGCACTTACTTCTCAGGCAGACTGACCTTTTCAGATTGCATGAACAGAGCAGATCTCTTCCATGTTACAACAGTGATAGCCCAATGGTGAATTTTTCCCCCAGAGAGAAAATGCAGAATGCTACAGGCTCTCTCATGCAGTGCAGTTTGGATAACAAGAACAGGTGGGATGCTGAAATTATTTTGATTTAAGCCGGAAGTGAGACACACAGTATTTAAAGGGAGAAGAAGTAAGTAAAGGGTCAAAATATCAAGAGAAATGGCAAATTCTCCCTCTCCCCATATTTGCAAACTAAGCTGAAAACTTTGGTAGCAGTTGGAGTTTCTGCAAATGCATCTGAAATAGCATGGTGTATGATTTAATGACTCCTGGCTGTCATCTCAGCTGGGGTGGGAGTCTCCAGATAGGGCAGTGGGGACCAGCTTCCAGATGCACATGACAGAAGGCTATAGGCAGCTTCTGCTATAAATAAAGACATAGCCACCCTCAGTAAGAGGGAATCTGAGGATCTGGGAAGTTGTGGACATGCTGAAGAACTTATTTCTTCTGCTGTTTTTAGAGTGAGAAACAGCTGAATGGAAGGCTGTTTCCTCTTACTGTTTGAATGACAACCTATCGTACTTCTTTGAGCACTTTGCATCTCACTTTGTTTATGAAGGCAAGCAGTTATGTCCCACGTGGGCTTGCTGGGCTTGCTGTGTGAAGAAATGTCTTTGTCTCAATTTAAACACATCTTTTACACTCGGGTAAAAAAAACCAAAAACAACAACAACAACAACAACAACAAAAAAAACCCCAAAAAACTCTACAGAGTTTGGAACCAAACAGAAACTCTACTTTTTTTAATTCCTTGGAGATTCATTGGACTTTCAAAGAACTTATTACATCTTCTTTCACCTGGCAAAACATTTGCTATTGTGAAGGAGATGTCTTCTCCCTGAAGAATGATTTCTGTTTGCCCAATGGGAATGGAGCACTGCTGAGGACCTGGGTGGCACATTCTCACAGAGATGTTCTGATTCCCATGTGTGCCAGAAACGATTTTTATCAGGATGATTCGTGGGTCTTACCTTTGCATAAAGACAGCTCATCTGATGCATTCTGAGGAATCTGAAGGAATTACCTCTGATCTTTCCATTATACATACATCCTACAGGTGTTCTCTAACTGCCACAGGCAAAGCTCTTACCCACAGACATGTATTGTTTTATAATTTGAAAGAGTGATGGGCGTACTTCTGCTGCATCCCATGGCATTCGAGGAAGAATTCAGTTTCCCTGAGGCTAAGGAATGACCCAGGGTTCCCTGCTGGAGGAACTGGCTGTTGGATCACAGGTTTAGGATGGTTTAGTGTAGCTGAGATCTCTGGTATGTAGGAAATACTGGAGAAGATATAGCTGGAATCCAAAAAAGAGTCATAAAAAGCGGGACTCAAATCTAGGCATGGATCATGGAGGAGATTTGCATGACAGCATTAATGTGAAGATCATAAACTCCTAACTGGGTTCATAACACTGACTTTCCAACACTTATTAATTCAGCCAAATATACTATCATAAACAAAGCCTGGGGACAGTCAGACACAGAACGTGGAGATATGTACTTCTGAAAATGTAACTTTTTCCTAGAAAATAATCTACTTAACAGATCTTCTAAAAACAAGGAAGACAGGAAGAGGGTCACTGAAGAAGCAACGAATATGGTTATTGTCAAGGTAAAATATGTGTTAAATATGTTTCTGGACAAGCCAAGTGACCTTTGCCTGCTGGCAATTTTCTTCAGCAGAAACTTAAACTGTGTTTTAAATAGGAAATTAGATTGCCCCCCAAGGATGACAGAACTTGTCTTTCTATCTGAAGTGCTGTTACTTGGCCCAGCAAGTTAAAATAATTTAAAAACAATAATTATTATTGTTTTTAATAATAAATTATCTAGTTTTTTAAAAAATGAATGTTTTTTGTAGAGTTATTCAGAATGTGTTTAAAAATGTCTGTTGAATTTATCAGTGACAATGCTTACGGTTTTTAAAACATTTATTCAGCAAAATGATATGACCATTGATAACACAAGAAAGGAAAAGTGAGGTTATTCCTTTGTCTTCATAAAATCAATAAAATGGATGAAATGAGAGCTAAATCTAAAACACTCTACCACTGGAGATATCTATACTCAATACAGACATTCTCAAAAACTCATGTCTGTTTTTTCTGACAGGCACAATAGTACTACACATTTTTGGAAATCTAGTCCAATGCAGATGACGTAGGGGGCTTTAAAGATTATACATTCCCATTGCTTCCTCTTCTGCAGGTGTCATTGATGTCCTTACCTCCTTGAGTTTCATATGATCTTAGGTACATGACTTTTTACATGTCTGCTCCTTCATCCGGTTTAATTCTCTAGCCCTGATGGTTTCTATGTGAAAGGTCTGATGCTCACCTTACCTACACACGCTTCAGAAGTGTCACTTCATTTGCCCCAGTCTAAAGAAAATCTGATATCCAAGGCCTGGGACGCGTGGGAGGGAAGGACTGGTAGCATTTCACAAAGCTGTCCTTGATGACTTCAGAATGGCACAGGGTATGTAGAGCTCTTAACACACCTGACTAGCGGCAGCAGTCTTTATCTCGGTGACTAGGAGTCTACAGGGCTGGATAGGATCCACCCAAGGATCCTATCCACCAAGGATTCTATCCTACTGAAGGAGCTGGCAGAAGAGCTGGCCAAGCCACTTTCAAACAGTCACTAGCAGCTGTGGCTAAAGAGCAAATGCATTCCCCATGTACATAAAGAACCAGAAGGAGGATCCAGGGAACTACAGGCCTGTCATCCTGACCTTAGTGCCAGGATAGGGCATGGAGCAAATCATTCCAAGTGCCATCGCATGGCACATGCAGGAACACCAACGGATAAAGCTCAGCCAGCAATGGGGGAATTGTGAGGGGCAGGTCCTGCTTGACCAACTTGATCTCCTCCTGTGACAAGGTGACAAGCTCAGTGGATGAGGGAAAGGTTTTATTTTCCACTTGGGCTGTTGTAAAGCCTTTGACACTTTCTCCCACAGTGTCCTCCTGGAGAAATTGGTTACTCAGGGCTTGGACAGGTGTAGTCTTTACTCAGTAAAGCACTGTCAGATGGCTGAGCCCAGAGAGTGGTGCTGAATGGAGTTACATCCAGCTGGGGGCTGGGCACTACTGCTGTTTCCCAGGGCTCAGTGCTTGTGCCAGCCCTAATTAATACCTCAGTCAATGATCTGTACGAGGGCATTGAGTGCACCCTCAGTCAGTTTGCTGCTGACATGAAGCTGAGTGGGAATGTTGATCAGCTGGAGGGCAGGAAGGCTCTGCAGGGGAATCTGGACGTGTGTGTGAGATGAGCTGTGGATCTCAGGAGCACAGGAAGAAATGGAAGCTGATTCCTGGGTTTGTTACCTCTGGGTCATTGTAGTGTTACTTTCTACCATAAGTCCTGAGGCAGAGAGATGGTTGGAGAAACCACAAAGATAACCTCTGAAAATTATTCTGAGCGAACTTCTTTACAGTTATGAATGAAAATAATTTTAGGTAAGGGAAAAGCATAACACTCAAAGTTCCTTGTCCCTTTTGGGCAAGGGAGGAATGAATTTAAATTATGATATTATAGCCTAAGTAGATGACTGTCCTTTCAGCTGCTTTTCTCTTAACTCTCGTCTACAAATCAACCAGGTGTCACTTGGAAATTCTCTAAGATGTTTGCCAAACATAGCTCACATTTTCACACCAGATAGTATTTTGTCCAGTACACATACAATAAATTGATCCCTGTTTCAGCAATTTTCTGTATCTTGCAGAGAAAGCCTTGCTTCTTTTGCCTATCATACAGCCACAGTGCATTGGAAACAGATGGACTTTGCATTTATATATCCCTTTTCAGCTGAAGTCTTTAAATCATTCTGAACATATTAACTACGTCTGAGGCAATTAGTCTGATAGAGAGTTTTCTCAGTTTGGTTTTTCTGGACATGGAAAATGTAAGAGACTCCTTCAAGAGCACAAACCATGTCTGGTCTTGACTACAGTGGACATTTCCAGTGATGGATGGTTGCTTGTTGAAAGCATCCCAAGCAAATGAGTAGCACCAATTTAAGTCATGAAGGAATACTACATTTTTGTCTACTTTTTAAACTAAATACTGCTAGGGAGATGTTCAAAACTGTAGCTTGACAAGGGTGAGGCCACTGCAGCTCCATGCCCTTGAGTCCAACCTGTCATGATCCTGAGCCTGTGTTTGCAGTAGGTGCTTGCACACAGAGCACACTGACGAACCACAAGCACGTGTACGTGCAGGGTTGGCCAAGCAGGTCACAGACAGACACGCAGAGGACTCACACAAACACAAGCAGTGCCACTGGCCTCATGCTCCTCCCCTCTCTGACTGAGCAGGGTGGAAGTCTGTTAGAGAGAAAATTTATGCACGTGTATGCACAGCGTAGATCCCTGCAGTAGCTGGGATCAGACACACGGATTGGCCTGTAGCTGTCCCTGGATCCCAGGCTTCCCAGAAGCTGACAACTGGACATAAGAGTTTCTGGATGTACAATTCCACTCCATTTGCTGGTAAAGACCTCCTTGCACATACCAACACATCTACATCTGAATAAATTACCAAATCCCATAGAGTTTTCAGCACATCTGAGATCTCCTGGACCCACCCTTTCTGGCTCCTGGGTCCCCTTACTTACTTGACAGCTCATAGCACTTGATCTTCACTGGCACCCCCAGGGTGCTCCTGCGCACACCTGCAGTGGCCCCAGGTCCCGTACCATGAATACAGGTGTTTTTGCCCCCTGGTCCCTGGACTGCACTCAGACCCTCATGCACACCCATGTACACAGAAGAGACTTCTCTCTACATCTTCCTACCCAGTAAGATGTAGAAAGGAATTTAATAGGATAAACTATGCCCGTGAGGTACAGGGCATGACCAGGCACAGGTACTGGCCAGCAAACTAATACCCACAATAAGCTTTTTTAATACACTTAAGCCTTTTTTCCTCCCATAATTACCTTGATTACCTTGATGTCTTGGCCCTCCCCAAAATTACCTTGATTCTCCCTCCTGCCTTTGTTTCCTTCCTTAACCATCTTGTAATAAATCATCTACAGCCCCAAACCCCTTTGCCTGAATCCCATAATAAATCTCACAACCCACACAGGCAGTGGTCCTCCTTAGTCCAAAACATGCCCCAGAGATCCACTCTGGAGTGTTCCCTTGCCAGTGGGGCTAAGGGTTCCCCAGAACAGCCCTGGGAGCGGTTGGCCTGGTGCTCATGTCCATCAGGACAGGGATGTTTGGTGCAACCTGCTTACTTCCCTGTGCTTATTTGTGTGTCTGGAGATGAGATTTTTGCAGGTAAGGGAAACATTTCCACCAGTATAAATCACCTGCTTACAGCAATGCTAGTGGGTTTGCACTGAACTTGCTGTATTAACAGACTTGAATATGTTTAGCCAGATGCCCTGCTTGTGCCATAACTCTACTAGCATCAAAGAAGAAATAAGAATTGTCCCTAGCAGGTATAACCATGTTATTGAACCTGGGAATATACCCCTGACAGTCTTCTATTAAGTTTCCCTTCTCTGAGCCATCAAACATTAGCAGATGCAAGTTTTGTTTTGCTCTTCCTGATGCTGGGGTGATAGGGGAGAAAAAAAAATCCTTTTTGAGTTTATATGAGAAGGAAAAAATGTACTTTTATTTCTATGTTTTGTTGCTCTTTCCTCTTTGGTTCATTTTATGATAGGAAAGTGATATGGAAAGAGACAGAAATGCAGGGTGAGAAAGAAACAGCAAACACTTATGCAAGAGAGCCTAGAATATTTCAGATGTTACATTAAATCCTTGCTTGTTTTTCAAGTTTCTCTTTGTGTGCTTTAACAAAGCTCCCTTGAGCTTATGAAATCAGCTCAATTTCAAAACCAATTGCTAAAAGGAGAGTAGTTTCTTTTCCCAAGATTTCCCTTATTTTCCTAGACAAACTCATCAATTTTTCAGTGTTCTCTTTGTAGAGACACTTTCCTGGTCTCAGAAACTCAAATGACTTCTAAGTTAGTTTTATGAAAGTAAATATTTAACAGATGCATGACTGCACCTTGGAACTGTGGAGGAACATATTTTAACATCTTACCCGTTCACAATGATGTTTTCATCTGCTCAGGTGGTGAACACATGTGCTGTCCTTCTAATTTCATTAAAAACATAACAACAGTTATGAATAAAGATAATATAGTAGTGACAGCCAACATGTTCCCTTTTGTGATGTAGAATAATTTTTGTGAGTTTGCTGAAATCTACTTGCAAAAGTTAGAAAGTTTTTAGCCAGGCTCCTTGAGATGTTGCCGTAGCAGGAGAATGGCTGCAGTAGTTTGGGAATTTCTGTATGTGAAGTTTCCTGTCCTACTCTTTTAAAGTCAGTGATAAACAGCTCTACAGCTACAGTGAGACCAGAAGCTTGTTGTTTGTATTCAAATAAATATGGGTTGGATGATCTCAGGATAATGTATGTGCATATATAATTCCCATTCTTCCACTCTCACTCTCCAAATAACACTTATTAGTCCACAGACATTAAATTAAATAAAACTACATTGTCAAACCTCATATGAACATCCAGTTTGCACAGTTGATATAGCAAAATCATGTCCAGAAAGACTCAAAGAAGTAGAAGAGTCTATCAATCACCTAGGAACCTCATCTTAGATGCTGAGATAAACCCTGCATTGCTGCTGGCTGCAGTTGAATGTGCTATGGCATACTCCCTAACAGGCTGCTGCCTGGACAATCAAAATTAGTTTATATTTAAAAAATAAAAAAATTATTAGAAAAAATCTTCAGTGATCCCACACACAGATGCTGTGAAATTTTCCATCAGCACTGCTGTATTAATTTCTTGATAAAAGCCCAAATGTTTTTCTCATCTGTCCATAAACTTGTAAAAAGATACCTTTCTTTACCATTTCAGCACAATGTGATTGAAGCATAATTGGAGCCAGATGGCAAATGCTACTTCTTTTAACGGCCAACTCAAAGAAAATTTAGTGAAAACTTTTCTTCACCTTCATCCTAGCTTTATATTTTCTAAGAAATTTACAGTTTCTAAAAGAAAGAAACAGTGCTTTTGTTGAAAATGTTTCAACTTCTGCTCACCATTGGTTGATTTTTTCCCCAAGGGTGCCTAGTGCGTGAAAAGCAGTGTTTTCCTTGACAGAGCATAGGAGGTCTGTGTCATCTGCTGGGCATCAGGATAGCAAACCTCCAAGTCACTGACCATCAGCCTGCTATAGCACTCCAGATAAGGAGAGATACTTCAGAATGCTCACAGAATAGCTGAGGCTGGAATGCACTTCTGGAGGTCATCTAGTCATCCAGACGAGAAGATGACCAGATGTCATCTTGCTCTCCCTGCTGCGATGATGGCACTGCTTGCGGGAAGTGAAGCACACTCGTCAGGACAAGGAAAGCTGAGAATGGAACAGCTGATGTCTCCACAATACTCTGAGCTTCCCCTCTAAAAAATACCTTCTCAGTTCTCCCTGCTCGAGAGAAAGATGGGCAGAAAATGCCTCCTCCTTTTCTGATTCCTCAGGGATGGGGGACTTGTGCAATAAAGGGGTCTCATATCACTTGTGCAATAAAGGGTTTGTCTCTCTCTCTTGTGCAATAAAGAGTTTGTCATATCTTCCCAGGTAGCAATGTCAGGTTTGGAAAAGCCCGTGGAGGAGGAGAAAGACACAAAACCTTTCATTTTTTCCTTTGGTTGTTTAATCTCAGTAAAATTAACTTACTGAACAGTCCTTTTCCCTCCCTCACTTCTCAGGAACTTCTCCTCACTGTTATTTTTCTGAATACTGGGGGAATTTTCTCTTTATTCAGAGGGAAACAATTCTGTAAGAGCAAATAGCCCTGAGGAAGGTATACACCGGCTAGTTTGTAAGTACTCTTTAACTTACTAAATGGTGGATCCCCATTTCACCATTACAAGTAAACAAGTGAGGAATGTGATCAGGAGGTGATGCCTTGATCTCCTTATTCACAGGTTAATTAGTGAACTCAATTTCAGGTTAATTTATGCACTCTGGTTTGAAGTTCTGTTGGATATCTGAATGTAGTTCAGGATAATTGTGTGCTGAGGTGCTTTGCAGACTGGCAATTTGCCCTGAGTAGTGTTTTGTGTCAATCAGGGGCAGGGAGCCATACTTCAAGGGCCAACAGAGAAGGGCCAGGATATATTTTAATGGTGAGCAGTCCCAAATAGGTTCCCAAATAGCTTGGATGAGAAAGCTCTTGTATCAGCTGCAGGAACTGTCAAATTTTTTTCCTAGGTTCTGACCCCTTGGACTTAAATAGAAATAAATGAGGAATGAGTAAGACAAATAAAGGCAAAAAATGTAAGAAATAGCAAATGTTTGGGGATATAATCAACCAAAAACCAAACAAACCCCCATGTGACATCCCCAAATCTGCCTGCCAAACATGTGATTTACATCTTCTGCAAGAGGATTTAAAAGAAATGTCTAATAACACATTTGATTCTCTTAACCCTCTCCCCTTTTGTTACCCCTGTCCATGACATTTAAGAGCACAGCTGGAGCCCCCCAAGCTAACTGAAGTCATATGATGCTGTGAGGGCAGCCAAACATCCCAGCAGCAGTAAGAGGCTGACAGGCCCAGCAACCTTAAAGGAGAGCAAAGTGCTCTTCTGAAAGAGAGGGAAACAGAAAGATGAGGCAGAGGAAGTGGATGGGGGGAATAGGAGGTTGGGGATACAGACATTTGATAAAATTTGTCATGTCAATAAAAATATTCTTTTTAATTAAGTATTACATGTTTTTATTTTTCTTTTCTTCTATTCTAATGGAGGAGTCATACTCAACTATTTGTGGTATGTGAACTATTGGAAAAATAAACCCGGATAGAAGAGAGCCACAGATGTTTTCTATGTTCAATTACTTTTTTAAAAATAACATTCTTGGTTACCACCCTTTGCTGCAGGGAGAGAGCTTTGTGGGCCACGCACTGAATGTCCTCCTGTGCTTTTTGGAATCTGTGTGAATCAGTAGGTGCTGCTAAATCTGGGGAAGAGAAGGATGATCATCTCAGGACCTGCTCCTGGAGCAGACATTCTGTGCTACCAGGCCGTCAGCAAAAGGCTCCTCTCATTATTTCATTATTCCTGCTAGGACAAAGTCCACATGGGACAAGTGTGGCTGTGTTGGGCCTTGCGATGGTGTTCTTTCCTGCTGTGGACTAATTTATTGGTGGGCAACAACAGTTAAAATTTCACAAAAAACAGGTGAAAAATAATAGGATTTGCATCTGAATATTAGAGCAAAGTGCAGCCTAAGAGGTAAGAGATCAGGGATGCTGTTCCTTGGTTTGAGTCCATGTGGCTGTAACTCCAGTCAAAACTGGCAGCAGAGAGCCAAATGAAGTCAGCTGTGGAGAGGGGCTCCTGCTCCCTTGCATTGTTGAGACGGTGTGATGAGGAATGAAGGATTTTCACGACTGTTAAGATCTCCATGACACTGTATAACTTTAAAACAAAGAAAGATTTTCTTTCAGGGGATTGGGTTTTTACACCAAAACCTTCACCTAACCATTATGGAAATGTAATAATTATCCTGAACCTTGAGCCTCAGAATGCAAATTATACCTTGTAGAGGAAAACCACAAATATGATAAACTTCTTTATTCTTCATTGATCATACAGTCATAGAATGATGGGATGGTTTGGGTAGTAACAGAGCTTAAAGGCCATCAAGTTCCAACCCCCTTGCCACAGGCAGGGGTGCCACCCACAAGATCAGGTTGCCCAGGACCCTATTCAACCTGGCCTTGAGATTTCTTATTTCTATTTTATTTCAAGGCAGCACAGCAGAGACAAGAGGGCTGTGTGTTTCCTCTTGAGCTATTTTATTTGAGCTGCATAGTCAGCCTGACCAGAACAGCTTCCCCTCTATCCAGAATGACACCATGCACTTTGTTGGCATTTGTCATCAATATGAGAGCATTTAGCAGTCATCTTGGTCCCTCTGGTACAACAATTTGGTTATAGACACGTATATGAGATTACTGGGAATAAGAGGCTTGATTTGCTTTAATCCCAAAATTATCTACATGAAGGACATCTCCTCTGAAGTCTACGGATCTACATTCCCACAGATATGTATCACATTAAGCCAGAAAAAGATACACTTAGCCTTGTGCTAGGCTCTTTCAGAGAAACATGAAAGGAGACCCTGAGAAAAATTCAGCCCTCCATTCAACAGCAAAATCCACGACCATGACCCACGTCTCACTTAAATTTATTTAGTGGTGGCCATCACAAAATATGTTTATGTATGTTATAATGTTATGTTATGTTAGTTGAATATAATCACAGATAGACTGATTTTGCAGTGTCTTTCCATTGCTAGAACACTCACCTTGCCACCCTATGTGATGGACAATGTAGAACACACACAGAACACAGAAATCCACAGAGGCCAAGGATACCTTTTTAGAGAGGATTTAGAAATATAAAATTTTGATTTAATTTTGATTCTGTGAAAAATAATGATAATTCGTCATGTAGGCAATCCTCTTCTGGTATTTTCTTAGTTAATTGTATGGATTGTGACATAAAGCAACTAAAACCAATGAAATAAAACATTAAATTTAAACTGTAGGTTCAATATTATTAGAAAAAATTAGTATCAGAAATTCCTAGAGAAATAGAAGACATTAAACTAAATTACAGGAAAATAAAGCACAAAGGTATTTGGCACTGCCAGTGCCAGTGCTGGATATTTTGATGAGACATTCTGATAGCTCTGTCAAATTTTCTCTAGAAAGGGCTGAGAGAAATTTTTTCCACATTGTAAATGGAATGCACACGTAAACCATCTCTCACACCTCGTTTCAGAACTTCATCCCCATGCAACCTGGATGGACCTTCTTTTATATCTGTGTAATTTTAAACTAACATGTGGCTTTTGGGATATCTTTGCCTAGGAATACACTCCCCAGATCTGCCACAAACTCTGTGAGACCCAGAAATTGCCTTTTGGCTGCATCTGTAACAACGCAATCTGTAACTAAACAGGAGGAGCACAACTGGCGACCTGCTCTAAGGCAGTCAGCACTGCAGTTCCAAGTATGTTTAAATTAAACTTTCATGGTTACTCATTTGAAAAATTCGCACCATGGAGAAGAATTTTGCAAATTACTATACAGCAGCTTAGCAGCCACTGCTCCGTACTCTCTATAGATACCATCAGCTCTAACAGGAGAAAAGAGAATAGGTCATTTAGGGAAATATTAAAGTTATTTGCTTACTCTGTGCATAGATGACAGAATGAGCGAGATAAATGAGAAATTCAGAGCCCTACAGCAGTCAGGAAAGGGCTTGAACTTTCTTTAAATACCAGCAGTTTTGGAAGTCTGGTCAATTGATCCTGGATAAAAAGAATGTTGTTGGTATCTCAGTAAGCCGGTTAATGTGAATTAGACTAAAGTGTTTCAGAGGTAATGGGGAAAACCAGGTTAGCCAAAAAATGCATTAAGAAAATATGTCTTAAAAAATGTAACTTTGCAGAGCTGTCAGCACGAGGAGAGTGTGTGTTACGCCAAATGGAACTGCAACATCTTCCTGACAACTTTCAGGTTCCATTAGCAACTGAGGATGCCCATGAATTCAAGTGTTATATCCATTAGTGAGCAGTTCATGCTCATCTTTATTAACTGAATCACTGTCCATCTCACAGACTGCCTTTGTTTTTCTTAGAATGACACCAGGAAAAATTTGCAATCAAACTTTACAATTGAATTTTGTCTTTCGCATCTACAGAAAAAGACATGGAAAGATGCAATTATTCTCTTAAAAAAAACCAAAAACAACTAAACTGTGGATTAATTTGGGCTCAATATGTGCTTTGGCACTAGGTTATACTGAAGTAGCAGCCAGGGTCACAGATGCTCTCCCCTCTCTCCTCCTGCCTGCTGTATTTCACACAAGAGCCGTGCATAAATGCAACCTTTACATTTATGGAATGTAATAAAAAAACTGTGCCTTCCTTACTTCCCTAAAACAATGCAAGGTGAGATTTCAAAAAGCTTTTAAGAGCCGGAAATTCAAAATTGCTGGCTGGGTACCTGAGTCTAAAATATCAGTCTGGACTTTGCTCCCCCACTTATGTCCTGGAAGTTCATGATAGTTTGTCAAACGAGAAGTCCTAAGATTTGATGCCTAAGCACTCTCAATATTCATGAAGTTAGAGGAAGAAAAATTATGAGGGAGTGTGATACTGTAATGCAATAGGCATTCAGGCAGACTGGCAAGCCTAGGGTCTGTGTACTCAGAGTCAGACTTCTCCTTTTCAGCCAGTTGCTACTTAGTGAAAGGAATGGGAGATGGAAGGTGCCCTATGGTATAATTTATGTCACTCTTTTTGGAAGACTAGCTTTGAACCTGCAGGCCAAGAGGAATTTTGATCTCAATCTCTCTCTCCCTGCATGATTGCTCTAGCCATTAACTATGATGCAATGTTATGATGAACTGTGAGTGGCTGACATGTCTTGCACTGAATTTATTGCTTTCGGGTGATCCTAGGTATGCTTTGAGCAAGGCTGCCAGGTATGGCTGGCCAGAGAACCCGTACACTTGGCACACTGTGTACATTTCAGGTGGCTTCAAGGAGAGGGGTGTTTAGATGTTCAGCTAGGCAGGCACAGTTTAATTAATACAGAACTTATTTAATGAAAACTCAAACTAAAATCCAGTCTCATTCTACATCTCTACTACGTAGTATATTTCCTTACATCTCCTTTTGTGTAGCCAGTATGATTTCCCCTTAATCCTGACATAATTATTTAGTTCATCACACCTGCAAATACATAAAGATTGCGTTGCTGCTCGGTGATTCTTTCTTGCCAGAAACTTGAGGGGAAGTGTTTCATATTCTGGGTCATGAAGATGACAAGCCTGCTGACATAGTGCTGAAGGACTGTGAAAGGCAGAGGGCTGAAGCTGGGGCAGTGTCCCCCATACTGCTTCTGCAGCAGCTGCTGGTCTGAACTGTCCCCACCTGGGCAGGGGATTTGTTTAGGAGGAAAATAGATGGTTCACTCTGCAAGACAGTGCAGCAGCCCACTGTTTCTTCTGTGGTGCATGTGCAGCAGGAAAAATGCAACAAAACCTGAGAAACAGAGCTATTTTACAAGATAGAAATAGACTCTAGTGGTAATGCCCTTACACAGGGGGTCTTAATTACCTTCTTGTACTCCTGCAGTGGAGGGGCCAGGAATGGATCGTGGGAGGCACAACCCAGTCTCCCTCTCCTTCCACACTGGCCCTCTGTACAAGACAGAGGCTCTGCTATGACAAGTAAAAATGAGCACTTATCCCTGCAGAGCCTTGGGAGGAATTCCCTGAGGAGAATTTGAGAATAAGCTTAGCTAGTATTCAGGAGGCACCTTCCCAGGGCAGTTCTGGGCTCCAGCTGATGTGTGCTATAGTTGGATAGGAGAAACATATTCTTTTCATTCTCTTTACACCCAGCTGCCCCAGGACTTCAGAGATGTGTAGGTACTTTTTGCCCTTCTTTTTCCCTTACATGTTTTGTTTGCATTAAGACTGAAACCTGCAATAGTTAATTTGGTTGCATTCCCTTCAGGACAACACCATGAGAACCTATTGAGAAGGCTGACTTCCTTAATTACAGAAATAGAAGGTCTGGAGGTGTAGAACTGTGTCTTTCAGCAGCAGAAATATGTTGTGCAAGGCAAAGTCAGCTCCAAGAACGTCAAGTGACATGTTATGCTCCTCAGTTGCTGATGTTTTAGCAGAACAACAAAATGCATTTCTGTAGAGGTGGTTCCAAAGACTAACGTCTTTTCCATACAGTTTTATTTGTATACAGAAATATTTTATGTAATAACACAAATTTCACCTGCTATATTATATGGAGTCATCTTCAGAAGCCAACCCACAAAAAAAGTCTGCACTCAATTTGTTGATCCGTAACTGCATCAAGACTCTGAGAATGAAACATGATTAAGCATCATTTTTAAAAAGACAAGCAGTGTAGTACAAATTACAGTGTACCACATCAAAGAAAACTCAGGAATACAAAATCTACAGAACAGCTTGAAGAAGTTATTTAGAAACAGGAGCCTAACAAGGATCTGAGGCCCCATTTTGGGAATTTTAGTCTACCCTGCTAGATGGTTTTCAGGTGGGCAGCAAGACCATACAGAGTAAAATATTACAGCTGATAAGCACCAGCCATGGAATCAAACAGTTTCACTGAAATCTGTATGGGTCCAGAGCTGGTATCCCTTGAAGCACTGCCTGGCCACTCACTGCTCGCTCAGGCTGCTCCAAGGAGAAATGGACAGAAGAACTCAGAGCTAACAGGGCTCACCAACAAAGTGTGAAGAATGAAGGTCTTGAAACTTAGTAATAGCTATTATAGCGTGCATATACTTGTGCAGTTTGCTCTGAATCTCCCCTATCTCCTTTGGGTTGCTGCTGCAGTGGCTGAGGTGTGCCTGGCTGTACAGCAGCACCTCATTCTCTGCAGGAGCCAGGCTCCAGATCAGCAGCCTTGGAGCTGGGGGTCACCCAGGCTGTTCCTGCCCCACAGAGAGGCCCCCACAGCCAGGGGCCATAAGGGCTCCCTGCCACAGCCACTGCCTTTCAGAAATCTGTCATCTGCCACAGGAGCAATTTTATTCTTAGATCCAAGTCATACACATCAGCAAAAGTTTCCTTCCCATGCCAAGCGCAAATAAAGGAGAGAATAAACTGGAAATCAGATGTACTAATGGAAATAGAAAGTTATCAACAAAGTTAATGGTGAGGGAAGATCATTTTCAGGCTGACAGTCTGCACACTCATGTTCAGCACCTGTATTTGCTTATCTTCCTCCAAGCTCAGATCAGTCTCTTTCAGAGTGCTTCAAATGCCTGAGACATGCCAGACACCCATGGACCACAGGAAAATGTTGGGGGGTTTCCAAGAGTCTGGAGGAATCAGCAGTTTAGTTTTTAATATTAATTAAATATCTTCTGAATCATGAGAAAAAAGTCATCTACATATAGTTTCCTTGCAATAAGATTTTCCCTATCTGTGTATCATGCTTCCAGAACATTGAATCTCTAATATTCAGGTAAACATGTTGCTACACTTTTAGAGAGTAACCAAAAGAAACTCTCCTTTTTGATAGCAATTTCACTCCTTTATAATGAAAATATGTTAAAATTGATTTACCATAAAAATAATATGTAGGAAAATAAAAAAAAACTAAGTACTAGTTGTTTTTTTTTAAAGCTGATGTTTTAAAATAGACAGGACAAATATGTTGATAAACTTTTATTTATTGTCTTTTCAAAAAGCTTCCATCTTATTAGCTGGATACTTGTAAGATAGAGGTTTCTCTTCAGTGGCCCGGATAGGCTGAGAAAGTGAGACACATTCTTGTTCTTTATCAGGATGCCACCCAAAAGATGTAAGGTGTGTGCTCATATTTCAGGGTGAGCAAAAAAAAAGGAATCAAGTTTTACTTATATATTTTAAATTGACAGTTCCTTGGGATTTTGATGTGGATTTAAACGATGTGTATTAAATATGTTCATATCTGCACGTGGAATACTCAGTGGCCATGAAGCATCCTTTGAGGTGCTTCTGTTGACACAGCACCATGCTGGAGTTTAGAGCCAGCACTCAGTATAGAATAGTTCCTACTGAAATGCTCCCTCCTCTTCTCACATCCCATGCCTTCCTAGCTCTTGATTAACAATCATATTTTGCCCTGTTAAAGAGCTTTCATATATACAGGTAGGACTGTGGATGCCACTCTGAACCAGGTTTCCTTAATGTGGAAAATCTGGAAGAAAAAAAAGGACAAAAAAGAATAAAGACAAATTATTTGATTGAACTCTTTATCTGGATGACTTCAAATACTTTGACATCTATCTATATTATTATTTGGCAAATGAATCAAAAATAATTAAATGAGAATGGCAACATCTGTCGCCAATCAACAGACGTGCAGTAAAATTAAAATGGTATTTCTTTCTCCTGAAATCCACTTTTTTTCATCTGATGCCATTCATTGAGATCAGATGCATTTCACTTCAGCTGTGTCAGATCTTGGAATTACATAAGTAATAGAGTCCTGAAGGCCAATGGCATGGGAACAATGGAATGCGTAACAATATAATCAGCAGTGAAATCTATATTTAATGTGTGGCATTTTAACGTTATAAAATGTGATGATTTTTAAGTCTCTTTGTTCTTTGTCGCCAGGTTCTACGGCTGCTAAGAGTTTTAAACTTGTGCCATTTCATCTTAGCTGATGCCTTTTTCTAATTTTTTTTTGTTTCTGACTTAGGAAATTATTATATAAGACACATGAAGGAGACAAGTGAGGCTGTGTAAATGGATAAAACAGTCTAAACTGTGTTTAGCAAATGTTAAGCAGAGCCAACAACTTTTTAAACTTGATGATCTCTTAATCGTTTACAGTTTCGCAGAAAGAAGATTTCATGTTTCAAAAGCTACCATGGCATTTGATGGCAAAAATTTTATTGCTGGGATTACTTGAGCTCTAGCACTTTTTAAATGAAAATGTTAATTTGCAAGAAGGGAAAAATTCTAGGTCTGTTCAACAAATTTCATTTCTACTCACTCTAGTAAATGACAGACACAGCATTTTATTCTGTTCCCTTTTCAGAAGATCATAAGATAGTTTGGTTTAGAAGGAATCTTTAAATATCACATAGTCCAGTCCCCTGCAGTGCGCAGGGACATCTTCAACTACTTTAGGCTGCTCAGAGCCACTTCCAATCTGACCTTGAATGTTTGCAGGGATGGGATATTCACCAGCTCTCCAGGCAACCTGTTCCAGTCTTTCACCACCCTCATTACAAAAATCTTCTTCCTTATATCGGATCTAAATGGATGTTCTTCTGGTTTGAAACCATTGCATCTTGTCCTGTCACAAGAGGCCCTGCTAAAACGTCTGTAGGCACTGGTAGGCTGCAATAAGGTCTGCTTGGAGCCTTTTCTTCTCTAGTATGAATGCCAGGGCTCTCAGGCACCTCCTCCACATGCCTCTCTTCATAGGAGACATGCTCCAGCCTTCTGATCAACTTTGTGGCCCCCTTTCAGCTCAATCCTTCACTTTATATTTCTAACAATAAACCCAAGGTTACACTAAGCCAGTGTCAAGGGGATGGTGCTAAGGATATGACAGGAAAGGCAGGAAGCTTACAGATAAAGAGGATGCCCCTATCAAAAGGCTGTGGTACAGGGACAGGAGCCCAAATATGGCAAAAACCTTTAGAAGCCAGTGCTAGCAGCCCCTAAGGGAGCCAGATGGGGTTGTAGGCAGATGAATTTAAGTAGAATCACCGTACACATTGGGACTCTGGAAGAAAATGTCTCATGCTGGATTCATTCCACATAACTCTGAGCAGTTACTGTTAGAAGCAAAGGGCTACCGCTGACTGGCACTGCCTCTGCTCTTGCCTTTCCAATGACCTGGCCACAACTTTGTTAAAAGAGATGGAATCTTTGACAGTGGCTTTAAGTAAGGTGGACAAATGAGAGTGGCTCAGAGTGCTTAAAAGTGTCTTAAGCACTGGCCTCATCCTAGAAGAGGACTTTTCTGGTTGTGCTCATAGCCCTTGGGATCATTAAATTGCTCCTAACTGCGAGTTGGCGCATTTTACAGAGCAAGGAAAAAAAGACACCAGAAAAGGCAGAGAAAACACAGTAGAAAATGGCACATCTGACACTAAAAAGGACACAGTCTGGGCAGGGATTAGGAAGAGTGCAATATTTTTTCCTGATGAGGAACTCTTAGAATAGCTCACAATCAAAATGTGGAAGGAGTTTCCCCTGAGCCGCACCTGTAAAAGCAGAGAGGCACATTACAGGTAACTACATATGACCTGTGCAGTTCATTCCCCCACTGATTTGCTTATGTGAGAGTATTTCTTCAGATCCACACACAGAGGATCTACATCCCTAGGAAATACACCCAGCTGTTCTACCTGGGCTTTTCCACCCATTTACTAATCATTTGCTTTTGGAACAACCTGAATGTGTCCTTTGCTCTTTCAGACTTTTCTGTCTTATTTTGGGGCCTTATGATTATTCCTGTTTGTCCACTGCTTTCATTCCACCTATCTTTGCAGACCCAGAAAAAAACTGGCAGTGCTGCTGCATTCAGAAAAGCTATAAGGATTTTCAAGCCCACCGAATGTGATTAACCTTAATTAAGTAGTTGTTTTATTGAAGCAAGGGCCAATACTTAAGACTCTAGCAACTTTACCAGATGAACAATTTTAACAGACCCTCATAAACCTGGCTTTTTATCAGCTGCCCAACAAATTTAACATAATTTTTGTCAGAAAGCAAAACAGGTATCAGGATATCTCAGTTAATGAAGTGACCCTTTTTCAGACTGAAAAACATACATTATTTGCTGTATTTTGACATTCTCTAGATCCACTTCTTGCCTTCCTCTGGCTGAAATGCATTACCTAGCTCACACATGAAAGGAAAGGAGAGTCCTTCAGGATAAATCGGGGAGCAGGGGACTGAGTAATGCAATGTATTTTGGAGAAAAAGAGGAAGTTCAGACTCAGGGTTTCTCTGTGGAATCAAAATAAATCTTGAGATTTTCTACCTGTAAGGCAGCCTGTAAGATCTGGAAAGGATGGAGGCTTATCTGAGAGGCAGAGGTGATGGAAGTGGCTCTTCAAACCCAGGAGGCCACTAAGACTTGCAGGACTAGAGAGCAGGTGTGGAAAAGGGTGTGATGGGGTACAAGGAGATTCATATTTAAATCATTTCATGCAGTCTACCTCATTCAGTACTCTGAGCTAATTCAATTTAAAGAGATACTGTGTTTTAGCTTAAGTGTTTGTATTCTAATAAAATCTTGCTTTAGGAACATGGAAACTTTTCGGTATTGCTTGATGCACTCACTCTCCATAAAGAGTGGGGCAATCTGCCTCCAAGTCCTGGCCAACTTGAGGCCCTGCTGCAAGTAAATGCAGAAGTTTGATGGTGTCAATATTGCAGAACTACTAGCAACACCAGAAAAATGAAAAGAAATCAGATCTGGAAACTGGAGCTACACAGGTCTTTGGAGATTGAGGGCTGCTCTCTATGCTGGATCTCAGATATTTCTTTTTCACTCATCTATGTTGTACTGCCAGATTTTGAGAATATTGCATGTTTTTCAGAGGTTTCTCTATGCATTGCAAGCCAGACATAGCTATTCCTGCATACCCAGAAGCCTCAGATCAATTTGATGTGTGTGCACAGAGAAATTCTACCACATGGTTTTGAGGCTGTGCAGTTTCCAGAAAAAGCTGGTTGGACTCATGGCACATGCATGTATCAATGACACAGCACTTCTACATTAGTTGCAATGCTTCCAAAAACCACTGGATCTACAGCACATACTCTGCAATATAGATTTGCACATGAACAGCCAGTTGGACTTGTCCAGAGATGTTGAACTTCCTGAGCATTTGCAGACCACGAGGAAAGCATTTGCTGCTGCTCCCCTTGGATTTGCAGTGCATACATAATGTGGTGCATGTGTCCATGCTTTTTGTGCAGGAACACCTGGGCAGAGCGACGGGGGCAATAAACAAGTGTTCAGAGCAGTGGAAAATTAATGGAGGAATATCATGCTATGTGAATCAGAAGAAAAAGGTTGTGACAAATGGCAGTTCGGTGGCTGTAAGACAGATAACTGGGGCAATGGCAGTGCTCAGCACTGTGTGGGGTCTCCTTGGAAGTACTCAATACTTTTAGTGCCACGGGGAAGGAAAGAAAGAAAGTAAAGGCTTCCACGACATTCTGCAGGAACAACAGATCTATCAGAGGTTCAAATGAACACAGAGGGAAAAGCAAAAGCTACAGGAGAAATTGTATATTCTTAGCTCAATATACTGATGGACTACAGCGTGGGATATTTCAGCACACTGGTTTTCCTGGAGGTCTTGGGAGGATCTTCTGTTTTGCTTATATTTAGGAAATAGAAACAGAATTATTATTCCTGGTGCCATATGTACAAGCAGCAGGTTTCCCAGGGTGCTGCTGAGGGATGCACTGGGAGCCATGGAAAACACATACGAATGCATGTGAGACTGCAGAGAGTCCACTGGAGAGACTCCAACTGCTTTGCAGACTCCTGGAGGCACAGAAAACACATTTCAGTCTGCACCACAAGTGAAATTCACTCTTGATGGCATAGGCAGGTGAGCAGTTCCACTGCATCACAGAATCACAGAATATTCTGAGTTGGAAGGGACCCTCAAGGATCATCAAGTCCAACTTTTAAACATATGTGCAAAGCAGATTAAAAGATCAGTTTAATAACTTTTATAAAAAGTAGTCACTGCACATGGCAAAGTAATTTTCAAGTCTAGTGTCTCAACCATTCATTTTTTAGTATCCTGAAGGGAATTAGAGCAATTGGACTAATTGCCTAACAAATTGCCTTTGTAGACCAAAGCCTTTTTTAAGTGCTGTAAGACCAGAGAAGTTTTATTTTCTTGCTCTTCTATAACCAAAGGTGTCCAAACTATTTTTTTTCTTTAAACTTTGGCATTATAAGTGCATCTCAGGCAAAGCTTTTCTTTACCAAGTCATAGCTGTAAGCCAATTCTGATGTCCAAGTTATAAAAAGTCCTTGAAAACAGCAACTTCTAATGGAAAAGTTTTGGTGAGGTAAATGTGCCACTATAATAGCACAAAATATCTGTTTTTTCTATACACTGAGCCTCACTGCAATTTTTCTGTGAGGAATTTATATTGCTAGAATATAATTTCCCAGTGGAATGCATATTCTTTATAGTATTGATGAATTAACCACCCCTATTTTCTTCAGATAGGAAATTTTTATTCTTGTGGGTCTAATACTCTGAACAATCCTTTAAATACTGCACATCAAGTATTGAGCACTTTGAAGTCTTATTTCTAGTAAAAGTTAATAGCAATTATGTTAAAATTTGACCAAACTTCTTTTTAGCATTTCTTTCAAAAAAGCTTCCCTGCATAGCAGAGCACACACTTTCCTCAATCTTGGCATTCTGCTCCTCGGCTGCTGTCATTCCATCTGAAGCATTCACTTTGAAATGCCTGCCAAATATTTTTGCCCCGGTACCACAATAACAGTGCAGCAATGTGGGAGTGATTCAGCTCTGTGCACTTACAATGAGAGCAGAGAAACAGGCTCAGGGAAGTGCTCTATGAGATGGGTTCTCCTTGTGATATCCAAATCCTAAGAAGACCTGCTAAACCTTGTTAAAGGTCATGCTTGCGTTTTCCTAAGTTACTGTTTCTTCTGATAAACAAGACAGCTGGGATGTGAGTTGTTTGGGTTTTCTCATCCACTTAACTTTCAGAAATTAAACTGGAAATAAGTGCATTCTAGATAGAACAGCATTAGGCAATATCTTCAGCGGTGCTAATCTGCAGAGCTCCCCTGAGAACAGAGGAGCTCCCTGATTCACAGCAGCTGGCTCCATGGTCCTTTTCTGTAGGTACTTCTATCTGGTAGAGTTGCTGAGGGTGTTTGGGCAGTGCCTAACCTGCCCATGTGTTTTCCCTGGGAGAATGTGAAGCACACCACCAGACCTGCTGTTAAACTTTAACACTGAGGTATAGGGAGCATTTTCCAGCAGTCAGGATCTCCAGGCTTCAGCTCATTCAGATCCTAGCCGCCTTGTAAATCTTTCTTGCCCCACTTCAATGGAGATAAGAGGGATTGTATACTTGAGGTTCAGTTGAGAGAGACCACCCAAGTAATAGCTCATTTCACTTCTCCTGACCTCCTCTGATATGCCCATCAAAGCAGCAATTAAAATTTGTGTAGAGCAAATGTGTTCCATCAATCTGCTTTTCATCTGGCTCTACAAATACTTGAGACCTGAGTAAGCAGCTGAAAATTTTAGAAACAAGAATGAGTAAATGTAAAGACAGACTTTATTTTCCTGTGTTCTGGAGCAGAATGAGCTGTTTACCTTTCCAAAAGAGCTGTCAGCAGAGTGGTCATCAAGAAATATGAATTCACAAGTGGTGCACTCCTAGGAAAACAAGTACATGTAGAAACTTGTTCCTTCTATCTTTCAAGATTTTTTTTTCCTTTGTTATTTGTTTTTGACAGCAGACTCTTTTTTTTTAGTTCCAGTGCAGCCTTTTAATAGATGCTTAGTAGCCTGCTTTACTAGATGGGGCTGAACCTGCAAACATTTTACTCACCTGTTTGGCTGCAGTTGTACAAGCACATGGGTGAGGAAAGTCAAGTAAGTGAATAAAAGAGGCGCCATGATACATTCAGTTCATTTCATTCATGTGCTGCTCTATATATAAACAATAGGAATCCTGCTGAACTGCTTAAAAAATCCTCTGCATTATTCTCCTGTGAACGTGAAGATACCAGTGTCTTTTCCTCACCAGGCTAGGCATACTAGCTCCAACAGATAGCTAACAAAAAACTGAGAAGAGAAAGTGTTTTTTTGGGGACCTAAAGTTTACTCTTGATGAGGGGATTTTGTTGCAGTTGGAATACATGGACATACTCCACCCAGCAGGATCCAATTGCTCCATTCATAGCACTCCAGAGCCAGGACTGCCAAGTGTCACCAGGGAGGAGGTTGTGCAGATGGTGAGGAGCTAGGGCTCAGGAGAGTGTGTTGTCCATAACCTCTTCCCTTCAGCCTCAACTATTGTCTCTGCCTGTGAGACAGCATGCAAAAATACTTCTCCTTCCCCAGACACAACTTGTGGGGCTGTGATATGCAGTGCAATTCCTCATGTGGGCTTTCTGAAGTTGGGTTCTAAATATATTTGCCCTTTCCTGTAGATTTGGCCCTTGCAGACTCATGCAACACATACACCCATACAGAGAAATGCAACAGAAACTTCTTGCTTCTTCAGCATTTTGGGCTTTGCACACCCACACAGGGGCTTTATTTAGTTTGGTCTTTAATCTTTGGGTATGGGATGTTCTTGCTAAATCATCTTGATGTCTAGGAGATGTGCACTGGAGGAAATCCAAATACAACTGCCCTGTTCCCAGGAGCTGGACAGAGCCATGCTCACATGTACCAGGAGCTTGTGCTGGTCTGTGTCAGGGGTGTGTACCATTCTCCACATAGCACCATGGTCTCCTATTCCTTTTGCAAAGAAAGGCATCTATGAAGAGCATGAATAAAGTTGTGTACCTTTTGACTGGTCATTGTGTGGAAAAGGAATGAAAAGTCTTTGGACATTTCCCTGTTTCATGAGCACCCGCAGAGGTGACATCTGTAAACAGCCCTGAGCACCCTGCAGCCCAGCCCCACTGGAGTCAGACATGCTGCACTCCCTTTGATGTGGACCAGGCCCTTAATGGGGATGCAGACCTGAATGCCTCTGCATCTGGCTCTAAGTGAGCATTTATGTGTGTTAATCATATGATCACAGCAGCACAAAGCTGCCTCTGCTGATGTTCTCTGACCAGTGTGGTGGTGGACACCAGCCATGCTTGCAGCAGAAGGAGCTGCTCTCTCATACCCTGCAAGTGTTGGACAGTCTTATTTTTCTCTCTGGGAATTTGTGCAATTTCTCTCAAGCTGGCATTTGGTATCTTCTGGGAGGCTAGCAAAGTCAGTCAAACAGTTACTTGATTTATCTCTCTTCATTCTCTTCAAGTGAAAATGAAAAAATGAGGAAAATTGCTTCAAAGGTATTCAGGTGGAAATCAGAGATAGATCAGAATGAACAGGAGAACGAATCATCTGTGCAGATGGTTGCTGAGAAAAACTGGGCTCCCGTGCTCCACAATTGTTTTTGCAGGTGGCAACTTCTAAAGCTGAAGAAGTCTAAAGTCTGGATGGGTTTGAAAGATACAAATCTGCCTTTGAATTCTATTCTTATTATCATGGAATCATTTTACATAATTGACACCTTTTACATAAAAAAAATTATTTGGAAGGTATTTTGTTTATACTGTAGGTAAAACCTACCTGAGTTGTCTAGTCCCACTGAGCCATACAGTATATTCATCAATGCATAGTTCTCTTGCATTTCAGCATTTGTTATGAAAACCAAAATTCTTACTCTGAGTTATTTATGCTGGCAGTGCTTCAAAGGGAGCAATTGCTTTACTTCATGCCAATCTCTGTAGCAGTGGGGAAGAGTACCTCTCCTAAGATCATTTATATCTTGTTAACCTTTCGATGCAGATTTGTCTGAACACATTTTTTTCCTTTACTGCATACTTGCAATGACAGGAACTTGTTTGATAAGACACTGATATAAAACACTGATATAAGACACTGATATTCTTGTTTAGTGAAAATAAATATACCTGTGAATCCAAACACCTTTTAATTTCTTTCTCCACTTGTTGACAAAACAAATACAAGAATTTCCAAGGTGCAGAAATATAACATCCTACTCCTTGCATGGAAGGGTGGCCATAATGCCGTGTTGCTTCAAGAGCTGGAGATGAATGGCTCATCCTCTAAACAGTGCAAAGTGAGTATTAGTCAAAAGGGACACTTTATTCTGGTGAGGGTAGATCCAAATCTGCTAATTTTACATCAGTAACTCCTCCAGTTATTTCCCAGAAATTTTACCATACACACGTGCAGGTCTTCCACTCTGGGCTATGCCTTGACTTGTAGTATAATCAAGACATTCACAAGACCAGGTAAATTATTGCCATCACTCTCACTTATCTGCTCTTTTAATTGCTTCCAGAAAACGTTCAGGACTTATGGTTTGTTTTTCAGAAGTAAAGCATCAGACATGACTTTGTGAGAGCTGAAATGCTGGAACCACAGCCATGCCATGGGGTGGAGAGGGGTGTGCTCCGCCGAGCAGGGAGCTTCTCCTGGCAGTAGGGGAGACTGGGCTGCTGCACCAAGCTCACCCATGCTGCACTTGCCCTCTGCCAAGGAAAATCAAAGCATGGCAAGAAGTTGCCAGGTATGATATGAAAATGAAAACCATGCTCATAAGTAAGGGGAGATGCTGATATAATCACTGTACTGCATGTACAGCAGTCCAGGTCTGAAGCACATATGTATTTTCCAGTTTCCATGAAAATGGAATATGGAGCAGTTCACTAAATTTTCCATGTTAAGTGGAAAATAAGTCTGAGATTTAGTGCTCAGAGAAGCTCCAGATTACATGGTTGTGTAATGAGTGTCTTGCAACATGCCTAATTTTGTTCAGGTAAGATCAAGCCACACTTACCTGTTCAGGATTTCTTCCTGGAACAAATACATGTTTATATCTTAGGACAGAGATTAAGTATCATTTCCCTGAAGCTAAACAGAAATATAGTACAAACCATTTTCCCCCAGTTTTCAGTATAGAAAGGCTGTGTTTAAGTTAGTAACCAATGCTTTGGGACAAGCCCCTGTTGAGCCTGGCGTTGAGACTATATGTGTCTTCTAAGGTGGCTTTGGAATAATGCTCATCAGATCCCATAGACCCAAGGGCAACTGCACTGTGTCAGGCAGGCCAAAATGCAGTAATGACTTATTCTACTTTGAAAGCACCTATCTGATCTGAATTAAAATCCCAATGCCCTGTAGTTTTAGCGTAGGTATAACCTGGATCCACTACATTCCCTTCCTCTGCCTCTGACCAAAGTACACCAGATTCTTCAGAGGAACAAATACTCATCTAACAGCAACTGCCATGCACTTTATTTGGAAGGCATTTGTGGGTCATCATGTAAGTCACTCAACAAGGGTTCAGAAGTACTACTGTGTGCTGTGAGAGATTGCTTCTTCTGTAGAAATAGAGAAATAAAACAGAGAAAACCAGAAGAAATATCTGATGTGTGAAAACAGATTTTTCAAAACTCTCATCTCTGTAATTTAGTTTGTTAAACCTAAATAGATGCAATTACTGCAAATCTGGTACAACACCAAGTGATGAAGACTTAGAATTTATGCATACCTGTAATATGTACACAATAGAAGATAATAACAAAAGAAAATAAAAGATAATTAAATACCCCCATAGTTACAGATGTCTTTCTGCTATCATATGTTTTGAGTTACTTTGTCATTTATGTATTTTCTGTTACTTGTTATGTTCTCTTAAATGTCCCTGTCTTATTTTCCTGCATCAACTTCATCCTTCTTTTGCTTGGCAGAGATTGCTGTTTTTCCAGCTTACCATTGGGGGCATTAAAATTACTTATTTATTTTTTTACATACACTTCTTGGAAAAGTGCTAGGCTTAGCCTCATTCTGTACAGTAGCCAAGCAGGGCACATTGTTAGTACTCTGTGAACAATGGTATTATTGTTATATTAACTTGGGGGAGAAGAGAAAAATTGGTGGATCTAGTTGGAGATAAAATAAATAATAGGCATATGCCCAATCTGGATTTCACTGAGAGCAGCTGAGTAACTCCAGTTAACATCACTGGGAATGGGGTTAAGCTGTTAGCACTACATCTGTTTCACCAGCTGTAGTCATCCATATGTTAGATTTCTAACCTCACCCTCAGGCCCCCCACATCAGTGGAGAGAAGCTGTAACCTCCTGAGGGGCCACTGGTCCATCCAAAGAAGTGTGTGATAAATTGTCTTCCTTTGCTGACTCTGTCATTCTGCTTTCAAGATTGTTAATGCTATAACTCTTTTTACTGGGGTGTCTTGAGCTATGAATATCTCACAGTGGTGTTTTGAACACAGTTTCTGCTGCAGCTTGGGCAGCATTTTCAAAGCCCACAGCTGAGCAACACTGGCTTTGCTCATGCAGGGAAGCACTGGGGAGAAATACCTGAGCTCCAGGTGGATAATTTACCTCTGGAGCTGGGTTTAGCACATATTGTGCCTGTCTTAATTAGCCTGAAATAGTAAATGATTCAGCACTCCCCTTAGTATCAGTACTGCTTACAGGCTTGAGGGCTGTTGTTTCCACATAGCTTTTCCTCCATGGCTGAAAGCTTCCTACAGAGGTTTTGCATGTAATTTTCTATCTGTAACAGCTGCAAAAATCACTCTCAAATACAGCACCTGAATGGTGGAGTCTTTCAATGACATGTTTCTCTTCATCTGGATGATTTACTAAATGATGTTCACATGGCTAAAGCACTGAGGTGAATGCAGGTATCTCTGGAAGGACACACCTTCCTCTGGCCTATGCTGAGAATAACTTTTTTTTAATTGGATTTCTCTGCTAACTAGGAGAAATTCTGACATATTAGAGATTGTTGTAATGGGCTTTCTGTGTTCCACCACTGTCAAAAGTAGAATTGGTGTGCAATCATGGAATCATAGAATTTAATGTATTTAATGCTTTTGAGGAAGCCTCAGATTATCTGCCATGTATACATTTCTGCAGGGATGAGAACTAAGAAAAAAACCACTGAAAATCAGTTCTGCCTGAAACAACAGCTAGATTTTGGGGCTTGGACAGAGGCAGAATGGATCTTGATGCCTTCATCCCAATATAAACTGCAAGCTCTTGTACAGATGCCCTTAGCAGATCTATCTGAGTCTGCTTCACTGATGTGGCAGACCCAAGCCAGGTTTTCATGGACAGGAATGCAAGGAGCATAGCAGATAAGCAGGGTTGTACCAAGTTGTACCAGCTCAGACACAGTGTGGTTTATTTTAAGCTTTCAAGAAGTCAAGCTAAGAGCAACTCAATTTTAATTTTAAAGTGAATTCAGATCACCAGAAGTTTGGAGCAGCTTTTTTCAATCATAACTGAAAATCAGTGCAGCTCTAACAATAGACAATATGTGAGTGAGGAAACTGTAGCTTGCAGGAGATCATGAAAATATGGTAGAAGGAGTTTTCTGCCAGAGACAAGAGGACAGCTGATATCTAGAACAAGGAAAAAAGTCTCTGGGGTTAACAAGAAAAAAATCTGAAAGCATTCCAAAACATTTCACCAAAGAAAGTCCAAGTGTTAGTGACAGATGTTAATGTTGTTGCTAAATGCTTGACTGGCAGGTAGTCAGATACTTGTGAGTTGAGTATGGCTTAAGAGCTTACTTGAAAGCAAATAGAAGATTGAAATGAGGCAACCCCAGTTCCCTGTTCTGGGAGAAACATGGGAACTGCTGTGAGCTGTGAAGACACATCTGTTTAACCCAAAGTTTGTCTTCAGCAGTGGCCAGTGGCAGATGCTTTAGAAAAGAGAAGAAATAAGGCATGTATGGAGCATTCCTTCCCCTACTCTAATCCCAGATCCTAGCAGTCAACAGTTTAGGGACTCCCCAATGCCAGACATTGCATCTGGACCATTGTTTGTAATAGTACCAGTGGACCTATATTCCATAAATTTGACTAATCATTTTTTGTATCCATTTATACTTTTGGCCTCTACAGTATCCTATGGCAACGAACCCTTGGGCTGAATTTTGCTGTGTGTTAGAAAGAAATCTCTTTTTTTTGTTTCGAACCTGGTTCTCAGTAATTTTGCTGGGTGTCCCAGTTCCTGCACAGTGGTTAAAAATAGTGAATGACTGTCCCTTGATCGGGCTCCTAAGGCTGGCTCATTTTAGAGATCAGAGATCCACAGTTTCCCTTAATGAAGCAGAAAATGCTTATTCTCCAAAAACTGCTCTGTATTCCGGTTGCCCTCTCTTTTGAACACTGCTTCAATCACAGTCACCCTACAGGATTTAAAATAGGAGTACATCATATTAATCTACTTCTCATACATTCGGCCTATTTATGACCTCTGTTTTGTGGACTGTGTTCACATATGTCTGAAAAGAAAATCTCTGCAAAAAAAAGTACAAATGTCTCTTGTGGTTTTTGTTCCTCTTACAAGAGCTGATAAGGTGTGTTCCCAGTGCAGTAGATAGAATCATAGAAACATTTAGGTTGGAAAAGGTCCATAAACTTAACAGTGTTAAGCCCACCACTAAACCATGTCCTTAAGTGCCACTTCTACATGTCTTTTAAATACCACCAGGCATGGTCACTCCATCACTTCCCTGGGCATTCCAATGGCAACCCCTCCTGTGAAGAAATATTTCCTGAAATCTAAATCATGCAACTTGAGGCTTTTTCCTTTTGTCTTGTCATTTGTTATTGGAGAGAAAGGAAGGAGTGAAATGGTTCTTGTTTCAGGACATCTCCTGGAACTGTCATCACTGTCTCAACAGGAATGCAGGAACCATGTGCAGCTGGGGTTCCTGTTTCCCCGCCAGTTTTGGGGCCATCACCACAAGTGGTCCTTTGGAAGCTGGAGAAGAGCACAGTTGATTGGACTGCACAAATCTGCTTGTACAGAGCCATCATGGGAGAAGGGTCTTCTAGAAAGATCAGCTCTTCCCCTCTTCTTGTCTCTGTCTGCAGAGAGCCCTTTACTGCCCTGAGAGGGAAGGGTGAGGGAGAAGCCCTGGCTTCGGAGTCCAGCTACAGTTAGATGAGAAGCAATGTCATTTTCCATGGCCCCCTTTCAAAAGCACTGTTACAGCTGCTACCTTGTGCTTTTTGCCCTTGAGAAGTCCCTGTTTCTTGCCCTCCCCACAGCCCTTCCCTTCACTCTGCAGTGGGAGGCTCCTCTGAAGAGCATACAGGCTGCCCTGAGCATCTCAGCTGCCTGAAGAGAAAACCAGACAATTTCCAGGCAACTCTTGATTTATGAGCACTTACCCAGCTAAGGTGATTAGCCCAAAATGTTGACCTAAAGCCACCAGTGGGAGGCAGCTTCATTGCTGTTGTAATTGGGCTTACCTCATACCCTCAGATCACTATCTGATTTATCACCACAGCAGTTCTGCTCTAAAATATTGAGCCTAAATGTTCTTCTGCTTCCCTGGTGGAGAAATCACAAGGAGATATAGGTTTAGAGCCAAATTTTCAGAGGCTGATTCCAACTGTTTTTGTCTCTTTTAGCCCTTAAGGCTTTGGGTACATTACAATTGGAAAGGGTAAAATCTTCAAAATCAGGAAGGCTGCTTCATTTAGCACAGAAAATCCAGGTGCCTGCTGATGGACCAGGTCCCTCTCCCATTAATATTTCCCTCTGTGGCCACTGGACACCATTTGTGAGTTATCCAAGAGTGTTAAGAGAAAATATTTGCACCATGATCTGTAAGGGAGGAAAGGATGGTAATGACCTGCAGTGGATGCTCTGGTGGTCAGGGTCCCTGGGAAAAGCTGTTCTGGCTTTTCGTGCATTAAACCCCAATTAGGCTGCTGAGGTTTAAACATGCATGCAGATGTTTTGCTGAATCACTGCCACACTGCATAAACATGAAGTTTCTCACTCTGAATTTCGAATGTACACATACTTTGGCACCAGAAAGGGAGCATGCAAAGAGTTAGAGGCACAAATCTGCAGGGTACATCAAGGCCCTTGTGAAATACAGCCCTGGATTTTGGCAGCTGACTTTGACTTCATAGCCAGACGGTGAAGAAAAATCTATTCAAATTTCTATAGTAAACATATCTAGCAGACCTTAACTTTAGCAGTGAGTCTATTACCAGTTGCATTCAAAAATTGCATTTTTAATCTGTTTTGTCATTTACTGTCATTTAAATCCTTTTCTGCTCTGTTAAAAAAGGTGTGTTGGTATGAACTGCAGATCTTACTATTGAAATGACAATTTGGTTTTAAACCTCACATTTCTTTGAAAAAGTTTACACATTGTCATCTCTAAAAAGGAACCAACCTTTACATTTAGCAGCACTGAATTACAAAAAAAAAAAAAAAAAGAAATGTGCTGCACATGAAAATCAAGCCTGTATAACTGTGAAGGACCTTTTTGATGGTCACTGCACTGTAGCTGCGCAGGTCACTGCATAACTGCAGAGTAGTTATAGTCCTCAGAAGAACTGCTCTACTCCTGTTTTATACTGCAGTAGCTTAATGAAATAAAATTGGACCAGTGCCATAACATTTAAGGAGCTATGTTTTGAATCCTCCTTCACACCAATGTAATTTGCTGTGACATGTGGCACATGTCTCAGAAACACATTCAGAGATAAATCATTAAAATGGCCAGCTATAACTGCACTGCAGCCATGCTCTGAGGATGTCGTGCCAACATTCACTGGATTCCCCACCTGCTATGGGAGACGGATATGACAGAAGGCGAATGGCCAACAGAGGAAGCATTTTGGAGGTTTGCATTCAGCTGAATCCCTGTGGCTGAAGATCTTGTGTTCATACTTTTCTTCCCCACATAAACATTGGAGTGATTTCTCCCACATTGGGGCCAGTTCATTGCTGGGTAGTGGAAAGTGGTGAAGTATTCACTGTGACTGGAAACAGGCTGGGAAGGTCCTTCACTGACACACTTGATTGTGAATGTCCCATTTGGTTCAAAGCTGCTTACGTGGCAAATTTCCTACACAGCAAATGCTGATCAAGGGCATGGCCTGCCAGCCCCCAAACAATCAGTGGCACATCACTGGGCTCTTTTATTATTGCCTTCCATTTGAGTAGCCAAATTTTAGCCACATGGTTGCCTGCAGGAAGATATTCTACATGCAAGTGCTGCTGTTACCACTGTTTTAACTCCTTTACAGCTCTCATTCACAGTCTGGTTTTGGTTGTGAGGTCCTCCTTGTTGTAGAAAGTCCATGTAACACTGAAGACCTGCTCAGCTGCTGATCACAGCTAGGCTGGGACCCAAAATTAGAAGCTATTTGCAAAATGAGAAAATTTGGGAAAGTTAGTGGCACCATGAATTATTCCAGGTTTAGACAAATTTCCTCCAAACTCACAAAACACCATATTGGATTGAGATTAAGCATGGGTAGAATTTTTCTGGAGAGGGTGACTTTCTTCCTCTTGCTGATTTGTTCTCTTGAGATGAGTCACTTGAGAATTTTTTAAATCTTCCAAGTTTGGAGCTATGAACACCTAACCAAAGAAGCAAAGGTTTGTTGTTTGTGGCACTCTTGACAAACAAGGAAGAAAAAAGAGCATTAGGAAAGGCTCCAACTGATTCTGTGAGGGCTCATGTTTGTGCATTAAATCACTGCCTGACCTCTGGGGCTGCCTGCTGACCGTCAGCTACAGGGTCAGCATCGTAAGCAAGGAAAACGCAAATGTTCAGATTACAAATACAACCACCACAATCTTGGAAACCCCTGTTTTTCCTTTTGTCCTGGCAAATAAATGCATAGAAGCAGAAATAAGTCTTTAAATACAGTTTCATAGGCTAAGGCTTATGATACTCACTTTTGTGAGAATTCAGAATGGCATTTCTGAGAACCTTTGTTGTACCTTTCTACCCACTAAAGCCTTGGTATTGTGAACTGATTCCTACTCTGCACTATACCATAACTTAAAGGGTGGCTCAAAACAAACAGCAGTAGATCAATTTACGTGCCTGGATACTATTGAAATTGCAAGGCCTTTGTTCTCAAGTCTGGTTTTATTTCTAAAGAAACATACCTTTTTAGGATAATATTTTAAGGAAATGCTTTAAGTCACATTTTACTTGTCTCATACATTGACTTGTATTATTTCTTTTAAAAATTGAACTGTGACTAAATTACAAACAATCCTCATTCTTCGATTCTCATAAACACACCTTTTCAGACCCATACATGCCATGAAGAAAGTGGAGGAGGAGGGAAGTTTTGCTTAAATTCCTGGGTAGATTGCAGGTGCATTTGTTTGTATTAAGAGAAATGTCTAACAGAATCCTCCTTTGTGACACACTATAGCAACTTTTCAATTTTCTCTCATTAGCTCGTGGTACTTCCTCCTCAATAAGGTACTATTGTGCTGCCTCTAACCTGATCTGGGAAACACTGTGGAGCTGTCAACTCATCAACCCTAGAAAATGGATTGTTAATCTTTTCAGGGGACTTGTTTCATTTCCTGTGGCTCATGTAAAATCCAAATATTTAGCTACTACAAACAGTGAGTTCTTCACCTGGATTTCACTGATAAAGCAACAAAGATTATTACTTCTGAATTTTTTCTCCTTTTCTTCAGTTTGAAAATTAATGCCTCTGGGTGAATAGAGCCTCATTTGTAAAGTCACAATTTAGCACTTTATTAAGATGGCATACAATTACATTTTCTGAGGTTTTCAGTTTGCATTGGGTTTAAAAATTCACCTCCTATTTTCTTTGGTGCTCTCAGATTTTTGGTTCTCACCCCTTGATAGGGGGCACAGAGAGAATTAGACTGCTCAGTCTTTCATGGGTCGAATCATGGGGATGAATGATGCTTCACACAGGATCAGCCTTTCATAATTTCAAACATTGGAGTGTTTTTTCAAGGTCAGAATTCTACTGTAAAGAAGTAGAATTCTGACCTTGAATTGCTTATTCTCTTGACATGCTTTAAGATTTTTTTTTATGCTTTGGTATCACCTTCCTGATGATCCTACACTAGTTGAGAAAAGATAGATCGTGCTGAGTAAGAAGCAAATGAGGCATTTCATGTCCTTTTTCAGAGGCCAGCCTTTCTACTCAGGGCCTTTGGGCTGCTCACTGCCTTTGCACCTTGGTGGAGACCCACTGAAACCTGCAGGCTCACAACGACATGCACACAGGGGACACAGAAAGAAAGGTGTCCAGAGAAACAAAGAGCTGGTAAGACCCATGGCAGTGTCTACAGATAAGACCTGAAGAAATGCCCAGAACTGCCCTCTTTATGGATTAAAACAATAAAAGCTACATGCCTAAGAAAGAGGAAGGAAAGATCCTGTACTGCAGAAAAACACTTTCAGTCTGCTGGTTTACCCAATGGAACAAGGACAGATTCCACCTCAGAGATTCTTGAAAGCAGAGGCAGAGGCAGAGGCAAATAGGAGGTTACCTGTGAAAAGGCAGTGTTCCTGGTTAAAAACAAACAAGCAAGCAAACAAACAAACACAAAACCAAAACAAAAACAACAAACAAACAAACAAAACTCCAAGTAATTATTAGAAGATGTGGCATGAAATCAAGCTGCAGTCTTATGGGGTGCCAGTGACAATGGAGGTTTCACCTGAGGACTAGAAAGCAAAAGCAGACAGTGTTTTTAGAAAGCTGCACCAGAGCAGAAATTCCTGAAATTTTTAAGTGGCAGTACCTCTGTGCATTCATTTTATATCCCAGTACACGTCGCTGATTTCTAGGCTGCTCTGAAAAGTGGGTTATTGTTCAGGAATCTGGTGTGCAAAAGAAGACAAAATAGTGGAGGGAAAAGAAGCAGTAGAGAGAGAGAACTTGAGAAGAAAACAGGAGAGAAAGTAGGATACAATTTAAAGGGATAACCATGGGGTAATAAAACAGATTTACCCCATATCAAGAAAGCAAAACTTTTTCCCCTCACTTTTTCCCCTCCCCTTTATGTTCTAAAGTGACTATCACTTTAGAACATAACCTACACATTATCACAAAGAACAACAAACTCCTGAGGTCTGGGCTGTAAATTAACATTGGAACAATCTGGCAAGAGTGGGCTGGGTTCCTTCTGAGCTCACTCTGACAGCCCTCCCATGCTATAATAGATTAATATAGTCATGATAGCCTGAAGATATAACTGTGATGGTACAAAACTTGATGTGCCCCCAGTGAGCTCTTAATCCTTATGTTTCACGGTGTTCTCACTGCTCAAAAGCAGTGCAGTTTACTGCGCAAAAAAACCCCCAGCACATTAATTTTACAATGCTGAATACCAAAGGAACCATGATAGCTAACGTTTATATTTTGGACCAAATAAATTTCCAGTAACAAATAATATTACAACAAGTACCAAAGGAACTCAGAATTGCTAAGTTATTTTTCCATTGACTTTTGGAACACCCCATAATCCTTCCTTATATATCAGTTCAGAAACAGTGAAATCTCCTTTATCACAACCAGCTGACCCAATCTCAGCTGTTCTTTGAAAATAAAACCACATGTTTTCTTACTTACTCCACGTGGAGATCCATTTAGTCCCTCTCCTCCAATAGCTTCTGTTGCCAAAATTTTCAGTTCTATGAAATAGGAGTAGCTGCTGCATAGCTGGACTCAAACCTGTCTTCCAGGTGGGATTCCCAGTTTAATCTCTATGTCTACAACAGTCACCCCAACAAGCCACAGCTTCTGAAGTTTTGTCTGCTTTGCTATACACATTTGCAGAGTTTTTACCTGGATAACTAATTGAAGCAGAACACATGGTGTGTCAAAACATTTTACCCTTCCCTTCTGGAACACTTTCTTAATTCCTTGTGGGGGGTTCCTACCTTCAGAAAGGTTTGGCCCCCAAGTGTTGAATGTGCTTTGTTTTGTTAGCCTCAGTGAGAAGAAGTTGTGTTTGGGCAGATTGTATTTAATAGAAACATTCATCAAAAGAAAAACAAGAAAAAAAAGAAAAAAGATAAAGAAGATTTAAAAAAATAGTTAGTTTTGCTGGCTCCAGGCTTTGATGCAGCAATGACTTAGCTGACTAAGAGGTAGAAGGACGTGGTTCTGCAGGTAGAAGAAAGGCTACTGACCCAGGAACTCCATGAAGTTGTGGGAGGGAGGATGAGCTGGGAAGCAGCGAAGTAAGGGGGCAGGAAGGCTGCCTGGCCACAGGCAGGGAGGAAGGTGAGCAGGCTTAGCAAGAAGTTCTGCTGTTTCAGTTCAGTTCTCTTGGTGTGTAAGAGTAGAGCACATACAGCATACAGGGACAGGGAACACGATCACTTCTACCCCTCATAATCTGCTCAACATCTGCAGGGGGTCATGAGGTGAGCTGGGCAGCCAGAAGCAGTGAGCTGAATCTCCACTGGTCACTGTCCTCCACCACTCACTACCAAGGTGATTCGGATCTTGCCAGCCAGCACAGGGGAAATCAGCTGGTAACAAATGGGCTACAATTGCCTCCAACTGAAGCGGCACAGAAGTGAAGTTTGAGGGGAAAGGCAAACATAGAGCAAGCTTGGTGAAAGCATATTTTCTTTCCTGTCCGTAACACTGGAACAATTTGGGTTTCCCCTCAGGTGTTAAGTTCTTTCAATGCAGCACTTATACTGTTTAAATCATTGCTTTGTGGGAAGACCTCATCCCAACTTGCTGAGTGCTGTGACTTCAGACATTTGAACCTTCTTTGATGGGCTGCAGCAACAGCCAGGAAGATACTGATGTTTAGGCAAGCCCAGGCACACCTCCTCTGGGCAATCCAGTCTGGCACCAGCATGTCAGCTCAGCCCTCCTCGTTCTCACAGAATTTCAAATCAAAGCTCACCAGAGTCTCATGCCTTTCTTGTCAGTGAACACTGTGGCCTCAGTCACGCTTGACAGAACATGCAGAGGATGAGCTGCAGCAGCCTTGTGCCCCTGGTACAGCAACAGAGCAGCAGACTGACAGAGCAGCCTTGTGCTAGCAACGCACCCAAGCACACGGCCAAAGCAGGGCAGGGAGATCAGTGGGAGACTTTGGTTCAACATTCAAACTTCAGCCCATCAAGCCTTTCCTGGCTTCTCAGCTCACGGCTCTGGCTTACCCCACTGCAGCAGCCATGCAGCACCCCTTACTCAGAAGCGGAGGATGCTGAAGTTGTAGGAGAAAGGCAGAGGGAAGGAGGAAAAGAAGAGAGCTCATGAAACCCCTGGAAACTGCTGCACTCTGGAAAGGGTATTTTGTAGGTCTACTATTTTTGTACAGATTTCACAAGATGGGGTTTGGGTGTTTCTCTAGTGATGCTGGAGGCACAGAAGAAGATCATATTGATGACCTTGTTTGACCTCTTTGTACCTTTCCATAATCCCCCCCTCTGTGATGCCATGGCATAATATCCTTTAAAACAAGTTACTTGCAAGATACAAGAAAACCTGCTTGCTGTTTGCTTTTTCTGCCTTTAACTTAAGGCCATCTGCATGGTTCTTGCAAGTCCCAAGAGATCTCTCTCCTCTGCTGAAGGGATGTCAATGTGATTTCAAAGAGGCTTGCAAGGTGGAGAATAAGAGAAAATGAATTTTCCTTATATGGCACCTTAGAACAGAATGATGCTGACAGCTTGCAACTTGAATTATTCTCCTGGCAATGGTGCAGTGATATGATAAATTTGTTTTAAAGATGACTGGGAATTCTGAAGCTAAGCATTCTTTATCTGAAAAAAGTAATTCATCAATACAGAAGCAATGTATGGGAAACGTCTGTGGTATTTAAGAGCAGAGAAAACATTTTGCATTTTTTAAATTATCTGAGTGTTAAATGTTGACATTTTAAAGGAAAAAAAATCCATTCTCATGTTTGGAAAAGCATTTTGTTTCAAAAAGTTACCTAGAGTGATAGCTATGCATACTGCTTGTTAAATGATCTACACAATTTTGAAATATTGTGAAATTACTGAAGAAAAAACAAGAAATAGAAATGGTTTATAAAGTTTCTTTGAGTAGTCTTTGCAAAGTTGCAGTTCATTAAGTTTTTGAAGAACATGATTGTTCTTCCCACAGTGAAAGGAACTGTGAATGAGAAACTCAGACATCCGTATGTGAAGAAACCATTTCCCACTATCTTTGAGAATGTCTGGGAAACATAAGGAAACCACTGACAATTAGCGGCCACGTAAAACAGCTTGCTCTTCCGCTTTATAATCGTAAAATGCATTCATCTGGCAGAACTGGTTTTGAAGGGACTGGCTTAATGGAACCACGTGTGGCAGATGTTACTTTTTCTGCAGTAACTGTGAATTCATTCTGGGAATTGGCAGCACCTTCCCAGACAATGCACATGCATCCATTTTCATAGAGATGCCTGTTAAAGAAAAGGAACACAACTACAAAAATAACAAAGAAACAAACCAGCAACCTCCTCCTCACTGCAACAGGCAATGCCACACCTGCTTTCCACTGTCTATGCTTTCTACTCAGTATTCCTCATTTTCTGGGTTCAAAAGCAGTAGTTTATTAGATAGTTGTAAATAAATAAATTATTCTCCAATTTAATTTTTCAGGAAACTAAAACACTGGGCAGACTAACAGATATTTTCAACAAAAAAATTAATGCTTATAGTTTCTCTTGGCTTTAGTTGGCAATGTGTTGTGGTATAGTAATAATCTCAGAACCTGTTGCACTGTCATGTTCGGATTTCATACCAAATATTCATGATCAACCAAAAGGTTGCAGCAATATGGGCAGTTTCTGCATTTCCCTGTCCTCTCTTTGTATCTTACATTTCAGGTAAATATTTTCTTTCTCTTTGGAGTCTGAAAACTAGTGCTTTTTAGATGGTCCTCCATACCCGTGTGAAAGAAATTGTACATCTTTAATTTTTTCTTGTCTTTGTAAGTTCCACCACAGCAATGAGGTTTGACTGCAAATGTGCATCTTTTCTGGCTGCCTGGTTTAGTCTTTACTGCATTAGCCGGGAGATATCCTGGAAGGATCCCTGCTGATTGCCTGTCAAGGTGTTTTTTTGTTTCACCTGCTGGGCTCTGGCCAGCGGGTCTCAGACTCACACTGACTCAGCATTTGCAGTTTGTGCTTGCCTACTGTGGGAAAAATTGGAATCTAAGGGCTTCAGAATGAATTGTTCAATAAAATGATGATAAAAGCATGCATTAATTTTCTTGGCTTAAAATTTACTTAGAATTTGTTTCTTTGTGTTTTTTCTACTCTTTTGAGAACAATGTTGTTGAACGTGTTATTTCATTATGAACGATGTTCATAATAGTTGCTGACAAGTGTTCCCTTTCTGTTTTCCAATTGTGCACGTCTTGTTCCAGGGAAGTAAAGGATTGTCTCTTGTGGCCTTGTGAAGGTTATGGCCCTCAGGTTTAATGATATATTTCAAATGCTAATTACGAGTGAATCCCCCCATCCTGTGACTGTATTATGGGGACATTGTGACCTACAAATTTCTGATTCATGCACTGTCTCCTCTACCTCAACACACAAAGCCATATGCCATAGGATTTTTTATGGAATATGTGCAAATAAATGAGATGAGACTTCAGAGATAAAAGAGCAGAAAATATCAGAAAGGAAGATAATCTGAAGAGATGAATGTGGAAGATGAGAAGAAGGAAACCAAAATGGCTATATTACACTGAAACTAAGATGGGCCTGGGGCAGACCCAATTCCAATGTAAATCATCTGTTTCCATAACAGTCCCAAACCACCACTTTTGTTTTTCTGCTTGAAACTTGAAAGTGTGAAGCACTTTGAGAGCTGCAGTTTACAGTCACTTGTGCATTGGGAATTGATGGTGTGGCAGAACCTGACTGTCAAAATTGAGAATAATTCATTAATTGTGTATCACTCATTTTATGTGTTTCAGATACAAATTTCCAAAGGACCTTGACTATAAGAAAGCAGGCTCTGAATTTTTCCAAATAATTTTTTTCATGGCTTACTATGGAAGAATATTGACCATCAGATATAAATCTGAACTGAAGATAGAAACAGCGCAAGCTACAGGTGCTTCCAAAACCACAGATTTCAGGTGGTGCCTAAATGAATCATGAAGTGTGGGGTGCAGAAACTTCACTGCTGCTTCTTTCTACATTGATCAAATAAGGAAGGAAAAGTGCTGATTTCTGGAAAAAAAAGGATGTTGCAAAGTTTACTCTGCCTGAGGGATAAGATGATGGATCAAGAGAGGAAGAGGATGTAAATACAGTCCCTGTGTGTGAGTGTGTTTTTGCCTGAATGAGTTGGAGGAGGCAGGGGTGGGCTGAGGGACTGACTCAGTTCTGCTAGGCTGGTGGAGGGTTTCCTTGTCTGATACTGTCTGACTGTAACTAACAAAGCCTCTTGCTTTGATCTTGTGACAGTGGAAATCCATCTAATGCTGCTGTTTTGAAAGCCTGTGGGTTCCTTTCATTATTTCATTACCTATGCTGAGAAAAAGAAACAATGTGGTTTGTTTTAGATTAATGGCTGTCCATTCATTACTGCAGTGACTCCGAGCATTTTCCTCAGTCGGCTCCCTGTAAGGTCAGCCCCTGACTATTCAAGTTTTGTGGGTTTCACTCAACTTCTGAGCCTCAGAGCTAGAAGGAATGTCCTCTTGCAACCACACTGTAAATAACTTTGATGGTGGTGGCCAGTCTGAGGTGAATGGCTGCTCTTGGGAAGGAGGTCTCGGTAAGAGCCATGCCCTTAAACCAGTCCCTGCATCACCTCGATATCGAGCTCAGCAGCCAAGCCCCAGCCCCCAGGAGCACAAGGCACCAAGAGAAGGGTTTGATCTCCCTGGGACACTAACAAACACGGCACTGGAGACAGAGCAGAAACAAATCTCTTATGGCTTTACTCCCACCTTATCTATACTACCCCCTACTATTCTTGCCATTAACCTTTTTTACATCCTCCAGCTCTTTCATCAGATATTTGAGCTACTCCTCTTCCCCCTGTCTTACATTATTTTTTCCACTTATTGGAGCAGGGGGGATTTTTGCTCCCTGTTTTTTCCTTTGCTTTTCATTTGGGCTTGACATAAAATATATTTTAAAAATAATATAATGGAATGTAATAGTGTCTTTCATGAATGGTAAATCATTGAAAATAAATTTTAATTTGAGGAATATCTTTAACTGACAGCATCATGTTTCCCACAGTATTAATATATTTTAAGTTGTTTGTATCATCACATCAGTTGAACAAAAGTTCAACTTGTGCAGAAAGTTGTAAAAAACCAAGTTTTTGACTTCTGGGAAATTTACTTGAAAAAATAAAAAAGGTTTTGTTTAAAGTGTAACTAACCCCCTTTTTCTTGTCTTCTCTCCTTCTCTGCTTCTGTTCTATGCTCTCACAGCTTTCTTGAGCCAGAGTTCTCTGGACCTGATGAAAGCCTTGGGGTCCCCCTGGATCTCTGGTTCCTTTTGAAAAGGCAGGAGATGAGGGCTGGAGACCCAGACACAGATTGATTTTCAGGTGCACAAAAGAGAATCTGGAATTTCTGGGTTACAAGATCTTCATGGATGGATCTAGGTGAGGGACCCCTGAGCCTGTCATTGTGCTATCACGTAGCAGCCTGAAGATATTTGCCAAATGAAGAGGGGTACCCTCCTTTTCCCATCATGTCCATATGTCTTGCACCCTGAGTTGTGTGGGATGGTGAAAATGGCCAGGAGCTGCACAGGACTGTGCTCCTGGATGCAGGAAGAGAGAGATATGAGGTTATTAGGGGATCTTAACTGAGTTGTGGTAACTTCAGAGGCCACACAATACTGGTCAAGTCTGGCTGCTTGGAATTCTGTCTGTGACAAGTGCTCTCACTGATAGCTGATAGTTCTTCTAGGAAAAAAACTAAATGTCACCAATGCTTCTGGGAATGCCAAGTAACTTTTGCTAAGGATCATGAAAACCAGCAAGTAGTTTTACAATCAGAATACAGCATATAGCTAATGCTGTGGATTTGGATAATGGGGAGAAAAAGGAATATTAAACTGCCTCCTCCTTCCCAGATTATCTTCCAGTCTCTGTCCTGAATAAGGAAATGGAATAATCCACTGATAGAAAAAAACCCCAATTCTGTACATTAAGAAAAGAAGAACAACTCTCCTGAATCCTCAGGAAAAGTCTCTGACACACACACATAATAATGCTGTACAGGTCTGCACATTGACGAGAATAAAGAAAGTGAGGCTGGTACAGCTGGGGAAAACCTTTTCCTACACACTTGTTGGTCAAGGAAAAGGTTTTCCTTGACTTGCTGGTCAAGTTTGGATGAGCAGTCGGGATTGCAGACATGTGAGTTCTTCTGCAAGTGCAAAAGGTGCTGAAACTCAATTTCTGGCTATTCCCAGCTTTCATTCATTTCCTTTTTGGCTTCAGTTTTATCCCCTTCATGTTAGTTCCGCAGTATTTGCACGTCATGTTTTCCTGTTTACTGGGAGCACCAAAGGCCACATCTCAGCAGCAGTGGTGGGTATGGAGAGATTCAGATATGCGCATGAACCTTTCTTAAGTGTATTACAGAGATACATTTTTCCTTGTTTTCCAAATGCTTATGGAGATATTTACATTTTACATTTTTCTTTTTCTGCACAATCAGACAGGTCATTCTGTATTGTGTGCAGGAGCCTGGAAGCTGAGGAGAACCCCTGGACAGAGCACCAGGATGCTTCACAGAGCACACAGCCGGAGCATCTCTGGGTGCTGGAGAATAAAGCATCTGAAATTTGGGATGAAAATAAAAGTGTCATAAAGTGTTACTGTGGAGAAGGCAGGCTTGGCCAGATTTTTAAAAACTTCCCATATCTTCCCTGCCTTTTGACAGCTTCTCAGATAACTCACATGGTAAGGCAGACATATTGTTGTACCAAGCACCAGGTGGAAAAAATCAAAGTAACAGCCTGTTGCAAGCTCTTGTTAGCATGGCAAGTTTCACATTGACACCTGGCGTGCAGACACCCAGGCCTCCACACGCACGCACCCAGGCCCAGCTTTCAGAGAGCTGCTCGGCCCCTGGCCATTGCCTCTGTGCTCCAGAAACCATTCCTGTCTGCAAGCATTTCATTTCACCCCACAGTAGAAACACAGGGAGTACAAGAGGTGTTTTTTAAATGCCAGGTCATTGGCTAATTTTTCTGCTAAAACACTCAGTGGGAAAGAGTGCATTGAAGGTTTGCTCACGAAGCTGTGGCTTGGGCTGCTCAGCAATTATTCCCGAGCGCAGCCGGAGCCAGCAGCAGGATGTGTGGGAGCACACCAGGCTGTGCTTGTGGCTCACACTCTGCCTGAATGAGCACCCATGCATCCTTCTGAGGCCCTGTGGAGCAAGGGGGGATGCCCTGAAAGCAGGACCAAGGCTGGAGTCTTGCCTGCTTCAAAGAGCAGCTGGTGATGCAACTTCTTAACACAGCTTTTTCCTCCTGAATGTTTTTATTTGTCAGAATAGCAAACTTGGGCTCCATCATTGAAAAAATAAGGCTTTGATGCATTGTGTCTTTTTGCCAGACATTTAACAGTAATCCAAATAAATGACTTGGTTCAGGGGTTCACATAACTTGAGTGAAAACTCCTATTTTAAGAGAAAAAAATTCTTCAGATTTAATTTCTGCCATAATTCCTGAGCTGCCAAGATAGGGTGTCTAATTTTTAGATATTTTAAAAACCTGATTTGGTTAAAAAAGCTGCAGCCATTGTCCTAAACAGCTGACAGGTTCCCACCAGCCCTCCCCGTGCCAGCTGGCTCATGTATTCACAGAGTATCTTGGCAAATGGTCAAATACAACACACATTTTAAGCAGCTGGATTAACCTAGAGATTCTTACCAGAACCTTTTCATCTGCTTTTCAGAGGCAGACCACTGCCATTTAATTATACTTTAATTGAATGAAAAAACAAGTCAATACCTAATTAATTGGGGTTACAGAAGAATGGCAGTGCAGAGCCCTGGATTCTGAAACACAGCATTTAAAGGACAGCCTTGCTAATTTTATCTACATTTGGAATTTGTTTGTGACCCTTCCCTTCCCTTCCCTTCCCTTCCCTTCCCTTCCCTTCCCTTCCCTTCCCTTCCCTCTTAAAAGTTCACATGGGGAGCAAAAAGCAAAGACATCAGTTTCATGCTTGGATAAGTTCTGTTATAAAAGGAAACTTGCTGTTTTACCTGTTGCAGAGATGCCTGTTAAAGGGTGCTGGTGTTCTTGCATTTTTACATTATTTAGAGAGCTGTTTGCTTTTATTTTTTTATCTCAGAGTACAATCAAGACAGCGGTAGTCTTAAAATTTCACAGTTCACATCATGATAGTGTTTGCAGTGTTTTAAATGAGGACCAAATGTTCGTCCCAAACCCATTAATAGTGGTGTCCAGATGTTGGAACCAATTTGGAGGACAGCTCTACTCATGTGTCCTAGCAGTTAAGTACAGAACACTTCCTCACTCATTTGAGACAACACCACCCACCAAAACTTTGCTGTCACCAAAAGGGAGCACACAGAGGCAAACAGCCTGAATCTTTTTGAGAGACCTGAGTGTCACACTTCCCATCCATATCACTTCCTTCATCAGTACAAGAGCCAAATATGCCACATCCTATTTATATATATATATTCTTTTCATAAATTCTTTACGTTGAAGTGTAAAGAATTTATGAAAAGAATTTATTTGCCATGATGTGTTTATATAGACCAGATGAATGATGTAATCATTCATTATATTGCATCAGAACAGATCATCCTGTTTTGTTGTGATTTGCATCCAAAATCACAGCTGAAGGTAGTCTTGATTATCATTGGCAGCTGTGTCATATCTGTTGATATTATTCAAATTTCATGAGACAAATAATGAATTCTTTAATTTTTTAGCACTTTTATTGTGTCATCTGTGTGAAATAGACAAAGCCAAATAGGCAAATTGTGTCTCCGAAAATGGATGAGAAAGCAAACTCATGCAAATTAAGCATGCTTTTCCTTAATTACTTTACATTTGCTTCCATATCACTCAAAATAAGAGTGTATATATATTATTGATGTAATGGCGAATTGTGCTCTGGCTTACTCACAGTCTTCACATTTTTCCAGTGAGCCTGCATCCAAATTGAACCACCCTTAGATATGGCCTATTTTTGTGGCTGAAAATACCTTCCACTGCATGTTTCTTGAGATAAAGTGTTTCATTTACCCACTTCCAGACTTGGAAAACAAGAGTTAGGAAAATTAATTAGTAAGGAAAAACATGATCAGAGGGAAAGGGATCTAAAACCTAATTAACTTTGGGACAAAAACTCCTAACAGAAAGTTTTGATTAGGTGTATGAACAGAGTTTATGCAATGTGTTGTGCCTTTACTCCCACTGTCATAAAGGGGAGAATTCCCATGCAGGTAGACATTGGGGTAGGAACCAAGATGTTGGATGAAATTATCTGAAATATCTTTGGAATTCTCACTAACGCTATGGTGTTTGGGTTGATGCCTGATGCAGTGTCAGTTCCATGATGTAAAGCAGTAACTTTACTTTCCTTGCAAAGGTCCCAAATGACTTCTGATCATCAGAAGAGACAGGAACCAGAAAGAAGGCTGAAATAACCTTTTCTTGGTGATCGCAACATGCAATTCAGAAGGAGGAACAAGACAAGGGTTTTTGAAGGTTGTGCTACAAAGCTCAGAGGTGGGAATTGTGCATTGGAGCACACATGAAGGAAGAGAAAGGGAGACAAGCAGGATGTCCTGGAAGGGTAGCAGAGGTGACATGGCTCGCAAGGGAGAGGGATGGCTTGGCAGTGGAAGGTGTTTTTGGTGAATCTCATGTAGCTGATGTGAGACTGGTTGTGAGACTAGCTGCCAGCTCTCCCCAGCCTGATGGAAGAGCCTCCAGTTCATCTCTTTAGGTAAAGCTCTTTCTCTGGTTCACTGTGACGTACAGCCAAAGCACAGGCTAATTCATAAGAAAGAATTTGTCTTGTTTTACTTGTAATAATGCAGCCTTCAGTGAAAATGATGTGAAGAAAATATCAAACACAAACAGATTTTGAAGGCTTCAAAGTGGTATCAAGACAAGAACTTTAACACTAGCAGCTAGCCTCGCTTTGCTCTTTCATACAGGTACAGTTGTAGCACTGGCAGAAGACTTCAGAGCATGCTGATATTTGTAGAATGTCAGCTCTTCAGTGAGAGGCACCATGTGTTTATTTGTTTAAATGACAGGGTAGTTTCAATGTTGATGATGGGACATGAAGCACTTGGAAAAACTCACACCAGGAATACTTTGATGTTGCTGAGTCTTAAATAAAGTGGGCTCAGGCTTTCTGAAAAAGCTTTGCCTGCGCACCTCAGCTGTAGCATGAGGGAAACCAGACCACCCTCTAGTGGGATGAGACTGCATTTCAGCATGAGATGTGTTACTGCTTTAGCTATGAAACCATATTTCTGTTTCCTTTTGCCTTGGAGATTTTTTCAGATGAAAGATAAGATCAGATATTTATCTGTGCGTGCAGTGTGGGAGGGCTCCTATCCTAAAGGCTCCACAAACTTCCCCTGCTCAAGGGGTTTCTGAGTCAGATGGTGAGACTTGGTGTCCTGATACTGAAAAAAAGGAGCTGCCTCTCCTATGTCTTTGGTTCCAAAACATTTAAATAAATGTATCTGTTTCTTCTGTTCTTTTTGTCACAACATCACGTCTAATTGACACGTGCAAAATAACAGCAAGGAATTGGTAGAATGTGGAGGGAAGGAATCAGCTTCAGAAGGAAAAATCCATAAGAGGCTGGGAGCTGAGCAGCTGAAGAACTAGGAAAAGGTTTTCTTAATTCAAAGTGGCCACATGAAAAAGATAGTGAAAAAATATTTCAACAAGTGAGTTTAGAGGAAAAACTACCATGAATTATTTATTTCACAATTATTATTTGGTACAGCTAGAGCTTCCTCATTTAAGAAAAATGCATGGTAAAGCTCCAGATGACACACCTTGGAAAATTCCTCTGCCTGGACACGAGAGCAGCCACCGGTCCCAGCATCAGGCAGACACACCTAGAGCACCAGCTCATGCAGAAGCAAAGGAAGCACCACAAAGGCAAACAGGAGGTGCCATGTCCTCCCCAGAGGCACACACGAGAGCTGCCACGCTGCATTTGAAGGCCATGTTTCAGCCACAAATGGCTGGCAAGGCCAAGCTTTGGCACACAGGGCCTGGGAGCAGGGGAGACTGGTGGGGTGCAGTGGCAGCTTTGCTCCAGGAGGAAAGGGAAGGTCTGCGTGGAGGGGGGCTCACTGTAGTTTCCATTTCAGTCAGCCAGCATTTGCCGCTCCCCTGCCTGTAAATCTCCTCCTAGGCCCTAAGCTTTCAGGAAAAGAAACTGTGTTTTTGTCTGCATATGGAAAATATCGGTTTTGTTTTCAACACTGTTGCAGCCTGAAGAGATGGAAGTATTATGAATAATAGTAAACACATGTTGTCCCTGCCTCATGCCCATGGTGTTCCCCACTTGAGGAACAGGCTCCTAGAACTGATGTCCCTTACCGCTGCCCTGCCTTCGCTCCAGCATTTCAAGCCCTGATTCAGCCAATGTGCCTGAAAAACATCTAACTAAAATGGCTAAGTGATGACTGGCTCAGGCACTTAGACTTATTTCATGACTATGAAATAAAGGAAAAAAACCCTGGTTTTGTGTTTCTCTTACCTTTGGTCTATTGTCTGATTTTTAACTTATCACTTCAACTGACTTATCACTACTACTTCTGTCTTCTTCGGCTGTAGCCCTGAGAGGTTGAAGACTAAAATCCTCTCAGCTAGAGTTTGTCTGTGCTAGCTGCTCCCCACATGTTCATGCATGCACACACATGCAAACACTCTGGGCACAGAGGAGATTAAGATCTGCGTATGGCAACCAATAAAATAGTTTCATTTTAATAGCTCCTGTGATGTGGTCTTTTCTAGCCTCAGTTTGGACAGTCCGTTATCAATCCACCCCCCCCATCCCCCTCCATCCTCCCTCCAAAAATATATAGTTCTGTTTTAAATCTTGACTTAGAGAAAAGGATTTGTCATGATACAAAATAAGCTCTTTTGTTAAGCTTGCTGCCTTGTATGTCTTAGAGAAATGAAAATACTTGTAGATAAATCTTACATTGTGGTGACAAATACTTGAAAAATTATGAGTACCTTCACTGGTATAATCTATGTTATAACAACTCAGCACTGAGTCATGGAGATGCAATTTCTGGTTTTTTGTATGGTTAGGAAGGCTTAGGGTTTGAGCTGTTTTTCAAAAGTTTTTACACTTGCAATCCAAAAATTTCCAGTGGATACAGACAAGCTTGAAAAGCAAAAAATGCTTTTCCTTGGTTGCCATTCACTGATGCCTTAAAAGTAGCTCAGGAGTCTGCAGACCACAAACCAAAGATGGCTGTGCAACTGGATGATATCGTTTTAGTTGACTGAGCTCAAGTGATTAAAGCTTCAGAGAAGTTTAGTTAGTTCTTCAAGCTTCCAGAGGACATGAGAAGTGAATTTTAACACAGTTTCTCCAATCAGTTTTATTGAGGTTGGCAGTGTGGCCTGTGGACAGGGCAGACTGCAGGGGCCAGGCCAGAGCGGCCCAGTGTGTGCCTCCCCACAGTGCTGGTGGAGAGCAGCTCCGGGGCTGTTCCATTTCCTGCCTGGCACAAATGGCCACAGAAGGACAGAGACACAAAGAGGACTGGAGTACCAGAGCTAACACCTTTCCCACAGTTACAATGGAGAAGTGTAAGGGTACTGGTTTCTGTCTCCTAAAGGAAGGCACTGTGCTGTGTCATTTTGCTCATGATCACTCTCTCACTGGGAAAAAACATTTTCTGTTTGAGTTACCAGTGCCACTTCCAGTCATATCCGAGCATCCCTAAGAGGTCTCATGTCTAATTGTTTACTGGATTTGTCTTGACTTATGTCAAAAACATCTCAGCAGCTCCCAGTCAGAGGCAGTATATCTGAAGGTCTCACTCAATTAAATGTTGAGTAAATCATGCTGGGAATTAATTAGGCTCCCTACAATTTGCCTGGGCATTTGTAGTTGCAAAGTGGGTAAAAATTGCTCCATGGCTGTGTGTAGCAGCACTTGTATGACACAAGCAGAAATAGCCTGTGAACCTATTACAATCTGTGCCCTGGCTAACAAGTGCAGACATGCCCAGAGGCAGACAGTGTCCTCATGAACATATCTACATGAGAAATGCTGGCCATGGATGGAGCCTTGCTGGCTCCACGACAGCACAGGTCACTCCCATGTTACAGGGATTGGTGCTGTCTGCTTCCTTGGAGAAGTCAAATTGCTCCTAGAAAAATCACTTTTAAATTACAGGAGTTCTCAGTAATCACAGAGGAAAGATCAATATATTCCTGCTCAAAGAATCACAAATCACCTTCATCTGGAGCTCCAGGAGGAGTTTCCAGGAAGGACCAATTTCTTCTGAGACCCATCTGACTTTCTGCCAGGGCTGTCAGTGACAGAAGCAGTGCAGATGGCAGGCAGAGAGTGTGCAGGTAGCTTGTTTGGTCTGGTTTTTACAAGTTGAATAAATTTTGTGGTAAATAAACACTTTGTGGCTTTTTTAGGCTCAGCATATGTCATGGGCTTCTTACAGGTTAATTTTTCCTGGTTTGCTGCTGCTTCCTATCCTGAGGTATTTAGGAATTTATTGCAAGAATTTATTCATCCTACACATCTAAGCCATTTTTCTTCTGCTTTTCTTTCTTCTCCTTTGCTCCATTTCAGGTTTTCCACAGCTTTTTCTACTGTTCCCTGTTTTCTTCCACCCTTCAGAGCACTTTTTCTTAAGAGACCAGGAACATTTCTGCTGCTTTCTCCTGTTCAATTGAGGTATTTTAATCTATATTTTGTATCGCCTAGATATTCTACCATTTCCCTTATTCTCCTTTTTTCTCTTTCTTTGGCAGGGCACTGTTCTGGGAAAACTGAAACATGACATTTGGCAGCACTAAGATGGCAGAAGAAAAACAGGGAGGGAGTATGTTGATATCTGCTAAGTGGTTAACTTTATGGCTGGGAGTGTTCCCCATTTTCTCCTTTTGTTTTTGTTTTTAATTTTCCATGGAATAAATGTGTTTGGCTCATTGGCACCTTCAAGCATTCCTTGGAGATTTTTAATTGCTTGAGCAGTAAGTTAGAAGACATTGTACTATGAGTGAAGACAGGCTCAACCAACAATAACAGGGAATAACAACTGAATGAATGGATAGGTCTTTATCACATCCCTCTTAAAGTCATCTTTTTTTCTGGTTGGAAAGTAATATCCTTCTCAATTGCTTGTGTCTAGAAGCTGTTCAATACCTTTGTTTTAAACCAAATTGTTCAATTTATTTAAACCAAAATAAAACATGCTTGTCCTCTCAAAAAAAAAAAAAAGGTTTAGCAGAGAGTTATGTTATTTGTCTGTCTGTCTGTCTGTTGCTTACCTGAGACCCTGCCTGTACAAGTGTGTTTGAAATCATAGACTGATTTCAGTTCTACTTGGACACACAGAGAAGTATCTGATGCGCTAGATTATTATGAATTTCATGAAAATTGTCATCCAGTTTGAGAAGCGAGACTCAGATTAGTGGTGTGTGTGTGGGAAAGAAGGGCAGTATTAGGCAGTTTCTGGCATGCAGCGCCGTCACATCCTCACAGTCACCAGCAATACACTCATGTAATTTTGGTCTTAAATGGTTTGTTCCTTCAAAAAACCTGGAACAGGAACTTTACTGAGAGAGCTTCCAAGGTCAAGAAATTTCAGCTGAATCTTCTCAACATTCATCTGAAACCTGTTCAGAGGACACAGAAAATGAAGACTCTCTAATCTACCTCAGACTGAACAAAATCTTTCTGTCTCCATCTATATATTCTCTTTGGAGTGAAGCATGGCACCCTTTTGTGGGAGCAATCACGGCTCAAATAAAATTTTGTGAAAATTTACCTCTTAGAAAAAATCTGATTCTTATGATTGCTTGTTCTCCTTTATGCCATGATCCCTTCTCCACATGAACACTATTAGGCAAAAACCCTGTCAAATGCAAGTAAAATTATATTTTCTCTGTCTTCCACATTGTCCATTTTTTAGCTCATTAGATTTTTACTTACTAGGTTTATCAAAGCTCTCTCCAGTCTCAATCAACATAATTATCACAATCTCATCTACTTTCCTGGTTCATAAATATACATGATGTCAGAGACTTTTGAGCTACCTTCCATTTAAGGTTTGAAAATTCACTACTTATCTTACTCTTTTTTGATTCCTACACAGTTTTTGGTCCATTGTAACACAGGGTCTTCTTCACCTGAACCCTCTTCAGTAGCAGAACTTACTGGAAAGTGAAGGGCTCACTTGCTGTTTTGATAGAGCCATCAGGCTGACCATGCAACCATTGTGTGGCCCAGAAATGTGCTCAGCTCCCCAGATTTGTGGCTCCTCCCTCAGATTTGTGCATGTTCAATATCCTGCCTGGGATTCTCTAGAAAAAAAATTCTCTCATAGTTTCAAGAACATTTTCAAGAAATGGACATTCTGGCAAATTGTCTCCTTTCATTATCTTTAAATCCAGAATAATAGAGGGTCTAGAAATGATGAATTTTCTGAGACCTGAGAAGTGTCCACTTCCATTCAAAAATCTCTTGCTAACAACCTGTTTCAAAATTTTTCAATACATTCACCTGTCTCTGTTTGTTTGTTTGTTTGCTTTTATATTCAGAACATTTTAAAGTCTTGGTGAATTGTCTTTGCAGAAATTACACAGGTACAGTCTCCAGGTTATTTAGTGCTCTACATTAGTGATTATTTCAATCAACTTTTCTTTCTGTTACGACAGAAGAACTCACTCTTCTCTTGAAGCTGGACGCACCAAGATCCTTTTTAAGGTAAAAAGCAAGTAAATTTTGCTGGGTTATTCAAATTCCATGTAACCAGTTAAGATGTTAGATGCTGATGACAATGACATATCCACGGCGTAAAAAACAATTAGCTAATAATGTAACCTAAGTTAGATTATATCTTAGTCATTAGCTTCAAAAAAGATATTAAAACCTGCCACTTGTCATTGCTAATTTTTACTTCAATCTCTTTCAAAAAATTCTATATCAAACAAATGACAAATACTAAATAAAGACCTAGTCAATCCCACTTTTATTCTCAATGGCCCGTTTTAGATATCTTTCCCTCCTTTTTCACTGTTTAGGGGATTTGATCCCTCTCACTGTAAATCAAGGCAGAAGAATATTCTCCTTAGTAATATTAAGCATGCATCATTCCTCAGCCCATGGGATGATGCTAATTAAATATGTCTGGCCATCTGTTTTTAAAACAACAAAAGAAGAAAAAAAAAAAGAGGGGAAAACCCCCACATTTTTTTCACTCACAAAAATGTCACAAAGCTAAAGGCGACCACAGTCAGGTAGAGTTTCACACATGTAAAAGTTAAGAACATGAAAGTATATTAACAGATGATCTGTCTCAGAATGAGAATCTATTCAACCCAGTCTCCAGAAAAGCCCATCAATATCTATCCAGGTAAGAGTAAGGGCAAAGCAAATTACTTGGTACATCCCAATGTGTTCTCCAATCTCTGCCCATCTTCTGAACAGGAATATCCAGAAATACCCCAAGCTGAATGTGTTTTTATATTTAGCAGTCCTCAACAAAATTCAATTCTGATACTTGTCCAGTCTCTGCCTGATTCCATATTAACTTTTGGCATCTGGAACCTCCATTAGCAAGGTGCACCACAGATTCACCTTCTAAGAGTCCTTTGGCTGCATGGCAGACCAGCAGAAAGACTGATGGCTGCTGAGACTGGCAGACTGAATAGGGTGGCAGATTGGATTGAGATCTAATCCTCAGACTGGGAAAAATTCTATATAATCAGCTCACTCTGCCCTCTTTTGTACTACTGCCAGCTCATAGGAACTACATCTGGGAGCAAAAAGAGGTGCCCCAACCTTTTCTTCTTTTTTTTTTATTCCTAGGACAGTATTCCTTGGCAACAGCTGCTGTTGTCAAGCACAGAGGTGTCACCTCCCAGGGCCAGTTGATGCCACTGGTGATAGCTGTAAATGTTCCAGGAGGTGATGGATGTGTGTGCACACAGATAACAGTGTCTGGGCTGAGACAACTCCCCAGGCTCTGCAGCTGGGTGATACACTACGCAAAAATGCTCTGATGCTTGTTGTGACCTACACACCACTGCCTCATGCTGCTCACCGCTGCAGCGTCCTTTGTCTTAATGGTTATTACAGTGTCTGGGCATTTGAACTACACTGAGCCATTATCAGTTTTCCATCATTGGAAAAAAAAAGAAAAAGTAAGAAACTTAGTTGCATTGTTCAATCTGCCTCCCTGCAAAGGGAGATGTGTTCCCTGCAGCAAATGTGATTGTACTCACAGTTTTAAATGCCTCAAGTAATTGCTCTTTCACATTTTCCTTACAAGACTATTAAACACTTCCAAGTAGCTCAAGCTTTTCCTGGCATTCTGTCTAAATATTCCCTTCTTAATCTCATCTCATTACCTCCTAAGTAATTGTATTCTGTCCTTGGGGTCTATTCACTTTGCACATTTACAGACTGCTACCCAGTTCCCCTGAGTGTAAGCCTCACTCTGAGGCAAATGACACATTTTTACATTTGAAATCTTTTCTTCAAACTATCCACAGTTACTTTTTCAATCTCTTATAATAAGGAAGTCTATACAGATAGATGAGAAGATAAATTTCTTTAGAGGCTTGCAACCTATTCTGCCTTCTTGCCCCGTTCTTTGAGGTCTTGTCCCACACATATTCATGTGAATGCTCCTTTGAACTCAAATGCCTTGAGTTTGTGAGGCTGGGATCAATACACAAAGTAAAAACAAAAAGGAAATGGAAAGTAAAATACAGTGGGGGGAAAAAAGATCTCCAAAACTCAAAAGGCCTGTAGTCTGTTGTTAAGGGAGATTTTTCAAGCCTGCCTTTCATAGTCTGTGGCTGGTTTCCATTTTTCAGATGTATTAAGTTAAAAGTATTCTTTTTCCTTTTTTGTATTTCCACTTTATAATAATTCTTCTTCATTTATTGCCTTTTTTTTTTCAATCCAATTCTGAAAATAGTTCTTCTCCCTTCTTCTCTCACCTAAGATTGTCTGTGACATGCTTATATGATTGCAAGAGATTTATCTTTCTGGTCTTATTTTCATCTTCCCTGAACGGCTTCCAGTTCACTGTGAATTATTTGATAGTATGGCAAAATGTAATCTATGCTTGCCATTTCCCTGGCTTTCTAGCAAATGTTTTGCTAGACATGAAATATGGACATACTAGAGAGAAAGGGATGTTGTATGGTTATGGTGCTCATCCAGCTCCCTGCAGGCTTGAGAGAGTCAGGTTGTCTTTGCAGGAGAATGCGGTCAGGGATATTTCTTGTTTCTGCCTCAATCTGGAAAGGGCTGGATTGAGTTTCAGGGCTGCTGGCTGGTCAGTGTGGCTGACAATCCTGGGACAAGGTCTGCTTTCCCAACACCGTTGTTCCAGAGAGGTGCAGACTAAGCCCAAACACTTGGAGCTCACCACGGACTAAACGAAAAGTTAGGGAATTCTCTCTCTCTCCCAGCAGCTGGGCTATGCTACTGCTTGCCTAGAGATGACTGCCTAAAAATTATCTTGGTTATGACTAGACATTGCAGGAGTGCTTGAGATGGATCAAAATATTTGGAAGACTGAAAGTATCTTAATATAGGGGTGGAATATAAGGCATAAATTTTGCTATTCATACCAAATTTTACACTTTTAAAGTGCTTGAATATCTGGAATCATGTGGATATGATTTAGCAGCCCTATTTGCCTATCTTTGTTGGGCAGAGAAAACAAGAACAAAAGGAAATAATATGCATCCCTAAAGAGTACAATTTCTCTTTTTATGGTAAACATTTATTGCATTCAAGGTGAATGTCACATACAGTTCTGTGTTTTGTTTCAAATGTGGCTGGTCATACAGTCAAGTAATGACAAAGTGAAACTTCAGTTAAATAGTTTACATAAGCCAGTGCAGTCCAGCTAAAATGTGCGTGGTTGCACAAGTTTTCATGGAGAAAACATTGGACCAACTAAACCTGAAGGCATTAGGTCAAAAATCTCAAAACCTGAGATTTGTTTGCATCTCAGGCGCTGTGGACTTGTGACTGCTGCTGTACATTACTGTGATAGTCACAAGGTGAAGCTCCTGCTGATTTACAGCCTGGCCTCACTTACCAGCTTGACAGGGATGTTTTGGGGAAGTCTGACTCCAGCGCTGTTCCCGTTGCCTGTGGAGGAGGCACAGAGCCTGTGAGCAGCAGTGTGGGACACTTTCAGTCTCAGAAGGAATCTGCTGCCATGACTGCCTTGCTGGTGCCCATTTCCAGCCCCATCTGCGCTCAGCTTGGTGCCTGCACATGGCAATATCAGTAGCAGGGACTGCCCGGGGCTGCAGGAGCGAAGCTGGGGCTGAGATCAGCACAAGCCCATTGCGTGACGACCCCGCGCAGCCCCAGCTCGCCTGGGAGGAGGCAGCAGGGCAAGGGGAGCTCCCAGGAGGACCTGGGGCTTCTTCTGGAAGTAATGGAAGCAGAAACGCCTCTGGCACTCGGGGAAGCAGCTCCCCCAGACCCGGTGGGGCTGCACTATTTTACATCAGTTGAGGATTTAATCTTGTGCTTGAAGTACATCTTTAGGCTGAATGAGAACGGCGCTGCTAAATGCCTTCCTGTTTAAATGATGAACTCAGCGGCTGAAAGAATATAAAATATTTACGACATGGAGGAAGAAAACGCAGTTGCTAAAATGAAGCACAGTTGAAATAAGGATACAGAGGGAATCTGAGTCTTCCCCTCTTTCCTTTCCCTAAGCCCAGTGTTACTTGACCTGCCATGATGGGGTAACTCCACTGCTTCGCATTGATTTATACCGGAGTAATTGCCACCAAAACTAAACTCTTTTCTTCAGCTCTTTAATGGCTACAGTTGTTCAATATTTTCAAATACAAATGATGAATAAAGAGACTGGGAAATTCCTCTCCACTGCTTCTTGCCTGACCTGGATTGTTACAGGGCTCTTTGGCCACCAGCAGCTGTGTCTCTCCCTGGAAAACCCCTAGATATGTCCATGGTTTTACACCAAGCCCCTACAGTGGGCAAGTGGAGGCTTTTGCCACTGGAAAAGCTCTGCAATCTCTGTCCTGTAGCCTCCTAGTGTCAGCCCCGTTGTCAGGTGCTCTAGCAAAGAGCATGAATACTTCTGAGTATGTGCCTTTGTGAATCCACCCTCCCAAAATAATTTAAAAGTAGTCTAAAAAACCCCCCAAACACACCCAGATTCAAACAGCTCTGTGGGGCAGCTGCCTGCAGAGCCTGGCGCTGGTCAGGATGTGCCACATCACCTGCACCACCAGAAGGGAAGGATATTCTGTGTGCTTGTAATTCCAGCTACCACTAAGCCACAGAAGTCAATCATTTTACAGTTTACCATTACTGTTTCATATTTCCATGCCTTAAGGCATTTCAAAAGCTCTGCCTAACTCTCCTGGCTCCTGTTGAAAGCAGAAAGCCTTGGACTGGCCATGTACCGTGCAAACACGTCAGAGCATGCTCTCCAGTCTATTTTGGTGAAACCTTGGTTCACAGGGAGTGGCACAGTTAGCTCCAAATCACATCTTGTGCAGCCATGCTTTCAAAGGCTTTATTTTTCATTAATTTTAAATGCATTGTTTCTACTTTTTATATAAATCAGATATAAAGAAAACTGAATAAATTGTTTTTCAAGCCCACGAAACCATCTTTCTGCTCCCTTTGCTATATAATGGGACTGTTAGTAGTGAAAGACTATGACAATGACTAAACCAGACAGCTGCAATCTAAGGAATTTTTACAAGTTTTCCAAGGTTTCTGATAGGAATTCCCCAGCAAAAAGTTCTGTTTTGAAGCTCATATGAGGAATAGACCAGTTTATATAAAAGTATCATTATTGAAATGCTTCTCTTCTTTAAATATATATATATATATATATAATCTGCATGCCAGTGGGAGTTTGTCTGCATCTCAGTGGCATGGTATGACTCAGGGAAAGGGTACAGCAAGAAAATAAAGGTTTGTGTAGGGACACCTGCACAGCCCATATTGTTGAAAACCAAGCAGAGTGACAGCACAGGAAGATGCCAAGGGTACCCGCTCCTGGGAGATGTGGATTTGAGCCCAGGTATCATCCTCCCTGATGTGGGCACACTGGTGTGTGCTTTGTCATGTTCTGTGGAGTGAACTTGCAATCCAAACAATGAGTAGGTGTGCACATAAAAGAGTGTGTTTGTGCCACCAAAACTGTCCTGGGTTGGATGTACAAGGGTGATTAGAAATCTGCTGGTGTTTGCTGGTATTCTGAGTTTAGTATTGCAATTTGTCTGCTGTGTCACTGATATTGATCCTGAAGTAATTCAGTCATTGCCAGTAAATGATACATAGTTTATAAAGAAATAAGGTACTTTGGTTCTGATTTACTGTAAATCACACTTTTCCTGTGGCAGGTGTACACTTTGTGTAATTTTGGGCAGAAAATACCTTGCTGTCTCTTTTCTAATTACAGTTATCATTCATATAAGATGAGAAGTAAGAACTGTTCACAAAAGTAGGGCAAAGCGTATTTTACATCCCGTTTCACTGCCCTACTACTATTTAGACAAATGAAACAAAATGGATACACACTTTCCCTGAGGGTAATTTTTGAATCAGTTATTGCATTAGAAATTCAATCATTGATACCACCATTGTGCTGCTGGTACAGATAACCCTGTTAACCAGATAACCCAACAGCTGCCAATTTAGGACAGGGCAGACACAGTCTAACTAACTAACACAGATGGTTTGCTGTCACCCAGATCCTCTGTCCCTTTTAGCAGAGCTCAGGCTTTACCCAATAAAAGGAGTTCATTGCAAAAGTAAATAAGTGACAAATGGGGAAATATAACAGGTGCCACAATAACAAGAAACTGCCACATAGAATTTTTGCCTCTTGAAGAGTAAGAGATTTATGATGAAATAATTTGGTCTTCATTTTTCACATCCATTTCCACACACTGCTTACCTGGTCTATTTAAAGCAGTCTTTCAAAAAGATGAGAACCTGGTTTTGGTAAATTCATAGTTTTAATTCAACAAGAAGTATAATGTGTGTAGGTAGTATGTCACATACTTTGTCCCTTTTAACATAACTTTTAAAGCTCTAGAAAAGACAATTTCTTTGCTCAGTTTGGTCTAAAATCTCATTGGACAGCTATCAATTGAAATCAAATGGATGGATGGGTCTTTCAGCTTTAAAAAAAAGTTTTAAAGCCTAGGCAGATTTTGAATGTGTATCTGCACTTCTTGTTGTTGATTATTTGTTTTTGTTTTACTTTTTGTGAGCAAAGACGTTTGCAAAGGAGATGATGCTAAGTTGGGCATCTGGGTCTCTCAGGTTGGAGATGGGTATGAGGTAATTTGTGAGAGGACAAAAACATCCTTTTTGAGCAATAGTTTTCTAAGACATATGAAATTATTCTTAGAGATAAGAAAATTATTCTCACGGTGGAAGGGTTACAGAGCCATAAAAATATCTTCAGCATATTCATAACAAAAGTAGAAAAGTATGTGAATAATGAGGAAGAAAAGTCTTCTGACAAAAATTTTTTATACAGTCAAATCTAAAGTTCATTTCAAAGGTCCATCGGAATTTCATAATCTTAATTGGTTTAACGATAAAATGGAAGATGGAGCTAAAGGTCAGTTCATGCAAACTAAGGCTCATAGGCTAGAATATATTTAATGATAAATATGCAGTGATAGGGTACAAATTATGTCTACCAAGGAGAAATTTCTTGAAGTCCTGGTGGTTTTTTCCCCAAAAAACCCCACTAACTCATTGATCAGTGGTGAGAGAGCAGGGGGAACAGGGTTAGGGTGGCAGAAATGGACATCAGAGTGCTAGAAATTACTAAGAAAGGAACTGATAAATAGAAAAATATATTATGCTATCATGTTGATCTCTGATGTGCTCTTCACTCTGATCACTGCACAAAAGGGTATAGGGCAACTGAAAAAAGACAAAGAAAAATGTCACAAGCATGCTAATATCTCTGGAGTTGCTTCCAGGCAATGAAAAACTGCTGGGAAAAAATATCAGAGAAAGTGTTTCTTTACTTGGAAACGGAAAGAAGAAGAGGGCTACTAGAGAGAAATATAAAATCTAATATAAAATCTAAACTAATATGGAGGACATGGAAAAAATGGAAATATTCACTTCCTTCTCACATGAGCCATAGAGGCACCCAGTAAAAATTGAATCACAGAATTAATTAGGTTGGAAAACACTTCTGAGATCACCAAGTTCAACATATGACTGAACGTCAACATATGACTGACCGAGTGCCACAGTCTTTCCTTGAATACCTCCAGAGACTGGGACTCCAACACCTGAAGGTAAATTTTAAATTTAAAAAATATATTTTTTGCACAGCTCAGAATACAAGATAGAATTTTTTGCTGTCAGATGGTGTCAAGGAAAAATTTACACATGGATTCAAAAGGAATTCTTTAAATTATTCAGAAATAAATCATTTGATAACTTTTAACTGTAACATCTTGATTGCAACCGTAATGCAGAAAGGGCCCCAGCCATCAACATTCAGAAGCTGGGAAGGATCACCATCTACTTGCTGTGTGTCTTTTACTCTCTCATTTTTTGAACTCTGGGAAAGACTAGAGAGACAGAAAGATATGCATAGCTTTAAGAAAAGATCTCATTGAATTATGTTCCTACATTTATTGTGCTTCCTTGGCAGAAAAGTGGGAGCTGAAAGGATGGAAAATTCCTTTCAAGATGCAGGTGTTTGAAGAGATTCTTTGGGCCAAGTTTGACCTCAGGGATTCCTTCAGTCTTATCATGGTCCAGATGTCAGGGGGAAGAGGGAGTCTCCCCCCTCACATCTAGTGCTGCAGATCATCCCTAAGTAAGTATTATCTCTGAAATTTCAGAGCCATTGGTGACTTAAAAGCACAAACCCATTGACAACTAAGTGTGACTTAGTGATTTACCACCTGCATGTCATGCTCAGATATCTGTTGCAACAAGTGTGCCTCTGGCACAAAGTGAAATCCGTGAAGAACTACTTTCCTCTATAAAAATCTCAGTTTTGTTTCTTCTGTCAATGGCACCAAAAGCAGCTAATCCCCACCCCACATTACCACGTGCTTGCCCATGGCTTTATTGCATAGCCCACATAAATTGATAGCAGTTTTCTTATTGTAGACAAAACATTTATGAATATCTCATTTGTCCTAGCAACAAAAACAATGATGTATATTCAACCTGTCATACAAAATGGTCTGAAAATGCTTTACAGATACTAAAAAAAAAAAATAAATCCAGAAGGGCTGCATGAAAAGACAAAAGAAAACAAATAGGTCTTCCTCGGTTTTTCAGCTGGAATTTCAAAGCTTACCACACTTCTTTCCAAACCACATTTTATTCTTTTCAAAGTATTTGGAAGACCCAAAATGACATGTTTCTTCTGGATGTGATACTGCTTTTATAAGGATTTACTCGCTATCATTTTTTCTTTTGCCTGATCTTTTATGGTTTGGAAATTCATCCTACTTACCCTACACCAAATTCTAATGAAAACCTAATATGATAAAAAATTTTAAGAGCCTGGAATAATCAGTCACAGTTTTAGAACATTTTTAATGCCAACTTTTTTCTGATACTGTATTTTTTTCCAGTTTTGGTGCACAGATGGTAGTGATATACTGTCTTTGTGAAACCAACTATATAAGTTCATTTGTCAATACAGAATATCAATGCAGGTGCAGAAAGACAAAATGCAAATATGGAAAAATGTGCTGATTTAATTTGTAACTTTTGACTGCTTTAATTTTAGGGTTTTTTTCCCTGAGTGGAGCTCATGAGACCATTAAGGCAGCCTGTATTTCAAATAATTGCTGCCTTACCCTCTATTTGCTTGTAGCTTTATGCACATCCTACAGCAAGGACCACTTATGCATGTCCTGTAGCGAGGATTGCTGGGGAGCTGCAATGTCTCAAAGATCTGCTGTTAGTGGCATGGAGCAGAGCCAAATATGTGCCTGTCTCTGTTCTGCATCACCATTCCTTACCCCTGGTATTTCCATACATCACCTGGAAAGGGGTCCTGCCAAATGCCATGGCCAGGGCAGCGGGGAGAGGTGGGCAGGAGGCTTCCCAGGCTCTGCTCACCTACACAGGCTGAGACTCAGCGCCCTTTTCCTGAACTGGAGAGTGCTTTCCTGATTGTTCAAACATTTTTTATTCTGTCTTGTCATTTGTGGCTGGCTTACACATTCCTATTTACCTTCATTACATTCCTCTCCTTTTCTAGCAAATCCTTTTTTTCTGTAACTTAGAAAAGAAAAAGAAATTTAATTTCACTGTTTTGAAAAAAGTCCTCAAATAATTTAAAAATACTGAAATAAGATATTTTAAACCAATTCAAAACTTTTTTCTTTTCATTCAGAACTGATGCTTGAGTTTGCTTAAAATTAGAAATACTTTTGGTTTTCTCCAACAGCCAGTATTTGCTGTATTTACCATGGAAAAAACCCATGCTAATCTCACTCTTAGCACTGATTATGCATGGCATGACAGGTGGTTTCTTAAAATGGAAATACACTTCACTATCCTAAAGTACTGGTAGAAATGGAATAGTTTAAAAATCTAATCTCTTCTCACTTTAGCCTGGTAAATGTCCCAGTGTCTTCAGAGGACTCTGAACTAAAGCCTTGCATATTTCTTTCCTTTTGCTGCGAGTCTTTCAAATGAAAAGGTTAAATTGATTCCAGTATGATACAGATTATGTGTCGCATATGTACTACATCTTTTCAGTATGTTTAATGTAAGTATTGTTATAGAAGTGCATTATCTTGATTTTTGAGCCACCTCCTACTCAAAAAGAAAAAAAAATCAAGAAAGGTTAAGAGAGGCACAGTTTTCATCTTTCAATTAACAGTGAAAATATGAAAGTGTAAAACTTTAATTCCATGTCCTCCATTTCTTACAATAACATTCAGATATGTTAATTCAGAACTAAATCAGAAAACAGAAGAAAAAAAATTTATGTTGTAATTGTTGTGAACAGACAATCAGGGAGGGGGGAAGGTAGTTCAAACAAAACAAATTTCTCATAAACTATACCTATGGGGACATAAGGATCTTAGACTGTTGTTGGAAAAACTGAGTTGCAAACCCATAAATATTTTCAGCTTTGATAGGAAGCCAAAACCTTTTTATGCAGGAACGTCCATGCAAGGTGGTAACTGAAGATCAAACACTTCATCTCTTTAACAGATGCCTTCCAACTTGGAATATTCTATGATTCTATGATCCTGTATAGTCTGGTCTCACCAGCTAGACTGCATTGTCCCATGATTTGAAATAATTTTGTTCTCTTATTCCCTGTCAGCAAAGGATTATAAATGCTTTCCAATCTTAATTTTAAGTAATCAAATAACAGACAGAGTGGAATCAATATGATGCTTATGAAATTCTATTTCATGGAATTATTGTTTTTATTATTTAAATATAAGGTTTCTGTTAACCCCAATCTAAAATCTATTCAAGATAAAAAGACTTTTTCAACTGCCTTTTTTCTTGCATTACAGTTTTAGCAACATTATGCCACTGCATCAGTTTAGCTTTTCACAGTATTTTATCATTCTAGCAATGTATGATATATTCAGTTCTTTGCCCACACCAGAGAAAAAGTACGAGAAAGCCCCAAAGTCTGGGGGACTTGGAAAATTTAATTAAGTAATTATGTGAGAATTGGTTCATTTAGAGATGAATGGTTCATGAACTGAAATTTCAAGAGAAAGAAACTTTGCAGAAGAAAATAAATCAAAGGATTATAAACAAGGAGTGTATTTTTAGCAGTAAAAGCAACTGAACATTGCAAGAACTTTCTTTCAAAAGGGATTCGGTCTTTTGGCAGCCTTTATTTCACAGAATCCTTGAATGGTTTGGGTTGGAGGGTACCTTAGGGATTATTTCTTTCCAATTCCACTGCCATGGACAGAGACACTTTCCACTTTATCAGGTTGTTTAAATCCCCAACCAACCTGGCCTTGAACACTTCCAGGGATGGGGCATCCACAGCTTCTCTGGGCAACTTATGCAGTGACTCACCACCCTCACCGGGGAGAACTTCGTAACACCTAATCTAAGTCTTCTAGTTTGAAACTGTTCCCCTTGTCCTGTCATTACATCCCTACATGAAAAGTCCCTCTCCCACTCTCTTGGGTACTGGAAAGCTGCTCTAAGGTCTCCCCAGAGTCTTCTCCTTGTCAAGGTTGAACAATCCCAGCTCTCTCAGCCTGTCCTCATAGCAGCCCTCCTTTGGATTAGATTTAAAAGGTCCATCTTTTCCTTTGTTGAGACCCCAGAGCTGATGCAGCACTCCAGGTGGCATCTCAGCAAAGGAGAGGGGCAGAATTCCCTCCTTTGCCCTGCTGACCACGTTGCTTTGGATGCAGCCCAGGACACCATTGGCTTTCCTGGCTGCAAGCACACACTGCAAATTCGCATCAAGCTTCTCATCTACCAACAGCCCCAAGCCTTTCTCCTCAGTGCAGCTCTCAATGGATAGGCAGGGGCTTAGCCACCTTTTCTGCCAGCTATCTCAGGATTCACAGATGCACCTTATCAGCCCCCATGGACTTGGTCACCTTAGGTTCCTTAGATGTCCTTGAACATGACCTTTTCCCACAGCAGGTTGTTCTTCATTCTTCTAGTACCTGCCTTTTCCTTCTGAGACTTGGGTGGTGTGGCTGGAGGTCCTATCACTGAAGAACAAGGCAAAAAAAAAAAAAAAAAAATTAGTACCTCAACCTTCTTTGTATGCCAGGTAATCAGGTTTCCATTTCCTTTTGGAGGGGCCATATATTTTCCCTAATCTTCCTTTTATCAGCAGTGTACCTATAGAAGCTTCTCTTTGCCCCTGATCTCCCAGACTGAATTCTATCAGGGCACCAACTTTCCTAACTGATCCTTGAATGCTAATACAATTTTTCTGTATTCCTCCCAGGCTACCTGTCCTTATATTTACCTCCTATAGGTTTTCTTTTGGTGTCTGGGCTTGTCCAGGATCTTGCTCCTTTTTCACGCTTGCAGATCTTCTGAAGTTTTTGCCTGACTTCCTCTTTGTTGGGATGTATCACTCCCAAACTTGGACAATGCAGGTGAGGGTCTCTGGTGTGTTGTGAGAGGACATGACTAGGTGAGGACTGAGCGAGGAGGGCTGTGAGGAAAAGGAGGAATGCCTGGGAAGATCCTGCATACACTTGATTTACTCATGAGGTGTAATACCAATGTGCATTCATTACCAGTGATGCCGCCTCCCAAATTATACAGATTTTCTTTTTGAGGACAGAAAAAGTATGAGGAAAAGAGATCAACTCAGAGTATCATGAGCACTGGAAAGGTTGGGAACAGTCCAGATTTCAAAGAGATGCTTAACTGCATTCTTCAAATATCTCTGTGAAACCCAGTTACACATGACAGAGAAATGGTATACTCATTGTGCTGGGATCATTTCTAACTGGAATTCAGCCAGACCTTTTTAAGCAGAAAGGCGGGCAGGGGCACAATCCTGTCATTAAATGTCCTTGTCATTTTATCTTCATTCCTCTGATTCGTTGCAGATGGTGCTTTGGAAAATGTTTTAGTGCCTTTCTCACTTCAATTACCATCAGTTCACACTCAGTTCATAATGGCAGAATAATTAAGCAGGGGACTGGTTCACAATCCTTGTGGATCTTTTTGACATTTACTTGTGGTTCCTCTAGTTCTTTATCTTGCAGTAGATTTTTACTTGGAAAATTAATCTGAAAAATGTTTGAAGGTTTGAAAAAAGTACAAAGACTGATTACTTTGGTTACTTTATTTCAACATTAGATTAACTTCTTATGGATTAAAATGACATATCCTAACCAGAAAAAATTATAGTAACTATGAGATGTATGACTCAATATGAAGTCAGCACAGTGTAATACATAAATTTTTTTCTTCATATCAAAGTCAAGTTAATAAAACACAATAACAATGTCCCAATACCATTATAACAGTGCTATTAGACAAACTCTGGGTGCATAAATTATAGTGAATAGTAAAGTAAACCAAGCATTTATTGCTTATGATTCCCTGTGCATCATTTATTGGTAAATTTATTACGGATACATTAATACAAATATCAGGGAGGTTTCTGGCTTTATAAGTATTGTAATTGTTATTGAAGAATGATGATTAGAGAATTAAAGAATGATGATCTTTATAATACTTTGCATACATAGGAGTGGAATGCAGCTACTGTGATTCTACTGTGTAATGTAGTTCACTGACCATGATAATATGTTAGATTAGCTATGCCAATAAGTTTAAATGTTCATAATAATTTAAAATTAGGCAAGAAAAAAGGTGTTATCAAGATATTTTCAGCAGCATTGTACTTGTTTTTCTATGATAATATTTTTAAATAGTCACCAAAATGTTGGTTCCTACAGAGAATTGGAAATAGCAATTGCACAGTATGGTGATCTGGCAGTCTGTCTGGAAACAAATCAAGAGAGAAATAATTATGCAAGACTTTAGAACTACAGTGTCAAAACCTGAATTAATTTCTGATTCTGGCAGACATTTATTTGCCAGTTTAAGGAAATAACAAAGGGTTTTTTTCTGTGTTTAGTTTTAAATAACCTAGGCGGTTTGATTTGTTATATCCATATGTTTGCAAACACCAATATTATTCCCCCTAAAAGTAAGCAAGAAGAATCACCAAAGCATTCCAGACCAACCATCAATATAGAGAAAAGCTCAAACACAACTTAAGTTTTTTTGAAAATGGTTCAGGTAAGCTTTTCCTAAACTTTGCTACACAGATTTGTAATTGCATACCTGGATGCCTTTTTCAGTGTCATGCATGCTCTTGATAGCAGAATGAGATGGTGTGACTTCTTAGGTGCTTGATTCTCATAACAGCAAGAAATTCACTTTCCATTTTTCTTGTTCTTCTTCTCACTGCCCTTTGGCAAAAAAGCCCAAGATAGTTAGAGAAACAGATTTTTTTCTTACTTGGGTTATACAATCCTTTTAGGACCGAACAGACTGTTCTGACAACATTTGCATTGGCAGTGGACAGAAAGAGCTCTTCTGACCAAGAAATAGCCTGAATACCATCTACTCATGGTGTTCTCTTTGCCTCCAGCGTCAGAGACAAGACAACCAGCCTTGCCTGAGCCCTCCTGCCTTGGCTGAGGAGAACACAAGCTCTCTGTCTTCTGTTCCTCTTGAACCTCTGCCTGATCTGATGAGCAGTGGTATCATGCTAAGAAGATGCTGTCCACACATCTTGAAGGGTCTTTCCAACATGACATATTTCCTTTGGTGCCCTCACCCAACCACAAGGAAAAAGGAGCCTGATGGGGTCCTGACCTCAGGCTGTGCCACAAGAGCTCTGGCATTCCCATGGACCTGCAGGACAGAGAGGCTTCTTCTTTTCCCAGTAAGGTGACACCAGCCAAGTTGAGCAGGTCTTGAGTACTGTGGCATTGAAAGGCACAGCATGCTGGCACCACTGACAAACAATTAAATCCACTCGTTGCATTTGGCTTTCTTACATTTGTGAATGTAGGAACCATCATCCAGCCATATTTTGAGAAAATGCCTTAAGGATTCAGGATCTCATGCTGCTTTCTCTGCATCACTTCCACTTCCCCTCAGGGCATCCATTCTTGCACAGACACTTGTCTCCTAATCTTTTAAAGTCATTTCTGGGGTTCTTTTCTGTACTGTCTCCATTGTCTCAGCCCCTGTAGTAATTCACACACAAGGGTTTTGTAGAGAACTCAACTTTCTCCCTGAGTTTTCTTGGTTTGTTTTTACTCCTGAGGAATTTGGGAGAGGTCAGTTTTCCTCTCTAGGTACAAGAAACAGAAATATTCTTCCCAGATAGGAGACAGGACATCAGCTGAAATCATGTAACCCCATTGCTTAATATTTTCACCTGGTTTTAGATATCTCACGCCTTGGAGTATAAGCTGCTCTTATACCTGTGGAGATTTTTTGCATGAAACAATCAGATTTCAAACTGAGTTCCTTTTCTGCAGCATTCAGTACATCATCAGGCTCCTCATTGTCTGGATTGCAAGTTGGATGAGACTGGATTTCTTTCTTTTCATTTTTTATGTTTCATTTCCCTGCCTCATACTTATGCCTAAAAATTCTCCAGGGACAGAAAGCATCTACAACACTTTAATGAGGAGGATAGTCTTGGATGGGGCAAATGTTTCCTAACCTAATGTTTAAATGTTTGACCCAATGCTCAAAATTAGGTAGAGAATTAGGTAGAAAAAATGTGTCTCTATAAACTAAAATTCCTTTGCACTGCAGGGAGAACATCAAGAGGGGTTCATCAGAGGAAAAGGCCTTTTTTTACCTCAGTCATACTGGTTTTTTGTGTTAATTCTATTTGTTCCAAAAATTAATTTTACTGGGAAACTGATAAGATATTTTAATTCTATGTTTATCTGAGCTTAATGTTTACTAGTAGATTGCAGTCCTAATCTTGAGAATTTGCTCATGCTTTTAACTATGGCTTGCATACTATCTTCTTGTTCCATATGTCTTTTACTCAAAGTGCCTATGTCATAAGGAAACCTGGTTTTTTTTTTCCCTGCAGCTGTATAATATGGGTATATAATGACTTAATCTTAATATACATTAATAACTTTTTTAAAATCATCTCAGAGACAATTTTGAATGCCTTTGCTGGAGTTTTTAAGAAAAGAGAATAAATATATGTAGTAAAAAAGTGCTACACCCTTTACCAAAAGGTAGAGGTACAAAGGGGCTGTGAGTTGAATGTGTAAAGCACTACTGTGAAGGAACCAACACCAAAGAAATATTCATATTCTCCATGCAGTGATGCCACCTGTGCCACTGAGAATGTCATGGAAAATGTGGTGATTCGGTTACTGGCCCAGTCCACTGATTTTCCAAAGAATAATTTAACTCCTGTGAATGTTCTCAGAGCAGTTCCTGTTATAGCACACCTGCCTGAGGTTGCTCCCACGCAGAAACACTCGAGTGAGTACACCCGCAGTTTTTAATGAGCTAATCACAGAAAAACTCCCAGGTGAAATATGAGGCTTAAACTTTTTGCTGCTCCTTGAAGGAACCCAAATTCTTCTAAAAGCTCCTTGTCCCATGTATAGAATTACCTATAGGAAAAAAAAAAAAAGAGGGTGGTAGACGCATTATGCACAGATTTTTCAGAAAGAGTATTCCATTGACATATAGAGAATATACTGGCTGAGCCTTCTCATACAGAGAGAAAAAAATTGTTTCCCTGTGACTTTTTGTGTTTATTATTAGCTTCACCTTGGGAGTCCAAGTTATTTTTTAATACTTATCCAATTTGCTTCTTTTCAAGGGTGGGGGAAGGATGGAATGAAGGAGATTACTTTTGATATTTATATTATTTTTACTGCACAAGTGATTGTGTCAAGCTGTAAATTCCTTGCTAAATTTTTTAAATCCCTCTGATGTCTGACAAGGAATTGGAAAAATATAAATATTAAATTTTATGGGTTTTTTCCGTGTTACCATAGTCTGCAGTTCTATTATAAACTGTCATCTGTAATATAATCAAAGGAAAATTGGTAGGAAACCTTATTGTAGTCCAAGGAACATTCCTTTTTACATGAATTCACTGACTTTAATAGGATTTAGACTGTCTGGCTCAATCTGGAACTTGTAGAAAACTTTTGGAAAGATTGAGTCAGAAAAGAACTGGCTTGTTTATGGGATGTCCCCAAAACTTACCTTGATTTACAGTGATATATAATGTCTAAAAAGTTGCTTGCCCATTGAGTCAGAGCCTTTCAATCATTAAAAATGTGTCTATGTCATCCCTAGAGCAATACTTGTACCTTTCTCATTGCTGACTGACATCACTGTCAGTTTCTAGCTTAAAAACTAGTAGCAAAGTGAGAGTTGTAAAGGGTTGCTTCTTTCTCTTTGCTTTCCTGTCACTGGGTGGTTTCTGGACACAGCTTGCTATTTGCATTTGTACTGACAGCAGCACGATCGAGTGTTTGTCCTGGGCTGGGATGGTTCAAATACAGAATAAAGCTGTTGTCTTTGTCCCTGGGAATGTGCAGTTTTTTAGGTGGAAAGGAGTCCCTTACCCAATAGCTATGCCCTGTTCTGAAAAGACTGACCTCTGTCTTCCCCATCTGGATGGTGTGGGACATCAGGACTTGCTTTTCCCAGAAGTGCTGGGACAGGAACCTCTGCCAAGGGCCCAAACCCAACCAGACCTCACAGACCTCATAGCAGAGGAAGGTGCTTGCTCCTGATCTCACTGTGAGCCAATACATGGCTACCAATACAAGAAGCAGAGATGTTGGAGCTGGCTGAATTTAAAGGACCCAAATGGTGATTCTGTGACACAGCAAGGTGTGTCTGGAACTGCTGTCTTGAATGCACATCTGTCATTATGGATAAAAAAAGCGTTTTTAAATAGGGGAGAGTAGAGGGAAGAGCTGGGTTCTGTCCTGCCCATCTGAATGACCTGAGCATTCCTCTTGCTTGCAAGCTAATCTGGATTCAAAACACAACATTGTGAAGACATGCTAGGAGGACGTGCTCAGGGATTTTGGGGAAGCAGGTCCAGGACTGGGGCAGCACCCTAGTTACAGGGCCATCATGTCATCATATTTATGATCCATATGTTCCATATCTGATGGGGCAGGTGAGATCAGTGAGATGCAGGAGCTCACAGAATTACAGAATGAGAATTGTTGGAAGGGAGTTTGTAAGGTCAACTAGTCCAAGCCCCCTGCTCATGCAGGGTCAGCAACAGCCAGTTGCCAGGACCACGTCCAGATGGAAGCGGAATATCTCCTAGACCAGAGAGCCCACAATCTCTTTGGGCAACCTACTCCATTGCCTGATCACCCTTGCAGGAAAATTGTCTCCTGATGTCGAGACAGAATCTCCCATGTTTAAATTTGTGCCTGTAGCCTCTTCTTTTGTCACCGTGTTCCACTGACAAGGGTCTGGCTCCCTCTTCTTCATTCTCTCCCTTCAGGTACTTATATACACTGACAAAATCCACCTGAGTATCTCTTCTCCAGGTTGGAAAGTTCTAGCTCTTGCATCCTCTTTGGCTATGAAAGATCCTCCCAGTCCAAGTATCAACTTTGTGGTGTTTCACTGGATTTGGTCCAGTAAATCCCATTCCCACCAGGTCCCCAGGCTTTTGGCCAAAGAGACAGAAACATGACTTCATGGACTGCTCACCTTCTGAATAGGCCCGAGTTTCTCATACTGTCATAAAGAGAAATCCTGAGTTCTGTCTGGCAGAAACTTATGTGGGTTTTCAAAGGTACTGGAAATCTCTCTCTAGTTTCAGGAAACTTCAGTTATTTTAGGCTGATGGAATTGTTCCCCTTTTTTTTTTCACCCACCCAGTTCCAGGGACCTACATTTTGGTGAGCCATTGCTGAAGCACCTAACTAGAGAATTAGACTTGTTGGACTGTGTTTCACACAAAGTATGAAACAGGAGATAACAGATATTAGCCCACAGAGGAGAAGCAGGAGCCAGAGATAATACTGGTCTGCAGGTTTGGTCTGCCAGTGTCTAAGTTCTTTCATGTCTGGGTCACTCCCTGAAACTTAGGTTCAGCAGTAGCCGGAGAATGCTATTGTCAGGTGCTGTATTTATTGTTTTCAGAGGTCAGCAAAATCCTGACCCTTAAAATGTTTCTCCATAAACTGAGTGCTGCATTTACAATTGCTCTAGTAGTGCAATGAGACTGGGGTCTTTACAGAATCTCTCTGGTTTCTAACAAACAAATTCCTTAAAAATCAATTTATTAGCATAAAGCTACTGAACAACAACATTTAAGACAGCAGCACTTTTTAAACTTACTTACTTTTAAAACTTATTATCCATTGGACTAAAACTTAATACCATTTTTATGTGCTAGCATAGTTATCCAGTCCCCCCAAAACTCATATGTATTTTTCTATTAGCTTTTCCTATGTATTTTATTCTCAATTTTTTTTCTTGCACTTTGAATTATTGCATTTCCATTTTTCTTTTCAATAAACATCCTTTACTTTTCTATTAGCACTGGAATTGCAGTCTCATTCCCATTAATTTATTTCATTGCTTCCTTAAATTTTTAGTTGTGCTACATCAGCTAGTTTCCTAAAGATTTCCATATAGAAGTAATGTATAGATTATATAAATATAGTTTCTATAATAGATCATATGAATACATTATTTTACTATAAAATATAAAATATTTTATATATGACATAATTTATTTAAAATAATAATAATAATAATATAAATTATAATAATAATTATAAATGTATAAAATGCACATATAATATGTATATATAGATTATATAAATATAGACAACTATAATGCATACATATATATGTGTATATATGGCTCTCAGGGAAACTGAGTGCTTGCTTCCATGATCCCTGCATGCCATGCCAGCTGAGAGGCCTTGGGTCTCTATGATTAAATGGGGTGCCAGGAGTAGGAAAGCTGTGATTCATTTGCTACTTGCAGCCCCTGTCTCTGGGAGTTGGAAACAGCCATTGGGTCAGGATTCATCCCACCCATCTGCAGCTGTTTGTACAGCAGAGGAACTGCATCTCAGCTGGTCAGAGGAGAAAGAGAGGCTCAGTGACAAGACAGAGGCATCTACAGGTAACAAAGACCTCCTGCCTGGCCTCTGACAGCTCAGGAAAGACTTCACATCTCCTGTGGGCCCAGTGTCATACCTACCAGTCCCATAATAGATGTCCTGGATACCTCAGGGCATTTAATATGGAACTAGGTACATAAATCCTTCAGATTCCTTTATGGCAGAATTTCAAGATAGAACCTAGAATAGCTTGGGAGTATTATCCCCTAGAAACGCTGAATTCTTCTCTTTTTCCATCACAGGAGTCTCAGCATGGGGCTCAGGCATGTGAATGTCAACAGTGGTCACTTTACCTCGAGCTCCCGAGGCCATTTTCTGCAGAAGGGGTGAAGACCTGCTAGGGCTCCTCACAGCTCGTACATATACACCCAGCACTGGTGGGAGATTCACCCCCTCCAAATCAGCAGGTGGAGGCCAGATAAGCCTCCTGAGGGCACCTGGGTTGGCAATAGATGCTGATAATGAGGCAAATGAATCCTGCTGCCAGCTGCTGTGGGTCTCCAGGCTGCTGTCACTACATGTCCACCGCCTGTAATGGGAATTTGGGCCTTTAACTCATGTGCAGACAGCAAATTGTGTTTTAAACTAGAGCTGAATCCCATTTCTAAATTCAGGTGAGATCAATTGACTTAGAACTCAAAGTTAGCTTCTAGCAATCAGCTTTTTTCTCTTGCCAGATATATGTACTTATGATATGACAAAAAATTGTCGTATGTTACTCCACTTACACTACACATGATGACTTGTTATTCATGCATGCCCTTTTCAGAGACACAAGCTTTAAAAGAATTATTTGAGCAGAGGTTCCAAGAGGTGCTTTCAGGTACAGGTTCTGTAACTGTTCAAAGTGGGTCCACAATATTTCTCTTGTAAACTTTTTGCAAAAAGGGAGAACAGTGTCCCACTTCAGTTCCATGTTCCCTTTCCATCACCTCTACCATATCAATAAGAAGATGTGATGTAGCACTGCCAGCAACATCTGCAGGGGAAAAAAAATAAGATTGCTACAACTCACACTTCATGAAACATTATAGTGGAAAAGAAAATGTGTTCCAAACCACCTTGAGGTTCTGAAGTTAATTCATCCTTAAGCATGGGAGACATGAGCACTGCAGACTCTTGCATTGTTTCCATCATGGAAAGCCCTAGATTTTGAAACCCCACACAATCAGACATCAGTGTGTATATTTTAGTTTGTGCATTTGCTAAGTTTTAATCACCTACTTAAAATCAAGCAAACTAAAACAAAATACAACACAGGGCACTAATTTTATAGTGGGCTGTTAACCAAAGACAGGCCATGCTTCTAAGATTCCCTTTCTGCAAATAGCTCAGCTAATGTTTTACCACTCATATCAATCAAACTACAGGATCATCACCTGAAATGGGAAAGACAATTATGCTGGCTGCTAGCTGTTGCCTTTCATGCTAGTAGTTGTTAATGAGAGGAGTGAGGTTTGAATCGTAGAAACTAAGACAAGGGTAAAAAACCCAATTTTTTTAAAAAAAGCTCTGAGATGACCCAATTACATCCCAGACAACTAGGAAGAAAGAAATGAAAGAAAAGAAATGGGCACTTCAGTTTTAGCCAAGCCTCCTAGACAGTACAATTTTTCTCAGTGTCACAGACTAGTTCTTAAAAGAATATGGCAACTCTCTATTACATTACAATAGCAGGAAAAAATCCTAAATAAGTGCCTATTGCTTGGACAACAAATGGTGGGGGACAGGGAACTGCAGAATGGGCAGAAAAAGAGCAGTCACAGGTGTGGGGCACAAATCTGTGGTTGGCAGTCTGTCTGAGGTGGCTGCTCCTGGGGACACTGGTTCTGCACAGAGTAGAGGTGAGCAGATCTACACAAATGGCTCAGAGGGCCATGACCTGATCCCTACTGCGGGGTGACATGAGAGCTCCTGTATGACCTGTGTTTCTTACAGCTCAAGGTTTCACTGGCTGATTAAACTTTAGGTGACCTTCGTTCTCAACTGTTGCCACATTTCACCAAAAAAAAACCCAAACACAATTCTTCCCAATAATATTTCTGAGTTTTACATTCTCTGAACCTCAGAGAAAAAAACAAAACAATTATTATCTCATTTACTACTCCTGTGTTATTCACAAGTAAAATACATTGTAAAAAATTGTTTACCTAAAAATAATTAATAATTAAATTCTAATGTAAGTACTTTAATTCACTAACCAATTAAATCCATGCATGTGTGTATCAAAACTGTCAGCTGACAATCATAAAATACTGTACAATAAAATACAATTAGGTGTTTAACAAATTAAATTTCAATATAATGTAATATAATATAAAATAATATAGTGCAATAAAATAATTAATGAGCCTTCTAATAAAATAAAATTGTCCTCATAATTTATCTGCTTCATTGGAGGCAAAAAATATCCACTATACTCAACAGATTGCAAAAATTTCTCTTTTTTTATCACCCCATAGCGTTTAATACTCTGGTTCACTTTTAGTTCTGTACAAACTTCTATGCTTGTCAATGGAAAACTACCTGCCAATAAGGCACGTTTCTGTTTTCTGCAATCTCTGATTTATAATAACCCCTCTCCAATCAGGCACACTAGCAGTGGAGCATTACTGGCACTCAGAAACCGGAGATTCAAATCTTCTCAGTTATTTATCACTTAGTGTTATAACTGCAGTGGGTGTGGTTTTGAACTGTTCTTCTCATTGAGACATTTAATACAGTGAATTATCTCCTCTAAAGAGACTGGAACATCGTGGCAGTTATTTGACAACTGAGGGGCTGTAGCAACATTCAAAGCATATGTTAAGCCTTGCTGTTCAATTAGTACGCCAAATGGCAGCTCAAAATTTAACATGAATTTAGTGCTTAGTCTGGGGATTAACTGGGAAAGTATGGTTTGGAAATGTCCACAGATAGGAGGAATATAAGGAAATTCCAAAAAAACAAGAAGCAGATGGTGTCCAGAGAGGTCTGGATTTTTCTACTGCAATGAAAGATGGACAGTTCCTTTGGCCACATGGTAGCCATTGGATATGAAAACTCAGGATTTTTGTAATTGAATTACTGGCAAAGAATTACTCAAAGACCTGGGAATTTAAGACAAGCTATCCAACCCTTAGATTGTCTCCTTTCCTGCAAGCAGTCGTTCCTGTGAGAATCAGCATGCGTGCAATTCCACTGGGTTCAACAAAATCTCTATTCTCTCAGGAATAATAGGAATGAACCTTTTTCATTATTACTAGAGCACTGTTCAAATGTGATTATAATAAATTCAAACAAAAATACAGCCCATTATTGTGAAGTGCCTACCAAAAGGTAACTACATACATTTAAATACAGATCTGAATAGAAGGGATTCAATTTGAAAACTTCTTTGGATGTCAGTAATTTTAAAATTTCACCTTCCATTACTTCTTCAAAAAGTTTCCTTTAAAAATGTTTGCTAAAATAAAAGCATGCCATTTTTTGTTCTAGGGGGTTTTTTTCCTGAAAATCATAGAATCACAGAATCACAGAACATCCTGAGTTGGAAGAGACTCATCAGTATCATCAAGTTCAACTCCTGGCTCTCTAAATGACACCCCAAGAACCACATCACATGCCTGAAAGCACTGTCCAAGTACTTGAGCTCTGTCAGGCTGATGCTGTGACTGCTTCCCTAGGGAGCCTGTGCTGGTGCCCAGCCACCCTCTGGGTGAAGAACCTATTTCCAATATCCAACCTAAACCGCCCTGACACAACTTCAGGCCGTTCCCTGTGGTCCTGTCACTGGCACCACAGAGCAGAAATCAGTGCCTGCCCTTCCTCCTCCCCTCATGAGGAAGCTGCTGACTGCAATGAGGTCTTCCCTCAATCTCTTCTTCTCCAGGTTGAACAAGCTGTGTCCTCATCTGCTCCTCTTATGAAATTAAATTGTTGAAATAAAGTTTTTAAATAATTTTGAATATCTTTCCTACCTGTTTGTTCCCATTGAAATGAATGGAAGTCATTTATTTGAAGCACTACCTTGTCTGAGTGAGGCTGGCTGATATCAGAAAATAAATGATTTCTGGATACAAGCGTAAATGTTCAGATTTAGTTCAAAAAGGCCTTTCTGCCAAGTTATAAATTCTCAGACATTGTTGTTTATGTTTGAAAAGCTGACATACTCTTCAGACCTATGTCTCAAATGCAATGCTATAATTTCTATAGGTTTAAAGAATAAACTTTATTTATCAAACATAGTAATTAATCATGCCTCTTTGCTGGATGTAAATGTAGATGTCACTCATGTCAATGAGCAAGGGGACATTCCCAGCTTTAGCTGCAGAACAATAGAAACCTGAAAATGACTGTGCTTATTGTCTGTGAAACAATGAAAAACTGTGGTAGGTACATTTTACAGTCATGTCATAAAACATATCTGAGTAAAAACACATGCTTTTTTGATCATTAGGGTTTTTCCAACTGGATGAGCCAAACTGCACAATACTGTAGAATTTACTTTGATTTCTATAATGAATCACTAAAGCAATCCCACAAGGCTATCCAATGTAATAAAAGATTAACTATTTCCTAGTACAGAGTCATGTTTATGGAGATGTGCCAGTAAGTTCTCTAATTCAGTCTAGCAGAAATGTACCTCAGGCTTTAGAGCAGATATTTACTCTAATTCCAACTCTTTCTTTCGTGACATGAAGTCCTGTGTGGTTGCAACTTCTATTAGGTTTCCATGCATCACTGTGTCTCATGAAATATGGCAAAAATTATATTGAGACACCAAAAACTAAACTGAAACCTGATGGTCCCATTTAGAAATTTTGCCACAGATGTAAAAGAAGTACTTTTCAAAGCAATATACGAAATCTTGTTTATTGCAAGCAAAAATAAAAATATCCTTCCTCACATATATATTCACTGTGTCTTTACAAATCAAATCCATTCTCATGAGACCAAAGAATCCTACAGAACAATTTATGAAATATTTTTTACAATTTGGGAGGAATAATTTCTCTGTAAGAAGACTGAATTTTACTACTTCATGGATTTATTCCTTCTAAAGAGTGGAAGCTAAGCTTCCCAAATAACTGCGTGGTTCAGTGACTATTCTGAGCACGTTATTTTGAGTTTTCAATCTCAAAAGTGACTTTTTTGATGAGAACAATGTTTCCTCTAAGGAGGAGATAACGTGCTATCTGTGGGTTTGCAAATCAAGAGAGGAAAATGAAGACAGAGATGTATGGCAGTTCTCAGGACAGGAGTGTGGTTTCTTCTTGGATTTTTGCTTGCTGTGTTTAAATTACATCTTACATTTAATGAATTACCACAGAGGGGAAAGGATTAACGATAATGATACAAATGAATCCAGTTTTCTTGATAGAACTAGAAGATAAGACATGTTAGCTTAAAATTCACTGACAGAGGTTTAACACACTTTACTCTCTGTTTGTCAGGAATTCTGTGCACCAGCTACAGCACAGCAGTCTAAATGCACACAGCAGCTTCCATATATGTTTGTTCCCAACAGACTCCTGAATCAGCTTAAGCAATCATGCATATTTAATTAACTAAGATGTGCTACTGCTAAAATGCATTAAGAAAATATCTTTGTGACATAGCCCAGCAAGATCCGATGGTGTTAGATGTGAGTTCCATTCCCATCAGTGCCATTGTTTTTCAAGATGATCTTGGGAGACCCCTTCCAGCCCAAACTGTTCTATGATTCTATTATAGATTCATTTGTCCTTTGAAGTATTAATATTGACTTAGCAATGTGCTTAAGGAGAGTAGCTGATTTATCTTTCAGTCTAGTTTCTCTATTTATATGTAACTCCAGGTTCTATTTTTAGATGGTCCTTTCAACCTCTCTGAAAACTTACATTGTTCTTCTAAAATTTGAGAACCAGATGTGGAACATGGCCCTTAGTTTGTGTTTGGCCTGTATATTTCTAAAATTTCTGTGAAGTGAATATGTTGGTTTTAATTGAGAGTTAGCTGGATGTTTTCTTAAATAACAGAATCTGAATGAATGGGAAACTGTGATTAGTTTAAATTCACCAAACAGCTGTTAGTCTGACTGATACAAATACTCTGTGGAAGCTGGGGTTGATGCTGGGAAATTTTTTCTGTTCTGCTTAATAAAAATGAAAAGGAGGTGAGCATCTTTGTAAACCAAAAGAAGTATGACTTTTCAGAAAACCAGAACTGAAAATGAGAAAACCATTCTGCTCTAAAAATGGCAGAGTAATCGAGACCTTATATTTATCTTCTATTTTTCCTGTTGTTAAAAGACAAATTCTCAAGGATCAAGTGCTGTCAAAAGCCCAAAAGAACAAGTAATTATTTTGCCATTTTGCCTGTAGGATCATAGTTTAAAAAATTCATATTTGGAAAGAATAGTTGAAACCTCAGTGTTTATTAGATGATTTATACATGGTTTTGATTTCATTTTTTGAGAGCGAAATTGGCTAAGATTAAATAGATTTAGGGTCAGCCTTTTATTTTGTGTCAGTATTCCTTGGAGAAATAGAAATTCAGTGCTGACTATCAGCGCTGCTCTACCTCTGCCTGCTCATACTCACCCTGTGAGACCACACCAAAACCAGAGACATCTGGTTCCTGTGGCACAGCAAACAGCTCTGGGCAGGAGGTTTTTTTCTGGCAGGGTTTTTTTTCCCTTAAATTTATAGGGAAGTATCCATGAGTGCTACATGCACAAGCAAATCATGGGGAAGAGAGACCTGCCTCAGGGAAATATTGCCTCAAGCAGCTCTTCGTGCCTAAGCTTTGTGGAGGATAGCATGACTCCTTCAAATAGGATAGTTTTAAAAAAATCTTGAAAAGGTACTATCAGAATTTGGGCCAAAATTCAGATGCAAGAAAATGATCTTGAGGTAGCCCTACTCATTGCAAATAGAACTGATATAATGTGTGGGCCTTCATCAAGTAAAAGCAATCAAATATATTTGGAAATTATTTAATATTCTTCTTCATGGGCTCAGTTTTAACCAAATGTGATCTGACAGTACTATCAAAGTGAAGCCAGAGCTGAGGTGTGCTAAGGAATGTCTTCACATAGTCAAATATACTGGAGATAATGCTCAAAAATAAAAAGTGCATAACAAAAGAAATTCTGTTGTGCTGACTTTACTGGGAAAGCAATTAGATTGACTGAACATTTTTAGAAACATAACCCTGATTGCTACTGTATGTGTTGTTGCAGAATTATTTTCACATGTTAATAATTCATTTTTTTCCACAATGGTATTACTGATTGTCTGGAAGCATATAATTGATTCATTAAATTGTGTAGTTCCCTACAGTTTGACCTCTATTGACGTCTCTGAATTTGTGGCAAGCTATTTTAAAAGAGCAGAAGCATATCACAGCCAGCAGCCTTACACCAATATAAATATTTTCTACTGTGCTAATGCTCAGAATTCACTTTCTGGCAGCTGACCAAGAATTTTGCATAGGAATGCACTGAGCTGGAGACCCCTATCTAATAAATTTTATCTGACACACTCAAACATCCACTTTTATTACCATGTCTGATTTTCCCATGCTCATACAATTTAAAGCTACAGCTTCTCCCTTTCTCTTCTTTGAAGAAAGAGTAATATTTTCAAACAGAATGTCACAGGGGTACATTACCATGAGCACTTTCATCTGTGGAAGCCTTGCACAAAGGAATGTATACTATATATTCAAAAAAGCACATTCTCTAACCAATCCCACCATCTTTCCACAAAAGCTCCCCAAACAATGCAGCAAGGGAAAGCGCATTTCTGTGACATTTTTACTGTTTATGGACTGCAAATATTTGAATGCTAGTCCTGATGTTCTCTATACATGAACTGCAATGAATTCTTCAATATTTCAGGGGAGTTTTCCCCTTCAGAATGTGTTGCTCAGGGTCTAATGGCTGAGGATATGTATCTACAGGAAAAACATTCTGGAAGATTCCCATAGCAGTGCTATGATGAATTAGCACTGCCCCTCAGCTGATGCAGGGGGTTGCAATATTTGGAAACTGGATTGATATGAATCTTTTGCTGGAGTCTTCTGTGGAAATCAAGATATGTCCCAGACAAGATTTTTAATGCAGTGATTAAATTGTTCCCTGTACCTGTGCTTATCAGTAATTTTCAGCCCTGCCTAGTGTTCAAAAAGCTGGTATAATTATATATATTACAAAAAAAAAAAAAAAAAAAAAGAAAGAAAGAAAAGCACACAGGAAAGAGGTACCTCAGTAAAAAGATTTCCCCAGTCAATAACTATTTTCCTCCTGAGACAAATGGAAAGTCTTCTGAAGTCAAGGGCACCCTGTACCAATTCCAATGAATCATGCGTTATTATCTCTCCATGATACAAACTTACAGCAAAGCCAAAAATTCTCCCCTGAGCTTTTGAAAAGGAAATTAAATCTAGTAAGTTACTTTAACTTTGGGGTTTTTTCCCCTTTCCAAGAAAATGGGTACTGTTCCTTTTAGATTGTCCATCATGACAAGTGTAGAATAAATAAAAATAACAAGAAATGAGCCTTATTTTCTTAATTATTTCACACAATGATTTTTCCCCAAAATACAATTTTAAATTGAAATCCGATGACAAGATAAAATCCCCGAAAGTCACCTATATTATGCCATTAAAAATATGCCTAAAATAGCTAAATTAGCTTGTTCTCTCTAAACAAGAGAAAAGGAGGACTTTAGCTAAGTCCATGTACCATCATTCAAATGCAACATTCAGATGCTCACAGTTTGAGTCAAAAACAGATGTAAGTGGGTATTTCTTGAAAATCAGTGTATTTGTCACTGACTCAAAGTATCAGCGCAGTAGAATACCTGGAAATGATTTCTGCAGATTACAGTATACTTGCAAATGAAGCCTGAAACACAATGTGAACAAACCCACACAGGTGTACCCAAAAAAGCCCTTTATTATTTTCATTTGCTAAATTTCACTATGGTGTGAGACTGGTAGGTTCTCTACAAAGCAGCTAATCTGAATTGACTACAGTCAGCTAAATTACCCAGCAACACAGAGAAAAACCTCCTGAAAGCCCTACCAGAGGGAATTATGTGCTGTCTAAACCACGGTCCTGAAAGGACGCGCAGAGGCGCTTGGCGCTAAGCCATGATTATTGCCACTGAAGTCAGCGGGACTGCTGGAGTGGGGCACAGGCACGGCAGGCCTGTCCTCCAGCACCAGTCTGCAGGATCCCCCACAGCCTTGGGGCAGCCTGAGGAGGAGCTGAAGGTGTGCAGCAGCACAGGAGGGCGGCTGTGGGGCTGTGGGGCCATGTCCTGCCCCACACAGCAGCCTGGGGAAGGTACTGCCTCCAGTGCTGGCCCCAGCTCTACCTACGCTCCCTCCCCTGAGCAGCTGGCTACCATCTTGGGTAGCCTTATCTGCTGCGACTTGTCAAGCCAAAATATTTGTTTAAAAAAGGATCAAATATTCATAGCTCATTTATGCATTCTTTTAACAGGAGAAATGAGGCTTGTCATGGTAGATAAATGCCAAAGTATGTGTGAGGAAAGTAAATGCGAGGAAAAGAAAAGAAGAGAAAAGAAAGGGGAGAGAGAGCATTTTTTTTAACCTGTAGTATTTATAGTTTTCTGCTCTGTCTTCTTTCCTTTGCTCTGTGGTCTGGTGCTGAGAGCTTGATGGCTATAACCATGCAATCCAGAGCAGCCCTGCTAACCCAGTGTTGCCACTGGACGTTGTTGGTTTGTATTTTGTTAATTTTGTTGATTTTTAGAAGTGATTCAGGCAAGTTATTTCCTTCCGAGAAACCCCTAAACTAACACCAAATAAGCTTGTCAGTCAACACTTTTACATAAAAGCCAATGTGGAGCACAAAACGAGGATTTCATTAAGTAGGGCTTTGTTGACAGATTGGTTATTTTCTATATGAGAAGAGTCACAAGTCAGATTTCCACTGGTTCTGGGTGAATAGAGACACATTATGATTTTCCTCCCTCATTTCTGCAACAGCAGTCTAAATATCTGACTTTTCTGAATGCAAAAAGGAAACATTACAGTTGCTTTCTGCTCACCCCAACATCTCCATTCATCTTTGATCTCCACAGCTTTTAGTCTGGAGAGAAAAAAAAAAAAAACAGCAGTTCAGGATCATTAAGAAAATTTTCAAGGCTCTTATTCCAAATCTCTTCCTGAGAGCAATTAAGCCACAGTCCCTTTGCTGTGCTACTGCAATGAGCACAAAAATAAAATCCTCAGAAATATGTAATAAACTGAGCATGCAAAAATCAATTTTGACCTAGCTGTAACCACATGTTAACTTTTAAAAGAAAAAATACTGTATTTTCTCCCTAGCAGGCCCTTTTAATCATATTTTAGACAAATATATTCATGGGAAAAATGTTCCTGAACCTCTCTTACATGTCTCTCTTTTCTTTTCACAAGAGATGAAATCCAGTATGAAATCACAAAGGCCTGAAACAATGCATCTGGTGAAACAGGAATCCACAGCATGATCAATGTACATTTTGTCTCTCAAAATACAGGCATTATTAGAGCTGAGATAGCACGAGCTGCCAAGTCTGTGAATGTTCCCTCAGAGATCTTAAACAAAAAACACACAAGAAATCTAATTTTACAAAAATTTAACAAAAAATCAGAATGGCAGTTTAACATTCCAGATGTCAGACACATTGAACCAAATAACAGATGCAACACAACAGGCTTTTCTGACTCTACTATGTCATTGTGCAATACAAGCTTAATTTACTCAAAACTTTGCTATTGATATCTGTTTGTGCTGGGTATCTACATCAAGCTGAAAACTGGGACAGGGTTTGAATTCTACCAAGAGTTTTCTGAGAATAAGGCTGAAGAAAGACATGCATTTTCAGCAGAAAGTGATCCTGGGGTATTTTCTTCTTGTTTTTTCATTTGGTTATTTGGGATTTTCTTCCAAGCCTGTGCTTAGAAGAAAATACTTAACTTTCAGCAAGGTGATGTCCGAGCTGTAGGGCTGTAGTGCAACCCACCCTCACTTTCCTGAGCCATAAAATCACCTTGCATCTGCTCAGCACAGACGGAGATCTCAGTAATGAGGCTCTCTGCACAATCTGTAGGGGTCTGAACTTAAATTTATTGTGGTTGCTATGAATGCCCAGGAAACGTGTTCCCAGTTCCCAAGCAGAAAGTCCACAGTCTTCTCTCCCAGCCAGGGATACTTGGAGATGGTTTCTTTTCCTGGGAGTGCTACGTCTGGTTAAACTAGGGAGGTGGAAACTGGGATGGGGCAATTCTAGGGCATCTTCACCATTTTTTAGAGGAAATGACTGGGCAAAGTAAGGTTAGGTACCAGTTAAGATGAGAGATTCAGCCTTCTAAGGAGCATGGCCAAGGCAAAGGAGCGAAGATATCTCTGTGATTTCCCCCAGATCTATGGGGCAGATGAAAGGTCCAGAGGCAAAAATCAGGATACAAGAAATCGTTCAAGCAGATGGCATCAGAAAAGAACACATAAAATCATGTTGAAAAACATTTTTGGGAGTTTTGCGAGTTTTCCTCCTGTATTTAAAAAGATGAGAAGCAACACAGCCAAGAAGGCAATGAAAGTGGTTCCCTATGAAACTGCTCTGTCAGGCTCCTTTTCATTTAGGAAGAGGTTCACTGCTGGCCTTGAAGTCCAGGTAGTGATGGCACTCTGTCACTTAGGCTTGAATTGTGTGGGAAAGGCCCCAGAGTGAGGAGCTCCCCAAATCTCATCTCACCAAGTTCCCTGAGAGCAGCAGAGAAGTTGTGTTCCATGCACTGTACAAAACTGTGGCTCCACAGGGTAACACTGAAATGGATTATTTAATAACAGTCTGGGTCAAAATACATGGACAAAAAGAAACCAGTTAATACAGACCACTGTTAGCGCTGCCCAGCTCTGAAATATTTGTCTTTAATACTCTAAAAACAGCCTTATCAGTTGGATAATTGGTTTTGTTAGTGAAACACTGTATGTCACACCTATCTGACACAAGAGCTGTGAAGATGGAAGGACCCTGGGCCTTCTACCCATATCCTAAGCACTCAAGCTGACTGCATTTATATCAGACTCTATAGGCTTTTTTGCTTCTTAAGGTTCCATGACATAGCATTGTTTCTTCTCTGCCTGAGAAGGGTGGGCTATGGATTCCAGAAATTCCACTTCTGTATTTAGCCTTTTCAGTGCCAAATACACAGAATCTTCTTTTCGAGTGATTATGCTATTGATTTGTGTGACAAAATAATGAAAACTTTCTATTGCAAATGGCTTTTGTCAGCAACTGTTGGCACCTTTACAATTTTGCATACTTGTCATTTATTTTTGTAATATTTTCAAATTCATTTTAGCTTGTGACATGTCAAATTGTTCACCAGATGTGAAGGAATTTTGAGGAATAACATTGTTATTATTGTTGTTGTTATTAATCATGACAATGAGTAAAATGAAGAAAACTAGGCTTCTGTTTTACTTCAGTGGAGAATTTGGAAAGACTGTCATAATTCATTCCAGTTAGATCAATCACCCCTTTGCTATTCAGCCTATTAGGCAGTGGTTTTGGTTCATATAAAATATTTCAGAGCCAGATTGAATCTTAGCTTCACAGCTGTGTTCCTAAAATGTGCAAATATTTGATGTGTCTCAGGTGCACATTGAGAAGCCATAAATCTTTCCATTGCCTGTCTGATTGCTCTGCCTTCTTTTGCAGTCTGCTGAGCCACCTCCACTTCCCTGTGCAATGGCTTTAGTACATGAAGGTGAAACTGGGAAGGGACAGTGCAGGGTAAAACTGATGGGACAGGAGCACTTCCTCTCTAGCATCTTTTTTAAATGAATTGTCAAACAGGACATCTCTGGGTACAGAAGCTTTCTGGTGTAATTTATTTAAACTGGACTCAGGGCTACCAACCCTGCTCTTATACAGATCATGCACATTTCTTGACAGTTTCTGAGTCCCTAAATTAAAAAATGAGATGTCATAAGAAAGGAAGGAGGCAAGTAGTAGGAGGAAAATGTAACAGTAAAGGCATAAGTAAGTGTTCGGTATTGTACATGAGACAGAAGAGAAATTTAACCCATAAAAGAACTAGCAGTTCAGTTAGCATGAGATTTAACAAGGTTTTCTTCAATTTTTTTTTCCCAGATACTTACTCTGGCAACTTGAGTGATTCAGAGGTTCCTTTGGCACTCTGCAGTGAGTCGTGTCCTGCTGTGGCACTGTTATCCACAGGGTTGACTCTCTGTCAGGTACCTTTGATGCTCAGTGAGGCATTTCATATGTTTTACATCCTGAGAAGCCAGTAAGCAACTTGTCTCTTATCAAACTGAGAAGCTCACTGAATACTCATCTGCTGACGCAGAAGCAACTTAAATGCATTCTTTACCCTTGTGTAAAATTCTGGCAGCAATTACCAATGGTCTTGAAAGGTTTGCTTTTGATGCTTCCTTTTCTTTTAACATGGTAGGAGATACGAAAAATATGGATTTTACTAATGTCACTGGACAGTTTTTACATCCAATGTAAAACAATTCCCAGGACCAAGACTGCACTGAGGCAAAGAAGAGCTTTATCATACAAGGAGGAATTGCAGATTTGGTCCCATATCTGGCCTATACTCTGGAATCCCTGAAATGAAAAACTGTACTTGAGCAGTATAATACAAATTTAGCCCCACCAACACCTTACTTGTTAGATAAGTGAGACCAAAGCCAAGTGACACCAAAGCCATGGCAGGCCAGATCAACCAGAGAGGTGGTTCAAAAGAAATAACATTAGCAATCAGAGTTGACTTTAGTGATGACATTTCCCTAATCAAACCACCAACATCAGTTCTGCATGGGTGCAACAGAGGTGTTAGATCTTTGCATTTGGACGTGTAATTTTCCCACCACTACCTGGCAATATTATATCATGAGTTTGTGTATCCTTTCAAAATATAGTTATAAATTCGTGGATTACTTTCAAGCTTGATAATTTCACTTGGCCAAAGGGTTAGTAATCTGTCTGTGAGCCACACCATGTCAAGGACAAACTTATGATAAATCTTTTCCAGTACCAATACTTCCAAGTTTTTAGGCATTGGTAAGTAAAAAAGGAAGAAAATATATGAAAAAGGACTTCTGTTCCAGATTGTTTTCTGGGTGGTGTCCGAAGGGTCCATCATTGAGTAAAGTACTGAGATGAAATTCCCAGCGACAGCCCCTGTACAGAACCAGTACAGACATCAAAAAGTAGTCTGGGCTGTGATTGCACTGCATTAGTGCACAGCCAAGAGGTTTTTGAGTTAGGACACTGTGCTCTGGAAAAAACCAAACCAACAGTTTTCTTATGTATTGCAAGGAGCTATTAGATTAAAAGCATTTTGCTTTCTGATCTTGCCCTCAAACACACTCTGACCAGTTTTGGTTTTACAGAAAGCTTCTCAGAAATCCTACTTGATTACTTGATACTACTCTCAGACTAGCCTATTAGAAGTACTGTTTGAAATCAGCCCTCTGACTTACAATACAAAGGAACAATATGTTATTTTGTAAGGAAAAAATTCTGGAGTGAGATGTGATTTGCTTACCTTCTTTGTTCTTTTGTATGATTTCAGCTTGTTATTAGATGTTGACAGAATGAAAGCTAAGGAATTTATCTTCAAACACAAGCCTTATTTTCTTAGAACCCATTTCCAAAAGACTAGTAAACCTATTTGCTAAATTACTGTAATTATTTTTTCATTCCCTTGTTCATTGCGGGAAATACAAGTGTGCACCTTAATTACAAAAGGATTTGTCCACTGCACAACTTGAGCAAATATCCCATCTGTATTTTCCCCTCAGAAGTAGACATTTCAGGTTTAAGCCAGTTTAACAGAGAGAGCACTGTGCCTATTGCAGAGTGCATTGATTACAGAGTGCCTGACAGGAATAATTTCACAGGTGTGATGGTCCCCACAAATTATCTATTCTCAGTAAAATGAAAATTCATTATTTTTTATTCCTTCCTTTGGACCAGTGCATTTGTTTTGGTAGAAGTGAAGGGGCTGAGACACTGAACATATCTCAAATGCTGATAAAGCATTCTGTAAAAGTGACAGATGGCCTTCCAAACAAGACAAGTTTGAGAGGCATGTGGCCAAATGCAAGTTCAGTGCCTTATGTGAGCAATGATGAAAGTGCATACCATTTCTTATGGTGACTTTAAGGATGATCACTCTGTTTCCTTGAAATTCTTTCAGTATGCCAGTGTCAGGACATCGCTCCCGACGTGGAAGCGGAGGCCTTGGTGAAACGGTTAAATAAACATATCGTTATTGTCCAGCTTTAGAAGAGGATATTAGATTACATACCAGGAGAGCAGGCCATGCCTGTCTTCAGCATTAAACTACATCTGAGTCTCCATTTTCCTGTAGTTCTGTGTTCAGTTTTGATTACCTACTGCTCCCAAGCTTGGTTTATTTATCTAAGTGCTATTCTAATATAAACTCACCGAGATTAGTTTTGCCCTTGGTCCCACGAAGGCAGCTCAGTGGGACATGTGACTCAAGTGATCAAGGACAGAAGTGAATCCATTACCATTTTCTGAGGTATCCGTGTGTTTATTTTTGTGTTCAGATCTTTAAAAGTCCTTTCAAATGGGATCAGCTGGTTTTGTAATGTGAATGCCAGTTAGAACACAGGTGACAGAAACTGTAATAAGCTTTCACACGAGTAGTGGGTTTTTAGCTGGTGAGGATCTCAACAGAAGATTTTGTATTAGATGTATGTGTGCATGTGCATATAAAAATGTGGAGCATGGTGTTGTGCAAAATAGGAATGGTATCAGTTATTCATTATCAAGGTAGTGCTAACAGGAATGTTGGATATTTTTACGTTGGAAAATAGAAAAAAATTGTCATTATAATAAAAAATATTGTCATTGTAAAGATTCTTACAACTTTCTCCCATGTACCATTTCCTGTAGGTCAGCCCAGGCTGCCCCACAGCTGACTCTGAGCTTGGGAGCGCCAGTGAAATCCCCACAGGGACTGCTGCTTATTCCCAGTATCCTCATCTGCCTGCTGCCCTTCTGGTGCTGGGATTGATCCTCCCTCGTGTGTCCTGCTCTCAGATCCTGCACCAAAGATGTCAAACTGGCTGTGAAGAAAGCAGAAGAGAGAAAGTAAATATGGGAAACAAATTGGCTTGGTGACCAAAAGGAAAGCAAGGGCAGGAGAGGGAAGATGAGTTTGCAAGTTTGGTATGGGGAGGGGGTGATTGATTAGTAGAAGGAAAATAAGGGAAAGGCAGAAATGGGGTGAGAAGAAAATATGACTCGGGGAAAAGGAGGAGATAGAAGAGATGATAGGCAGGAAACACAGGTGATAAAAGAGGCTGTGGGAACAGAGAGGGAAGGTGGGGGAAGAGAGGGCATGAGAAAAAGGAGGTAGGAAGAAGATGGTGATGGAAGGAGAGAATCAAATGACCAACAGAAAAAACCTCTATGTGGAAAGGTCTCAGATAAATGCAGCAGCAATGCCAGTGTGAGATTAAAAGCAAAAAGTAGCAAAAAATATTCTTCAGTATTTAATTCCATGATTGGCTTTAGCTATCAAATAACAGAAAACAGCTGCATTTCATAAAACAACAACTGGTCTGCAGTTGTAATCTAATCCTTGCATCTGACACTTAGAAAAAAAATATTTTCCCTGCACATGTGATCCACTTATACGACTGGTACCACATCGAAGAAATCTGTGAAGTTGCAAACTAAGTTCTTAATTACTTCTTTTGTCTATTTTCCCTTGTATATTTTAATCAAAGAGGGAAATGACAGGTTTAAGAGGCTGGGCATTGTCTTTCTGAGTCAATTTAACCTAGTATGTCCATTTCGCTCTCCCTCAAGTTTGTGCATCATTGAAAAATAAAACCCTTACAAAAAAGATCAGCTAGGGAACAAAAAAGAAGCAGTAGGTAAAGATAAATATTAATCAAAAGTTCAAAGGTTGAACTATTTTTTCAAGAGCTTAAAATATATGAACCCATGTATAGGAGAGTAAAATCTGAAAATATTTTAGCAAAGCAATTAGGGAAATTCTTTAGATATTTTCTTTCACTCTTTCTGTCACTGCTTAGTATCCTAAGCATTATCACACTAAAATGACAGTATTTGTTACATATAATCCAAAACTCATCTCTGAGGAAAACATGTAAATAAATGAGCAGTTCTGTTTTTCCAGAACAGCTGATGCAGGACATTCAATGCTATTTTCTGCCTTCACGGTGGTGCTTTTCATCCCTGTTTGTTTACAAACACTGTGTGAAGGAGCACAGAGAGCTGCACTGGGTTTAGGAGCAGTGAGCTGCTGCCCACAGCTCTTTCACGGGACACAGGACAGAAGTGGAAGGAGAAAATATGCCCAGTAAGAGCACATCTACTTTGTTCCCTGTGGATCTCTGGAGCTGAGTCTTAGAAAACACATCATGTGCTAAATTAAATCCCTACAAAATGGAAAGAATGTAAGTTATCATGGCCTTATCTTAAAAAATCCTGACAATAAATTGAACAGATCTCAGTTTATCTTTCTTGTTGTTGAAAGATTAAACCAGCTCTGAACCTGCAACTTCAAGGATACTAATTTTTTTCCTACCTGATACTAAGACCACTTAAGACAGAAGATTGCAGAAGGCCCTTTGCTAATTTTTATACCCTCTCTGGCTTTTTTCCCTTTAAAGTAGTAACCTAGGAAAATTTACGTTGGTGTGAATTAAAGTATTTCAGTTAAAACACACCACACATTTGCGAAGAATTAAAAATTGCCATAATCTTGCAGAGTTCCCTTGCACTTTTAAGCTGCAAGGCAGATACCATTTCCATTGTTCACCCCCCAGCTTCAGTCGTCCAAAGCAGTTAAAATATTGCAGTGTACTGTACCTCTCACCCAGCCTGCCCAGATTCCTTCCTAAATCCCTGTGGTGAGGAGCCCTAGCCCCAAAAGCAGGGAAAGCTTAAATCAGTGTGCCACTTCATATGCACAAGAAATAAATCCAATGGAAGGCAGGAGTCATTAACTCTGATGCTCATGGAATTGCATGTTTACCTGTGAAAACTTTTTTAATCTGACATCCTTAAATTACTTCAGCTCCTACTTTGTCCCAAATGAAATCAGGTTTTATGAAAAATTCTGAAGGTGATTAATTGGTTTCAAAGCCTTCCAAATACACTCAGCATATCCACTGGTATTAGTCTGCTTTTCACAGGAGACAAATGAGGTTACTGGAAATCATATTACACCAGCCTATTTCTTCTGGATTAAACGTGCTTGAAATAAATGTCATTCCTTTTCCCAGTTTACAGTTTATCATTTCAGAGTGAGAGAGCGTATCTTAATTTTATCACTGCGTTGTGTAACATTTTTCCATGTCACTATGCAAAAAAGATTATTTGACACATTAAAACTTGAAATATACTGCACAGAGACCAAACTCTGTTGCAAGTACACTGCAATTATGTTCAGCTTCATTAGGCATTTCACCATCAGTTTCTAAAGGACTGGGATCCTCATCAAATAAAGGATTTAAGTGCCTAAAGAGATTTGGCAAACTAGATTCAAATCTGCAATCCAACCTGTTGTACTCCATTACCCATCCTGGTATTCACTAGACTCCGAAGGCACCAAAGGATTTTCCCTCACAGCTCTTTAATTGCTTAGAGCTGTTGTTCTGGGCACTACAGGAACTGACCTATTTCTGACAGGTGTGAGTTTGCCTTCCAGCTCACAGCTACAGAATGATTTCTTTACAAAGATGCAGTGATATTGCTCTCCTGTAATCTTAGGCTGACTCTACCGTGCAGAAGAAGGGCTGAGCAGTTAAACCAGGCTACCTCTGAAGCTGGTGGGGAGAAGCAGGCACTTTTAGAAGGATGCCTCTCTCATGTATTTTAGCTGTCTGCATTAGGGTGTGAGGTGCTGCAGTTACGCCAGTTATGGTACAGGATGTCCTGGAAGGCTATTTGCAACGTAGATATTTTCATGTAACATTCAGATGAATCCCCAAGTAGGTGTTCCCCCCAGTTTTCTGTGGGATAGTGGGATATTGTAACAGATATCCCCATGGAAGCTGAGTGGATGCTGGAACACTGCAGTGGTGTGTGGCTGTGCAGCACAGACACACCACTTCAGCAGCGTTACCTTGTGTCCTTGACCACACAGGTCCAACTGTACTAGTGCCCATCCCAGCAGTACCTCAGAGACTGATGTGTTCTGCAGCACAGGAAGCATAAATACACAGCATATTAATGTAGTGCATTATGCACTGTCTAAGTCCTTTACTTGGCCTGGCACAGCAGAAAATCAGAGAAGGTATGCAGCAGCATACAGAAAGGATGAATCACCTTTTAAAGTGCATTTAATGCTTTTGACAATAGTGTGTTCTCAGCTTCTTTCCTACCATCACAGCTCAGGTCTGAGAGGGAGGCAAGTGCAGGAGATACTGGGCCACTTTTCCCTTTCCCAGAAGTGATCCACAGGGGAAGCTGCTGGCAGGAGCCTCTCGACCTTCCTGGACTGCAAAGACAGCAAGAGCCCTGATCCAGAAAAGGTGTGAGCAAGATCCTGGTTCTGCAGTTTGGCACTTGCTGGAGCATGAGTCCTGGGCCCTGGCCAACAACAGCTGCAGCACATGGAATGAACTTGGGTCCTAAATCCTGTGTCCTTGTACTGGAACTGGGATATTGAGAATAACATGGATAACATGGAGATTCAATGGACCATTAAAAATTACCCTCCAGCATTAGGAAAGACAGCACACTCATTTAGCCACCCTATTATCAGTAAGCCAAGGAAATGTGGTATTAAGGACAAAAATACACAGAGAATTTAACACTATTCAGCAATGATGGAACAGGAGAAACCTGCTCTCTTCAAAGATTTGCTATGCCCTTTTTTTTTTTTCAGCACTGAATAGGAAGTGTCCCAACAATTCATATCCCAGCAGCACAGCACAGTGCTGAGTTATAACATGTTTTGGTCTCACAGAAGGAGATCTTACAGGAAAGCTTGTTAGAAAAGTAATCTGTTATGGATAAGGCACTAAAATATTATCTTAGGGTCCTAGCCAGTACAGGATGATTTATTTTAGTACAGTTGTTAATTGTGCTTAGTGCCCTAATAGATAGGGAATGATGGGTGCCTGGAAAAGCAAAGCCGTTGCATAATTACACATTTTCCAGTGAAGGTTTTTTTAAGGGGACGTAGCATTTTTATCAGATCATCACTGGTGACCTGAGGAGAACTTTGAGCTAGATCCAAGGACAGTGTAGGTGGACAAGCCTCCCAGGAAATCAGTGGAAGGCTTCTTGTTCATCACAAATTACCTATTCCAGTGAAACCACACTCAATTTTGTTCTGTGCAGCTGCTTTATCAGTTTGTTCTGCTTCTTTGGAAAGAGGTGCCATAATCCGGCCGTGAAATGAGTGAGAAAGTAGGTGTTAAGTTCAGTATGTATGGGAACTCTTGGAGACTTGTCTTTCCTTGACCAGGTGTGAAGGTCTGCAGGTCTACTTCTCTAGTCTCTTTTTCCTGGACAAATTGCAGTTCATAGCACACAAGGAACAATTCAGCTACAAGTTTCAACATGTTTTAAATATTGCTAAGTGTTTTTTTTTAATTTCCCATAATATTTTCACACTGTAAAAGGATTTTCCTTTTCATTGTAACATGTTATTACACACTGCATGCTCATAATTACCTAATATTTCCATGCTCTATAGATTTCTCTTGATTGTTAATATTAAAAGGCTTATTAAGATCCTCTCTATCAGCTTATGGTCTCCACATATACTTAGAGGGTTGGCAAACTTGGCACAGGATAAATGTCACTTTTAAAATATGTTACAGAGAGAGTACAGTGGAGGTTAAAAAAATAGAGATTAGAGTGTTGAGTAAATGTCATGACTGCCAGAATCAATTGAAAATGAGCATTCTTGCTGGCTTTAGCTGGAATGAAAAGAGGCTTCTCCTCCCCCAAGCCCAGTCCCGGAGGAGTACAGTCAGGATGGTACTAATGAGGAGAAAACTCACAAGGTAGGGGTGATGTTTCCTTCAGAAACACTATATGCATTGGTGCCCTGAGCCCCCTAGGGACCTAAAATCTGTTATTGTTCCTCCTGGGAGGTCCGTTTACACTTAACACACATCTGGCTTAATTAGGCTGACAGCTGCTGCAGGTACTATTGGACAAGGTCCAGGCATCAGAGTGCATTAGCATTTGTTTAATGGTTTAACCTTTCATAATCTGATCTCCACTGCGTAAATGAACCAGAGAGATATCTTTTATTACTTGTTAATGTGTGTTGTGTGTGTGTGCACATACTCACACTCACACAAACATGCAAGCAATCCACACCAAATGTGTCCCACCGCACACTGAAAACCCAAATCTTTTCCAACAGTAAACTTTTGATTAAATAAATGCAGCTCCAAATAAAGAAAAAATGAGCTGGGTTAACAGGAAAGAAAGCATCAGTCATGCTGTATATAAAGACAGAAGAAAATAAAATTACTTCAATGTAGAGATATTGTCCACCACATATTCACAACCAGATTTTGCATACCTATGGTTTTCATGCTTTAATTAAAAAGGAAAAAGAGGACTAAAGTTTTTGCTGCATACAGAAATGAAACCAACATAGAAGATGTTCTAGCACAGATTCATGTTTGAATCTGTGCTAGAATAATTATAAATAAAGCTCATTATCTTGATATTTTTAAATAGATCCAATGAACAAAATAGGCCTGATTCTGCCCTTATTAACAGCACAGCCTTCAAAGTCACTGGAAATAATCTGGTTTTACACTTGGGTACCTGAGGGAAGAATATAGCTCAAATGATTAGGCATGTGCTTTGTTTTCTCAAGAGAACCCTTTCCACATATCCATTGAAAGGATTTTTTTTTCATTTTTAAATATTCCTTTATGTCTAGTTGGCTTTTTTCCATAGCAAATCCCTGTAAAAATAGCCTTTGGCAAGGCAGCCAACTTCAGCACAAGCCCAAACCTTATTATATCATTGAAAGCAAAACCAAATCCAAAGGCACCTTTCCAAATCCAATCAGCTTTCTTTATACACCGACGTGCTCATTTACCTGACAAATTATTGTTCACCTTTCTATTGACTCCCAGGCTGCAATACACCACATGTTTGGAGACTTTGGATATCAATACAAAGAAAATCTTTGTATAGTGAAGAATCCCATTTAAATATTAATCAACCTGGCCCTTCAGTATGTTCTCTTTCAGTGTGTGCTCTTGCCATGGCCTTTGCACGTGTCAAATTTTCTCTGTGGTTTGGTGCAGACAGAGGAGAGCAGCCTTCTGCACTTGCTCTGTAATGGGATCTGCCTTTGGCTGAGCCACTGCAGATTTGTGCTGCAGTGCTGAGGAGTGGAGCTCAAAGCTCCCCTCCAAAACCTGTCCCAGGGCTGGACCCTCATTTTAAGAGATGCATTTCAATTGTTTTGCCCTTCTGGGATATTTTGTCCTCTGTGGGACTCTCTCAGTGGTGTGTAATGTGTCTTGGTGAAGCAGCTCAGGGTACCAGCATCACTCAATAGCAAGTGCATGTGGGAACATGGTTAGAAACAGACCATGTATTGAACATCTTTGACTATTTAAGGGCAAGAACATAGAGACCACATTTGCCAATCTCATGCATAATAGCTTTTCATACTCAGATTCCCTTTTAAAAGGGCATCTTCCTCTCTGTTTAAGTGAGTAAACTTCTGCAGGAGCAGTGTAAACAAAACTTTAATGAGAATACTATGGTTATTGACTGGATCAGGGTTTTCAGGCCCATTAGGCAGCTGCTGTCCAGGCATTTTTGGTGCTTATAGTACTTGTTATTTCATGTGTAAACTCTCTTAAGCCATCTCTAAATCATGCAATAGAGTTTGGTATACAGACTCTTGTACTAGGCAGAGTAATGGCTGTGCTGGAAAATCCACTCTGAGGCACACAGATCCATGAGGACTAAATGTAAGATGCATCATGATGTACCCTTGCTCGATTCCAGCAAGTGCCACAAACTTACACTACAGGGGAGGGTGGTAAGAACAGCCAGTATAGCATGGGGCAAAAATGGGAGAGGCTTGAGGAACATACTGGGGGCTTGAATCTTTCGTGAAAAGCTAAAAGATGAAAAAATATGCAGTGGCCTTTTTCTCCTGATCACAGAAGTCTTGCCAAAGCATATTCTAGGAGAATATAGACACAAGGTTTGCCCTGGTCACACTCACAGGAAGTCATATGTTGGAAGTGATAGAGTGCTGCTACGTAATGTAGTTTATTTATGAATATGAAATTTAACATCCTTTGTGATGGCTTACTTGAGGAAAGTTTTCAGTAATCTTTTTATCTCTGTTAAACAATGCTCATTTCCACATGAAATATAATTTTAGGACTGATCATGGTCTCCTGCTAAGCCTGTCTGCTAGTATGACAGGTTAAAATTAACTTTCCACAGATAGAAGTAAAAAAGTATTTCTGAATGCTAACAAAAAATAGGGGGGAAAAAAAGAAAAAAAAAAAGAGAAAGGAAAACAGAGCTGGATGGCCCAATTTGATAATATTTGACCTCTGCAGCTTTGTGTTCACGAAAAGTTCTGCAGGAAATTGATTTGAGGGTATTTTAAATCCTTAAAATCAGCTGCATGCTTAAATACTTTGCTGGATTGTTACCTCGCCCCAGAGAAAAAACAGCTCACTGTAATCTCATTGGTATCAGATTTCCATTCATAGCTTCCCTGAAAAATCAATGCACTGAATGAAAATCAATCTCTACTCAAAGTGTGTCCAAAAATGTTTTAATTTCTGAATGAAGACTGCTTCAAAGAAGATAAAATCCAACTACACCATCAGGCAGCCAAAGTCTCATCTCACAGTATATCTCTATGTCTGATTGTTTTTCTTGTGTTGTGTGCTTTTCCTAGTGCTCCTGCATGATTTATGGAAGGGCCTTTTGGAGGGGCTCTGTACATTTTATCTCTTAATATATGCTACGTGGTGCATTTACTACAACTACTAATAACAGCAGCAGATCTTAGCTGGTTTGAAAAGGGGAAACTAGTCATTGCCTAATTTTTGAAAGCGGAGGTTGATCTGGAAGCAGTGTGACTAGGAGCTCTGGCTGGCAGATGAAGGCAGGAGAAAGGAAGAGTCATCCTGAAACCAAGGCTAGTGTTTGAAGCATGGTGTCTTTCACCAGAAATCCTATGAGAGGTCATTAAGTTCATCCGGTTATACATTTTACCAAGGAAAGGCAGCAAGGAAAGATAAACATTCTACATCTTTGCCATCACACCAACATATTGATTTTGTGTGCAAAATCTTTTCTTTCTTCTGAAGAAAGTCAGTCATTCTATAGAGCACACAGGGTCTGGGAACACTGTGAGGGACTGAATCAATTCCACAGCTGTGCTCTGCTCATATATCTGAGGGAAAGCAGAAAATCATGAAGGGTACTCTTCCACTTTATGGTAACAATTGCAAAGCTGTTCCAAGTGTCCATCCAAAATAAATCTCAACTGTGACCATGAAAGCAAGTGTATGGCTTAGTTGCAGAATTGAAGCTTGCTTTTTATCCTCAAAGTCATGGCTTTTGCCTATGGGCTGGCAGCTTGAAGAGATAGTCTAAATTCAGGTAGAAAGCTCTACGAAGTAAGAAAAAACTGAGAAATGGACAAAAGACTGGATGTGTGCTGCAATGAGAAGGAAGAATTGAATATTATCTCAGGGTATAAAGACTTGCAAAACAAAAAAGGATTATGGCATTTTGATAAGCACCTTCTGGAGAGGAAGGATGTATTTAAGGGACACAGCTTACAGTTCTTGTAAACGCTTTTCCAATAGGACATTTTTCTCTGTTAATGCTGCTAGTTGGCTGCCTCAGTGACCAAGAGTAAAAGTCCTGGACGGTTAGTGTAAACCAGATTAGAGACCGTCCTCATTTTTGAAATGGAAACCAGATGAAAAGTTTGAACATTGCATGGACTGGCTCTCTCCACAAATATTTAAAATATTACACTAAATATCTCTAGGGGAAAGTTAATAATGAAGATGATACTCTGCACCGAAGAAAAATGACATTAAGTGTTTCCTGTTACCTTAATTGTTTTGCATAATATTGGGCTTATAATAGAAACACAGTTCCAGTATTAGCAAGATTTGTGGTGTTATCAAATATAGTATTTTTTGCAGATAAACAGCAGATGACCAGAAGTTGTGATTCAGCTACAACAGTTTGACACCTGCCTGAGCTCTATGGAGTTAGTCACCAAACCTTACCCATCTAACTAGCACAACTCTGGGGAACAAACACAAAATTGGATGTTTCTGCTACATGGTGACTCTTTCAGTGGGAGGACAAAGGAAATTCAGGGGAAAATCTGGGGAAAATTCCTGCCAAGAGAAAAGGTTGGTACAAACCACTCAACCAGTGCCCTGTGTCAGTGTGCAAACAGACACAGGGCAAACCTCCCTGGTGGCATCTGTTGACAATGTCTGTGTGAAGCAAAATTTCAAGGGAAAAAAAAGAAAAAGAATGCAAAACCCCCTCGGCAATTAAATAAAAGGAAAACAAATTAGTGCCTTTTCCTGAGAACTAGTTTTAGGCTTTAGACTAAAATATTGCACTACTGAACATAATTGCTTTCACTTTACCAAGATCAACTCCTAAACTTTCGACAAGTGATAAATTAGATCTGTTCATACTCCTCCTCAGCCCACCAGAGCGACACAAGACCATGGATGGATTTTCCCTCAACCCATGCTGCTGCTTCTAAACTATAGCTGAGGGAAGGAGTCCTCAAAAGGCTGCCTTTCCCCATCAAGCTCTGAGTGGGCAAGGTAAGGGCGAGCAGATGAAATTTAAAGATGACAGGAAGTTGAAATTCCTGCTCCCATTTCCAATTTTTACCTTCTGTGAAAACGCTTCATGGAAAAAGTTTCTTACCACTTGAAAGTAACCATGTCTTAGTTGGTCTCCCTAATCCAGCCTCCTGCAAGGCTAGTAGGCTTGCTGAGGCAGTCCTATCAATCCCCAGCAGCTGGCATAGAGAAGAAAAGAGGGATCTGATTTTTTGAAATCAGAGCTGTCACTATACACATTAGAATCAAGACAGCAAACTGGAGAGAGCCCTTTTTGGGTGCTGTTTTCAAGATATGATGACTTATGCATGCTTTCTCTATCTAAAGTGAGTAATGTCTACTTCTATCCCTCTGGACCTCTGGCTGTTTCTTGGGTTCCAATTTCTCATTACTGATGTTAGTGCTTCAGAGCAAAAATTGCAATCAGGAGTCCGAAAAAAGAGAGGAGACATCTTCTGTCCATTGTGAAACATGGTCACAGTCAAATACAAACTTAAAAGCATGATTCCCTCCAGTTCAAAGATGAAGCTTCGGAAAATAATTACATTGGACATCAATAAAAAAAGAAAATACTGAAACAGAAAACTGTAAAAAAAACATGAAAAAAACCCACTGCAAATATCTTGAAAGTTTAGCTGACCTTGGCTTATTATTTTGTTTCATCTTTTTTCCTGCTTTGGACAAGACCACAGCATGTGGTCCTGTGGAATGAAGTCTCCTGATCTCTTTATTGCACTGGAAAGCTGCAGCTTCTCTATGTTGAGTCATGCCCTGAGCCTAAACCTGTGTAGCTTGTTCAGCAAAGAGGGAAACACAGACATGGTGGCAGCTACAGAACATTTGATTCACTCAGGCCTGCTTTGACATAGCCCACAGTGAAAAAAAACAACAGAACATTCTTATTTTATTATTTCCTTCATAATCATAAAATGCATGTATATATTCATTAATGTCTTTCTGGGTTCTTGGACAGAATTTTTTAAGAGGGTTACAGGAGGTTTTATCATTTTCCAAGATCCTCAGTGAAGTATAACTTGAATATAAGCATCTGTGTTGTTTGGACTAGCCTTTTCCTACAGGTAGCAGTTCTCCAGTTGAATTTACAAAGCCAACAATTACATGAGACAACCGCTATGCAACTCTCATTTAGGTAAAAGGTTTAAAAGCCACATGGTCCCATGCCATTGTCTAATATTAGAAAGGAAGTGCATAATTTCAAGTGTTTTGAATTTGGGCAACCATTTTTTTAGGACCAGTAGATCTCATCAGTTCCTCAAAGAGGAATCAACCAAATACAGAAGAGGGAACAAAAGATACAAAGTCTTGCTCTTTCCCAGAAGGTGTTTTCCTTCCTCTTTTGTTTTGCCAGCATTACATTTTCTCACTTACCATGGAGGGTAAAATCTGCAGCTACTTAACACATTAGACTCAGTGACACTAAAAATAATGCATTTAAATGTGATATTTGTGACTATGTGCCCAGCATGTAAAAAACATTATTTCCTTAGATTCAATTTAGGCCTAAGGGATTCCGAGTGCAATTATGGTGTTGACTGGATTAGTAAAATTACTTAAATATGCAGTGATATTTCATCAGCTATTCCAGAGGCTTCTAGGTTATAGACCTGGTGAAATAGACTGTGGAAGTATGTGAAAAGATGTTCAGTTATATCCCATCATAAAAGTAAGCAAAAGTATTATATATAAAGAGCTCAAAATAGTCTGTGGCAGTCATAAAATCAGCTTAAGGAAACCAATACAGACTTGGTGTGCCAAATAGGAGATGCACATCAGATAAGACATAAAAAATGCATTTTGGATGTGGTGTGAAAAGATTGAGGCACACCTGTCATACAACAGTTACCTTTTGTAGCTCAGTGTTCATACAAACAGGAACTAAAAGCATGTGTATATTTCTGTTGATGCTGAGTGCTCTGTGGGCATAACAGAAGGCTCAAAATGTAAAGTAAGTATTTATATTAATATTTATAGAACATAAAATTAATACTTCACTGAGAAATCTGCTAAAGTCATGACAATATTTCTGAAATGGTATTGCTTTCTGGTACTGTGCTTAATGTATGAAATATATGCAGTGTGCAGTGTGCCAACAGCTATCTTCTTGTAAAATCATGTGTTTTCAAAACGCGGATAAAAACCCCTGTACTTCAAATAAAACTGGAATAGGACAGATTACATGGCTCAAGAATAGGCCATATATTCTACTTATAAAAGCAAAAGCAATAGGTGCAATAATATTAATTGAAAAATAAAAATAATTTTAATGCCTTTTGAGATTTTTCTCACAGATTTTATGATGAAAGTATTTTCTTGTTTAAACAAAGAACAAGTTGTCTGAAACATGATAGGTTTGGAAAAGAAAAGAATCTAGGTATTTCAGTGGGGAAGGGTTTCTCTAGGTTAAATTAGTCATAACTCGTTCTTGGAAAAACATACAAAGAAGGATAAGTCAAATTCTTCTGTAATATGCATGTAGACAAGAACTGCATTTGAAGATTAATTATCTCATTATTTTGCTAATATGCTGTAATTAAGTGAGCTATAGCACTGAAATTACTAAACGTGGGATTACTATTCCAGATTTGAATTAGCTTGTATCTCAGAAATGTTCTACACTACACCTCAGCTTTAGGACATAAGCATAATTAAATTACCACTTTATTTGATGCAGCTGCTTCATAAATTTGCACTTCAAAATAGTTCCATCATTCACCATGTCATTTCCTGTGTTTTTTAATTATTGGCTGGTAAAAAATTAAACCCGAGTAGTTTAACAATAGCACAGTAGCTTTTCCTTACATTCAAATTAAGCCTAAGGGATTCTGAGTGCAATTATGGTGTTGACTGGATTAGTTCAATTGGTTAAAAATGCAAGGATATTTCATCAGCTATTCCTGAGGCTTGTGGATTATGCCCAAGAAAATGAAGATTTAATTTCATCCAAGTTATTTCTGTTGTTTCTTAAAAAAAAAAAAAAAAAAAAAAAAAAAACAAGGAAAAAAGGTTTGTAGTTATACAAGAGTGAGAAGACAGAACAGCCTGAATGAATTATCAGTGGGATTTTTACCATTACCTTCCAAAAAGTCAGGCTTTCAACCTAATCTACACTTCTAATGTAAGAAACACATGACATCAGCTTCTGGGGGTGTTTGTACTACACAGATGATCAATACAGAATTTGGGCATCTTTTTCTTCCATTCCAGTTCCAGTATTCCCCATTACTTGTGAACCACAGAACTCCCTGTTAAAGCTGGATACCAAGCCTACTTGAACTTTTGCCTTTTGGAGAGGTTGCATCTTCGAGGGCCATAATATCTATCGTGGCAGTTTGCCACAGATCACTGCTCCTGCAGTACAGTCAGGTACGGGCAGCTGTGCTTGTCTGGTATTTTAATACCTGACTGCTTCAAGTCAGATGTCATTCCAGAGCTATTACCATTACTCAGAAATAGCTGGAATGATAGCTGTAGGCAGTCTACCATTTTCAGGAGAGATATTGGTTTCTTAGTAGTCCTGAAATGTGCAAAGCCAGGCTGTAGTATTTCTTCTAGACATGATTTCAATTAGAGGACCTGGTTATCAGTCCCTATTGACATTCTTTATAATAATTTGCTCTATGCAAATATGCAGTATCATTAAAATGACATTATTATTCATGAATACATTTAGAAAAATCTCATTCATCATACATCCCTTAGAAAAACTAAAATAACAAACATAAGCAAGATCATTAATCTTTCTGGGATGTCACAAATTGGAAGCATCATGACTAACCGTGGTACTTTGCTTATGAAAACATTTATTTTCCTTCTTATATTTTTGTGGATTTTTAACCTTTTGAATGCAGTGGACAGAATGTGGCCTCAAACTACTAAAATAAATTGTGGATCTTCTCTGCCATTCTCCTGAGGCAACAAACATCCTATAAATATTGCAGGTGGGGAAGCCATCTTCCCACAGGAAAACAATTCAGGATGTTTCTGCTGAGGCATTTCTCCCTTATAAACTCTATAACATCTTGGTATCATCCAAAGGTCACTCAAATGGAGCAGAATACATACATTTGTAACAAGTGGGACACTAATACTAAGAGATTTTTCACAGCTATCTAATGCAAGAATAATCTTCCCAAACTATGGGAAAACATTTTTGTATATAAAGGGGGAAAAAAATATCATACTTTGAGTTTGGTGAGAGCTTAATTAAAAACTATGGACAATAGAGGCAATAAGAATGGATCCTTTTTGAGAAAGCTGCCTTCTAAAGAAATTTTATAAGAGAAAATAATCATCAAGCTTAAACCTTCAGTGGCTATCAATCATCATAGTTCCATCTGTTTGAGGGCCATTATCCCAATATACATCAATTGTGACTCCGACCTTTCAGTGGCTGGATACCGGCATGATAAAGAAAGATAATGAAGTATTCAAACAGATATGTATCATCTCAAATATAATATACAGTTTCAGATCCATGATGCCTAGATAAAGAAGGGTCTGCATGTATTCTTATTGCTGAGAAGCCAGAAATAAATGTGGAAACAAGACTAACTTCTAGTCTTTTAAAGATGCCACCATGTAAAAACCACCTTACAAAAACTACATCATAAAAGTCTTTGTATTTCTTGAATGGTTCAAATTAATTCCCTTATTGTAACTGAGGAAACCCTCTTTCACAAAAAGTAAAAGTAAGTAGCAGGCATCAGCAAACTTACCTCAGGGGGATTTCAGAGTGCAAATCTCCACCTTAACATTGATTTGTTTTTTATTTAGCTGAGCTAAGATCACTCCTGGACAATACTACATTTTTTGAGCAGTCCAGTTGTATATCTGTACATAGAATTCACAGACTAGGGCAGTCTCTTTTAGAGACTAAACTTTGTTAGAAACTAAAACTCATACAAACCTTAAATATTGGGTTTTACTTTATCACTTTTTCACTTTATAACTTTTTTCCTTTTCTCCCAAGAGAGGAAATAAATTCTATTAAGAAGTGCTTCCATCTACAGTAACTTCTTATAATCAGGTTCTAGAGATCACAACTGGTGCAGGTTAATTAATTTCTATACCTCTGTAATAGGTGTTGCTCTGTTAATTCTGTGTATTCAATAAAAGAGATGATGAAAGGTATCATGAAATATACTGGAAAAGTGAAAAAATGCAATGGCAATAGTTATAAAAGGTACACTGTAATATGGTGAATGCAATCAACATACTTAATGTTATCCATAAAAACCTCATCCTGCTCTCACCAGGGAAGCAGGCTGCACTGTGTGCTTGATCTATGGAGTCCTTGTGCACTTTAATGTGACCAAATCAAATTATTTCCCCTGCATCTGTTTACAATATGCCCAAACAATGTCATTTCTGGGTGGACAGCCTGCATTGAGACAAAGAAATACAGGAGGAATGCTGAAAAATCTTCGCCTCATATAAGTACATTCCACAATGTTCAGCACGTAAAGCTTTTTCATTTTGCCTCTCATATTCAAAATGACATGGGAAGACATCCAGATCCTAATTTATTCTTCTTCTTAATTATGCTCTACATGGGCAATGTGGTAGTTAGTGGTTAGTGGTGAAAAAGTATTTACTTCTTAAAAGCTCCTTTGGAACTGAAACAAATTTCTTGGTTAGTGTCTTTAGCATCCCCAAAGCAAGGAAATTGGGAGGGAGAATATACAATAGATACATTACAGTATTATGCTTTTTTGTCATTTAAGTATTTTTGATATTTCTGTATCAGCTTTCTGAGATGATGAATGGGCACATTCATTTGTCTTCCATGTCTCAAAGGACACAAGAACATGCTGAATCAGCCCATTAAGCCTCAGTGGCGCACATGTTGCCTTTCATCCTTTTCTACCTCTGATGAACCATGTGCCGATGGTAATCAAAACGTGTAAGTGTGTGCAAGAAAAGTGAAAACTTGTAAGATGCTGAAATTACAAAAGAAAAAAACCTCCAGAAAGACAGACTCAGCAACATGCAGTGACTGGTGTCCCTGTCCAGACCATACAGCACACAGCCATGGCCACGTCCTGCAGTTCATTGGATCCCTGCCCATGTCTGAGGAGGAATCAAAAGACGCAAAAGACCTTTTCCCTTCTCCCAAGCAAATTCAGACTCATCAGGCCTGTAATTGGGCCCAGCGTACGGACTTGCGCTCCTGCCAATCCCATGTTGCCATATGTCCCCCTTTCCAAGCTGTCCCGTGTTGCCATCTGTCCCCACGCCAGCCCGGCCGGCCAGGGCCATCTGTTTCTGCCTGACCCATCCCAAGGGGCCAGCTGTCTCGCCCCTTTCCAGGCTGGTTCAGCCACACACCTTGTCTGGAGGTACAAATTCCTACCAGTCATGGATAAATATCTGCTAAAAGGGAATAAAGAATGAACAGCAGCCTAAAAAAATCAATTTGTGCTGTCTGCATTTCTTAATCAGTGTCTAGTTGAAGTTTCACCATGAAACCTTTTTTGCAAGTCCTCAAAAGTCCCAGCGCTGATGTTTTGTTAAAACTCAGGCAGTGGAATTGGTACTGGGAGATGGTGGGAATTGTTTCTGCAACATGTTACTCTGGTGCCATGTAGGACTCCATTTGGGAACACAAGAAATTTGAAAATCTGTTCTTGAACCTTCACAAAAGCCTGACATCGAGTCTCCAGAGACATTAAGCTCATCTGCAATGAAGTACCATTAAGGTGGCGGCACAAGTACCATTAAGGTGGCGGCACTGACCAGCTTTTTGGAAAGTCTCAGTCTACAAAGTTATATTTCACCAAATGAGTGGAAAAAATTGGAAACACTTTTGAATTCCTATCAAATAACCATTTCATTGGTCATTGAAGGTACTTAATTGTATCTAGATGAGGGATGCAGGGAGAATTTTCCACTTTCCAGTTGCATATTCTCACATCCCAGCTCCCTACTGGGACAAAATGCAGGCAGGCACCAGCTGTCCATTCTTCTTCCCTCCTACCTTCCCACAATCTGGTTTTCACAGTTAAGAAAAGTGGAGGTGTGGACTGGACATGAGCCATCACTTTTCCTAGCAGGTAAGTCTAGACACAGCTTATAATACCCTTCATACCAGTTCTCTTCCCTCATTTCCAATCTGTAGCACCTTTTTACTTATATTAAACTGAGTATTTTTAAGTGTTTAGTTTGATTGATGCCACAGAGAAATGAGTGTCATTATTGCCGCAAAATATTTAGGGAGGGATTGTTTCAACATTCTGGCTGTTTATCTAATAAAATATTTTCCATGAAATAGTGGAGGTTAAAATATGAGATTTGAAATCCCATATGCATTGATGTAGGTGCTAGAACTTCTGCTGATTTGAGAAGGGCCAAAGCCACCCTGTGGTGAATATTTCGCTCAATCTATCTCTTTATATGTCTAATCTGCTTAGTGCTTCTAAAATTATCAACAATATAATCCTGGTAGTAGAGGTATGAACAGCAATCTGATGCAAGTTTGAATGTTTTATTTCATTGGAAAATTGGGTATTAATAAATCAAAGACACATAAATGTTTTTCTCAATTATTTTCATAAGGTTTAAGTAAGACATCTTTGGTTTAGCTCACAGCTGTACACTTACTCTGGGCTCTGCAGTAAAGGTTTTGGGTAGTTGTCAGATATTCTTTTGGCTTAAAAAAGTGCAAAGAATCTTAAAATGATTTCACAATGTGTAATAAGGAATGATGAGTTGCACTGACAAAATAAAATTTGTATTTTAAACATTAGCACCACATGTTGTTAATGTTAAAAAGAAATCTATTCTTTAGCAGAAAATCTGATTACTCTGTCCACCTCAAAGTACTAACTTGTTATTTTTTCAAAAGATTGCTGCTGAATGTTGGAATATGGCTCTGTGTAAAGCTACAGCCATGATAAATGCAAGATTCCACTGAAAGCAGAGTCTGAACCCAGTCTGTCAAAAAGAGCAAAAAGAATAAGGAATTACCTGTTCAGCAAGATCATGTGTTACTACTTATTTCAGTAGGAGGCAGTTACAACTGAGCTACTGCAGGTGAAAGCAGGGAATGGTGAAAGAATAACTCACTAGATGCTGCTTGTAAGCCTGTGGTTAAAGTCTGAACTCAGCTGAAGTTTGAGCCATTCTGCTTGACACAGCAGCTGAGATCTGGCATCATTTCCCCCAGCAGTGGGAACCCACAGTACCAGCTATGACTGTTTGCTCCCTGGCATGGCAGCTACACTGAGCATAAAGCATGCGTGGAACATGTGGCCAAGCTGGTGTCCTGGTGATGAGCTTAGTGACACCAACCCAGTGCTTTAGCTGCTTTTGCATCAGAAAACCAAGCCAAAGCCAAAGCCAAAGCCATCGCGTTCAGAGTTTCCTTGCAGTGCTGCCATGGGTCAGGCTGCAGGGAGTGAGTGCTGCCTGCCTGCTGCCCTGGCAGCAGATTGCTCAGCCATGGTGAGATAGAGTTACCCACCAAAGAGCCCACGGTAGGTTTGGATAACATACGAACAGATGCTCTCAAACCCCACCCAATGCTAGTGCAGCTCCAGGGAGGAGTGTGAAAAAGGGAGGAACAGGGGTAAGAAAATCCCAAGATGTAGAAGAGGTGCATTAGCGGTCATTCTGCTATGATGAATATAACAGCAGGTAGTCCATTAAGCCCAGCCTTTTCACTGAACAATTGGAGGTCTGATAGCCATTAGAAGCAGGTCATATTTAATAGCAGTTGACTCCCTCAACTCTTTCTCCTACAGTACATTTAAATGATTCTTTGGCAAGTGAATCAGCTTTGTTTCTCCTGCACAGGTTTGGGAGAGAGGATAAGGAAAGGCATTTATTTTTGCAGAGCTGGATCTTTTGTCACCCACTCCCCTCTGAATCTCAACTACTATCTGCTAAGCCAAAATGAACTTTAATAAATGAGCTGAACTCATTAGTTATGTGAAGCTCATGCTTACAGTCATAATGATTTTAAAATGTGTGGCTGCATCTTGAAGAAGAACAGAGCTTGACATAATTTCAGTTATCAAATACTGGTAATTGACACAGAGACAGGCTGTGCTTTACACTGGGTTATAATTAATCCACTTCAGTGACCTCAAGGCTGCACTTCTGAGAAATCTACCACTTACATTTTGATTCTTTGTCAACTACTTCAGCAGACATAAATTACAAATGAGGTACTAATGAAGTATTTCATCACCTGTTTACCTTCAGTGATCAGTTCTCTTACCCTAATTTACAGGAGGCACAATTTTTTTGAAGCTACTGTCAGCTGGACCTGCCTTTTACTCTGAGCAGTTATAAATTAGCACATAGCTGTGCTTACTCTCACTGGCTCTTTGTTCTTGGTTTTAAAATACTACAGCATAGGAGGAAATTAATTTATATTTAGAAACAGATGGGTAAGAAAAAAATTGTAATTTTCTTCTTGTCTATTCTTTTATTTAAAGGCTCACTACATGAAAGGAATTTCCTCACTCATATAAATACATCAAATCCTACTGCTGTGAGTGTGACTTTGTGTACTTACAGCAGTAGGGCATTTGATTCATTTTGAAATGAAACCCTGCCATATTACCAATCACTTGGAATAATTTTACATGTGTAGATGTCAAAGAATCACCTTGGTCTGCCAAAGTATTGCCACTGAAAACCTTACACTACGCCTGCAATGCTCACATAACTGACTAATTTAAAGTGGCAGGGCTTGATTCCCACATGCAGGCTGAAAAAACATGGAGTAAGGGATAATTTGAGGGTGAGTAAGCAATAATTTGACTTTCAGTGGCTGGAAGGTGAGACACAGCTGTACTATCCTGACCTGCTGTTCTGATGCCAATCTGCTCCCACTCCTGCCAACATCTTCCCTCAGTCCCCGCAATACATTCCCATGGGTTTGGCACCATCCTCTTCCATGATGAAGGCTCTTTTCTTTCTTAAGCACCAGTGCTTTTACCCTCAAGTCTTGCTTTCAGCAATCTGATCAGTTTTCTTTCACTTCTTCCTGCTGACACTGGTGATTCTCCTGCTTTGTGTTAGTGTCTCCACTATTCTCTCCCTTTTTGGCACTACTATGAGGCACACTGTATCTTTCAATCCAACAAATGATAACTATTCTCCATGCTTTTATGAGTGCTCCATATTTTATCAACTTTTCTAAGTCAGGAAAAAAATTAAGAAAATTTCCTCATATTTTTCAAGAGATCAAAAAAGACGAGTGAAGAAATTTAATTATTGGGAAAGCTACATGAAATTTGTGAGTTCTGTTTAATTCCAGACACTTCACATGAAAGCCATTAATGGACTCACAGTTGGCTGGAGTTCAGGGCAAACTTACTTTTCAAGTCTGAACCAAACCAGTGAAGGTAGTGTGCGACAGATCATCTGGATTTCGTTGCACATTGAGGTGAACCAGAAGGTTTCCTGACAAATGAGAGTAGAACACACTTGTTTATTTTTTGACGAGGTCCTTAATTGGCTCCTTTAGGGAGTGAGCTGAAGAAAAGAGACAGAGAAACAGGCTCCCATGATCTGAAGAAGGAGGTAGATGCAAAAGGTGGGGAGAGATGAAGGATCTTAGGCAGTGCAGGGGCCTGTAATACTGCCAGACATGAGGCAATGAAATGTACCTAAATATACAATTCTGTCTACACTTGAAAATTTCCTATAGTAAATAAAGCCACAAGTTACTGCTTACAGAAAATTGTAATCTTTTTCTTGGTGTCCTTCCACTCACAAATACTCTTGAAAAACCAAGCTGCAAACCTAAAACGCCACACACCTGGGGGTAGGAAGAGAGTGTAATGAAAGTACAAGGAACTCTTGGACTCCATACTAGCACAGAGACCTGGGGCTGCCATATCCCAGGGTCTCAGGGCCACCAAACTGCCTGTGACCATGAGACATCTCAGACAGCCTGTTGACAGAGATGTTGCTGGGGCCTTCAGGGACAAATGAAAGCTCCAAGCCCAGTGTTCAGCAGGTGGGGGCTCCAGTGCATGTGCTTGGATGGCGCAACTGTACAGACCATGCACCTTCAGGAGTTTCCTCCTAAGCCTGATTTTGCATTCAGGTCCTGTTACCATAGAAAAGCCACAGTGTAAGTTCCCACTGTACTGCTAACAAGAAACTTCTGAAATAATTTTCTTCTGTGTCAGTTTTGCTCTATCTTTTACAGGCTGCAGTGCAGAGGGTAGGAAGGTGCTTGACACAGCTCTATCAGGAGGTCATGAGCACTGAACCCTGGACACCCTTCCTCAGACATCTCCAAGTTGGAAACCTGTTGCTGAGATTCATCATTCTGCATTCTGCATTCTGCTTCACAGCCATTGTTCCATGAAAAGTATGGGGAAAAAAAAGGCTGCGTTTGTCTTTTGTGTGTGCTGTTTCCTGGACCTCACCACATCTCCTCTCAGCAGAACTGATCACCTCTCAGATTGCTCAGGACTGATCATACCTGGTACAGCAAAAATGCATGACTTTGGGGAAAAAAAAGTCTGAAACAAAAAGTGTCAGCAGGACCCCACACACTAACAATTTCCATAAGTTTTCATAGCTAATTGCTTTTCTATACAAGGGGGGGAAATAGTTACTTCTATAGCAACCGTCACAATACATAATAGCTTTTTTTTAAAACAAACTGTATTTTTTGCAGGTACAGATACATCATGATGATAAATATCTTTTTCTTTTGTAGTTTTGCAATAGTTTTAAGCAACATATAGAGGATCCAATATTTTCCTTTTCAGTGTTGATGGGATGCTGCATTTTTTAATACTCCCTTTTATTAACAAAAATTTGTTTAGAAAAGAATTCACTGATATGGGAAGATGTAATGGAAATTAATTATACAGACTTTCAAGGGTAATGAAGAGGGAGAGGGCAGTAAGGAGTGATCGTCCCTTTTCAGAATGAGCAGGGCTACAGAGTAGCTTAATAAACCTGTCCCATGAAGACAGACTGAGAGAGTTTGGGTTGCTCAGCCTGCAGTGGAAAAGGCTCTGGCGAGCAGAAGTTGTAGTAACTTTCTACTACCTAAAGGAGGCTATAAAAGAGATGAAGAGGGACTTTGGACAAGGGCATGTTGTGATAGCATAAGGGGAATGGCTTTAAACTGAGAGAAAGCAGGTCAAGATTAGATAAAGGAAAGAAATTCTTTACTGTGAGAGTGGTGAGTCACAGGAAAAGGTTTCCCAGAGAAGCTGTGGATGCCGCATCCCTGGAAGCATTCAAGGCCAGGCTGAACAACCTCAGCAACAACAGAACAACCTGGTCTAGTGGAAGGTGTCCCTGCCTACAGCAGGGGATTGAAACTAATTGATCTTTGTGGTCCCTTCATCCATCCCCCAGCTCATGGCACTGCAAAAGCATCTCCTTTTTTTATAGATAATGCCATGTCAAGGCACTGGTTGAGATGCAGCTGAAGTCTCTCTACAGCTGCCAACTGCTTCATTCCTAGCGCAGTGCTGGTACCACAGAACAACAGGAAGAAAACTACTGATCACAAAATATTATTTTGCTGCATTTTCATTCCATCCAGTGGACACAGGCAGAAGGCAAACCTGGCCCACCTTGATGAAGTGTGTCTCTCTTTGAGGGCTGTTAGACTGGGCTTTGTGCTTTACACTGGCAGATAAGACTAGTGCAGGCATGCAGGTAGATGCATGGGATGGACTTTCTGTTGACAGCGCAGAAGTGAAGCAAAAGCTACAATATCCTTCATATGCAGAGAGAGACATGGTGATATCCTTTGATGCTTTGTAGCCTCTGGACCTACCTTGAAGGAGAGAATTGTAAGGGCTGCAGGGGAAAGAAAGTCAGATTTAGAGCAATAGCTGCTGGTGTACTTCCAGGAGTTTGGACAGGATTAAACAGCACACAGATTTCAGATGCATCTATGAAATCATTGAGCAGTACTTCTCTCTTTTATTAATTTCTTTGGTAGTGATGTGGCATTGTGCAACATTTTGCTCTCAATATAATCCCCAGGACTGAATGAATTTTAAAGAAAACAAAAAAAAAAATTTACATTGCAGTTGTTAGAGCAGTTTGTGTAGAAGAAATCTAGAAAATAACTTTCGGCCACCCCCAAAGTCTGCATGGAAAAAACTCCATGAGACTAAAACAATTTGGGTAAATCCAAATTTGTCCTTTCCTTGCCCAGGTCAAAATATTTGGAAACACCAAAATTTCCTGTAAAGGTCTCTACACCTTTCTTAGGATTCAGACTCAGACTCAGAAAAGATCTTAAATCCAGGTTAGATTATGTGAACATGCTCAAGTCCTCTGCTGAATTGAAGCCTAAATTTGTCATCCTTCCCAGCCTTGTGATTGTTACACAATTTCATTGTCAATCTGATTTTTTTTAAAAAGCCTATGAAAAGTGACAGAAAGCAGAAGACTACGTCTCCGTTTCTATTTTAATAATTACATGTGCTTAGAAATTTTAATTACATAGTCATCAATTCTCGTTCACATAAAATCCTGGCTAGCTTATTTTTATTAAGTAATTTTTACTTTCCTCAGTCCTGTTGCTCACAAAACTGGCAAATGTACATTTTTTACAAGTCAAGAATTATCTGAGAGGTAAATTTCATATTAATGGAACTAATGTGCTTTCTTTTAAAACATCTTTGGTTATTTCATTGCTTACCATAATTTAAGACTTGGCTGCGTAAGGAGTGTTGCACTTTGGCAATTGCAAAAATGGTCTGTGTGTGGTCAAGACAGCTGTCTGTTGTTGCTGAACATAATGCTGACTTAAGTAACCAGTATCCGCTTCAAGTAGGATTTCAAACCTTTTTGCTTTCTTTTGTTAATACCAGGTTACACAGACAGAGAAAAGGGGGGCCAGTGCTGACCTGTCTTTCCTGCTGTTCTCGTAACTGAACGGCAGCAGTTAGAGCAGGAGCAGATTGCAATCTCTGCCTTCAAACCTTCAGCGATGAGCAGCAGCTGAGCAATTTCAGGATGTTGTGTTTTGGGGTTCATCTCCCCATCTAACAAAATGCTAATCCTCAAATGACTTCAATTTCCACTTCCAAAATGTTCTGAAGAAATCCCATGCTGTCTGGTGCAACGCTTTGGTCTTTGAGCTGCACAGAGGTGGTCTGATCCCTATCTCGCTGGGAATTGGGAAACAATGTCACCCAAGTCAACATACAAGCAGTACATACAATATCTAAACTTGGCATGAGGGGAAAATTGCCCCGTGATTACACCACTCAAGGAAGTGCTTTTAAAGCTAAGAAGAGAGATGGGGATCAAACAGATAAAGGGCTCGAGGGCAGCTGTGCCAGCTGAGGAATTCGTGCCTGAACAACAGCGGGCGGTGGCTGCTGCCTCCCCGGCCGGGCCCCGCGCCCGCTGCCAGCGCTCCCGTCCTGCCCGGGGAGGGCAGAGCTCAGGGCTGCCCACCGGGCGGGGCCCAGCCGGACCTTGCCCCCCTCAGGGCCGGCTGGCACCCCGTGCCTCCCCAGGGACAGCCCTGCTTTCACCGCCGAGCCCCTTTCCCCGGCATGACCTCCCCGGCGAGGGCCGGAGCGGGGCCGACGCCATCCGCGGTGCAATTTATATGTAAATGAGGCGGGGAATATGCACAAGGCAGCCGCGCACGCATTGCTCCAGCGGATTCCACCATGCGGACTCTGGTTTCCATCAGAAGCATGCACAGATGGGGTTTCTGCAGATTAAAGAAACCAAGATGTGATTGCTTTTAAAGAATGTACCTACTGATACAATGCTGAGAGAAAACAGGAAAGCGCTAAGTATTTGAGCCTTAAAATAACACTGCTTTTTCTAGTCATGAAATATTTTGAGCTATACCTCCTATTGCACTTACAAACATTTAGCCATTATTCAGGGAATATGACTGTTGAGATTTATTCCAACACATTCCAGAACACCCTTGTAAGATGAAATTTAACATCAAGTGAACAACATGTCCTACATAAACCCTTTTTTTAAAGCAAATGGGGGGGGGGGGGAAACAAGTCTTGCTTTAAATTAACCTTTCAAGGTCATGTTGGGATGAAGCCATTTCAATATATATCAAAGGGGTATAGAAATGTGCAGCTTACTGAAGTGTGTTCTTATACAGTAAGAATATGTCCTCATTTTACATGGTTGAATCATATACAATGAACACATTTTCAAAGGTGACCTTGAAGCTACCATCCACATTTCTTAAATATTTGTCTTACAATTGAATCTGTGCAAATGTGCGTGTGAAAAGCTTAATATTTTTTTTCTCTAAACAAATAATGCAAATGAATTCTTTGTTATAAAAGGCATAAATCAGTTTATTTCTGTCGGTTTCACTGGACCTACCGCAATTTGCTCTAGCTGAAAATCTGGCCCTGATTCTTTAATCCACAGATATACTTTGTCATTGCAGTTTATATAAACATGAGGTCAGCTAGTACTTCCAGACCCAAATGAACTCCTTGATAGTTCAAACTCAAACTTCAGTTTTAAATCTGAATTTTGCTGTCATCATTTATCTTACAACTGACCACAAGTAGACATGGAGCATTGCTGGGTTTTGTGGTATGGTTTTGTCTGGGGATTTTAAAATGTAAGTAAGGACCCTGTTTTTCTCCAGGCAGAATAATTTAAGTGACCCATTAAAAGCTGAGTGTACTTTTCTTAATAAGCTTTGAAAGAGCATTTAGTAATAGCCCAAACAAACCCAGCATCCAACAGATTCTCATTGTTTGAGTCAATCCACATTATAAACTGTACATAATGACTTTTTAACAAATAGGACTATTTTCAAGCTATGGGAATGCAGGAAAGGAAAAGAAATAGGTGATTTTCTCTTTCATTCCGTAATTTAAAATGCACACAAGAGGTTGGACAGGATATAAGTCTTCTTTTAATGTGCAAAGACCAGCCTATAAGAAATTTGAAATAAAACAGTTATTCTCAAATGTGGTTTCAAACACTGGTATTTTATACACAGTGTCAGTATTATTAATTTTGTCTTGCATTTCCCCAAATAATTCAAACTACTCTGTAGTCAAAACAGTCAGAAACATAAACTTGGTTCATTACTGCACAGCTCCATGGGAATGAAATGCAGAGGGTATTTCATGGTGGATAGCCTTGCTGAGCACATTAGAAGAAAAGAGAAATACTTAATCCTCTTAAAACTATGGGGAGAATTTCAGTTGGCAAAATGGTCATACTGGAATTTGACCATATGCTACCAACACCTCAATGAAATGCCCTAAAATGCAGTTTCTCAGGAATGAAACAGTTGACTACTGTATTGAGAGGTAAGAGAAGTGGAAAATAATAAATAGTCTAGAAAATAATATGAGGTGAAAACTGAAAGTTTTCTACCTTACTACCCATACTACCCTTTTCTTTCAAATTTCTTTCAGATTTTATCTGGGAATTTCAAATTAATTTTTACATATATAGTGGTATAAGAGACAAATACTATGCCAGTGTTGCAGAGGAGTAAACTGAGGCATAGCAAATTTGCACCCCTTGCTTTAGGCAACACAGATGGTTAATAGGAATGCAGGGAACATAATTAGTAATTCTGTATTGTACTGTGCTATTTTAATCACAAAACCTTCTTCCCTGTGATGTAGTTCTTATGCATTTGGAAAGATTTATATGAAAATTTCAGGCACAAACCTATAAGGACTTTCCAAACCCCTATGTAGACTCAGGGGGAGTCTGGGTACTAAATCACTGTAAGCACCTGGGTCTGAGCCTTGCAAGCCAAACTGAAATGAAGAAACTCAGAACTTGTTTCCCCACCAGCACATCACTGAGGTACTGTCTGGTTTAAGAACACAGCATTAAGGTGATCCATTCTAGTTTCACTCAATATTCATGAAAAATTCTTGCGCTAGAAATGAGAAATTTTCCTGCGACACAGAACGCTGTACTATATTTCATTTCTGGAATATGTTTTCAGCTCTGTGTTGTGTGCATTACTCTAGATGAGCACCTTCAGCAGTGGCCTAGAAGTTCCTCTGCTGCCCAGAAGCTGAAAAATGAGATCTACAGATCCCTTCAGAAACTCTGCCCTTCATGGAATAATAGATGAGTTGTCATTATGCTTTGGTGTGGAAAGTTGCCGTCAGACTTGGCAGTTCTGGCTCCAAAAATCAAGCTTTGAGGTTTTCCTTAAAGTCGAGGCTTGCGATATAAATACAAAAGCAATGATTAAATTTTATAGGTAGTTTACCAGACTAAACATAGTTGTGAAAACTGTTAAAAAAAAAAAGATTCCTAACATAGCAACAACATCTACAGTGAAAAAAAGAAATTTAGGAACTGCTGTCTACCAGCTCCACCACATGGCAAAGGAGTAATTTACAGTTTTCTTTCTAGAAGGAAGATAATAATTTCAATCTAAAATCTTAATCTGCCACAATTTTTTCAAGAGACACCTCTTCACCTTCTCAGAGACCAAAACTCTGCCAAAGGCACAAGTGATTTTAAAACAGTAATTCGTGGCCTGCCAGAGCAGACAGTCATCTTTTGATTAAAAGCTGCAGGGTTGAAAACCCCATTTCTTGCTTGTGTGTGGGATGGTTGAGATTTATTTCTTCTTGGAGCTCCTGTCCATGACCAGAGAATACATAGTTAAACCAGAAAATCCCTGGCTTCAGGGCAGACAGACACAACCACAGGGAAACAGTGGTATTGCAAGGTTACCCAGCTGCTACTCCATGAGCCCACCAGTCCTTGGATTGTCCATGTCCTGTTGTACTTTGGAATGAGAAGAAGAGCACAAGGCAGTAGACAGACACTCCAGCCATGGCCTCTGGAGATAAATTTCACTCCATGGAGGAAACTTGCCTCTGCATTCTGGGGAGTATATCCAGTCCTTATCCATTACTTCCATGACAGTAGAGGTTCTTAGTGCACAAGACAGATTAATCTATCTTGTGAAAAATATTTAAAGCGTACAGAATACAATAGTCTTGATTGGCTCAAGAAAAATCATCAGACGGATGAGTGGACTGCAATTTTCCTTCTCTTTTCTGTAAAAAAAAAAAAAAAATCAAAGAAAAATTGTTTCTACAATGGCACTGCTACAGTATACATGTGTTTGTAAAAGTTAGTCTTAGCTGCTGTGTTCCTTGGTGTCTATATCTAGGGAAAAGTTATATTTGATTCATTTGGAAACACCACTTTGTGACAAAGAACTAATTAGTATGTAAAGCCTGTATGAGGAGTGTTGTATAATCATCATAAGCAGAAACTGGAGCTGACTCACCAGCTTTTTCAAAGTTTTGCTTTTCAGCTATCTCATGGCAGCAGCAGCAGCTGTCAGATTATTGGTCAGTAGCTGCAGACTTCTGACTTGGTGAGTACAGAAGTTTCTGCAGCGCTGCTTCTGATCTGCGTTCACCTGGCACCATCCTAGCTCATCAAGCATGGTTTTCTTTAAAAAGAAATATTTGAAAACTGAAGTATCATTTACATGCTGGTCTTTTGTGTCTTCATGTATTTTTATAAGTAGCTCTGCATTTTTAATATAACCTCAGTAAGTGCATTCTAAGAATTTTTTCAAATTTAGAACAAACTTTAATTGTTCAGATTGTGATACAAGATGTTTCTCCAGCTATTTCTGGCACTAAAAGATTTATGAGAGAACTCAGCTGGTGTTTTAAGTAGCATGGGCTCACAGAGAATACAGGGAATTAGGACTCCTAGATTTATTTAATGAAAGGCAGAAAATATTGGAATTCACATTTCAGTGAGGAAAGTCTGTGTGCTCATGTGCCTCCATAAAAGCATGGCAGGGTGTCTGAGAGGCGGGACATGGGGAAAGTTACAAGACTATGCAGAGCACCAGGGTTTGATCGTTGCTTTCTTGGCTTCTAGGTGTATTAGACTTCACTGGCCATAGTTTTTCCACTCATTCAACAGTCATCTGCTTTCTCTAGGCAGTGATTTTTCATTGACTAATCATTCACAAGTTACTGTGAAATAAGCAGCCTCATAAACTTAACTAATATTTGCTTTAAGATAGTGCAGGAGAACCTGCCCCATGGGGGATGAAGTAGGAAAGCACACACATAGCAGGTGGGTGTGTTTCCACATCTGGAGATAAGGACACAGTGATAGAGGTGGCCACAAAACACTATTATTTAAATTAATAATTTGAACTTGTCAATTTAAAGAGCGGTGTAAAATTATTCTTATTCCACTAAAAATTGTCTCTACTGGATCCAGATCAAATCCTTGGGTTTATTTTTTTCCAAAGTGTCTTCTCATTGCAAGTTCTGTGCTTCATTTTGTGTTTTTTGCTTTCAAATCAATTTTTTTCCCTTTAGTAGTTTTTTCTGAGCTTCCACATGGAGTTCCACTTTGCTTTCTGTGTCATTTGATATTCTGTCTGCTCACTGCTTTTAAAGTAAAAAAATAATTACTGATTTCACAGTAAATTTGATCTCATAGTCTTCTTAATGAACAATTTATTTGTGTTGGTTCTGTTTAGTCCTGTTCTGGGATGATATAAAATCACATGTAATGTGGAGAGTGGTTAAAAAAAAGAAACTTTGTACTTTGGCCTGGCTGTCTAATTTTCAGAGTGCAGTAATCACTATGATGGATGTGGGAAGAGAAATAATGAGTCCCTTTACTTTATTTCTTTGCAGCTCATGAGTGGAAAGCATGAAGCTTTTCAGTCTAATCATTCTTCACATCCATTCTTGATAAAATTCTCAGCAGTCAGCACAGATTTAAGAAGAAAAAAAGACACTGCCTGTCCTGTTTTTTGACATTTGGAAAGTTTTAAGCAATATTGCAGGTGGGAAGATTGTCACAAATGTATTTTATTTGTCATAATTTCTCTCCAGATTTTAAAATGAAAAAATGTAATGTGGGCTCTGACATCAGAAAATATTTTGGAGTCCTTAAAAACTGAAAAAATGAGACAAAATAGAATATGCAAAATATGGGGTTTTTTTGCAGAAAATATTTATGTGAAATCAGGATTTTACTTTTGATTAACTGTTTACAGGTGACTGCATTTACAGTTCTGGAATGTCATGATATGCTACAATATATTGAAGAGCAAATTTAGAATATTTGCAGTCTGAGTACTGAAAAAAATTAGGGAACTGAGACAAAAAAGGGAAAACACCAATCAGTGGAACAGATGGGTTTATGTTTTTATTTGTCACTTAACCTATCTAATTCTAAGTTGAAGAGACTCATAATTCTGATTATCATACAGACAAAATTATGAAATTCCATTTCAAATATGAACTGTTCCTGTAGCTTTTTCAGTGGGTCATTGGGTACAAGATGACCTGCCACAGGAAAAGAGAAAATTTTAAGGTCAAACACCACAATGCAGGAGTTTACCTTTCAGGATTTATATATAAACACAAAAATCAAAATGCTGCACTCTAAAAGAAGCACCTTATAATAAGCATCCTGAGGTATGCAACGTGCCAACAGACACTTTCCTTGCCTTGAAACGCTTTTAGTCCTTCTCCCACCAGGATGTGACAGGCTGACATTTGGAAGGGACCTTTATCATGGGGGCCTGCTGCTAGCTCCAAACCTGCTGCTGCTGCTGTCGGTGGCAAAGGAGGCTGGATATTCTCACAGTCAATTGCTGCAATCCGTCATGTCTGAGATTTGCAGGCTGGGTTTTATTCCAGAGGATTTTGGTGCTCTCCACAAAGTCCAGCTGTGGGACTGGCATGGGTCTGCCCCAGAGGCCAGGACTGCTGGTGGCAGGGTGGGACAGAGGATGCTGTGCATGGCAGTGCTGGGCTTTTCATGCCGTGGAGAGGCAGCTGCCACCAAAATCGTCAGCTCAGGTCTGACCATGAAAAAGCCTCTGATGAAGGTGATGCCAGAGAGAGGAAGGAGGAGAGGGAAGTATCTGCAAGGGGTCTGGAGCAATGGGCACTGTCCTAGGGAGAGAGGCAGGCTGGGCTGTCACACACCTCACAGGTAGGAGGGAATCTTAGAGAACAGCTGCAGCATGGAAGAGAAGGAAGGTTGCAAAATGGGTTACGCTGCAGAGAGCAGAAGTTGTGCACTTCCTTAGTGGCCTCAGGACTGAATGGTTATAGGAAACAGGGAGAGCTTGCCAGGGTGGGGAGTGCATCAGGAGTAGGGATTTCTCCTGCTTTTGGGACTCCCAGCACCACATCCCCAGCTGGCTGAACCAGCTCAGTCTCTGACCCAGATCTGCAATGGTCACAATGGTCCTGTTGAGTGGGTTTTGCCTTGTCAGCATAATTATCTGTTGGTCTAAGGGGATGGGGTTTGTCTTATTTATGATACGGAGCTAATATCAGAGCTAATGATTCTCTTTTAGCTCATAGAGAGGAATAAACCTTTAACAGACAATTCATCTCACCTATCTTAATGTGTAGAGGAAATTCACAGCATAGCAGCAATAGCATTAAAGGAAGCGTAGGGCAGTATGGGCTGAGCATGGAATACAGATCTTGGGAAAGACAGCCTGTCAGAGGGAGAGCTTTGTATGATGCTTATGTGAATTTTAGCCCCTGAATTTAATGCCAGTCCTTATTTGCTGATGGAATTTTAAGTCCTTGCCAGGTGCCAACCTGCCAGCCAGCCGTAACGATACATTATCCCCGGTTTTGGTTCTGCTCCAAACCAGCAGGTTTCTGACGTATAACATATATTGACAAGCACAACTTCCTGAGCAGCTCATGAGTAGCCACACTTCATTAGCATGCCAATCATGGACACAGAGAGCCCTGCAGAAATGTTATTGCATGGGAGGAAATTCAGAACAAATATATCAGTAATTGATAAAGCAAGAAATGCAAAGAGTGGGTATTCTGGTCTTTGCAATACACACACTTTGCTCATCTGACTTCCAAAGTGTTAGTTGAAACAGGCAAAAGGTGAAGAAAGATAATTTTAGGTAAATAAGGTATAAAAACATTCTGATATCATATACAGAGAAAAAGATTGTTTCTTCATACCCAACTGTGGTTTTAATATAGGCTCAACAGATCACTCTTATCAAAGAAGTGGTGAAAACTGACTGCAGCTACATACTGGCCACATTCTCAAGCAGCATCAATCTCTGTATCTGAACATCTCACATTACTTCAAAGGAAAACATAAGCCCTTCTTCCCTTTGCATCATTTATAGGGATTTGCTTTGTGTTTTATTTTTTCAACTAAAGGCAATTATGTTGGAAAGTCCACATCAAAGAAAATGCCAACCTTAGGCCTTTTTGCACCATCCAGGACAGGGGGTGCAATAGATATTCATCTATTTAGAATATCCCATCCATGCACTGGCCAGAGTATGTTTCACAGTATTAATGGTGATGAGGTTAAAGCCTGTCATTTCTTAGAAAACCTGGGTATCATCATAACCAGCTGTTCTGATTTGCTGACTATTTATTAACATCTTTAGTAATTATGCGTGACAGATTTCATGAGAACACAATCATACAGCTTGTGTAAATTAATGCCTTCAATAAAACCTGCCTAGGCTTATGCACTTAGCTCCTTTTTTCAAGTGTGTTTCTCCCGTTAAAATATTTAGCTATTGCAGACATCTGCCCCCTCTCAGGCACAGACTGTGCACATTTTCTTTGCTTGTTCTGCATGAGAAGCTCTCATTGACCCAAATAAGGGCTCAGTGCATGGGCCATATGCTAAGACTATGGAAATTGCCTTGAGAATATGTTGATTTTCCATACTCACATCATAACTACAGTGTGAGTGTCACTGCTGGATTGTCTTTTGCTCATGGATAAAACTGCACCACTGGAGTCAGTGGAGGTTTTATCTCTGAGTAAAATGAGATTATGTCCATTGGGAAGTTCCGAGCTGCCTCTGATTCCTCTGACCAAGAGTGTTGTGCACTGTCCTGTGGACTCTTCACAGGCCAGATGCCCCCAGTGAAAGGTCCTCATCATCTAGCTGGAAGGAACCCAAAATAATGCCAGTTCACTTTGCTTGTCCACAATCTCCTCACATTTCACAGTGAGTACATTAAGGTTTAGGGTGAAGCCTTTCTTGAATGCCTGGTCAGGCTCGGTCCAGGTGACATAATTAGCTGCACAATGTAGGAATTATCTCACCCTTGCTTTCCCTGTCTGAACGTTCAGCACTTTGCATGCCTCAGTTGTGTAATCCTCTGTATTAAATGAGGAGATACAAGCCCCATCTCAGGGTTACTTATCCCACCTTTAGCTAAGAATAGTAGAAAATAGCAAAGAAAATTTTCATCTGTATGTACAATTCAATTCAGATATCACTTCAGAAAATGCTTTAGAAAAGGCCATAGATTCACTGCTAGATCTTATCCTTTTCCACTTTACCCACTCTGCCCAAAGTTCAGCTTGAATGGGCATATAAATCCAGTTTTAAAAGACATTGTTATAGCAGGAAGGGTACTGCCTTAGTATGGAGTGTTGAATAATATAATTTCTTATTCTCAAGCCATGTTCTGTCTCAGAGAGGGTTGCCTTACATTAAAATAATTCCTTTTTAAACAGTTTGCTCTAAGCTCAGCAGGACTGTTATACATTCAGCAACGTCTTCTGTTAATCCACTGTTGTGACATCTTGTTTCTAGCTCCGTAAGCCTACACCCATGTGTACACAAACACATGCACACTTAGGCCCACACATTTGCAAAATGTCCGTGGATCTCAGTGCCAGAACATCAGCCCGGGAGAGCTGCTTTGCTTTTCCATAGATGCACTTCAACATAGTTGGAACAAGTCAGAGCTCCCCACAAGTTGTGCCACAGAAGATTCCTTCCTCTGGCAGAGCACAGCCGTGTGAGCCATGTGGGTAAGAGGGGCTGACATGAACTCCCAGGGGCAACTCAGTGACATGGGGACTCTGCTCACCAGGACGTGGGCAAAACCACTCTCCCATTTCACACCAAGCCATGCCAAGTTCCTTAGTCTTGCTGTGTTATTTCAGTTTCATGTTTCTACTGACCAGAGATTTCTCTTGTCATAACCTCTGCCCAAAATGAGTGAAGGATGCACAGAGGATGCAGCAGCACACGTGTCTGCACTCCCTTTATAAGGATGCAAATGATGATGCAAAGTGAAAGACAAGGGCAAATTATGTACCTTGGGGCAGGTTGTAAGCCTTTACAGGCAACATTGATTAATTACTGACATAAACAGCCTGATTAACTTAGTAAGATTGTAATCAGTTCTCAAGCCTTTTGTTTGCACAACAGTAAATCAAAGGAAAGTGAAAATGCAGAAATTAGATTTGTATGTTTCTGTATGTCTGTATATGCATATACAAAGATACATCTCCACAACATAGGTAGAAGGGAGGAATAAATATCAGCAAGGAAAGCCTGCTGGTTTTCCTTACGTTATCAAATGTGTAGACAAACCTGTGATTTATTTTCCATATTTTAGATGCAACTAGTCAATGTGTGCTGTGCAGCTGTGACATAAAACTTCTTTCAAAGACGGCTAACGCTAAAGAAAGATATTGCAAATATGTGACCTGTGCTTTAGTTTTGTAAAATATTTTTCTAATTTCATCGCTCCAGGATAGAGCTTTATAACTTAAGCCAGAATCGTTGAAAAATGTTGCTGCTTTGCTACTGCAGGCAAAATCTGTACAGAATAGGATTTGTAATATATACAAACTCTCAGACAGTTCCTTTAAACCTACAGAAACTCCTATAATAGAGTTTTACTGAAGTCCAAAATAAGTCCTGGCCAAAGTTTTTGCTGAATATGTTGAATTCTAAAGCAGGCCTGGGTCTCAGCATGATTTTCCTACTGTCTCCTGAACAAAAACCACCTTATATTCCACCCAGGAGCATAACCCATAAAACACGCACAATAAGATGTATAGAAATCCATCTCTCCCAGCCTAATGAATTTAATCAAGATCAACAGTTGTGTGAGATCAGTTTTGGCAGAAACTTGTGCAGGTGCAGATTTCTATTGTTGTTCAGTCAAACCATTGAACAGGAGCTCTCTTGTGCTTGAATAACCTCTACCTTTCTTTCCGACATTTTAATGAGTGAGTGGCGTATGTTTTAAATGGAATATCGTGCATGACACAAAGCACACACACCACAGGATTCATGGGGTGGGTTTTTTTTGAAAATTTTTGAAAGTCAGTATACAGGCTCCTGTCCTACAACTGTCTTAGCTGTAGATTCTGAATAAGAAGGATATTACCTGGGTAAAAAGGTGTGTAGGCAGGAGAAAACACCCGGTAAAGGGTGTTTGACAACATTCTTCACAGGGAGGGTGTATCCATATCATACTGCATCCAGTGTTGTTTGTACCATCCAAGGAATACATTTGCAGCCAGGTATCTCCTGTTTTCTCCTTCTCCTTGCCTTCCAGCAGTGTCACTACTTCCTATTGGCAGTTTCCTGCCACTGCTATAGAGATATATTAGAGCCCATTTTCTGGGTACAACAGCAGAAATCAAGGTTTTGGCAAAAATGGCCCCTGCTGCATCTCACGCTTGCTGTGGCTTTTATGCATTTTTATGCATCCAAATGTCCTAGGGAGTTAGGGGAGCTCCTCAAAAGAAAGACTCCTGTATTTTCTGCTTGATGCTGACATCAAAAAACACAGCTATTTTTTTCATGGCAACTTCCATTTTTGAGCGCTGTAGGTCCTTCAACACACCCCTCAGCTGAGAATGCCCCGGCCCAGGGCCAAGCACAGGGCAGGCACTGCCAGGCAGACGTACCCAGCTCCCAGCTGGGGACTGATCCAGAACCCACCAAAGTGAGTGGAAAGGCGGTCACTGACTCTGGTGAGGTCTGGATTTTTCCCTGTGGAAAAATATTCTTGCTCTGAACTATACACAGGAAAATTCCATTTATAGAGTAGTTAAATGAAATGTTCAAATTGCTTCAATCCATGAGTACATTGCATTTCTATTTATAATTAATTTTGCCTTATAGGCCCCAGTCCAGTCAGACACTTAACCACCTGCATATCTTTTAGCTGATGAATAATTCTCTCAGAGACAGTATTACCAGGTTGCTTAATCCGGGCAGAATTGAATGTCTCTTCAGTGAAAAATAAGGAGGGTCTATTTATTTTACTCAGAGATATATGATCTGTAAAATCTTGCAGTAGCATGTGATTAAAAAAATTGTGACATTTCCAATCATACTGTTACTGCCTGCATGCTAAGGAAATTAGCTAGCTTAGCATTTAATATGTAAATATATCACATGGTTCTTTTCTAGAAATTACACAATTCAATCATTTTTTAGCTAATATTCTCCATTTGTTTGTGTGTCACAAAGTTTTGCAAAAAATGTTGATATGTTACATTTTATAACGTATTCTGCTTAATAGAATTATAAGGGAAAGTTAAAATGTAATTTCATTTTCTACTGCTCACAGATGGCATCTTATGTTGCCCAAAATCACCTAATGTAGCTTTTGTCTGCTTGCAAAATCCAGAGTTTATTTCTTGAGTTCTAAATTGCATGTAATATGCATTTCTGTTCCGGTATTAGCTGTATCTGATAGCTGAATTTACAGATGCAGAGATTTATCTATCCTTTTGGTTTATTTTTGTCCCCCAAATGCAAAAGTAAACTTCAAAACCATTGCTTTGGTTAGTCCAAGTATTTGAACTTCCCAGTGGTTGCTGCCATATGAAAACATAGATATATACTTAAACACATGCTGCACTTTCCCTGCCCCAGACAGACATCTGGCCATTTCCCATCTGCTGACTGTGACCTGAAGCATTTTTCTGTCTCTCTCTTATTAGTTTGGGCTTTTGCTGAGGTTCAGTAGCTCACACATGCTGATCCATCAATTGTTTTTATTGGCAAACAGGTCCATCATTAGCAATCAGAAACTATAGCATCTGCTAATTTAAGTGGGAACCACATCCTGTTGTACATTAGGTGTTTAGCAGAGTGGGCATTTATCAAAACAGGGATTAAGTGAAATACACATGTGTGTAATATTATGGATATTTCAGGCTATAAATAACACATTTCATTTTTCTTCCTCTTTAAACTCACATATGCATTTTACCATAGGGAAAAAATTTGTCTAAATCTTTCTGGATAGTTTAACGTGGGAAACCTTAGTCAACACAATACTTGTCTGTTAAAATCATTTGCATGCCTTCTTATGCTGGGTGGGCTGCCCATACCAGCAAACATGAAAAACTATGGGGGGTTTGAAGACTGCAGAACTGGTGTAGCATATCTCAGTGGCATGCAGCCCATGTGGGTTTTTGCTTCCAGCAGCTAGAAATTGCAAAGTAATGATTTAATTTCATTCAGAAACATACTTCCAATATTTTAATGGCACCAGCAACAGCACAAATTGCCCCAAATTTTAACAAGTACTCCTAGTAGAAAGGAAACATAGTTTTAAACACTAATATTTAGAGATTAAAATCACATTGCCAGATTTGGGCTGGCTAGATGTCATGGGCATTTGTCACTCACAATTTGGTTTATGGCCCAGTACTTAAAAGATACAACAAAACCATTCCGTTTGAGACTGGTGTTTAGGGTGTTCCAACCTGATGGTTTACTTATTCCCAGAACAACTGGCATTCAAAGAAAACAGCAAGTATCAACAAGACTTGAAACAAAATCAAGATTTGTAATAAAATTTCTCCTGAACCATGAGAGAATGTGAAGCTCCAGGAAGGCAGGGTAGATGCAGGGCCTGCCAGTATCCCACCACAACAAAACCATCTGGGAAAAAACAGTGGTCCCTGCTCCTAGGAAAGTGGCTCTGGGTACCTGCATTCCCTTTAGAAGCTCATGTCTCAGGTTGTAACAGCATGTATGCTTGCCAGCTTCACCCAAACCTGCCTTTATTATCAGTAAGGAAGGAAAGAATTTTAATCACAAATAACTTAAGACCAAGTGGAGACTGGATGAAAAGCTTATTGAAGTCAATGGGAAGGCTCCTGCTGGCTTCTCTGAGGGGTGGATTGGGTCCCAGCTTCAGACCTCTGAAACAAATGCAAAATTTGTTTAGCTTTGTGCTTTGAACATTGCTTTATTTTCTAAACAGAGGTCGCAAACAGTTATGTGTCTGTTTCTGTGATCCTCTACTCTTATGAAGTCATTCCAGCTCCTCTATCAGTAAACTTGTTGTAATATATTTCATGCTTAGTCTTCAAAGAAATGTTAACGTTCACAGATAAAAGACTCTGTACGCTGTCCATGCCACAACTGTCACCAGAAACCCAGGAACGATGACATGAGTGGATGATAAATATCCTTACACAAAAAAACTGTTTTTCAGGGAGCCATAAGCAAACCTTTGTTGCCCTCCCTATCTGTGAAGCAAGGGACGTGTCCCCCCCGTGGAGATGGCTTTGGGCTGGCTGCCAGGCGATGGAGCAAAGCTGCTGCCCAGGTCTGGGCTGCCATGGGCAGCGGGCGAGGCGAGGCAGCGGCGTGCCAGTCATTGCCTCCCTGCCGAAAGCACACCGTCTCCCACATCAAAAAGGCACCAGGAGCCTTCACACAGGTCTGCACTGTATAATGGGCAGATTTTCGTCGAGGGTTCAGAAGACAAATGAAGCTTTTATCTGCTTTCCAGCCCTCTGCATTAGGAGTTTATGTTAAAGCCACTTAACTGTCTAGAGGGTGGGCCTGTGGATTACCTGTTTGTGTGAATCAAGTACATTACCTGATCACATGAGCACCGGGGATAAGTTTTTTATAACTAGCTTTTCTTTGAAGGGATCTTCAGCTACTTCAGTATTCTCACAAAGAAGTGCCCCAAAAGAGTCAGGATTAAGAATAAGCTATACTTCACTTTGGCTTGTGTTTCTCCAGCCTCATTTATTTAGCTTTACTTACTTACTTGGTCACTTATTTGTGTGTCATAACAGCAGGATGAGGAATAAACCTTCCAAAGTATGCAGCCTATAACCTTTACAGCACCATGGGTTAAATATTATATAAAGAAGGGAGTGAGTGTCATAAAAGGAAATAACTCTTTCTGAACTGCAATTTGAAAGACTGTTGGTAATTTTATAAGAGTTCTGAATTTCAATTGCTAGAGTTAAAAATATTATTCTACCACACCTTATTTTTTTAAAGTCACATTAAAAATAATTAGCTCTGCAGAACATTTTAAAATTAAAATAACGATGAGGGATGTATAAACTATTTAAAAACACTTAGGATGATACACCCTTTTTCAGGAAATTGCACATGAAGGAGCAAAATTGGGGAGGTTTGAATGCATGAGTCTGTATTTAGGGGGTCTGGTGATCTCTCCCTCCAGGCTTTGAACTTACCCCACACATGGTGCTATCTTGGGATCCCCTCATAAACTGCTCTGCCACCCCCCAATTTTTTACCCCTTTTTGGCTGTTGGAGGACACACCTCTGTGTATTGTCACCATTACAGGAGAGCTCCTGGGGGCTGAGGGCACAAGGTCCCTCTACACCACCTCCACTAATGTGTCAGTTCAGACACTGAAGCCCTGGCTACCCTCTCCCTGGAGATGTCCTGCAGCCCACCCTCTGGGGGAGTAGCCATGCTGTATGGAGGCCCACCATTTTGGCATTGAAAATACTGGCTTTCTTTTGCTACCCAGCTGTCACAGAGCAGTTATGGGCATTCAGAAACCTCTGGTTGACAGTGGGTGAGTCTGTTTTTCTCTTGCTAGGAATTTCAAGGGGAGACAAGCACCCTCAGACCGCTGAGATGATGTTTTGTTTGACAAGAGGCAATGCAATCGTGAGGAGTGGAACTGCTCATCCTGAAGTTCTCAAGACCTGTTTAAAACAAAGCATGAGAGAAGGGATTAATAGGGTCAAGCTGCCTTTTTCACCAGAAAAACAATGGAAAGCAAGAGGAGATGCATTGCAGACCTTTAGAGGGTATGAGCAAGAAATTTTGAAGGGAATATCTTTGAAGGAGGAAAGAGTTAATTTTTCTGATCAGCAGGTTTTCTTTCTCTAGTGATAAATTTAAGATTACTTTATAATGCTCCTTTAAATCTGAAAACTGTCTGCTGTCTGAAAAATGACTCCAGCACTGTGCCCACTGCCTTGTTAGCACTGAGGGGTTGCATTGTGTACAAGAGCCTGTCTTTCTTGGAAAGACATTACAGTTTTTTCTTCCTTGTCGTGTTCTAATAAATTAAAAGGCCATTTTGACTGCAAGTCAGTACTTCTGTATAGAAATAACATAACTTATCACTCATCACTAGCAATAATACACTGCCTGAAGACATTCCTTTGTCAAGACTGTTGGTGATCAGTTTATGCCCTAAAGGATTTACTTATGACTCAAGGTAATGCAATTTCAGATGATATTTTTATTCATAAAAGTACAATCTCCCTTTGAAAGAATCTGAACTAATCACTCTAGTTACATCTTGTGACAGTGAGACACCTTCTCTCAGAACTAAATAAAACCAAACTCCAGACTGACAGGATGGACTGGCTGTGACAGACAGTGAGCAGGGCAGGACAGATGGAGAGTAGAAAGACTAAGGAAGCATGTTACACACCCCTTGCTTGCTGTCTGCAACATAAAATGACGCACAACTGTTCAACCCTATTCATCCATAGATATTTGTACTTATGGTGAATAAAATACAAAGTTTCAGTCCTCTTTTCTGCCATTCCTTCTTTCTTGTTCTCAAATTTAAAAAAAAAAAAAAAAACAACACAACCCATACAACTGCTTTTTTCTTACTTGTTTATAAATACTGCTTCCTGAGAAGTATTTCTTTTTCCTGAGATTTATGTCTAGTCATTTGGTAGTATCTCATCAACTTAAGTAAATAAATAAACAAGAGATCTTTCCCTAGGAGACTCTGTGGTTGCGTTGTGTAATTAAATAGAAAACATTTGGCAGGTTTGGCTAAACAATGACTGTGCTTCCAAATGTTGATGGTGTAAATCAAACTGAAGGAAAACATGTCATGTTTGTCCATTTCATGAGGACAATGAGGGTCTTATGGTATTATTTTATCCTTGGATTTGGCCTTAATTCTGTTAATTTTGTACAAAGAAAATGACCAAATCTGAAAAGATCTGGAAAGACTGCAGTCTTGCCAATTAAATCTGCAGAAAAGCTGAGCTGGTGACTTCAATTTAACCGCACAGTTGGCACCGTGCTTGTATTTCAATACTTCAGTTGCCTTTGGCAATGAGATGAGAATAAAATGTATCTCTGAACTAACAGCCAGCATCTTATTCTCAGAAATGTAACTACAGTTGTGTAAAATCTTTAGAACACATGAAAGCAAAAAGGGACTTTGCAGAGCCACGTGTCCAGAGCTCTTTGTGAGTCACTTCTGCTCTGCACTGAGACGCACATGTGCTAGGTACTTGAGTTTGCAAAAGTAGATGCTGACTTTGGGCCCTATTTTGTGAAGATCAGGCCCTTAGTATCAATTTAGTATGGAAAGAGTGAAAATCTACAGACAAAACAAAGATTAGAGCTTGAAATGCACCACTTCTCCCTTCAGAAAGAGCCTGCCAGAAAGCACAGTAAATTTAGTCACAGTACAATGCCTATTACTCTCAGCGCGTGATTAAAGCTGCTTTCCCTTGGACCACACACACATGTAGACTGTGCCCCTCTTGGGAGAAATGTCTCCTTCTGCCCACGGCCCAGATGAATTATAGTCACAACCACTTTGAGGATTTACAGAACACACAAAGGGGCAACCTGAAACAAGAGTGGTATTTCCCTGAAATGCATCTCTTCTCAATGAAGGCATTTTCTTGGAAATATGCAAGATGTGATTGCAGTTTACTGAGACAATGCTCATTATTATGAAGGCATTTCAGAAAGGACTTGAATTTCTCATTGCTCTAAATCCCATGACTTTATAACCTGGTGCAAAAATCCTGGGGAAAAGGTGTGGGAAGCTGTGGGATGATAGATCCTCAGTGATGTTTTTCTGGCATTATGGATTTGGCTCTGTGACATGGCAGAAATCATCCACAGTGTGCCCATTCTGGCTGAAAGCTCCCTGTCCTCACTTCCATGGCTGAATAACTACATCCAGCAGAGAATTTGTTCTGTGCATGATCTCTTTTCCCTGGGGAGCTACCAACATGTTTTTGAACATGGTGCTTTAGTCTACACTTCTACACAGAAAAATATATTCACAGAATTTAGTGTGTCCTTACCAGCTGGTTCTCTAGGTACTTGAATTTTGGGCTAGCTCAGCCACCTTGGGACCTGGGCTGATCCTACATTCTACTTTAACCTAGGTGAGAATTTGCCCTCTTTTCAATGAAGAAGGAGACTACTGTGTCAGTGTTGACAGTGTATTTGTATTTTTCTGCAAAAGTTTCAATCCCCTTGGAAGGACAGTAGCAGTGGGAAACAAAATGGCAGTGGGAAAGGGTCCTGTCAGCAGACTTGGGGATAGGTACCATGCAATAAGTCATGGGTCAGTGGGGATGAGATGCTGCTATGAAATAACATTTCTTTTGACAAGACTCGGTGTGTCAAATCTGCATCCTGCTCCGTTAGCTTCCTCACTGTCCCAGGGAATATTCCCAGGGAATATTATGGAGCAGATCACGCAGCACCTACAGGACAATCAGGACATCAGGCCCAGGCAGCAAGTTTGTGAAAGGCAGGTCCTGCTTCACCATCTGGTCTCCTTTTTTCACCAGGTAATGTGCCTAGTGGATGAGGGAAAGGCTGTAGATGTAGTCTCTCTGGACTTTAGTCAAGCCTTCAGTACTGTCTCCCACAGCATTTTCCTAGAGAACCTGGCACCTTACAGTTCTTTTCTGATTTATAAACATCTGCATGGCTGGTCCCAGAGAGTGATGGGGAATGGAGTTACTTCCACCTGAGAGCCAGTCACAAGGGATGTTTCTCAAGGCTCAGGACTTGGGCCAGTCCTCTTTAACACCTTTGTTGATGATCTGGACCAAGGGATTAAGTACACTCAGTCATTTTGCAGACAACACCAAGTTGGGCAGGAATTTTGATTTGCTGGAGGGCAGGAAGGCTCTGCAGAGGGATCTGGACAGGCTGGATCACAGGGTGAGGGCCAATTGCATGAGGTTCAGCAAGGCCAAGTCCAGGTCCTGCACTGGGGTCACAATAGCCCCAGGCACTGCTGCAGGCTGGGGGCAGTGCCTGGAATGCTGCCTGGTGGAAAAGGACCTGGGGGTGCTGGCAAACAGCAGCTGAACATGATCCAGAGTGTGCCCAGGTGGCCCAGAAGGCCGATGGCATCCTGGCCTGGATCAGCCAGGTGTGGCCAGCAGGAGCAGGGCAGTGACCGTCCCCCTGTACCCAGCACTGCTGAGGCCACAGCTCCAATCCTGTGCTCAGTTCTGGGCCCCTCAGTGCCAGAGAGACATTGAGGGGCTGGAGCGTGTCCAGGGAAGGGCAACGGAGCTGGGGAAGGGTCTGGAGCACAAGTGCTGTGAGGGGCAGCTGAGGGAGCTGGGGGTGTTCAGCCTGGAGAGAAGGAGGCTCAGGGGGCCCTCATCACTCTCTGCAGCTGCCTGACAGGAGGGTGCAGCCAGGTGGGGGCTGGGCCTCTTCTGCCAGGCAACCAACAACCGGGTGACAGGACATAGCTTCAAGTTGTGGCAGTGGGGGTTCAGGCTGGACAGCAGGAAAATTTTTTTCACTGAAAAGGTGGTTAAGTATTAGAACTAACTTCCCAGGAATATGATAGAGTCAACATCCTTGTAACTATTAAAGAAATGACTGGACATGTTTCTCAGTGCCATGGTCATGTTGTTGAGGTAGTGGGCAGTCAAACGTTGGACTGGATGATCTTGGAGGTCTTTTACAATAACGATGATTCTATGATTCTGCAAAGTATGGAATTCAGGATAGGCATTGCTTTGGCTATGGTTTGCTTTGAGAATTTGGAAGAGGCATCTCTTAAATCAGGATCATCTCCAACAGGTTGCCCAAGTTAAGACAAACCTGGTCAGCCCTTCTGAAAGCTCTTCCTACTGATGCTTTTATGACACAGTATTGAAGCCTAAAGGGTTCTAATAAGTTTAAATAAGGTTGCTTTTAGAGGCAGCAATTTCTCTAATTTTGTGTCAGATGACTCCTCAGACTTTGTGATTAACTCACTCAAATGAATTTCTAATTATTTTCCAATGAAAAAAGGTACATTGAGAGAAGTATTTGCTCTCCATTGAAAGTTTCAATACTTAATTATACCCAAAAAGGAAAAGGACTAAACCTGAAAAGATTTTGGGTTTTGTACAAAAAATATTAAATGCTGTTTTGCAGATGTTGCCACAGTGCCTCATGAGAGATAGGGTTCAGTTACTTCAAATCTCCACTCAGTCTCAGGGGCAGGTTCTTGACCAAAGGATTTCTTTCACAGTGCAGCAAGGATGACCACTAGTAAGTTCTTGTCCCTCGTCCAGAGGCCTCCTTTGAAGCATAACCTGCTTGCAGCAGATGCTGGATGTATGTGGCATTACACTCCCAATTCTTACAAAGTTCCACCGCAGTGTGTTTAATTCACTGTTTGGTGTGTCAAAAGATTCCTGGGGGAAATACAGATAATCTCAAATTGGTCCTAGTTAAAAATCTGACAGGTGGACTTCCCTTATTTTCTATGTATTTGGCCTTCACATGTAATCCTTTATGAATTTTGACATGTGTTTTGACAACTGATTGAAGTCAGGCTCTGGAGCTTTTCCCAGGCATCCCAGGGGAGCAGGTGATGTGTATCAAACCCTTTTGGTCCTATTCTTTGTGGGAGGTGTTTAGAGAACCCAAATCCCCAGCTGCCAGTGGGGGCACTGGGTGTAATACTGGAGACTAAACCAGGAGAACACTGTGGTAAATAGAAAAATTTGCCCACTGTAAACTCTGCATCAGAGTTGAGCTTGAGCTTAGTTTGCTGAAGAAATATTTCCACAGATCAAATATGACATTTGTTTTAAATTAAACCAATTTTAGTAAAGAAACTGATGTAATGAATGCATTGTTAATACATTTATGACCTTTGTGTTACATGTCATTGTTAAAAGTAAAATAAATTCACAGATTTTCTGAAGAACTTGAAAATTTGAATTTGGGCATTTCTACAAGATTTTTTTCAATTCTCATTCAATTATGATTGTGCCTCTGGTATTTTGTTTAAATCTAGTTTCTGTCTAAATTACCAAAAATCGGACTACATAGTAGGCGGAATTATATTACCTGAGTTTTTAGGAAATGCTAGGAAGTTTGTAGAACTTGAATAGAAGTCTTTAGAGTGGATCAAGTCCTTACACATGTGAGATATATGGAAAATAGGAACTATTATCAAGGGTTTCTCAGTGTTCTTGAAGCACCAGCCCGCATGGCTGGAGTTATGTGGCCACCATGTGGTAACACAGGGGAAAGTTAAACTGAATTTTTACTTTTACTTTGCCTGTACTTTTTGTGCAAATGACTTGTGGATGTGGACACATTCATTTTCTCAAGGACATTCCTTGAATAATTTCCTCTTCATTCACAGAATTAATTCATTTTAAAAATGGTCATTTTGCTTTGCAATACCTGACTCACAGTACAGGAATTATCCTTGCAATGGAATTTCATCTCTCTACATGAAAGGCAACTTTTTTAGAGAAGAAAATAATTCCTGTGTAACTTCCAAAACCACCAATGATAAAATAGAAAAACCCATTCATCAGTTAATAGAAAATTATGACATTGAAAAGATGTGGAAAATATACATTTGAATTTGAGTGACAGTATAGTTTAATAGAGAACTGTTAGACATCTCTCAGGAGTAACGGGAAGGAGCTTCTGAAGGAGCAGAAAACAGCTCAGAAAACATTCACCTCTAGAAAACAACTTCTTCATTCATCTTGTTTACATAAATTGAAAATCAAGTTTCTAAATTCCTTTGGATGAACACAAGTAATAATGCAAAGGATATAAATGATGATTTTCCTTTTTTGTACATGGGGTAACTAGTATTAATTTCTGGCAACATAATTTACTGTTCAACAACTGGAAATCTGAGAAAGAAAATAGATGAGTGTCTTGCAAGGATCTGTGAATTGAAAGGCGAAGGCAGGCACATGGCCTTGCAGTGGCTGTGGATGACCTGGTTCTCCCAGCCACCAGTACCACAAACCACATAAAATAAAATGCATCTGTCCACAGCAGGATGGAGTTTCTCTGAATGTCCAGCTAGAAATAGCACCACATAGACAGATGGAAGTTTGGAGTGATTTTCTTGCTTCTCAAGGTTCGTACTGTTCCAATGATATTGCATTGCCTCCATAAAGATGCTTTAAATTTAGAGATCATTTAAAATCATATAAAAATGGCTGAATTATTCCAGCTATATCTAGAAATACTAAGTCTGTCCTTGTCCTCTCACTACAGGTGCGCTTTGTTGCACCAGCAAACTTCCTCCAAGCTTTCAGTGTACTCTGAAACAAGGGGATAATATATCTGCCTTGTGTTGGCTTGTTGTGTACTTTTTTGGTTGCAAGAAAGGGAAGAAGAGATGCCCAAATTTCCACTTCCCTGAGTCTCCTGTGTCCAGGGACACAAGTCCTTGAAACAGTTAATGAAAGGCCAAGGGAGAAAGGTTTGTGTGAACTCCCTGTTAAATATTGGCAGATATCACTACAAGACACATTTATTTCATGTTAATGCTCAGCCAGCCTTAACTTGTACAGCAAATATTGACCCAAACAATGGCACTCTGGCAAAAGAATCAGAAGTTACAGTTTTGTGACGTGTTCTACTCCTAAACACCTCCCATATAATTTTCTGCCAGCATATATTTTGGGATAGGATAATGTAAGACTTTTCTTTTTCCTGTGGGAAATAAATCAGTTACTTTGCATAGACTGCAGAGGTTGCCTTGGGTGACTAAAACTTCCAAATTAAGAGGTTTAGGATAGCAGGACTAGAAAGAGCTACTCCCAGGCAAATTCTTTTTTTTTTTTTTTTTTGCTCAAGCCCTTTCTAAGTATAAACAAGTCAAAACCCCTTCATCCAGTGAAGATGATAGGCATATACTTAATGCTATTTACATTCACCAAAATACATAAAAATATTCAAAGAACTGAATAGAACTAAGCATGTGCTTATGTATTGTGCTGACTCAGGCCCTTTGTATGTAACTCTCAACTCTGACAAAGGATGTAATACTTAATGCTTATTCCTCTTTTCTCTGCTTATTATTTAAAGGAAAAATATTTCTTTTTACCTGAAGAGTAATGACACGTTGAGCTATTCACTGCCTGTAGGCACTAATGCTGTGAAGCACTCTAAAATCCAAGAACTTATATATATACACACACACACACACATATATATCTGGTTCAACATTTATTTATTGGTATGTTTGTCCCATCCATTTAGCTATGTGTAATGTTTCCCATTGATAAAGGAATTTATTGTGCCTTTTACTCAAATCTTGAAAGATAAGTTTGCCAACAAATGAAGCACAGTAAAGAGAGTTTATATCACCTTTGACTAACAGACTACCTTTCTTCTGTTTATTGAAAAGTTATGAATACTTTTTAAACTTTTTATGATTAGCTGATATGTTGTCTGTTACGTTTTCTCATAGGCTACTATTTTTGTAGTCAGTAGAGTGGCTACTATTTTTGTAGTCATTTACCTAACAGTAGAACAGAAAACAGAAATTACAATCAAAGGAATATTTATGTCTTAGTCTCTGATTTTGTAGCAAGCAACTTCCAAGCACAGTGATCAGTTCTTTGATTTCTTACCTCAGAAATAATGTCCCTTGGAATTCCTGTCAGATACAGGCCTAAGCTTCAACTTATCTTTGATATATACGCCTGTGCTGTGCTGTGCTGTGCTGTGCTGTGCTGTGCTCTCCTCTCCTCTCCATTCCTCTCGAAACTGTTTTGCAGCTCCCATTTCCACCCGCAGTCCAGCAGATTAACTAGTTCTGCAGAGTAACCCACTCCTGGCAGCTTAAGCTCCTGCTTTTTGCATGCTGGCACTGAGAACAGGTAACCCCAGGATGCGTTTTCCCTGGTAGATCAGCTGCTGTTCTGCTTCCACCAGGGAGCACCATCCCACCGCTCTCCCACGCAGCTTTAACCATTCCCTTGCAAAGCAGGCAGTTTTCCTTGCACTGCTATAGTTCTTCAGGGACAGCTGTTTCACAGGATGCTTTGGTTACGTGGTCAGGAGCAGACAGACAAAGCAATTACCCTTTTCTCCAGTTGCTGACTTGCTGCTGCTCTATAGTACTGTAGGGCTAAGCTTCCACTGACATGCTGCTGCTGGTGGGCAACAGCAAACACAAAATGGTATTCTTTAGCCTGCTGGCTTTATCCTAACACAGCTCTTTTCTGAGACCTCAATTGCTGAGTAAATTGAAACACCTTTTCAACCTTTTCATAAGCCTCCCAAACGGCCTTTGTTTTTGCCTACCAGTCCTGGGCATTGATCTCAGCACTCTTAGAAGAGAGATCATGGTCCTCACTGCTTCCTACACTGCATTCACTATGGGGGACCTGACCAGTGACACACCTGCATCAGATCCTCAGGCCAGAGAAGAAGCACACAGCACGTCTTTATATTTTCTTCACAGTGTATATGCTCTTAACACATCAGGTCAGATAGCAAACTATAATGAAATGTAGCTTGCCCTTGGAGGGAAAAGTCTGCAAGCAGATAGCATTCCCACAGGCAGAAGAACCCCCCACAAGAACAAAGATGACTGTGCAGTACCATTCCACCAAAAGGTCCTGCTGTGCCCACAGCCCCCTCAGACAAGACAGGGACACATGAGCTCATTCTGCAGCCAGAAGCCTGGAAGTGAATGCCGCAACAGGGCTGGGAAAGCTTCTCATGTATCTTCCTCAGTGCAGGAGATGTGACAGTCTGCAAAAGCAGTTTGAGGTCAGATTTATCACTCTCCCCAGCTCTCTCCTCCTCATCCAACTCCTCAACACCTGAAGTTGGGACCTGAAGTTACTACCTGAAGGCTGGGATCCATTGTTCAGTCCAGTTCTCCTCCTCCATGCTCAACCAGATGCTACAGAATAGGTTGTACACAATGGTAGGAGAACACAAAAGAAAGGGTGATAGGCAGAATGGCTGAAACTTACACTGAAGGCTTTGTTTTTGAGAGCCCATGTGAAAAGCCTGTTACTTCCAATTCTAAACAAATGAGCACTGCACAGAAACCTTTTTCTGAACTTCAGATTTCTTCACCCTGAAGAAAAAAAAAAGGCGGAAGATCTAGCTGACTGGCATGATTTTAAAAGAAAAAACATTTGACACATTGGTGTAAGCATCTTTTTTTTTTTTTCCAATTGCAATAACTGCAGATTATAGTCTCGTATTGCTTAGACAGATCTACTTTAGCCCTTAAGGATACCTCTTCTGTGTTTCAATGCAGATGATGAGTCTATGTGCTTAAAACTCCCAAAATGAGTGTTCTGTTTTGACTGTTGTTGTTCTGTTCCCACCCTTGACTGCTCTCAGGACAGGATTTACACTCAGGATAGGGGGTAGTGGCTTGCATCTCCTCTTGTCAGACCTCAGGCAATTTTTAAAGCTTGAGTCAACACATTGGAAGAAAAGTGTTGCTGCCTTTGGAGGTTTCAAAGCATAACTGCAATTATTTGTAACACAAATAAAACTCTTCCCTAAGCAAAGGGGAAAACACACTTGCAGATTTGAGAGCTAATAAAAGATGCTTATTCAGCAACCATTAGACTGCCTGAGTCAGACTAAAAGCAACTGCTACATTTCTTTTGTTTTTTCTTCTCTTCCTAACTTATCCTAGTGGAAGTGCAAGGGAGAGCTGACTATGTGGGAACTGCTTTCCATTCAGTTCTACCCAGAACACCTTGCTCTCTCCTGACTTAATTTCTAAATGTGAGAAATTTAGGATGTGACAGAGTTATAGGAACTTGAAATTCCTGTAGCAGTTCTGAAGATGTGAAGCAAACATATGTATTTTTCACTTTCTCAGAATTTTAGCTTTGCATAACAAAAGGTTTTGACACCACCTGTTTAGATCAGCATGACTGGCAAAGTAGTAAAACTTTATTGACAACAGAAATAACTAGGCAAATTTTACAAAACTATATTAATCTGCAGCACTAGATTGGGATCCCCATGATTTTTTCCATTTTTATATTTCTTTCAAAATTTATGCATGCATGGATAAGAGGTGGGACTACATGGAACCATGGATTTTTGGCAAGCATGTAAAAATCAGTGATTTTTTCTTTAAGTAGGGAAAAGTTTTTTGAGGGGGATCTAACTCTAAGGATTCTGAAAACAAGTGGTACAAAAGAATTGAAAAACAAATTGAAAAGCAGAAGGTGAAAACAAATCCAATGAATTCTCATCAGTTCAGAAGAACAAGTCAGACTGAACACATTTTCATCTGTGCTTGAAACCAGAGTTTAAAAATTGACTGTGGAAAAATGTGCATATCAGTGAAGGAGGAAAGAGGAATAGATCATCTTCTAAAGTATGTTTAGGGATTTTTGTCTCTAATTCCTTTCTTGGATATTTCTAGCCTAGAAAACATTGGGTGGGGCTTTTTGTGGGAAGTAGGGAGGAGGAAGAAACCCTGAACAACACTTCTTTCATTGTCTTTTTTTTCCTTTAAAATGTGCCAGTATTTTCACTCAGACTACCAACATACATTTACTGGAACAGATTATTTTGTTCTTTCAATTTCTGTTTTGTGACAGATGTACCAAATGTCATAGAAAAGAAATCCATTTATTCCAGTCTTTAAACAGACATAGTTTCTGATTTGTCCCTGTGATGTCCGCTAGGGCCTGTGCTCCTAGCTGTGACAATGACACCAAAAGCATCCCAGGACTCAAAAAAATTATGAGAATTTTCAGATGGAGTAGTTGCTAAGGAAGAATTTCTGGAAGCCTGCAGCTGTGCTGAATGTTCACTGTCCTTGCAAGTTGGCTGTTAATAAGACACAAGAAAGACCTATTTTGTAAGAAGCAATGCAGGATTCACAGACTCTTAGAGTAGCTGGTGATAGCACACAGGTCTGAAAATCATCCAGTCCAATCCCCTGCTCAAAGAAGGATCATCTAGAGGAGGTTGCTCAGGGTCATTTGCAGTGAAATTTTGAATAGGTTTTAAAATGAAAATTCCACAATATCTGTAGACAGACTATTCCGGGTTTGACCCCTTTCACAATAGAAAGCTTTTCCCACACTTAGATAAAATTTAATGTGTTTTATTTGTGTCCATTAAATCTCCTCATGTTAGCAGGCACTTACTGAGGAGAGTCTGTTTCTCTCTTCTTTAATTCCCCCATCAGATATTTATACATCTTGATGAGATCTCCAGCCTTGTCTTCTCTAGGTCTCAGCTTTCTCAGCCTGTATTCATATGTCAAATGTTCCAAACCTTTAATCATCCCCATGGCCCTCTGCTGGATTTTCTGACAGAAGTCCATACCTGTCTTGCACCCAGGAGCCCAGACGTGGATCCAGTATTCTAGATGTGTCTCACCAGTGCTGAGTAGTGACAAATATCCTCCTAGTGCAGACAAGGATGCTGTTTGCCTTCTTTGCTAAAGGATATATTGATAGGTCTTGTTCTGCTGACTTTTCCCCAGATCAACAGGGCCTTCTCTGCAAAGCTGCTTTCCTGCCAGTCGTTGCCCAGCCAACACAGGTGTGTGGCACAATTCTTCTCCACATGCAGAACTTGGCATTTCTCTCTGTCTAGCAAGAGGAGGTTTTCAGTTGTTGATTTATCAAGCCTGCTGAGGCCCCTCTGAGTGGCACTAGAGCGATCTGGTACATCAGCCAGATGATTCCCAGTTGTGCATCTTCTGCAAACTTGCTGAGGGTGCACTTTTCCCATCAGCCAAGTGATGAATGAAAATGTCAGACTGTGTTGACCACAGCACTGAACTTCAAGGTTCTTACTCTCCCCAGGACTGCATCTAATTATTTTATTAACAGAGAAAGGTGGGGGGAGAGGGGGGGGTGGAAGGGAAGGAAGAACCTAGTAGAACTTATTCTACTAACTCAGTACTGGAAACCATCTCATCCTAACTCAAAACTGGGAATTAAGATGATCTTAAAAAAAATGTCTGCTCACTGTTTTGGGTTCTTTTGTCTTTCATTTTCCCATTCTTGTGTCCTACTACAGGTGTGGAGAGAGATGAAAACAAACAGGTTCCCTTAGTAATTGAGCATCCAACACTAGCCATATCGCTTATCACTGGCTCAGGCGCCACAAATCTGTATCTTGTTATATCAAATTTGATGCGAATTTGTATCTTGTTTTTTCCTTGGAAAAACGAAGAAACGGGAATAAATCTGGTTCTTGGAGAAAACATTTTGTGTAACACACTTAGCAGGTAAGCATAGAACTCAGCCCATTGTCAGACATAGACATGGGGTGAAATGTAAGTGAATTTCCATTTTAATAGGTAGGTTAATATGACGGCTAAGTTTCCTTCTTCTGCCCACATTTCTGCAAGATTTAAGCGTTAATAAATTAGGACATGTGATACTCCCAGTTATACTCCCAGGAGCCCAACATTCAGATTAATTCAGCTGGTATTTCTACACCAGGCTTTTCCTCCTTCTCTCCAACTGATGAAACATTTCAGGTTTAAATGAACTTGAAAGCCTCAGATCAGAGACAGATGCAGGCTGTTTTATCCACTTACAGTACTTTGATTAATGCAATCAGATTGTGCAATCCCCTGTATCCTTCTAGCAGTATAAAAGTCGGGACAGTTTTTCAGAACTCAAGTGACCCCTGTTTTCCTCATGCCTATCTAATGAGTTTGCTTTGATCTGTATCTCATTGAGTCATAGTGATGACATGCTGATAGAATTAATAATTTTTGGAGAAGGTGTGGTAACCTGCATGATCAGAGTTATAATTCCTAGTTTGGGTGACCCTTGCTGATAATTTGTGTTGATCTATGTTTTTTGATCAGGTTTTTTTGAGCTCAGGGTGTCAGTCTTTCCCACATAGCATAACTTTACTCTGGAAAATTCAGAAAATATTGTGAAGACCTATAAGGTGGTTTGTTAGGTTTGTTTTATTCTTGAGTAGAGTAGAATATATTTAAAAATTCATGAAGTTTATGTTAGGAACAGAAGTGACAATTATTTCAAAACTTCACATCTAGTCCCTACCCCAGGAGATTTTATGCCTAGTTCAGAGTTGCTGTAATCAAAGAGAAAGCCATGGTTTGCTGTAGGCAAGAGAGACAGGAAAGGAGCCTTGTAGGCCACTAAGTAGCCTGGAAGCACTGCACCAGCTTTTCATGCACACAAAGTGCCATGTACAGGTGGGAAAAACAATCATTCCACATACCATGGTGGACCAGAAAGCATAAATTTTGTTGTAAAAATTTTATTGTATCTCTTGAGGAAAATTAAACATACATTTTTGATTAAATATAAAGAGATTTGATAAGCAATGGATTGGGCAGAGCCCTACCAAGTGGTTCTGCAAGCAGGCTGCAAAGATGCAGCAAGAGCTGATTCCTTACACACACTCATCCCAGCACCAGTCCTGTGGGTGTTGGCATGAGGTAGATCACTCATCCCCCACTGCCAGGTCTGTTTACCATAAGTGTCACCTGAGCATATTCCACAATTGTTACAAGACAATACTGCAGCATTTCTTATCTCCTATGCAAATTTCACTCTCTGGTAGAGTCCTGTCCCTGGCATCCTTGTTTCCATCTAGTTTAAATGCTTCTGCAGATGGGCCTTCTTGTCCTCTGTGCCTGATCATGCCTTGGTCACAAGTTACCATTGCTGTTGGAATTTCCCCTTCAAATTAGGGGAAAGACATCTGAGAAAAAGGGATTTGAGAAGCATAACAGGTGCATGAAAATGCAAATTCAGAGTACAGCAGTGGGCGAAAGCTAATCAGGACATTAAAAACTGCTGGAAAATCCTGGAGAGAAAAGCTAAGACATCTCAGTGCCACTACTTTGTCTGGGATGCATCAGCTTCTGAAATAGTCCTTGCAGAGCTCATATCCTCCCATTTGGAGATTTGCTAATTGCCATTAGCTTAAACTTTAATATTTGAAATAAAGTGATGAAGAAACTACATTCCCATTCTTGACCCATATTTTTCCCTTTTTTTTTTACATCAGTGAAACATTTGCAAGATCTGGAAGGCAGCAAAAGTCAGGCACACAGTGTACTTCTAACCAGTTAAGATCAGAGCTGCACGGAGTATCACACCCTGTTGAGTCCACAAATGGGATGATTCAGAGATGAAGGCAAGAAATTTTATACTGAACAATTATGAAATAAAGTGGCAGTAGTTCTTCCAAAACTTCATTAGTTACATTTTTCTTCATGCTCTGAAACATGAATATCTATATACTTTATAAACTGCTGGTTACAGGAACTTGAAGTAAATCTTTGTTCTCCCCTGCCCTGATGTCCTGGATTGCCAAGCAAATTGAATTCTATTTGCCATCTGTATGGCAGCTGTCTTCTGTTAAGTGGGCAGTTTTCCTTATCCCTTCCACAATCACTCCTCCCTCTGAGGGGACGTCTGTTGATAACAGGCTGTTGAATGTCACTGCATGACTGATAAGAACTACAGCATCCCATTGTGAGATGCTCCGCCCAGAGGGAGGAGCCAAGCATTCCTACCTGGGTATAATCTTGAATTCTGGAACACCAGCATGGCATCTCCACTGGATTTCCCAGAGGAACAGCTGCCTCTTCCACTGGGTCTTCAGAGGAAGACTACATCTTTTGCAGGTTCCCTGCTCCAACAGAACCACACCTGACACTCCAGGAGGACTGCAACCACAGTTCCAATTGGACTGCTACCAACACTCTGACCAACAGGGTGTCAGGTCCTATTCTGACTCTGTCAGTGTTGTTTAGGTTTACTGCATTGTTCATTTTATCTTTTTCTTTTCTTCCCTAATAAAGAACTGTTATTCCTGCTCCCATATTTTTGCCTGAGAGCCCCTTAATTTCAAATTTCTATCAGTTCTGAGGGAGGGGGTTTACAGTTTTCCATTTCAGGGGAGGCTCCTGCCTTCCTTAGCAGACACCTGTATTTCCAAACCAAGACACCTGACTAGAGCCTTTCACTAACACCATTAATAAGATCAGACTGATTTATTTGTACCCTCACAACTCTGCTTTTCCAAGCATAGGTGGATGCTAAACAGCTTCTGACACTGGTGACCAGTGGTTAAGTGGTGACAGAAAACTTAAAAGAATTGAACTGGCAAATAGATATGGATGGGACAGTTCCCTGACACCGAGGCAGTTAGTGAAGAGAGGCAAACAGCACAGGCCATCCTCTTGTGGCACACCTCAGCTTCCTATAAACATAGCAATATATGTATGTAAGTAGGTATGTCTTTTTCTTGCCTTTGGCTCTCACTTGTGTTTTTATCATTGTTTGTTCTACACTGACTAAACCTGGAAAACTTCTGAAAGATTTTTCTGCTTATAACATCTGTCTTTTCTGAGGAAGGTAAGACAAGCTAGAATGACGTATTTGCTTAAAAATCAGAAATGGGGGAGATTGATGCGCAAGCAGAAGAGAGCCTAAGCTGGCATGTAGCCAGGTGAAAATGTCAAAGCTCCCATATTACAATTTTATGAAGAGATTTTGGACCTCCATCTGTCAGCAACCATGCTAGGAGCCTTTAGCTAGGAGCCTTTAGCACCTCTAGCACCCCAGTGCATGGTAATATCCTGCCCAAACTGTACTTCAGTGCAGACTCAGGAGGAAATCAAAGATAAAATGTAAGAATAAATGTGGCAAACTGAAAATATTTCCTATTGTGGCCTTTGCCTGACAAATGTGCACCACAAGTACCTCTCCCTCTCCTCTCCTCTCCTCTCCTCTCCTCTCCTCTCCTCTCCTCTCCTCTCCTCTCCTCTCCTCTCGAAGATATGGGTGGGTGATGTTTAGCTCTTGTAGACTCATTTCATCTGAGAATCTCAGGTTTCCTCACAGAACTGATAGGTTCAGGTTTTCTGAGGCAGCAGGGGACTCTGCCTGAAGACTTTCCTCAGCCTAAAGCTATGTCCACTAAGGTAAAATTAAGAACTGAAGGAATGGACTGTCCCTCATGACTTTGCTGGCTCTCCACTGCAAAACTGGTGGCTGGTGCAGGGGTTGGGCTGTGGCATCATGCTGGGCTTACATCTCTAGTCTAAAACATTTAAAGGTAAACCCTATGACTTTTTAACAGACTGTGGGGGCTACTTGTTGGAGATGAAGGACCTGCAATCAGCTCCCTGCTGGCTGCTCTTCCCTCTTAATTTCATCTCAGTACTCGAATGGAGAGTCAGCCTTTATGTTCAAAGATTAATCTAGAAGGATCTCTCTTCAACTTTAATAATTAAATTCTTCAAAAAGCTACAAAACAGCTTAGAAAAAGTTGTTTTATATGTTACACTGTTCTTTTATTTTCCTTAAAGAAGGAAAGTGAATAACAGAATAACACTTTCTTTGCTTCAAAGAGTGACTAGCTTTAATACTGACTTTACAGATTATATCATATCCCTGACAGGAACTTTGGCCTCTGGTGATTATTTCTGTTAGCATATAATAATGCCTATGTTTTAACTGCAGATGGTGCTGGAGGATGCACACTGGCTCAAGCCAGCCATCAGTGAACCTGCAGGTGGGAATAACCAGCCAAGAAACACCCTCTTTTCAATTGGTATTAAAATTTGGGCAGGAAAAAATGTTCAAGAATGTTATGTCCCACGTTCTTTGCTCCTCACTGTGAGGTAAGTACTGCAGAAAATAATTATTTCAATTGTATTTAAAATTTAATTTTCAAAGCCAAAGTTTAAAAAACAAATGTGCTGTGATGGTTTCCTTTTTTACAAAGCAAATCACTTTAACATATTGATAAAATGAAGCTGTCTCTTTTGGCATTGTTATAGTGATGAATTGAGTCACAAAGCCAAGGTACACTCCTAAACAGTTCTTCTTACAATCATTTAACTATTTGAAATGTTACATGCTGTGAGAGTGAGGGAGAAAAAAAACAATTTATAGGAACACAATGTTGTGATGATGTGAGAGCAGATGGGAAAAATACATTACAGAGTTCCAACACTTATAACTCCATACTGTATTTGGAACTACATTATGGAGAAAAGAAAGCACAAAGCAGCAAGGTTAAAGTCTTGTTCATATGTTTTGATATGTCCACATTGAGAACCATAGTTAAAAGAAAGTATGGAGCAAGTCATTCTCAGGAATTATTAGTATACTTGGAGTTTAATTCCTGTACTTGGGGTTTTAATTCATCTATACTCTTGTTTCTTGTGAAATATCTAGGGTTCCTTGTGCAGTTAAAAATTTATGAGAAAATTGCCATTCCTCTCCAGGTTTAGGAATGCAATTCCAAAATTATAAAAGGAATAGACTACTTCGCCCCCCCCCCAAAAAAAAAGCCAAGAAAATCCAACTGGTGTTTTTTTTTAAGGATCTAACATTGTGTACAAAGTTATCAGTGTTGTTGTGTAATATTTTGTGGTTTATTAACAGCACACCATTAAAGTGGCAGATTGCAAGTAAAAAGAGCCATAACAGCCTGATACAGCCTTGGAAATCTTCCTACATGAACCACAGCCAGAGGAAAATGGTACCATTCATTGTGGCTGGAGTTTTGAAAACAATATCCAGTTGTATTGGAGATTATCTCCAATTGTTTTGGAAACTCTGGTAATTACTGACCTGAGGAGGGAAATTTTGTAGATGATGAATGCTAATCATCTTGCAATCCTGTAAAGAGCAGTCCTAAGTGAGGCCCTTTGAGCTCTCCAGGACTGCAGCAGCATCTCCCACTGTAGGGATGCCTGTCAGAGCTCCCAAAATCTTTGGGTTTGCAAAATTCAGAGGAGCCCCACAGAGGCAGCAGGACCTGGGCTGATGCCCCCAGCTTTTGAGACTCAGCTCTCACCTCCTAAGAAACCCCAAGGCATTTGACATGAGTATTTCACTGACACTCAAGGGGAATTTTTAGCAAGTACCCTGGTAAATACTTTATGTCCATGTGTGTGTGTCTGAGCAATTGAATGGATTCAAACACACTCTAGCAAGTGTAATATGAGTCTTACTATCTCAAATCTGTAATTAAGTCCTCTTATAATTGTAGTAAATCCTATTGAACCACTTCGTACATTAGACAAAGATTAAGTGCTGCTAAAAACCCTCTTGCACCTTTGCCTCTGAAAATAATTCTTAATTGATCTGATTTTTTTTTTGTATGTTTCATCCATGTAGTAAGTATTGAACCTTGACATTGAACATGGTGGTGCTTTTACTGATTTGTATTAAACCTGCTTTTACTGATACACTTGATGGTAATTTGTATAAGTGACCTAAGCCAGGCACTCATGACAAGTTGGCATAGTCAGCTCAAATCAGGATTCTCAGCAGACCTCCTTAACTTTGTTATCCCAGAGATGCTGCACCATGGCTGATGGGCACAGCCCTGGCCAGTGGTGGATCTGTCTTGGAACCAGCCAGCGGTGGCTCTGACACACATAGGAGAAGCTTCTGCCTTCTGGTAGAAATCTGCCTGTCTTGAATAATTTTTAAACTTTTTTAACCACATCTTGAATTACAAAATGAAGCCATTTAAAGCATTGATCACTTCCTAATGCTATGGCCTGTCTGGATACTCAATACAGAAATAAAAAAGAAAGTAAAATACTAACAGGTGAGTTATGTTTTTTTACTATAGAGACTTATTTTACTTCTAACACAAATAGAAAAATAACTCCTGAGGTAAAGCTGCGCTTGAACCATAATTCACTATGCTTGGAACTGGGCAGCAGATAGAAGTTCCAGCTCTGCGCTGTGAATCGTTGGACACCTGTGGATTTGCAGGGCCATCACACGCATCCATCCATGCACACAACTCAGCTTTCCCTCTGGACAAACACCCTGCCATTAGCCATAACTGGTTGGCTCCTGTTGTGCTTCAGCTTGAACTGTGAATTTAATTTCATGGCTTTCTCAGTCATTTGATGTTATTTCACCATCATTTTTCTGTTTCTTAATGACTTCACCTTTAATGACAAAAGCTAAAAGAAAATGGGCAAGATGTGTCTGTACTACTATCATACCACTCTATCACAGGCCCTTTCAGCACATTATCACATCAGTAGAGGTGCTGAGATCTGGTGGCATCGTTAAGCACAAAATGTATAAAGCTCTACTATGATATTATGAATCTGAATCTTATTTAATTAATTAACTCTTAAAACTGTAGCAATACCATTTTCCAGACATGGCAAAACAAAAACAGTAGAAATTAATTTACAAAACTTTTGCAGGTCTAGATCCTCAGCAAAACTGAGAAAACAGAAAAACAGAAAGGTGTTTACTTCCATTTACAGCCTAGTTATTTCTAGAAAAGGGACTGGCTTTATCTGGACTTTTTGGCTTGTGAGAAGCCATTTGACATTTTCAGTTATCTCTTATTTTTTGTTTGACATTTCAGGCATCTCTTGTTTTTTTGCAATGGGTAGCCGCAGATGAGACTGAATACTTACTGCTGACCTGAAAGGGTAAGATTGTGTTGACAAAATATGCGCGGTTTTCTTGAGTAAGTCTCCTTGCCTTAGAATTAATAAACTTGTGTTCTTTCACTTATTTACAAAGTCCAGGAGAAGTTATCATATCTTTACACAAAATATCTTTGCATTAAACAGTTTCCAGCGCAAATACCAACAGGGTTCAGAGCTTTGAAAACATGATGGATGCAGGCACTTCAATAACCTTTGGTAAGAGTGTTTTGGCAGCAAAGCTGGTGAAGGATCTAGAGAGCAAGCATTAGGAAGAGCAGACGAGGGAACTAGGGTTGTTTAGCCCAGGAAAAAGGATGCTGAGGGAACACGTTATCATTCTTTACACCTGAAAGGAGGCTGTAGTGAGGTGAGGTTTAGACTCTTCTTCCAGGTCAAAAGCAACTAGACAAGAGGAAAAGGCCTCAAGTTGTCACCAGAGAGGTTTAGACAGGATATTAGGAAAAGATTTTTTCACCAAAATGGTTCCAAGCACTGGAAGAGGCTGCCTGAGGAAGTGATGGAGGTCACTGTTTCTGGAAGTATCTAAAAGTCATGTAGATGTGGCACTTGTGGACATGATTTAGTGGTGGACATGGCAGTGCTGGATTAATGGTTGGACTCAGTTATCTTAAAAGTCTTTTCCATTGTAAATGATACTATAATACAGTTTTAGGTTGAACATTAGGAAAAGCTTCTAATAACAGGGAAAGGGAAGCAACAGATGAGACTGCCTGAGGAGGAGCCAGAGGTGTTTTGAGTGGTCTGAGAAAATATCTACCAGGGATAGTTGATGATAACTGCCCTCCTTGGTGAGATGCCTTTTCATGTCCTTTCTCTGAACTTATGTGATTACAAAGAGAAGAAGACAGAAAGTTTTTTAGTAAGCTTAATCAATTAACTGGATAAAGATACCCGAGGTGTGTACCATCAAGCTTGGTTTAACACCAGCGAGGTGAAACAGCCATGCAGTTGAACAAACTTCTTTTCTGTTCTTATTTCCTTTATGTTCTTGATTCAGGCTATCTGTGTACTTCTAATCAGTCTGTTAATGATCCACAGTGTCTGTTCTTCTTGTTTTGATGCATTTTGGTTGGAACTGCATTAGGTTTTATACTTAACACTTGCTTCCCAGCACAAATGTGAAATATTCTTGCAGTCTTTGATATTTTTGATACCCTGGTTCATTAATCTACTTTTTATTCATCCATTTCCTGACCCAGTGCAATTTAAAAAGAGCATATATTTTTCATGGTACATCCTTATTAGTGTCTCCTAGCAACACAACATCCTCTCAAACAGCTGCTGATCATCTCTACAAAATCCACATAATCTCTGGAGTTATAGCGAACAACTCAGAAAAAAAACCCAAGTTGCTTCCTCACTTTGTCCACTAACTCTGCTCTTCTAGAAACAAAAAGTATAAATGAAATCTTATATAAAAATGAAGACTATTGTCTCCATTGTTGTTTGACAAAAAGAATATTAACGATGCCCTCATGAACAAATTTAAATTTTTACTTTATCAGTCTGTGTCTCAATCATAATACTAAACAAGAATGCTCATAAAACATAGAGATCTGTGAAAAAATGTACCTGAAATTAAGAAGGACTGGAGTATGAGGATAAAAATCTCATAGTAAATCATGCAGCATGATATATGGAACTTAGGAACATCAGGCTGATGTGAGGATGTACCAGACATCAGCCAAGACCCAGGACTAGCTGTTCAGCCAGAAGGACACAGGAACACTAATTATTATTCAGGGGTCTTTGTAGTCCAGAGATCCTCTCAGAGCTGTACTTTGGAGGTGCTCTCTCTTGAGGAATGAGTGCAGATGCAGAGTTGGGCCTGATGATGCAGAGTGATGGTCTAAAGCAGAGTAAAGAGTTGGCCACCTAAAAGTTGGCAGTATTTCTTTCTGCATGTGTTGGTTTTTTTACAGCTTGTTACTAAAACAAACAAATGGTATTTACAATGTTGCTAAATGGTGCAACAACAACAAAAAATACTGTTCTAAGGGATTTTTTCCTGGTTTTAGACAATTACAGCTTTCTGTACACTTTATTTACTTGTGGTGGGCTTTTAGTCTGAAGTATTCAGTGTGTAGGTTCACAGAGGGAGCCAAAGAAAAGGAGATATTAAATCATCCAATCCATCCCCTTGAGAGAGCAGACCTGGCACTATGGCAGTGGGAGACAGTGCCTATTACTCAGTGACAGGAAAAGCAGCAGAGTAGCAAACCCCAGGCTCCAGGAGTCAGAGGGCAGCTGTTACATGGCCAGGAAAGGGCATCCTGCCCCTCCTCCCCGCTTCTACTTCATCTGAAAGTGGGAATCGTCAGGCCTTGCTGTGTACAGAGCCACTGCTGCAGCTTGCCACGTTTCCCAAACAGTCGTGATAACTTTCTGTATGTAATGTAAGGCAGAAACGCATATTTTTAATTCTTCTCTTTTTCTCAAAGGATTGAAATAGAATGAGAAACTTCCTTCTAACACACCTGTGACTGTCCAGTGACTGTCCAGGCTCCTTGCCAGTTACAAGCCCTCAGTTCCAGGGGATTAAAGACATTATTTAACCATTAATGTTGGCACTAGTCTGACACTCACCTTGCATCAGCCTTCCTAAATGCTGACACACTAAATGACTTCCATGTCCTTGTCCCACTCCTGCCCAACATACACACAAATTTCATATCAGCAGAGTTTGTCCACCGTGTCTGTAATTTCAGACATCTCTTCAAGTAAATCTTCATTTTAATGCTTCTCAGTCTTGCATCTGAATTTTCTGGTGGAGACACCTCCTAACACCACTTTTTAAAGTCTTTTAACTTCATCCCAATCCTAGGGAGCTGATGAAAGAGAAGTCATGTGGCCTTTTCTGTAAGAAAGGAGGCATGGAAGAATGAAGTAGGATTTACATAAAACAATCACATACTTTAAATCCAGGTATAAGAACTGTGTTTGATTACATTTCCCACTGCTGTTATTTTTTATATCAATGGGTTAATGTCTGGCAAGGAAAGTGTGTGGTCATTAAAAAATTGCAGGTTTATGCTTCTACATCTAAAAGTTAGTGATCTCCTGCTCAAAGGTGACAAATTTACCCTTAGGTGAGGCAGGGCTGCTTTTGTCAAGCTTTCAAATACCTATCTAGCAGTGTGCAGCCAGCTCACTTAGTATACGGGTACTCCTGTTCAGTTTGCTCCGGGTTTCTTCCTTCAGCTTCCTTCTGTTCCTCTGCTTTCAGCCTGAGGCAGCAGGCAGGATTTGGACACAGTGTGCTGGGGGATGCACTGGTCAGGGGCCATCATCCCAACACAAAATGTGTGTAGCAGGTGTGTGAATAACCAGAAGGTGCTGCAGGAGGGAAGGGCCACAGCAGCTGTAGAACTTTTTTTTGTCTTGTCACTGGATCAGCTCACACTGCCTGGAACATCTCTCATGCCCTTTGGCCAGGTTCTGCCTCTCTTACTCATTTTAAATATTCTCTTAACCTGCAGTCATGATATTTGAACAGGACTGCAGGAAACTGAGGTGCTACCATAGGAAGGAAAGATGCAAGACAACATAGACCAAAGGGGTGTCCTTGTTTTCTGGTGTCCTTGTAGATAGCTTTCCCTCTTTATAGCTGTCTGATATCACTGGGGAGAAAATCAAAGCCAAACCAAAAAACTTCCAAAACAACAACCAAAAGCAAAGCCAGTATGAAAATAAACCAGAACAAAACAAAAAAAAAAACTACACCAAAAACCTCAATGCAAATTTAAAGTGAAATTCAGTATGGGCTTTCTCCTTCTAACCACAGATCAGAACTACAAAAGGTTATTTTGGGCCAAGTAAAGCTTAGGAGCTTTATTTGTCTCTGCCCAGCAAAGTCAATAGGATCTGTGCTTTGCTGTGATCAAGCCTATTTACTTGACAGTTTAGAATAAACCTAAAATCAATATCTTTATTGTGTCATGTGGAAATGTATATATTTGCTAGATAAAACCTTGCAGTTACAGCAACGTGAGAGACATAAATACAGGGCTTTGAACTTTTGGGGAATTAGTTTTAAGAATAGTATATTTTATATAGCAGAGGCACTGCTGATAACAGAGAGACTTAACTAATGGGCCATGCCCCAAGAAGTCAAAAATGAACCTTCCTTAAATTGTGAAAAAGTGGATATTGTGATTCTTCTAGATGAAGTTTTAATGAGACAAGCACAGCATTTGAGTATCATAGGTTATCTGACCTCTTAAAGTAATTATCTGACTCTCCACAATTATCACCTAATATTCCTGAAACTACACTGTGATTGTGTCTGATCTTGCATTAATTCAGCCTGTGATAAGACTACTCCATGATTATGGCATACTTTAGCCTCCTTTTGAACAACTTCTAATTCTAGCACAACTTCTAGGAACAAAGTAACATTTTGACAATGGTACATTTTCCCAAGGCTGAGAGCTATTCAAGGGTGGCAAAACGTAAAGGTCAACTTTCTGTCTCACTGTGAATTCAAATTTCAGCTGTAACCAATTAACATTTAGATTTTCTGGCTGATTCTAAGTCTTACAAACCAGTGCTACTTCAGCCAGAACTGTTTAGCCAAACAACAAAATTGAATGATTTTCAAAAACCATGCAAGCTGTGGGAGGTTTTTTTTTTTTTTGCAATTGTCTGTTAGATTCATCAGGAGAGAAAAGTGTAGCATCAAGCGCTCTGTATGTGCTGCACTCTGCAGTTTGATGCCCTCTCTAAAGCAGAAAGAAATCAATGCCTGGCTCACAGAGCAGTGGTTTGTGTCCACCTGCTCAAGCTGGGTTTGCTCTACAGTGAGGCACTGATTTTAAACCAATTTTCAAACCCTAATTTGTGGGTTTCATCTAATAGACCTTTTTGTAAGAATGACATAGAAGGTGCAAAATCCCTATGTGTCCTTTCTTTTCCAAGAGCTCCAGAGAAGAGAGGAGCCATTAACAGGGGAGTGCTTGGGTCTCTTCCGGCAGAGAGAAAGGAAAATATATGGACGTGTCTGCATCATAGATATTTAGTTTATCTTCAGGTCTCAACACTCTTGTTTAGCTTGTGGTATGCTTCCATATTTTCATGGTATCTCTGCCAAAAGGAAGCTATATCATTAAGTAAGAGAAAGTTTGTAAATAAAACACTATATGGAAATATATGTCAACTATCTCTGTGTAACTTTGGCGTGCAAAGATTAGAGAAAGAGGAGCAGAATGTTTTATGTATTTCAAGTTTCAAGCAAAGGCATGGGAAGGAATAAAGCAGCTTAAGAGTTTCCTGCCAGCCAGATCCATGTCCCATGCTGCACACAGTTGGAGCTGAAGGGACAAGCTGCTGGAGCAGCTGGTGGTGCAGGCAGGGTTCAGGGGGCCTGGCAGTGTGAGGCTCCTGCAAGGCACAGCCAGAAAGGTGAGGAGTAACCAAAGCAAAAAGAGCAGACTTGCTGACCAGCTTCAATTAGTCCTTTCTATGCAATGAGATGTGAACCATAACCTAATAGCAGCTATTCTTTTACCCACAAATAAATTATGGGACTCATTTTGCTGGCAAAGTGTATTATCTAATACACTTTTGAAAACAATAAAGAGCTTGGAAGCTTGGATGCGATGAAAATTTACCATTGGCAACTTTCATTATCACATTCTGTTGGTGATACGAGGGAAATAGCTAATTACATAGCAAGTATCTTCAAAATAAGAGTGGGTGACCTGAAAATGGAAATTATAACCTTGCAAACTGTGATGGTACAATTAAAGGTAAGACTTGCTCAGCCAGATTATTGATCATTAGCAGCTGAAAATGGAAACACATTGTTTTTGACCACAGATGGACTTTCAGCTATGAAAAAAGGGAAATCAAATTTAAGGTCAAAATCTAGAGACAGAGATCAGGATGGCAGGGACATGTTGATGTTCTGAACCTGTCAAGAGCCTTTTAATGGGCTTTTAGAGAGCCTGTATAATATTTTCAATTTTCCACCTTTCTCAAATAGATTTGTTTTTCTTTCAAGAGTGGGGGGATGAGTAGTTGAGGGAGGGGTTAAAATGATGGTTATATCATGTATAACTATTCATTAGGTGCCTTGGACTCCTGATAAAAATAATTCTAGCAAGGATGAATGATTCCATAGTTATCAAACGTGTTCACCTCATTGCGCGAAACTCAGTTCTCTCAAATTAACAAGCAAAAAAACCACCAAACAGCCAAAACCCCAAAACAAAAAGCAAGAAAAACATGCAAGTGCTAAACCTCAAGAATAAAGAAAATAGAGGCAAAAAATGCATCATGTGTAGGATAGCAATTTTAGGAACTCATAAGACCAAAGATAAAAAAGCATAATAAATATATAAATGATAAATAACACTTTTTAAAACTACAGAGCTAAAGCAGAATTCCCCTAAACTTAGCAATCTTTTCTGGAAGTTTGATGTGTAGATAGTCCTTGAGGTCATGCTTGTGCCTGGGCAATAATCCTTTTCTATCTCTAGATCAGTCTCTTCTGCCAAAAAAAGGAATGCCTAATGGGAGATCCCAGACTGGACAGGATTTTTTGGAGGCCAGGATATCTTTGAAAGGCCCTAAACCATGTATTACCCACTGAGCTTCAGTTAGTCAGCAATTGCTCAAAGATCAAGGAAGACAGAATGGGGAAACAGTCAATGAAATTTTAAGTCAATTGCTGGAAAGTATTTCTCTGTAAATATTCTCTAGTTAACTGAGATTAAGGACATTTTGCAAATATTTAGAATGCAAAAAAAAACTTCTTTATGAAAGATACAGATACCTATATTGCACCATACTGGAAGTTGAAACTGACCTTTTTTTAAACTGATTAGTCTCAGTTCTTTGTTTTGTGATATCCACTGGGAAAGGCACTAGACTAGTCATGCTTTTTATTTTCCTTTGATACCATTTTAATTCCATGTAATTTCTTCCTGCTCCCAGTTAAGATTCAAGAAGTCCCCTTGGTACTAGCAAGGGTTTAAAAAATGTAATGTCGCTAGAGACAATTTTTTATTCACGTGGTTGCCTCTCTATGTATTTCACATAGAATGCTTTCAATACAACTAATCTCCAGTATCTGACCTGAACAGCCCAAGCAATACCAGGGAAAACTTCATTCTTTTCTTATCAACCTTCAAGAGCTTTTAGAGCTGACAGCAAATATGAAACTATGGCTCCTCTATCACTTTCAGAGATTTCAGGAAACAAGCCTATTCAGTTTGTACTCATTCATAAATACAAATCAGATCCCAAACCAACCATGATGTGAATTATCAGAGTGACCTGACTACAGTTACCAAGACACACTGGGAAAATAGGATGTGTTCTGGAAAGTGCCTGCTCTTTTACATCTGCTTTCTGAAACTCATCTTTGAAACTTTATCAAAATATCATTAAATGTCACAGTCCTAGAGGCAAGATATACAATAGGGAAAGTTAGGTGTAGAGATTTAAAAAATCAAAGCAAATATTTTTCTCTGGAAGACAATGTATATAGCTCATACTTGGTTATAGAAAGTTATATCTGTACCTTCTTCTTATTTCCAAAAGATATTGGTCCCTTGTTCAGGCTGTGAGAATGGACTAAGGGAAAATTGAAGTGGTTAAGAAAAAAAAAATAAATGCTGGACTTAAAAACTTCTATAAAGGGTAAAAAAACTGCAGTCATATATTTCATTAAGCTGTGCACTCATTTGGAGTCAATTTGTCTAAGAAAAGATGGTTTGCTGGGTCAAGGAAAAATTTTTTTATTAGATATGACTAAGTTAGTAAAATTGTAATTTCAAAACAGTGAAGCATCTTTATCTGCACTGTTCTGGTAAATCTGTTCCTATGCAGTTTTGTTACTTTAAAGCTTACTGATTCAAGAAGATGTCACTGAAAATGAAAAATTGCAAAGAAATTATTCAGAAAAAGGAAATTAATAAACAATATTTAGGATTTCTAAAGGAGGCTGGAATATTTTAAGAGATATTTTAATTACAATTAACTTTATCATGGTGTAAAATGTTGTCTGCATTCTTTCCCCTGTATATTTGCTGAAAGATAAAAGTGAGCATTCAACATCAGGTTTTGATGGAAGAGTCTCTGGTCTCCTTCTTTCCACATTTTTACAGTGCCTAGGACCTCCATCAAGTATAAATCATAGTTACCTCAACAAAGGGAGAAAAATGATGCCATTCTGTATTCTGCAAGATTTTGGTCCTTCGCAGGCTACTTAGGACTTCTTTTCTCTCTTCAAATGAATTTATTTCTTTGGTGTGTTTCTTTTATTACATCAATGGTTCACATGAAGAACTGTGAAGGTCCCCATATTCGTCATTGTTTTCCAAACCAACTTGCTGTAACAGTGGAATAGTATCGTGGCTCAGTCAACCAGCATCTTTAATAACAAGAAAAAAGTGTCTAAGGTATTTAGCCTGAGGTAGAAGACCAATGGTGGGAGGACAGTATGTAAGTTTTAGCACATATTATTAAAGAAATTTTAACCTTTATGGTTTAACTTCATAACTGAAACTCCGTTGCTATTAATAAACTTTCAATTCAAGTATAGATTGCAAGCCTTTCTTAAAAGTTATGATTTTCATAAACTGTCCCTGTTTACTCTTTCCCCTTCCTTTTTTTGGTCTGAGTCAGAATAAAACTGAGATCTAAAACATTTTGTTGTGTCTGTGTTAGAACTGTGTATGCCAGTCAGGTAGCTCATGCAGGTAATCTCTTCTTTAAATCTTCCCGAAAATGTAGGAATGAATAATCTGAATGCTTGTACATACCACATCTGCCTCCTGTGTCCTCTGTTGCATGACCTGGCCCTAAGGTGCCTGCAGTCCAGAGGGCAGTTCACTGTCCTGCCTCAAAGCCACAGCAACAATTTCAGTGTCTGGGACACAGAGCAGCAATGCTGAAAGTCACAGATTACTTTATTTGCATGGGGAAAATAAAAAAGAGAGTAATTCAGAGCTGCTAGAAAGGGCCTGCTTTGAAAATGAGCTGAGAGACCTTGGAAAACTGGGAAGGTATCAGAAAAGGGTGAACGGAGATACAATCACCAGGGTGTCAAACCCCTTGAACATGCAAAAAGACAGAACAGATTAATTTATGAAGAAATTCAATGTAATCTTCTTGAGGTAAGGAAAATAATCTCAAACACTGACACTAGGAAAGATTCATGTAGGAGCTTCTCAAAAGACTAAGAAATGGAGGAAGAAAAGCATCCATCATTACTAGACATTAGAAAAGGTTAAAATCAATGCTGAGTTATTTATAGACATCATGTCTCAGGTACAACTGTGAAAAGGAGACTTTTACCATAAAGCAACTGGGGCAAAGCCCAGTGCTGCTTTAGACATTCTAAGAAAGTGACAGACCTTTTCTGATGCAGAGTCAGCTATTGCTCCCTGTGAGGCACAGATGCGCTCTGTTCTGTGACTCTAGGAAAAACACAGTTTGTTTTTCCAGCTTCCACACCTGAGGCAGAAATAAGGAGGGCAGTGCTATGATGGTAGATGTCTGCCTACATGGATCTCCCATGAGGTCACAAGTTCTTACAGAGAACCTGCTCTAGCATAGGCTCCTCTTTCCACAAGTTTGCATGTCCTGCCAGAAGCCTGCTCCAGTATGGACTTGCCGTGGAGTCATAACTTTATTTTACCATCCACCTCTTCTGGCACAGGATCCTCCACGGGCTGCAGGTATCTACCCTCCCCTGAACCTCTGTGAGCTGCAGGGCACAGCTGCCTTACTGTGGGTTGCAGGGGAATCTCAGCTCTGGTGCCTGGACCACCTCCTGCCCTTCCTTCTTCTGTGGTCTTGGTGTCTGAAGAGCTGTTCCTCTCACATGTTCTCACTCCTCTCTCTGGCTGGAGTTGTGCAGTATTTTCTCCCCCAGTCTTCTCCAAAATGATATCCCAGAGTCATTACCACCACCTCTGATGGGCTCAGCCTTGGGCAGCGGTGCATCCATCTTGGAGCCTCTTCTCACTGGCTCTATTGGACACAGGAAGAAGCTTCTAGCAGCTTCTCTCTGAAGTCATCCCCGTAAAAACCTCCTCTCTGTTCCTACCAAGACCTTGCCATGCAAACCCAATACACACTGAAGCAATATTTCTGTGGATGTGTACCCAGTCAGCATGGGCTGGCTTTCATCACCCTTGAAAACAAGTACCCCAAGGAGAATGGAGACCTTGAGAGAAGCCTGTAATTAGCAAAAATGCATTGCAAATGAATTGTGCTTAACCAATGCTTCATCTAAATAGGTATGTCATTGTGGAGGGAGGATGCAGGTCTCTTCTCAAAGCAGTTTTCCATTTTCAGTAGAGTACCCACATTTGTTCTGTCCACTTATTCCAAGGAAATCACAGCAAAGAAACAGAAGTTGCATACACATGCCATGTATACTCTAGATCAGCAAATGATCCAGCTCTTTGGATGACATATTTGCTCTTCTCCTTGTGCACAAGGGAGGCACAAGGTCAGTCTCGGGACATGGCTGTTCCCCTGCAGTCTGTGGGAGTCTCATCAACACAGGAGGTTTTTGTCTGCGATTCTTTCATTGGACTATTGAGAATGAGTGTCGCAGACAGCTTTTTATGAAAATCCTTTCTTAAGAATTTTTCTTCCTGAGAAGCTGAGAGGCTCCAGGAACAAAATGTAAACAATGGTTATCTGCTGCTGTGGAACGCAACAGATGGATCCATGACTGGTCTTGTGTAGATGTTTAGATTTAGTGACCAGTCATGGCAGAGCTAGCCTTCTCTTTCTGTCCGAGCCAGCTGCCTTTGTTATCATTCTTTTCTATTCTATTCTTAGCTTAGCTAGCCTTCTGAGATGAAGCTCTTCCTTCTATTCTTTTAGTATAGTTATAATGTAATATATATATCATAAAATAATAAATCAAGCCTTCTGAACATAGAGTCAACATTCTCGTCTCTTCTTTCACCAGAAAACCCCTGTGAACATTGTCACAAATGAGCCCAGTCCAGATTCTTTCAAACACAACTGTACATTTTTCATAAGGATGCAGGCATGCCTTGAAGGGGACAACAGAGCAGTGTGTTTCCCAGAAATTCTAGGTGCTGACATGGATGTGCATTTTGGGTTTTTTCCATACAGATACTGAAGAGGCTACATCACTGGCAGGCCAAGGCAGGAACCCACACTGAGGGACAGGAGCATATGAGGTGGAAATGGACCTGAAAGTCATGCTATAGAGATGTGGAAATAAATAGGTGCAACATGCATGGGGTAGGAGCTGAGCCAGAATCTGCTTCAAGAGTTGAGCACTGCAGTAGAGCCTTGGGCATCACCCATGAGCCTGCACCCCACAGCTGGAAGCCAGGGATGCCTCCCTGGGTCAAATACACACACTTCAGGAGAGCAGGCATAGCCATGGCTCTGAAAGAAGCTGTTTATTTCTCATCTCATCAATGAACAGATGACAATAAAAGTGCCTTACGTAACTAAGATAATAATCTCACATTCATTTTCCCTAACAGATAATACTGCCTAAACCTTCTATTGCTCTTGTTGACTTCCTCCAGACCCTTCAATTTGTTATCATCCATTACGTAGGGTGCCTGCGCCAGGCTGACTACCATCACCTGCATCCTCCCCACAAGCAAATAGAGCAGAATAATCACCTCCAATGTCTCGCATATGACACTGCTATTAATACTTCCCAGGATCTGATTTTCTTTTCTGGCAAGTCAGACTCCTATTGGGTCTGACTCATCATTTAGTTATGTTCAATTAGCTATTCCAATCAGAGTGATTTCAAGCAACCTTATCAAAAGACCAGAGCAGGTCCTTCCAGAAAAAGCCTATTCTAAAATGAAAAAAAAAAATTAACTAGTCAATTATTTCACAGTATTTCATTACTTTCCCATTTTGTTATTAAAGAAAATAGAGTTATATTTGTCCACTGAGTCTGAAGAAATTGATTTTATGAAGGCTTTTCAATCTGTAAACCATCCAGTCTTGGGAGCATGGATTACTTCTGAAAGGCTTGCAAAATGTAGCTAAAAGAAGAAAGCCTGTTTTCAGACTAACTTCACTGCATGGGTGTGCATGTTCTCAGGCAGCATATATTGACTGGCCAGTTAAAAATGGCTGAAATTGTTGCTTTGAGTAAATTGCTGAGTGTGTTTACTAGGTGATTCACATGTTCTAGCTAATCACTTTCACTTAAATCATTCTGTTTTCTTCTTAAGACTATGAAACAGATGGAAAAAATTTCAAATATTTCAAATACAGTTATCAAGTCTGTTGAGCTGTAGTGAAAAGTGTGTCTACATATGTAACATATGTATTTAAAGAAGAGCAGCAGCATATTCACTAAGTTGCATGCACAGAGGCAGAGCTTTATAGGTACAGGAGGTACTGGTATAGGTCCAGAAAGACAATCCAAATTTTTTAAAGGCTGCTCTAGGTGAGTTGCTAACTATGGTAAATGTTCACTTTATCATCTCCTTTACCACAACCACACTTCTCATTTGCAGTAGTATTTATTATGAAAATAGATGAAGAAAATCATAGAATCATAGAATGATTTGGGTTGGAAGGGACCTTATAATCATCTCATTCTAAACCCCCTGCTGTGGGTAGGGACACCTTCCACTAGACCAGGTTGCTGAAAGTTCCATCTAACCTGGCACGGAATGCTTCCAGGGATGGGGCATTCACAGCTTCCCTGGGCAGCCCATTCCAATACTACACTACTCTCTCAATAAAGAATTTCTTCCTATCATCCAGTCTGTTTCCCCCTGTCCTATCACTACCTGCCTGTGTAAAAATTTGCTCTCCCAAGTACTGGAAAGTTGAAATAAGGTCATCCAGGAGCCATCTCTTTTCCAGGGTGAGCAACTCCAGCTTTGTCCGGCTATTTTTGTAGGAGATGGACCCCATCATTCTGCTCATCTTGGTGTAGATGATGAAGGAGAAGATTGTCTACACAAAAGAGTAAATAACAACCCTGAAATTGTAAAGGCTAAAATGAAGAAAAGTGTCAGGAAAATCAATATCTAATTAACACCTCTACAATACATATAGTGTAAGAGATGCTTCTGTCATGTATTAATTACCCATGCAAACTTAGCAGATGACTTAGCATAAACACTTCACCTAAGGCACCTAGGCTAAATACAAAGTGAATTGTGTGAAAATTAGGATAAAAAGAAGACCAAAGTGGGGTTAAATCTTGTGTTTCCAGCTCTAAAAATTGAGCCAGATTATTTACTTTTGAGAAAAACTGAGAAGAGGATAAGGCAAGCGAACTTGCAGGCAAAATCTGGGTTTTCTCCTGTATAAATTATACCTTCAGATTCTAGGTTTTCTCCTGAGCATATTAATTTACAAAGTGGAAATGAAATGGCAGCAAGAAATAGATATTTAATGAAGAAATACTGTTTTGTCTGTAAAAACTCTATGTTATTGTCTTGTGCTGTTTTCTGGGATTGTTGTGTTAGGCTTTTTATTTTAAGTATCAGATGTGAGTTTTTTAATTGTAAGTTTTACTATTATTCATTATATTTCATTACTGGAAAGCTCTAGTTATATCACCCCAGTGGGATGTGGCAAATTGAAAGGAAATCATGCAGTTTTTCACAATATACCACTACAGCAAATTGATATACACAAAACACTCTCACACTAATTGAAGTTAGTGGAAACACTCCTTGTTATTTCCTTGGCCAGTGGAGAAGTCACAAAAAGATAAGTGAGAAAAACAAGAAAATGTAAATGGTTATTCTCTTGAACCTACTTATGAGGGTTTGGGATGCTGTCACATGTAAAGATTTGGTACCAAAGTGCTCAAAGCCTGCATGCACTTTCCAAAACCTAAAGTAAACTAGGGTTGTTTGCTTAGTGAAAGATCAGACATGTAAATAGTATTGTCATGCTAGTTTCAGTTCCAAGAACAGAAAAATAAAATTTTTCTCTAAGTTTGGCTTTGAATTAAGGCTTAATATAGACACACTCTTGGGTGTTACTGGGGTTACTACTCTTACAATACTTAACTTGCACTTTTCTTTACTTTCTTTGCTCAGTTTTCACACTCAGCTCTCAAAGATGCACATGCTTTTTTACTCACACCACACAGGATCATTGCTCCGTATTTTTTGCAGTCTCTTCTCACAGGAAAAGGGTAAGAGGGGGCTATACAAACCAGGCATATACAAAGTAAGGTAGCTTGAAAACACAAGCAGAGGTGGGAAAAGTGCATTTTGAAATTTGAGCCACGTTTCGCAATTTTTGCTGCCACAAGTTTTACATACTGCAGGTGGTCTGGACATGTTGGGGAGAAGTTCTGTACTCTTGCAGGTTCAAGTTCAGTGCTAGGGTAATGTGACAACTCTAACCCTCCAGAGTTCCAATGTCTTTAAACCAATAAACATTTAATATTGCTTTTTAATAATCTTGCTTTCCTCTTCTCACATTGTGGATTTTTAATCAACCACTTTTGGGATGTTCCCATGGCCAGACTTTGTGCAATCTTTTATTTGTTGCTAACTGGAAGTGAGTTTTATGTATCCTAACTGACCTCTGGCTGGGTTATTTTTTGACTTTTTTATTCTATTGTTTGATAGTTGCTTTCCTTATAATCCACAATCTTTATACTACTTTTTCCTCTGCAACAAGAGATTACCATATTGCATTCATATAGTTCCTGCTCCTTCGTTAAATGGTTTTTTTCCTCTATGAGAAAAAAACTTGGAGTGTTTGCTCCTTTAACTGGAATTTACTCTCTGATTATGCCATCACCTTCCTGCTATGAGTCCATGTCTAAAGAAAATTACATAGAAAAATGTCAAGTCTATCAACATGAGAAACTTCAGCACTGAATCATTTAGCAATCAGTTCAGATATTCAGATAATTCACCCCCAAACATCCTCAGCTGCTGCTGCTGCTTTTTGCCACATTTTCAAAAGATGGTAGGAACTGGCATTTAAGAGCACCCAGAAGAACAAGAAAAATATATCTGCATCCTCATCTGTACTTAGGGCAATATGTAAAGCAAAAGGAACGTGCAATTTCGAGAAGAATTTGTGACCAAGCAGATAACACAGAGTAATTAATTGTATTAATTCAGCTCTTGCAGCAAATTCAAAAGAATGTCCCATTCTTCAGTTGTTCACATTTTGCAGACATTATATATATATATTATATATATAGAATTACACAGGTACACTTCAGCAGCACTGCTTATTTCAAGATTGATCACACTGGTACATAAAAGAACTTTTGTTCTACAAAAGTATGAGTGCTACAGGCATTCTGGCACAAATCCTTGCAGTTAGAAAAAAAAAAACATTATTAGGAATCTCAGGTTAATTTACATCTTTCATAAACATTTTATGCCTCATATAGTCTGTCACATCACATTTTCTGAACTTGAGAGTGTGGTATTCCAATGAAGTTGATGTTAAATTTTGAACAAGTTGCTTTTTAAAGCAGTTGTCTCCAGTCCTTACTATGCACCACTTATTATCACCATGTTTAGGACATTTTTTCATCCATGCAGATGAACTCACTGATGCAACACAAAAAGAACCCATTTAATACATGTGTTTTCCTGCCTTGAATGCATTGCCAACCTGCTGGTAATGCACTAAAGCAGGCCACTTCTGCAAACAAACCTGAGAGGCCTAAAACTATCAATTAGTAGCATCTCATTATCCCAAACTTTTGAAAGAAAATAGGCTTTTTAGTGACTTGCCCTAAACTGTGCTCATTACAAATTATTAGTATTATTTTAATTACATGAATGGCCTTTTCTTAAAAAATTCTCTCCACTTTTTAATAGCAAAGCTACAGGAAGATGCCAGTGTTGATTGATCAGAAATGTTTATAGTAGAGTCCAGCAGGATCTGTTATTGCAGTAGTCACAGAACACAGCAGGCAATGCACTCAAGTAGTAAATACAACCCCAAAACCCTGCTGGGGAAATGAGCCTTCACCTGGTATGGCTCAGATTGTCCATTCTCTGTAGTGCACTATTAGTTTTTATCATCTCCTTAGCTGTCTTACCAGCAAAGTTTTTAGTCTGTTGAAAAAAAATCATCACATATAAATATATATATATATATAGATAGATAGATAGATAGATAGATAGATAGATAGATATATGTATGTATGTATGTATAACATTTCGTTTTGCTTTAAATCTTTTATGTTGAAACTTATCTAAAAGTTTTAGTCCACATCTAAAGAATTCTGATTATAGTTGAAGAATTCTGTAAGCTTGATTTAGAGTTTACTCATTTAAGTGTGTCCTCAGATTACCTGTTTATAAACATCGCAGCTCCCAGAGACCAGAAAAAAAAGTCACCAGTGGCTGGAACATGGGAAGTGCCGCACCAATTTTTAGAAAGGGTAGAGAGGAGGCTTCTGCAACCACTCAGCCTCACTACCATGCCCAGTAAGATCATGGAAGAAATCCTCTTGGAAGATAGGTGGAAAGACATTGAAGATGGGGAGGTAATTAGAAGCCAACAGGGCTTTGCTAAGGGAAAATTGTTCCCAAACAAAGTTATGGCGTCCTATGACAAAGTGACTGCAACAGTGGACAGAGAAGAGCTGTGGATGTTATCTACCTGGACTTCTGTAAGGCTTTTGATACAGTCCCTCCCAGCATTCTTGCCAATAAATTGGAGATATAAGGGTTTGATAGATGGACTGTTGATGGATAAAAAATTGGCTGGATGGCCACATCCAAAGATTTACAGTTGATGCTTCAACATCCAATTGGAGACTACTAACAAGTGGTGCCCTTTAAATGTCCCCACTGTGAAAAATATTATTTAAAATGTTCATCAGTGACACAGTAGGATGAAGTGCCCCTTCAGCAAGGCTGCACATGACACCAAGCAAAGAGGCGCAGTTGATTCACGTGGTGAAAGGGAGCCTGAGTCAACACACATTTCCCACAGAGTCACTGCTCCTTCAGGCACTCACCTGTGCTGGTGTGGGGTCCTGCAGAGACTGCAGGTGCATATCTGCTCCACCATGGATCATCATGGGCTGTAAGGGGGCACCTTGCCTCACCAGGTCTTCACCATGTGCTGCAGAGGAGTCTTTGCTCTGGCACCCAAAGCACATCCTCCTCCTTCTTCACAGACCTTGGTGTCTGCAGGGCAGCTTCTCCCACACATTCTTTCTCGTCTCCATGTACATTCCCCCACAGCCTTGTCCTGCTCCTAAATCTGTGATTCCAGTGGTGCTACCAGCATCACTGACTGACATGGCCTTGGCCAGGGGCTTGGTCTGTCCTGGAGCCACCTGGTTTTGGCTCTGTGTGACACAGGGGAAGCTCCTGGCAGCTTCTTTTGTCCCCTGCAACCAAAACCATGTCATGCAAACTGAATGCACAGCTGTCCAAGCATCTTCAAATATGAAAGTGTGCTGTGCTGAACTCACTGGAATATGACACATTTTTACAAGCTTAAAATAAATATGCAGCATCCACAGAAAGAATTTTTTTTAGAAAAAATATGAAATATTTTTTCTAAAAATATGAAAAAGAAATATGTTTTTAGAAAAAGCATATTTTTAAGCATTGGAAGATATTTTCAGTGTAAAAGTCTCATATCCTGGCTGAAAGCAAGAGCTTGGGCTGACACATAAGTTAGGGAGAAATAATTTCTCAGCAATGCTGCTATTGAACTGCTTCCCTAGATTTCCCTGGGAACAAGAAGACAAAGCTTCACTGCATGTATTCCAGGGAGATGTGTACCTGTTGTCTACCCAAGTCCCTGTGCTTCTGCAGGGGATTGATGCCATATGACCTGATTTACAGGACTAGTGCACAAGGACTAGTGCTGCCAATAAGCTTGATCATATGAAGACTACCTCATTTAACAGCTTTATCTTGGAAACAATTTAAGAAAAAAGTGAAACTGGTGGGCTAGAGTGAGGGCCAGTGGAGGAAAGAGAGCTCTGTTCATCCACTCAGTGGTGAGTTCAGGCTGCAGGCTGTTCTTGCTGGGGTCTCCAGACTGGAAAGCAATCTTATTATTTGACTGCTGAAGGCAAAAGAGGGAGTCAGTTCACCTCATGCCTGAAGGACTCCACAGATCCAGCACCTAGTCCAAAAAATTGTGTCTCTGCCAGTGCCAAAAAGTGAGGAAGCATGCTAATAGCAAAAGGTTTGAGAGACTTCTAAAGGTGCTCTTTGTCTACAAATACTTAGATGAATGCCCATAGGTCCCTTGAACAGCTATAGGGCCTGCAAAACCTGTATCAAAGCATGTATCACCTCCAATGGGCTCTGAAACTAATATCACAAGCCCTTCTTCAATCTTCAGGCCCCTTCCTATGGGCCCATGGTGTTTGGGGGACCTACTGGCCCTAAGTCCAGTCAGTCTTGCTGAGTCCTGTGGGACAGGCTTTGACAGGTGGGAGCAGGAGGACAGGTTCAGCTGGAGTTCCCTCTTACTTGAGTGAATTCTCAAAAGGCAGCCATGGGTCACTTTCCAATCTTTTTTTGCCACCCCTGGCAGCACAAGAGCAGAGTTTAGCCACACCTGGTGGCCTCCTGCCTTCTCATGGTCTCATGTGGGCCAGGCTCTCCTTTGGGTGGGTTGCTTCCAGAGCAGCCTGACAGGACAAATATGCACAGTTTGAGGAAATGGCATTCAGTGCCTCTTCTCAGTGCACAGCATAAGTGCATGGTAAGGGTCATCCCACCAGGGAGAATGTTCCCAGCCTTGGTGAGCTGAGTTATCCTCTATGCCCACAGTGTCACACGCTGCTTGTTTTGGAGTCAGAAGACTTTTCCCCCTGCTGGGTAGAGAGATGTCTGTTGCCTTCCCTCCAGCCCCTGGACCTGGAGCAGGCGTTTGATGGGATGAATCATGGCAAACTCTTGTTTAATGTTTCTGGTCTCAGCCCTCTTCCAAGAAATTCCTTCAGGCTCTTGTCCCTAATGCAGAAAGCCCAGTAGGGCTTGGCCAGGCCATGCCTAAACCTTTGTACGGCATGAGACTCTTCTTAGGTCCTTCTACTGCTATCAGGTTCCTTCAGGCTTCATCCAAGCTTCTAACCACATCTTTCTTCTACCTTCTCTCTGCCCTCCATGTGGCATTCAGAAATACTGATTCATGTCTCTTTGGACCTCCTCAAGGTCATTCCACTAGTCTTTCATCTGTAAGTAGCTTCAGTGTGAAGTAATCCTTTCACAATTTCCTCATTTTTCATCTGCTCTTTCAATCTATTTCTTTTTTTACTGATTCATTTCAATAATCATTTTGATTCATCATTTTATGCTATGTTCTAGGTCTGCTCCTCAGCTCCCAAAATCAAGGACCTTGATCTTCAACCTGTCATTTCTATGAGGAAATCATCAATGGCAATGTCTAGATTAGAGAGAAGAAATCTCTGGCAGGTCTGTAGAGGACAAAGCTTATATTAGAAACCTTTGTAGCTTTTGTCAATCAGAGCTCCAGAGTACTGCAGACAATTATTTCCCCTACCTGGTTGTGTTTCACACCCACTTACAAAAGCCTTCTCCATAAATTTGTCTGCTTTCTTAGTGTATCTATTTAATTTTGGACTGGCCACTGTTTTTTGACAACAATCTCTGTAAATTAGCATATATTCTATGAAAACACTTTTGGTTTTAGCCTCATGCAGTTCACTGAGTTCCTCTGCTGTGACATTACCTATTCACCTTTTCTATAACATAAAAGATTTTATAGACTTCCAAGCTGCAGTGGACTCACTGCTTTCCTATAGAACCATTGTATATGTTTTTATTGTACTGGGCTGAATCCAACACTTCCTCTCTTATCATTTATGGACCTTAGGATGAATGAAATGTGTGTAAATGTAGCACATATGAAGCAGGACAAGAAAGAACCTACCTCCTATGGGAATCAGACATTTCATGAATCTTCACTTGCCCAGAAAGAGTGTCCTTCTTCACGCCTTCTTACATTTCAGCAGTGCCTGTCTGCTGTTATTAATTTGGGTTCCATTTTTCCCTCTCTTTTTTTTTTTTTCCCAGTTAGAGATTTTCTCTAATTTTCTAATTCCCTTTGTACATCTTCTGAGTAACACATGCAAGATAAAATTTAAAAATGTTTTTTCTGGCCAGTGGCTTTGGGAAAGAGTTATGCATAAATGGCCTGGCAACTCTAGTAATTATTATGAGACCATCTGCTGGTAAGCACATATATGGAATCACCATAGACAACTGGCCAGTAGTAGAGTTATGGATAGTCTTTCCAAGTAGTAGACAGGCTGACACCAAATTGATAACCAAGGGGAGGGAGGGGTGGATGTTTTAGCTACTTGTCAAGAAATGTGATTCCTCACTACCCTGTGTTTCATTACAATAATTCACAATTTGATTACCTGTTGGAAGCTCAGAGTAAAGCTTATTATATTTATTATCAGACTTTATTTTTCCAGGTTAGGATTGCTTTAGCCTACAATGATTATTTATGATAGCAATAATGTTGTTGCCCAGTACTGAGGGAATAGTTTGGTTTCTTCAGACAAGAGGCCCAGAGTTCAAAATTTTCACTATAAGGTTAGTATCATGTTCCAGAAATCGTACAAAGGAGAACACTTCATAAATCAATTCTTACATATATGACAAAATAAGCTGTGTGACAATTTTTAAAAGGCATCCTTTAGTCTATGAACTCTTCTAAACCAGAAATCTATTTTTTTCAGAAATTAAAACTACAAATGTGTTAGTGAAAGAGCAAAATGCTTGAATTCTCATACCAACTTTCCATTAGCATTTGATGTCCTATAGAAGTGCTTAATGGCCTCTTGAACACTGTACTAATTTGAGTCCATTAGTGTAATAGGCAGGAATTAAAAGCAGAAACAAAGAGATCATTAACCATGAAAGTTAAACACATCTGTTCATATTCCATGATCAAAATGACAAATATCTAATAAAAAAGAAATCTAGATCTTTGTATAGGAAGATTCAGTATAAAATCAACTCAACATAATGTTCTGCCAAAGTTACACGTTGCTCTGAGGAGGAATTTTATAACATCTTCCATCTTAGAGGCCAAGCAAAAGTCCTAGTACAGTTTCACCTATTGGGTACCACAAAGGAGCCACAGAAGTCTGCAGTGCTTTGGAAATGAAACCCCAAGTTCAGAAGAGTCTGTTCTGCATCTTCTTGTTGTGTTGACAAAGTAAGAAAAAGCTGATGTCCCATTTACAGTCCCTGAAGCCACAAGCTGCTGGTCTGCAATGTAAGATATTGACGTGCTCGTGATGTGGAGGAGCCTATTGCACTGACCTAACCTCTAGGATCAGCAGCTCCTAAACTGATTCTTTCAGCCTGGGAGAAACAGCCCATCCCAGCCTCTGTGAACCACCAAAACTTTCACAGCAATGAAACACCAAAAAATACTCTTAATTTTTCTATTCCTTGAGGATGGTGTACCCCATGCTCATCCTTTCACCTTGGAACTATATGTAACTGGATGAGGTTGTAGAAAATGATAAATGTAGACTTCTGTAGAAAAACTGAAGATTTGTGCAATCAATGCTACCAAATGGAAAAAATAAAATGCGTAATCAGGTCCTCTCTAAAGTTAGTGCATAGTTTTTTTTTGTTTCAGCTTGTGTCATAACAACTTTTACTGAGTCCAAACAACATCCTAGCATCACTTCCCAGAACCAGTTCTTTTTGGTTTAGTTTCTCAGTCATTAGTTACTCAGTCCTACGTCTTAACTGTTTCCTTTCCCCTTCAGTCTTCTCCATACAACTATTTATAGAACTTTTTTAATACTCTTCCTTCATCCATATTTCCTGTCATCTAGTAGGAATCTGTATTTAATAGGATAAATAACTTATTAATTAGTTACTGATCAACTAATATATAGACAATTACTAAATCCTAGAAAATTATACTTCTATTTATTTTCCCTGTAAACTTTGGAGCTGAAGCCCATAAATCTCCAACTCCTTGGTAGCTTTAGTGAATTTAATCTTTTATTGTAAATAGAGAAGACCAGCAGGTTGGAAGGGTTGCATTAATTAGGAGTACCTTGTCAAGGCTGTAAAAATCATGGGTTAAGTAAACACTTAACGTAAATTTTAATCCATGACCACATTAGCAGGACACCAGCCTTGTGACATAGACTTAAAAAAAGGTTCTGAAAGTCTGTAACTCTCTTGTATTTCATTTCTTTACTTTTTCATGCCAGCAATATTAGGGGACTCTATTACAGAATGGGAAAGTCATATTCATTAAAATTACTCTGAACATTAAATTTATTCATTCTAATTTAAATTCTGAAGGACTTTTCCCATTGCATCAAGTGCTTTGCAAATGTTAAAGAGTGCAATAGAATAAAACCTGTTTATTGTACTTGGCTTAAAGCAATCACTTAATTCCTAACATGTGACTAGCTGTACCTTTCAAGCCTGAGCACATGAAACACAGCTCTTCACACAGCTGGGCAACAAAGTTCAAAGCTGGAAACCTTCTGCCATTGTCCTCTTGGGTGAAGTGTTGTCCACTGCATGGGAATTCATCTGTCCATAGTGAGAGAAATCCTCACTTTTAAAGTGATGCTGCTCCCTTCATGAAGTAGGTATCTAGTAAGTGCCTTTTTGTCTTCACTGAATGTACAAGGAGCTCACAGTCTCTGGCTGAGGTGTGGAAATCTTTTCATTAGATGTCAGAATCCTCATTTCCAGCTGAGTGGTGACAGTTGTCCTGACCACCCTTCTTTGGGCAGCATCCCTTTGGAAAGAGCCTGGCATTGCTTTGCCTGTTGGTTAAAGCTGCTAGGAGAGAAGAGCCATCCGTGTTAAACAGCCTCGTCACTCTGTTAGCTGATGGAGTGAGTGACGAGGATTAACAAAATGCTATTGAAAAGGTTGATGTACCTCCATTTTAAAATACATTGTGACTAAGGATTGTGTTAGATAAACAATGAGAATTTCAACCTTTACAAAGCTCACAAGGAATAGCAGGTCCCTTGCTCACTTTTGTCACCACTCTTCCGGCTATCTCTGGTCACCCTAGTTCCCAGATAAACTTTCTTTGTGGAATATCTTGTTTCTGGAAAAAAAAAAAAGCAGCTGAAATCTTATTAGATTATGTTTACATGAATTTTCCAGTCCAGTAATGCATATCCAAATACCTTGGATAATTCAGATAAGTGTCTGTACTAAAATCTAAATTAAAACAAAGTTAAAATTGCTTTGAAGGGTTATCCATCATTAGACAGATATGCAGCCAAAGGAAATAACATAGAAAGCCATAATAAATACAAATATCCACCGTTCTTTTTATTGTATTTCTGTTCTTTTTAGTCAGATAACTCTGGAGTAGTCTGATGTGCAACATCTGTATTATTTTCTATCTTCTCTCCTTAAAGAATATCAATAACACAAAAAGGCTAACAGCTGAAACTGCAAAAGGCGAACTCCTTTTGGGAACAGGTTTATGGGGTTTTTTCCTTCTCTTTAAAATATAAATCCACCAGGCCTTCTCCCAACATTGAGGAAGGCTTGATTTATGATTTAAAAGACTTGTCCCTTTAGAAACAAAACTATACACTGATACAGAGGATAGGACCCAAAAGAATCTTATGATATAATCCCAGTTATCATAAAATCATAGAATCATAGAACGGGTTAATTTAGAAAGGACCTTTAAGTTCATCCAGATCCAACTTCTTGGCCATGGGCAGGGACACCTTCCACTAGACCAGACTGCTAAGAGTCTCATCCCGCCTGGTCTTGAACACTTCCAGGGTTGGGGCGTCACAACTTCTCTGGGAAAACTGTCCCAGTGTCTCACCACCCTCAATGAAGGATTTCTTCCTTATAGGTAAACCTGCCTTCCTTCAGTTTAAAGACATTCCCCCTGGTCCTATATCTCCACGCCCTTACAAAACTCTTCAGCTGTTTTATAGGCCCCCTTCAGGTACTGGAAAGCTGCTCTAAGGTCACCTTGAAGCCTTCTCTCCCGACTGAACATCTCCAGCTGTCTCAGACTGTCTTCATAAGAAAGGCGTTCCAGCCCTCTGATCCTCTGGACCCAATCCGACAGGTCCATGTCCTTTCTTTGCTGAGGGCCCCAGAACAGAACACCACCCAGACACTTCTCTAAAGAGCCTCTCCCAAGCTCCTCAAATGATAACTTGAAAGTAACTCCACTGCTGACTAGAGATCTCCAATCATTTCCACCCTGGCCATATTTATGACCAGTTACTTTTTACACCAGTCCTGTTCTTTAACTTTAGGGGACACTTCTTTTCTACACGTATTTCCCATGTATTTAAAGACCACTTTCCAGTTTGCCTTGCCACTTAATCCATGTTCTTTCTCTCTCCTGGCTTCCTAAAGTTTTCCACTCCACCTTTTGTCACAGTATATATTTTCTGTATGAATTCAAATGTGAATACAACTTTTGGGAAGGAACTGGGAATTTACCTAGGAGTCCAGGTGTAGTCTCATCAACAGCATTGAGCCTTCCACAGATTAATTTTACTCTCCAGATGGTGATTTGCAAATAGTATATCTTTTAGCCTTTGGCTTCCTCAGTCACTTCTAAATAAGGACCTAATTGTTAATTATCTTGTTAATAATCTTCAGATATTTATCCTTAAAACCATTTTTTCTTGGATCCCTCTTCTGGAATTCCTACAAATACAGCAGTAGTCTATTCATTTGATATCTCAATCTTCCTTTTGTGTTTATGATACTCCAGTTTTGTGCATGAACTACTTGGTTTTAAGTCAAGGTCAATAAAAAAATTCATCCAAAAATTAATCCTTGAGAAAGTCCAATAGCAGCTTCCCCTCCATCTGGAGGGGGGGGGAATTTTCTGACACTGTCATCTACTGTCTCCCTTTATCCATGGTGATACATTTATACTTTTATTACAAGTAGAAATGTACAGGGTACTTCATTATAATCTAGATACTGAAATTAAAAAAATGTAAAACTTCCAAGTGTTTCTTCTCAAGAAAATGGATTGCTTTTTCAAAGAAAGTTTCTTGGTCTGACCTCATCTATATTTGGTGGGACATGCTCCCTTCTAGGGAGCTCAGATCTCGTGGTATGCTTATGGTGGAAGCTTTGTCTCTCAGAAAAGTCAGAAAAACCTGTGCATGTGAGTAGATGTTCACCTAGCATAATGATGAAGGAAAAACTTCTGTAGGTGTTTTTCTCACTGAATTCCAGCTGAATGCATTCAGTGTTGACTCTATTTATCTGCAGGGACTGTTGAGCACTATCACATCTGAAGATTTTTTAAAGTGTTTCCTTTCTTACTTCAATTGACACAAGAAAATCAAGGCAAGTTATGGAAAATTAAAATGTTAGTGATATGTATGAAGACTTCAGCAATCAAATTGAAATGCTGTGGCATCTGTAATAGTTCTGCTGCAAAAAAACCCCAGTATTTGGGTTAAAATTTAGGTCCTTTTAGTCATGTTGTTCTTCATCCCTTCTCAGACAGTGATTTGTTACTAAGGAGACATCCTTCAGAAAACAGTATCTTCTTTTGCTGTAGAAATGGCATCTTCCCAGACCATTTGTTCCATCTTTGGCCTTCATTTGTCTAACTCAAGGATAGAGAGAATGTCTCCTTGGAAATCATTATTCTTTATCCATTTATCATCATGCAAATACTTTTCAGAATAAAACAAAATGGACAATTTAAATGCAGTCTGCTTAAATGGGACATTGTGTTTCTCTCCAAATGAACATTACATTGCAATAACATGAACAATAAAACTGTAATTTCTAACTAATTCCTAAATGTCAACTATCCTTTGGAAAACTAATGAGAAATTTAATTTTTCAAGGCCAGCTTAGACAAAACTTGAGGGAAAAAAATGTCTCTATGGGCTGTAAGTTTTGAATCTTATTGAAATCAATTATTTTGTATACTAAAATACATTAAAACTGTTAGGCAGATGGCAAAACACCTGAGTTTTACTCAGAGTTTGAAATAGAATATTTTGCCTGCTTCTGAAACTACTTAAAGGATCCAAAATTCAAGAAAGGAACTTAACCTTTTACAACATTAATTTCAGCCATCTTGCTCATTTACATTTCGACTCAGTTTTCTGTCTTCCTCCCATACCTAGATTTCTCCCCAGCACTCAAGAACAGAGGGCTCCGTGGTTTTGCAATGCCAGCATGAATGAGATAATTCATGATATCACATGGTAATGTCTGCCTGGAGCTGGAATTCATTAGTGTCAGAGGGACTCCTGTAATATAATTTTTCATATAATCAGTTAATTCTCCAAAAGACTAGCAAATACTATAAAGTAGGATATGCAGACCTGAACTAGAACTCAGACATGCTTGGCATGTGAGTTTTGCCCTTTATATCAGTTTGACTATAACCAATTCTTATTATAGTAAGAACATGCAGGTTTTGTTCTAATGTCTGATATCTTTGCTCAAGTCCTCCAGCTTCTAATGAATATGCTCAGGTACTTGAAATTCTGTGGTGATAATAGAGAGTGCACCTTTTCCACTCAAGTACCCTTTTCCTTGTGACAAGATGTGAAAAAATCCTCTTGACCTATACAAAGAAAATTGAGCCACTAAATGTTAAATGGAAGTCTATTGAAAGTTCATGAGGAAATAAGCATTCTTCAGCTGTTAGAAATTACTACTTTGAGATTTCTATGAAGTTTATAATGTATGAGATGGTTAAAAATAAGATAAATGATTGGCATATGCATTTATTACTTTTTCCTATTTCAGCCTTCTCCCTAAGCCCATGCAAATTTAGTATGGCACTGTTTTTTTTGTACAAGCCATAAAAGAACACAGACATTATGTAAATAGTTTCAGTGGAGAAATGAAGTGGAAAAACTCATTTTGCCATAAAAAGAATAAGTGGTATTACTTATCATTCCATGGGGCTTAAAACTACTGAGCTTTAGAAATGTCTGATAATTTCCCTGGGCTTTTAGGTAAAAAAGGAGCTACGAATTTTAGCCAGTCCCTTCCTGGACGCAGCATCTCACCCCAAAGGAAGTACAAGCAGATGGTGAAACCTGGTTCCAACTCCTGGTACACAGGAGCTGGCTCCAACATGTAATACACCTGTAATACATTATGAAGACAAGGAAAACAATCCTCTTCAGCAGAACTTGTCTAGGTTTTCATCAGAGTGAATAGAATAGAATAGAATAGAATAGAATAGAATAGAATAGAATAGAATAGAATAGACCCACAGCAATCATCCAGTTCAACTGTCTGGCCACTCCAGAGCTGAAGAAAAATTAAAGCATATTGCTGAGTGCATTGTCCAAATGCTTCTTAAACATTTTCAGGGTTGGGACATCCACCAATTCTTTAGGAAGCCTGTTATAGTGTTTGATCCACTCTCTTGGTAAAGAAATGCTTGCTAATGTTCAGTCTGAACCTATCCTGGTGCAGCTTTGAGCTATTCCCACACATCCTGTCACTGGACACCAGGAAGAAGAACTCAGAGCTTTTCTCTCCCTACCCCCTCCCCAGGAAGCTGTAATTGAGAACAAAGACCTGATTCCAGTACTATTTTAAGTTTATGTGTGCTCAATGCTGAATTTTTAAAGAAGTTTTTGTACTGATTTGAAATAAGGTCTCTATTTCAATTTAGGGATTTAAGACCTCTTTTCTTTTTTGCCTCTGGAATGTCAACATTCACAGGAATTATCAATAAACAATGAAGAATTTGCAAACATTTAGATTTTTTCAAGGTCTGGTAGTGCCTTATAAGTAGTCTGGGGTGATTTTCATTGACAATATTGGATGTTGGACTAAATCTGAGTGGAAATACAGGTGGAATTTATTACTGACAGTACAAATATTGAAAAACACAGGTATGAATGAGCAGCTGGTACCATGTGATAGAACTGTTCTACTCCCATCAAAACTCCAGGAAAGTTAAAGAATCCTAGCTAGGATGCAAAGCTAGCTTGAGGTGCTGACAGAGGTACCAGCACCAGTTACAACATCAGTGCCTCTTTGGCACTTCTGATTTCAGCTCAAAGATGTTTCTGGCCGCTGGGGATTTCTATTCTGTGAATATGTGGCCAATTGTCCCCTTGATAAAAATTTGTTGTTATAACACTGACCCTTAATTGGACTTGTGTGCAACTTTAGAAGGGGAATACATATGTAAAAAATATAATCTGAAAGATGCAGAAGGTTGTTCCATCAGTTTTAACAAAATCTAGGATTGCAGTTACTATGATTCAATAATTTAGTCTCTACTCATTTTACTCATTGTACTGATATTTTTTAACCTTTCTCAATTAGTGTTAAAAACACTCAGTAGGAAAATTCATTCCAAAAAGGTAAAAAAAAAATTCATACAGCAGAGTGATTATTTTTATTATGTTTCCACTTCCAAGGTGTGATGATGTTTCATATTATTTCCCATGTACAGCTAATTTTAAAACTAAGTCCTTACAAATATTCCATAAACCAGTGTTAAAGTTACATCAATCAAAAATCAGACATTAACAAAGCCAAGGAAAACCAGATGGAGTATGGAAGGGGTTATGAGAGGCAAAAAAAGGTGGAAGGAAATAAAATTAGAGCATGAGCCATTTCTGCCACTTTAACTTGCAGTGAAGAATTGCTAAGATAATTAAAAGCTCTGCCTGAAATCACTTCTACCCTGAATTATACAAATCAAATCAATTCTTCAGCTGAAAACTGAGGAAAATAAAGAATAACATAAGAAAACTCACCTGACTTTTCACTGATAACATCCCCAAAAGCACTTAAATTTTTTTTCCTTTCAATATCTATTATTTCTCACACAAACATAATCATTTGCTGTCAGAGGACCAATTTTTAGTAACAGAACTAAGGACCAACATGGACAGTTGTTATTAGAAAAATAAAGTGCCTATTTTAATTTAAAATCAAAGGAACTTGCAAAATATTTAACATATAATAAAAATTAATGTTAGAAAGACCTGCTCCACTAACCTTTCAGAGTCTCTTTAATTACACTGAAAATTTTCATATGCTCCATGCAAAGGACAGGGAATCTGGGTATAAGTTCTTCTGACCTGTATTTGCACTTGGTTTTCTTATCAGAAAGAAGTCAAGGAGGTGGGACTCATAATAAGGAGCATTGTCAGGATATGAATTGCTAAATAAAACACAAGATGTTCAGCTTCTCAAAACGGATTGAAAATGTTCTGAGTTATCCAAGAAATTAGGAAATAATAATAGAAATTGTACCATCACTTGTAAGATACCCTAGACAATTTAGACCAGTGGTTGAAAATAGGACTTTCCAATTCAAAAATCTATGAAGGGGAAAGTACATGTTTGTACTGGTTTCTCTTGTTTATCTATCACCCAAAGATTCTTTGCCTCTTAGAAGGAATAAAAATAGAGCTGATAAAATACAGCATAGTTAGAATCATTATGCCTCACAGTTGTGACCTATCAGGAAAAGAAAAGAATGTTCTAGGGATTTTTGAGTCTCCTGGGAGTATTCTTGGTGTCAAATCAACAAATCACTTTTAGTAACCCAGCACTATTTTATACCTACATGGAAATTATACTTACCCAAACTAGATTTTAACTAGGAGGCTCCAGATTGCCTCATACCACCTTGCAGTGTACAAGGGTTTAGAGCTGGTTTAATGTACTGTATGGCCATGTCAAAACCCCTAAGGAATGCCAGCGATAGGTGAAATATCTCCAGTGCAAACGTCAGACGTTGTGCTGGGAAGTTGCACTCTCTGTCCTATTCCCTGAGGAGTTAAGCATTTCCTCAGAGCAATAGGAGTTGAACATACCCAATATTTTACAGGATCACCCTTCACCTTGGGTGAATTCTAGCCGGTTCACATCAATTTTGCAGACAATTCAATAATGCATGATTCAGTGATGCCCAAAGATAATCAGGTATGCGAAAATTAAAATACTCAGAGCTAACTTCCAATTCTATTCCTCGGGGATGGTGTCTAATATATGTTAAATCCAATCAGTGCCTTTTAGCTTTCTTCCCTGTCACAGGGCTTCAGTTTGCTAATTATAAATGTTCAGCTGCAATTCCTTTACATCACTTTCTCAGAGGGTAGAATTCAGTACCCTCTGAGAATCGAAAAAGATTACACCACCATTTGTCAAGGTCACAGCAAGAAAGGTTTTTCATTAATTTTAGATTGGCAAAGAATAAGAAATACAGTAATTGCTGCATTTAAACCATTCACTGCAGTGAGTCTCTCTCTACTTCACAGCCAGCCAATTAGGGACTTTATTTAAAATGTATGAATTGCACAACTGTCATTAAAGCTATGATTCTGAAGAGCTTATTTGCTTTTTTTTTGATGAAAGTATTACAGAAGTGCAATCATTTTTCAGGACAGTGACTCAATCATTCAACATTTGGTAAATAAAAATGGCTCTCAATAGATTTGACCACAGGTGGAGCCTCCATTAAAATGACTGCTTTGAAGGTGCATTTCTGCAAGGCTCTGACTGGCCACCGTGCCAACACTGACCATCTGCCTCCTCAGCTTGACCTGGAAAACTCCCCAGAATGTTATACTTTTTGGGAAGCAAAAAAACCTAAAACCACAATCAAATGCTCTTCATTTGTGAAAACTGCATCTCCAAGGAATGTTGCTGGTTACTGCAGCAAAACTGTGACTCACTTTCAACCAAACCAGAGCCAGAGCAGTGAGAAGACCACTGGGCCTCCCCAAAGATGGTTTCAACTGTCTTTAGTGTCATGTATGATTTCTTGAATTAATGTCCTCCTCACAACAAACAGCTACACCTCACATCTTTCAGACATTTATTGAAAATTAGAGGCACTGTTTTATTTGTTGCATTCCTTTCCTTTTTGTGAACCTTGTCTCAAAAACTGTGAAGTGTTAGAGTCTGGGTGGCATGATGCTGCCTTCAGTAGCATTTTGTCATGGTTGTTCTTCATCAGTAAATGCATCTCTCAGATGGGAATGCTGCTGTAGACTGTAAGAGAACAAGAAGTTTATCTTCCTGAGGACTGTGGGACTTTACACTGGAAACATAATTTTCTGTCCTGATTTTGTCAAGAAAGACTTGCTTTATCGTGTGATAACTGCTGATCCTCAAGCTTTCCTTAGGATACAAAAAATCATCCATCATTTTATTTCCTCATTGAAAATATTTTTGTTTTTGTCTTTGGGGATTTTTTGAGAACACCCCCCCCCCCCCCCCCCCGCCCTTGTTCTACTTGTACTGCTAGCCATATATTAATCACACCACATGGACACCTGCTCTCATAACATAGTAAATGTGTTTTTCCTGATTCCCAAAACCAGGTGTGTAAATGAGAAGCTTTCTTACCGCCTCATCTCTCTCCTCTTCTCTGGTCATTAGGACTACAGGATGAAATATTCAAAACACAAAAGACTACATGGGAAAGATAAGCTATTTCTTTCTGCCTCCACCTGTTTCATATGAGTTTTATTTTTCAATGTAAGCATGTAGAAAATACAGACACTCAAAAATCTTGTGTGAAGAATAGAAGTTCTCACAAATGCATCAATTGAAATTTTTTATTGCAATTCACTATTGTGCCTCTTCGGTTATTGGATATAGAACAAGGTTCATTTCCTAAACATTGTGGCCTTTTTGGATTAGCACCTGATACTGCATACAAAGGAGCTATGTTAATCAGATTTTTGATTTTCCAGGTCCATGTTCATCAGTCCATATCCAAACTCCACATTGAGCAGAAGTTCAGATGTAACAGAAGGTGTCACTGGCTGCATTTCCGCAGGTGTCACTTCTCAGGAATTTAAACTGGATAGTCAGAGGACAAAGGGACCTGTGCAATCCAGTAACAGCCAACAACAGACTAGCATGAACAAAAGGGAACTCGTACCCAAACAACCAGAAAACCTTCTCTCATGAATTGGCTGGCTTGGTGAATGGGGGAGAGCAGTGGACATTGACTGTCAGGATTTGAGAATTTACTGAAAACAGGCCAGTAAAGACCAGATAATGAACACTGCCTGCTGTAAGATCCTCATGGAGAAGATGATAAAGAGGTTGGTGACTTGTGGCACAAAGTTTGGTTGGAGGTCAGTAACTAGCAGTGCACCCCAAGACTCATTACTGGGTCCAGTCCTGTTTAATGTCTTCAAGACAACAGGACAAGATGACCCTCAAAGGTCCTTTGCAATTTTTACCATTCTGTGAACAGCAGAGGATCCCAGTGCAACCCACCCAGTAGGAAAGGAAATCCTACTGTACTTTAAAGGACATGGAACAAAATTACCAATATAGAACTTTAATGTAAGTAGAATTCCATTAAATTCTTGATTCACTACTGCGTGATCTGTCAAGAATTGCATATGCTCCTCAGAAGGCATGCTGAAGGAAGATGTAAACTCTCTTAGATTAAAAGTCAGAATTCAGAACCATAAAATATAAAAATATTGCCTGAATTTGGTTTTTTTTCATGTCATACCTTTAGGCTGTGATGGAAGGACAGACTCAAGGTTTTGAACATTTGAGCTAACAAGACTGATACAGGAAGTCTTTTTCTGACAAGCTTCAGCACACCTCACAAAATCACCCCTCAGTGTCCCCTGTCTGGACTATTATACAATTAAACTGATAATCAGTATTTTAATTGTCAGATATTGTGAAACAAATGATCCCTAAGTCAGTTAATGGAACGCATAGCATGAAAACTAAGACAATTTTAATAACTTTTGCCTTTCAGAGCCTTGGTGACTAAAACTTTGCTGAAACAAGGTGAAAGTACAGGATGGTTGGAAGACTGTCCTACTGTTTCCCACCAAGATCCTGACAACCCTGTCATAAGCAAGAGAAGACTGAATCATAGAGGCAGCAGTACTGAGAAAGAAAGCTGTGATTCCTCCCAGGAGAGAGGCTCTGAGGAGGCAAGAGAAGCCAAAGGCGGTCATGGATGGAAAGCTCACACTGCTGTCCGCAGGCAGAGTGGTTTCATGTCCCAAATTCTGAAGACAATGGAAGGGAAAATCAATACTTGCAAGGAGGGGAGGATATTTTACCCATTGCCCAAGATTAGGCTAATTATGAATGCTGATGACTATAGCACTGACTGCAAGGGACATCTATTTCTAAAGTAAGAGCAAAGAAATGTGTCTCAGAGAGAGACTGTGTTGTGTTCCTTCTCAACCAGGAATTCCTATTTTTGATGACTGCTTTTGATGATGAAATCTCACCCATACTACTCAAATTGCAACCAATTTTGAGTAGCTTTTAGAAACACCACTTGTCTCATTTTGGTTTTCCTAAACATAGTTACTCACTTGATTAGGCTATTCTTGCAAGAGCAGTAGTGGCAAAGTAAAACATACATACATGCACGTTTTCTTCCAGGATGTGACTGACATCAGCAAAGTCAGGGTCAAATTGAAGGGGATTGCCAATAACTCAGTGGGTGTAGCCTCTCCGTGGAACATTGTGCAAATTAAACTAGCTAAAATAATTTTCCCCTTTCTCAAACAGGAATTTACTGGATTTACAAATAGTGTTTTAGGCATGAACAATAATGTAGAAAAATAGAGCAATCTCAACAGGTAATTTTAAATAGAATAGAATAGAATAGAATAGAACAGAATAGAATAGAATAGAATAGAATAATTTCACTTGGAAGGGACCTACAGGGATTTTCTAGACAACTTCAAGGCTAAGCAAAAGTTAAAGCATGTTGTAAGTACATTGTCTAAATGCTTTTCAAACATTGAGTCTTGGAGCATTCACCACCATTTTAGGACTCTCACAGCATTTGAGAGTAATTTATCCTCTCAGTAAATAAGTACTCCCTAATGTCCAGGTTGTACCCACTCTAGTGCAGGTTAAAACACTCCCATATGTTCTGCCACAGAGTCCCAGGAGGAGAGCTCAGCACTTCCCTCTCCACTTCCCCTCCTCAGGAAGCTGAACAACGAAGTTGCCCCTCAACATCCTTTACTCCAAGTAAGACAAGCTCAAAGTTACAGGACAAGGACAGTCCTTCCAGCCTTGTTGCCCTCCTCTGGTTGCATTCAAAGGCGTTCTTCAACTGCAGGGCCCAGAAATGCACACAGTTTCTTGAGGTGACACCACACCAACACTGAATCCAGCAGAACAATCCCCACTTTTGCCCAGGTGATGATGCACCTCAGGATCGGATTTGGCCTCTGGGCTGCCAGGGCTTGCTTGTGACGCACACTGAGTGAGTCCCCACCAGCACTCCCAGATTCCTCTGTGCAGGGCTGCTCTCTAGCCACTCCTCTTGAAGTATATACATATGCCTGGTGCTACTTTGCCCTAGGAGCAGAATCCAACACTTGGACTTGTTAAATTCCATTCCAGTAATCGTCGCCCAAGGCACAGCTGTAAGAATTGCAGGGTAGAGCTCTGTGCTCACAGACAAATGTCACTACCTGCCATGGAGGAAGGCTCATTTCTCCTTGCTTTGGTTCTGTGAGCCTTTTTTTTTTTTTTGGCACATCTGCTCTCCTAGCTCCTGGCTGACTGTTCCTATGATTTCAGTGCTTGGCAAGCATGCTTATGTCACTGAGGGCATGTGCAGGGCTTGCATAAAAAAGATTCTGAAACAGCTCCCTTTTTTTTTGAAGATGACAGATGACCCTCAGTTTTAGTCTCAGGCTAGAGTTCTTGGACCTAAGTGCTAGTGGCTGTGATCACCTATGTCAGATTAATTTAAGCAAAATTAGCTGATGTGAATTTCCTTGTGCTGTTGCAATAAGAAACCTTTCTACACTTCTTTTATGTTTCCTTTAACAGAAATGTCTCTCAGGTAACAAAGCTGAACATGCTTTATGTCTAGCAGGATTCCCTTTCATTTGTTCCCCATTCTCCTACAGTTTTTTTGTGGGCTGCCCAGCCATCCATGAACAGAGTGGAAATGTTTCACTCTTGCTTTAGACCAAGGCAACTACACTTAACATAAAGATCTGAAAAGCAGTAAAAAAATTTATCAGCCCTTTAAGGAATCAAGACTTCAGCTATTTCTGAGTAATACCATTTTCTTAAGACGCCTGAATGACACAGGTTCCCTTGGTTTTTCAGCTAACAAAGACACTGTGGGTCAATGCTGCGAGCCAAATAATTGTGTGCTTTAGCTGGCCAAAGGTATCTATTCATTGCACCTGCAAAAGAAATAGGCAGAAAGAAGCAACTGTTTTGCCCTTTGGTCAAATTAAAGTACCCAATAGAAGATTTGGTTTCTGTCTTCTATATTTTAAAAATAAATTTGACAAAAAAAAGAGACTAAAATGTGGAATCTCAGTGAGGTGTGTTTCTGCTCTAAGCTACTTTCTTGTGAATGATGAGTAACCATTTACACTACCTGAGTAAATGGCATCATTTACATCAGAATCAGGTCTCAGTTATTTCAATACATTCCCAGTAATATAACTTTCAAGTTCAAATAAGTCCAGTGAACTGAATAATATTCTGTTCAACTTCTATAATAATGCATACACTGCTTCTGCTTGCTATCAAAACCTGAAGGATACAAGTATGTGACTTTAGAGGTTGTTATGAAAAATTGTGTAATGAATTTCTGAGTCTTCCAGGTGGAACACCTTATCTCCTCTACTGCTTATTTTAAAGGTTTGCTAAATATGGCAGATGGCTCTGGGTGTAGCTAACATATTCTTATGCTACCAACAAGTATTAGGAATTATTTCCTTGCATTATAAAAAATTTCTAAGGAACTTTTCTAACCACCTCTACAAGGAGGCATTAAGAAATAAAATATCTAATTAGTTAAAAGGATTTTAGTTTTGAGAGGTGCCTCCACTGACTTAATCTTTGACATTGGTTACATTTTTTAGAATTAAAAATATATATTTTAAAATTATATCTAGTACATATTATATATATAAACACCAAAAAAACTGTTCAATTTTTCAATATACATTCACTTCTCATGCTCAATACACCAAAAATATACCTCTCAGTTTGCTTTCACACACTGTTTGTTGCTCAGGTAGAAAAGGGAGAGACAACAGTATGAATGACAATATTCTTTAAATCCATATGCATTACTCTTATCTTCAGGTAGGTTATTAGTATGACTACAGATTTTGAAATAACGTCTTTTTCCTTAAGAACATATGGCATTTCATTCATTCTATAAAGCACTGAGATACTCAGCTGAGTATCCTTAAATACTCTTAAGGCAGGTTCTTTTACGTGATGTTGCAAATTTTTAGGACGTGAACGTTTGGCTACCACTTCCCCATAGACTCATTTTGAAAGATTTTTCATGTGGGAGGCTTAAAAGATGTTTTATGTTTGCGGGCATTCTGTGCAACCTTAAAACCCAAGATTTATAAATGCATGTGATACAGAAAATGTGTTTATGATGTCAACACACTCATAAAAATGCTTTCTGCTTTTATTTTTTCTGTGAGGAAAAAAAGGGGGGAAATGTACTTAAAATACCTCTTTCCTTTCTTTATAAGGGAACAATTTAAAAAAAGACTCAAATGCTTCAGTCTGAGCAGGATGAGCATATATTCCTAAAAATGCGGATCATACTTATCTCACCAATGACAGTGCCATTTCTTCCAACCTGTATTGATTTTATGATCATTGCTGTTTGTGCCCAGGAGCAATATGCTATTTAAAACGATAGTGTGTGATTCCATGACAACTGGCAGGTGCCTTACAAAGTCTTTCTTTGTGCAAAATGTGCAGGTGAGTTATTATACTTTAAAATAGGAGAAACAGAGCTCTGGTGGATTTTACTCAGTGCACGTGCAACCTGCAAATAAAGTCAAATATTATTTTTATACCTACCTATAGGCTTCAAATTGCAACAGCTGCAATGGAAAGTCAAATAAAATACACTGCCCCACATGCTGTTGTATAAATATAACAAGCTCAGATTTTTAGCCAAACTGCTTTCTTCTTTTAGATGTTGCTGACTACAGCAGAATCATGAGTCTGTGTACTGTCCTTTTCTCTTTGCTAACAAGTCAGGGAAACGTTTTTTGAAAAACGAAAGAAAACTTGCGGGCACTTTTCTCTCCTTTTCCATTTAGCTAGTTCATTTGTTTTAAATTGTCTCATTTGATAAATAGTAAAGAATCACTTGGTGTTATTAGATATTTGAATGTATATGGTATCTAATTTTCTAATTAGCAGGAAGAACTCAGGGACTGTCTTGTGTTGGTCTGACTCCTGGGATCACTGGTACAAGCTGATGTCCCTGTTGCCTTTGCCCTCTCAGGAGCACAAAAACCAGTGGCAATATCTTCAAATAGCATTTATTTCAGCTTCTGAAGCACAGCATCTATTTCCACCCAAACAGCTGAAAATGTAGCCACCCCAAGACTGGATTCTACATATGCAGAAAGCCTAATTTCTGTAGATCAAAAAACGAAGTTGTGATCTTTTGCAACCTGAAGTATCAGATCTGAATATAGCACCTTCATCCTTGGCTGTAAGAATTTAAAGCTTGATCTAGTGTTCCCTGAAGCCAGTGGGAAGACTCTTATTGTCTTTGGCTTCCTTTGAATCACTCCAAAATCTCACAGTCTGATTCTGCAAGCCACAAAATTTAAAGCATTCCAGTAGCACCTTTTGCTCCCTTTGAAGGTTGGTCAAGCTTGGGAAATAAGAGAGAAATGACAAATTGGCCAGATGATTAAAAAAAAATAGAAACAGCTTCTTTCATCTCTCCATTTAAATTTTGCAGCACAAAAGAAAGTTTATTTTTGTCATTGAAATGTTGATTTATTTTTACAAAGACTTCACCTGTCTGGAGTTGAACAGACACCATGATTTGAAGTGAGCAGTTCAAAAGTTTCTTGGCTAAAATCAGAAGAATGGAAGAGCTTGATCTCTTCAGTATATTGATAAGGGTTATCATAAATGGGAGCAGTTTCTTAGCTCCTGCTCATGCCTGATAAGGATAGTCTCATCACCTGCTAGAAATAACCTGAGTTTTCATAAGCTGTATTAGCACTGCTTCTGTGTTTGTTCACTGTGTGATTCCACAAGGATGCCACTACCTTTGAAAATACATGTTGACATTGGGAACATTTCTGTAATTGTGTTTTCAGATCTTTCTGTGTCTTACCTACATCCTGCTGAGAAGGGCTCAGCCATCTGGTACAAAATAGCTTAAGTCATTACTGGATACCAGTGTCTCTGTGCAGGAAAGCACACAGGTTGATCATGGGCAGAGATCCCTCTGCTTGGAATGAGAAATCCATAGCAGCTCCTCTTACATGAGCAGAGAAAGCCATCAGAGGTCAGGGCTTCAGCTTGTTTATCATGAGACATGCAGGGATGTTTTGCTTGATTGTAACAGCAGGAAGCCTTAAATTTAACTCAGATTGAGAAGGGAGGGCCTTAGCTCCAGTACCACTTCATAAGCACTGTGGTTCTTTCCTTGGTCTTTAGGGAAAATTTGCACAATCCTATTCTAGCTCTGCTTGTCTGCCTGTCCTCCCAAATAACATCTTCCCCAAAGACACTGGCCAGTGGCACCCAAACAAGTGGGAGTTTTCTGGTTTCTAATGCAATCTGCTTCTTACTAGTGCCAAGCAAAAAAAAGGCACCTGAAGGAGCCAGTTAAGGATGAATTTGGAGATTTAACCTTGATTAGACATCAGAGGATCCACGTAGCGTGAGCCATTATTAACATTGTCAAGAAGTGAAAAGCTTCATTCATAGATCTTGCCTGCTTAGACATCAAAGTGAGCCAACCTCAAAAGAAATCTGTGGGGAACCAGGCATCCTTAGTTCTCATATTGAGCATACTACTTGTTCTGAAAGTTTCACCCAAGCTCAGGCAGTGCTTGACCTTGCAGAGGGAACATCATGTACAAACAATGCAAAAGCCTGTGCCTGTTTCTTGTTCTTAAAGTTAGCACCAGGTGAATAATTGATATCAAATCATATATTCCGTAAATAATCTAGTTTTCTGCAAATAACATCCCTAAACAATTACATTGGAGAAAATTATATTAGTTTTCTAATATGAGTCATAAAATCTCTGATTAATCATTTCTGTGTCTTGAAAAATGTTTAGTGTATGCTGTTCATATATCAGAATAAAAGCTGGACACAAGGTATAAATTTGTCCATTATAGAAAACAAATATATGGATCCTACCAAAATAAATTTTTAAATTCAAATGAATCTTCCAGGCTGTTTCTAGGCAATATATTCCCAGACCTTATCACAGCCCAATAAAAGGGAATGCATCGATGATACCACCTTTCTCTCCAAGGTACACTCTGTCTCAGAAGGCATCTGTCAGAAAAGGCATTTCTTTTGCTTGTGGAATTCCTATGGCTCTCACTTGGGAATTCTTGTAAAGGGAGGGAGAACCAATCATAATTGCAGTCCTTTAACTATATCAGATAATTTAAAAATTATATTATACTTTCATAAAGGTTGAGATAGGGTTTTCCATCAACTGTTTTTAGGGTTTCAAAGAACCAACTCTAGCAGGAAGAAGGACAAAAAGCAGGTCCGGGAAATATCGTGTGAAATGTGCATTTCTATTTTTTAAAATTCTACCCAAAGTTTTAATCTTAAATGCAAAGCTGAGAACTACTGATAGCATGGAAAAAATAAATAGAAAATATATTGAAAATATTTTTTTGTATTCAGAAGTCTTTTATACAGGTTAAATTTTAAAAATTATCATGAGGGAATCTTTACATTGTTTTAAAATACTGACTTAAAGAAATAAAATAAATAAAGGAAAATTACTTGCAATAACAATTATTTTCTTTTAAATTAGTCAGAAGAAAGTAAGTAGGGGAAATGAAAAAGAAGCCTGCAGATGAGGAGAAATGGTTATGTAAAGAAGTAATCCAAAGTGTGGGAGGAGACACAGTTGGGACCCCAGCTGACCAAGGGAATATTCCAGATATTCCATACCATACACAGTCATGCTCAGCATATAAAGCTGGGGGAAGAAGGAGGAAGGAGGGGAGACTTTTGGAATAATGGGTGTTTGTCTCCCCAAGTTCCCATTAGCATGGTGGAGCCCTGCTCTCCTGGGCATGGCTGAACACATGGCTGACCATGGGAAGTGCTGAATGAAATCCACGTTTTGCTTTGCTCATATGTGTGGCTTTTGTTTACCCTATTCCAGTGTCTTTATCTCAGCCTCTGAGTTTTCTCCCTTTTCTATTCTCTCCCTCTCCCACCAGGGTTGGATGAGTGAATGGCTGTGTGGGCCTTGATTGCCAGCTGGGATTAAACCACAACACCGCTTTGTTCAGTCTAATCTGGAACACTTGAAGAAGAGATCAGGACTTGTATGATGAAAGACAAACTAGTCATGGGATTTTATTCAGCAAATGTGCGTAATTTTCTAAAACTTACGAAAGTGGGAAGTGAAGAACCAAGGTGAGCTCACCCAGCTCCCAAAGGCAGGGTGAAAAGAGCCACTGCAGCTTTTCCCAGCCCCACGGGGCACAGCAGAGCATGGTGGGACACCAAACTGCAGGAGGCTTCTCCACCTGAGGAGGCAAGACAGCTGCTCCAGCCAGGAATCTCTTGACCAGCAGATTTGTGTTTAGATGCTGGTCAGGCAGTGACTGCTTTCTTTCAGAGGACACTGGCCTTTCTCACACAGAGCACTGGGCAAGCGCCCCCTGCTCCAGAACAGAAATGGTGCATTGTGCATTGACTTTAAGTCACAAAAGACAGAGGTGGAAAATTTATAGAAGCACAGGGCTGTGACCTTATCCATTTGTGCTTTTATGAGACACCTAACTTGGTATTTACAAAATGGTAATTATATTATTTTAATGTTGATGGCTAATGGTTACAAGAATGCAGCTATTTGATTAATATAAAGTGAGAGATTAAATAGCTTGTTTACTGTAACCTAAATGCCTAATTAAATAGCAAGAGAATTTTCTTTGGATATTATGGTTTAACAAATATGTGAGCATTATATATTAATACTTTAAAATACACTATTGATGTTGTACCTCATTAGTTAAACAGTCCCTCTGTTAATATGGTTTAACAAATATGTGAGCATTATATATTAATACTTTAAAATACACTATTGATATTGTACCTCATTAGTTAAACAGTCCCTCTGTTAATAGCACTTTAGAAGTACTTGCACTGTCAACCATCCTGATTCCTAATTTATATTACCTCAGTGCTGGTCTATTTTACCCTGTTTACAGATCCCCAGACATTTACTCAAAAACCCAACAAAATATAACATTCAGTTCCTGGCTGTCTAACTTTGTGGAAATAAAATTCAAAATTATTCATTTCATGGGCTTTTGAAGTTACAGTCCAAGATACAAAAGCTGATCTTGAAGTTATCTGAAAATTTCCAATGATAATAAATATGAAATTCCAGAATCTAATTGAAATCTAATAAAAACACTTCTTTGGATAGACATTTTTCCAAAACAAGTGCTGTCTTACTAGTCAAGATGCTATAGTTAATTGTATTTCTTCATTAAAACCCTTTTAAAATATATTTTATTCTTTGTTGTCTAATATTACTGGAAAGAAAAGGGGGAAATTCTTGATGTTTTAATTTTTATAAAGGATGCCTTGGTATGAGTTAGGCAATTACTACATTCATATACTCAATACATTGTGCTTATATCTTTGGAATAAATGAGAGCCACAGATACTATTTGTCCTTACCTCCCTACATCATCACACTTTTAAGCAATACTTAAGGTCTCAAAAAAAATCTTTTTCTTAATGCCTTGACCATATATGTTAATAAACCTTTAGCATTTTTCCTAAAGTTGTTGGGAAAAGAGGAGTTAGTAGTTACAAATGTGAAATAGGAGGCATTTAAGTATTTCAATAGTATTTTTTTCTTTCCCATTAACTCTAAGGTGATTTTATGAGTTAGGATTTCCTTTTCCACCCTGTGACAGATTTCCAAGATGATGATTCCTGCACAGATTATTTTCATATGAGGACACCATTTTGCAGATTATCTTTTTCAGTAGAAGTAGAAGAAGAAAAGCAAAAAAGATTTGCTGGTGATTTCATACAAGTCCACTTTGTATGAGGCTTCTTGACCTTCTCTGATTGATATTTTTTTTTAAGAACTATGACATTCAGTTTACAATCAGAATATTTACTCCTGAGAACCAGTTACTGATAATATAGCAATGATAAGTATTTATATCTGACAAAGTGTTCAGCCTAAGTGCTGAAAATGGTACCATAGTTCTTTTGCTTTGATAAATATTCAATATTAAAATCCCTAAAGATGTTACTGAAAGCATTGTTACTCTAAGGCATTTCTGTCTTGTTTGCATTTAAACAAATCCTACCTCTCCAGATCTTTTCAGGTTTACTAAGTTCTAACACCACCAGGGAAAATTTCACTTCTGACTTTTTTTTTTAACATTCCCCTTTTTTCTTAATGCTACACTGAAGGATTTCCCTCTAGTGCCTTGTGGTCTAAATTTCTTAGTACCAAGATTTCCTTCTGTTTTATCTTGTCTGCCTCAACAGCCAAACTATGTAAATATTTCTGACATTCCTGCTTATTTCAGTGATGGTTAATTATCAGTATAGCACTGCCTACAAGCCAGAGGTTGCAGAACTTTCCACCTGCCACTAATGTTGTGCTTACCAAACACTGTATTTCGTACAACATAATGTTTTTACCTCAACACCAGGTAATTGGCCTGATATTCCTCTTTTATCTTCGTTCTTTGTGGGAACCAATCATCCAGTTAATTGCAATTTCAGTCTTGTCATGAATTTTCACTCTTCTTTCCCTGGAGGATGTACCTGCTGTACAGAGAAGAACAAGTTCTGTCATCTCTTCCACCAGAATAAAAAAAACCAAAACAAACCCACAAAAAACCAGCCCTGATAATTTAATCTATTTATAAGCAAATATACCCTGTCTGGTGAGTGACTCAGTTAATGATATAGTAATATTTGCACTGATAAAAGTTTTCCTGTGTCTTAGGTCACAATAGCATGACATGAACAACTCATCAACTCCCCGTGGGAAAGCCATGAGAAAAGAGTGGGCTTGATAGAGTCTGAGATTTTTCATCGCAGTCATAAAGACCAATAAACCAGAAATCCTTGGGTAGGGTGGGAGATTCCCACCTTAATTCCATAAGCTAATTTTCTTGACAGATGACAACACCTGGATCCCATACTTGCCAGCTATCAGAAGAAACTATAGGGTGGCCATGTGTCACCTCCACTTCACAGAGGCAAGGCTTTTTCTTTCTCTACCCTCTCCTATAATCTTGAGTTTATACTTGAGATTTGGGCTTAGTATCCATGTTTACCTAATACTATACTAAAAATAAAGCTTAATTGGGATAATTCGTTTATTCAGTGCCAGCTCATTTTTCTTGTCTAAGAAATAAAACAGCCACTTACCAAGTCCAAGTCTACCCAGCTGCTCAAAGTTACTTCCCTATCACAGGAGAACCTTCACATTAAGCAGAACAGCCATATGTTCAATGAGCATGAGCCTTATTTGCCTGGTTAAGTCCAACAGGGTAAGCTCCAGAGGAGTCTGCTGCCCTAGGCACACTGCCCAGCCAACCTTGCCAGCTCATGGAAACAGTACCTGTGCAATTGTGTTGCCCCTGGAATCTGGCTGCCCAAAGCATCCCCCATTCCCTCCCTGAGGAGAATGCTTACTCCCAGATCAAATGTAATTTGGCAGTATTGTGAAAGTCTCTGGGTGAAAAAAAAATGCATCTTCTCAGGGTTCATTAACTATTTTGCAAATGGGAAATAGAACAAAAAAAGACCAGCAAGCAAACACTGTATAACTTGTTTATCCCATGAATGTTTCCAGATAAAATGATTTCCTACCAGAATCTCAAAATGTCAATGCAGATGCGCACCAACACTAATTATATGACAAGCTGTGGAAAGGATTAGTTCTACAAAATATTTCATGCTGGGAAACCAAAGGACCACAAAGAACAGTAATTTTTATCTAACAACAGAAATTTATGTGGGCTAATGAGCCTCGTATCAAAAAACCAAAACAAATCAACAGACACAACGACTGTGAAAATTAACTTTATATGAAGTTATAGAAGAACTTTCTATACAGTCCACAATATTTTTAATTAGTTTTTGTTTTTCTTCTGTTACATAACCTGGTTTCATCATCCTGATGTTACCATTTAAATTACATTTCTTATTCATTTAAAGTACTTTCAGGGCTACAATTCTGCTACTTACCAGACTTCTGTGTCCAACATAATTAGATGCTGTTGTCCTACAAATTATTTCTAGATATGTTTCAAGCACTCCAATTATGCTCAGTGCACTGCATTGCAAGGAAAACCATTGCTGCTTTAGTGTCTAGGATACTGTCCATGGATAACATCACCTGCACTGAGGGTGTTTAACTGCAGATTCAATAAAGTGACTGCACAATAAACTCTCCTAGACTAAAACAGAGAAAATTAACTTTTTAAAAAAAAAATCAGTGTCATTTTTCACCAAGATAAAGAATTCAAACAAATGTGTAGTGACTATCTAACTGACTGGCTAAATAACTTTGGCCATCCTCTTATGTGTGTTTTGTTCCAGATATCTTCAGGAGGAATGCCAAATTAGACCACTGCTCCATAAAAGTTTATAAAGGTGGTGTCACATCTCTCTGCCTCACCTCTATTTGTACTGGAAAAGAGAAATATCATTTTAATATCAAGCTGCTGAAAAATTGGTTGTGTATTTCCCATCATTGGAAATGTTCAAGGTCGGGTTGCGCAACATTTGAGCAACCTGTTCTGGTTGAAGATGCCCCTGTCTGTGGCAGGGGGATGAACTAGATGATCATAGAATCACAGAGTAGCTTGGGCTGGAAGGAACCTTAAAGATCATCTAGTTCCAATCTCCCTGCCATGAGCAGGGACACCTCCCACTAGACCAGGTTGCTCAGGGCTTCATCCAACATGGCCTTGAACATTTGAGGGGTAGAACAACCACAGCTCCTCAGGGCAACTTGTTCCAGTGCCTCACTGCCATCATAGTAAAGAATTTATTCCTAATACACAATCTAAACCTGCATTCTTTCAGTTAGAAGCCATTCACCTTTGTTCTATCACTACAAGCTCTCTCTCTGTAAATAGTCTCTCTTCAAATTTTTTGTGGGCTCCCTCCAGGTACCTGAAGGATCCAACCCTAAACCCATTCTATGTTTGTATCAAATTCAAGCCTCACCAGTTTTCTCTATTTAGAAAAATATTGCCCATAAATCAGTCAGTATCACTGGTCCCATCTCTCCATATATCTGTCAAACTTCTCTGACTATTCTACTAGTGAACAGTTACATTTTTATTCCATCTCTCATGCTGGTTGTCATGAATGAACAATAACAAAATTTCAGATACTTCAGATGTCCTCACTTAGTGACAAAGTGGTTGATACCATCTATTTTAATTCTTTTTACTCTCTCTGGGTGGGATTCTCATTTCTGTGTCCAAAGAGTAGCTGTCTGGATTCAAATTAATCATCCTTTTTATAGCTAGCCAAAAGAAAGATGTACTTTCAGGGTAGCCTTTATCTGACCTATTTTAAAGGCTTTTTTAAGGAAGAAGTGTTCCATGCCTTAGAACTGTCTATTTCTTGCTCAGGTAAATTGTATCTTGTGCATCTAATCAAACTCTTACTGCCACCAGTGACTGTTTTTCTAATGCTTCGAACACTTATCTCCAAAGTAACAAGACTAGAAGTCCTGGAACACATTGTTCAAATTTGTTCAAAGTAAGTCTATGCAAAAGATCTTCAGAACTAGACCTGGGACTATCAGGTTGAGCTTTCCATCCTGCGAGGTTTTGAAAATTTTATCTCTAACGAAATAGAACAAAAAGTTGAAATGTTGACATTTTACCTGACTCAACTATATTAAAAGAACAGTAAAGCTCAGCCACAAAAAAGTTATTCTTAATATATCTGAAAAATTCTTTCTCATTTTCCCTCTACTTTAAAAAACCCTTCAAATCTTCAGGAAAGTATTATATAAAATTTGGAAGTGTATTGAAATTTTTATTTTAAAAGCTGAAAGGGCTTTCAGCCATGCCAGTGCGACATCAGGAGGCTTCAAAGCCCACTCCACTCTCCTACTGAGTTTTGCTTTTGACAGATAATTATTTTCTGACCTCAGAGTCTCGCCTGAAAATTCCTGATGGATTGAAGGTAAAGAAAATTTAAATTGAAAAAAAAGTCTTAACATTGATCAAGGTAGGTAAGGCCCACATTTCATATTAGTCCTAGCATGTCTGTATTTATTTCATACTCATTTTTACTTAATGTAGTAAAACTGAGCAATTCAGCTTGGTTAGCAGTTATCACAGATGTTTCCAGATTGAGGTGTTATGAGCTTGGTTCAAAGCCAAAACTCACTTCAAAGGCGTGCTGGAGTAAAGCCATCTGTCTTTCTAAGGCCAGCACCTGTTCCAGGCAGCTTTCTAAACTTCACAAGATTGCCTAAATAAACGTGCTCCTCAGAGGCCTCCAGTGGCACAGGAACACTGGGCAGGACAAACATTGCCTTTGTGGTCTCCTGGGGATGGGATGCTCACAGACACCACACCGCTCGGAAGTGTCATGGAGCATCTAGGAAAAACCTGCGTAGTAGGGAATGTGATCTTGTTACTGCAGCATTCAGCAGTGTTGGGACCTAATCTGATTTTATTCTGCGCTGTCTAAAATGAGTTTAGAAATATAAAAGTAATTACTTCCCATTTCAGTTTGGCAAGAGCTGAATTTTTGATAATTTCAACAGGACTCACCTGGCCATCTGTATCTTCCTCAGCTTTCATTCTGGAGAAATGACTGGCTCTGAGCACAGACCCTGCTAAATCTAATTCATACTAGACTACAAAAGATCTAACTGAGGCACTAGCAGGCCAACCTCTTCAGTTATTCTAGAAACTACAGCTCTTAAATTACTATGGAAAGACTTCACTACCAGAAAATTAGGTCCTCTGTTTCCCTCCATATCAGCATTTTTTCACTACTTTTAAATGCAAGAGTATATCTTCAGTGGTTCAAAAAAAAAAAAACCAATGTGGCCAATTTGAGTAAATGTCTTTGTTCAATCTGTGCTATAACTTTTCATTTTTGAGTTAATTCCCTGGTCCCATTAACTACAGGGTGGCCTCAAGCTTCTAGAAATGCCTTTCTTGTAGTGCCACTATTTCAAACTAAAAATTCCTTCCTCAATCAAAGTATCTTTAGGATAAAGTTTCTCATGTTTTCAGTTGGCTCAAATAACAGGTTTAGAAATATTAGTCAATTCCATTTGACTGCTTGAGATGGAGAAGTAAAAAAAAAAAATCTCATGTTTTAAGAACTTTTCGATGCTATACTTATATGTGGATAATTGAAAGCTAGTATCTGCAAAAGCACATCTACAATTCTCTGTAACTGTGGACTTAAACTTGTTACATTTGATTACAGTTTGTTACTAAAAAGAAGAATAAAAGTATAAGTGTTAAAATTCTGAAGAATTTGGTGTACATATGCAACTACATATGTACATATATACACATGAAAAATAACATTTGTTAATTGGATCCAAGTGTTCTATGTTCTTTATGCTGCAGTAGAAGCAGCTATTACCTTCTTGTATTGGTACTGTCATTCAAGAACAAACAACTCTATCACTTCTAGAGTCAGAAGAGGTTCACTTGAGAACTCCTTGTTGACATTTAGATCAAAGCAAAGCCATAATTGCTGGTAAAAGCTGGGATCTACCTGCAGGATTCTGTGTCACGATAAACTGGAGGAGTTCCTCCCTGAGCCCAGGGATTTGGCAGCCCAGCACAGGGCTGAAAGCTGTGGGTGTGCTCGGGGTGTCTGCTCTGTGCACCTCAAACTGCCCCAGGTGTGATGGTCTTCTGGTCAGGGTCACTACAATGGGGCAGCACAAAGCCTTGTTCTGTCACTTACCTGCAGTTTCCGCAGATGCTTCTCTATTTCAAAGGGCAGAGAAATGACAGAAGAAATTCACACACTTTTAAGATAATGTGTAGCACAGTTGGGATGAATCACACTAAGGAGATATCTCCTGCAAACAGAACAGAGACAACCAGCTTATATGAAACACCCCGTGTCTAGACAGAGAGAGATAGGCATGGTGAATGTCATGTCACGTGTCAAACACTTGAACTAAAATTAGAGTAAAGCTGTGGAAAAACCTGTAGAAATTTTGATATAATGATAGCATGGCAGAGCTGCAATAACGCTGTTTGCTCTTGCGCGTTTTGAGTGATTGTCAAACACTACCAATTGCATACTAACTGTGACTTCATACATCCTTACAGCCATTTAAACAGGTCTCTGTGTGCTAAAACAGAGAAAAGATAGGCTAAAAAGAAACAACCAGCATGACCTCCAGTATGAGAGTAGAGAAATAAAAAGAGGAAAATCACCCAGCACAACTTGGAGCTACTTTGTCCCTAACATAGGTAACATCATAGGTAGGAAATTTACCTCTTCTGTAATGCAAAAGAAATAGTTCACACATCCAGGCATAATGACTTGAAAGTTATAGCTCTTCAGCCTTTTTGAGTTCATTTAGGTATTTTGTTTTTTACTTCCTTTTTTCTTTTTTTTTTTTCTACTTGAAGAGGCTGCAGAAGAGGCAGACATTGGAACTAAGTGAGAAATCAGTATTCTAATGTTACTGTCAAGCCATATTCATGAGTACTCTGAATGTATGTCCACACAAAAATCCACAATCTCTTTGCTAATAATGGCTAATGTATTAAACATCCAAAGGCTTTCCAGGCTTTTTGATAAATTGAATGTGTCTCCTTCTTTTAAAGGAATGGCTTCTAATTAGCAATATTAAAGGGAAGAAAACACTGGAAACACTAAAATATCCTCACTTAAATTATTTCACCATTTTTCAAGGGATGTGAAAGAGACTTTTCCGTGGACATTTATTTCTTTAGGGGGGAGAAAAAGACACTCTTGTCAAATGTATATTTTAAAAAGCAATATGTTTAAGAAAAAGATATAATTGCTCTTATTAATAGGGACTTTTGTCAGTTAGTAGCAACAATAAAGTACACTCCACATTAAAAAGAAAGTCCATATTAGGTGTTTCATTGAATTACTGCAATACTGCAATCACGTCTATAGAAGGATTTCAGTTGTGAATCTTTTTATTATGAAAAGACAGGAAGTAAAAATATATAGATAATGAAGCATTTAACATTTTTATTTTCATATCTTGATCAATCATTCCTACTAGAGAAATAATAATGTTTAATTTATTCACACTATACATTTATTCCATACTAGCTTCTGAATTTGTTAGTGAAGTGGTAAAGATCCCTCTATTTTAGCATGCTTGGATCACATTGGAAGTGAGATCTCATATTTAAGAAGCTCCATCTTCTCCAGGATTGAGATTCACTTGCAAAAAACTAGAGGACATTGCTTCCAAATAAATCAAAAGAAGAAGAGAAAGAAGAGAAGATCTTCTAGAGGATGTCGTAAAACAGGCTTTGACAGTCCGCTGATAAACAGAGCTGAAGACAAGCAAAAACTAGGACAAAAGATAAAATGTGCAAAGGGTTCACAGGAATACTGATGCAAAACAATATATTGAGAAGTCACTAAAACTGGAAGGAAACAGCATATGATGACAGAAACCATTAGAAAACCCCTTAGGCATACAAAACACTTTCTGAAAAAGAAAATTAAATTTGCAAGTTATTGATGTTAAAGCCTAAAACTACTCAGGAGCTATCTCTGATTTTATATACAAAACCAAATCCTAAGGATTATTTACTATCTCTAACAGAGTATATGCTACTTTTGTAACTTCTTACGGAGAAAATTCTATATATCATTACTCTAAGAAATGAGAAGAAAATTCTAGAAATAACTAGAATTATTAAAAACTTGCTAAAGCAATGTGAAACTTGGAAAGGAGTAACACAAAAGAAGCTTTCCTGAGTAAGACTAAGTATTCCTCTAGCCCAGTTTCTTGTCCCTGGCAATGACTAATGGTGAATGCCTAGAAAAGAGCAAAAAAGAGGACAAGCAAATAGTGATATCTCCTGTATATATTCTTCTCACATCCAAAAATAATGGATTAGAGGTTTCCTGAGCCAAATGTTTGATGTATTTTATTGCTGTTTTTATTTAATAGTCCTGTGTAACTTTTTCTTCCTTGCATTTGTCTCACTCTTTTTTCTTTGCTCAGTGTAAGCCTCTGCAAGTTGTGTTCCACTCTTTCTTGAAAGAGAGGAATTTTATAGCTATACCACTGCTGTGTGAACAAACTCTTCTTTCTTGCAATAATCACTTTCTGATTTCACTTCACTTTTCTTCAAATATGCAGGAAATAGTTTTTGTCCGTTTTTTTAATCTTTGCCACTCATTATTTGAAAGAACCTAATTGTATTTTAACTTGGCCAAACCTTTTACAAGGGGTAAAGTCTTGGTGGTGTTCCCTCTGTAGAAGCTTCTTTATAACTTTAATCCTCCTTGTTTCCTCCTCCATGCTTTCACTAATTGTAATTATTAACTTGAATCAAAGATGTCTTCACTATTGCTGAGCAATGAGCTAACCAAGGTATCCTTGAGGGAGATACAAAGTCTGGAAAAACCCCAGAAACCTGTTTGTTTTCCAAGTACATTTTAAAGTCTTCTAAGTAGAACTTAGTCCATAAATGGGTTTAATGGTATTATTATGCTAGTGAAAAACAATTCCAGTTTTGGACCCCTTATGCCACTGGGAAAAGCCTGAGACACTACTTGAAAAGGTCCTTGAATTAATCTCTCTGTTCAAAGACAAGATGACATAATTTGGGATAAGAGATTTTAGTATAATCAATCATACCAAGTATACCAAGCCATCTCATCTGGACCTACTGTGGTTTCATTGCAAAAAAGAAGTTCCTGTAAACCAATTGGTTAGTCTAGAATTTCTCTAATCTGATTTAAATCATATTCTTAGAGTGCAGAAAACATGACTGAATCAAAATCATGAGGATCAGAAAAGCTAAGATCACATTGAATGATTATTAGAAACTTGCAGAATGACAGACAAAACAGAAATAATATTTTGTTTAATAAATGAAGAAGCCATTTAAAAAAGAAAGTTTTCTCAAGGACACTTTTTGCTTTTACAGTCCCTTCAAAATTATTCCAGATAAAGCAAAGGATGCCATTGGGCTACTTAAAGGAAGACTGACAGTGACTGAATAGAGAAGAGGACTTAAATACTATCTGACATTATCAAATAAACCACTTTAAAGCAAAAGTGAATTGAAAGTACTTTAATCCATCTCTTAAATTTACAAGAAGAGAAAGGCTATGTAAAACTTGCAATATGAATTTTATTTTTTAAAAATGTATTTGTCAAATGTATCAACACATTATTAGACAAAAGTTATCTCTTCAATGTCAGTAAGAAATAGAGAAAAGAGGTATTATTCCAAGGGGTTTACCTCAAACTATAATCCCAGTATTTAAAAATGAGAGTAGGACATTGAATAGCATGGGTTTGTGAGAAGTTCCAGGAGGAATATTGGGAGCAAAACAATTAATTCTCTTGTGGTAGAGAGGAGTCATTTTGCTATCATTAGACTTTTTTTGCTATTCCCTATCCTTGTCTGTATTTTTGAGGTCAGTCTCAGTAGTCAAACTTCTCTTGGCATGGCCAAAATAAGGAAAAGATAACCATTTTCTTGCCCTCCACTGATGTAGGACACCCAGGAAAATTCCCTTCAACTGCAATTAATGCAGCTGTACCTGGTAGAACTGGGTCTGTGCCTGGCCACAACACTTTCTCCTGGGATGAAAGAGGCCCAGCAGTGTTTGCCAAGGCCATGGGGAAACTCTGGCCTTTCAGTTTACATCTGCTTCTTTTCAGTGTGTCACTGTCACCCAGCTTGGGGCTTGGGGTTCGACTGTGCCAAGTCTGTACCTGGCTGCTCTTGGTGGCCTGCCCCACACCAAGGTCATTATTTCACTGCCTGCTTGGTCCTTCAGAAGCCTCTTTTTGTGCAACACCTAGCACAAAGCAACTAGTTCAGCAGGAAGAGAAACAAGTCATAGAAATAATGCAGGTGTTTCTCACCTGTTATGGGGCAAAATAATACAGCCTATTCATACAATTGAATCACTGCTGTTCTTGAGGTTGAGGTCAACAATTTGCTGGGCCAGATAAGCACATCTTCAATGAAAGGAGATGTTACCATCTGTGTCAGCAAAGAATTTTTCTCTCAATCTAGGAAGACAAAAGTGGATCCAGCAAATAGCTGATAAGAAATGAAGAAAAAAAGCTATCTATTACCAGAACAACCAAGAAATTAGTATAGAGGAGTTACATTATACTGCACTCTCTATTCAGTCTGATCCTTTATTATGCTGGGGTTCTCAATTACTATTCACTTCAATAAGAATCTTGTAGCACATTCACAGCTCACAAAACCAGGATTGTGATAATGTGACTGGTATGCAAATTGGTAATATGTGAGTATATTAAATATAAATTAAACTGTAAGGGGTTTAATCTTTGATTATGAGTGGGAGCACTTATTAATAGATGTAAAATTCTTATCAGATACATATGTGAATGCAAATGCCTTCTTTTTTTCTTTCCTCAAGCCAATATAAGATTAAAAAATTCTATTAACCATTTTGTTTCCCAGAAGAGAGCTGGAGGAACAGAATCTTCTCATATCAAGTTTCCAAAGCGTTTCAGTAGGATTACAGGCAGGACAATGGGTAATGCTTGTCTTGTAACAGAGTGATGTTGCTATTCCCCACATGCATTGTGAGGCTGTAATGCCCAGCCTTTTCACTCAACATTACTGCAACATTTCCAGACAAGAAGAAAACCTATAAATAATACTTTGGAATTAAGATAGATTTCAGAAAGGTTTTTTATGGTTAATGTAATTCAGAACATAAAGTGTTCACAAAATTAAAGTCTACTGCTCTTGTGAGCTTCAGTGGACCTGACATTTCAAGCTCTGAGATGAAGAAGAACTTTCTTGCTGGTTTTCAGTTTATTGAGCATAATGTGCTTTATTCCCTGGTATAGCCATGTGGGTAGGCACTCAAGTGGGCTTGTTAGAAGAAATTCTGATAGAATGGAGATAAAATTCATTCAGACTCCAGTGAGATCAGACTGAAAGTGTTACAGCTAATTCAGTCCTGATCCAGCTGAACATCTAAGAGTGTTCTTGTCCTGAAGGTTTACAACCATGGACTTTTTCTGGTCATGTGAGTGCCCTGGATTTGGAATTATCTAAGAAAATCCTGGAGAAGGACTTTTCTCCAGGCCAGACCACCTTTCTATTCTTTCTCAGCCACCTGATCTACTGATGTAAGTACCAGTGCTTTACTAAGACCACATCACTTAGTGGTCTTCCATATTTAACTGCAGTCACCCCCAGTTTTACATCTTTCTGCTGCACAAAAACTGACAACTTTGGCCATTCATTTATCTTGGTATGAATGTGAACTTTATAGTATTACAGTTGTGAATATGGAAATAAATACACACATCACCCAAAGCCTTAAATTTTCTAGACCTTCAGCCACCAGCCATCAAGGCTGCTCCTTAGGCTACAATGAAATTATAGAGTAATACCAGCCTGTTCTACTGAGAAAGGGAAATACTGGGAAATACTTAAACCCAGCCATTTCTTTGAGTCATCTTAGCTGTGTTACTGGTTTGCCATAAATATATTCAGTATTTAATTTCTACTGTATATTGCATCAGTGTTTATACTATAAAGCAAACCTTTGAGGAATGATGTTTAAATTACCTTTGTATCCATTTGTGCAAGTAGAATAATCTTGATTTAAAGTTCCTCCAGCACTCTGACAGGCAAAAAGCAGAGCTACAAGCACTACAAGAATATTTACAAGGTAATACTCATTTTTGTTCTGTTGTCTTTCGGAAGTCCCTAACAACCAAATACCCTCATTTAGTGCTGAAAGAAAATCAGCAAGGCCTTGGAGCAAGGAAGTAGCAGCAGCAGCAGGTGTACTTCTCTCTCTCCTTACTCCCTGTCCTTTGGCTTTTATGGCCAACATGCCTGAATCCCCTCCACTGCCTCTCCAGAGCTGTACAGATGACTCCAAGCCAGATCTGCCTACAGCCCCTGGCATCAGAGCCCAGGGTGGCATTTTGTCCCTGTTTTGTACTCAAGCCACTACACTGCGCACTCACAGACTTTCACAGTACCTCCCACCACTGAACACACACAACTGCACAGAAACACAGGCACAGACCTGGCACTAGGAAAAAATGCACCAAGCCGCTCTTCCTATGAAGACAAAACATATAGCTACTGTCCTGGTAATAAGTCTGTGCTGAATAAAGGGATAAAAGGGAAATGCAAGACAAAACAAGTTTAATGTGATGCCCTAAAAATAGCACCTGTATCCTCCAAAGTGACACAAATAAAACCCTGGAGATGTTGTCAGAGGAAGCAGTTCTATCCACCTGGGAATGATTTTTCAATATTAAGAAGGGATGGAGACATAGAACTCAAAGGAGAAAATACAGAGATATGCAGAGGGACTTTGCTGAAAATCATGTAAAAAAACAAACTGGGTTTAGGAATTGGCTTAGCTTTATCTCAAGGAAATGTGGAGGCTGTAAATACATTGACTGGAAAAATATCCTGAATAAATCTACTTTTCCTGCTATTCTGGCTTGCTGAGAGTGACAAATTCCTTGCCTTATTCAATTTAATACACCTTGAAGAACCTAATAAAGTCTTTTAAGCAAAGAAGAAACTTTGAAACCTTTTCTGCAATTAGAGGGGAGCATGCCCCTATTATGCTTAGACATGAGCTAGACAAGTTTAATTTCCCTTTATGATTAAAGAAGATACTTGGATATGTTGCTGCAATGAGAGACTTAAAGTCTACTGTATATCACAATGGCATATTTATGAGTAACACAATGTGATGCTCTCATTTGCTCACCAAGAGAATGACATACACAAGCCAACAGCAATCCCAAACCTCAAGGGAATCACACACTACTTCAGCTTCCAGTTTGGTGAAAATAAATCATTTTAATCTGTAAAAAGTGTTACAAAAATTTAAATAAGTGAACAATAAATACATAATATTAGGACTAATTATTCTTTTTCTCTGCCAAGATTCTCAGTTATGATAGAACTCAATGAGGCTTTTAAAATAAAACTATACTAAATACTTACTACCATAAATTTCCTTGAAAAACTAAAAAATAAAGAGGAGTAAAGCCCATAGTGAAAATAAATGGGCCAGATACTATCTTTGATTCCAACCCTTTATACAATCCTGTTAGTGTATAAGGCTTGCCACCTGTGGAGTCCTTGTTCCCACATGATTCACTCAATCTGCTCTAGAGGATTTCCTCAAACATCCCTTTCCTTAAACACCTCCACCCCCCGAGCTGTACCTCCTATTCTCTCACTCTCACGAGAAGCAGCAAAGAATTTCATTCAATGTTTCTTTGCTCCCTAGTTTTGATATGATTGCTTTGGAGGACACCAGTGGATATGGGAAATGGAATGAAACACAGGTCTCTAAAAAGCGGTGAACTTCTGAAATCTGTTACCTTCACTTTGGAAATAAATTTCTTCGGAAAACTTGTCAAGGCCACTGCTTTTTAAAACTCATTTTCCACTTCTGTATCCTTGAAACACTTTAAAAATGTTTACTTGATTAAAAACTGACCACTCAAGCTTGTCAAATGCTTTTCCTGCATGTAAAGACAAAGGAATGCATTGAGCTAGTAAATTATAATAATCCCATAATCCTAAGAGCATGTTTACAGAGTTTTCATATTGCTAATTGCCAAGGGAGTTGGCATTTAATTACTTTCTAAAATCTTCACACAATATTTCTCTTTTGTCCTAGCTTTTTAGAATATGCAGTTACTCTTTTCCTCAAATTACCTGAATGACTCTAAATAACAAAAGAATTTTTTGGCCAGTGTGATGAAAGATTTTATTTATCTGTCATATCTGAAATTTAAATAGTTTTAATTTATTTTACATGTTGAGATTCCATACAAGTTTGCTCTTTTACAATCTCGTTATTTATTTTGTTTTCTTTCAAATGTATATAAGATGAATAAATATATCTCTCACAGTATTGGCATCTTTCCAGATAATTTTATTAATTTTCATTCTTACACCCCATGATAGCAGAGAGTTCACCTTGTCTTTCCTCCTCCTTGGACCCTTGCCCAAATTTATATTCAGACAAAACTCACATTAAAGCTAAGAAAGAATTGCTGGAATATGATTTTAAAGATAAAGTCAAAACTCTTCAAGGTATGAATAAGCTGCCTGCACCAATATTGCTTCTCTGTTTACACATTTATTTCAAAAATAATGCTATGAAATATCTTTTCACATAAAATATGAGAAATAGGAGAAACTGTTTAAATGGCTGAAAGGGAAAATGAAGCCACAGCACTACATGAAAAGGTGTTCCCTGCACTGTTTTGGAACATTTTCTTCTGAAAAACTGGAATTTAAAATAAACAAAGTAATTTTGCTGACGAAAAAGTGTAGCATTTTATTTTCTAAATTAATGCTTGTGATATTTAATGAAAACACACAAAAAACAAACAAAACCACCAAAATAGCTTTCATTGTAGGGTCATACCAAGGGAAAAAAAACTGCTTTGGAACTCCTTCCTTACAATCCTGTGCTCTGTGTAAAGATTTTTATGATTTTACAAAGTATTCAAAAGATCTCAGCAAGATATTAGTTTGAAGTACACAACTAATAATTGTGTACAATTACACAAAGAGTAACCAAAACTGCTAATGCTGCAAACCATGTTTATTTAATATTTTCAGATTTAAAAAAAAAGAAACAGATACTTTAAAAATCTTACCTATTTTGTTTTGTAAAATGTTTGCAATTTTGACATCAACCTAAGAAATTCTTTAAAGACAAAAATTTCAGGCTAAAGAATTTTTACTTCAACTCCTAACACAAAATATTTTTTTATCTTATTTTTGTTGTCTGTTCATTTCTTTGTTTCTTCGGGGGAGATTGTTCTTTTGTTGTTTTTTGTTGTTTTGTTTGGTCACAGAGCTGCAAATTCTGTGGTCTGCACAGCTCAACGGGCCACATGTTGCCTAAAGCAGTAGGGAAGCTGCAAGGAAAGTCAGCAGTGTCTCCAGTTCAGAATACTTTTGGTTTGATCTGTAATGGACAGGGCACATCTTTGATTAAAAACCTTCATGGCAGCAGTGAGTAAGATTCAATCACCAGGGAATATACACTATTCTCTTCAGAGAGTTTCCAAAAACTGTAGAAGTTAAATGAAAATGAAATATTACATTTTTGTTCCATGACTTAACCCTCAATCAATTTCAATAATCCTTAATGCATTCATGGTTTGGGTGAATGTTAACAATTAGCTATTTAAGTTAATTGTGGGGTGTACTTGTATAAACAGTTAACCCAATATTTTGAATAGATCTTCTTTAAAGTATTTTTTACAAATGACACTGGACAAAAATTGGTAATCAAAATAGTATCCCTTCTTGCTATGATGTCATTTGGAAAAAAAAATTGTGCAACTGCCTCATCACTGAACACTGCAATGAAAAATCCTCAGGCAGATTAGAATTAAAATTCCTTTTAAACTTTTCTGCCCCTCTTCAGTAACAGCCTTCTCAGCATGTTGAGCTTCAGCTGGCCAGTTCCTCACTCCCGTGCAGTTCCTGTCACCTTTACTTTGGAGCAAAGCAGAGCCATCGTGTATGGTGGCAGTACCTGTGGCACTGATGTGACTTGGTCTCCAGACATCAGGGATGAGGGCCACCTTTATGAGATGATAATTTTTGAGTAAGACATACCATTTCCAAAAAGAGGAGGTGAGGGCTCGAGGGTTTCTTCTCGTGTGCATCCCTGCAGAGATGAGATGCTGCTGGGGCAGCCCCTGCGGTCACTGCATCGCTCCTCACCACAAGCATGGAAGAGAGATGAAGCCATCATCTTCCAGTATTTCCTTAGAAGTCTGATTTATTGATCTGTAATGATTTCCTGCTTCACAGGAACACGGAGCTGACAGCAATAACAGCTGTTGTTGTAGCAGATCACCAGAGATTTACAGAGTTCCTTATTTCCAAGGAGTATCGGTGCAGTGTGGAGGTCACGGGCCTGACAGAGAGCCAGCACATGATGTTATACGACTTTCACTGCTGTAAAACTTCAAATCTAAGCAAATAAATGTGTCCAATGCAATATAGTTCTCTTTTATGTCCTGGGCAAGACCGCAGTTTCCATGGTTACCAAGGGGCAGCCTAGTAGAGAAACAATCCGCATCTTCTTTCAACAGATATTTTTGGGACTATCCTTTTGAAAAGTTGTACAAAATAAATAGGTTGTAACACATCTCCACATCTCTTGAATTTGCTGTTTATTTAGAAATTTATGCAAAAATCAATTGCACAATTTAAAACATATTAGACAGGGCAACTTCGAATATTCCTTATTGAAAACCAGCATGTCTTATAATATGTATAGTCTTTATTTACATAGTTTACTGTGTCATTCTTTTTAGAACTTTTAAAAAATTACTGTTGGTTATTTCACATTATTTTTACATTATTTAAATAAATCAAAACTATAGTTTTAAAAATATTTCTGTCCACCAGGATCTGTCTTCAACTGGAAGACAAAAGTAATTACAAGTGCCCCCCACTCCCTGTTTTCTTAGTTTTTATTGCTGGGCAAATGCCACAATTGGTGTAACATACACTTTGAATAGATCTTCTTTGATGGATTTTTTCCAAATGACACTGGACAAAAATTGGTAATCAAAATAGTATCCCTGCTTGCTATAACGGAAAAAAAAAATGTGTAACTGCCTCATCACTGCATCAAAATCATGTACTTTGAGTCCCAAGACTTTGGGCTCACTATCCCATGTCTGTTTAACAATCATATTGAAACAGAATCTTACTATACCAATATCAACACTAATGGTAACAGTGATGATGCAGGATGTTCATTTTACAAACATCACGTATTGACATTAAATGTTGGCATCAAAGATCACCAACAGCATTCAAATATATAATTTCTAAGTGGCAACATCTTCATTGTTGCATCTGATCTCTCCAGATTGTTTGGAAATCTCAGACTGGGTAAGTCCCAGTTTTGACTTCCCAGCATATATTTTCCTTTTCATATGTATTATTTTTCTTTTTTCTCAGATGCCCATTTGAAAAAACCTTCACCATCCTTGGAGAGCTCAGAGTGCTTCCCAATGTTCAGAGGGGTGTTGAGGGGTTACCAGGACAGAAAACCTCAGATTCTACCTCAGCCCCATCCGAGTTCTTGCAAATCAGAGCAGGAGTAGAGCCCCCCCACCAGATGAGAGCTGGTCTCACTAGATTAAGCAGTTTATAGCAAGGCATCCCAGACCTCTGGGCCAACCAGTTAAATCACAGAGTCTTTGACACCTTCTTTAACTCTCCCTAGTGGGAGAGGTGCTGGGCCCTGCCCTCTGCAACACCATGTGCCACATTCAGCTGTCCAGCTTGGGGAAGCTATTAGCTGTGTCAGGTGTGGGGAACTGGAAAAGGAATTAATATTGTGCAGGAACCCAAAGGTATATTCTCCATAGGCAACTGTCTGGAGCCCTTAAAATGCCACATGCACAGATTCACATGTGTTAGAGTGACCATGTGTGGCTTTACTCCACTGAGTCAGGATCTAACACAGCGCTGCAGACCCTGCCTCAGTAACCACCTGGCCAGACAGGGCATAGTGAGCTCTTCCACCAGCTCCTGTTGCAACAGTCTTTCCTCACAGTTGGTTCTGAATTAATTCTTTATTTTTAACTTTATTTGTATAAAGAAAGCTTCTAAAATAAAGGCAGAACTTGAGGAACTGCTCTGATAGGGCTGTGTCGCATGAGGCCATCACCAGCTTACTGCAGGCTTAATGCAGCTGCACAGAAAGTCTTCACTTATTTTCTTGCTGTATTGTGTTACAAATTAACATATCATTTGATGCCCTATACTTCCTCTGCTTTTCATGTTTCTCTCACATTAACTATCACAGGCAATTTTCAAGCAGATCTGTTAGCTCACATTTCTCTAATAAGAATTCTAGATTTTCATTTACTCTATATATTAGTACTTCTGTATTCACATGTCATTTTTGCTTTCTTCTCTAAAAGTAAGAAAAGCTCTGAGATTGGTATCATCTTTGCATTTAATTAATGAAATTTCTGTTCTCTGAATAAGCTTCCCTGGCATATCTGCAGTTGATGCAAACTATATTCACAATGAGTAGACATTATTGTTAATATACTAAGTGACCATTTTAATTTTTACTATTAATTTTTTATTTATTTTAATTTTTACTATTTTAATAATAGTACTAATAATTCTTACACTGTTTGCTGCCTACACAAACATGGGTATACAGAAGAATATATACAGTGTTCCCAATTCCTTAATACTGCCCAAAATATGTCTTCTTCTTTGCTTCTGAGAATTATTAGCTTTGGCTGTTTTATCTTCATTATAGTTGCCACTTTTAGCTCAGCCAAGAACATATTCACTCAAAAGCTCTGATAGCTATTTTGAACTATGAATCCAATTAGGTGGAGAATATGAAGTTTGATTTTAAAGAAATCAAACTACTATTAAGTATTTATTTGGAAGGATCTTCTTGCCACTGTTTACTTCATGGAAGTAAAACATTGATTTTAAAATTATAATGAACACTTAATAATGCAGTAAAAAAATAAAACCAAGCAATATGCTCACATATTTAAATGCCAAAATCTCTATTATGTCGTTATGGGCGCTCAGGTATGAGAAACTGTTCTGAATCTTTTTCAGCCAATTTGAAATATCACCATTCCCTTCTTCCTGCCAGGAAAGCAGCTGAATAAACTGCCAGGTAAGCTCCCCAACCAAGGGGTATTTCCAGCATATCTGGCAATGTATGACATACTGCTTCATATTTTCATCAGGATATTCACATTCTGTGTTGGTGTTCTTCAACACAGAATGTACACAACACTGAGATCTGCAGAATATTACTTGCTTTCTGATCACAGAAGGCTACTCTACTTCTTTTTTTCCTGGAGTTTCTCAATTGTCAAATCAAGACTAATTTCAAGAGATACTGAACTTATTAAAGCTTATTAAAAGGGCCCCAACTGGGTGTCTTTTGTTGGTGTCCAAGGCACCTCCAAAATTATATAAGGGTTCAGGGGTTTTGTGTCACCTTTTTGGACATGATCCCCACACAGCATTCTGAAGTAGAGGACACTTGACTATACTTGGATTATGAGTGGGGCCAGCTGCAGGGGGGACCCTAGAGACACAGGACCCTCTGGGGAGTGGCTGTGTGCCTGTGACAGCCTCACCTCCCTCAGTTCTCCTGTGAACTAGGAGCTGCCTTAGCTCAGGCCTCCACTCGGGAAATGGCCACAGGGATCCAAGACATCTGCAAGGCTTGAAATTAGTTGCACATGTCGCTTTCCAAGCAGTTATTTGAGGACATAAATGTTGGAGTTTAGATGTTTTACGACTCTCAGTCCGTGATCACAGAACAAAAGGTAAATCGCACCTTCAAGTTATAGGGTACAGCATCTATTTTTTCCTGCCAACAATTAATATTTAATATTACTGATGGGAATATAATTTCAGGCCAAGCTAAGGCCCCTCTGGTATATTAGCTTATAAATTCATTTATGTATTTAGATCTGTGTAAAGATTTAAAGGAAAAATGTTTCTCTGCTGGTAGAGACAGCACTAAAAAGAGACACTATTTGGAATCCTCCCTTCAGCAAATGAAACCAACCCTTTTAAAGCTAACTATGCTAGCAGCTTTTCATTAGCAATTTATTACAATTAAAGAGCCAAGAGCAGAGAGTCTCTCAAGGATTTCTCAAAATGCCCGGCAAAATTTGAGATGGGACAAACTCTGGCAATTCCACTTGGATTAAATATCTAGAGCAGTGGGAGCATAATTTCCAAGTATTTTAACTCTGAAAAAATTTGTGAGATTTACCCAATATTCTCCTGAATTTAAAAAAAATTGTGAAGCCTAGGGGTGATCTTATCAATGTGTGCTGGTACCTGTTGGGAAGGAATTAAGATAAGGGAGCTGGAATCTGCTCAGTGGTGCCCAGTGCCATTTCCCTCTGTATTTAATACCCAACAAGGTACAGCCCTGGCACCTTAATTTAGCTGGCTCTGCTTGAGCAGGTGGGGATGGACTAGACAATCTCAGGAGGTCCCTTCCAACCTCTCCCACTGAGTGTTTTTTTGAAAACAATCTTTGGAATAAACCTCTTCTCCAAGGCGGCTTCTCCCTATTCTGTTCTAAACACTGTGCAGGTTTTGAAGTAAACCCTAAAACCATAAAAGAAAAGCATGGGAGATTTAAGAAATTTAGAGAATTTCTTTATCAGATTTTAAAACTTCTTTTTTGGCAGCTTATGATAACATCTTTATATCTAAAAATATTCTGTATTAGAGAGAACACTTTATTAGCCCAATACCAATTTCAATATCTGCATCTGACTATCAAATATATCTTTGCTTTAATGTTTCTTTGATTTATGTCTTTTAATGATGAGTTTATTTGATCTGCAAGCTCACATTTCATTATACTTATAATGAAACTGCGAATTATAATTTTTTAAAATGTTTCCACTGTTTTACAGGAAGATGGATTCCACAACTCTTTCTCATTTTATGACTAAAAGCTACTTATTCAATGAGAATTTTTTTTTTAGCTCCTAGTCATTAACATGCAGTGTATTTACATTTTCTTTGAACTAAGGTTTCATTTTTAAACCTCTAACTCTACAAAAGAGAAAATTTCTTTAACCTTCAGCCTTAAAAGTTTTGTATAACTGTCCATTTCCCAGTTGTCCTGTTTACTTGTCCAGCTCATGCTGATGGATGTGCTGTCCTGGGTCAGGCTGTTGTTTCTGTTGCAATGATCTCTCTTCTGTCTTTTCTACTGACAGTTGTAAAATGCTTCCATATTATAACTTACTATACTGCTAATACAATTAGTAACGTAACTTTAATGTTCCAAGATTTTGATTTATGGCTCCACATTGCATTATCCTTGCCTCTCCTCATGACTGATATTTTTTGATCCTAAGATAACAGATGTTCATGGAGAAATATATTTCTTTATTTGATTGCTTTAGTAAGTATCATTTTTGCCAGCATATTCAATGGCAATAGGATAAGCATGTACAAGAACTGGCCTTAGCCTGGCTGAAGTGTTATTAATCAGGTCCACATAAAATAACTGTTTTTAAAGACCAGTGATCTGAAGCTGCTCCTAGCCTTGAATCAATCCCTCAAGGATAAATTCTTGAATTGTTGCTCCTTGGGGTCATATATTAGTGATGCTGATTTGGTCTTTTTTAACTCAGGTCCCAAGTGTCATCTATCTGTACAAGAAACTGTTATTTATGGGTTCATGAATACCTTTAAATGACTTTAATCTTTTCCTCTCAGTATTGTTTTCAGAACTTTTGAGATTAGCTTAAAATTAATCTGGTAGCTAAAATGTCACAAAAATGCAGAGACTCAGATTATCTCTGAAGAGCAATGTTTGGGTGCAGTGGCAGATAGCACTTGTTTTGAAGGGCCTTGCCCAGAGGCTGCTCTGTATCCTGAGTGCTAAGAGGATGTGTCTAAATGAAATCAATCTTTGACACTTGAACTTAGGTCTTGTGCTCCATTATGGCAGGAGTGCTCTGCAGCACTCAGATCTCCTTCTGTTTCTCTCTGGCTCTGCAGTACATTGCTCATTGCACAGTCCCGCAACCCAGTGGGAGAATTTTATTTATCCACAGGAGGAGCCTGGGCAGCACATCCCACTGTGGAGCAGGCAGGAGGCTGAGTACCCCAGGAGTGATCACACTCTGCCTGCAAAGAGCACTCTGTCCTCATTAGTACAAAGGCTTTCAAGTGTTTCCAAATGCTTCTGTGATTTGAGATAGAGATATCCTGACACCTGATGATATTTTTCAGAAGTGAATGCTACTTGCTGATACCACATAAGAAAAATGTGCTTCTTTTAATGAATCACGTAGATCAAATTCTCAATGTACTTATCTGATGGGAGATGTCCAGAGTTTGTTTAGCATTGGTTACTCTAGTGTATAAAGATAAACAGAGAAAAAACTCTGCTGGTGAACTTGATGCAATTTGCATTAAGTTTTGAATTAATTATTTTCCAGGAATGCCTACAAGCAAACTGGCAGTTTGTCTGTAGTTGATTGATTGATTAACTGATGGATTTATTGATAAGAACAGCATGAATTATTATAGTCCAATGGCAGTTGCAGATTGTATTTTTTATCATTTAGAAATATTATGTACATATTCACATTTCATATTTTTAAATGAGAAGCAAGTCTAGCAGAAATTTATTGTGGTAGAGAGGAGTTGAACTGTTAACACTGGAGTTTCAAACGTACAACAAAACACACCCTCCCCCTTCGAATTGGCTTTGTCTGTGATTAAAAGTAAAATTTACATGCAGTTCTGTGATACTTGCTCCATGCATGCACAGAGCCTGGAACAACTACCTAGAGATATGTCCAGGTAGACAGAGACTAAGACTCAGCTGAACTCAACTCAATTTTCAAGGTAGTGTGAACACTTGGAGGTAAATGAGTTGTGTTGACTTCAATGGACAGGCCCACAGCTAAAGCACTGTGCTGTACTTTGTAACCATGAAGTTTCAAATTGCTTTATCTTTCACTGCACAATCCTATCATTTCTCATTATATTTCTGTGCATTCCTTTCATGAGAATTATTACATTATCAAGCAGAGCAGAAAAATGAGACATAGGAGTTACAGTTTCCTGCAAAAGAAGTGCCAGATATAATAGTTTTCTCTTTATCACATTCCCTTTCTTAGGCAGCCTGCCAGCTATTGTCTTTGAATGAACAAAGCTCTGGAAAGGTTTCAGAACCTGAACAGATCTTTTCCAAACAACTTTGTTCATTTAAACTCCTTCTGAACATTATCTATTGCATTAACAATAATGCACTTTCAGATACTCTTCTGAGCATCTCATTAGGCTGTATAATAATAACTAGGTGCTTGGTAAAGGATCTAATTTTTCCCATATTCATCAGGCTACTAGTCCTTTAAGCATGATGCAAGACCTATATCACAGCTCCCCAGTAAAAAAAGTAATTTAAAACAGACTTCTTCTTCCTCGCATTGGCTGTTTTAATCTGCTTGGTTAGGGGAAATTATTGCATCCACACACAACAAGCCACTTTTGCTCCACTAGAATGTTTTTAGGAGGTTCTCATTGCTGGTTCTCTACATGGACTTGTTCTTATTTAGTAGATGTAGTAATTAATAAATTATCTCTACTTCCTTAATAGATTCAGTTTTTCATTTATCTATTTAATGGGAGGAAACAAAGGCTCTAATAACACAGGAAAGCATCCTGTTCGAGATTTGGATTCCTGGCTGCAGCAAAGCACGCAATGCACTAGGCAGGATGTTTTTTGGATCGGTTACACTGCAGATGACTAGCAAAATATTCCCAAACAGCATCAAAATCCTTGGTCTCCTCACTTTTTGCTTTTTTCTGAGGCATCTGAGTCTGTTCTTTGTCCACACAAAGCAGTTCTGAATACAGCAACACACTTGCTATGAGTTAAAAGCACCCCAGACCTTCAGCAGCTGAAGCGCTGACGGGAATGACAAGGGGAATGTGTGGCTCTTCACACCAGGTGCAAAGATTTCCTGGTAAAGCAGCTGTATCGATCCTGCACTTGATTGTGGAGCTAGGGAGATCTCTGCAGTTCCTGTGCTGATAGGCAGCCCAAGAGGGAGAGGATTGTGAGGGGGGAAAAAAGGTAATTTTTAATGTTTTTTTCCAAATGATTAAGTAGCTTTAGCTGAATCTGATAAAGCTGCATACATTCACAGCTGTTTGGGAACACTCCACTGTGGAGTCTGAGAGATCCCTTAGATAAGGCTGGTCTGAAACTTATATAGGTTTTCCAGCCTGCATTATCAGATTCTTCAAAATTTTGGTTGGTCTATAGAAGACAATGTCACTTCCAATCTGTGTCTTGAATTGTGAAAATTGTTCTATGAAGAAGAATTCTTAAGAATATGTAAAGCAAAATTCAGGAATGATTGAAAACAAGTCTTTACATAATAGTATTCATTGAATAATCTATTTCAAAAATGTGGTGTGTTTTAATTTACAGCAATTGCTAGAGATCATTTGCAGCAACAAAAATACTTATTTCTTGGTTTGGAACATAAGAGGTGTTACTTAAAACACTTGTTCTGAGGAATTATTTCTTGGTGAGACGGATTTAAAACAAGAACACTGAGAAAAGAGATGCTCAGTATTAGGAAGGAATTACTTACCAGGCAGATTTTTAGAACCAGTCAGGGACAACCTGTTCCTTTGTGAATGCTTTTTATGTCCCTATTGGGTTTGCACGGCAAGGTTTTAGTAGTGGGTGGTTACAGGGGTGGCTTCTGTGAGAAGCTGCCAGAAGCTTCCCCCTATCCTACAGAGCCAATGCCAGCTGGCTCAAAGACAGAACAGTCACAGACCAAGGCCAAAGCCATCAGTGATGGTGGTAGCACCTCTGGGATAACAGACTTAAGAAAAAGGGGAGAAGCAGCAGCAGAAGCTGGAGAGGGGAGTGAGAATACGTGAGAGAAACAGCCCTGCAGACAAGATCATGAATAAAGAGGGCAGGAGATGCTCCAGGCACCAGAGCTGAGATTCCCCTGCAGCCCCTGGTGCAGAGCCATGGTGAGGCAGCTGTGCCCCTGCAGCCCATGGAAGACCATGGTGGAGAAGAGATCCACCTGCAGCCCATGGAGGATCCCATGCTGGAGCAAGGGGATGTCTGAAGAAGTTGCGTCCCTGCGGTGGAGCAGGCTCCTGGTAGGACTTGTTAGCCTAGGACTTGCTAGCCTAGACCCACTCTGGGCAGCCTGTTCCTGAAGAACCCGCATTGGAGCAGTTAGTGAAGATCTGCAGCCTACAGGAAGGACTCAAGTGGGAGAAGTTCGTGGAGCTGGCAGTTTCCTATGGGAAGGAACCCAGGCTGGAGCAGAGGAGTGTGAGGAGTTCTTCCCTCAGGAGGAAGGAGCAGCAGAGACAACGCTTGATGAAGTGACTGCAGCCACTATTCCCTGCACTCCCATTCCCCCTGCACCACTGCTGGGAGGAGGTAGAGAAGTCAGGAGTGAAGTCTGTGAATAAGGAAGGGGTGATGGAAAGATGTTTTAAGATTTGGTTTTGTTTCTCATTATCCTACTCTGACTTCATTGGTAATAAATCAAATTAATTTTCCCCAGTTCTGTCCATCATGGTAATTGGTGAGTGATTTCTTCCTGCCCTTATCTCAACCCATGAGATTTTTCTTTTATTTTCCCTCTCCTGTCCATCTGAGGAAGGCAGCGACCGAGTGGCTTTGGTTGGCACCAGGCATCTAGTCAGGGTCAATCCACCACACTATGACTTCACAGTGCAGTGATTTGAACAAAACAGATGTTTTATAGCCAGCATTGTGAAAGATCTTTACCTGAATTTGGGGCCCTAACTCTATTTTCATAATTTTAGAGATATACTGGTTTCTTGCATATTTGCATTTGAAAGTGTTGTTTTTAATTAGTCAGGGAAATAAAAACTAGATCATGTAGGTAAAAGTAATATTAATATTTAAGCCCTTTAAGTTGACACTTTATTCCATTTATATTATACTTGAGCCAAGTTTTTTAAACAAGGAGAAAGCTTTTTCTGTCAACATTTATTTTAATCTAAGCTATTTCATTATTATAAACCATATTAAGTTTTTTTTATTTTTGTATTGTTCTTCTACTTTAGAGAGATCCTTTTATTTTCTCTACATTCCCCCCGATTTTGGAACCTTAGGCTGATACTTACCTTCAAAGTATGCTGATGTTGCCACTGAGTGACATAACCAAGCATTCCATAATTATTTTCTCTTAACATGTTTACAGGCTTCACTACCCCTTTTTTATCCTTTTAGTTGATGTTTCTTAGCACAAAGACTCAAGTGGCATGAAATATTTCCAGAGATTCAGACTGGCTAAAAAGAGCAATACTTCAGGTATTCTGGTCTGAATAGCAAAAAGTGTAATTTTCTCCACATATCAACTTCATATGGAGCAAAACAACATACCTGGGCAGCGGGAGATGAGGCATCATTAGGAAATAATTTCACTACAAGAAGCACAGACAAGACAGTTGCTTTTTTAAACATTGTAATGTGCACAGGGTAACTTTGACATTCATCTTTACCAAAGTAGGTCAGGACTAAGAAGAGCACAGGACTATGTTTTTAGTCCTAAATACTTACTAGTATTTTTAAAGAGTATTTCAGAGTCCATCCTAAAAGTGCATTAGGCATGTTCAACTGGCCAGCAGAATAACGTGCCTGTGATCACCACAGAAGAAAACACTATCCAGTAATCCACCTGAAAGAATTGTGTTTGCTTTTGTGTAGTATTCACTTGAGAACTTGATCCATTAATGTGGAGGTCATTCAATGTTGTTACACTTCCCTTCAGTGGTTGTTAGTTATATGGCCATTTCTAGTAATTTCTTACAGGCAGAAGCTGCCTTTATTAAGCAGGACTGTAGTCAGCAAGATGCTGGGCTGCAGTCTCAGGAAAAGCAATGTCTCAATCTGTGACCTTGGAGGGTTACTCAATTGCCACCCACTCAGCATCAATCAGTCCCCTTGGAAAATTGATTGAACAGTCTCAGGGAAAATCACATTCTGTAAGCACTGAATTTTCATGGGGGAAATTACAGTATTTTTAGGAAGTAGAAGAATATGTAATTTCAATTTTGTTGATTGTCCCTGTGTACAATCAGTATTTTATTTTTGTACATATATAAATATATATAAGTGATGGCTCCTCCAAGAAGAGAGGAATTTAGCTCTAATACCCACGGTATATCTATGCTAGTACCTAATTTTGCACTTAAGGGGTGGATTAATGAACCATAGGAGGTAGTGCTGAGCCCCCTAATCCCACACAACTCATGGCTCATGGACATTACCTGGTTAGATACAGTCTAGTCTCCTGGATTGAATATGGTTATGAAACATGCAGCTTGAAGCTGTTTGAAGAGTTTGAAACTTCTTGGTTTCATATGCCTGCATGCATTTGTGATTGCAGTGCATGTGATGTGTCCTGGATAGGAGATTCCTACTGAGGAGATTCCATCAAAAGACATCCAGTTCTCACTCCCAGAACTTCTTTGTAAGTTCTGAGCTGTGGGAAATGAGGATATTCAGGACTTCCCTACAAGCTCACACTGTAGTTCCAACCTGAAGCCCTAATGAAGCCACATCATCTGAGTGGGATGAAGGCCACGGGAAGTATCTCCCTTAGGTTTGAAAATAACAGAGAGACACTTTATTGGGTCATTACTCAGTGTGACAATACTATGTTTTGCATAACTGTAAATCTTGAAAGTGTGAAAGATGCCATAGTCAATAAATATGCTAGCATTATCAGTGAATCAAAGGTGAAAGGGAAGAGTTAATCCAACCACCAAGAAATATTTCACAGAATGCAATATTTTTGCTGAAGTGCTTTCCAATTTCTTGCATACTTTCCAATTTCTTGCAGACAGCTACAGAGGAGGAAAGCTGGGCTCCATGGGCAGGGAAGGAAGTTTGGTGAGCAAACATTTCACAGTTAACTCCTACAGTCCTGTTTCTTTCTTGGGACAGCAGACAAGCACATACATGGACCCTTCCACCCATCCTCTGGTCCTCCATCCTTTCTTCCACCTCTTCTCAGCAAACACACGAAGGAGCCTAAGGCTGACTTTCTGCTGGGAGAGATATCGAGACCTTCAATTACCACCACAGCTATTCCTCACCCATGGCTTAAAACATGAGAGACAATATTTAAGACTGTTCCTTTTGAACTGAGACTGAAAGGTTTGGTAAAAGGAATCAATTATTTTCTGCTTTTTAAGATTGATGTTAAGAGTTATATTCATGTTTACCACTGTTACAGTTCCCACATAAGACTGCCAGGACAGTCATTATAACAAACAGTATGATATAATCTTAATGAAAATAGAGTTGCCAAAGGAAAAGGAGATTGGAGTTGAGGCTTCAGGGGCAGTTTTCTTCATGTGTTTACAGAGCAGGATTGACTGCTTACCTTATTTTTTTCCCCCAAGTCTATGCTTAAGGAAAATTACATATATTTGTATTCTAAATTACTATTCAGTGAGGTGAGACAGTGCAGCATTTTCCAGTGCTTCATAGTAGTTTTTCAGAGAAAAAATACCTGAAGGAATTAAATACTTACTCTATTGTTGGTTTTCTGTCTTTCCATGGTAATTTCACTAAAAAAAGAAGTGATTCTTAAAGATTAAAAAAAATTAGTCTAGAATTTTATATCACAAAATAAAGAATAAGACCAAGTTAAACTGGTACCAAACTTCTTGTTCAGAAGACATAGGAAAGAGAGGGACACTACTTGAATTTAATGGTGTACATGAGGCAACTTCTAGGTGTCAGAATTTAAATTTTCAACCGGGATAAATCATCAGATCTTACTTATTTAGTAATATTATTTAGAGATAATCTCAAATTTGTCCCTCTAAGTGTTTGAGTATCTTTTTTACAGAGCTTTCTCTTGCACTTAAAAACAGAGGTATTAATTACCATTAAGTACTGTTTTGTTGGCAAAAGATCAGCTACCTCTGAGGAGATTTTGTATTCAATCCTGATGTGCCCCAATGAACTTGGACCATCTTTCTGTACTGTCAGTAGCCAAATGTGATTCAGTGACTGGACAGTAATACTTGCCCAGGTTTGTTGAGCATCATCCCAGCTACAAGGCCACTGAGACACACCACATCACACCCCATGTGCCTAAGGCAAACGATCAGGCCACCAGAAATAACTTTCCACTTAAAGCTGCTTTGCTATCAGGTTTCCCTGTCAAGGTATGTTGTGTCATTTGGAACTGCTGAGTCTAGAATTGTGCTTATTTGTGCAGATGACAAGTTACCAAACTTACCCTGTCTGTCAGACATTGGTGGCTTGGCATGTCTGGGCATTTGAAGGTCAGATGAGCCACCCAGAGCTGACCTCTCCAATACAGAAGATATATTGGTCAATGCTGTATTTTTCTTATCATCCCCCCTTCCCTGCAATAGTTGCTACAGACTACTGAACTCAGCTTAACACTACAATTAGTTTTAAGAGTTTTGGATTTGTACTGTGGTTATATTTAAGCAAAGGAGAGTTTCCTCATCTTAATAAGAGGAAGTGAACCAATGAGAGTGGCTGTGCAGTGCAGAAACCATAGTGGCCTTCCTGACGAAGGAAGTGGGGCCTCAGAAGTTGTTTTGATGCTGTTGGGCAGTTGCTGAATATTTGCAGGGATCTGGGAATGTGGCTTCCTTACAGTGAAGAAGGTAAATTTTAATAAGAGGATATGTCCAGTTGCCCTATACCTGTGGAACAGTCCCTTGCAGCTCCCTGCCAAAGCTTCACCTCTGTGTGGGTAAAATGGAGTAGGAACACAGCCATGGCCTTGACTGACATCTGGGACTTTGGGGAGGGTGAAGAGGAGCACACAGGTGGGAGCCCCACACCTTACCTCTGGGAGCAGGATGAGATCCCTGACTCTGGCTTGGGGCAGAAGCACAGTGCCTAGTTCTCCCACTTGCTGTGAGATGCAGAAGCTCCAAACAGCCCTGGTCCAAGCAGAGCCAGACCCCAGGTCTGCACCTTCAGGTGCAGCTGGAGGCAGAAGGACATCAGTGAGGGATGAGGGACTGATTGTGCCAGGTTCACTCAGCCATGGATGGAGCGTGCCAGTGCCACCACAGAGTGTGGCACAGCCTCTCAGGGGAGGGTCTGTTAAAAGGAATCAGAGTTGTCATGGCACAAGCACTACAGGACAGACAAAGCAGAGACACCCACTCCTGTCATGTGTCACAGAAGCAGGCTGTACCTTCACCAAGCAGACTGAGGGTGTCAGAAGTGTACACAGAGAACACACCCAATGGCTTGTGAATGACAGGGCATCTCCCAAAGGCAGCACAGGGCAGTTTTCCCATATGGAGTATTTACATAATGCCAAAAAAACCCAGAACTACACATGAAACTTATATCTCTGCTTGTGCATAAATTATTTGCTTTTAATAAAATAACCATTTCAGTCCTGAGTTTGAATCCCAGACAAGATGGAAGTTGTTGAGCTAATGTCTTCTTTTCTGTGTTACTCTTATTCTATGCCAGTGGATGGAGGATCAGTAACACAAACTGCAGAGATTTGCTCCTGCCATAAGGGCATCACTTTAGCATCTCCTACATGTGTGTTGGTACTGGCAGAATAGTAATCTGTGCTCTTCATCCCAATGTATGCAGAGACAGTAAGTCTTCCCTTTATGTATACAGTCTTGGTATAATCACTTTGTCTTATATAACCTTGAGAGTATGTCAGATTCTCACTTTCTAATTTCTATACAGTTATTGCATTGTAGGAAAAATCTGTTTTGTGTTTATCCAGCTGTCAGAACCATCAAGGTATGTATCCTCAATGAGAAATACTGAGAAACTTCTTAAAAAGCATTTTAAAGATTTAGTTTACTGGCAGTGTTTATATATGAAACAGAAGTAAAAAATATTGCCAGTATTAAAAGAGACAGGACATTTGCAGCTGCTTCCTCAGGAATAATCCAGAATGTAGAATCATGAAGCAGTATCTCATTTTACAAGATGACTCAAAATAGTTTGATGGAATAGTCTTATAATTGTTAGTACAAACCCCCAAAACATTGGGTAGACAGCTTTGATCTTTTCATTTCTTGATCCTAAAATATGACAATTTTTATTAATTTGTAATAAAAAAATTAACACATTTTAGATAAACCAGCATGTGAAAAGGTTACAAGCTGATACATTGTAAATTTTGTATTAACACAAAACAAAAGTGTGAAAATGGTAAATAAGGAACATATGCAGTGAACTTACACTGATCATAAGTACATATAGAAAGCTGCTTCTGAAAAAAATTGACTTTTCTACACTTGAAAATGCAGAAGATATAAATTAGTGGTTCTTCATTGTATACAAAATGAGCCAACTACAAAAGATTTGTATTATGTGACTGACACTTTTTATACCCTTGAAAAGAATTTCAAAAATATCTAAATTACTTACATGAAATCACTGGTAATTAACCTTCATCATTTCTTGCATGCTTTTGAAAATACTTAAGGATTCAGGCTAGAATTTTTATGAGCTTAGAACTCATTCCTGGAGCTAGATTTTCTGAAGAGGTCAACATTCAACTCCCACTGAAATGCTAGAATAAACAACCATGTATCAAGAGTTCAAGAGGACAGCAAGTCAAGCTCTGCTAGAGCTTTCAAAGGTTATTTGAAACAGTGGCAAATATTTCTCAAACATTTTAATTAAAATAAAGCAAGGAAAAAGAAATTTGTTGAGAAGGTCAAGATTAAAGATAATCTTGAAAGGTCCGCAAAACTAAATGAACACTTGCTTCACTTGTCAACACAATTAATTATGTTGAATTTGGGGGCAAAGTAGGACTATAATGGGAATGGAAATTATCTGAATCTAAGTGGAAACAAAACTCCAAGATACAAGTGAATTTTGTCCAAAGATTTGTTAGAGCTGCTATATCAACTTGTAGATTCTGCAGTCAGGTTTTTCTAACACTGTATTGCTCACCTTGTTTAACAAATGTTTACTATGTTTAAAAAAAAAGGAAAACCCAGAAAATTCATAGTTTCATCTGATTTGTTTTGTTGCACTTGAAAAACACTAACTTTTTGCCTTTACTGCAGATCTTAACATTGTTATAGAGAATCATTCTGAGGAAGGGTGGTACAGATGGCATGGTCACAAATGGAACAACTGTTCTTCACGTCCTTCTGAAATGTGTCCCATGCTACTAACCAGAATTAGAAGTACTGATAGTGTTAACCATGTAGCCCAGTGTTTCATATCCATTGTCTGGAGAGCGATGTCCCAGATGTCTGGAGGGCAGTAAAGGTACTATGTTGCAGTGTGATGCAATGGGATCATATTCCAATAGTACTACCCATACCTAAGAGAGAATTGCTTTCTAAACATGCTCCTCCCTGTCTCCTTTTATTGTCTCTGGGCAACAGACTTCCTCGGAAACTGAAGAGAGGTGCCTGAGCTGAAGGTGATAAATACAGATCTGTGTACATGGCACTCATTTCATTCCCTGTGATCCTTATCACAGTATCACAGAATCAATCAGGTTGGAAAAGATCTCTGAGGTCATTGAATCCAACATGTGGGTGAACACTGCCCTGTCAACCAGACCATGGCACTGAGTGCTACATCCAGCCCTCCCTTAAACACCTCCAGGGATGATGACTTCACCACCTCCCTGGGAAGTCATTCCAGTGTCTAATGACCCTTTGTGTGAAGAAATTCTTCCTGATGTCAAACCTAAACCTCCCCTGGTGCAGCATGAGACTGTGTCCTCTCATCCTGTCACTTTTTACCTGGCAGAAGAGGCCAACCCCCATCTGGCTACTCTCTCCTTTTCGGCAGCTGGAGAGAGCAGTGAAGTCCTTCCTGAGCCTCCTTTTTTCCAGGATAAATAGTTTGGAGAAACTCTCTCAAGAGGAACTTATGATGTTAGTTAGAAGGTAATTAATGCAAATTATCATGACAGGAGGTAAAAATAGTTCTTTTTTATTTGTGAAACAACAAAATACAACTCTAGGAAGCATTAGCTTCCTAGTACAGGTAGCGAAGCATCATTCCGGTTGTAGAAAGTGCTCATGACGCTTCGTCTTTAATACGACATAAAACTTATCACCAATGCTCAATAAGAGTGACTTTTACTTGAAAAAAGTAAAGAGTAGCATCATCTATAGCATGAAAGCCTTTGCTTGCTTAGTTTGACAAAATACAGGCTAATAAAATATATGGCTGCGAATGATGCATGTTGGGTTAAACGCTAAGAGAAAATAAAACTGCTTATGTTAAAGAATAACACTTGAACAAGAACCACTGGGACATAAAAAACTGAACACAAGTATCTTTTAACTCTGACCCTACAGAAATAAACCTACCCACTGACCTGTCTGGAATAACTTTCCAGAAATGGTAACATGGACAAAATATTTTTTCATGTTTAGAATTGAATTAAAGAACTTTATGAAGGGAATTGGTGCATCCTGTTTGCCTGCAAGGGCAGAGAACTTTCTACAATGACTAAGGAGATCATACCTTCGGTGCTAAGCTCTTCTGAATGTCAGTGAACATGGGAAAGAGGGTCGCTGGTTGCTGAAATATCTAGGAAATCTATTCCAGCTGAGTTGCTGAGCTGATTTGAACAGTCAGCCTGCAATTTAAAAATGAAAGCCTGTATGTCCTTTGATACTGAACTAAGATCAGACAAAAATGACAGTAAAAAACATAAAACCTCCTGTGCACAAGGCTCAGGATTTCTGTCTGGATTTGCCATTCTAGAGATTGCTTCTCATTCAAACTTGGGAACAGAAACAGTTTATCATGCCATTGCTGCAATGTCACTATCAGATGGCTAACCTGTGATCTGCTTATGCAGAAGTGCATATCAGGAGAAAACTTCCAATTCTTAGATCTCTGGGAAATGAATCATATCCTCTAGGGATAACAAAAATCTCTATCATTATAGGCAGCCCCTCTCTGCTTCCCATACCTATTGCCCTCCCAAAAATACATGTGTCCTTCATGGCATATGGCTACTACGTGAAGAAATGAGATTAATTTGAATTATTAGATGATAAAATATTTTCCATGTTCAGAATAAAAATTGGTGTTATGGTCTCTCTCTGATGGCATTTTCTGGTTTTGCTTTTTTTTTATTCAAAAGCCAGGACAATTTAGGGAAGATAGAATTTAAGGGAGTTGTAAAGCTGGGGATACATCTTGGGGAATAAGTCTGTGCTAGAAGTAGAGAGGTGCAGTCATAAAAAGCCAGAAAAAACTGGGAATGAGTCACAGTGTTAATCACACAGAAATCTGCGTGCTTTAATCCTCTTTGTAGTGTTCTGCCTTTCAGACCATAAACTCTTCAGGGCAGGACTTTGTCTTTCTAGTGCTGCAGTCAGATTTTTTCAATCAAAGTAATTGAATGTATACAAAATGGGGAAAAATAGTAGGAAACTTCATACTTGTCAAGTAAATAGCACAGACAACAGTTCTTTTATTATGACTTCATGATGTATGAGATCTCTCAACGCTATTGGGGGATATACACTAATAACATGTTTCTTCTAACATAACATTGTGTTCTATGATTTCGACAACAAATTTTATTCCAACATTGATTTCATCTAGTAACTACAGCATCAGACAATTGAGAGCCTTTTTTGCATGAGTGAAGAATTTAAAAAGAGTAAACAAAATAATGTCCTGAGATTTCTTTGAAATAAAAGAAAATAAATATCTGTAATTTCTAAATTTGATAACTTTATAGCTAAAGTTTTGGCATTGAAGACTTTGTATTTATATTATGTTGCTATTTCATATTAGCATCAAAACAAAAGCTCCTGTACTTATCTGGCCTTATGAGAAAACTTTGTGCTCTGCATGTTGATGTTTTTCTCTATGAAATCCTGCCTAGGTCTGGTAGCTGAAGTGCTAAGCTAATCTCCCTTTTTCTGCAGAGATAATAACACGCTAATAGAAACTCCTGACAAGTGACTTGTATTATTTAGCAATTAGCAACTGCCACTGTAATAGAATTGAAACATCAGCAAGGACAAAATGTGAAAAACAGTACTTTTTTTTTCTCCCTGGAACCATTGTTCGGTTGGAGTGTTGTGTTCTTGTGAAGTAAAACCTTTGCAGGGTTGATTTAATGAAGACATTTTGAAATATACAAATGCATTCATTTTATCTTTCTTCATCAGTAGTTTCAGATAGTCCAGGGACATGACTGAATTTCTCCAAATTCTGTGCTGGTTAGGAAATACAACAAAGATCATAAATATAACTTCGTGGCACACAAAACACTGTTTAGCTGCAAACTGTCTTTGTTTTGCTCAGCTTGGAAATTCAGCATTTTTCTCCCTTTTGCAGGTATGCTATTTTAAATTAACCAGTACAAATGAATGGAGGAACAAGCACAGCACAAGAACACAATCCAAATAATTAATTTCCCTCAAGTTCATCTCATTTTCCAGAGCATTTTTTTTTTGTGCTGAAAGAAACATGGCACACCAGCAGGGACTTGACAAGAAGAACAGAGACATCATGGAGAAGGCTTCTACTTTAGCCAGTCACACAGAGAGGAGAAGCTGCTGCCTCCCAGCAGCTTTGTGCTGCTCTGGGACTGGGTGTGAAGCACCAGATGCAAATGGCACAGAGCAGCACCACTGCACCAGAGTGCACCAAGCCCAGCAGGAGCACTAGGTCAGCTCAATATAATGTGATAGAAGCCTTTCCTCTCTTCTTTTAAATTGTCCAGTTAAATACATATGCCTTTTCTCAATTAACAATACAGAATTTGGTCTCTGTTGCTCATGTCAGCAGGTGGACCAGAACAAATGGGATCTTAGTCCCTATGGTAACTTGAATAATGACAGGTCAGTTCAACACTTCCCTTCAAAAAGATTTAGCCTTCTGATCAAGAAAAGAAAAAATCCTGTTAAACTCTCAATGTGCTTTTATCCTGACCCATCTGACCTACAAATGTTTTTGCAAACTCTGCCACTATTTATGTATCTGTGTATCTTAGACCTTACTTTAAATATTTCATAGTACCAGCAGATTAATCTTTTGCTGATCAATGTGTTTTAAACTGGCTGCAGACTTTTGCAAATTGAACATCTTTCTTTCTCCTGCCTGGAAGGAGCTCCATGTGAAAAGCCACAAAATCACCTCCTTGCTCTCCAACCAATCCTCCCTTCAGTGCAATGTTTACACATTGAAAATGCCAGACATGAGTTAGACTGCCAATGCATTTGATCCCTGCCAAGGGATGACTAAGGTCTATGATGGAGCAAGAGAGCCTCAATGTTTCGGTACTATCCTTTTCCTTGCACTCAACTGCTGCATTTCCTTCTATTCTCATAGAAATCTAGGGGTGGAGAAAAGTTGTTTTTTTTTAAATTTGTGTCTGTGGATGGCCTAATATATGCAGGTGTCTGCTTATGGATGCAGATACTAAGTGGTACAGAAATTGAAGTAATTTATGGCATTAAAAAGAATACTTGATATCAAACCAATTTTTATCATTACTGAAAAATTTCTATCCATAATTGCCAGTTTCACAAGGTAAAAAGGGAGCTCTGCTGTGAGGAAAGTTGATCCTCTGTTCTCTACTACATAATCTAAAGGTATTATCTTCAGAGGCACAGGTTTTCTGGTGCTTTCTGCACTGCCCTGGTTGGGAGCAAACACAGTGGTAACTGCTGAAATGAAGCAGGGCTTGAGTCACAGTGTCTCGAAGGATAGGGCTCATATGTATATATATTTATACACATATAAATAACCCCAAGAAGAGGCATTCTATCAGGTTTCACTAGCACCAGCTGGAATGAGCCTCTCCAAATAACGCTTGTAAAAAGGAAAGATGATGACAAGACCTACGTGCACTGAGACATCACTGCTGCTTATGGGAGTACTTATAAAGAAAACTTCCAAGCAAATGGACACTGGGGAAAACAAATTAAGGCTCTTCTCCTTTTCTTATCCAAGTAGAGACTTTAAGAAAGTAACCCCTGTGTTCTAGTTTATGAGAAAGATTTTCCTAGTTACCAATAATTTAGTGCTGCCAGAGTAATCACATAAATGGAGATAAATCATGTTATATAAACTGACACAATATTAAAAACAGTCGATTATAAGTAGGCAAAAAAATAAAGGACTAAAGCGATCTTAAAACAAATAAATGTAATAGTTTGCAAACGGATATAAAAAAGAAACAAATTTAACAGGTTTATTATGTTGGCTCTTTGATTTTAAAAACAGTAAAAATGCTTCAATAATTATAACACATTTTGCTGTTGCTCCCTAATAATTTTAATATCAGTAGTTTTTCCCAGTGGTTGAAATTTTATGATGGTAGGGACACTAAAAATTTTCTTTACTAATAAGATATAAAAAGATAATTGGAAAGGCAACAAGAAAAGGAAATATGTTATGTACAATGGTATATTTGGAATTTAAATTGCTCAGAATTAACTATGCCATAGACTATTCACTTATAAATAGAAAATAAATTTCCTAAGAGGTACAAAACTTCTTCTGGCTTGCAGATAATCAAGGGGGAAATCTCAATTTTTTCTTGAAATATTACATATCTATATGATTTCTATATTAGAAAACTATCAAATTCACAATAAAGCTGCATCTAGAGGATTTGTAGAAGTGACCAAGAAGGAGACAAAACTGTATTGTATATAGAAGTTCTTGGAGAAAAATATGGAGAATCTGTTAATTAGAAAATGCTTAATCTATCCCGATGAACATAGACTATTTTGATGACTAAGTTGTTTCAAGGGAGAAGGCTGTTAATTCCCATATAACAACTACAAAAAGGGAAGGATTCTGAGGGACTGTGCTCTCACAGCAATAACCATCAGCTCAGAAAGCCTCGCATGTGTCGCAGACATTTTTTCACAGAAATCCTTTCTTTCAGATTTCTGCATTTTCTGGGAGGCCAGAGGCCCCAGAAGATGAATGTAAACAGTTGTTATCAGCTGCTGTGGAATGTAACAGGGACACCTTGATTGGCTCATGTTTGTATGTTTATAATTGAGGGCCAATCACAAGAGCAAGCCAGGGGACCGAGTCCCTGGGCGCAACTTTGTTTTGGATTCTTTTTTTTCTATTCTTGGCTTAGCAAGCATCTGCAACTTCTCTCTTTATTCTATTTAGTACAGTTATAATGTATTATATATCATATATCAATAAATCCAGCCTTCTGATCAAGAAACAAGATTCACCGTCTCTCTCTCACCAGCAGCGACCCACTCAGGCGCAGTAACACGCATGTCCAAGTTTGTGGTGAGCAGGCTGGAATTAAATGTAGGTGGGACAAAATGAATGACATTCACATTGCTCAACTTTCAATTACTAAAACATACACACTTACTTCTGAACTACTTGCTTTCAGATCATTTAAAGTCATGAGGAAGAACTAAGGGCATTTAAATCACCCCAGATGAGCCAGGTCCGTGTTTCTTCTTTGACAGTGAAGAAGAAGCTGACCTCTGTGGCCAGCTCAGCTAGAGCCATCTGCATTTTATCACAGGAATCTGTCCTGCTCCGTGTCACTTTTACTTTATTTTAAATCCATTTAAAACTCTGAGTCACATCCTTTGGCAAATAAACTTTCTTCAGTTTTGAGAATTCAGTGTAGTGCTCCATAGTTCCTAGGAAATCCATGCAGATGCTGGTGTTAAGATTGCTAGGTCTACAACCAAGAAAAAGAGCCCAAAGTTTTTGTCAGGTCAGATGGATTTATGGATTTCTGCATCAACTGAAAGGGGTCCACTCGAGGGCTGGAAAGAATCTGGAGAAGGCAACTCCCTGTTAGGAGAAAAGCTCTGTTCACATATACAGCAGGAAAAGATGGCACAGAGATCTCCTGGTATATGAGTTTCCTTGCTAACAAAATTTCTGCCTTCCTCCTAAATGTCCAGTGAGTCAAGCAGAGCCACTGGGATGAATTAACAGTTTAGTTGCTGGTACAGACAGCAACTGCATAACTTTCAAGCAGAGATGTGAAAACGAGCACCAAATTGTGGCATGAAGTCAGAATTCCTTATTTAGAACTCTAAGGCTGCCCCCCATGCAATGAGGTTAAAACCAGCCCTTTGTCTCTGTATACCATTTTAATGTTTCATTATTATGTTTGTATTTGCTTTTTTATCACATACATTATCACAGACATTAGTGTCTTATGAGTAGCATGACACATTGTTATCCTCTGAAAATTTGTTTCTAGATTTCAGTTGCTTTTTGTTATTTTTGGACAGAAATACTGAACAGTCCAGTAAATAAAGGAGTTGATTTGTCACTGATCCAATTTCCAGGAGCAGGCAGCAGCCTGCTCACAACTCTTGAGCAACCAGACTAATCATCAAAGCAAATTAATGCAGAGATCACTCCACAGACCATTCCCCCACCCTATGCTGTCCCTGGAAAACTGAATATCAGAGGGAAAACCCACAAAGAAGCATCCTTTAGAAGAAGCATCTTGTCCACCAAATAGATCTCAAAACATAAAACTATCCTCTGCCACAGAGGAAACAGCAAGCCTGGCAGAGTCCCTCTGCTCCTGACTGTAATGTAACGTCCTTTGAAGCTGCAGAGGCACTTTCACAGAATAGACCTGGAAATTAAAATATTGCCTAGGGCTATTCACATTTAACACCTCACTATCTTATTTCCCTACTATAAATAAAGGATGGCAAACACACACCGAAGCAGGTTATCATGTGAACACACTCTCATATGTTTATAAAAATTTTAAACTGTAGAAAGATCCTAATTATCTGTTTCAAATTCCAGTCAGTGTCACAGAAAGAGCCCTGAGTCACAGGCAGAGGACTCTGACACTCCGGTCACTTTCCTCCCCTCAAGAAAATTTACACTGGCTGGCGCAGGTTCTTCATCTCAGTGAGACCAGAAAGAAACCAAGCAATACAGGAGCAGTAGGGTAAATCTCTCCTTGTAGAGGTAGAAATAATGCTGTGTTTACTAAACATTTTGCTTAAATCTTTTCCCTATCAGTGTGAGAATATTATTTAGCAGAGATGAGCAATCCATGTTGAATATAATCAGTCCAGCTTGCACAGGTGGTTCTTCTTTTTTGGTCAACTTCTCTGATTCATTTTAGCCCCTCTTTACTCATCTTTGACAATTGCATTGATACTTTTTCCTTTGATTTTCCATTAAAATGGAAGTCTGCTTCACTTTTGGACCCCATTGTAAGACTACAGAAGACATGAGAAACTTTGTGACATGGTAATAAAATAAGATGTTGTTCATTCACTTCAACATCAGAGTCTTTGAAAATAGCAATGATATCAAAGTAGCATAGTGTGGAATTATAATTGGGAACAATTGATGACAATTCCAAACTTTCTTTCTTCTTTCTAGAGGAAGGAGATTAATACAGAGGCATTGATACCTTAAAATAGTTCATTGTAAGAAATTTCATTCATAGAAGAATGATTGTGATGATAAGACAGATAAAGTATCTATTTTTTTGCCATTAAAAAAATATGCGGTTCTTAATTTTATTTCTGATACCTGTAAATTTTTCTTTACTTGACAATTTTTCTACTTGTAATGGAAAATAATTTTCAGGTTTTCAGCTTTTCTTAATCTCTACATGAAAAAAGGGGGTTTATAATTGAGGTTTTGTGGTGGTTTCCATTGCCAGTTAAACTGCCTGATAAACTAATTTAGAGACCCATCCTACAATTAATAATGTGTGAACAGACTGGTGCACCCTTACAGAGCTCCACAGATGTCTGCAGGACTTCTTGATGCTTTTTCATTCTGCAGCATGCTGTTAGATCAAGACCTTGAAAGGTTAAGCTGGAGCCCAACCCATGTTATTTTGATAACATGGACTACTTTAAAAACTGTGTTGAAAACCTGAAAAAGGCTGAGTTTGGGTCAGCTGCTATATTTAATTGTCATTTGGAAGGGATAGCATATCATTTTTGATTTCTTGGGGGTTTGGTTTGGTTTGATTTGGTGGAGGGGCTGTTGTTCTTGTTTTTTGTTTTTACTTTAAACATTAGAAGGGGGGAAAAAGCGTAGTATGAATAACACCTTGAATATGAAAAAGACTAAACTAGGAATATAGAATGCTAAATGTTCATACATTCACAAGAAGCTTCCAAAAATGGAAAGGCTGCTACCAGAGCATTACAGTACTGCAAGAGGTAAGGCTAACAGATCCTTCAAGGTTACCAAGATTCCCTGGGTTTTGAAGTGGTGGGAAAAGCAACACCGCATGAAAAAAGGAACAGATTTTATTGTTTCACTGAAGTTATTAGTCATTACTGCATTTGAAATCAGCAGCAAACTAGGTTTTTTTGCTAGCAAAATTGACATATCTTTGATTTGTCTATGGTACAGATCTGGAAACTTATTTGATTCTTGTAAAGAGCTGTTAAATTTCCCATTTTCTTCTGTTTAATTATGACAGTAAGTTTGGTCTCATGTCTGTTGCAAAAGTTAGAACAGAAGATGACAGATTTTCTTTAGCGAAGGCAGAAAATTTAAAATTTATGATTAAAGAAATGTGAAGGAAAGGGAGATGAGGCTAGCACTTTCTATTAGTGTATCTTTTATAATTAATTAGTCCTATTCAGTTTACAAATATTTTATATTGCTGGCAGTATTTTCCTTGTCCAACTGGCATTCTTCTCTTTATTACTGGGCAACCTACCAGCTCTTTAAAAAAAACACTTTCTCACTTCATGAAACTCTCATCTGCTAACTGTAAATATAAATTCACATTATATGTAACTATAATATTACAAGCTGTCATTATTCTCTGGAGACCATTTTCCCATATCTTGAACTTTAGAACATATTTCCAATATCTGTAATCCTACAGAAAGTCAAAATTACCTGAAATGCAGAAAAAAAAAAAAAAATTTTGACTTCCTTTGGGTTTTGATCATCACACATGACCAAAGCTTCAAATACTGACTGCAGACTTGCTTCCTATGTTATTAAACCTGAAGATAATTAGCAAGTCTGAATAAGTGTTTTCAGGGGTGGATCTCTGTTACTTGAATTTTGGAGATTGAGGCTGATGATTTCTCTGGAAAGGATCTGTTTCCAATGAGAAGTTACCAGTCTGAAGCAGAACCTCAGGTACAGCTTCAGAACTGTGTGATGTGGGTTGGGCAGTCAGATGAGTGGAAAACATTGTCTCATTTGCCATTGGAATCTGTGGGGGAAACTCCAGACTTAATTAAAAAACATTCAGAGCTGTACACTATCTACTTAGTTTACTAAATCAGACAATTTTAAACATTTGAAAGTTCTCTATTAAACTATTCTTAGATTTCTTACTATTTACACATCTCTTAATAATATGTAAGTTGCTCTGCTTTCAGTATGTGGTATTATCAACATGAGAATGTTTTGTCTGGATGACAAACTTAGACACACTGCTTTGTTTTGCAATGGTACAGAATTAGCATTATTTTCACAACTGGTTCTGTGGAAGTCAGCTCTGACTCAGGTTATTTCATATGGCATCAAGAAATTTAAATCACAACTTCCTGCAAAAAGAATTATCACTTTCTCCTTGAGAACAAGGACATGCAGTGTTTGATTTCTCCTGTCTTTATTCACGCTCTATTTCTTAAGGAGTAGCAAAAGCTATTTATTCTTCTAACCCCTATGTAAGCATCATGATGATTCAAGTGTGGCTTCAGCTCAAGAAAACCAGGGAGAAAGGGAGGTGACAGGCCAGGTTCAGGGAAATATGTTGTTCTCTTGTATTTGTATTCTACTGATCCATCAGCAGACAACAATACCACATCTCTTTGTGTGGACTTGAGACAGTACAGCTGGCATCAATAAATGCTGTACTTCTAATAGCAAACAGAGCAGGAGATAAGTTTAGGTGAGAAAACACATTTCATCTGCACAAGCAGAGCCAGAGACCCTCGGGAGATGCTACACAGAACACAATTTAAATTTTGAGGGATTCAAATAGCTTCATATAACTTTCTCATGCTAAACCTGCAGTTTCTGTTCTGTCCTATTCCAAGCAAGATTCCCGGTCTCGCTCTTGGTACATAGGAAGATACAGGCAGTACAAGGGCCAATCCTTATATTCTAGCCATGACAGCTGCCTTTCTACTCTACAGAAAGAGGCAGGACAACTATTTTAGGGTAGAATTGAGGGGCTAAAGAACTGGTCTCAGAACTCCCTGCTCCTAAGCACAGCAACATCTCGGAACGTAACTCTCCAGCTATGATTAATATAAACCTCACAGATGAAATGATAAAGAATCAGTAAGAGCTGCAGTGAGAATAATTTAGCTATTTGAAAGCTTTGAAACAGTTTCACTTCATCTTTGAAGTCTAAGGAAGCAAGACTGTGTAAAGTCCTGCTTTTTAATTTAATTTTCCTTTTGTTCAATGAGTCATCTTTTCGTAAGCCTTTACCATCATTCTGTAGCAAAAATAATGTATCAGGCATCAAAATATGAGGTCAAAGATGAGCTCTGATGACATTTGAAATTTGAAAGCAGTCTTCAGTAATTACAGTTTCCATTTGGATTAGCAGTTTATTATATAATGCTTCATATTTCAGAAAAAAAACTACACTTGATAATTATTTATCATAGTTAGTGACAGCATATTTCAGAGAACTTTTAGCAAATTTTTCAAGCACATTTGTAACTTTCAAGTTTAAATCCCAGAGAATATTTATAACTCTTATGCTACTAAATTAGAGATACTTAGTTTGAATTTCTCATATTTATTCCAATAGAAATTGAAAAACCCAGCTGGTTTTTGGTGACCACAGATTTATTCATGTATAGGGTATTTTGGTAATTTATTGTTGGGTTGGATACCCTTTCGAAATGCAAAGGTGTTTTCTGTTGAGGGCCAGCTAAGACCTATGCACCATGTTAAAAAACTCAAATTAGGATTTCTTTGGTAAAAGTATGCCTTTGACCCAGAAATATTTTAACATTTATTAGTTAGGATATAAAATTAATGCAAGCAGCATACAAAAATGCCGTAGGGCTAATCAAAAAGGAAAAAATCCCAATTATAATCTATTATTTCTCTACAGTCACATACATTAGGCGGTCTACAGACATACAGCATGAAAGCAAAAGGCCAGTTCTGTCAGAAATATGTTGGTAATTTGATAAATCAGACCATAAAAGGGAGTGAAAGCAACTTCACTGGGATTATGCTAGAGGTAGCTTTTTTAGGGGATGAAATTTTCATTAGCTAGAACAAAAATCAGCACTTAAGCTGCTGAACAGGCTCCTCTAAATAAGTTTTCTAAGTAGACGTGTCAAGGATGATTGTCTGGAATAAGACTGGACTGGTTTAGTGACCCACTGACTCAGTTCAGTGGGTCTCTCCCACTCAGCAATGTACTAACAAAGATTCTTCCCGTTTTTTCTGCCAGGCCCTCAGAATATTCCTACTGGCAACACAGCAGGTTTTTTTATAATGATACTGTGAAATACTTCTCCTTTGCTGCTTGAGACTACTGCTCAGGCACTCAAACCACCTTTTCTGACATGCCCAGAGGAAAATGCACAATTTTTACATCTGTTTAGTTGCACAACAGTATCACAATTGCCTTTTCTCCCCCTTAGACCATTGTACCTAAAGCCTCCAAGCAATAGACCTGTTAGAATGAATCAGTTTATTTTTCATGTGTAGCTAGCACACATATGTAGACATAACATAGAATTTGTTCTTGAAGTTGGACTCAAAATGGAACCAAAGCTGCATAATTGAGTTGATTTTCTCTTCAGAGAGCATTTTTACACAAAGGTCTTCTTTTTCATTTTAAATTATACAGACTACAGTGAAGTCATTATGTACAATTTCAGTGCACTGCACTAAGAAAAATAGTCTTTTTCAGGAAAGAAGAAAAGCCACGACATTGTTTTGATGATTTTGAATATTGCAGAATTTGTTTGAATAAAGGCTTTATTTGAATAAAGCCTTTGTATAAATCTACAGTCAGATAGTTGGAAAATGATTGAATAAAATAATAATAAAACACAAAAACTAATTGGAGTATTTTAAGAAAGTTACTGATTAGCATATTTACAGGATTATCTTGTTATTTGGAAATATTTGGGGCCTGAAGAACCTGACCAGCACATGTAGACAAGGTCAACAAGAAAAAAGCAGTATTTTTTCCTCATTCAGTTCTTTGTACAGACTTGGGAACTGCCCCTCTGAGAGAAAGAGAATTGCTTACCAATAGTGCTAAAGAGATTTGGATGACTGCCCTATCTGACCTCCTGGCAGCAGAACCATTATTCTGGTGGGTATCATCAACAAAGGCAGAAATCATCCCCTGAATTCCCACCACACCTCTGCTCCCATGACACTCAGGAACTACAACAGCCTCTATTTCTATGTGTTTCTTTTCCATTGCCAAATTAGCACTTTGTACTCAAATATTTACACAATATTATGATTACACAATCATTTCTGAAGGAAAAAAGGATTTCTTTTTCTTACCAACTTTTATGGTTTGGAATCTACAGAAAATCTTATTATAAACTAAAAAGCTGTGACTGCTTTCCTTGTGGAATGTTGGCCATTTAATGGCAGTGAACTAATTTTTAAACAAGACCTACCTTAGCCTTTTTATCTATTAGATAAAAGGGTCAAATCTAAAGTCAGTTTCAACACTTTCTTAAAACTGATGATAAACTACACAGTTGTATTGGGTTTGCATGGCCAAGCTTTAATAGTGAGGGTGGGCTTCAAGGGAAGTTTCTGTGAGAAGCTGCCCAAAGGTTCCGCCATGTCCAGAAGAGCCAATCCCTGTTAGTTCCAAAGACATTGCTGGTCAAGGCTGGGCTGATTAGAAATCGTGGTAATGCCTCTGAGATAACATATTTAGGAAGAAGAAGAAGAATAGTTCCTGCACAGATGCAATTATGGCCAGAGAAGAGCAGGGTGAGAACACGTGAGAGCAGCAGCCCTGCAGACACCAGGGCAGAAGGAGGGGCAGGAGAGGCTCCAGGCACTGGAGCTGAGATTCCCCTGCAGCCCTTGGTGCAGAGTGCTGAGATTCCCCTGCAGCCCGTGGAGATCCCCAGGGATGCAGAGATCCACCTGGAGCCCCTGGAGGAGCCCATGCTGGAGCAGGTGATGCCTGAGAGGAGGCTGCGGCCCCGTGGGAGGGCCCTGGGGAGAGGAGCCCATGCTGGAGCAGCCTGGCCTGGAAGGGGCTGCACCCTGGGGAAGAGTGACCCACCCTGCAGCAGTTTGAGGGGACTGTTGCTCGTGAGATGGACTCACATTGGACAGGTTCATGGAGAACTGTCTCCCATGGGAGGGACTCCATAGTGCAGCAGGGGAACAACTCTCCCTGAGCAATGGCAGAAACAACATGTGATGAACTGGCAATAACCCCATTCACTGAGCCACTGGGGGAAAAGATAGGGCTCAGGAAGGATGAAGGGTTTGGGGGAAGGTGTTTTGAAGGCTTTATTTTTCATCTCGTTATACTGCTCTGCTTTTGTTGGCAATAAATTAAATTAATATCTCTAATTCAAACCTGTTTCGCTCATGACAGAATTTGGTGAGTTACCTCTCCTGATCCTTAGTTCATGAACCCTTTGTTATATCTTCTCCCCACTGTCCAGCTGTGGACAGGAGCATTAAAATGGCTTTGGGGGTCAGCCATGGTCAAGCCACTACAGCAGTTCATAATTTCCTGTTACATATCCCTAGGACACTTAAAAATTGCTTGTGTTTGGACTTCTTCCAAAGTTTGAAAGTCCCTTCCTCCAATATGGACATTCTAGATGTTTTTAAAATATTCATTTACCTTTTCACTCTATTTGCCTCTTCCCAGAACCACACCTTTTGTTCTCTTTCAAAATCCAGATGACAGACAACCTAAGTTCCATACAAAGTCTTGCAGGTTTTCCAAGGATATCAAAAAGAAAATTCTTAGCAATAAGATTAAATTTGAATTATCCAAGAAACTTCTGTACTACAATACTTAAATAGTCTATTTAATCCTACTTAGAAGCACATTAATAAAATAAAAACTTATTTGCAAATAGTTTTCCTGAAAAATATTAAGTGATTATTTTATATATGTGTCTATATACATACATATGTTATCTAAAAAGGCCATGAATTTTTGAAGGGTTTTTTTCTGAACTTTCTGAGTTTTAAATGGAAAACTGTACACTCTATAAGCATGTATTTTGAAGTATAAGGCACTTTCTTTTCTTCTTGCTAAAAAAATTAAAATTTGAAGCCTTCCTTAAAAAAAATCAAAAGAACAATATTCTAAACAGTCAAGGTATGAATGTAAAGTTTAGGAAGATATAAGCTAGTTTATATTTTTCTACCTGTTTAGATCTGACCTCTTGCAAGAATAATATGAAACTGCATTTTTCACCCAGGGGTGGTCTTCTATGTCTGAACTATTCAGAAGGTTGAAAACCAGGTCATCACATTGATTTCTAACACTTTGATTTCAGACAAAAGGGCACTGTCTATAGGCCATTAATATCATCCTATTTGGAAACAAAGTTTTCCATGACAGATACATACATTCCTAGATTGTGTACCAGTCAAGTGTGAGTCCATCTGTCAAAAGCATAGGCCAAGGCCAAACAGCCACAGGTAGCTCAGAAACTACATGGAAAACACCATTATAATAATAAAAGAAAGGGTTTTCCAAGTTCATACCTTCTTACCAGTGATTGGCTTTAATTAATTTTCTCCTTTAACTAGATAAAAACTGATGAAGAAAAAAGTGTTTCTTTGATTGGAGAGACTAAACAAAATCCATCAGAGACCTTTATTCTGAATTTCAGATTTGAAGAAATTATATTTCACCTTCTTTTATACTAAGACAAGAGATTATTATAATTTATGGTTAAAGAAAAGAAGAAAAATATGAAAATAATTTATTTTCTCTTCCTTAGCCTGCACCACTGATCTCACCCAGAATTGTGTTTCTTAGCCCTCCTGTGAGGTACCTGCAGGGTGGACAGGAGGATAACTAGACCATGCACTCTAGCTCTGGTGTGGGCAAAACTGACCGTGTAGGCATACAAGGAGTATCACACATATTCAGAAAACTGCTGCTTTTTGCATTTGCTTTGCTTTTATGACTCTTCAGCAGTAGTCAAGCTTCATTACTGGGTTGTAAACTACTTTATTACAATATTAACAAAGGCACTAGCATGTGGCAAATCCAGAGGTTTGTTTTCATTGTATGCTGTAATCAAATGAGAACTGCTTGCATACAGTTAACAAAGCAGACAAGAAAATTCTGAGACCTTGAACAACTATGTTAGGTGATTTTTATAATGCAGGTAGCAAACAATTTAAAACTCTTTGACTACAGTAAGGACTTAGGGATGGTTATTATTTCATTGTCTCAAATTGTAAAGATTTAACATCTTATTCTAGAGCAAGATAATGGGAGAGAAAACACTGAAAGGCAAAAAGCTATTTTTATCAATTACTTCTTCTCCTCTGAGTATGTAATCCTCATTTGAAAGAAACTCATAAGTGGAAAATAAATCCTTCAAAACAATTTTTATAGCTACTCTCACTAGAATAATTTAGACTAAATACCTCATTATATTAATGCAAATTAGTTTTTAACATACAATGGATACCTTTAAATAAATCCTTGTCATTTAAATAAATTCAGGAACTATCAGAACACTTCAGGAATGTACGAGTACCCTACACACAGGAAAGGAAAAATGAGCTTCATAAATCATTGGAACTGAGCAAAAATATATACATAAGTGTAGTTTAAATTTTGAATGTAGGTTGTGTGCAGGTATCAATGCAGATAACAGGGCAATGGCTGTGGAGCTTCTGAGATTTTCCTCAGCTCATGTTTTAACATGGATGCTTAATAATAATTGCCAGTCTTATTTTTAATTTTTATTTGACCATTAAAATATTCAAGGTCCAGTGTAACCTTAAATATATGTACAGCCCTGTTCTGAAGAGCTTGCTGTAGAAGAGGTCTTGTTTGTCACACATGCCTTTTACCCCTAAATGAAATGCATTTGAAATGTTGATTTTTGTTCCAAGGGGTTCTCATTTGTCTTCTGTTAAGGACTGATACCCATAAGAAACAAAATAACCTTCTATGTCTTCCTTGAACCCCTCAAGAATTTTCTTCTTGTATTGCACATGAGGATAATAGGAATAGCTTAAAGCCACTGCAATTATAATGTTTAATTCCAACACCATATCTATTCCCCTAGTTTATTACTTTTTTCAGTATTCCTGCTATATGATATAATCTCAAGTCTTTAATGAATTGCCAAACTACAATGTAAGTACTAAGTATACTCTATTTTCTGTCTTCAAAAATAGACATCTTCTAATACAGTTAACATTCTTCCAGTACTTTAAAAATAATTACAGCATAATTGAACTTTAGGAGCCATATAATACTGTTCTGTAAAAACGGACGAATAGGCAACGGAAGTTTTTTATTATTGCTTTAAGAGAGAGGATTCCTCCTGAGAAGAGGAAAATAGACAATTAAAAGACCACAGTCCTGGACATCAGAAGAGCAGATTTTAATCTGTTCAGGAATTTGCTTGGAAAGGTTCCCATGTGAGACCATCCTAGAGATATGAGGAGTCCTGAAGAGCTGATTGAATTTCAGGAATCACCTCTTCTATGCTCAAAAGTGGTCCATCCACATGCACAAAAACTCACACAACTGTGGCAGGAGCAACTTGATCTCTTTGAAGAAGTTCCTGCTCACAGTAGGGGTATTGGGCTACATGACCTTGAAAGGTTCCTTCCAATCCAAACAATTCTATGGTTCTATGGTTCTATAGTTCTTTGATTGCAAAGCCACTAGTGAGCTTTGAATGGTGCTTAGAGGAGGCTCATGAGGTCTGTAGAAAAGAAAAGTCTTTCCTGTCATTCTTCCTCTCAAATCCCTAGAAAAGCAATATAATCATATACTCTTGGCAGCCAGTTCCTGACATATGAGAGGCAAAATGAGAGTAGTCGACTATGGGAGTAGTCAGCATGGATTTGTGAAGGAAAAACCTGGCTAAGCAATGTAAGAGTATTCTATCATAAAATTCTATCATAAAACATATTGAATGTTTTATACCTTGGCTGTAGCAAGTATTTTGTTGCTGTATGTTATAACATCCTCATGGATAATGAAGTACAGGATAGGGAAGTAGACCTGAGGTGGACTGAAACCTGGCTCAACTGGCACTCTAAAAGCCTTGTGATCAGTGACAGAAAATCCATCTGGGTGCCAGCCACTTACAGAGTACCCCAGGGGTCAGTGCTGAGCCAATGTTGTTTAACAATTTCATTAATGAGCTGGAGAACCGGACAGAGTGCACCCTCAGGTATAAAACTGGAAGAAAATGTTGATACACCAGATGGCTGTGCTGCTATTCAGAGGGACCTGAACAGGCAGGAGAAATGGGCCATTGATGCTTCCTTCCATCTGAGCAGATAAGAAGTGTCCTGGCTGCCATTAGGGAGAATGCTGCCAGCAAGGTGACCACTGATGAGGCCACCTCTGGAGTGCTGTGTCCACCTCTGGGTTCTCCAGTGCAAGGAAGGCATGACCATACTGGAGTGAGTCCCTTGATTCACCATGAAGACAGTTGAAGGGAGTTTTAGAGATTGCAGCATCTAACACACAAGTGACTGAGAAAGGATGCTCAACTTCTAGAAGAGGATGTTCATTGAGAATCTTATCCATGTTTATAAGGACTTGATGGAGAGTAGTAAAAAAGGCAGAGCCAGATTCTACTCAATGATAGGACAAGAATCAATGGGTGTAAATGAAATTCAACAAAGTCCATTTGCATTTATGAAGAAGCTTTTTAATTATGAAAGTGGTCAAGTACTGGCACAGGTTGTCCAGAAAGGTTTTGGAGTCTACATCCTTGGAGACACTAAAAACCTGACTGGAGATGGCCTTGCTCTTGCTGACCCCTGTTGGACTAGATGTTCTCCAGAGGTCCCTTGCAACCTCAGCTGTTCTCTGACTTGGTTAAATGTTAATTTACAAACACTGAGCCTCCTTTCAAAATCAATCATAAATGTGAAAGAAAGCCAAACTACATGGTCTACCTGAATATTTCACAGACTAAAACAAAGGGGAGTGAGTATTCTCCTTTGTGAAAAGGAATGAAGTTCATCTGAAGTAAACTTGTAGACAAAAGTTCACAATTTGTTCTATTCTTCTTAGCCTTGTTCTACCATTAAAAGGCAACAAAGCTGCCTGTTCAGATTTAAAAGGTGATGTTCCTGTTGAAGGCTATTCAAGAGCAGCAGCTGGTAAGGATGGTTCAGGGCTCAGTGGACATCAGGCAATATATATCACAGCTGTGAACCCTGGAAGACTATTGATTCAGTAGCCTCTTCTAATTGTTAATGGAGGTATGGATACCCTAACTGACATGACACTAAAGCTAATAGCTCCAGGCACCTGTAGAAACCTCAGAGATTTCCACTTCAACTGTACACTCAAAAATTTTATTTCAAGCATGGGAGCAAATCAAATCTGTCATAAAAGTATTTAAAAACAGAAAGTGGCACTTGATTAACATACATATTATTATTTGTGGGACTTGCAGGTGCCTTTGAGAACCCAAAGAGTGCTCTTCTTCAATAACACTTTACACTTTTCCATAATACTTTACAATCATAGACAATGGGGATATTTATGGCTTAAAGAAAAATCAATTAGAAGCTCAGTGCTTGATTCTCCAGCTTTCCTCCCAAGGTCTCCATGCTATAATGGTTACTATGAGGATTAAAGATCAAGATTTCAAACTAATTTGGTTTGGGTTTCTTTTTAAAGATGATTGATGGAAAACGGTAAAATCTGGAGAGTTAATATATTGAGTCAACATTGTAAAGTACCCATGTTAATTGGAATACTAAGCCACATTTTTCTCAAAAGAGATTTAAGGCCAGATTTGAAATACATTTAGAGAAAGACAGTGGCAGCCATAAGAGATTCATACATCAAATAATAAAATAGTATTAAATCCTCATATACCACCCATAAATATTTTAGGTAATTATACAACTATTAACATATGCTCCTCAGACATTTTGAAACAGAGATTTGGTATGATATCCAGACACATGCAAGGGATTCAAGAGCCTTAACTCCAACAGCAGTCTCCAGGACTATGATTTTAAATCACTAAGTCACCTTGTAAAAATGGGACAGGCTTCAAAGTTACTTACATGCTTTTGAAAAGGCCACCCTTTTAGAAAATGAGTTAACATTTACCCAGCCTGGTCACAATAGCCTGAAGAACATTAGATTTCAGAACCACAAGGATAGTAGGATCTTATCTTAAAAATCTATTTAGATATAAAATTAATGATTATATGTGGGGCTCAATCTGAACTCAATTATGTAATTTAAAAGCAATGCTAAAAAGAATTAAAACATTAAGTCTGCAAAATTAACTATTCAGAGATTAGAAAATGTTAGATTTAAGATTTTGCTGTGTAACTTTACATTTGCTTTCAGGTGCTTGGGTGCCTTATTTAACTGTATGGTCATAAAATACTTTTCTCTGAGGATCTACTTCATTCAGGGAATGACAGTGCCCACAAAACTAATCAAAGTTCTGTACTTAATGAGTCTATAACATGATTGCATGCAAATTTATATGCAAATGGCCAGTTGTGCATCTAAGTGGCTACTTGTATATGTCATTATCTGATTTGCATGCATAATCATTGTAATTAGAGACATATTTAAAATGTGAAACCACAGTGTGTGCTGCTGAAAAATATGACTTAATTAATGTATTAGTCATGTCTATTAATCAATCATTTACTTAGAACATGTTTACATTAATCAGCTGCTCTTTGCATAACTTACATTGCCTCCTTGCCTACAACATTTATCCTGCTCCTTTTACCTTATCACTGTGTCTGTCATTCAGGAGGCAGACACTACAGGCACCTCTGCCAAATAGCAACCTGCCTCTCTTATGGCTGCAGTCTGTGATCTATGGAATCCTTACTCAGTTACCCCATATTAACTGAGGACAGTCTTAAACTAGGACAGATCTATGCATCACAATTAGGTAATATCCCCCTTTCCAAGCAGTATGAGGTTTTATTCCTCCCACTGACATCTAAAGAAATTTTCAAAAACTCTATATCTGTTCTGAATTTTTACTCCTAACTGGCCCTTCCCCAGTGCAATCCAAGATTGAAACCACAAATTCTATAGGCCATAAGCAGAAGAGTGCAAGGAAAGCATGAAGACATGTTACTCTTTATCAAGCAAACATGTTGCATTCAATTTGGATGACCTGCTAACCTCATCTTGTATTTTCCATTCCCTACATACTAAATTCTCAATATAGGCTAATCTATCTTCACTTTTATGTGAAGTATTAATGGGAGGACCAGATGACCTCTATATTCTGCAGGAAACAGGCTGCTACTCTTTAGTGATCCATATGGCAGTCTGTTCTGCTATATTATGCCTGTATAAACCATTATCAGTATAAACACCCATGGATGAAGGAGAAGATATAAGCAAAACATACCATGCACATGATGTTCCTTAAGTCTAGGGAAGAAGATAAAGTCTGTTACATGGAGATCTTTGCCATAAGATAATTATTGCACATGCATTAATCAGCGAAAAACTGAAATGGAATAAAGATGTCAGCAGCAATTGGCACAATTTAAAATCTCTGAAGGCACGGTGAAACAGAAATGTGTTCAGGGTTCCATTAGGAGTCTTGCAAAAGAAGAGCTGTGCATTAAAAGGGTTCCCTGAGGCCATGAAGCTCAGTAATCAGTCAGGTACTAGTTTTCATAATAAATTAAAGTTAATTTTTAAATTAATCTAGTCTCATATGAACAGCCAGGTGGCAGCATGCTTCTTTGATGACCTTTGGTGAGACGCATCAGTGATACCACCAGACTGAAACTAACACTAAGAGAAAGACAAGGTGGTGTGGGAAAACAGGAGGCGACTGCACTGAGTATCACTGCTGCACAGTTCTCATAATTAAGCTGAGCCAACTCCAAAAAGAAACTGTGGAGATGAGAGAGTTACTTTGAGACCATTTGACTGTGACTATACTTTTAGTGCATGCGTTTAATTAGATTGTTACAATTAATGGCATGCAGCATCTGTCAGCATAATCCTCATGACAAACCTTCTTCAGGATAACTGTATGAAGCTGAAAAAGAGTACTCTCCCTGTTCTTTTTAACCATTACTCAGAATGCCCAAATTAATGACAATGCACATGAGGAAAAAAATCATCTGACTGAGAGCTTTCCTGTTCAATAATGGGAAAAGAAAATGAGTGGGGTTGAAATGGGTCCCTTGAGCTAATACTGTTATTACTACTAACACCATAATGCTAGCAATCCTAATCCCCACAAACTTTGTCTTGGTGGAACAAAGTGGGCATGACAGAACAGCACAAAATACTGTAATTTTGTTTACATTTTTATGAAATTATGGAGGCCTCACAACATCAACGTCTCACTGGCAGGAGTGCTGCAAGTAAAAATACTGAGGATTTGTCATGGATGTCTTATGGAGCCATATGTAACATACATGCAAACTTCAGCCAGCATAAAAAGGTCTTGCTTTTTCAAATATTACCAGTATAAACATTTTCTAAGAAAGCTTTACATGTTGCTTAAAATCCACATTTCCTTGTTTTATTCCCATTTATTATTCTATCCTTACTAGAAACCTTTATATAATCCAGGTCCTCTCTCTAATCAATGGAGAGAGATATTAATTTACAAAGCAGCAACTAATTCTGCCAGTTTAAAAAAAATGAAATATTTTGTATAATTCTACTTGTGTTGTCATAGTAAAATTTCAAACTGAAACCACAGTAAAAACCTGTTATTTCTGAATGATGGCTGTTTGCTACTCACCCTGAAATTACTGACTACATTACACACATCTACAGATTCTTTTGTATGCTGCTTTCACCCTTTTTATTATTTCCTTTCATCTAAGTCATAAAGGAAACACAAACATTGCCTTTCTTCTCCACTCAAATTAATTTCCATTATTCTATCAGGAACCCGATAAAAACACCCCTTTAACTTGTGAAAAGATCTATGCAAAGCAGGAAGAAATAATAAATCTATTCAAAATTTAAAGACAAACAAATATGCACATGGAAGCCTCCAGGGCTGATTCATAAGCAACTGATGGAGGGACTGCCTCGCTCTTAACATCTATTATGTGAAACTAAATTCATTTTTTTATTCTTTATAAAGATATTCACGAATCCTGTAATGCAGAGAAGCATCATGAACATACAGGTGAGCTGGGAGACAGATCAAGAATAGCTGTGTGTGTGTGTGTGTGTGTGTGTGTGTGTGTGTGTGTGTGTGTGTGATACAGGGCTGCTGCCACCATTGAAAGGAGATGGGAAGCAAGGTGCAAGCATTGAAAGCAAGGTGTCTTTGCCTGTCTGAACACTAAGAAGAAGTGTGTTCTTCTAACCATTTTTTCTGTAATCATCTATATTTGGATAAAGGCTTTTAAAAATTTTTTTGCTAAACGTTTCTTGAAAATGAGCATTTCTTTTCCAAATATTAGAAATTTCCCAAGGAATTTTGAAAACAAAGTTCTAAAATGATACTGAATCCTGTCTTATATATCTTCCAAAAACAGCCTCCCCCAAAATTATTAATAAATTTAGTTGTTTTATTTTGCAAAGATGTTTTATTAAGTTTGTTATTTTTTTTATCTTGTGAACACCATGAGGTACCACTTGTATGTTTTATTCTCCACCAAACCAGGCACCCTGAACAGACCCTTCCTACAAGAAAGTTTGCATCTTCTATTTGATTATTCTCCTAAAATATTGATCATAAAGCAAAATTAAAGAACCTTTTTCACTCTTTTAGAACATCTTTAAGTATGGTTTGATTCTTGAATACCCTAGTCTTATTGAACACATCACCAGCTGAATGTTTTGCACTGAATGTTCTATAATTGTATGAATGTTTCCTCATGACAGTAAAAACTGTATTCATAATTATGCAGAATGAGGTGTGGCAGATTCAACTCCTTGCTGAAATGAGGAAATAAACCTGTAAATGTTATCCACAGGCAATCAAGTTACAGTCAATCAGCTAATGAACACTTTTCCTGGGAACCTATTAAGTGCATCCCTGCATGAATGGGTATGAATAATACTGTATCTGAAGCAGATGACAGTTGAAGCAAGGGGAAAAAAGTGAAGACAATTTCCCAAAAAAGGTATTTTCAGCTTCACAGTGCATGCTTTTAAAAGAAACCAAGTGTGGTAGACAAACCTTGGTGAATTAAAACACAAGGTTCTTTACTTTTCCACAAATAATGCAACAATGATAAGAATTTCATGTGGAGACCTTAAAGTGTGTTATGCCAGCTGAAGATTTTTTTATTTCAAATGAAGAATAATTGAAGTGCTTGATAGGCATACATGAAAGGAAAGGTTTTCTCTTCTGGTTTAAGGTTCTATGTCCAAAGTCTATGGCTCACATTCTGAGCAGTGTCACCTTCAACAAGAGGAAAAGATCCACACCAGTTTACGCCAAGTGATGATCTACTTTCTGCTCCCCCTCCCAAAATGGTATTGGATATTCAGAAACACTCACTTCATTTGCTTCTCAAAATAAATGCATTGCACAACAATTTCTATGCAATTGTAATGGTTTTAAATATCTCTATGTATATATTAAAAAAAAATTGGTGGAGGTCAGACAAGGAATGTATTAGATTACACCCCCTTACCTCATTGAAATACTATAAATTTATCTATTACTGTACTGCCTGAAGATTCAGCTTACCTTCCTTTAATAGTTAATATAAGTAACTATATCCTAAAACTCTAAGTTCAGTTTGCTAAAATTAATTTTTTCTGTCACCAGGCTTTGATAAGACTGTCAGAATGTAATTTTTTACTATACTCGCCGTTGTTCACATCACTCTGAGGTTTGCACTCTCCCCCCCACATATAGACCCCAATGAGAGCTGCATAAAATCTTAACGCTCAATTAATAAGCTGTTGCTAGTTGTATACCACATTCTCAGATCAGGGAAGGGTCAAGAAGAGAGGCCTGCTTGCAGGACAAGCAAGAGACAAATTAAGTTAGGCAGTACAGACTAAAAGTAGGTAAGAGAATCCAAGCTCAACCTTTCAGAAAGAATTAGGTGCCTCTAAGTCAGCTGAAGGAGACTGGATGGGAAACAGCTTCAGACCAGCTCCTCTCTGATTTAAGTCACATATTTTATCCTCATTCTACCACTAAAGAAAAACCTTATTTATAGTTAAATTACAGGTTAGGATCAAGAGCCATTAATTCTTTGACTAAAAATGCCAGAATTTTTATGTTCTCCTGCCATATGAGATACAGAACTTTTCAATAACACTGTGTTGATAACAGCCACAGAAACTACAAAAATTTTAGCTGCCCTTGGGAAATGGAAAACAGGAAGGTTCAATCAAAAATGAAATCCCAATAATGAGCTTAATACAAGATCCCAACCTAGGGAGTGAACCCCATGCAGACAGTACTTGTTTTACTTATATTCCTCTTCTGCAATTATTCCCTTGCAAATTACTACATTTTGTGTGAAACCTCACATGCTCATTAGCACAGAAGCTGACAGGGAACACCACCAAACTCCAGGCATTTGGGTGCATGCTGGAACCACGCTGTGCACAGACTTCAGCTGGGGCATTCGCTGCAAACTCAGACAGCGGTGGAGGAAAAAGGATTCTGTTAACACCACTTTTCCCCAAGTGTTTAAAGACAGGACTAAGGGCCTTCTTATACATATAGCTTTTGCCTTTGTGGTTTTTACACTGGAAATGCAGATTCAGTAATGGCTGCATTCTCTTGTTCAGCACGGTGGCTGTTTTTCTCACATCACTGAAGGTTGGGTGTGGAGTGCTTGAAGTGAGCAAGCTTAATGTCCCTTCTGCCAACATTTTTTAAAATCCTCTATATTGTGGTTATTACACACTACATGCAAGTATGTATTGCTACAAGCAAGTAGTTAGTTTTCATTGTCTCTTACTATGTTTTTATTGTTCGTAATTGTCTTGCTAATTCATGATGCTGTCTAATTGTTTTTGTATAACTGGAATGATTATGTAAAATGTTCCAACATGCATGAAATTTCAGTGTTATAAAAATCTCACATAAAAAGCAAAACCCAGATGTTAATTCAAAACTCAGTGTAGATTTCAGACATTTGCATTATTTTTCTCCCTAAGCATACGGCCAAAACTTATTTTGATATACTCTGTTACTCATACAAATTTTAGAAATTGAAAAACAGCTATGATTAATAAAAACAATTTTGAGTGAAATTACGATGCCTGGTGAATGTCTTCTTGGGCATGTAGGCAATGACAAATCAATTTCTAGTATGCTTTGTGACAGCTGAAAGTAGCTGTGCAACCCTTAAGCTGAAGCAGTTTAATTAAACCTTGGCATTTTAACAGAATAAAAGAAAATTAGCTATCCTATTTCATTTCCCTATAGTGTAAACAGAGTGTATGACAGGCATCTGTGTGATATATAATTAATCCCACCAGTCAAAAAATTCTTTCAAGGATAGTTATGAAGACTTCAGCTCATGTATACAATAAAGTTTATATCCCAAAGTTGCTCATTATGTATTCCTCCAATTACTTAATGAGATGATTTATTGTTGTACACACTGTGAAAGAGAAAATTATGGTTATATAAAAAAGTAGATGCATTATACATTCATATTTGTAACTCCAAAGAAAGATAAGTAGAAGCAACTGCACCTAACAAAGCTAGAGAAAAAGGTCTGCAAAGAACATTTCATTGCTACAACAACTGTGTATAAGGAAGAAGTACTTTCCATTACTTTTAAATAAAATATATAATAAAATATTTATTCATTGGTTTGAAATAAGCATCAATGAAGTATGAAAAAAGCATAGCATCTTTACTAATAGCATTGAATGACATCAAAGTATATTATTGAACAGCAATTTATGTTTAAATTGATTTTAATAAGCATGCAATTCATAATCAAGCCAATTTTCAATTAAGTGATAATTGAACAGTGACAGCAGGGTGACATGCTGCTGCACAGTGGAGCAGAAGCAGGAGAAAGGGTAAAAAATTTTCCACCTATATCCTAATAGGACAAAAGAAATAAGCACATAACAAGTTCTCAGCTAACTAGAAAAGGTTTACTGCAATTTCAGATCCAGCAGGGTGTTTAACTGGCTTCCAGGACAGCTGTCTCCTACAAATCCCATCTCACACCGTTTTGATCCCATGGCTGCCTAGGATATGCCAGAGCACAGCATGCCCACTTGGTTGTGTAAGCAGGTGAGTCAAGGCCCAGGTCTCCCCCGACAATAATGGGAGTGTAAACCTTTAGTTTACAGTTAGATATAGATGGGCAGTAGTGTGAAGGTTTCTAAATCTCAAACTGAGTCCTATCCTTAGAACAGGAGCCAAAAAGCACGCAATGGGGATAAGCATATATCCACATACAAGTGTCTAACGTCATTTGAGTTGTCTTACATTGTCCAAGAAACTCGTATGGGACAAAGGACAAGGAGGGAAGGTGCACACTGCAGGATGCCAAGTAGGATACCCCTAGGGCATATCAAAGACGACTGGACCCTACAGATGACCAATTGACATGTTTTATAACATTTACATTGCTGTAAGGCAAAACTGTGGCTCAGTGGTGCACCTAATCTTACCTGATTTGATGTAAAAGCCCTCTATTCACAAGCAGTCCCGCACCTACACATACTCAGAACAACTTGGCTTCCACAGCTCAGTGCCACGATCCCACCTGACCTGGAGTGAGACAGATCAAACAGCCCAAAGGACCCAACATGCAAGTTCTGCACTGAGAACTACAAGTGCTTCTATTAGAGACACACAGCAAAAGTGGCAGCTCTGTTTCTCCCAGTAGCCTGTAGAAATAAATGGACTTCTGTCTCCCTCATGACTTTGGAATATATCCACTAATGTGGATATATTATAGTGTTTATACAAGTCAAGTTGAATTCACCAGTAGATACCATAAAGAGAGAAACATGCTTTTCCTGGAGGTGAACTGGGGTGGGAGGAGAGGAAACAGACACAGACTGGAACACAGAAAATTCTGAGCAGATATTAAGGGGATAAAATTACCTTGAGGGTTATCCAAATTTTGAACAGAGATGTTGTCTACAGACTCTGAGATGTTTAAGGCTCAGCTTGACATGACCCACACCGACCTGACCTAATTAGACCTGCTTTGAGCAAGGAATTAATGAAGATGACATTCAGAACTCCTGTTAGAACAGAACTACTCTATGAAGTAATAATTAATTAATTTAATTACTTCATTAAAAAATAATGAATCAAGTAATTATTCTGTGAAGGTAATTTCAAGAATATGGCTTCAGATATACACATACTTCATTGGCACTAGAATGCATCAGATTTCATAGCTAAAAGAGACCATTTCTTGGTCTGAAATACAGGAACTTGCTTTAGGTTCCACAAGGCACAAGCAATGTGCAATCAAAGATAGGATTCTCATAATGAAATCCAAAATTACACAGAGGTTAAGCAGAGAGCTAAAAAACACTGCCCACAGAAGCATATCTAGCCTTTCATTCCTTCACTCTTCAAAACTTCTATAGAATTAAACCACCATGCTCACAAACTCACCAGTAGGAATGCTGATCCTAGAAATAAGAAGTTATTCAGGAACTACATTTATGCCTATAATAACACAGAGGACTGAAAAACTGAACCAGAATTGGGAGTAGTGAGAGTTTATAGGAGATTTTAAAACACTTTTCCTACATTATGTCTGTATAAGCAACTCTCACCTCTATGACATTTATCCTAAATGAATTTATATTTTGCAAAGAAAATTTATATCCTGCACTAGTTACACAGAATCAGGATCTATTAGGTCATCTTTTTCAAAGCCATAACTGTATTTTGTTTGAGAAAAAAAATTATGTTTAATACTAAAATAAAGCGTGTGATAATTCTTTTCTTTTTTTTTTTTAAACTGAGAAAATACACTAGAGAATTCTATGATTTCACAGTGCCTTTCTTCATGGCTATTTCATCTCAATTACTGTTCCTGAAAATTTTTGTATTTTCATGGAACTGGGCTTCAATTTTGCAAAGGTAGCCACAACTCTAAAGTAGCTATTTTATTCTGGTTGCCATTTACTATAATTCCTTCCTTTTCAATGGGAAATTATCTGTGCCTCTTCATCATGTTTCAGAACGACAGAAACAGAGGACTGAGGGCTCTCAGAAAATCCTGTATTCCTTTAGAAGTCCTACGTGACCTGCCACACTGGAATCTAACTTCAGAATCTTTCTGAACTTCTGTAAGAACATAGATTAGCAATTCTTCTATAAGTAGATAGGGGACAATTTAGGGTGCACTCTGTCACTAACAACTCATAGAAGAACAGAGTTCCAAATATCATTATAGCCTCAAGACTGAAGGGTGAAAGTTACTTTAAATGGGAACAAGCAATTTTGAAAGATTCTAAATTGTTTGGGGATTTCATAACAGTCCAAATTTTTCTTTTTTGAGTTGGGACAGAGGCAGTGGCACAGCAAAGAGGGAACATTACTATTCCACGTATGAGATTGTGGAATAAGACCTGAGCACTGATTCTCATGGACTATTCTAAACAGTTTTATCTATAGGTACTATTAAAGGACTTCCCTATGCATTACTGTGCACAAAGTAACTGTGAACGTTGTAAATATTTAGCCACATATAAAACTGAATATATCCAGTACAGCAGCTGAAGAGAGTAGTATACATTTCTAACAGCCTACAAATAGGATAGAATTCATGGCCTGTTCATGATAGCACTATTATGTATTCATTTGTCTCTATATGGATGGTTGTAATTAGCAATATTTTATTTCTTTATTGTTTTTTACTTTCCTTGTGCTCCCTATTGGGACATGCGTTATCCATATGTTTTAAAGCAAAAAGTGAAATAAAGTTACACACACTAATATAAACTAAACTTAAAATTTTATGATAGATATAAGACATGATGGCTGAGGTAATTCCAGCACAACTACTGCACAGTAAGAATGATGTAAAATAACATTTCAGTGTAGTAACACAGCTGAAGCACCAGATTTATTACTACCATTACTTGGTATGCTTAAAAGAAACACAGTGAGCATGAATTCATCTAGATGAGACAAGAACTAGTGGCTCAACAAAATTTTTCCTCTTCAGGGCCATATGACATTCCTGCTAAAGTCTGAATAACAGCACAAAAGAGATTTCAAAAGTACTGATTACTATTACAAAGCCTCCAAGGAATTCACATTTCCATAGTGTCATGAAAGGACATTATTCAGCTGACAGTAAAGATTTGAAAATAAAATTGTTATGCCGCATGCATGTTGATAGCAATTTGGCAAGAGATATAGTATAATTTAGATAGAAGAAATAAAATCAGAACCAAAGCAAAACAGAAATCCCCTGTTAACAATATTCTAAACCCTACTTTTCAGGAGGATATTAAAGAGCTTGTTTATAACCACTGCTAAAATATCTACAACAGAGATCCATCTTCTTTGTATGACTACAGAAAGAGATTCTGATAATTTCAGGAAATAGTCCTATTAAAAAAAAAAAAAAAAAAAAGAAAAAGTCTTAGTTGTCATATTTGACCAGCTAAAATATAATACACTATTTTACCATACATCATTGTGAGACAATTATGCTTATGAAACAAAGCTTTATGCTTATGAACCACCTTTACCATGACACTACCAAAACACTTATCCAGGTACATTGTGTCACTGACTGATTTGGTTTAAGCTGGTAGAATTAAAAAATAAATTAAAAAAAAATTGTTTAAAGTTTTACTTAGGGACAATGCATGGCCTACAAGACATTTTGTGACAAAATGGGTCCTAATAAAAGGTTATTTTTAATGAGTAACACCTTATTTACAACTGCAATATGGCATTTAAAATCTAATTAGTTTATCCCTTTCCCCACAGAGAGAGGGAAAAAAAGAGATAAACTAGCAACTGAGAAGAAAATAATACAATATAAATTGGTACAAAACTGGTAGAAATGAGAACTGTGTTCATTCTGCTAACAGTGCATTCATATTGGTCATATCTAAAGGGTACAAAAAGACAAGCAAAATGTGTAGTCTGAACTAATTACAGTAAAATTGCATTGAAGCAAGAAATCTTTGGAAGTGTACATTCAAATATAAGAGGAAAAAAATCTTAACAGAGGTAAGGAGGGAAAAAAAGGAGGCACAGAAGGCATGCAAAAAACTGTCTGCCAGGAATGACCAAGGAAGCTATCCTGTCTGTGTTTCCTCTTGGTTGGATCTAGAGGGTTTGCACTGAAAGGAGCCAATACCAACACACTGGGGCCCCGCAATGGAGAAGGTGCCAGAAAAGCCTTCAGATCCCAGTTTACAAATGAATCCTGATATTATTGCCTAAGTGGCTGTTGAGTTATTAGGAGTAGCCAGAAATCTTCAAAAACAGTCTTCAGAATGTTCAGGATGCTTTTTGTTGACTACACAAAGAGCACCAACAACTCTGAGACACAATCATGGATTCCAGATGCAGTATAAGGAATAAAATGGGCAACAGAAAAGCTGAAGAGAAGCAGGTATGAATTTCTCAGGAGCTCAGGGTTATAAGAGGCACAGCCTTCACAAATGAAGGTTTCCCATGGGCTCCCGTCCTCTGGAGCTTATACCCAGACTGGGCTCTTTTCATGGACACTGAGCCTGAATGTGAAGAAATGCCTTGTCATTCTATCCTTGGATTTCAAGGAAAGCTGTTACCAATACCTGACCATGGAACTCAGAAAAAGCCCTGAATTTCTTGAAGGGGCTAATATGCTATCAAGGGCTTGCTTTATGTTTTTTATAGGTGCTCACAGAAAAAGCAGGTCATACAACACATATCCACACAAAAGCTGTTGGATCCTTTAGCCCTGAGATAGACCACCTTCTATTTTTCAGACTTGAATTTACACAGTTGGATGGTGTCCAGGGAGATGGCCTCATAAAACAACTTAAGATTTTTCTTCTCAGAAGGAAGCTGATCACTCAGACATAATCCCTGAAAATATTAGGAACTCTAGGGGTATTTTTTATTTTGTTGTTAGGGTTTCTTTTTGTTTGGTTTGTGATCTTTTTTGGGTGGAGGAGGATGTCATTGCTCTTTTTTTAAGTGCTTAAACAATGGTATCAGACTTGCAGCATGAGCCACAGAGATTTCCCAGAGACAACAACTGGGCTAGTTCACAGTCCAGTACACAATTTTTGAAGGGTAGGGCTATGCTGGTGGGTTAACATTGAATGGCACATGACTGCACAGTGAGAAGTCACAGTGTTACCCAAAAGCTGCATCTTTGGAGAACAATGGCTAAGCTGCCATGAGCCAGCTGAGTACAGACGGATCCATGCCGTCAGTATGAGCTATTCCCAACTCCAACCTTGAGTTTCCTTATTGGGAAAGTTATTTAGCTTCTGTCACAGCTGAGTAGAAATCCAAAAAAAGACATAAGCAACATGGCCAGTGAAGGGTGGATGGGGGTGGGTACAGGTGAGGGAGGAGAAGGTGAACTCAACTGTTTACATGATGGTATAGATGCCACAAACCTGAACTTATCAACACGTTAGCCAGTTTGTTACAAACCCAAATATCTTTACATTTTTATCTCACTCACTGCTTATTCTGTACAAGCAATCTGCCTTCAAAAAGAAAATAGACAGTCACTCAAAATAAATGTGTTTTCTTCAGGGAGTTTATAGCTGGTATCCATAATACAGTATTTCCTTTTCTATGGAACAGATTTTTATGCAGAAGTTATTAATACCATTTAATCTAGGTGATCAACATATCCAATTCTAATTCTGTCCCAGTGATTAAAGAATCACTGTTAGAATGTTACCCATACCAATAATTTTTAAACAATACTTTGGATTTACAAATCCATGTACATTATGGATTATGTTAGCAAGTATAGAATTTGTTAACAAGTACACACTTTTATGAAAATGACTGAATTTTCCACTGATTTTGATTAAACTTGCTAGTGTATCCAGGACAATAATTTGCAGTACATTATCTCAAATTGAGACACAACTTCTAGTTCAAGGAACTAGAAGAAATTTGTTACACACAATACAAGCTGGTAGCAAACAGCTACCAGTGGTCTTTCACAAAAGATTTCCTGATTAGCTACAGATTTTCATAATGACTACCCAAAAAAAAAAAAAAAAAAGAAATGAAAAAGCTCAGAAGTAACATGAAAATGCTGATCTCACCTTGTTTCATATATACTAGATTTTTACCAGTCCTGAGCAGCAGCTCCACAGGTAACTTCCAGAGGACTTTCAACTCTATTGAAAAATCAGCTAAACATTTATTTTTAACCATCGTTATTTTCTCCAATACTACAACAGCACCTGGAAGTCCAGACTGGCATACCATTTTTATGCAAGAGATGGCTATCAAAGTATCATTTGCTAGATGTCTGTTAACCAAACTCCCATAAAAAATTCTACATACACAAAACATGTACAATTAGTTTTAGACATTACTACAGTGGTTGGATTGATAAGCCACAAGAAGAATGAAGATTCTGCACAATAAAGGGCAGGAAGCAAAATGAATAGAGAAAACCAAAGGGAAAGATACAGATTACATAGTCCTACCCAAAGGAGGCTAGGATACTTTTTTTTTTAAATCCAATCTATACCCTGACTCGCCTGTGCTTACAATATTCTGCTTAAAATAATCATACAACGCAAGCCTTGTGCCGGACATAAATTTACTGCAGTTCACTACAGCTATCTCACAATAGCTGAGATTCAAGGTGTTAAAATAGACCAGAATAAAATTCTGGTTTTAAAAAAACCCCAAAGAACTACTTCAGAGTGTTGTAGGTCAAAAAGGAAGGAGGTCAATGAAAGAAGGCATTATTCCAACAATAAATTACCCTCTGAATGAAGAGATTAATTTGATATTCAACATTTTTTCCCCTCATTTCCAAAGTAAATACTTCAATGACACATTTCAGTGCACACCCAGTAATTTTTACTCCAGTTTCATGTATCCTAGTTTGTATCCCATCATATCTCAAGTAATTTTCAACACAACAGGCAGTAGACATTCCAGACACTAAAAGCAATGAATCAGCATGCCCATACATTCTTCAGACTGGGCTGGCTAAAAGCTAAAGCTCAATTCAGCTCTCCAAGGACTAGGATGATATCAAGTCTGTAGGGAATACTGCTTTTACTGCTAGTCCTGTATGGTCAGGGTCCGCTTTGCTACACTGGTTGTAAAGGTGAGTTTAGTTTAGGTGAGTTTAGTACGCTCCACTACCCATGTGGATTTACCAGAAAATGGTGAGATATACTGCACAATTCTTACAGAAGAAGTTTCTGGACAGGGTGATTTCTATCCCATATAGAAGCAGTACTACCACTCATTTCAAACAAGAACTCTGTGCCTTCTGCTCGGACGCACAAGCTATTTCAGGCTGGGAATTGTTCTTTTGATCTCAGAGTTCCTTCTTACCCTGCAATTCCCGCAGTGCTTACTTCCTACTTTTCCAATGCTTCCACTTGAGAATATTTCCCGTAATTAAAATCCCTTCTAAGGTAAAATCCCTTCCTCAGTGACCTCAGTGACTCATTTTTCTAACCTCTAGGATAAGGTCACTAACTTCTCTGTACCCATCATCTAAGTTTGACATGTATTTCCTGCCAAGCCAAGTAAAATTTTGGCTTCCTCCGAATCCTTATCTCCTTAGTTTCTTCGCCTTCCCCAAACCTGCCTTTGACGACTTACATTACACATTTGCTCCTTAGTTGCCCGACAATCCTTTGCTACTGCTTTCTACTCTTCTGTTATCCTATTGATACTCACTTCTCCCTGCCTTTCTGAACACCCTTCCTGCAAAATTTATCAGGAAAAGGTGCATTTATCATTCATCTTCCCAATCCGCACGCCACCTTTCCTCTCTGAATCGTTCAGTTTCCCTCCTTTCTTCCCCGATTCCTGTTTCTTCTCCTGAACTGTGCAGACCTTATTCTCACGATCTCCTCCAGCATTCGCCTCCCAGCTCTTTTTGCGCTCTCCACCACATCTGTCCTGCCCCGGCTCCTGTCACATATCCCGAAGCCTCCATAGCCCGTCCGTCCCATCCTGAGGCCGGCCCGAACTCCATCGCCGGCAGCGGGCGAAGCGCGGCGGCGCCAGCCCAGCGCGGTCCGGCCCAGCCCGGCCCGGCCCAGCCACTGGCCCTGGAGCCGGCTCGCTCCGATAAAGCGCAGAGCTTTGGCATCGGGGCGCCCTCCAGAGGCACCACCGAGCCCTGCCCTGCCCGCCAGAGCCGGGGACGACCGGCAGGGACGCGGCGCAGTGAGGGCGAGGGGAGCCCGGGTGCTTCCCGCAGCCGGGCAGCGCGGTCCGTCCGCGGCTGCTCTACGTCCGCTGGTTGGCAGTCGGGGCGGAGAGAGGGAGGGCACAGCTCGTCTCCCGCCCCTGCTCGCCTTCTCCTTCTTCTCCTCCTCCTCCTCCTGGCGCCCGCCCTCTGTTCCTCCTTCCCTCCCTGCAGCGCCGGCGAGACCGCGAGAGCGGCGCCCGCCCCGCCAGGGCGAGGGAAGGAGGCGCAGCCCGCGGGCAGGAAGCTGGATGAGGACGTGTGCGCGGGCAAGGCAGCCCCTCGGGCATGAAGGGGACCGCGGGGACGCTGCCCTGCCCTGCAGCCGAGCGGGGACGTCAGGTAAGCCCTGCCGGCCCGGTCCGAGCCGAGACACTTCCAGTGCCGGGAAAGGGCAAGCGTCCCCTGGAAAGTTGTTCTGTCGGCGCCGGCCGGGGGGCGGAGGGCAGGGAGGCGGGGTGAGTGGCACATCGGAGTGTCCGGCAGGACCCGCTGGATGCTCCGGTACCCGGCGCGGTGCCCGAGGCTGTGCCGCCCCGCCGGGGCGAGGCGCGCAGCGCTGCGAGTGCGGCCCCGGCGTCCCGCGGCCCCCGCGGCTCGGCACCCGTGTCAGCGGCCGTGCCGCGCCCCGCGGAAAGTTTCCAGCGGAGTGAGAGCAGGGAGAAGCGGGAGAGCATCACCGCGGGACGGGAGCGAGGCGAGGGAGAAGCAGCCTGTCTGCTTGCCGCGGGCAGTGGGTGCCGCAGCTTTCCCCGGGTGGCAGGAGCCGTGCTGCCAGCAGTTCGCTCAACTTGTTCTTCACTCTGGTTTGTTGCAGAGGAGTAGGATCAAGTATCCCTGCAAGTGTAATGTCGACATCTTTGATGGCTGCGTCTTACTCTTCTGTGAAATTTACCAACTCGCTTGTGTCAGTTTAGGTATGTTTAGGAGAAACAAACTGCAAAGTCTTACAGAAAGGGACGCACAGCAGTACGCCTGAGACTTCAGTAGGTTTGTTATGTTGTGTGACGTAAGAGTAAATGAAACTGCTGCTCTTTTTGATTCACATTTCACTGGGGCTTTTTAACTGAACATTTGTGGATTAAGCAGAAACTTTGAGTAAAATGTGTGAATCATCATAACGCTGTTGGAGATCAAATCCCAATTTAAATGTTTTGCAATTATTTTCTTCCCCCTTTGCTCATAATTCAGATAAAGGAAAGACTAAAGTAGTTTGCTTGGTTCTTCTGAAGTAACTTAAGGAATCAAAAGTGAGCAGCGTTCCACACAGAGGTTGTAGGTACCTTTGCTACAAAGCAAAAAGAACAACATTGAACCACTTTAAGGAAAAATAACTAATCAAAAAACCTGTACCTTGGGAAGCCTCCTTCCCTCCCAGCCTGAACAAAGATGTGTGCATTGCAAACTGCACTGGGAGTGGAAGGATTCAAGCCATTTCAAATGAGGCAGTTTCCCCTTACAGAGAATTTTCTACACTAACTCACTTGGTTAATAGGAGACAGTCTGCCTTAACTATCAGCTGCAGTTCCGTGTTTCACTTACACGTTTTCAAGTACTGAGGTAATTCCACAATATTTGTTGCAAAATCTAGAAGAAAAACTTAAATGCAAATCACCTAATTTCATTAGATCAAAGAAGTACAAGTAGCTTTTTGGTTTGGAGGTTTATTTTCTTGGTTTTGAGGGTTTTGTTGGTTGGTTGGTTTTTAATAGAACAAATTTGAAGCCAGATTTAGGGGAGCATTCAAAAGTAGCCTAGATTTCACAGTGTACATCTGTTGCTGCAGGTAATGCTTGAACATTGATAAGGCACCATACTTAAGGTGATTTTCACGTTAGGACTTTTCCTAATAGGCTCATGGATATATCTCTTAAGAAGGTCTATCACAGTTAATGACCCAATGCAGCTCTAAGACTTCTTTACATGTGCTCAGGCTTTTATTAATGGACTTTTATATAGCATTAAGCTAAGAGAGGGCTGAGGAAATAGAAGAATAGACATGTAAAAACTTGAAATGCTTCCCACTCTTCTGCATTTTGTTCACTGGTTGTTTTTCTTTATTTTTTCTTTATCATTTGGCAGCTTCAAATACAACAACTCTGGGCTTTCATGCAAGCGGCAGGTTTTATTAAACCTATGATACAGTTTTCTATTGTAGAATGTTCTGTAGTTCTTACTTCCTTGGAAAGATAAGATATGACTAGGGAATTATCATTTTTCTTGACAGCATGACAGTTAAAACTTGGTTTGCATTGGAGTGAGCATGTGTAGTGTATTAAAGGAGATGTCATTCTGAACTGTCTGACAAACTTTTCAACGTTTCTTTTTTTTTATATGGAGGTGAATATATTGCTTGTGAAATCACTGCTAGGATGTAACTAAGCTGTAAGGATGAATTGATGTAGTGACGTTGGGTCAAACTTAGAATTTTTAGCATAGTTTTAATATTTAGAAGCCTATGGATTTAGTGCTCAGTTCTGTAACCAGATATTTGAATTAATTTTATTCATATCAGCATCTTAGCTAAATTCACTCAGAAGTACTGGTACTTAAGCTGTGCAGAGGTAGAATATGGATGGAATATACCGAAGCAAAATGCTTTGTTTGCTAATAAGATATCTGTTCTGATAACATGTCCAGATTTTATACATACAGGAATTGCTATCAGGAATTGATAGCAATATAGGAATTGCTATCAAAACCTGAGCTCATGTTATAAGTCAGAAGCTTAAATGTGGCTGGGTGTCCAACAAACGTTCTTTTACAGCATGCAAAATCTTAAGCAGTGAAAATGGCCAGGTGAGGCAAGGGGGGGCATAAAAAATGCCATTAAGGTATGGAAGTGTGGGAAGCTAGGTAAAGAGGAAAAAAAAGAAGGAATTGAGGGTTTGGGGTTTTATTTGCTGTGATGGTTTTTGTTTGTGTGGTAGGGGGCTTGTCTGTTTGGTTTTTTAGTACTAACATTTGCTCTAAAAACAAAGTTACCTCTTTTGAAGGTAATACACACCTTGAGGATTTTGGGTAAACGTGTACATGAAGAAACAGGTGAGGTATTTGCTTTTACCTGAAAACTGTGGCTGCATATACAGCTTTTTTCATTATAGTTCTGTTTGCAGACCTTGTACTGCTATATACAAAGGCATCTCTTGAGCCATAATAGAAAACTTTTTACTTGGTTGTTAAACCTATCTGTTATGCTTGGAGTAGATAATACCATTGTAAAACTAGTTAACTGTGTTTAGTGTTTTTACAGAAGCAAGAAACTGATAAAAAGTGGAAAATACTGGCTAAAGAAAATTGTGTCTTAGTTACAAGTTGAATTCCCAGGTGCTGAGAAGTACATATGATAAACCTGTAAAAAGACAGGACTAGATTTAGGGAAAGGATTTTTTCTGGTCACTACAAACAAGTAATATTCCTGCAGAATGAGCTTTCACTTTGCATGCACTTTCTGCGTGTTGGTTTCCTCCCAATGGAAAGACTCCTGATTATTTAATTTTTGCTTTCTTTTCCACCTTTTGTAGACCTTTGGTAGTTATTATTTTCTGTATTTTCTGCTGAATTCCACTAATTTCTTCCTTTATTCAAAAGGTAGAGAATGTTCTGTATGGAAATTACAGCTGTAGCCTTACCAACAAGTAAACTGTAAAGATTAGCTTCAGTTCAAGGAGCATGTTGTCTTTTCTGCAGGAATATGGTATTTCTGATCATTTTTACTCATGGTAACTCTAACCATCAAAATACCAGAGTAGCTACACACTGTGGGTCCTCATCCAGTATTTTCCCACTTGGTTATTTTTAGTTAACTATTTACATTCTTTAATTGCATCTTAATTTTATCCTAGATCATGTTTGCAGTTTAACATCATTATTCTGAGTTTTAGTCCTGTATACCAAGATTTCTAGTCCTGGCTTCTAGATCTCCTTGGCCTAATGTCATGCTTAGATGTAAAAACTATACTTTGTTGCTTCTCTTATTAATAAAGTGATTAATATGTATCAGGAAAGATAGGGGAGCCTTCTCTTAATATGGTAATGTAAACTGTTTCTTAATTAACTAATATAATGGGTTTCAGTCCACAGGTATTATAACAGTGTATAAATATGGGTATTATTGTCTTTTAGAAACTATTATGAAGTCCAAAGCAGGAGTAGTGTGTATTTGTTTAAGAAAGGTTTTGTTGCAAAACATCACAGCTTTAAAGGAAAGGAAGTGCCATTTAATTTAGAAATTCTTTTTAATACAATTGTTTTACTGAGCAACCAAATACCTTATCTTGAATGTCAGCTCAGAATACTCCTGGGCACTGTCCCTTGCAATTGTATCATGTATCCTATTTGTAATTAAAATGCCATACACAAACCTCATGAAAATTAACAAGGTAACATAAGTGCTAGTTTTACTTTTTAGTTTTTGACAATTATATGTACTAAATAACTTTAGTTACCAAGAAATGGGCAATAATATGTCAAATTATTGAGCTGTTTGATTGACTACTATGCTTTAGATAATTTCTAAGGGTCATTCAAGTTTCACATTTGTACATATTTATGAAAACATTAGAGGAAAACTAAAATAGTGTTATGAAAACTGATTTTCTTTTAGAGGCATATGGCATTGAAAACCTTAACAGTCTTTCATGAAATTGCCATAATATGAAATTTGTTGTTATATTTTCCTGTTTTCTGCAGATATGTAGAGTCTTAGCTTTAACAGAGTGATTCTGAACATCTAATTATTTTTTTTCTACTTCACTGAATTGACTCACTGTGATGTTCCAAATTAATATATTTGTCAATATTGCTGTCAAGTCACATTACATGTATCACCCTCTGAAATTGGAGAATTACTTTTGGAAACTTCAATATATGTGAGTCATACAGAAGTACCTAGATAAATTCCTTGCTTGTGGTTGTGCATTAAGCATTCTATACTTCTGAGAATTTATTTATTATAAATAATTCTGAAAACTTCATAATATCCTGTCTGTATAAACCTGGAGAGATAACTTCTATTTGTTTTCTAAGAGTAGCACTCTGGAATTTGGATTTTGTATATTGAACACCCTTGCTGTTATCAAAGATACTGTAAAAACATGTTTTTCTATGTTGCAGAAAAAGTAGATTGCTTTTTGAGTTTTGAGGAAAACTCAAGATTGAAGAAATTGCACAATGTATGCTGAAAACCCTGTTCATTAATCTAAAAATGACATAATAACATATATATATTGATTCTAAGCCAGCAATTTATTTGATTTCTAAACAAGGAATTTTTGTCTATAACTATCTGTCAGTTTTCACAAATTATTTATTTGCTAATGAGGAATTGTAAACTAATGTAAAATATTATTTGAGAAAAATGTTGTTTGTGAAAAATGATTACGTGATACTAGTTCCCTGACTTGATTTTCTTGGATGCAGCACTTTCTCGGGCTGTGAAGATTTTTGCTCAGAAATTTGAAGACAGCAATATTTTTTACATATAGAGGTGTATATGCACAAAAATAAAAAGGACTCAGATTTTTTCTGGTGCTGACTTCAAAACTTGGAAGCACTTAAACAACCAAGGAAGGAGAAACAAAATGGAAAGGTCTGGCTGATTAAATAAATTTCACTGGAATCTCTCCATCCATTCTCAAAAACAAACTTCCCCAGATAATTTGAGAAAAAAAATTGTAACCTGTCTTAAAAAGACTGCAATAGCAGCCATTGTGGAAGTCCAGAGACGTCCTGCCTCCTCCTTGTTATCGAAACCAACACTGGGTTCTGAAGCCTTCTATTATTTAGGAAGAAGGTTCAGCTTTTAGTAAACCATTTACTGTGTCTTGGCAATGGTCAGAGTTACTTTTATGTCTGAAGTGCAAGGTCAAATCACTTCTCTCAGGACATTTAACTGTTGGATGAGCTGTGTTCTTCATGGGTCTAGAAGGAAGTCAAGAGGTCTTCTCAGCATCTTTTAAGGAATGCGATGAGCTACCAGGCCTTTAGGCAATGGGATCTTCTTCCCTTAGTTTACTCGCTGGCTAATACAAGATCCCCCAGAAGTAATAGAATTGTAGAATGGCTTGGCTTGGAAGAAACCTTAAAGATCATCCAGTTCCAAACCCCCTGCCATGTGCAGGAACATCTCTTACTATACCAGATTGTAAAAAGCCCCATCCAAGTGGGTGCTAGAACGTCCCAGAAAGAGTTAGGGATCATATAGGAATCTCTGTTATTGGAGGTAATCGTACTCATAGTTAGGGATTGGGATCTGCGTAGAGAAATGTGCAGATTTATGCAGGAATCTGAGTTCCAGCATCTAATGTGGAAATGGCTGTGACTGTGCTGACAATATAATTACAAGATGCAGCAAGCACAGTGCTGTGGGAAGATGTGTGCACTCTATCTACTTATTGTTACTGACATAGTTTTAGTAAGTGACACCAGGACAGAGCCTTCAGAGAGCCTTTTACTGTAGTCTAATTAAATCATCTTGTCAATTATGGTGTTTTATTTCCAGAATGTTTAATGCTTTCTTCTTGTTCAGTCTTGTAGAGAAAGTAACAGTATGGCCTGAATCACTTATTACACCTTTGAACTTAAGCCATGTTAAGTTCTGGTAGTACTTGGTCTAAATACCACTTTAAAAGGGGAAAAAAAATAATTGTGCTTTGGAGGATAAGTACACTCACTCAACATGGCTCTTTCAAGGGTGAAATTACCATGAATTTTCAGTCAAGTTTTGCAACAATGGACCCAAGGTATCACTAAGGACTTTCTCTGTTCCAAAGGATTATTTCAGGTTAAGCATTGCAGACAAGTTGCAATTCTTGATGCACCTGGACATAGCTTTGAAAGCTACAGCAATATTACAGTGTTGCACCGGTGTTTATCAATTCTATTGCAAGGGAATACATTAAGAAATTGCAAATGCAACTAAAAATACTGCATTTTAAGGAGTACAGTTGGTTTCATGTTACATTTGAGCATTGCATTTTTAGGATACACTAGACCTGAAGAGACTGAAACTTTGAATTCTAACTTCTCAGTGGAAAGGCAAAGTCAGCTTTACTTAGATCAGCAGAGAAAATGTGTGCCTCTCCTCCAACCAAATTAACAGGGCTTCAAGAAAACTATATGCATTTATGGGAAAAGGTATTTTTTATCTTCTTTAATAAAACCCTTTTGTTAACATATGCTGTCTTCTTAACAGCACATTTGATTGATAGCTTGGAACAACATAGCAGTCTCATCAGGCCTGCCTTTTTAGGGGAACTCATTATGCTGCTTCTGAACTGTGTGCAGTAACCCATCAACATGGGTTATTGGGTTTTTAATACTGTATAATTAGGATATATGTATGATTCTGCTCCTTGTCCAGCTTGTTGCTTGCCTTCCTAATCCTATTTAGAGATTTGCCAAGAATAGGAATTGCTTGTATTTTTTTTAAGCACTAGGGTTTGAGTAATAAAGGAAGTAAGGAAGATTGTAAGGAAATTTTGGCTGTCATTGCTTTCTTATTCCCATAGGTGAAGGTTAATCTTAAATCTGAGACAAATATCTGTGCTAAAAGGAAGCATCCCTCCCTTTTTAAGTATGGTGCCGTGTGTCTCTTATCTACTAGTTAAACTTAATGATTGCCAAACTCTTCTCAGTTTTGGGAGTGCTTTGTGGTAATCTCTCTGACATGTCTTAATGCTTTTTCTTGGGATTTTTGCTGTCATACAATGTCTCATACACTACACATACTGAATTTCTTGGAATATTTAGAAATTATGTGTTAATTATGGGAATTTTTGTCAGGAGCTGTATTCAGATATTTTTGGGGATTTTTTTTGTTTGTTTTATTTTTTGTTAATTTTTTTACTTGGTTGGGTTTTTGTTTTGATTTTTTTGTTTGTTTGTTTGTTTTGTGTTTAAATGGTAGGTTAACTTGAAGCCAATTGAATCAGTAACCCAAACTAAGCATCCATTGTTTTTGTTTGCTCAGCTGAGTCCACAAATATGCTAATAACAAATACATTCAGTCCTCCATTCCAACAAAAAATGCAAGTGCACCTAGGCATGCCAGTGAATTCTTGTCTCAGGTTGCTTGTGCACTTGGCACCCGTGTCTGCACATACGTCTTTGAACATGGCAGACCTTTATCTGTGGTGAATGCAACGCTGATTGAAGACATTACACTGGCAGATAATAAATTTTGGACATTCATGCTGATTCATATAGTTTATTTAGTCCTATCATCAAGCTGGTGAGCAAGTGCAAAAACTTTTGCCATTTTTCCAGCTGATATTTGCTGCATCCACTCTTGGCTGACGGGTTTACCTCAAGGTCCATGCCTATCCAGAAATCAGCCCCTCATGCAAATATCCAAGAGTTGAGGCCGTCTGTAAAATCTGCTTCTCATCTATGTATCATTAGGGTTTATTGATTGTACTGTCATTTTCAGGTATAATCTCTGATCAGGGTCAGTCTCTTTCCCATGACTACTGCAACTGTCAGCCCACTGTGTAAATGATGAGCATGGACTCAAAGAGTCTTTTTGCAGACTGTGCAGAAAATCATAATTAGCAGCAGAAGTGACTAGACTAAAATAATTTTTATGGCTGCATGTAAAATCCTGTTTTTATTTTAATTTCAGCTCCATAAGGTTTTGGAAAATTTAGTTGAGCTATGGGAATACACTTTTGGTTGAGTTCACTGCACACTTACCTAACAGCAATGTCTACAATTCACTTATTTTTCCAGGCAATTTTTCTCCTTATTCATGTGGCAAAATATTCTTGATACAAATCTTCTGATAGTTGACTTTGGAAAAGTCTAGAAAATTAATTCCATCTTTCTGTTCATCCTTTTCAATAGCTTATAATTACAGACATTATTCTAAAGGAGATGCTGGTATTTCTTTTCTTCTTGTTAATTTTAGATGTAAACTCATTTGGTATCAAGTACATGAATTCACAATCTAGGTCTTTGATGGAAAAAAAAAAGTCATGAGATAAAACCGTCATGCTCCAGGCTTTGTCACAAGAAAGCAGTTGCTCCTGCATGAGGAACAGGGACAACTGGTGATATCTTCAATTGTCATAATAGACTCTGGAAACAGAGTGATTTGAATGGGAAGAAAATATTATCTCTTTTTTTCCCCCCTGTAAAACAGCCTTACACCAGATCATTATTCTTTAGGATATCATTATTCTTTAGGATCAGTTGACAGGAACAAATGAGAATCTTTAACTGAAACTGTATGTTAATGATAGCATGAAAACAAATGTAAAGGTGTCTGAAAGGTACTCAAAGCAAGTTCATTTATCTACTTATAATGGGTATTAAAATCATAACAATTTTCTGGTAACAGTTCTGGGAAATGGCATACTCTTACAGTATGTGAAGTAAGTCTCCTGGAACATGGGAGGAGGTCTTTATATCACAGAAGGGAATCATAAAATTGTTTGAGTTGGAAGAGATCTTAAAGATCATCCAGTTCCAACCCCTTGCCGCAGGCAGGGACACCTTCCACTACACTGTGCTTCTCCAAGTCCCATCCAGCCTGGCTTTGGACACCAGTACATGCCAAAAAGAGTTAGATCATACAGTAGCCAGTTGGAGACGATCATATTGGTAGGTAGGGATTGCTGTCTGCTTAGGAACTTGCAGATATATGCAGGAATCTGAGTTCCGGCATCTGATGTGGAAATGGCTGTGACTGTGCTGCCAATGATTGTTAGATGCAGCAAGCACAGCACTGTGGGAAGATGTGTGCACCCTCTTTACTTATTGTTACTGAAAGTTTTAGTGGATGACACCAGGGCACTAATACACATGACTTTATTTGAAGAGAAATCTTCAAAGAGTTTATGAAATCACAAGAACTAATTAAACAACTAAGCATATGTATTTGCCAATATAGTTCAAACTTTCATCTGATATGTTCTCTATTCTGATAATTTATATTCAAGAACTTCCTTGGGCTGAGAAATGAATGCATTGCTGTGAGAAGTTTAGTAAGAGGTTCTAAAACTAGATTTTAAATTGTTAGTAGAGCAGCTAAAAATGGAAAAGTTTAACTTTCTTTTTCCTGCACTATTTAGTATTTCATTAGAAATAATGTTTAAAAATAATCTATGAGGATCAAGTGTTAATTGAGTTCTTATGGTTCTGTATGAAAATTGCATGTACGATAGTTATGAACATTACAAAGTTTTCAGATGCTTATCCTGCAGAAAATGTTGAAATGCTTTTGTGTCCAGGGAATAGCAGGATTCCATTTCCTGTAGGTGGACACAAGTGAATTTGTAGTTTACTGCTACAAACTTAACAAAATAATAACTTTTGTTTCACAGTAGTTGAGTCTTATAATATGCACTGTTTGGTTGAGAAATTAAATTCTTCTGATTACTTCTGGTTAATACTTAAGTGCTATCTCTGATTGATACTTCTGGTTAATACTTAAGTGCTATCTCTGATTTGTTATAAGCAAGACAGTTTTTACTTACAAGTAATGACTTACAAAGTCATTACTTTCCAGTTTTGAGGTAGCTCTATTAAGTTTTTCTAAGCCATGTTGAAATTTCAGCAATTGTTTCTACTCATTATAGAATTGTGTAAATGAACTAGCTTCTGTTCCAAACTCCTTCAGTTCTTAAGGAAACTGGAAAATTTCTCTAAGCTTACAACAATTGGTACATTCCATCTATCCAATGAAATAGTGAACATGAGGCTATTTTTTGATGGGACACTCCTGTTGCTCTCTGTTCTATTCTTTACTGCTGCAGATTGTTTTTTGTTGTCTCCACCCTTTCTCAGTTGCTTTTATTTGGTTTGCTTCTCTTGTCGTATTTCTTGATTTCTTTTTTGCGTGTCATCCTTACATCTTCATGTCTCTTACCTCCTATAAAGCCATTTTATCACTTCTCTTTAGTATAGATGACTCTTCCTTTCTTCCTGAGCATAAACCAACTGAATTTTGAAAGTCCAGTGAAAAGCTGTCTGGCCTCATTGCATAGCAAAATTCCAGAGTGAGCTCTGGGAATTGGAAGGAAAAAGAAAAGAGAAAGTTTTGATTAACCTAGTGGAATATCTGTCTATAAGCAGTTCCAGGAGATCATGACAGATTAGTTTAAAGTGAAATACAGGGGAAACATTATCAATATGAGTTTTCTTGAGCTTCAGCTTCCTGAGGAGTCACTAGTGTTGTTAGTGTACATCGTCAACGGACAAAGAGAACATTTTACTCCCTTGCGCTTCGTCACAGAATTAAACAAATATAATTAAAGCTATGGTACTGGTGACTTACTGTTCTCAAATAGCTCAGTTTTGTCTCTGGAAGTAACAACACCATTTTGTGCCATTAGGAGTGCCTCAGGATATTTACCTTACATTTTAAAAGCAAATTTAATACATATTTTATGTAGCTAGAGTAATGTGTTAGTGAGAAGTGGTACTCCACTTATTTGTCTAATTTTATAATAAAATCATAATGTTCTAACTTCTGTAAATAACAGACTAAATAGGGCCCAACTTTCCAAATGAATAAATCTCATCGCTTACTTAGTGACAGGTGACACATCCCATGCCAGGTAACCTTTTGTTCAGTGGCAGAAGGTATAGCCTTACTTAGTGGTGTCAGACTATAATGCAATCATGTAAGAATCCAATTATCTTTTTTTTAACTATTCCTACTTTTTTTTTTTATGACCAGCCATGCTGAAATTTTAATGAGAATTCTCAGGCTTACCTTAGCAGATAGATGGCAGAATGAACATTTTTATAACTCAAATAAAAGCCTTTATGTTTTATCATGAGGCACTCCTATTGTCTTTTTTCCATTTTGTAAGATAAGTAAACATTACCTCAGAAGAAACTTTAAAGAACACCCCAACTTTGTTACGTGTATACATAAAAATCTGTACACGTACACTTTTTCAGTATTACATCTGCATATTTACTTCTCAGCTAGACTTGTTGTTACATTCTGATTATGTAATATTTCCTGGCTACACAAATCACTTTTTCACATTTTCATTAAGCCTGAGTTCATAGTAACATTGAGGTCATCGTGTTTTTGTAACACAACCATGGGAGCACCTTATCAAATATCCTTGTTGCTAAAGCAGCTTGACCTTGCATTTAATTTACTAATCAAAAGCAATCCTAGCAGGCAGTTCAAACAAAAATACCATATCTTTGTTTTCCTTTGTAAGTAACAAACTAGGTCACAGTAACTGGACAAGAGGAGAGCATTTACCAAACTTCTTGGGCCTTGATTTCCCCCTTACATTGCCGAAAATAAAATCTTAAAAGTAATATTTAAAAATTCTTTTTTCCCCAAGCTGAAAATATTAGGATTACTCTATACTCACTGCAGACTTTCTGTGTGCTATTCCAGGTAGTTTGGAGTGAGCTGCTGCTCTCAAAAATAAGTGATTAGCCCTACTCCTGAACTCTTCCTAAAGTTCTTTGTGGGCCAGTAGGAAAAGGCTGTCGATCATTCTGTTATGGCTGTCCAGAGCCAGTCAGTATTTTTTTCTGAAGATTTATAGATTCTGCTTTGGCATGAGATTGCATTTGCCACTGTGACAGGAAGTAGGCTGTTTGGTCCTTTGGAAATCCGCTCACTGGAAATGTGCCACCATCAGAAGGGCTTCTCCAGTATAGTCCTCGTTCCTCGGTTTTTGTCCCAAGGATCCTGAAAAATAAAGTACCAGTAGTGGATTACCCTGCTATTGCTGATAAAGTTAGTTAATCCAATAGCCTGGTGCTGAAAGTTGTCTGTAAAAGAGGGTAGCTGAGAGGAGGCTAAATCTGAAGTGAATTGTTGTCGTGTGCTGCTAAAGCACTCTACAAGAAATTGTAAAAGCCAATACGTAACATATGTTGCATAGGCAGAAAGACGAATTTTGTTTTGGGGTTCATTGAAAGTCAGTCTTACTATAAGTCCTATGAATTTGTAAGTATTGGATGTTCGGAACATTGCTATTCGTAAATGTATCCCACCTGTTTAAAGTATGAGTACAGGATACATACATAGGTAATAATGGAGATCATAAATATTAGCAGATGTCAAGCACAAGTTTAATGCTAAATCCAAAGAGGGGAATTTGTGATCTTTTTAAATACCTCACACGCCCAGGCTGTCATCCTGAAAAATTACAGGTCGCAACCAAATGAATGTAAGTTTCTTCATACTGATGTATTTTTGACAGATTGTGTTCAGGATTTTATGTTAAGAATTTACATTGTATATGTGGGCTGTGTTTCTTAAAGTTCTTGAAAGATTTAAAAAGAATTGCAATTTACCTGCTGCACACTGAGTAAAAACAAGCTAAATATAATCTAATTCTTCTTAGATTATAAAAAAGGAAATACTATTTGTAATATTGAGCTTTTTGTATACAAACTTATAAAATGCACAAGACCAAATACAGTCTCATAAAGAGGGCTTACCTTTTCATAACAACTAGCAAGGGTACTTCTTATTGGGAATATTTTGGGAGGCATTTGCATATACTAAATATGACCTACTATGCAATAGGTCTTTAAAATAATTTATGATTTGGTGTATAGTGCCCATACAGTTAATGTAAAATAGTGCAGTGGCTATAAATTTTACAAGTCCAAAATTCTGTCTCTGGAGCAGAAACAAAGGAGTTGTTTTACACAGGAGAGTCCTGAATTTTATTTAATGTAACTTAGAAAAAGCTATAGATGACCTAGCCACATTTTTGATTATAGACTAAAAAAAGGGATAGGGAAGTGGGAAACCAAATTCAGAAGGTTACTAGCTATGGAAGCATACTACTTCACCTTACAAGAGAATGCCTTACAGCCAGACTGTAGATTAATATTATATAGATTCAGTGTCAAGCCAGTCTGTTTCATGTTGGATCATTGTGTAGCAAGGAATAATAGATTTAGATGTAAGAAAGAATAATAACAGGGAATGTTGTAGTATAATCAGAAAAAGACTTCAGAGAAAAATGTGTCCACTGACTACATCTGTACCTGGAGATGATTAGTGGGTACTTGCTCATGTCCATTCTCTCCAAGCCTGAGATTCTTCAGAAAGATAAGTTGCATCCCTGCTGCATGTAAGCAGGAGTGTAGAGGGTGTAAGCAGCTACTTCAGAAGGCTTGGGATTTTCACAGCATAGGGTTCCTTGTTCTTGAGCTGCTTTATCTCTTGAATGTGTTGTGCTATTTATACAAGCCATTGGTTTGTGGTAATTGCCTAGATGTGGTGTAGCTGTACCATTGGTGAAGCTGTGATCCCAGGTTATGTAGGGTTATCCTGGTTTATAGAATACATCTTCATGAGTTAACGTGAAATGTTGTAATTTGGCATCTGTGATCCTGGTATACTATGAAGTTTGAAAGAAACTGCTGTCTTGTGATGGATGATTCTTTGTGTGTTTGCATTCATCAAGGGTTAGCCCTCACTATACAGAATGTTAGTTGAGAAAATTGAACTCAGTTGTCTTGAGCTGAGATCAGGATTAGGTCTCAAATTTTGCTGTCTAGAGCCTGGAATATCTGACATCTGCTCTTTTGTTTTCTGGGCACTTGTCCTTATTGAGTAGGGGAATGATACTTTTCTTTAAAGTGAGCCAATCCCCAGCTCATACCTGAGGAATGACTTCAGCCTAAGTAAAATCTGAGTCTTTTCATGGTCAGTTGTAGAAAATATAACTGCAAATCATCCATATTGAGAACAACCAGGTTTATAGGGGAAATGTTCAAGAGGAGTTCCCATTTATCTTGGGGTAGTCAATGGGGTCTGCTTATGTGACTTTGTCTACATAATGTTTATAACTAGCAATTGCCTCACATGGGTGTCTACAGAGATTTGTAGATAACCAGGGAAGATTTGTGGATTCCTTGACTTGTTCTAACAGCTAAATGTACATTGTGTAGGTCAGATAACACATCATTGTTCTAATGATGTGTATAGCATTCTTAAACTCTCCCAAGATATCGTCTGTATCAGTCTCAGAGTATTGGTCTACATTGTGATGGTGCCACTCAAGCCATGCTCCCCACTCCAAGTGACAACTATTCTTTGAAAATGGCAGCCAGTACAGAGACAACAGCTCAGTCTTGAGCTCTTGCAAGTAGAAATGAATTATGCCTTTGCTCCCCTTAACATAAAAAAGAAGAACTTGAGAGGTGTTTGAGGTGCTGGTATCTCCAGTGCTGTATTTATGATAAATTTTGGAAATACCTCAGCTCCATCTTACCCAAAAATCTGTCTTTGACAGTAGCTCACAATAAATGCCTCGGAAAGAATATAAGGAAGGGAAACATCATCTTTTCGTGATTTTTGCCAAAATATTCTCCTACTTTCTTTGAGTATTTCAAGATCTATCAGAGCCTGCTGTCATGCCTTTGTATATGAGTTTTAGACAGATTTCCAGGAATGTATCTACCTTACCTTTTCAATCTGGCAAAGTTCTTAGCATGTGGGCTGTCTACAGGCGTCATTGCATTTGATCTGTTTACACTTTGCCCTGAAATAATTCAGTACTGTAACATGTTTTCAGTAGTTTCGTATTCTAGGAAGTTCTTATGAAAACTGGGAAGGAAGTCATGCCCAGTCCTTTTCTCCCTCCTTGCTCTGGACCTGGTGTTCAGTCAAAGAATCCTTCTTAGGCCCAGTAAATTTCCTACCATCCCCTGGAAGTCAAAGTGTGATTTAGTCTGAAGTCATTGGCCAGGTATCTTCCCATTAGATGGACAAGCATATGGACATTGGAGACTGGCCAGCCATTCTCTGAAATGTGATTGGAGTCAGTTGAGGCAATAATATAAAACATTTTGGTAGCTGGACTCTCTTTCCCAGGCTTGACATCTTGCAGCAGACATAGTGAAAGAAAAATGCTGCAGTTTTCCTTGTAGATATTTAGGCTGGAGTCATTCCATCTCAGATCACACATGTAAATAAGATAACCTGCATACCAGCTGGTGGTAAATGATGGTCCATATTCCTGATACTGATGGCAGGAGCCATATTTTGGTGGTTATGAGGAGAGGGGTTTTGTTTTCATTAGGGTTTTTTGTTGGTTTTTTTTTTCTGAAACTCTGCGTGTGAAGGAGGAAAAGAGACAGAAAGAACCAATTTCTGTCTTCTGCCTGTCTAACAGCTGTCTGTGCTTTTTTAGTTTACCTTGAGTAAATCAAAAAGTTGTGTTGCTGTGGATCTAGTAGGTGCCTAAAAGAAAGAAATGGAAATATCTCCTCTATATGCATGTATTCACTAGACTTTACCTCTCCTGAAGAATTTCTTCATATAGAAGGTATGGGTTTAGAAGGAATTGAGAATACAATGAAAATCACTGCCCCTCGCCCCCCCCCCCTTTTTTTTTTTATTGTGCCTATATCCCTATGGATAGGTTGCGAGAGCATATTTCAGAATTACTTGCACTAGTTCATTAAGTAAGTAAATTAACCCTACCTGACTTAAGTAGAATGTTTCTTTACATTATAATTCTAATTACATGGCTTTTTAATTTATGGAATTTTGTTTGTGATGACAGGCTCTTCCTCTCTGTAAGATGCAAGCTGCTTTTTCTTAAGAACTTCTCTCTTTGTAATTTAGTGTGCATCTACCCATGTAAACCTGAACATTTAAGCTCTTAATGTGCTCTTATTTGACTTAAAAATATCCGACTAGTTTCTAACACTTTAAAAGTAATCTTTCTATCAAAATTTGACAGTTTTCAACCTTCATTTTAATACTGCTACCCCTTTGATAGTTGCACTTTAATTTTCAGGAAATTGAATCCTAACTAAAAGCTTCTTTCCATTCCGTCAGTCTTCAGCATTGTCGCTTGTAATTTTGGTTCTTTGATGGATCTGAAAGCTTTAGATGCAGGTTTTTGACATTGATTTTGTTGTTCTTGTATCCTGAGAAGTTAAAAAAATTAGATGAATTTTTAAGCTTCTGAAATATGTGTCATGAAGGCAAAGCAGCTATGAAAAGAACCAGGTAAAGCGGATTACTTTGACTTGGGATGTGGCTAGATATTTTTACTTTCAAATTTTACATCAGCCTTTTGAACAATTCCAGTATTAAATTTCATTCTAGCCGTATGACATCATGTGTCCCTGCACATGTAGAATAACATCAGTAAAAATTCTCTTGTTGATTTCTCAGATTTCCTCAGGAAACTTTCAAGATATTCCCTAACCAGAAATTTAAGAAGCTAAGCAGCTGTGGCACAAGTAGTAGGGTTATGGAAGGATAAACAGATGGCTAGATCTTGGGAAGCAGGGAGTAAAAACGCATGCTGAATTTTTGCGGCGGAGAAACATTGTCTTTGTAGATATGCAACAGTTTGTGCTGAGACTTGTCCACCTAACACAGATCTTGCACAATGCACATCGCACATCTTCTCTATGATAGCACATATCAGAAGGGCTGTTGTTGGGGTTTGGAGCTGTGATGTTTGGAAAGAAGTTAGAAATAGGATCAATTGAAAAGCTCCAGAAGAACCTTCTGATTCTGAGTGATGAGACAGGAGAATGGCAAATCCAGGTATGTTAGAATTGACTAGAACAGAATACTTCAGTCAGATGGGACCTTCCATTGGTCATTTATTCCAACTGTCAGGTTGTCCTTTGGAAAGACAGAAAATCTCTCAGTATGTTTCCTTGATGCTTTCCTTGCTGAAAGCATCAAAATACTATTAGTCTGGGGAGAGTCACCCCTTGGTGTTCTTTGTTGGGCTTAAGCTTCTGAAGCTAGCTCTGTATTACATGTTCAAGATAAAAAAAAAGGATGTTCTTTCTTTACTTTTGCATGTGTAAGCCTTGTAGAAAGTGTCCCTTACTCTTCATTCTTGAAGTGGGAAGTGAGTTCTGTTGTTTCAGTGTAGCAATTTGTCCTCACATATATGGTGATGTGTTTGGAACCAGCATATGGTACCAGCCCATGGTGGGATCTAGATGATCTTTAAGGTCTTTCCAACCCAAACCAACCCATTGTAGGATTTAAATTGTACTTAGTGACCTCAGTACCTGTGTTCTTTAACATCTCACCACAGCCATCTTACTGTAAATCCACTTACCAAGCTCAGCACCATTTTCAAAGTCTACAGTTGTGTTTTCAATTCACCACTGTTTAATTGGAGGTTGGGTAGTGCCATCAGCTGTTGTTACAAAACTTGTGTGAGCCCATCAAAGAAAGTGGGGTAGAAGAGGCAAGTTTTTCTGTGTATTCCTTGCATCTCAAGGAACTGATTGAAGTGGTACAAAAATGGCAGTGGGGATTTTCTGTCTTGTGCAATGTTAGTAGAGCAGGGATTAGAGCATTCCTCCCACGGACACTGCAAGGGGAAACTTCATTTTTTTGTGATTAGGATAAATTTGCCCTTTGTTAAAATGCACTTGAGAATTATCTAAGGAAGGAGCACTGTTACTGGTCAGGATAATTTCCCCCCTTGGTTTTGAAAGCTGCATTCATGAGAAGGAGGTTCAAAATGCAAGTATAACCAAGAATATCAGGATAAAAAGGGGATTGGAGATATAACAGCCCTTTCAGTTGAGAAGCTGTGGGAGACGTTGGATGGCATTAACAAAAGCATCAGAGGCTTTGTTTCTCTTCCTAGCTATGTGTGGTGTTTATGAATGCTGATAGGAGAATTCCCCTATGTAATGCTGAATTAGAGTTTCACAGACAGGAGCTTGATAAAAAGAGGGTTTATTTTTGTGGCTTGAATTAAGTCCTGTGGTAAAAAGCTGTACAGTCATCCACTTTAGTGACAGGTGCAGGGTAGATAGTGAATATTTTGGTTTTATGCTACAGCTTTTCCATTTTTTTTCCTAAATTAATTGAAGCAGCTGGAAAGTAAATATGATATGAGAAAATTTTATCTCAAATGGAGTTCAATAGCTATTCATAAAATCAAATTCTAACATGGAAAGTAAAGTATTTATAGACAGTGGAAGAAAATTTCTTATTTACAATTCGGGAAATTTCAATAAATTCACTTTTTAAAAAAAGCTTTTCTAGGAAGTTAAATACCTTTCCAAAGGGACTGTTTGTTTTCCTGTTGGTAAAAAATTAATGTTATATTGTAACTATGTATGGTCCTGTTGTTTCTTTAATTGTTCTTGTACTGGGACTTAGATCCCAGCCCCATGCTGAGTGGCTATTAAGTCAGTAAGAGAACTGGCAGGGAGATTGATGTGGTACACCAGGATGCCATTTTTTCCCCCGTAAGCTTGTCTGTAGATACCTTTTTCTGCTTTATAGGCTGGCTGCAGTTTCTTTGTCCACGCACATTCACCGTTTTCTCTCTTTGGGCCCTCTTTAAGTCTGTTGGTGTGAGATTCCATGATTGTCTCACAGCCATAAAATCCTTTCCTGCTTTCACCTTGATTTCATATTGCTAATAGAGAAAGTGGGAAATGCAGCAAATGTTCTATAGCTGCTGAATTCTCTGCATTGTTACAGTTTGAGTAATTTACAAAAAATTTTAGTTTGTGAAAATATTTCAAAGCATCTCATTTGTAAAGCTTTCTTTTGGAGATTATTCTAGTGTACATTTTCAGTGCCTCCATAAACATCCCTCTTTATAAAATCAATAGCCTCCTTTTAACGATTTACTTTATTAGGTGAGATTTTAATGTAGTTTATTCAAAAAAAGGCTATTATTCCTGATCATTAGCCCAGATTAACATAAATGCACCAGGCAGACATTTGTTAATTTCATTCTCAAAATTATACTTTACATTTTCATTACTATTCTTGATAAGAAGTATCTCAACAGTTCTGTAGAAGTCAGGATTTTCTAATGACTGCAGGCATTGTTCCTTAAATTCTGACTTTCCTCTTAAGATTGAATCTTTGTTTCACAGTGCCTAAAAAGATGACAAAAGCAAGATGACAAAAGCATCCATCTTTAATAAAAGTTACAGATACCTCCTAAGGCACATCACTGGGTCTAGCTGAAGTGGACTCAACTCCCCAAAAAAGTTACACTATCCATACTCAGGAAAGTGTTAATTTGTGGAATTGTATGTTCTCTCACAAGGATGCTATTTATGGTTCCTTCCTAAAGCAGGTGAAACCAAGAACTGTAATGAATTGCATGGGATTGGCTTAGGAATGAAGAGTGAGAGTTGTTAGTGCTTGACATTTTTACAGATGCTGCACTGCAATCTACAGGAAATTGGGAAGCATCCTTCAGAGATAGCCAGTTATCAGTACTGCTCTTTCTGCACCAAGCACATTAAATATGTATCTCAAAGTTTAAAATTGTTGATGATTCTGAGAAAGTGACACAGAAGCTTCTCTGCATATCTAATTATAATTACTCTTTCAATAGGACAAAAAATAATAAAACCCCAAAGCTCATTTATCCTTAGTTACCTTTTGGGAATGCAAAATAAGTATAAGGTCGCTTTAGTTCACAAGAGCTTGACACACTATTAGTTACCATGTGTCCATCTGTTTGTCTTGCTATTTTTTACCTCATCTTGCTAATCAGGGCCTTTGCCCTCCGCTGGATCTGTTCCCTGGGCTTACACAGAACAAGTTGTTGATTTTATGTGGCATTTCCAGTAAAAAATTTGAAAAAAAGTATTTTAAGGTAGTTATATTTTTCACAGAGGAGTATAAGTAAGCATGTAAATTTTACTGTTTACTAAGCACAGAAGTTGGACTATGAATCTCTTTTCTTGTCATATTTAATTCTGCAGTTTCTGAATGTGCCATTTAAAATTTTATATAGCCCAAGATATTTTCTGTTATTTATGTTGGTTTTTTTAAATAATAAATGAGTGTATAGCACTCATATAAATATAAAATAGGTTGATATATTTTCTCCATTTTTTAATCATACCACTGTTAACAAATGCAAATTATCTGATTATCTCTACTGCTATAAGAAAAAGATTTTAAGTGGAGCTATTTGACAGTGTATAGACCATGTACAAATCATTGTTTGAAATGTTGATTGCTTGAAAAAAAAGCAAGCTACCTAAGGTATAGACTTACCATAAGAATATGCTGCATGTAGAAATAATGGTATAAAACAAAGCCAATCTATTCTTTTGCAGTGAAAGACAAGTGAAGACTTTGCTTGCAGTGAAGACAAGATCCTTGCAATATATGAGGATATAAAATGCTACTTGAGCAAAGAGATGCAATTTAATGTAGAAGAAACTCTTTGTCTTTTGACCTCCTTCTGTAGAGGTTACATTGTGTGATTCAAAGGGTACACTAATTTCCTGTGTCATCTTGTGGAAGCTGCTGCTGAAGAATGTTCAGCGTGTACAGTTTTTTTGCTCACAGAGGTAGTCTTTCACGTCTTAAAGGCTGTTTCTCTTAACCTGTAACTTGCACATTAAGCATCAAGAGGTGGTATCTTTCTGTTGCAGATTTGGTACTAAACCAGCACCCTCAAAGTGCTCCGTCTTTGTTCAGGTTCTGTCTTCTGTGGGATTCCCCCCATTAGTTTCTCTCAGAGTAAGGTCAAACTTTCCTGTAGTACTTTACCAGCTGCTCATCCTGGTCTCTCAATGCGTGGCCTTTACATGAAGCATTGTTACGATCTGCTCCAAGGATTAAGCAACTTTCCTAGCAACAGTGCAAACACATTTTCATTCAACTCCTTCCAGTTCCTGAATATGTAACCTGAATGTGAGTCATTGTCTTCACTTTTTCTCAGTCACTTGGGTATCCATATCACTGCAGGAAGATTATTCTTGTGTGCTGTTGGATGCTAAATAACGCAAATGCAACACTCAGTGTTTGTCTTCCCTGGCTTTCCAGTCTTCAGCTAACAACATGCCCAGGAAAGCTGTCATGAAAATCAGTATGGCTGGAGGCAACTTCTCTTCTAGCCTCAGGTGTCAGAGTGCCAATCCCTCCTTGATTCAGTCTTAAAAATGCAAGGAGAACACAAATATCCAAAAATATTGCTGCTCTTCTTGTGCCATTCTCAGGAGAAAATCTGAATATAGTTGACCAGACCTTTTTTCCCCAAACTATTTCAGTAGCAAACAAAACTGCTATCCTTTCCATTTGCTCAGTCCTGTGGCAAGCAGTAGAGAATTGTGGGGAAACTTTGAGAGATACTTGAAAGTATTTTCACATGCACCTGTCAATGTATTAGGCTATATATCTGTTTTTAAAATGCATCTTCATTAATTTTTTTATTCTTTTGGGAATATTATATAGAAGACAGACAAGGAGCAGTAAATTATATAAGAAATAAGAACTGCTTGGTATTGATAGTAAAGCAGGATGCCCTTGACTTGAGGACAAGCTTAAAATCTAAGCACGTCAAGCCAAGTTAATGAGGAAAGAGAAGTACATCAAGTGTCTACTAGAACTTCCATGAGAATATAAAAATGAAGTGCTCTGGTATTGATGGTTTTGCCAAGCCCAGCATCAGATTCTAAGATTCCTATGAGGCAAGTAAAATCAGTTAACTGTAAAGTCTAACAATGGCAATTAAAGAGAAAGAGCCCAAATATATGTGCACATTCTGAAAATCTGAAAGGCTTCGCACTGACTACTTATATGTTGCTGGTTATCCTCTAAGATCTCTTCCTATCAATATTCTAAGAAATATCAAGGTTACTTTCTTAGAAAGTGCTAGAAAAAGTAGAGATGGTTCTAAGACATAGTTAGACTGGGTATGCAGCTAGTTATACTGTGCATAATGGGGTCCATTCAGTTTTGTAGAAGAGCTGACTAGAACAATGCACTTTCAGACTGGTCTTAGTGCTTATCTGCTGGATTAATACACCATAACAGTAGGTGTGACAGCCCACCCTTAAGGGGAGTTGTCAGTCATCACAGTAGGTTGGAGATGGCCAGACGCATTATCTTAGAAAATGGACAGGGAATTTCTAGAAGTTGTTTTCTGGTGGAGGGCTGATCTGTGCCTTGGCTTTGTGTTTAGCCATGCAACCATTTTCTAACAGTGGATGGATTGGGTATTTGACTGCACAGCTGAAAATGAAGCCGCCTGTTTGTGTGGTTATCCAGACAGCAAATGAGATGATCATACCAACTAGGATGCAGCTGTTGTCACTTCAGCTGATGCAAAGCCAGTGAAGTGTGAGAAGTAAAGATGTGACATTAAATGTTTTGAGCAAATAACAGGGGAAAAGACTTTTAACCATCCATTCTGATTATGGTTAAAATGAATGTATTCTCTACTAGTCAATTACATTGACTAGTAATTGTGAAACTTGTGAATCACAGGTTCACTAGAGGAGAGAGAAACTTGGGCATTCGGTAATAATGTTTCTTACTAAAATCAAACAAATTGTCTCCTATTTTGCACAACTAGAGCAGCCGAGTAGAGCCTACTTCATTTTATTGTCTATTTCCATACTAGTTTGTTCTTTATTATTTATTATTTTTCAAAATAGCCTGTTAGAATGGAATGCCATTTTGTAATAAACATTACTCCAGATAGCACTACGATATTTCTTATTTAAACTGATGCAACACTTTATTTTGCAAGTATATTGAAACTCTGCTCAATAAGTTGGGATGTCATATTCTTAAAGACTGTCAAAATTTATCAGTTTAAATCTGTCAATTTTAAGTCAACACTTCCACTATGGTTACTCTCCTTGCTGTGGTTGCCTACAGCTCAGCCTCGAGGATAACCCTTCAAAATACTAGATAATTACACTATTCCCATAGTTAATTTAAGCATTTCAATCAAACAGGAAATAGCTTATAGTCTGTTCCCTGGTTGATTATAGTTTCTTCATATTAAAAGGGCGCCACTTAACATTTGCTTGCTTATGCCAGATGGCAAGTTCCTAATTAAATTCACTTCTCATGTGCCTAATTTTTCTGCTTGCATTTTGGCAAAGCTGAAATCTCAGTAGGGCAAACAGATAGTTGGGGTATACTAACAACATTATTATTGTTATTTTTACAGTCTTTCTTATGAATGGTAGCTCAAAAAAGATCTTATGGATCAAGAGCTGCAACTTAACCTTTGGTAGTAAGGCTCTGCTTCAATACAACTTCAGAATGTCAAACCAGAGTCTTAAAAATTATTTTGTCTTCCCTTCTCCTGTTGCTCTTTAAGGGCTGTTCAATTTTTTTTTTCCACAGAAAGCAGGAGCAGAAATTGTTATTTTGCTATGGTGGTTGATAAGAAGAATTGCTTGTCCATTTTCTGCTTCTTTTGCATAGGCTTTCTTTTTGTCTTATCAGAAACATTAGAAGAGGTAAAAACTCCGGAGCTAAGTGCTGAGCTTCCTTTGTCTGCCTGGTGAAGACAATTATCTTGATCCAGAAAAGTGACTCTGAATTAAGTACTTTGGTCTTGCATTCTTAAATATGGTTCAGTACAGATTCTTTATGGAGTGATCTTGGGAAATCATCAATTAAGTTTTACTTTATAATTTGTAATGGGTTCACTCTGGCTGGATGCCCTGTGCCCAACAAAGCTCCTCTAACTCTTCTCTTCCCAGCTGGATGGGGGGGAGAAAATATAATGAAGGTTTCATGGCTTGAGATAGGGACCGGGAAAGATCACTCATCAAATACTGTCATGGGGAAAACAGATTTGATTTGGGGATATTACTGAAGTAATTACTAATAAAATCAGAGCAGGATAATGAGAAGTAAAAACAAATTTTAAAAACACCTTCTCCTACCTCTCTCCCTCCTTCTCATCTCTATCTCCTCCTTCCTAGCAGTACAGGGAGATAGGGAATGGAGGTTTCAGTTATTTCATCACATGTTGTTCCTGCCACTGCTCAGGGAGAAGAGTCTCCCTTGCTCCAGCGTGGGGTCCTTCCCACCACAGATGACAGTTCTCCGTGAACTTCTCCAACAGGAGTCCATCCCAAGGGCAACGGTTCTTCACAGACTGTGGCAGTGTGGGTCACTCTTCCACGGGGTGCAGTCCTTCCAGTCCAGCCTGCTCCAACACTAGTCTCCCACAGGGTCACAAGTCCTACCAGGAAGCCTGCTCCAGCATGGACGCCTCTCTACATGGGCCTGCAGCTCCCTGCCAGGAGCCTGCTCCAACATGGGCTTCCCATGGGGTCACACAGCCTCCTCTCAGGCATCACCTGCTCCAGCATGGGCTCCTCCATGGGCTCCAGGTGGATCTCTGCATCCCTGGGGATCTCCATGGGCTGCAGGGGAATCTCAGCACTCTGCACCAAGGGCTGCAGGGGAATCTCAGCTCAATGCCTGGAGCCCCTCCTGCCCCTCCTTCTGCCCTGGTGTCTGCAGGGCTGTTCCTCTCCCATATTCTCACTACGCTACTCCTTGGCCGCAGTTACATCTGCCCAATAATTGGGTTTTCCTTCTTAAATATGTTGTGCCAGAGGCATTACTGTCATTCCTGATTGGCCCAGCCTTGGCCAGCAGCACATCTGTTTTGGAGCCAGCTGGCATTGGCTCTGTCGGGCATGGGAGGAGCTTCTGGAAGCTTCTCATAGAAGCCACCCCTGTAGCCCCCCATGCTATCAAAACCTGTCAATGCAAACCCAATGTGTAACTGTGTTTTGTTAACCAAAGATTGCCCAGGCCTTCAAGGTGTGAACTGTTTTGCTGGGTTGACTCTGTATCTCCACAGTGCAGGTGTTAACTATTTCTTGGGAATTTAGAAGTGAGAGACTCAGTTTTGCAATCAAAAATGGAAATGCTATAAAATACTGTATAATTCTAGTTTTCAGATTAATAGAATAACTTCTAGTTTCCAGAATAATAGCCCTAATATATCTGGGGTTAGGATGTTTTACTCTGTAGCACAAAAAATGCTTTTTATTGTGCCTTTTCTCACCCTCCACCCCATTTTTGGCATTTTAGAAGGCTAGGGCTTTTTTTCCTTGGCATTCTTATAGTGAGTCATAGGGTGTAGCATGATTTTGATTGCAAAATTAATAGTAATCTACTTCAGAACAGCTTTACAATGGGAACTTGTAAAGGAAAAATCATTAATCATTCAGCATTTTATAGCATAGTTTTAAAGGAAAAGTAGAATGCTTTGGGAACATTGCTTTTTCTTGGCTACCAAATAAAAACCACAGGAGATAATCAGTATTGGATAAAAGCTTTTCCTACATTGACTGCAAGACATTAATTCTTGGTTTGTTTTTTTTTTTTTTTGCAAGTACTTTTGATATTTTGTGAGCTGAACTTGTGCAACAGAAGAATTTAAAGATGTTCTCTTCAGGTCTTGTAACAAATTGTTAAGAATGTGTTCATTTATTTATACTAAACAGCCAGTCTTACTTATTCTCTTTATGTGAGCATACACACTGGTCTGTAGTATGACCATCCTAAAATAACTTTTCCCTCTTGTTTAACAAGGCAGAAGTGCTGTTTTGATACTGTATTTTTACAGTATTAAATAGATTTCAATCTTTTTATCACTTTTATTGAAGACTGAAGTTTTAAGAAAAGTAAACTAATGCAGATTCCTTCCATAATTTAATAATCAATTGCTCCAGATATAAAATTAGAATCCACTAAATTCTGAGCATTGAGTCTGTCAGGGCACGAGTTCTGGGACAATGATTCCTATTATAGGGTTCTGGCCAGAGCACTGTAATTTCCATGGTTTCACTTCTCTTCTTCTAAATCTTTTGAAACTGGAGTAATTTTTCTTGTGTGCCTTAACTTTCTTTTTTTTTTCTTTCTGGGAAGATGCATAGCAGTACTGAATGAGAATACTATTCTAATAAGTAGACACTGAATAACTGTATTTAAACGAAGTTTTATGTCCTTTATATGCTTTTGTTTCAAATGCAAATTAGATAAAAGCTTGCTTTCTCAGAGTTAAAAATGTGCTATGTTACTGAAATATAACATTTAATTATAAAATGGCAGACTTTTATATCTCTTGATTACCAGTACTTCTGCTCTGTCAGTGAGTAGGGAAGGAAGCAAGAAAAATTACAGATAAAAGAAATAGGAAGAAAGCAAAAGAGAGTGTTAATGTCATTCTATTCTTTAGAGTTTGTATCTGTACAAGCCACTATGTGATATGAGAATATGGATACAGAGGCAGGGCTTGAAAGACCTAACAAACTTGATCTACCATGGAGGGACACTCATTCCATTTTCTGTTTCATCCAGCCAGCTGTACTGAGTGACAGCCATGTGCTTCACTTGAATGCCTCAGAATTCAGATATCCCAAGGCAGACTAGACCATCCTGCTCTGGACTTTTAGAGCATTTGGGGTTTTGGTTTTGTTTTTAGTAAAGACCAGGTGATGTAAGAGGAAATGTTGTGACCAGAGAACATGAAATGGGGTTCTCTGTTGCTTGTCAGTGCTGTTGACATCTGTTGTAGAAGTGATTTGACATACTGTATGGAACAGAATTGTAAATACACTATTCTGTCTGTCACAGAGTGCTTGCTGATGGTGCTGTGAGTAGGTGCACAATGAATCATACCCTAAAATAAAAAGCCCAGTGCACAAAATAGCACACCTATTAAAAAGTGCTTTGCTCCACCCTCCTGTGCAGATTATTTGTGAGTTTCATATGAACCAAAGTATATGTTTCTGTATGCTTTGGTAAGTATACCAAAGAAAAAACATTTCTGGTTTCCTTCCTGAGAAAAAGCTAACAATTAACTTCCTCAAGCTAACAGTATTTGCACTTCATGCTTAGGAGAATACTTGAATTATACCAAAAACTCACCAGGACAAAATCACTACAAATCTGCTTGGACATTTAGTGTTGGGTGGGGATTTTCCTCCTTGATACTTAGGCAACTTTTTCTGCTTTTAAGGTAGTGCTACAGCAAGGTCGCTCCATTGTGTCCTCCAGTCTGCATAAGCTGTAGACTCCAAATTAATATCTTCAGCTGGCTCTTTGGAAGGGTCTACAAATGTGTGCTTTCTTGTTTGCTCTTAAAAGATAAATTTATCCCTACTTACCTATATTCCAGGGCAGCTGTCAGGCTCATCTTTGCACATAGTACAGTGGTGAGCACAGAGTACACATGAACTTGTTGCTTCACTAAGTAAGCTCTTTAAAGGTTCATGCAGAATTATACTCACAGAAATGAAATCTTTTTTAATCTGAGTGTGTGAAGATGCAATCCAAGTAGAAGATACCACTTAACACATCCTTCCCCAAAAAAAACATTATCTAGCCCTCTGTGACAGTTTGAAAGAGTTATGTATAAATTAATTTTGTGTCTATGTGAATTTGAAAAGAAATGGACTAGAGCTGGTGAACAATAACCAAAAAAGATTCTTCTTCTGGACCCACTGAGTGTACTGGGGAGGAAAGGTGGCAGAACGCATAAAAGAATGGGATAGAGAAAAGCTGTGTGGCAGCAAGGAACAGAAACCTAATAGCTGAAGCAGCGATTGAAGCACTGCTGGGGTGATCAGGCAATAGACCCACAGCCAGCTGTTTGTGCTCACCGATGAAAAAAAACTTCCTAGAAACCAGACCTGCCGTGCACTGACACATGAGGCAGTTTTGGATATTTTCAGGTTCTTTAATTTTTGTATTGTCTTGCATACTACTTTTCAGATTTTTCTCTTTTAGTTTATTGTTGTTCATTCTCTAATGAAACATAGATATTCCATGTTTCAAAGCTGTGTTGAGCCTTCTTATAGATATCATGTAATGGAATAGTCTAAGCCGATCTCCCTTAAAGCCTTATATTTTTGACTTGTGTATTTATATTCTAAGAGGTTCCTTTTGGAGTATTTTCCACTTTGGAATTCCTTAAAACAATTGCATTTTTGTAGATCTAATTGATGTAAGAATAACTTCCAAGTGTTTCTCTTTGTTTATATGGGAAAAATATAAGGGTCCTTTAGCTCACTCTTTTGCTCAGGTTTAGAAGATTGCATCTCATTTTAAACATTCACCATAGCCCTGTCCTTAGGAGGAGGCAAGGTCTCAATCTATCAGTAAATGAACAGCTGCCTTATCCCTTAAAAATTTAAAAAGCACATTAAACATAGCCAATTCAAAATGCTTTGGAGGGAAACACTAGAAAAATTATTTCCAACACTTCTTGCTTGGTATTACAGTGGAGTCTCTAACATAGTGGGAAGTCAGGAGAACAGGAAAACATCATTTTTGAAAAAGTGCTTTTTCTGTGGCATCAGTATTCAAGCTCATCAGTAACTAAAATGCCCAAGAACAGGAATAGAGAATACTTGGGCATTTCTCCTCTGTTGTTGGTAGTCCAGAGATTTCTGGAAAGTAATTACTTTTTAATATTTTCTGGCCATTATTACAGTTATCCCCCACTTCAGTTGTTTTAGAATTTGGTTAATTTTTGGTTTTACATTCATACTTTTTTCCCCAAGGTTTCTGCCATTTTATCTTTAAATTTTCTTTTGCTATACTACTTGACCTTTCTGAAAAGATACTTTCCCAAAGTATCTTTTAATATTTCATATCTCAAAACTCCTGTTTCATAGAATCTTTTAGATTGAAAAAGATCTCTGCTATCATCAGGAGTTACACATCTGTACAACCTAATTTTAGTTATTTTTAGTGTTTTCCACATAATCACAGTATTTCAGATAAATTCCATTTCCTATACAGGCTAGAATAGTCTTGTTTCCTGAATACCCTTTGTTTACCAAATCCTTATCACCACTTAAATACCCTTTGCTTTCCACTGCTTATCACAGTCTTTAAACATCTCACAGACTTGAAAAATACCTGACAGGACCAAATGTCTTCTATGTCCTTTCTAGTTGGATGAATTACTTAAACTGATACCTGATAGTGTCTTCTCCACCACTGTGTTGTTTTGTACTTTGAGAAATAAGCAGATGTTCTTGAAATCTTACAGGCATACATCAAACATTTGTTAAAAAAAAACCAAAAAACCCCCAAAAAAACAAAAGAGGGAAAAAACGTAGAATCAGTTAAAGTAGCAGAATATTGAGACCATCATTTCTGTATGGTTGTTTTCCTGAGATGAGTTTGCAAGTGCTTCTAGTTAGTCAGGTGCTGGTATGGGTGGACTCTGACAATGTGGAAGATAAATGTGTTAGTTACGTTTCCAGGACTAAGTCATCAGCCACTGACTTTCAAAATCCAATTGAAAAGGAAGTTTTCAGTTTTGGGGTGAGGAATGGGATATCAGCATTCTTGAGCTGTGCAGAAAAATAGGGGGGAGGAGGAGAAAGGTTTGCATATGTACAGATGCAATGTAACCCCAGAACTGAATTTGTTGTTCATTATACTAATGGATTCCAATCTTATAATTGCAACAAAAATAGTTTTTATTATTTTGCACATATATTTTTGAATAATGTTTATTTTGCATTTACTCTACTGTCATGAACATTTGCAGTCCAAACAGCTCTTGGGTGTGCAGCGTTTCATTTGTTTGTGTCACATTGTAAGCTGAGTGAATTTTGCCCTATCACTTGTAACATGTTGTCAGTTGAACTAGTGAGGAGGGCAGCTCATGAATATATCTTCTTTTTTCTCTATACTCAAGCAAAATTTTGCTTTCTCTTTCCCTTTTGTGCATTTAAATAGGAGGACAGCTGCCTTCAGATGGTACAGAACTCACTGACAGTTGCTCTTGCTTCAGTCCTACTTCATGAGAACTTCAGAAGTTACTAACTGAGGTATTTATTTGTTCTTTTCATTTTTTCAAGTTTTAACTTTGCAGAAATTAGTTATGTGGAAGAGCAGGACAAGGGAGACATATAGACTAATGAAGAGAAATCGCATATGGAAAATAGCACAAAGTTCTGTCATAAAGAGAGCTACTGGGCAATAGGATCTAATCTTTCAATAGCTAGACACTATGTTAGTCAATCTTTTTTATATGTTTAGAAATCAAATAATTACAAATATGTCAAAAGAAAACATGCTATAAATGCAGTTAAAAGCATTGGGGTTTTGATGGTCATGTACTCACTTTTATCTGATCCTCTGTTTTTCTCCAAGAATGGGCAAAAGATTTTGCAGAAAATCCCTAGACATGAATACCCAATTACCTAAATAATGAACCTTTCAAAACTCTTGCATCATTTATAGGTTTCTTCCTCTACTACTTAAAAGGAATTTCAATTAAAGAAAATCTTTGGCATTAACACAACATACAAATGCCTTCCTCACACTTTCTTTCATAACTGAGATTAAATACAAAATCTGTTTTAAAAATATTGATAAATATTTTTATTGGAAATATTTGTCATTTTTGGCAGATACCAATGAATTAATTTCTTTGCAGAGAAAAGAACACCATTTGTATATGTACACAGAGTCTGATAAAGGATTTATGGCCACAGAACTCATGAAGGGAAAAAAAGTTTCTTGTAAGCCTGTGATCAGCTGGATTTGTGTCAGTCCTAAATTTATGATCTGCAGCTGTTAAATGTGTGATAGGAGCTTTGTCTTCTAAAGCATGTTGACAGTGTGAGCACAAGGCTGAGAAAAAGAAAACGTAGTGCTTTGAGAAGTGAGACTGTCCGAACGTGGGTGAGGATTGCAATGCTTCTCATAGCACAAACCTTTTATTCTGTAAATCTTACATATGTATATTTTAATGCTTTTTAAATTGTGGAAAGCTACTGGCACAGATTCTAACATATCTGAGGTTGGACAAGAAGTCTGCTGGTCAGTGTTTGTGTACGTAGTGTAATGTAAGCAGTGCCAGACTGGAATTCTTTTTCTGCATTTAAGAGCTCAAAGCTTTAATGATACTGGGAAAAAAAAAAAAAAAAAGAAAAAAAAAAGAAAAAAAGGACTTGTAACTCCTATAATGTCTGAAATCTGAAAACATGTAATATAAGCAACTTTTTTTTATATAGCTCCTAGTATTTATGTGTGTGTCTATGCATATATATGCATCTGTGTTTTAGATACCAAGATAGGCTTAGCTTCTTGAAAAGATTGGTAATTGTTAGTATGGTTCTTGTATAAAATTTATATGTGCGATTATAGCTATATTACAATACCTGTATTTCCTTTTTTAAAGAGACTTTTTATATGCCAGACAGTATATATTATAGCTAGAATAATGTCAACCTTAAAATGAAAAGTTTTCGGAAAATGAACTCTTAAAATTCAGTTGGGATGTTACATACAGTTTCATAAAAGAAAGCAGAAGTCTTTTTTGTTTCTAATTTTGCATTTAGTGCTGCTAGCAGCCGGCTCTGATAATGGTTTTTACGTGCAGGTTCTATGGAGTGCTCACATTCTCAGATTTTAATAAAGTTGGCATTACGTTACAGGTTGAGAGATTTCACTGTACATTATAGGTTGGTTATGTCTTACCATAAGTTCATTTCTGGAGTCAGTACACAACTGTTTCAGCAGGAGAATTAACCGCTTATGTCACAGATTATAATTAGCTGTGTCTGTGTGCCAGAGCAACAGGATGGAATGCAAAACGTAGCCAAACATGTGAACGAATTTTCTTCCAGTGATATTTGGCCAGACCTAAAATATCTTCCACTCCACATCTGAAAGTAGTGGAAAAGTTAGACAATTCTCTCTTGGAAAGAGACCGGTTGTAGTTTTTTCACAAGTCCACATTGTTTCAAATCTCCAAGGTAAGTAACATTTTTTAAAAATTATTTGTATATCTGTATTAAAACATTAGAATGTTAAAAAAGGAGGGTTTTTGTTGGTTCTTTACTTGTTACATGGTTGTAGTGAGCTTCTCCCCTTTCTAAGTTTCTGTGCAACATTTCAGACTGATTTTGTCCTTATTTAAGGATCATTTTGATGCTTATGTGATTTATTTTAGGGCCTAAATTATGTGTTAATTTTTAGCTACAGTTATTATTTTTGATTCAGATAGTTTATTTATACTTGTTTTTGCAATTAAAAGTTACATACTTTAAACCTGCACTTCTGTAATACTAAGAAGCTTAATTAGAAATTTTGAGTTTAGTAACTTCTAAATCTTTTACAGTATCATGTTACTGTACTTACATAAATATCTGATTTGCAGTAGTAAACCTCTGACGCTTGTAGCTGTAGATTTCTCTCAGTTTATTTATCACATACCAAAAGTTAAATTTTGTCAAGAATGGATCCATGGTTCTGCTGAACACTTCTTTGCTCGATTGTGTGATAAAAACCTCCCACCTGAGAAATTGTTACCAAAATTATTTCTAACTTCTGTGAAACATACTTAAATTAATATAGGGCATGTAATTATCTGTGTACAGAACTTGTTTTGCAAGTTTGTAATCTCTTTGAAGTCAAATACATTTTCTTGTGGATAATTTCTCTTACTGAAAGAAAATTACCAACTAGTTATCAGTGGATTACTGACTCATTATCAAATGATTTATTGGATAATACTTGGTGTCTTGCCATCAACAGTTGCTTGCACTGCGTACTTAATCCCGAATCTGATTGAGCACAGAAGTTCCTAAAACAGGATATTGCCCAAGTGTAGGAATGTGATTTTAGTGCATCAACACCAGTCAGCTAGGCTTCTTTTACTGAGGTATGGGTGTTTTTACTGAATCTGTCTAAAATCTCCTCTTACTTGAGGAGGACGTGACTCATGTCCTAGAAGTGTCTGTCTTATCTCCATTTTCTAGGAGGGTGACTATGTAAGTGTGGCTGATCTTGTCTGTGTTTGGGGAGATTAATTTTGGTCTGCACAACCACTTCCAAGTGAGTGGTCCATTTCAGTGAACTATAGGAACTTGGTACCATAAAGTTCTGGAACTTTGCCATGAGTTAAGATTTTGGAAGTTTTGTTTGTGATAGTCACAAATGATGCCACTTTGGCTGAGATGGATTTCTGTTTATCTTCTAAACAAATGTTCTGTTAGATACACCCCTCCCTTCTACTATGTAATGAAGAAAAAATGCTCCTAGAATACCACCAAAGGATAGCAACAAGTGCATGGGGTTAAATTAAAAATAAAAGAGTCTAAATTAAGCCCAGCATTAGAGGGAACCACTTAAAATCTCTTTTCCAAACCTTCATACTTTTGCTAACAGCATGCAGCTCTTTCCTGGTTGAAAACTCAGTGGTTTAAAGCATGTTATATTTTGAGTTTTATTCATAATCATAAAGCAGATAAAGTTATGTGTACAAAGATCTTCTTGCTTGAATAGCCTCATGAGATTTTTTTCCTTCCTGTGGAAAGTAATGCCTTCTACATGAAATACAAATCCCAGGTCCTAACCTCTTACTGTTTTTAATTATTTTCATGACTTGGAATTAAGTAAGCTGGATTTCCTGTGGACTTATTTCTCAGAGTTGATTGTCTTACATGTTTAACAAGCAGCGACTGAAGGTTTTTTGTAACAGAGACATTTACAAGGTCTTTTTCTCACATCAGTTTTCTGATATTTTATAAGGTCTTCATGCCCATTGCAATCCCTCGGTAAAGACATAAATGGGGGTTCTTATTTTCTCTGTTATCTCATTTTCAGACAGTTTGCAGGTATGTAGTATTTGAAGCATCTGCTTGTTTGTTGAATTACGTCGAAATTGGCCAAGAAACTCAAAAGCTATTGAAGGAGGTAGGGAAAATGAATGGGAGATGGATGGTTTAGACATTGACATAGGGTTTGGTTGCTTTTTTATTTATTAAACCAGGCTAAAAGAATCATGGCAGTTTGGATAACAGGTTAATTCAATATCCTGGTCAAATTTGCAGCTTGGGTAATAGTATTCTCACTATTTAATTCATCTTAGCTTTGGCTACCTGGGCCAGTCTTCTCATTAAACCTTTCTGTATATCTGCCAAAAGCTGTTAAACAGTTGCTTCATTTCATGCCATGGTTGGTTATGTTTCTGTGGTGGATGAAGTCTGTATAAGACTGTGAAGAGAAATATAAACTAAAATACATAAATATTTTTTTAATGGAGTGTGGTATGTACTGAAGTGTTAGATAATGCTGGTGGCAGCCATAAAACACATGCTTTTCAATAAAGTGTATGTTCCTTTGTGGATATGTATATCCTGAAGGTTGCCTGTAAGAATCAGGTATATAGTAAATATGTATTTTCAATAAAGGGATGTAGGGATAGAATCATCTTGTAGTAATGACTGTTAAAACTCTTCAGTTCCTCCCCATTTATTTGCTGTGCTGTCAGTGCTCTGAGGAGCAGAAATTTTAGTACCTTTGCCTCACATTACCTTTTCCCAGTATTCCAAGTGCCAGATACTAAATTTTATACAGAGTTTTTGCATCCTTGCCTTATTAGTTGTGGATACTAGTGGCTTTCAGAAAAGGCTGACTGTGTAGAGTACAACAGCCTGTTTCATGTTAAAGTTTCACATAGGTCCTACCTTGAATTTCCAAGCTGTTAGACCTTTCTGAGAGAAGCATGCAGGCTCCTGATGGAAGTAGACGTGTCTGCAAAGTTCCACTACACCCAATTTCCTCAGTTTTGAGGAAAAGGATTTTAAGTGAGAGGCAGTAATAATTAAATAAAAACCATGTTCTGGTGACTCCAGACTGCTGAAAACAGAATAAAATGGAAGAGTTTCTTAAAAAATAAATGCTCTGAAGTGAAGCTGAGTCAGTAGAGCAAAGCTGTGGTAATGAACCCTAACCGCAGATCAGGCTATATTAGCAATGCTTTAGATATCAAGCTCCTTCCAAAGGCCTCTTCCAGTCCAGCTTTGAACTGGAATAGATAATCTCCAGAGGTCCATTGCAGCCCAGTTTTTCCTAGGATTCTCAGAATTTGTTCAGATTTTCATGACTATTCACTTTATTGTTATTATCAATTACCTACGGGTTTTTTTTTAGTCACCTGGCTGTATTGCTAGGTGGTCCAATCGACAGTGCTTCAGAGTTCATGAAAGAGGGCATTTAACTTTAATTTAAACAATTTAATAAATATGTGAGATTGGTAGCTAGCGGTATTCTCAAGCCACGTAAAGTTGCTGTATGTCAATGAGAATTAACTGTAGTATTTGACTTGTACTTGGAAATACAAGGAAGGAAATAGATGGATTCAGAACTTAAAGCCAAAAAACTAACAGTGAGTATTACTTCAATATAAGCATTCCCTATGAGATGAAAAGCCATGGGAGGATATTTGTACACCTGGAAGAAAAGGTTGCTGTTATTGATTTCCTGAGGGAAAGTTTTCACTGTAGGGATAATAAAATGATAAGACAGATTTCAATATGTGCAGGAAGAAGAGGTTGATTTGAGTTTGGCCTGAGTGCTAAGCAAGAAAGTGAACATGGTGAACAATCCCAAAAGCCAGCACAGTTGAGGCTGAGAAGGCAGTGTCAGGTTTGTTCCCCCCACATTCACCTGACAGTGTCCTGATACACGTTGTGCCTTTGCAGTATACCCCAAGATTTCCAGCATATATTCTGGTGCTACAAAAAGTCATATTTGAGGGCTGAAGTGGTCCAAGTTTACCCAGAGGATACTCAGAGCCAAGTTTATGTAGTATGGATGGGTGTGGCATAGAATTTTATGGAGTGGAGCCAAACCCTTTGTCAGGTGGGCAGCATGACCAAGAAAAGACCTGATAGTCCTGTGATGCCCATGCTACTTTTCAGGCTATTTTTCTAGTCTCAAATGCTCAAACAGACCTGATGTAGCTTGTACACCAAAAAACTTGCCTTATTTTCAGCCCTTCTGTTTAGTATAAGAAAAGATTTTTTTTTCTAGCCCCAAAACTTTTCTTCCCTGTAACATTCTACTTCTAGTTTCATTCTGTTATGGTAGGTATTTCCCACTTAATGAGAATACTGATGACGTCTGCTGAAAACTGTTGTCTTGCTTAAACACGGAACTGCATTACAAAATAGTTTATTTCATTTTGAATGATTCCATGAGTCATTTGATAATTGTGTTCAATGCATGTGTGAAGATACTGCTTCCAAAAACAGAAATGCAGTTCTTGTATTGACAAAGTTGTGTAACACTGTTAATGTATTGTCATAACAGAGAAAAAAACATTTCTAAGCTATATTTGATAAAAACTGTATTTATTTAAGTACCCTCAATTCTTTCTGAATTGAATATTTTGTTGAAATTCTGTTAGTAACAACTTTCACAATCTGTGAGAGTACTTTTTAAATATATATTCTAATTTTATTGATTTTGCTTTTAGTTAAACTTCTGTTGAACTGATAGTATTGTGATTCACACTTGGTGATTTATTTTAACTGATTTTAGTCACATTTATGGAAGAAAAAGCTGTATCCCTTTAGTCATATTGAAAACATCTAAAATACTATTTAAATTGAGAACATGAATATGACTGTCTTCCTGTATCAGAAGTCCTAAAGCACCTAATAACAAATGGCTTTAACTCAAGAAAAATTCAAAGCTGGCATTCAAAAAATTATGTAGAAATAAGCTTTGATTTAGGATTGTTTGGTAAGCAAAGCGAATAAATGGCTAGAATGCAAAATTAGGTAAAAGCAGCAGAAAGCAAAATTATTCTATATTCTTTTACATTGCCAAAAGATTCCATCTTTTGGTACCTTTTTCTTTTCTTTTTTTTTACTTTCTTCAGCATCCCTAGGTACTTCCTTGTTCTCCCCATATTTTACCGTCTCCACTTACGCATCTCATGTTCGTTTCCTGACTGTACTCACTACTTAACCTTTTTTTATTATCTTCAAGTATCTACTCACAGTGTTTATTTTACTGTAATTAAAATGTGGAGACTTTTTTACATATCTGATCACATATTTTGTTAATTCACAGCTAAAAAGAAATAAAAACATTTTTAAGACAATTTTCCCCTACCGAAAGAGATCTCCACCTTGTGGAAGATTATTTTAAATTTCAACTGAATTTATCCAGCAGTTTCTTTAAATTGAAATAATAGATTCTAAAGCTTTGAGGGCGCTCTGCTTATGTACACCAGGGCATGACAAAAATCTCTCAGTTGTCCTTATGTTGAACTAAGGCTTTTCTGAAAAGTGATTACCTTCCAGAAATGTGTGTGACATTGTTCTCCAGCTGCCAAGTAGGAAATCAAGATCTATCCTAGGCAGAGTTCGGTTACCCAGTTGGTAGAGAACAGTCCAAATCTCTGCAAATCTGGACTAGGTGAACCTGAGGCACTAAGATATAGCATAGTTTATCTTTATCTTGCCATCAGAATCTTGCATATTTTTCCAGAATTTGAGTTTTGGGAAGCCTGATCTGCAGCTCTTGGTTCTCTGATAATATCGCAGGCTACAAAAACTGATGGATGTCCAAATCTGAGGAACAAACAATGTCTAACTGAAGTTTAAAAAGACAAGGTATACTTGTGCTCTGTGGCTGTCTTTTCCTATGTGTGCCTAAAGAGTAACTTTAGAAACTTCAGACCTACTTTCTGGAGAAGGTAATGTGCTTGTTATTTGATCCAAATAGGAATTGTTTTCCAATTACTCAAATTAGAATCTTTAAAATTAAGAAATCTTCAAAATTAAGAAAAACAAATCCTACATTTCAGATTATACTACTTTATTTACATCAGTAAATATTCTCTCAACTAAAGGATTTTAGTAATGCCTGCTGATTTCTATTTTGGAGTAAATACTTTGTATGGAAAATTCTGCTTTGAAATATAAGGAGTGTATACGTTATGTCAAATAAGAGATCTTTTAGTTTATCTTGGAATGCCTGCATACTTAACAGGCAATTTGGGTTTTGCTGATGCTTCATTTGTTTTTACAGTTAACTGAAAGATCAGCTATGTCTTTCTTATAGGTTTTAATCCAAGAACTGGTATACTGATCAAAGCCAGTATTTATACACTTCTCCATGTTCTTCATTTTCTGTTTCTTGCATTGCATTGTTGCTTTGTCACGGTTGCTTAGAAAGAAACTTAGAGATGGTTGCTGCCTAAACAGTTGGAGTCAACATCACCAAAAAAGGCTTCTGCAATACAAGTCTGATGATGTCCTTATGTGTCTAGTATACATTTAATGGGTTTTCCCCTGTGTAAGTAAAAAGAAGTAATAAAGTTGTTATGAGCAGGACTGCAAAGCAACAGGAACACATCATTTTGTAGTCATTGACATTTAAAATTCCTGAGAAAAGGGCAGAGGTTTAATGTAATGAGACACAGTATACATAGGAAAGCATTTTGCTTCCCTTGCTGCTGAAAAATGAATTTTGAATCTTTAGTTTAGCTACATGTGACTTATCAAAAAAGGTACAGTTGTTATTTTCCAGATGTGAGGTCAAATTATTCTATTGTATTTTTTGAAGTATGTATGTGATGAATCACTTGAACTTGGGAGGGAAGACTTGAGGATTAATTTTCATCTCTAGCCTCTACATCTAGTTTACATCTAGTTCTATTCCTCCTTTTGTCTATTTTTATTTCAATTTTCCAAAAAAAAAAAATAAAGTTTCAGAGACTCTACTTACTACCTGAAATCATTTACCAAGATTTACCAAAGCTAAATAAACTGCTTTTCGAGCTCCACAGCCAACACAGGAAAGCATCACAAAAGGGAGTTATTTTGTAATTGTATTGAAGTCTACTAAATGAACTGGAAGTATACTTCTCAAGAGGTAACAGCATTCTACTACAGTAGTGCTTTCATAAAAGCAGCAGCAAGACAAGGAAAAAGGAAAAAGTTATGTCAATATGTATGTCTTTATGTACTTAAATAGAGCTATTTGCTTTCACTCTCATCTCTTCCCAGTTCTGACAACATGAAATACTTTTCCTGTAAACAACATTGAGGATAGTGTTAAAGAGCTTTTGCTGAAAGCTCTCTAAAACAGGACTTGCTTTAGGAACATTATTTCTAGAAGATACATTTTGGCCTTGCTGCTGGTAATCATTGTGGTATGATAGGAAAGCTCTTCTATCACACACATTGAAAATTAAAAAAAATTTTTTAACTGTTTTTAAACAGAAAAATGCACAACTGCATTTTTAAAAAGTATCTGAATTTATTCTTTGTCTGGTAAATATGTATACAAGATTATGGCACCAGAAATTCTTTCATTATTTGCCTCTATCACAGGGATTACTTTAATTTTCTTCACATTTATTTGGAATTTCAGGTCTTTTGATGTGTTTTCAATGACCCCAACGAAGATTATTTTCCCATTACTTCCCAAGTTAGTTTTGCAATTCTGGTCACTGTGTCGCACTTCTAAATGCAACAAAAAGCATGACAAATGACAACAATTTTTTAAAAAAAATTTATGCCTACAAGTGTTTTGAGTTTCCCGGTGTTGTCTCCAGTGAAGGAAAAATTGAAGGCCACAAAACAATTCTTATTTGCATTTAACGGCGCTTAAGAAATGAAATTTTGTACACAGATTTTCCTATTTTTTGCTGCAACTCAAACTGACTAGCTGCCAGATCCTGTCTGCAAAGTTTAACTTCAGTGTGCGTGAAAAAAGAACTTTGTAGTTCTGTCTTTTCTTATGAGACTGTACACTGATGATAAAGGAGGAATTAAATGTAATTTAGAGCACCCAAGTCTTACGGTAACAATACAGAGCAAAGAAACGTGATTTAAAGTAACAATTTAAATGGCAATACAAAGAGCATGGGATGTATCCATTTTGTCACATACTCAAATAAACTTCTCTTAATGTCCGTGACACCCAGAAGCATGAAAACCAATCTAAAGTAGCTGGAATTCTGTTTAATCACGTAGGTTAAGAGTAGTACTGTTGACCCGTTATAATACAAATTTGAATTGATGACTTGAGTTCTTAGATGTTATTTCCAAATAAGTAATATGCCAAATAAATACTCCAATTTATCAAATGTTTCACCCTTGCAAGAAAAGAAATTTTATTTTTAAATGTAATCTGTTTGTAAAAGCTGTGTAAAGTGTTAGTCTACAAATGGTTGCTGTCTGTTGATATTTCGTTCTGGTTGAATTTTCTTCTTTGGTTTTGTTGGTTTGTTGTTGTTGTTTTAATTAAACAGACAGAATTCAATTTACTGTTGGCTGTTGTTTACCTCAAAGATGCTGCCCACCCCACTCCCCCCTCTATCTTCTTTGACTGTGCAGTCAAATTTGAGTATGATAAAATAAAAGCATAGAGTTTTTCAAGGTAATTAAGTATTTTTTCAAGTTTACTGAAAGTGTCTTGTGAGATAATAGCCTCATTAGAGGAAAACTCTGCCGTGGTACATTCTGTTGGCATGTGGATAATATCTACTGGGTCAGAATATGCAATTGAAGCTACCTAGTACTGATGTGTGTTATGTTTGGCTCAGGAAATTTTTATAAAGCACATGGATAGAGCAAGGGTAACAAGATTACTGTGTTGATGTGAGTGCTTGACCAAACACACATATCTGTACAGAATTAGGCCTCATCACTACTTCTGGATACAGTACAAATTGTTAATTAGCTTTCACTGTTTCTTTGCTGCTTTTAAAGGATTTTTTGACACAATTGAAAGCAATAGCAAACACACACAGGTCCTGTACCCTAGTCTCTTTTTATTCCCTCTGTACTTTGCTACTAACTTTAGTTTCATCTTTGTTGCTGATTTAAGTGAGGAGCACAAACTGGGCTTTGAGTTTGCCCTTTTTCAGCACTCTCCCAGATGAAACAGTTACCTCCCAACACAAATCCTGAATTTGTTTCAGAATATTATTGCTGTGTTCATAAAGGATGTCCTATATGTTCAAGTAACATGTGTGACCTGCTTCATGATCAGAGATAGTGAAGACCAGTCCCTCATGTCTTGTGTCTTTTTGTAACATCTAAGAATTCCTGTGTTGGGATGCTCTGAGATATCACAAGTCAAGTTTGGTAGGTATTAAATTAGTATTTAGACCGTAGAGACAGAAACTCTGCTCTGTGGTACTTCCTGAAGGACTTTGTATGCACGTAGACATACGTGAATCACTGTACTGATAGTGATTTTTTTTTCCTCCATGAATTTTAGCAAAACAGCCAGAGAAGGTAGACTTGAATACCTTCCTACACAGAAGATGTGCAGAATTGGATAACTTTTAACAATCATTTACCATTGGTATTAAAAATTATTAAATACAGTAAATAAAATTTTTGGTGATTGATGCTGGAACTGTCTAACCTGATACTTTACAAAGACTGTGTTTGTGCAGTCAGAAGTCTTCATTCAGTTCCTTTGTGGGCCAGGGGTTTTTTTTAATTGACTTGTATTTGGTTTTGAATATCAATACTATGTATTTGAGTGCTGGGTATACACTGACGATTTGTATTTTGAGTGCCTGAACAAAGATATCAAAAAGAAAATCCTAAAGGAGTTAATATCAATGATCCCCACTGAGGAGGTCTGGGAAATTTCTCTGTACACCTTTTTATTCTGGACTGGAAGATGGCTCTGAAGAAATGTCCCAGATGATAAAAAAAATCATTAGGAGATATTTTGGGACAGATCAATACAATTGATAATAATGAGTTTTCTGTCATCATGTCTGGATGTTATTCATATTCAGAAGGCAAAAAGTTTTACCTGTCTGGTAAAAGAAGCAAGATAGCACCAGACATGACTTCATCTTAATTTTCAGCCCCAATAACTTCCAATATATTTAGGTATTGCTATCTGCATGGTTTTAGCTTTACTACTACAATATATCCCCACTGTCCATTTTTCCAAGAGCTTGAGTACAGAGTAGCATTGTGATGAGAAACACACGTAAATCTTCAAATATTATGCAGTTCCTATTAATTTTTATATTCATACAGGAAGAATTTTGTCATTGTCAGAGAATACTCCCAGGCAGATTATCCCTATCTTCGTCTTTTGAATAAACAAAAGAGCAATAATATCAGTTTAAGCCAAAATGTAACCTTTGTTGTGTTTAGAAATGGTTATAAAGGGATTATAAAGGAAGAGTCACTTATGAATAAGTAAATGTAGAGTAAGCAAACAGAAACTATCAGATGTTTGCAATCAGTTGGGGAAGAATGTTTTAAGGTGTAGCCATTGAATAGAATCATTTCCAATAAGCTTAGAATTTCCAAAGGTATTGTGGACATCTCCATAGCCCATTGTAATGCAATGTGAAAACCAGTTTTTCTTAAAGAACAAAGGCAATGTCTTAAAACCACGTATTTTCTGTAGCTGTCTCTCAAGTGCTGTGATTTCCTGGACTTTCCGATGATATTGTAAATCTAAGTGAAAGAGTTTTTCTCTGGAGGACAGTAGACTTGGAAATGAAGAGCAGATTCACATTTTATTTTCTGTCCAGCACTTTCTAGCAGGTCTGGATGCATTGTTTTTGCAGGCACAAGAGCTTGTGGTATAAAAATATGGTATCAAGAGTAAAAATATGGATTTCATTGTGTCTTCATTTGCCAGTCTTCAAATTTCTAATACAAAACAGAAATCTATTTCTTACAAGCAGAATAGGTTTTATCTTTGCTAGAAATTTCAAATAATTTACCATTTGTAGTTGTTGATGAAAAGGCTATAGCAGGGAATTAAGAAAAATTAATCTGTAACTATCAGTGCACAATCTGGGGTTTTTTTTTCAGTTATAATGACATCTTTTGTGCCCTACATGCAAATCTAAGTTAAAACATACATTTTTTTTTAGATAGCCGTGTAGAGCAACTTCGTGATGTAAAACAGTTCACTTCCTCTGTACAAGCTGATAAAATATTTTATATTTCAAATGAGGAATTATCCCCTTTTATAAAAGCAATAAGATTTCTCTAAGAAGATGATTTGAAATTGTATAACACATGGCATTCTTGTTATCCACAGAGGGATTTTATAATCATAGTAATTTCCTTAAATATGATTGACTTCCTTGGGTAGGCAGATATACAGCAAGATGTTGCTAAGTCTTGGTCTGAGTGAATATGTGGTTTTAATTGTGATGTTTTAACTTCTTATGTCAACTGATTTTTGTCTTGCCTGACTTCATTTTTTTAGTAATAGTAAAGTATTGGAAATCTGGGATAGATCATGTAAGATAACTCAACTTATATACTGTAGTCTGTAGCCATCATGTCCTTGTTTGGTATTAGATTTTCTGTATTTGAAATTTTTAAAAATTCTATAATTTGATGTTTTATTCAAAATGTTGGTCACCAAGTTACTTGCTAATGACCTTCAGAATTCAGTGCCAGACTTTTACAGTAATTAGCTATAACGAGGACTGAATGGAAAAGTATTACCTGTGTACAGTGTAATGTGCACATCTCTTCTGAATAAGAAAATAATTTAGCTGTCACTGAATGAAAGAACTAAAATGCTAGTGAACAAAAACTACCTGTGGTAGATTATAGCAAAAGTTCTGTAAATTTGACAGCCACCTTCTCTTCATTTCTCTCTTTGAAGTGTCAGATTATACATGGATTGCTTTGTAAACCTTTATTACTTGCAAGGAATGACAACTCTAAGGGAAACCTTCCACTTTCACCTGAAGAAAAGCCCTTTGACACCTGAAAGGATCAAATTATCAGAATAAGAGAGGATGCAGTGTTAAGTAATTTTATAATTCTTTGAAACTATAATTTTATAAATTAGAGTAGGAAAATTTATTAAATCCCCAAGACGTCCCTGTGTGTTTATTTTGTCCTTCTTAGTGAGAAAGCCCTTTATAAGGAGATTAAATGCACATGGTTCTTATTTTTCATAACGACAGGATTTTTATTAAACCATAAGGAGACAAAGAAAAGTGATTCTCCTAGCCTTTCCATGAGAACAAGATGGCTCTCAGCATTCCTTGTACATTAATATTTTCCTTTCTTCTACCTGAGCTGGTGCTACAGAGCTCATGGTACTTGTTTAAAGACTGGCCCATACAAACACAGGCAGGTAAAGTTCATACCTAGCCTAGTTAGAAACACTTTCTTAAATGCACAATTAAAGAAAAAGAGGGATCTAGGGGAATTAATCAACTCTGGCTTGTGCTTCAGAAAGAGAAACCTCACAGCCAGAAGACTACAATGATTTCTGTTCTGATAGTCATGGCAGTGCATTATGTATCTGGTGTACTTGCAGTCCTTCAAGGAAAAAAATAAATCGTGTTGAAGAGCAGCTGCTACAGGGGAAAAGTGTATTGGGCTGTAGAGGGCAAAATTTATTTCACAGTTAGGTTAATTAAAGCATATTGTTCGCTATCGCATTTTTATCCTCTACTCAAGGCCCGTGAGATATCGTCTTCTCAAAGGGGTTGGACAATAAAAACTGTACTAGTAAGAACAGATTAGTTACCTGTTGCAAGTTTGATGTTTTAAAATGTCTTTTTGGTAATAAACTCTATTGAAAAACACAGAATGACATTCAAAGGACAAAACAGGGTTTTACACACTGAAACTATGAAAGTTCATTTCACAAAGAATAGTAAGTAAGGAAACAAATGATCTTAACACCGTTAATGATTCTCAGTCTTTAATTGTTAAGTGAAAACAATGGCTCCACAGACTGCTCTTTCCTCTCTTCTTCTCTGTGGGCTTTTAATTCTGGTGGGAGTAACATGATTTTATCTTTTTTCTTATTTGAATAATATTTTTTTTAATTTTTAAAGGAGGAAAATAAATATAATTGAAAGATAGAAAACAAAGTTTTAAAAAATTACTGTAAATGAGATTCAACAGTACACATATTAGACAAAATATTTTATATAGCATATTAATATTAATAATATGTTTTAATGGCAATATGCATATATTTATATAATATTAATGATTATGTCATTAATATTTATATAATCTTGTGCTGTCAGGGACTGCCTTTCAGCTCTACTTAAAAATGTGCAAAGCTTTTAATTGTGACCATGTCATGGTTATTATGCCAATGTGCATTGCAGGGTATGCAACAGTTAACTAGGCCATATAAATTTCATCACTGGTTTCCACAAATTATACTGCAGGGATCCAGCTCTTTTCAGCTGATGACACTAGTTTACAATTCAAATTGAAATATTCTAGATAACACAAAAATTTCAACAAAGCAAGATTGGGCACGATTAAATACAATGTGATGGAAGGACTGAAAGTAATTATAAAATTTTCACCTAATCATGAGAGTTTGATTTTTCCCTGTATTTCTCATTTTTTTTGGAAAGCTTTTCTGCATAGATTCCAAAGGTTTCTCATTTTTTTTCTCTGAACAACAGGATTGCCTAAACTGTCTTTCATCTTTCAGGAAGATACTCCAACAGCATCTCTTCGCTGTTGGTTAATCATTGGTCTGCTTCTGTGTTCACAAGGACAAAATGTGCATGCCTGAATGCACTAAAGTGTGAAACCTTGGTGTACTTCTGATGTTCATATTATAATAATACCCACCTAGACCAATGCAACACACACAAAAAATGAGCGTAATATTCCATGAAGATACCATATGCTGATCATAAAAGTAGTTTTCACTTGCCTTTGCTGACAGGTTGTTTAACTTCAGTTTTCAGTTTGTATACAATGGCACAGGAATTTAAAGATATTGAAATGGTCTTTTCACTATACTGTTTATGTTTAGCACTATCACCTTTTTCATGTCCACACCCATAGTGAATTTTCTTGCATGTGAATGAATATACTTTATGTAAAGTGGTGTCATGGTTTAGGGATGATGGGTGTCCTCCAATTCAGTATTCCTATTAAAACCATGCCACACTTGCTCCCCCTTCCCTCCAACTGGAAGCACAAAAGGCAAGGATCATGGGCTGAGATAAGAACTGTTTGCTGGAAACAGCAATAAGATAAGAAAAGGAACAGTAAAAGCAACAACATTAACAAGAGAAGATATAGCACAAAGAAATTACTTGCATGGAAAGCCTGCAACAATAAAAAAATACCAATCAGTTCTTCCCAAACATATGTTTTTCCACTGAAAGGATTGCCCTTTTCCTCAGAAGCCAGTCCCTTCTCCCCCACTCCTGGCAATGACCTGCTGGGGTATAGAAAAACATCAGGGTCCTGGACACACCACTTCAATAATATCTCTTTCCAGCTGCTGCAAAAAATTAACCTTGTCCTGGCCAAAACCAGAACAAGAGGAAAGAGCAGATGTACTGATGACTGTTTGTGAAGAAGAACGTGCATAGTACAAGCACCAGTGGTACAAATTTCATGATGAAACCTCACCAGTTCTTCTGAACTCCAATTTGAAAAGATTTTATTGAATGTTAAGCTTTTTGCTGAAAATATAAATGCTAATAATTACATAATGGTTAATGGAATGACCACTGGTTATGAGTATTGACCAACTAAATAGTTCTGAATTTAAATTATTTTCTAATTGCATGTTATTATCAGTTGCTTTATGACAACATGACAAAGTACTCGAGTAACACAGTCCAGAGCTATGTGTAAAGGGGAGTTTTATTTAAATGAAAATAAGAGCCATTTTTGAACAAAAACAATGAAAATATGTTTTTACAGTTGAAATATACTGAGATTACTTATTGTAATTGAATTTTTTCAATACTGTCTTCAGTATTTCCTACAGATAAGTAATTTCTGAAAATAGTAAAAATATCATGCTTTTATTCAGGCATGCTTTCCTAAACAGGCTAAAGGATAAGTTTTCAAATTACTTTTTAAAAACATAGGTGTCTTAAGTGAATATTTCAGAGCTGTCAGAATAGGTTTTGAACTTGATGCCCAAACTAACCTCAGTCCAACAGTAATGTTTGTGATAGACAGTTTTTTAACGTCTTTCATAATTAATATTAATATAAAAATCTCCTGAACTTCAGAATCACTCAAATGACTGAGACCAGTTTCTAAGTTTTATATCAAAGAAGGTGCATTATAGGCAGGGAAATATTCTGTCATTATTATATATTTTTAGGGGACACTTAAAAGTGTGAAGAGCATACAGGTCTTTCATGGGCATCTTATATGTATTACTGCAGGCATGAATTTCATGCCTTACATGCAACACATACGATGTCTGAACACATGGGAAATCTCATGATGTCAAAAATCTGCAGTGTTACTGGTTGTTTACAAGTTTGACCTATCATTTAAAATCTGTGAAAAATCTTTTGGCAGCTAATTAGCATTCAGTATCTGGTTTAAATCAGCGAATAGCCAAGAAGTAATTGGATTTAAATGGATCCCTGTAAAATAGATGTTGACAATTAGAAAATACTTCTAAATAGCAAACTATCATGATAGAACTCAATCCCATGAATTATGGCCAAATCTACAAAAATCCATAGGGAATGTGCTGATTGTGTTGGTCGTTGAATAGAAACATCAAGAAATTCCACTTCCAATTAAGTAGTTTATTTGTAGTAGCTTTTTTATTGTGGTACTGCTGACCTGATGCAAATAAGACATTTTTCATGGCCCATTTGAAAGATGTAAGAATTTTCATTCTGAAACTCAATTGCCATTTTATCTGCACTATGGCTTGCCAGTATTTCTTACTCTTAGTCATTGTGTGCTGCTCCCTTGTAAAATAGTTAACAGAGAAAAGATAATATTTACCAAAGTCATTGTGCATTCTGCAGGTTTCTTGCTTCTCCCTGCACAACTAACTTGTGTACATCCAGGTGTCTAAGTCACCACTTCCTTCTTGCTGCCTGTTTAGAATGCTCCTACACAACCAGTTTCATGGTTATTCCACTTACAAATCACATTTCTCATCATAGAACTAAATACCTGTTGTTCTTGTTCTGTGAATCTATCTTGGATCTTGGCTGACTTCACAACACAACTATCAGGTCTCCCTATCTAAGGCTTTCCTTTCAGCCCAATTTTCTAAAACATCCCAGACTTAGAAAAAGATTTCTTTCTGACTTCCCCAGACAGGTCGGAGATTATTTTCCTATGTGATTTTAGCTCGTGAACATACAAGTCAAGTAGTATGGAAAGTTGATTCTCCCAAAAGAAACAGTCCAACAGGATCAGTTCTGAAAGAATTTCCACTGTAATTATGTAATAGTAGGACACTAAATCTCTTAAAAATCATAAAAAATTATGTAAGGGAGAAAAACTTAATCCTTCTCAAAGCCTTCAGTTGTCTAGGCAAGCACTGCCTATTTACTATGACCAAAGCAATTTTTGGCAGTATTAATAATGCTCAGAAACAACAGAACTGTTTTCTGTCAGGAAAAACTAATCCATGCAGGGAACAATGCTGTGCTGGGAGATGTCCCCTGTGGAATTTCTGAAGGGCTGAAAACAATCACAAAACTCATAGGCTTTTTGCTGAAATACATAATGGATTTTGACCTCACCTCATTAAACAGCAGTACATAATACATTATGTATAAAACGCTAAACTCACTAAGTAAACATTTTACAACAGAGTAAAAATGGAACAGAGAAGAATGGGAATCAGAAAAATCCTATCTTGTTGTGAAATTACATGCTTTGGAAATCATTCTGGGAGAAATGTCTACAACATATAGTCATACATGTATGAGAAAGTCATCACAGGCTCTCTTTCTTTCTCTTTTGATGGAGGGAAGTTAAGCAGTCCATTTAATATCTAAAATTCACATCTAACATGAGTCAGACAACTAATTCCCAGCAGGGAGACCTATCTCCATTGACCATAAAGGGAGTCCAGGTTGACTGGCTCAGATATTCAGGGCTAAATTGTTCATATCTAACGTTGTGAGATGAATTCCAAGCTCAGAGACCACTGTAATGACGCTGCATAAGACCGTGAAAATGTTACAGTTAATTAATTCTTTAGCAAATCATCTCTACTGCAAAATTTACCTTGCAGGCATAGGAACAGCAGCACAAGGAACAGGCAAAGCAGTCTGCCTAGTGAAGGGGGCGTAAAAGAGATGCAAAGAAATTCACGTGTGAGTACTCACCACACAGAAACCAGCAGCACCCCAACCACTCACCCGTGTCCAGCAGGACCAGGAGGGATCCCTTCTCCCCTTTCCTTCTTCCCCACCACCCCCTGCACATGGCAGGAAGCTGTACAGGATAACCTCAGAGTCCTAGCCATGCCTATCCTGCCTACTGCAAATGTTAACCATGTCCCAGCCAGAACAAGGACATAGGTGTACTCCTCATGGGCAAGAACTGCACAGCTTATTTCTCAAAGTTTGTCTCTGGTTGCTACCAGATAAGAGTTACTGCATCCTGTTCTGTAAGTTATGTGCTGAGAAGAAATTTGTGTGGAAGTAAGGGTGAAGGTTTGTCTAATCATCTTATGGAACCCGTTATATGTATAAATGTCCCAATATCTTATGGCAGCACATGGTAACAGAGATTTCAGATAAGGGGCAACCTCTGTATGATTTACTATACAATAATTAGGTAGAAAACAGAAAAGACATAGTATTAACTTATATTTAAACAGCATTCTATAATGAGTACTATGTGCTTGAGTAATACACAGAACTAAAATACACAATCTGATATTTTTAAACATAGTTCATCTGTTAAATATTAAGAAACATCTTGTAAATCTTGTAAATGTTTTGCACTAAGATTAAGCCAATTTATTTCAGAACCTATAATTCCTCAGTACTAAATTGCTATACTGTTTTCAGCAATGAAAATATTTATATACACAGTCTATGAGCAACTGAGACTGATAGCAGAAAAAAAAATATTTTACCATAATGTCTGTAAGTAAAATTACATTATGAACTGCCAATTATTTGGTCTCATTTTTGAATATAAATAAACAAGAAATTAATTTATTTTGGTGGAAGTGCAGAAATAAGATGACTGCTGCATATATACTAGGGGCTAATGCATTGGCTTCTGTTCAATTGTAAACTTGGCATTCTCTGTCTTGCTAGGAAGCTAAAGGAACAAAAGATGACATCTTTCTAAAGATAAGGGTTAGAACTGAGAGCCATAAGCACGTTACAGACACAGGGTGGCTCTGCAGGAAACTTCAACAGAGGCAGGGGTGTCTTTTGATCATGTTTTGAAAGCTGTGTGAGCAGAGCATGGTGATCTCATTGATAGGAGGAAATTCAAAATTGAGAGTAGACCTTGTGTGAAACCTTTCTGAAGGCACTCTCATTTGTGAACATTATGTTATCGCAAAGTGGAGCAGTTTTTGGATGTAAGATGCCTGTGGACATACCTGGCTCATGGGAAGGGCTTGACTTTGCAATACCTATTTTGTTTCTGACATCCATGATAGGGTTAGAGTTTTTTTGCTTTTTTTGCTCAGTATAAATGAGACACATATTGCCTACTGTTGTTCTTGATAAGCGGCTTCAGCTGCTGAGTTTTCATTCTTTTGGCCAAAATTGTAAGCTTTAATGAATGGTTCAAATTGTTGCTGGTCTCTGCGCTGTAAATGTGGAAGTTAGTGAATATTCTCATCTTTTAAGGAAATGCAACCTTCTAAGATTCCTTTAAATTCAAACAATGCTTCTTTAAGAACTATAGTATAAAGTGAAACAATGCTTCTTTAGGAACTATAGTATAAAGTCAAGTTGTTTAAACCCATTAGGCAGTGGTTTTAATGTTGATATATCTTTAAATATGAATATCTGATTAATTGAGAAATCATTATTTCCTGTACATCATAAAGAATAATTTAATTTCTTTACATACATACTCTGAAGCCTAATATTTATTAGCATTCCAACTGATACATACTTGTGAGCTGTAGATTATGATATGATGGCATGAAATATTTTATGATGGGAGAATTTGAATATTATGACAAATGGGAGGAAAGTTTTTCCATTCTTTATAGGATGAAATAAATTTAAGACTCCTGAAAACAGCAGTTAATGCAGTTCATATATTAAAACATCATGTTGAGTGTATCAAAAACTAAGATGTAAGTTGAAAAGAGCAGAATAAAAATGCTTTCCAGGTAAAACTTCATAAAGTTTCTAGTTCCTAGCTATTACAATTATATCTTTATATTTTCCTTGGAGTTTTATATAAGTATTGTCACTTAAATTAAGCAACTAAGCAGTTCCCTTTCTTTTTTTTTTTCCTTTACATAGCAGATGGTACGTGAACAGTACATGACAACGACACCAGGCACGAGCCTAGAGAGGCCGAAAAATGAATATGTCTACAAAATTGGAATTTATGGCTGGAGAAAGCGTTGTCTCTACCTGTTTGTTCTCCTCCTGCTTATCATCCTAGTTGTGAATTTTTCTTTGACAATTTGGATTCTTAAAGTGATGTGGTTTTCCCCAGTAAGTGTCCTCTTTAATTTTCCATTCTTGACTTCTCTTCCCTGCCTCACCCTTCACTTATTTTGCATGTAAACCAGCTTCTCTGTAGGTAATGGATGGTTCTTTTTTCTTTCTTCTCAATTGTGATTTGTACTTTGGCTGAAAGTATGTTAGAAAAATCTATCTATATACTTCCTCATATATAATTTCTATATTAGTAATAATTTTTGAAATACTGAGGTTGTTGATGCTTTAGATTGCAGTGAATTCTAACCATTCTATGAGAATGTATTTTGATGTTGTCTCATAATCTCTGTTTAGTTGATAGTTTATAAATGTGTTTGCTGTAATTTTATCTCATACAGAATTCCTTAGTTAAAATATTGCTGACAGCTGCTGTGGTTTTTTAGCTTATTTCTCCTATTTATCAGCATCTAAAATGTAATAATTTATTTGCCCAATTAATTACAGCTTGGAGGCAATTATCAGTACTTCATGCTTGAGGCCCAGCAGCTACATAATTCAGAAATAAATTTAATAACTTTCCACTGTCATATATATATTTATAATGGAATTTTGCATGTAGTAGATTAAAGGGTATGTTTCAGAAGTCTGCAAGATACGACTTTAGTCAGGATGTAATAAAATGCATCAGTGAATATTGAAGCTAAGCTAATTTGCTCCTAACATGCAGTTGTGATACACAGATGATTTGAATAGACTTGTTACAAGAAAAACCATAATAATAAATTTCTACAGCTCTGCCCTGGCTACTGAAGAAAGTTTCTGTTATCTATTGTTATTGCACCTCTGTCACTAAGGGAAGACCACTTCATCTTAACATAAATATTTCTATGCTCACTAAAAAGAAAGTATTTTAGTTTTCAGTCCTACTTACTAATATGGTTTTTAGTGCTTGAATTCCTGTGAAGGGTCTTCCCCTACATGAATTCGTTACAGCACTGTTACTGCCATACAGATTAGAGTGCAAAACATCTTAGATCACACATAATTTTTCTCTTATGCAGCTCGCATGGAAGATATGCTTTTAGTGCCTGCCTGTCATAAATCACAGAGAGCATGAAAAACTTTTGTTTTCTGTGTGGCTCAGGGTTCTATTTTGACAGAGTTTTAAAAAATATTTTTTTGTTGATTTGATTCCTACATATGAGCTTGGGTATTTCTTCTCTGATACCGGTGAGGATTTTAAAAAAATAGAAAGTCTACTTACAGGAATGCCCATCTCCTTGTGTGGTTCCTGTGTGGAAGATACCAAATGCCTTGGTCTGCTGAGGGACAGTGTCCTTACGCTTTTGCAACAAGAGCAGTGGAGTAACAGCTCTAGCAGTGCAGGTTTACATCCTTCCACAGAGTGAAAGGGCTGTGAATGCCACAATTACAAGGAATTTCCTAATTCTGTGTTAAAGAATCTGTATGCCTATGTGCCCAATTGGATAGTGACTTAACTGTAATGCCTTCATTAATTTGGGATAATTTTAGGGAAATACTGAAATTCAGATAAATATCAACTGTAAATTAATTCGTGCAAAGTGCACAGGTATGTCACAATCCTCAGCAAAAGTGAATGTGATGTTGTTAAGAAGAGAGAACTTCTTTTACTGGGTGTTGTATTAATAGACTACATCTCTCAAGACAAGAAGTAACTCTGAGGATACCAGAAATCTCACCCAGAGAATCACAGAGAAGCAGTGCTAGCCACTGAGTCTGAGAAGGATGTTTAGTGTACATTCAAATCTGCAAGCATATAATTGAAGCATCACAGTTCTTTCCTGTGTCAAAGGAAACACCAATTATGAAGAATTAGTGCAATAGTTATAATAAATTACCAATACTATCATAAAACCCTTTTCATGATGGAATTAAGCATTTATTTCTCCAAGTATTTTGTTGCTGTTTGAAAAGAGAAGTATCAGTATAGTGTCAGAATTATATTTTTATGATTCGTGAGTTCCAAGCTTGACAAGTATTTGCTGTTTAGGAAATGAGTTGATTGATGTATATCACACTTACCCAATTAAGAATTCCCATGACTGGAAAGAGTTTAAAAATAATTGCAAAATATTATCCTATATGCAATCATCAGTTATTTAGCAAATATTAACCTGTCAACTGTGATAACACTTACATTTATTAAATGTATTCTAGGTATACTGTGTAGTATACCTAGAATACATTTAGAGATTATAGGACTATGTTTAATATTCATAATAGATATTGTATTTATTCAAGAAACAATTTGTATTGTCACTAAGGCTGATAAATGTACTTAGAAAAAATGTCGCCAACATTTTAAAATATATTTTTATAGTAGAGTCCTGAAGAGAGTGTATGCTGAAGGAAAAATTCAAGCATAATATGACTGCAGTATATAATTTTATAAGGAAAACAGATTTTCAATAATAGAGGTGTTGGTGCTTTAGTGATTGATTGACGTGATTCTATAGCACAGCCCTTTCACAAGCCCACTCAGAGCTGACAAACTGGTTATTTAGACATCAAAGTTTCTTTAGTTGTATAAAAAGTGTTCTCTTTTTCTATAAAGCATCCTTGATTCTTTCATTAAGTAATAACTTGCAGTATACAAAAATCACATGCTATGTCTATTCAGAGATCCAGATTAAGATAATAATGAAATTATGAACAGAGCTTGAAGCATTGAATTAATCCATGCACACATGTCCTGCCTTAACCCCCATAAAACCAGACAGTGTGATAAATACCAGCAAAGAAGCTAAGCTGATAAAGGAGAACATGAACCAGACACAGATATGCTGCAAGATGAATAGAGTTTGATCTCCTTTTACAAATTTGGAATGATGAAAGGCAGAAACTTTTCTAAGCTCTATTGTTTGAGAGGCCTTTGGCATCAAATGTAGATGACTAAATGGAACAGAATTTCATTGTTTCATTTCATTTCACTTCATTGCATTTCATAAAAGCTAGACTAAAAGAGAACAACCTGAACAGAGAATATATCCCTTTTCTCATGCTGCCCAATTAAAAAACATATGGGCATCTCCAAATTGTGCACATTAATTCAAAGGTATCAGCTGTGCCTCATTCTTTTTTTTCCGTTTTCTCTCTTGCAGTTCAGAGGGACAGTGTCTCAAGTTTTTTTGTGGGAATAAGCAAAGAAACCTGTGAATTCATTATATCCAGCTGTTTCAGAGAAGACATTCAAATAATTATGCCTTGAGTTTGGTGAATATGGTGAAATAGAGTAATTTAAAAAATACCATTTTTTTTGCATGAAAATCAGTTTGAAAAAGGGTTGGGTTTTTTCCCCTGGACAATGTATCACATTTCTCATGTAATGGAAATTTCAGATTCTGTTTTTAACATAATGAGGCTTTCTGAGCACTAAAAGGGACTACTAGTTTTAAGAGTTTAGAAAATGAAGAATCTTAAGGGGTTTAAGGCTGCAAGGATGTCAGAAGTCCTGTGGACGATTCTGAAGCATCCATTAGGTCTGAAAGAGAGGACCTTCCATGTCTCTGATATCTGCTGTAAGACAAGTGTGGCAGGATGCAAGCAGTGAAGATTTCTAGAGGGTGTCAGCAACAGCTTCTGAAGAGGGCAATTAAAGGTGGCACACAGCTGGATCTGCTACTCACAGGATCCCATGGGAGCCAGATCTGAAGGGTAAAGTTACCCAGAAAAGCATGATCAAGTTTAAGGACTGTATCCTCCAAATGTAGGATGGATCAGTCCTGATAGTTAGATAAATTTCCTGGCTTAGCTGGGCAGGTTACTTGTGATGGAGCTTCAGTGAAAAAGTAGTATAGAAGAGTTGGAAGTAGATAAAGGCTACAAAGAAGAAATTTCTAAACAGTGTCTGGGCCAGGAAATGTGTCAGGCTTTCTGTGTCAGAAATGCCAAAGCTCAGCTTCAGTTAAGAATTACAAAGGGCAAATGGCAACAGAGTCTCTTGCAGAGTCACTCTCTACAGTGTTTGAAAGATATTGGAGACTGGGGAGATCCTGGGTGGCTGGAGGAATGCAAGTGTTGCACTGGTCTTTAGAAAAAGGGGACCATGGGTTTACCAAGAGTGAATGATGCCTGACCAATCTGATTGCCATTTTATGATAAAATGTCCGGAATTATAGATGATGGGAGGCCACAAAATATTATTTACCTTGACTTCAGCAAGGCTTCTGACTTTTTCCCCACAATATTCCTTCCCCTAGTTGGGGTATTACAGCCATGAGGAGTGGACAAACAGATAAGTATAAAAAGTAAACTGCCTGGGTAGTTGGGTTCTGAAGGTAGATGCTAATGTGTTGTGGTCTGTATGGAGGACAGCAATAAGCATTGTAATTGTCTTGTCCTGGCTCTTCTCCTTTGCAAAAACTTAACAACTTGGGTATTGTTAAGAATGCTTGCTCACTGAATTAGCAGGTTATATCAGTGTGGGGGTACCATTCAAAACTTCCAAGGCTCAGGCTGGAGGTCACACTAGCTCCAGGCCAGGATTGTCATGCTAGGTCTCTTGAACTCAGGTGTGAAAAATGCACCTGATGAGGTGATTACCATTCCTGATGCTCTAGCAAATCTTTTTCAGAAACCCCTCATTAATTCGGTTATTGTATTATTTAGGTTTTGTCACATTATCATAACACCAGGAACAGTTGTATGCCAAAGATTATTTCTGAATTTTTTTTGCCTCTGATGGAGACACCCATGTTTTCCATAGATTTTAGTGGATACCGCAGCTATCGTGGTCTCCTGGAATAAGAAAGGAAATTGCATTGTATTTCATTTTGATAAGGACAGATAGCAATGAAGCTGCACTGTTTACCAGGATAACTAGTTGCCTCTTCTTCAGTGTGGAGTTTTTTTTTTCCTCTGACAAAAATTTTAAGCACAGTATAAGAGAAGTAGACAGGTCTTTATAGCTTTAGATGCACTGCTAATCAAACATAGTTCAAATCTGTGCTCAATCTCAAGTTCTTCTGCCATCCATATCAAACCTTACTTGGGTTTAAGGCTAACAAGAAGAGTCAAGTCCTAATACTAAGCCTTAGAATAACTCCCAGGTCACCTTATCATGACAGGGAGTGACTTGGTCTGTGGAGGGCCAAGTCAATCAGTGTCCAATGTCCAGTCCAACAATGCATATCCTAAGCATGGTTTTTCCTAAGAACAGGATAAATGTTTGCCCTGCTCTTGTACCTGCACCTCAGCTGGACATAGAGACAAAGGAAATGAGAACTGTGAGTGTTTCTGTACATTTCAGATAGATTGCGGGCTTTTACTTTCTCCATTACGCACTTAAATTTCTGGCACTGGAATAAATAGGGAAATTGCCACAGTTGCACAAAAACATACAGGGTTTTCTAGATATTGGCAGGTGTTTTCTTCTTTTGGCCTACTTTTAGTTAGGGAGTACTCTATCCATGTAGCCATTCCCAGGAACTTGTATCACAGACATAGCACCCTTCTAAATTTCTGGGGTTCCCATTAAAAATGAATATAGGCAAAGCATTAAAAATTCTTTTTTTCCCCTTATTTATAAAAGTTTTCTGTAAGGCAATAGTAATTTGTTGATAGTTCATTTAATAAGACGTTGAGAAGCAAGCTATATATAATTTTACTATATATATATATATATATTTTTTAGTTGGTGGATAATGGTAATGCTCTAAATTTATAAATAGAATATGTACTTTGAAATAAAAAAGTGATTTTTTAATAAAATACTTGTGTAAACAACTATTCAAGCACTTGATAAACTGAGGCACTGAAGATTGAGGGACTTACTTAAGGAAATATAGAAATATGAAACTATGAATGTAATGAATTAAGAAAGCAAAATTTTAACTGAAAATCAGTTAACACTTTCAGACAGTGAGACTTAATAGACTGTGTAATAGCATACCTTATTGAATTGGAGATGCTCAACCAGTTGGAGCACCTAAAACCAGAGCAGACAGCAATGAAAAGGTACAGTAAAGAACACTTAGACCAAGAGATCTCCTTCACCATAGACATACATTAGCATACTTGTACAGCCTTCCCATGCATTTTGTGATTAACCAGTGGGTCCTCCATGGAATTAGTTGTCATATTGAGAATGTTGCATTACCTAATACTTAAATAAAATAAATTATTGAGTATTTCATAAATGTTCATCCAAATTTTCATGTCAGAATATGAACATGCCATAGTTTCTATTCTGAATAATCCTAAACAGCTGTATTTTGCAACCTTTCTAAATATTTTATGCAGAAAGTAATAATTGAGTAGAAAGATACTGAGATACTAACTGCAGAAAGCTGTTGCCAAAGAAAGACTTTTCAGTAGTGATACATATTTTCGTTTAAATATATTTTCTTAAGTGTTTGTTTATTCTGAATTATATTATGAATCAAATCGTGTATGTAAAAGTGTGTTGAGGAACATTTAAGTGTATATTTGGAATAGTTTATAATATTAATAAAGAGTTATAAAAATGTGAGTACAGACAGATTAGAGTGTACATGCAAGTTTAAAACTGGATTAAGAAGACCCTTTTGGAGAGCCTTTGCAAACCTAAGGAAAATATTTAATTCCATTTCTTAAGCTAAGTTGCATAATTACAAATGTTAATATAATAAAATTAATTACCCAACTTATAAAAACCTAATTCCTGAATAAAGACATGTAGCAGTGGGAGTAGAAGTCTATTTCTTCATAGTCAGTTTTTCTAACCAAGCAGATGTAATGCCAGATGTAATAGCATTTTTTAATATTTGTGCGGTACAGAACCAAAGACAGAATATGGTCCTTGGTGAACAAGGAAATTAAGCTAAAACTGAATCTGTTTTGAGAATATATTCTTTCCTCTTGAGTAACACCTGTTTTAATTAATACTTTAAGTAAGGAAATCTGTTATTCTGTATATCAGGACAAAGATGAAAGAGGACCTGAAAATATCTTGAAAATATACATCTTAAGTATGAATCCTATTTTATGAAAGAAATGTTATAAAAATAAGCAAACATCAGTGGTTTGATAATTTGCATAATTCATAGCTGTTTTCTTACAAATCTGTTGAATTCAAAGTGGTCATCTACTTTTCTAAATCTCGAAATATTATCTACCCACTTTTCACTCTTGTCCATAAATGCTGTTTTGGTTTGTATCCAGCCCTAAGCCAGGTGAGACTAACTTCTACACCAGGAGTGCTTGCTGTTGCCAAGGGCTCTGATTTGACCAATGTCTTTGGCTGAAATTACTCCACTGTCATCTACGCAGATGAGTCAGATAACCTCTGTCTGAGCCCAGCAAATAGAGTCCTTGCAACTGAAAATGAGATGAGGCATCAGAAATGTTATTATACCAAGCACGTACTTAGCTCCAAAATTGATATTGTAAGTCAAACAGAGAGTTTCATCAGATTCATTACCAATCCTGTTTTGCTGATTGCTCTTTAACAATCTCTACCCACAGTCCTATTATCTCAATGAAACACTACACTCTTGTTTGCAAAGCAAGTTCTCTAAATAGTAATTGCTGCAAGAAGTGCTGCAGTGCAAACTGAATCTATAAAGCCATTAATTTAACTAGCTTTGGGCCACAACAAGTGGTGTCTTGGTCTGAACTTGGAAAGGTCTTTCCCTGATCTGGCCTGGAAGGAGGATGTAAGGATCCTACAAGAAAGAAGGATCTAACTGAAAGGATTTAACTGAGTGGAAATGCTGTATCCTTTCTGCTCTGAAGTTAATATCATTACTGCTTTCATTCGACCACTACAATGTGTGTGGACTTACTTTTAATATATGGAAAAGTTGAATATTCAGGGAGCAGATACTGCAAATCAAACATGTTTTTAACTCCTGAGATGGAAGCTACTTGATTTGAATTAAATATGTGTTCAAACTTATGTCAGAATCAACTTTGAGAATTTCTTTGGTTTAACTATGCTAGCATATGGGTTAGCCTCTTTCCAGTATTTGATCTCTCCCCAAAAGGAGAAAATACACATCTTCCCTTGCAGCTATTAGCTGATACACAGAGCAGAAGTTCAATTTCACTTCCTCAGAGAAGCCTGAGGACTGCATTTGAGTCTAATGCTGAGAAGGTACAGAAACAATGATGATATGATGTGATATGGTGTGACATACGATACTGAGAGTGGCTGACCAAATTCAGTGAGCCAGTGTGTATCAGTGAGCCAGTTTCAGTGTTGGTAGGAAAATAAAAACTATGTTATTCGTCAAATTTAGGTGACTAGAAATACTCATTTTTAAACTGAATGAGTGTTCCCCATGCCTCATGCTCATTTCTAATGGCCACATGACTACAGCAGCAGACCTACATTGTCATAATCCTGGGAGATAAATCCCAGATAAATCACCTGATGCTCTTTTGCTTCCATATGCCATAGGCAGCATGAGACTCAGCTACCTGAGAGCAACTCACTGTGAGTGCAAGAGCCCTAGAGCTGCATCTGCTTGTTTTCCACTCCTAATAGTCTAGAGTCTGTTTAGAGTCTAAGAAAATAAGACATCCAAGATGGTCCTCTCATCCAGATGTTCCACAACACAGTGCATCTTGCCTAGAATTCTGCAGTGGTGGCTACTCATTTCAGCTGGTTTTGGAGTATCTATATAGATAATTCACTGAAAAGCTAGATGTCAAATGTCTTTTAGACCAGGACTTCTCAATCAAGTAGTCTTGATGAGCTTTTATGAGGATTCAGAGATTGAATGTTTGTGGTAGAAGGCTTTGTCTCTTTTTCTCCAAGCACTTACCTGCTTGGGAGCATTTTCAAAGTATGAAAAAATGTTTCTACTATAGTTGAAGGCATCCTGTTGCTGCAGTTAGAATAAGTGAAACAGTTCTGAAATGAAAACTGGTCACACCTGTGTGAACACTAATGCTAAGTTGCATCTTTGGTACACAAGAGTTTGGCAGCTGCCAGCAGTTTCCACGCTAGTCAGCTCCTTGCAGCAGTAAAACCTGATTGCTGTCTGCAAGATGCCATTTCATCCTTCCCTGCTGTACAGCTGCGTCCCTGCCTCGCTGAGGGCTTTGAGTAATTACAAAATGTGAGTCTCAGCTATATCTGCATGTGCAACAGTGTGTTACAGCTCAGGGCCAGCAAACTCAAGCAGTGACAGTCACCAGCATCAGGATAACCAGAATTCCGACTTGCCATGCATTTCCTGTCTTTATGGAGCACTTTTTTTACCCCCCACCCTAAGCAATAGCTTGTTGTACGACTGCATCAAAGTCCACATCTAACTAATAGATATTGTGTCCCTTTCCTCAAATCACTAGAAATATATTCAAATATTCAGTTATTTGAATAGGAACAGAATCAAATCCTTGAAACAGAAAGCATCACATTTGTTCACTACTGAGGAAGCCGCAATACTCAGTAAAAAGCAATTGGTAATGTAAGGAGCAGAGTGGTTGTTGAGAGAACATTATGTGTAAATATTATGCTCTGCCTTTTCATGGAGCTTAGCATTGGATCTCAATGCATTGGGGTGGTTGTTTATTCTAAATCTCTCTATTTTATATTCTATGTAACTTCAATTTGCCAGTTATAAAAGGGACATAATAGAATTCTCCTATCTTGCTGTACTGCATAACTCAGAACTTTTGCAATCTTAAGATGCTCAAATATTGTAGTACTAAGAACATAATAATTGTTTGCATGTCACAAAGGTAATAGAAATGAGGATCATTATATAAAATCCACAGTTTTATTGTTGGCATGCATGTTACAGAGTTTATGTTAGTCCTCACAGATAGTCATTTATGCACATAACCCAAATCTAAATTTCCTGGGTTTGCACTTCCCAAGTGGTCAATGAGAATGGATAATGAGGCTGTTAGGCAAATATGTGAGAATGTGAGCTTTGTGTCAATGCTTAAATTAAATATCTGATATAAGAAAATATGGCATACTGGAGAACATACTTATACAAAGTAATCCTGAGGGATATTACTGGATTTACTGAAAAAATAAGAACTTCTAGGTAAGTTAAAAGTGCTGAGTTTTGTCATGTGACATACCAATTTTGCCAGAGACATTTCTTTGTCTATATAGCATTTGCACAATAATCATTGCTGGGAAACCTGAATCCATTAGAAAGAACATGCTGAGTAAATTGCATAATTTTTTTTCACATAATTTTTTTGTTCTTTTTCTACTAAAAATGTCTTCCTGCCAAAGGCAGGACAGAGATTGCCACCCAGGAGTTTGTTAATATTTTCCAGTCTGCTTCAGAGCAATAATTAATCACTAGTTCTTCCTCTGCCTTCTTAAATTTCAGATTTGTCAATGTCATTTTTTTGTACTTATTCTGAAATATGCTACTTATTTAGTTCTTTTTATTTTATTCCATAAAAATATAAAAACTCCATTTAAACCTGATAGCTAACATAAACTACTTTCACCTGATGGGAAGAGGTATGAGCTCAGAGGAAATCATCAGACTCTAAATTTGGTTAATAAAAGAGGTGATGCTTGTTAATGGTATTTCTTTAGAATATCCTGATATTTTACATCAGATTTTTCAAGTGTTTTCCTTAAAACCTAAGTGTCTTTATAATGTTGGAGTATTGCAACTTAGAAGAAACTGTCCATAGTCTTTGCTAGAGAAACATATTTTTAAATCAGTCAGTGCTGGCTAGGAATTGTCATTATAAAAGCTCATCATAGGTATTTTAGTTTGGCCTTACGGGATGTATCACTATATACTGGGTACTTTTTAAAAGCTTGGCAGTGGTGTAGAGTTTGGAAACTGAATCTGTTTTCACTGAGAAAAGTCAGTACATTAAATATTTCAAAACAGTAAAATATTTAACCCTGAAAAACAGATTCCATAAATAGCTTTTCTAAAAGCCTCTTTCCTGAAGCAAATCTTGCTGAGGAAGAATTGTGGTTGTACTCTCCAGTGGAGTGAATGAACATTTCTTACCCTATGGAATTTAAGCAAAACTCGTTTCTCTCTTTGTCTCCTTTCAGGTCTGCTAAAAAAATAGCTATGATTTTTTATTGAAGGCTGGTGTGATATGTTACTTAGCATTACATATATACATATATAATCTGATTAGTCAGAATATATATTTGAAAACAATTACCATCTCTTCAATTATAACTTTTCTCAGTGGCAAGCATAATTCATTCAATGAACAATTTATTGATGTGTAATTAGTGGCCTCTTATCTCTCTGCTTACATCAAGAACTACCTGAAAACTGTTTAGAGTGAAAATAATTTTTTGGGTTTATTGTTTTTTTATTTAGCTCTTCCATCTGTTCCTTGTAGTTTGCAGCAGTTGGCTTGAAATATTTTTATGTGGCCTAGCTGGAAGGCTGGGGTTTTTTTGGTTTCTTGGGGTTTTTTTGGCAAGTTTTCTGTCACTCTTTATGTCAGGGAAATGGGCAAATCCTTTACAAATTAGCTGAATACCTGTGAAATACCTTGCAGCTGAGGCCTGCAAACCCTCAGATGTACTTACTGAAGTAATTCCTCACTCATTTTTCACATTATCAATTCTATGATAATGATGAAAGGAAGTAAAAAGAAAGAACAGAGATATCAGCTGGAAAGAATAATTGGGCTGAAAGCAGGAAGGACTAAGGAAGAAAGGATGAAAAAACTGAGAAGCAGGTGATACAGAAAAAGGTATATGATAATGAGATAAAGAGCCTTGACCTGCAATTGAAGGAGAAAAAACTAAGCCAATGAATTAAAACTTAATTAAAAAGAAGTTATTGATGAAAATGAAAGCAAATAAAAATCCCTCTTCGTCTGTTCTCTAGGCTTATATTATTGATAGAATGAACCCTGAGATGTTAATATAAGGTTTTTTTATGTGAGTACTCATTTATAAAAGTTTATTGTTCATTACATTTTTAGAAGGCAAGTACAAAAGCTGTTTCAGCACAGCCAATACAAATGCACTTTTTTTTAATTTAATGACTATAAAACTGTATTTCCACTCCACACCCTCCTCCCACCAAAAAAAACCCCAAAAAACAACAAACCAAGTTTAATAACTTCATGAAACCTGCAATTTCTCACAGAACATTACTCCTGGGAAAAAATAAGGTATTCTCAAAATTTTAAATGCATTACTATTTGTATATTTATCAGTAGACTTGAGGCAGGCAGTTCTGAAAATGTTTAATTCATGAAAAGAACACAAAATAGATACAGCAACAATAGTAAATTGTGCATAATTCTCACATCTTCTCCTCAGACTGGAATGGGACACCTGCGTGTTACAAAAGAAGGCCTTCGACTGGAAGGGGAATCTGAATTCTTATTCCCTCTTTATGCCAAAGAAATCCATTCAAGAGTGGTAAGTGGGTAATCTTGCAAAAATGCTAAATAAAATGAATGCACTTCTGAATAATTGAACTTTCCATGGTTTCTGTCATGTAAGAAAAAAACAAACATATATATATATGTATGTTCATGTATATCTGTATATGCACATATTTCTGCACACTTTACAAGGTCAGTGTTATGATGCTTTGTCAGAATTAATGTTTATCTCTTAGGCAGCTCAAACAGGAATTATAATTGTTATTGTATGTAAGTAATGCTAAAACTTGAGGAGTGTATGAAAAGGTTTTCATTATTTTTACTGAGATTATTTTTTAATACAGACTTCCCTAGGAAGTTGCTTGTTCTGTTTATTCATTCACTATAGAATAGTTTCAATATCTCTAAAATTAGTGGATCCCAATGGAAAAGTTACGATTTCTCTAAAATATATAGCTTTTTTCACTTCAAGGACAAAGCCATGAGATGTCTGACATGTTTATATATATATGTATATAAAATTTACAAGTCTAAATGGAAAGACTTAGTATTTTCTCTAGTTCACCTAGACATAAAAGTTTGTTGTTGTTATTACTAGCGAGGTAAACTAAAAATACCAAGATTGGTCAAATATTTATCAAAATTATTAACTTTAAAATGCCACAGAGAAAGGGAAAGGTGCGAAAGTTGTGGGTTTAGAAAAAGGAAGAGAGCATCTGATTGGTATTGTAATTATCCAGGGGGACTCTGAAACTTATTCCAGTGAATTTTTTGTAGGGAGATGTCTGCTTCTGGCTAATAAAATAAATAGTTTCCAGAACTATTGTCCATAGCCCGACATCTCATGAAATAAATTTTTATGTTTTATAAATGTTACCATCAACCACTGGGTCATTTCATTGAATAACATACTATTCAGTGACAATGAAAGCCAAATATGGCTCTTTCATATCTTCAAACATGTAATTGAGAAGAAATCGGCAGCCATGTGAGTTTTCTGAACCTAGGAAAAACGTTAGTGTGTGTATATATTGCTATGTCAAGAGAAAATGTAAATAAATTTATCAGAACGAGGTTGTTAACATGCTTGATTACGAAAATTTAAGCAATCCTAACATATTTTACTTATACTGAGCTTTTACTTTTCTCTAAATATTTCTAGTTTCAGGAGCAGCTCTTAATTATGACAGTGAAATTGCATTACTGTATCTGTATTTCCATTTAGCTTCTTATGCTGTATTCTTTTCTGCCTCACAGACAGTGAGAAAACTATTTATGTGCTTTGGTGAATTTCCCTTGAGGTTTTTTATCCAGTAAGACATGTAACTTTTTAAGACCACCACAGCTAATGTTTAAGAACTCCCTCTAGTCCCAAAGATCGTTATGCAGTGTTAAGCTACCATTTGTGCTCTCTTAATATTCCTTTCAGCTCTTAATACATTTAGTACAATATAGGAGAAAGAGGTGTGGCAGCATCTAATATAAGCTTAGCTGTCCAATGATCCGTCATGATCATTAGTAGCGTGCATTAATTAGATCCTTCAGGCTACTGCTTCTCTCTGCCTACTGATAATTCATCATAGTTTTTTTGTTTGTATCCTTGCTTCTTTTAAATATTTGAACTCTCTAAAGGCTTAATTGCCTGAAGCTTGGTCTCCTGAGTTGCCATTTATGTGTTTATTCTCCTAACATTACTTATTTGTTAAGCTTTCTTTTTCTACGTTTGTCTTGGAGAACTGAGCCCCTCTCAGCTTTCAAAGCAGCTTTCTCCCTTGCCTTAATAGTTCTCTCCTTGCAGTCTCCTAACAGATTTTCTCGCCTAATGAGGTCTCCAAAGTGCTAAGAAAATATGTAGCAGAAAATCTACTTGCTGTGCATTGTCTCTGGAGCCTATTACAAGTTTATGCCTTTATTATGAGTCCAACGCAGAGCTGTGGGCAAGACCATTGCACCTTTGCTGAAACATCATGGAAAGATAAAAGATGAGCATTTTTAAATATGTTACTAGATTTTAATTAGTCAAAACCACATGTGTGCAGCAGCAGGTCTAGAGTACATTTTATGCACACTTTCATTTGATACCACAAATTACTAAAATATTTTTAAATCAACCAGTGATAATCAAATAAATGTAATAAAGATGCCCAGCTCCGTGGGTCATTTAGCAGATTTACTTAAATGTGCTATATTTACCCAATCCCCAATCTTTGTTGGCCTTCCTTTTCCAATTGATACTAACTTACTACCATTCATTCTAACACATGGCTTACTTTTTTCCTAAGACTTTTCATTATTTTCATTATTGATGTTAATTCTGTGAGCTTTTATGTTTTCTCAATATAATTTATAAAGTGTGATTCATTTCTTTTGCTCACCTAATGACTTATTTTGAAAGAGCCTTTCTACCTACTTGTAAGATACTGTTTGTTTTCTTTTATAAAATGTGTAACTTTTATGAGTCCAAATTGTGTGTTGCTTCTATTTCATTACTTTTTAATCAGATTTGTGGTTTTGTTACTAAAGAGGTGTTTTTAGTAAAATTCATCATGTAAAAAGTGTTTAAAACTCTCAGGTTGTCTCATACTCTAAGCATTAAGTTGAGATGAAAATATGCCTTGGGGTTATTTTCAGGGGTTAGCCCTTCAAGTTACTATGTGGTCTCTGGTGAGTCCAGAAAAATAACTAGAAGACATATCTGTGAAAGAGGCTGATCTCTTAATAATATTCCAGTAGTTAGACACTCATTTATTTAGGACTGGGTATCTCCACTGAGGTCACAAGCAGGCAGCTTGCTGGTACTCTCTTCATATCATGTATTCCCTGGTGCTTTGGCAACTGAGATCTGCATAGGCACTTCTCATCACTTACTGAGTGCTTGTCCTCCAGAGACAAAGTGTGCTTTAGTATGAAAACGCCTGTACTGCAGAAAACTTCCTCCCCTTTTTTTGAAGTCTACCAGTGTATTTACAGTTTGCTAATCCAAATGAGTGATAAGATTTGTGTACCCAGATAGTTTTCTGATACTTAATGTCAAGTAAAGACAGTGGCCACTGTGATTACTCTGAAAATCACCTGTACTGTCATCTGTTAAAGTCAGCACTGATCTAGTCAGCCTGCCACTCTCTCCATCACTCACTGTTAGAGCTTCCTTGCCTGGAGAGCTGATGCCAGGTGTCAAAATTAGGCCACAGACTGCATGGACCATTGAGGAAGCAGAATGCACAGCATGTTTCTCACCAAGTTAATACAATAGTATGAATTCTCAAATTCATACTATTTAGAGTGCTCACACTCAATTAAATGGCTTGAGTTATTTACTGACAGGTACTGAATCTAGTACTAAAATATTTTTTCCAAAAGATAAAATCTTAGCAGCCATGTTCATTGGTCCAGTAACACAGGTTTTGTTCACCTGGCATATTCCTTTTAATTATTTTTCTTACTTTAAATCTGACGTAGTATTAGTAATCAGAAATATCTGCCCACATTATTTGATGAGATCTGTGGAAAGTTTTGTAGTTGCAAATACCTTTCAGTGACTGTGTTGATACCAACACTAGACAAAATTTTGAAAATGGTTCACAATTCTAATTGTACTATCTAACATATTTATTTTCTTTCTCCATACTTCAGGACTCATCACTGCTTCTCCAGTCTACTCACAATGTGACTGTGAATGCTCGCAATTCAAATGGGGAAGTCACAGGCAGATTAAATGTGGGTAAGTCTGAGTGATTATTCCTTGTCCATTGCTTTGGAAACATTGTAATGAATATTTGTATAGAGATTTGAGAATATAAAGCACTAAACACATTATTATTTATTACTATTATGGTCATATTTGAATAGTCCATCTGCCACGCAGTAAAAAGCAGCAATATATTTTCAGTTCCTCAGTTAGGCAATAATTCTTCAAATATTTTAAGCACTTCTTTATTGCAGAGTTATGCAAGAAAGGTTTCTGCAAAAGTTACCCTTTTTCCTTATGTAAATATCTATTGATAGTTGCAAATCAATTTCTGAGAAAATACATTTAAGCAGACATCCTAAAAAAATTCAAGTTCAAAACTCAGACATTTATCTTTTACTATCTATGGTAGCAGTAAAATACATCGGTTTACTCGGTGAAATCAATAGATCTAGACAGACATAAGTTAGAGATCTTGGCAGAATAAATAACCTGACCTTACTCTTTAAATCATATTTTTAAGGCAATAATGGCAACAATATGTGTAAGCCATGACAAAATTTTTCTTAGCTTTGTTACTATTTTTCAACCTTTATTTGACATTTAAGAAAAATCTAGGAAGTTTTTCACACATTTTTTACAAGGTCCTCAGGCAGCAAAGCATAAATTCCTGCTCATTTAACTGTAGCCTAACTTGATATGTTTAAGTAGTTTACTAAATTGGGATCCAGCAGAGCATTGATGAGCAACTTTTCAGTGCTGTTGCGACTGTGTAACTTCTGTGACAACTCCTGTTTGAAGAATAACCATTTCAATTCATATGATGTTTTTCAAGCCTCACTGTTTTCAAACAAAAGGAAAAAAATATATAAAGGAGCCTGTTATTCCACTTAAAAATGTATAATTATACAATTTATCTCACTTCAGTCTTTAAATGCTTTCTGACTCCCTTTTTTTAATTCTTTCAATCATAAAGATCTGCATGACTTGTCTTAAGAAAATACTGCTAAATATTTATCAAAAGGAGTGTGATAAATAGGTGTGTGGCATACTCATTTTATATGCACAAGCCTTTGCTAAAGAGTTAATATCTTCCACAATTGCCAATGTGCTGCAATTATGTCTTAAAACTCTAGTCCTCTTATAAATAAGACTAGTTGCAATTGTGAAGAAGTCGTGTAGATAAGCTTGGAATTGTTCCAGAGATGACAATATAATATAGCATCTCTCACAAGATTATAACAAAAATACCTTTTAACTCATGGAAATTGTGATTCAAATGATCTTTTAAAAGAATTTAATAAGTTACTAAGAATGATTTAAATACCCAGTCTTCAACAAAAGTAATTCACACAAGAGATGTGAAACAAATCTTTACTTGAGTTTCTGTGAAATACCCCCTATGAAGATAATAGGCACATATTATGCATTCCTTCATGAATCACAGATATACAAAAAAGACATAAAATGTGAGCAAATTCCAACATGATTACTCTGGCTTTAAAGCTTCTACATGCCTCTCAGTTCGTCTGCATGCAATACCTCTTGGAGGAGTTGTCTGGACATTGTTTTTTTAATCAAAATGCTCTAGATGTTGAGTTTTGTACTGCAACCCATAATTACACTGCTTTCAGAAGTCTCACTAAATGCAAATACTTCAAAAAGTGCTTGCCAGGGAAATGATAATTTCAAAATAATAGGGACCATAATTAAAGAAAAAAAGCCCAATTACATTCTTCATTCTTTTTTTTTTACTTCAATGGCTCCCTGGATGACAAAAACACCCATTTTATTTTAATTACTTTTTACAAATAAACAAACAGGAACAAAAAAAGGCATAAAAGGAAATAAGATTTTATTTAAGGGAAATGATGGCTTTGTTAATATTTCTAGGAGAAATGGGACTCTGAAGGATGTTGGCCCACAGACAGCAAGGAAGGAATCTAAGCAAAGCATAGTTCTGGGAATATACAGGCTTAATAGTCATAGGGAATTAAGAAAGTTGTGGAGAGAGTTGCTTATATGCAAGGCAGCAATGTGTACAAAATAGATAGTGAATATTTTCATTAGAATAGCTCCTTTCCTTAGAATCATTAATACAATTCAAGTGTCATTGTTACAGCTTGCTTATCAACTTTCAAAACTGAAATATCTAGAACTTTCTTTGGTAATCCACAAAGGTGCTAATTATGATTTCCAAGATTTCTATTCTTAACCACTTCAAAGCCTTATTCAATCCTAGAACAGAAGAGCAATGCAGCACTTTTGATTTTATATCCAGAGCGATAATAAATCAACTTAGTGCAAAAAACTTGTCAAACTTTTTCAATATTGATTGATGATAAATATATTATGTACAAAAGAAACATTTAGACTATATAGTGAATTATGAAATCTTTAAGACCAACAATGGTATCAAATAGTAAATTATGTTTTACCTAAGTAAACATAAACATCTATGTACAGCTTATCAGCAGATGAAAATAATACAGTCAGCTTTTGCAGTTCTGGTTCAGTCATGGATAGTAAGTCAATAAGAGTAGCATGTTTGCAACTGTCTCTGCTGAAAAGTAGGACCAGATTTTTAAGATATCTCTCTTTAAATGATTTTGTAAGCAGGTTTCAACCTACAGAAGATCCTAAATTCTCCTTGTAATATGTCTTTTTCAGGAGAAAATTTAAGGAAAAAAAATTAAACTTTTTTAAAAAAAGAAAAAAGGTTTCCAAAGTCATGAAAGTTTTGTGAGAGCAGATTCCAGTAGAATGGGTTGCTGATCCTTGTCCTATTTCAATTTTTTACACCAAGGAATAGTAACATCAGTAGCTTAGGTCAGGGGTTCAGTTTAAAGTGTCTAAAGCTTGTAGGAATTTATTTAGATAGTTGGATTAAGAAGCTGTTCTGCATTGTTAAGCATGAAATCAGCTTCACTCAGAAAGCATGGGAATATGGTGAAAGTCAAAATGGCTTATGCAGTGTGAAAACAGAATTACAGTCAAAATTCTGCTTAGAGACTATGTCTCTAACATTAACCTGAACAGCTATTACAATGTGAGTATATGTGCTATCCCTTTTTTCAGACTGGAACAACGTTCTGAGGAAACAGATCAGTGTCAGTACCTCATACATTGCTTTAGCACTGATAATTGCCATTTAGAAAACTACTGCTTTCCAAAGTCAAATCATGTAGGGGTTTATCAGCATTTTAATATTTCTTTTCAAGTTATGGTAGTTTTCCTTAGGAGCCATAGGAGGAAGAAAACAGTGCTAAGGAAGCATGATGACTCTAAGAAGAGTTTGATCTTGTTTTCACAGGGAAAACCCTGAAGCCAGTTTCATAAACCTAATGACATTGTAAAATCATTTAGTTTTTCCAGAAGTCTTGCATTAAAAATCCCATTTTTGTCCAAATAAATTCTTTCTTATCTCTGAGATAAAAGGCAGAACGTATTCCTTGAAGATCTTTGTCTGCAAGATGATTATATGCACAACTTTAATTGGTGTCCAGCTGGGCTATAAGAAAGGAAGATACAACATAGGAGCAATTAATAGAAGGATAAATCTGAAAATTCATTGAAGTACTTTTGAGGTGATTAAGAATTTCTATGATCAAGAGTTTAGAGTATTTATTCGAATGGGATTAAAGTAGGAATGCTTACTTCCTAAAGTATAAAAATTTTAGCTAGCAGTGAATCTGATCATATAAAGACATACATGCTAGTTTATGTAAAAGTAAAATTTGGTTAGATGGATAAGATTTAGAGAATTGAGAGGTGGCTGCTAAAACATTCTTCAGACTTTTTGACCAATTCTCCTTTTTAAGACAATATGCATTAAATGCACATGCTTTTTAATATGCATTAAATGCAAATGCTTTTAGTCATTGAGTATTTGAATGTATATCATGTTCAAAAGAATTAAAACAAATAGCAGAAAACAGTAAGAAATATTCAAGATATGTTTAAATGAGACCTAGTTAAGCAAATCAAACAGCAGTTTAATACTTAGACTCAAAGGAAAAGTATCGTCTTCTGAAAAAAAACACCATTGATGGTCTAAGCACCATGTAGAGTTAGATGCTTACGGTAGCAAGATATGCACACCCTGTCCCCAAATATGATAATCTTTGTGAAGAAATTCACAATGATGTTCACAGTCAGACAGACTGACTTAAGCCAGAATTAAAACATCCTCTGGCAGTTAATCAGATAGTTAATGTGAGGGTGGAGGGGCACTGGAACAGCATGCCCAGAGAAACTGTAGCTGCCCCATCCCTGGAAGTGTTCAAGGCCAGGCTTGGATGGAGCTTTGAGAAACCTGATCTATTGGAAGGTGCCCCTTCCCATTTCAGGGGGTTGAAACTACACATTCATTAAAGTCCCTTCCAACCCAGACCATTCTCTGATTCTATGATAACGTGCATTGCCGACTTGTTAAGCAGGACAGCATCACATTAAGGGAAAATTTAACCTGGCCCAGGGGACTTGAATCCTGTGCTGTCACTTTTCTTCTCAGTCTGGAAGAGGACATAATTCCACAAAGCTTTGTTCTGAAAAAAACCACTAGTATTTGGGAAGCCACTTTTTATTCGGAAAATAACCATTTGGGGGATACTTGTCTGTCATCAGAGAGCAATCACTCTTCTGAGTAGCTTCATTGTCTCTTTATTCCAATGGGAGGAAATAATTAAAAATAAGTGAAAAAAGGGGAAAAATTAAAGATGTTACAACCTGCTCAATTTTAAAAGCTTCAATATATTTGCAATCCCAAATATATTTTGGTTTCAGTGGTACAGTAATCATTAACATAAGTAATTGGGTGGTAATTGGAAGGTAATAGTTACTGCTAAAGATGAGGATAGTTTCTGCACCAAAACTAATTGAATTTTTGGCAGTGGTTAATGCTAGATGAATTTGTAAAGTTAGTTTAAAGTGGCTGAAATTTACTGAGATTATAATCTAAGATAGAATTTGGATAATTAAGTACATCTAAAATCCTAGTCGCTTCAAATGCAACAGCAGTTTTGAACCCTGATGGCAGCTACTGCCCAAAGGAGGAGCCACACCCCTATCTTTGTGCAGCAGGTGTGCAGAACACACCCTTAATCCTGATGGGCAGCTTGAACATGTACCTGCAGTGTAGCCTTGTGGCAATGAGCACTAGGAGCACACTGGGCTGCACCATCCCTCATCTGGGAGGCAGAGGCTGCAGCTGGAATACTGTAGACCCTCTCCAGTGGGATGGAGCTGCAAGCCACCCAGTGAGCTGCTCAGATGGCCAGGGAGTGGAAGCAATGAACTGTAAGAGTCTGAAGAGGTTGTGTTTGTTTAACCTGCAAGAAGAGAAGGCTTAAGGAGAGCTTCTAATGGGCACCGGGTACTAGGAGGGCTAGAGACAAAATAAATCATAGAATCATAAAAGTTGAAAAAGACCTCCAAGGTCAAGTCCAACCTTTGACCAAATACCACCATGCCAACTAAAGCATATCACAAAGTGCCACATCTACTCATTTTTTCAATGCTTCTGAACCCACTTCCCTGGGTAGCTTGTTCCAAGGTTTAACCACTCTTTTAGTGGAGAAACTTTTTCCTAATATCAAACCTGAAGCTCTCTTGGTTGAGGCCATTTCCTGCTGTCGAATCACTAGCGTGAATCCAGACTTGAGGTGCACAGCAAGAGGGCAAAAGGCAATGGTCTTGGTTTGCAGAAAGGCAAAATGCAACTGGATAGAAGGGGTGCGTGAGACTCACCACTCTTCCATGGTTAACCATGGGAACAGATTGCCCAGGGAGTCTGATAAATCCCCTTCCTCAGAGGTGTTAAAACTTCATCTAGACAAGACCCTGAGCACCTTTATCTAACTTCCAGCCGAGCTGACCCTGCTGTAGTTAGGAGTTGGAACATAGAGAGGTGACCTCTGGCTTGCATTCTTCTGTGATTCAATCTTGCCCAGTCTTCACCTGACACGCTGGAAGAAAACGTTGCTTACAGACCCCATGTCAGACTTTCTGGTCTGATATAGAAATCCTGGACACTCTAGGACATCTGAAATAAGCTGAAGGCCAGGCAGTGAACACAAAAGAATGTATAATGGTACTAGACAGCAGTTGTGAAATGAATGTTGTGAAATGAATCGTGCTCCATCTGTTCAGCTGATCCTCTCACACTGTCCTCTGCCCAGATCCAGTAGGTAGGCTTAGAATACTGCTGAAACACAGTGCATGAGTTGACCTTATGAAAATACACTCATGGATTTCTTTTTTTTTTTCAAAAAAAAGGAAAAGGGGAAGAAGAATATCCATTATACTGACGATAAAGTACTCACTTAGGAATGAGAGATCAGCTATCCTCTCTGCATACAGGGTTTCATATTATCATGCCTCATCTCCTTTAGTATTTTTCTTTTCACCTTATCTGTCTGAGGACTGTATGTTTCAGCTTTTCCTGTTGAAGTTCTTAATGCAACAAAATTTGGATTCATTAAGCCTGTGAGAAAAGGTGACCAATTTTTTAAGATCCCTAGACCTGTGTTCAATCACAGATCACAACAAAATATAAACAGTAGTGACAGTAAGGCACTTTTACCTTGATCTGACAGGACATAATTGTTTCATCCATTGCATAAAAGGAGAACTGAGAGAAAAAGGGGAAATAGGATCAGCAAGTGTTCTATTCATGTATTAGAGTTGTTCAAACCTATGAGAGATGTATGTTACCGACATAAAATGTGTCTGTGCAATGTGCACGTTCCCTGTAGTAATACCTTTGTTCTAATGAAATACTATACCTTTCCATATGAAAATATGCCTAACTTTATGTTTCTGAAAGTAAGAGCTTTACATTTATTGGTATTGTATTCTGTCATACATGGAATGAGAACTGAATCTGTAGGAGTATTACGTTTTTAATACCCTTTTAATGAGATCTTCTTTTAGGTAAGGTGCTTTAGTTTAATAAAAATTAACTGGAAAAGGAAATTGCATAGGAATATCAAAGAGCAGTCTGGACTTTGGTTTATACCCAATACTTCAATGATTCTAGGTGGTAGGAGAAGAGCAAAACATACAGAGTAGCTGACAGCCATAGGTTAATTAGAAATGGCAGATGAAAAAAGAGAGTAAGAAAATAAAAGATATTAAATTACTTAGTGATAAAAGTAAATCCAATGTTGGAAAGCCTTTTCTTCTGAAAGATCTAAAGACACAGTAAAAATGCTTAGTATTTGGCAGAACTATTTGAAGAGTCTGCCTACTGGTAACATGTAGGCAGACTTCAAATTTCAGACTCCTCAGATTTCATTGGCATTAAGCATTTGCATGTATTTATTTTATGGCTGGCCCTGTTTTTGACAGAAGATCCTTTGCTGTCTGGTACATCTATATTTGTATTGGCCTGGAATTCAAAGGTTGTGTAGCAGTAGAAGACAGTTTATTAAACTCTTTTCAACTGAAATGGAGTCACTAAACAAGAGCTTCCTTCCCCGGAAAATCTCTAGGGATGTAAAGAGTGAGGACAAATGAAAATGAAGACTGTTTAGCAGCATGTCAGTTTCTTTTTGGTAAAAAAAAAGTTGACCATTTAAAGCAGCATCCTCAGTGTCAAGAGGTATGTGATATGAAGATCACTTACAAGGTCTGCTTCAGGACTGCACATTAAAGGAGGAAACACACAGGAACAATAGGCAATAATCAGCCTGATTAGCAAGAATAACCCATTGACCTGGAAATTCGTGTGACACATCTCACAGCAAGCAGAAGACAAATATTGTCTATAACCTGCATTCAGTCAGGTTGCATTTTTAATCATAGGATTTTATCAGCAAATATGATTATATAGTATTAGTTGACTTATATGTAGTTAATATGCTAGAGTGGTAAACAAAACACATTTAGGCATTAGGAGATTACACTTTCAGATACTGAGTTTGGCTGCTGTTTGTGAGTTGAAAATTAATCTCACTGAGATTATGATACAGTTAGTGTTATTGAATATAGCTAGTTTATGTGTATTGTGGAATACCATTAAGAGAAATTACTTGCTCCTTTTCATTACATAAACTTTTTGCCATTTAGGTAAAAATCTATTACTTCTTTTTGAAACCCTGAGATATCTCATCTCTAGCATGAATAAAACATATGTTTGAATTTTGTTTACCCTATCATTCCTTCTTAAGATTCAAAATACATCCGTTATTATTCATACCATTCTCTGATATTGAAGATTATCTATAGGACAGTCCTTGTCTCACATTAGTGGGGCACTTGTGTTAAGAAAACTGTGGACTTAAAGATTCTTGTTAAAGATTTATTCAAGTGTGCAAGGTCCAGGATCAAACAGTCTGAATGCAAATCCAGCATGGGCAAGGGCCATGAGTTGGAGTTCCAAAGAGAGACAAGTTGAAGTAGCTTTGGAAAATACAAAATGTTCAGTAAGTGCTCTCACACTGCCTGCAGAGTTTTTCCTTAATTAAGCTAGCTTTTAAAATCATGGAGTTGGATGAATGGGAAGGATGAGGGACCAGCCCCTGCAGCACTGGTGAAGTTGATATTATCCATTTTACTCAGGCCTTTGATTTGTTTGAAAACACAAGGATCTAGCTACACTACATGAAAGGCCAGTTTCATTATTGTTGCTGGGCACAAACAGGAACAATCAATCACTAAACTATAAAAATGGCTCAGGTTGGAAGGGACCTTAATAAAACCTTAACCAAGATTGTCTAGGAAACCATTGACAGGGATCCATCCCTGCCTCACTTACCCAGAACTGTTTCTTTTGCTGTAAAAAAATTTTTTAAATACTGTTTAAGGCCTTTTCTCTTGACAAAGATATTTTCTGATCTCACTTTTTGCAACATACTTCTCAGAAATAAAGTCTTTGGCTTCAGAACAGCTTTAGAGAAGAGCCATATTGGGGTCCATAAGATTGTGCTTGGGTGCACATGTGCCACAGAGCATAACGTAATGCAGAGCTCAGCCCTCTATCCTCCTTATTCAGGAAGAATCAGTATTGGGTTCTATGCCTTAAAATTGTTGCCCTCATTTAGGACATTATGGCATCTCTAACTCTTTCTTTGTGCTTGGTGGACAGTTAAAATCAATGTTTTACATCTGCTGAGTGAAGCAATAAGCAATATGTGTGGAGCCTCATGGTGTGCTTCTGTCATACCAGCTACCAACCAGATTTTGTCAAATGCCTGCATGTATTTAATGCCCCTTTCACATAAGAGCTAAAAAAAAAAAAAAAACATTTCTTTTGAGAATTACTACCTGAAATATATTTAACATTTATGTGAGCAGACATGGGAAAACAGGTTCTTAATGGGAAGGAAGCAGTTCAGTGCCTCTCGGTCCTGTGGATAGTCTGTGAAATGCATTTATTAAAAATTGCTGAAAAGGAGTCTTAACTGCTTTGACCATTGTCTGTAATTTTAATTCTGAATATAGATTTATGATGAAACTCTATGTAATAGATATTCAGGCTCAATGTGGTGTGAATTTTAATTGATCAGGTTGTTAGAACAGGGAATATTAAGGGTTTGATTTTTATCTGCTTACCTAGCCAATATTGTAGAACAGGATGTTTTAGTGAATTTTGGATCTGGAAGTATGCACAGACTCTCTTGCTCATATTATTTTCATTTTTGGAGTACCAGAATCAATTGCAAATATTCTTTTAGTTTCTTGAAACCCTTAAGAAAATGATCAGTAGCATTTGTTAGATAAGTGGAGCCAAACTGGCATCTGTTAGGAAGAGCTGAGGTCCTGCTCTTACATGGGATGTTTGTTATTTTAAAGCATTTGAGCCTCCCTAATGAAAAGGGATGATGCTGCAAAGACTTTGATAATTAGTTTCCATTTCAAAACAAAGAGAAAGAAAAAAGAAAAAGAAAAGATAGATTCATTTGATCAAAGCAGTTTCAACACCAAGGACATGAATGTTAGTCTGGATCAATTTGTGTGGGATTTTCTAGATTCCCTGGAAACCCAACTACAAAGGAAGACTCCAAGACATGGTTTTGAACAACAAATTAATCATGTAAATAGACTTAACCAATTTCAGAACTTAAAAGTTCACTATCCTTAGAATATCTGAGTGCTTCATGCCCTTCAGTGGACTTAAATGAGTCACTACATTGTTAGCACATCAATTAAAATTATTAATTTATATATAAAATTGAAGAAAAATGATGAAATTATTCCATTAGTCTACTGTCTTTTGCAGGTCCTAAAATGGTAGAATTCCACAGTCAGCAATTTCAGATCAACTCAAAGGATGGAAAGCCACTTTTTACAGTGGATGAAAATGAAGTTGTAATTGGCACAGATAAGCTTCGAGTCACAGGTTTGTAACGGTTTAAAAAATGCTCAGGTAACACTGATATGAAAGGCACAATAAGAATGGCATTTTTAAATAAGTTATTATGTGTGAATTCAAGTTCTTGTTTTACCGCATTAGGAAACAGAAATATGAAGATAATCTGACTTTTTTTCTAATCTAAGACATTTGTATATATGTGTGTGTGTATATATATATATATAAAATGTGTAAATATTCTATAAAATTATTCTATAAAATGTGTAAGTATGTGTGTGTTTTATTTTAAAGCCATTAATAGCTGGAACTGTAGTGGTCCATCTTTTTATGAATTATTTAATGTTTCCAGTGCACACTGTCTGAAGCTGAAAAAATTCTAGATATTCCATTCTGAGTAGTAATGAGTCTGATCTGTGAAAACCTTGGAGAGAGAAATATCTCTCTGATATTTTTATACGATTTTATCTTTCAAAGTGAAAGCTACTGTATTTCTGTTCTGTGAGTAGCACATATGTCACAGGAAGATATTTGTAGTATATCTTAAATGTCACCTGTCAAGAGAAAAGTTTGTCTTAGGCTGTTTCTTCAAATCACTGAAGTACTCATTTACAAAGTAATATGTCAAAGTTATCGCATGAAAAGCTACTTCCTTTCATACAACCTGATAAAGTCAACCTTCATTTTCTAGGCGGCATTAAAATAGATACATCAAGGTGTGATTTCTCTTTTTGAGCAGAAGAATCCATCAAAGGAAATATTGAAATTATTCTGTAATTTCTTTTCAATTAATGTTTTAATATTTTTTACCTGATTGCAACTGCCATGTTTGGCCTTCCCCAATTACTGGTCCTCTGGAATCTTGAGGTCTTCATTTCAATGAATAGATTCATATTATTTCACTGTCAAAACTATAAATATGGTAGTAACTATACAATTAGTGATTCAAAGTCAAAGTTAAGTTATAATAATTGTGTTAATAAATTTTGTTTACGCCTGAGGGTCTTATCTTAAGGTTTTTTACTTTTTAACCTAATTGAAATTGCAACTTTGTTTAACCAGGAAACCATATCAAATAATTATTGTTTGCCCAAGGGATGCTAAACTTTAATAGAAAAGCGTGTTTAACAAAGATATGAAAAACTGCATAATTGTTAACTGATTTGGAAAAGGTCTGTCTCTGCTCAAAGTAAGTAAAAATCATTCATACACGAGTTGAAATTGTTATGCTAATATTAATGACTCACTCATCCAATATTAATCTTTACAGTGCATTGATAATTATTTACTTCAGCAGATATTGTACTGACACATTGCCTGTTTTTTTTTTATACTGTAGTAAAATTCAAAAGCAAATACATTAAAGTCAGTGAAGTTATTTCAGTGTAAAATTAATGTAAGTGAGAGGAGATTCATGCCTACTTTGCTTCAAATTAATTTATTAAAATTGTGATTTAAATGATACTATTAGCATGAAGGAGAAATTATTGTGATTTTAATGATACTATTAGTATGAAGGATAAATTGGTAACACTAATATATACTGAGACTATTTTTAAACATCTTAGATAAAGATCAATGTGAAATAAATTTTGAAAAGTTCATACCATAAAAAATAGATAATCCTTGGCTTAAAATACACAAAGAACATTTTGCAGTTTGTTATGTACAGTGTAGTGAACTATTTGATGTTACTTTTCCTTATTTATGTGAATGATGAAAAGTTCAGCAATGATTTTTAGAAAACCTGACAGTTTTCAACTAAAATATAATATAGCAGACAGCAAATGTGTATGATTTGTGATATTTCAAGACAAAGGTAAATGTCTAAGAGTAATATAATCCAACCCAACACCTGTCATTTTCCTACAATTAGTATGTTTCAACTCATACTATTTCAGTCAGACATTCTGTGGCCCCTGCGTAGACTAGAACAGCGCAAATCAAGGAAGAGCAAATGCCTGGGGAAAGCCTCAACCAGGAACGTGCCTCCGATACCCCGCAGGGTCGCCGGCCGGTCTGGGTGGTCGCACTTCCCTGGAGCACAGAGAGATGCTGGCACCGGCCCCGGGCAGAGCTCTTGTGCCCACCAAATGCTCTTCTCCACTTTGGGGAGGGCTCCAGGGCTTGTCATCCCCCTTGGAGGAGAGTGGATAGAGGCTGAGCTCACATGCTCAAACACTAACATCCAGCTGTGTGTGAAACACCCTGGGCTGTGTGAGACACCACATGGTATCACTTTATCTCCAGGAGATGCTTCCTGTGATTGTGGCAGCTGGAAGCCAGGCAGGACACACAAGGGTGTCCCAGATGACAGTAAGGACATAGGAGGAGGCAAAGAAGCACTGCCTTTGGCTCATCTGTGACATCTACATCACAGACACATCTCAGTGTATATGAAACTGAAGCTGGGTTTAGCCCTTTGTGAAAATTACTGCTCCTGAAGGAGCATGGACAAAAACTGCATCCTCTTCAATATTATTTCAGTAAGGACCTGTGTTTTGCAGGCATTTATTGTGTTGCTGTGGCAGTACTGAACATCCGTGTTTTGTTCTGGGAAGGTTTTGTACATTCAGCTGGCACTGGTGACAGTGAAACCACCTTGTAACTGTATTGACTAGTTCTATAATGTCATCATGGCAGGCTCATAGAAACATAGAATTTTAATGGTTAGAGAAGATCTCTAACATCCTGCCATAAACCTAACACTGCTATATTCACCTCTAAATCACATCCCCAGGTGCCACACCTACGCTTTTTTTTCCTTAAAGGAAAGCTGGCAGGGCAGAGAGGATCAGTTTTTTTATGGAGAAGCATATTTCTATCACCCTTTCTCCAGTTTACTACTTGCCCTTCTGCTTGTTTGTCTTTTATAAAAATCCCCTGGAGTATTTGCTCTGTTCTGTGCAAAGGATTTCAGTTTGAGTAGCTAATGCTGAAGTGCAATGTGACAGTGTGTGTTTAATTTAAACACTTCTGCTCAGAAGGTAAGTTAAGTAGGAGGCAATTTGAGGGTATGAGTAAACATTCTGTTAGGCTTTGAGAAGGCAAATGGTCCTTGCTTGATAGGGTGCGTGGGGTGTTAATGAATCTTGCTGGCTTCAAACCTGTCATTGAGAAAATTAGAATCTTGTTCTTGTGTATTTTAGGAATAAATTACAATATCTTAATAAACAGTAGCCTAAAAAATAGTAAATATAGTAATAGTCATATCACAGTTAAACTAGGAAATGAAGACAGAATATCAATTTAGGACCATTTTCCAAAAAAGGTTGCCCTGAGATGTTTTTCTTTTAGTGGCATACTGTTAAAACTTAATGCTGTTTGATGAAGAAGCTTTACTCACATTAAAGTCAAGGTTTTATTCGTGCTTAGAGGTGAAGGCTCTAGAATATGGAAATAAGCCTTTTCATTCCATTTTACACCATCTGGCCACTGCCCAGAACATTAACACTGATGTTTCCTGTTCTCTTTCTTCCATTAGCCCCTGTTTCCATGAAACTGATACTATCTCTGTAACCACTTCCTTGCTTTATAGGATCATGGGATCATAGAATCACTTACATTGGAAAAGAACTCTTGAGATCACCAAGTTGAACCATTAGCCCAACACTGCTAAGTCTACCACTAAATCTTGTCCCCAGGTGCCACATCTGCACTTCTGTTGTATCAGTATATCCCTGCAAAATATCTTAGTTGTATCAAATTAGCATTTTCTGATAAACATTTTTAATTCCTTAAGCTGCAGAATATTCTCAATGTTAATGAACATGAACTGAAATGTTAATGAAGCAGGGTTAATGCTCTGTCTGAATTAATAAATTTTATATTTTCCAGTATTATATTCATGCCAGTTTGTAATTTACAGAAAACGTAATCTATTTAAATTTATAAGAATATCAACAGCTAAATAAAATTTAAATTCAAGCTTAGTAAATCAATGATTGCTCAAAGTGGTGAAGTGATTTAATATGGTAATTCTTGTATCTTGGGTTCTTCTCTTCCGTCAAGGAGATTTCATTCTAGGAAATCAGGATTTCAGCTAAAACTCTTTTCAAAAAGCAGCACATTTTATGCCTTCTCAGGAAATCCTGAGAATTTTCCAGCAATCCTCATGAAGAGACAGTCTTCCTATCAGTTGTCTCAGCAATGTATTAATTTTAATGTTTTTCTTTGATTTCACCTCTTTTCTTTTTACCATGCTCTCTGAGGTTGCCCCAACCAATTTTTAATTATCTTTTTCCCTTTATACCACATTTATACAATCTATGCCGTACCTTTTAATCCTCCATTGCCATTCTCTGTCTGCACAGAGCCCAAATCCCTAACGTAGGGATTTCTACAGCTCAGAATTCTTTCCAGAGGGTAATGGCATAAAGAGCAGCCAGACAAGCCACCTTGACTAATACCCTAACTATTAAAATATATTGCCTTGCTACATATTCACCTGGAAAGTGCTCAGGTATATGAATCCTCAAAGCCAGAGAAGATCTCTCAACCTAAGACCGCTCCAGTTTTTGATGAGTACATCCAAAAAGCCAAGGCACAGAAGTTGAGAGGCTCCACCCTTGCCGTAGGTGGTGGTGTTCAGCTGCTTTTTTCGAGCTGCCTCTGTTGCTGAGGGGCTTTTGTCCTACATCAGCTGATTTCCTAGTGGAGCTTAGGTGGAAGGTGGTCACAGGGTTGGTGACACTGAAATAATGTGAAATAATGCTAATACTCAGGAGAGCAGAAATCGAAGTCCTTGGAAGATTTTCAGGTCCAACAGAGACCTGAGCAGGCTCCTGATGAGCCACTGTTTCTTTCTCTTTGGAATGAAACTACACATATATCAAGGTGTAAACCATCTGATCCCATAGTCATTAACATCTTGCTTGCAGAAACACCATTTCATATTCAGCAAGTCTGCCTGTAAATAGGGGAGAATCTTTGATAAAGCTATGTGACAGAAATTGTGATATGCATGGAGCAGTCTGAAATAAATATGATTATTTAGGACTGTAGCATTTGCAAAGATTTTGTATGGGTTTAATTATCTCTATTGACTATATTTAAATACAATTACATTGTATAAATCTTATTTATTTATTTTATGTCTGTAAGTAGTTTAAAATTTATCTGTCTTCAGACCATTTTAATAATTTAAAGCTGTACATTTACATTACTTCTATATTGTATTTGTCCAACCAAGGCTGCAATGGTAATAACATAGCTGTTTTTTAATTGTCTTTTAATTCTTAACATGAGTTCTCTTGATGTCCAACATCGAAATGGCCATATTAAAAAAACCACTCTTGCTATTTTTGTGTTATGTTTGAGGTATTACATTATAATGTTTTTTCATCTTTTGCTTTTTTTTGCAGGGCCTGAAGGGGCACTTTTTGAACATTCTGTAGAAACACCACTTGTGAAAGCAGAAGCTTTTAAACAGCTTAGGTAAGAATTTAGACATAAATCTAATAAGTAAATGTTATTTTCTATAAATATTCACATTTTTTGAACACATGATTTTCAACACAGAATTGCTAATAACTTTTTTCTGGGTTATGTGACAGGTTATTATTTTGAAGGAAAATTATACATATTGTTCTGCAATTTTGAATTATACTATGAATTGTTTGTTGCTGATGGTGAATATATTTAAAAACCCTGTGGAAAGATTTTCTGTAAACTTCTATTTTGCAGTTTTGAAAGACTTTGGAATATGACTTTTTCTACTTAGTTACAATATAAGTTGCTTGTCTGCAGTAGGTCATCAACCTGTAATTAGTCAAGGTTTTTGAAAACTAGTATCTGAGGAAGCAGACTAAGAAGAAAAGTTTGGAAATGCATGAAGCTCTAATGTATGAAGGGAATTAAAAATTGGTTGGGGCAACTTCAGAGATGATGGTGAAAAGAAGTGAAATCAAGAAAAAACCATCAAAAATTACTAAAAAGCAGTTTGGGCTGAGAAAATCATAATTAAGTACTTTGTATGTTTCAGAGCTCCTTAATTCAAGGATAGGCTTTTTTTGTGCATTAATCTATTTAGTTTTGAGTATCCCGAATTAGTTTATAATATGCTGGTTATGATGAGGTAATAAAGTCAAATTATATTCTCTTCATGAACATGTTATCTTTCATTTATATGCCAGTTCAAAGAAGGATTTGAAATGAAAGAGGATGTCTTTAACAATTGGATTTCTGTCCTTTCATACCTTGGCAGTTTGCTTCTTTTTTGTCATAATTTCTCTTTTTAGTTTTGCTCTCCAGTAGGGATAACTACTAGAGAGGAGTGGAGGCTGATGAAAGCTTTCAAAAACACTGTCTGTATCTTGTTGATTGAATTTTCAAATTGAGAATGACAAATGAGAGAGAGACTTTTAAGATAATTATTTTGATTATCTTATTTATATTTAAGATTTACTTTACCTTGTGCATGCATTTGAAGACAGTATGATTTCAAGGCATAATTTTTAACATATTGATGTCCACTTTCAAAAATGTGTTTCTTCTGTTATGGTAGAATTTGGATGTGAGAGACTTTGACCAATATTCTGCATTTTAAGCATACATTGTCTGGTTTTATAGGAAGTGGACTCATTATGTTGTAAATTTGACATTTTCTGTGATTATCTCGACTTCAGTGAAGTAGGAAATCAAATTTCCTAATTGCAAAATCAAGAAGCTCTCTGCAAATTTTGATTGGATATGAATCTATTATTTTCCATGGTTGTTACATTGCTTCAAATTCATAATCAATTAATATTTTAATAGGGTTAATATAGTTTTATTCTACATCTGTTATAAACTGTTACATTATAAGTTCTATTTGCACTGTTGTTTAACAACAATTGCAATGTTCCTGACTATATGCAACTATTGTTAGTATAATTTTTCTGCCTCTTTTTCAAATAGGATAACAGTAGGAAGGAAAACACTGAGCTTAATTCAAAGTGCTCCTAAAGTTCTCCTCCATGAATGAATTTACCTCACAGCTTACCTCTTTAGTGTTTGTCAACTATAAACAACTATTTTGATCTGGAATGTTGCTATTTGTTAGCAGATCTCAAATGTAATACATAAAATCCCACTCAGTTCTGTCTTCAATTAACTTAAAATAGGGGGAAGTACAGACTTCTCCAGAATTGACAGAAGTTTGTTAGTAATTATTGTGAATGTCTGGGAACTAGCGACATGGCCACTGACACACTTGTGACTGTATTTGACAGGAATCCAGAGCTGCTAAACACCTGTGCTAGAAACTGAGTTAGCTTAACCCCAAGAAAACTGATTTTGTGGGCATGAGGCTGTGCAATGCATGCACCACTCACTTGTGCCAGCATAGAATAGCTTGGGCTGGAAGAGACCTTTAAGATCATAAAGGTCCAACCCTTCCTGCCATGGGCACCTCCCACCAGACCAAGCTGCTCAGAGTCCCACCCAGCCTGGCCTTGGACACCTCCATCATCCGCAGCTTCTCTGGGCATCCTATTCCAGTGACCTACTATCCTCACAGCAAAGAAATTTTTCCCAGTATCTAATCTAAATCTTTCCTCCTTGCTCTATCACTTCATGCCCTTGTAAAATATCCCTCTTTTCTCTCCTCTCCTGGTAGGCCTTTACCAAGAGAAGTTCAGGATGCCTCAATCCTTTAATTTATTTTCTTTTTCTGTCATAATTAGTGTCAAGTTTGAAAGCAGAGATGGCAATAATTTCATATTTTCATGAAGGGATTCTGGGAAGGTTTAAGAAGGAAATGTACTGGTCTGCAGTGCAGATGGTAAATGAAGATGTAGGCAGAGAAGACCATTTTGTCAAGCTGGAGAAAGGTTACTTTCAAGGGTAACCTTAAATGTCGGCATAAGCAAAATTCATGCATTCTGTTGTGAAGGAGTTCAGACAAATTTACCAAGAAAATTTATATAATGCTTCACAAATAATCTATTTCATTCCACACGGTTAAATACAGGTACCTACCCACTGAAAAGTACTTGAATATGAAAATTTAAAATGCAATTTTAAGTATGACTTTCCTATTTCAGATTTGAAGATGCTTCCTTTCCAGATTAGTGTAGTGAGCACAGAGTTATAGTTAATATAATGTATTTGCTTACCTTCAGCCTTATCTCCACACCTTCACCATCTATTAATCTTCTGCTATTTTTCCTTTATTTTTCCTTCAGTGGTTGTGCTATGCCATGTGAATGTGATATGCTGGATGAATGTGTTATAAGGTGCCATGGTCTGCAGCATTAAATGTGGGGAACAGTGTTTTGAGAAACCCTATCCACTACAAATGGAGTTGCAGGTTTCAAGGAGATGACTGGAAAGCTGTTAATGCTCGTAATTTTTCAGCTCGTGTCATATGAATGGGGGCCACATTCTTTCTCTGTCATTCAGATTTAGAGTAAGATTTCAAACAAAGCTGACACAAATGGCCTCTGAATTACACATTCTGCTGGCTTTCTTGTCCAAATGCGGAATTTCAAGATAGACTGCTTTTTTGGAAACAAAGAGATGTGTGTGTTAGAACAAACGTGTCTTTTTATAGCTAACTTATTGAGATAGAGCGGTGCAATTATACTGTGGTCAGTGACTGTCTTTTCATTTGCAGTTTGAAGGAAAATTATAGAGTCCTTTTCAGTATAAAAGATGGAATTTTTGACTCACTCATAAAGAAAAAGAGATGTGTTCGCACTTACTTCCAGCTGGTAGGAAGAATTAAAACAACAAAACCTACATTTCAAGATTGTAGCTTTCCTAAGTTTAAAATAGCATTGCCTGCTTTTTAATTCCTTTAATGGACTTCCTATATCTAAGTAAGATCCATAGTTTTCATTTGCAGAAATTGTTAAGACTTTAGGACCAGGTGGACACCTAAAAATGGGGCCTTGCATGTAAGAAGTATCCAACAGACATCTCGAAGACGTGTTGAGAGTCACCAGGGAGGTTTGGATATATCCAGGAAATGTCCTTCCCTGACAAATACCATTGAGGAGGCACCTGGTTGAAAACAGCCAATTGTCATAGGGAGAACAGAAATATGTCAGTGATTGCTATGATCCAGCTCTTTATTCCTGCCAAGCTATTTTGTAGCCTTTTCCATGGCTCTTTGTGAGGGCTTGGACTTTGGTATGTATTTGGCACCTTGAGAACTTGCCTCAGTCAGGTCTCCTGGTGCTTCCTAAGAATTTATTTAGCTGACACCTAGAACTGAATCACAGCAAAGATTTAATGGAAAACAGAGATTTAACATCTTCCTTCCCAGAAAAACCTGAATTTAAACAGAATTAGGAAAGCTCATGTTCAGACACATACTTTGTGACCTAAAATGTAGGTCAAAAATCTGTAACAGCAACTACTGGAACTAGATGCTGTAGACAGAGACATTTATAACAGTTCCCTAAAAGCCATCTTTTCCCCAGGTTCCATGTTAAGCACTGGAAATAGACTCCTCTGATATTATCCCAAGTTTCATGCCAGCACACATACCTTTTTATATCCCTTGTTATCAAATAATATTCTCTGTGAAAACCGGTGTCTAATTTTAGACATTTTTCCAATCTGATGCTAACATATTTTTCTGATAACTTAAAACAGATTAGAATGTTATTTAGCCTATTCCTGCATTCCTCCTAAATTTTTGTATCCTTGAATAACATGGAGTTCATACATAGTTTTGTCATTTTTTTACCGTTTGCTTCTTGTCGTCTACATGGCTTTTGGTTTTCTAAGGGAAAACAGTGGATCAGCAAAACTCTTTAAATCTCAAAACAATGTTTCTGAGCTGAGCATTTGCATTTCCCAAACTTAAAAAAATGTGCTTACAAATGTGGCATTTTTCCATTTATCAACTAACTGTATACTATGAATAATGAATATAATGCTTACAAATTAGTACTATCTTTGTTCTCGTATTTGCTGTGTATGGCTGTCTGACTGCCAACAACTGTGCCTTCTGAGCACAAATCTTGTGGGAAATCACTTATAGTACACTCAGCTTGTGGTATTCAAACTGTCTTTTAACTGAGGGTTTACATTCAAGTTCAGAATGATTCACATCATTCCACTATTCTTGATTTTGGGGAGCTCTATAGCAGGAATGATATCACTGTTCCAGAGAGCCAACTTTTGCAGAGTATGATTATAAATTTATAGAGAGAGACATATGTTACCAGAATATGGGTATATTTAATGGTTTATGGGTATATAGTGAAAATATTTCAATATTCCCCAGGGAAACTGATGTATTCTAAACAAATGTTTCATATTGGTATTAAATAAAACTTCAAATGTGTAACTAAGGAAGCATTATTTTATATTTAACTGAAATATCTGTCCAACACTTAAAAGCATAAAAATATATATATACAGGTATGTGACTGACATGTTAGAGAATTTTGATAACTTGAACGCCAATTGTATGGTTTCTAGGTATCTGGTTAGGCTAGATTACTGTACTAATGGTAGACTTTTCCCTGTCTATATATTCATAATTGACATACACCCTTTAATTTTACATCTGTTCTGTGGCATCCAATAACTACTGATGTAGTTACGGTTTCTACTTCTCTCAGATGCTTTCTGAAGTCTTATTTTTAACCTTTCCAGTCCCCATTGATATTAGTTTTTCCTTTTACACTTGAAGTATTTGCTATGGTTAAACTATGTAATAAGAGGGAAAGCTGGAAACTGAATTTGTCGAGTTTTATGGCTGTATGAGTAAGAATTATGAAGGAAATGTAGAGAAATGTATAGAAGGCAACCAAGGGAAAAGCATTTGCCAAATTATTGTTTAATCATATTTGTTATACTAATGCTTGCATGCTAATTGCTTAAAAATACCATCTAACCAATTGACGTAAAGTCATTTTGATTTGCATTCATTATGAAAATCAAAAGCCCAGTCAGTCAGAAGAGAATGAATTACATAATAGAAAGTAGGAATAAGGTTATGATTCAGTGTTTGCAAGGCACCTCTGCTCCATGACTAGTGAGATATTTCTACTGCAGTGTGATTTTATGAGCCCTGGCCTTAATTTGATGGATATAAATTTGCCTTCATATACTTTTTGTAATCAGGTTAACTAAAAACACCATAAAATATGTATTTTGGAAGCTTTAAAGAATTTATTTCCATTCATCTGATGGACTCAAATGTGTAAAAAGGTGTCGTTTAGAAGGATTGGATAGTACAGGGCATCATGTTGATCACCTTTTCAGAAGCATTTCTGACTTGGGTATTTTAAAAAAACTCTTTTAGCAAAGTCTTGTGTATTACATCACATCTGGTTGTCTTGTAAGCAGTGATTTTTCCTATAAATGTTAGTGAAAAGAATTTTGCAAGCACTGTCATAAGTGACTTTCACTTCCTCCATTCCCATGGCTGATGTCTTTCCTAAAGCCTCAGTTTCTCAGAGATGTCACTCAACACATTAAAACCAATAAAAGTTGTTGCTGCTGTAGAAACAGAAACATGGGGCAGTCATTTAAGTATTTTCCATGGCTGCTTGTGTCAGTAGCACAAAGAGCAAAGCTGTGATGATTAATGCACCTGTTGAACTGGGTCCCTGACAATGTCAGACTGCTCAGTGAGTTTGCTACAGTGAACTTGTCACCAGTGATTACAGCATATTCCACCAGAGCACAAGCCACTGTGAAAACTTTGATAGTGATTGTCACAGTTTTAGACACCACCTTGCAGGTGACCACCTGGAGCCCTGTTTGTAAGCCTGATTGTGCTGTCGCTGATCCAAGCTGTAATACTGAGTTGAGCAGATCATGCCTTACATTATCTTTCACCTACATACATTTCTGCACATATATCAAGAGAACTGAAGGAGGAGGCAGGAAACAGGAGACACCCACCATTAGGAGGTGGGTGTGGGAAACACTGGGAGAAGAAAAGGGAGCGTTTCCTGCTAAGAGCAGCTTTTCCAAGATGCGTTGCACATGTACACCATCGCTACTCACTCTTTCCCCTCTCCCTTGGACTGTGTGCAGAGTTGTGATACTTCAGTTGTGAGGAGTCTGATGACAGTGTGGCACATTCAGCCACTGTACTAACAATCACAAGAAGGAAAGGGTATGACCTGCTTTTCAGCAAAGCCTCTTCACTGGAGTGTTTGTTTTCATGAAGAACATGTGGACATTATAAACAGCATTTACTGAAGAACTCCAGTTACTTGAAATCTTGCTATGTTTCAGCATATTAATAAAAAATTGCTTGAGAATCATATAAAAGAAAGGCATGGCAAATTTCAGCCTGGAAGGTAATTTTATGAAACTACTTATAAGGAAAATGCCAACCCCATTTTTTACAACAATGATGCAAGTGCTGTTATTATATGAGATTAAAATTTTATAATACAAGACATTATTTTATAATATTATTAAAGTAATTTGAAAAAGATAGCTGTGCTGGAAACATCTGCTATGTGCCAGATTTAATCACATTCACTGGGGCCTTGGTCATTTTTAATTACCTGGAGAGTCAGCATATCATAAAATTGAGGTCATCACAGAGACCTCTTTTTAATTAGCTCTTACCACTCTCCATCACAACTGTCAGTCTTGAAAGAGGCTTCTATTTTAATCATGTCTTAGTCTTATCTTTAGTCTTCATTCCTTCAGCGACTCTGCATTGAGTGACAGTAGGCAAACAGGAAAAAACACCTCAATATTTAAAATGGATGGAGAACTAATAAACAAATAAGTACACTGCGATAATCATATCTTCTGTGTTTTGGAATACATTATAAATGTTATTTTAAATTGCTTTTAGAGCCTTTTCAAAGTGCCATTAAAACTGGGAACTGTTTTGTTCTTTTTTTAAGAGAACATGTAAATGCATTTGTCCTATAACTTTGAGCACTTCTTTTATGTGGCTTACATTAAAAAAAAAGTTCTGTTAACCAAAACCTTGGGAACTGGAAACATCTGTTATTCAAATCTGGCTTTGTAATTGTGCTTGTGCACAGAGATCCCCCCTAAGCCGTAAACAGTGTTAGTGCCTGCTGTGCTGATGCTGAACAATTCCCTTGAATCCAGAATCTCATAACTGAGCTTTACTGGAATCATCTGCTGCCACGCATTTCAGATTTGCAACATAAATACACAACTAACTTGGAACGTGTTTTATTTCAAGAAATAAAACTATGCTAAGAATGTTTATATAAATTAAAGAAAAACATGCTAAAGGAAACGCCAGCTGACACCTTCAAGAGCAGCAGATACTCCCAATATTTAAGAATGGCACCCCAAAAGAATGCAGGGCTTTGGGGGTCTGCCCTTGATCATTATCCTCGATCATTTTTAGCATAAGTCAAAATGAGCTTAAAAAAGCCCAGTAGATTTATTTATTTAAAAATCAACTGTGTTTCCTCTGCATATGGAGTAGCGCTAAAAAGTGAGCACATACAAAAACCCCTTCATCTGCATTTGCCTAACATTTTTGCTGATTCTAAATTGTTTCTTCATTGTTCATGCATGTGATTTAGCTGATGGTTCAGCAGACATTCCTGGTTAACATTCATCTCTTACATATTTAGGCTGCATTCATGCGACTGAGTCCAAAGCTAGAGGACCTCTCTGTTCCCAGAGTAAGCAGATGCATCTCAGATGTCCATCCAGGTTTAGAATACTCCTCTCTCTGCAAGCAAAATCATTCATTCGTTCGTTCACTGAAGTGGAAAGGGATCCTCCCACAAGCCACCCACACAGAAACTAAGATTCCTGGAGCATGGCCCCAGGGGTTTACAACTGTTTGGGTAGATGTTCAGGTGGAGTCGATTAAATTTATTTGGACATCTAGTGCAGATACCTGTACTGCATCTCATCACTTTTGGTGGAAGGCAACAGGTATTGTGAGGGCATTTTACAGAGATATCTAAAATAGAGCAGAATATTTATGCTCTAGCACTACTTCTTTCCTTCTGTTAATTTTGAAGGAATGGGGGATCAATGGCATTTCTTTAGGAATTGTGCACTTGCCAACTACACCATGTTTGGTTAATGTCTGAGGAAATGAAAATTCATCATAAGAAATCAGGCACTGCACTGGGAGATGTTCAAGTTGCAGAATAAAAGCTTTCCACTTGGAACCTAGTATTTCATAAATTCATCTATTCATCTAAATTGCTAATCATGGTTTATATAACCATGTGACTAGGATTAGAAATGGCTGCCAGTTACTGGTTCTTGTTTGATATCAGGCATGAGATAATGAGTCCTTCCAAGCTAATCATTAGCTTGGAATGCTATGACTTTTTCTTTTCAGGAAAGTCATGACAACATCATATTTACCTAAAAGAAGTATCCTTTATTAGTTGGTAAAAATCCATGGTTGTCTTGTACTCACAAAAAACTTGGAGAATTTCAAATAGTTTAAGTGTTTTCCTTGCCAGCAAGTTTCTGAATATCTTCTTCCTTCAAAACCTTCTCTATATCTTCTGCATCAAATTCAGGTTTCTTTTTTATACCAGTCTTGATAACTGTGCATCCCATATATCTACATTTATATTTATTATCTCCTACAGTTCTTCCCTTGGCTCCTGTAATTCTTGTTTTGAACATTTTTCTGGTTTTCTGTCCTACACTGCACACTCATCTCCAATGTCCTCCTTTGACTGACTTATTTCTTAAAGCTTATGATTATTCAAATATGTATCAGAAAAATAGCACAATCTCTCTTTTCTTCTAATCTGAGATCATCAGATTGCCCACAGTCTGAAACACAACAGAATAAGACAGCCTTATATTGTTAGTGCTTTTCTGTTATGGAGTCCTAAGCACAGACGTCATTAGAGGAACACAATCCAGGTTGATTTCCTGGGTCCTGCATTTCTGATATTGGAATATGTAAAAGTTGTACACCCTGATGCAGCACTGGGGCACATAACAGACTTGCCTCCAAATCCAAGATCTTGGAGCTATAAGCTTATATTAAGTCCATGGATAAAATTATTTAAATATAGGCATAAATAAGGACAAATGGATTAATTTATCTACAGAAAATTAAACTTACAATAGAATCTGATTAATTATGATTTTATTTTCTCACAATGATTGTCTTAACATGAAAAGCATAAAGAGTCTAAGATCCATTACTGCCATTGCTCAATATTCCAAAAGATCATTACAAGATTGTTTTAGCTTTAGATTGTTTTAGCATTCCCTATAGGTTGCTTATTTGAGCTTAATGAGTATTTGTGCTCTGATTTCTTTGTTTCTCCATTACATGATTTTGTAATTTCACAGTGACTCCCCTTCACCCCAGCCAAGCTCAGTAAACCCAGCTGTGTTGTGTATGATGAAAACTCCTTCCCAAGAGTTAGAAGAAAGGGAAATATGAAAGTGGTTCAGTGAGGTTTTTTTACCCTCCAGATATGAGAGCTCAGCCCTGAAATGGTTGAGTAATGAATGGTTGAGTAATGCCCCTAGGCCTTACCAGCAGAGGCCTCTGGGAGGGGAGTCTAATAAACATGAAAAGAAAGGATCCTGCAGCAGTATTATACATGCCATACAGAAGGCCTGAACTGCAATTAGTAATGACTTGCTTGTGTTTCATGACTGTCTTTGTGCATGAATGTGATTGTCCAGAGAAAGAAGATTACCAAGAAAAGCAGAGCCTACTACAGCATTTTGTAGTTATTTCAGGGTACTTCTGCTGTTATGAAGGTATTTGGGATGTTTCAGAAAATAGACATTTCTGTCTATTTTCAGAGGCCAGAGGTGTTACAAGCTGCCAGTAAAGCACAGCACATTTTGAGCCTTCCCCAAGTGATTGGAGGCAAAATGATGGACCTTCCAAAATGACATTTTCATTAGTGCATTTAAGCAATAAACAGAAAAAAACAAAAAAAGGAGGTTACTTTTAAAATCAAATTAGAACAGATTGCTCTATCATTTTATAGTCTTTAAGTTACAACATAGGATCACTGAAGATTTTAAAGCTTCAGAATTCCTGGAAAAAATAGGTGCTTTATGAACAGCTGCTTATATTCTAGCCAAATATTTTTTCTCTAATGGAGTTCCTGTGTATATACACTTGCCTCTAAACAGATGTTTTCATAGTATGCTTCTCTGAATTCACTTGTACCCTATGTGTTTTCTTACAGTGTTATCAGACAACTTTTCTCTATTTTCACAAGAGACTGGTGATTTTTTTTATTACGGGCACAAAACCTTTATTTGACTTAATAGTTTTGGCATGGTAAAGTTGAAAGCACAGTTTTAATATTAAGCTGTATCTCATGCTACTCTTAAGTTTTCCTGTAGGTTTTTCTGCAATGGAAGAGCCAGATTCACTTGATAGAAAATTACTAAATGTTCTTTACTTTAAATTTTGAGATAATTGCTGTTAAATTTTGATTCATTAAAAATTTACTGGTTTGACTATTACATTTCATTGTGGCATAAATAATAAATTAGTGTTCAGTATATAGGAGATGTAGATATTGACATTGGTCTTACTAAAACAGAATATGCGTCCTAGTTCAGGCAAGTCACAGAGGCAATAGTCCTTGGAAAATGAGTTTTTTGAACTAAGCTACAAAAATTGGGAGATAGATTATAACCATTGACCAACTAATGGGCTTGACAAGGAAAAATGGATGCAGTTTTTCAATCAATTTTTCTCATTATGTTTCATTTAGTTTAAGTCGGTGAAGTTCAGACTTAGAATGCCAAAATGAATGAATGCAAAATGGAAGACAATATCATCCAGGTGGGAAGTGATTATTCCACCTCTTAATGAAGGAATTCAATAGGTGTGATGCAAAATGGGACATCTTAGAAAGAAAAATCAGTCAGCATTTGAAAGATTTGTAGAAGTCATGTCAAATCAGAATTTTGTGCTAAAGCTTGACTAAGTAACTGCTATATTTTCATTATGCAGAAACTTACGGGGAAGAAGATTTTATGAGTCATTAGTATTTTCTATTCTTTGACATTCAGTAAGAGCTATCACATCTTACTGTTGAATACTGATACTTCCGTGTCCTCAAGATAGACACAGTTGATGGAATATGCTGTGAAACTCATTTTTCCTCTTTGCAAGGAGATGTAATTTTAGGAGCTGTTCCAAAGAAAATGCTTTTACAAAATACAGAAATGAGGCTTATAATGAGACTGAGATCTCAGTCCTGTTGTTTTGTCCTTCTTTGCCTTTGGACCATCTGGCAAGCAGCCAAAAGCACAAGGCAGAACACCAAGATGCTCAAGTTTGGGTAGTCATGTTCTTGCAGCATCCTGATTTCCATCCCCACTCACCTGACCTCAAAACAGCAAGCTGCTGGGAGATAAGTGAATATGGGTGGGGATTGGCAGTGGGCATTACTCCATGCCTGCTGCTCACTCTCCACCTCTAGAACTCCAGCCCAGTTTTGCTCAGCTCGTGTCAACAGGAATCCAGATTCCTCATAAAGAAAGGATATGGTTTGAAATTGCATGTACTGCACCATAAATAAATGCTGACAATGTCTTTTTGCTGTGTGACTAGTGCATGCTGTGCCTGTGGTTTACTCTCTTACAATGTGTAGCTGCATGGCTGGGGAATTAGACTGCTTTCAGACTAATCAAAAAGTCAATATACTCCTATTGCCTTTTAAAGGTTAACGTACATTCAAAAAGCAGGGATCAAAGCAGACATCTACAGAGAACCAAGGCCAATTAAGGCCACAGAATCCTCTAGGTTGCTTTTTTGCCTTTCAAAACAGTAGTTCCTTGACAGGTTAAAGATTTTCCTTTTTCCCCTCTTTCCCTCATGGGTTTATTTTTTTTTTCCTCTTCATTTCTTGCCTTTTCTATTCATCCTTTGCTCCATGACCTCTAGTCATTTTTTAATTAAAAAATTACTATAGTTATTTATTGTTTAATAATCATAATTTAATTTCTGTTTCCCTTAAACCTTTACAAAGTCAAATGAATTCTGGGGCAGGTGTTCATGGCAGGATTTCTTTTTGCACACCAAAGGTATACGAGGGTCTCTTGCTTAGCTGATGATGTGAGAAAGATGTTTTGATTATAGAATCATAAGATGGTTTGAGTTACAAGGGTCCTTAAAAGTCATCTATTTCCAGCCCCCTGTCATGAGCAGGTACACCTTCCACTAGACCAGGTTGCTCAAGGCCCTGTGTAACCTGACCTTGGACACTTCCAGGGATGCACAATTGTTGGGTTCACTACAAAATTAGAGCTAGTGTTGATCCTGGACCTGTTCAGTCCAGTTACAGTAATCCTGATCTTCCTCAGACAGGTGCTGGGAAGAATGCATACAGATGGGCAACTTCTGTCTAAGGTCATACCACTGAATTCTCTTCCCATTGAATTCAGGAGAGATGATGACTCCTGAGCTGGAAAGGTCAAAAAGGGGTCAGAAGGAAAGGATAAACAATTACCCAAGAGCAAGCTGGTTCCTCAGTCCTGCTCTGAGGGTCAAGCAACCCCAAAGTGCAGTAGGAAACTTGTGGTACTCTTTCTTCAGTGTTAGAACTAGCTTTCTAATACCTTGTGATACTTAAAAGATCTGTAAGGCATCCTTCTGACTCCTGCCCGACCAGGATGAAAAAAGAGATCAATATTCCTGCAGCATGCACAGGCAGTGTCGCCTGCTTCTTTACCAGAACTGCTGCAGGCTGTCCCTGCCCTCACATCCTCCCTAACAGCCAACTGAGCAATTTCGGGTGATCTTATATCTCCACAAGTTAGCAACATGCTTATAGGAAAAGGGAAATGTCCAAGCCTTTTGGTTGTTGGGATGGTTTCAGATCCAGAGCCTGGATGCTGTCGAGGTTCTCTCAGAATATTTTTTCACACAGGCCTTCATGAATTATTTAGCACAGCTCAGCACCAAATTTCTTTGGCTGCCAGACAAGACAGTATAGTTGACTCCTGGAACTCTTACCAACAAGTAAATATTATCTTTGCTGTTATCAATTGCAATGGACTGTGGAGAACCAATATTCAGCAAATGACAGGTGTAAAATATCCCCAGGGACCACCTATTCTCTCACTCTTCCCTGGCTTTCAGAAGCTGACATGGTGCAGTTTCTCAGGGTACAGGGATCAGGGTGAAGGCAAAGTAACTATTCTGCAAGTGGGCCCAGGTGTGGCTTGCTTTGCCTTACAATCTGTGGGTATGTGTACTTGAGTGTCTAAATTCAAATTAGAAACATGCTTGGGAGAGAAATCTCCCAATGGCCTGTGAGTTCTCCACATCTTGATTTTCATTGTGGAACTGTTTGGGAGACATGGACAGGGTGACATTTGTGTTAAAGTATTCTGAACACATCAGGTGGTCTCGTGGAGAACACCTGATGTGCTCCAACCTTTATGGGCATCCAGCTGGCAACACCTAGTCCAGAGTTCTCCTCAGGACACACATAATGGGCTGCCAGGTCCTTGGCATCAAATATTGTGCTGCCCAGATCAATTTCTCTTGCACCACACCCCTTGCTAATTGACCCTGGCAGCTACTGCAGTACCTAGAAGCTACTCATAAGTACAGAATCCATCTTCCCAAGCGAGATAGAGGCTGTGACAGATGTCACATTTAGGACAGCACATTACATAGATTAATTCCCCTAGATGGAAAAGATCATTCACTTCATCCTCTTAAATGTAATTCATGTGTCTGTAAGTTTAAAAAAAATATAAAGTGACTGGTACCAATATATTCCCTCATTATTCTAATGCACAAATTCAAACATTATAAAGTGACCAAAAACTCTTAAGACAATTAATTTCTTCCCTGTTACTCTCCAAGCACCCTCCATCATTTGCAAACAAACTGAATTCTTGCTTTGTCAGGACACCTGAGAGACGCACATCAGTGTGGGGACTGAGAAGGGACATTCAAAGTCAAGGTTCGACTTAGGCTGTTTCTGCACTAGGTGCCCATTTCCCTTTGAGTGCATCTGGACTTTAGACACCAAACCTTAGAATACTGTACAAAGAAATGAGTCATTAGTGTTATTGACTCTTGCCTTTGCTAGGATCTCACATATTGCAGTTCACATCACTGATTCACAACAGTTTGCATTGCCAGGAAGCTTCAATGACGTGCTTAATTAGGCAAATCCAGGCTGAGTTAATCTAGAAATAGGACCTGTATAAACAGCAGAAATTTAGGTTTGTGATTAATATAGCAAATGTAATTCTGCCATGTAATTTAAATTATGTGTATGTCATATCATAAATCTAAGTGCTTCCGAAGTCTGTAGGCTTCGTGCTAGCATTAATTTTTGTAGAAAGTAAGAAATATTTCTCTTGTGTTTGATTGCTTTTTAAAGTCCAGGTCTGATATACTCTCAAAAGTTTGTCCCAGTCTGCTGTTTTGTGATATTTAATGGAGTTTAAAAATAAAAATTTATGCCTACGTATAATTTGCTTATTTAGGTGAAATGCATTACAAAAGAACATCAGGTATTTCAGACTTTAAAGCTTTTTGTTAAGACAAACTATGACAAAGTTATATTTAACTACTTTGACACTAATTTATGAAAATACATTAAATTTTAAAAATTGAAAATAGAAACTTTTTTAATTTTTCAGTATATAATGCATACAAATGTGCCCTGAAAGATATTCCCGTGAAGCAGACCACCCACATTAATCACTCAAGGAAGAGCTGATTTTCTATTTCATAGAGGTATAAATTTAGAGATCTAAAGCAAAAATTCATACAAAAGTTGTTAAATTCCAAACACTGTGTAATAAAGATTACTAATACTATATTGGTTGTCTGATTCAGAACTTATTCTCATGACCTGGTGCACAGCATAATCAGGACTGAAGTTTGTGCTATCTCAGGTTGATGGGGTGAGGCATTAAATTGTTTTGTGGATATGGTCTCAATAAGGGGCTATGATGCATTTACCCATTGTCAGTATTTTATTTATTTATCAGGCTGGAGTTTAAACTAATTGAAGGTGATGAAGCCAGGAGGTGTCAGGGAGAGGCAGATCATAGAAATATAAAGTCATAGAATTGTTTGGGTTGGAAGGGACCTTTCAAGATCAGAGAAGATAGAATCTTCTGCTAACTCTGGCCAGCAGTGATGATAAGCCAATATTGCTTGAGCTATTTTCAGATTTGAGAATAAAAATGAAGTTTCAGTGACTGTGCTAAGATATCATGGATTCAGGTTTTAAGTTATCAGCTGGATTTTGCTTCTTCAGAACTCAAAAATACAACTGAACTTTCGCACAAGCACAAACTCTCTTCTTTTACATTCTGGCTTTAATGAAGTAACAGGAAAACAAAAAGAAAATGAAGAATTGTGTCTCAGTAAATTAGATAGCTAATTCCTGCCAATAATTGGCAGTCAGAGTCTGGACTCACTACACAGTGCATTCCCAGTAAAGGACCTACTTGGGCAGAGCTTCCACTCGCCCGGTCTGGCAGCTGTGGAGCACCTGTGGAGCCAGCACAACATCTGCTGGGAGTGCAAGCACACACACACACAACCCTCTGCATTTCTGGAAAACACAGTGGCTTGGGAACAAGTGTGTCTGTGTTCTGAAGTGTGGATGCAGCCCACACTCTTTGGTATGTGTCCAGAGAATAGGAAAGCCAGCACATGTAAACAGGGACCGCAGTTGTCTCACTTTCTCTAGCCTTCATATTCACCTGTTTAGTATTGGCTGGTGTCTTCAGGAAGGGTGAGTGAATATTCATAAGTAAAACCTAATAGGTATCAATTCTGATCCTGCAGTGCCTCCAGATGAAGCAGTTCTTGGTAATGGTCAAAAGAAGCAACATAATCACTAGCTTTTTGCTAGGATTGGGTTTTTTCTTTCCTTCTCATGATTTTTAGTTACTACTTCTATCCCTTCTACTTAACATGGAAAAGATAGCAAAATTGTGAAGGAACAAAGCCTTATCTCTTTGAAAAATAAAAATTATTATTCCTGCTCAGCTGATCCAACGAGGTGATTACTCAGATAATACAGTGCCTTCCTGCCATCTTGTGGCACTGCAAGGTTTGCAACTCCCTGTTTGTTGTACTGTATAATTTTTATTTCAAATTAACAGTTTTAAGTTTCAGATGTCATCTAGTTAAACAACACACACACACAAAGAGTGAAATCTTGCTCTAGCTAATTGCAGTGTCAGAAATCCCATTGATTTTAAAAAGTTCCAGACTGTATTAATTGTATTTATTTCAATGTCTTATTATGTCAAAAATGAAAACAAATTGAAACTAATGTAAAACTGGGTTTCAGGTTAATAGATTAGGTTACTGTTATACTGAAATAATCTGCAGTTATGTATGAAATAATACCTTGCATTTCTATTATGAATTGATCTGTATTTTTCATTTGGGATACTTTGTTGGTTTTCAAAATAGCTGCCTCCTTTTTTAAGTCTGCCTGAAGGAAAGGAAAAATGCATCTTTTGTATGACTTCAGAGCCTGCAAGAGCTTGTTCAATGTTTACTTATTTTTCTAAAAAAAAAAGAATGTATGAGATTGTGGTACTGTCCAATTTTCTGCTCCTACTTTTAGGCTGGAATCACCAACTCGATCTCTGAGCATGGATGCACCACGAGGAATTAATATTAAAGCACAAGCTGGGAATATTGAAGCGCTTTCCCAGATGGATATCAAACTACACAGCAGTGATGGCGTGGTGAGTACAAGCCCTTCTTTTCCATAACTGTGGTTGATCTTCTGGGTGACTGTAACTTCAAGTCTTTTTTTCAAGTTCTGTTAATTTAGTTCCTCAGGTTTTAGGTGGCAGGATATTAAAATTAATAGTGCCAATAATAGAACTATTATTTATGCAAATAATACGACCAACAGACATAATGTTGTATTAGCTTAGAGAGATGCTTTCTAATGAAACTTGGATACTGCTTAGCTCCCTCCTAGCGCAGTGATTCCCAGGCACCCCAGCGAGGAACCTTGGCTCAGAAGCAGATGCAGCCCCAGAGTGGCAAAATTAAGGAGTGAAGCTCTGCAGACATCATTAACAGCAGGCAACACGCAGCAGCCTATTTATCCCCTCTGCAAGGCTGTACTGTGCCAGTTCTTCCACGGAGGAACTACGGACCAACCCACGTCCATCCTTAACCAGCTGGCTCCGTGGTGAGGCCTCAGCACTCAGGCCAGGACAGACCTGGATCCAGCAGCAGTGCTTGTGTCCCGCTCTTCTGTGCACAGGCAGGGACCCTGTCACTTACCTTAGAATCATAGAGTGAATTGTGCTGGAAGGGACCTTAAACATCATCCAGGTCCAATTTCCCCTGCCATGGCCAGGGACACCTTCAAATAGACCAGGCTGCTCAGAGCTCAATCCAATCTGGCCTTGAACACTTCCAGGCATGGGTCATCGACAAGTTCTCTGGGCAACCTGTTCTGTGCCTCACCACTGGAAGAAGTTCTTTTTTATATCTAATCTAAATCTATCTTCTTTTAGTTTAAAACCAGTATGCCTCATAAAGGGTCCCTCCCCAGCTTTCTTGTAGGCTCTCTTTAAGTACTGGAAGGCTGCAATGAGGTCTCCCCAGAGCCTTCTCTTCTCCATGCTGAAAAACTCCAGTTCTCTCAGCCTTTCCTCACAGGAGAGGTGCTCCATCCCTCTGAGCATCTTCGTGTCCTTCCTCTTAACTAACTTCAAGAGATCCATGTCTTTCTTATTTTGGGGGCCCCAGAGCTAATGCAGCACTGCAGGTGAGCTCTCACCAGAACAGAGCAGAGGAGCAGAATTCCCTCCCTTGCCCCTGCCCATGCTACTCCTGTTGTAGCCCAGGATGTGATTGATTTTCTGAGCTGCAAGCACACATTGCTGGCTCATACATAGGTTTTCATTTGTCAATACCCCTACATCTTTCTTCTAAGGGCTTCTCTCAATCCATTCATCACCCTGCTTGTTTCCATTTTGGGGATTGCCCCAACACAGGTGCAGGACATTGCACTTGGCCTTGTTGAACTTCACGAGTTCTCTGCTAAGGAGAGGATAGGCACCAACTTATTCCTGTCCTTTGTTTATGTCTGCCAAGAGCCTAGGGCTCAGAGAAACTTTGTATATAACAAGTCCAGTGTAAAAGGCCGTTCTTAGGCCTCTGCCTAGCCAAATTCACCTTGTCTCATGGCACATGATTGCTTTACCATGTCTAATAACCTTGTTTCTCCTGCTTTTTCCCACACAGCTTTTGCTGGATGCTGAAACCGTGCGACTGCCCAAGCTGCCTGAGGGTACAAGGGGTGGATCTGGGATTTCTCAGGGGCTCTATGAAATCTGTGTGTGTCCAGATGGAAAGCTCTACTTGTCAGTGGCTGGTGTGGGCTCCACTTGCCAGGAATACAGCCGAGTCTGCCAGTGAGGCACCCAAAAGGCCACACACCCCCTTGGGCATCTGGGTTTTGTATTACTCCTAAAGAGCATTACTGAAAGCATATTTTTCAGCATTTTAGAAACAAAGTACTTACAATTTAGGAAACAAATCTGCATCTACAGTTCTGGAATACAGGGTGTAAGGGGAAGAAGAGCACAAATGCCATTTCCACTTCAGAAGAACGACTTGAAGCAAATTACATGTTTTGTCAGTAACACTTGGAAAACAGCCTTACAGAGAGTATAAAAAATAAAACAAATATGTTTCCTTGCTGAACTGTTATTCAGTCAGATAATTATGTCATTGTTCGTATTTTTGAGATCCATGGGTTTTTCCTCTCACTACATGTAAACACTTACTGTATTAGTGGGTGAAATGAAATAGAGGGAACTACTTGAATTATTTGTAAGACAAAGCATTATTTGGAAAATTCAGAAAGTGCCAGCAAATGGTCTATGCAATTTTGTTCTTGCAATAACACAAGATGTGGTATTTGTGTGAGTTCTTGTTAATTTGTTGATAGCTTTCTGTTTTAATTTGGCAACACATATGCTGATTTGCTTCTTACTGAGATTCGTATAAAAATAACTAATGCAAAAAGCTCCAGAAGTCATGAAGGCCTCTCTGTGTCTCAGATCCATTCACTATAAAACAGAGAAGTATGTTAGTATATTTTATAATAACATTGTTTGTTCTACTGCCTGTACCATCATATTCAATCAAATCCTTTTTTATTTTAGGGCATGCTAATTCAACAAGGCAATCTGTTGGGCCAGCTGGACTAGTAAACAAAAAAAATGTGTCTTCAGATTGTGTGGCACAAGAAACTCTTTGGGCAGTGGGAAAAAAAACCTTTTATGCAGCCCACAAATCTCAACCAAGAGGAATATTTCATTCCCATCTGCACCTGTTTACTGGTATTTCTGATCCTGTCAGAGTGGGACTCCATCACAAACAGAGAGAGTAAAACTGTTACTATTTTTTACATTAGGATTTTGGATAAAAAATAAATGCTCACCAGAGCTGACAAACCATTTATTGGCCTTGTAAAGAAACACAACTGCAGACCCATTCCCCTGTACAGTGTTGCACTGAACACAAATAAATTGTTTGCACACCTCTGGGTAGCAAGATTTGTATTTTATAGTCTGTTGTTTAAACCTCATGGGTTTTTCATTCCTTTGATGCTGTTTTGTATATACTTTATGATCTTATTATCCAGGAAGGAGCTATCACATAGTGCCTTGGTGTCTATTTACAGAAGGATTTTAACCCATAGTGTTAGTAAACCACGAATGTCCACATTTTGGAAAAGAAAATAATCACCATCCTTAAAACAAAAGAATCAGGACAAAATAACTACTAACAAACTTGCTACTTCAGCTCTGGTGAACAAGGGAAGAAATCCAGCACTTGGATGAGACCCCCAGGTCTACACACAAAAGCCTGAACTGAGAGAGTCCTACGTAAATATCTTCCTCTATTATTGTCATAAAGCCCAGGGCAGTTCTCGCTTCAAGGTCTGCCTTTGCAATTTCTCCAAGTGTCTGATGTACAGAACTGAAACTGCCCTTCAGCAGCAGGGTGGAGCCCTCAGCAATTAATGCAAACTCCAAGAACTTCAGTAGAGCAAGTAGGAAACACTTAAGGTGAGCTTAGGCGAGTGAAGCAAGGGTTCACATGTTATCTGGAGAGTGCTCCAACTGCTCTTACACTGCCTAAAGGAGAAGTAGGAAGCCACACATCTTCCATGTCTGAAATTGCCTTTTCTTGGACTTAGACTCATTCACTTAGTCCTGTCTTCAGGAGTGAGTCCAAGGCTGTTTGCCGTAAGGAAAGAAGTGTTAATCTCCACAACTGTGTCTCTTGACTATATCTGTTTTTAAGGCTAAGCCCTCAGCTGAGGTACACTTTAACAGAAACCTGTCTTCAGTGTTCCTTTAAAGTCAATTTAGATGGTTCCAGCTCCATGCACAAGCTTTTACAAACCAAAACACAAGCAGACTTCATTGGATAGAAAGTTTGAGTACTAAAATAAAGGTCAGCAAAGGTCAGTTGCATGTGCCGGATACCTAAAAGCTGCTGCTACGAGTAAGTTGGAGAACCGTAATGTCACCGGTCTCTTACAGGTGTAGTATTAACAGCAAAACTGGGACTTGAGTCCTTAGAAATTTCAGCCATTGGTCTGACATCAAGGAACATATGCCCGTTTCCATGGAGTATCAAACAAATAATTCACTAATCTAACACCTAAATGTTAGGCAGATACTGCAAAATAGTTAAAATCTCCTTGTTCTACTGGCAGTAGAAGCACAGAACTTCAAGTTATACATTTTAAGCTTTTGTTATGGAGGCACATTTTCAAATGTGATTTGCCAATTAATTCACAGCAAGGGACTGAACTGAGGCTTTCCAGGCAAGAATAACCTGACCCCTAAAGAGCTAGGAAAATCAGGGTGCAGTCCCCTGGCTGGTAACACTATTAAGCAGGATGGCACTTCATTTAGACACTGCAATAACTACAACCTTTCATGTGGAGATAAATCTTCTGGACTTGCTTCATTTCACAGGTGGAGTCTAAGTAGTACCAAAACCTAAAGAGGTCTGCTGTACCCTTAGCCCTGCCATCACACAAATCACCAACGTGATCTTTTTCATTGCTTAAATTTGATTCTTCTTTTTATTATGCTAAAACACTGACATCAGAAGTATTGTTCCAGTATAGAAGTTGTGCACATAAAGCATGGCTGGCAACATCTTGTCACAGACTATTTTTTTTCTTTTAGGTGTGGTTAGTAGAGAAACAAAATTTATGCTAACATTACCAGAGTATTATCAGCTGATGCTACAATCTGAATTGCTGTTAATCTCAACATAGGTCATACATCACTATTTCTGATAATTCTATGCGGATGTCTATTTCCCCCTCTTTAATACTTCAAAATTACTGTTTCTACTTGAATTAAACTACAGTAATTAGTTAGAGTAACAGAAAATTATGGCACAGGGAAGTGAGAGTATGCAGTTCTCTAGTTTATTTCCAAAAGCATTATCCAAATGCAGAAGAGAAAAAAATCACTTCTAGCATAGTGAACTGATTTGTTTGCATATGTACTCCCTCAAAAAGAATTATTTACAGCTGTTCTTGCAACTGGTTGCAATTGTTACATAGTGGAAAAATGATAGAAAAACTTCACTGGTGATTGCGTAAACACGAGCTTTTTTTTTTTCCATTTCACAGTCCTTTAGTATTTGCAGTTGTCTATCTTTATATAGCTTTATGCAAAAGGAAATTGCAAGAATTGGAAACCAAGTTCTTGAATAAACTTTATACATTTTGAACAATCTGCTTCTGCTTTTGTATTCAAATGAAACATAGCTTAAATGAATGTTTTCATTTTTAAAACAAAATTGTTTTTACAAGACTAAGAATGTGAAATGCACTTTATTTAAAAATATGAACACAATTCTTAGTCCCAGCTAAAAATGTACTTAGCAGAATTTAGGAAATGCTTTACAATTAGATTTCATTGGACATCTAGAATTCATTTGTCTTAATCAGTAGTGGTTGAAAGTAAACAAAGAAATTACTGCAGTGCTACTGAATTAATCGTCCAGAAAACACATCAAAGAAAAGATAAACAGTTTTGATGAAAATTCATTGACAAAACTCTTCATGTGACAAAAAAAAAAGTGTGTCTTCTTCAAATGAAAACATTTATTTTGGCTGCCAGGTTTAGTTATTTTTGAGCTATTAGTTCTTCCTTTGTTCCCCAGGACCAATCCAGCCTTTCTCAAAGAGTTTAGATCCAGCAACAGAAAATCTCAAAGGTGGTACTACATTCCTCTACTTCAACTGGAGAAATTACAATAGATTTAATTATAGTCTTGTTGAAAGCAACCCAAGTATACTAGTTCCAAGTGAATGCAATCCTTATAGTAAATTTTAAACCCTACTTCACAAATTAATAAAGTAACTTTACTGATAATGATTCGAGTACAAATATTGTAAAACTACATTTTTTACATAATAAAACATTTATTCTTCAGGCAGTCAGCTACACAAAAATCTGTGTCCATAACAAAAAACAACAAGAAAAACAGAACAAAACCACAAACAAACGAGGTATTTTTTCTTGTCACTAATTGTTGAGGCAAGTGTCCTGTGCTTTTTAGAATAGCTGTGTAACACTTCATTGTTTGAGAGGAAAGCTTTTAAACTGTTCTAAGCCTCCATACCTGACTTAGACAGATTGTCAAGTCTCCCAGCTGAGCCAAAAGGAAGAATCAATTAAGGATTTTATTTATTTGTTTTTCTTTTTAATCAGGAATTAAATGGCACTTACAGAATCATGTTCCATCAAAATATGGTTTCCTGGTCTCACAAAGCCTCTTTATTTATGTTAGCTGTTACAGTGAGTTAAGCAAATAAGAAACTAAAAGACTTCCTACTGAGACAACTCACTTGCTTGTCCCTTTGCAGACATCTGTAACATTTTATTGTTAGTTTCAATTCAGGAATAAGAGAATTAATTCATTTTTCTGTGTCATTCCAGTTTTCTTTCTCAACTTGGCTCAGAGTTTAAAATTATTTCAGACTATTAGCTTCCTAAGAACTAGGACCATTTTCTTTCTCAGTGTCAGCACTCAACAGAATATACAAACTAACCAAAATTATAGTTAGAATATTTTAGTGATTCTGCACAGACATGTTAACAGTTTGTAATACTAATACTGGTAAGGCAACATAAGTTGCTTATAAAACACAGTTATACCCTTACAGGATTTTCTTCCTCAAGAGCTCACGTAAAAACAGGGGTGTTCATGGTGCTCCTGTCACTCTTTTGCATGCTTCCATGAGACCTTATGCTTTAGCTCCATTTAAAATGAAAAGCATGAGAACTGTTTCCTTTTCAAGTATTTTAGTCTTCAGTCTTACCCTGAAGACTATTCATCTGACTTAATGCACAAAGCAAGAACCACAAAGGAATCTATTTAAAAAACACAGGGAATTAACTAAACTGATTTATTTCATGGCACACCAGGATTTGTGTTTTACTCACATACTATTTATTGCAAAAAAAACCCCCAGCAAATGTACAATTTGCTTGAGAAAACTGCAAACATTTGTCATTGGAAAAAAAAAGGCAAGTTTCCTTTTCAATAGTATTTCAATATTTGTACAATTATTTAGAATTAATCCAAAAAAGATTGTGTATTTACCTATATAAAAGCTTCAAATAATAGGTAAAGTTAGCTTACATTATAAAATCAAAACACATCGGACTGAAATACATGTTTGCATTTTTCTTTATTAAATTTATGGCACTTAATTTAATAGCAGAAATAATAATAATAGGGCTCCACAATCAGAAGCAGTATTGTTTTCCAACTGTCACATTTCTTCGAGAACAATGCCTTTATAATTTACTCAAAACTGAGGCAGACCTTATTGTGATTTTTTGTTTTTGTATTACAACACTATCACAGCTATATCAGCTGCATCAGCAAGCTTACTTTTGTTTATTTTCCTTTGTATTCTGCAGGTTAAATTGCAGTTTCACTGTGCTGTCAAGTAGACAAGTGTAACAGCATGCCACTGGAAAATGTTTGACATTTATGTTTAATGTGGCTGATCCAGCAAAAAAAAAATCCTTTCATTTAGCATTATCCTTCCATTTTTTATTTTTAAAAATTTTTTTACAAAAAGCTAATGTTGAACATACTGCATGACATTACCAAAAGTATTACAAACTATAACAGAAAGAGTGTGAACTAATAATCAGATTTCTCAAGGGCTGTAGTGAATAACAAAATAAAACCAGCATTACATTGCAGCACCTTTAAACATGTAACAAAAAACAGTGCTCTGTGTACACCAAAAATGAGTTTCTGAATTGTACTATTACCAATGTTTGTGGAAAAATATATATATATATATATGTACACACACAAAGGCACACACAGAGGGGGGGAAAAAAAAGAAACTCAAGCATTTAGGCATCTGAAAACTGAGTTTTGGTGTTCCAAAAAAAACCCATAAAACACCATATAATAATGTTCACAGATTTTATATCATCCACATGCTTTTTCATTAAACAAAATATGACAGGCTCTAAAAAAAGTAAATTAAATATTTAATTATTTTATAATAAAGTAAATGCAATCAATGCATGACATGATGTGGCATGTTAAATCAAGTATCATTATTCAGCATTAAAATAACTGTACCAATTTACATGTACTAAACTATCCTTTAAATGTTTACAGTGTGATGCTGCAGCAAATTTATAATCAGATCCAGCTGATAAGAGTATTACTACGAGTGACATGAATGTCCATAGAATGCAAAAGAATACAGATATGCTTTGGAGTAATATCTCCAAAGTTATTTTAACTTCCACCCCCTTTCCCATTTCATTGTATGTCCAGTCTTAGGATTAGTACATTGAAAACTGACATTATCCTTTCAGAAACATTACATTAAATGAAATAAATCGAATAAGGAGTTATAATTACAGGCTTTATCTAACAGAAAGCTAAGCTTTGGTTATATAAAGTGCAGTTCAATAATATGCCAATTAATCACAATGTTTCGCATACATCTAATTTTTGCAGCTCAATTTCCTTGCAAATTCTAAAAAATATTCAGGTTTTACAGTTTGCTTAACAGCAGGCTCAGTTAGGAAAAAAAAATCCCATTGAAGTAAATTTCAGTTCTAGGTACCTCGGTACAATCCACCTTTGTGCATGACACTTCTAAACTGCTTGGCACCATGCAACCTCTTGGATGTTCCATAATCTGCACAATTGCATTTGTACGCCACCACTTGAAACACCTAATTCTTGATAAAACAGTTCCCTAACCTCTTCAAATAATTTATATTTTTTGTTGTATGAAGTTTTCAAGTTTTATTATGATGCAAGCAGTACATTCCATCACTCTCATAGCAACTTCTGAAGTAAATCTATCATTGGGAATCTGTGGAAAAGGAAGTAAGTCAGGATACCTCGTTTTTAAGCTATCTACTCCATAAGCCTCCAATGTCTGAACGTCATTTGAAAGTCCTTCAAGTTGCTGACTGTACTCCTCTATTTTTTGTGCAAGGGCTGCTGGTTTTATGTCTTTGTCTGACTTGCCCTTCACAGCATAGTCAGCTGCAATCAAGGCCAGTTTAGTAGAAAGGTAGCACTTAAAGCACACCCATTCATTGGCATTTTTATGAAGGTCGTTTCGTGCGGCTGAGAAGTTGGCTCGGGCCTGCCTAAGCCATCGACGCGCCTCCACAGGATTGCCAACGGACCTGAACGTAGGGGGGACGAAAAAGCGCTGGGAGTAGGAGGGTCCTGTGGAGGAGGGACACTTTTCTTTATACTGCTGCCTTTCAGATTTGTGGCTTGTTGCTTCCTGATTCCAGGAAGTGTAAAATCTCTGAAATGAAAATTTATCTGACTGAAATCGAGAAGCAGAAGATGAAAATGGTCTCCTTGAGGCTCTGTCCATATTTTGATCCATAAAGGCCTGTTTTTCCATCCTGTTAATCTCATTCTGCAAATGTTTGAAAACCTCATTAGCTATATCAAGATTCTCTGCATTTTTATCAGGGTGCCATTTAAGATACAGCCTCCTAATAATCTTTTTTCTTTCCGATTCTGGAAGCTTCCAAGCCTGTTCAATCACAGATGTCACTTCTCTTAATATTTCTGGCAACGAATTTGACTTTATCTTTTTTGGAGAGTGGTGTTTTGAGGACATTGTTTTGTGGCCCTCTCTACCAGTGAAGATAGGTGGAATTGCCCTCGGTCCATGTGCTGGAAATTCTGTAGGACTGGTTGGGGTAGAAGGTGTGCTATCCCTGCCTTGAGAGCTTTCCTCTGGTCTGGAAAATTTGTACAAGTCAAGAGAGCTCACTATTTTATATTCACTATATCCAATATCAATCTGGTAAATCTTCCCTAGAAAATTGGGGCTTTCATCATCTTCTCTTTCTACTTCTTGCACGATGATTGCATAGGTGTAAGTAGGCTGATATGATCCATATATATCACCACCTTCAGAATCAACAAGGTAACCAACATATTCACCAGGATAAAATACATTCATTGGATCCATTAGAAGTGTATAGTGAATTTCAGCTGGTATAGGAGTGCCAGGTGTTGGTAGTTCAAGTTTTGATGGCTCAGAAGAGTCATACTTCACTCCTAAGCTGTCAAGCTTCTCACTGATCCGATAAATATCGTTACAACCCAGCATGGCAATTAAATATGAGGTATCAGAAATCAGGTTGTCAGTTGCAGATTTTAAGGTCATGGCTAATGCTAAGAGGAAATTTATGTCCTTGCTGTCAGAATGCTGTATGTAAAGCAGTATTACTGCATTTCCATATCTCTTCAAGAAAGCAAATGTTTCACTTTTGCTGTGAGGAATAGGAGCAAACCCTTTAACTCTTAATGTTGTTTGCAACTTCTCGAAACAGGAAACTTTCAAACCTTCTCGCAAAGCTTTGCAAAGTCTTATTGCTTTTTCTTCATTAGCCAGGAAAGCATTGTCATTTTCATGCTTCATAATCCTAATGAGTCCTGTGATGAACTGCTCTGAAGACAACAGTAACTGTAACCTTCCCTGCAAAGAACATAACGCTCCAAACTGACAAATTTTGGGAGACTCCTCATCTAACTGTTCTTCAAGTATACTGCTAAGTAAGCGAGGCCTCAGCTTCTGAGGGAATAACATTATCAATTTAGTGTGAAAGCCATGGTCTTTGCCTAAGTAACACTGGCTGAGATCAACAAGCATCTGCACACCAATGTTACCTTGGATTCTACTTTTGTAGTGGGGTGCATCATCAAAAACTAAGATACTAGACTTTACCAACCTACCATCTTGACTGGGAAGGTAAAGGGCAAAATCTCTCATATTCTCAAGGTCATTCCTCACCTTTACAGAATCATTCTGAAGACTTTTGAACAGGCCTGAAACTACTCTTTTAACTGTGCGCATTTCATTGGGATCCAATTGCTTTCCTTCCGAGCTCTTATATATGCGACCTAGAACTTCAACATACTGCTTTGTTGAAATAATGTCTTCAGTGCCCAAATGTTTAAATAACTGATGGAAAGTACCAAGTTCTAAAGGAAGTTTGTAAAGATAAGGTTTAAAATCAGATTCATACTCAAGGTTTATTACCACCTCCTCAGGCTTAAGGAGCTTCCAACCTTCTTCCACCATTACAAAAGAAACTCCTCGAAGCTGAAAGCGGAATTCCCTCTTCTCTGTGCTGAGAAACTCATAAATGCTTCTTAGGACCTTGGCCCTAGTTTTCACCATGTCCTCATCCAAAGTTGTTATATTGCATATGTTCCTGCAGTTATTGATAACTTTGTCCAGAGGGGGGTCCAAATTAACATTCAGCATGGCTAAAACTTGCTCAAGCTGTTCTTGCGCACCAAGACTACTCCCCTCTTGCTCTTTGATGCTTAAAGGTGTTGCTTTCTCAGGAAGAATGGGACATGATGTCCACAGCAACTGCAACACATCGGTCTGCTTGAATTTAGGGTTCACCTGTGCCCCATTGAATCGTATAAGAGGAAGAGTTCCATTAACTTCTTGATACTGAGGATGAAATCTCACAAATTCTGCTGGAGCTCGCTCAGGGCACAGAAAAGGAATTAAAGACAATTCTTTAAGAAAATTTCCTGAAAAAAGGTCAGCTCTTTCTTGAAATATATGATGGAGGAGAACGTCGACAGTATTCTGTAGTGTTTCTTTAGACCAGTTTTCTGTATTTGCTCGCATGCTGATTTCCTTAGCAAACTGCAGTAACTGCTGCTGTGAAATGATGAATTTCAATCCGATATGTCGCAGAAAAGTTACCCATGATGGAAGGAACGCCGCTTGATTTTTTGGTTTTGTAAGTTGCTCTAGCTTCTTAAAAAAATCTTGAGGTATAAAGAATTTTTCAGGCAGCATAACTTCAAAGACTTTTACAGTCCTGTCATAAAAGAACTTTGCAGGTTTTAACCTATTGCTTGCATCATGAATGATCAAAATGCTTTCAAGCTTTTCAAACAGCTGTTCTTTCATTTCTGAAGTTTCTTCAATGCTAGTTAGCCTATTCTTTAAGTAGATCAAATGTTCTAATTTTGCATCGTAAGACAGACTTTCAATTTTTGGCAAAAGATGTTTCAAGTACACTTCAAGATCATCCACAGAGACACAGCCAAGCATAGTATACAAATCTTTCAAATGAACCTTCTCCTCAAGAAAAGCCGATGAAGTTGACTGTGTCCATCTGTCTACTTCTACTGATGGGATGTTTTTTGTGAGGACATAGCAAGTGCCATATTTTGCAATGCTGATGTATCGGCCACTGATTGATTTGTAACATGGAAGAGACTTTAAAATTTTAATGTCATCCTGAGATGTCAAATGACATAGGTTGCAATTGAAGTACATTAGGAGAGCCTCAAAGTCACTTTCTGCTAACTTTTCAGTCTTAAATGTTGATGTTTGTACCATATATTGTATGGCTTTCAGAATGCTGGAGGGATTATCTATGTTTGCTGTACGTCCCGACAACAAAGGCACTAAAGCACTGTCTTTGGAGCAGATTTTGTTCAATGCCAGCTGAATGCAGCCCGTTTTCATTAAAGCATGGAAGACTTTATCACTCTGAGCATTTGGAAAGACAGCTATGTGCATGATGCTGAGTGGCAGCAAGACATCACACTCTGGCACAACCAGATGATTGGCTGAGACAGTAAACTTTACACCTGGGAGCAACGTCCAGTCCTTCAAAGTTTCAATAACACCATCAAATTTTGCTTGTGTATCTTCTTGCTCTTCCTTAATATTTAGAGATTCACTGATAAAATGCCAAGCACTTTTAAGCCAAGATTCACTTGCAAAGTTTTCCTTCCATTTCATACAATTTTTAGTTTTATACTCTCTAGGCAGCACAGATGATAACAATTCAGCAAAACTTTTGATATCAAAGACTTTTGCTACTTCACTGCTGAGCAGAATATTGTTGTATCTCAAATACAATGTGTTCATAAAGAGATCCTTCCGTGATGGAATCAATTCATGGTATGTTGTCAAGAACTTTGGTCGCTTTGAATCAAAAACTTGCAAAACATTGTCAAGAGTAATGAGGAGTGGCAAACCCTCAATTTGGATTTCATTTTCTTCTGCATCTTTGAAACAGTAGTCAACCAGGAGTTTGAGGCTATGGAACAGCTTCAGATTTGTCTGCTGAAGACGACAGGGTAACTTTCCAATGTGGCAGTTAGAGTCCGGAAAAGAAAATGTCATCAAAAACAATCGGACATCAGCAGGTGTCACATAGGTGACAGGAATATCTGCATCTACCAAACAGTGGTAGAGATTTGCAGTCTCATCACAGTTGTACACCAAATTAAAGCCAATTTCTAAGAGTAAATGCTTTAGTCTGTAAACATTTTCAGCCACTGTCTTCCGTGTTGTGATGTTGTATTCTGTGTTTTTGAGGTGCTGCAATTCATCTTGTAGCAAATTGTCAAAGAATGGTCTGCCTTTGTTCACAGTAGACATGTTAACCCATGTGATGATAACAGCAGAATGCAAATCAGAACCATCGACATTTGGAGCTCTCATAACAGGTAAAAGACGCTTCAAATCTTCATAAATGCAACTGTAAACTGCTTTCACTAAGCAATACCAGTCTGGCTGAATATCAAGTCTATTAACTGGAAAGAAGGATAAAAACTTTTTTAAAGTGTCTTTCACAGCATGAATAGGTGTGTTTTGCAGCACAGATACTGCAGGGTCAGTGCCTGGAAAATATCTCTTCTTCAGCTGAATCAGCAGTTCAACATAGGCTGGTGCTATCAGCGCTGTCATTAGACTACTATTCCAGTCACTTCTTACTCCAACACCGTTATCATCACGCCACAGATTTCTTCTTGCAGAGTCCAGAGCAAAGTGTCCATTCACATGGAAAGGTAATCCAGTTTCTAATGACAAGGGTAAGAAACAGAATGCTCTGTGGGGTTTTTTGTAATTGTGAGTAATGCAAGCTGCTACTCCACCACGAGGGAAAAGAGTAATGTCCTCATTCTTGTGGGCTGAGACCACACTTTTGGATACCTTTTCCATGGCAGAAAAGCCTGACCTGTTACAAATTAACCAAGTGGTGAGATTTCCTTCAGAGTCTTCAGTATCCATTGTGTAAGTAATCTGCTGTACAGGTATTTCACTTAGCTGCTTCTTTTTAGTTACACTGTCAATCACAGATGCATGGAATTGCTTTCGTTTCAGTCTGTCTCCATCAGTGATTTTGCCTTGTACAGAATACAGGACATTCAGTGCTCCTGTTGTTTTTTCTATCTCACAAATAGAAATTTTTTCCATATGGTTCAAAAACATTAGGAGTTCTGCTCCATCTGTACGCAGCTTATCCAAAAGATTTTGGACCATTCTATCTGAGCATGGAACCGACGAAATTTCTGATACTTTCGCCATTTCTCCATTTCGAAGAGGAAACCTAAACATCGTACAATTGTCCAGTTTAAAGTGATTTCCTAAGTAGAGATCCAGTACATCTGAGAACTGTGTTCTGAAATCTGCATCTAGATCTCTAAACATGCGGCCAGGACTTGTTGATGTTGAACCTGGTGCATATCTCGCGTGAGGGTCAAAGATGCAAAGTATATCGTTGCCAGACAGGAAAGAAGGGCAATCCGTAATGTGATAAACAGAATTGAAACCTATACCATATTGTCCAGTTTTACAGGGATTCCCTACTTTTGTACCTTTTCCAAGGTTCTGGATTCCCCGAATATCATCTTCTGTAAAAGGCTGATTGTTGTAAACACACAGTGCTGGTCCTTGAAGTGGTGCCCATTTCTCATCAAATATTCTATCGGCTGGATGCTGTCTAGGATCAAACACAAAACAGATCTCTGTAGCTTTTGCATCATCTGCATTCTGAAGAAGCTCTTTCAGCATTTCTTTTTCTGAAGGGTAAGCATTCAGAATGCTTTTAATTCTACTAGTCAATTTTTCTTTTTGGCCAAATTCTGTTCCAAGGGTAGTAAAACAGATATTTGATGCATATCTTTCTAAAGCTTTATGGCGTTTTGGTATTGCTCCAAGCTTCACTGCAACTTCTCTTGGAATATCTCCATGACAATATTTAACAGTTGTGTCTTTAACTTTTATCCATGGACAGTCATTGTAACACAAAGATTTTGCAGGCAGAAGTGCAAGACGAGTATCTGGCAACAATATCTCACCATACTTTTTCTCACAAAATTCCTGCTTCTTCTCCCTAATGAGGCCCCATATTCCTTCACTAATTATTCTCCTGCAGAGCTGAAAGCTGTCTTCTGTTAGTTGTTTGGTCCCTCTCTCCTGATTTATTGATTCCAGAACTGCAGCAAAGTCTTCGACTGTGAAAGCCTGTCTTACACCCACACTTTCAAACAGCTCACGGAAACTATTTTTGTATTTGTTAGGCAATTGATAGAGATAGGGTGCTGCCTCAAAATTCAAATGAAAAGATACTTTTGATGGATCAGCATACACATTCTCAACCAAAATAAAACTACAGTTTGTTAGCTGTTCAATTATCATGGCTTTTGTTGATTCACTCTCTAACATCGCTTCATGCAGGTATTTGTAACAAGCATTAGTGATGTTTTCTTGATACAATGTGATTCCATCAAACGACTTTGCAACTTCTTCTAACTGATTTATGACTAAATTAACAGCTGGTTTCTTAAGTAAACCCAAAAATTCTTTGACAGCTAATGACAAAGTACCACAACCTTTAAAAGAGTGAGAATTTTCATTAAGAATTGGTTGTATGAGGCAAACTATATCTTGATGATCAGCAGTGAAAAGATCATTTGCTGAAAACATCTCTTCAGGCTGAAAATCACTGCCTTTCCAGTGCAGTGAGAAGCCTGCTGGTTTGCTAAGGAAAGGAAGGAAAGGAATGTTTTGACATTTTGCAGCAAATTCTTTAGCTCTAGGATCTCTAGATTTTAATTTTTCATCAATAAGACTCAATATAATGCTGCTCCTGAGACATGCTGAAGCATGATCAGTCTTGTTAATTTCAGCTACTGACTCTGCACGTTCTATCAGATCTTCCCATAAGATATCATCTTTAGCCATTCCCAACTGCACAAGTTTAACCAAAATAACAGGGTTAAGATAATCCTGAGTGGTACCATAAGGAAATCTTCCATCCTCAGCATCATACAACTTTGCAACTCTTCCTTCAGGATGAATCAGTCTTGATGGTGTAACTAATGAATGTCCCTCCAATGAGCAGGGAATACATGGAGTAGCACGAAGAATTCCTGAGAACTCCTCAAGTTTTTCATTGAGAACATAACGCATCAGAGGATCACGTAGCTCTGGGTCAATCTCCTGAATGTTAGGGAAAAATACCTCAGAAAAGAACTGTTTCTCAGAGAAAGTGTTCTCCAATAATATGTATTTGCATCCTGCTTCTTCAAATCCTGTCTTTACCCAGGATGGAAGATCTACAGCACACAGATTTTTGGAGCCAGTTTTTTTAAGGTACTTCAGAAAGATCTTGAAGGCTGACGGCCCAACGTCTGGCCGTTTCAGTATGGAGTCATCTAAAAACCTTACATTCTTCATGGAAACCCAAGACGAACCATCAGAAAACACTTTGATCCCTTCTTTGCTTTTCATATGAGCTATGTCCTCATAAAACCCTTGACAAATAACAGAAAAATCATCGTGAACTGAATCAGGATCTGGCCACACTGCACAGTAACTGTAGTCAACTAGCTCACCATTGATTGCCATGTCACGTAAAACACAAAGAGCTTCTATGTAGGCTTTTACAATAACATGCCTCATGAATACTGTATTCCATCTTCCTTTTGTGTCTGTTTTCCAGATCTCTTTCCGATTTGAAGTAACTGCAAAGCAGCCATTTATGTGGAGAGGTAAGCCTGTTTTTATTCGCAGAGGTAAATAGCAGAATACTTCGCCTATGTTGTTGCAATTAGGTTTCACAATCCATTTTTGATCCTTGGTTTCAGACAGCAACACTCCTACACCACCACAGGGAACTAAGCCTAGTCTTCTTCCACTTTCATGCAAAGAAAATTTCAAAGCATCTCCAACATCCATGCAAGAACATATAAGCCATGTTGTTGAATCTACTGTTTTCTGTGGCAATTCATCACCTGATCTTTTTGTCTGTCCTGATTTAGCCATTTCAAAGAAAGTAGCTGGATCTTCTTCAGTACCTCTGAAAAGTGGAGACTGTAAATCAGCAATCCGCCTGAACACATGGTGAAATTCCTCTACCACTATCTGAAGGATACATGATGACTTTGGTGTTTCAGTGGGAAGCTTTTTAGTACTGCTGCTGCACACCTTCATGAGTTTAGCTGCTTCCTTTAAAACACTTACATTTGGTGCACTCAAGGCTTTGGAAGCACACAGATTTTTTCTGATAGTAACAACATCTTGTGCCACGCCGGGATCATCTGCTTCAATTTTCAAGTATTTCAAAACCATTGAATTTACACTCTGAGCAAATATTATCAGTCTGTGACCGCAAACGCTAAATTCATCCACAAGAGAGTAAATGTCTGCTGTATTGTAGGATGCACTGCTGACTTCACTCACTTTAGCTTCCTGTTGAGTCCTAAAGGACAGCCTGAAAAGTGTTCCTTTGTAGCTATAGGGAGATTCTACTGTCAGTGGTAGCTGGCAACCAAAAACTCCTATAAATGGCTTAAATTGATTTGGAAATTTTCGCAGTCTCTTCTGTTGCTTACTCCAGTTGATTTTGATGCCAGGGTTAGATTTATCTCTGATATGCTTACTTATGTGGTTGACATTTGGATCAAACATAATCATGAATTCCCGGCTCAAAATAATAGGAACATCAGTGATATGATAAACAGAATTGAATCCCAGTCCAAATTTTCCTACTTTGTCAACTTCACTCCTTTTTAGAGACTCTCCTAATCGAGTTATATTTAGGAAATCAGAGTCAGAAAACTCAGAGTTATTAAATGACCACAAAGCTGGACCATGACATGCTGCCATTCCTGGATCCAAAAGGTTCTCTCTTATATCCATATTTCTTCTCATGTCAATCAGGAAATTACATTCTGTTGCATTAGCATCATCAGCATTTTGAAGAAGCTCCTTAAAGATATCTGAAATGGAAGGGTATTCTTCCAATATGTTTTTAATTCTCACAGTCAGAGGCTCTCTTTGCCCAGATTGTTCAAACCCCATATTTTCTGGATTAATCAGTCTTGTGCTAAGGCATGGGACATTTAACCACTCAGCGGTTTTCATTGGTATGTCTTCGTGCACCAAAATTATGGGTTCAACAGAATCCTCAAGCAGATCGTTTAAGTCATCAACTTTGATGTCACAGTAACAGCACTCATGAATTGGCTTCATTGCAAGTTTGTAAGGAAGTTTGCCACTGTACAGGGGCATGGGCGTATGCAGACTCGCGGGGATCTGATTGCTGTACAGCCATCTTATGATGCTCAACATAATGTGAAGGCTTTGCTTACTCTCTTGTTCCGAGAGAGACTGCTCACTCTTCAGATATATTTTCTGAATGACCATAGAAACATGGTCTGGCGTTAACTCCTCAATTGAACCACAACATTTAAACAACTGGTGAAACTTCGCCATAGTTTTTGGAACATAATGTAGATAAGGCTGGAGATCAAGATCAGGAACTGATTTTATAACTGCTTGTGTGAGGGAACAAAATGTTTTACCTGTCCAAACCCAGGGAAATTTCAGGGCTTTAAAAGCTTCTTTCCCTTCTTCTAGATGATCATGCATAAATCCATAAATCTCAAGCAAGATATGCTGAAATTGATAGTAGTCCTCATCACTGAAGGTTTTAGAACTATGCCAATCAACTACCACCTTGAAATGTTTCAAGACTGCTTTTATGCTGGGCTTGGTGGGGATGCCAAGTGCTTTCTCTATATCCAACAGTACATTTTCCACAAGAGGAACTGAGGAACCAACTAAAATTGCATGTGATATATCACACATTTCTGGTGGTGAACACAGATTACAGTGATCTCCTTTCCAAACCAAGGACCCTGGATAATTTGGAGGCCTTTCCTTACTTGCAGGAATCCATTTTATCTTTTTCATTGCAGCCTTTGTTTCAGATGATTGAAGCAGCATATGGTTTTTGTTCAAAATTGTTAAGAGAGTTCTAGCTTTTCTTAACAGCAAATCATGGTTGGTGTTAGGGTCAGCATGCAAACTTTCAATTTTTTTTGCCACTCTCAAGATATCATTTTCATCAAGACTGCCTTCATTTTTTAAGCCTATTTGTCTCAGTGAATGAAGAATATCTGAGGATGTAAAAATAACAGGGGGGAAGCAACTTTCCTCCTCAGCATAAAACAAATGTTGCAGAAGTTCTACCTCAGGATCAAAGAGTTCGTTTGCTGACATCATCTTTTCCGGTGAGATCTGAATAAACTTTAGTGGTGTCAGCCAATCTATCACATCTGTATTCTCATTTTTCAGAAAAGTCAAATTTTCAAGAACCCATTGCATGATCTGTGCTGTTTCATCATATGAATAAAAATCACTCCTTATGTCTTCTATAACAAACTTCAAGCAGTCTGTGCTCTTCAGCTGCTCTGTTTTCAGCAAATTAGCTAAGCGAATAGTTGCTTCATCACTGCTGTCAATTATTGGAACAGAAAACCTTAGACCAGGAGGAATTTTGGCAGTGTGGTGTAAAACCTTACTACCTTTTAGCCCAGTAAAAACAGGGACATTTTCATCAGACGATTTTTCAATTTTTTTAAATATTAGCAATTCCTGAATAATTCTCTTCTCTTTTTCATTTGCATCTGTTAAACTAGCTAAGAATGCCCTAAGAGCATCTTTATGTGTCGGTGGGAATGACGCAACCTGATTGCATAGTTTCTGTAAGGAAATTTTTTCCATTATTTGTAAAACAGCACTTGGCAATGGTGGATGCACATACTTCTTTATAAGTGGATGTTGGATAGAAATATCCAGTTTCTTAAGTACAACTCCACCAATTTTCTGAATAATATCAGCTAAATACTCTGGGAGCTGAGTGTCAGATTCGTCTTCCAGAATGATGGGTGATGGATTCCTAAGTCTAACCAGTTCCACTGATGTTTGATTTTCCTCCAGCAGTGTCTTGGGGATAAGTGGCATTTCATCAAACACACTCAAGTCATCAGAAAAATGTATGTATAGATTCTTCCAGACCATCTTCAGCCAGGAAATTGATGGGTGCTTTTTTTCTTCCAAGCCTGGATACCACTGTACAACCACATCTCTCCCAGGCCACACGCTGTTCATAATTTCTTTAATGAGCCGGGCAAACCTTTCTGGGTTCAGGAGCTGCAGCTGAGTGCATGGCCTCCCTGAAATTACAGCAAAAGGGAAAAGCTGTGAAAATCACAGAGCAGAGTTACTTCGCAAATGGCTTCAGGGGACAAAGAAAAAAGAAAACAAGGAAAAAAAAGTCTAATCTGTACCCTGTATTTTGTAGGAAAAAAAAAAGGTTTGTTAACCAGGACTGCAGATACCAGCTTCCTTTACTTTCAGGAGTTAATGAAAAGAAAATACATTCCATATTAGTATGAAAATATAAACAATTTGAAAATTATCAGTATGTTATCATATTTGTTAGTTTAACACAAACGTTCTCAGGCATATGTAGCAACTAGAGATTTAGAATTGAACTACAAACTTTTTTTTAGTTAATTCTTTATCCAACTTATTTGCCTAGTGGTAAATCAAAAGCTAATCCTTTATTTGTCTATAACTGGAAATGTTAAATAGATTTGAAAGATTATTTATTAGATATAGCAAGGTGGTTCAGGTGCAGCTGCTCTTACAACTAAAACTGACAATAAATTAGACTCAGGTAGGAAGTGCTGAAACTTAGTCTATGTTTTTATTCTTATTACTGATGTTCTCACTAAAAGAAATATGTCTTTACACTCATGTCTTAATTATCATTAGGAAAGTTTATACTTAAAAACTACAGAACTTCTGGGAGTAAAACAGCACAGAATAAAAAAATATCACTACCTCCCAACACATCAGAAATGATGACAGAAGTGAAATGATGACAGAAGTGAAATAATGACAGAAGTGAAAGCAAGACATCTATCTGAATTTCAGATCTTTCATCACACATCTAGTTAACATTACTATCTTCTTGAAGGCAACAGTCCAAATAAAGATTGAGAGCAGTTATAGACATCCTTCAGAAAAAAATCTTTTTTCTTTCGCTTAATGCCTACAGAGCTACAGAATGATAGCTCTATTGAACACAAAAATTGGTAAACACATCAGCCCTGTAAAAGTGAGGAAAACTTGCAGAAAGGGCCCATGGAAGATAAGAATCTACTTAAAAGCTCAACTCAAACCCCATTGTTTTAATTTGAGAAGTTAAAAATACGGGTTTTAAAACTATACAGGTAATCCTCCTCTTTCTAGGAAGACTAGAAATCTTCCTGCATGTAAAATTATGAAATATATATAAACAAACAAACAAAGGTATTGATAATTTTCATGTAACATAATCACAAGGTTTTCTTCATCAATATGCATTTTCCCCTCAACTGTATTTAGAAATATTTTTCTAATTATGTTAGGTTGTTACGTCTTGGCAGCACTATTCGGCAAGTTTTTTTACAAGAAAGCTGGGGCAATGAGAAAAGCTAATCACCAAATTCACACAAATATCAAGCTTCAGTCCAAACCAGTACATCTTCAATTAATAACCATACCTGAAAATCCCCAGAGAAGCTGTTGGGCTAGAATATAATCAAATCCATTTTTAGAAAACATCCTGTGAACTACATATTAAGACACTAAGTATAGAAACAGTTACTAACTAGACAAATACAGTTCACATTTTAGGAGAGTAAAAGTCAGATCTGTTTGCCTTTGAACAACACAATAAAAACAATTGCATCCCATCTCAAAGAAATATTATAAAAAGTTTCTATTTCTACAATTGTAGCAGAAATCTCTCTGATGTAATTCCTACAGCTATATAAATAAAATTTTTGACAGATTAAGATTTCTAAACCTGTCAAAACACCCTCTAATACTTATTATTTATAGTCATATACAAATTTTATGGTAGTGCAGTTGTACAATTATGCAGAATCATTGAGTGAAGAATAATTTAGGAGGAGGGAGAATGAAAAGTAGGACACCTGAATCTTGTAAAGGATTATCTAATAGTATTTACTAATTCTGAGAACATTTAGAAGAATATTTGCCATATTTATTTACAAAAATATGTTCTTCTAATGAATGGAAAGCATACTACAAGTCCCCAGAAAAATATCATCCAAATTGCCACAATAAAAGAGAGACTTAAATTCAATAAAAAGCAAGACTTAAATGTGACCCAGAATTTCCCCAGTAACTAAAAGGAGTAGAAATACTTCATTGCAGTTCTGAGACCAAGGCTGCAAGGGAAGGAATGTCCTAGAACTCAGCAAGGGACTAGTTTAATAACATACAGGGTTTTTTCTGTTTCTGTCACCTCTGTGTTTTCTGTTTAAGATGTATTCAAGCACACACTGTATTTTGTTTTGGTTGTTTTGCTCCGTTTTTTTAATTTAAGCCTGCTTTTAGACTCCTTTGAGACATTCACTCAGAGGAAATTGTCTAGGAAAGTACATTTCAAAAATCAGCTCACGGTTTCATCACACAGAACAGGTATTTTTCAATACTAACATTGCTGTCTTACATGAAACCTTCATCCATTTAACTCACTGTGGTTGTCGGGATACCTATATATATATCCATTCCTTAAAAGGTACTATAAACAGTAGCTCCTTTTGGTTCTATACTAGATCACAAACATTCCCTGTACTTTACATCCTGTTTAAAAATAGCACAAAGGGAAATTAACAGTAGAGAAAAAAAAATTAAGCATATTCTAGTGCATTAACAGACACAGCATCCATCACGTAATATGCTGATAGGAATTGGAAAATTCTGCTTTGTAAAAATTCTGCTTTGTAATAATTTCAAACTTGATGTCCTTCATATTCAATTAAAGTCATGGATTTAATATATTCAATACATTTTATATTAAATATTTACATGTTTTACTCTATGCAAAAAGTTACTAGATTATTTTATTTTTTCCATAGGTGCTTTGCTATGTTTAAGAAATTATCATCTTGCCTCAGGATTACCTTATTTTTCTTTTGTGTTTGATAATGAAGGAATGATCAAAACATGGAGAAAGGAGGAGCTTTAGAACTCAACAAAAGAATAATAAAGAGGAAAGATTTAAAGGATTGAAGAGGAAAAAAGGTCAAAACATAGAAGAAACAGGAACTAAATGACTAAAGATCATAATAAAGGATATAAAGAAAAACAAATCAAGACTGTGAATAACAATATTGTACATCTAGTTCTAACATCTTCAGACTAAGAAAGAATTCTGATGAATCAAGTAATTAAAAAAAAGATACAAGAATCTTTTCCTGAAAAGTACATTTTCTAGACATTGAAGAACCGCTTACTTTTAAATAGTATTAACATATGGTGAACTAACAAGCGGCTTGATTTGTGAATTCTGTTTACATGAAAATATTTCTGAGATTTAGGCTTCAAATTTATCAATCAAATGGTAAACACAAGGATGGAAAGGTAAGTGCAGATAAACTTTGAGAAGAATAGATACCAGAAAAAAAATTAATTGTGAAGACAGTTAAACATAGACATATCTTATCCATAGATAAAACCAACTCCTTCACCATGTCTTTTGATCATGACTGAGAGTATTTCAGTAGGTCCACACTGACATAACCATAAACCATGAATTAAGAATCAGGGAACACACGATGAAATTATTTGATCTACAGCATGCATGAGGCTAGATGCTTAAACTGATTTAACCTGGCTAAAAACAAATGTACTGAAGTGATCACCTGCAATTGTGAGTTAAAAGATGATCCACAGTACTATAACCATGACACAGCTATTGCATATGCAAATACTATAAATATAAAACAGAATTAAGACTGTCTTAGGTGGAAGAATACTATTTGAATAAAAATCTTAATCCTTGAATATATTTTACTAAATTTTATCACAAATTTTCTTCCTTTGCCTTTTTCTTCATTTATAATTTTCATTTGTGTCATTTCAATTCCAAGAAGTCTACCCCATCTTAATGGGTTTTTTTTTAGATTACTGTCTTGTTTATGGGAACTCAACTTCCAGAGACATTACTTTAAACTTGGGGTTAGAGCTAGTCTGTTTGAGCCATTAAAAGTTCTGTAAGAAAATACATTAGACACATTACCTCGGCTTTTGGCGGCCTCTTTCAAAGCAGCAAGGACCTCAGGCTTCAGGTCATCAGAGAGTAACCTTCCCTCCAGGCCAGGAAAGAGTGATCTAGCACACCATGAAAAAAGAGAAAAATAATAAAAAAAAGGCCCCCCACCCTTAAGCAAAGCCTCATTTATTTGTGTTACTGTATAGACATCATCATCTTGGTAACCATCATGGTAGAACAGAGTAGCATGCAAAGCAATCGTGCATATGCAGACTAGGGCTTTCAATGGGTATTTTCTGACAAATAAAAAATTTATACATTTAGATGCAGAGACTAATAAGAAAGTACTTTTTCCAACTACTTTTCAAAGCAAGTCTAAGGAAGTTTTCTTTGATAGAAAAACTAGGACTAAAAAACTACTTTCACCTATTTGTACTCTAACAAAAAACAAAATAGCACCGACCATTCTATGTCTCTTAGAATTCTGCTTGAAAAGTTTACATAAACTACAACACATAATTCTAGAATGTCACACAGACCTGTGGATTTGAAAAGATCTGCAGATTTCAGAAGATCTGCAGTCAATACTTAACATTATTGTGCCAAGAGTCAGTCTCATCCTCCCCATCTCTTACTTTGGCACTTAAAACTAAATCAGCTTTCAGGGCTTTGGTCTTTGTGAAATCAAAAATAAATATCCAGTTTAATTCAGAGTGCAGGTGTGTTCATTAGACATAAACCAACACAGAATCTTGTTCTTCCACAGTTAGTAGAAAGAAAATTTCTTAGAGCTCATTTTACCTTCTTAGCAGGCTCCATATTTGAGTAAGAACCAATCTCCTGAACTGAAAGGGTTTTGAAACATCTAACATACATAATTTATCCTACTTTAAACATTAGAATTAAAGATACTTGATGTAGGCAAGAATAGAGGCAAAGAAAGCATTACTATTTGAAATTCCTGTTTCATCACCACTAGCAAGGAGCTTTAGGCCTGTTATAATATGCTTTTGTATCAGTTTCACAAGGTTAATCAAACAGGTCCATTACCAATGGAGCATGAACAGAATAAGAAATAGTGGTATCCTTAAGTTTCAAACAAAGTATCTTATGACTAGCCTGAAGCAGGGCTCTAATTTGTTATTCTCATCATGGGAATGTTTTCTGTATTAATATACTGGCTGAGCTTCTGGAAGGATTAACAAAATGAAAGAACAACAAAAGATAAATAATCTCACAGTAGATGCTAAAAAACTTTTTTTTAGAAAAAGACAGTAGAATCAAAGGCCCCAAGTAGCTTTAATCCCTTGATAAATAACCTGAATCATTTAGAACAAGAAAAGATTATGGGTCTTTGTATATGGGTTTAAATTTATGGAGCTCCTGGAGTGGGTCCAGCATAGGGCTACAAAGATGATCAAGGCATTGGAGTCTCTCTCTTATGAGGAAAGGCTGAGGCAGCTGGGCCTCATGAGCCTCAAGAGGAGACAGCTGAGAGAGGACCTCATCCATGTCTGTATGTATCTGAAGGGAGAGTGTCATGAGGGTGGAGCCAGGCTCTTTTTTGTGGTGCAAGGATTCAGGCAATAGGAAAAGAGGCAATGAGCAGAAACCGATGCACGGGAAGTTCCAGCTGAGTATGAGGAAGAACTTTGCACTGTGCAATGACCTAGTACTGGAATGAGTACTGATTGCCCAGAGAGGCTGTGGAGCCTTCCTCACTGGAGATACTCAAGAACCATCTGGACATAACCCTGTGCCATGTGCTCTGGGATGGCCCTGCTTGAGATGGGAGGTTGGACCAGACCCCCTGAGGTACCTTCCAACCTGACCCATTCTGTGATTCTGTTTAGAATATAGCAAAAATAGAACAACAGTAGGCTTGAAGATATGCAAATTGTTTTCAAGAAAGATGAGAAGAAAAGTTACTTGTATCCAACTACTTTTCTTTAAGATTGGCTGTCTATATGTATAGTCAAAACACAATTTACATAAGGACTTCACTTGAAGCACTTTTTACCTTAATAATACCTATATAGGCACACTCCAACCCACCTCCTCTTCCCTTTTAAACAGTCCATAGAGCAGTAAAAGCAACAAAACATATGCCAAGTGTCACATTCTCTCAAGTTGAGGGTCTGGACATAAATGGAATTCTGAGGCAAAAGAGAAGGAGGGCTCATTGTTATCATGCATAGGGGTAGCACTTTGTAAGAGGAAACATCTGGTGTGTCTGAGTGACTTCAAGGCTTATGTCTTTAGACATTGTGTGCAGAATGGTCCAGATTTAACAAGTATTTAATACATGCATAATCCAGTACAGACATAAAAAGCAGTAGTCATGCTTTCTCCCCAGTGACCCCAAGCTCGTTCATTCCAGCTAGCCTGCCCTTTGCTATCCCCTCCCCAGTGTCAGTGCAAGCTCTGTTGGCTGATGAAATGAGAAACAAACTGGAATGCAGCTGGGAAATAAGCAAGGAAAAAAAACTAATTGGAGAGGAACTGGAGAGAGCAAAGGGAGAGCAGATGCAAAACACAGCTCATCATAGTATCTGCTTATTTCCTGAAACCAGTTTTTAGAACTTCCTCACTGAAATGAAGTGTTGTGATAAAAAATAAAAGCCAGATATAATCTCAAGGCTTAAGTTTAATAAAAGCCCTTAGCATTATCTAATTTAATGAACTTCCTGGTATGCATGTTGCTAATCTCCTCATATTTGTAATTCTAAAAAGAAAATGAACTGGAATTGTACCCTGAGGTATTCTCTTAAAGCGCAGATCACACAATTCTTTTATAAAGGGTTAATGGCAAATGGGTGTCAAACTTTTCAAATTAGGGATATGCACATAGATATATACATATATACAGAAAATTGAGTTCTATCTCTGCCTTATTTCATCACAATACAGACTGCTGCATACCTTGTTTGTAAGCAAAGGAGTCTGAAGCTCTGTTTTAACATAAAAATTTTAAGAAAAGAAAAAACCTGGCAAAAGTCCTCCCCACAGTATTACAAACATTAAGTATACCTGGGATATTCTTCTGAGGTTATGTAAACTATATCCTGTTCTGACACGGATGAGGAAAAGGGAATAAAATTCCCATTCTGTAAAGGCAAAAGCTCCAATCCAATCAGTTCACTGTAGACTCCGTCAGAAAGCACAAATTCTAAAAGATGAAGCTTTTCTTCAGCAGGTCCACTGTGCCCAGATTTCCTTAGCACTTGCCGCACTACAGCAGGAGTCACTTTTTTCACAGCTTTAGCAGCAGAAAGAGTAAGATGCACTGCACTAGCAATATTTGCTGGTACCTTAGCAATCTGCTTCCCTGAATTCTGGAGGTAGTTGAGAACAGACTGCGTGTACTCCAAACTCTCATCCATTTCAGAAAAGTGCACCTGTTCCACCTTTATCCACTGATTACTCACTGAGTAAATAACTGTATGCTGGAGCAGGTCTTTAAAGAGAGGTACTACTATTGGTTTCCAGGGTACCCTGATTTTATTCTCATCGGGCCATAACCTATAAATTCTTTCAGGTGACAATGGAAAATCTGAATTCTTCTCAGTCTCCATTCGTTTGATAGCTTCCAAAATAAGGGTGGTATATGCCTTAGGCACTATATTTACCACAAGAAGGTCATTCCACAAAGCTGCTGGATCTCTCCACTGATCCAACTCTCGCCATTTGATACTCCTCCTGTTGTCTGTGAGACCAAAGAAACCACTAACATGAACTGGAAGTCCAGTTTTGCTTTCTTCACCGGGAGGCAAAGGCAGAAAACAAAATGCTCTTCCTGAAAAGTCTGCTACAGCTCCATTTTCCTCCTCGTTAGTTGCTAAAGACATGGCTATTCCAATAGTAGGAACAAATTTCAAGTCATCAGCTAAAGAATCCAGTTCTGTGCACATTCCTCGACCACCCACACAATTACACACTAACCAAGATGTTTTCTGTGCGTCCTTAACACTCTCATCTTCTACAACTATATTTACATGGTATGTCACACATGTTATGCTATTGCTTGGAACTCCCTTACAATACTGATTTATTGCAGTTCCCAGGATTTTGATAGAGTTGGGTCTTTCATGTTTCAAGGCCTTGTTCTCACTGGCAGTTACTCTAAAAACCAGCCTCTCTGTTCCATCAGCTTCCCGCACGTGCAATGAAACATCCTGAACACTCTTCAGGAAAAGCAATACTGTGTCTGCATCTGCTCTGAAGGATTCAAACAGCTCCAAGACCTTCTGTTTGTCGTAAACATTGCTGCTCAGTTGGGAAGGTTGCAGACGAAGTGGGAAACGAAAAAATGTACCAGGAAAGTTTCCATTCTTAAAGGTTTCCTTAGTGCTGCCAAATACACCAATGAAAGGTGCAAACTGGTCCGTAAGTTCATTTATTTCCTTGCTATCTTCTTTCAGATTCCAACACTGGCCTGACTCATGAGGTCCAAAGAGGGTTTGATGGGGATCAAGCATTCCAATCTGGTCACCACTGAAGATGCTAGGGACATCTGTATCCATAAAAACCAACAATTACTAATAAACCTAAAACAACATACTTTAATAATACAGTGTTATAAATTTGTTTGAGGAACAAATTTATAAAAGGTAAGAATAAAATCTTCTAAAACTGTGATGAATTGAGTACAATCCCCAGGGAAATGGCTAAGTCACCATCCCTGGAGGTATTGACAAGACACGAAGATGTGACCCTTAGGGGACGTGGCTTAGTGGACTTGGTGCCATTAGGCTTATGGTTGGATTCAATGTTCTTAAAGGTCTTTTACAACCTACATGATTCTGTGATTCTGATAACATAATTCAGTGCTTACTAACAGGGAAGAAACAAGCATACACCTATTCTGCAGCTGAATATATAAATACTCATTCAACCATTTGAATTCTACCCGACAGTGAACAACAGGAAGTTGCTTTCAACTTCCTTCAACTACATACTTTTATGTTTCCACTATTTTCAAGAAAAAAACCCAACTAATTAATTTACTACATGTACGTTCTACTAGATTCATACTTTGCAGATCTTGAAGGCTGGCACACAGTAATTCTATATGTTTAAAAGCAGAAATTCGCAGAATTATCAAACAACAGAATGTATTAATTTTATTCACGCTCCGCTAGGTAAAATATTTTTGGAAAATATCATGTGTCTTACAAATTCACTTCACAAGGTAAAAATTTTTACCTTTTTTTTTCCCTGCATTGTTATTACTGTGGAGACTGTAAGCATTATTTATGCTTCTCTGTACAACAATAAAACATTCTGGGAGAATAACAGATTTCAAGACTGAATATTAAGAGTTTGCAAAACAGTATGTACTATCTCTTTCAAGTGTAAATGTGCATACACCTCTATTACATATCTTTTCTAGCAATAAATAAAAATCACTACTATCCAAAGAACTTGCAGAATTCTTTTGGTCTAGTGAGTAGAACTTTCACACTTCTACTTGGATACCTATCCTGTATTATGAGCCTCTATAAAATGAACAGCAGTGTATAATTGAAACACCAATGTAAAGAAATGTTCATTTCAATGTGAAGGACTAAGTACATGATTAGGTTAATAGAAATGTCTTCAAAAACCTTCAAAATCAAACAGATACCTTATAGGATTAGAGAAAAACAGGAATGCTTCATAAGAAAATCTAGCCATGAAGTAATTTTAAAACACATTATAGAGAAAATATTAAATGTTTATGAATATCTAAAGTAATTTAACTATTTAAAACTTCAACATTTTCTTTTTAAAATAACTACTAAAATTACCTGTTATATGATAAACTGAATTAAAGCCAATTCCAAATCTTCCAACTTTCAGAGGATCATCCTTCTTCCTGCTTCTTGCTATTTCCTGTATACCATGCCAGTCCTCAGGGGTGAAAATTGCATCATTATATGCATAAAATGCTGGCCCTATAATAAACAGGCAAGAGTTAAAAAGATGACAGAAGAAGAAAACTATTTAATGTTTAAAATTTCTAGGAAAGGAACTCACAGACCTGAGAAAGCATTTCTTTGAAGTATATGCATGTGCAAATTTAATGGGGAAGCTATGACTCTAAGCTGACATCAAATTATGCCCAGTAATGAAAAAAAACCCGCAAAATGCATAAGCAATGAGATTAATTTACCTCTGTAAATGGTACTTAGATTTATATTCTGATGTGTTATTTAATTCTTACATCCTCATTTTAAAAGAATGATTCTGAAAAACTGGACAAAGAGCAGAAAACAACAAAACTTCTGAAAGAAGTGTCGTGTGGCACAAGGCTTAAATTCAATCTGTTCAGACTATCAAAAAGATGTTTAAAAAATGTACTAGTCACAGTCTGAAGATACCTCTACTGGAAGGGAATATAAGGCAAGATAAAACAATAACCTGTGTCTAGAAAGTAAGACAAATTCATATTAGAAGACATAATAACGCTGATTAACAACTGAAAAAAAAACGGAAGAAAGAAGTAGTGGATCATCCATCAGTGAAACTTCAAATCACAACTGAATGCCTTTCGGGATGACTATGCAAACTAATTTTAAATGGAATATTAATAATAATTAATTAATACATAATTGTCCTTTATCTCACAAAGCCATACTAAATGATGTAAAAAACTAAAGTTTCAAGAAGCTGGATTTGCAATATACAGACAACATGGAGCAAAGCTGGGTGTACAGTCAAGGGAAAAATGGGATGGGGAAGAAAACTGAACTGCCTGGAGAATGCTGAAATGTAAAGGGCACAGGTAATTTTTACTTTAAAAACTGGTGTGCTGGCTTGGGCTTCATGGTAGCTGGGGGCTATGTTTTGGATTTGTGCTGGAGACAGTGACAATAACACAGGGCTGTTTTAGTTGTCACTGAGCAGGGCTTATGCAGAGCCAAGGCCTTTTCTGCTTCTCATGGGGCCCAAACAGTGAGTGGGCTGGGGCTGCTAAGGATCTCAGAGGGGGTATAGCCAGGACAGCTAACCCCAAACAACATGCATACTGAAAAATAATGGCCAAATTTAATAAGACTTACTTACCCTGATATTGTGCCATGTCCTTTGACCATAACGTTTCTGTTCCATACTGAGTTTCATCATATAGAAACCTAACCTCCGTGGCACCAGCATCTTCTGCATTCTGTATCAGCTCCTGAGGCAGAAAAAATAAAACAAAACAAAGTATAATGCAGTAATACATATTCTAGCAATGGCTTTTGAACTCATACAGTAGAAAATAACAAGCAAATTTCTCAAGTTCTCGTTTTCGTATGGTTCAACCAAAATGGTTTTATCCAGTTTACACCTGAGAATAGGTTTTCTTATAAACAAATATTCAATATAAAAATGATTTGAATATGGAGCTCAAATATCATAAGACAGCAGTCATACAAAGTTGAGAAATAAGCTACCAAACTATTACTACTATGTTATCCTAAGAATCAGAGCTGTAAAAGTCTCAAAACAAGGCAAATGTGAGAAGAAGAAAAAAGAATTTTGTATTTATCAAAGTGTGTTAGGTAAGTCCTTTCAAACAGGTGTCCAACAACAGTGAGGCACAAACAGGTAATGCACAGCACTCTTCTTTACATCAACTGAATTAGGCTGAAGTTTACATTTCACAGTATGAACCAACCATTCCTGGGCCGTGGTGCTCATGCTTCTAACATCCCTGCAGCAAAGGGTTGCAAAACAGTTCTGACCAGTGGCTCCCTAAGTCATGAACCAACAGAGCAGCAGCCCTGTTGAATGAAACCCACAGACTGGAAAGAGGCTTATATTAAGACTGAGTATTTGCTAAATAGAAGTATCAGTGGTGAGAGCTACAGAAAACTCAAATGTCAGTAAAGCAGTTCTGTAAACATGACCATTAATAAAATATGCCTATCCAGTCCTGTTTTCATCAACAGCAGACACGTAAGCGTGATTATAAATACCTAGAGGATTACAGCCTCACACAATGGTCTATTTACACTGAATCATCACAGTGTATCAGGGCTCCAGACACATAAACACGTGTGTATGCTTAGGTGGGTGTGTGCAAGCTTGGCATAAGCAAGTATTTCAGCTGAATTGAAAAGCAACGTAGATACATCACATGCAATGTATTCACATACTTTAATTTCATTCAGTTATACATAAAAGACTTCATAGCAAGATGAATTTCTACTTAAAAAATGCATCAACTAGCAATCAGTATTTCAGATTAGGTTGCATTGAAGTATACTGTTGAGACTAAAATAAGCTCACTGTTACCTAATATCTGGTTCCAAAATTATAACCCTTTTATTTTGCAGTTTTTGACAATATGTTCAGTCTACAATGCATATTATATTGTCACTTCTGCTTAGTTTTGAAGTATTATGAGATAGCAAGAAATACACCTACAGTTAAGCATAAATAACAGATGTTTAAAGAATCTTTACAAGATATTTATATGCAGTTCTTCTTCTAAAAGAAAAATCATGACAGTCTTTCATGAAGACATAGTAAGATAGCCCAAAGTTTCCAGAAATATTAAATACTAAGTAGGTCAATCACCATGAAGTCAGACTTGCATTCATGCTGTGGCACAAGAAGGTAACTACTACATTCAGCAGTAACACCATTGTATCTGAAGATTCAAAACACTGAAATAAATTTTAAGGTACCAGCAAAAGTCCTGGTAGTAATCTCTCTCTAACAATCTGTTAACCCTAAATTGTAAACTACAAAAACAGCATCATTTCTACTTTTAGATTTACCTATCTGATTTCTAAGGACATTTCCTTATTTCTTCATGTTGGAATAAAAGTTTGGGTTTAAAATATTGAGGAAATTTGAACCCTTCTTAATTCAAATGCATTTTACAGATGCAACTAGTACTGAGAAATAATAAAAATGTAAGCACTCCTCCTACATACAGACACTGCTGAGAACATACCCAGGAGGCAATTTGCCAAAACAGTTGAAGATATGCTTATCTTGGGCCTTCCCACTAAGCATAATCAGCTTCTAGTTCTATGGTTGCAAACAAGACAACAGACATAAGGAACTGTCATCATCTGTCAACATTTGTATTTGGGTGTTTTGGATGTAGGCATGTATAGATAGGTAAGATGTATCTGTATCAAATCCCATTAGTTAGAACCTAGTATTCCCATGCACAAATAAAATTAGGTTACTACCACCCATGTGATGAACTATGCTGTATTAGAAGTTTAACATCCAACTAATCACTCCAGATGCTCTTAAAAAAACCAACAAACTACCATCTTCAAAGAAAAAAAAAAAAAGACTGAAAACCACACAAAGCACACAACTTGTTTTGCCTTGTCCAAAGAAATGGACACTTACATCTTATGTAGTACAGTGAATCTAAGATAAAACAACCACAAGATTTGCTGGGAAGTGTTAAACTTCAGCATTATGTCATGCACATTAAATAACTGTTAAAAATACTATTTATTGTCTACCTTAAGAATCTGTCCTCCCTCTGGATATCTTCTCAATATATCCTTTAGAAAATCAACAAGTGGTGGAGTTGTTTGTCCAAAACGACCTAAAAGCAAACAAGTAAATAAAAAGATTATTATTATAATTATGCTGTGTATTATGCTGCTGTGCACTTAATTTCAGATTAAAAAAAAATACTAAACAATTACTGGAAACAATAATTTCTTAAAATTAACTCAAGGCCTATTATTGTAAAATCTTGTATTTCCAGAATCATCTGTGAAAATCCTACATTACAAATCTTTAAATTGAAAAAGGTGAAATAGCAGTTTTGATGTTGACGTCAATGAGCTGTTTCATATCTAGATGAAAAAAACTTGGGGGCTAAGTATTTGCTACAGTTATGCCACAAGTCCAATTACTTGATGCTCAAAAGTAGCAATTTCTCAAGGACTAGCGCTTTTTAAGTAGCAGGACAGTATTCCAGGGCAGCAGTGGCTGTAACTCTTTGACAGCCAGTCATGATCCCTACTGACAGCTACACACACAGGCACAGAAGTTTTTGGCTCCAGTGTACACTTCCTGTTCTGACATATTCTGGCCATGGACCTGGTGCCAGCCTTGGTGCTGCCAGGGCCTAGTGCTGGAGGGAAAAGAGTCCCAGCATCATGAACATCTGCTCCAAGAGAAAAAGTCTATCACAAAATGAAAGTTTCAATACTCTTCATTTCAAACTCCAGTCTGAGACTAAAGGGCAGCTCCCTAAACCAAACCTCTAAAACATACACAGACCCTAATGATGCCCCATTTAAACCTTTTTTTTTTTAATTGTTAAGAAGTAATTATTCTCCCCCTCTCTTCTGCATATACATGTTTATGAAGCACACAGATTCAAACCCACATATTATGTGTACTCTAGAATAAAACACTAGGATAAAAAAGCAAAGTAGAAAAAAGGGGACAAATAAGAGTTTTATTTGCTGAGAAAGCATCAAGTAAAAAATCAAGTATTTTGTCTTTAAAATTTTCTTAGGTTACTTTATTTAAGGTAACTTAATAGCATCAATGAAAAAATAAACAAGACATTGTAACTGACAGCTGAATATGTGAAGTATTTCATAATTCTGTTATATTTGCAGTATAGAGAAGTACATGAAAGTCAGTATGCCATATGCATACCTCCAAAATAAGGCAAACTGATCAACCGACATTACCTAAAATGAAGAAACTGATCTTAGATAAGTTGGACAGGCAGGTGGAAGTGTTTAAAGACACATTTCATTCACCATGGGAACCACCACAAAAACAGACAAATAACATTTAAGTGATAGGAATGAAGATAGACTTTGTTCTCTTTAAGAGTAGAGCTCTGTGTATGTCACAACAATTACTCTGGCTACAGGTTATTATTTACTGCATCCTATTAAAGGCTAAACTGATTTTTCTTCAGTATTAAGAGTTGGTCATATTTAACACAAAACTGGTACCACAAATTTAAAGGAGAAACTCATTCTACTATAAGAGCAGTCAAGCACTTAGGAGCCCAGAAATCTGTGCAGTCTCCCTCCTCTTTCCAAGCTCAATCAGATCAACCCTCAAGCGACCCAGACTGACCTCAGAGCTGCCCACACTCTGAGCAGCAGGCTGGAGTAAAAACATCCTCATGTCCCTTCCAACATGAATTATTTTGCGATCATATGAAAAGATCATGCATTATTTGATAGCAGCAATGAATGAACGCAAAGGGGACATGGATAATCCTCAGAGTACTTCAGCAATCCATGTGCTTGGTCCTATTGACCATGCACTTCCAAGTTAGAAATTCAGGGCATTTTTTGATTCACCTGCTGTAAGGAAAAATCTGTGAACTGGAAGACTCCAGAATGAACACAGAAGGCAAATACTGAAGACTTCAGATGTTTTAAGTTTACTTACCTCAGAACTGTGGGCCAGGAAAAGATAAGCACTTTATCTAGACATAGATTACTTACAGTGACATCTCTAAGAAAATCTCCAATCCTGGGCACAAAAATACAGCAACAGTTTCTCTTTCCCATGGAAAATTTCTTAGGGCCACTACACTTTAGTCTCTATATAGTTGCATGGTGGAAAATAAGACTCTTTTTATTTAATCTACCACAGCCTAAACACAGCAAAATATTAGAGCAAACAATCAAGAATGACAGAAAGAAAAATGTTTGATATCAGAACCATGAGGTCATAGAAATGAGGTGTTTTCTAATCACCTCAGGTTCCAGAGAATGTGAACATGAACTTCTGGCTAATATACAAACTTCCCTCTGTCACTAAAAATCCATAATCCAGTACATACATGCCTTGAACAGGCTAAGAAATACAATATTTTATGAGACCAAATAAAATATCTGCATGAAAATAAGGGTTTTCTTCTTCATCATGCCATCTGATTAGCATATATTTCATTGCCTTACAGGAAAGTTATTGTGAGAAGAATATTAATGCTAGCAGCCAAATAAAATAATTATGACAGATTTTAAGAGCATTTCTGAAGATATTCAGTTATCAAGACACTATATGAAAAGACAGACCTTCCATTTTTTTAATAAAAATGTAAATAACAGAATCAAAAGAAAACCAAGTTATCAAAGAAAAAACTCTAAAAACAAAAGAAGAAATCCAGAAATGTTTACCAGTGTTATAATTTTTTACATGGTGGTTACTGAAAAGATATCCTTTCAGTATCAGAATTGTTTTCAAGTATCCAGCTTATTTTATATGAGACAAGGCAGCTACAACACTACTGAAAGGCAAGTCTTATTGATTCCAAAGGATAGCAACAACCTAAATTCTACACATTGTATCACAGGAAAAAAATTAAAGACAAAGGCACTTAAAAAGAGAAGCTTAATTTTTCTAGAGCAGAATGAAAAGAACAAGTGACAAACCTAGGCCTTACATGAAAAATAATTGCTTCCCATTTAAGGAAGATAAAAATTTCAACTCCATATTGCATCAGAAAATGCTTTGAATTTCCAGTTTATAAACAGAGACAAATACTTTCCATACCTCCTCCTTTCAACCCTTTTGACTGAAGCTCCAGAAAAACTTGATTTTGAGACTTCTGAAGATCAACAATCTTGATACCATCAGACAACTGAAGGAAAAATAAGACAGATCTTGGTCAGAAGTTTCAGTTTGATAATAACTGGACAAAACAAATCAGGTGGAAAAATGCCTACAGAAGCATACTAAGAGCAAGCCATGGCCTCTTGTTTCTATAATTGAAAAAGTTTTGTATTCAGGGAAGTTCTGGAAGCATAAAACTAAAACAGTTATTGTTTTAAGGTGCATGCCCACAAAAAAAATTAACATATACAGGAAGTACATAGGCTGTATACTCCACAAATACATCTGGGTATGCAATTTCCTAGGGGGCTTAAACTAAGTAACAGCAGCTCAATGCAGCTGGCAGGACACTGTGTAGAGACAAAAGTCTGTCAGAGAAACACCCTTGAAGAATTTGACAACCCCCATTACTTCTAAATGCAAACCCATCACAGCATGATCAAGGTTGAAAGGACCACTGAAAGTCACCTAATCCTGCCTCCAGTGCCTCACCAGGAACATCATAGAGAAACTGAGGCAAACTAAGCAACACATTCCTCAGCAGCCATTGGGAAAACTATTATGAATTCATAGCACATAAAGATTTTGTTGCAATTCTAGTTTCATGTGATGTATGTCTCATTCATATACCAAGTGCTGCCAGAGGATTCATATATGACCATGTTATCCTGCACACAACAACGCATGCAGATTTAGAAGGCCATTGTACTAATTAGAAACTAGATTAAAATAATATTATGTGAAATTATAATTTTATATTAGTCTCAGTTTGTAGTAGATTTTGGGACTACTTCCTCACTTTGATGGGTAAAAACAAATCACTAGAAAGCAGTTGGTGTTTACACAGACATAGATGCTTACAATCTAACTACACTTAATAAAAGACAGCCCTAGTCCAGAGTACATAATCATTATTTAACATCACTAGTAAGAAAAAAAACTTACGTTCTTTTTTACTTTTATCGGTTTTAAATAGTGATTAAAACAACTGCAGGTTTATCGTAAAACTGCAAAAATATTGTACTTGAGTTGAACTTTCTCAAGACGTAAAATTGGGTTACAAGTATTCTAAAACCACTAAAATATAAAGCAATCCACAGAGTGCTGAAAGCCATCAGCAAGCATTAAAGGGATAGAGTAACCAAATATTCTAAGGTAGGATTTTTGTATCAAGACACCACTAGAAACTTGCACATTGAATAGATCCAAATGAATAGTTTAATACAGTAAGGAACTATAAGAGAAAAAGATACTGGAGTTTGCTTAACATCTATCAATTGCACATAACAGTTCTAATGGAAAAAATTATTCACAGACTAATATTCTACTATTCAAAAAAATTTAAAATCATTTGATCCCAATAAACAGGAGTTCAAAATTTTATAAAGGATTTTCAAATTTGCTACAGTACAGAATAAATATTCTCATATATATTCTAGTGTATTATATTAAAAAAAACCAAACAAACAGAACAGCAATTACAGTCTGCTTACTGACTGTTCCCTGCAAAAGATAAGTTTTCTGTGGCAGTCAGATCTTTGCTTCCAGGCAAATTTTAGAAAGTGATACAGAGTTTGTCCTCTAAAAAGGGAAGGCCTGGTGAGAACAAAATCAAGGACACACAAAAAAAGATAAACTACACAGGCAGTTTGCTTCAAACCTGAGCCCTCAAAACCAACTTGTGCTGCCCAGGTTCTTAAAAGCTTCCTAAGCAACACAACCAACATGTGTATCTTTCCTTGTCTCACAGAATGGTTTGCGTTGGAATGGGACATTTGAAGACCATGTAGTTCAACTTCCCCTCCTACCATTGCCATGAACAGGAACTAGATCAGGTCTCTCAAAGCTCCATCTGATTATCAACATTTCCAGTCATGGGGAATCTACAACTTCTCTCAGCAACTTGTTTCGGTATTTTATCATCCTCATCCTAAAAAATTTCTTCCTTGTCCCAAATCTAAACTTGCCTTTTTTGTTTTAAAGCCATTGTCCCTTGTCCTATCACTTCAGGTCTTGGCAGAAAGTAACCTTCCATCTTTCTTATAAGCCCCCATTATATTTAGAAAGGCCACAATAAGGTCTCCCTAGAGCCCTCACTTCTCTACCCCTTTGCAAATCCCCTTGCCCTATTTAACACCAATTTCCAACCTCCTCTCTCTCCCCCTCTTGCATCTACTCATCCCATCCCACCAGGTCTCCAGGTTCCCAGTTCCCAAGAGCACAGCTAGAAGCACAGGAAGCAGTACTGAAAGACTGACACCAGGCTGATGCCTGCAACAGAACAAGGTCATTCATTCATTCATTCGACTCTCTCCTGTGCCCAGACCTCAGTTTTCAGCTTGTCACTTTCATCTCACGGTGATGTCAACTCTGCTCTTGAAACTGACCAGAAAGGCAGGAGGGCAGAACAAACAGATCAGCACTCTCCGGTGAATTTCTGCTCTCCCCCACAACTCCGCAAAGAAATTAGGGTAGAACACACGGAGAACTTCAGAGAAAAAAAGAAAAAAATACACAAAAACTCGGATGGTAAAAGCTTGCACCATCAAGAGCGGTATGAGGGTCGTCCAAACGACCTCCGTGCTTCCCACAGGAGGACCCCTAAGGACAGGCACACACCGCGCTGCCCACGCACGGCACAGGAGCATCCGGGTGCGCACTTCCCTCGCCCCCGCGGAGGTTCCGCGGCCCCGCCCGGCCCTCACCTCTCTGCCGCGGTGCCACAGGCGCTGCTCGGCGAGGGGCAGCCCGGCCTCCGCCTCGATCCGCCTCTTCACGTCCCGCACGGCCGCGGACGGCGGCAGCTCGAAGGTCCTGCAGCCCAGGCAGTCATGGAGGACGGTCACCCGGGCCAGCCTGCGGCGACACACAGACAGCAGATGAGAAAAGGCTCGCCGCGCCGCCGCCGCCCGCTTCCCCCTGGGGCACCGCGGAGGCCCGAGACGGGCGCCGGAGCCCGCAGGGAGCAGCGATGGGCGGGCGGGCGGGCGTTTGTCCCGCTCTCCGAGGGAAAGCGGCGCAGCCGATCCCGCAGCCTCCCCGCCCGGCCCGGCCCGCACTCACATCCCGCCAGTGCCGGTGCCGGCGCACACAAAGGACCGCTATTCGCCCCGCCGGCGGCGCTCCCGGCACGGGGAAGGGGTGGGGCCGCGCCGCCCGGAGGCCCGCGCCGCGGAGGAGGCGGAGGCGGAGGCGGAGGCGGGAGCGGGGCAAGTGCCGCCCTCAGAGCGCCGGCCGAGGCTGCGGAGGTGCGGCGGGGCCCGGGCGGCGCCTCAGCCTCGGCGCACGGAGGCGTTTCCCCGCTCCCCGCGTCCCGCTGTCCCCAGGGCCCTCGGGAGGGAGAGCCCGGTCGCCCGGGGCGAGGCAGAGGCTGCAGCTTCGCATGTGCAGCATGAGCCGTGCCTGAGGGTGAGATCTAGAGATGGTACCGCAGGCGCAGCCCTCCCTCGGCAGGGAGGCACGCTGGTGTTTCACGTTATTCACAGCATTCAGGCACCACCGTATGGAGCACACATAGTTACTGCTGGTAAACTTCATTCTTTCTCAAAGATGCAAAACACAGAAGGAAACATACCTTTTCTGCTCTCTGTCGGAGAGCCTGCCAAAGATCAGACATCCTGCCCTATCTCAAAAGGGTGTATGCTAAGTCCTCATACCGTTCAAGACTTAAGGAAAGTGCTCTCACTCCTGAAAGGTTGAGCCTTAGCCTGCCTGTGATCCCGATGAATTGAGGGGGCACATGGAGAACCTTAAGGAGGGGGCCTGCAGAAAGACCACTGTTCATCGTGTACAAAGTTCTGCACCTGGGACCATGGGCTGTGCATCAGTGAGGGGCTGGACAGCAGCCCTGCTCCAAAGCAGCTGGGGGATACCAGGGATACCAGGCTTTCCAGATCAAGGAAAGTCTACTCAGTGCCGATGAAGGTACTGTGACCAGAACATAGTGGTGTTTTGGGCTTGCTTTGTTCTCAGTAGAGGATTACTGACATGGTCAGGGGCCCAAAGCACAAGACCTACAAGGAGTATATGAGGGGAGTCGGGCTGCTTAGTCTGAGGATGAGGAGACTGTAGGGTGCGGTGTGGTAACATCTTACATAGACCTGAAGGGCAATTTCAAAGCCCATGGAGCTGAGCTCTTCTTAGTAGTGCAAGACTAACAAGGGACAATGGCAACAAACTAGCTTGGGAGGTTCACATGAAAGAGCAGGAAAAATCTTGTCACTAGGAAAGGAGCTGTCTAAAGGTACATGACTGACCTGTACCGATACTGATCCTCCTACTTTGAGCAAAAATATGGACCACAGACTTCCAGTCAACAGTTCCACTTCATTCCAACAGGTCCTCAATTACAATTTATAACTAAACTAAAAACATTTAAGACCTTACTCAGTGACAGGGAGCTAAAACTGATCCTTGACAGACAAAGGCAACAGAGTTTCTGTGGAAGGGGAAAAAGACACAATGAACTTTCGCAGAAAGTGTATCAAGAAGAAAAAAAAATAAGCCCACTAAAATTGATAGAATGCTAAATAAGCCATAAAAATCAGGTGGATCAGGATCCAACCTGGTATCTAAGTAGGTAGGTACCAGATTACCAGTGCTACAACCAGATTACCAGTGCTGCAACAACTGATTTTATTCATCAGCAATATTTGTATATTGAATTCTACAAGATTATAAGAAACTGTTGGAAATAATGTGGGTCTGATAGTGCTTTCACCAGAAATAATACAAAAACTATTTTAACGTAAACAAGATGTCTCTGTTGGCTTTACTTTAGGGCTTTGTTCATTTTCTATCATTTTCTATCATTTTCTATCATTTTGTCCTTTTAACTTCCCATTTTGTTAAATCCCCTTCAGAGTTCTTCATAACAGAATTTTTCCTACTATGTCCAAAAGAATGAGAAGGCTGCTTTCTAATCTCTTAATGTTTATCTTGTTATGTCTTAATACCTCCAGAAGGGACACAAATGAGGGTGACTGGGGAAAATGGAAGGAGTTGAAACCCAAAGCAGTTCCATCCATATTAGCTACTAAAATACCCTCCAGACCTTGGTGAACCACCAAGCTACATTGGCAAAATCTAATTCTTCTTTTCTAGGGATCACAGGAGTGATTTAGCATCTTATGAAGCATGCACAAGTGTTTGAATGGGACCTTGGAGAGGAACAAAGCTATCTCAAGTAACAGCCATGTCTCCTTGTGAAATATCTCAAGTGGTGGGACACAGGCAGGACCATGGACCATCCTGCTATCAGTGCCAGGCTGAAGTTCCCCAACCTATGCCACATCACATGACAATAATCACAAATTAGGTCCTGTGATGATTTAACTTTAATATTAGAGGAAAAACGCTTTAAATACCACAGACTCTTAGTAACTCTATGTAACCCCTTAGTAGAAGGGAAGAATTGGTAATACAGAAATGGAACCTTTCAAGGTTCTGGACAAAGGAGTTGGTCTCATGAGCTACTGGAATTTAGCCATGCCTGTTCTCAAAAATTTGATCCCCTTACTTTTACTTCATGTCTAAATAAAAATATCCTAGAAAATGATGAGACAGAAATCACAGTGACTGACTAAAAAAAAAAAAAAAAAGTACATGTTCCTACTTGCAGATTTTTGCAACAACAACAAAACTAAATTTTAAAATCTCATCCATTTGAAAAGAGAACTTGGAAGCTGGGTAATCCTAGAAAATTTCAAGGTATCATGTACAAATTTGTTATGCAGAACTATTAAAAATTATTTTACATGACAATGTTTAAAAAAAACATATGACTAACAGCAAGGAATTTTTTGACTACCCATGGTAATTAAAAAAAACCCCATATATATATATATATATATATAAAAGGCTTTGGTCTGATTTGAGAGTTTTAAAATATTATACAGAGAATTTCCTATGCTAACAATTTTATAACCACTTTTCCAAGCAGAACAGCACTAGATTTATAAATGCCTATGGAAAAGTCTTCTGTGGCTATAAATAAATTCTATTTGGTTCAGAGTGAAGTCATAAGCCATACAAGAAGGGACATGCAATAAAAAATAATTTAAAAAAAATTTAACAGTCTCTGCAACACCAAATTATTTTTATAACATGAAAGCTATTTTCACAGTAACATTTCCTTGAAGATAGGAAATTCTGCATCGCAGAACCACCTTATATTTCCAATTATTTAAAATAAGACTGCAGCAGCAGAAAAAAGATGGATGCCAAGTCCCTTCCATCCTGTCAGTGTGATTAGAAAGATGGAATGGAGTCTACAAAGGGATGTATGATGTGGTAAGAAACAGACATGACTAGGTCACTACTGCCAGAGGAAAACCACTGCAGCACGGCAGCTTCCAGCAGAGCAAGTACCATTCTGCAGTGCTGGCAGGCAAGGAGCAGTGACTCAACAACTTCATCTGGGTTTGAGACAGTGCACACCAAACTTACAGCAAAGCTTTCTGTGACACAGCAAGCACTGACCTTGATTCTTAAATCAATGCTTTAAGTGTTACCAACAGATGTTTTAAGCATTGCACTGTATGTATTTCCCAGCACTCAGAGATTACAGATTGCATTGGTCCATAGTCACTGCCAGGAGCTTGCTATGCCCTTGCTTTACTAATGCCTTTTCAAGAAGTTTGAAAATAAGCCTACCATTTGTTGATGACACATGTGCTAGTCATTGGCAAGCCACCCCTTACTGTACAGTTTCTGTTTCATTTGAATAGCTCCGCTCACAGAAAACATCTGATCTTTCTCTAGCTAGAGTTCTATCTGGTACAAATGGCCAAAAAACCCCCAACCTATGGCATATGAAGTGTTTGATTCAAACAAATGTCTCGTTTTTCCTCAGATCTGTTACACAAATTGGATATTTTGATGAAATTATTTATTTTAGATTGGTGCCATGAGTTTACAGAAATACTCCTACTTTGCATCCCTCATGTGAAACCATTATTAGTAGTTTCTAATCAAAATACCTACATGATCATAGCTTAGTCAAACATTGAAGAACTGAAGTATTATTCCTTCTTCAAGCTGACATGTTTATAAAAGTCAAATATCAACAGAACAGGATACTTTTGAATAGTACTAGAAATGAGCAAAACCTTTAAGGGCACAGAGACCAGGAACAGATATTTATTTTCATCTAATGATTTTGATCTTTCTGGGATTTGCTTTAATGTACAAGTGAGTTCCTTGATGGCACTAAGCAAATTCTAATGGAAAATAGCTTAAAAACTTATAAAAGTTGCTTCAGATTTTTTCTTTGCAAACAAGGAGCAAAGCAAGAAGGCAAAAATAAATTACAAGATTTCAAAATCTCAAATGCTGAAGTAAAATTTCTTCTTTCATCCACCTTTCAGAAAATACTACTTTAAGCTAAGTCCTTGAGGAGACAACTCAACTATAGAGCAGTAACCATTACTCCACAAATTTGAATTGCTGAGAATCGCAGAGTTTTCAATTCCAGATGGTACAAATAACAAAATACCAGTACAAAATGTTTGACATTTCAAATTACGCAAAAGAATATACCAAATTATAAAAATAGACTCCTCAATTACTCTTCAGGGATTGCAAGAGGAGGGAGTACAGTATTGCAAGAGCTGCTGTTGGCATACAATTTTTAATAAGCAATATGTTAAATTACTGGTGGTATTTTCTTTTGGCCTTTGGTGCCAATAAAAGGGCCAGATTTAGAAAATCCACTTTAACCTTGAAACATCAAAAGAGCAGAGCCTAAATTTGCAAATTGATTTCAGGACCTGCTGTAGGCTCCTAAACACCTTCATTAATGCAGGCCTAGGGTTTTTTCCTCCATTTAGGACACAGATTCATCAGGTTATGAAAGCTGGGGTTTTTCCATACTACCTTAAAACATTTTTCCTATTTTAATTTCAGAGTTAATGAAGCTACTATCTTTCCACTAAGGAAAATCAACTCATTAACTAAAATGGTCTAGATTACACATGCATTAAACATTTTAAGTAGTATTTACTGATCCCTGTTTTTGCTGAATATTACATTGCTTCAAAGTTTCATAACATTTTCTAGGCATCAGTGAACAGAGTCCTTTGTATTTAGAGAAAACTAGAATACAAAATAGAAGGAAATACAAGACAAGTAGTTTTAATAATTGTGAAAAACCACAGCTTTGAGCACTTCTGCAAATGTCTCTTCATCAGATAGTGGATGATATCCAGCAATATCCTTCCAAATAATCCTAGCTCTTTTCCACCTCTGTATCAGTTCTGTCCTCATAACACAATTCCATAGAGAAATACAAGCTACAATTTATGCTTCAGAAAACAGAAGGACAGGTGGCACAGAAGAAGAAACATGAGTCATATAAGGCTAGTAAGAGGAAGGGAGGAAAAGGGGAAGAAAGCACACAGGTCATCGTCTTCTGGGTAAACACAGAGAAGTGAAAAAATCCTCAGAGATGCCCAGATGTTGAATATTTGCATTAGAAGGGTCCAGTTAACTAACCTACAAAAAAAGAGAGATTCAAAGCCCCAGATTTTCTATCCCACAGTCACCTGGCAATGGAAATATATAACTTCCATGAGTTTTCACAGAATTACCCAGGGAGCCAGTGGAACAGACCCTGAAAGAGTAGTCAGCTGTTGCTAACAACCTGTCTAACACAATGCAAAGCCCACCTTCTTAACACACAGGAAAAAGCAGAGGCTGTATGTGGGATCTCAGTCTCTCAGAACTGGGGGGCTCGGGAGTCCTGGAATGCTGCCAGAAATGTCTGGTGGCTGGACTTTGATCCCACATGGGAGATGACATCAGTATGAGGACGGGAGGATTTCACTGGGGTGAATGGTGAAGGGACAAGTTAATTGGAGTGTGAGATACAGGGTTTAAGATCCCTGTACAGGGGGGTCTAGAGAGGCAAGATGGAGGTACTGGGGCGTGCCCTTCTCCTTCTTCTTCTTCCTCTAGGCCTCCATCTTCTGTGGTGGAGTTGGCACTCCGGGATTGGACCTTACTAGGGGAACACTGGTTAATAAGGGTAGAGGGTATTGGAGAAAAATGATAAATATTGTATACGTAACTCCGGGTATAAAGATAGGTGACCGCCCCAGGGGCTTTTAGTGTGTGCCCATGGCTGACTGCTGAGCAGAACTCTGTCAGGCCGAGAGAAAATCTTTTAGATAAGCAATTAATAAACACCAAGACCAAGAACAAATCTGAAGCTTCCTCTCGTCCTTTCGAACCCGGGGGCCCAAGGCCATCTTTGGGCTTTTCCCCAGACCATCTAAACAGCCGAGAAATCCAACAGCTGTACATTAAAGAACTGCAATCAAGGGGGATTCTGCAGATTGCAAGGCTGAGGGTGGAAGCTGTCTTCTTCCTGCAGGCCCACTGACAGCAAATAAGAACATTTCTAATTACAACTTTATGTTTTGTAACTTACAGCAAGTAAACACTTATCTCATTAACTTTGTTTAGACACTGTTGACACCAAGAACTTGCTTTGCATTTTAGCTGTTGGCAAGAATATACATTCCTCCCAGTGAAACAATCTGTTGAATTCTGAGTTAGGCAAGCACAAGAAGGAAACTTTCACTTGTTTACAAAAAGTGCTATAGTGAATGGAGACTGTAAATTTAAAGTTAGACTATGAACCATTTAAACACAGGAGTTTTTTCAAGCAGGTCTCATTAATTTCATGGAGACAATTCATAAGTAAATGCAGCAGAACCTAGCACCTATAGAATATTTTGTCATTTAAGAAAACAATTTCACCTTTAAAAATAGCAATTTTATACAAGCACTAGCCAAGTTTCAGACTTCTCTAAATTACTAACCATGGATGTTTGAGCAAGAACATGCCAGCCTAACAGTACATTTATTCACAAGATTTTTTTTGCTTGGTTGGTGTTTTTTTACCTGTTCTTATCCTTGATCTCCATTGTCTCTTTTTCTTTGATATCTTCTTGATAGGAACATGAAGCAGATATTGGATTTATAAATTAGAAAGTTATTTTTTAATCCTTTTTGCTTATCATCTCTTCAGTGGACACCAGAAAGCCCAAGCATATGAAAGTCAATTCAGTATTCACTCCATCCCTTTTCTGCCCAAGATGTCTCTGTGCATCACCATTTGCTACTTCTCCAGTTTTCTTTTAAAGCCACTTGCTTATTTGTTCACAGAAATTGGTTCTCTTATAATCAAGAACAGATCCCAGAAAGCAAGGAGGTCTTGTTCAGTTTCTTTAATATAGCCTGAATTCAGGCTGTATTCTTGTGCAATTGATTTCTATTTATCTTCTAGAAAAGGCATGGAATTCTGGAAGCTGATGTTTATGCTGTCTTCTTTTTTTTTTCTGGAAGCAGGCACAGTTGGAAGGGTATTAGTGAAGCCCAAAGTCTGACATGTCTTCTTCATGACACCTGCTAGAAGATACTTCTTAACATCAGCTCAGGAGTTCTGGAAGAAGGAGCACAAGGGAAAAGGGGAGGGTCATTCATGCAGAAAGAGTTGAGCTGAAGGGTATGAAAAAGCAATTTCCTTTGAGGGCATAGTTGCAGTTACCAGTATGGAGTGAGTCATGATGCTAATTATAAACTGCCTTGTGCATTGCTTGTAGGCACATGGAGGGAGAGCTGACACAGAGCAGTGAGGTTTCCTGCTTCTCCTCCAGTTTAATACCATACAGTCAGCTCGGTGACAAACACACAGAGCTGCAAGCATACTGACTGAATGGGTGTCATGGCTTAATGCCAGCTGGCAACTAAGCACCTAGCAGCTGCTCACTCTCTCCCCAGAGGGATGGGGAGCAGAACCAGGGAAAAAGGTAAAATCTGTGGGTTAACAGCTTAATAATTGAAAATACTATCATTAATATTAATAAGAGTGAAGTAATGCAATGCAAAGAAATAAAACAAAAAGAGAGCCAGAAATAATATCCAAGAAAGAAAAGTGATGCACAAAACAATTGCTTAGTGCCCACTGATCAATGCCCAGCCCATCCCTGAGCAGACATCCATCCCTCATGGCCAGTACATCCCAGTTTATATAGTCAGCCTGACATTCTAAGGTCTGGAACATCCCTTCAGCCCCTTTGGGCTTAGCTGTCCCAGCTCTGTTCCCTCCCAGTATCTTGCGCAGCTCCTTGCTGCCAAAGCACAGAAAACTGAAAAACCTTGATTTAGAGTAAGCAGCAACGAGCAACATCAGCAAGTTATCAACATTATTCTTATACTAAATTCAAAACCACAATGCTGTACCAGCTACTAGGAAGAAAATTAACTCTATCCCAGCCAAAACCAGTACAACTGGCAACTGTTCTAACATATATATTCCTCTACGCTAGATAATACAGTCTGGATGTAAAACTATGCCATCAAGGAAAGTAACAGGCTGGGCAGAGCTTCCATGGAGAAAGATTTTGCCCTTCTATTCAAATGGCTTGCAGCTAGGGGAAGAGGTTAACTAGCTTGCACTGACTTTCCACTGGGAGGATTCAAACTCTTCCCAGTTAATCCCCAGTTTCAATCTATATAGGTCAACAGCTACCCTATGCTACCTTTGGGAACTATTTCTACTGAATTTCTGTATCACCAGAACAGTGTACAAGTGAGGCAAGGTGTGTGCTGTCAAGCTGTAGAAAACAACATACTTCACTATTAAGTTATTACCCAAGGAAGATGAGTTTTAGAGAGCTGGGAGTCCTGAAAATGGTGTTCAATTATTGTTCTGCATCTGTGCAAATGTAAATCCTTCTCTGAGCCTCTGACAGTGTTGGCAAGTTCTTTTCATCATGTGCAGTTGCCTATGTCCCCCTTCAAACAGCAAAGCACAGACATTCCTTCCTGACCCAGAAAGAAAAACAACTGTGGCTAAATTGCAAAATATTAATTAGATGTAAGCATGATACTGAAATAGAAATGGTGTGAAAGAAATGGAAGTAGAATCTGTGGCTTAAATACTGGGGTTTTTTAAATACTCAAGGATTTTACCTACTCAGTAAAAAAAATGTTGGAAAGTATGACTCCTGAATGCATATTTACTGTGATAAGCATTATGAAGAATTTAAGTTAACATGATGTTTTTAAGTGGCCTCAATATAAATTTTTCTTTCTGTCGATGCTGAGATGTATATCCACCTTATAAATGAAAGAAAAATCCACCCTTAAGTTATACGCAAATAATAAAGACAGAAGCAAGAGCCTTGCAAATCCAGCCCCATTTTCCCAGATGTGAATGATTTCAAAGAGAGCAAAATCATTGCAGCCCAGCTGCATATTGGGTTGCAGTTGGAGGGGAGCACTATGGGAAGGTTTTTGGCTGCAATGGAAAGCCATGCTCAAGAGACCCAAGCACTGTGTGTGCACCCATGGCTGGAAGATAAGGGTAGCTTATACCAGTTCCTCAAAAATGTCATTAGAAAAAAATCAAACATGAAAAGTATTTCAAGTTATTTGAGCAGCTTCAATTGCCTTGAGGAATGATAAAGGAAAAATACATTATAATAGAAAGTAATAGAAAGCTAATTATGCCTTTAGGAGACAGCCTCTCCATAATTAGTGAGTGACACACTTTCTCAGACTCCATTCTATTTCTAGACTTGGTCTCTCAAAGATTGTCCTTTATTATGTCGCCCCCTTGATATGTTACTTTTCTTGGCACTGACACATGCTAGGAAAACAAAAATATCTTCTAGGATTTTTGACAATGACAACTTGTTCAGAAAATGGAGAGGTCCAAATTACCTAAAAACAGCCTAAAATTATTGATACAATAAATACTTAGCAGAAAAGCACGTTCTAGCACAGTGTGAACTGACATCTGTACACCAGCAAATAATTCCAATAGTCCTCGAAGGTGCTTGGTCTTGCCAGCATAGATGTGACCAAAAGTTTGGTACCAGATCACGTTACAATCCTAGAAAGATTTCAACACAGTCATGTCTATGTTGTCTCCCATGGAAAGAAAGAGAGCCAACTTGGCCGCCAGATCCAGATACAGATTTATCCTGGCACACTTAACTTACTGACCTTACACTTCCCCACTGCCTGAGCTGGTCATACCGGTTACCTTATACTTTTATATGATGCTGAGCTTCAGCATCTGAGAACATTCTCTGATTGAATTTATTGCTATAGCCAACCATAAATCTCTCCTGGAGGAGAAAAAAGCCAGTTACAATCAATGCCTATGCCAATTTTCTGCTGTGAAATTTATTACCTTTTAGGATAAAACACCCTTGCTGGAGGATTTTATACTTTTCTTTAATTGAATTTTGGGGGAGGAGGTTTAGCAGTCAAAGTGTAAAAACAATCTCAACTTTGTGGATGGCTGTGATTAGTTGTAGGTGGGAAGCACAGGTATAGCTACACAAATACCTAATTTTGCCTCCAAACCAGGCAGGTGGATATGTGTGTGTGTGTATATATATATATATATATATATACTGCTACAGAAATTTTTGTTTTAAAAAACATTCATGGTTGTGTGATTATCTTTTTATTCACTCCTCCTCCATCCTAATTAATATTAGGGTCAGTCTAAATGAAATACACTGAGTTTCTTTCCACATTGATAATGCCTAAATCAAAATTGTTAAGTCCATCCAACAGCATAGGAAAAAATACAGAACCATCAGAACTACTGAACAACATCCAAAGTTTTGAGTAGGAAATTTGTGGACAAAGTACTGCAGCAGCTAATGCTTAATTTATGTTTTAGACAGTCTAAAAGCACAAATTGTTCCTGTCAGCACACAACTTTTACTAGCTGAGTTCAAAATGAATTTCTATCAAATTAAATTCAGGACCATCACACAGCTGCAGGTATCACACAAATGTAAAGACTTGCTTCTCAGAGATACTGTTCAGCAGAAATTTGAGACAGACCTGATACAGTGAAAAACAATAATGTGACAGCAAGCTATAAAAGCTGGAAATAAAGTAGATACGCCCTTAATATGTTAATTGTCCTGACATTTTGGTGTAGCAACTTCTACTGTAATGAGTAGTCCACACCATCAGCAGATAGGAATCAATGCCATCAGCAAAATATATGGCTCTGCATTTATATTGTTTTGAATTACAGGAGTTTTCATGCTTTATCACACAGAATTTTAAGATTAAAAATATACTGAAAGCGTTCCAAAATGCCAATACTTTAATAATAATTATAGAGTTGATAATATTAATCCTACAAATTCTATATCATTAATGCTATTCATATTAAAATCGATAAAAATACTATGCCCTTGTTGATTTTTATATAGAGAGGAGAGTGCTTGCAGCTGTAACAGTGATTCTTTTTCTAGAGTGTGATGAATTCGATGTGTTTGCACAGTGCGCATTGTTGCTTTTTGATGAGGTACCACAAACATACATAGAAGGATAAAAATATTTAACAGATGAAAATCAGGACAGATGCTGCAGTCAGTTTTTGAAGCAGTATATTACTTGCATCTACCCTTTCCAAGGCCAGGAAGAGGAAGCAGTTATTCCTCTTAGGACCAGCACCAGTTATTCCTCTTAGGATGGCCATGAGCTGTCAGTGTGCTCCCACAGCCCAGAGAGCCAAACGTGTCCTGGGCTGCATCCAGTGTGGGCAGCAGGGCCAGGGAGGGGATTCTGTCCCTCTGCTCTGCTCAGAGCCACCTGCAGGGCTGCATCAGCTCTGGGGCACCAGCACAGGGAGGACAGGGACCTGCTGGAGTTGGTACAGAGGAGACCATCAAGGTAATTAGAGGGACGGTGCACCTCCCTACAAGGAAAGGCTGAGAGAATTAGGATTGTTCAGCCTGGAAGAGGGAAGACTTCATGGTGTCCTAATCATGGCCTGAAGGAAGCCTACAAGCAAGGTGGAGAGGGGTTTTTATAAGAGCCTGTAGAGTCAGGACAAGAGGGAATAGATTCAAACTGAAGAGTAGCTTTAGATAAGAAGTTCTGAAGATATTTCTTTACTGTGAGGGTGGTGAGGCACAGAAACTGTGGATGCTCCATCTCTGGATGCCTTCAAGGCAAAATTGGATGGGGTTCTGAGCAACCTAGTCTAGTGGAAGGTGTCCCTGACCGTGGCCAGAGGTTGGAACTGGATGATCTTAAAGGTCTCTTCCAACCCAGAATATTCTGTGTTTCTATGACCTACAGCAAGGTTTTGTAGTTCCCTCAAGATGAGTGAAGGTCCTGTCCTGCTCTTTGCCAGCATGGCAGTCATCTGACCATCACTGAAATGTATTCTTTGTGAAAACTTCTTTACTATTCAAGGAAAGAAGACAGCCTCCAACAGCAATCAATGAAAGCACAAAGGAAAGTAGTAATTCTGGTGTGGATACATTTGTAGCACATACTGGAAAAGATTTCAGAGTTGCCTGAGCAAACAGAGCAGCCTCTAGCTCCAAAACCAGAAGCAGCCTGGTGCTAGCAATCCAGCACTGCAGCAAGCAGAGCTGACAGCCCTGTTGTTCTCAAGATTAATCCAGTATCTCTTCACAGCTCAATGCTGCATGAATACATCAGCTGACCATTATCTTAAGCCATGGATTTGGGGAAATTTGTCTCAGACATAAAAGAACAAATTAACTGAAACAAAAAATGGGTCTCATACCAACTTTATCTGTTTCTTTCTTAGAGGAACAAAAACAACACCATTCTTAAAACGTAAATGTGCTTAACACAAGACCTGCAATACTTCACCTATGGAAAAGGTGACTCAAGAAGTATGATTACATGCAGCATCAGAAAAATTCTAAAAATTACTTGGAAAAGTATGAATAAGTTTGATTCTATGGTATCAAATGACCTCACAGTAACCATCTGGGACTATGTGGTTGAATTATGCATAAAGAATGCTTTCATCAAATCCTGATGAAGTAAACTCAGATACCAAATGACAATATCTCAAAGTGATTTCTCAATAATGCATAGCAGCTGAAGGAAAAGTTTTTTAAAAAACCACAAAACTAGGAGAAAGAGCCACGTGGTTAAGACCTCACTGCTGTTCTCCAGGAATGTGGGGATTTTAAGACCTTTTCTCTGAAATGATTGCCATAAAAAAGGACAAGCAGAAGGAGAACTATTTCTGCTTATTTTGGTTCTGAATCTTTTAATGGGCTTTCCAATGAAATGGGAAACTGACACTGCCCATGAACCATAATACAGAAGCCTAAAGAGCACTGCAGTCACAAAGATATAAACAACGGGCTATTAAGCTGAGGAAAAAATAGCATATGAATTATGACTTGACTGCAGAATATGATCCCTTTAGAGATACACAGCTTAATAGATAAGCTTTTCTTGCTCTAAAGACACTAAGTCTGAGCTGAACACTAATTTCTAGTGTCTGAACCAACCACCATAGCAACACACTGTTCTCTCCAGATTGGCCAGTGCAAGAGTTTATGAATTTTCCAACAGCAGGGTGTCAGTCTCACAAATCCCTGATGAGAAACCAGATGAAGGACAAGATAAGAACTGAGCCCTTATGCAGAAAATACTAAAATTTCAGAATAATTACATCGTTTTTGTTGAACTCAGCCTTTGTAAGTGATACAGAGCTGGAAGTACGTAGTTGGTCAAGCGCTCTGAAGATATAATTCCACAGGAAGAAAGAGAACTGAGTACTTTTGCAGATTTCCTTCTCTCTCTCTTTTTTTTCTTTAATTTAGATTTTGGTTGGCTTTAGCTAAAATAAATCTCCTTCAAGCACCTATCTTCAAGAGTAACCTGGAAAATTCGCACCTTAATTATTATTTTGCAACATTACTAGTGTCTGAAATATCAGGAAAACCAAACACCCTTCTTGGTTGCTTAAGGGCACTGTGCTGTACACAGAAAACCATTATAACAGATACATGAAGTCTCAGAGTGCATCATCTGAAGTACACTTTGCAGATAAGCACTTAAATTGAAACAATAACTGAACTTATCCCAAGGATGAACTTAGAATAATTATATACTATAAGGTCAGTTATGCCCTAAATGCTGAGTACCTAATCTTGGTATCCAAATTCCTTGTGCATTGCCTCCTGCACTGTAAGCTAACAGGCAGTTCAGTCTTGGGTGTACTGAACTATACCAGATAAGAATACTTGATTTACTTGGTTTGGATGTACACAAATAACTCTTTGTTTACATTCAAGTGTTTAAAGCAGAAAACAATACACTTGGGAAATGTTATTACTTACTAAATAAATCAAACTCCAAGTAATTATAACACGTAGTCCACATATAAGGAAAGTTATCCTTTCACACATTGTGTCTAAAATTATTTTTGTTTTTACCCTTAAGTGAAGGGTTTGGCTATGTCCAAACATTGTTACTGATCTAACTTCAACATTTCAATGAAAGGTAGATGGGTTCAGATCTTGAAAAAAATTATCTTCAATGAAGAAAATGAATTGAAGTTTGACTTAGGCATACTGTTCCCTGAATGCTATCAATATGATAGGTGGCCTCACTGCTTTCTCTGGCCTAGCATCTTCCCCTTTGGTCACTATACAGCACAGATGGCCAGGAAGTAAATATGCCTGATGATGAGAGTAGTTGTGGTTTTAGTTGGACAGTCTGTCTTCTAAGAACAGTTCAGTGTCCAATATTTTGGGGTTTGGGTTTTTTGTTTGTTTGTTTGTTTTGCTTTCACCAAATGAGCATCTATTATTATATGGAAGTTCCTCCTTTTGTTTACAGTTATTTGAATTCAGGAAAGATTGATAGCCACAAAGCACTAACCTGTATCAGATATACATAAATGTGATTGATTGATTGATTGATTGATTGTATGAATGTGTTTTGCAGTATCTCATTAGTAAAAGTTTGAGTTAGATGGGAATTCTTAGACTACAACTCAGAAATCTGCATTTGACTGACAAAAGCCTGACGAGAGAATTTCGAGTCTACAGTTACAGTATATTCCCAATACTTTCACGGAGGGGAAAATATTAACAATTCTCAAGGGAGTATTTATGAAGGCAAACCTCCTAATACTTCTCCTGGCCTCAATTATTCTTGTGAAGAACCTTTCTTCACATTGGGTTACTGGAAAGCTTGTGGTGAGGTAATCTTGATGACATCATGAGCCTGCCAAATCAGTCTGTCCTTTGGGAGGGATGAGATATGCAGACAGCCCCAGTTTGAGGGATCTCCAGGTGAGACAAATGTGTATTGCTGACAGAAATACCTCTGACAAAACTGAGCTCTGATTCATCTTATCAGGACTGCAGTTTTGGACTGTGCAGTGCACTTGTTCACTGAACGATGCATCTCCTACCCTGCAATAGCTTCCATATGGTTTCTGGGCACAATTTGAGATATGGCCTTTTTACTTAGAAAGCCTCATTCACAAACTAATATAGAGCAAGGTAGCAAAGGCAAGTAGCATACCCTGGTATTTTTGGCATTCAACATGGCAACCAAGATGATATGGCTAGTAGGAAAAAAAAGTGCAGAAACTGAAATTCCCTAACAGGTAGGAATTAAAGTTAATTTACTCTAATTGGAAGTAATTAGATCATTTCTGAAATTGCCATTTTTGTAGGAAATATTTTTAATGAATCAGAGATTAGAACTTTATACTGGGAAAAAGAGTTCTGGGCAATTACAGATCCTCTGTGCATTGTGAGTAGTGCACTCATGCATCCCAGATCTGCTAAATATAGGCTATAAACCAAAAATTAATAGATACATTAAGGACAAAACACCTTAGTGTGCTCTCCTGAAACAGAAACTCACTTGCTCAGTCAGCTAGCAGAGAATTTCAGTGTTGATGTTGGTGGTTTTGTTCTGTTTGCTTGCACCTGAGCATACCACAAGACTGTTCAGCTAAAAGTAGAAGAGCAAATCACATCAGTTTTGCCTTGCACCCAGACTTACCACAGGACTCTGACTTAGGCCAGGGAGCAAAATATTTTGTAACAACTGTTTCTTTGATACAGTAGCACTGTAGCATCAAATCTAGAATAAAGGCCCCAAATCTGCAACTATTAGAAGGAATCACATAATTCAGAACCTACAGATACATCACAGCCACCTGAACAAATAGACCAGACCTATGCAGAAAGGAGGGAAAACAAGACATTGCTTTGCATCAGCCTGATCCAGACCTATAGAAAAAGTGTATCAATACTCCCTTTTTTGCCTGGCTGGTGATGCCGTCTGATGCACCCTGGGAGGGGGTTTGCCCTCCTGGCTGCCAGGGCTCACTGCTGACCCCACTGAGCTGCTGCCCGCCACAAACCCCAGATTGCTCTCTGCTGGGCTGCTCTCCAGCCCAGGTTTGTACATGTGCATCTCTTGTGGTTTGTACGTGTGCCTGTCATCACCTGGTCCTGGGTGCAGACACTGGCATATCAGATACTCACCATGCCCAAGGTGATAACCAGGCTAGATCTGGGTCATGCATCCAGGGGGTAGCCCTGCTCCTGGTCTCTGTGCCCCTATGACATACCAGCAATCTTGAGAGATTTGCAGGAACTTTAAAGAAACAGGGTTTGTTTTAGGTCAAAAGACCTGAAATAATTATGGTTACATTGTGTAAAAATGGTACTACTTTAGCACAAAGCTCCTAGAGCAGACTTAACCCTGCATGTCTCCGTGACTGGTGTTAAGGAGAGAGCCAGGTCCATGAATAAGAAGTGAGGAATATTTTGCAGGCTATAGTCTTTCTCCAAAATACTTCCACATGGTAACCAGCCAAACTTCCCTGCAAAGGACAGGGAGCTGTGTCAGAAACAGACACAAGAATGAGATCAGCTCTGATGAGTTCTGTTCATATACCTGGCAAAGGATATTCAGACCAACAGAAATGCTTCTGAGGCGTTTGTTGCATGGCTAATATTTTTTTTTAATTTTTTTTTTAGTTACTGATGTTAATTTAAAAAAAAAAAAAAAACTTTTTCTCTTCATTTCCTCCAATTTCTTAATAAAAAAATCAGGAAGATATTTTTATCATCACTATCTACTTGTACAAGTATGGACAGAGTTTGACAGACATGACCAGGAGTGTTTTTTTCTTTATGTCACTTGTAAGCCACAATTGATGACAAATGGCATGGCATTTTCTGTCTATGACTAGTATGCTTTTAAGCAGTGAATCCATCTGTATTAATTTTTACTTGATAAGTGGGGGCAGCTTGTCTCTAAACTGGACACATTATGTTGAAAGCTTTCAGCTAGGAATGCCAAATGTTGCAGAAGCAAGGAGATGAACACAGATCTGGGCTGATACAGCATACCAAGACAGCGCAGAGGAAATATTTTAAAAGCTAAGGCTACCCAAATCATTTACAGATGCTACCAAGTGTGGAAAGCACTGAAATGTCACCTGTTTATGTAGCAGGTGCCACTCATGACAGCAACTGTTGTTGAAAAACATCTTTAAAACTCTGCCAAGATTTGTTGTGCCCATGATTTGACACCACATCCTTCTGTCCCATTGCTTCACAACATACCCAATTCTACATAGAACTTTATAGAGGGACATTTTAATGCCCTTTTTTCTTCCCCCCCACAATCAAAAATGTTTAAAAGGTGGCCTAATACTGAAAGAAAATGACTGAGGGTCTGAACATAGACTTTTCAACACATCAAACAGCCATAACATTATTCGTAGAGAGCTATATTAAGCATCAGGTGCTGCATAAATAAATAAAGCTGCATTCATGAGTGTATGCAGAGTGTTTTGAACTACTTGATTAAACTGCACCTTATTAGTGAAAATTATGATTAATGATGAGCTTATAACAACAAAGCTCTCTCTGCAAGCACTACAATAAAAAGAAAGAAATGAGAAGCGCACTTTAGATTGCAGTTGCTATGCTAAGAATTAATAAATGAAGCCATGCTGAAAGGGTATGTGGAAGATTTTTATATTATAGAGTTTAGGTTGACAAAAAAACAGTGCAATTTGTTCTATTATTTTTGGCATTTTTTAAGAAAACAGTAAGACTTCATTGTTACTTGCATTTTACGACATGATGAGAGAGATGCCAAAGATCAGGATAAAGGGTCAAGCAGGAGGCCCTGGGATAAATACACTTAAAGGAGTCTAAGCAATTTTGTTGCTCCATTATGTTCCACAAATTAAGCTGGTGGCTTTTCCATCCAGCTATAACATTAATCCATTAGCTGAAGAGGAGACAGGTTCCTTCTAATTTATTATTTATAAAACAGGGCATGCACAACTCATCTGACATCATCCTTGTCACAGCTAATGAGAAACTGCAATAAATCCATTTTTATGGATCTCTCACACAAGATACAAAAAATCTCGTATCCATTTTTCTGTGGTAGGGAAGGGCTTGCTAACCCACACAACTAAATAGATTATTGTATATGATTGTGTATGTCCCAAAGGTATGAGCTTTCCACACACTACTGCTGTTTGAGGGATGTCTCTGTGTCCATATACCTACATTGCATAAACATCAAACAACAAGCATGAGTCAAAAAGATGTTTTTACCATTTACAGGAGTAACCAAAACAAACCAGAAATCAATTTAAACAGTCTAAGTTCTTCAGCTCTTAAATCTACTTCACTGTGGTGGGTCAACAGCATTAGGCTGAGATCCTGGCACAGGGTGGGGAAACACAAGCCAATGCCAAGATCCAGGGAAGCATTTCCAACACCAGTCCAATATGAGCATGAAGGTAGTGAGCTGAAAAGTGCTGGCACCTGGAATGAGGCTCTACATCACTGTATAGTGCAAAAATCATCCTCCAGCGTACATCTTGCTCTCTCTCTTACCCATGGAGAGACAGAGAGACCAGACAGAGAGCCTGGCTCAGAACATGCAGGCAGGAGCTTGGCTGCACCTCTAAGCACAGAGAGCTAAGGACTTGAGCAGTATTTAGTTTCCTGCCTCTTATTTAGCAGTACATCTGTGGCCTGGAGAGTAGGAGAAATGCAAGGTGCTGCTGTAGGATTGGGGCAGGCTGGGGACACTGCTGTTACAAAAAACCTCATGGGAGTTGGTCAGAAATGGTGGTTTGTGTAGGAATTGTCCTGGTATGAAGACAAACAATAATATGGAGGGAGAAATTTGAGAAGGAAGGGGAAGGTTTACAGGAAACATTTCATGGGGAAAGTGCAGGTAGCACAAACAAGGATCGAGGGCACAATCCTGAAATTCCCCTTCTCTCCCAGCAGGTCTCCAGACATCTGACATTAACAATTTCTTTCATAGTGTGAATAATTTTATGGGGCAGGATTTTGCAACAGCTGGTGTTTTCTTGTAAAGAGCATCAGACCACTCTGAAGCAGCTATCACATTCCCCAGGATCTCAGTTTACATCATTTAAAAACTGACAATAATTTTCCCGTTACCTCTGCAGATCTCCACATTGTGTCATATATGACTAACAAAGAGATAGGTAAATTATCCTCTCCTAAAATGAGAAAAAGTACAGGCTGTTCCTTTTACTTCATTGAAGCTTTAACTAAAATTGTGTGGTGGTTTAATCCCAGCTGGCAAATGAGTAGCTCACAAATGCTTTGCTCATCCATCTTCCCCAGTGCAATGAGGAGGAGAATCAGAAAGAAGGTGAAACCCATTGGTTGAGATGAAAATAGGTTTAAAATATAATTAAACAACAATAACAATAATAATAATTTTCTTGCAAAGGAATACAACAAAAAAGAGAGACAGAAACAAAACCCAAGTGAAACAAGTGATGCGCAACACAGTTGCTGACAATTGCCCAACCCATCCCTGGGCAGCAGCAACCAGCCCCTCCCACCAGCCTAAATACTGCACCTGACATTCTGTGGTATGGAATATCCTTTTGGCTAGTTTGGCTCAGCTGTCCTTGCTTTGTGCTGCCCCCCAACTTCCAGTGCACCTCCTTGTTGGCAGAGCAAGGGAAACTGAAATGTCCTTGATTCAGAGCAGGCACTACTTAGCAACAACAGCTTCAGTGTGTTATCAACATCATTCTCATACTAAATCCAAAACACAGCGCTGTGCCAGCTACCAGGAAGAAAATTAACTCTATCCCAGACAAAACAGCAATTTAAACACTAACATTGTTGTTTCCTTCCTCATGGGACCCCAGAGTGCTAAAGCTCTGACCTTTGCTATTTTCCACCAGCTGTCCTATCTGAAATAGGTGGTGATTGGTATATGCAGCCAGCTGTAACATTCTCCTGTAAGAAAAGGGAAACCAAACCTCACCACTGAGAGGGGCCTGAGGCACATTCATGCCCTCCTGTGAGGTCACCAGAGGAGATCAAAACAGCTGCTCCGTCCTCTCATGAGCGTTATCATCACCCATCAGAAACAATGCTTTATTTTGTTTCACCTCGGTGGAGAAAGGTTCTACAGGTGACTTTATGGAAGACAATTAAACCTCATTTATTTCTAATCTGAACTTTATTTTGCACATTTTTTTTCGCACATGAACACATGAAGGTCTTCACAGACAACGTGAAACCTTCCTTTCTCACAGCTCTGGTGCACCTCCGTGTCAACCAACAACTTGCTAAAAGTTTCAAACAACGATCATCTTCTGCTAAGCTGATCAAAAAGAAGAAAAATAATGCTAATGAACTAGATCATCCCATTTAAAGATTTAGCTCAAGACTGCTTAAGTGCAAATATATCCATTAAATACACATTTAGAAGAAAAATGCCAACCTACTGTACCAAATAATTGTATGAGTTCTTATATTTCTTATCTGAGGCAGAAATAATTGCTGAATAATTGTGTGTATAACAAAGAATATTGCTGAGTGAACTAACACTTTTTTCAAAAAAGACTAAGTTGTCCAAAAGATTAAATATGTAAAAATCTGACATGCATGTTTTCAATTCTGTGTGTTATTCCAAGGGTTGATATGTACTGAGCAATTATGCACTGTTTAAACTCTTCAATAAAATGCTCTTTTGCCTTACAAAGCCTACACTTTTGTATATTTTAACATAAAAATGATATGGTATTTTAGAAACTCCGCTTTTGAGAGTAGGATCCAAGGGCCCCCCAAAATCTGAAGTCAGTGACCATGGACTTAGTTTTAGATATGTGATATATCAGTTTTTTCTGGAAGTGCTCTTTGCTTCGATTAATGGAAAGAAAATACAGTCCAAACCTGAGCATCTAGGTCCTCTGTATTACACTTTATAAATCTGTGCCTGTTGCCTTGGAGGTCATAAAAAATTACATCTGAAACAGGAAAACAAGCAAGAAAGAAGGACAGAGAAACAAAAGGGTTTTGAGCTGGCCCCAGAAACACCAAATTCACCCCAGTGTAATTCTGCTGGAAACAATGGAAGTACACAGGAGCTGAATTTTTCCCACTGTCTTTACATAACAGTAGGCAGCCTGTAAAACTACTTTGTCCAATAGTCCTGCACATTTTCAGTAGGTGAACAGAACTTTTCTATGTAGGACTGAGGGGTTTTTTTAATATTTTTGTACTCCTGCAATTGATTACTCCTGCAATTTTGTACTCCTGCAATTGATTACTTTCTTAATCTTTGGAAATCCTGTTTCCAACCAGAAATTCTGCTTGGTGTTGAGAGGGTGACCATCCTGACACAGAGGAGGAAGGGACAAGGATGAACACGGACAATACGAAGCCTCAGCATTCACAATCACTTCCAGAGCACTCCCTAGGTAACAGTAATTTGCTATAAGCTCATTAGGGGATGAATTTGGCTTCTTATAATTCAGTTTCTGATAGCAAGCAATAAGAAGTTGTTTTGCAAATAGACAGCTGATGGAGCTCTTATACCTCTGGGAATACAAGGTGAGGGCAACCTCCAAAGCAATGATGGCAAAACTTCCCTGTGGGTTCCTTGGTGTGGGGGAAGCTCTGCCTTACATCCCCACTGAGCTGATCAGTGTGGTGGGGCAGAAGTGCATTACCTTGCAGCCCTCAGCATCAGGAGCTGCAGCTCTGCCAGGGCCCACAAGAGATGCACAAAAGAAGGCTCCTCCTTGCAACATCTGCCCACCCTCCTTAGCAGCCCACACAGGCTGCTCATCACCATCACCCCGCTGTCACCTCCCCGACACCGGAGGGAGATCTCCCGGCGTTCCTGCAGGAGCTGCATTAAGCACCAAGGTGCAGCCACAGAGGACATCAAACAGATGGATGATATTCTCTGGCTTAGAGCAAATCACCACAGCTTGATGCAGTACTTGGATGAAAGCAAAATTAATATTCTCATTAAATAACAAGGAAATAGTCACTACTTGCATTTCTTTCACTCTGCTGATATGTGTAGTTTAGCTACAATAAAAAAATTTGTCTGATTACCAAAAAAAATTGCTGAGAAATGCAGCACTGTAAACTTACTCTAGCTCTGCTTTTTCTCTTGTTTTTAAAGCAGGATCATTACTAGATCATTAGGGCATATGCAAAATAAAAAGCAGCAAATCATTTGGCAAAGAGAAAGACATTGGATTTCTGTAAGAAAAAGGCTTATATTTAAAAATATACACATCTACTTCAGCCAGCAACCGTCCAAAGATAGGAAAGTGTACATTCCTTTGAGTAATAAATCATACTTGGCAGTCTCTTTGGGAGAGCTATGTTAAGAACTAGTCTCCTGATAGTAACACACAGAGCCATTGAAATTTCATAAGCTTTCTAACAACTGCATATATGAGAAAAAAATTAAAATAAAGCACTTGGCATGAAGTAAGTTTGTATAGCAAATAATTCTAGGGAGTGTGAAAAAATGCATTGTGCATCCCTGTTCTTGAAGGCAGAGCTGAAATTCAGCAAGAGGCCTCTGCACAAGGAGGGTGGTGCTGCAGCAATCTGCCAGCACATCTATAGAGCAGAGCCCAGATAAGCCATCAGGAAAGGAGAATAAGCTCATGTGCACAGTCCTGCTCTTCACCCACCCTACCAACACTCTGCAGCCTGTGAGTCACTCAAAAATCCTGTAGAGACAGAGACAATGCAGTTATTTGCTTAAATACACTATGAACCGAGTCACAGTTAATGCTTTCTCCAGCTGTAAGTGCTGAAAGCATCAGGATATCCATAAAACATCTCCCGCAAACAACTGCAGTGACCAGGGATCTGCTGTCGAGCTCGTACTTACATCACGGCATCAGCCGGGACAAAGCTCGGCATTTAACTATTTCTTCGTAAGCCGCTTCCACATGCTTGTCTGCTCATCGTGCCTTTCCTTCCATTGATTGCTTGTGTTTGGCAGCATCTGGGCTGCAAAATGATCCTTTCCCCCTCTTTTGCAAATTCAGCAGGCTGCGGAGGGATGCGTGACCGCTGCTGCAACCGATGTATCCAAACAGCCCAATGCAGCAGAGGCTTTAGCTCCCCCTTCCCAGCCTGGGTTTTTTCTTTCTTTGTCTGTGTGGGGCTTTTTTTAAAGAGATATGGTCCTGAATAACCTCAGGTTTCTGGAGCACAATGCAAGCTCCAGGCACTAGGCAGTCAAACAGATGTGGAAGGATACCAAGACAGAAGGCCAAAATAGTACAATTTTAAGAGATGTTACTCAAGGTGTAACATGTATTTAAACTATTTCAAATTTTGTGATTGGTTCTGTTTAATTCAAATTTTTCTTGACATTTTGGTTCTTTATTTTTTCACTTTTTCCATTTTTTTCAGCTTATACAATAGGTTTTCTGCTTATTTATTTCCTTCTTAACTCTCCTTCTGTGTCAAAGAATGTTTACATTTAAATGTTCACAATTTGAAGAAGTCCTCTGTTAAAACTTCTGTATGTATAGCAGTTTAGCAAATCTCTTTTCTGTTTTGCCTCTGTTTTGCTAACATGGTAAGCTCACACTCTTTGGGACTTCCTTAAATTAATTTTGTCAATGCTGATTACATCAAAAGTCAGAAATCTGTGGGCTACCAGTAGCATCCCAAGCTTGGTTTCATTTTTTAAGCTGGCACAGGTAGCTGTTAGCATGTCCACATTTTTAAACTCATCTCCTTATTAATTTTACATTCATAATTCTATTCATGTGATCAACTGCATTAAGCAGATGTCAGCGTTTGATTTTTCATTTTCTCCCCTTGGTCACTCGTGTTAACTTTTCAGGTTGTCCTCCAGGAAAACCAAGAAACCTTCCCTTTTAGAGCCCTTCTAATCTCACCAGTTGTATTTCTTTGAATTCCATATGCAAGTGTAGAATGTTGTCCCTCCTCTTGATCCAGTAGCCTACTGCCAGAAACACATCATTCCAACCTGTCAGTCTTACTTTTAAAATGCTGGACTAACACAGCACTTCACAAGAGCTTCAGGAGTGGCTGAAAGGATGAGATTAGGGATTTTCCCCGAGTCTGGAGCTCTCTTTTCCCTCTGCAGTCCTGAGCTGCACAGGTGATGGACTAGAAATAGCTGCTCTACAGGATAATGTCATCAGAGGCAGAAAAAACAAACACAAAGTGCTAATTCAGCTTTGTACAGACAGAGGACTCTTTCTTAGACAACTCCTGGACTTCACTACACCTCTGCTGCTTTTGGTTAGAAAAAGCCTGTTTTCCTGCCAAGGAACTGAGGCTGGCTTCTGTCATGTTGAAGGTTAAAATAACAGTGCAAATACTAAGAGGCTACTGCTGTGTTGTATAAAAGAAAATATTACTCCTCCAAGGAAAAGAAGTCTATTCCGTATTAAAGTACACCTGATAGTAAGTGAAGTTGTGTTTTCAGAAGCAATTTACCAGAAGAGGACAACATCTTTATATTTGGAATCCTGATCATGAAAGGTCAAGAGGAACTGAGCATGAGTAAGCAAAAACACTGTCCCTACAATATTGCTTTTTGTTGCATAGAGATCAAGGAAAACACATTTTTCTGGTCATCACATCTCAGCTTTAACCACAGAAACAGTAAGAAATCCTGAGTTCAAGTAAACAAAAGGACATTGTAACCAGGCAGAGCAGACTGTTTAGCCAGGAAAACATGTAGTGCCAGTCTCCAAAACATTGCCACACTGGATAAGCTCCTGCAGCACAATGATCTCACACAGCTGTCGTGTTGCTCCTAAGTTTCACTGCCAGAAGGACTGGCCCCAAAGCAGTGGCACTCAGAACGACCTTCCTGAGCAGGACACGCGTGTCAGCTGCAACTGCCCATGGCCATGCTGGCCACAGAGGCCAGTAGCAAGGCACCAGCCCTGATTATCAATACCACATTCTGAATGCAGGAAAAAATCCATATAGGGGGGTGGGAATGAAGCCACAGATGACACAGGAAGCATTGCAAGGATAGGAGGCAATGGGGGAGAAGACATCGAAATAAAAACGCTTTAAAAGTATTCTCTCCCAAAGTGCTCAAATCCTTTTTAAGCGGCAGGCATAAAGAGCACTCCTTTGAAATTCCATTCCTAGAGTGAAAATAGATTATGAACTACTAGCATTATTAGCAATCTTCTTACAGAAGAATGTCAGCTGAGGCCAGCCCTGTGTCTGAAAACTGAGCCTGAAAAAGCAGCTGGGCTTCCCACGTGGGAAGCAGGTGAAGGGCAAATTTTCCCTCCAGGGACAATTTAAAACAAAGGCAAAAATAAGTTTTTGATTGATGCATTCAGCATCCCAGCTGTGAAAATCAAGCAAAATTAGAAGGTTCATTTCTGCTGCTGCTGAGTTTGGTATGACTTTGATTGGTGCTGACATGGGTGAAGTGCAGCCAGCCAGCTACTCAAATTGGTGACCTGCGAAGCTGATACCTTGTGAAGTTCACTCCTCTTTCAGTCAGAAACATTTTTCTTATTTCTCTTCCTCTTTAATTTCACTTCCCTCCTCCTCAAATGGGACACCTCCTCTCATGCAGCACCCTCAGCATCAGCAGCTTCTCTATGTTGTCCATGAAGGGAGAGGCACAAAGTCACATCCCCTGATGCCTCTTGGCTTCCACTGTGGCAGTGGCAGAATGGGGAGAGCTGGGTTCCTGCTGGCCAGCACTGGGCTGGAGGCAGCCAAGGCCACCTCACTCACCCTGCCACATACAGGGCCACTGTCACATTCCAGTACAAGCAAATGGTTTCATCACCCAGATGCAGCCCACAGCCACCCCTGTAATGAGAGGAGCTGAAATCTTCCTCAAGTGGCATCTAGGTGACAGACCCAGTTCAGAAGGTACAAGAGTGCTCTGATTGCTTTAACTGTGGAAAATCTCATAAGAGCTGACCCAACCACTCTGAGAAATAAAAAACAAAATGAAAAATCTTAACCAAGATTAATTTTTATAGTGAGCTCTATTTCCTCCACAATTTTATTAAATTTTCCCAGGCATTGCAAGATCATACTCCTCAACTGTAGGAGAAGGACTGGCAATTTTCTGTTTAATTCTTCTCCCCAGCCCCCAGCATAGCCAGCCTCCAATTAAAGGGAATGAAAGGGAAATTTAGCCATAAAACCTGCCTACAAAGTCCATGTATAAGAGACCTGCACAATGTAACAGCAAAGATTAAGTGGAGTCTTTGAAGCTGGTGAATGCATAACAAATATCTAATCAGTGACATTTGAAGATAATCTGAATTGTTGACAATCTGAAATAATTTTTTTAAATGTCAACAATAGTGACAGGGTTTTAATCATCTAAGGTTAAATATATGGAACTGCATTAGATGGATCTTGTAGTAAGATCACTGCAATATTTGGAACAGCAACTCTTCAGCACAACCTGCTTCAGCTGTTTTGACTCACATGTGGTTTAAAGCTGCTGTAAGGAAAAAGTTTTAAAAAAAGACAAAATACAAGGAAGAGATAATCTAACTGAAAATTCTCCAGTATTGTAGAGCTGAGACGCCTGATTTTCTTCTGTTTGAGGTTGAAATTGTGATTTCTGCATTTTGTAACTGATCATATCTGCGGTAGACCTCTTGTTAACCTAGATAAAAAGACAAAAATGTTATAAATTAACATTTCTAGGCTGTGATCCAGGATGATTAAAATACCATCTTGCCCAGGCTATTAGTGCCATAACAATTTTAATGCCAGCAAGACCAGGCAATTAGCGTTTGTGTGATTAAAATACCAGCCTGGTCTTCTAGAGCCAAAGTGATTAGTATGTTTCCAGTCCTAGCTATTAGTGTTAGCACCACCAATGGTGAGGAATTTTATAGTCCTTTGAGAATTAATTTAGGCTCATATTAGCTTGACATGATGCTTTTTCTTTACCTGACTTTACCTCATTGAAATATACATATACATATTTCAAATATTTACGTAATCATAAGGAAAAAACTATTTTTGTTTGTTTCTACCACCGTGATAATGGAACATTTAACATATTGTCTGTGTAGAAGGAGTCATGAAAAGACTGGATTATCAAGTAGGAATTCCAAGCAGGGAAATTAAAACAATGATGAAATTTTTTCACCCTCTGACTAAAACTTAAATGCCAGCTCACTCAGTCAGTCCATGGCATGCAGCCAGAGAGGTGCAGCCTGACTGACCCCATTTGCCCAGGGCAGTGGATGCATTAACCACTGCAGTGCAGCCTTCTCTGCATCCCAAGGTGGGGTGCAGAACACGGCAGAACACTTTGTAGAAGCAGATACCTACAGAGGGCTGAAGCCATGTCACAGCAGATTGTTGGGCTGTAGCACTCAGGCCATCAGAGTTCAACTCAGAATTGCACCTACGCTGCATCTTGGGACCTGTGCAGCATTTGTATAGATGTATATCTTATAAACACTCTCTGTACTCTCTCATACATCCATATTGACCATTTACTGCAACTCTGAAATTTCTATTATTTAATCAACTCCCCAGATAGCCATGCAATCTTATTCTGTGGCCACTTTGAATTCCTAAAAAACCTTCAGCAGTGGACTGAAATGTCTTTGGAATTCTAGGTAGACAGGATTTCCTGTATCCCTTTATGCTGCTCCTCTCAGTTGAAGTAGGTATGTGAGGTGTGATTTGCCCTCACAAAAGTCATGCTTTCTCATAGTGTCATAGTTGTTCAAGTGTTCTCTAATTTTATTCTTTATTATAAATCTTGTGGAAGTGTCCTGCTGAGATAATGAACATACCAGTCTGTAGTTCCTCAGATCCCTATTGGAACCCTTTTTGAAAAATGGTCCCATCAGCTGCTTTCTGGCACTCTGAGAAGCAAGGGGTTTTGAAGGAGAAGTTGCAAGCATGGACAGCTATTCAGGTATTTCCTTTACAAGTTGTTAAATTAACTGATTTTTGAAAATGTCTAGACCCTGGCAATTTGTTATTCTTCATTTTCTCTACTGTTCTATGTATGTTTCACTCCAAGGCAGCAATTCTGTGCAGTTTCCTTCTGGAAGGATGCCAGCATGGAGATTTTTTATTGTGGTGAACAAAGATACAAATAACTGAATCAGCTTTTCCTGTGATGGGCTTATGTGTTTTGTTTACCATGGAAGAGTTTGAAAAACTAGGGAGAATTTGTTTTGCACTTTTGCAAGTTGTTCATCAGCAATCAGCTCAGAGCTGTGTCACTTCCAGTCTCTGTTTATTTATTAATTCATCTCTCCTAAATGAGAAGATATTTCACATAAGCACTGGTGGCTAATACCTTCTTCAACATGATATCACAGGGAATGTATGGTAGGCCTGAGCTAGCATGAGCCACTGTGTTCAGCCATGCTTAACATATTATTTTCTACAATTTAAATACCAAAGAAATTTACTCAGGAGGGAAAGATGAAGACACATACATAATCATTTGCTGACCCCAATGGGTATCAGTAAAGCTTTTGGAAAACATTTTAGGGATCTCTCATCTTTCTCTCTTGTACTGCTCACTGGACATCATGACAGGACAGAAGAGCAGGCTGTGTGAAATGAGGGGTAGCATGAGTCAAACTGCAATGTCAACACTGCACCCTGACTCCATCGAACAGTCAGAGAAAATATTATTAATTATTGTGGTAAGTAATAGTAAAAATACTATACAAAATTCAGATATGTTATATTTTATGTGTTTATTCAGTAGGTAAATAAATACAAAGTATTTTTTTGTGATTATTTATAAATATGTTTCTTTCCAAAAACTACAAACCAATTTGATAATCTTAATAATTATTATCAAACTTGTCATGACCATTATCTTCTGGCATAGTGCACCCGTGAAGAAGGCAAGTGTGATCTACAGGGGACAGAAAATGGTTAGTTACTAATGAGTGAGAGCTAATTACAAGATTCTGTCCAATTCTGATTTAGTCCCAGTTAAGCAGGATGCTAAAAAGACATGGAGAATAGATTCAGAGGAGCCCTAGCAATGCAGTTAGAGAAACAATATTCACCCTAAAAGAAAGAGATTAAAGAGATTAAAGAGATTAAACCTTCTTAATTTGTTTATCAAAAGAGGGTGAAAAAAATATGACTAGTCAGGAAGCAGAATGTATTTTTAACCTACTGGACAGTACTAATTTCTTATTCACAAACACTCTTCTCATTTTTTCATGCACTTTTTTTCCTTTTTTTTTGTTTCTGTTCCACATTTCACAAAATTTTAAACAAAACTTGTCCTTGAGTGCAAAGTTAAGAAGTATTTCTCTCCCAAACAACCTTCCTAAATCAGTTTTCACAAACTTGTTGATAACTGGCTCTGCCTTTTACCTTCCAAGGGCATGTAGTGACAGAACAAGGGCCAGTGACTTTAAACTGAAAGAGGGCAGGTTTAGGTTAGATATTGTGGAGAATCTCTGCCATGGCAGTGGTGAGACAGTGGGACAGGCTGCCCAGAGAAGTTGTGGATGCCCTGTGCTCAGAAGTGCTCTTCAAGACCAGACTGGATAGGGGCTTGTGAGCAAGCTGGTCTAGTGGAAGGTGTCCCTGCCCACAATAGGTGTCAGAACTAAATGATCTTTAAGGTCCCTTCCAACCCAAACCATTCTGTGATTCTGTGAGAATTGTCCCAGTGAGTCATGCCAAGCACATGAGGTGCAAGATAGCACTGTCAGTGCAGGGACTTTTGGTCAGAGCTCCAGGTTACACACCTGGCTCTCTCAGGGGCAGTTTCTGAAGACCTTGGCACCTCTGTGATGAGCCTGGAGAAAATAGATCCTCTGCACCATTCAGGGGTATTAGCACCAAATGTCTGCTGGCAAGAGAAACTGAACTGCTTTAACAGTGCTGATACTCACAAGGCTTTTAGTCACCTGCAAGAGGAATGGGGCCCCTCTCTGAGCCACCTTGAATCTGGGAACTCAGGAAACCTGCCTGCAGTGGTAACACAAGAGTTCACATATTTTTTCCTGGTACCTTTGTCAAAACAAATTTTGTTTGCTTTTTTGTGCACTCTGTGGGAATTGTTTGGCAATATCAGCTGGCTAGCAAGACTTTAAATGGTGTGTAGAATCTTAGGGGGCAAAACTGGAGATTATAGCAAATGAACCACATCACTGCATCCATCAATTCAGAGCTTTCACAGTAGAGTTATAGCTTCTGAGAATCCAGGACACTAAAACAGAGCAAATACTGACTATTTAGCTGTGATTAGAATAATCTTGATCCCAATCAATTAAACTCTCCTGAGAGGCAATGTATATTAGGTTAGGCAGGATGCCACATAAACACTTGGAGCAGGAAAGGAGTGAGCAGATGCTGGTCTACAAAAAATCATGTAGCCATATCATTTGCCTACATGCATGCATCTCCTTCTAATCAAATTTTGCAGATGACACTAATTTGGGGGGAAATTGGTGGATACACTTGAGTTCAAGCCATTCAGAAGGATGTAGACAGGATAGAAGAATGGTCCAGCCTTGTGAAATTCAAAGGCAAATGCAAAGCCTTGCTCCTGGAAAGGAAGAGCCTCTGACACCTCTGCAGGCTGATCCTGCCTGGCTAGTGGCAGCTCTAGCTGTGGAGAAGTGGAGCCAGTGGAGAAGCAGGATGAGCATGACCCATCAGTGCCCTGAAGGCACCAAAGAAGGCCAAAGATATTCTGCTGGGGCAGAGCCAGAGACCAAAGGATGAGATTATTCCCCTCTACTCTGCACTTACTGCCAGGCCCTGAATACAGGAGAAGTATTGACTGTAACTGGATCAAGTTCAGCAGAGGCACCCCTTTGGTGAGGGATGGAGCACTGGCCCTATAAGGAAATGCTGGAGGAGTGGGATTGCTCACCTGAGCCAAGACGGCTTGAGCAGACCTATCAGCTCCTGGTGCCAACAGGGAGGTCACTGAGGGGGAGCCAGGTTCTTCACAGCAAAGAAGAACAGGAAGATGGGAACGGCAACCATATTTTGAAAGAATAAAAGTTTAAAATGGAGTGCTGGTTTGGGCTGGAATAGAGTTAATTTTCTTCACAGTAGCTGGCAGGAGCTGTGTTTTGGACTTGTGCTGGAAACAGTGTTGATACCGCAGAGATGCTTTCCTTACTGCTGAGCAGGGCTTGCACAGGGTCAAGGCCTTTTCTTCCCCTCATCCCACGCCACCATCAAGGAGGCTGAAGGCGCACAAGGAGTTAGGAAGGGACACAGCCAGGTGTCCTCATGGTTAAAAAAATCGTGAACAAATAAAGAAATAAACAAAACACTGCACCTTTTTCTTAGTTTCATGTATGCAAATAGGTAAAAAATTATTGATGTGAGCCCCTTTATCACTCCATTAAGAAGCTTAAATGGAAATCTGGGCTATCTGCCTTGAAGAAAAACATGTAGGTGCATTTCCATTAGATACTCCAGAAGGTAATAAAAATCCCACTGGTGAGCAGTATGTAAGTTTACATTTGTATCTGGTTCTGTTCTCAGTTTATCTCATGCATAGTTCGTGTCACGGCTAAAGAGTTTTATTCCCTGACCAAATGCATTGTTCATCATTTTTTATGAAACTAGAATCTTCAATTTTATTCAAACTTATAATTTAGGAATTTTTGATTGAAAAAAATCCAGAATGCATGAAAAAAAGAAGAAATATTGGATTATATAAGTGTAAACTGGCATTTCTTTTATTCCACAAAACTAATGCTACAGGAATGCATAAAAATTTGCAACATTACTGCTGGAGGAAGGATGAAAGCATGTCCCTCAAACTGGGATGATAAAACTGTCATGTTGGGACAGTGTGTCACTGAAAGGACTGAAAATTAGATCTGCGCAATTAATATAGGCACTATTTATAAAACTATGAACTTTCATGCTATATGTTTTTAAAATGTAGGCAGGTGCTCATGTTTGCACCAGCACTGGCATTGAGTAATAGTCATAGAATCATAGATACAGACTCATAGTCAAAGAAAGCCAATCATTCCCTGGGCTGCACAGAAGAAGTGTGGCCAGCAGTTCAAGGCAGATTATTCTGCCCCTCTGCTCCTCTCTCATAAGATCCCACTTCAGGTGCTGTGTCCAGGTCTGTGGCTCCCAATATGAGAAGGATGTGGACCTGTTGGAGCAAGTCCAGAGGAGGGCCGTGGAGATGATTAAAGGGCTGGAGCATCTCTCCTGTGAAGACAGGCAGAGACAGCTGGGGTTGTTCTAGAGAAGAGAACCTTCTGGGTAGACCTTGGAGCAACCTTCAAGCACCTAAAGGGAATCTACAGGAAAGACAGGGAGGGACTGTTTATCGAGGAGTGTAGTGATAGAACAAGAGCAAATGGTTTTAAACTGAAACAGAGTTGTTCTACATTAGAGTTAGGGAGAAATTCTTCCACTGGCGAGGCACTGGAACAGGTTTCACAGAGAAGCTGTTGCCCATCCCTGGATATGTTCAAGGCCAGGTTGGATGAGGCTTTGACCAGCTTGTCTCTCCTCATGACAGAGGATTTGGAATGACATGAACATTAAGGTACTTTCCAACCCAAACCATTCTATGGTTCTATGACAATCATCGAATCATGAAATTGTTATATTGGAAAAGATCATCATATCCAAGCTCTGGCCAAGCACTGCCAAGTCCACCAAAGCAAGGTGTGCCTAAGTGCCACATTCACAAATTTGAATACTTCTAGAGAAGGTGATTTCACCACATCTCTGGCCAGTCCCTTACAATGCGCAACCACCCTTCCAGTGAAGAAATTTTTCCTAATATCCAGACTAAACCTCCCTGATACAACTTGAGGCCATTTCCTCTCATCCTATCTCTTGTTACTTCGGAGATCAACTCCCACCTGGCTAGAACCTCCTTTCAGGCAGCTGTAGAGAGGGACAAGGATCCTCCTCGAGCCTTCCTTTCTGCAGGCTAAGGTACCCAGTTCCCTCAGCTGCTTCTCATGGGAACTATGTCCCACACACTGCGCCAGTTTTGCTGCTTTGCTTTGGACACGCTCCAGCATCTCGACGTCTTGCGATCACAGCGTTAATTTCTTCTCATTAATTTCCGCTTGCATTCCCCTATTCACTTCCAGTCGGCTTCCCTGGCGAGCGCAGCTTTGCTGCGGGTGTCCGGGAGCGCAGGAGCCGAGGGCTGCTCCCTCCTTTGGCACCACGAGAGGTCTCCCCAGCCCCGCCAGCCGGGAATGCCGGCCGGGCTGCGCTGGAGCCGGGCGCACATCACTCACAGCAGCTTTGACAAAGCCACTTCGTCATCTTGCCCGCATAAAATGAACCAACTGGCCACGAAATTTTTTTTTTTTTTTCCCCACACAATGGATGTATCTGTATTGGGAATAAGAACAGGACTAGTAAGATCCAGCAGAGTCTGCTCGTAGCTTATCCAGCCAAGTGTGTAATGGTAGATTTATGGTTCTTCTACCTAAGAAGGTGTTTAAAATAATGGTATTCACAAATTCCTGCCTCATAGTCTCATCTTTGCATTTATATGTGCCTGTGTTTGAAAGACTGGAGTTACATATGTTGGTATTTCAAAAGAGTAATTTAGGAAAAAAGAACAAAACAAAATAATAAAACTAGAACTAGGAGGGGGAAAAAGACATTGACTAAATATTCAGAATAATTTAGAAAAATATTCTATCTCTGGTAAGCCCTCAAATAAACCCAGTTATTGTCTCTTCTCTCCAAAGCTACTTTTAAAATTATAATGGGTGCGCAAAAACTTTGCTGCCAAGTGTGGGCCCCTGGCAAAATGATGTGTATTAAACTTTTTCACACAGCACCTGCCACTGAATCATACTTGGAGCTGCATTTTGGTAGGCATTGAGTTGACTTCAGGCAGGGGTGTGGTCCAGCTGAATTGTGAGTATGAATAAAGGTCTGTGGTACTGAAAGTGACACATCTGCAATATTCATCAACATGAAAGGCAGGTGCAGGCAGCAGCAAATTAGCCATCTTGTTAGGTTTGGTCAATGCTGCATCTCAATGATTGTCACTCATTTTTTAAAAATTAATTTAAAATAATGTGAGAGACCAACTCGTTGCAAATTAGTTGCTATTGCAAAAGGTAATGGGAGAGGGACAGATTAGCCTAGTTGTACAGCTAGAAAGAACCAGAGGCTAAATTGGGTGAGATTGTGCCCTAGCCTTAATCCAACAAAGCATGCATTTAATTTCAAGTTTGTAAGCAATTCATTGACATCAGTATGATTATTCTCATGTTTGAAACTATGCACCTGTAAAAATGCTATACAGGATTGGACCTCTCCCTTCAATACCCTGAGAGTGTTCACACAATAATGCTCTTTGTAGTGTCTGAAAATCTGGTTCTTCAGCTTCCTTTGCCTGCAGTGATACAGCCTCATATGAGAAACAGGTCATTTTGGGCCCAGTCCTGCCATGAGCTCCCCTTAGGCAGATGTCAGAGACATGAAGAGTTTCTGTAGCCCAAATATCTTAGTCTTTTTGCACTAACTGCAGTGATGAATCCGTGTGCCTGTTGCACTCTTTCCCCATCAAACTGACTTTGGAAATATGGCAAAACAACTTCAGGTAATTCAAGATCATTTCTGCATCAGGAGAACAGCTTTAAAATTGTGTAAAAATAAGGCAGTGCCTCTTGACAAAATGCCCTGTTCACTTACAGCCTCAAAATTCTGTGACTTGTGATTAGGACACTATAAGAATACAGTCCAGTAGACTTAAATGTTTGTTTACCTAAGCTCCCTAAAACTCTTGCTTAACTCCCAGACAAAAAATGTTCAGTAAGTGCACAGCACTGTTAGCAAGCGAAGCTGGGGAGTGAGGCTGTGCTGGAATGCACAGAACACCTCAGGTGCCTCAGGAACAAACCTCAGAGAGACTCTGCAACACACAAAGCACAGGGTGTGTGTTTGCATGCACTGGTCATAAACGCTTCAGCTTTAGCACTGGATGACCTAGTGGGGAATGAAATAACCTGGTAAGTGACTGATTAGAAGGGGAAAATGTTATCCTGTCATTAAAGAGTGACTGAAGAGCGGAATAAATTTCCAGTTTGAAGACACAAGCTGAAAGAATTTTAATTCCTTTCTGATGCTAAGTTTATCAGGCATTTGGACAGTGGCCATTGCTGCAAAGCTCCTGTGGTGAGCCAGGAGTCAAGTTCACCACAGAATTGCCACCAGGGAGGAGCGGGTGAGGACTGTCCATCCCAAAAGGCACTGGCACACTGGTGGCATGAACTTGTGTTGGAGCTCAGTCACGCAGTGAGTTAGAAGCTTTACGAAGTGCCAGGTTGATGCCTTACTGTAGTGCCTTCAGCCACGGCACCAGCTTTCTATTTGGATATATCAAAGAGACAAGAAAAATGTTTGTGTGCACATGTATTCCTACAGGCATTATACTCCATTCAGAGAAAATAGAATCTGACCCTTAAAAGAAGCTGCTGCAGAGATTAGAGCACAAGTTTCAGATGCAGTTGCCTTCAGTCTGCCAGCTTTGTACTTAAGCAATTTGAAGTTCTGAAATTTGTGTTTAGTGGATATTCCTGACATTAATGGAAAGTGCAAGAGAGGGCTTATGATCCCTTAAGTTTAACTTTTGTATTTTTCAGATTCTGTGCTGCAGTGTGTAACTCTGAGCTTCATATTAATTGTTAGCAAGTTCTCTTCGCAGGGAAGGTAGACAAAACAGTGCTTTTCCAACTTGAGACCAAGGACAAATATTACAAGCTCCAGGCCAAAAAAGTACAAATGGTGAATTGAAGAGACAAAAACAAAGAGGATGGAACTTCATAACCTAAATCTGTAATTGGACAATTAATTAACTGCAATATGCAAATGGACCAAAACTTATAAAAGTGAAGCCTTTTGACTGGTCATCCATTTTGTGACCATTTTGGGTTCATCTTGGTGTAGCCCTGGCCAGACTCTTTTACTGCCCAAGGTGTATCTATTAAGGCCTTTTAAGAAATACCTACTTTATTCCTTAAATCTGTATAGACTCTGTTCTAGGTCTGCCTTCTCAAGGCATCAACTTATATACAAACCTATAAACACAGATTGGAGTTTTGAAGCCAGGTGTCTTCTAAAAGTCTTACCAGTTGTGTAGAAATAACTTGAATAAACCCATATGGTTGCATCAGCTTTGAAGAAAGAAAACATATGAGAAGCTTCTTCTTAGGGCACACATTTCTGTGTGTTATTAAACTATTTATGATCCCACATATTTGTATAGAAGGGCTTTTAATTTTTTTTTTTCATATTGCAGTGTCTTACTTTACAATGGTTGGCATCATAATTACTATATATCATATAAAGTGTATATATCAGCAAAAATTTATGCATGGAAGCACATGGAATATGTAAATAGATATAGAGGGAATGAGTAAAGTCTCATGTAGCAGAGTGTGTGCTACACTGCGCTGCTCTTGGGTGTCATGTTTTTCCCCCATCATTTCCTTTCCTCTTTTTTTCTTGTCTTCTCTTCCATGACACGGAAACAGTGGTTCCAAGATGCTGTTGCTGCCATGGGGTGCAGAAGGTGCCTTCTGTCTTTTCTCTTCACCTTCTGCACAACTTTGACTTCATATTAGGGAGTGACCCTCCTGCTGCTTTATGAAGTGTAGGACAGACTTCTCCAAAGGAGACGTTTCTAGAAATGCCGCGTTATCTGCAAAAAACCCCCAGGCCCCTGAATGTTTTTTTCATGTCATTGATATTAATTTGAATCCCATCACTGCAGTACAAATTACAGCTGAATTTGGCCTTTGCTGGCTTTGAAGCAGTAAGGGAAAACATGTGTGTAATCATTAACATCTGCGAATTTGCACATTTTGAGGCGCATTTTTAAATTAAACAAATGTGCTCTCTGAAGATCTTATTCATTGAGCAGGAATAAATCCTACTGCTATATTGAAGTCTGAGGTGCAAATAACAGTAAAGCTCTGTCTTCAGATGCTTACAAGGTTTTTCATAAAATATTCTACATAAAATATTCTATCATAAAAACTTTCAGAAAAGCCTGCAGACCATTGTGCTGAGAGTAGGGTAGATCAGAAAGAAATACATAAAGACAGTGTTTTTAGGAAGAGGTAAGAAAGACCATATCTGGATAATACAGACCATATTACCTCTATTCATATACTTCATCTTGCATATGTCCTTAAATGGTGACTGCTACTGTAGCACTAGACACTGCCCAAAGGCAGGAGTCTCAGTTTGAAATGCCTCTTCGTTTTTCCCTTTAATACATTCAAGAAGTTTTGACACATCTAGGAGTTCACCGGTAAACCACCTGTGACATAGCAGACATTTTCATTTTTAAAAAATCATCACACATTTGAAATGCCTAATCAATCTGCTCTATGCTTCTGCTTATTGAAAAGTGGTGCTGCCTAGAAGTGTTGTTCCCAGAATCCAGCAAACGGTTCCCAACAATAGTGGAAATATTCCAACCATTTCCCCATCACACTATTTAAAATTGTATCCACACACTGAGGAACATTTAAACATTTTAATCCTGTTAAATGTTTGGACCCATAGAGGACAAATTTATGCCCAAGCACTAGAGTTACTTTGTAAAGTTTAGAGGGTTTTATTTTTATTTTTTGTGGCTCTGCCTGAAGCACAACTCATTGCCAGGGTGCTTCATTATCTGCATCCAGCTCCCTGACTGGCCAGGCCAGGCATCTCTTGGAGTTCACTGTAGATTTAGCCTGGCTCACATCCCCAGTTGTCCTTCCTACGAAATCCAGGTATCCGAGGCGAGGTGACTAGCATGCACATGGGTTCACCCCAAAATGTGATCCAGACATGGCCTTTGTGCACATTCTGAGTCAGAAACTCAGATGTTTCCCAGGTTATGGTGTCTAGACATAGGCTTAGTGCTTCTGGGACAATAATTTACGTTTTCCTGCACATAGGTTTCTCATCTCCATAGTGGAGGTAAAATGATGCTGTCCATGTTGCTTGCTGTTGGGGATAAGAATGGTCTCCTGAGTTCTTGTTGAGAGTTGAGACATGCACACCCTAATTTCTGTCTAGATCTTTAGCCAGTATTATAATTACCGCATGCACAATAATTTGTTGCAGAGTGTTAGGGCGCCTATAAAGAGCATATCATACTGCATACTATGAGAAACCAAAAGGGCCAATTAAACTGAAGTGTGATCTCTCAGGAATATGTAATGTGTGCTTCTCTGCTCCAACCTGACTATGGTGATGACTGTGGTGATGCCACATACCACATAAATGCAGAATGCTTATAAAAAAAAAAGTATGTCACACCACCTGTTCTCATCCAGCTTTTCTTTTTTTAACTAAAGCAACTGTGAGTGAAGCGCAGACTTTCAAGCCAAAGAAACACTTCAGCCAGCATCCAATTTCAAAGGGTTCATATTAAAATTGTATGAAGAGAAATCCAACAGGAATAACTCTGGGAATTCAAAAAGACAAAACCTGGTAGTTTCAAATTCCATTCTGGAAGATGACCTATTTTTACAGACAAATGAAAAGTTCTGCTTCACTTTAAAACTGTTCTATTTCTGGAGCTCCAGCAGCTGCCTTCTCAATAAAAATGAGTAATAATAATAACTACAAGATGTGAACACTGGCCTTCTCACAAGGGCTTGCAACTTTTAAAAAAACATTGCTGACAGTCATTGCGGATATTGCATCCATAAGTGAAGGTAACTTAAGTGACATTAAGTGAAGGTAACTTCAACTTTTGTTTAAGAGAATGTAACTTCAACTTTTGGCATCAAATTTTGTCAGGAATTATGCTAGGTAAATAAATTCAATTCAAGCTGTCAGGAAAAGTGTGTGTCTGGACACCTGTTTTTCATTTATAACATTGGATTAAGTTCCTCTCATCCTGAAGGCAGGAAAAGCATCATTGGAATCCATCTGAGAAAAACTGAATAAGTGATAGCTTATGCAAGAATGCAGAAATTCCCTTTCAACTAGAAGTAAACAAAATGGGTCACTGGTAATTAAATTATTGATTAACTTGGCCTGCCACCCATTCCACAATAATAACTGATGTTTATACAACACATATCAGCACACATTTTAATAAAGGAACCCTGACCATTTGAACAGGTAATTACCTCCCAGTTAATATATGAATATTGTTTTTAAAGATCAGCGCTTTCTAGGGCAGAAGGAGAAAGAACAAAATATGTTGAGTTTTAGTTCTGTAAACAGGAGAACTCTGTGACTATCTAAAGTCTTTTTGACCAGCAAATTTTCGAACCAAACTCCTTTGGCTCCCCATTCAGAAGGCCTTTATTACTCTGAATCAATGATACACATATAAAACAAGATGCTAGTGCAGGGGCTAGGCTGCCACACTCACCTGTGCATCACACACTCAAAACTGTCACACACAAAGCTGTGTGACAATTTTTCATCCTTCTCTGTATGAACAAGCCATAGCTATTGCCTTCAGCTAGCATGCATCTATTATGCAGATGGCTGTATGATTAATGTGCCTTCAACCAGTAAGTTTGGCAAAATAAGTAAATACACATATAAATAGTTCCAAATTAGTATCAGTATTTTGCCCAGAAGTTAATAAATTACATTCTTATGTAATTTATTATGTAATACAGCGAAAAAATAACATATCACATTTTCTACATCACTCAAATGATTTTTTCAACAAAGGGTTACAATTCTCAAGTAAAAAGTCGTTGTGAAAGATGACACAATTGTCTCAAAAAAAAATTAAGGCAAATCCATCTTTATGCAATTAAATATGTATTTCCTTAAACAGTTGCACTTGTGAAGAAGACATTACTTCTGTTTGTGGACAGAACAACCTCAAATATACAAAAAGGATTGAATCTGAAATTAACTCTATCTCAGCCAAAATCAGGACAGCCTCTGTTTCACTGTGTTTGCTCCTAAACTAGTCCTTTTTCTCCTCACTAGCTCCTGCATTGTTAGTTGCCAGTACAGCAACTCATTTTCATTACAGAAATCTAAACTGTGAAACAAGTGCAATATAATAGTTAATCAAATACTATACAAATAGAAGCATTTGTATTATGGCCTTAAGGCCATTGGCTGATTTTAGATTGGAGTTTTATCTTGCACATCATATCATCTAGTCTAAAATTTGAATATAAATATGAGTGTAGACATTTAGATAAGCAATACCAAAGCAACTTCAGCACTGTCTTGGTTTTGCAAAACAGCTGCATATAAGGCAAGTTTTTTCTTTCTTTCTTTATTCGTTATACCCTGATGTTACATGGACATACCCATTTTGAGGTGTTTGTTCCAATTCCTTTTTTGGGAATAGGTCAAGGTGAGAAGCCAAGTACAGCTTCTGACAAGAATAATTCAGCAAGACTGTTCTCAGAGAGAGACCCTTAGATGGGTTCATTATTTCATCCTAAGCAAAATTTGCAGCTGTTAGGTGCTGACTGAAGACCTTCCAAATTTTTCCTTTTTGTTGTGGATCTTTAGATATCATTAGTTTTGTATATGTCTGCCCAACATGTCTTGACAGCTACTTCATCTCATATTATCTGATAAGAAAATGTAGAATAATTTACTGTTATTAATTATAAACTCTCTTAAGTGCTACTTTGCAAACACAGAAGAAGCAAAGTGTATTCACATAAAATGAGCAACGTGTGAGTATGCCCTGACAAGTTTTGCCTTTATTCCCAGCAAAATCTCTTTTCCTATGACTTCACTCCAGCCGGTTCTGGGGAAGGAAAGATAAAAGGGTGCTGGGCCGTGCTGCACATGCTCTGCTCAGCCAAAGGCACCTCTCTGAGCTCCCTCAAACCATGCAGGCAGCCCAGCTGTGGAGAAGCTGAAGGCACTCTCTGCCTCCCACAGGGCTGGGAGCATCCTGGTCTAGGAATACAGCTGCAATAATAAAAGGGGTGGGATAAAATTTAAAATAAAAGTAGCTAGGTAAAAAATCAAAAGAAAGCCAAGTTTGCCACTCATTCTGCAGCTGCACAGAGGCTTGCGGGCATATCTCTGTGCTTTGCTACCAGTGGTTGCACATCTGCCAAACCCGTCTCCCAAGCCTGGCAGACCTTCAAGGCATCTGTATAAACAGAGTCCTGAGTTTAAGGGAAAAAATTTTTCTGAGAAGAATTTAGTATCAAGTATCTCATGCTACACTAGCATGTTTGCATAGATGTCAGTCCTCAGCTGGCCCTTGTCTGGCCGGTTCAAAATGTGAGTGGCCATGCCTGCCCATACAGACACAGCACAAAGCTCTGTATTTTTCTGCTTTCCATATTTTTTTTCTGCTCTCCATATGTACATATATATGCAGATGCATTCCTTCCTAGTCCCTCAGAACTATTTTTCCAATTAATTTAACATCACTAGCTGTAAGATAAAGCCTTCACTTTTTTCTTTTTCATTAAACCAAATTCTGTCATGATGAATATGGATATAAACCTGCAAACCATTATTTCCTTTTCTAGTCTTTGCAGGAGAAATTCAGCTCTGGCACAGATGGCTGTATATATCATCTTGTCCTAGATGAAAAGATTGCAGAAAAAGGGACTGCAGGATTATCCAAAGTAGCTCAAACTCTTAGGAGAAAACTCTCCATTCCACTGCTTGGTTGCTGCATAGTGCTACAGCCTCCAGTAGCTACAGCCTCCAGTTTTGGGAGTGTGTTGCTGTGAAGTCAGGGATCCCCACAGCCATGCAGTGTGCCTGGCAACAGGACATGAAGGTCTAAGGCTGCAAATGCTAAACTGCAGGCTGCTCTCTCCTAAACTCTCTGTGCTGTACCTCTAATACTGCTGCAGGAATGTTGTGATCCATCTGCTGCTGGCACATTGATCCTTAGACTTCAGAAACAGCACTCACAAGAGCCTGTGAGCCCACAAAACAAAACAAACAAACAAAAAAACCCTCCAATTATCAAGATCTTTCATGGTCTGATATTTCAATCTCTTCATGGATTAAGCTAACTAAATGGAAGTAAAAAGTTTTTTTGCTGCAATGCCAGTTCAGCTATGAGGTTCCTGCAATTCAGCATAAAGGAGGTTTATCAAATCCTCTATTAATACACTGCAGTACTGAGTCCCAAGCTAAGACTGATGGAATGAGATAGCTTTTGATTACGGAGCAGACTTTCAAATGAAGCCATAAGTGCCTAATTCTTTGCCTTGAGATTATATCTGAACATTTTTTTACAGGTCTCAATCCCTCTGAACTTTAAAACTTTACAATAGCATAATTGATTTTAATATTTCCTAAGCACTTATCTGATACATGAAACTAGATACTTTATATTGTGATTCAGCCCTCAGGCCTTAAAATTTGTAGATACAGTTACTGTGAAAAATGAAATGTAAAATCAAAAATTTTATCTCTAATGACAGTGTTAGATTTCTCAGTTTATTGTTTTAATACAGTAATTAACATACATCCCCTGTGCTTGATGTAAAAGGAGCCCACAGTTGGGAGAACTTTTGCCCAGTGTATTGCCCAAACCAATATTAATAATTGACTTCACTGAACCATATTGTCAAAAACACTAACTCAGCTGTGCAGCAATGTTTAAAACAGAATTTACAAGATAATATTTAGGATCTTTAGCACTTCTGCCATGACTATGTCATTGCAATGTCCAGCAATGTCAAACTGCACAGACGAGTTAAATGCTTGGAGCACTGCTGTGGAGTGAGGCCACATGAACCTCTAGGTGATGGGGTAAAAATCAAATTCATAACCAATATTAGATATTGAAGTGTTCACAGTACGTGCTGGAGTATGAAGCATCTACAAATAGGATATTTACAGGAGAGCACGCTGACTCTGTAGCCAAATACATGAATCAGTATGAAATGGCGAGAGAAGGGTAAGTCCCAGTGTCAGCACCCTGCTGCCAGATCTGCTTGCAGCCAACTCCAACCAAAAACATCCATTGACGCCTTTTGATTAAAACATGATTGTTCAAATTGCATAAGAATTTTGGATTAGATTATCCCATCTTTCAAGCAAATGGATTGAAAGGTGGATTGGATGTATTCAGCCAGACTCACTGTTTCATGTACCATCAGTGAAGCAGAGCAGAACACTTTGGGAAAGTGTTTGCAGCTTTTGGATGGCCTACCTAAATTTAGCCTGCTTAGACTCACCAGAGAACAAGCATTGCTCATGAGATCCTCTACAACATCAGGACTGGCTATGACAAGAGCAGAAGTGGAGTGGCTGGAAAGCAAAACTGGAAAGCAAGAAGCATAGCCCTTTCATCAGTCTTTATGCAATGAAGGAATATTAAGGAGCTTTCACCAAATACAGCTGCTCCACTCATCCAGAAGTTGTGAAGGCAGTTGGGGCAGTCAGGTGAATCCCCCCAGGGCTCACTTGGCCAATGCTGGCACCAGTAGCTGTAATTTCAGTATCACAGGTCAGCAGAGGTGAAGTGGTAAATGGATGTCTCTCCTGCTTTTAGGGCAGGAAAATCATAAATTATAAACGGAATGTAACATCTACAAACAGCTAGTTCAGGGATTTTTGCATGAGTTATATGTTGCTGACCTTAAAATTGTGCCTTAATACTGATTGAAAATGGGGGCGATGCATGCTTCGTAAGAAAGCAATGGGAGCCAAACCTAGAAAACACACCAAAACATTTATTTGTTTGTTTTCTCTGTGCTTTTCTTTTTTCCTAAATTACTCACTTTATGGCTACACCACCAGGTGCCAGTCAAGAGCGGAATGAAAGGGTACAAAAATAAAACTGCAGTTTGTGCATTTGAGGACCCAGGTGCCACTTCAACATGAGATGTTGTACTCTGATTACAAAGCATCTCACAGGGTTTAGGACACAGAAAATAAACAGGACCAAGTGCAAACACTGTGAGGACTAATTTTAGCCCTTAGTCTCTTATTTCACTGTCTTGAACTGGAACAGAAACTGCAGAAAAAAAAATTCCTGTAAGCTTAATCTCTGTCTTGGACGCATGGATATTTCTCTATGTTATGTGACACTCTCCAACCTGTCATGTTCTGCTATCACTCAAAACTATTTATAACTTGTTAACAAGGTGGTGAAGGGCAGCTGAATATTTTCCCAGAATGGTATTTATACATTTTAATAAAGATAAATATCTTGATCATTTTAAGGCCACATAAAATAGTGCAGAAAAATAGCCTTCTTTGACAACAGGGAACAAGATCATTTGCTAAAAGGTGCTAGAATTTCACACAGAAATTACTTTAATGAAAATTAGTCTGACCATTGACAGGAAGAAAACACATGCCACAGATTTCTTGATAATTTCGTAGCTATTATTAATATAAAAGAAATAATATTTGTAGGAAAAACTCTGTGAAACCTAGAGAAAACTCAGGCTGGGAAAGAATAAACTACTGTGGCCTTGATGTAGATTTCTCTGAGAAACAGGCATTGCTTAAATTCTGAAGGGAAATCAATTTATGATTTTTACAATACTCACATATTTTCATCATGCTTTTGGGCAACTGTCCCGAATTATGTATTCAATTATTAGATATATATAATGTGAATGAGTGAAGAAGGTAAATTTAGTATGTCTTGGTGAATTAATGCAGATCTAAGTCCTGTCACCATGTGTAGAAACTTAAGAAAGGTGTAATTAATAAAAACCTGTGAAATAAAGTGAGAAAAATACAAGATTTAATGAAAAATAAAATGACTGTTAACTTCATCTCTGCATTCCAGGTATGAAAATAAAATCCTCCTTCTTAAGAGCTTAACAATGCATCTGTAACAGACTAAGTCCTGAAGCCCTGAATTAGAAGAAACTTTGCATCTGTGCCAGCAGCTGCTGAATCAAAGTTCACATTGAAATGAGGTTTCCTTCTTTCAAATGTTCAGTTTTCTTTGTTTATTTCAGCCCTCCTTTCCCCTGCACCCACCACCACACAGCCTCTTTTTTCCCTGTTTGTTGCCAGAACACAGAAAAGTACTTTAAGCATTTTTCCCAGCCCCATCTGAGGAAAAACATCAAACTAAGTGAGATGCAAATAAAAATGCCATCTGTTTTCACATCTTTTAAAGTATCTGACTTTTTTGTTTACAATTTTAAAAATTACCAAATTTTAAAACCTCAGATTTTAAATTATATCTTCATTATGCCATGAAAACTAGGAAAAGAACAAAGAATTAAGAAAACAGGTTTTAAATGAATATTTTCTCTTTCTCTGACATGCTTTAACAGAAGCAGCTGCAAGAGTGAAATAGTTAGTTAACTGTATGATATTTAACTCATTGGATGCCAACTTTGATCTACATTTTTAAAAGGAGTCAACATGTTTTGTGTGCTTGTCCTACTTACCTCCCAAGTTAAGCTTTTGAGATAAGTGCATTCTCCTCTCCTCAGCTGACCACCAAAATGAGAGCTCCATGCTCCACTTTTACATGTGTTTTGCTACTAGTTACACTGCTGTCCCAGAATAATAACTGAGAGAAGTTAATACCACTGGGTCACTGGCACTGCTGTGCCCAAAACTGCAATCTTTGTGAGAAAATAAATTGCCGAGATACTACCTGCGGGCACAACTGGGCACTATGAGAAATAAATAAAGAAAAAATGACAAAGAAACAAACTAAAAAAATCCCAAGGTTTTGTGGGTTGTGTCTGTAGCATTCCCTAAGTCCAATCTTGAGAGGATGTGTATCTGTAAGTGTGTACAATGATCACATTTGGTGGAGAGGAGATACGGGTATAGAAAATGAGTATCCACCACTTTTCCAGTTCCTTTGTCCCAGGCCTCTTGATGGCCAAATTAATCCCCAGTACCACATATGAGTAAGTCTAATTCTACAGAATTAGAGAAAAACCACAATGGGAGGTACCACTCAGGCTGTGCCATGTCCTTGGGATCCCTGTCCCAATGGACACACATTTCTTTGTGCTATGGAGGTCCCCAGATAGTTTTGGGGCTTTTTTTGAGTACCACATGCAGCCTGCTAGCACACAAAGGCTGAAGTAAAGACCAAAGGAATTGACCTGAGTTGGGTGAACATCACTCAGGCTCCCACTTGACTTCTTTAGGAGAAGGAAACTGCAGGTGCCTTGAGGCAGAGCAGGGCTGGGGCACCAAGAAGAAAGTGGCAGTGACAAGCAGCCACAGGCCTCCCCAGGTGCCACCTCCTTGCAGAGATGCCCCAGCTGCAGGAGCCACAGGCTGCTCTCAGAGCTCCAGCCACTGCTGCTGCATGGGACTCTCATGGCACAAAAGAAAGCTGCCCACCCTTAGTTAAGAGGAATCCTGGTGATCTCCTGGGGCTATGCTTCCTGCTGCAGTGCAGTGCAACCTGCAGGGTTGCCTGTCATGTGAGACATAATTTGCTCTTCTTTGCAAAGCAGAAGTGCCTTTGATCCACAGCCTGGATTAAAATTCAACTTTGAAGGTTTTCTAAGTACTGCTACATTTAAAGCTTTCCTATAAATTAATTTCAAGACCCAACAATTATCTTAGAGAAAGCACTTACAAGCTCCACCACTGTGTTGCTGTGACCTTTTTCCACAGAAGCTTGGGTTGGAGTAGGATATCCTTTCCAAATATAGCATCCCCAATCCAAATTTTACCGTGGGAACCTCAGGTAGGTCCCAAGATACAAGCTGAAAATTATTTCCCAAGTGCATCCACTCCCCTCAAAAGAAGTGGGATCAGATGGAAATGTGGATGGCATCCGTGAGTTCCAGCACACAAGCCTAATGCCAGTGAGATGGACTAATCTCACTTTTCCATGAGCATCAAATATTGCCCAGGGTCCTACTCAGCTCTTTTATAGAACAAGGAATTAGCCAGTTTTATAAGAAATTTGATCCTTCTCACTACTTTGTAGTACTACTTTTTTTGGCTGGTTTTGGCAGTCTGTTTGGTTAAAGACACTAAAAACTGGTTAGGCTGCCTGATTTCATTGCTGTGCTAGCACTGTACATCCTTGTTGGCTGAAAAATGTTACATTAATGGCAATCACTGGGAAGCAACCTGCCAAATTAGAATAAGGTCATTGCAATTTACACCCAATAAAAAAGAAAATGTATTAAAATACATTCCCAGGAAAACACATCATTAAATAGATGGCACACAAGATAATTCAAGGATTGCATAACCTTACAATCTAGCCAAGTAAATATCCACCAAAAACAATTTGCTGATCATCTAAGAAAACGTTCAGGAAATTTTAGCAGCTTTTTAAAGCATGTTACTGTTATCTGTTAGTCCTCAGTAAACAACATTTGCAACACTTTATACACATCAGCAACTTGTGCCAACCAAAAGATTGCTGCTGCTCCAATATGAATCATTTAATACTTTATGTGTTTCAACACCAGTGCAACTAATTTTCACTTCATTCTGACAGGAACTGTGACTCAGATTAATAGGCTGATTTCTTCCCCATTGCCACATAACCTAAACAATCTCTGACCATGCTATCTTTCTGTGTCTTCTACTTATCCTCTTCCTTCCACTCATTTCATATAAACATGTGGGAAAACATGTTGGGTGTTTTGGGGGATATTGTTTGTCTGTTAGGGGGGATCTTGGGTTTTTTGTTTGCTTGGTGGGGGGGTGTTGGGGGTTTTTTGTTTGTTGGTCGGTTGGGTTTTTGGTTTTGTTTGTTTGTTTGTTTTTGTTTTGTTGTTGTTGTTTTCTTTTTTCCAGAAGATAAATGCTTTTTATTGTTTTCCATTTTCATTTGGCTTTTTTTACTACCCTGTTTCCTTTTACATCTTTAGGTGTTTGTCTTCAAGATCCCTATCCACCTGCCCAGCTTGTGCTCCATCTCTGAGGCTACCTTTTTTCTGAAATAGTTTGTGATGCTCTATTTGTTTCAGATTATAGCTAATTCTCCTCATTCTATGTAGACAAAGTGGGGTTTGATAGATTAATATTTAACCAGGCCAGTAATGACTGGGATCATCTAAGCTAAGTCTCTGAATAATACTGGCCACAGGACTGCCTTGAATTAACTTCCCTCTCAACTGGAAGAGACCTCTAGAAATACATATGAACTTGATTTAAATGGTTCCAGTGACGGTAAATCCACCACAACCCATGATAAACTCTTCCAGGGTTTAATTAACATCTCTATTAAAAATGTGTGCTTTATTTGCAGTTTGCATTTATCTGCTTCATCTTGCACCAACTGGAGGCTATTAAAGCCTAGTTCGTTTTAGAGTTCAAAAAGCCTTTTCATAGTGAGTTTCTGGTTTTGATATAGGTACTTAAGCATTCATTGAGTCTCACCCCGAGGCAAGTTTTTGAGGACTCTGGTCATTACTACAGCCCTTCACCTTCTTGACATGTAGGCATGAGACCCTGGGACTCTCTTTTTCTCTAAGTAAGGTATTTTTTCTCTAAGTTCTGTGACCATCTAAAGCCACAAACAATATTTCAGGTTGAGTTTTCCATCTATACTCCACTGCTTGCACATCCAAGGATAGAAAGTTTCATTTTCAACAAAGCACCATGTTCTGATGACAATCGTCTTGAAAATTTCCTGCACAGGAGACTGAGACAGGGTGAGAAATACCACAGCCAACACCTATCAGGACACCATTTATGAATTGAAGTGTTACTACTGGTAGCATCAAGCTGTTCTTACTAATGGCAGGTAATGGTACACTCAAGTACTGAGACACAGATGATCCTGCATTTACAATCTGCCTTTTTCATAATTTACTTCTTCCCCAAGCATCTCAATATCAGAACAAAGTTTCATATAGGAGCAGTGAGAATCATTTTGCATTATCTTTCACACAGATCATCCCAACAGGCTTATTAAATTATGTACATACATGTCAGTATTTAAAGCGAATTTTTTTATTTTAAATGTTCTCCCTCCCCCCAAAAGAACTTCAAGTGAGCCTTACATATTCTGAGTCCATTACAGGTATTTAATCACCATATATCTTCATCTACTATGATAATCCTGGGTGGAAAATAAATCACATTTTTCTACAGCTCCTAGAAACTTCTAGAAACTTTGACATTTGAAATATATCAAAAGTGTCTTTAAACGGTATATCATGGGTTTCTGAACTGAAAAATGTCACTCACTCATAATGTGCTCTGTAGAATATTTTCAACTTTATTCTTTCATAGCTGTGCATCAAAGCAAAATTGAATTTAGAAACAAGAACATAAATATTCCAAGCAGTAACTTTCTGCTACTTCCATGACTTGTAAACATTTTAGACAGGAACAAGTTAAGACAAACCAGTTGCAGATCCTCAAAGTCTGCTGAAATCAGCAATAGAACTACCCCCCAATTCAGTGTCTGTGAGCCAGCTCCTTAACACTAGGATTGGAATGCTTCACTCACAGGTTTTGAAAAAAAGATATTGAAAAAATAATTCACTGTTGTACAAAACAGCTACTTTTCCTGATGATCAAAAGTATTTAGTTTAAAAATATAAATAAGTAAACCAAAACAAAACCCAAACAGAACAGCTGAGCTTGGGAAATAAAGATTATGGATACTTTTCTTAGAGAGCGCAGACTCCCCAACACACAGATCAGAATTGACTCTACCAGTAAACCTCTACTGCCCACATTAATACACCAAACTTTTCTTATATAACTTCTCCCATATGTGCACATGTTTGAAATCAAACTATTTACTTCACTGAGGTGGAAGAGAATTTAATAATATCTCTGGAGTTTAGTGATGCCAATATAATATAAATTCTACATCCTGAGGCACTCAAATTGAACAATGTTTTTCTGGTTGCCCCTGTAGGACTGAGTCACCTTTATCAAGAGATGTTTACCTGGCAGTGTTTGGAGGGCATAAGGTTCTTATACAGAGCTGCAGCAGTTTGGGTTTGAGAGGGTGTGTAGTTTTACCCAGTAGGACAATCTTCCTAGCAAGGCCTCAAGCATGATGTGCAGCTTCTTTTGGAGCCTTAGTGTGCTCTGCAGAAAGTTGGGTATTATTCCTTTTTTCAGGAAAAATCCCAAATTTTGCAGCACATGAGGGAAAATTGCTGGAAATCCGTGACTTCAAGGAGCCTTCAATTTTCTTAAATTTTCAAGAATTTTGAAGTTTTAGTCTGATGATGAGGCATCCGTTCTATAATCCTGCCTCTGTGCTATCTGATGGTAAGTTGTTTTTATTTGATCTTTCTGTCTACATTTCATCTTTACTATGCTGTGGACTTGCCTTTTTAAGTTTAAACAAGCCTGGTACAAGGCAGATCCCATCTCTCTACTGTATTATTTCTGGTTTCCTCTGTGACCTCAGAAAGGCAATTCTATTTCCTTACAACCATACAAACAAATTCACATAGTTTCTCAAACTTCAGGGCCAGAAATATTTTAAAACTAGGGCTGGGAGTTTCTCTGGAAATTTACCAACTTATTCTGGAATAATTACTTCAATAAATTCCAGTAGCTTCACAAGTGTGGGCACACCCTCGGAATGGAGAAAACAGTTCTGCAGTAAGGGGCAAATTCCATAACAAATCCTCTCCATAAATTACTGCCTCAGCAAGGATATAACAATTCCTCTACATCTACACATCTGGTCTTGTTTTTAATATCTGCCAAAAGATTTGAAATGGATATTTTTGATATGAGCTGATTTTTTCCTCTTTTGTTGTTGTTCTGGTAATGATTCTGACCTATTCCTTTTTAAAACTATTTGAGAATCGTCACGTTGAAGGATTCCCCAATTCAAGACATTACTATCATAGTTACTCTTGTATTAACTGGAAACTTTATTTGTTGTTTTCATGACAGTAAGAACAAGCTGGCTCTCTTTGCTATTTTTACATCAATAGTGTGCCCTTGTTCTACAGTAATTATTTTGTTTTTCAACGCTTCTATTACTTTGGAAGTGGTTTAGCTGTCTTTTGTGTAACTGGTTGCATTTCATGCCCAGTATGCTCACCTATCATAGCATTCATTTCTGGACTCCTTTTTGATGGTTTTCTAAGCTTTTTAGCAGATAAATAATATTAAAATATATACCATTTTTTTCTTCCTGAAATTTTCATAAGCATATTTAAACATAAAAATGTGACAAGTATGCAGTGAAATAAATGATAGCAAAATTTTGCCACATGGTATTTGTCCACAAGCATGCACATATCTGTAAGTGCACGTGTATTTGCCAATGTAAACACAAGTAATTATGACATTTTATCATCCCAAATGTTAGTTTAAAGGCAATTGCACACAGAATGTCCCAAGAACATTTTCCTTTGATCAAAGTTGATATTTCAGTCAACCATTGAACCAAATGAAAATCATTTACACAAGGGATGACTTAGAGCAGTGGAAAAAAGTGCAAGGTGTTGTTATTAAAATATGATCAAAAGTGAGAAGTGTTGGTTGTGCATTTAAAGACAAGGTGAGATAGCTTTTAATTTCTTTACCTAAAAGTGCTTTAGAGACTTGCTATTAGGGTGCCCATTGTTCTCCTGCAAGCGCTCAGAATCTTCACAGGAGCAAAGGCCAAATGTCACATACTGTATACCCTGAGATGTGAAGGACACAGGAAACTCCAGGCATATTTCAGAGGCTGAGAGTGGTATTACAGCAGTGGGAATTCATCTATCCTGCAGTAATTTGGGGAAGTGCAGAACACAGAGCTTGGTGCTACATTTCCTGCTGATGCTGGGTCCCCCCACCTCCTGCTTGCTCTCCTCCTCCTGCAGCCAGACGCCACAGCACTGCTGGCAGCCTTGTGCTGAGCTCTTATCATGAGAACTGCATCTGAAGCACATGCAAGGCACAGCTCAAAGGCTACAAGCTTCCTCACCCCAGGCTATGAGATGTTTGGAAGTGTTTAAACAAAGCTGATTTCAAAGGCCAGAGTAATTTTTGGTCCTGATCCTTTTGGCCTTAGTGCAGCTCCAGAGAGCTGAGTAGTCATAAAGCACAAGCAGCATAATGCATTTTGTTTATCTTATCCAGTTTTACCACTTGAAGCAGTAGAATTAAAAAGCAATCAACCAAAAAGTAGTTCTTAATCACTACTCCTTGCTAGGGTGGGAAAGGGCAAGAGGAATGAAACCACTGTGAATATCAAACTAGCCAAGATCTCATTAAGTGAATATGATCTTCCACCATGCTTAAACTGCTGGCCCACCCCAGTGCCTCCAGGGAGCTCCTCACACGTAGCTCCTGTCACTCCACCCCCAAATCTGCCTGCTCTGGAAAAAGAGACATCTGAGGGTTTGTCTGCCACTAACCCTTCTCGCAGGGCACCCCAAGAGAACCTGTGACGGGTGGCAGAAGGCAGGGCTTGCACAGCAAAGTCAGGACTAAGAATCACACAGGGCTGCCTCCACAGGCCATGAAGCATTCCCCAAAAAAGCAGTGGTACAGATGCAGGTTGTTCTCCTTTGACCAGCATTGGGATGTCGTCAGAGAGCAGCGCACCACCAGGCTGCAGACTGACATGTTAAAAGGAGATAACCTCTCCTGCTTACAGAGAACTTCTTTGGACCCCCAACAGCAACTTAGCACAGTGCTTAGTCCAGGATAATTTGTTCTTCACCATGCTGTTCATGCAAACTGCTTCTCACCCTTGGCTTAGTCACACATTTCTGCTGCTACCTTAGGATGAGCACTTGGCTGGACCCTGGAATAAACAGAAGTGGTAGGGACTGACAGAATTCCCAATGAACCAGGGAGGATATGGGATATCTGCCCAGCTTGAGAGGGAGTCTCTGGGCTTACAGAATGGCAAAGTATTATTTCCCTTAACAGACCTTTACAGGAGATTTTCACACACATTTCCTCACCAAGAGGATATCACATAAATTTTACCATTGGAAGGAGAAACCTGGGGAATTCTGATAACCCAGAAAAACCTGTTTAAAACTTCTGAGCTTAGGGCATCTGCATATAAAATATTCTTAAGAGGTGGGTGTATGCATGGAACAACTACATCAGATGATACGCACTTCCACCTCCTACAAAATTACATATGCAAAAGAGGGAGGCTACATTTAAAAGAGAGAATTACAATTGTCTGCATCAAGATAGACACAAGATTCAGGAAATTACTTTGGCACGAGACTTGGAATACTAAATTGAAATATAATGATAAAGCATAGAACCATGACACATCTTCAGTTTAGATAAGGCTGCACAGCATAAAACTGTAGGAAGCTGTTTTTATGCCATAGCAGGTGGCTGTAGATTCCTGCCAGAAAAATGACAGCTAAGACAGCAGCACTTAGAGAACATAAATCACACTAACCAATTGTAATATTCAGAAATTCTAACTAGTAAGAGCTCAAGTTACTCTATGGGTGGGCAGAATGAAAAAGAGTTTGAAATCCATCAGGAAGTACAAGACTTAAAATATGGGAACAGGGCTGATTTTTCATACTAATTGAAGGGCCCTCTAATTCTGCTCACGGTATCTCCTATCTTGCCCTCCTACTGAAAGGAGCAGCTACTTACTGGGAAACATGTGAAAACGTGCTTTAGCACCCTGTACACATGATACTTTAAAGTTAAAATTTACATTAGGAAGTCTTTAATTTAAAGTAGAAAAATAAAAACTTTCTTTCTAGTAAAGTGAATAGTTCTATTTAGTTCAACCAGCAGATAGGGCAAGCAAAAAAATAAAACAAAAATTTCCCTGTGCTATCCTTTTGCAACTTAAATACTTTCAAATGTCCTAAGTAATTAAATTTAAAACACTTATGTATTTTATTTTCCAGCATCTGTGTTGTTTGTTCAGTGATAACATTTTGTCACCCATCATAAACATAAGAATCTTCATTTTGTTTTACTGTCAGTCTGTGTCCCTCATGCATAAAGAGAAGCTTATAAGCCAAATAAGAATTTAAGGCGTTTTTAATAATTTTAATATGTTTTCTGGAGAAAGAAAAAGGAAAGACTAAATTAAACTGAGAGATCACAATTTACTCAGAATTTACAGCATACTGTATCTTTTGTTTGAGCAAGCACATTTCTACAAAAGAAGCCCCAGACATAATCCCTACATTTAATAAAAATATGTAGAGATTCTACCTTAGACAGAATCCACTTCTTTATCTAAGGACTATGAAACTGTTAGGATGTCAAGCACAAGTCAGCATGTGGCTTTCAGGAATATTTGTGAGGATTTTATGTGCTGGGATTTTTTCCCTATGATCTGTTACAGGAATTTGTGTTTTGAAGCTTCTTTTGAAGCTTTGGGCTGTGCCACCTTGACAGGATTTGTATACCATCAGGGCATGTGAAGAGCAATTCAATGAGAAAGGAAGTGTCAGATTACTAAAAATTTGGGCTTGCTCTAGTTATCACACATTTACGCTCCCAGAGTAGTAAAAAGTCAAAGAACCTCTTTGAAGAAAACTTAGCAGTCATATCCCTGTGAGGACAGTGGGAGACTTCACAGTGTGATTTATAGAAAATGTAGAAAAATAAGTCCTCCAGCAAAACCAAATAAGTACAGATTTGTCAAAACTTGTATTTATTTTTGCAAGCAATGGAGTTTTCAAATATTAGATTTTTTCCCAAGTAAAAAGGTCAAAAATTATAGTACGGCAAATATAAGAACTATTTTTTGAAATTAGTTATCCTTTATGCCTCCACTTTCTATGCTAGTTGTAAAAATACCGAAATCATTATCATGCAAGGAGACTCCTTTGTTCTCTTTCTCCCTACTGTACTGAGAATGATTTCCAGATATCAAAAAAGGAATATACTTCATATTAGTATCAACATAAAATTCTTACATATTTCCATTCCTACTAGATAGTTTTGACAGCTGTCCATTTTTGGGGGGCTAAAGAATTTATTAAGTAGAACTGAGAATTTCTTTGATACAAAAATTGGGCAGGGTCTCAGAACCCTGGCACAGCATAGTTCAATCAATGGGAACTAGAGCAGAAATTCTGCACCAGTTAGCCCTTTACCTGAAAGCTTTTTCACCACATCTTTTTCTGCAGTGCTGGACCACAGTAGCCTTTATTCTGTTCTGCCTTTTATTGGTTATTTTAGAGTTTCTTCAGTATTTCTATTATAGTGGTCATCAGAAAATACATCCTCCTGTACATCCCCAGTGCTCTTCATGCTGAAAAACATTTGTAAGATGCTTCTGATTCTTTCAGACAGCCAACTCAAATAAGTTTGTTTTTCTCTTCTATTTACCTTAAAAGAAGGATGCCATTGCACTAGGAGCTGAGAAAGGAGAGAAGTTGCTGTGTCTCAACTAAGCTGTGGTAGCTGCTTATGCCTGTTCTAAATGCAAACTTCAACAGAACAAAATAATCTAAGTCCAAGTATGTAGTAATGCTAGCAGCATACACAGGGGAAATTATTCTGTTTCAACTGTTAACATAACAAGATGAAAAGTTCAACTACTGGTTTCAAATGGATTTAACCCATTACAGATACTACAGCTGCCACTGTTATGTGAAGTGTAGCAGCAACACCATTAAATGTGATTAACCATTGCCAAGCATTTGTAGCAGTTACCAGCACCAGTTACCAGTATATTTGTAATCATTTGGAGGAAATGCCACAAGCATTAAATAGAAATGCTGGCCCTTTACACAGGAGACATTGTGACAATTGCAGCCAGTGCCACCCTCAGCACATCTGCTCAGAGCAGTCTCCTCTCTGTGGGCTGAGATCGCACAGCTGGACAGGCATGGGGAACCCTTGTGAGCTGTATTCTCAGGTGTTTCAGGGCACTTCTGTCCACTGCAGCAGTTCTTTGGGATACACAAAAGGATCTTTGCAACTGCCAGAAAGGGAAGAGATGGGCTTTTGCCTCAGACCCCTGTGAGGTAGCAGTGACTAACAGCAGCATCCAAGGCCAGCACAGACCCCAAGAAGTCTGTTAGCATCTCACCATGCCCACACACACTGCTACCACACCTGCCAATGGCAATGTGTGGATAACCTTACATGTTATGTTATCAAGGACCATTTCATGTTGTAAAAGGACTTTTCCAAAGGGGATTGTTACTGCTCACAGTAGTAACTTGTTACTACTTAGGGTGTAGTCTACCTGTACTGAGGATGGCAGAGCAATGGTGTAGCCTCACAGGAATACCCAAAACCTTTCTAGCTGATTCTGCTGTGGCAAATCCACATCAAGGGAGAGGCTCTGGTCTTTTCAGAGAAAGTGTTATTTAGATTTCTTTGTCCTCTCCAATCCCTCCAGAGTCAGCATATAACTGTATTTTTCTCATTCTTTGTATTCAAGAAAACTTAAGAATGTAGGGAATTGGGACTAACGGCCCCACTTCCCCTGCCTGAGAGCATTCACAAAGGACCAGCCACATCTGTCAAAAGTACTTAAAAAAACAAGCCAGACAATATTACAAATATTAGTTTAAATGTGGTCTCAGCTGTAAACATTATTGCCTTCTAAAATAGCGGTAGATAAAACATTACTGTAACACAGTTTTTAAAGATTCTCAATGTCTCACAAAGCATATTTTACAAATTTTTTACAAAATAAATGATCAAGTCTTCCAAACTCAGTGAAAATTATCCAGTCTTCAGTCTGTCCCACAGGTTCAGCAAGTGACATTTAACCCACCCAGTCAGAACAGACTGATTTAGGTCCATTCTTTACAGCTGAGTTAGGGACCTTCTTTTCTTTCATTCTTCTGTTGTCTACCACATATATCAGCATACTTCACATGTAAAATTAACTCCTTTGAGATGGATTAACTCCCACATGAGATTATTAGTAATATATACTCATATGAAAGAGATGAAATAGCAGCAAACTAAATACCAGTTCAGATTTATCCTCCTCTAACTAGATAGGGAAGGAAAGTCATCCCCCATAAACTGTTTTATGGGGTGGAATTTAAAACCTTCAGAGGTACATAAAATAAGTATATTGCTGAGCAGTCATAGTTTGAAACAATAGGAATGGCCAAGGCAAATTTTTCATTTATATGGTAGGAAGATATATTGAATTTTCAAATAGTGATAGCTGTGAAAGTGTGGCATTGGCTCTCACTATTTCTTCCCTTTTAAAAAGACACAATTAGCACAGATGCAGGAAAATATCATTATGCCTGAATATCAGATATAAAACAATATTTTCAAAAATTATTCAGACTTGACAAGGCACAAAATAATTTCACATATACATGTTTGTCTATAGTAGATATATTTCTAATTATGAGGATGCAAAGATGTCATTGGCCAGTGCTCCATTCTGCTCAAGAGTGCTGACAGAGCATTTCCAGTGCACATTGTTGTGGTGGCTTAGCAAAACTAGGGGCTCCAACTGTCTGTTCTACTTCTTTGGAAGAAGATTCCTTCAGGGGGGATCTAAAAGTCTCTGCCACTTTTGTGACAAGTCTAGCATTTTGATAACCTCTTTTTACACACAGCTTAAATCAAGTGAAAGGAACTGTGTCTTTCACAGAGACATTTAGGCTGGATATTGAAACAAGGTTCTTCACGCAGAGGGTGGCTGGGCACTGGCACAGGCTCCCCAGGGAAGGGGTCACAGCAGCAGCCTGACAGAGCTCAAGAAGTGCTTGCACAATGCGCTCAAGCACATGGTGTAGTTCTTGGGCTGTCCTGTGCAGGGCCAGGAGTTGGACTGAGTGATCCCTGTGTGTCCCGTCCAACCCAGGAAGTTCTGTGATTCTGTGCTTCTAAGAGGTAGGTCTGGACAGAAGCCCCTGATGGGCTGTTCCTACTGTCTCTGCTGGGAGAGCACAAGCAGTCAGCTGGGAATGGTGTGGTGACCGCTTGGAGGTGAGTCTCAAGATCTGTGTGAGCTCATCTATGTGGTTTTCAGTATTACCTCTCTTCTCTTGCATCCAGTGAGTCTTCATCTTTTACAATCTTGCTGCATTTTGTTTACATATCAAATTTCCTGGGGGTTGTTATCTTTGTTCTCCGTGCCAGAAGAGAAAGAGAGGAAAAAAGAACCTTTGGCTATTTTTGCTGCCCTCCTTTCTAGAACTCCTTGGTCATGAAATATTTAAACTTTTCCCCACAAGGTATCAAACAACATTATCATTATCTTTAATTACAAACCAACCTGGTGTATTTTTATAATTAAAGGGAAGTAAATAACATTTAGAGTTTAACTGTGAGCTTATGTGGAAGGCAGTGGTTAAGTTAAATCACTTATTGGAAGTACAAAGTACTATTCACAAAAGATGAAGGTGAAATGGACATAATGACAGACAAATTGAATCATATCCACAGTACCTTCTATTTCAACATTAGTTTCTGTATGTTTTCAGCACAAAGAGAAAGGGCCTAACTCTAAAAAGTAGTTGGGGCAACCATACCTTGACACTAAAATAAACCTTTGAACAGAACTACGTTTCTTGTGAAATAGGGATGAAAATTACTGTTGGCACATCCTTAATTAAAAGGTAGCTATCAAAGCCTTTTAAACCAGAGAGATTACCAGTTCCCAAAATGTAAAGCTTATACTCTCCTCCTTCTGTACAGCCTTCCAACACACATGTCTCTTTTCAAAGTGTGTATGCTGAGGAAGAGGAACATGAACGCTGTGGATATCAAAATGGCAAGACACATATTAACATGATTTTCAAAGGATTAAAGATCCAGTAAGTAATACAATTATTTATACTGATTCTGTCCATTTCAGAGTGGTGTGAAATGCTGCCAGGCAGAAGGAATCAAGGAGCACATGATGTGCTGCACACTGCCTTTCCCAAAGGATGGCAGGCAGCATCTGCTCCCTGGCCCAGAGGGGATCCCTGCCCCACCAGACAGCCCATGCTCGCTGACCATCCACCCAGGGCAGCATCTGTTCCTGCAGGCAGGGCCCCAGGGAGCCGGCACAGGTTGTGGCTGGGGACAGGAGGTTGAAGGGCTTTTTGCTGAGCAGGATATGCAGGCAAGCTGCTTTTCAGCAAAGGAGTCAACACCCCCACAAAACCTTTGTGTGACAACAAGTGAGCTTTGGCCAGGCTGAACCAGCAGGGCTGAAGGAAGAGCAGATGTGCAGAGCTGACCTTCGCAGGGTGTTGGTACTGCCCCAAACTGCTGGCAATTCAGTCTCTCTACCATAGCTGGCTGAAAGATAAGCTTCTAACAGTAGGAAAATTTGTAGAACATCATAGTGCCAATATCATACACAAACATATTTACAGCACTGAGGATCCTGAAAGGTTCTTACATCAGAACCTTTCATTTTATGCTGCTAGAGTCTTTACTATAGCACTTGCAATTTGTAATTCTGTCTTTGAGTTACTGTAACATTATGCAAGGTCCCATGCTTTCAAGGTTGCTGTGCCCTAAGTCTTGCCTGAAAATGTAGCACTAATCTGTAAATCTCTGTGTGTTTTCATAAATACCACAGCAAACCTCTTAATTGCAGATTATCGTCTTAATGCAAATTTCAACACATCTTCCTCTGTGTTCACCTGCCACTCTGCCCACTGACTTACTCTGTGCTAGAGATGTTTTCCAGTGATTTAGCATCTTCCACTGCCTTTCATTCCTTAAGTGATGTGTGGGCCATCATCAGGAGAAGACAGCTTTCATGAAGTTAAACTCTCTATGTAATGGGATTTGGCCTGTGCCTGCACACTCCTATCAGCACAATGAGTGTGGGAAATAAGTGTATTTGAAATCACACCACAATGCCTCAAATGGCTGGTATTTGATACATCCGGATAGTAGTGGTGTTTGGAGGGTTCCTGAAGCCACACCTGTCATCAAGTGTATCCTGAACCCACTGCTGGATGAAGTTTTTTCCTATTCATAAATAGCATGAACAGTACTGAGCACGTCACTATTCAGACAGGTTTACAGAACAAAAGCCTCTTGTTTTCAATCAGCCAGAATTCTACCACCACCAAGTCTTTGAGTAATGAGATCTTCCACCAGGTACACGTACAGCTTTGTGATGCAGGGCACTGGAAACAGGTTGGGCTCTCTGAGTGAACAATGAACAGTTGTCCTGTACATTTATTGGGAGGTAGTAAGATCCCCCCTCATCCCTTAGATATATGAGTCTCAGAGATATCAGATGTCCCATTACTGCCTCATTATCAGTGTTTGTTCATTCTTTTTTCTGTGGCTGATGAAGAGGTACAAAATGAAATAATACTTATTCTTTATTTTTTAATTATTTATGTATATTTACCCAGTGGAATACCAAGTGAATTAAAGAGCACGCATATAAAATGGATTGTTCTAGCTGTTCTCTTATCCCAGTAAGGTGCTTGTTCATCAACCCTGCTCACTCAGGTTGGATAAATCACAGGAATAATTGTCTCACAAATGCCCAGCAACAAAATTTTTTTTTCTCCAACCAGAATATCTCCAGGTAGCACTTGACAGAAGTGCTTGCTGCTCAGCATGACAGAACCAATGGCAGCCTGCATGTAGCCTGATGACGTGTAGTATCGGCCAACCACTGTTTATCTCAGAAGATGACACTGCTAATTAAAATCAGCACCTGGTGTCGATATAATGCCAAGTTCATAGGCAAATCTGCACTTTGTCCCACCAGCCCCTCACTGAATCCTCCAGAGGGAAAGCCAAAGCTCTTACAAGTTACTGCTGCTCTTGAAATTAGTTACTAAAAGTTACTAAAGCTCTTGAAATTGATGGCCTTTCTGCCACCTACAGAAGGAGATCCTGCAACAAAGCACTGCTCTTTGGCTGTGGCTGTAACTCAGGTCATAGAGTGAAGTAAGACTGGGCATTGCCTTCTGTGTTTTTTTGAATTCAAGTTGTTGGCATGCTACAAACACTTTTCAGCATGTGAAAGGGAAGGCCAGACAGGATCTTCCATTAGACTCTCAGTAAAGAAATTTGAATACTGGCACACTTTTGTTTGGCACAAAAGACATCTCTGTAGGAAGCCCAGTGCCTAACCAAGGCTAGAGAAGTCAGTGCAGCTGCAATTTACCAGAATGGGGCCACAGCATAGCTGTACAGAACAGCTACTTACAGCTGCTTTGAATTATTTATTTTTCCTTATCTGAACGAATAAAATACTGGGGACAGACATACAGAAGCTGATGAAATAACAAGTTTTATTCACTTTAAGCAAATACAGCAAAGATCATCAAAGCTCAGGAAATAAGAGCAAACCATTCTCAGAAATCCCTTCATACATGTATTTTTCTGTAGTAGTGATGAGTGATACTTTGTAAACCTTTCACATAAGGACCAGTATCATGAAGTATCAATAAGTATCATGACATTATCAGTGTTTTAGTCTTACTACAATCTTTTGCAGAAACAGTTGGTGCCATTCCAGAACTCACTTTTGTACCATGGAGGATACAGGATGTCTTCATCTAAAATACTGCTCTCAGTTTTGATCCCCACTACATGACAAAAGATGTTGGAGACAGGTTGGAGAAAGGCCACACAGATGAAGGAAACCTGCTATTTGAGGAAAGACTGAGAGAACAGGCCTTGTTCAGCCTTGAGAAAAGAAGGCTTAGGGGAGACATTATCGTCATGTTCCAGTATTTAAAGTGTGGCTACAAAGAAAATGGAGACTGTCCTTTTACAAGGAGTCACATGGAAAAGATAGGAGGTAATGGGTACAAGCTTCTCCTGGGGAGATTCCAGTTGGACACAAGAGGAACATTTTTCTCAATGAGAAAACTTAATCACTGGAATACCTGGAATATCTTCAGGGAAATGGTGGATTACCCAATATTGGACAATTTTATGATTTGGCTGAACAAGGTGCTGAGCCATCTTCTCTATACCATGTTTTTTCCAGGAAAGGTTTGATCAGATAATCCTTCAGGTCCCTTCTAACCTGGTATTTTATGATTGACTCTATGATTGAGAATGACTTCTGACAGTGGGTGCCACAAAGCAGACTGGTTCTCAGAGTCCTGAGGTCTCCTCCGTGTTCACCTCTCCTGTCTCACACGACCCACTTTGTCATCCTCCTCCTCTTTTAGGACATAAGGATTCTCTGCTGAATATGCCAGAGGCCATAAGGATTCTCTGCTGAATATGTCTGCTCTGAGGCAGGTGTTTCAAAAGACAGACAAAAGGATGTGAAAACACAGGGAGTTTCAAGGCTCTTCTTCTTTTCCTAAAAAAAAAAGGAACTTCTGCAAGTAACATCTGTTCTGGCTTGCAGGAGAAAGGCAGGGGAATTGTAGGGCCAGACGCTGCAGGTTCAGGAGGAACAGAATAAAAAATCACTGTAAACTGTTACACTGACATAGCTGCAGCACCTAAAATTTCTGAAAACACTTGCTGCTGATGATGGTGAGTATATACCCCAGAATTACCCTGTAGATCTACTCCCATTCTGCAGCTTCTTGTAGACTGCATCTTCACACAGTTCCTGCTTACAAAAGGAATCCAATGAGACAGAGGGCTTAGTCTGGACATTTGCTTTGATCTTGTGGAACATATAGGAATCCAATAGATCATGGCACCCTTCAATTGCTATTTATAACTACTAAAAACAAAATCCCAAGTGTTGGCATGGAACAAATTTTCCCTGTTTATTTCAGTATGAGAATTTTTGGGTATCAAATAAAATGAGTCACGAGGTCCAGAATAAACAAACAAAGAAATTGCTTCATCCAGCATGATGTGAAGTTGCAGAACAATGGAGGTATTTTCATTTTACTGATGGCTTTGGCTATGCTATGAAGTTAAGTTCATTCCTTGATGAAAATGTATGTTTAATAAACAAGTGCATAGAATAGGTCAGAAGCTGGGATATATCACATAAATAATGGATCCATGTTTCTAATGTTTTGAGAGCAAACAAGTACATCACTCAAAAATAAATCAAGAAATAAAACACTTTGTCATGCAAGGGCATGGTCCACAGAATAAACAGGCTTCTAAGAAGTTACTTTTCTGTGAAAATTCAGTAAGGAATTTTAAAAACTTTCCCTCTCATCATTTATACTATGACTTTGAAGATACTATTAGAACTTATGATTACTTTTCCTGAGTCATCTTCACTTCAAGTTTATAGTCTCTTGTTTTTTCCATTATTTTCAACTATCTTCTCATAACTCATTGTTTTTTACAAGAGCACACAGAGATTTAAGGTGAGGAAGAGTGTAAAAATATGTCTAGGGAAAATAAACTGAAACTTTGCAAATCATGAGCTAGGAAATGTGTTAAAGTAGATACAGAACTCCAGACTGAAAACAGATGAATGTCAGAAGAAGAACATCTGCTTTGAAAAAAGTTGGCAGCAGATCAGCTGAGCCTGATGTCTTTTATAACCTCTGCTCTTTTGTTTATATTTGTCCTTATTCATTTGGTATTTTTATGGCTGTAGCTTATATGGAAGATTTCTTAAGGACAGTAGGATAAAGCTGTGAATACTTCACACAGGAAAAGTATAGTTTATCATCTATAACCAGGAAACAGGGGGAAAAAAAATTAGCAAATCTATCAACTCCTTCAAAGTAGAATATGTGAAACAAATGATGTATTGCAACTGGGACTACAGACAATTGCTTAGGGATTAGATCAAGTTACTATTTCTTCTGAGACATTGATTCTGTTCAGATGTCTTCTTAATGATAGTGCTATTTATCAAAGCTGGCTATTTAAGAGTGGTGACAATCTGTATATCTTCTTGTCTTTCATTTCTTCAAATAAACCTACTCTTCTCTGGGAGGTGAAACTGGGCCAAAAATTACACTAATGTTGCTCTATGAGTCAGTTACTATATATCATTATCTGAGGACAGGTTCTTTATGTCTGAATATCCAAAAATAGCACACAGGCAAGGCCTCAGTTCAGAAGTATGCATTTATTTATGTATTATTGACTGTCCTCCTTCTTAAAGATATGGACATATAAGTGCTTTGCTGTATGGATATATAGATGGAATTAAAGAAATCTCAAGTCTCTCCCCCTTTTGACTTTTGAATATGATTATAAGTTTTTAGTGACTAAGATTAGACTCTTGACTGCAGAGGGAGTGAGTGCCCAGAATTTGCAGTCGTTCCATAAGGAACTTGAGTTGCTCAGCACAGAAACTTGGATTTTTGTTTGCAGTATGTGTACTTAGGAATATAACATTTAGGCAGTACAGGATTTTTCATTTGAACTACTGAAGTGAACTCCCAGATGCCAGAGCACTGACAAACAAGGGAAACTAGAATTGTCTTGTTAAGGTCTGTACTGATATAATTCACAGGAAACTATAAGTATTTGAGCATCTTGACTACTGCATTCCTATAGGTTCATGCTTCAACTAAATGGGTACTGAATCAAAGCCCTGGTATAAAAGAACATTTTAGAAAACAATTTCAAATAAAGCACCCACAAAAAACAATTTCAAATAAAACACTGACCAAAAAGAAGTCAGTAAACTTGTTCTTAATTTGTTCTTGAGTATTTGTGGGGAAAATAAAGACTGGGACAGAAGGCCAATTATGCTTAAGATTGGCATAAAAAAGGGAAGAGGAAGGGAAAAGTAGTATGAGATCTGTGAAGTAGACTGTGAGTGTTTTATTTAAATGGGGAAAATTCTGAAGTATGAAGTGAGAATAAAGGGCAAAACTGAACAAATGCTTGAAGATAGAAGCATGTTGATGTGTTTGCAGTGTCTCTATGATCAGACATAAATATTTATAAACAACATCTTGTCTAAAATAAGAATATTCTTTCTAGCTGCAACTAACTTCATGATCTTTTAGAAATAATTTTGCTGGAGTTTCCTTAAGGGAATGCTTGTGAAACTCTGTGTTTTGATAACAACTAGGCAGGTGGCCAACTAGGATCTCTACTCTGGATCACTGAATTGCACATCTCCATGTGCACAATTGCACATGGAGAAACAAAACAGATTTGTTTCTCCATTCTCTTTCTTTCCACATTGCATCTTCTATAGAGAAGTAAGAATTGGATTTGAATTTTTGGGGGATTTGTATTGTTTTCTGCAAAACATAATATCTCATGGGTGAAACCTCAGAATGTTTTAAGAGTAAAGGTTCGGTAATTAAATGCTTTGAAGAAAAGGGTGTGCTACAAGGTATGTAATTTTTCTCTAAAGTAGGATGAGAATACAGTGCTTCAAAAATCTCTGCTGACTTCTGAAATACAAATTACAAAATCATTGAATCTCTCATTGCAGCTACATGAGCAATACTTCTAATCAAGCTTCAGCAGCCTTAGGGAAGTCAATTCACTGACACAACTCCACCAGCACCTCTGGAAAGAGTCCTAGGTTATTAAAGTTTGCAGGCTGGTGCAGAACTTCACCCACCCTAAGAGGCAGAAAATCACAGTGGACCATTTCAGTACAAGTGAAAAGAGGGAAGACACTTTGTGTTTTCATTTAGTGAAACAATAAAGAATGAAGACATGGCAGAAGCTTCTTTCTTCACTTCTTGGATGTGTGTGAGGACAGGTAAGGGCTGTGAAACTTCATTTCACAGTAAGGTGAAAAGCACACTATTGCCCTAGGGATGCTTGTTCTTATTAATCTTCAAGAACACTTTCAATAGAGAAACTTTTGAAGTTTCAGAACCAGATTATTTTGGGTTGTAATTCATGCAGAATTGCTTTGCATTATTTCAGGTATAGCATTACAAAGAACTATTTTTACATTATTCTAAAAGGATAGGAAAACATACTGAGGGAAACTGAGGCAAACTGGATGGCCATATAGCATAAACCAACACTATTCCTTTGATTTAATTTTAGCAGAAACTTACACAACTGAAGATCTAACACAGTGAGAAAAAGTAACTTGCCTCCAGTCATAGCCATGTAATAGAATCAGGAATAAAACCACAATTTCTGACTCCCAATCACAGGTAAATTAGCTATTACTTCCTACAGCATGCATCTACATTATCCTTAAGGACAACCTCAAAGCCAAATTCAAAACTCTCCGTGTTATCTAGATGTGGCAATGCCCATGAGGCTTCCCTCAGAGTGATCCACCTGGTGTGCCAAGAACTAAAAATCTCCATTTTGCTTAGATCTCAAGGTACTCATAAGGGAACAAGTCAAAGCTGTCTCCTATGAAGACCCATGGGGGAAAAAATCCCACAGGCAAACTGCAATAAAAATTCAAGACCAAAGACAGGCAAAAAAAGCTGTTTTCTCCACCCAAATCATGAGGTCAGAGACCTGCTATTGCAGAACACATTAAAGGCAGACAGAATTTTTCTCCTTGAAAAATCAAAATTTAATGGAACTACATCCAAAGCTATTATTAACTAGAGCAAGCTGCACTGCAACTGACAGTGTGGAGTGTTGCAGACCAGGGTGAGTCTGATGACACACTAGGTGATAACAGTGAGCAAGTTTTTCAGGATATGCCAAAGGGTCTTGATTTTTCTGCCTAAAGGTGCTGTATCTGAAGTTCTTACACATTATGACTCTCAAGGAGCTTGCAAGTGCTGGAGCAGGAAGTGGGAGTAGGTATCAGCAACACCTGGGCTAACAACAGCCCTGTGATCCAGCAGGAACAGGATGCCAGCTTCTGTCGGGATTGCAACGCAGATAATGCAGGTGCTTGGACTTGGGTATTCCAAAGCATCTCTCCTCATCACAGGGCTGCCTTGCCTCATGGAACAATATCCCCCTAATGCTTTAGGAGAGCAATGATCAGCACTTCTGACATCAGCTGGGACCAGGAAAGATAAGCATTGCTTCAGAGATAGTGCTGATCTGCCATAAAAGGTTCTGAAAATGGTCTTCCACCTCTGTAAATTGTTATCTCATCACTTATCATCAGGAGATAGCAGTCACAGTAGCTGTGCAGGATGAAAACTTGTAACAGCACCAGTGCTGCTTGTGTGGTGTTTATGATAGGATACCCAGCATTTTTGCCACCCTTAGAAAGGCTGCAGCCAGCACAAGCAGTGGCTGCATGGCCAGCGAGTGGGCTGTAACCATGGCACTGCTTGTCCTGTGATGGGTCCTGACCTCCTCTCTGAGCATCTGCTGGAGCTCCTGTGCACTGAGGGAAAGCAAAGGCAAGAGGTGCAGACAGCTTATGTATAAAGCAACATGGTAAATCATTTGATGTATATGATACAAGTATATAAGGCATAGCTTGAATATTATGAATATTAGATGTATTAAGAATAGAGTAGGGGTACAAACCCCTTTATTTGGCTAGATTATTTCTTACACAAATAATTTTTCCCAAGATGTTGTTGTATTTAAGAAACATCTCCAGAAATTTATTACTTCTATCAACTGACAATCTTTTATAGCTTTGACCCAGTTAAGCACTGGCTATGAATAGCAGCCCCGGACTTTGTTCTGCTTCCCAAAAAATTCTTATAGAGGAATCCAAGAGCCTGAGATCCTCATGTGGTAAAAAGAGAAGAATAAACTCACTAAATGTTTCTCAAGGAAGATTTTGTCTAAATTTAGAAAAATTTAAGCAATTAATTGGGAAGAGAGCATCTCCCTCTGCTGGATTTCCTCTCCAGAGACACCTCTCTGGTTTTTCACAGAAATCACAAGTGCTTCTTCCAGAAAAGCTTTTTAGATACCTACAGAGTGAATAAAAGTTGGGTCCCAAGTTTCAGCAATTTCTGTTCCTACCTCAGTAATTTCAGTGATTAGAATAAAGCCTCTAGAGAGGAACTTAATGGATTTCAGACCACTTGTGCTTGAATGCCTTGCTAGGTTAGTGACTATAAGAGAAAGAGTGAGCTGATGATCAAAAAGTGTAAAAGTGAAGTGTCACCTTAGGTAAGTACTGTTTCTGACTCTGGTCTGTTCTGTGCTTTATACAAATCACAATATTATCCTCATTTTATGTAAGGAGTAAAAATCATTATCAGCTTTTGGAAAAATATTGAACAATGGAAACAACAGCTGTTATTATTATTACACACATCTGGCCAAATTTTGAGGAGCCATAAAATAGGAAGTAACAGATAGTTCAGGCTGACAGACTCCACAGTGAAAAGTAGTGTCGTAAATGCAAAATGCAATGCCTTAGCTTTAGAAGGTTAGATTGGCAATAATTAACCTTACTTCTCTTTTTCATATGTATGAAAGAAAGATCAAAGACCTCTAATAAACCATCAGGACTTGCTTTTGCTTAAAATCCAGAGAAATAAGAGGAGCTTTCTCTGAAGAGCTTTGTTCTTAAAGCACCATTGAAATTGAAGGGGTTATTTTAGTTCAGCACAGCCCACCCATACATTTTATTTCAATATAAGCATTTCCAGTTTTACCACAAAAGCTACAAATGGAGTCTTATCAAAAAAACTTTCTGGTGATAGAGGGTTGTATGTCAGAAGAAGGCAAATTAATGTTGAAAGAGAAGTAAGCAGCCTGGATAATTTTCTTTTACTTATAATAGTTGGAAGTGGAAATTAGAGAAAGAGAGAAATATACGGTTTTTTCATGTTTTTTTTCCAGCAGTGTATACCTGAAAGTCATTTCATTGCCTGCACCATACTTCTTTGTACATGCATCAGTTCTTCTCCATCTCAGTTACCAGAACATCAAAGGCCTGCCTGGACAGGTCACACAAACCAATAATTAAACTCCGTCCAGCCAGCAACAGAATTACATTCTGCACCACCTTTTGTAGGGTTCTCGAGAATTTCTGGAAATATTTCTTGCCATCTCCAGGAGCAGAGCGCTCCTTGCCGGCGCACAGTGCGCCGTACCACCAGCAGAAGGCTCCCTATCCCAGCGAGTGCGGCGGGAGCATCATTCCCGAGCGGCGCAGGGCAGGGAGCGGGGACGAGCCGGGACAAGGAGGAGCTGCAGCCCACCCACGGCAGCGGAACGAGGGATCCCCGCCGGACCCTCCATCGCTCCCGCGCTCGGCTATGCCGTGCCATTATCCGCTGATTGTTTGCTTTTGTTTTAACGCTTGAGGCAAACGGGACCAGCATATTGCCTCCTTCTACTTCTGCCTTTTATAAATGAATTCTCAGTTACTCGGTGTGCAGATATTTGCATGCGTCTCCCAGCTGACAGGCTCGTATCACTTTCATCCGCACATGTGGTATGCCCAAAGTATGGGGTATGCGTGGATGGGAGCTTCAGCGACATCTTCAATACGGCTGATTATCCTAAAATCCATCCTGCTTGATATTTGTATGTTTTATTAGCAGCTGAAGTGAGAGGGCTGATTCAATCTCTGTGCCAAAAGCTAACTTAGCCTCAGATCACTGAATATGAAATTCAGTCGTACATTTCTTCTGCCTTTCCTCTGCACTGCAAGGGAGAAAGCCACAGCAGCCTTGAGGATTTCCCTGCTCGCCAGGGCTACACAGGACCCTCCAGCAATCCTCAGAGCTGTGACCTGCAGCAGCACAGAGAGTGTCTGTCCATACACTGCCATGACCCACAAGCCTCCCCCTCCCTCTGCGGAAGCGCAGTGGTGACCACTTCAAATCTACTCTAGCTAAAAAATGCCTTTACACTGAAAAACACTTCAGTGAGTTACTTATGGCAGCTTCACAGCTCATTTACGTAAAGGAATCATGAGCCACGGATGAATCAGGCTTAAATAAAATGATTTGCAAAAGGCCACACAGTAAGCAGCAGGGAGGACGTGAGCCAGGGACTAAGAGCATGCTCTATTGTGCTTGATTTTGCCAGTGCAAAAATCCAATGCCAGCGTGCAAAATGCACCATTTTCTCTGCTCCAAATCTCGACAAAGAGATAAACAAAAGTACTTTCTCTCATGTGATACAGCTGCCTAGCAAACCGACCTTCATGTCTGACTTCAGAACTTTATGAAAGACTGTAACTTCCTTTTGCAGTCAAAATTATAAAGGATCTTTTAAAGAAAACTTTCTAGCTACACTATTCTCTCTCCTTGGGAGGAAACTTAAATGCAGTGAAGACTTTGAAGTGAGCCTTGGGTTTGCTACAATGGACTAACCTGATTAGAAATCATGCAAACTCTTGCTGCTCTTTAGCTGCATTCCCCCACAGGCTGTATTACAGCTCTCTAACCAGTCCCACAGCATTGAATGATGTCATGGGATCTGCAGCTCAGCGAGATGAAAGGGATAAAGCGGAACCCGCTGGCACTGGGGAAAGCTTCCAACACACAATCCACAACACAGCTTGGGAACTCAAAAGCTACAGATCCAGCCACTCAACCCCAAGCATTTCAGAATCGTGCGCATTCTCCCAGCACAAGCAAGGAGAGGGGGAAAAGAGCCAGTGCAGAGCACTGAAAGGCAGAATTTGAGTACAGCTACCTGCTGGAAAAGGAGCTCTTTTTCCTCGCCAAAGCACTGCCTTTGATGTACGGCAACTGATCACTGCTCAGATTACAGGCATTTGGTCTCAGTGCTCGTCTGCCTTTGATCTGCATGGTTAATTTTATTTTCCCGGATTTGGAGTTTCGTCTGGGCTTGTGCTGACATACTTTTTTTTTCTTTTCTTTTTCTTTTTCTTTCTTTTTCTTTTTTTTTTTTTAAAGGAGGTAAAAGCATTTAATACAGAAGCTCCAGCGCTGTGAAATTAAGCTGCAGAAACTCTGGCACTGGAAAACTTCATCAGATAACAGGTACTGAATTTTGGGGTTGTTTCTCAGTTTTCTGTTGCAAGAATTTAAGGAATTATAAAGTTCACATAACAAATATTACTGCACATCATTGTGTGTACAAAGTTCAAAAGATTGTTTGTAATTTATGCAGCATTTTATTTGCAGTTCTTAGGCAGAATTATATAGAGAACAGACTATCTAGGATAATACATTGAAAAACTGAAGCAAACCCAGTATTTTTTAATGCTTTGGGGGTACATAAGATTTTGGGCTGCACTGGTCATTCATACTATCTATAGTTTTGTAAATTTGTATTTGAATACATGTATTACATGACTCAGGGGAGTACTTATTTTCTGAGGAAAGACCAACCATATCTCCCACACACTGTAATACTTTGTTTGCTCTCAGTGCATTTATTAAACTGTGCCTTCTTCAGACAACACTTTTAAGCCCAATAGTTCCATACTTGAGATGAAAAAAAGTCTCCACTTCCACAAGTTTTTAGAACTAAATTTATAAGCAAAACATCCCTATCCACAAAAGGAAATGGTTTTATTTTAAGGTTGAAGGGATTATAGTTCAGCTGTACCATATGAAATATTGAAAATAAAAGTAATCTTCTGACCTGATGATAGAAGTTTCCTCTAAGGCATTTTAATAAATATATTAAAGAAATCTTAGGTTTGTCCAGTGCCAACAGCTAGTTTTGCTGGATTTCATAGAAGTTTTGCTGCATTTCAGTGATGCAATTTCCACTCACAGTGTTTTGTGTTCTGTTCCTCAAACTCTTATTTATAAAAAGTATTGTGTTGAAGAAATTTTGAGACATCTACTCCATAAATTCATTCTAAGGGAACAATCTTTTGAAGGTTTAGGATTATTCACACATTTGCAGTTTTAAAGGGCCAGATCTTTGTGCAGGTTTGGGCCAAATCCATGAGTGTTTTGTGCCTGCAGCTGGAGTCAGATTGTTAAAATAAGACTCAAACTCCTTCTGTAGTATTTAAATATAATTTAGATTTTCAGAAGAACTTAGAACCCATAATTGGGGCCAGACTTGCAATCATTCCAGACACTGAGGTCTTTGAAGATCTAGTCTTAATGGTGGCTCGTAATACTTATATAGTCTTAGGTCTAAATTTAGGTGTATATAAATTTTAAATACATTTATTAAGAAATTGCAACTAAAAGTCAGTCAAGCATCACTTGAATACTATTCTTTAAGATGTCTACCAGTCCACAGGACCTTGAAGATATTAATATTTCAGTACGCACCATTGCAACATGCAAACCCAAATTTTAACAGGCTGCTTGCATCTGAGGAAGATCAAGTTATCAACACTTCCAGATAAATGAGGATACCTTTCATTAGTCAGTCTGCAAAGTTTGTTTCTTCTAATTAAAACAGTATTTGTATACATAAAACTTCAATTTACTGAATATCAAGAGATAATATGCCAGACACAGATTAACTAGGCCTGACTTGGAATTACTTAGTTTTCCATGCCACCAATTAATTCACATTCTTACTTAACAAGTCAATTATATTATAAGGAAAGTAATTAGCACTGTATGAATAATATGTGTATAGCTGTCAAGAAAGAATATAATTTAAGGCATAGCCAAAGCAAAATGTAGTATTTCTCCCTAAGTAGCAATGATGTGCTAAAATATGTTCCTGTAACCCTGGAAAGATGGCTTTATTTATTAATTCTATGCTTTGCTGTTGAGCTTCTCTGCCTTTCCAGTCCCCTCTTGCTTGTTGCTTGTTTTCCAATATGTACATATATTTTCTGAGGAAAAATGTTTCTAAACTTTACCTCTGCTTGGTGTAAAGTAGAAAGGGAAGCAAATTTTAAAAAATAACACAAGGAGTCTTTTTCCTCAGAAGTCAAAATAGCTGTGCAAGTCTAATGCAATTTAAACTATTACTACAAGGGTCTGACCTATCACACAAATGGGTGAAGTTGCACACAGGAGAAACACTGGTTAATCAGATAGATTACACTGTTGAGTAGGATTTGTATAGATAATTATTTGCAACATTTAGGCCCTGAAAATGCATTTAAGAAACAGTTTTTTAAAATTTTGTAAAAAGCCCCTAGGATTTTAGGTAATCCGCCAGATATTTAAACAAAGATGGGTGTCAACCAAATTAAGCTGAAAAATATCTTTGCTCGTCTGTATGTAAGTGAGGCTGAAATGAAAGCACACTTAAACACATTTAAGCATGGTGGGAAGAGGATTTTCAGCAAATTTTGTTGTTTTAAATAGCAGTTCTCTGACAGTTTAGCCTGTCATTGATCTGACTTTTAAAGATTAAATAGTAATAATTCTTGGCACTAGTAACTTTGCTTTTACTAAGAGCTGTATAAACATTAATTAATCCTCAGGCTTAAACCTTCAGAAACAAAAATTCACAATGCTTTTTCAAGCAGATCTGACTAGGAAACTCCCAAGTGTATGATTTATTTATTAAAATTGCTAGAGCAATTTCTGATTATAAATAGAGCCATTTTCAAACAGTGTGCCTTAGATAACATCATAAACATATTTTAAGGTTTGTAATAGTTAAGATTATCAAAAGACATTGCACAGTTATACTGACATCAGTTTCCAACAGCTGTCATAACAAGAGTAGATCTATCTCACAGTTGACTGGGGGAACTGTGTTAGCATTTGAGATATGGAGATAACAACTTCCCATTGCTGTACAATTTCTGCTTCCACATCAGATATGTCACACAACTTAGTCTTATCAAAGGGGTCAGCTGAAACTGCTTTCCAAGTATTTCTTTTTTGCTTTCTCTGTTATAGTGAGAATCTCTGTACTAGTTCTAACAATTCACTTCTTCAATTTCCTGAGAAGTATCATGATTTAAAACAATGTAAACTCTACAATTTTCAATACCTTTCAATGATGAATGAAACTAACTCATCCATTTTACATTCAGAGGAAAGATTTTACATGCTACAACAAGGACTTAAATGTTTAAGTTTCAGTGTTACAGACAACACGTTGTTCTGAGTTCATTAGCATAGTAACCCACTGTCTGATGAAAGTCTTAATGTTTCTTTATATGGTAATCCTGAGTGTTTAGTCAACACTTCAAGAACTCTGAGATATTTTAATACCTTTGTCTAACTATACTGCTTTAAAACAAGTATCTGAAACACACATGATGATTCTACTAAGAAGAACTCACGCAACAGTTTCACTGGTGGCTCCAGAAAACAGATAACACACAAAAGATTGTCTGTAAATAGTGAGACAGTGTGCAGTGCTCAGCACTGTGCAGCAGCTGCTATTCACAACAGATGCGCTGCTGTTGCGCCGCAGCATGCCATTCCTGGCTGAAATTCCAGCCCCTTGCAGAGCTCCTCCTGGCAAGGGTCCTGAAGCAAAGCTCTTCTTTGAAGGCCCTTCAGAAGAGAATTACATGAAAACCCCTGCACATTCAGAGTTGTTTGGGTTTTATAATTGGAAACAACTAGTTTTGCAGCAGTCATTTCTCTCTTTGCATACAACTTGCTGGATTTCAATAAGCACTCCTTGTTTTTAGAGAAGCACTTCGGCTGGTGATCTTCAAATTTTTTTCATGAGGAGATCCAATATTTCTGTTTATTTGAAAATGCTTTACCTCCCGGTATAATAGTTTGTTCATTTTTTCAGAGCCTAACCCTGTTCCTTGTGTGTCCATACAGTTTTCTAGACTGTAAGTGGATCATTAACTTTTTCATTAGAAGTAAAACTAATAACCTGAAATCCTTGCAGCAGCAGTACTTTTACCAAGGTCTTCAAGACTAGTTTCACCCATGTTGGAGCATCACTAACTTCAGGAAAGCTCCTAATTTGTGTCACAGTAAGTGGCAGTAACACCCAGCCTAGTGAGTATGAATAATTTACTGTCCTTGAAGGGCTGGATTTCTCCATTTCTCCATGGATACTTGCATTTGGTATTGGCACTGTGCTTACAGCTGGGTAACTTATAACCTGTAGAATGGATAGAATATTTCAGGCTCTGAGCTAGCAGGAAGAAAAAGCTACTCAAGAAAGGAGAATTTGCAGTGTGTTATCAGAAAGCCTCAGTCATGCTTTTTGGGCAGGAGAGGTGGAAAGGGCTTTGCTGAATTACAAGGACTCATTGTACACTCACCTTAACAGTGGCCAAGAGCCAGTACCTTTAGAACAGCCCAGCAGCCACAAGCTGAGCTCCCTCTGATGGGGATCAGCAACGCCAAGGCTGCAGTCCCAACACCGGGCAGCATCTGGAACCAGAGATGGGCACAGGAGTGCCCTGCTATCCTGTCCTCCTGGTGGGATAAAAGGGACACCAGCCCCCCCTCACCTGCAATTCACCGTGGCTTCGCACCAGTGGTAGGGGGCACACTAACCCGCACACGCCCTCCCAGTGCGGACAGACGGCGCCATCCATCCATCCATCCATCCATCCATCCATCCATCCATCCATCCATCCATCCATCCATCCATTGGCTGCCCGCGCTCAGCTGACGGCCCGGCCCGGGGCGGGGCGCCGTTGCCGGGGTGACGGGGCGCCCGTCGCGGGCAGGCGGCGGCGGGGGCGCTGCGGGCCGGCCGTGGCAGGTGGGTGCGTGCGGCAGCCGGGCCGCGGAGCGGGGCGGCCGCGGGGGAAGCGGCGGCTCCGCCGGGGCACCAAGCGGGGGCTTGGCCGGGCACCGCCGCCCCGCCTGGCACCGAGCCGCCCGCCCCTGGGGCCCGCGGCGGGCTCGGTGAGGGCAGCGGGCTCGGTGATGGCAGCGAGCCCCGCGGAGAGCGCCGGCTGAGGGGCGGCGGGGCCGCGGGCAGGGCTCGGCCGGGCCCTGCATCCCCGCGGCCGCTCCGGCTCCGGCGCTCCGAGCCGCCCCCGCGGTGGGTGCGCGGTGGGTACGCGGTGGGTACGCGGTGGGTACGCGGGGCACGGCGCGGCCACGGAGCTGCTGGTGCTGGTGGTGGTGGGTTCTGCAGGTCTCGACAGCCCTGGAGTGGCTGCTCCACGCCCCGGAGTGCGGCGAACAAAAAGCCCTTGAGAGCCGGGCTTTCATGTTCACAAGCGCTTCTCGTGTCTGCTGCATTAATAAGCTGCTGTTTGCTTCAAACAATGTTAGAGCTGGAGTTGGAGGAGTAGGAGCTCCCCACTTTTTCTTTTGGCTGGTAAGAGGTTTAAAAGCTCCAATTACAGTTCGGTTTATTGAAAAGGTTTTGATTGTTTGACTTCCTTTCCTGTCCCTGTTTAATCTGACCTTGGACCAAAAGCTTTACCTGATATTTGTGAGAAGTCTAAATACTTATTTACCACCTTTATATTTACAACTACTTTAGAAGGATGCTTTTATCAAGTTTATAAAGTGGTCCAGTAGCATTTAATATGAGTAATGGCAAATTGACTCAGTCTGTAGGTAGGTTTCTTAACTACTGCATAATCTCTTTCAAGCACACCTTCACCATCAGGTGTAAAGCCAGTTACTTAGGTGTATTACCTGGGAGCTTGTTACTGTAAGAGAAGAAGGTTGGGTTTTTGGAGTGGGTTTTTCTGTTGTTGTTTTTGGTTGGTTGATTTGTTGGGGGAGTTTTTTTGTTTGTTTCTTTTCGACCTAGAAGTAAGCTTCTTTATTAGTTTACTAGTAAGATGCTTAAAATGTCAGTTAAGGAGGTAATAAGTCACTTTTTCTCACTTTCAACAACTTGCAATCCTAGTAAAAGAGAATGGTGTGAATGAAAGTAACTCATGTCTGTGGTTGTTAAGACATTGCATGCCATCCAAAATTGCTCAAGGCTGACTTGATAAATGTAGCATATTGGCATTGCACCATTGCAAGGTATATTAACCAGCGCAATGCTTTCTAATTCATGATCCTTAAAAATTACTTTGAAAAAGAACTATTCGTATATTTTGGTGTAAGTGAAGTATGAATGTAATACTGGCATTCTCAATGTATTACTTTTTCACATATCCGAGTACAAAAGTAAAAATTCATCTTGACACTGAGCTTTCATCTAGCAAACCAGTGTCTCCTAGAACTTGAGATGGGTGAGATGTATTAAACAGAAGGAGCAACATTCTTTTCACCACAGTTTTGATGTTGTGTGAGTAGGCTCATCAGCTTTGGTGAGAGTGGGAGTTCTTGTGTGAATCACAGGCTCTGATCCTCTAAAATGCTTTGTTTATGTGTAGGAAAAATGTTGCCACATTGCACCTTTGTTAACACTATTTCAGTCTAATATCTAATTAATGATAAGCTGCATATGTTGAAGAACACAAATGATAAACTGCTTTATCACCATTACTCCTGTAAAGACAAGTACTTCAATTAACGTAACTTGAAATGTGTGGTACTCAGAAGCAGCACAAATATTTCCTGGCTGTATCTCATGGGCCTTTCTTCTTCTCATTTCCCTCAGCCCCAATAATACATCTAAGTGGTTTTGATCACCAGCAAGGTTTTAATCTGCTACCTCTGTCTTTACAAAATTAGAAATAAATCCATAGCAGCCTAATGTTGTATATTTCATGGTATGGCAGGATTGTAAATTACAGATCTTTTCAATGTGATATTTAATGTGACGAATGTGCCCTAACTGACAGTATGGAGTTTTTTCCTCCACATTTCTCGGAAAAGTTGGAGCAAATGTGGTCAGACAAGACCTCATTTACTTCATAAAGTGGAAGACTACAAGGGTTGTGGGCAGGGTGTAAGGGGAAGGTGTCCTAGACCTGTGAGACAGAAGTAACAATGTGCAGCTCTGTAGTGGAAGTTCTTGTCCCTAACTTGCTCCCTTGCTTTGTCTTTGTCATTGCAGCAGCATGAGTACTTTCCCTTCTCTTGTTTCTTGCCTCTGGGGCACTGACTCTGCTGAAGCCATCTGCCACTCCTTGTTTTTTTGCGCGCAGTTGACAGCTGCGGGTGGGAAGTCGGTGGTTAGAAAGGAGCTGAGACCCTGTTTGTTGGATACCGGAGACCTCTGTTGGCAAGATAAAATGATTATATTTTCAGTCCTCTTTCTCACCCAGAACTTGTCAGAGTACTCTGCCAGTGTTAGAGAGTGTGTGAAAAGTGGTCATCAAGTAAAAATATCAAATCAAATACAGGAAATTTCAGAGACCTGGTTGTGAATTAACTGAGAATTCACAACTTCATGTTAAGTCAATGTGAAGTTGGGAGTCTTCATCATTTCTAAAGTTTCCCTTAGAAGATGGATGATGTTGACTTCAAAGTTTTGATGCTTCTGTGTCTGAGAAACCTGCTAGTCAGCCATCATTTAGCCATGCTGCTTTGGTTCTTGAGGTGGTGTGTCTTTCATGGTGGAATTTGAAGTGTTTTGGAGAGAAAAAAGACATATTTTTCTGACATGGACTTTGAAATAAAATGATGAGTACTATTCAAGCAAGCTGGTAAATGTAGGAGTAAATTTTAGAGGGCCATGGATTCTATAACCTTCAAAGGCTGGAAGTTCTTACTTCCACAATACATTTATTACATGTTTGATATTGCCCGCTTTATACATATGCATAGGAGGCCCCAAATGACCTTAAAATTATGCAACTACATTTCCTAATGCAAGTTCCCTATGCTGAGTTCAGTACATTACCAGTAATGATTGCTTTTCCCTGAGTATTTTAGGCAAGCACGTTACTGTTAACCTAATAAGATGTTTTTGGAATGATTTAGTGACCTCAAAAAACTCTGTCCACAGACTTCTTTCTTCTAATAAAACTGAGTATAACTGAACTCAGTTTAATATCAGTATCTGGACAAGAGCAAATAGTCTTTAAAGGTATGGAACTCTGTTTACTCACACGTGTTTTAGAGGCAAAAAACTTCTAATAACCTCTTACTTGAAAGCATGAGGTGAATGGCTAGTGTCCAGCAGACATCAGTATAATGCCACTTGATATCATAAGAGAAGAAATTTGCCCAATGACAGCCTATTATTAAGTGCTGCAGTCTCTGCTTTTCAAGCAGGGCTTTTTACCAAACTGGAGATTGAAGCAGGAAACATGCAGCTGACACAGTTATCTCTCCTCTGGGACTTGCATTCAATACATTGAGTTATTAAGGTGCCTTTCAATTTTTTTTATCAAAATGTTGCCATGAAAGAAGCATCTTATTTTATTTGTCCTCTTAACAACTGTTATTTCTTGTACACTGGCTCATTTCTCTCTCATGTTAGTCAGTATGGAGTCTTTGGTGTTGTTTTGGCAGGACTGGTGACAATGGATGCAATGATGGCATGATAGAGTACCACAGGCATTCATACATGTCTGCTGAAATTATTTAAATGTGTTTTGGTGCTGCTGAAGTGCTCTGAAGTTTAAGGTCCGTAGACCTGCAAGCCTCTTTTGGAATCTTTATTGATCATAGAAGACTCATTATATAGAAGATATATTATAGGCCTAAAGCTGTAAAATCTCATGAAACTTGTAATGATCAGTCAGAAAACTGAACCTTAGTCAAGCATAGGGTAAGTTGGAGAAGTCCTTGCTAGTTTGATGCCAGTAATAAAACACTTGATTTTAAACATTTATTCTGGGTTGTGGAACTCCTGGTGATAGGACTTGACAAGACTGTTATAAAGGCAGTAGTTTTTCTTTTAAATAAAGAATATTTCCCAGCTGCAATCAAATTTCACACCTAAGTGTACAAAATGTATTGTGGTACAAGATGGTTTGCCATGTGCTTTTTATGTTCTAAAAGTCTTTGAGATACTTGCTATCTTAGATAGGGCAATTCCAAAACTGAAATACAAGATTCAGCATGACCAGCAAGATTTTTAATACTGCTTTTTGTTCTGTACTGGCATTTCATTTTTATTCCATTGTGACTCCAGAATACTAAAAGATGAAAATATGTAATTAGCTTTGTTTCAGTATTGATTTTGATAAGTTGTATATATGCTGGTTTTTAACAATATTAAATCTTCAAGTTATTGTGTATTAGAGAAAAGGTATAATATACCTGGATTACATTAAGCTAATGTAGTTTTATTGTAGATAATTAGTCTGCAGGGCAGTTAATTGGGCTGTCCTTAATTTGCTTTATTTTTTCTGTGCTTCAGGCAGCTTGCACAGAAAACATAGGCCTCTTAGATTATGTTACAGCTCCATATTTTAGATCATTAGGCTTATTACAGCTCAGCAGTATTTTTTGTATTGAAAATTCAATGTGAAACTTGACACAACAATATACGATTTTTACAATTGTCGGTTTCTTTTTGATATGTCACACATCTACTTTCAGAAGCAAAAGTTAATATTGAAACTTAAAATGAAACTCACTTTTAACCTTAGGAAGAATCCTGGTTTTGAAGTTTTGGTAGTATTCTATAGATGATCATAATTGCATTAGAACTGTATTATGATTTAGCTATTTTTTAATTATTAAGGAATCATATGACTTGGAATAATCATTGTCATTCAAATCTAAGAAATTCAATTATGTTCACAACTTTATTTCCCTTTCAGACTTCTGTAAAGTTTTAAGTCCTATAGCAATTAAGAAAGCACATGAAGTATTTACTTTTTCCACTAAACAGAATTACGTGAAATAAAAAAGTTAATGGGGATTTTCCTGCCAAGTCCCATTAATTTTAGCATGATTCTTTGGATCAGTATTTAACCAGTTTATTTAATTTAACTCTTAGACTTTTAGCTTTTCTGTCTTGTCTTCTCTGAATCAAGTGAAGTCAAGCTTGTTTGACAGGACTGCTTTTCTGTAATGCAGTGTAGCCTTGTTTATTGTATGATGATTGTAAGTTATTTTTTCATTTCTTCATATATTACTCTTGAATTTCTGTAGCATTCCAAAGAGAATAAGCAGCAAAATTGAACAGGATCAAAATTAAGACTTGATAATTATTTCAAGGTTACTGAGGTGCAAAGTGTCACAATTTGTCTCTTATCTAATCTGGTTTTACTTAAAAGATATTTGGTTACTTGTTGGTCAGTACATGATATAATGTATGGTGTGTGTATTTACCCATTTTTTATGTTTCTAAAAACAGATGAGAAATGTTTCTTGAAATTTCTGAGTTCTCTTAACAGTATTTTTACTGTCTCTGTCCACCATTTGCTCTTTGCTATTACTAGAAATTGTTTTGTTCATGCATACTTATTTTTTTCAGCATTAGAATTGTCAGCTTCTCATGACTTTAGAACTTTTAAAATTTGTTGACTTTCCTTTTTCATTTTTCTATTTATCCTACAGTGCTTTTTACATGAAGTTGTGTTTTGGTCTTCCAGAATTTTTTCTGAGATTTTTCCATTTAATGTTTCTTGTGTAATTTTTTCCCTCAGACTTAAAAAAGAAACCTATGTCAAATACTATATCTGTATGTATTCATATTCCTTGAAACCACGTCTCCTTTTTAACCTATGCTGACATGCATTTGATCTGGTAATTGTCATTGGCCCATAGACCATTGCCATCACTAAGTGAGAAATAACCATAAAAATGTCATCTTGGCTTTCCTATGGAGTGCTGTCTGACACATCTCTACCTGCTCTGTTCTTTCTAGACTTTTGCTCTTTTTACACTTCAAGATACAGCTTTTCTTAAAAAATATCAATAGTAATTGAAGTATACTTTCTTCTTATTGATTAGAATTTGTTAACTAGGGTATTCATGCAGTAAAATGTGGAATTGTGTGTTTATTATAGTTTTTGTTCATTCTGGTTGTATATTTTTGAAAGCATATTATGCTTGCAGTAGTTCCATGTTGGAAAGCATTTTGTGACTATTCTTCATATTTTTCTCTGGTATTTTCCTTTTGTATTGGGTTCCATCCTTTTGTTTGTCAGTCTCTACTCTTAAATGATAAAAACAACATGGTGTATTTGAAGAAATTTATTTTTCTCTGTTGATCACATACTTAGTTGAGTGTTTTACAAGCAAGAAACATATGTTAGATTAATAAATGCTGATCTTCTGTAATCTGGATTGATAGCCAGTTAAGATTCTCTTCTTTTGAGATTTAAAACTAGAGAAACTTTGTGCTTATTGTCTTGTCTTCAAAAGGCATATGATTTTTAAAGCATATATTTGTTGTTTAGCAGCTTCCAGAAATCCATTTGAAAATGTTAATGGCATTGACAGATTGTATTTTGACATGCCAAGTGTCATGAAGTACAATGGACACATGACTTCTGCAATTTAAACAATGTAAATATAATAAGTTTTTTCCTTTTTATATTTTTCTAGGGAGAAAGGTTTAATCACAAGAAATGGATGCTAAAGGATTACAAAGAGATGATAAACTGAAGGTGCTTGTCATTTTACTAGCGTATTTGGTAAGTTAAAGATTAATATTTTTCCCCCATGTTGAAAAAATTGTGATGGACACAGAAACTGTGTCTTTTGTTTTACACATTACTGCTAACACTGAAAGTGTTCAAATGCTGCATGCAGACAATGCTTACACATTTTATTGATGTGAGCTTAAGCTTGGTCCACTGATTCATATAATTTCTGGCTGCTCCTCATACACAGTTACAAAATTTTACCTTGTGAGCCTCTTCATGGTTGAAGGAGTGGACTAGAACAGAAAATATAAGTGAATATAGTGCTATGGAGGTGCTGCTGCTCCACTTCAGAGGTGGCCAGCTGTTACTCCAGTGTGCTGTACATAGTTTAGGTGCTTGGAGTATTCAGTTTATGGATAGATTGTAGCACAGCACACAATTACCTTGCCTGCTCAGTGTACTTAACTCTGGCTTGCTGTACAACTAAGGGTAATTAATAATTCAGAAAGTTATTTTTAAGATCAAAACATGGATTTATTTCTCAGATTTAGTATATTTTGATGAATTTACTTTTGTTTGTTTGTTTGTTTTGTTGTTGTTTTGGGTGTTTTAGCTAAGTAAGGTAATTTGCGAGACTGGAGACTGCAGAGAGCAAGAATTTAGGGACCAGACTGGAAACTGTATCCTCTGCAAACAATGTGGTCCTGGAATGGAACTCTCAAAGGTAAGGAAATCATGCTTTCTTGAATTTATTTCTGATGAGTGCATTTATGCATTTGATCTAAAATTATGGGTGTCTGTACTTACATGAAAATATGTACGCTTTTGGCATTTGAGCCTTCTGCAGTTGTTCAAGAACCATGTTATCTGTTTCATTTTTTATAAAATGCTCAGTTCAGAAAATGATGATGCCACTAATAAAGTAGGCAGTACCATCTGGATGGGCTCTCAAATGATTGTTTTAAAGGTAACAACCAAGGAGGGGAAAAAACTACAGGGAGTTAAGACTGCATAACCTTACGCTGTAGAAGAGAAGGTGAAAAATTAATTTCTAACCAGTGATTGGTACCAAGTGCTGACATGGAGGGGTTTAATTTTTACAGTGCTGGCATTCACAATTGGTTCTGGATTTTGGGTGACAGAGTTTAAATATTTTGTATATGATTTTTTTTGTCTTAACAGAATGGGTCATACACAAATAAATGCAGATTAAGATTCAAATGAGAGCTAATATATTTCCTTAGAACAGGAGGGAAATAGGTGATTGTTCTGTTTTCACTAGGTCTATGGTTGTAGCACTTTAGGAAGCCAGATTCAAGTCAGGCTTGAACAATTTCTTTGTTTTACAATTCATTAAAAATGCTATAAACTTAATTCTAATCTTTATGCCATATGAAGTAATTGAAAAAGTTGAGGCCAGAAAAATACATGATAATATTTAGAAAGCACATAAGAAGTTTTTTTTTATTTCATGGAGAAGGAAATACTATTGTGAATCTTAGGCAATTGCATTTTGCTTTTATAACAATTGCAGTTCTTCCAAAAGCAAATCCCCATAAAAGTTTTTTAATTACTAGGATTTGAGGACAATGGAAATGAATCAACAGAGATGAATGCTGGTTGTGATTACAGGCTGGGATTCAGTAGAATAGAAAGTTCACTTGGCAAAATTTTCAACAAAATTCCAAGTCTGAATGCAAGTCACGAGGGGGATCTTAGTTGTTTTCAGTTCAGAGAAAGTAGGTGCTGTGCGTGAGCAGGGATAGAGAACAATGAAGGAAAACATAGCTGAAAGGGAGGAATATGTTGGCATTCATTAACTCAGCTGCTGGAGGTGAAGGAGGCAACAAAATGGATTATGTGTCTTGGGAGATTGGATGTCTTGAGGGAGCAGGAGTGTCCTGCCAGAAACCTGAGGATGGTAAGGCAAAGAACAGTGCAGGGTGGTGTCAGGAGGGTGAGGACACCTACCAAGACCCATGCATGTGTAAAACCCTTTCTGCAGTGTCCAGCTCTAAACCCACATCTTGCCCATTGCCGGAGTGTGAAGCTGTGACCCTGACATAACTGTGCTGTCAGATCCGCACCTGGGAGGTGGGGCCATAAAGAGCATTCCATTTGCATGCAGAAGGGCAGACTGTGTCTTGTACTTCTACTGAGAGTGTGAAAAGGATGCTGAAGGGGGAATTTAGGGTGTTTAGGGGAATTTGAAATGTTTATTTTGAAAGTTTTTTAACATGAAATGTTACTAAGTTTGGTGTGTATGTGTGTTCAAACTGCAGGGGGAAAGAGAAAAGTTCCGTTTCAGTTTATGGCTCTGTAGTTCCTATTATGTTCAGCTCTGAAAAAAAAGCACAAGTTAAGTATTGTGGCTTGTGTGAGATTTGAAGGGATTTACTGAAATTGAGTGACACCTTTTCTCTATCTCTTGACCCCCTGTGGTGATTGTTCAGTGCATTAACAGAAATACTTAGTTTCACACTTTAGTGGGAATCCCTTTGTATGTTGGGCAGCATTAGTTAAGGTTTAGTCATACAAGCAATGCTCTTTAAGCAGAGATTTAGACATGACTTATGACATGGATGTGGTTTAGTTTGGAGTTTTTCAGATTGGCCTTAAATTTGAGATGTTCTAGGGGGTGTTTTCATTTATAAAGGCACTTGTAAATATGTCACTTTGTAACAGTGGGCCAGTACTATGTGCATTTACATAGTTGGATAATATACCTATCTAGTTGGCAAACAAAACCCAAAAGCATAAAAACTCAGACCCTCAGTAATTACACTCAAGTTAATAAAGAACTGCTAAACTAAACAAGATTATAGTTTGCAGTAGTACACTATCGAAGTTATGGTTTTGCTTCACCTATTTTTGTTTACAGTCTGTTAGTTTACAGATTGTTTACAAAACTGATAGGTTTTTTGTTTACAGTCCTGATTCTTCTACGACTAGTTTGGTGTTTTTGAAAATAGGAATGATGGTTAATTTCACTATGTAAGCATTTACTTGTCACAGACAATAATAGGCTTTCAAAAATATTTTTCTTTTATACTAGAAATAACAGATTTTGTTCAAACCTAAATGATTGGAATTATAATTTCCTGTATAAATAGAGGTACAATTTTCTGTGAATCATAGTGAAGGATGTGATGCTGTGGCTGTAACTGAAATGTGGTTGAAAGTAGTCATGCAGAACTGCAGCTTGAAGCAACAAATATGTAAAGTCAAAGGTCAAAATGCAAAGGGAAGAGGCCTTTAATGATACACTTGAAGTAACTTGCAGCCCAGGAGAAGTTTTGTTTGCTTGGTTTTTTTACATATGAGAAAACAATGATATAATAATGCTACAGTTTAATAACAGTTTCTTAACACTTAATAATATGTCAGTTTTCCTGTTGAATATTTAGTGCTCCTGCATAAAACTAGGTATACTGCTGGATGTGTCAGCATGATTGTGTGTCTAAGTGTATTGTAAAATGCAATGTTAGTGGTGGGGTTTTTGGTTCAGTTCTCCCTGAGTGTTTTAAGCAATTGACAGACAGGTTTCATTTTTATATTTGTAACAAAACACATCAGCCTGTATGGTTGAATGCAAAAGCCCAGCTTTTATCACCTTGTGTATGAGAAATTACCTCAGTTACAATCCAAATATGTAGTTTTCTTTCTTGTCATGACTTTACAGAAATACAGGGCAAAAACCCAGCTGTACAGACTGCATATGTGTGTGTACTTATTTTTACAACTTCAGTTAGATATATCTATCTTTGTTGCTATACTCTATGAACATTTCACCTTTCTAAATGAGGGGAATTCTGTTGCCCTTTCTCAATTTATACATGAGACACTAACATAAATCAACTTGCCTGTGGTAATGCAGGAATATTTTGGTAGAACAGAGTAGACAGAGGCCATAGTGTGTAACAGAAGCTTTCTCTTCACAAGGCACCACCATATAGACAAGGCAAAGGGTGATGGGCACAAATTGTACCAGGAGAATTTCTTTTTTACAGTGAGAACATTAATTCACTGAAACAATCTCCCTAGAGTCCCCATCACTGGGAGCTTCTGAGATCAACTGGACAGGGTGCTAGATCATCTCAGATCAGCTCAGGTCCCTGACCCATGAGTGTTTGCTTCAGATGTTCTTTCAAGGTTCCTTCTAACCTGTCTGTTCTGTGATTCAATGGTGAGTCTTTTCATTTTGGTTGCAAACCAATGCTCAGTCTATTGGATTGACCTTCCTGTATAGGTAAGCAACTTCGGACACCCCTGATAGCATGAAACAAAACAAAACCAGCAAAAAAACAGCCTTATTTCATGTAACTAATTCTGAATCTAGACCATTCTTTTCAGCTTTTGCTGTGACAGTTTAATGGGCTCACTTTTTCAAAAATGTTTTTAAAGTAATTTTTCTTCCTTCAATTGAGAAAGTAATAGTACCACCCGCAGCTTTTCCTTTCTGATTGCCTATATGCTGTTCTAACAACAATGCTGCAATGTTATATTAGCTTAGAACTAAAATCCATTGATCACTTATGTTAATTGTATCTTTATTAAGTACTTTTAACATATTGCCATCAGAAGAAAGGAAGCTTTATTCTTGTATCAATAGAATTGATGGGGAAGAGAGTGAAAGCTGCTTCCCATGTTTTTTTGTTTCTATTTGTTAATTAAAAAAAATCTCTGTATAGCCTTTTCTTCTCATAAACATGTCTTTGGTAATGTTTGTGAAGCCATTGAATCACTGAATTAGCTTAGTTTTCAGTGTGGGCAGTCTTTGTTTCATGTTGTTTTTTTGTTTGGGGATTTTTGTTAGGTTTTTCAGTTTTTTTTTCTTTTTTTGTTAAGCAGTGCTTTCTTCTGGGGTGGATACTGAAATGGTTGTGTTGATTCAGAAGAAAGAGTTTGCTTCATGTGGCTCAGCATTATTGCGTTTCTCATTCATTTAGTAGACAGCAAAGCATCACATAGTTAAGCAGAAATAATTTAATACCTTTTATTCTTTAAGTGGCTTCAGTTTACCAGTGCCTGAATAGTCATTGGTTTGGACTGATAGTAACAGCATTTCATCCTATCTTATATATGTTTCTGAAATAAATCAAGCCTTATATACTATTGAAATTTATAACAATCACAATTAATGCAGAAAAAAAAATTACATAGTTCATGTTTCAGCCATTTTCTTAAAGATGTTCAAGTACAGAATTGAAGTCCTTCCAGTCCTTTCACCACCATTTTTTTAAAGTTATCAGCTGAGCCAGTGCACTGAGGACAATAAATGTCAAGGAAGGAATAGAAACCAAGAGGTAAAAGGGAGAGTGCCTGAAGCCAGCAGTGCCATCAAGTGAGCCATGATAAATAGTGTCACTGAGAGACAGCTGGTGGGACAGAGGCAGCTTGGTGGTTGCTGAGGTGGGGCTGTGTGTCACAGCTTGCTTCCTTGTACCAGGTGTATGATGAGGAAAGAGAAGACTTGCAGGTTGTCTCAGAAAAAGGAATTGTGAATTAAACAGGCAGGTACCGTTTGAAGCTTCTCCTGGGTGTGACAGTCCTGACACAAGAACATCAGCGTGCTGTGCTGCCACTGATGAACTGTCACAGTGATGCCACCGAGAGCAGCTGCTGCCATGTTTGCAGTCACTCTTAAATTTTCAAAGCAAGAGAGCTGCTTGTGAGGAAGTCTGCCAGATCTCCGCTCAGGAGAGGCCAGCATGTGTTTCTGGAAACTGGAGCAGCTGCATGTAGGCATGTCAAATCATCTTCACTGAGAAGGAAACTTTTCTGACCCTAGCTGTGCACTTTGACACAGCAGCTAAGCCTGATGTTTGCAGCATGCTGATACAGCCTGTCCTGCTCAGAGACTTCTGCTGATAGATCCAGCTCATTATTGGATTCTAGATGAGGCTGACCCACAGCCTGAGGTACTTTAGGAAGCTAAAACTGTGTGCTATTTAAAAAGGCCATGTACTCAAAGGTATTAGGAAAAGCTTCGTTTCCCAGCACCAGCGTAGTGCCACAACCTGTTACATGACCCAACACCAATTAAGTGTCTTAATGCCTGGTAGACTTCTTCTTGAGAATACCAAGTATTCTTGTAATCATCATGGCATAAGTGGAACTGCTTTGGCTGTGTTGTCTAGGGATTTGCATAGTTTGTGGATAATCAGTGGGACTAGAAACAATTCTAAAATATACTTGCAGATTATGATCTTAATGATGCCTGAAAGCATTTTTTAAATGAAATTTGAAGTTATTTTAATTGAAATAATGTTTAAAATCTAATTTACTCTTCATTTATCGTCTGTGTTGGATTCAACTTTTAGGGAAAAGCCATATCACTTAACTCCAGTACCCTTTATAGTCATTCTGTCTGGATCAATGTTTGGGTAGTACATAGTGAAAGAAAACTTTAACAGTGACCTGGTAGTTCTTGAACAGGTGTCTGCATTATTGTGTGCTTTTAATATTTTTAGCTAGAACCAGAATTATGAGTTTGGTTAACTAGTTTGCTGCAGATTCCTAGGCAGCCTTGACCTTGATACCCACTTGATACCTCAGTGAAACACTTCTGAACAGAGTTGTTCTGGAGATACCTAAGTTAAAGGTCAAGAGATGGCACATTACCGTGGTAGTGAAAGCTGTATAGATATCAAGAAAATTGAGGTGCATTTGAATTTTGAAGATTTTTTTTTTTTGTAATTAACTTGAATTCAGTTTTCTAAAGGAGTGGTTGAGTTTAATGGCTTGTACTGTGTGTCTTTTGAGAGAGAAAATTTTCATTCATTGTAAAGGGAAAGTAGAGAGGGAGGAGTGTGCTAAGTGTTCTTCACAGAAAGCTTTGCAACAGCAAAAATAAAGGTAGCATTTATTTGTGCTTTTTTTTTTTCTGGCACAAAAATAAAAAATGTTTTTTTTGAAATCTAGCTGATTGCTATTACAAATTTTATTTCTCTTTTCTGCAGTCCTAAGTTCAAATGCCACAGGAGATGAGCTCTCTTTTAAAGTTAAGAGTGGGAGGATGGAGAGGGTGAGGGGGAGTTGGGAACTATTCAGATCTCATCAGCCATATAACTTGACAGTTTTTTTAATAGAACACAGAAACAACTGGTGCACATCACTTTTGCACATGCACTGATAAAAAATGAACAGTCAATTGTTTGTATCTTTGCTGGACTGCTAAATTATAAAGTCCAAGATTTCAAAAGGTTTGAATCCATATCCTTCAGTTTGGGGAATGTGGTTAATTATGAGTACAGATCTTTTTGAAGTTCTGCCTGGTTTACAAGGTTAAATGTTTATTTGCACCTGCCAGGCAGTTAACTACCTCAAATATTATGTGAACAGAAAAAGTACATACTTAAAGTTTTAGTTGTTATGAATTGGTATCTGTGGAATTCCTTGCAAGGACTTAGAAACCGTCTTTGAAAAGGTGGGAGACTGTAAATTCCTTGGGCAGAAGATTTCTTTATGTTGCATCCACTGTTTTTATAGCTTTAAAGTAAACCATTCAGTGATGCAAAGGACCGCTAGGATGTGTCCATACATCCAGCCGTAGCAAAGCAGATCTGATCTAGAAACAATTTACTCTGTTTGTTACTCAGTTTGGGCCAGTGAGTGAAAGCATTTAATTCTAACTTTTGCTTCCTGCTTGTTTTTTGATCCAAAGCCTCAAAGGTAGTCAGGAGAGGAAAATAATTAAGTTAATTCAAGCCTTAAATTTGAAAGTTTGATAGGACTTGGGAGGACGTGATTCCAAGTGATTTATCAAAAGGTCCAAATGTAAATGGTTTAACTGAGTGGTATAATATATTCCATAATGCTACTGTTTGGATAAGCTAACTAGAAGGAGTAGATATTTAGAAAGAGTGTGTTAAAGATTAATGATATTCAATGAAAAAGTTTATTTAGACTTAGGGAGTGCAAAACCTAACACAAGTTTGTCTGGTTCCAGTCCCTGGTGGTAATCATGTAGCTTTGTATACAGTTTTACAAGTACATAAATGAAATTGAGAGTAAAAATTAACACAGGAAGATAAGCTAAAACTGACATTGCTTTGGCATTGATTCCTAGTAGAAACTTGTCAATTTGAAATAAAATTGTGTAAAATGTTCTATATCTGAAGTAAGTAAAAAAAAAGAAAATAAATGTTTTTATATAGTTTTAAAACTTTTTGCCTACCAGCTTTAATATGGTCCCAGTATATCACAGGAGGACTGTGCTGTACAGTGCATGAAACTGTAGGATGTTTGGTTTTGTTACTAACTGCAATGATTTGCCTGTCTGCTCCTTGGTCTGAAAAATATTCAGTAGTAATAAGCTACATTTTAACTAAAAGAAAACAAAAACTAAAAATTATTGACTAAGTTAGTGGATCTATTTTTACTATCTTTTAGTAGTTGCTTCATAAATTGTTCATTTTCTGCATACTTCAGGGCTGTTCTTCAGAGAAGATTAAAGTTTATTCTTAACATAAAGGAAAACTAGAAATTCTTAGAATGTCCTGTAAAATGCATCTGAAGTTTTTATTGTTACTTTATCATTTCAGGTTAGAGGCCTATTGGCCAGCTTGATCACAAAGCTCCTCCCATAGATGCTTTCTCAGCACAAAGCCTTGGAAGATCCAAGTGTGTTGGATCTTGGAGAATCTGAGAGTGTTTCTAAAGTTTAAAAGCTTTTCTTTTTTACAGCAGATTTGGTTAGGTTGGTGACTTTGGAAAAAGTTTTTTATATGCATCACACACATGCATGTTTATTTGCATCAAACTGGTGGAAACCTCCTCTGAAGTTGCCCTAGTTGAAGATTTCCTGCAGCTTCCCACTGGGAAGATGCCCTGTTCTTCCACTGAAAATGGAAGAGCAAGGTCCCCATATTGTGCCTTTCCTGATTAATTCTTTCTGGCAATTTGTTGTGTTCCCCTTGCAGTTTTGTGGTGTATCACTAATACATCAAACTAAACTTCAAAGTACCAAGCAAAACTGATAGGATATTTGGAGGATAAGAGGGAATAGCAGCTCCCAGTAACTTGATAACTCTTAAGAAGTTGATTGATAGTTCTTGGTAATGAATTCATAGGATTCAGTCCCCAAAATTTTACATATGGCTCGGTGTTTATCTTTGCAGCTTGTCCATTGTAGTAGATGCCCTTTTGCAAATTAATGGAAATAATGCCTTTAAACTGCTAAATTTGGCAGAAATAACCAACTATAACAACGTTACTTGTATAGTAAAATATTGTGCCCCCTGTGATCTGCAGATCTATTAAACTTTTCTGACAGTTTGAGAACTGTGAGAACTGTAGTGGATTGAGTTTTTGACATTCTTATTGGCTAAGCAACATTTTATGCCTAGCTGACGGTCATTAGCCAGCTCTGGTTTATTTGGTAACAGAAGTCCTAAGCTTTTGAAGATCAGTGCACTCTCTTTGGCAATTAACTTTGTTCACCTTAGCTATGAACCTTAATATCAAAGTGCTTCTTTGCTGTTTTTGTAACTGGGTAAGTGCCTTCATACTTCACTTGTCCCAGTTTCTTCCCTTTCACATGACTGACCTAATTAAAAAACAGACAGCTCAATAATTCTACCATAAGCTAGTAATAATGAAACTGTGGGAGTCCTTGAAGCCCTTTATCATTCAAATACACAGTGGTTTCATGAATAAAGTGGATGACTAAGTATTACTTATAGAAGTAAGGGAGATTATTAGCAGTGGAAGACACATTTGAACTTGCTGAAAGCCTGGCTTTTGTCTAGAGAAAGACCTACTCTCCGTAATAATTACACCAGGTCTTCATTTTATCCCAGCATTCTCCTCTTGTTCACGCTTTCAGTGACTGAATAGCTTGCTGTTGCTTGTTAATCCCTGCAGGAATGCGGCTTTGGATACGGGGAGGATGCACAGTGCATGACATGCAGGCCAAACAGATTCAAGGAAGACTGGGGCTTTCAGAAGTGCAAGCCTTGTCTGGATTGTGCCTTGGTTAACAGGTTTCAGAAGGCCAACTGTTCTGCTACCAGCAATGCACTATGTGGGGACTGTTTACCAGGGTAAGACCATTTCTGAAGATAAGACTTGAACCAATTCTAACCTGATTTGCATTAAAATTGCTTGTCCATGTTTTCTGGATAAATGTTGGTACCCTTTGTGTATGTATGAAGGTCCTATGTTCTAATCTTGGCTTTACTGTATTATCTGAGCACATAATTTCTGAATTGCAGGAGTAATTATCTACAAAAACGGTTTGATAATTACCTACTTGGTCTGTGAGAGTATTGTCTGTACAGCACCTGAGCAAAATACCTCAAACAGTGTTACTGGTGATTTAGTTCATTGTTATAAACATTTAAACATTTGAAAACATACACTGCTACCTTCTTCAAAAAATTATCACATTATTTGCTTGCATTTTTTTCTGCCCTTTGGTCAATGCCTAATAATTCTCATGCACATAGATTCTTAGGTCAAAAGCAGTGTCTGTGGTTTACTTTCGGATATTTCTTTCACCTTTCTTGTCTTTAAAATTCATAAAGCATGATCCTAGCTGAAAATCATAAATTAATCTGAAGGAATTGTTTGCTGAAACTGCTCTTATAAATCAAGAGCTGTGCTTCATTTGTTGCCCAGTCATCCCAAAATTCTGTTATTAATTTTCTCTGTTTGTGCTATTAAATCTTAAGATCTCTAAAAAGCTATTCTTTCCATTGTTGCCAAGTTCTGATATTATAAACACCTGCCATGAATTTGTAAAAAGACATTTTTGTTGCTTTTTTGAACTAGTAATTTAGCTGACAGTAATAGTGTATGAGAACTGATTTGAAACTGTAACAGTCTTTGTATTTTCAGAGTATATATTTCAGACTTGCTAAAAAATTCATATATTTGTTTAGTATCTATATTTCAGCTGTTCTATTTTATTTGTATATATATATTTTTTTTTTTAATGCCAACGATCAAATACCTGAACACTGTTGAAGCTTCTGCTATTACTCCTTCTCAAGCTAGTGGTGAATCCTCTTCATTTAAAAGCAGGTTTGGTAGCTAATCTTAGCTTAAGTCACTGTACAAGAGGGTGCAGCCCCAGGCATTATAGATGTTACTCACAACCACTTTTAGTACTACTTGCAGCCACATGGTACATTGATTAATGCTCTTATAGCATATTAATATATAATTATTGCAGGGCTTACTTGGTTGTCAGCAAGGAGAAGATTTTCTTCTTCTGTAAACAATATAAGCTGAATTTTGGAAGATGAGAAAGGATTAAAAGAGAAGCCACATTAGGACATGAATTAAAGGTAAAGCTAAGCTGGAGGACATGGGAATGCTTCTCAGTATTCCAGTCAAGAATGCCTCCTAGATAGGTGTGTTGAGTATGTTTTAAAATGAGAGCTGCTTCCACAACCTGAGTTTTCTGATGGCATAGCTGGAAACAGGAGGAAGGAGGGAGGGAGACATGGCCATGGCAAGGCTAGTCATGAGACCCTTGGTCTGGATATTTTGAGTAACAGAACTTCAAAACATACCACCACTCATACCTGTCCTTCAGTTTAGATGCTGCCCAAACAAATGGAGGGTACAGCTAGGTTAACCAAATAGTTTAACTGATGTTTTACCTCTCAGCAGTCTTATTTATTTCTGTTTTGCATGGGTTTCCAACATGCCATTCTCTATTGTTCAACTTCAAAATACTACAGTGAGCATGTCAGCTAGAAACAAATATTAACGTATTTTGTTCAGAGTAAATTATCACAGTGATCTCTTCAGTCTTGCAGCCTGTGGATCTGTTTCTGTTCACATTGATAAAGTGGGAGTTTCTTGAGCAGTTGGAAAGCTGTTTGTATTATCTGATAAAAGCTTCATACTTCAATGGCATGTGCAGTGTTAGGAATATAACATCACTAGAGTTGGCACCTTTTATTTAATGTGCCACTACCACAACATGTACTCATCTTGAACAGGCCACTACTGCTGATTCTGTCTTACTACTAATGAATGGTTGAAAGACAGACAGACCTATTTGATTAGGGGCTGTAGGTAAGTTCTTTAGAGGATGTCATACATAAAAATTTGAAATACAGCATTATAAAGTTCTGCTTTTTCTTTGGTGCTACTCTTGTTCCCTGATTGAGAATGTAGGGTTTTGCCAGTCACTGTAGTCAATATGATCTTCAAACATTAGCTCAGTATTAAAGTTCTTGAAGGGTCTTTAAATAAAATGTCACTGATATCCAGCCTGTTATATATTTTTAGAGGTGATAATTACCTTGTAATATATAGATCAATCACTTCACTTTTAGTTTTTAGACATGTAACTAAGCCTGCATAAGGTAAGTTCTTAATGCATGTCATTAATGTATGTTTGATCTGTGTGGAAAATGGGATATTGATTTCTGTCCAAAATCTCCAGAACTGTTTTTCTTCTGTGAATATCAGATTTGGACTAACAGATCTAGATGTTTTCCTCCTATTTATTTTCAATCTGTCTTGTCCTATTAATTAATAGCTACTGTACTTTTGTTTACTTTTATTTTCTTCTGTTTCCTGATTGTTTGCATTCAGACACAGATTGACAAAACTTGCAATTATAGAAGATTTTGTTAAAACACCTGAATTATTTTGTGAGGAATAATAACTTGTTTTGGTTAACTATTTTTTCACATTCTGCTATCTTCTAGATTTTATAGGAAGACTAAACTTGGAGGCTTTCAAGACATGGAATGTGTTCCTTGTGGTGATCCTCCTCCTCCCTATGAGCCTCACTGTAAGTGCTGGTTTTGCTGTTTTTTCTTTTAACTTTAAAGCCTGGCCAAAAAAAAAATTATAGTCACAGTCACAAACTCTTTTTAAAATTAATTTTCTTGTTACTAAATTATTTTGTTCATACATTTCAGCAGGTCCAGTACTATCATTGAGAAGCTCCCACAAATAGCCAGTCCAATGCTGATCAACATTCCTGTCACACAACATGGTCAGGGAGTCTTGATTCCACTTCTGATCTTGTCTTATAATTTTTTAATTTCTGTGTTAATGCCAAAAGAAAAGCAATCTTCCTAGACCCTCTGATAACTGTCAGGTAGGGTCCTTTCCTGACAGCCAAAAAGGTATTTGTTGATACATTTAAAAACAACTTTTATACTATGGTTACAGTGAGAGAGAACAATATAGACAATAACTTTATATTCTTGTATACTGTTAAAAGGAAGTAAGTAATTGGTTTGTCTATTTGTTTTTTGCCAATGAGAGAATTAGAGTCTCTTCAAAATGAGAGAACCTCTTTATTCTGTAGCAGAAGCCTTGTTACCACTTCTTCCAAGACTGTTGGTGGTCTACATTGCATCATGTTTTTAATTCATTTAAAAGAGTGAACTATTCTTTTTGTATTTATTGCTGTCTACTTTTTTAAAATAAAAAAATACATGTGATTCAAAATAATTATGTGGAAAATCTTGGGGTTACTTGTTTGTTTCTGTAACAGTGAAGTTATGTTTTAGGAGGTTTTTCCCCCTAGTTCATTTGTTTATAGAAAGAATAAATTGTCAGGGTCCTGAAATACTTTATGCTACTTTAATAAATACACACAGTCTCTTATAAATATCCTTTCTTTTTTTTTTTAATTGTGTAAAATTAAAATGGAACCAAGAGTAAACTATTGTGCATTTAACCCATACTTTTCAATAATTTTATATTGCATTAACTTCAATGAAATAATTCATCTTCTTCAACATTTCATATATTGCTTTAATAGTCTTTTTTCAAATAAACCAAACTTTCTTCTGTTTTTTCCATCCTAGTTTTAGTGCCTTTTGGGTAATAAACTTGTAAAACCAGATTTTCAAACATTTTCCACAACTATGAAAACTTTTAAGGACTGCAACACTCAAAGCCTGTAAATCAGAGAATAAGTCAAATAAGTTCTAATGTTTGCAGCAGTAACTCATGCCCATGTATAACATAAGCCTAGAAAGTAAATTCAAAAATGTTCAACTATTTTTGTAGTCTAGACAGTATCTTAGTATGTTTAGAAAGAATGTTCTTCATATCAAATACTGTCGGGTTTGATGCCAAGAATGAAATGCTGATCTCAACTTACTGATGTAAATCACTCAAATTCAATGAGTTGCAGAAGTTATTCTAGACAGAGTATAGCCAGGCTATTTCATCTGTGTATGTATTTTAATTCCTTCAACTGGGAAAATTCAGTATTATCCCCTTCATCTCTTTTTAATCTTTTTTTATCTGAAAAAATAAAAAAGTGAAATGTAAAGTGGAACAATGTTATTCTAATGGAGGATCTCTAATTCATAAATTCATTTTATGGGTTTTTTCCTCTTCTCTTGTTTGTTCCCTTCTAAGAAAGTGTGCTCTTCAAACATGAATTCTGTTCTCTAGCACAATCAAAGACAGGGAAGAGGAAATTATCTCCCATATCATTCGTCTTTGACTGTAGTTAGCGACTTGTGTATTTCATATTTTTCAAAGTCACAAGTTATTATTTTGAAAAGGTGATGAAAGAACAGTTGCCAAGTCTTCTGAAATAACTCAGATTGTTTAGTTTATAGTGATTTGGCTTTTGTAATTGAGCCTGAGCTTGGATCCTAAATTGAACCATTAGGAAGCTATTACTCATTTTAAATGGACAACAGGCAACCCCATGGAAAAGAGCATTTTCTTTGGCACAAGCTGAAGTGGTAAATCCAGATTAGAGACATTTTCATTCCCTACTCTCATGGCTGGCACACCACCTTTGGCTAAATGTCAGAAGTGGTAACAGCAAAGTTGTGAGAATTGGCAAGTATTTCTAGCTTTTACAGAAGCAATAATGAAAGGTTTGAAATCATTAAAATGTTTGTTATTTGCATAGTAACCACCCATTAAAATCCTAAATAACAGAAACCCTACATGAAGTACAGTTGCCATATGTTGCTGTGGTTTTCAGGAGGCTTTTGTTCAGAATTTGTGTGTTGATTCTTCAGGTACTAACAGCAGCTGCCTCAGTTTTGGAAAGTGTATATGCCTTCCTCAAGCGGCCTAGGAAGTTTTTCCTACAACAGTTGCTAAATGAACTGAAGTACTTTTGAGTTTTAGCGTCAAATAGGGGAAAATTTAGGTCCGAGTAAAAACCATGATTCTGTAAGTGTACATAAATAATGTGTGGAACATTTTACATGTAATGCTGAAAGTGTTAGTGGTCTATTTCAATAATGGATGTATTTTGATAGTTAAGACTGCATTACTTGAAGCTAAGTGGAGATAGACCATTAAGTGTGTGGGACAAGCTCTCAGTGATCAGAGAACTAAGTTCTAATTCTCTGCTTTTCTTATCCTTCTCTCTTTCCACTGTGAAACTGAAAGTCAAATATTAGTGCAGCTAGCTCTTATGTTACAGATGAAAAGGAAAAGTTTAAATGTCCTGTTTCAATGAATTAATTGTCCTCCAAGGTGTGTGGCAATCTTTTGTTTGCTTAAGAACATTACCAGAAGGGCACAAAGGCTCACAGCCCCCTACCTGGACTACAGGCTCATGTTAAAGCAGAGACATGGATCAAATTCTTTCTAGTAGCAGTTGATTATTACCCAGCTAACTATAAATCTAAATACTTGCTTTTATCTCTTTTCTGTAGACATTTTAAAACAGATCTGGTTTAAATATTTACTCATGAAAAAATGAGTTTGTGAATTGCTGGAGGCAAAGTTGAAAGGATTCTATAATGAACAAGTAAAGAGAGTATTAGAGGCCAGGAGAATTGCTATCACCTTTGTGCAAACTTTAGAGGGGGACACAATGACTTATGTGTGTTTTTTAAATGTCAGACAATTAAATACACAATTATATAGTTATATTTTAATTTACTTAGTTCAGATAAATAAACTATACAGACCAATCTTATGTATTTGGTCAGCATCTAAACATTAGAAATGTTTAGATGCTGACCAAATGCATGTTTTTAAAATTGTTTTTAAAATTGTGATTTATGCTCGCTTTGTAAATTGAAGACATTTTTGTCACCGAAGACTTTTTTTTTTCTCATCTGAATGACAGAATATGAATTCTTTGAACTGGGAATTTGAGTGGAATTAGAATTTATCATGGATGTAAATTCTGAAAAAGAAGCTAATATAGACTGTCCAAAAGTGTTGAAACAGTAAGTTTGATAGGGTTCAATGACACTTTTTTCTCAGTACCAATTTAGATTTGCAGAGTTCACTCTCCTGCTCAGGCCACTGTTGTGCTTTCCCCACAGTTATGCTTAAACTGTTGCTGAAACTGCTCAGTAAGCTGGACTGTGAAATCTGTCTGTGATAGAACAGAATTAAAATAATTCCCTTCTAAAGGTTATTTTTAAATCCAATGAGCTCATTGACCTCAAAACACTTGGGGTGGCACAAGTTAAGGAGAGATGTGGGAATGGTTCAGGTAATGAGCAGATTTTCTGAAGATACCATTGCTTTCTTGGAACAACCATTATGTTATCAGCTAGTCTGTCTTAGCAAATAAGCAAAGCAAAAAAAAAAAAACAACACCATTAGAAATCATGATTACCTTCTTTCAGTCATAAGAAGATGGCAGATTAAAATTGAATCAAGAGATATATGTCAGATATTCTTACAAGTGGTTCCTTTTGTATTGTTCAACTCAAAATGCAGAGAAGCCCCAGAGTTACAAGAATCCTTTCGTTTCTGGACTGGCTTTCTACTAAGCAGAAGAGCCTGTGGCAAGAAACCTTTTTGAGATGTAGTACAAAAATAGTTCCTAGAACTTCCACATTAATATTCTTTTCTGTATCAATCTAAAATCAGTGATGTTCCCCTTTTATGTGCAAATTCAGAATTTGGTAGAATTTAGCTGTACCAACAGTTAATTTGGAATAAATTGAGAGAGTCAAGGAAATGAGAAAATTAACACCTAGGCGCAAGAGAGTATTTTACAGCCAATCAGCCACCAAAAGAACAGACTTGTGCTTTTTTTCCCTCTAGCAACCACACTGTTACATTTATTACAATACAAATTTTTTACATCATGAAAAATTGCACAGCTTTTCCAGCCAAAAAATTTCTCAGGTTTTCTGCTTGTCTTCATGGCATAGATCAAGGAGCATGGGAATCTGGGGGACACAGGATGGGGGAGGGATACCATTCCATGTGGAGCTTGGGAAACTAGCCTCTACATGTTCCGGGAAATAAACACATTCTTTGCTTCAATGAAGCAGAAATGTTTTGTTGGGTAAGTCCCAGCAGTGGACATATCTCCAGTTTGATTGTAACATCATGTGCATTTGAAATAAACTGGCAATCAGGTCTAAAATTGCTACTTTGCCATGAACCAGATTGATTTCAATTATAAAGTGTGTCTCAAACTAGAAAAGAAACAGTTTTTTACTAAGGTGTGGAATAAAAGTAGAGACTATGGCTTGTTGAGCCAAAATACATAAAGAAGATCATTAAATGTGAAAACATCACATTTTCTTGAGGCATCCATATCTTACCTGCTTTAAATTTTGTTCCTTTAAGGAACTCCTATGACATTTTGACTGCCTTAACTAAGGCTGATGACAAAGTTCCCTTTACAGTTTTCTTGTGTAGAATTTTTGTTAGTTACTTTCTGTAAGTTTACAGTATTGTTTTATCTGGGAACTAAATATAAGTGTTCTGGAGCTGTGTCACCCTTCAAAACCACAAGGTATGTTGTTTCACTAATGAAAAGTACTATTTAGGGGACAAAATCTGATGTTGTTTCTTTCTTCCTGGTGTTAAAAGTGTAGGATGGGTAGGAAAAGTGTAGGATGGTGTAGGAAAAGTCAGGTTTCACATAGATCTACTTATTTACATTACCAAGATTAGGATCTGTGACTTTGTAAACTTTCCTGTGAGTGTAATGGGTATTGGGGGTATTCAAGGACTAAACATCAGAACAAAGCTGAAAAGCTAGAAATTGCAGTCTGCAGGGTTAGAACTTATCTTGTTTTGTAAGGGGGGAGCTGGAAGCTTGCTGACTACATGTGTATTCTGTAAAATAATTTCACTAGTGGTAAAACAGAAAAAATCCCATTGTCTCAGCTTTGCTGAAACTTTCTATATTATTTCATTAAACAGAAATACAGCTTTTCAACTTGAGAGTAACTTTTGGATGACGTTCAATTCCACATTAGTTCCACTGTTTATATAGTGGATTGTTAATTTATTTGTGTCACTTTCTTCTTTCTGTTTACAGAATTTTGTGATTTCAAAGCTGTCAGGCTCCAGATAATGTTTTTCCATCAATTGAGTTTTTTTGTAATTTTGTTTGGTTGCTTTGTACAGTAAACTTTGTATTACTAATGCCAAGCAGCCTTTCAAGGAAGGCTGCTTATGTGCATGAGGCAAATGGCATCTGAAAGTACATAGCAAGTGAAATTATTCCTAATTTTTTGGTTCTGTTCCAACATATATCCCCTTTTTATGTCAGTATTTGTTCTGATTTGAGATTACCTAACAGCATTTCTCATAGTCATCTTTGCCATTTTGAACACTGTGATAGAAAGCAGCTGGAGTATTGCATAAACCTTTCACAACATTCATAAGCAGTGACAGCTAATTTAAGTACAGATAATAGCATCATTAGCTTATAAATATCATTACTTTTTTATTACAGAGACATTGCCTTCGCATTATTTCAAAACTCAAATGTAGACTTTTGTAGAAATGTAGTAAGTCAGTCTGATATTTTCCATATGTGACCTGATGATAGAGTAACTTATCTTCAGGAAGTCTGAAACAAATTCCATGAGGTGTTTAAGAGAGATGAGAATTGCTATTCATGTCTTAAAAAGTTTTATTACAATTTCATTTCTTTCACTCATCATAAAGAGAGTTAACTTAGGAAACCTAAATGTTTTTAATTCATTGTCCTTAGTATTCAGTTGGTTCTGACCCTTTAGGGTTCATGTATGACTTAGAGTAAAACAGCTCCTTTTCTTGCTGTTCTGAATTTACTTTATATGTTGGCCTCTTCTTCTAAAAAAAGTTGTAAAAAAAGAGAAGAGAGATTTTTATTTATTTTAATAACAGAGGTATTACCACTAAAATGAGTTTAAATAGCTCTGAAGAGTTACTTAATGGAGAGGAAATTCAAATACATTGCAGTTTAATCATGTTCTAAAACTTTCCCAGTTTACTCTCATGAACTTTCCTTGCATGTACCTCTCATTTCTGTGCCTATACGTATGGAAACACTTCATTATGTAGCTTGTTAACACTACATATGTATTATGGTTAGTAGACAGAAATGGTCAGCAGTATTTCCCTCATTTCTATCTGCTATCCAGTATATGCCTCTTAAAAAGAAAAGGAAATTAAAAAATAAAACCAAGCCTAAACAAACCAAAAAACACCACAAGTTTTCCATTGAAGAAAATTTAGCTTATGAATTGAAATGACAATGCAAGAAGGTGCAACTCCCAAACCTAACAGAATTTCTATTAAGTAAGCCAGACACTTTACCAAGGAATCTACCAAGGATTTACCGAGGAATCAAGATTTGGAAGCTGAAGCTCTCAGGGCATCCAATCAGTTTAGTGTTGAACTTCTGCCCACGTTTTTGCACTATCCTTAAATGTTTTCTGCCATTCAGTTAATTTTTTTACAGTGGAAAATTTGTTTATACAGAAAGATTTCTAATCACATCTATTACAGCTTAATTCTGCAAAAGTGTAGGTGTGAAGGTACTTCCAATGAATTGATTCACTTACTAGTAACTTCTGTGGAACAGAAGTATTCAGTGTAGCATGTCTGCTCTCTTATGAAAGTCTGCAGTAACCTCAAGTAATGAGTGTTTGAAATGTCTTTATCTTTTTATCTTCTTTGAAGCTCTTACAATGACAAGCAGGGTCCTTATTTTATGCCTACTACCTAAAGTCTAACTTAGATTTCTTTGCACAGTGAAATTTCATTTCATTTCATTAAGTTTGTTTCAAGTAGCCCCGTTCAAGCTACAAACTTAAAGAACTAGGCTAGTAGCAAATGCTTTAGGGGTATCTCAGCATGGGTAACATTAGCCCTGTCAAGCATCTAAGAAGTATGTAAGGTGTAAATATTCAAATAGACCCAGGATTCTGACTCCAAAATTCCATCACCAACTGCCCTGCTTGAGAGCTTCCTAACTCTGCAAACATTTAAAAGCCCAAGGGACCTACAACAATTCATTTGGTTTCCAGGAGTATTCCACAAATTCTGGGTCCAGGAGGCTTGGACACATTGCAGCTTTAGTTTAGGCCAAAGCTTTGATTTACCTGCTTTGCCCTGACTGCCCTGCAAGGAAGTACATATGCATAGAGTGAGCAGGATGCTCTAAACAGGTGTATAACTGGGCAATACAGACCCCTTTCTCTGTCACAGCTGATCCAAGAGGTAATGGAATTGGAATTTAACGAGGCACCTCCAAATTTCTCTATACCCTTCCGTGGTCATCCAAAGGCTTTTGCAGCACCAACCAGTGACATGTGCTGCCACTGAAGCCATCAGGATCTATGAGCTAATTGCTCTGTTGCTCATCTCTGAACAATCTGTTCTGTGGTGCCTTCTGATGGCAAACTCAGCAGAGCAGGCTGGGATGATGTCTGGGTGTCCTTTTCTGCGTGCCTTCTTTGAGTGCAGAATTCTTCCCTTACCATGAGCACTGGCTGTGTGCTGGCTGTGCCGTTACTCTTTGGTTCTTACATCACCAGTGTGTTCCTGTCCCAGGTGTGTTCCCAGCACTGAGGATGCAGCCCAGGTGATGCCTGCTTGGCACTGCAGGGCCTGGGCCTGTTTGAGGTCCTGGTTTCATGCCTTCTCAAAATAGCAATTTGCAATACAGTTCAATACAGTTCAACAGGCTCTAAGATTCCTTGTTGAGATAATTACGGTGTTTATAATTTTCACGTTCTGACTGCAACGCAGTCATGGTTAAATAATAGAATCTAATTTATTGGTCACAGCTTTTCAAAATGAGGGGGAAAAAAATATCTACTCTGTTTCCTGTTTGGATATCCTGATGAAAGTGTACCAGTAAGACTGTTCTTTTTTGGACTAGAAATTGTTCAAAAAGTTAAGAATTTGAGTTGTGTTTTTGAAGTACAATTCAGGCTATAAAATAGTGAATTTCCATTTAAATTATTATCTGACTAATCAACTCAGCTCCATTCCATACTTCCTGCTTTATGTGTGTAAAGTACAGGTGATTGGGTCAGACTTTCTCTTTCAATTATTCTCCTCTTTAATCTCAAATAATGGGCAGTCCTCTGTTTTGGTTGTTACTACTTACAATGCATCTATTATTAGATGCATTGAGACTGACCAGCAAGTCATAAAGGAGGTCTGTTGATAATATCCAATGGAAACTTTAAAAGACAAATATGACACTGTAAAGGCTTTGCAAAGGTTTATTGCATTGCTTCATGCACTGTAATGAGTAATCCTCTACATCAGGAATTGAATCTACACAAAAGAATCACTAGATGACATTCTGCTGTGTTAACTGGTGTGGGTTTAGCCCCTTTTAATTCAGAAATATATTGTTTTCTTGTCTTTCCCTCATTATAATTGCATTTACCCTTCTGAAATGCAAATATTTTCTGTGTAAAAAGATACAATATCCTTGATATAAAAATAAATATTTCTGTAGAGTATGCAAGACCAAGATATGGTTCAGAGTTTGGAGTAGAAATACAAAGCCAAACAAAATTTGGATTTTAATGCATATGTCATGGTAGTATTTCTGGAGGCTTTAGAGAACTTGCTTTGAATCCCCCTTTTCTGCATGTTAATTTCCCAGCAAATGGTTGAACCTTTCCTTTAACTACATGTGGTAACTATAATATGTGGTTTTTCTTTACACAGAACATGGTTTGTTAGTTTGATTTCACGCAGGTTTCCATAATTAGAGCTGTGTGAGATGGATTGTGACACGTTCTTCTGGATCAAAATATAAATAAAAATTTCTATATTGAAGAGTGTTTGTATATGAAGTAATGCTGTAGTTTCTGCAACAGAGGAAAACTACCAAAGTGGAGAAGCCTAGTTCTTTCCTAGTCCTTTCCTGCTGTTACTTTGTGCAGGCTTGTGATGTAGCACAAGTGGAATGCAGCCATAAGGTTTTCTCTTCCAGAATTGGATGAGCTTGTGTCCCACACTTGTGCTGGTTGTCTCTCACAGACACTGCTGTTTCAAAAGGCTTTGTTGCTCACAGCCAAACATCTCCTGTCATTCTACATCACTCTAAGTTCTGAGTGAACTGGGTTGGCTTTGTTGTCTGAACACCTATCAGAGCACTTGGTGGTTATTATTGAGGACATAGATCATTTCTTTAATTCCTGCATCACTCTAATCCCTGTATTTGTACAAGAATTTTCCTTCCTGCCAGTTTTGTATTCTTTGGGGGAAACTGCTTTTTCCTCCCTTGCTGTGGAAGGCTAGATTTCTGAGAAGAGGAAATTTGCCTTCCATTATTATATATTATGTATTTAAGCATGGTGAATATTGCCAGTGGCTCATAGGTGTGACAGTTGTCATTTTTGTCTCCTAAAAATAATCTCAGAATTGTAAATTTAAGTGTTATTGTAAACTTTCTAAGATACATGTTAAGAACAGAATTGTGACTTTTTTCAGTTTGCTTTCCTAGGTGAACACAGTTTATCTATATTGTTGTCATTTGTTCCTTTTAATCCTTTTGAGCATGATGACTAATTTGTCTGTGCTGACAGAGTAACAGATCTCAGACAAAGAATTTTCAGATTTTACAAAAACAAATGAATGAATAGTGAAGAGGGAAGCCACGTTAGTGCGCTTATTGAGATGAGAAAGTTGTGGCATAAACTCCTACCACATTTGTTGATGGCAGAAAATGTTCAGCAAAGAAAATAATGGAAAACAAATTATAATTTCTGAACCTCTTGAAACCATTCATTTATTATGACTGGGGGAAAGAGCAGAAAAATTTGAATACTAAAGTTTGAAACTGTAAGAAAGCCATCTATCTAATATAAAATGTAGATTAGTATTAGCAGTCTCTACTTAGTAAGCTGTTAGCAATACAAATATTAAATTGTTTCAGAGTGAGCAAATATAAATGGCTCCATAATACACATGGAAATCATAGAATAAATTAGGAATAGAAATGTCTTTTTTTAACACTACTTTTTCATAACCTCTGGAAGTGTAATATATAAAATGTATATGGTCATAATCCGCTATACCTTTAAATAGATGAAGTTGATGTGAAGTTTGACCAAGCTGAAGTGCTTATAGTGGCTTTGGCTGTCAAGTTTCAGCAAGAGAATTGCACTAATTATATGTAATCCATTTTTATCTACTAAAGCATGTAGTAATGTATTTTGGAGAGAACACTGTATTCCACAGTGTTCTTGGAAAATACATTCCTTGTTTCATGCTGGAATATGATGGAAAGTATATATCTTAAAATTAAAGTAGAAATGTCAACATGTGATTTTTAAAAGAAATTGAATCAAATTTCATTTATTTCATGAATTCACATCCCAAGCTCGTGCAGCTGATAATAGGAGTTGACATAAGCAGTGCCCATCTGGCCTTCAGAAGGTTGTATCTGGTCAGTTCATGACAACACATAGGGCATGTTTTCTATCTTTGTTCTAACTCACAGCTGGCAACTCTGTCTGCTAATCCCAGTGAAAGCTGCAGCTGGAAATGCAAAACTACTTTTGAACTTGCATATCCTTTCCCAGCGATGTCTGAAGCCTTGGAGATGTGTTTCTTTTGTGATTCCTATTAAATTAGGGAATTAATTTTTGCATTAAGAGTGAAGTCAAGCAATGAATCCTCGAATACCCATTGTAAGACCATGTTTTATATAGCAAAAGAAAGTTAAGAATGACCAAAAATACTGAATTTTGCATGTTTTCATGTAATAAAAACTCACTGTAGAGCTCACTTCTTTATTACATTTTAAAAATCCTTATTACAGAATGATGAAGTAATTACTGTGTTCACTTCTAGCTTGTTCATCTAAAATGTGAACAAGCAGTTTGCAAGCATATTCAGTTTTTTTTCTTGATGCTGTTACGTACAGTTAGAACATTAAATTCTCAACTGCAGACTATGAGAATTTCAATGTGTTTTTTCAAAGCAGCTTACCATACTTCAGTTTCTAGTAGTAACTTGTGCAACCTTTCATCTTATGAGTCAATCCTATAATTAGTATCCTTCTTTGCCAGAGGCATACTGCATGTTTGTTTTAGGTACAGAAAGTCTGCAAGAAATTTAACTTAATCATTACTTTTTAATGTAAGAGCTGGTTAGCTCAATTACACTAGATTAAAGTGAGCTTGAAATTCCTGAGTTACAGAGAAGGGGCTAATCTGTGACCTGTAGTGAATAAGTACTATTTCCTATGGTTTTTGCCTTATGTGCACTTACTAGTGTGGGTAGCCCTTCAGCCCAGGCTTGCAGTAGCTATAAGCAATTATCTATTTTCTGTATGGAGTGAATTTGCAAGGCTCTTATTTAACTCGGCCATTAGGTTATTCAAAATTATTCCAGGATTGCATGCATTGCAGTAAAGCTGAAGAACATTTTTTGGGTTTTTTTTTTCAGTAAACTTTTGCTTTATTGTTTTTAGGAGCAATCTGAAAAGAGTAAGTGCTGGTTACAGCTTTTCAGTATTTTTTAGACATTTTCTAATTACAGAAGCATTAGACTGTTTCAAATATATTAATTTAATAAAATGCTTTTAAGCTGCATTCAGACTGAAAATATTGGTTCAAATGTATTCTCTTAATCATACAAGGAATGGTTGCATTAGCACCACTTCAGAAGCACTGAGTTTTGGTACCTCTGGTATAAATCCATGCTGACTGCTCTGCCTTTGGGTACAGAGTCCAAGCTGTGACTGGCCACGTGAATATAAAATGTTGCCAGACAAGTGCACAGTAGTGTGTTGGGGTTTTTATTCTACTTGGTGCTGATAGGTACTATTTGACTCAATGATCTTAAAGATCTGTCTCAACTTCTAAGGATTCAATGACTCTAAGTTGCTCAGCTACAAAATTCTTTGGCTGTGTTCCACTTAAATTTCTTGTTCTTAAGAAAATACAGAATCCATCTAGGCTCAAACTTTCCATACTGCCAACCCTATTAAGAAAATCATTGTCCAGCAAAAGTGTACTGAAATATCACACCAGAGGACTGGAATTACCTGGAGGACTGGAATGTATTGGAAGTAGGATAAAATACAATAGCCTTATAACAGGAGTTGTGTGCTGAGCACCTTGGCAGTAATGATTCATTATAAACCAACACCTCAGGAGCTGGGAGCACCGTTATAGAAGAAGGGCCTGATGTTCTTACAGATCACTTGTATCCTTCAAATTATTGTCCTCTGCTTTGCTCACCTTTAATTTTTTGGGTGATAGACCTCACACATTCTCACTCCTACTGGTTCACTTGTGCTAAAGGAGTGTACTGCCAAACTCGTCTTTTACAAAGATCATAGAATAATCTCACATGTTATTTTGGGCAGCGACGTGTGCCTTTGAGGTATAGTCTGTGACTGTTTCCTAAAAACATGAGCTCTTTGTTAGAGTTTTTTTAACTAAATGGTGGTGTCCACCAGTTTTGGTGAAGTTTCATTTCAGTCCAGTGGTATGATTCTATGTGCATATTACTGAATGGGATTTATAGTTACCCTGTCTGCATGTGGAAATTTAAGATGGAATTAGTGCACCCTAATTTGGGCATCTAAAAGTTAATGCTTAGCACTGAAGTTGCCTGCCCAAACTCCCAATCAGGGGTGAGAATTAGGTACCACAAGAGTTCAGGCAAGTCAGATAGGATAAGCTTGAAGACTAAGCAGTCTTTCAAGCCTTTTCAGAATAATTACTTCTCAGAATATTCCTAGCTTTATTTTAGAAAGAGACCCTAAGGTGTGTAGCTCTGGCTTTGTCTTCAGACTTCTACAGTTGTGAATTTCACCAAGTTGCCAATATCTGGTGAGATGAAAAACTGCAATTCAACATTGAATGATTGTGCCTGATTCCCTAAAACCTTATCTTACTCTTTTTTCTTTTTAATTAATTTTGAGGAGGAAAATGACTTTTCATAGTGTAGATTTTTTTTTTTACTCCTGCTATATAAGTAAAAACACAAAAATTTAGAAAATTATTTTTCTTACTTTTTGATAAAATGTCTCTTACAAACCAAAGCCCATATTCTAAGAGAACTTGCTAAAGTTAGAATATGCCAGAACTGAGGCTTGCAACCATGAGATTCCCTCATATATAGTTACTCTAATACAGGTTGTATTTACATTGTTGCATATTATTTCCCACTGAGTCTTTGTTTGTAAAGCACAGGATAGGCAAAACCTGGAATTCTGTAAGTCTCACTTTATTTGCTACATGCTATTTTATATTCCATGCAGAATGTGAGGTATTAAATATTGCTGGACTTTTCTGGGGTTCTGCCACTATAAAGAAGTTGTTACAGATTTTGCTGTTGTGACTGACTTTTATCCTTTCAATGGAAGTGGCGTAAAATGTTTAACATATGTTAGCAAACTGAAACAGAGGAAGTCAAAGGCCCTCAAAACCCTTCATTGTTTCTTGACAAAACCAGGATAGGATGCCACCTTCTTGACTGTGAATATGTGTAATGGCTACATCTATGAGCTGTGATCTGAGGTTCTCTCTATATGGAGAGTTCAAGTGTGGTGTTTAAAACAAATCAGACTAATTACACCCTAATTTCTCCTACCCACACACCCCCCCCAGCCCTCCTCATCCCCTGTAGAGAAAGTTCAGGTGATTCCCTCCAAAGCAGATCTTTGCTTTGGTCAGATGAATCTCATTTTTAAAGCTTGATTTTTCAAAGATAACCTTTCAGAATGTCTTCTGTATTGTATGGCTAATTCCTACTGACTTCTGTTAAAGAGGGGAGGTGTGATGTTTCAGATTAAGTAATGTAATAAAGCAAGGATCTGGTATATAGCAGCCTTTTGTTCTGTGTAACTTGACTTTCTGATTCCCACAGCTCTAAGTGGTGAATTAATAGCTGCTTTTCATAAGCTATTGTTATTTCTGATGTCAAAGCTACAGCTTTTTCATTTGTAATGCAGTTTGCATGTGCATGCACACTGATGCATTTAGGTAATTTCTTTGCAGTAAATTACAGCATTTATGATTTCTGCACTAATAGAACAAGCTGCAGGTGCATGCCCAACTTCTAAAGGTGTTATCCTCTGTATTAGAAAATTTTGAAAATTTATATTTAATCCCATGTATTTTGTGTTACTTACTCCTCCCAAAAAAGTGGTTTTAAAAGATCTTGGGATTGCAAAGTTAAAAACTTTAAAAATACTAGTAGCATTGGTTATGCAACTCTTAACCTTAATTCAGAATTGTAATTCAGCTCAGTGGAGTGTATTATGAAACTGTCTCAATTACATGTCTCAATTTTGTTTTCCCTAGTGCATAAGCATACTTTTTGTTTTCCTAGTTTTCCCTTATTTCTCTCCCCAACATGTGCCTTGTGTGGAGAATTTAAGGTAACTTAGTGGTATTTAAACATAATTGTAAGCAGGAAAAATGTAATTGCTGAGCAAGCCTAAGTCTAGTTTATTTAATTTTGTTCCGGTCTGCATATCACATGACTGTCGGCTGTGCAAAGAGGGGCCCTTACTCCTTCTGCCAAAGCTGTACAACTGGACAAATTCAGCTGGGGAGGAGAAATAAGCTTTTACCCAGCTCAGCTTCTAGCCTAGTGGCTAAAACAATCTCCATGAAGGTGGTAGAAGAGGCTTCATTTGATATGTCTTGGCAAAGAGCTCTTAAGCTTTCTCAGAAGGCAGAAACGCCATCATTACCTCTTCTTTCAAGAGCTGCATCTGAAAGGCATTATAAGCCATACATGTGATTTGTCTCTTAATTTAATTTCAAAATAAGGTCATAGATTTTTGTTCTCCATAGAGTTTTAAGAGAAGTGGAGACTCCTCTCTGCCTCTAAGTAATTTATGGGAGGAGCAAAGTACATTATCCTTCTCCAGGTTTCTGTGTCTATAGGCTGAGCATGGTGACATAAGGAACTGTGTTACTCATGTGACAGATATTTCAGATTCTATTCTGTATTTAACCTTTTCTCACATGGTATAGGAAGTATGTGACCTAATACAGGCTTTTAGCTTCCCAGATAGATTTGTATTTTAAAATTACAGATTTTACAGCTTAAGTTAAGCCTTGTCCCTTTGCCACTTTTCAAAATGGATACCAAAATACAAGGGCATCAATATTTTATGTGTATTGACTTTTAGGTTACCCTGAATTATCTGCAGTCTGAAAGTTGTGGGTCTTCTTTTTTTTATTTCTCATATATTCTCTCAATTTGGAAATAAGCTTTTAAAATTTTAATGTAATAAATAGTCCAGTGTTGAACACACATGCACATACTTATGTATTTCCAGATCTCTTTGAGAACTGATTTTTTATTATTCATATCTAATAACTAGGCTCTTTCTGCATGGGATTTCTAATACTTCAGAGAATTTCCTTGACATTTATATTTTTCATATTTGGTAGCAAAAAATGTTAGTACATTACAGAGAGTTGGAAGAGTGAAGTTGTTTCTAACTATCCAGATTTTGTTTTCCTTTCCCAGTTATTTCAGATTTTAATTTTAGGCCAAGAGGCAACAACGTAAAGTTACTAAAACCTTATTGAATTTTCTGGTAGCTGCTGGAACATCTAGATGTCTGGACTAGATAAGTTATTTGGCCAATTCAAGAAGCTGCTTTTTGACCATAATAAGGAAATTATTCCTGCACCTAATTTGATATTCAAATAGAGTAGTTTTTCTTAATGTATCACTTACTGATATATTTGTTTTTGAATATATAATCACTATTTTCTAAAGTTTTAGAAACTTTATGAATTAATTATAACACAGTATACTCTGCTATTGTGATGACAGAGCAGCTTGCTCTGTGAAGTGGCACAGCTGAGTATTGTTACCTTTACAAAGACTTTTTTAAGCAAGGACAAAAGCCATAGTTCTTGAAAATGTATTGCATAGACATATGCAATACTTATTGCATAGTGATGTTTATGGACATTTGTGTCAACAAACTTAGGGCACCGTCTTGCAATCATTATGAAATTTTTAGCTTTACTCCCTGGGTGTTACCACAGCTGAACTAGGATAAGGAGGGAAGTTTTTGGGATAGAAAGTGAAGTGTTAGAAATTACTTCTTGTTGAATCAGTGAGGGACAAAAACTCTTTTATGACTGATTTACATATAATTTCTTGCTTCACTGGGATTTGGACAAATAAATACATAGGTGTGTATGGAAGACCATGTATGTTCCCTGACTGGGGGAAGGCTTAGCTGCTCTACCAGCCCTGGACTACCCATGGACCCAGGACAGAGCTTTGCACTCTCTCATATTTCAACCTACTGAAAACCAATCTATGCACCAATCCAACCTCATCACCCAGCAGCTTTAAGAGCTTGTTTGAACCTTTTGGAACAGATCTGTAACCTGTATGCATGGGATTCACAATGTTCTGTTACAGTTTTGATTAATGAAAGTGGGTTATTCTCTATGGGCTAAGGAGACAGCCTTCAGATGTGCTGACTCTTCTGTTTACATGCGTGCCATTGTCATTTAACTGGTGAATATGCAGGTAGATTCTGAGGGTTCATGGCTCCCCTCTCCTCCCTTAGCAAAAGGGTGATGGCAGTAGTTGCCCTCATGAACATGATTTGCTTTTCAGCAATGCAAACTCCTCTGTTTATATGGGCCATGTCTTGTGGAAGTGTTTTGGGACTGAGAACAACAGTGTGTGTACAGAGACTGAATAGAGCAGAAACTGTCATAAACAGACCGAATTGACTCAAATTCTGCACAGGGATATTTTATTCTCTAACTGGATAGTCCTAAAGATTAAATAAGACTGCACATACAGAATACAGAGTGCAAAAATACAAAAAATACTTCCTGCTTTCATTTTCTGTTGAAAAGATGAAACACCTTTCATAGCCTATGTGAGGTGGATAAATTCTAGAGTTAGATTTGAACAAGAAAAAATACAAAGCCTAAAATAGCATGTTCTGTTTCACAGAACATATCTGGCAAAGAATGTGTTTAAATTTCCAAGTTAGAGATGATGTAAGAAAATAGATTTTTCTGCTTTATCAAGCAATCTCATATGTTCTGACATAGGTTTTATGGGACATAAACATATGAAAACACCAAAAAAAGAAGTTGCATTTTCAAGAAAATAGGTGTTGCCCACCCTCAACTGTCAGCAATGTAAAGTTGGCTTCTAGAAGCAAAAGTCAAAAAGGAAATTGCTGACACCACCACAGTCATTAACAGCAACACAGACTTGGTGCCATCAGATCATGCTGGGTGTTTCCAGTTTATGCAGGAGGGATCTGTCTTTTCTTATTAACAGCCTCTTATGTTGGGGGGTAGAATGTGTAGTTCAGTGGTGACAGAGATTTCCTCCCACTTCCTCTGATTTTTTTTTCTTACTCTTGGGTTTTTGTTATTTGAGGGTAGCAGTGGTCTGAGCTGTTACTCTCATGGACTTTTATATTCACATGCTAGACAATTCTTGAAGTTGGAAGTTTTGTGTATGAAACAATGTTACTTTTGTGCCCCTACAGTGGCTCAATTTAGATCACCATGGTAATACCAAGATTTCACATCTCTGAATTGCTAAAAGAAAAATGTGTAGCAGAGGTTGACTATGCCTTACAGACATTGTAGTGTATATCCAGTACTGTGGAGTTAATATATATTTTAAATTCACATACACAGTGCAATTGTTCTACTATTTTAAACATAAAAGCCTGTCAGCAGCTGGAGTTTGTGAAAATACACAGTGCAAGAGAAATGGTCTTGGAAATGAATAAATCAAATTTCAAAGATTTTAATTTATAAGCATATTTCTCAGGATTTCCAAACAATGGATAAATACTTGAATAGTCATTTTCTCCCCCAGGGCTTTTTGGTACATTTATTAAAAAGTAACAAAACCAGCAAAATAAAATTAACAAAAAGAAAAAAATTCTAGTCAGCACTTGGAGCACATTTGAAAAATGTGGTTTGACATGATGAACTTTGGGTGTAGGCCATGCACGCAAAAGGCTGTCTTTTTACAGATGTTGGGAGACACTGTCCCCACTGTTTACCACAGTCTCCAACAGTAATTTAATAAAGTTTCTTACCTCCTACTTGAAAGACCAGGAGAAGGGAGGGAATCTGCTGCTTTGTAAAGACTCAAAGATATTTTTGGGGAAATTTGCTTTCCATTTATGTTGATGCTCAGTAGTACATAAAACATACATATTTAATCTATGTATACAGATCTTGTACATGTAGTGTCTGAATTGTCTATATAATATATAAGGATATATAAAACATCCTTCTGCTTGTTTGGGGCTAGGTAAGCATATTGCCTTCTTACTTTTAAATGAATATAAACTTTTTTTTTTTTTTCAAAATGGAGGAATTTCAAAGTGAGCCACATTGCTTTATGCTGCCTTGCCTTTTCTGTGGATCAAGGGCACACACACAGATAGCCACTGCAGTGCAGCTGACAAGCAGTAACTTGTTAAATTACGTAACTTGAGGGTATGTCTGAGCCCTTAATTCTTGTCAAATTAAGGTTGATACAACTGAGTTGGACCATTCAACATAAAGGTAATGGGAAAACAGCTTTTGTAATAGGCAAATATTCCGTTCCCCTGTCAACCAGGAATACCCATATTCCAGGAATTAACAGCATTTTAAGCTTTGCATCTTACTTCCAATTCTGATAGTAACAGATGGCACTCTGTACAATGCTACCATTTTACTGCTTTTTAAGTGAAAGATTAGCTTTGTTATTTTGAGTAAACTGTCTTTAGGTTAGCATTGACTGGACACATTAAGAAAGAAACCCAAACATAATATTCCACATTTATTCCTCCTCAGCTTTACTAGTTTATAGGAAACTATATGTTTCCTGTATCCATGGAAGAAACACACAGCATTGCAAGTTCTGTTTTCACATGGTTGATCTAGGACAAAAAGCTTTCTTTTAGGCTTGCTGATTCCAGTGGCAACTGTAATTAATTACGGTTCTGAAAAAATAAATAAGTAAAAATGGAGAAAACATGAAATCAGTGACAAAGGAAGTCTTTTTATATTTTTCCCTGTCTCTTGTTGTTTGGTATAATAGGGCGAAAATTCAGCTATTCTGTTTATTGGCAGAGATTTTAGTGATACAGCTGGGATTCATATGTTCCATATTAGCTGAGTTACTGCTGTTTAACTGCCTTGGATTAACAGAAACTTTACTTATTTTAAGGACCACACCTTTGCATATACCGCCATTATAATGTAATATTGATTAATTAAGGGAAGAATGCGTATTTAGGCTAACTGCTCAAAATTATGCAGCAGACAGTTTGATATTTTGGGCAATTCTCCTTCAACATTAGCACATTTTCAGAATATGCGAGAACTAAGACTTAAAAAAGGAAATCAACTTCTTAAATAAAATACAGATAATATGCACATGCTTTCCACAATCAGAAAACCGTGTGCACCTCCTCCCTCCTTTCTGAATGTATCCCATCCAGTTCACAAAGTGTTTAATTGAATATTTAAATTGAATCATGTAATCATCTAATAGATGTAAGTAAGTTCAAGTTTAAATTTAATATGCAACTCCTTGCTTTACTGAAGTGGGACCATTAAGTCTGTGAAAAGAAAGAATTTATGAAAATGCATACATGTCTGAGTAACACTGAAAGCAGAGTTCAGCAATGCCCAACGGGCCACTTCTACAATAGCAATCCACTTTTGAAATGTTGGTCTCTGCAGGGAAGATCACTATCATTATAATTAGAGCTAGACTACAATGGACTGCTCAGAGTAGCTATTGCAAAAAGTTCTTTGAAGGTGAAGATGAGTGGTAGACATTCTCAGGAATAGAAAATTGCTTTCTCAAGTGAAAAAAAATGAACAAAATTATCTTAAATAGCTAGATGGCTAAAAAAAATTCAGTTTTGCTATCCCTATTTAAAATGAAATCACTGCATTTCCAGTTTGAATATTGCTGGTGGACGTTAAAGAAATATATAATTTATATTTTCCTAGAATATGTAATATGTAACCATACTTGAAAATAGATGTATTTTGTAAGCAAATGAACAGAGACAAGAACACAGAAGCTTCATCTCCTGTGCTCTTTTTCTTTTTTGCCCTTCAAAATTGATAATTCTTTTTTCTGCAAATTATGAAGGCCTAATTGCTAAGAAATGTTTAGTGCTCTTATGAACATTAATACAAATAGATGTATTGATATGAAAAATATTTGAAGATGTTCAGATCACTTTTTTTATTGTCTTGTTTTTAAATACTTTTCCAGTCTGTCTTTAACCTTCTAAAGACTAGATCAGGCAGTTAACTAAAACTGAAAACCTGATACCAAAGCACAGTCTGATCTTCACACCAAAACCAGCACACCTAGCTATATAGACAGGATTTTACATATATTTACTGCTTCTCACAAAAATCCTGGAACTTCATGCAGAAATTTTTTCAGTCAGCTTAAACTATAAACTGTAAACTACAGCTGCAAGAATCCTAGAAACTGAGTGAAAAGTTTTTTCTGTGGAAGATTGAGGTGCTCCTGCCAAGAGCATTCAAGTAATGACAAATTATTATGACACTTATTGCATTTTCTATAAAAGTAATATTGGAGATTTGGAAAAGAGGCCACAGCACTTAGCTCTGACTGAGAATGGAGCATGGCTCTGTCCTGTCTGCATGCTCCCTCCAAGGATTTATACAAACTGAGGAGGTTCCCCTGAGCCTTCTTGACCTTGAGCCATCCCAGCTCTCTCAAACTGATCATAAGAGAGAGACTCTTCAGTTCCTCAGTCATTTTTGTGGCTCTCTGTTGTTTTTTCCCCAGTTGCTTCACTGTGTGAAATTAGGCAAGTTGAAAGCGTGTAAAAATGATCTGCTGTGAATTTACTCTTCAGATTTTGATGTGACAGTGGAACATAATAGTACAAATTGAAGGTAAATGAAAATATTTAAGCAGATGAAAATGCAGTGATACTTGTTTATCTTCATGCTGAAATCAGGAAATAAGCAACTAAACTAACTTTCTTCTGTATAATGGCCATGATCTGATCTCTCCACTTTTTTATATTACCCTATTTACTAGCAACTACATGATACTATAAGCTGCAGAAACTGTTTTTATTTAATTCATTTGTTGGGTTATTTCTTTAATTTTCTGGATTCTTTATTTCATAGAATAGTGTTTTCCTTTGGCATTAAGTGCTTTAAAGTCATAGAATTAAGTCAATTTTTCAAAATGCCTAGGTTTTGTCAATCCCTATATAACAAAGCAATAAAGTATCACTTTGGTACCCATGTTTGATGTGTGTAGAGGAAATACCATAACTATTCCAGAAAATTATTCCTTAGTAATACAGTTCCACTGATTGCACTAGCTAAGCTAGGAAGTTCTTTCCTGCCATCATGAAATTGCAGTAATGATATTGAACAATTGTATTTATGTATAATTTGATTAGAGGTTTTAATATACTCTGGCAGACGTTTATCTCACAATTTAAACTTATGACTGCATGGACCATTTCTTAGGATATTATAGTCTCTAGGTTTTTTACCAAATATCTTCTGGGGTAAATAGGCATGGTAATTTATTTTTGAAAGTTAGTAAAATATGGTTTGTGGTTTCTTAAAATTTTGCTGTCATAGAAGTTCTTTATGTTTTATTCCTTTTTTTCTTATTGAATTTAGGAAGACTTCACAGTAGATTGAAATAGATGGGCTGTCAAAATTCATAGATTGTTTAAAAAATAATTTAATATTAAAATACAAAAGACAGTTTCAACAGTTGTAGTTAAAGTTTTGATCCTTTAAAAATATTTTTCACCTTCCACCTAAAGGTGGAAACATTTGTAGCTGGAAACATTACTTAAGTCTTCACTAATTTGGGTATAAAGTTAATCTGTTGAATGTTGACTAGAGGTATTATCTAGTATTAAAAAAAATCACTGAAGAAAAAGAGTTTGCAGAGTTGAGATCTTGGGTTTGATCTTGGAAATGACCATGGTGTCATGACATATGCAACAAAGTAGGATGATAATTTTGATGAAATTTGAACTTCTGTGGGTGTCTCAGTGCCCAGAAAGTTTCCTTATTAAGGGAAGTTCATGTATTTGTGCCTCCCTCTAGTGGATCACTCTCTCAGCTCTGCCCTAGGAAATGTTCTCCATATTAAATTCATGTGGCATTAAACATTCAAATATCCTTGTTTGCATAGTGAAGATCTGATTCCCATTCTCATGGACATTCTGAATGTGTTGGTGTGCATCTCCACTCATTATGGCCCATTTTGTAATATATTTTTTCTAAGACTCCTTTTCATACTGAAGGTGCTGATGATCATATCTATCTACATGTGCAACTAATGTTGCACATAGAAATAAATTTTCTTTTTTTGAAAAACATTCTCTTTTTTTCTATGCCAGAAATTTCTTCTGTTTCCCAGACTTTCATTTACATGACTATATTCTGGAAATGTCTGCAGTTTGGTTTAATCATTATTTACTTATATTTCAGGTACTACCAAGGTAAATCTTGTGAAGATCCCTTCAACTGCTTCCAGCCCTCGAGACACTGCTCTGGCAGCTGTTATCTGCAGTGCACTTGCAACAGTGCTCTTGGCTCTTCTCATCCTTTGTGTTATCTATTGCAAGAGGCAGTTCATGGAGAAGAAACCAAGCTGTGAGTTTCCAGTTTTTACCCTTTCTTGGTAATACTTATGGAGTGGTATTAGTTTGGCAGATCCCTCTGTAGGTAACGAAATGAAATGTCTACATCATTTAAACAAGTTTAGATTGAGATGGTCAATACAGCAGAGCCCAGGACTCCATCCAAGTTTGCCAACTCGAAAGTTGCAGCTGCTACTGAGAAAATGCTGTGTAAATGCCCAGAAGTACTCCAATTACATCAGCCCCATGCCATACTCTGCTAGAGGCTGCACAGATACATTTGGACTATTCATATCCAAGACGGGACATTACAGAGTTGCAATGTCAATGTGGAAATACCAGTTTGGAAGATCTGTGCATCAAATGCTATTGTGAAACACAGATTAGGTCATCAAGATAATGAATGTGGCCAGTGTAGATGAGAGATTTGTCCTTAACAGTTTTGGTTTTATGAGCATATTCAAGATGAATTAAATGCCTGAGACAGATCTGTAAATTTCTTTTAAATCCCTAACAGCTCATCTATGTAATTTGTTTATAAGAAATATTTTTCTGCCTCTTAATTTAAATTAGGAAAGAAAAAAGTGAAAAGCACTCTAGTTCCCATTTATACTTTTATAAAACTTTTATTAAAATATGTTTATAGCATCTAATGAAACCTGGATGCCAAACAAGGATACTATCTTGGTTAAGTTGATGTTGCTGCTGCTCTCAGCACAAGCAGAAATGTACAGAGGTTTTCACAGGCAGTGTAAGAATTATTCCTAACCTAGAATTTGCTTTACCCATGAGTTTTGAGAAATTCTGACACAGTGAACTCAGACATCATTTAGTGAAGTGCAGTAACCTGTTTGCCTTGGCCTACAATTACAGAGATTAAAGGTAGTCTGCTGTTAATATAAAGCTCTTTAAGATAATATATACAAAATCCCAGTGGCTGAAAGCTGACTCTGGAAAATTTCAGATGGGAATCACTGAGAATCATTAAACACTGCAGAAATGTAACAGTGAATAAGATATACTCTCAAATCATCCAAATGAGAGCAGATGTCTTCCTAGAAGAGGCTGCAGTTGAACCAGCTGTTCTAGGCTTTGTTGCAAAATCTGTGGTTTACATTATTGGAAGCCACATGGTCACTGTGGGTCTTTCAGCTGGAAAATGTATGGACATACTTTATAGCATGACATTACACATTTTGTAAAGATAGAGGACTCTGAGCAGGAAAAAGGGTAACACTTACTGACATGGACTTTTATTCACTTTGTTCAAAGGGTCTCTGAGATCACAAGACATTCACTACAATGGCTCTGAATTATCATGTTTTGATAGACCACGGCTAAGTGAATATGACCACAGAACATGCTGCCAGTGCCAAAGAAGTGCATCACAGACATGTGGTATGTTATGTCTGCTGAAAGGTGACTTTATTTTATCTAACACTTGAGTTGTGGCAATTCAACTGCAGAGCTAACACTGTCAAACTAACCTTTGTCCTAGGCTAATTTCTTAATAAGCAGAAAAGATTTTTAAGTAGCTATTTGGGTTTTTTTTTTTTTGTTTCTTCCTGTATTCATTTCAGTGACTTCACTTGAAAAAAATTAAAATGTCTATCTCATTTATTCCTGATAAAAATAGCACTGCATATGGCTTTGAGACTTAAATTAGTGTGAAGGATTTACCAGAGAGTATCTAAGAATGTGGTATGAATGCTAAACGTGGACAACAACGTGGACAGTTCAAATCCTTGTCATTTTGTGAAGTCTTATCAGAACAGATGCAGTTATGACATTAGGAAATAAGAAGAAGAAGAAATAATAAGACAATAAGAAATAATAAGAATAATTAAGAAATACATAATTTAACACAAAAGCACAAGATTAAATATCGTCCTGATAGCTTTACTCAGAAGGCTTCCACTTATGTATATTCAACTGAGAAGAAGAAAATTAATTTAAAAAATAGGTACTCATGACTGGCTTCTATGTTACTACTAGAGGAAGGACTTGGCTTTTATAGATATTTCAATTCTAAAGGAATAAAGATATTTTTTAAATGTTTTTGCAGAAAGAAATCTCTTGCTGAATTTCCTCAATTCATGTATTATAATGTAACTGGCAAACTAATACTCAGGTTTGAAAAAGATCGGAGACTAAGTTTATACAGAGTTTTAACACTATTAAAATTAATTTTCATTCCTCAGGACCAGTTCACTTGATTCCCTCACTGTGCTGTGATGAAACCTGTAGCATGGAGCACAGCAGTCACAGTTGTGCTTTCCACTCACAGACCACACTCAATGAAAGGTAACTTAGTTTTACAAATATGTATTAAACATGGAGTATTTTTATGCAGTCAAATTAATATTTATACAGAGACAACAGCTGCTTGAAGTGGAATGAGGGATTTTGATGAGCTGTACCCATATCATCCCATGTTGTGCAAGAATAGGTTTATGGTGAAAAAATTAAGTATTACTTAATAAATGCTGACTTGATCTATGGTTTCTCTGAAGAAGTGGCTTCTCTCACAAGCAGATAATGTTCCTTCTAGTCTGTGGCACCTTATAGGCTTTAGCCACCCCCTCTTCTGCGAATGGTTGGCAAGTTGCTGCATAAACTCATAAATCTGCAGGGATTGAGGTACAGTTCACAAGTGGCATGAAGATTATTTTTAAGGAACTCTTTAGGACTGCAAGATTTGAAGTATCTATTATTTCTGAATTTCTAGCAGGTTTTAGCTTTTATTTTCTCCCAATCAGCTGAGTATAAGTATAGTAGTAGTTATTTTTACAGCAGAGCCATGAGCTAAATACATAAAATTTATGGTGTCCTTCAGAGTTTCCTGGTTACAGATTTTAATACAGGATGTATTTATTTCTTTTAGCTAGAATGATTTTCCATACAAGGTTTAAATTGGTCTTCAGCTGTTTTGTTCTTATGGCCACATGTTACTAAAAATGTAGAGGCGGCTTCTTCATAAGTATTGTTTGTGCAAGGTGACTTAGCGACATAAGTACAAATATCTAAGTTCTCTATAACAACTTGTTTAAATACCAACAAGCTTGAGTCATCCTTGTATACCACCAAAGCTGACAAATTGAGAGTTGTGTACTTTTTGAGGAATCTTTTGGTTAAGGCTTTAAAAATAACTGTAATATCCATGCTATGTGGACATCAAAGATCCTGTGGTTCCTTCCAGTAGAAATGGAGATTGTGCCAATTTCCTTTGCCAGAATAATGTATTTCCTTCAATTGTGGTGCAATGTCCTGACTTTTGGCCTCATCTCTGAAAATGCTTTGTGTGTGTATCAAAGCTATTAAAGTGTCATGTTTTGGAAATGAGTAAAGCTATTTAAAAACTGTTCTAGGTGTGTTAATAGGGGACGAGTTTTGTCATACTGCATATCAGACTTAACATAGCCCTTGCATTTTTAAAAATCTGCAAACAGTTTTTGGAAATAAAACATTGTTGTAACTTCCTGGCTTTGTTAATACTTTTTTTGGTGTATATATATAGTGAAAAACACTACTGGATTTTCAACAGTGTTTGGCACATGTCACTATTATCATGCACTTTAAATACGCTTGAGGTAGATAATACTGAGTTTCCACTTATACTTTCTTCCATTTTCCATAAAAAGAAAATAATGCTTGCTCTTCTTTAACATTATGTCCTTTACATGTAAAAGAGAATAGAAGAAAAACTTTTCACATTTTGAAGGCTAGACAGAACAAACTGAAAAATCTAAAGTGTATACGTTTTCAGGTTTAAAGCAAATACAGTTTCAAGAAGCCTTGTTGCCTATTCCATTCTCCCAGTCTGAAGCAACTTTACTTCTTTTACTTCCATTAGATATTTGTCTGTCTACAATTAGGGCAATTAAAAAACCAAACCAACCAAACCCCCTCAGTGTTGAAGATTCTAGACTCTGCCCAACCATCTTTGTTGCTGCATTTTAAGCCTGTTACATCTTGTCTTAATACTCCCCTATCCATGCACTGAGAAAAAAAAGTTCTTCTTTGTGACAGTGTTTATACCTGAACACTACTATATTATTTTTTGTCATATTTCTGACCCTAAACAGCTCCAACTGTAGTTCATGTTTTGTGGAATCCTGGATTCATCCTCCAGAGTATTGGTCACCAGAGCTTTTGTCATTTCCTGCCAAGGAACAGACTGTATTCCTTCTCCATAGAATTACTTTGTACAGCTTGTCTTTAGAGTATTAATATAACCCTGTTAAACCTTCTTGAAATACCTATTACAAATGATCAGTAATTAAAATACTGATAATATTTTCTGGAATGGTTTGTAAGTCATGTGCCTTTTATCCTTCTGCAGAGCTGCTGATTCTGTTGGAGAAATGATTCCTGCTTTCCTTGGTTCTCTTTCACACTCTGCCTGTGGAGACATTCCAGATGCTTGGCCTCTTATGCAAAACTCAGCTTGTTGTGACAGCATTTCTATCTGTGAATCATATTCAGAACTGGCTGGAGGATCTGTAAAATCCTGCAGCCCTGAGACTGAAAATGCAGCCGCTGTTGAATTGGATAATAACCAGGAACCAAGTGAAGTACTTCTTTCAGCTAAGTCTCTTGATGGAAATGTTGCAAAGTCCTTTGAAATCTCCGAACATAGAACATGCACAGAAGTTTCATCACTTCAGAACTCGGTGACTGCTGAAAGCCAGCCAAAGACAAAGTGTAATGGAACAACAAATGACTCTACGGACTGATAAAGAGGTAAAAAACATAACTACAAAGGAATGAGAATAAGTGCTCCAGGCATGTAGAGCTAGATAAATATAGAATTATAGAAGTTCTAGGGTTATATTTCTCCATAGGTTACACCTAGCTATTGCTGAAATAAATTAAACCTCTACAAGAGATCCAGCAGTTTCACATTTTTAAATCATTAACTAAATTTGAAAGGTGTAATTACGCAAACTGTTGAAATATTATTCAGAATACAGGGGTAAGTCTGTACATCAGTCAGCTTTTATCAAGGACTTTTTTCATTAAATTTTAAGAGAAAAATTCAGTTTAATAGCCTTGTGACCAAACCATCGTGTGAGGCTAGCCTTTGTTTATGAGTGAGAACTGAGGAATTGGCTTTGCTTATTGCAAACAAAGCATAAAAGACATACAAGTGTTCATTTAAAAATATTTACAAAGCCTTTCTGTGGAGTTGCTGCAGTAGCATTAGAAACACAAGGGAATCTCAAATGCCTTATAATGCCATTTATATTCCCATGTCATCAGATAAAATGTAAGTTAGTCCATAAATTGCAATTTTATGTATAAAAGCTCAGAAAAAATGCAGATCTGAGGTCAAAATGCAAAGAGGTGATAAACAATTGTCTCAGCTGTGTAACAACGGAACTGTTGCAAAAAGTCACATTGCTGCTGCTTCATCCTTATATCTTTTTTAATATTACCTGTGCTCTGTACTTTTAAAATAGAATTTTCTACTTTTGGAAGTAATCTGGGGCCTCAAGTAACTAATCTGTGAAATTTATATTGGGCATACACAAAAATAAAACATAATCCCAAATTATGGCCTGTGTTCTGATGGCAAGTGGTGGTGTTACTCCAGGCCTATGGAGGTTGTGGCTGAAAAGGAGAAAGTCTCCTGTGCATGAACTCAGAGGCAGGAACACAAGAAGTTGCCACTAATATTAATAATGCAGCAAATTTAATTAAGAAAATTATGCTATCTGTAATTACCAGCATTTTGGGCCATCTACAGAAGTAAAACTGCATTCCTTTGATCCTCTTCCATTTGATTTGCACTAATACTTTTGTGTTATTCCTAAATTTGAAGTAGAAAGTAATTAGTATTTAGCAAGAACCACACATATTCTGAAAGCATATAAGTGCAGTAGTTTCTTTGTAACTCCTTAATTGTTTAGGTGACATTGTCAAGAGGAGAAAAGGGAAGGGAACTGCTAAATCTAGAATGGCTTTGCCATTGACTTCAGTGGAACTTGTAACCTAAAAATCTGCTGTGTCACTGACAACATCAGCCTTATCCAGGTGGCACATCTTCCTCTCAATGTATTATTTACAGTGTAAAGTTTTGTCTGTAACAATGCTGGGCACTGCCTGCCCCAGTGCCAGATAGCAGCACTGACTGTTTTATTTTGGTGTGTGCCCAATATTGTTTGGTGACAGTTGTACTCTTGTAGCTGTGTGTAGGAGGGGACAGTGACATGGATACAACCTCAGATCTCAGCACTGCTAGTTCCTAGCAGTTCCTGATGTTTTAAGGGAATACATTTCCATATTAACAAGATTTTAAAAATCAGAAATTTGTGGGTGTTTTCCCACCAAACCATGCATCAACTTCAGAGGTATGCAATTAATATTATTTAAGAATTTTCTTAGATCAAAAGAACCACAGGATTTCAAAATATGATTACAAAAATTAGCTTTTATTTCACTATACTTGTTACGGTGTATGAACTGTAAATTTTCTTACTGATTTCTATGTGTATGGAGACAGCTTTTCTAGCATCTCAAAATCCTGTATGCTTTGATAGTTTTCTGCTGTCCTCTATTACTACTGAGATTTGTGTATCCTTTTGAATAATCAAAGTCTTCAGGAGGGTTAATTTTTTCTTCATTCTTTTTCCTATAATAGACCCTACTGATGAATTTTTTTAATTTCTCCCCATTCAGACTCTACAGTGCATCATTATGTGTGCATTTTTGGCAGAGAAATTTCAGTAGTGTTCACAGGACAAGACCAGGACTAGGCTTACTTGAGATGTACTTTTAGGATGAACACTGGCCAGTTGTACAACTCCAAGACAATTAGTTCATCTCAGTCTATAGCATTTTTTCCCATCTGCTCTTTTTCTTTCATGTCTTTTTGAAATATTTTGAGGCAAGGATGGTCTTTGTACTGCCTGAGGATGTATTACAGTCTTTCATAGGTCAATGTTTTATTATTATATTTCAAAATAATACCACAAACTCAGAATATTGCATATCTTATATATGTACACAAAATCACAAAATTCTAAGCTTTTTAATGTGGGTTTTAATACAGGTTTAATCTTCAGGTTTAGGTGAATTTTACAGCAAGCAGTAAGTGTACCTCTGCTCTTTTAGTGTTTAGTCAAACACAGAAGTGCATACAGGTTTCTTATGGGTTTATGTAACCACTCTTCTTTCACTTTGTTTTAGGGACTGGAGCTGTTTCTCAGCACTAAAGCTGAATGCTTCCCTTACACTCCCCTGCTGAGTCTCATCAAACATAGTCAGGTCTTCAGTGTTGCATGGTTTCCAACCCAGCTGGAAAAAAATGGCATCATTTCACACCGTCTGAGCTGTAACAGCTGTGAAGTTAAACTTCAAGGAGCATCCTGTGAGGACCCTGAAAGTGGATTTATGACCTTTCCAATCTATTTCTATTTCCTCAGAGTCTCAAAAGGTCTAATGGAGTAAGCTTAATAGTATATGTAAATAAAGCAAGAAATAAAAATACTTCAGTGTTTAGGGGGGGTCTCAGATATGGCTACAGGTGTCAGAAGATGTGGGACAATATGGTGCCAGTTACTCTGCCTGCAGATTTGTGCATGCTTTAGGATTTTTTTTCTGCTGGTTCTTATTTTAAATAGTATTCCTGCTATTGAAGGACATAAAATTTGTAAAAATAAATCCATTTCTGTTTATAAAAGGATCACCTATTAATAAACTGAAGCTTTTATTATGTATCACGCTATAGTCAATAAGCTAGTTTGGGGAGTTAGAGAATTAGCATGTTACAGTATGTGTGGTTGAAGTCCCCTCCATCCAATTATTACATTTTCGGGAGGTGGCATTGTTCTGTTAAGTGTAGCAGGAGATTAGCTTTAAATTAGATTTAGTTTAATGAAGGTCAGACATATAGATAAGGACATTGTGTTTAATTAGTAGTCTCAGTATTGGAATACAGCATTTCTTGTTATAGCATATAATTTTGAATGTCGAAATAATTGTAATCAACTGTCAGATCAAAATGTCAGACTATAGCAGGTGTGCCATGAAAGTATTTATACAGTGAGACTGTTACAAAGATTTTTTTATTTGTGCATTATTTCTAAGGGTCAATCTCTGTGGTGAACTCATTCACTCATTTAGAAGTCACTTTCATTCAAGACCCTCTGTCCTTCTCACTGTAGTACTGCATCAAATTCAAATTTTGCCCACAAAACATAAGAAGCATAAAAAGCAAAGTGGTTTGCTTTATCACATCCCTTAATATCATTTTTTTCAGACATTTTCAACCCTAAAATAGTTTTTGCTTCTGTGGATAATGTCATTAACCTCCACTGATTCATGACACTCAACAGGTTCACACTTGTCTGTGATGAACTCTAGCAATTATTCCTTAAAGTACCCAATGTGCCTTGACTAAAGCAAAGCAATCAGCAAAACAGATGCCAACAAATTGGCAATAAATATTACTCATCTTTCCACACGTGGTTTGTGTGGCAATGGAAATGTTGAGACAGCATTCAGAATCCATTATGGAAAAAGACTTCTGCTTTGAAGCACACAGAGGAAGGTTGGACCTGCACAAAAATATCTAAAAACAGTACAGGCAGCCATGGCAGAGAGATGCTCCAGCTCTTCACCACTGAGATTATTCCTTAGTGCAAAAGCCATGACTAATACTTCCCAAATTCAAACCAATGTGAACAAGTTACCCAAGTGATTTTCTGGCTGTTGTTGGGTTTGGTGTTTGAAGTAGTAGATACCACCTTTTGGTCACTGATGGAATAATAAGCAGTTCTACAGTACAATTACTCAGATAAATACTTTCACGTATATATTTATATATGAGTAGTTTTCAATAATTTCTTTGTATACTTTCATACGTTTAAGAAGTTACAAAACATTATTTTTCACTACATGTGCATGAAGAGATGTGTGCTTCTTTGTATATACTTTGTAAATAGAAAAAAATCCAATGTGCATTTCAGTATATGGCAAAATATTTCCAGAACATACAGAGACTTAACTTTTCACTAATAACAGTTCTTGAAAAAGCAATGTTCAAAAATTTTGCCAGCATCTGCCACAGTGTGTTTTCCCATTGGAATTTAAAATTTGTATAATTGTTTTATCCAGCAACCCTAGAAAAAGATACTCTTTTTTTTTTTTTTTTTTTTTTTTTTAATGAATGAAAGCTTGAGAGCAAATTGGGAGTAAAAAATTAAGAGAGTGTTTTTTAGATACATGTGTATATTTTGTATATACTTTTTTCCTTAATTTAACCAAATTGGTCTTTTGTATATTGCCTGTGGCAAGCAATGTTGTACATGCCAATAGAAAACATCCACTATCACTGCATTTAGACTGCCCACATGTCATGTCTAGGGACTTACAGTGCTGTTTTAAATACTCCTTTAACAAATGTAAATTAAAACCTTGTATAAATTGTTTTGTAATACTTTTTCTACTTGTGAATAAAATGTTATGTGAACCAGTCTTGGTTTGTTGACCTCAGATTAATAATAGCTTTCTATACAAATTTAGTGATGAATTCTTCTAATTCTTTTAGAATTTCACAAAGGGGTAATTACATTAAGGTTATGGTAGAATTTGGTGCGTCTTTGTCTTGAGATGTTTGCAGTTTAGCAGTAACATCATTCTTCAAGCAGGAGGATCCTGAAGAAGCAGAAAATTAATATCAATGCTTAAAATCGTAGTGCTTCAAAATTGTTTAAAAATTCTGCTTCTCAAGAAAGGGAGAGGGAAAAGAGGTGAGGGGAAAAAGTCAAATTGCTTTCTTTACAATGTCTTAGAAAAGAGAACCTGGTGCTCCACACCACTAGGTTGTTTCAGACAAGACAGATAAGCAAATAATGAGAGGAGCTGTATTTTTGGAGCAGGATTGGAGTCATGGCCCCAATTTAAATTAATAAGAAAGGAATGGCACAGTCTGACTGACAATAGTAGAAGACTGAGGAGAAAGAGTAATTTGATAATTGCGTAAAATTGGTCCTTATGATAAAGCCGTAAGTGGTGACTGGAAGCTGAATCCAGATAGGGATTGCAGATAACATAAAGCCAGGGTGCTTGTCTGGAGTGATTTTTGGGGGGAAATTTGGGGGGAGACTCAAAAGCTGCTCTGTCCCTGTCTCTGGGTTAGTTGAGCAAATTCCACATTGATTCTTTTCAGTGTAATGCTGTTATTTGTACATTCTTTGAAGTACATAATTCAGAGCTTAACTGGGGATCCCCTGCCCAGAATAGCAAAGACTCCTCATACCCCTGTGTCCATGTGCTGCACTCCTGAGCAGCTTTCTATTTGTTTTCTGCTCTGACTGCCACATGCCCAGCCCACCTGAGTGTCCTTGGAGTTCACCTGGAGATCTGCAAGTCTGCACAGCAGCACGTGGCGTGTTTAGGAGGTCACCTTGTGCCAACACAGGGATCTTCATGACTCTCAGCACTGCTGGAGTGCCCCTGACAAAAATTTTTAAAAATATAATCAATAAACAGGAATTGAAAAACAGATATTTACTCTATCTGGAAACAAAGCACAATTCAGAACACATGACATACATAACCACAAAATTTGCACAGACGTTTGCTCACACCAGTTACTATATAAATGTCATTAACCAGGCTGCAATTTCCCATCCAAGATTTTCAGAAGGTCTAGAAAAAAAGCCACCCACCCCAAAATCTTTTCCCTGCTTGCATTCCTATTCAATACAACAGTATTTCCTGCCTTTTCTACAAGGTAGACCAAGCCCTTAATCCAGTCCTCCCCATCCTACCAGGAGTTTGAGATCACATGGCTTTTCCCTTTGTTGTGGGCTCTTTGAGGGCCTTTGGTTTGCATTCCTATGAAGTCCCTCCAAGCAACAACCTCCATGCATTAAATTAATCCTCTCACTGTCTTTGGTGATGGAGGTTTAGATCACTACCTGCAGCACATTCCAGCACAGACACTGCTGCTTTGTTTTGCCCTTTTAGAAAAGGAGGATTGAAGGAGGGTGCAGTGTTTTATCAGGCATGGAGCAAGCTGAGGCTGGGCACTGCAGGCAGAGCCACACAATGCACACTTTGTGCTGGCAGGGTGCAATTTAATCCATATTTAGTTTTGGCCTGAGTGATGGTAAAACCCACTTGCTCTTCCCATAGCAGCACATGAGCCATTTCGATTATGTCCGATAAGGTGGTGCTTTCAATAGGATAAAAATCATCGTGGGGGGATTTGCTGGGGAGCCTGCTGCTCTCCACACCAGCACTGAATGATGGGATTAGAGGAAATGTTTTCTAATAGCCAGCTGACAGAGAGGGTGGCAGACTGGGGGCACACTGAGGCTTCTACACAGTGCCACAACTTCAACAGCAGGGTCAGCCGAGGAGGACTGAGGGGGTTTTCCCATCATTTGATTTTCTAAATCCTTATCACAGTTGGATTTTTTTTTCCTTTTGGTTGATCTGACAAAAGGAGATTTGGCTTGCTTAAAAGGTTATAAATGACATTTTTCTAAAGCATTGGTGGAAAAGCAGACAAAAAGAGAAAGCAGCTTTTAGAAAGTGCTTTCCCTGAGCCTCAGTCTTTGTGGAGTTTTCCATTTCTTTTGCCCAGGTTTCAGTCTCAGTTTATGGATGGCTAATTCACATGTTTTTTAGCATGCAAAAATTCCCTTAAGTATGGCAGCTAATATATCAAAATCTGGTTGTAACCAACAGTTTAAGGGAGAGCACCGATTTACAGCTTAGAAAAAATATTAAACTATTGGAATTCCAGAGATCATTTTGATTTGCTCCAGACCTCTATCACACAGTTAATTGGAACATAACAATAAACAAATATAAATACAGAATGTGTACCAAATAATGAACTTGTCACCTTGCACATGACCTGAGGCAGAGCATTGTCCAGGTCAGTTACTAATTTTATTACTAAATCCTTAAATTTCAGGAAATTACAGAACACTGTGGACCAATTCAGGGGAGGCCTGTACATCCACCATGCAAGCACTTATTCTGCATGTGGCAGAGATTACAAAATGAACTGAGAACATTTTAAAAAAATACTAAAGGTTGTGTGTTGTGTTTCAGTTTTTTAAAATGCCTTTCAGCCCAGGCATCCAAGCACAGTAGACATTTCACAGGCCAATATGGGAGCCTTAGGGGGAAAAAGTTGCACACAATGGGTGTACTACAGACCAATATTGAACAAAATTGCAGCAGCAGAGGTTATTTGTCATTAAAACTAGAATGAGAAAAGGATATCTAGCTTTTAGTGCACCAAAAAGAAAAAGAGCGAAAAGGGGCCATTACATTGCAAAACATATTTTAAAAGCCAAAGTAAAGCACTAGTCTACAGCCACCTTACTTCTCTAATTTCATGCTCAGCTAAACACCCATAAACTCTGCAGCAGCCCAAAGCAAAATGAGGCAGATCTGGAATCAGCAGAGTAACAGCATTTACCATGCCAGTTTTGTCCATACCTTGCAAATGTGCTTTTTTCATTTTGATCTTGATTCCAGCACCACCTGGTAGCTGAGTTTACCCTGAAGAAATTCAGCAGCAAGTATCAGCTGGGCCATTTGTTGTCTCTCTGTTGCAAGAGAAAAAAGAAAGTTTTTGACCAACCTTCTACCTCTTCTTGGTTTATGCTGTTAGATACAACACTAATTTTGTCCCTTTATCAGAGTTTCAGCTTTATTAAACCTTTTCCCTAAGGATGTTCAGCAATTAATAACCCATAATATTCCAGCAAATAACATTTGCATTTTGTCAAAATTCATCAGACTTTTTTGATATTTTGGGACTACAAAAAGACAAAAATCCTCGACTGAAAAAAATTACACACTTTGACAAAATGCTATGAAAATTTACATGAGGAAGCTTTCTCTGGGAAGGTTTGTGCAGCTACTCTCCATGTTAAACTCTCAGTGTAATGAAATCCTCAATTTAAATATACCTTTAAATATACTTTAAACCTTGGAGGATCTGTTGCTTACTCAAGAAGGACCAATCAATTTTTCATGGGCAAGAACTACCTCAAAGTTATCTTCATGCACAGTTTTTTAACTGGCCGAACAGATGGACTCAGGCAGAAGAGACTCTAAATCCTTTAGGTGATAAAATGCCTGTTGTATTGATGGGTTAATAGAAGCAAGCCCTGTGGGTTCAGCCTTCTCATTAATACAATGGAAGAAGCTGTGGGATCTTCAGGGAAGAGCTGAAGAATGCCATAAATTACATCTCCTGTGGCTTTCAACAACAAACAGACAGCGGCTGGAGTTGACTCAAGGTGTTGGCAAGTGCTGTAGAAGCGATTCCTGAAAAATACCTGAGTGCCAGATGATGTTTCCTAATACACAGAGTGTCACTGAGGAGGGCTTGTGGCATTTTTGGCCAGATGCTTTCTTTTCCTAGAGAAGAAACGTTTTAGTTGCCTTTCTGCAGCGAGGGGACTCTGGGCAGTGGGGGCAGCAGGAGCAGCCTCAGGAGGCAGGGGAGAACAGGGAGCACTGCTGGCATTTCCAGCACAGGGCAGCCTCTTGCAGCTGGTTTCCCTCTGCAAGTCTAGGGGTGCAGACATAAGCTGTAAAAGCCCAAAAATCCCCAAAGATGCAATATTGCACCTTCTGCAGATATATCAGTGTTGTTAGTGCAGCAGCTGAGAGAGGTTAGTAAAAAGCAATTATTATCATCTGTTAGCTGAGGGGGTGAACCTAAAACAACTAAAAGTTTTGGACTCAAGGCTTCCTTGGATCTGCTTTCTGATGTTTGCTTTTCATCCAGTCCAAGGTCTACAGCTGCTGCAGCTCCTCTGAGGATACCCCTGTGGTTCTTACCTGATCTTAGGGAAGAGAAGTTGGCTTCCAGTTCAGCCTTGTCACACTCCATGCTGTGAGAGCTGGAGGGTTTAAATGCCTGACAATCTCTGTTCTTTTCCTAATTGCCTCAGGTTTTGGACAAAACAATAAAAAGACTGTATTCAGATTCTGCTTAACTTGCATTACATTTTCTCATGGGAAAAAAAAAAAAGAAAGGCAAACCTAATGCCACCCAGAATCCTAATGGCCCTGGAATCAGCTACTGCTTCTCTTACTGCTGCTCTGTCCTCTGGCCCGGTAACCAGGCCAGGAAAAAATACAAAAATACCCACATCTTTGACCAGATCAACCTCAACCCACACCAACAACCCATTCTTTAAAAGTCTGCTATTGAACCATTGCCTATGGGTAGTTCAAACAAAAGAAAACAAAAAGGGGCGGAGGGGAAAGAAACAGGAGAAAAAATTGCATAAAAGTTGTACTGGAGAATCATTCAGCAAAATTCCCACTTGTGTATTAAAAGCTCAGCTAAATAACTCTGGGCTGCATGGGAAAACAAGTAGGAAAGAAAACTCTTCTATTCTCTAGAATTACCCTGCCCCTCAAGCATACCAAGCATTTTATCTTCTTAGTCTTCATAAAATATCCATTTTGTGAAGAAGACATGCTGCATTTACCCCTTTTTCTTGACACAGGAGGATTTGTCCTCCCCATCCCCTGCCCCGTGTCAGAAATAGTAACACAGTGAAGACTCTTTCCACTCAGGAAAGGAATGTCTCTCTTTCTTATCCCCTCTCCTCCTGTTTTATGGCTCCCTCCTACCCGTCTGCCTTATTTATCACCGCTGCAATTGTCAGGTACTTGTTTGCCTGCTTTCCTCCAGGTCTGCATTTCCCATTCTCCTCAACTGCCCGGTCTGATCTCCCCTCGACACTGGAAAACAGAACTGGGGGTTTAAATTCATTATTTTGGAAGATGTACCACATGCACAAGGTAAAGCTTGCTTTTAGAAAGGCAGAGAGCTCAATTCAAAGGCAACCTACCCAGGGATTTATTTGGTTGGATTCTTCTCTGTGGACAGCTGCTTCTGAAATGGAAGAAAAAGTAAAGTGCTTAAAATGGAGAAATTTTTTTTGAGTACATGCCCTGATTGGGATTTTTCTGCAAGAACCCTCCATGAAAACTAGGGACAAGAGCTGGTCACAGCAGGAGACAGAGCTATCCATGACAGTATGTAAAAATTGCTGATAACAGGACTCACCCTCAGGTGCTGCAAAATAATTATCTGTGGAAAAGATTAGACAGGTCAGTAGGAAAGTGTAGTGGTTTAAACTGACTGGAAACACAAAGCTGTCCTCTTTTTTTGGTGCGGAACATTCACTTTCTCTTCCCTGAGATAATCTTACCACAAAATACTGCAGCAAAACAAATAATCCTTCATATCAGATCTACTTTGCACACCTGGTATTCGACTCAATTTCCTAAATGGGTGAGTCAAAGCAGGTTGGGCTGACCTGTTAGCTGAGACATAGCAGGGCATTTCCTCCTGTGCTCTTAGGCTGGTGGAAAACAGCACCAAAGAGCAAAGAAGTTACAGCAGAAAGGAGGACACAGTTAAATTGGTCTCCTACTTAGAACTGCTAATTATAAATCAGCCCACAGTTATAATGGTTATAAGTTATTTGGTTATACTCAATTAAACAGAAATTATTTTAACAATAATGTTTTAAAACACTTCAAAAACTTAAGAACAGCCAGATGGAAGAAGTGGAAGAAAGAATCTAATTTTGGCCAAACCAGGCAAGAGTCCTCACAGACACTGGGAGGGGATGCCTGGGCAGGGAAACACCCCCTGCCTGCAGGCTTGCTGGCAGCACTCCACTCCCACCTCACACCCTCATTCTTCACCCTCCCCAGCTACTGAAGCTGAACAGGTCCAGTGTAAACAATAGAATTATATATTTTTCTATTATGCTGTTACAATCTTTACACTTCTACAGGAAAGAAAACTACAGGGCCCTAAAACAGGGCTTCCAAGAGCCCCTTCAGCTGCTGATCAGGGCTGGGCTCTGGCTGTTCCAGTCCCTCTGCAGCTCCTCACCTGCCCCCAGCGCAGGCAGACGCGATGCCGTGGCCATGGCTCACAGCAGCTCCTCTGTCTGTCCCTGCAGCAGGAGCAATCCTGGGTTATCATGGCATCTGCCCCTCCCTTGGCTTTTGCAAAGTGTTTTGTTGAGTGTTTGCTCAAAGTCTTCCAGTGGGTGAGTGGCTTTTACACAGAAAATATGTACACCATTGCAGTGTCCTGCTGTGCTGTGACATGTGGCCACAAAGGAGCATTTTCACTTGGCCTGCTTGTCTCAAACTCTTTATTGGGTGATGGAGTGGGAAACTGCAAACTGGGTCAATGAGTGAGCCTTTTTCTTAGCACTGCTCCAGCAGCTGAAGAATACTTATGTCTGCAATTAATCCATCAGTTTGTGGTGTGTGGAAGCCCAGATACTGGACTATCTGAAAATGGTGCCACTGCCATGTGTAAGCTCTTCCAGTGGTCTTCTGGGTTGGGATTTTTTTGCTCCTCTTTTGCTTTAATTAAGAAAAAGTGAAGTCTCAGGCTGACCTGGACAAGGAGGGGGATTCCAAACACCACAGAGAGCTGGCAGAGTAGGCAGCCAACTCAGTGCAGCACTGAGGAGTAGAAGTCATGGGAAAATGAAACATATTCATCAGCAGTACCAAAAGGGAAGAGAATCAAGATGGAAAGTAGGCTGTACAAAACAGATCCTAGAAAAGAGTAACATTTGTATCATGCCATCTGGGATTGTATGAAGACAGTGACAGTGGACTCTCTCTATGAATGCTTCTCAAACCAGTTTTTAAGGAAGTCTGAGTAAGCTATTCAGGTGATTTACATGTTTCCAGTCAAAATAAAAAATTCAACATTTTCTTAGCAGGCCTCAGCAAGGTTTAATTCCCTCTTTAGAGCTTTGTGAATTCCTATTTGAATGAGCACAGCTGTGCTGTACACATTTCAGTTCAAACTAGCTGAGGATGTGACTTGAGTGTGCCTGCAGCAGCTTCACCAGGACCATTGTGGCTCCCTTGGGACCAGCTTGCTGTAATGGCCCTTCAATTACCTCCTCATTGCTAGCTGATCCCACCACAGTGGTCTGAGTGTGAAATTCAGACCTGGAACTGTAAATTAAATAGTGTAAACTCTCACCTGAACCAGCCAACAACTACTGTCACTTCAGCATCCCTTTTCTGGGAGAGAGAGAAGAGGCATGCTAGACTCAGGCCAACAGGAAAAGCCACTGAAGGCATCAACACTCTTGGTACATTGACACTGTGGCTGCGCTGCTGAGCACCAAGAGCAGGCCCAGTCTCCACTGGTGCAGCCCTCTCGTAGAAAATCCACCAATTATCAACAACTCCATCCCCTCAGTGTCACCAGTGCCCACATTTCTGTGGACATCTTCCACTCCCTGCAGCAGAGATGGCAATTCAGCAGCCTCACTGATAGTGATCCTGAAAGTGGAGTGAGATGTGGAGGCTGCTGGCAAACACCCCAGTGCTCCTGAAGAGTAAGAAAATACCAGTTTGGCTTCCATGGGCCCTGGCAAGGGATGTTATGAGCCCCAGATGACCTCTGGGGATATCAACACTACTCTTTTCTAACCATGTCATGCTGAAACCAGTGCTTCCTTCCACTTTGAGCTGGTTTATTCACATTTAAATTGCTTAGAGCAGTAATAATGAACAGAGAAATTAAAGACACCCCTGCCAGACACTTGCCTGCCTTTCTGTTAGTGTTCTGTTTGTATTTTTTTTTTTGGTACAAATAGCAGTGTTCAGGAGGCTGTAGTATTTATGGTACAGTAATAGGGAAAAGGCAAACAAGAGGTAGGAGAATTAGTTGGCTGCAGAGTTTGTCTCTCCCAGGACCAGCTTTGCAGGGCTGGAGAGCAACACCCTCAGTCCAGATGGAATTTCTCTGTAGGGTAAGTCAGTATAAACAGGGTAAATTTATCTGGTGGATTTACTCAGGTTTATTTCAGTTCAGTGGAGGATGGTAAGGAGCAGTAGCAGTACAAATGGAAAGACCCAAAACTGGCTTTGATAATCTGGCATAACAAGGAATTTTCTCCATTTTGCAGAAAACAAAGCTTTTCACCTACCCCATAATTTTCCCCAACATTCAGGGGGATATAAAATAGAATTACAGGATATCAGCCAAAGCACCAGATCAAACTTCCTATTTCTCCTATTTCCATGTTCATACTGTGACTGAGGTTCCAGGTCTTGATAAATAAACTATCCAGGAGCTCACTTTCAACAAAGCCTCTCAACAAACACAGAAGCCCCATGCTGACTTTGGCCCTTAAACTCTGTTTCAGAGGTCCAAAGCTAATGCAGCATTCACACACATGTCCTTTAGTTGTCTGAGAGCATAGATGGATTTTCTACTGGAGCTGGAGCACCAGAGGGACCTTTGGGTGAGCACAGTGTGAGCTGAGGGTCACCTTCCCCAGAGCTGATGTTGATAAGAGGTGCACAGCCTCTCTGCTCCAGGCTAAAAGCCCAGGTGAATAATGGAAAAAGAAGAGCAAATCTCAAGGCTCCTATTTGCTCCAGCAAGTCCTGCACTCCTGAAGTGACCTTTTCCATAGTGTGTGGAGCCGTTGATTCCAGCTGAGACCACTGCAGACTCAGCTGGAATCAAAGGCTCCTGACAGCCAGAGAACAAGTTCTAAAAAGGGGTTTGTAGCTTTTACTGACCCGCCTAAATTTGCAGAACTTTTTTTTTTTTCCAAATAAGGAGAAAAAGCTGGAGTTGCAAGATGGGATGAGAAACAAACCTGAAGCAGAGAAGAAGAAAAAAAATACAGGCTATAGCCAGAGAGGCAGAGGTGCCAGACCAGCTGACAGATGCTTCTGACAGATGAGGGAAAGGCATGGGAAATGGGATAGCTCACAAAGAAAGAAACTGAATGTGAAATTAGCTATTTCCCTGTAGTCAGCCAGCCTACATCAGTTTTTCACCTACATTTGAGACTGTCAGAAACAAACAAACAAACAAACAAACAAAAAGCTGATTTTCTTGGAAAACTGAGATTACAAACTGAACAGACTATTAAAACCACTTTGTCTTGGGAATTTGGCTTAAACACTAGATGAAATCAAAGATAGCTAATTTGATTAAGCAGAACAAGTTATCTAAATCCCTACTTAGGGAAAACACCGCCAGCAATTCAGCACTGTTTTGCAAAAGACCTCCAATGTTAAACAGTTTCAAGGAGGGCAAAACCTACAGACACATGGCACTTCTCCATGCATGAGGGACACGTTTGCTGGGCAGGCTTCAGGGCAAGACAACAAATTAAACTTACAAGAGATAAGGAGAAAATTTGCCATGATGGTGAGGAACCAGGAGTGATGAGAACTTACCTTGTCACCATCAGCTGAGGTTAGAGACCCCAATGGCACTGCCTCTTCCTTGGAATGGCACTTCTAGTTCTTGGGGAATTCCTTCCCCAACTTCTCTGTGACAGCACAGGGAGAAAAGGCAATATATTTGTGCAAATGTTAAGAGACAATGAACTGTCACTTCTACTCTCATTTGTAATGAGTAGGATTTACTGTGGCTAGCATGAATCATTTTGATAACACATATAATTAGTTTTATAGAAGTTTTAGTATGTTATAAAAGCTGCTCTATCACTCGTGTTCCCCCAGGGCTCTCTTATAAAATGATTTTGTTACAACTGTATTCTCCTTGGAAGTGAATTGCAGACAACTGAGCACATCTGTATGTCAGAGGCATTGTAAGCCAAGGCATCCAAGGCAAGTTTAATGCCTTTTTCATTTCTAACACCCATGTGAAGAAATGCAGGCACTTATGGGCTGCAGCCCTATCAGCTGCCCAAAGCCAAAGACAGCCTCTGCTTCCAGGCTGAGGCTCAGCCACCTCCACACAGCCCCTGGCTGCCCACAGCAGATGCTGCAGATCAGCAACCCAGGAGCTGGGATGATGACAAATTACCTTGGGGGAAAACACTCAACATAAATAACACAAGTCTTTAATAACTTCATTTGAGCTACACAAAGGTTTGTTGGAAGAGGATTTGTCTCTGTGCAGGGAGATGCAAGGTGAGTTAACTGGATTCCATCTTTGTGAGGAAGAAAAGTGGGGCTGGTAGGAGAGTGCACTAAGTGAAACCAGCAAGCCCTTCTGATCTCATACATGTTTTTTATTTCATATGTGTTTTAAATACTGAATGTAGGCTATGATTGAGCCTTGTGGCTACTTCTGAAGAGCACCATTAATAAACAGACTATTTTTAACAACTGCCCTGCTAATCTGCAGTGAGTATGCTTGATAAGGTTAAGGGCTGCTGCAAACATCAGCCAAACACCTTCAAACACCTACCTGACAAATTATTCATGAGGAGCAGCTGCCTGCAGTGTATTGAGAGCTGCTGTCCTGTGGCCTGTAACCTAAAGGGGCTTATCCACCCCAAACTGGCCCAGCTTGGCAATGCTTCAGCTTCTTAGTGGGTCATATTCAGGGCATTTCCCCAAGGCCCAGCTTTCCCACAACATGGGGAAGGTGGATGAGAAATGCTGTTAGAGTACAATACAAACCCCAGGCTGAAATGGGCACCAGCTGCAGCTGTGGACAGGGTGGGAAGCACCTGCAACAGTGCCATTTTGCTTTTCCTCTGACATGATCACAACCCCCTGGTCAGTCACAGCCCAAAGCATCCGTCATCTCCTCCCACCCTCTAGGTCATGTCCTAGTGCAGCTGTAAGAGCAGGTGGAGATGGGGGCACATACAGGTGCCTAAGGAGTGAAGTGAAAGGGTCATAAGGAGTCTGAGGGACAACATCCAGAAGGCACTTCATAGAACCCACGATGTCCTGAAGATTAATTCAGAGCATCTTCTGTGCCTATTTTAGTATTGTACTACGTGATGCTGTCAATGATGCATGAACTCAGTCATGTATGACAAACAGCAAAAGCAAACAATGATGGCATTTGAAAATTGAAAAATTGCACATTAAAAAAAGTCCAGTACTTTGAGGTGTTCTGGACAGAAACCAGAGTTCCTGACACTTCTATTCCAGCCATCTGTGCTCTCTCTCTAATTACTGGAGCAAGAAAAGGCACATAAAAGAACTGGTTCAACCCCATCCTTAGACTGGTAGGATATATTCCATTTTGAAGACGTCTGTTTCTTCTCATAAAGAGTGAATGCAGCCAGAATGGCAAGTTTTAGCCACTTACAAACTGCCTTAGAAGCTACTGGCTCTTTGGCAACTGCTGGCAAGAGGCATCCCACTCCCTTCCCAGTGTGCTTTTAAATCTACACAGCAGCAGAGCACCAGCCAGTCATCCTGTCAGATCTGTACCGCCACTTTGCTTCTGGTTTAAGCAGTTTGTCTCCAAGAGATTTTTTGGATACTTCCTCCAAACAAGAAGTTGTAATGATTTCCTACACCCATGCAGCTCCACATGCCAGCTGTTGAGGAGCAGCTGCAGCAGACTTGAAAATAAACAAATCTCAGCCCGGGGATGATCAGAAGGGCCGACAGACAGCCCTACTGGAGCTGATTTATACTTCCTTATCTTTTATCTCCTTCCCTCTCCTCCCCGAGCACACAAGCTGCTCTCCCACGGTCCTTCTCCCAGGGAAATCCGTGTGCTTGTCTCTTGCTATCATGCATGTTCAACTCTCAAGTTCCTTAACTCTTAGATTCTTTCTAACTTTAATGTAATACTCCCCTTTTGGTACACTGCGAACCTGCTGGGGCAAGGAGCCAATTTGAACTTGTTCCCAAGAGCACACAAATAAATCCCTGGCTCTGGGAATACAAAATCTCCAATACTTTGCCCAGAAGCAATCTGAAATAGCAGACACCGAGTGCCTCCCACTTCACAGCAAGCAGAGGAGGTGCTTTGGCTGGCACTGCTTTTCCAGCTCTCCACAGAAGACAAGGGGAAGCTGCCAGCAGGACAGTTATCCAGCAAGCACAGACTTGCTACCCTTGTGGAAAAACCTCCATCCAAAGACACTCTTCTCACCCACAGTTTGTTGGACCACAAAAGGTGGCTCTTCCCTGGTGGAACTGAGGCTACAAGGCTTCTCTGAATTAATCTGAATTTGGTTTTTCAGAAAACAGTCCAGTTCTGATGTACATTTCTGGTGCTGATCAGTCAACCCCAGCTCTTCTCATACGTTGTCCCTGCAGTCAACATATAAACTAGAAATCAGGTGCAACTTTGTCTCATTTCAGATACCAGCTCTTGTTAAACACTTGTTTTCAGATCAATGCTCAATCTTTCAAATTTATGCTTCTGCATCATCATTGCATCAATCTTCTGATAGACTAAGATGTATATTTTCTAAGCCATCAATATTGCTGCTACAATAATCTCTTCTCTACATTTCCATCTTAGTGTCATCTATAATAGTAAAGTCTCTTACTTTGATATAAATCCATTTTTTATTTTTGCACAATGATTTAGATTCTGACTTGCTGTACAAGCAGCTATTTAACATCTGCAGAAAAGCTTTTATCAGCATATGATATGAATTCTTCCATCTGGCATTCCACTGAACACAAAGCAGAAACATTTTTGAACACCTCTGCCTTTTCTGTTACTGGCAGTCCTGTAATTTCCATTTCAGACTTACTGCTGTGCAAAGAAAGCCCTCTTTTTCTCTGCCCAAGCTTTTAACTCAGAGGTTTTTTGCTTCTGTATCAACCCTTTCCCATGCCTGGCTTCTAATCTATATTAAATTCTTCCCTTCTCTTCCCTGCCTTCTTGAATGCTGCCTTTTCCTCCTGTTATCATCTTTGAGGTCTAGAGAACTTCATCCAGCACCAGCTGTATTTATGTCACCTGGTAGTAATTATTACACAATATTTCAGTCTATCTTAAGTGAATGAGAAAAATAATCACATCAAACATTTAAAAAAATGAAAGCAGCAAAGTTCACACCTCAGACTTTCAAATGTAATCCACCTGTGCTTTTCTGATGTGTTATAATTATGTGTTATTATTTCAGGATTGCATAAGGGTATAATTTCTTCTGAAGATGTTCACTACTTATTTTCCATAGCAGCCAAAATCCAAAACATTGTAAAATTTCAGATTAAAAGCATGATGCTGAGTTACAGTATAATAAACCAAACTTTTAGATGGCTGGTTCAGCAGCCCCAGTGGGAAAGCATGGAATGCTGGAAAAGGATTACAGTGGTTTTTACATTTATGAAGAGCTACACTGCTGGTCACAAGAGAGGTCTCATGTTACTGAGAGTACACATTATTTGCTGGAAAATAAAAGTCTCTTGAAAAGCAAAAAAAAAAAAAAAAAGGAAAAAGCATCAGACATTTGATTTGAACAGCTGGAAGCATTTTTAGAAACTACCAAAAAAAGAGAAAAAATTTAGAATAATATTTCTCCTTCTGTAGTTAGCCTCGTTATGGTGGTATATAATATGTTCCCTGGAGGCTTAATCATGTCTACTGTTCAATCCTCAAAGGTTATTTCATTAAAAAAAAATCAATGGAGTCAACAGTTTCTTCACAAAAGAACCTGAAGCTGTCATTCTGAGATGTATTTATTTTTCTACCAGCTCTCATCTTTGTCAGATATCTCACGAATTATAAATCTGAGCAATAAGCTGCAATCCAGCATGCTCAGGCTAAAGGCAAGATTTTCTTGCTTTCTTTGTTGACATCTGATTTCATATTAGGAAGACATTGTTTGATGCCACTTTGATAAAACCTTGAAAAGACTGTTGTTTGCAGAAGGATCAAATGAGATGGTGAATTACTGAAGTAATAGCAGCCATGAGCATAAAGCAATGTGACTACTACATATAGTTTGAAGAGGTATCTGTACACTAAATCCAATACTACTTGAATTTTCTTTCAATTAAAATGTAGGAGCAATCTCTTAATTGTCAATGCTCTGCTTATTCCGCCAATTATGATGCTTTATTTTCTTTACCGCAGCACTTCCAGAGCCGTGTCAGCACGAGGATTTCCGTTTGCTCAGTTCTTTTTGTCACAATGAATCTTTCAACGTGTGCCAGCTCCAGATAAACATAATCGCTAGTTTGTTCCAGTACAAAACCGAGGCAACAAACAATGAGAGGCTCCCTTAGCAACACCCTTGAATTCCCTTTGAAATACACTTCCATTAAATACCCCACTATGGGCTGTTAAATTTACATTCATCAGCTATTGTATACTTTACAGGCCTTCCCATCTTCACAATGTGGTTCTTCTCACACCTAAACTGACACTTACTTTGTAGGTTTTTTAATGACTTTACTTACAGCAAAATGCCCACCTAGTTTGCTAAGCCAAACCATTCATTCTTTCCTCTCAGGAACCAACTGCAGACCCACAGTGGAGTGAGTCAGTGGCACAAGAAATAAGCCTAGTTGTGGTACAAATCTGAAAATGCACCCACTATGGCTTAACCAATGCATCTAAGAATGTCTAAACCCAGCTCTACCAGAATGACAGCGCTATTCACACAAGGCAACTTCCACCTTGCAAAAACAGGCAGTGAAAAAACTGGGTAAAATATCAAATACCTTTTGCACAGATTCTGCTAAAAAGAGGGCAAATCAATCAGCTCTCACTTTTATTTATCCCTTCCCAAACACCCACTTTTTCTGGCTGGGATCTTTTACCTTTACTTGCTTCTCTCTGTTATTTGCTCTCACGTCTCACCTTTGGTTTCTTCCTGTCTTGCTTCTCTCACTGCATTTCTGCTGAGCAGGACACTTAAAATATGTTTTATAACAACCTAAGGAGGACCTCTAAACAAGGCCATTCCTACAGCAAAAATCACCAGGGGTTTTTTAGGTGGTTTGGTTTTGGTTTTTTTTGATTTGTGATTTTTTGGGTTTTGGGGGTTTTGTTTGTTTGGTTTTTTTGTTTGGTTTTTTTTTTCCCCAAAACATCCTCAAATACCATTTCATAATTTTCTTAGAGGGAAAAAGAAAAACCCACTGATAACATTCCCTTTGTTCATCATCCACTATACACTACACAACCCTACCAAACTGCTCCAGCCTATCCTGGAAAAACATTTTTGTTCTAAATTATTTTGTTTTCCCTCCAAAACCCACCCTCTTGTACTTTAAACAATTCCCCAAACTTGTCCACTCATCGTTAAAAGGAAACTGCATGTGAACAAACTTAAAAGGACCAGATAATCTGTAGGGTACCTATTTTACTCCTTTGTCTCTCTTATGTGTTGCAACATATCTCTTTCCTCCTCACCTAAAATTTTCCATTATAGACCAGTAGGACCACAGATTTACTTCTCCCATCCTTCTCTTCCTTATCTCAAATACAGCTTCTAGTTTCTTTCTTTCCAATTTGCCCTTTGTTTCAAACACAGTTTGCTCTTCCCAATGCAGAACTCCTACAAAAAATATGGTTAAACAAAGTTAAAGAAAATCCATGAGCATGTGAGAAAGACCTGTGTGAGCAGTTCTGGGCCATAACATCAAGAGGTAAACCCTAATAGTGAATCAATGTGTGCACCAAAAGACCTTTCAAACCCCTCCAGTCACCCTGAACATGAGTTCAATTCCCATTTATTCTCTTCCAACAAGATCAAATTTTCTAACAGACCATGCTAGAGGATTTGTTCTCCCAAATTCCATGCTTAAACTCCTATGCAATGGAAAACAGTCATCTTCATAAATGAAACCAAGTGATCCAATGAAAGTATTTATTACTGTTCCACCAACATGAACAGTCAAACTCTAAAATTGTTCACCAAAAAGCAAAACCAGTCACAACAATATTTTATCCACAATTATGAAGACGTACACAATCTTCCATAAAAGAATTCGGTTCTGTTGTTATGAGTCCATGATAAATGTTTCAAAGTCATGGTCTAAGTCTGAAACAAGGGCATCCACAAAATCTTCAACTGAAGGGGATTTCTGCAGCATACCTACAATAAAACAAGACAAGACACTCTTCATCAGGATGCTGTGACCTTGACAGCTTCGTCAGTGGCAGCACGTACTGCTAACTATCTTTTAATGTCGCTATACAGCAGAAACAGCTATCAGATTTCTTCGTCAAGAAAAAAGCGCAATTAGAGTGTAGAGGGATTATTTAATTTCTTCAAGACACCTGTTACACATTTGCACAGAATTGACAGATTTCAAGGCTTTTAACTGATTTTTGTCATTAAGACCTTGTTTAAGCAGGGAATTATATCTGTTTTAAAGCAATGTAACTGTAGACTCAGTCATTCCTAAATGACTGAAATAAAATAGTGATTGAGCAGGTATATAAATCCTTATCTGCTAAGTCTCAGTTCTGACCAAGCCAGAAAAAAATGTATTTTCTCAAAGCATTACATACACCTTAGAACCATTTAATTTAGCCATTTAAAATACAGCTATATCTGAAAATTTTGATAAGGCACAAAACATAAACAAAAGCATTTTTAATATACTGCAGTTTTGGTTTTGCTTTTTTGCAGTACTAGGACTTACCTTTTTTCAAGAATTTAAATTACTATATCTGTTATCTATAGCACTTGGCTACATGATAACAGACAAGAAAATTAGCATCATGAATTAGAATCATGCCCAAGTACTTCGTCAGGTAATTCTAGAAACAGAGAAACTAAAAATTTCACCCCTTCCTCTCCAGAATCCCAATTTTTAGATGGCATCAGAATATATCCTTTAAATTATTTTCAGATGTTTCTTTGTACTTAATATAACCTACAGTTGGTCTTTTCACTGTTATTAACATTTTCAAGATTACACATGAAAATTTACTGCACAACTTGTACCAGAAAAAAAGCCCCAACCAAAAACACCAAAAAAAACAAAAAAAAACAAAAAAAAAACCCAAAAAACAACAGTACAACTGCCAAAAATGTAAAATTTAACCTTTGTATTTCTTTGAAGTTATCTTTCTGGCATCTGCCAATGTAAATATAACCTTGTTCTACCATTTCTGATCGGTGTACCTACTGAACATAAATTTATATTCCTTCACATCCTCAACAATATTTGCTTTTGGTGGAAATTATAATTGCATGCTGCTAAAAGACTATAATCATTTACTATAACACAATGATTCAAAACCCATCAGGAAACAGATCAGCTCAAAGTAAATTGGTGTGAGCAACCAAAAAGAATTTTGTTGCTAAGACCTTACAGAATTCCATTTCAATCTGATTTAAAAACATGTTACAAGTGTCAACACAAACTGCCATGGCCCAGTAGATTAATAGCAAGCACTAAAAGGAAAACAAATCTCACACTATATATAGATTGACTGAAATGCTGTTAAATGAAGTTTGCATCAAGCTATTTTCAAAATGAAAGAGAACAGAATTAATATTTCCACGTACTTAGTAAACTTGTCATCTACTCTAATGTTAGAAAAATCACAGTGGAATTATTTGTAGTTCACAATGAAAAATGGCTTGCTATGTGCTGGGCTGAGAAACAGATGTGTGCAGATAGCCAGCTACTGATCTGAGCTCCCCAGAGCCGTGGCCTCTTGCAGACTCCCTCTCTCGGGTTCCTGGCTGGGGAATATGCATATTTGCTCCCTAACAGCCTTGGAAAAATTCCAGTTAGACTCATATTTTCCTGCAGTTTTCACAGAAGAGGAGAGTGCCTTAAGAAGGTGACAGGGATGGCAGCCCACTGGAACATGTACAATCACTCCTTTTTCACCAGATACCATGATTGAGAGATGACTAAAATACTGCAGAGATGTTACATAAAGATGGCCATAACAGACATAACCACCACTCCTCGAGCCCCATTACACAAAACTCTCCTGCCATTACTGACTTTATAAAAAACAGCCAGTCTGGAAGATGTTCAGCCAATTCTTTGACACACTAACAACTACTCTGCCAATTATCAATACACTGGAAAAAACCAAGAGCCAACAGTATAATGATAGACAGAAGAGAAGAAACTGAAGCTGGGATTATCTTCAAGGAGATTTAATTTCCCCTCTTACATAAAAACGGCAAATCATAACAAAAAAATTCCAACCCTTGATATTACAAAATTAATAAGAGAAATACAATTAATTACAGTATACTTGGATATATTTTAGGGCAGCTGAATACAGTCTTACCAAATATCACTCAAAACTTGTTACAAATTGTATTTATTTATTAAAACCAAGTTTGCTTTAAATATGTAGGAGATTCCAAAATCATTCTGGCAATGGTGATGTCAACTGACTTCCAATCCAGCTTTTGATAACAAAAACAGATTTCAGATTTCTTGCATTAGAGGTTTGTTGCACTCCTATTTTCCCAACACTGACATCAAAAGTAGACACCAACAGACTTCACTTTTGCAAAGAAGGGATGGAGAGTAATTGAGGTCATTGCTAAAGAACTCCCACTGTAGTGAAATGATCATGCTCTCATTAAATAAATAACTACAGATTTTAGAGTAAGACAGTTCCAAAAGAAACAGGCAATGATGGTATTTCTGTGTTTTAACCTCTTACTCTACCCCGATGTGCTAAAGAGTGGCCATGTCTCTCTTCAAACCCCATTAAAATATATCAAAGCAAGATCAGCTGTGATGTATTGTAAGTACTCAGCACTTCAGTCTAAATGATTTAGTAAGATGTCCACAAGGTCTGATGGTTGCAGTTTTCAAATTTAGGAGTGTATTTTAATACGTTCAGCCCAACTCCTATTTCAGCTCAGTCTCTCCCAAGCCTAAGGCAACTGCATAGCTTATCTTCACCGCTTTGAAGTTTCTTTCACATTACAGCACTGTGGTTAACCACACCCTTTTGAGAGATGGTTAGCTATAACCTACAATCACTGAAAATTGAGAGAAGAATAAAGCCTGTGGCAAAATTTGGCCTCTGCCCCCCTGGAACACTAATTATTCTGGGTCCATGTAGTTTGAGCTAAGTATGTTGCCATTCACATCAACTTCTAGGATTCATGCATATTTCTTACACTTTCAAAGAGACATACAATCATTATCTGAAGATTTTTGCAGCCTCTTCAAATTATAATTACTCCATGAAGTACAGTCTGAGGCATGGAAAAGCAAATTTTCAAACAGCATTGGAGCAAATGGGTGTTTATTTATACAGTCAGTTGGTTTGGTTACCATGAAGGCTCAGAGCTGAGTATGACTGTCTGCAACGTAATACAAAAAAGCAGGAGCGCAATCTCACATGCATTTCGCACAAGGACTTCTTCAAAAGCCCCAAGGACAACGTGGCTGCACCAAGGCTGCAGGAGAAGTGCACTCCAGGATATGTTCCATGTGCTTAGTTCCCAAAACATCCAACCCAGTAGTTTTCACACTGCAATTCACTTTCTGCCTATACACCTGGGTTTCTTTCCAGCCAGAGAGTGCCAAGGGAGAGAGGGAGGAATGGTGCACACCTGAATCTTGTTCAGACCTGCAACCAGCACACAACTGGACCTGGAAGGGATACCTGGGTTATATAACTTCAAAGGAATTTGGATTCCCTAATGCCATGTAATCCTAGGAAGGAGAAAATCTGTAAGAGCCATGTAATCAACACAAAATAACAGAGGAATCAAGTTCTTCTTAAAACATACTTTTTCTCTAAGGAAAAATTAAAAGAAAATAAGCCTCTTGGACAAAACATTGTCTACACATTTTCAATTGCTCCTGATATCCATATTTGTGGCTGTTTCTGTATTTCATTGACTATCAAGGGGGTAAGATAAAAAGGATCTCTTCAGAAAATGTTTGAAAAGTTCTCAAAAAACCTCTATGATTTTGGCTTTTTAAAAGGAAACAAATACCAAGAGAATCAAATGCAAACAACAACAACAAAAAAGTATATTGTGTTTCCTAATTAAAGACTAGTTCAAACAGGAACCTTGTCAGCAACTCCACAGGTCAGATCCTTTATCTTTCCTAATCAGTACATCTATGGAATCATGTTGGAGAAAGATGAAAAGCTAGGGTCATATCCAAACACAAAAGAAAAACAATAGATAGCTTCTGAGAAGAAAATCATAACAAAGAAGCTGCATAAATGAAATGTGCTCGTGAAGTAACCTGCTATCAAACAGCCAATGAACATGGCTAACTTCCTAATGAAGTATGGAAACACTTCAAGGGTGAGGCTGCAGATGTGCATCCGAAAGCCAGACATGTGCAAGCCCATATAAAAACCACCTGAAATAATAACCTAAAGAACTTTTTAAAATAGGGTACTAGTGAGCACAGATTCTTGACTGTTTCTCTGAAGAGGAGTAAAATCAACAAGCTTTAAAGTGGAATCTGTCTTTAATCAGATATGTTTTGTTATCTGCTATAACTGGGAGCACAGTTTTGCAACTGATGGAAACCAACAGGAGATGGAAGTCAAGTAGTCTGGAATATCAATTATGAAAAAAAGCAGCAAGAGAAGTCAGAATCTTATTGAACCTAAACACATTGAATTGTTCCTACTTTTCTCCATAAATTCTCATTTTTTGTAAGAAATACAGACCAATCAAGTACAAATATAACTTTTTTCATCAGGTGTGTTCTATGATTGATTTAGCTTCCAATAATCCCAAATCAGCAGCCAAGTTATTGTCTTGTCAGAGCACCCGAGTCACCCTGATTTCATTCTTCAGGAAGTCACTCAAGCACGTTTGTTGAGTTTTTTACTTAACTACTTTTACTCTCTACAAATGAACATCATGATAGGCACAAAGAATCTGCTGATGAACACTTGTTATTTTTACGATCTTGAGTATCAGTTAGGATTTCTGAATAAAGAGTGTAAATGTGAAATTCAGAATACAGAAAAGGCCAGGGAGATAATCTGAAGCAAGGAAGGTGTATCTTTGATGGAAGAGGATCAGATCATGGTACACTTAAGAAAACTGGGCATAAACAAGCCCACAGGCCCGGGCAGGATGCACCCTGAGTGCTAAGGGAGCTGGTATGGTAGATGGCATTGCTACGCAACTCTTACTAATCTATTAAAACAGGAGAGGTACTATAAGACTGCAAGAAAGCAAAACTCATGTCTATCTTCAGGAAGAGCAAGCAGCAGAACCTAAGGAACTGAGGCTGGTCAGTCTCACCTCAGTCCCTAGGAAGGGTCTGGACCAACTAATCCTGGAAACTGTTTTCAAACTCACAAACAGCAAAAAAATCAGGAACAGTCATGGATTCACCAAAGGCAAGTCATGCTTAAGTAACTTGATATGATGAAATAACTGGTCTGGCAGAAAAGAGGAGAGCAGTGCACGTCACCTCCTTTGGACCTCAGTGAGCCTGAGCCCTTTGACACAGTCTCCCATAGGATCCTATCACGTGCAAGGGAGAAAGCCAGTTTTACTTCCATTGATTTTCTGTAAGACCATCCACAGATGAATTTTGAAACTTCATTCAAATAGTACTTGATTCACAGAAGCACACTGCCAGCAACTTCAACATAATTTCCAGGACATTCCAGGAAAATTCCATGTTCAGTAAAATAAAGAATATATCCCAGAAAGAGATTATAAGCATATTTGGTATTTAAAAACATTTTTTTCTTTCTCTACCATATGACTTTCAATGTAAAAATTGGATATGCTTGTAAAGATGCACATTCTTGTCTTGCAAATTCTAATCCACAGTTCTGGGCTACAGTTTTTCAGTTACAAACACAAACTCTTCAAGAGCAGTAAAGAGAAGTAAGTTTGGGAAGTCATATTGAATTAAAAGTAACCCTGTAGATCAGAAACATAAGTAGACAACCTAAAGAATATATAGTTGCTTAATATATGATGAGTCTAAGGAGAGCAGAGGTCATGGCCTCAAATATAAACAGATGGGTCAAAGAACTGAAATGTTCTAGTCATGAAACTGTGCCAATCTCATGATGAAATACAGACATGTTACCACTGTCTTCCTTATCTGTAGAAAAAAGTCCCAGAAGTTCCAGTCTGCTAAAATAGAGTTTACAGAGGCCAGTGAATTCATATTCATTCTTAATACTAAGGATTTCAGAGAAAGTTGAAAGATGTGCCAGAACTTAGCAAGTGCTCAACTTAGGAACAGCAAAAGGAATGTTTGGTTTGAATTCCGCAACATTACACAGGAAAGTCTTTACCTTGATTTCAGAGATTTGAGACAAAGTCAGCAGTTTCTCAAACTTGTTTCATTCTTCTGGCACTATTTTTAAGGTATGAACACACAGAGTATTTTTGCTATGGGTATGAATGATTTTTAGAAGTTATTTTCCAGATTCAAGAGGCAAATATTGTAGTGAGATGAATAATGAATTGTGTTTCTTCATTACAGTTGTCAGAGCTGCATTTCATGCAAATGGACACTCGAAGTACTGATACAGCCTAAGATATTTTGATGACACTGAAATGATGTGGCCAAAACAAGTTCAACTTCTCCTATACAAAATAACCAGAGATTTTGTGAATTCCATGTATGGAAAAGCTACTACTTTACTGTATCCAAGAAATAATGTAATCTATCTTCCTTCAAGTTTATTCTGAATTCTTTAGACAGCCTCATAACACAAACCTTTCCAACACTTCAGCCCAGCTATCTGTGTGTACTCCACATACCACAAGGAGTTCTACTGACCATGACACAAAGGTGATGATCAGTCCACTTAAATTTTTCCTTCATAAATCCAGTGAACATCATAATTAAAGTAAAAAGACCAAGTTGGGAAATGCAGTTAAGTGGAAGTTCCTTTCTTTTGCAGGGGAATAAGAGAGTTATAACTGATTTCCTACCTTGCACCATCAGCATGGGCTCCTTTCCACCGCCGTGTGCCAGCATCTCCCTACGATAGCGCTCCCCCATTGCCCTGGAGAAATACAGGTGTTAGAGCCATCTGCAAACACAACCTGTCCAGCCTTCACTCAGGTTTGCTTCTAGGATCTCTACAGACCTCACAGACAGAGACCAAATGAAATTTTCTACCCTGAAACAATGGCTGGTGCCACATTAGCTCCTCAAATTCACATTACATTTAAAATCCCATTATGAGGAACTGAACTAGAAAAATTTTATTCATAGGAGTGTGTGTTGGTGTCTATAGAAGTTAATTTGTGAAGAACATTTCAGGCTTCATTGTGCCAAAGGGAAAAGTTGCTCTGTTACTATGTCCTGAACGTTCAGCAAAAGTATAAGACTCTTACAATTTGTGACCTCACAATTTGCTTTCCTAATTTCACAAAGCAAAATGAGTAGGAAAGCTCTACTGAGCTTTGATGTTGGTGACATGAAGCTTGTTTAATACCCACAGTTGCTTTGATTTCAATAGAAAATTACAAGTTATTAGGCATCTATGAATTTCAAGCTCTCTAATTAGATCTAAATAAGGATTTCAGTGTCTCCCAACTGACACACCTGTATTTTAAAACATTGGCACATTTTTTTTGCACCAATGAACATGTCCCAAAGTACATATATACACACACACATGTATATTTGTGTATATATATATATATACACACACATATTTCTGTGGTTATTTTCAGTTTTGTAGTATCTTAAAATCAAGAAAAACACTAAAAACTAATTTGCATCAAAAAAGCCCACCACCTAATTCGTTTCATGTTTTCCAGAAGCAACTAGCATTTCATTCTATTTAACATTTCTGTGTTTTTACCTGTCAAATGGGTTCTGAGCAAAGCACTGTTTCCACACCATAGAGGCAACAGCCCTGGACATGAGGTAGGAGTAGTATTTGGCACCGTAGCCCACAAGGTGACTGAATCTCAGCTGCCAGGCCTGTAAAATGAAAAAGAACCCAAACCCCATGTTATCTTTTAAATTCTTTACGCTGTTCAACATTTCCTTGTGTACGATGGAAGAAATCTGATCCTATTAATGACAAACAAAAAAGAAAAAAAAAAAGAAAAAAAAAGTCACCAGAAATAAATCCCAGAATGAACAATACTTTATCAGAAGAAGCATTTTTCAATCTAAATGGTGTGCATGCAATAGGCTGATCATCAGGATTGAAACTATATATAAACAGGATCAGAAGGGGAGAAAATAAAGCAGTAAAATAAATCACTCATATCTGATAATAGCTGTGTAGTTCTACTGGTCTTGAACAAAGCCCACAGTTACCTTGTTACAAGTAACACAGTATTTTATAATTTTCCATGTGGGTATGTGCAGTATCACATTCAGAAAAGTTCAACTTACAATTTTTGTCAGAAACAAAATGGTAATAGTGATTTGTGTTTAATGCTATAAAAAAATACAGCTTTCCATGTGGCAGCCATCTTAGAAGTACACAAATTCCATCCACATGCAATGCCATAATTCACAGACTTGTCTGCACATTTTAAAATGTGTGTATATACAGCAGACTATAATCCACAATTATATTGCTATTCATTTATGGATTGTTACTTCACATAGTGACTCATTCAAGTGATGATAGATTTTTTTTAATGCTTTTTAGTGTTGACTGTTTTCTTATGTTTTCTTTGCAAAGAAAATCAGAACTATCAGCCTTATCTTCACAGAAATCAAAATACTTTTTTCTTTTTATTTCCCTGACTGCAACAGAATAATTTAAACTGTGACAGACTTCCAAAAGTCATCTGGTCCAACCCTCACTCAAAGCAAAGCCAGCTTTGGAGAGATTTCTCAGGGCCCTGTCTAAAGTCTCCAGGGATGAACATTTCATCACCTCTCCAGTGTGATGTGTTAAGCAAGTGGTTCCAACCTGAAATGCTGTTTCCCAACAGATTGAAATGAGAATGGATGACTGTAGAAAGGAAGGAGTATGAAACTTCCTCTGCCCTTTGGTTCTGAGGAAACTTCAAAGAGAAAACAAGTGCCCTACCTTCTTTGCCTTCCTATCCAAAGTCAAAACTCTTATCATTTTTGTGATATGTCTGTTGTCAAGATTTTTGCAGGTACTATAAAAAACAGAGTTTCAAAGAGGAACTAAAAGATAAACAATAATGTAGCATAACAGATGTTTTAAATTTAAGTCCATGGGTTCTCAAGATACTTGTTCTTATCTACAGTCAATGGCTGAAATTCTGATGAAGCCAAATAAAAAAGTGAAAGGACATATGTAATTTTCCAAAATTATTTGTCTTTGTGATTCTTTAGCACACTGTAATTAATAAATTCCTTCTTTTTTACAGCTGAAATAAACTATGCTTCTTTATTCAAGAAATTCCTGATTATTATCTTACTCTCTATTACCCAAAAAGATGTATGTCTATTCTAAAAAAAAAGACCAACTGAAAGGGTGGAAAAAAGTAAGTATTTGGCTTTTATTTAGTCTTTTTTCCTTAAAAGAAAAGAGAACAAACAATGCTTCATAATCTAAATTACTTCCAACAGCTGATGAGAAATAAGTTGCTAGCTACGCGACCTTCTCTGAGCAACAGCTACAAATAAAGTTCTCAAAGTCAGCTGTACCTCAGCCATTCAAAAGCTACTTTTCACAAGATGGTTACTCCACCCTAAGACAGGTGCCCAAAACAAATGGAATTTGCCATGGGTGAGCAATTGATCCTGTACTGGTGACCTACACAACCAAAGTAGGAGTAGCAAGGTTAAATGAGATGAAAAAACGTCTTCAATTTTCCTATGGGTCTTGATGCATGGTGCAAATTCTTTAAAATTATTGACTTTTTTTCTCTTTAAGGTAAAGCACTGTACTGAATCTCACTGTAATGCAAGTGTGTTACAACATCCAGCTCAGACACAGTCTCCCCTTTGCTTTGAAAGGTATTTTGGTTGCCTTTGAAAGGTATTTGGTTTGGTATATGTTTATACTTTATAGCTAGAGTTTTTCTAACTAGTCCCTTAATTACAACCATAATCATTAAACTAAAAGCACATTTTGAAACAGAGCAGGGAGACTACATTTTTAGAAGGCTGAGCAGGAAAACATGTCAGTTTCTTTTATAATAAGTTTTAAAAGTTATGATTAGAAGTTTCTACTCTCTCTCTGGAATGTGAAAAACTTTACTGACGAATTGGTTTCACATACTCAGAAATGGTTTTTAGGCTACAAACAAAAATAATTTCCAGGTGTTTGGCATACTGAAGGATATTTCTACCTCTCCCATCAGAAAGGAATTACTTTGATGATCATATAAGCTGTAACTAAGACAGTATGTCTTACTTGAAACCTCAGAGTATACCGTTTCCTCAAATCTCTTGGCATTTAATGGTCTGCATCTAAACCAGCTCATCTGCACTTCCAGGTTGATCAACTACTCAATTTATTTGGTTTGTTGAAACTCTGTACCACAATTAAGAAAGGAGAAAAGAACAACTTCTCAGCAATCTGTCCAAGACCAAAAGCTTGATTTCAAAGTCTGCACCTAAAATGGCCTCAGTACACTCTGCTCAATTTTGTTTCACTTTGTCTTTGCTAGGCTTTACTAACAAATGTCACATTGTTTCCTTTCATAAGAGAAAAGGAAACTACAGAAAGACCAAGGAATGACACTGCTCATCTCCTTCTCTGCATCTGGGGAGGCTTACAAATATGATGAAGTGGAAATTTCAAAAATTTATTTCAGAACAGAACAGCATCTAAAACAAGAAACAGAAATGGAGGATGAGTCAAACTGAAACTAAGATTGTTTTCCCACTGCAAACAGCAGTAAAGGAAAACCAATAACAAACAGTGCTATTCCCTACTGAAATTTGAAGCCTGTAATTAATTTTTTTTTTAATCAGTACAGATTTTCCCCACTCTAGAGCACGAATAACTCCAGCATGTCATCATTTCCTGTCACTACTTTTGTCCAAGTCCTCACACTAAGTTCCTGATCAGGAACTCCCAATGTTCAATATTACCCAGAAACCATTACATTATTCAAGTACATTTTCTGATTCTATTCTGTCCTAACAATTAACTTTTCAAGACTGGACTTAGCTACCTATAAAAACATATTTAAACATTAAAACCCCATCCTCTACCCTAATTCACAAGAAGCTACCTGCCCACATAAAAAAACTTCTTCCTCTCCTCCTACTTCATACAGAGGAGAGATTATGACCTAGGCAATAACATGTTCAAAAACCACAAGAATATATAGGCTACTGCTCCATTAAGAAGTTCTATGATGAATTAAAAGACACCCCCCATTACTGGGGTGATTATCACAAATAACATTTAAAAATATTTCTCGCAAAAAAGAGAGACATTTTAAAAGATTATCACAAATATTTAAAAATAAATGATTGATCTTGTAGCATAAAACTCCATTTCTCCATGGTAATAAATTCAGCTATAAGATGACTTGATTTCTTGTGTTATTTCCAACAAGGAGATATTTCTTCATTAAAAAAAGAAGACATACCAAACTCTCTTTTGGACAGGGTAAAGGCTAGACATGCAGAACTAGGGCAGTCTCCTTATTAAATGTTATATTTTTGGTAAGCAGCTAGAAAGTTAATGAAGACTCTGGGTAATTGCTTACTTCAAAAAGTTCCATGAACCCATTCCAGGAGTTTATAAAACAGTGCAATTTACAGCATAGCCCATGGGTTATGATAATATGCCATCCACAGGTCATGTTAATGCCTGCTTTTTATTCAGCACAACAGACTGCAATAAAGGTGTGTGACTGATCCACTGCTGTTATTAAACAGACTTTTTTCTACCAACATTATCAATCTTTTCTTATAACCATGTCTGAAGCATTTCCAAAATTCCATGTGCAATGGCTTTCCACCCCATCATGTGAATACAAAAATACCTCACTGATACTTTGTATTCTCACACCTTATCAGGAGTGTTTTTAAAGTCCTTGTAGAATACATTCTTAGGGTAAGATTCAGTTCATTTTACTCTAGCTACCTAAACTATATGTGTCTTGCCCAAACCAGTCACATAGACCTCCCTTGTAGTAGAGGACAGAAATATTTATCCTGTTATCTTTTGAGAGGATAGGATAGGATTACTGCTTTAGGAGGAATCTGAATAATTTACTATACCTTACATCTTCAAAAGTTAAGCCCCTTTGTTCATTTTAACAATATGGTAGGATCAGTTAAACCAAACTATTTTAAAGGTTACATTACTTTAGGATTCAATTATTTGAATTTTAAATTTAGAACTGTTAATATTGTCACAAAAATAATCTGATACAAAAATTAATATGTGATGGTAAAAAGACAAAATTGAAAGAAAATCTGTAGGCATCTTAATATATACTAAGCTACCTTTTGCTTGACTGGCTAAACATGGTTCTGGAGGGTTCCACTAATTTAATCATAAAGCAGTTCTACAAAATCCTACTACACCTTCTGAAAAGAAATCCTACAGAAATTCTTGACTATTGCTTGGACTTTTCAAAACATTCTTCCAACAGTTTCTGCTTCAGGTACTTTAAAGTACATTTATGTCCATTTTGCTTTGCATCTCAAGACAAAAAACACAAGTGAGAACCTGAAAAGACTCAATACTAAATTAAGGGAAGTACTCATGTCATTTAAGACTTCTAATTACAAAAAGTGTGCTACAGTAATTACATCAATGAGAAAGTTGTTGAATTGTTTCTGTGAAGAACAGTATTTGATGGAGATGATATCTGGTGCCCTCCCCCTTCTTAATTAAAATTTTATTCTGGCAAGAAACCCAACAAAGTAGCAGCCAACTTATCTCCTTCAGGGGCTACTGGGCGGAGAAGCCCTTGTGTCTGGCACTCAGGTGACACTGTTGCTCCTAGTGCCCTTGAATTTAGCTATCAGCAGGGGTGGATAACTCTGGGAGGTCAAGGGGAAGCTGCAGGCTCTGGTTCCTTGGAGCCAGGAGAGAAGGGCAGTTAGCATGGAAATCAGCACAGGCCATTTCCCTCTGCTGAGGCCGAGGTTTATCAGTACCAGCAGAAATCCAGGACAATGCTGCTCTGCCATGCAGACAAGCACACTTTGGTCAGTGCTTTGAAATGGTTGATGAGTATCAGAGTGCAGAGTTTGCAAACTGTTTGTGCCACCTTTGGAGAAAAGCTGTAGCACTCCCTGACTGCAGAAACAACTCTCTCCATAGGTAAGCAGCAGCTTGCATGGTCAACTTACATTCTGGATTTTTGACCTCAACCCCTCTAAGTTTTACAGAATTACATCATCATTCTTCTGGAGTTTCACAATAATAATTAAATGCAATAAAGAACCACTTTCTTTCCTGAAGTTTCTAATCTTGCTTAGAATAACAGAAAACTAATTTCAAGAAACCTCATCTCATGCTGCATCTCTAACTCGCCTAATATCATTACTCTTCAGTTTTCCAGTGCTCTGCATTTCTGTGTTAGGAATGGAGAGAATACAAAGTAAACCAAACCAGAGACACCGCTGACATTTCAGAAAGTGAGTCAAGCAAGAGATTAAGACTTCAATTTATAACACTTCCGTGTTTTTATTATAAAATGATAAATAAATCTAGCAAGGGAGGAAATGTAAATATTTTTGCAGTTGTTTACACTAAGGAAGAGGAAAGGAATTTAACATTCAATTAACCACTTAGGTGATTCCAGATATGTACCATATGGTCTTTGAATTGCTTAAAGAAAAATATTTCATTTTTACTTATAAACTATTCACGAATTTGAGCTGCTTATAGCAAAATCATTTAGAACTATTTACTCTATACTCTCTTCTCTCCTCCCCTGAAATGGACTGAGGGAAGGAGATGGGGGTCATAATAAAGAATACTGACATCAAAAATCTGTAGGTATGATTTGTATTGCTTCAAATCTTTAAAAGACACAGAGATATGAAAATTGATTCTTTATTGTGTCCTTTAACTGATCTTATTTGGACAAGTTAAGAGACAGTGTTACTTGTAAAAATTACAGCTAGTCTTTGAAGTAAAATATAAGAAATTTGCAAATGTACGATTTTCAAACAAATCTTTCATGTCATACCATGCAATTCTACACAGATATACATACACATGCAATAACCCCCTCTTCAATTATAATTAGTCATTTCTATTTTTGCCTAAGCTTTAAATTCATAAGCCTGAGATACACAGAATCAGGTCACTGTTTCCTTTGCATACAGACTTGCACTGAAGCCCAAATTTTTTACACTACTTTTCCATTTAAACCTAACTTTAAGTATTGACCTATTATTTTAAAATAAACATCATGAACACTGCTTAAAATAAGCCCTTACAAAACCAAGAAATACCTTAAGCAACATGGTAACTGCAAAATGTATTTGCAAGTACAACTTAATCAATTAAAGAATCTGAACCAACACTGGAAGATGAAATCACTACCTGTTTACTGTTTATTTACTATCTTTTACTAGAGTCATTTTAGAAATGGATTGAAGGGATCACAACTCTAATCCTTAATCTGCCACAAGGGCAGTGTGAATTTAAAGAAATTACATTCATCTCATCTCAGCCACCTCCTGTGAAGCAAGGCTGCTAATAGTTCCTCTGTCTTGTTCTTTTCTGGTTTGACTTTTCATAGAAAAGATAGTCCCCCACAGCACTTGAAGAGAATTTCATTTCAGACTCTCTAGGCTGTGTTTATATCACTGTCAAATATAGCTCCAGTAATGCAATCTCAGGGGGGAAAAAGAACATGTGAGCCGTGAAAACAGAATTATATCAAACTAGATGAAGTTATCTGTGCTTTCATATATCCGTAAAATACATCTAAATATATTCAGAATTTTAACAGGACATGTATGCAACTGCTTCTTGCACTGCTTCTTAAAATGGTCTCCCACATGGTAAATATGGCAAATGCTATCACTAAAGTATGTTTGAGTTTCATGAGGCTAACACTTGGAAAAAGAATTTCCTTAAAAGTGCTTCATATCTTATGATATCTGTAAACACTCTACTGCTGTAGATAGTTGTCCAGTGAATAGTGTCATATAACCACTGGAAAACAAATCTTCAGAGTATTTGCTATCAGCATTTTCTTTATCATAAAAGGAACTCAACTCCACAAAGACAGAAACCTAAACAAACCTTGAAAGGTGACTTTAAGAGCTTTTGAAAGTCCCAGCATCTACTTTAATACTGACCTCAGCTGGGCACCAATCTTCTTGAAATGGCTTTACCTATTAATTATTCATAGAACTATCACTTCCCCAGAGTTCACTGTGCACTCCTTTATTAATCTTTTCCTCAGACCCAAACTCTTCAATTTGATTTTACAGTATACTTTTAAAAAGGCTCATATGAAAACTAATCCAGGGACTTGCATTCTGTATAAACAACTTTAGTTTCGAACATGGCAAGGTAAAAAATTACCTTGAAGGGGTTACACAAACTTCAAGGGGTTGAGTAATAACATATGACTTCATCCCTCTTCAAAACTCAAAAAAGTGCAATATGAGCAACATCAGTACCTTTCAAGTAACTGCAGAGGGGAAGCAGAAAAGCCATCCTCTATGAAGGCTCTCTGGCTTTACTATGAAACTTATGTCTCTGTGATTTGCAAGTGGTTTCTCTAAAACTGCCTACAAGAGGTGTGAGACATAATGGGTGTCTGCTTCCCACTTCAACAAATGAGGGAAAAAATTAACAATACTTTAAAAGATTAGATACTACCCATAGTCACACTTGCTATAAATTACATAATTTTTCCTCTCCTACTATTTTCTCATTAATAAGAAACAAATAATCACGGCCTCAATTCCAAATATTTTTTTCATAAAGATTTTCAATACCATTCACGTATGCCCATATAAATTTCTCTTTGCTAGCCCAATACTGGATTTCCTTAACTTTCCTCGCAGTTCCTGTTTCCAATCTGGACAGATTTCTGGTGATGTCCACTTAAAATGTCCCTGTCTGAAACTAAGCCTCCACCTGCTTTGTCAGCATGTTTTCTGTGTGTTGACTCAGCAACAAATCTACAGCTTGGTAGTGCCATTATGACTTGCAAGTGTTAGAAAGCTTATTAGGCATAGAGTCATGCTATCAATTACTTACATCCTGTTTCCAAGATCAAACAATGTCTTAGGGAGAAAGTGGATTTTTCCATCTGAGGCAGTTCTTAACAAAACTGGAGTTATTTTGCTCACTTGACTGTTCTCAAGGTACTTACAAGCTGCTTAATAATTGCTGCAATTACTTGTTGAGTGACAAAATCTGAACAATTAGTCTACAGTTCCCAAGTTGTTCTCCCTTCATAAGAGCAGTTATCATAACACTACTACTTTTTCATGAGTTTGTGAGTGATAATTCCTCCAAGTCACTGACTGTTCTGACAAGCTTAAATATTCTGAAAATCTGACTACATCTAATCTAGTTATTCTATTTTATTTTGTAATCTCACTACTGTTTTAATCCATCTCAAAAACTGCATGTATTACTTACCTAATCAAAATTCACTTATTGTTCAAAAAATGTTGAGGCAGAACAGAATATCACTGCTTTCTCTGATATTTACTGTTGCTCTTTCGCCCACTTTCCTCTTGTTTCTTGAGTAATTATGGAATTCTATTACCTTCTCCACTTGCAAATCTCAACTCAGCATTTCTAGCCTTTTTTATTCTGAATTCTTGCATTCTTTTATTAATTATCTCTAGTCGTACAATGATTTCTACTTTTTATTATCTTAATAAAGTTTTACAGGGCTTGGTCCTTTACTGCCAAATCTTTTTTGCATCAGGATGGTTTGTATCCTTGGTTCAGTCTCTTGGATAACTACATAATGTCTTTTGAATCATCATACTTAGCTATGTTCCAGTTCCAGCAAATATCTGGCAGCCTTCCTCTTTTTGATGCATTGTTTTTAATTATTATTGCTGGGTTTGGTTTCTAAGCTGCTTGAAACTTCCACAGTTTTACTTCTGGTTTGTTAGAACTTATCCTGTATTCTGTTTTTCACACTTTTATTGGCTTTTACTTTTCCAATAACCTCCCTTTCTCAGATAGTCAGTTTTCTCCCACTGAGTTCTTTTTAGCATCTTATTGATTAGCACCATAAATTTTACTCTCTCATCTGCCACCCAGAATTTTTTTTTTAAAGCTCTTTGCCAATAGCACCCACTCTACCTTGTAACTGGTTTTTGACGTTTTCTTTAATCTGGCTTTCAGTTTTCCTTAGGTTCTAAGGTTACATCATAGTTTAGCCTAATAAATCTAAAATGAATTTTGGAAGGTTCTAGACAGAATAAATATGAAGTGAAATTGCAGTTTAAAATTGAATAGGTGGCCACTACTTAGCCTTCCTTACCAATAATTTTAAGATTTATGTTCACCACTTGAGTTAAGTTTTCAGAATTCAAAACCACTTTTACCATCAGAGGTTAAAGGTTATCTCTTATTTACTTTAAGCCAGCTGCCTCATTGCTTGCTCAGTCTGACTATTTATTCCTTTTATATGCATTACTGATATTCACATGAAATTTTATACAAAAACAGTTATATATAACTGCACATTAGTAGTCACTCCAAAAACCTAACAAGAAATCCTAAGACAACAGACGCCACAAGAACACAGATGGCAAATTCTGTAACAAGATACTTCACTCAAACTGCCAGCCAGCCCTCAGTAGGCTGAGGAATAAGCCTGTTAAAACTACACTCTCTTGCACACAGATTTTCTTCAACAACAGAACAGGAGGCTTTGGCTCACGGCAATCATGTGTGATGCAAAAACTATTTTCTCTCTGTAGAGAAGCCAGTTCTGCCTATTGACATCAACTCCTCCTCAGCTGACCAAACACCCATGCCTCTGCATGTTCCCTGTTAATGAAAAACTTGTGTTTTCAGCTCCCATGGCAAGCCACATCTTCCCATAGTGCCTGACAGCCTCCCTGAGCAAGCACTCCAAATGTTAGGTTGCATCTCATCCATTGATTTCCTTTGTCAGGAACATGACAGACACAACCACAGCAAGTTAAGACAAGGACCTAGGTGGAGCCTTCCAAGGTCAGGATCCCTGTCTGGGCAGAGTCCTCCCAGCTGCAGGAAGAAGACAGACTAACAACCACACTGGTGATACACCATTTTCATACACATCTTTGCTCTAGGGTATCTCTCACAATACCTGCCTTGTCTTCTGTTGGCAAACTTGGCTGGCTAACATTTTTGGTCTCAAAGGTGTTTTGGTCTTTCCAAACACTAGTAACCATAGGCCATGCTGCCAAAGAAACTTACACTCTGGGCAAAACTATATAGCCATAATTAAACATGTAACCTGATGCACACTTTAAGGTACCAGTAAAGGTGGTTCTTCTGCAGTAATCTGTATTTTTAATATGTTAAAACAAAAAGGCATATAGCAAATTATTCAGTGTTCCAAAAAATATCAAAGGCGCCCTGCATACCAACATGTTGCCTCCTATCAAAAGTAATTATAATGATGTGTGCAGTTAAATTCCAGCATCTCACCTTGTATTCAAGTACCACACAAGAAATTCAGCTGTTTATGGAAAAAAAGCCTACCAGAAGACCATGTAATTTTGAAAAATGCAAAAGGGACTATTTGACAGTCATCTAAAAAGGAACCCAGATTCCTTGTGCCTCACTCTTCAAAATCATTTTTCCTCACAGTCACAGTCAAACCATCTCCCACCAAAATTCCAGATTAGGAACGGTTACTACAAGGGACAGACAATTAACATATTGAGTCCATAATTTTCTGAAAATAAGAATGAATAACTCAAACTACTTCACAAAGAAAATACAGGTATGATGATCTGGGCAGGTGGTGTTTATTGTACTACTACTTCATTATTGAGAGCTCTTCCTGTAACTGGAGGCTGCAAACTCCACTATCATTGCAGAGTCTGTTTACCCTGTGTGTCATTTTCTTTACAATATTGAACCAAACCCCCAGCAGGAGATAGGAATTATTATGCTTGGCGAAGGACTAGCAATGGCATATCATTAAGTTTTGATAACTGTCTCAAAGGAAAGCACTTTTCAAGTCTGAACTTGGGGAACATGAGTGGACTAAGCAACAGATTATGGGGAGAAACTTTGATCATGTCTCAGATTGATCAAAGGGTCACCCGATACATTTTCAAAAGCCTCTCTGGGCATCCTGGGGACAAACATAGAAAAGACCATGGGAGACACTCTAAAAGCAGACAGCATCATCAACTGCAAGGCAGGCCATAATTAATGAAAACTGACTTCACAAGAGATAAGAAATAAGCTATGATTCGAACAAAAGTTTGGAGCAAAAGCAGAGTACTGAATTCCCCACAGTGCACAGATTTTGACAAAATGTACATTCAGGAAGGAATGGCTGGAAAATATATGGTCATTACTAGTATGTTTATCTTGCTAACCTAAGAATCAAAAAGAAGACTGGCTGCTTTTCAAAGGGATCACAAGGACTCAAGAATCCAGTGAATAGCAAAATTGCTATTCGCTTTCCAAACTCAGGAACACTAATCTCCTCTGGCAACAAAAACTGCCGGACTCTACAAAAACAGGCAGATACATTTCCTTGCCCCCTGCCTGGCAATCATCAGCTTCTGGATTCAGTAACAGAGCAATGAAATCCCAGTGGAACTTCATCCTCCAGGAGCCAGCAGTAAACCCTGTATACTTTTAAACAGATAAGCAATGGCCAGCCAGAAACTGAGATTTGCATTATTCAGACAAACAAAGTCTAGTGGGGTGCTGTTTCTCCATGCTTCCATCTGATTTCCTTTCTGCCTTGCATGTGGCACCAGCTCCCATGCCCATCTGCATCAAAGCAGTCAAATCAAACATGGCTCTGTGCAATGCCTGCTGCCCCAGTGCCTGCAAAATCTGTTTGAATGTATACAGACTTCAACAGGACTTATTTTCTGCTATCTCTGAACAGGGCTTCTTTTGCACTATCCCTCCTACTGTTAGCATGTAACACATGATGCCTAGGTTTACCTTAAACAAGAACAGCCCATAGGTGCAGCAGCAGCTTTTACTTACTAGGTGTAGTCTGTATGCCTCATTTTAAAAGCATTGTAACAAAAAGACATGTGCAAATTGTCCTATTATCTGAGCTGTGCCTGAGAATGACAGAAGACACATGCTGTGCCTCTACTCCAGAAAACAAGTCTGCACAATAAGACTGAAGCCCAACCAAGTACATTCAGAGGATATATACCGTGTTTACATGCCTGTCAAGAGCAGTGAAAGAGAATTATGGTTCATCGGGAAGAGATAATAATGGATGCTTGCAGCCCTGACAGACAATGCTGCTACAGAAAAACCACATTAATGCAGTGAAGATCTTCACTAAGGAAGAAATTCTCTTATCCAACACCACTAACTTAAGACATAGAAGCCTGACTTAACAATACATAATGGAATCTAAAGGTATAGAGAACAGCTAAATTCAAATAATCAAAACACTTTGTTTTCTTTGCCAGCTCTGCAAGTGCCTAGCCAAATAATAGACAAAAAAACCCACCTGGTCCCTACTACTGAATTTCAATGTCTAGCTCTGAAATCAAATGAAAGGAAGAAATATACTCTTCACTTAAAAACTTCAACCCTTACTTCAAGGCTTTTATTTTTTTTATCTGGACTACAAATTAAATATGCGAACGTGTCTCAAGTTTGGAACGAGGAACAGCGAAGGACAGCAAGACAAACTACAGACATTAAATATTCTACAGAGTAATAATGTTATTCTAATACATTGTTTCACAATATTTTACTGAAAATTTAAACTGTGTTACAGTTCTTGACACTAATTTTACATTCAATAAATACAAACATAGACTTTCAGATTATTCAGAAATTCACAGTATATTTTTCTGGGATTAAGTTCCAGGCCAAAACCTGCTGTCCCACTTCGAAACGATCACAGCCTCACAAGAAGATGTTACACTCTTTTGGAGGTGTGAGCAGGGGCAGTACAGTTATGATGAGGGAACAGATCTCCCGACACTGTTCTCAGAGAAGGAAAGACATTTTGCCAAGGAGGAGAGTACATTTCCTGTGAAGCAGCAAAAGCATTTGTGTATTCTGACCACAGTGTCAAACAGTGACTGGGGGGGCCAGGCTCCAGGCAGGAATTCAGCTTCACACAGACCAGGAAATCCCGTGACTGCCGTATACAAACCACATCTTTGGCTGTCACATGATGTACAGAACAAATGCATGTTGTGATGAAGATCAAAATTAGATAGCTCAGTAGAACTCCAGACTTCTTCACTTTCATATCACACATGAAAGCATAAATGACATGACAAAGGTCACAGGAATGCAGTGAGAGGAAGAACACACTTCTGTTTCCTGCTTCACACCTTCTCTCATGCTGACAGCATACACACACCAATTGCACCACAGTGTTTTGCTTGCCTTTTATAAGCAGCCTTTGAAAAGCTCAAATAAACCCTCTTTCCAATATATTGTTTCCAGTGCCTTCTTTATTAAGAAAATAAAGGCAAGGTAATGAAGTTCATCATTAAAAGACTACATTTATACAAAAACATCCCTGCTCTCTGGATAAAGTGAGTGAAAGAAAACTCTTTCAGTATAACAATACAGTAGTAAACACATGAGTGTGCAGGGCAAGGGTCATGGAGAGGAAGGGGCATTATTATGCTATCAAAGAAAAGATGCAGTTTATACAGTTATTCTGTTGCTACTCACTGTATTGGGTACATATGGCAATCCATAAACTTTCTCCTGTGTTTCCTTTAAAATTTCTGTGGTTGACTTTTTTAGAGGGTGTTTACCATGGTAGATTTGGTCCAAGACAGCATAAAAAACCTGAAGAGAGAAAACACATTTGTCTTTGGCACATGTTATTGGCATATGAAAACCAAAAAAGACACAAAGAAAAGAACATGAGAGATGGACTAGGGAGAGGGAATAGTTTAAATATATATGGTTTGGAAATCTTCTATAATTAGCATGACATACTAATGTTATACGAGGAGAGAAACAGATTTTTGGAGTTCATCAACCACCACCATCATGACCTTTCGTAAATCCATGTTTATGTCATTTATCACACTGGGAGCACTAAACTGTCCGCACCTTTTAAAAAAGTTAAGATCTGTCCCTAAGGTCCTCCAGCAATTCCCCTTTTCAATAAAAGCATTTTTAAATTTCTATTTTGAAGTTATTTAAGTGGACACTGCAAAATAAGCTATTTCAAGATGTGTACATGCAGCCATGAGAACACCTCACCCCTGCAGGGGCAACTTATGGCTTAGGCAGCGAACATAAGAATTATGTTAAGAATATGACAGAATCAATGAGGTTGGAAAAGGCCTTCAAGATTATCAAGTCCAACCTTTAACCTAAAAGCTCCATGCCCACTACACAGAGCTGTAAACACTACTGAGTTTCTGTCAGAGCCCTGCAACAGAGTAGTAACCAAGGCCAATCTTTATTTTAGCTCTCACCATCAGAGCAATAAACTGCTTAAGTGTAAGCTTAGCTGAGAGCACACTGCACCAGGAGGGTACTGTGCCAGAAGTAAGAGCTGATCCATAAGCAATTTTTATGCATGTGAACTACAGCAGAATGCAGATGCATGACCATATAACTGAGGTGTTCAGAGAGTGGGAAAGCAGCACCATTAAAAAGACTTTCCAAGCAAAGACAGCAAGGCAGAGTCTCTGGAACGGTAAGAAAAAACATGAAAGAGGCATGGACAGAGGAAATTACTGCAGCCTTTTTTTTAGTATGAAGATTTTGTATTTTGTGGAAGTGCAAGGAAGACAGAGGACACCCACTGCTTTACAACATAAGATATTTTTAAGTAGTTTGATCGATCCAGATGCTCAAGGGAAGAAGTCAGGTCATCCTGTAGTCAGCACACATCATTGGAAAGTTGACAATAAGGAGCCTCAAAAAGCTTTTTTGTAAGGAATCAAGCAAATAATTTGGCTAGAGATTCAGGCCCAGTCACACTCCTATAATGTGCAATACCATCCCCAACAACATAAATACAGTGTTCCATGAACTATAACCATGAAATTTTATGAAAAAAAAAAAAAAGTTGTTTGGATGTTTTATGTTACCTAATTAACAAAACTCCTTGAACCTCAGAAAAGATTCTTTATTATGAAATGTTAGTACAAATAATTCTGAATTCCTTAACAATTTATCAGAATTCAGAATATTTTTATTTGTTCTGGATACAACATGTAGTTTCACCAAAAATGTGACCATTTCTAGAAGAGTATAATCCTTCTGTTTGAATAAGCTGTCTTCTAACATACAGAATTCTGATAAACCCTTTGACAGTCTCTCTTGGCAAATAACAAGACAATGGGTTTTTTTTTTCCCAAGAAAAACTGAATGTTATAAGCAGGGGGGTGAATAAACTGTGACTTGCAGGAGCTACTCATAGATTTCCTGCTTGCTCCTCATTAGCCATGGCTAAGGAGGAGAAGAGATGTCAGTAAGACTCAAGTCACACAACCACCCATTAACAACACTGCAAGTTTTATGTCTCAGGTAGCAACACTGAACAAGACATGTAAGCACTCAACATTGTCCATCTACTAATGTAGAGTAGCCAGAAAGCATCTGTTCAGACTAAAAATATACAGAGGAATCTACACTAGACTGCAAAAATACTTTACTCTTATTTATCTGAGAAGAAAAAGAGACTTTACAACGGCTTTGCATTCCCAGTCACTAGAATTCCATTCTTTTTTTTTTTTTAACAAAAGCTACAGGTTTATGACAGCGAGGGTGACTGAGAGTATGACCCGCAGTAAGTACCATGGATAGACCTGAAAATTACCTCATGTAATAGTCCTAAAAAGGTCACTTTCTCCTGTCACCTTAGACCTTTTTAACTCTGCAGCAGTCATTTCACACTAACTTCCCCTCTCCTCTCTACAAAATCCAAATCAAACATGAGGAACTTCAGCATCTGACAACAGACTTTAGCTTCAAGCTTCAGCACAGCCTCGATCCTCTTTTTTCTCTCTCCCATCTTTGTCTGGACCAGTCTGCAGTTGCTCTTCAGTGTTCTTCACAAGATGGGGGAACTGCATCTGCACTGCAGGGGACCTTCTCTAAAGTAAAATTTGGACGGAAGTAGTTTGTGGTCAAGGAGCAAAAGCTCAACTCACAGCTAGGAAGTGGGGAAATGTCAAAGAAAGGCCAGTGAAATGTTCTGTCTAAAGAACAATGTGGTGACAGGGAAATGAGTCACTGAAGTCAGCTATAAGTTCTCCCTTGATCCTGACACATGTACAGTGTGGGAAGAAAGCTGTGAGCCAGGCCACCTGGACAGCACGGTTAAAAAAACCATCCCTGAAAATAAACTTGGATGAACTTTATACCCACAATGCATTTCCATCTAGAAACCACAGTTCTGTGTGTTTACAGAGGCCTTTGAAATGGGAATGGGAAACACATCCCAGGACCACAGGATTTTAGATGATACTGCTGAGGAGCAAGCTAATACTTAATATCAAGCAGTAGACAGAAGATGATTTCTAATTTCAGTAAAACACATTTCTCAAAAGATGTAAAAAAATAAAAATGCCATCAAATGCTCATTAATTTTCATACTGTCTCTCTATTTTGCACTTACATTGGTATTTATTAGTTTCACTTGATTCCAGTTCTTTCTAGCTCCTTGTCTGCTTAATAGCATTAATATGCACACACTCAGGCATTTTCCAGTGAAGTTACTACTGACTGAAAGACTCTGGGACTCAATCTGCCTGGCAAAAGCCTTAGGAGATGTATGGACTCTCCTATCTTTCCTTCTGAGTAACTGATTACACCACCTAAAAGAAAATTCAGAGGTATTATAGTTATGAAAAAGCAGCAATATTTCTTACTTTCATGTGCCAATAGACTTATTTCCTGAACAGACCACAGAAGAACAACTTCCAGGTGTATTCCACACTGCTGGAATATTTGTCAGCATTTTTTCTATTTTTAAAGGTCAAATATAGCTAACATAGCATCTAGCCATCAATACAGAATATAGTCTTTGCAAAGTCTGAAGGAACAGTACTAGAATCATCATTCCCAGTATTTTCAGGTATACAGCTAGCAGCATGTATATATTTTGGCATCTGGAAATTAAAATATATGTTGCTTCAATTAATTATTATACTTTTTAATTTGCATGACTTATAATATGCATTTCTAAAATGGAATATTAACTTTGTATTTGCCATGTAGTCAACTTCTCTGGGACATTTTTGAATTATTCAACAGAATAGCTCTGCCAATTTGTCTCTTTGAAATGAGTGCACACTTCTGCAGGTTTTACATCTGGCATCTCCAAAAACATAGTGCTGAAAGTAGGAAATGAATAATATTATTCAGAATGGCATTGTGGTCATTTGGCATGTGTTGAAACTAGTTTAACTTAATTTACACAAGAAAAATTTGATGGCAAGCAGCCTGCTAAATCACTGCCAGCAACAGTCAATCATTAGGCACCCACGGGAACTTGAGCCCACCAGAAGTGGGTGTTCTTGAGCCACAGGCTGTGGAATGACTCCAAGACAGACTCTAAAGAGGCCCAGGGAACAGCTGAGGGCCAATAACAGCAGGGACATTGCACAGCCCCACCACAAGCAACTGATGCAATCACTTCTCCTTTTGGAATACTCTCTCCTGCACCACAGAACACGGAGGCCATGTCACTTGTGAATATATTTGTGACTTATACTGCTCGATATCTGAGCCCATTCAGCCTCCACAATGCCAACTTGGTCTCAAACCTTGACAAAATCATAGCAAGTACATATAAAAGGTTGAAAGAAATCTGTCAGACTGATACATAGCTGTTATGGACAGAGATGCCAGAAAGAAAGGGTGCAGGTCAAAGGACCTCCTCAACACTTTGGTGGTTACTAATCTGTACACGTGCTGTGCCCGCCATGAGTAAAAGTCCACAATTAAGCATTCACAGTATAATTTTATTTCAATCCGGAATTTTTTTCCCCAATAAAAACCTCCTGTATTAATTATATATATTCTGGCCCACATTCTTTCTGGATTATCAGACATGTCTATGAGAATCTTTCAAAGCCAGCAGTGTGCATTTTAAAATCAGACCTGTAGAGAGAGTGCAGTTATATTTTCATGTCACAGAGGTATAGGCACAGGTAGCATCTGCCCAGCCAGCATTGGTTGCTGACAGCCAGCACTGCACTGAAAGCACAATTCAAAAGTCCATTACATTTAACCAAGGAAAAATACATGTATACACTGAAAACAGTGTTCAGTCTGGCTTTGACTAGTGTCAATGACATGTATACAGCTTACAGGTCCACACTTGAGGCTTCTGATTAGTTTAAAATCTATGTAACTGCACAGAGAAAACTGCAAATATTGAAGTTTCTCTTTCAGATCAACTTCAATTAACCAGCCCAACTCCTGTTTGTAGACAGGGCTGTGATCATTTGGCCACTTCGCAAAGGAAGACATACCAAAGATCTGTAAATTTGTTTCTTTCCCATCTCAGCAACTAACCTTCACTAAGGTACTAGCAGAGTTATCTCACCTAAACACCAGGTTAATTATAGAAGGAAAAGCTATATGCTTTGCGCTTAAAGAAAAACAAAGAAGAAAACAAAATCAAACAGCAAAATCTTGTAGCACACTAAGCACAGCCAAATGCTTACTGGATGCTAAAGCTACTGTACACGTCTGAGAACTGCTATTGCAGGACTGAAAAAGGCCAAATACCATTTTAGACAGAAATCTGATTTCCTTTACTTCCTTTGAAGAACAGCATCACTGGTTGTTTACAGAAATTACTGATCAATCACAGCTACCCACAGAAAATAAAGGTTTATGAATTTAGTTACTCTTCCTAACACTATGAGAGAGAAGTCTTACATTCTCACAGCTCAGCCAGCAATTTTGATGAGACAAGTGGCCACTTTCATCTGGAGCTGCAGAAGACAAGGAACTCAAATCACATTCTGGTAAATAGATGGGCTGGTTTGATTTTACTGTGATAGCCTGTATCTCCCATTCCTACTATATGGTAATGATCCAAGGTACACAATACCTCCTCTACTTCAAGTTCTCCTTAAATGATTCCATTAACTCAAGAATTCAATCTTAAACTACATTTGGGGATTCTGATAATCCAATTATTTTCAAAAGCTGTGGTTTTCAAGATATTTTCCTATAGATAGAAGCATTTAGGTTTAAGCAGCAACACAGAATATGTGCAGAAAAACAAACATAAAATTAATGTAAGAATTAACTAATTTTCATATACTTAGATAACACATCTACATTAAAATAAAAAATTTGGTCAAAATTATAAAAACAAAAATATGTTTTGCAAGTGCTGAATAGAGAGCTGAAATTAGAAGGCAAAACACATACCTGGAGTTGCATATCAGCTGCAGCACACACCTTTTTGGATTCACACAGTCTTGACACCATGTTTTTTGGTAGTGGCTTGAAAAAAACCAAACAGGTCACATTTAGACTTATTGTTTATTTGTAAATTGTGTTTAAATAGCTAATTACTAAAAGAGGCTGAAGATACAAAAAAAACCCTTATAGTATTAAAACACATTTGAAATGCTTTGCATTGAGGAAGGAAATATTTTTCGAACAAAGCATTAAATGGCCAATTAAGATATCAGCATTAATCCACATAGCAAGAGAGAAATCACTAAGCAAAATCTGTTTGTTTTTCTATAAACTAATTCCATATTCCCTTATATGCCTGTAAAAGATCTTATTACTATTTTTAGACATAAAGAACAGACTGGGGCAGTTAAAACCCTCCCACATCATATAACTCATAATACTGAGCTTAATAATACTGGGTTTTCATAACTTCAACTGAGACAGCATGAGACCTTTTGCCCTAACCCACAAAAAAATATTTAGTTGTACTGAACAGTAAATATCTACCCTTTGAAATTTTTAACAAAGTTACATTTATTCCACATCTATGGCAATAAAATTATCCATGCCACCACATACTGAAAAGTCAGAAACACTTTTCAAGTGATTATAAAAAAACCTTTTGGCTTTCCATCCAGCTGTCTGCAAAAACATCCAAAGACTTTTTAATGCCACATTTTTAAGAACATCTGTCTATGAATGCTTGACCTTATGCTTCTTCCACTACTTGCTGAAGTTTTTCAAGAGATGTTTTTCCTAACAAACATTGTCTTTTTTTTTCCCTAGCAGCTTCCTTAACCAAACAAATGGAATATAGTTAAAGTAACTGCATTTTTGCTAAAAAATTAAAAAGGTACTGAAAGTTGTACAACATGTATAGAGTTATGTTTAATATGTAGCATCTCTATGTTATAGAGATGCTAGGTAGTAAACTTGACTCTAAAATCACACCTATGCTTTTATAGTGTGTTGAAGCATTCAAGAAATAATCCAAGAAAGTCTACAGATATGGCAGAGCCATATGTTTAGATTCTATGCAAATTATATGAATTCCAGACAAGCAATATTCACAGAATAAAGCCCAGCTCTAGAGAAGGTACACCTAAGTGAAGAAATTTTATCAATTGACTCTAGAATCTAAAAGTTGAAGCAGGTAAGAAAAATTCTCTGCTTGTGCAGCTGCTTTATGCAGTACTTGCTAAGGCTTGCAACCTCTTCTCCAAGTCAAAAGTTAGATAGGTCAAGCATGGTATAGAGCCAGACAATTTAATAAGGCAGAAAATCAAAAGAATCAAGAAGAAAGTAAAAGTAAAATTAAGAAAAAAGTACAGGTCACTCTTATAACCATCTGTTGACAAAA